>NC_064616.1:520655101-525455101 GCF_023898315.1 Schistocerca nitens | reverse complement strand
GATAATCGCGAATCCCTGTAACTGAGGTCCAGATAATCGAGTCTTCACTCCAATGCTGCATCAGTCGATTAAAACAAATTAATGGATCTGCGAACTGCACTAAGGAAAACTTAACAGCCAGTGCTTTGGCAACCCGTTTCTACCTAATGCGCTGAACAGTGTAACTGTACTGATGAGATTACATGGACATTAAACGCTAGTAAGTGAGAGAATTATTGAACACTGTAATGATACTTGTGCTACGTTGTATACCGTGAACTACTTGCAATTATATCACAATGAACCAAACTACAAATTACAAATTTATTGGACGATTTTTTAAGGCTACACTTACTGATGGCCTGAAGATAGAAACGTAACCTTACCACCAAACCAAAAAGTTAAGCTGTTAATTTTTGAACTGACATTTTACGCTCTGTATGAGGCCCATGAGTCCCAGAACAGCTTGCAACCTTTTCCATTATCTTAAAGCCTTAACGAGGGATTTTTCGCAGTGATAAGGCAGTGGAAACACACTGGAAACGAGGCGGCTCCATTCACTGTCCGGCCATCCACATTTAGGGTTTCCATAGTTTTTTTAACACTATTACAGCAAATGTCCGTATGGTTGGTTCGAGAGGACACGGCACATTGCCTTCTTCATTCATCACCAATACATGATTATGCTCCGTTTCCAACGACGTCGAGACGTTAAACCCCAATTTTCCTTCCATCATCGTAAATCCTTATGAGGCATTCCAAATTCTGTCAGTCTTTGGGAGTGTAGGGTCTAAAAATTTGTCGTGAAAAAAAAATTCACATTGACAATTCTGGCCTGTGATGTAGTAAACTGCAGAAGGGTTTTGTCTCAAAGTACATCGACCTGATGTTAATCCCTTAGTGTAGTGGTATATCAGCTTTTTAAATATAGAAATACTGTTTCTCTTCCTCTTTTGTGGGTTGTGAAATTAATTATGGTATGAACGTGTTTGGACAGAGGAGCTCGAAAAATTTTTTTTTTTTTTTTTTTTTTTTTTTTTTTTTTTTTTTTTTTTTTTTTTTTGCTCGTTTACAATCAGTTTTGGGAACATTATTCTCCTTGGAAGTAAGCATGCAAAAGACTAGGAAACGAAGATGGTATTGGCATATTTCACCATAAGTAACTCTAAAATGTCCCGTTGCCATTCCTGGCGAACCTTTTTGTTACCACACTACAAATCCCACCTGCTAAAAGGCTTACTGTGTATTTCACGACCTCAGTGCCAGACTATAAAACCTAATAGGTCACATATCATTTATTGTTACGGGACACGTTCCTTTAAACCTTTCTTTCACGTGTTATGCAAGTAAATTGTTTGTAAGACGCAGAGAATGAGCAACAATAGTCGTCACATATTCTGTTATATTAAAGCCACGCTCGAATAAAATTGCAGCGAGTATTCGCGTCTTAGTGCCACTTGCGGAGCTACGTGAGTGAGAAGTAGCGGCTCCAATGTCTGGGAAGTTGACAGTGGTTGAAGAGCGGTTTTCTGACCCCAATCCCCTCTATACGTCATCCTAATTACGCCATTCGCAAAAGAAGACACCATGGCCAGTCGTTACTGAAGAGAACTTAAGGGGCAGAACGCAGTTCTGGTTTTTCAAACTGTCCATCGCGAAACTCTGTACATGCTTAATGTTCTCACAGCAACGATTGTTCAGTTCTGTAAGCAGGAATGTACAGTGACGGAAAAAAATCGCAACACCAAAAAATATTATGTAGACTAATGAACCTTCGGGAATACATTCGTCTAGGTAACACATTTAACTGATTAACATCGCAAGATTACACGTTAAAATAAGCGTGAAATAAGCCTCTGAAAATGTGAAACGCTGATACATTCATAAACAGAGTAGTAGCACTAATGCTGAATGCAAGCATGCGTTGTGTTGTACAGGTGCCGCATGTCAGTTTACGGGATCGAGTCCGGACGCTTGTTGCACTTGGTCAGTCATTATAGGGATGGTTAATGTTGGTTGTAGATGTCGTAGGAGTTGCCGTCCGTTGATGTCCCATATGTGCTCAACTGGAGACACATCTGATGATCTACCAGGCCAAGGCATCATGTCGACACTCTTTAGAGCATGTTCCATTACAAAAACGGTATGTGGGAGAGCGTTATCCAGTTAGAAAACACTCCCTGAATGCTGTTCATGACTGGTAGCATAACAGGTCGAATCACCACACTGACGTACATGATTTCAGTCTGAGTGCTTGGGATAGCCAAAGAGTGCTCCTGCTGTCAAACGAAATCGCACATCGTTCCATAACTCCCGGTGTAGTTCCAGGGTGTCTACGCTGCACACAGGTTAGCTGCAGGTCTCAACTGCCTCCTTCTGACCAACACGCGGCCAACACTGGCACCGAGACAGAACCGGCTTTATCGGAAACCACAACATGCTTCCACGTTGCCCTCCAGTGAGCTCTCGTTTGACACTACTGAAGTTGAAATGGCTCAAATGGCTCTGAGCACGATGGGACTCAACTGCTGAGGTCATTAGTCCCCTAGAACTTAGAACTAGTTAAACCTAACTAACCTAAGGACATCACAAACTTCCATGCCAGAGGCAGGACTCGAACCTGCGACCGTAGCGGTCTTGCGGTTCCAGACTGCAGCGCCTTTAACCGCACGGCCACTTCGGCCGGCCTACTGAAGTTGAAAACCGCGGTGGTTTGAGGTCATTGAAGTGAACACTAGAGGGCGTCTATCTCGGAGCTGTCCTTGAAGTAATTGATTTTTAACAGTTCGCTGTGTCACTGTGGTGCCAACTGTTGCTCAAATTGTTGCTGCAGATGCAGTTACGTTGCATCAGAGCCATGCGCTGAACACGATGGGCTTCCCTTACGACAGTGCATCCGTGCATTCTCATGGCCACCGCTGCCAACAACCATGTGCAGGTGTTACATTCCTCTCAGGTTTTTCAGCAATACCGTAGCGGCCGCGGGGTTCCAGACTGAAGCGCCTAGAACCACTCGTCCACACCGGCCAGCAAATATTTACATCTGCAATGCAAATGGCGGCGACTCGTTACACTGGAATCCTAAGTTGCTGCAGTCCACGATAGGCACTGTGTCCAACTGTGGTTGCGTGTGCTGAAACTAGCTGTAATCTGCCCCAATAAAACAACATGACACACTAAGAGATGATTATTCACAATTTCAGCCCAAACATTCAAAGTAAAATTTGTTGAAATATAACAGGAATCCTTTGTTAGCAGCTGTACGTGCGGCAGTCATGCTGCCACCAACGTATATCTGTCGCAGGGATCGAGAGACAAAGATAAGTGAGGCATCATCGGACGATAACTCCAGCGTCATCGACAGCCTGCATTAATCGTCACAGCATTGACCGACCAAGAGCAGTAGGTATGGAATTCCATCCCACAAACTGACATCTGGCACCTGTAGAACACAATGCCTTCACGTTTGCATCCTTGTATCCAGCATTCGGGCAGATACATAGGTTATTAATGTACCAGCGTTTCAAAACTGCAATGACTTATCTCGCTCTTACATTTATCGGTGATCTCATAATATTAATTTCTTAAGTATGTTACCTAGACAAATGTGTTCTCGAAATTTCATTACTCCACATTAATAATTTTTTGGTGTTATGTTGTCCGCAGCTCATGGTCGAGCGGTAGCGTTCTCGCTCCCCGCGCCCGGGTTCCCGGGTTCGATTCCCGGCGGAGTCAGGGATTTTCTCTGCCTCGTGATGACTGGGTGTTGTGTGATGTCCTTAGGTTAGTTAGGTTTAAGTAGTTCTAAGTTCTAGGGACTGATGACCATAGATGTTAAGTCCCATAGTGCTCAGAGCCATTTGCACCTACTTATTCGAGTAAACATGGCTGGCCCAAGCCTATGGTCTGATGAGGCACAGTTCAAACTCAATGGTACAGTAAATCGCCACAATTGTATCTACTGGGCCGCCGAAAATCCGAACGTCCATGTAGACAAAGCCGTGAATTTTCCAGGAGTAAATGTGTGATGTGGGTTGTCTTACCGGGTCTTGATTGGGCCATTCTTCATTGACGGCACAGTTACCGGTGAGTTGTACCTTCAGGAGCTTCAGACATCCATTTTACCTGCCATCCGAGACTTGTATGGAGACGGAAGAGTTTACTTTCAACAAGATGGTGCCCCAGCCCATTACCAAAATCGTGTTAGGGCCTATCTCGACGAAAATCTACCAGGAAGATGGATAGGCCATAAGAGGTGCTGTGGAGTATCCACAACGTTCCCCAGACCTAACTCCTCTGGCCTTCCTGTGCGGAACACTAAAGGACGTCGTTTATCGACAAAAGCCACGCACATTGGATGAACTTCGAGAATCCATTCATGTGCAAATATCCAACCGAACACTTTGCAGTCAGTAGTTCGTGCTGCAGTTCGGCGTCATCGTTTGTGTGTGGGTGTTAATGGTGACCATTTCGAACACCTACAGTGATATCTTTAAGTTGGATTTTAAGCTACACTTTCACCAAAAATGAGACAACTCCGTCAATTAGTTTGCAAGTTATGGACTTTTAAACAGTGGATACATTTTTTTTACCCCTCTGTATGTTGAAAACTACATACTCAGTCACATCTGAAGCCATTACAAGCAATCTTCTCAATCTACAACACTCCTCACAGCGTTAGGCATTAGGTGTCACTGGATCTTAAATAGTATGCTGACACAAGATGTATATGAGCTACATTAGCTGCATTAGCCGTAAGGAATTCGGTGTTGTGCATTAGCCCACTATGTTACCCTTTAGCCATTAGTTATTAGGCACTAGTGATTAAGTATCAGAACCTTAGCATTAGACGAAATGAATTAACCATTACCGGGTGGAAACATAGGGGGAATTGTGAGCACTTAGGGGGAATGGCGGACACCTAGGAGCTGAATAACCTGACTCTCTTAAGACTACTCTTCCGTTCAATCGAACTGAGAGACATGCTGACAGCTTCAGTAGTCAATCACAGCTGAATCGCTTAAAAGCAAACGTCTCAATTTATACCACTCCGCGCAACCTTAGGTGCCTTTATCCATTAGCTCTTAGGCGTTAGGCATTAGGCGTTAGCTGTTAACTATTAGGTGTTACTGGGTGGAAACCTTGGGGGAATGATTTGATACCTAGTCGAGGAACGGTGACCATGCAAATGGAGAAAGGTGCCGACCCAAAGGGATAACGGTGGTCACATAGGGAGATGGTGGCCACTCAAAGGAAGAATGGTGGCCTCCCAAAGGACAATGGCAGTTGTCCTATAGGCGAATGGTAGCCATGTAGTAAACGAATGGCAGCCACCTAGTAGGGGAATGGTGGTCAACTACGGGGAATGGTGACCACCGAAAGAGTGAATGGTGTCCACCCAAAGGAGGAATGGGGGGCACCCAAAGGAGGAATAGTGGGCACTCTAAAGGGGATTGGCGGCCACCCATAGGGGAATAGTGACCACCTAGCCCAGTAAAATAACTATCTTTCCATGCCAGAACCTGCGACCGTAGCGGTCGCGCAGTTCCAGACTGCATCGCCTAGAACCGCTCGACTATCCCGTCCGGCTGAGAAAGAGAGTGAGAGAGAGTGATTTTATATATATATATAGCTTTCCGCTCTCTGTCGAACAACCTTCAACGTACTTCCTTTTCGAATGAAAATGAGCTTCGAACACGGCTCAACGAGTTCTTCCCCTCAAACCACATGATTTATACAGTTTCATAAACGAAAAGTTATGTCAGTGTTGACAGACTGTTGTAAATAGTGGAGAGAATATGTTATTGATGATTAAAGTCTCTTTATGAGAATCTGTTAGGTTTATTAAAATTACGGAAACAAGCTTCGAACTTATGCACCAACCGACTATTTCAGATCATATGTACATTGAAGGTGGAAGGGGGGTGGGGAGGGGAGAAAGGAAAGGAGAGGGAGGGGATTACTGATGTCAGCTGCATCGGGACATTACGCGGAGTCAGCGTGGACGACTGAAAATGTGTACTGAACCCAGGATCTCTTGCTTACTAGGCAGGTGTGTTAACAATTGCACCATCCCCATCCGGGACAGTGTTATTACTGCTGCACGGACTACCTCGGTAAGCCTCACGGCCGACCCAAATCCCCACCGAGCACCGCCTATCCGGAGTCACTGTTCGTTTCCTCCCTGCTCGCTGTTCAAAGAATACCGCAGGAGGTCGGACGTACTTGTGCATCTGCGCTGAAGATTCACCTTCTTTTACACAAATAATTGTCGGCATTAATCTTGCAAGACATTGGGACAGATGGTATCTGAGGTAAGGTAATCAAACCACTCAATGGCATCTTACATTCAGACAGGTTCGAATCCCAGTCCGGCACACATTTTTGCTCGTCGCTGCTGATTCCACGTAATGTTCCAATGGAACTGACATCAGTATTCTCTTTCCTTTCCTTTCCTTTCCTTTCTTTCCCCGCTTCCACCTTCATTTTACATGTAACAAATATTTCACTGTTCCCTATCGTCACAACAGAATATTCCATTTCCAGGACTCAACAGCTAGAAATATTTCCACTCGTTCGAAACGAGACCTGCTGCCATACAAACGCACTGTTTGTCCCAGATCTCAAACCCAACTCACCCGACATATGGACTATAAGTGTCTCGTGCAAGATGGCTGCCTCAAACGCACGCACTTCTGACATCCACAACAATATTAGAAACCACACATTTATTGTTATATACATGTATCATACATCAGATTTCATGTAACTTTCTCATTCTTGTATTGATGTTCTTGATTTTTCTCTCCGTTAAATAGTTTGTTCACAAATAACAGTTTGCCAAGGTAAGCACTACTTTACATTGTTATGTTATTAATAAAAATTAAAAATCTAAAGCTAAGTACGTTCATATATCCCTATCTGTGTCTACTTCGTAATGCTACCATTACTTTTAATGTTTTACTTAGGTGTTTGTGAAAGTTCAAGTTCTTACGAATGGAACGCAATTTCGGCAAATCATTGAAAAGAGGTAGTGTTCATAAAAAGTGTACAGCGATAGTGCACAGTGAGACCTATTCGTACAAAAAAAATGGCTCTGAGCACTATGGGACTTAACTTCTGAGATCATCAGTCCCCTAGAACTTAGAACTACTTAAACCTAACTAACCTATGGACATCACACACATCCATGCCCGAGGCAGGATTCAAACCTGCGACCGTAGCGGTCGCGCGGTTCCAGACTGTAGCGCCTAGAACCGCTCGGCCACTGCGGCCGGTCCTATTGGCGCACACTTTTTTATGGAAACAGGACATTGCTGAGGTATTAATCCCGAAATTATATTTTATACATAAGCTTTTCACATGAAATTACGTCTCGGACGGATGGTGTGTTTTCACTCATACAATCATCTTCATTAAGTCTTTATAACCACATTACTGGCTTCTCTGCAAGTAGTTGGGTTTCATTTTTGATGGATTTAGTCTTGTTGGATATTTATTCTGGGTACTCATTTCAATCATGGCGGCGAACCCTCCGTGTTTCATGCCAACGGACAAAGGCCTGTTTCCACAAGCCATAGCTTGGATTTAACTGCTAGACATTGCCCCGTGATCTTGGTAATGCACGTATTCAGAATGTCCGCCAGTGACTGAGGCACAAAAAATGCCCCCATATATTGATGACAGTGCGAGACTCATACAGCGTGTGACCTCTACCCGGCTCAGGTCAACCAGCCCTCCTGGGAGTCAAAGCACTCGCCGGTCCAGTCGCGCCTGCTGCCAACGTAACAGCAGGACATTCGCGCACGGTTGCAGCTGTTGTAAAGTTTCTAGTGACATCTTCAGGGATGGACCCCCTCTTCGCTTCACTGAATGGTGTCGAACGTATCAGCAAACGCAGTGATACACACACAATATTTAGTCCAGTATCTTTATACACAATACTTTAAGGAATAACGCGGTTGTTATTCATATTACAGAATATTTTTCGCCCATCTCGGAAAAAATACACAATGGTTATTAGTCTTAGCGAAATTAAATGGCCATATTCAGATCATTTGTAAATACAAAAATAAAAATTTACAGAACTATCCATTTCGCCGACTGTTCACATTAACTGGAAACAACTGTAATGTATGTAAATGTACAATTATGGAAAATTTGGAAGTCAGACCAACATCAAATACAAACTCAAAGTAAACATACCTCATAGAGAAGACATTCGGTAGTACCGTTTTTCGTCATAAAATAAAAGAATAGTTCTGCGATCAGTGCACAACACTTAGAAATAAAATACATAAGACATTTATAAAAATAACTTTTCTGTGTTGTGTTCTTGTTGACATCTGATAGGAAACTATTATGAGGCAACCAAATGAAGAAATCGTGTTTTGAAGCGAGACCAGAAGAAAGCAGTCTTTTACAGTATACGAGCACGTCTTCGAAATACAGCTTAAATAAATTTATATTTGTATTATTTATTTCTTTACTTTTATTATATATGAAAAAATTCATAAAATTAAAAGTATTAAATATCCTGCTTTTTCATATACATACGTCAAAAAATTATTACATAAACACTATTACCGCTACTTGTGGGATGGTCATAGTTAACAGACACACAAAGCGTTCAACTATTAACGGTGCAGTAATAAATTCTTGGCATAAAGAGATTAAAACTATGCAAAACGGTTTTGTGTGACTTTACTACATGCGAGTGTAAAGCCCCGTATAATAATGTATCTTCAAGTATCAGCTGATGTGTGTTGATCAACTCGAGGGCTAGGCTATGGTCCAATGTATTACATCTGTTGTCTGTGTCATAGTCTAGCTTACGACGAGTTCTACGTTTTGTCTCATGCTAAAGTTTCGGACGAAACTCCATCTTAACACTTGAAAAGTGAGAGAACCATAAAAACACCAGAGATTGGATGTCGTTATTATCTATAATAGACGCTGGTGAGCTCTGTTTTAATCTACTGTAACACCTCCCAGCGCAAAATCACGTATAATTATGTAACAGATAAAAATATACAAAAAATTACCAGTGCAGTTCATAAAACGCTTTAGAAGCGTAAATATCCGATATCTAATCGTATTAGTAACAATAAAACTACCAACTTCACACAATATGACAAACAATAAGAGTTACAAGTCGTGTTTTCATTTCACAAGGTGTACTATATTTACCTCAAATTAAGGGCTTATTTCAATAGTGGTACAAGTCCATTTTGGCTCATTGTGAGATACAGAGTCCTAAAGTTAAATGAGGGCTGAAAAATCTGCAATTGAGATACCAGAAATATTCAAGCATACGGCTTCTTGCCAGAGATGAACCATTCTTTCTGTTTGTTTGGATCATTAATTTCAGAAGCATTATAGACAGAAAAGAGGAGGTAGTGGACTTGTGCCACTATTGAAAGGTCATGAGATACCTGCTAATATCGTGTCGCACCGCCTTTTTCACGACGTAGTGCAGAAACTTGGTGCGGCAAGGACTCAATAAGTCGTTGGAAGTCCCCAGCAGACATACTGAACAAAGCTGCATCCACAGCCGTCCATATTTGCAAAAGTATTGCCGGCGCATGATGTCGGGCACGAACTGGGCACTCAATTATGTCTCATAAATGCTCGATGGGATTCATGTCGGGTGATCTAGGTGACTAAGTCTTTCGCTCAAATTGTACAGAATGTTCTTAAAACTATTCGCTAACAACTGTGGCCCAGTGACATGACATCATTGTTTGGGGTCATGAAGACAACAAATGGCTGCAAATGCTCTCCCACTAGCCGGAAATAGCCATTTCCATTCAACGATAGGTTCAGTTTGACCAGAGAACTCAGTCTGTTCCACGTAAACACAGCCCACGCCATTACGGAACTTTCACCAGCTTGCACAGTGCCTTGCTCACATCTTAGTATCACGGCTTAGTGTGGTTTGCGCCACACTCGAACCCTACTATCAACTCTTAGCAACTAAAGTCAGAACCTATCTGACCAGGCCACCGTTCACCAGACGCCTAAGATCCAACCGATATGGTCACGAGCCGGCCGGAGTGGCCGTGCGGCTGTAGGCCCTACAGTCTGGAACCGCGAGGCCGCTACGGTTGCAGGTTCGAATCCTGCCTCGGGCATGGATGTGTGTGATGTCCTTAGGTTAGTTAGGTTTAAGTAGTTCTAAGTTCTAGGGGACTGATGACCTCAGTAGTTAAGTCCCATAGTGCTCAGAGCCATTTGAACCATTTTTGATATGGTCACGAGCCCAGGAGCGGCTCTTCAGGTGATATCGTGCTGTTAGCAAAGGCACTTGAGTCGGTCATCTGCTGCCGTGGTCCATTAACGCCAAATTGCGCCACACTGTCCCAACGGATACTTCCGTCGTACGTGCCAGATTGATTTCTGCGTTATTTCAGTGATGCTGGTCCGTCAGCACTGACAACTCTAGGCAAACGCCGCTGCTCTTGCTCCTTAAGTCAACGCCGTCGGCCTCTGCGTTGTCCGTGGTGAGAGGTAATGCCTGGAATTTGGTATTCTAGACGCACTTTTGAACGGTCTATTTTGGAATATTGAATTCCCTAGCGATTTCCGATATAGAATGTTCCATGATTCCAGCTACAGCTACCATTCCGCGTTCAAGGTCTTTTAATTCCCGTCGCGTGGTCATAATCACGTTGGAAGTCTTTTCTCATGAATCACCTGAGTACGAATGACAGCTACGCCAATCCAGAGCCCTTTTACGCCTTAGATACGCGATAATACCGCCATCTGCGTACATGCATATCGCTGTTTCAGGACTTCTGTTATGTCAGTGTATACCAGGATAATGTGATCCATAGCTTGTGGTCTAGTTTCTACAAAGTGGAAAATAAGAAAAATGCATTACGTATCCAAAGATGTAAGTTATGGCCCAAT
This sequence comes from Schistocerca nitens, assembly GCF_023898315.1. Taxonomy (NCBI): domain Eukaryota; kingdom Metazoa; phylum Arthropoda; class Insecta; order Orthoptera; family Acrididae; genus Schistocerca; species Schistocerca nitens. The sequence continues at coordinate 525,444,211 of NC_064616.1, read as the reverse complement.
GCATAAAGCGCGTGTTTCTATAAATAATGTACAGCTCGAGGTCTAGCTGGCTGAGCATCCAGGATCTACTAGGACCGTGTGTGAAAATACATAATATGTAACTAACAACAATGGTGTAATGGTCCTATGATATGTTATTTGTGATTACCATATAGAATATTATTACAACATTTACTTATGATACCTCGACCTGATATGTCCATAAAAATATATATTAGCTGACTGTTTGGAATGTAATTCTAAATGCTCTTACATTACATCAGATTTCTTATCATATTCTATTACGCTCAGCCTATGAACATTGTGGGGTCCTGCCCACTCGTCTCTTATGGGCAGCCTAAAGGATGCTGCTTTCTGATATAGCTATACAACAATTCAAGAAAATCACATTAATGGCTTTATTACAATAAAGTAGACAGAAAGCACTTAAATTTGGATTTACTACGAGTTGTTCCAAGCGATGGGCGACATGCAAACAGTCAGTGACCTTCTCTATATACAATGTCCATATAAGTATTCACACTCGCTCGTATGTCACTGCTGCTATTTATATCGCTTCTCATTTTGGACTCTCTGCTAGTGTCCGTCTTCTACTCTCCGAGGCTGGCAGGAGCGACGCTTATAATCTCTTCGTATAGAGGCCCCTCCTGTCGTGATGCGGTCCTAGTCAGCAGGCTATTGTCTGACGTTATCTTACAGCCTTCTCTGCTCTTGCGTTCTTCATCTTCGAGCCGGCGCTTTTCGTTACGTCGGAACATTCCTCCCTCCTCCCCCTCCCCCCATCCCCACCCCACCCCCAAAGCGACGGACCGTCGTCGTGTAGGGAGCGCAACCACGGCGGGGGAGGAAGGAGCGTGGGCGCATCGCTGGGCCGGAAGCTGTGGTTGCTGGAGACGGCAAGCTTCAAGCACTACCCCGCCATCCGGCCTTCGCTCTGGCGGAAACGTCCCCCGGAAAACTACCAGAATGGTACGTGTCCACCTCCTAATGCCATGAACCAGATGAAGAAGGCGGCGACTGGTGCTGTATGGGTGGGTGTAGCTCCATCGATAGGACTAGAGGAGGCGGAGGAGGTGAAGGCTCCGACTCTAAGGGGTCGTCCCGCGGTGTCGTAGGGACACCGTCTGGCAACTGCTGTGGCTGCGCTGTCCTATGGATCCGTGAATCTGGAGGAAGAGACATTGACAGATCATCGTGCATATGACAGATGCGAAGTTCAGTTTGGTGTCGGCGCTGCAAGTCATCTGGACCTGAAGTAAGACACATGCAAGCGCCAAGTCGACGGACGCTATCGCCTCGCGTCCATCGTCTGCTGTCGTTAATAACCCTGTAAAAGACAATATAATGCGTCGCGAAGCGGTACTTGCAGCCTTCCTTCGGCGCCGGATGCTGAGGAGGGTGGAGCAGGTGGAGCAGTGTCCGATGGTGGCGGCCGTGAAGCAGTTCCGTCGGCGATGGTCCATCTCGTGGGTGTTAACGATATGAGACGAGAAACAGTTGCAGTGGTTGATCCCTGGTGTGTGCGGAGCGAAGTTTGGCCATCTGTTGCTTTTAGGTTATGGCAAAACGTTCCGCTTCGCCGTTGGACTGTAGATGGAACTATGCACTAGTTAGGGGCTGTATGCCATTGCGTTCTCAGAATATTTCAAATTTATTTGACGTGAACTGGGGGCCGTTGTCTGCCACTATTACTTCAGGTAAACCTTCCTGGCAAAAAATCTATGACAACACCTGAATTGTGCTACGTAACGTTGTCGAGTTCATTGGCACAGCAAAAGGAAACTTGCTATACGAGTCAACGACATTCAACCAGCAAGTGTTCCAAACTGGTCCATCAAAGACTATTTGAACACGTAGCAATGGCGATTGCGACTTGGGCCAAGCAGAGAACATTCGTGTGAGAGCGGACTGATTTTCCGCACATGCGTGACACTGCGACGTCGTATGTTCTACTTGGGTGTCCATACCTTGGCAAGTACAGTGTCGACGTGCTAACTGTTTCGTACGAACAATCCCTCAGTGTCCTTGGTGAAATAAATGCAGAGCTTTAGGGATCAACACATGTGACTACCCACAGTCATTTTGAACAAGCATCACACCTTTTTGTACAGCGAGGCTATGCTGACGGGGAAAGTATCGGCGCACTACAGAGTTCTTTAAGTTATGCAAGGAGCGAGGCCCAGCTGTGCTAATGTTTGTTAACAAAACGTTCAAATCTGAATCAGCTTCGGTAGGTCGTGCAATTTTCCTGTAGTTCAGCGGAAAGGACTGAAGCAGTTCAGAATCATGAGCATCGATGTAACAACAAGATGCAGCAGAAGCGTCAAAGCCTGTGTCAGGGCCAATCGGAAGACGGGAAAGTGCGTCCGCTTTACCATTTTGAGCCATCGGACGATAAACAGTCTCGTACTGATATTGAGACAAGAACAAAGCCCATCATTACAATTTTTGGGCAGTTCGTACAGGAACCGGTTTCGTCGGACCAAGCAAGGACTGCAAAGGCTTGTGATCCGTTACTAAGTAGAATTTTCTGCCATACAAATTGTGGCGGAATTTGGTGACACCATATGCAATAGCGAAAGCCTCTTTCTCCATTTGTGAATAGTTACACTGAGCTTTGGACAACACTTTTTATGCGAAAGCAACAGGCCTATCTTTATTGGCAGCTCTATACGAAAGCATTGCACCGATTCCGCAAGAGGAAGCGTCAACTACTAATACAACTGGTTTGTCAGGTTGAAAGTGAACTAAGGAACGATCACTGAGCAATACATCTTTAAGTTTTTGAAAAGCTACTTGCGACTCATCTGTCCAAACATAGGAGACATTCTGGCAACGCAAAGGATGCAATGGAGCTGCGATTTGTGCAGCATTCGGTATGAACCGAATGTAATAGTTCATTTTTCCTAAGACTGACTGCAATTCTAGCGAGGAACTGGCAAGTCGCGTACGGCTAACAAATGCGACTGAAGAGGATTTACACCTTGACTGTTTATGACACGACAAGATACTGCAACGCCGATTCAAAAAAAATCACGCATGTCCATGCTACACTTTAGTCCTGCATCAGATAACACATAAAACAAAGCACACAAGTTATCAATGTGTTCTTAAGGTGTATATAGTGCAAATAGTTTGAACAGTTTGGCACTTGTGTAGTCAGCTGTTCCAAATACCATTGGAAAATGGCGGGTGCGGAAGCACTGTCAAAATGCAGATACAAATATTTAAACAAGCCCAAGTGAGTATTCACTACACAGACTTTTTGAGAATCTTCATCTAGCTTTATTTGAAGATATGTGTCGCGAAAATCAGTTTTTTTTAAAAATAGCGTCCAGTGCCTAATCTGTCTATGAGATCCTCTGGCCGTGGCAATGGATATGTGTCAGTCACAGTCTGTGGGCTGACTGCAGACTTAGTCAACACAGAGTCAAATGTGGCCTGAATGTTTGGGGAGCAAAACCAGTGAACTTGCCCATTGACTAGCTGGAATGGGCGCAATAACTCCGCTATCTTGCAATTCTTTAATTTCAGCCACGAATTAGTTCCGTAACTCAATGGGAACCGTTCTGGCCTGGCAAAATATCGGCTGAGCATTGACTTTCAGAGTAATGTGTGCAACAAAATTGTCAGCCTTTCCTAAACCGTCAGAAAAGAGTTTATGGAACTCTTTTATCAATCTAGCTATACTGTCTTTTGCATTGAATGCAGGCCCTGACAACACATTGTCCTGAATGTTAAAGCCGAACAATTCAAACGAATCAAGACCAACTGTGTTCTCACACTCACATGATTGTGGCACAGGAGAAGTCACTGTTCGCGTATGCCAGAGATACATGGCAGGCAAAATACATGTTCCGAGATAGGAAATGTCTTGTCCATTATAAGGCATCAGTTGCGTGTTAGGTTTATACAGGCGTGGGGAGCTTAACAGTTCATATGTATGACGATTCAACAATGTGACAGAGGCACTCGTGTCCAACGGAAATTTACCACATTTCCCACAAAAAAGTAAATGAACAAAAGTTTGTTTGATTGACGTATCACGGAAGAAACTGCACGCTTGCTAGTTGTTCTAACGCCAGTTGCAGACTTCGAATATACGGCATTAATGACATGGGTCGTGTGACGAGAATTTTGTGAGTGGGTCGTTGCAAACGTACGGATTGTACATGTCCTTTCTTACCACAAGTGTAACACTGAGCTTGTCGGGAGCGGCAGTCTTGGCGTTTGTGCGAAGTAAATACCGAGGGCAAGACTTAATTCTGTTCGCCTATGTAGCCGCCTGTTTAGCAAACTGCTTATGCGGCGTGCAGCATTGTTTACTCGGCATGACTAGCGCAAGCTGCCGCCGACTGGCCTGATCACAATCAAGGGAATCAAACCGACAAATAACTGGCCACTCAGATTTATGTGCCGACAAGGCACCGGAATCGTACTGATCTAGTTTCAAATAACTTCTTGGAATTCAGCCAGGTAACACTTTCAGTGTCGCGGTCGCTGAAAGTGTTACCTGGCTGAATTCCCGGAAGTTATTTGAAAGTTGTATACGCCAGGAGAAACTCAGGTCTCATACTGGTCTAGTGTTTGCGCTACCTGCTGAAATGATGGATCGGACTTTTTCAAAATCTGTTCTTTGAGTATGAGATCAGGGACATTGCAAACAATAGCATCATGCAACATAAAGTCTGCATATAAAGCACCTCAAGCACATTTGAATTTGCATTTCCTTGTCATACCCTGAAAATCTTTCTTGCGATAAGTCTGTTCTGAGCGTTTTTTTTTTTTGCAATTAATCCATTAATACCTAGATGCTACCACATTCACTTGGTGGTTACAATAGTTAGTCAGCGAAGAGGTAACTTGATCATACGTGAGTTCACTCAGAATGGCGTTCGGAAACAACTTATGAATTAAACGGAACACTGGGGATAAAAGATATGGACATTTCACAGTACCTGGTGCATTGTGAGCAAGAAGGTGTGCCTCGAACGTGGACAGCCACTCGAGCCATTCCTCGTCTGGTTCACAAAACTGTCGAAAAGTGGTATAGCAGTAGGTGTTGCTGCCGGTGGTGATTGTTCCGTCGGGCGCGCAGCGTTAGAGTGCAGCTGCTGCACCGTGTTGAGAAGAGTAGAGAGTAGCTGCGTCTTGAACTGGAACATCTGTATTCTCTGTGTGGCATCTAACACTTGCGGCTGTGGCACCTGAGCAGGTGGAAGGATAGACATAGTTAGCAGTTTGGAAGAGACAAATGCAACAAACAGACAAGACAAGCAAGCAAAATAAGTACAAAAGCAAAGAATTTTTCTGGAACGTCCATCTGCAAACACTGATTAGTAAAAACGACAAGAAACGATTAAAACTGATAAACGCCCCTGCAAAGTAAAGACAAAAAAGAATTAAGGTGCCAGCAGAAAGAAAAATTCTGTGGCCACCAGGCCCTGTGATCATCGTATAACCAATGTTGGGTTCCGCCCACTCGTCTCTTATAGGGTGCCTAAAGGATACTGCTTTCTCAGATAGCTATACAACAATTCGAGCAAATCACAATAATGGTTTTAATTACAATAAAGTAGACTGAGAATACTCAACTTTGGATTTACTACGAGTTGTCGCAAGCGATGGGTGACATGCAAACAGTCAGTGTCCTTCACTATATACAATGTCCATGTAAGCATTTACAGTCGCTCATAAGTCACTGCTATCATTAATATCACTTCCTCATCTAGGCCTCTCTGCTAGTGTCCCTCTTCTACTCTCCAAGGCTGGCAGGAGCGGCGCTTATATTCTCTTCGTATAGAGGCCGCTCCTCCCGTGGTGCGGTTCCAAACAGTAGGCTAGTGGCTAACGTCGTCGCACAGCCTTCTCTGTTCTTGCGTTCTTCATCTTCGTGCCGGAGCTTTAACTTACCCCGGAACTGACAAAGCTAGAGTTGATATGATAACTTATATTTATAACAGGTACTGTCTTATTGACATGGTATAGGAATACAGAAATACAAGTCGCTGAGGAATGAAATAAATAGGAAGTGCAGATATGGTGCATAGTAAATGTGAAGAAATCGAAAAAGAAATGATTGTAAAAAGGTCTGACTCAACATATACGAAAGTCAAAAATAACTTTCACTGAAATTAAAAGCACACACACACATTAATAGTGCAACGGGAATTCCACTGTTAAATGCAGAGGAGAGAGCGGATAGGTGGAAAGAGTACATTGAAGGCCTCTGTGAGGGCGAAGATTTGTCTGATGTGATAGATGAAGAAACAGGAGTCGATTTAGAAGAGATGGGGGATCTAGTATTAGAATTAGAATTTAAGAGAACTTTGGACGACTTAAGATCAAATAAGGTGGTACCGATAGATTGTATTGTACTGTATGGAAATGGGGACCTAGAAACGACGGAGAGGCTTCGTCCCCGCCGTAGCCCGCAGTGGTACACATCATCACAACAGGCTACAGCAGTCCACTCACCCCACCGCCGCACCACACAGAACCCAGGTTTATTGTGCTGTTCGGCCCCCAGATGACCCTCCCGGGTACGTCTCACACCAGACGAGTGTAAACCCAATGTTTGCGTGGTAGAGTAATTATGGTGTACGTGTACGTGGAGAAAGTGTTTTTGCACCAATCGCCGACGTAGTGTAACTGAGGAGGAATAAGGGGAAACAGACGGCATTCGACGAGGCAGATGAAAAACCCTCTTAAAAACTATCCATAGACATGCCGGCTCACCGGACCTCGACACTAACCGCTTGGCGTATTCGTGCCGGGGGCCGGCACGCCTTCCCGTCCGGAAAGCAATGCCTTAGACTGCAAGCGATAGATAATATTCCATCAGACTTCCTAAAATCATTGCGGGAAGTTGCAAGAAAACGACTTTTCACGTTGGTGTGTCTGACGACATACCATCTGACTTTCGGAAAAATATCATGCACACAATTCCGAAGTCTGCAAGAGCTGACAAGTGTGAGAATTATCGCATAATCAGTTTAACAGCTCAAGTGTCCAAGTTGCTGCCAATAATAATATACAGAAGAATAGAACAAAACATAGGATGTGTTAGATGGCGATCAGTTTGTCTTTATGTAAAGTAAAGGCACCAGAGAGGCAGTTCTGACGTTGTGGTTGGTAATGGAAGCAACATTCAAAAAAAAAAAATCAAGACGCGTACATAGGATTTTTTGATCTGGAAAAAGCGTTCGACCATGTAAAACGGTGTAGAATGTTCGAAATTCTGAGTAAAAGATGCGTATACTATAGGCAGAGAGAGGTAATACACAGTATGTACAAGAGCTAAGAGGCAGTAATAAGAGTGGACGACCAAGAACGAGGTCTGTACAATCTGTACATCGGAGAATCAATGATGTAAATAAAAGAAAGGTTCAGGAGTGGAATTAAAATTCAAGGTGCAAGGATATTAGCGATACGATTAGCTGATGGCATTGCTATGCTGAGTGAAAGTGAAGAAGAATTATATAATCTGCTGAATGGAATGAACCGGTTAATGAGTACAGAATATGGATTGAGAGTAAATCGCAGAAATACGAAATTGATGAGAAATAGAAGAAATGAGAACAGTGACAAACTTAAGATAAAGATTGGCGGTCATGAAGTAGATGAGGTTAAGGAATTCTACTACCTAAGCAGCAAAATAACCAATCAGGACGGAGCAATCGGCACATCAAAAACAGACTAGCACTGGCAAAAAGGGCATTCCTGGCCAAGAGAAATCCACTAGTATCAAGCATAGGCCTTAATTTGTGGAAGAAATTTCTGATAATGTGCGTTTGGAGCACAGCATTGTATGGTAGTGGAGTATGGACTGTGGGAAAACATAAACAGAAGAGAATGGAAGGATTTGAGATGTGGTTCTACAGACGAATGTTGCAAAGTAGGTGGCAGATAAGGTAAGGAATGAGGAGGTTCTGCACGGAATCGGAAAGGAAAAGAATATGTGGAAAACACTGACAAGGAGAAGGGACAGAACGATAGGACATGCGTTAAGATATCGGGGAATGATTTCCATGGTACTAGAGGGAGCTGTGGACGGCAAAAACTGTAGAGGAAGACAGAGATGGGAATATATCCAACAAATAATTGAGGACGTACGCTGCAACTGCTACTCTGAGATGAAGAGGTTGGCACAGGAAAGGAATTCGTGGCGGGCCGAATCAGACTAGTCAGAAGATTGATGATATTTTAAAATAATAATACAGAAATTCTCAGAATTAATTTCAGCGATTTCTGGTGTACTGTCCAGACGCCCCTGCAATGCGTTTTTTCGGTATCTGTACTTCTTAAGTTATTGTAACTAAACTTTAGAATTTTGAGAGGTGACAATAAAAATGTTGACTACCATAGGGCAAGTTAAGCCATCGTGTTTTGTAGATAATGATGCCATCCCACCTGTGGTGTTTTATGGTTCCACCTCGTAGCCCGTCTCTCACTTTTTAAGCGTGAAGATGGAGTTTGCTCTGAAACTCTTGTATGAGTCATTACGTAACACTGGTTGCAACCTAGACTACGACTCAGATAAAAGACTTAATACATCGTAACCAAGACCTCGAGTGAATCAGCACACATTAGCTGATAACTGAAGATATATTATTAGATGAGACTCTACACTCGCATATAGTAAAGTTGTAACGCTACCGCCCTTAATCGGACGTACGTTAGCTGTATAAAGCCTGTACTGTAATAAGTTCACGGGCTTCACCTTATAAACAAGGATTTTAGTACATAAATTGACCGCGTGTACCTAATAGAAGCAAGATCGGACTTATAATCAGTCAATAACTACAGTGATGCATCAAGCAAATGTAAAGTATAATTACTCTTTCGCATGGACAAGAAGTATACACAGTAGATGCTACCTATAATTAATAATTCGGTCGCCAGCCTACTTAGGCAATGAGTGAGTTTTTCCTTGTACAAGTGGGTGTATGTACAAGCATAGTAACCCGTAGTAATGATGCGTTATATGGCAAAGTTTGGAACCAGAAAAATCCACTGAACTAAAGTTTTCTCTTTTTGTAATAATTTGGACGAACTAAATTCACACTACACCCCACAGCAATGATTACTACGAACTGCATTCTGTATATTGATCAGACTGAAATCGGGCATAGATTTTCCTAGAATAAGCAGTTTTGAAAGCACACATACAATGTCACTATTAAAATTGGAAAACAACACTAATACACTTAGGATTAACATAGAATTTAGCTTTACTAGTCAAATCTGATCAGCACATTTCAAGGTTTGAAAGAATGGACAAGAGAAGGGGGGGGGGGGGGCTGAAACTGTTATGGTCGTTATACTGAAACTGTTAAGTACTAAAAGGCAAATTAACACTCAAAATTATCTATCTATGGATTACTACTCTTTTATCTTACTTCTGAATAAGTTAACTGTCATTAGTTCTGTCTCAAATTAATTAAATAGCATCGCTAACTTAATTCAAACAACTCTCTTCCAATTTAGTCATGCTTTTGTTCTTTACCAACATTTACAATAACACACAGACTTTTTAGACTTCTTTATAGCATAGATTGATCTACTGATAATTCTTATTAACACTGATTTTTGACTTTCAGTTCAGGATACTCGGGTTGCACAATACGAGGTAAGGATCCTGTCTAGGTCAGTGATCAGGATAAGTCATGGCTAAAGCAATTCTGGTAAAAGTCACGTTATTATTGAACAGTTAGAAACAGTTTCGACACTGGTCCACACAGATGCACTTCTAAAGATGAAATAAATATTTGACCTGTGCAAGTCGGTGCGGCAGTTGGCGGGCAGCGAGATAGCGGGCAGCACGGCACACATACAAGCACGGCTAAGGCTCACACTACATCGGCACTTTCCATCTTCTTAGCGTCGTAATCTTTCCAACTTTGTGCCTCAGATTATAGCCATGCCAAGTATTCGTCGGAATCGGTGCACCCGAGGCTCAATGGAATCCACTTTTCCTGGGTAGCCGCCTCGGTACAGTACGTGTTCCTCTGACCAATTCACCACTCCGACTATTACTGTTGCTCGCCTCCGACTGACTTACTTGAGCCCGTTGTGCCGAACCGCGCCCAGTGTGCGTTTTCCCGCGCTCGCCTGCCTCCACCTTTTCCCGCTCCCCTACAGGTAGGGTATTCACCACAGGTTTTCTACTACACATATCCTACTGCATTACCTACGTATGGACCAAGTGTTTAAATTACAATATTCACATCTGACAATAGTTTTAACATTAAATACACTTCCCTTTAATTACCAAATTATTTGAAATCCAACATAATTAATAATATTTATTACAAAAGTGGCTCACTGTTTCTTTAACATGACACGAAAGGAGAAAGAAATAAAATCAAACATTGTTTACACTAATTTACCAGAAAAAAAAAGAATAAACCTATATACAGTGAGTAGAAGGACTTACGTAGTGTAAATCTTTTTGGGCGTTTAAGTAAAGATTCAGAACCACTGTATAATTGTAAGATTTAGTGTTCCCATAAAATTTGGACTTAAGAAAATTTTCTGGAAACAGGGGCAAGTGTAACGATAAGTGTACATATAATAATTTTTTTCTTTATGAATTTCGATAAATTAGTGTGAACAATGTTTGATTTTATTTCTTTCTCCTTTCGTGTCATGTTAAAGAAACAGTGAGCCACTTTTGTAATAAATATTATTATTTATGTTGGATTTCAAATAATTCGGTAATTAAAGGGAAGTGTATTTAATGTTAAAACTATTGTCAGATGTGAATATTGTAATTTAAACACTTGGTCCATACGTAGGTAATGCAGTAGGATATGTGTAGTAGAAAACCTGTGGTGAATACCCTACCTGTAGGGGAGCGGGAAAAGGTGGAGGCAGGCGAGCGCGGGAAAACGCACACTGGGCGCGGTTCGGCACAACGGGCTCAAGTAAGTCAGTCGGAGGCGAGCAACAGTAATAGTCGGAGTGGTGAATTGGTCAGAGGAACACGTACTGTACCGAGGCGGCTACCCAGGAAAAGTGGATTCCATTGAGCCTCGGGTGCACCGATTCCGACGAATACTTGGCATGGCTATAATCTGAGGCACAAAGTTGGAAAGATTACGACGCTAAGAAGATGGAAAGTGCCGATGTAGTGTGAGCCTTAGCCGTGCTTGTATGTGTGCCGTGCTGCCCGCTATCTCGCTGCCCGCCAACTGCCGCACCGACTTGCACAGGTCAAATATTTATTTCATCTTTAGAAGTGCATCTGTGTGGACCAGTGTCGAAACTGTTTCTAACTGTTCAATAATAACGTGACTTTTACCAGAATTGCTTTAGCCATGACTTATCCTGATCACTGACCTAGACAGGATCCTTACCTCGTATTGTGCAACCCGAGTATCCTGAACTGAAAGTCAAAAATCAGTGTTAATAAGAATTATCAGTAGATCAATCTATGCTATAAAGAAGTCTAAAAAGTCTGTGTGTTATTGTAAATGTTGGTAAAGAACAAAAGCATGACTAAATTGGAAGAGAGTTGTTTGAATTAAGTTAGCGATGCTATTTAATTAATTTGAGACAGAACTAATGACAGTTAACTTATTCAGAAGTAAGATAAAAGAGTAGTAATCCATAGATAGATAATTTTGAGTGTTAATTTGCCTTTTAGTACTTAACAGTTTCAGTATAACGACCATAACAGTTTCAGCCCCCCCCCCCCCCTTCTCTTGTCCATTCTTTCAAACCTTGAAATGTGCTGATCAGATTTGACTAGTAAAGCTAAATTCTATGTTAATCCTAAGTGTATTAGTGTTGTTTTCCAATTTTAATAGTGACATTGTATGTGTGCTTTCAAAACTGCTTATTCTAGGAAAATCTATGCCCGATTTCAGTCTGATCAATATACAGAATGCAGTTCGTAGTAATCATTGCTGTGGGGTGTAGTGTGAATTTAGTTCGTCCAAATTATTACAAAAAGAGAAAACTTTAGTTCAGTGGATTTTTCTGGTTCCAAACTTTGCCATATAACGCATCATTACTACGGGTTACTATGCTTGTACATACACCCACTTGTACAAGGAAAAACTCACTCATTGCCTAAGTAGGTTGGCGACCGAATTATTAATTATAGGTAGCATCTACTGTGTATACTTCTTGTCCATGCGAAAGAGTAATTATACTTTACATTTGCTTGATGCATCACTGTAGTTATTGACTGATTATAAGTCCGATCTTGCTTCTATTAGGTACACGCGGTCAATTTATGTACTAAAATCCTTGTTTATAAGGTGAAGCCCGTGAACTTATTACAGTACAGGCTTTATACAGCTAACGTACGTCCGATTAAGAGCGGTAGCGTTACAAAGTCACACGACACCGTTTTTCTATTTTTAATCTCTTTCTACCAAGAATTTATTATTGTAACGTTAATAGTTAATCACTTTATGTATCTGTTAACTATGACCATTACCATAAGTTACAGTAATAGTGTTTTTGTAATAATTTTTTGAAGTATGTATTTGGAGAACCAGGTACGTAATCCTTTACTTTTATGGATTTTTTACATATATAATAAAAGAAAACTACAAGTAATAAAAATATATATAATAATTTACATTGTTTTTCGAAGACATAATCTTCTGTTGTAAAGTATTGCTGCCATCTGGTGCCGCTCCAAAACACGATGTATTCCGTTGATTCCCTCATAATAGTTTCCTGTCAGGTGTCAACAAGAACACAACATGAAGACATTTTATACACGTCTTATGTATTTTTATTTCTTACTATTGTGCACTGTTTGCACAGCCATCATTTCATTTTATGACAAGAGAAGATGTTATGGAATGTCGTCTCTATAAAGTATGTTTACTCTGAATTTGTATGCATTTAGTGTTGGTCTGACTTTATACGTTTCCATAATTATATATTTATATACATTACAGTTGCGTCCAATTAATGTGAAAAGTCGACGAAATAAATTGCCTCTGCAGAAGTTTTTTGTCTATACAGATGGACTGAAGATGTGATATAATTTCGCTGAAACTAATAACCATTGTGTATTTTTGTGCGATCTGGACAAATAAACTTCTGTAATAACACGAACCACCGTGTTTAGATACTGAGGTCGCCTCCAGTGCAGCTGAAAATGCCATGTTATCATCACAGTTCAAGAAAACTTAGATGACAAGTTGTACTAGCCGTATAAGATGCACCAGCTGTATCCACCCCAAACATTATCTTAAACACATTTAAACCATTTGTATCCCTGTGCATACCAGAAAGTCAACATATATTAGTAAATAACACATAAACAACAAAATAGATACTAGATAACTAGGGGTTCTAAACTCATGTATTTTTCTGTATGTGACAGTACAACTTGCCTGGCAAACCCAATGAACAAACGAAAATAAAAAAAATAAGGATTTGTGGTCGCAGTCCACAACCAATCTCTTGGAGATCTCCATTTACTGTCTTTCTTTGTAATGGATTATCAGTTTCACGGTTTATGTGTCGTACGTTATATAAATATATTTTCGTAGCCCAAACGAAACACTTGTCACAGCACTTTCACTTTCTTCTCATGTACCTCCCAGGCTCGTTAGAACGACGCAGCTTAGATCATTGTCACTGTTTTCAACTCTCCTGCCAGCCAGCTGGCATGAGACTAGCAAGAAACAAAATTCACGCAAAGAGTCACCTATTATTTTATTGCATCTAAATATCAAGGATCGGCAGGGTCGAAACCTATCCGTTGTGGTATCCAGACTCGACACAATCTAAATTATATCATAGGCTGAAACTTGAGATACAAGAAAGAGATAGTATGCTAAGTACAGACTTTTCATCTCTGTAGCAACAACTTGTTCCATTCAAGGTCATAATAGACAAAACAACTGAAATTGTATTTCATTCACACAAAGCTTCTCCAACCAAAATTAACTCAAGAGGTGGCGTATTTAACGCTCAGAATATCAGACATGAGTAGAGTCAGGAAAAAGCATCACCAAACGAACTTATTCTTCCTTTAAACAAAACCCAAAGTTGACTGTAATGAATTACAAACATATTAAACAAAATAGCAAGCAAGACTGTACTTGAACCTAATCAAATCCTAATCAAAGACCAAATCCTCAAATCAAGATAACTTACGCATAATTAAAATAAACACCTTGACACTACTAACTTTATATCAGTTTAATTCCATTTCCATTATGAGCCGACCATTTCTCAGTTAACAGCTGGACTCTCACCAAAACATAATCTCCATTCACGCAACAGCAGGTTATACCTGTCACATTTCAACCCATTCCCTTTCTATACTCAATTTAAACACATTTAAGTTGCTATAAAATAAATAAAGCTGTTGCAGCCTGTTCTGCGACAGCGTTTCTGTGTTTGTGATCTATGGCCCATAATTTATCATCCACAAGTATTAAAAAAGATATATAGCTAACACATCGAAAATTCTTAAATATAAAAATACCATAATAAGCAGTATCCCCGAAATAAGCACATGCTCACAGCAAAATACCCATAAACAAAGTTTTTAAACTAATTTTAATATACATACAATATAATTATCCCCAAAACGTTGTCCTAACATACACATCACAATATGGCCATCAAAATTTATAACCTACACGCAATCAGTTCTTCACTTCATATCCACCATCTCAATTCACCACCACATTTCCCATAAAAATCTGCTTCTAGCATATTGTGCCCTTACTCTCACTGATTTTCCTAAACCTGTAAATACACTTATCACTTCTATTCAGTTACTGCTTAAGTTACTACCATCCACAACTACCTTTTGTGCACCGTTAATTAATTCTAAAATATTTCATTTCATTATGTTATTACCTTTTGCACTAATCTTAAAACTGTCAACCGAAATTTCATTACCCAATCTTCCACTGACAACATTTTTCTCATCATATACTCATCTCTTTTTCACCAACAGCTTGATATCATTACCCCCAGCAATTATTTCACTATCATCCCACTACTGTTGAACACCATCAATAAACAAATGTGCCTGCACAACCACTTCACTCATGCAAGCGGGAGCATAACTTCATTTCATCAGTATTCAATGTAACTTCTTCACCCTCCATCAATAGAACATTATCTGCACAACGGAATCAACATCACTTAAAACACCTGATACTTTAACCTTTCCTGCTCGCTATTACCTGACCACATTAACCACGTGATATACTGCTGGCACACAATAACTGAAGGTATACCTCTATATACAAAAACATAAACCAGAGGGCATATTGCCACCACATAAATCACATCAGTAACTAGAGGAGATAACCCCATGTATTACTCCATCCAAAAACAGTTTGATATTCTGTGCACACAAATAACATCAACGTCTACTGCGCCGGCCGGAGTGGCCGTGCGGATCTGGGCGCTACAGTCTGGAGCCGAGCGACCGCTACGGTCGCAGGTTCGAATCCTGCCTCGGGCATGGATGTGTGTGATGTCCTTAGGTTAGTTAGGTTTAATTAGTTCTAAGTTCTAGGCGACTGATGACCTCAGAAGTTAAGTCGCATAGTGCTCAGAGCCATTTTAGAACGTCTACTGCGTTGGATTCTACTTCACCTAAATCAGTTTATTAGTTTTGACATTCCCACATACATTCATCTCATCACTTCAAACGTATTCTCTCAGTTACCACATCTGAATTCTGATTCTGACCTACTTCCGCATAGTAATGTTTCCACATCCACACTAACTCTTCAACACTCTCAATTTTACTATTTTCTTCTTCAACTAAACTCCAAATATTAATTTTAAATGCGAAAATTTTATGTTACGTTTTACTGTGACTGTTATGGACATCGAATGAAACAAGTTTACTGTTACTAGTCACTGTTTATTTATCCCTAGGACGCGTTTCAAAGGTTTAAACCGCCATCATCATGTTGATTTACATTTGTTAGTATGACGTATGTGTGTATTGTGTAATGATTTATGGAGGAACTTGTGGCACTCCACTGTCTCCACTAGACAGTCCCACGAGTTCCTACAAAAATCGTAACATAACACACACATGTGTCACACTAACAAATATAAATCCTCCTGATAATGGTGATTTAAGCCTTTGAAACACGTCGTGGAGATAAATAAACAGTGACTGGTAACGGCACACATGTTGTTTCATTGGACTCCAGTATTAATTTCTTCTCTTCGCTATCTCATTCCTTACAACATGTTCCCATTGTTACCTCCCTCCTATCATTACTCTGCCTAACTTAGTCCATCTTATAGTCCTTTTTATTTCTTGAGTCAATGCCCCATTTAGCATCCCATGTGCAAGAAGTTCCTGTCTTCTAAGTTCTGTCTAGCAGTTCCTCCTTATTTCGTACTTACATGGCCTTTTCAAATGAGTTTTCAAAATCATTCCTATAAAAAAAACCTCATTGTGAATCTTTTTCTCCTTCATTCTGGTTCATTATGAGCTTCATAATGAAATGTGATTTGTTTAAACTGTCACCAATCAGTTCTCAAGCATTTTCTCAAAATTGTCCCACATGTGATATGGACTTATATTTTTCCAGATCTGATCAGGAACCCTCCATCAATCCCTCCATAAACTTCAGTTTAGATTCCTCATTCATACCTAGCACAAAACATTCCTTCAATTCATCATGAAACTTAGCTGCATGGCATTCGCTTACATCAGTGAACTCTTTCCCATAGTATGGTTGCAGCGCAGTCCACCCCACGTTTCAGAAGTACTTCGTAATTGTGAATTATTTATTCTACTGTTCATTTGAATAACTTCACTATATTAGCAACAACAGTTACCATGTTAATATTTACTGTATCAATCACAGCTTATACTACAAAAACAATATTTGCAGTTCAATTCTGTTCATTACGACCACCATCAACAAACCCATGTGATGCAAGAACCACTGCCTGCTCACCTACATTACTGGAGCCTATACCTTGCTGTACATCTCCACCCTCATAAACACTCACACAAATATTATCACCAGCTATATTGTGTGCATCATAACCACTATCAACAAAACCGTCTGATACAGGATCTATTGCCTACTCAGACCCAAAAACATCTGATATGTAATCCACTGCTTCACTACTAAAAGTATCTGGTACGGGAACCACTGCTTGGTCATAATTAATCTTAGCCATACTCGTATTACCGTAGCATGCAACTTGTTGTATGTCTCCACCCTCAAAAACAACAAATTGAAGTCCTAGTGCCTGCATATAATTATTACTGGTTTCCACTGAAGCTGATCCATTTTAGCTAATCGAATACCACTGCTGAAAAAATTTGATGCAGGACCCACTGCTTGCTCATAATTACAGTAATCTGAAATAAAGTCGGACAGGACTGTATAAACTGCTGATGGCATCTTTTGTTCTCCCTCGTCTGAATTCAAAGCTAAATCCCCTGAATTAGTAATTGTACTCCCAGCTTCATTTCTTAAACCACTTCTTAATTTGTCCCCACACGTTTCCACTTTACTGATTATACTATGCATAGCATTTTATTATAACGTCTCTTTAATGTGACACGTAATTAGTTCAAAAATGAAAGTATATCAAAATGGCTCTGAGCACTATGTGACTTAACATCTGCTGCCATCAGTCCCCTAGAATTTACAACTACTTAAACCTAACTAAGCTAAGGACATCACACATGTCCATGCCCGAGGCAGGATTCGAACCTGCGACCGTAGCGGTCGCGCGGTTCCAGACTGAAGCGCCTAGAACCGCTCGGCCACACCGGTCGGCTAAAAGTATATCACTCACCATGGCTACTTCATCCCTCTGTGGAGTCTCAGGCTGACTTCCACCAGATGTGGATTCGTAATCGCTTGGTGATTCTTTGTTTTCATGCTCTGCTGCTGTACCTAAAAAGGGAGCTGAAAATCGCAAAAAATAACACACCGGCGGCAAATACTTAATTTTATATTGTTGTGAGTGCGACCCATTTGCTGCACTGCTTCGATGGGAATGCTGCAGACTGGTGCCATTGGCAGTTTGTCATGTGCCAGCAAACTGCGGTGTGATGCGGTGTGGGTACGACTGCGCGCAGAGGCGGCAGTTGCTGCCATCCCTGGCTGACTAACCGGCGCTTGGACAGTCATCGCACACAGGTACTGCTGCCCGATCCGACACCTTTATAGCAGAATGTGATCTGGCTTCACACTCAGTCCAAACGGCCTACCGAGTCAGTTCACTGTGAAGTAACCCGGAACCAAGTCCACACACGAGACGAGACAGAATAAAAGTGCTTTGCTAATCTGTTCATTCGACAAAATAGTTGTTCAGTAAACTTCCATCTTGTCAGCCCCAATGTACATATGCACGAATAGTTAACTGCAACTTTATAAAGTTACATTTTATAGGGTCTCTGAATGGTTTTCTAAAAGTTGCCTGTGCTACAATCTAAGGGCCAACAAACGCATTTTTTTGCATTAGCCCTAAAGAAAATTCAGTCGCTAAGTTAAATTAAATTCAGGCAGGAATTTGCGGTAAGAAACAATGTTCGCTGCTCACAGCACTTTAAATTTTTAAAGAAGCTGAGTTTATTCAATCACTCTAACACTCACCACTTCTTTATATATGTTTAATGTAAAACTGATTAATGTCTGTCTCAGGGCTTAAACGATACGGAAAAATATCTCACGTCAGGTTAAACTCCTGGAAAAATGTCGGAAAATACTGAAAGATCATTTAGCGCAAGTTTAACATTAAAGTTCCACAATTGTAAACTAAACAGAGTTCAGACTATATAGACTAATGCAAAATATTGAAAGTCTACAGCCGTGCGGTTAAAGGCGCTGCAGTCTGGAACCGCAAGACCGCTACGGTCGCAGGTTCGAATCCTGCCTCGGGCATGGATGTTTGTGATGTCCTTAGGTTAGTTAGGTTTAACTAGTTCTAAGTTCTAGGGGACTAATGACCTCAGCAGTTGAGTCCCATAGTGCTCAGAGCCATTTGAACCATTTTTGAAAGTCTACATGTTGAAAATATTTCAGAGTATCCACTAACGACACATGCGAGTATCTCAAGTCCATGACTCAAATATTTTTACTCACTCGAAACGCAACCCAGCGCCTTCCACACGTACTGTCTGTCCAAGATCTGAAACCCAACTCAAAATGCATCCAAACCAAAAGAACATTGCGCAAGACGGCTGCCGCTCTTCGAGCTCTTGCCACGACGTGAGGTAGGTGTACACACTTCTGAGAACAGCAAAATTCTTAAAAACTATACATTTAATGTTATACACACGTATCAAACATGTAACTTCATGGGCCGGCCGAAGTGGCCGTGCGGTTAAAGGCGCTGCAGTCTGGAACCGCAAGACCGCTACGGTCGCAGGTTCGAATCCTGCCTCGGGCATGGATGTTTGTGATGTCCTTAGGTTAGTTAGGTTTAACTAGTTCTAAGTTCTAGGGGACTAATGACCGCAGCAGTTGAGTCCCATAGTGCTCAGAGCCATTTGAACCATTTGTAACTTCATGTAAATTGTTTCATCTTTCTGTTGGTTCTTAGTTTTCCTCTTCGTTAAATAGTTTGTTTATAAATAATGATTTTATCAAGGTGAACAGAATTTTATGTTCTAATGTTACTGAAAAATATAAACAATTAAAGATTGGTAAATTCATACGTCCTTATCGAAGTCTACTTCCTAATGCTGTCGCTATTTTAAACGTTTCGCTTATTATTTACGTGACAGTTCAGGTTTTTACACACGGAATGCACATTTCAGATTTTTAAGGAGTTTCTTGCGGGATGGGGGAATGACCATGTACGTAAAAAACAGTATGTCATTTGAGTCCATTGACGTATCACGGCACTGCACTGTACAGATTTCTGAATGTTGTGCAGGGCAGTTGAATTTAGTGAAACTAAACTTGTATTTGTTGTTATTTATAGGTTCCCAAATTCTGAATTCAGAGCATTTCTGCTGAAGCTAGAAAGGGTTCTTCATTCTTTTCGTATGAAGTACCGAAAATTTGTTGTCTGTGGTGACTACAATATTAATATTGTATATGATTGTGCAGGAAAGAAGGTGTTCGTAAATCTCCTAAATTCATATGATCTGATGCAGACTGTGTTTCTTCCAAATAGGGTTTAGGGGAACAGTAGGAAAGCCATAGACAATATTTGTATCCATTCTTCATTACTATACGGGCATTTTGTTAGTAAAAGGGTGAATGGCCCCTCTGACCATGATGCACAAATTTCAACACTAAAAGGCTTTTGTACTCAAACAGATGTAACATATGAAACTTCCTGGCAGATTAAAACTGTGTGCCCGACCGAGACTGGAAAAAGCGTTCGACCATGTAAAACGGTGTAGAATGTTCGAAATTCTGTGTAAAAGATGCGTATACGCTCTTTAAGAGTTACTTGCCATTAGAACGTTCTAAACGGGGTCAAAGTAGTAAAAGGCCGCCCAAGTGGCTGTCTCGTGGGATAAGGATATCATGTAGAACAAAGCGGGAATTATATCAAAATGTTAGAAGTAGTCACAATCAAGCTACAGTAGCCGATTACAAACAGTACTGCAAGGTGCTTGAAAATGTTATTAGGAAGACAAAGAGTATGTGTTATTCAAACGGAACAGCTAATTCACAGGAAAAAATTAAAACCGTATGGTCAGTTGCGAAGGAAGTGCCTGGTCAGCAGCACTAGGTCGACGATGTAAAGTCAGTTCGCAGTAAAAATATTTCTGTTACTGGTAGGGCAGATATATGTACAGTATTTAACATCTACATCTACGTGATTACTCTGCGATTCACACTAAGGTGGCTGGAAAAGGGTACAATGAACCACCTTCAAGCTCTCTCTCTACAGTTCCACTCTCGAACGGCGCGCAGGAAAAACGGGCACTTAAATTTTTCTGTGCGAGCCCTGATTTCTCTTATTTTATCGTGATGATCATTTCCCCCTACGTAGATGGGTACCAACAGAATGTTTTCGCAATAGGAGGAAAAAATTAGTGGCTGATAATTGCTGGTGAATCAAATAAAAATTTTGTTTCTACGGGGAATCATATAACTCTCTTGGCAAATGCCTTTCCGAGACTGATGTCTGAAATGCTCCTCTGTGATGCAGACAAGGGGGAAATCGAGTCAATAACTAAATCACTAAGGACTAAGGACTCTCATGGATATGGTGGAGTACCTAGCAGAATATTAAAGTACTGTGCTGCACATGTTAGCCTTGTACTTAGCGATATTTATAAATTTCATTTAGGAATGGTCAGTTTTCTGAACGATTAAAGTACTCAGTAGGAAAGCCGCTTTAGAAAAAGGGAGAAAGGGATAATGTAGACAATTTTAGACCTATTTCTATGCCATCGGTGTTCGCTAACGTTATTGAAAAGGCTGTGTATATAAGGATAATTGATCATTTTATATCACACGACTTGCTATCAAAAGTTCAATTCGGCTTTATAAGTTGTTTAACAAATGAAAAAGCTATGTTCTCTTTTCTCAGTGAGGTACTGGATGGGTTAAACAAAAGGTTTTGAACACTAGGCATATTTTGATTTAACTAAGGCGTTTGATGGTGTTGATTACAAAATTTTGCTCCAGAAGTTGGTCCATTACGGAATACGAGGAGTAGCTCACAATTGGATCACATCTTACTTTAGCAACAGACAGCAAAAAGGTCTTTATTCGTAGTGCTGAGAATGGCTGTGATGTGGGGTCTGATTGGGGTACGGTCAAGTGGGGTGGTGCCCCGGGGATCAGTGTTGGGGTCGACTCCTGTTCCTTGTTAATATGAATAATATACCCTCCAGTATTATGGGTTACTCTAAAATATATCTGTTTGCTGATGACACTAGCTTGGTAGTGAAGGATGTTGTTTGGCACACTGGTTCTGTTTCAGATAGTGCAGTTCGTGACATAAGTTCATGGTTTGTAGAAAATAAACTAACGCTAAATCACAGAAAGACTCCGTTTTTAAAGTTTCTGACACACAATTCAACAAAACCTGACGTTTTAATTTCACAGAATGGGTATATGATTAGTAAAACTGAGCAGTTGAAAGCTCTAGGTGTTCAGATGGATAGTAAACTGTAGTGGAAAGTCCAAGCTCAGGATCTTGTTCAAAGACTTAATTTTGCCATTTTTACTATTCGAACGGTATCTGAAGTGAATGATCCTTCTACACTAAAATTAGTCTACTTTGCTTATTTTCATTCGCTTATGTCGTATGGTATTATGTTTTGGAGTAACTCTTTACTTTCTAAAAGGATATTTTTGGCTCAGAAATGGGAAGTTCGGGCAATAAGTGGTCTAAGTTCAAGAACCACTTGTCGACCCCTGTTCGCGAGTCTGGGTATTTTAACATTGACCTATCAATACATATATTCCTTACTGTCATTTCTTGTTAACAATATTACCTTATTCCCAAAAATAAGCAGTTTTCACTCAGTTAATACTCGGCAGAAATCAAACCTGCATCTGAATCGGTCTTCCTTAACTCTTGTGCAGAAGGTTGTACAGTATATTACTGCATCCATTTTCAATAAGTTACCACTAGAATTCAAAAATCTTAGCAGCAACCCAGGTGCTTTCAAATCCAAACTGAAGAGTTTCCTCATGGGTCACTCATCTGTTCTGTCAAGGAGTTCCTTGAAAAATTAAGCTAATTCTTGTTGTATTGTTGATTGCGTTTACTTAAACTTATGGCTTGACTTTTTTCTGGTTCATAAACAATTTCATTTTTATCTGTTTTTACTTTTATGTTGTAATTTCATTTACTGACACGTTCCGTTAGCTAGGAGATTTGCTCCTCAATTTGGTCCTACGTAGCTTGACGTGTAAATAAATAGATAAATAAGTTATGATAGCTTTTAAGTGCTCAATGAGACCTGCCGGTAGCTATTTCGTTTCTAAAAATCGCTTACGGCGTTCTTGAGATATCAATTTTGAAAGTGCATTTTATAAATAAAATATTTAACAAAAGTAACGTTAAAAGTGGTTTCCGCAGGCCGTTGTTAAGTCACGCAAGCGTCTTAGTTTTGTCTTTGTAACGGTATAGTGTCTCCAGAATGACATTTTCACTCAGCAGCGGAGTGTGCGCTGATATGAAACTTCCTGGCAGATTAAAACTGTGTGCCGCACCGAGATTCGAACTCGGGACCTTTGCCTTTCGCGGGCAAGTGCTCTACCAATTTTTCTTTTTAATCTCGTTTTGTTCGCATTTGCTCGTTGCATCTGGTCGAGGCGGACGTCGTGAGACATCCGTTGAAGTTCGTTGTTGATCGATTAACTCAGTTTTTTTTTATTACAGAGGGCAGCTAACCCTCTGACCGAACACGCTGAGCTACCGTGCCGGCTATCAACTTTTTTTTTTCTTATTGTTCATTATTGATCGTTGTGTTTGGTCGTTGCGGACGTCGCAGGACATCCTGATTGTTCATTATTGATCGTTGTGTTTGGTCGTTGCGGACGTCGCAGGACATCCTGTTCAAGTTCGGTGGTAGATCCTTCCACTCAGTCAACTGAGCTACCCAAGCGCGACTCACGCCCCGTCCTCACAGCTTTACTTCTGCCAGTATCTCGTCTCCTACATTCCAAAACTATACTGCAGTTCCTGCGAAGTTTGGAAGGTAGGAGACGAGATACTGGCAGAAATAAAGCTGTGAGGAAGGGGCGTGAGTCGTGCTTGGGTAGCTCAGTTGGTAGAGCACTTGCCCGCGAAAGGCAAAGGTCCCGAGTTCGAATCTCGGTCCGGCACACAGTTTTAATCTGCCAGGAAGTTTCATATCAGCGCACACTCCGCTGCAGAGTGAAAATCTCATTCTGGAAACATCCCCCAGGCTGTGGCTAAGCCATGTCTCCGCAATATCCTTTCTTTCAGGAGTGCTAGTTCTGCAAGCTTCACAGGAGAGCTTCTGTAAAGTTTGGAAGATAGGAGACGAGATACTGACAGAAGTAAAGCTGTGAGGACGGGGCGTGAGTCGTGCTTGGGTAGCTCATTTGGTATAGTGTCTGTTGGATTTAGTCTTATTTGATAATTATTCTGGACACTCAATTCAACCACAGCAGCTACCCCTGCATGTTTCATGCCAACGGCCGGACGCCAGTGTTTTCCTGACCACACGGCCAGGTCATGGGTCTACCTGCTTGCCGTTCTCTTGCTGTCTGGGTAATTCTCACACTCAGTGTGTCCGCCAATCACTGAACCTCAAAGGGTGCCTCAATCTATTGACGAAGCCGCGGTTCTCGTGCATCTTCTGAGCTCTGCCCGGCTTGGGGGAACCCACCCTCCTATAGGACAGAACAGTTGCCATTCCGGCCATGCCTGCTACTAACGTCACAACAATGTGCGCACACAGCCGCGTCTGTTATAAAATTTCTAATTACAGGTACGTGTATCTACCCTCTAAAGGTATAAAGCACACAATTAGTCATTTTCCATCATCTTGAATTGATTAATACTGCGCTATGAACAGCTTGAGATAAGGATTGTGACTGGGAGACAGGGACGTGACACGATGTTTACTTTACAAATAATGTAATTTGACACTATTTCTACACATGATTTAAATATTACACTCTTTTTGGTGGGGGATGGGTAGGATGGTACGTGGGGGTATAAAGCACAGTTTGTTTTGTTCATCATATTGGATTTTTAATACTGCACTATGACTGGCTAGATATCTACAATAATGTACGTTAGGCTAAGGTTGATTTGGATCATTAAACTGATGCTCTTGTTCTGTATTAAACCATCGCAGGATAATACTGCTGGACCGAATAATATGTGCTTATGTTCACAGTTGCTCAGAGTTTATAGACTCACAAGATTCGTGCTACTTAAAGTACATACACTGAGCTGACAAGAGTCATGGGGCATCTCCAAATATCATGTCGGATCTCATTTTGCCCAGCGTAGTGCAGCAACTTGACGTGGCATGGACTCAACATGCCGTTGGAAGTTTCAATGCTGCCTCTCTAGTCGTTCGTAACTGCGAAAGTGTCGCCGGTGCAGGATTTTGTGCACGAATTGACCTTCCGATTACGTCCCATAAATGTTCGATGGGATACATGTCGCGTGATCTGGGTGGCCAAATCATTAGCTCGAATAGTTCAGAATGTTCTTCGAACCAATCGCGAACAATTTTGGCTCGGTGACATGGCACGTTGTCATCGATACAAATTCCATCGTTGTTTGGTCTCCAAGTAGCCGCACATAACTAGTTCCAGTCAATCATCGGTTCAGTTGTACCAGAGGACCCAACCCAGTCCATTTAAACATAGTCCACACCATTATGGAGACACCACTAGCTAGAACAGTGCTTTGTTGACAGCTTATGCCCGTGGCTTCTTGGGGTCCGTGCCACACTCGAACCCAACCATCAACTCTTACCAACGGAAACCGGTACTCATTTGACAAGGACAGTCCTCCAGTCTTATAGGATCCAACCGACATGGTCATGTGTCTAGGAGAGGCACTGCAGGCAATGTTGTGCTGTTAGCAAAGGCACTCGCGTCGGAGGTCTGCTGCCGTTAACACCAAATATCGCTGCACTGTCCTAAAGGATACATTCGTCGTACGTGCCACGTTGATTTCTGTGGTTATTTCACACAGTGTTGCTTGACTGTTAGCACTGGCAACTCTAGGCAAACGCCGCTACTCACGGTCGTTAAGTGAAGGCCTTCGGCAACTGGGTTATCCGTGGTGAGAGCTAACGTCTAGAATTTGGTATTCTCAACACACTCTTGACAATGTGGATCTCGGAATATTGAATTCTCAAACAATTTCTGAAACGGAATGTCCCATGTGTCTAGCTTCAACTACCATTCCGTGTTCAAAGTCTGTTAATTCCCATTGTGAGTCCATAATCACATCGGAGATCTTTTCACATCAATCACCTGAGTACAAATGACAGCTCCGCCAATGCAATGATTTTTTGTACGTTGGGTACACGATACTACCGCTCTTTGTATGCGTGCTTATCACTATCCCGCGCCTTTTTGTCGCCTCAATGTAAGTAATATTCATTGTACGTGATTCTGCAGGGGGCTCGAAGTCGATACTGGAACTCAAGAAATTATAATTCACAGTGGATGTATCCCAAGTTAGTCATTGCAAATCACATTAAGAAAGAAACAAAGAAAGTCGCCTGGGGAAAAATAAATGTTTTGCGCTTTCTTGACAGAAATAATAAATCATCTACTATTCACACTCCTTCAAGTGTCTGAATGAAACGAACGAATTAATATGTCTTTGAAAACCGGTTTGTCCTCAGCCGGTCACAGTTCTGTTCAAACCTCTTCTACAAATTTTACTAGGTCTGAGAAGCAGAGTAATAGCATCCCTGTGTCAGTCGGATGCCTTTTCACGAAACAGATTAAAACTCTTTTTAGCAACGTAAAAACTGTCCCAGCGAAAGAATTACGAACGCTTCTTCTCCAGTAACACTGAAGAAAATGCTATAAGGATTTTTTCATAAATTCTTTATGTCGGCAGATGAGCTCTTCAAACGAAGTTACACCGAATAAATAGATTTCCTGAGTGTTTGCGCTCCAGACGGGAGACCATCTTGCCACAAATACATCTTTGCAACGACTGTTCTTTTTCTTTTTACTTACGAGCAGATGATTAATACACATTTTATAACCTTTGAGTTGCCACTAAGTACAATAATGTTGTCTAGGCCTTGCCAAAATTTACCGAATGCAACAGCTAGCGGCGTATATGTTTAAAAACGTCAAGTATTGTTCTGGCTCAACATTAAGTCAAGTCCATGGAACCTAATCCAGTAGAATCCTGTTGCTTCCCTTGACATCAACAACTGTGATATCCGAGTAGAGCTTCTCTCGAGTTATATTGGATTCCCTAGAAGAATGACAAATCAGTGACATCACTGAACTCAAAACTTAATGTTGTGATCGTGTTATAATTTAGCCACAGTGTAACGCACATGACAATACATTATTAAAGCAGCAAGTACAGTTCCCGAGAATAATTTATTTTAGAAAATAGAAACGTTTGAAATACATGATAAGTAAAACGTTGATCATTAATTTACAAGTCGCTGAGTGACTCTGCTAGCCTCCCATTTCTCGGGATACTCCTTCCACTTTGTATCTAACATTTTGTTTTGCTGTACACCTCCTCTTTTCTAAGCTAATCCCTGTTAGAACTAAAAACATACTTGCTTATTTGACCTTCATTGAACCTTGCCATGACCTTGAATGGTGTATCGTATTATAGGTAAAATTTGCCGCCCTTTTCTAATCTTAAACCAAATATTAGGACTGCCATTTAGAAAACCACTTTAACCTCAAAATCACTTTACAAACCATTATCAAGGTCACGGCCATTAGTAGCAATGCGTGATCCTATTTGCCACCTGTAACTTTTATCTGAAACTCTAAACCATTTTACTGTACCTCGTCTCTACATCTACATCTACATACATACTATGCAAGACACGTGACAGTGTGTGGCGGAGTGTACTTTGAGTACCTCTATCGGCTCTCCCTTCTATTCCAGTCTCGTATTGTTCGTGGAAAGAAAGATTGTCGGTATGCCTCTGTGTGGGCTCTAATCTCTCTGATTTTATCCTCATGGTCTCTTCGCGAGATATACTTAGGAGAGAACAATATACTGCTTGACATCTTGGTGAAGGTCTGTTCTCGAAACATCAACAAAAGCCCGTACCGAGCTACTGAGCGTCTCTCCTGCTGAGTGTTCCACTGGAGTTTGTCTATCATTTCCGTAAAGCTTTCGCGATTACAAAATGATCCTGTAACGAAGTGCGCTGTTCTCCGTTGGATCTTCTCTATCTCTTCTATCAACCGTATCTGGTACGGATCCCACACTGGTGAGCAATATTCAAGCAGTGGGAGAACAAGTGTACTGTAATCTACTTCCTTTGTTTTCGGATTGCATTTCCTTAGGATTCTTCCAATGAATCTCAGTCTGGCATCTGCCTTGCCGACGATCAACTTTATATGATCATTCCATTTTAAATCACCCCTAATGCCTACTCCCAGATAATTTATGGAACTAACTGTTTCCAGTTGCTGACCTGCTATATTGTAGCTAAATGATAAAGGATTTTTCTTTCTATGTATTCGCAGCACATTACACATGTCTACATTGAGACTCAATTGCCATTCCCTGCACCATGCGTCGCGTCAATTCGTTGCATATCCTATTGCATTTCAGTACAATTTTCCATTGTTACAACCTCTCTATTTACCACAGCATAATCCGCAAAATGCCTCAGTGAACTTCCGATGTTATCCACGTGGCCATTTATGTATATTGTGAATAGCAACGGCCCTACGACACTCCCCTGTGGCCCACCTGAAATCACTCTTACTTCGGAAGACTTCTCTCCATTGAGAATGACATACTGCGTTCTGTTATATACGAACTCTTCAATCCAATCACACAATTGATCTGATAGTCCATATGCTCTTACTTTGTTCATTAAACGACTGCGGGGAACTGTATCGAACGCCTTGCGGAAGTCAAGAAACACGGAATCTACCTGGGAACCCGTGTCTATGGCCCTCTGAGTCTCGTGGACGAATAGCGCAAGCTGGGCTTCACACGATCGTCTTTTTCGAAACCGATGCAGAGTAGATTTCTAGTCTCCAGAAAAGTCATTATACTAGAACATAATAAGTGTTCCCAAATTCTACAACTGATCGACGTTAGAGATATAGGTCTATAGTTCTGTTCGACGTCCTTTCTTGTAAAGGGGGATGACCTGTGCCCTTTTCCAATCCTTTGGAACGCTACGCTCTTCTAGAGACCTACGGTACATCCCTGCAAGAAGGGGGGCAATTTCCTTCGCATACTCTGTGTAAAATCGAACTGGTATCCCATCAGGTCCAGCGGCCTTTCCTCTTTTGAGCGATTTTAATTGTTTCTCTATCCCTCTGTCGTCTATCTCGATACCTACCATTTTGTCATCTGTGCAATAGTGTAAAGATGGAACTACAGTGTAGTCTCTGTGAAACAGCTTTGGAAAAAAAACATTTAGTATTTCGGCCTTTAGTCTGTCATCCTCTGTTTCAGTACCATTTTGGTCACAGAATGTCTGGACATTTTGTTTTGATCCACCTACCGCTTTGACATAAGACCTAAATTTCTTAGGATTTTCTGCCAAGTCAGTACATTGAACTTTACTTTCGCATTCATGGAACGCCTCTCGCATAGCCCTCCTCACACTACATTTCGCTGCTCGTAATTTTTGATTGTCTGCAAGGCTTTGACTATGTTTATGTTTACTGTGAGGTTCCCTTTGCTTCCGTAGCAGTTTTCTAACTCGGTTGTTGTACCACAGTGGCTCTTTTCCATCTCTTATGATCTTGCTTGGCACGTACTCATCTATTGCATATTGTACGATGGTTTTGAACTTTGTCCACTGATCCTCAACACTATCTGTACTTAAGACAAAACTTTTGCGTTGAGCCGTCAAGTACTCTGAAATCTGCTTTTGGTCACTCTTGCTAAACAGAAAAATCTTCCTACCTTTTTTAATGTTTCTATTTACGGCTAAAATCATCGATGCTGTAGCCGCTTTATGATCGCTGATTCCCTGTTCTGGGTTAACTGTTTCAAATGGTTCGGGTCTGTTTGTCACCAGAAAGTCTAATATGTTATCGCCAAGAGTCGGTTCTCTGTTTAACTGCTAAAGGTAGTTTTCAGATAATGCACTTAAAAAAATTCACCGGATTCTTTGCCCCTGCCACCCGTTATAAACGTTTGAGTCTCACAGTCTATATACGGCAAATTAAAATCTCCACCCAGAACTATAACATGGTCGGGAAATCTACTCGAAATATTTTCCAAATTTTCCTTCAAGTGCTCTGCCACAACAGCTGCTGAGCCAGGGGTCTATAAAGACATCCAATTACCATGTTTGAGCCTGCTTTAAACGTGACGTTCACCCAAATTATTTCACATTTCGGATCTCCGTCAATTTCCTTCGACACTATTGCACATTTTATCGCTATAAACACGCCTCCCCCTTAACTGTCCAGCCTATCTCTGATTCGATTTATTCCCCATTTTGGATAAAAATTGTCCGTATATTGCTCGCCTATCATGTTGGCAAAAGAAAACTGCATGATTTGAACCCTGAGTGTCACGGTTTTGACCTCTAATGCGTAAGTGTCAAGTTTAGAGATGATGATGAGCCCGAGGTTGACGCCACAGGGCGGAGGACGGTATAAGGGGCACCTTCCACCCAAATTGCCACAGGGCGGAGGACGATTAAAGGGGCACCAACGACCCACTTTTAGAACATTTGGGCCGCAATGGTAGAACACGATCGTGATTTAAAGAAGTAATCCTTTATTACTGTAGCGTAGTTGGGATCAGCAACAGTAGAGGGTCTATAATCCGTCTTTGAGGAACACTGGTACCATATCTGTCTCACTAGATAATCTTCTGTCAGTTTCTACAGCCTGTGACGATTGTAAGGGGGGAAATCACGAATCCAGTCCCACAACTAGGACGATATTATATAGGTGGCTAATTTGCTTCAGAGACCGCATGTGAGAAACGATGTCGAAAGCCACCTAGAAGTCTAGAAATGTGGAATGAATTTGAAATCCCCTCTTGCTTCATGATAGTGAAGAGCCAGCCGTGTTTCACAAGAGCTGTTTGTTTCTTAATCTGTGCTTGCTACGCATCGATAGATTGTTTTCAACGAGGGATTTCATAATCTCCAAACGAAGTTGTAAGTAGTTCCGAGATACTAACGCAAAACTATGTTGGTGATATGGGTCTATATTTCAGCGGATTACTTCAATTTCGTATCATGCATGTTACTATTACCTGTGAAAGTTCCCAGTCCTTAGGTGCAGTACGTGTCTTTCGTTCAGGGAGCAGTAGCATGTTTTTGTGGTCTTCAGTCCGAAGACAAGTTTGATAGTGCTCTCCATGCCACTCTAACCTGTGCAAGCATCTTCATCTCTGAATAACTACTGCAACCTACATGCGTCTGAATCTGATTACTGTACTCATCTTTCGGTTTTTCTCTACGATTTTTATCTGTCACGCTTCCTCCAATACAAAACTTGTGATCCCTCGATGTCACAAAGTGTGTCTTATCAAGCGACCCCTTCTTTTAGTCAGATTGTGCCAAACAGTATTGTCTCTGCATTCCTATTCAGAACCTCCACATTAGTTATGCTATCTACCTATCTAACCTTCAGCATTCTTCTGTAGCTACACATTTCTAAAGCCTCTGTTCTCTTCGTTTCTAAACTGGCTATCGTCCATTTTTCACTTGCTTAATGGGCTACAGTCCGGACAAATATCTTCTATATATCTATATCCGATGTTAACAGATTTCTCTTCTTCAGAAACGCTTTTCTTGCTACTGTCAGTCTACATTTTATATCCTTTTTACTTTGGTCATTATCAGTTACACTGATCACCAACCTAATAGCCGGTATGTTCACCTTTGGCACGGATAACAGCGGCGACGCGTCGTGGCACAGAGGCAATGAGGCCTTGGTAGGTTGCTGGAGGGAGTTCACACCACATCTGCACACACAAACCACCTAATTTTCTTTAATACTGGGGAGGGGGGCAATGACCTCTGACGCCATTTTGAACCATATCTCAGATGTGTTCGATAGGGTTCAGATCTGGTGAGCTGGGGGCCAGCACAACAACTGAAACTCGATATTGTGTTCCTCAAACATTCAATCATAAAAAAAAATGGTTCAAATGGCTCTGACCACTATGCGACTTAGCATCTGAGGTCATCAGTCCCCTAGAACTTAGAACTACTTAAACCTAACTTACCTAAGGTCATCACACACATCCATGCTCGAGGCAGGATTCGAACCTGCGACCGTAACGATAGCGCGGTTCCAGACTGAAGTGCCTAGAACCGCTCGGCTACAACCACCCGGCCCATTCGGTCATAGTCCTGGCTTTGAGACATTGCGCATTACCTTGTTGAACAATGCCACTTCTGTCGGGAAACATGATCATCATGAATGGGTTTCCGTGGTCTGCAACCACTGTACGATACCCCTTGGCCGTCATGGTGCCTTGCACGAGTTCGTCTGGACCAATTTATACCGACGTGAATCTTCCCCAAAGCGTATAGGTGTCAAGGAGCTATCTCCCTGGAAGACGAAGGATTCGCACCCTCCCACTGGCATGATGAAGAAGGTATTGGGATTCATCAGAACATGCAGATCTCCGCCACTTCGTCAATGTACAGTACCGATGATCAAATGCGCTTCAGTCGTAGTTACCGATGTCGTGTCGTTAACATTGCCACACGCATGGGTCGTCGGCCGCAGAGGCCCAGTTTTAGGCGTGTTCGTTGCCCTGTGCGTTCAGACTCAGTTTTACTCTGTCCAGCATTAGATTCTGATGCAAGTTCCGCCACAGCTCGTTGCCTGTCCTGTTTTACCAGTCTGCTGAACCTACGACGTCCACCATTTGTAATGAGTGGACGTCTTTCACCCAGGTTGCACCACATGTTGAAGATCCTAGTCATAGTTCTGCTTGAACACCCGACAAGTCGTGCAGTTTCCGAAATGCTCGAGCCGAGCCTCCCGGCCATCACAATCTGCCCTCGATGTAACTCAGATAGATCGCGCGCCTTTCCCATCCTATACACGGACCGCACGCTCACTGGCTCTACTTGCAACTTGCGTTTTTCTGAGTAGCAGTCATTCCTCGCCAGGAGACGATGCTGTCGCCTCGGCGGGTTTACATCAATATTAGGTCAGTGGTCACAATATTCTTGCTGAAGCGTGTATTTTGATGCCCAAATAGCAAAACTCTTCTACTACTTGCAGTGTGTAGTTTCCTGATCTAATACCCTCAGTATCACCTGATATAATTCGACTGCATTCCATTATTTTTGTTTTGCTTTTCTTGACCTCCATCTTATATCTCCCTTTGAAGGCACTGTCCATTCCGTTCACCTGTTCTTCCAAGTCGTTTACTGTGTGACGGAATTACAACGTCATCGGCAAACCTGATAATCCCTCTCTCTCTTTCCTGAACTTTACTTCTAACTCCAAATTTTTATTAGCGTTGTTTACTGCTTACTGACTGCACAGATTGAATAGCATGTGGGATAGGCTATAACATTTCTCACTCAATTTTCAATCATTACTTCAGTTTGATGCCCCCCGACTCCACCTGGTTTCTGTACAAGTTGTAAATAGCCTTCAGCTCGCGGCCTTTTAACCGTGCTACTTTCAGAATCTCAAAGAGTGTATTCCAGTCAGCATCGTCAAAAGCCTTCTCTAAGTCTACAAATGCTATGAAAGTAGGTTTTAGTTTCCTTCACCAGTCTTCTAAGAGAAGCCGTAGGTCATTCTTGCCTCCCGTGAACTCATATTTATCGGGAATCCAAACTGATCTTCCCTGAGGTCGGCTTCTACCAGGTTTCCATTCCTCTGTAAGGAATTCGTGTTAGTATTTTGAAAGCATGATTTATGAAACTGATAGTTTGGTATCCACACCTGTCCGCAACAGCTTTCTCTGGAATCGGAGTATTTAAAGACTTCATGAAGCCTGAGGTTTTTTTTTTTTCTATCTCATACTTCTCGCACATCAGATGGAACAGTTTTGCCATGGCTGGCTCTCGAAAAGCTATCAGTTATGCTGACGGAATGCCGATTACTCCAGGCTCCTTGTTTCTACTTAGGTATTTCAGTGCTCTGTCAATCTCTTCCAGCGGTATCATATTATCTACCTCATCTTCATCTGCACGCTCTTCCCTTTCTGTAACATCGCCTTCAAGTTCGTCTCCCTTGTATATACCCTCTACTTACTCCTTACAGCTTTCAGTTTTCCCTTCTTTACTTGGTATTGGTTTGACGTCTGAACTTTTGAGATACACACAGCATCTTCTCTTTTCTGCAAAGGTCTCTTTAATTTTGTATGTGACTACTAAAAATGGAGCTGTTTCATCGCATATCGAAAGGAACTTGATCGGTATAAGAATTAAACGGAAATTTGCATTTATTAAGTGACTTAACTTGCTAACCAACGCCAAGGATATCTATTTCTAACTAACTCATGTTGGCTGCTGAACCTGATTCAAATTATGGAGCACTTACTGCATCTGCGTATTTTCGTCTTTTGTGAAGGAATTTCAGAAAACTGTGTCTAGTAACTGAAGTTTAGTGGCAGTATCATTGACAACATTACGATTGCTACTTCACAGTGGAGGTACTTTCGTGCCGCAGTTTCCCCATTAGGAAGTGTCGCTGTTTTCGCATTGCAAAATGGTTCAAATGGCTCTATGCGACTTAACTTCTGAGGTCATCAATCGCCTAGAACTTAGAACTAATTAAACCTAACTAACCTAAGGACATCACACACATCCATGCCCGAGGCAGGATTCGAACCTGCGACCGCAGCGGTCACTCGGCTCCAGACTGTAGCGCCTAGAACCGCACGGCCACTCCGGCCGGCCTTTCGCATTGCAAACGATCTGCATATCTTTGGATTTTCTTGTTGAGTTTGCTGTTGAAACCACACTGATCAGTGAGAACATTATTACCAAATATTGACATAAACGCAAGCAGGGGACAGCGGTCTCACCTGGCGAGGAATGACTGCATGGTGCGCGTAGTATCAGAATGCTGTCCTTGTGTAGAATGGGGAAGGCATGCGATCTATCTGAACTTGACCAAGGGCAGATTGTGAAGGCCCGGAGGTTCGGCACGAGCATTTCGGAAAATGCACGACTTGTCGGGTGTTCGAGGAGTGCTGTGGTGAGTGTCTTGAAAACGTGGCGAAATCTAGGTGAAACACCGTCCACACGTCGTGGGGCTGGACAGCTACTCCTCATTACAGATGTCGGACGTCGTAGGCTGGGCATACTGGTAAGACAAGACAGGTGGCGAACTGTGTCAGAACTAACATCAGACTTTAATGCTGGACAGAGTACAAGTGTGTGTGAACACACAGTGCACCGAACACTCGTAAAGATGGGCCTCCGCTGACGACGACCAATGCGTGTACTAATGTTAATACCGCGCCATCGGCAACTACGACTGAAATGGGCACTTGACCATCGCCACTGGAAATTGGCACAGTGGCAGAGCCTTACGTGGTCTGATGTATTTCGATAACTTCTCCATCATGCCGATGGGACGGATCAAATCCGTCGTCTTCCAGAGTTACAGCCCCTTGACAACTGTACTGCTTGACGGAGACATTATGCTCTATGCTCTGGGAAACACTCAAGTAGGCATCCATGGATCCAGTGGAGCTCGTAAAAGGCACCATGACGGCCAAGGGGTATCGTACACTGGTTGCACACCGCGTACACCCCATCATGACGATCATGTTTCCCGATGGCAGTGGCATTGTTCAAGAAGGTAGTGTGCCATGTGGCAAGGCCAGGTGTGTGACAGCGTGGATCGATAAACAGTGGCTAGCCTCAGTTGATGTTCTGGCCCCCCAACCCACCATGTCTGAACTCGATCAATCACATCTAGGATATGACTGAACTTGGCGTCGGAGCTCATTGTCCCCCTGCCCCTCCCGGGAATTTGCGGTAATTAGGTGACGTGTGTGTACATGTGGTGTCAACTCTCTCCAGCGACTTACCAAGGACTCTTTGCTTCCATGCCACGACGCGTCTTCCCTGTTATCCCTGCCAAAGGTTGTCATACCAGCAGTTAGGTATGTTGCCATAATGTTCTGGTTGATTACTGTATAACAGGTCTCTATCACTGACGTTCCCACGTCTGTGAAACATCGCCAATTTTGGAGATTTTGTGTTCGTTTAAATCTGGCGTACATATTTCTTTTTTTTTATGGAACAGTGTCGTGAACTTTTTTTTCTACCATGTTGCCTCAGTTCCGTTCTTTATTAATTTATTTGGTATGAATTTCTAGACTGCTGTCAGCACTACTTCTTTGAAAGTAAGCCATATTTGGTATATGCTTATATTGATAGTTTGAAAGAAATAGAGACTATATCTTTGGTAGGCATCAAGCAAATATTAATCAGCTTTTTTAAACATTTATAGTTTGTAGTTATTTTTGGTGGATTTCATACGTTATTTAGTCTCGCTACAACGACATTGTGGTCACTAATCCCTGTATCCGTCATGGAGCTCTCATTTTGTTCATTACTCTTTTTTTCCTGAGAGGTCTGGCATGTAATCGCAACTATTTACACTGCTCGTGGGCCCATGAACTATTTATTCAAAATAACTTTCGAAGAAAGCACAATTTTGGATGATGTATTACTCGTAACATCGACTTTAAGCATGTGTTCTCGTCTGTTCCTCTAGGGCAGATTAAAGTTACCATCAAGTTTAATTTCATGAATAGGGTACCTATTTGAAATGAGACTCAATTCTTCCTTGAAATGCTCTGAAACTCTATCATCTGAGTCGGGCTGACGTAAAAGGAACAAATTATTAATTTATTCCGGTTACCAAGTATACCCTCTAACCACAGTAACTCACAGGGACACCCGCGTCTATTTCGCTAAAAGACAGCCTGTTCCTAACAGTAACAAACATGCCACCAACAGTAGTATTTAATACATACTTTCTCAACACCGTTAGGCGATTTGTAAAAATTTTGGCTGAGCTTGTCTCCAGCTTTAGTCAGCTTTCAGTGACTTTGTGGTATGCACACATGGTGAAAACTAGATTTCTTCACATTATGATCAGCCGTATTCTTAAGGGGCTACATCACACGCCCAACATCGCCACTCCCAATTACCAATAATCCCACCCTCTGTGAATGCTCAGTCCTTCCAGGCCGGCAGTCTAGCAGTGAAATAGGGCAAACGGCTACAAGATCTTTATCAGTGCATTTTGGGAAACCCACATCTTTAACTTCATTCACGAGGTCTAAGAGGAGAGAACAGTCTTCTGGTATATGAGGTATTCTTCGTTCCTGGAAGGCTTTTAGTAATGTTTCGCGAAGTCTCTAAACAAAACCAGATAGACCGTTACGGGCAATTCGGTTGAAGTGTTACAAAATTCTATATAGTTATTACCCACGTATGAAGAACACAGTGATAGGATCAGTCATAAAAAGGAGTATTGGTCAATTTTTTACAAGCTAGACACTTGGCAGCTGGTTGTAATTTGTACTTGACTGATGGTTTGTTGTACCAGATGCCCAGATACAAAAAACATGTCACAGTATTGCTGGGAAAACATATGAACCCCAACTTGGTATGGTGTATGGCCATCCCAATCATGCAAATCCTTGAAATTCCTCCTAGTATTAATTTAAATAAACCCAGAATGGCGGTATTTATGGTTCTATTGACAAGACACTGTTCCAGTTCCTTCGAGAGATGCTGGATGACAATGATTCTTTACTACTCTCCAGTATCGACTACAGTCGCCTTAAGATATTCAAATTCCACGGTAGTTGGTTCCACGGAAGACGTATTATTTTAACCTCATGGTCATCTTACGAGTAATTTCATATTGGACACAAGGCATGCGGCTTCGGCTGGACACGGTCACTTGAAATTATTTAATAAACTTCACTTTTTACCTTTCGTTGCAGTGTAGGGAAAGGCCCGTTCTAAATTAGTTATATGACCCCTCAAATCATTAGAGGTCTGTAACAATGGTTCACTGTAGAAGGAAGATATTTTGAGTTACATACGTGTGCTGGTGTTCTCCATACGTAAATACGTCCTGCAGTAATAGCAGTATAGATACAGATTCGTTAGATTATATTTTGTGTTTTCATCTCTAAATATTCCAGTTTTCATGAGCTAGCCGTAGTGAAGCCAGTAATTCGTACACAACTAGTCTGCGAAATTTTCTTCAGTTACAGTTCTGCTGCGAATGTTTAATTTTTTAAGTTTCCATTTTTCAATACTCTTATTACAGTTGAGAATATTCTTTAATGACCTTCAGACTCATTCCGTAAATGTTCTTTTTGTTCTACTACAGTATCTGGCAGGCGTAGTTTTCCCATATGTTCTCTATGTTGGCGTGGTCACAATCACATAGGTGCTAATAAAAACTGACGGTCGCCCAAAGCAACTCCAGAAATTATCATCAACTAGATACTATGGTTCTCGGTACCACTAGTAGCCAGCACGAAAAATATGTCTTCGTAGAGTGTCCTAAGGTCGAGCTTGACGTTAAATCAAGACGAAGATTGTGTACATACTGACTGCTCAAAATACACCACACTTACAGGAAAAACCAGACGACAGCATCTGAGTGTTGCATTTGAGACAGGAACTCCAGAAATGATTGTTAATATTATTTTGTTCAAACCCTGTGGTACTTTTTAATATTACCCATTTTGTAAACCTAAGATAGTGGTTGTCGAGTCAGTTGTTATGTTTATTCAGTGCTGCTTCTCGTAAGATTTAAATAGAAACTATTCCTTAATTTATCATTGTCCAATTTGCTCATGAAAACAGTATATTGTTGCACGTAGAATCACATTTGTTTGAATCTTCAATATAATCCTTTTATTTTCTTTTTTTTTTCTTCTACTCTCAAAAATGAATTAAATTTATAGTGTGTACCATACTGATTTCCTTTATCGTTATTACTTTCTGCTGCTCTCGCTTTTGATGACAACCTATCCACTACTACGTACCCTATGTGACCAAAATCATCCGGACACCTGGCTGAAAGTGACTTACAAGTTCGTGGCGCCCTCCATCGGTAATGCTGGAATTCTGTATGGTGTTGTCACACGCTTAGCCTTGATGAAAGCTTCCACTCCCATAGGCATACGTTCAATCAGGTGCTGGAAGGTTTCTTGGGGAATGACAGCCCTTTCTTCACGGAGTGCTGCACTGAGGAGAGGTATGAATGTTGTTCTGTGAGGCCTCGCACGAAGTCGGCGTTCCTAAACATCCCAAAGGTGTCCTATAGGATTCAGGTCTGAACTCTGTGCAGGCCAGTCCATTACAGGGATGTTACTGTCGTGTAACCACTCCGCCACAGGTCGTGCATTATGAACAGGTGCTTGAACTTATTTAAAGATGCAATCGCCATCCCCGAATTGTTCTTCAAATGTGGGAAGCAAGAAGGTGCTTGAAACATCAATGTAGGCCTGTGCTGTGATAGTGCCACGCAAAACAAAAAGGGGTGCAATCCCCCTCCATGACAAACACCACCACACCATAACACCACCGCCTCCGAATTTTACTGTAGGCACTACACAAGTTGGCATATGACGTTCACCGGGCATTCGGCACACCCACACCCTGCCATCGGATCGCCACATTGTGTACCGTGATTCGTCACTCCACACAACGTTTTACCCCTGTTCAATCGTCCAATGTTTATGCTCCTTACACCAAACGAGGCGTCGTTTGGCATTTACCGGCGTGATATGTGGCTTATGAGCAGCCGCTCGACCATGAAATCCAAGTGTTCTCACCTTCCGCGTAACTGTCATAGTACTAGCAGTGGATTCTGATGCAGTGTGGAATACCTGTCTGATATTCTGGATAGATGTCTGCCTATTACACATTAGGACTCTTTTCAACTG
Source organism: Schistocerca nitens (assembly GCF_023898315.1). NCBI lineage: Eukaryota > Metazoa > Arthropoda > Insecta > Orthoptera > Acrididae > Schistocerca > Schistocerca nitens. The sequence continues at coordinate 525,404,731 of NC_064616.1, read as the reverse complement.
TCGGCGGTCGCAGTGAGTCAAAAGACGAGGTCGGCTGTACGCGTTTGCGCTGTACATGTCCTTTCACATATCCACTTCACTATCACAACGGAAACAGTGGACCTAGGGATGTTTAGGAGTGTGGAAATCTTGCGTACAGACGTATAACACAACTGACACCCAATCACCTGGCCACGTTCGAAGTCCGTGAGTTCCACGTAGCGCCCCGTTCTGCTCTTTCACGATGTCTAATGCCTACTGAGGTCGCTGATATGGAGTACGTAGCAGTAGGTGGCAGCACAGTGCACCTAATATGAAAAAGGTATGTTTTTGAGGGTGTCCGGGTACTTTTGATCACATTGTGTATATCTTTCCAATGGGATTATTTTCATTCTCATTACGGCGTTCCTTTAATGTGACAGGAAGAGAGCCACTGCTTTTTCCTTGCTTCTGACATTTTGCCTAATTTTACAGTTATCTTTATCAAATGGCTCTGAGCACTATGGGACTTAACATCTGAGGCCATCAGTCATCTAGAACTTAGAACTACTTAAACCTAACTAACCTAAGGACATCACAAACATCCATGCCCGAGGCAGGATTCCAACCTGCGACCGTAGCGGTCGCGCGGTTCCAGACTGTAGCGCCTAGAACCACTCGGCCACACCGTCCGGCGTTATCTTTATCAACCACTGCTGTTAGTACTGTTAGAATAGCGTATTTTGCTACAACAGTAATGATCAATACAATTACTGCAAGGATAAAACCTACTACCATTGGTTTCATTTTTCACCAGCGGCTACAGCTACTGTTAATTGTGTTACTAATACTAATTCTAATATTCCTTCTACTATCACTTATGATGATGTGAGGGTCGCTGAACATCGATGATGATGATGATGATGATGATGATGATGATGATGATGATGATTTTTGGTTTGTGGGGTGCGATTGTCAGAGTCCGTATAAATTCCCAACATTTGTTCGGCCTAATCATGCCACTTTCATGAATGATGAAGAAATGATGAGGACAACAAAAACACCCATCATCTCGAGGCAGGTGACTGAACATCGAAGAACAGTTAAATAGCATATTGCATTCTGTAGTTGTACTAACTATCCATTTTAGTATCAGATGAACACGCACACACACACACACACACACACACACACACACACAGTTTACAACCGCTGGACTACAGCTAGCTTCTTGGTGCGTTTCGTACCCGATCTGCCACTCTGTTAGGTCAAGCAATATTTTACTGCCTCCAGACAGTATAGCGACAAGTCAGAGTGCATCACTTACTTTCAGTGCTTGTATTCGTCCTTACTAATTACGCTTATGGCCACTTCCCTTCACTACTAATCTAAGCGATCATAGAGCTCTAATCGCCAGGAGTGGATGCGCATTACGGCTGGTAGTAGAACTGGGCATGTTGTGTCAGGAGCCGGTAGTTCACCGCCATTGGAGGGGTAGCAGTGTGGTGATGAATGGCTTTCTGGTACCAGGCATTAATGCCATCAAGGAAACATCATTGCTTGAACATACATTTTATTCGTGAACAAACTGCAACAATCATAACGAAGCTTCTAGGCACTCAGTCCGGAACCGCGCGACTGCTACGGTCGCAGGTTCGAATCCTGCCTCGGGCATGAATGTGTGTGATGTCCTTAGGTTAGTTAGGTTTAAGTAGTTCTAAGTTCTATGGGACTGATGACCACAGGTGTTAAGTCCCATAGTGCTCAGAGCCATTTCATAACTAAGCTCTGTGGCACCAACGTCCTCCGGGACGTTCGCTGAAGACGGCGGATGTGGAGGCGGTAGGGTAAGCACCCGCCCTGCGGCCTCCAGCAGCCTCTGTGACATCATACTTCTCAGCAGGAACGCTGAAGCGAAATGTGTGTCGCTGCGTATGCCGAATGGACGTAGTTTCGCAGCCGAGGGCAGGTCGCAGCAGAAGGTGCGGACTCATACCGTGTATCCCACTGTGGAAAACGGCTCTCAGCAGCAGCACCTGCACTCGCAGACGAAGGTGTAGACAGTATGCTCGCACAGCCAAAGATGGCTGAATAGCTGCCTGGCCCCCGTCTCGAACAGAACTCTCCAGGACAGAAGGCTGGTAGTTGATCAGTGTATGCCCGGAGGTGGCCCATCATCTGGAAGATTGCTAAGTCCACAACATCAGACTCAGTGTTAACAGTAGGCGAGCGGTTAGTTGAGGCCAAGCTCGTGGTGACAGCTTGTAGAATCATGCCGATTCGTGGATCAGCGTGAAATTCTCCTCGAAGCTTAGCTATGTCTATCTGCATGCTTCTATCCAAAAATGAGGAGTCCTTATATGAGCTTGGTGCATACTTGTTTTGCGATGACACCGATTCCAACGTAGCCCGAAACAGTGCCTACAGACCACAGTACCCAGAGGCTCTGCTCTGTCTTTCTCCTATGTCATTATTACGACGCTTGTCCGTCAGCTGTCCCAGGGATGCGGTAGTTGCCTAATGACGTGGTGGCTGTTTCCTCCATATCAGGGGAATTCTGTGACGTAACTGTGTTTGGTCGTCTCCTGTCTGACCTTCTTCCACCGCCTTTTGCATTAACTGTAGCAGTGTCGTTATTGTATTGACTGGTGCCAAGAAACATTGATGGTGCTATAGAGATGTCGTGCTTCGTTCTCGTTCCCTGGGGACGTCTAATGGCGTTACTCTTTCGTACTGTGGTGTTTGTTGGCTATAGTTATTCACTGCTCTCCCTTAGGCGGCATTAGCTAGAAGGCTTAGCATATGTAAGTATCATTTCACTCCGATCATGTTGAAACAGTTTTAACTCTTTTGCCTTGTTTATAAATCCTTGTTATATTTTTAAAGGTCCATGATCCATGGACCTTGCCGTTGGTGGGGAGGCTTGCGTGCCTCAACGATACAGATAGCCGTACCGTAGGTGCAACCACAACGGAGGGGTATCTGTTGAGAGGCCAGACAAACGTGTGGTTCCTGAAGAGGGGCAGCAGCCTTTTCAGTAGTTGCAGGGGCAACAGTCTGGATGATTGACTGATCTGGCCTTGTAACATTAACCAAAACGGCCTTGCTGTTGTGGTACTGCGAACGGCTGAAAGCAAATGGAAACTACAGTCGTAATTTTTCCCGAGGGCATGCAGCTTTACTGTATGGCTAAATGATGATGGCGTCCTCTTGGGTAAAATATTCCGGAGGTAAAATAGTTCCCCATTCGGATCTCCGGGCGGGGACTACTCAAGAGGATGTCGTTATCAGGAGAAAGGAAACTGGCATTCTACGGATCGGAGCGTGGGATGTCAGATCCCTTAATCGGGCAGGTAGGTTAGAAAATTTAAAAAGGGAAATGGATAGGTTAAAGTTAGATATAGTGGGAATTAGTGAAGTTCGGTGGCAGGAGGAACACGACTTCTGGTCAGGTGAATACAGGGTTATAAATACAAAATCAAATAGGGGTAATGCAGGAGTAGGTTTAATAATGAATAAAAAAAATAGGAGTGCGGGTAAGTTACTACAAACAGCATAGTTAACGTATTATAGTGGCCAAGATAGACACGAAGCCCACGCCCACTACAGTAGTACAAGTTAATATGCTAACTAGCTCTGCAGATGACGAAGAAATTGAAGAAATGTATGATGAGATAAAAGAAATTATTCAGGTAGTGAAGGGAGACGAAAATTTAATAGTCATGGGTGACTGGAATTCGACAGTAGGAAAAGGGAGAGAAGGAAACGTAGTAGGTGAATACGGATTGGGGCTAAGAAATGAAAGAGGAAGCCGTCTGTTAGAATTTTGCACAGAGCATAACTTAATCATAGCTAACACTTGGTTCAAGAATCATAAAGGAAGGTTGTATACATGGAAGAATCCTGGAGATACTAAAAGGTATCAGGTAGATTATATAATGGTAAGACAGAGATTTAGGAACCAGGTTTTAAATTGTAGGACATTTCCAGGGGCAGATGTGGACTCTGACCACAATCTATTGGTTATGATCTGTAGATTAAAACTGAAGAAATTGCAAAAAGGTGGGAATTTAAGGAGATGGGACCTGGATAAACTGACTAAACCAGAGGTTGTACAGAGTTTCAGGGAGAGCATAAGGGAACAATTGACAGGAACTAGGGAAAAAAATACAGTAGAAGACGAATGGGTAGCTCTGAGGGATGAAGTAGTGAAAGCAGCAGAGGATCAAGTAGGTAAAAAGACGAGGGCTGGTAGAAATCCTTGGGTGGCAGAAGAAATATTGAATTTAATTGATGAAAGGAGAAAATATAAATATGCAGTAAATGAAGCAGGCGAAAAGGAATACAAACGTCTCAAAAATGAGATCAATAGGAAGTGCAAAATGGCTAAGCAGGCATGGCTAGAGGACAAATGTAAGGATGTAGAGGCTTATCTCACTAGGGGTGAGATAGATACAGCCTACAGGAAAATTAAGAGACCTTTGGAGAAAAGTGAGCCACTTGTATGAATATCAAGACCTCAGATGGAAACCCGGTTCTAAGCAAAGAGGTGAAAGCAGAAAGGTGGAAGGAGTATATAGAGGGTCTATACAAGGGCGATGTACTTGAGGACAATATTATGGAAATGGAAGAGGATGTAGATGAAGATGAAATGGGGGATACGATACTGCGTGAAGAGTTTGACAGAGCACTGAAAGACCTGAGTCGAAACAAGGCCCCGGGAGTAGACAACATTCCATTAGAACTACTGACGGCCTTGGGAGAGCCAGTCCTGACAAAACTCTACCATCTGGTGAGCAAGATGTTCGAGACAGGCTAAATACCCTCAGACTGCAAGAAGAATATAATAATTCCAATCCCAAAAAAAGCAGGTGTTGGCAGATGCGAAAATTACCGAACTACCAGTTTAATAAGTCACAGCTGCAAAATACTAACGCGAATTATTTACAGACGAATGGAAAAACTGGTAGAAGTGACCTCGGGGAAGATCAGTTTGGATTCCATAGAAATGTTGGAACACGTGAGGCAATACTGACCCTACGACTTATCTTAGAAGAAAGATTAAGGAAAGGCAAACCTACGTTTCTAACATGTGTAGACTTAGAGAAAACGTTTGACAATGTTGACTGGAATACTCTCTTTCAAATTCTAAAGGTGGCAGGGGTAAAATACAGGGAGCGAAAGGCTATTTACAGTTTGTACAGAAACCAGATGGCAGTTATAAGAGTCGAGGGGCATGAAAGGGAAGCAGTGGTTGGGAAGGGAGTGAGACAGCGTTGTAGCCTATCCCCGATGTTATTCAATCTGTATATTAAGCAAGCAGTAAAGGAAACAAAAGAAAAATTTGGAGTAGGTATTAAAATCCAGGGAGAAGAAATAAAAACTTTGAGGTTCGCCGATGACATTGTAATTCTGTCAGAGACAGCAAAGGACTTCGAAGAGCAGTTGAATGGAATGGACAGTGTCTTGAAAGGATGATATAAGATGAACATCAACAAAAGCAAAACAAGGATAATGGAATGTAGTCGCATTAATTCGGGTGATGCTGAGGGAATTAGATTAGGAAATGAGACACTTAAAGTAGTAAAGGAGTTTTGCTATTTGGGGAGCAAAATAACTGATGATGGTCGAAGTAGAGAGGATATAAAATGTAGACTGGCAATGGCAAGGAAAACGTTTCTGAAGAAGAGAAATTTATTAACATCCTGTATAGATTTAAGTGTGAGGAAGTCCTTTCTGAAAGTATTTGTATGGAGTGTAGCCATGTATGGAAGTGAAACATGGATAATAAATAGTTTGGACAAGAAGAGAATAGAAGCTTTCGAAATGTGGTGCTACAGAAGAATGTTGAAGATTAGATGAGTAGATCACGTAACTAATGAGGAGGTATTGAATAGAATTAGGGAGAAGAGAAGTTTGTGGTACAACTTGACTAGAAGAAGGGATCGGTTGGTAGGACATGTCCTGAGGCATCAAGGGATCACAAATTTAGCATTGGAGGGAAGCGTGGAGGGTACAAATCGTAGAGGGATGCCAAGAGATGAATACACTAAGCAGATTCAGAAGCATGTAGGTTGCAGTAGGTACTGGGAGATGAAGGAGCTTGCACAGGATAGATTAGCATGGAGAGCTGCATCAAACCAGTCTCAGGACTGAAGACCACAACATCAACAACATTTTTAAAAGGGGAAATTTTATGAAATGTGATATGATCTGGCGTGCCGATTTCTTCAGTCACACCTGCTCGTTACCATCTTACCAGTTCTATTCAGATATGTAAGATATGGCCCACGCCCGTTAATGTAATGGACCACTTATCTAAACGGCTGACGGTAAGTTACCTAAATCTTTCGGCGACATAAGGAAGAAATTTTAACGTTCTCCGTCCAGTGAATAGAGAATTCTGTATCTGCTGCCATTTTCTAAATATTAAGTTCCTTATTAGTAAAGAATATTTTGCTGTTTCCCGTAATATCGTATGTTTTTCTTATTGTTTTTTCTTCAGCCAGTAGGTGGGAGTCCTTAACTTATTCGTAGGTCCAGCGGACATACTCCCATTAACACAGCAAGGACGGGAAACCCGTGGATGTGGTGATGAAAGGTCTACTGCAACGTAGTACGAGAGCGTGCTGAAAAGTTATGCCTCCGAATGTTTTATGTGATAGCTCCTACAGTTTTCTAAATGAAATAAACGTTATTAGCATTCCACATATTTATTCTTCATATCTATATATTTGTTTCACAACATTGTGACCCTGCCGACGAACATGATTCTCCCACAGAGAGACCGGTTTGTTGATGTCACCATTGTAGAATGTTTGACTATGTTGACGGAGCCACAACCTCACATCAGCTAGCACCATTTCATCACTATCAAACTGAAGTCCTCGAAGATGTTCTTTAAGTTATGGAAACAGATGGAAGTCGGGGGTCCATAGAGGATTGTCGATGACAGTGAACCCAAGGGGTCGGATTGTAACAGATGTCTCAGCACCCGTGTCTCGTCTGGCATTGTCATGATGAAGGAGAGTGTCCATGTCTGGCCGAAACACTCGATTTCGAAACACTATTGAAGCACGCTGTCTCTCACGCACCGACTCAGTTACTGTACACACCGCCATGTTACATGCTACAATTCGGAGCCGTCTAGCGGCAGACAGCTGCAAAGGTGTAGACATGGAGAATAAAGATGGAGAATGTTAATAACAGTTGTTTTATTTAAAAATCTGTAAGATTTTTCACATAAAATTCAGGAGGCATTAATTTTCAGCACGCCCTCGGAGAAACTGGAACACACACACAATTGTACTGGAGGCCTCCCATTTTCTTCTCATAACATTTCATTAGGCATGAACTTTCAACAAAAGTAGTTTCCTGAATTACAAAAGGACCATATGAACGAGATACCTGCATGTACAGCTATACGTTGTGAATCAGTGAAATAATATATGTCAGGCAAATGATTGCTTATGTATCGTTGACCAAGTGCTATGGTTTTATAGATACTGACCTTGCACAATTAATATGTGTAGGAGTGAAGCATGTTTATAAACCTGGTCTGAAAAAATCGAGTGTGATATTTTATAAGCCGTCTTTCACTACATATTGGACCACTGTACTGGACCGAATCCTAATTCGTGTTTATTGCGTTAAATACAACCGATCAATCATTTCACCATTTTCTGTAAGCACACACCGTACTAGTTGATACGGATCCCATACATGTAAACAGTTTAATTCTGTGGTTACGATGGCTGTCGTAACCACTGTAAACGAACCTAAAACATAAGGTAAAAACTAACTTTAGTGACAAAAGGACACTTTCAGAATACTTCTCGACGATTAAAATTAATTTTATAGTTTTTCTGTTTTCAAGTATTCGGACATGCGATGTGATACTGTAGAGTGACAAAGTTTTTAATGTGGGCATGCATGTCGCGCGACTCGTGACTGCTAATGGGCAATGCTTTTCTCGCTTGTTCCACGAGCTCGAAACTACGTTTCCGAGCGCGCCATGGAAAGGTGCTTAATTTCCCATTATTCAAGGATTGTTGCCTTTAAGTGGGTGAGAACGTGCTCAGTAGGAAACTGCGACCTAGCAGAACGTAGAGCCATTAGGTATATGAAGGTGTTTCTTGATGCAACAAACAGGCTTGGAGTGGTCTAATTGAACCAATAATTCCATTAGCTCTCGTAGAAATTTAAAGTGCCCTCTATTTTTTGGTCTTTTGACTATTTGACTTAAATGTATCCCAGTTTTTCCTTTTCGTGGAACTTAGAAGCAGAAGTTGCCAATAACCAGAAGGAGGCGGAGTATGAACTATTAGAGATGTTGTCCTGTGCTCGGATTGCGAAATCTTTCTGATAATAGTTAAGACTGCTGCAGGGCAGTTATATTAGTGACATTTGAGTAGTGGCCATTTTAAACCTGCCTGGCAGTCTATAGTGAGGAAGGTGACAATTATTTAGATTGCTTTTATACGTAAGTGTAGCAGTGCTGAGAATTAATCAGGGTTCACCAATAAACGTTTCCCAGCAAATCTCGCCCGCGATGCACATCGTCGAGAGTGCTTGAGTTTGGCAGATGCCACTAGTGTGATGTAGCTTTCAGGAAGGCTCCGAAGACCAGACTAAAAGGATGATTCAGCCAGAGAGAAACATAAAACGTGTTCCATAATTTTACAGGCGACTGGCGTGAGCAATATAGGCCTATAAGTTGAAATTTTCCTGCGTCTTACTGTTATACTTCAATAGCCTTTTTTATGAGTTTTCGGAAGGAATCGTCAAAGGAAGGTTGTCGAGGGTTGCGTGAATGAAAACGTTACCGTTTTCCTTAGAGTTAATTTATTTTGTCGTTTAAGCATAACAAAAATTACAGAAACTTGAAATCACTGACTTTTCGGATACAGTAGTCAGTATAAGCAGATGTCAATGTGAGTTGAAAACTGAAGCGTTTCATTCCTGAATAGTACGAAATATGACTACAGCACAGGGGAAAATTAATGAGTTATGTGAGCGAATAACTAAAGCTCATAGTCACTCGTAATGGCAGACGCCAAGGAGCGTTATGAACGAACACACAAGGTAACCTTTCGCCAGGCAGTTATGTGATTTTAAAGTTAGAAAAATACCCTACGTTCGGATGAGATCACTGTGACTCGATTATAAAGTCGTTAATCTGCCACTCATCGTAGTGCAACCGTTGCCGGCCAAGAACTGTCAGCCACATTATTAGCTCGTGCTTTTGTCACTGGCGGCGCCCTGCTTAGTTGGTGCGGCTGTATCTCACAAGCTCTGTATTTGTATGAAAGCAATTACCCGAGACTGAAACCCTCTAGTGACAACGTAAACAGGCTGAAGCGATATTGACCTATAGGACAGTCAGCGAGTGTGTCGCTTACTGAGGAGGCTCTGGATGAAATTAAAAAAGAAAGGTGTCGACATCTGTTCTAACTGACGTTTAGTAGACTGCAGCCTCAATTACATAGACAAATAATGTACCTAGAGAAAGGGGGAAAGATGGAAGGAAGATTAGAGTTTAACTTCCCCTTCTACTTTCAGGTCATTAGAGACGGAATACAATCTCGGATTAGGGAAGGAGGAGGAAGGAAATCGGCCGTGCCCTTTCAAAGGAACTATCCCGGCATTTTTCTTGAGCAATTTATGGAAATAGAGAAAAACCTAACTCTTAATGACCCAACGGGGGTCTTAATCGTCGTCCTTCCGAATGGGAATACACCGTGACAACTATAGAGGAAGAAGTCGCTCATCCGTAGATAGAAGTACTGCAACCAAATCAAATGTCCTCATCTACTAGTATGCCGCAACATTTTCAGCAGCCAGATCGAAGTGAACCTAATAGAAAATGATACAATAAAACTGGCCTGGATCCATCTCCCTCGTTCTGTGGACTAAAAGGATTCTCGCATAGTAAATTAGTAGGTAATCATGTATATTGAACCAAGAACCGATGTAACAAAACTGAGACTTTTGGAACAACAAATAATGTGGTAAAAGTGGTGAGAGCGTCTGAAGAAAATCGGAAAAATATATTTTAAACAACAAGAGAGAGTGATAAATTAAATGTGTGAATTCAATATGCGTGAACTCCTTGCTAATGAAGAAACTATTAACTTACTTGTGAAACAGTCTTTAAACTCAATTTCCATCTAGAGTTTGTGAGAAGAGTGCTAATGTTGCTCTCATTTATAGATTCACTCATGTCTTCTAAACTGTCTGTTGTCACAACTCCTATTTATCCACACATGTAATGACTGATTATATACTCTTGATACAGTCAGTCCGTAAACTCAGCCATATCTCCACTTTTGGTGAAGGCACCAAATTTAAGGAAGCATTGTTTACTGTCTCATGCTGATTTATCTCGTCAGCAGTCGAAGCAAACGCAGTACCGCCAATATATCGATAGCATTATTGCTGCGGAGAGTGTGCGCAGGGACCGAAATTGCTTGCAGGAGAGCTGCAGTTCAGTCACGAAATCGGGTGGAATCTGGCGAACATTGCTGTATGTGTACAACGTGTAAGGACATGAAGTTGAAAATGCTTATTTTAAATTATATACTACTTAAACGGTATTAGCATGAGCGCAGCGTCGTGTAGAAACAGATAAATTTATTTTGCGTAAAATACATGTTTGACCATCACCTAAAGTTCATGTCGCACCACAAAATAAATTTATCTAATCATGACCGGTAGATTCACTGAAAGTCTCGAGTGAAAATTCATGAATTTTGAACACTGCTGGAAGAACAGAATAGCTTGCTTTCAAAATAAACGAACAGTATTTTCCACATCTTAATGACTGTATTTCATACGTGTTAACTCCATCCAGGAACAAGTAGTCAATTAAAGATGCTTCTGGACATTATGAACGTACGATACGGATAAAAGTGTCACGGAGGCATCACACGTACAGCATGCGTACAGGAAATGGACACTGGTAATCAAACAGGTGTGCAAAAGAAGCCAAGTGAGCACTGTAAGTCAGATTCCTGTAATCAGAACGATTGTGGGCAAAATCAGTGATATCAAAGGCAGCAGCGTTTGCCACGTAGGTGTTTAGAGCTATATTTGCAATTAAAACGCATATTTGCCATCACGTGTTTAGAGCTATATTTGCAATTAAAACGCATATTTGCCATCACGTGTTTAGACGTATATTTGCAATTAAAACGCATATTTGCCATCACGTTAAGGAACTAAAGTGTTTTGATGTTGATTATATCGTTGGAAGCTACTGAATTCGGGATCTTTTAGCAGGCAAATATTTGATCGGTTCCAGCTCTCCTTAGTTGCAGTACTCTGTATAGTTTCCTTAGTTGTCCGCATATATTTTTGTTTAAACAATCAACATAAGTAATGTGAAACGTTTAAGACTTCCCTCAAGAGTAAATAGCCCAATTGTCCTACATTCCTTCAATTTTCTATGAAGTTTAACTCATTTAATCATTTCCTTTTTTATAAATTAGTGCTTAAAATAGGTTACAATTACTTCAAATAATGTTTTCAGTAAGAAATATTCATCTCCTCCGAACGAAACCCTTGCATTATCGGATGTTAAACATCTTACCCATGATGAACGTCAGTTCTGAATATTTGGAAGAATCATTAAAGTATTTCAAAATTATTTTATTAAAATTTTATTACAAAAGTTATGTAATTACAAATTAGTACGTTGTACGACGATACTTAGTATCTAGATAACATTATATACAAAAATCGCTAGTATTTACTTTAATAGCAACAATAAATCTTAATGTGTTACATTGATTGGGATAGTGATTCTACGTAGTACAGAGATATGCAAATTATTGTCTATAACCTATCAGTTCGAGAATAAATACTGGCATGCATTAACCGCTGTGCGTATACTTGCCTAACTGGCAAGAACTTTTACTTTCAGTCATTCCATTTATTAATATGCATGTTACTGAACTAAAACTTCAGCGCTGTTTATTACCCGTTTCGGAAACATGCTTGTCGTGAATTGAAAAAATGTATAGACTTAATAAGTTTAAGAGCCGGAAAAGAACTTCACAAATGACTACACTTGATTACGTCGAAAAGAGGAGATAGAACGTCAACAACATTTGCTTTCGATCGAACAAACTGTCATAGATACGTCTAAATATTTTTTCTACAGTCACGCGTGCCTAATAAACTCTAATGCCTCAAACAGTTAATAGTATCATACAACTGTAAATACACCAAATATGTACGAAATGTATTTGTTATGCTTTTTTTTCCAGTCGAACACAGAGTCCATGCTCCTGTATAAGATTATCAGCGTATATGAAACTACAAGTCTAATCATAGAAATGAATAACGCTGTGATATCAATAACAGTCAACGGATTTTCGTCAGTTGCAATGGGTGAATTGATGAAGGAATCATCCGTTATGCGGCGACAGCACGTGGAACCTGAAACAAACGATAATTTAGTATTTTGCAACAAACAATACTACAAATTAGTGTATGTTCATTGATGTGTTGAGTGTTAACAGAGCATATGGTGAAAATAATTAAATTTTCGAGCTTTAACAGCGAAATAAGAATTGTTGACTGCTAAATAAGGAAAGTGTTGGAGTAATGGAAGCCATTTCATTCATCTAAGAAAGAAAATATATGTTCTAGGCTTAGTGATCGTCTCCCGGACCGTTCACAGATAAATTACCTTCAACCATAGTAAAGAGTTGTTACTTCTATCGGCATGCGTGCGACAACATGTGTACCTAATATGTTCCAAAACACCGCACATAAAAAACCATATTTCCCGGTGCTGGTGCCTCGGATTCTATTGGTGATAAAGAGATAGGGTCAAGTGTTTTGGATAGCGTTTGGGCCAGGGACCATTTGTAAACCCAACAGAGGGATCGTCTTAGTGTCACTCTCTTACAGTACAGGGTCAAAGTATGAACATTACTCAATTCCTTCTCCTTAGGCAAATGGAGCCAGTCAGTTATTTGTTTTGGCGTTTGATGTGGTCTACGATGGACTTGATGGAACTTATGGAGTCGCCATTAGTTCATGAGCGGTCCCTGAGAAAACTCCCAAAAGGCTCTTTTTACTATATTTTCACCGTCACCAGCTGACCAAAACCAAGGCGAAGATTTCAAGATGGATGTGCACAGCAAATGGCTGAAACTTTTGCGATATACTCGTATGATACCGATCTCAACGAACTTGAAAATTTTCTTCTTGTGAATCTATTCTTAAAAACATAATCAGATAGCGTTACATAATATGTAGTGGGCCAAAACTTCATATTATAAGAGAACATTTCAGTCAGGGCTAATTTCTGTAAACATACTCAGAATCCAAAGAGGAAGGGATGGCTTACAAGTAGTCGTTCGATATGGCTCTAGGCTTAGGTTAAGATGCGACCAGATCCCCCACCATATCCAGTAGAAGGCCACTACACTGATTTATAAGATAGGATCAGGTGCACATCATCCCCCTGAAATCCTGAAATCTCATGAAATACCCATATCACGGGGAAAACTCTAGAAATGCAATACATATGTTGCGCTGTTACGAGATAAAATAATAGCCTTAATGGAATATCCAATGCACGTTGCGAAAGTAAGACGATTTACCAAAATTTAACACAAAATATGAATGCTACGAGCCGACGGTTTGTACCATTATTGTAAAGAAACAAATTTTACTAGTTAGTGTAGCTGTTTAGGGAGGAATGTCTCTCGCAGAAATATCATACGTCAGGTGATACTGCTGAAATGACACAATGGTAAGACTCTGAAATCGCATTCATGACGACAGCAGTTGAAATCCCATACAGCCTTCGAGATTTAGATATTCTGTAGTTTCCCTAAATCATAAATAGTGAAATTGTTCCCTTGAAGTGCATTAGGTCGATTTCCTACAGTCAATAATTTCGTTGCCAATTGGCCATTAAATTCTACTACTCTTCCCACTTCTTATAGCTCCGTACTATACATATACAGTGTGTAATAATGCAGAGTTCATCCAAAGGTTCTACGCAAGACCAACTAGGCGCACAGAGATGAGTCAGCTACGCACTGGCATTTTTAACGCAAAAAGAAGCGACGCGCGGGATGATTTACAACAGAGTGACATACCGGAAATCAAGAATTTAAATGAGAATAAGGGGTTAGCAATCGTGTCTGTAGCTCACCCACTGTGTTAAACGAAAGACGAAGAGTTTCTACAACAACCGACGCTAGCGTACGCTGACAGAATCGGTAACAGCAGCACAGTAACCAAACATGAAATTAAGTCACAAAAATTCAGTCCAGTGAGTACACATCAGACAAGAAATATAACAAAGCATATCACAGGACAACTACCAAATCACGGCAGCTCAATCAATCTCAAATAATCAAGCAAGACATTCAGCGGAGTTAGCCGCAGTCTGAATCCACTAACGTGTCATCACTCACAAACACGAAGTTCCAATAAATACCTAACTATACTCATGTTCAGAAAAAAAAAAAACAGAACACCTTGAACGGCTACAGATAGGAGACTCATATTCACAGGACATGTACATTAGTATGTTCTGAAAAAATGATTAGTATTTCAGTCACCTCTGTTCAGTGTGTCTCATGTTGCCTAGTAGGTTCTGATAACTTGATCCATGTCTGATGGCATCGACTCGTATAAGGTGCGAATGGCGTCCTGTGGTATAGCCATCAATATTGCATCCACCTAGTTCCAAAGTTCATCTGTGGTGGTTGGCATCTGGTCGCAGCGCTGCACCCGTCGTTGCACCATATCAAACAAATTTTCGATTGGCGGCAAATATGGTGATATAGCGGGTAAGGGCAAAAGGCTGACACCCTGTGACACCAAGAAGGCACGAGTTCGTGCGGCAACATGAGGTCCTGCATTGACTGGCTGAAAAATGGCGTCTGGGGTCTTGCGCAGAAAGGGAATGGCTGCAGGTAGAAGGACGCCACTCACTTAGGCCAGCCGGCCGAGTGGCCGCGCGGTTCTGGCGCTGCAGTCTGGAACCGCGAGACCGCTACGGTCGCAGGTTCGAATCCTGCCTCGGGCATGGATGTGTGTGATGTCCTTAGGTTAGTTAGGTTTAACTAGTTCTAAGTTCTAGGGGACTAATGACCTCAGCAGTTGAGTCCCATAGTGCTCAGAGCCATTTGAACCATTTTTGAACTTAGGCCACACTGGTCACAATGCCCTGAACAGGCATCAACCGTGGTTTGTGGTTGTGACCACACCACACGGCATTGAGTTGCCGCTGTGTGTCTTGTGCGAATGCAGTCACTGTGATGTCACTCCCCCTTTCTGCTGCGAACCAAAATGCGACCATCACTTTCCAGTGATATCGTTCCATACACCACTGGCGTCTAGCATGTTTCTGCACATTCTTCAAAGGTAGGCGGAGACGTGGACGACGCGCACGCCGTAATAAACGGCGATGGACCAACACCCCTAATAGTGTACGATGTGTTACAATGTTCCATTATTGCACCAGAACCAAGAAGGCCGCAGACCTTTAAAGTGTCAATCTTCAGGGGAGAGGGGAGGGGGGGGGGGGGTCTGGTTGGTGGGACCTGACCCATCTCATCGTGTTCTACAACCTTCCGTGAACCATGGACTGCCGAAACACTTTGTCCGATACGGGCAGCAACTTCACGGATGGATGGTTCAAATGGTTCAAATGGCTCTGAGCACTATGGGACTCAACTTCTGTGGTCATCAGTCCCCTAGAACTTAGAACTACTTAAACCTAACTAACCTAAGGACATCACACACATCCATGCCCGAGGCAGGATTCGAACCTGCGACCGTAGCGGTCACGCGGTTCCAGACTGACGCGCGAGAACCGCACGGCCACACCGGCCGGCCCACGGATGGATGCATCACATTCTATCATGCCAATAATAAGCCCTCTTTCATACTCACTGATTTGACGATACTGTTCGCGCATACGTATGTGAGGCATCTTGCATGTCTGCTCAAGTCACACTGATCCATTACTTTCAGTTTATGGCGACAACGAGAGCCGCAGGCACATTTTACCCTTAGGTTGTGTAGCGCCGCGATACTGATGTTGACATTGAACCCGGGTGCCGACATGGTTCAAATGCTAATCACTTCTGCAGAATACCAATGTACATCTCCTGTGAATATGAACATCCTATGTCTAGTCGGTCAAGGCGTTCTGTTTCTTTCTGAATGTGAGTGAATATATGGTATAGCGGCAATGATTTTGAAAGAACTTACAGGGCACGACCCAACATCGTATTTCAGATCGCTAATGTACGTGAGTGCGGTAGCGCTCGACTCTGCGGTAGCCGTTGCGAATCCTGATGGCATCTCAAACGCAGAAGAGGCAGAAGAGGTGCTGACGTAATGTTCATCATCACCACACTTTGCCCCTGTGTCCTGGATTAAATTTCAAACTTCTCTGCATCGTCTCGTGCTGTGAGAGCATGTAACGGCGTTGATGGTGACACGCCCGTCGTGTGGGGACGTTATTCTCGGCGGTTCCATTGTTGGTACTTGAGATGAGTGCGTTTTGTGTCGCTACCTGGCTTCACACGGTTCCTTCCCTCGTCGTCATACAACCCAAACATCACACTATACACACATCTATTACAGTCATATACCCTCAGTAGGTTTATACAAGACTCAACTTCCATCTAGGCGCTTCAGTCTGGAACCGCGCGACCACTACGGTCGCAGGTCCGAGTCCTGCCTTGGGCATGGATGTGTGTGATGTCATTAGGTTAGTTAGGTTTAAGTAGTTCTAGGTTCTAGGGGACTGATGACCTCAGATGTTAAGTCCCATAGTGCTCACAGCCATTTGAACCATTTTTGAACAACTCCCATCCTCCATGAGGATTGAAAATCCTTTAGGATTAGGCGGTTGAACTTACCTTGCGAAGTTTCCCAGTCAAAAATGCCATTATAATGTTACTTTTTATCACCAGACAACCCTCAGAGGACTACGACATTGGCTTCTAGTAGGATATGCGTTTTAAACTATAACATACTATATATGATACAATGCTCAAACAACGGTGGTCAGTAACATATTACAATGGAATGCTTGAGATATAAATTCCGAGGAGAAGATATTGATACAGTTTAGTTCTTTAAAATAAGTTTCACTGTGCGCTACTGTGTAACGTGGCAGAAGCATACAGACACTTTTGCCGATTCAGATTGCTATGTAATGTAGAACTTCCTCAACGACGAAGACAGGTAGATCAGAAACACTTGTAAACCATCGCGTTGAATATACTTCCACTGAACAAGGCCTCAGGAATTTTCATTGTCAAGGCTGTGGCACTTTCAGCAAAATATAAAGGAACAGAGTTAGATACACTAAAAACGTACCAACATCCCACAGTAAAATTTGTGAAAAGTCTCTTGGAGAAATTATGGTATCAAATGAGAAACTCTTCATTACTATTAGGCAATTTAAGTGCACAGCGTTCAGTGTGGGATTGCAGGAATAATGATAGTTTAGAGGTAGACAACGTAGAATTTTTAACAGAATAAACTATGACCACATTAAACTACGGGTCTACTACAACAGTACGAAGAGCTGTAGAGACACTATCAGTTGCAGTAACAAGCACGCCTTGCCCACCAAGACTGATGAGAAGTAACTGTGTAAACTTAGACCTGGAACACATATGTATCTTAATTAATTTATGTACACCCGCAGGGGAAATACAACTGGCAGTACCACGAAGATGGAATATGCGAAAGACAGACTGGCTGAAGTTCAAAGAGAAATCACAAGTAAGAGAGAATGCAGCAGACAACGAGTGGCACAGAGAATGACTATTGCATCTAATGAATGGCATAAATGAGGCTACAGAAAATAATGTTCTCTGAATATTTCACCAAACTATCTCTGAACTGGCGGGCGGGGATTCAAACACTTTTAATCCAGACTGGGAGTCCGTTGTGACCAACAGTGTCTCACTCCGCTTGGAGTATTTCACAGTGTTTGAATTATTAAATTGGAATTCAGTAAGTTAAGCGGCCTAACCTACATGGGAAATATGATTTGAAAGTGTATACAAGTGAGAAGAAAAACATTTTCCTTAGTGAGATGGTGCGAAAAACTGTTAGTTTCTTACGTTCTGTCGGTACTAACGTTAGTGAATACGGTGGTCGCACACAGTCGGTACAGGATGAGGGCCGAAAGTGCCTACGAACCTATTTTATAACATTTCTATGGTTTCTGCCGAGGGTCATTTGGCATGATATTAATCGTGTGCATTCATAATATAGCAAATTGTGCACTAAAATATGTGAGGAGGCTGTTACAGCGCACTTGTATGCCCGTTTATCCTCTCAGTTTTGACATAGCAAAAGAGTACGCTATACCGTAAAATGAAAGAAAAAATATTTGACGGTTGCTATTCAAAATGCCAGGTAATATTTTAATGAAAATAGTAACAAAAATCAAAATCAACTGATGCTGATGACTATTCCAAACAGAGTGTTTATTGCTGCCGGTCAACCTTTCAGGATGTGAGGTCGTGGTCCAAGAAACTCTTCTGTTCCTGACGTTTCGTCCAGGATTGCGCTGGACATCCTCGGAGGCGCTCCTCCGCTGAGTCTTGCCGACTGACGGGTCGGATTTCCGAGAGCAACATAATACTATAGGAAAGGGGGCGTGGTAAAAGTAATATGTGATAAGCAGAGATAATTCTTGTCAGAGATAAAACTTAACTATCGATTGTCATCTTGCCAAAGATAAAACTATCTAGCTATTCTGCAGAGCTACTGTCCAGATGTCGCTCAGTTTCAGGTTTTAAGGATGAGACTAAGTTGACAACGAGGCACTGTAACAAGGTTGACTGCTCTAGTTCTTTTATTTGTTAAAAAGATAATGTGAAGCGCTTTATTTCTTAAGCCTAGTATAGCTGCCCTTACTTGAAGGGAATTATTACAACCACACAAAATGCAACCTTTGATAACTGTGTTTGGCATTTCATACTGCTATTGGCAAAAACCAAATGTTTCTTAACCACTGAGGTAATAAGCTCGTCCTCGTGGAAGAACAAATATGTATTTTAATCACAATTTTGAGCTCGCCCTATGTGCCGAGAATGAATTCCAGTCCGTCGTGTGAGTGGTGTCACCGAATAAGCGCAGCAGAGTTTGCTGCAGTCCTTCACGCAGACGCAGGACGAGCGAGCGGCGTGCAAATGCCTGGTGACACACTTGTGAGTACCTGCTTCGACTGCGCCGTCCACTTTCTCACACGGTATGCCGACCGCCTGCGCTGCCCTACCCGTCCACTCCAATTACCGCAAAGGCTGTTTTCATTGAGCAAGTTCCTATTCTGACATCAAAATAACTTGTAGTCTCGCCATCAATCAAGACGAGAAAATGGGGATTAAATTTCATATGCATTGAAAGTAATATTAAACTGGCTGACTATACGCCTGCAAATTATTTGCATGTATAAACAAATATCACTTTCTCTTAAGAAAGACTGTTGAATCTGATGGACCTGTTCATCGAGTCATATCACACACGACATCCGGGAAGAGTTCTAGAAGTTTACGAGAGAAGAACTAGAAACGTAAGGAAATTAGTATGAGAGAGTCCGTTGTTGTACTATAGCTTCTAGGAACTTATATTCGCTTTCAGTAAGGAGTAATATTCATATAGGAATCTATACAAAACGAAAATAATACTCGAAAGAAATTTAGAATAATACAACAGAAATAAAAAATTCTACTAAGCCCAAAACTTGGAAAGAAAGTACTAAGAAAGGGAACAAGTGACTGATAAATAACGTAGCTACTCAATACATTAGAAAACCTGCATAGAGCTTGATCATTCTTTAAATCGTCAAAAATCGGAAAAAAATAAGCATGTTGAAACACAAAGCGTATCGGATGCTGTTTTAAGGGCAGTTTAACTGCCACATTCAAAAAAGGATTGCAAACAGACCAATTCTAGCATGTATGTGACACTTGGGAGCGAGAGCTATGCTACCACGTTTATAATCGAGCAGGTACAATGAAATATTACAGCTATGCATATATACCATAAAACTACTTCAGGAATTCTTCATTTAGTGTATCTCTAACGGGAAATGCCAAGAAAACTAATGTCATCTTGTAAAACTGAAATCAAGTAAAAGTTGTCTATAACACTTGATCATATTTCCTGGTGAGTCATAGTTACGGGGGGTAACCTAAATCGGTAACAACCTGAATGTTACACATTTCCTTAATTAGAACGTGAGCAGTAACACTTAGACGTTTCTGGTCTTATTTATTTTCGAACAGATTCAAAGAAATCGTGATAAGAGGTGAAGTTTTATAGCATTCTAGAGCAGGGATGGTAAACTAATGGCATGCGTGCCATTAGTGGCACACTACCAGATAATTTGGACAGAGCATTAAATGAAGAATTTAGGTACGCCTTTCTAATAGAAATAGTTCATTTGTTCGTCTGCATCTGACGCCATAGCACCAAAGTTCAACGTGAACGGGCTATCGACGCCAAGACGACATAAATGTTTTAGACAGATTATCGCTCATGCTCACTGTGAGTAGAGGTTTACTCAAATGCATTAGTAATAATACATTGTCATCTACTATTAGATCGCATAGGATGGCAGCTGTTCCAACAACAACGACTTTCGACATCTACCGACAAGCACCGTACTGCCAAATTTTCGCAGCTAAACAGTGTTCACCTGTCTGTATTTGTTTGTTGCGCGTATACGTTGTATGCTGCAATCGCACGAAGTTAGTCCCATTTTTAATCTTGTATTATTCTAGCAAATCTGCATGGTCATCCACGGTATGTGTTCTTTCGGGAACAGATACTACCGTCATACATAGTTAAAATATGGCTTCCCGGCCATTGACCTTCTTGTGTGAACGTACACGCTATGCCCGAACTCGTACGGGACTTGGTAGATTAATCTGCCACGAGTAATGAGTATGATGGGCAAACATCTATTAGGCGCACTACGAATGTAGTGGTGTGGACATGTTGGGAATGTGAATCTGACGGGGAGCGTGCAAGGGATAAGTCCGTGCAGACGCATTATCCTCTGTGCCCTCGGTGGCTTAGATGGATGGAGCGTCTGCCATGTAAGCAGGAGATCCCGGGTTCGAGTCCCGGTCGGGGCACACATTTTCAACATGTCCCCAGTGAAGTATATCAACGTCTGTTTGCAGCTAGGGTGTCTATTTAATTATCATTTCATTTCTAGCAAAGCTGCATGGTCATCCACGGTATGTGTTCTTTCGGGAACAGATACTACCGTCATATATAGTTAAAATATGGCTTCCCGGCCATTGACCTTCTTGTGTGAACGTACACGCTATGCCCGAACTCGTACGGGACTTGGTAGATTAATCTGCCACGAGTAATGAGTATGATGGGCAAACATCTATTAGGCGCACTATGAATGTAGTGGTGTGGACATGTTGGGAATGTGGATCTGACGGGGAGCGTGCAAGGGATAAGTCCCTGCAGACGCATTATCCTCTGTGCCCTCGGTTGCTCAGATGGATAGAGCGTCTGCCATGTAAGCAGGAGATCCCGGGTTCGAGTCACGGTCGGGGCACACATTTTCAACATGTCTCCAGTGAAGTATATCAACGCCTGTTTGCAGCTAGGGTGTCTATTTAATTATCATTTCATTTCTAGCAAAGCTGCATGGTCATCCACGGTATGTGTTCTTTCGGGAACAGATACTACCGTCATATATAACGAAACAAGAAAAGTATTGGAAGTAAACGAATTAAAAAAAGAATCAGGCAATACCAACAAAAATTTCACAAGCTGCGACATGCCTGCATTAAAGTTATGGGAACATGCAATTCAATTCCAAACACATATATCTGTCTAAAGAAGATGGCGTTTGCTATCTTGATAATATTTTCATGTACCTGTGTCACTCCGTCATGTTCTGAAATGAATAAAATTAAAGATAGGCCCAGACGCCGTTTGTCAGATGACTCGATTTCGGCTTGCATGCCTCTCAATGTTAAAAAGTATGCACCTAATATAAATTATTTAGCATGGAGTTTTCAACAGTAGATATCACATTAACTTTTCTTTCATTTAGAGACACTAAAATTATTTTTATATTTTCTGTATAATTTGTCTGTTAACAGTATTAACATAGAAGTACTTGGTTTTTTTTTGTCGTCAGTTAGCAGAGCCCAAAGTTCTATGCACTACCAGATCTTATAAAATGCATGCGTTCATGTACTATCATATGTAAAAATATGCAAAAAAATAAGAAGAAGAAGGACTAACATGCAGTATCAAAACATAGTTCTAAGACTAGTTTGGTGGCATACCACGACTGTATTAAACATTTGTTTAAAAAATGGCACTTAGATGTACAAATGTTCACCATTACTGTATTAGATTAGAGAACATTAGTCATTTATCATGACGTTGAAGGAGGAGGGTCGTCCACACTAGAAATTATTCCTGTATATTGGCGTGCGAATACAGCATCAGCAGCCTGTGAGTCTGTTTGTTCCCCATAAAGTTGTTAACTATTAAATTACTGCACCCTTTATATATGCCAAGACACGTTTCGGGTTTACGCCTGATTTCAGTCAACTTTAAAATGCTTTGTATCCGTGATTATTACATTTAGTTTGAATGCAGCAAGGGTAATACGCAAAATAAAAACTCCTTTAACTAAGACATTATTACATCTTGTATTTGTTTTATATAATATACATTTATGTGCACTTAGTTTATTTGATACAGTGTTGACTTCACGTACATATTGCATACACTTTTATATACACTCGTATGCTATTAGAGGGCAGCACTGATCATATGGCTGTCTTATACGTTTATTTATGCCGTACATCATACCTAAAACCAAATTGCAATTTTCGTTTCTGATCAGATACTTCTTCTAAGCTCAGTTCCGTTACTGCACTTAATTTTAACGACCTTCATACTTGGTACAAGCCTCTGTATTAATAAAAAATTCCAACTTTATAATGTTTCATATTTATTGTTTAATGTACTATATGTTAATCGTATTGAGTAGGACTAGCCTATTTCAGACTGTTTCCCATTCAGGTAACTGGAAAAAAATCATTTTGAGTAGTATAAAGAAAACAGTCCTATATTGGTGACGCATATATCAACTTATATATTGTATATTTAGAAGTGATGTTTTATCAGGTGAGATTTTAAACAGTTGTCCAACAAGTGGAACGATAAATTTTCGGATAAATATACAGAATGACAATTAAAATGTAATGAAGAACACAAAAGCTACACGGAATAATGTGTATATAAGACTAGAACCTTTCACTGTCTAAATTTTGATGTTTTATCTTTACTGGTGCAGCAATGATGTTTGGGTAGCACAGATAAGGTAATAATCCAAAATAATTGTAACGTATAACACATGGCAGTGGCCACTCAAAATATAGTTTAGTGTACTGCATTTCCAAAACATTTTACTGAGGTCAAAAATCAAAAAACAAATTATTTTCATATAGCCTACATTTTTACCACAGATTTTTGGGGAAAAATACAAAGGGTCGAAACACACCACGTATTTCCTACTGACTTTCATTGAGTGAAAATAAGAACAAAGTAATTCCTTTGCATCTGAGCTTCAAAAATGACGAGATACATTATTGCAGTACAAATATGTGGCATGTCAAGAAATGGACGTGTGTATCACTGCTAAATTCCACCTAAAGGGTATGATTCAGTGTAAAAATAGGGCATTTTAAAGTATAAACATATTTATGCCTCAGTTAAAATTTGTTTTCAAATAGCACAGAACATAGTGCGTTTTAAGAGATTATGTAAATACGCAATAGTTATGTGAAGAGTATTGTCAACAGCACTTCACAAGTAATTATTAAATATTTATTTGCAGTATGAAGAGAACCATGTGGAAGTTTTCATTTAAGAAAACAAATATCAGAAAACTGGCCCTGCTCATTGTGGATATGGTCAAGCAAGTCTGTGTGTGTGTGTGTATTTGTGTGTGTGTGTGTGTGTGTGTGTGTGTATGTGTGCATGTGCTAATGTGTGGATCTCTATGCCTTCTAACAGGTGGTCCACTTTTAGGTTATGTGTAAGGTCTTCACGTTATTCACAGAATTTCTGACTGGATATTTTAATCATCTGGATTTCTATATGTTTTGAAGTCTTAAAACATGGAAAAGGTTTTCTATATTTCCTCTCAAGGCTTTCACCTGTCTGATCGATATAGAACTTCAGGCATTAATCATACCTAAGCCTACATGTTCCTAATTCACTCGAGGAATTATTGAAATGTTTTATATTTGTTTAAGTATATTCTTCTTAAACATGTCAGTTACTTCGTTACGAGGGGTCTGTGTGCGGGTTCATAGCATCTATTGGCTTGGCTTCTATCTATGAATGAATGATGTGAGGTTTCTTATTTCCTGCGTTTACCTTTTTTGTTTTTATCCTGGGGTGCCATGTTTCAACTTTTGATGGATGACAGCCATTGTTGTAGGATGCAGTTTCAATTATACTAAAATTTATTTCGGTGACCTGTAGGACAAGTTATAAAATTGTATTTTGTATACAGTCTAAAGTTGATCTGAGATATGACGTTGCTTGATAGCTGTGGTGACTCGATATCATTGCTAGTATCTGTGATCCTATGTTTCTCAAAATATTAAGCTGACGTTATTTCTCATACGCATGCAAAATACAAACTTTATGTGTTTGTTCAACAAATGCTATACTTGGTAGGTCACCGTTGCTATATCTCGATCGATACATTCAACTTCCACCGTCATACCTTAGCGAATGACCTTGCTGTGAACCAAAGGAAATTCTGATTCTACGTAAAACCTCTAAGCGAATCGAAAGCTTTTATTGAGTCACTCGTCGACCAGTCTGGTGTGACAACAGGAGACAGCAAGGAAGCACGGCAGAGAGATAACGGTCGTGACGTAATGCACACAGTGTGATCGTTTTGGTGGTCCAGGTGTTGTGGTATGGGAAGGCATAACGTTGCATGTGTGTTCTGATCTCCAAATCTTTGAACACGGTACACTCTGCAGTCAATGTTATTTTCATACTTTACTCCTTCCCCTCGTGCGTCTATTTAGGGGTGTGTTTGAATTTCACTTCATTTTTATGGATGACAATGTGCGACCGCATTGAACAGCGCACGTGGAGGAGCTTCTGGAAAGATACTTTTCCCCTTAAGTTTTGCATACGAGTGCCTATTTACAATAGTTGGTGTGTGTGTGTGTGTGAGAGAGAGAGAGAGAGAGAGAGAGAGAGAGAGAGAGAGAGAGTCACGGGTGCACCTACACAAATCTTCTCACGGTTCGCATTCATAGTGCATCGAATTGTACTCATCATACATAAACAGCAGAGGGATCCTATATACCAACCAAACAAGGTGAAAACCACTTTACTACACGCATATACTTCCCGCTGATTATTCTCTGGATAGCAAACCTTTGTCCATGTTAATGAATTCATTCCACCCCTTGGTTAATTCCGACATGTGTCATGCACACAATAACATCGTGTCTCTCTCCTGTCCCCTTCACCAGAGCGATAAGCTGAATCTCGTCTGAATCAGTGGGACGCACGATCTGTCGTTTTTTGTACTTGTTGTAAGGCGATATGAAGCGTGGCAAAGAGGTACAATTGAAACTTCAGAATTGCAACAATAGTGCACTTTCTGTTTTATTCTGATTTAGACGAATACGGTAGCTCTATTCCTGTTTACTGTGATATGGAAACGCATCAGCGCATACATGAAAGATCTATGAGGTCTACTGTCTCACGTGTTTTCACATTCAGGTTTTTCTTGTCCTACGTCCAAAAATTCCATTCTGTGGTGGGTTACAACTTCACAACGTAGGTTGTTGATTATGTTTTCTCAAAATTATATAGTGTGTTTGCTTGTGTCACAGTCTAATGAGCGTCATTGCCAGTCACTGGTAAGCTGCAAATGCGCAGCGAGTGAATATTCATTACGTGGCACTGAGTGATTAACGTGGACACAGTGCTTCTATCACGGTGGCGAAGCAGCTACACTCTGATGCAACAGCTACAATTTAATTGCATCGTTGTGATGTAAAGGAAGCAAGTAACTGGATCTATCAATATTTAACGATACATTAAGCAAATATCAATGACTGTGTGGCCTCATGTCTAGGGCGAAGATATGGAGTACCCTTATCGAACTACATGTAGGAGAACCGCGGACAGAGTGCCGCCTACAATTTAACGGTTAATGAAGTAGCCAACTTTGTATTTCTTGGGATTGCTTGGAGCTTTACATCCAGTGCAGCTATCTGAGAGCTTGTTCGCCAGTTACTCGTCGTCATCGTTTCACCAAAAGGTCGGAATTTGAAGTCTCAAATAACAGTCCATTTCGTTCCGAGATACATACCGCTCTCCCATTTCCTCCTCTAAGTTTAAGTGACAACTTGGAAAAACGTAAGCCCATGTAAACTGAAAACATATGCACAATTCTAGAGCAAAAGAGGATAAATCAACAACAGTCTGAAAAATACACATTAATGAATACTTTGGATCACGGAAGCTGCTGCTTCGAAACTGAGGAGAAAGGGGCGTCCAGTAGTATGCAGCGGACCTTTAATTTACCTGGTTATGAAGATCGTCATCAGAGACTTATGCAAATACCCGACAGAAAATATTTAAAAAGTGATTTTAAATAACTTGTTCCACAGATGTAGCCAAAAGATTGATCAAATACACTAATACGACATACATTACCAATGTGGTGTATGACCAAATTTCGCTATTATCACAGCATTCAACTTTCGGGAAAGAATTTCACTATGATTCGATAAAATTAAATAGATTTTTTCCATCCTTCCCCAAGCATGGTGAATATAACTTGTGGCTATTTGGACAAACTGATATGTAACGCAGCCTAAGTTTTAATTGGGTGAGTGTTGTGCTTAGAGGATACTGTTCATTGGAACACTCGATTTCTGGTAGGTACTTCATTCTATAATCTGATTTTAGAATCACGCGAAGGGATTCACACTGCAGACCGCCATAAGCTGTTTCCGCCATTTTCTCAGATTTTGTTGTTGTTAGATATGACGCTGAATTTTACGCAGTATTTGTAAATATTTTGCGTTCTACATATTTAAGTGCTGTATAACACACTGATCCACGAAAGTAAAGGTCCACATTTTTATAAACTCCGTCATTTCCTCCGATAGAGACAGGGATGGTCGTCGCATCTCCCCTTACCCACTTTCCACCCTTCTCTTTACACCTCTGCGACAGGGGTGAGGACCGCGACTCCCAGCGTTTAAATCATGCTATTTTCGTACGGGTGTCCATGGAATACATTTCAGAGGCGGTGCTGCTAAGAACACACACGAAAAAGTGGGTGTATGAAAGCACCCCTGCCCCTGGGGCGTTCATATTCACAAATTTTGTGGTCGAAGCGACTTTTTCCTGTACAGTATCCAACAGATTGCTGGTAACATTTGACGCTGTTGACACCCCTAGACGATTCAGCTCTTCTCTAATGACATCAAGGAGTGAATGTGATCCTACCCCTTTGAAGTGTTGTGCGACCGAATTTTTCTTTTATCTTTTATGTAGGGTGGAGCTATTAGAGATAGTTCAAAACAATTCAGCAAAAACTAAACCCGTCTGCCGATACCTACCGGCTAGAGGGACAGCAACACTCTGGACACTAGCGAATGCTGACTGCGTGTGAAATCAGACGGCTTTCAAAAGGGTTGACTATCCTTCTAACGGTTAGGCCTCGGTTGACGGGTGTCACTGCGCAGAAATATTATTAAACAACAAACATCGAGGGTGTTGCCTAACTGGGGTCTTAAAAAGACTATTTTCCATTTTATTCAATATCGCATTCCCTCGTCCACACGTCACAGTAGAGTACAAAACAGGAGGAAGAAAGAATCAAAAACACACTTTGCTTCAAATCACTTTCAGATTCCGTCAAGGCGTTTGAAAGTCCGTAATGGTTCCACACTGGATATCAGAGGAAAACTGTGGTGGCGTTGCACTCCAAATGTTTGAGACCACGTTCATTTGTGTTCCAGCCCCATGACGTCCTTAGAAATATGTTGAATGGTCCAGGAGGTGTCAACAGTCTCAAGGGTTGTAAAGAGCTCTGTCCTGTAGTACATCACCCTGCAAACGGTGAAATGTGTGAAAATGGACACCCCAAGAGAAGGCATTGTTTCATTTACGCCCTTCATGACACATCGTGAGGGTTTTACGTGTCTATACTGAGCAGTCGTGTGTCCGAAATGTTTTCTTCGGTCAGCCATTAAAAAAAAAAAACAGCGTAATTGCAACGGTAGGCACAGTAGCGTGAAAAGAAGGGATGAGATGTTGGTAAGAGGAGTTTGTGACAATCTTCCCATGATGTGACACTTTGGTCCGATTTTTAGTGAAATTTGGTGCCAATGTGACTCCATTAAACCAAATTATGGTTCACATGGACTTCTGAGTTCTAACCTTTGTTCGACACCTTTCTGTTTCAAGCGCCGCCGAGTCCGATGGCGACATTACAGGGCGCCACGCTTTTGGGCCATCTTGTAGACATCTTCGACGCAAATTTCGAACCTCTGCATCGCAAAAGGAGAAAGTGATGGGTTTTCAAAAACAAGCCCTTCAATTTTGTTGCACAGTGTATATTAATGCTATTTGGAATATATTATTAATTATTCTCGTTCAGAAAACAATATGAGTAAAATGCTATACATTTTAGAACTATGTATATAACATGTGGACGCCATAATTTCTCGGTCTTGCACCATCTTATATCTCGATTCAGAAAAAGCTCTTATACCACGGAACGTGTGGTACTTGCAAATGAACTGAGTTTTTTTAATGCCATAACGGATTTACCTGTCTTGAGAAGGAAAATTCGTGTTACTTTTCAGTAGATTCTATTTCAAACTGTATTTAACTCTTATCTGGTTTTTGACAAGACTTCTGTTTCATTTGATTTCTCTTAGTGGTCTTTTGTGTGTAGGAGAATAACAACAGAAAAATAGACTTTCAAGTACAGTACTGACATGACTTTCTCGATCCCAGTGCTTTCAAATTTCAATCTACTATCTGGAGGCGGAAGCCTGAAAAGTTTACCATGGTACAATATACTCCCCTACATCTCGTAAACGTTCAACATGTCTTTCTCTGATAGTGTCAGTATAGAAAATAAACTAGATTTTTTTCTAATTACATTGCAGTGCTCCTTTAACAACAGAAAACTCATAATGATGACACTAGAAAGGCCGATTGCCAGCTGTGTCTTCTGTTGTCAAAATATTTTCATAGTCACCTGTGTTAATTAATGTTCATGCGCTGACCTCATATTCAAGTAAATAAAGTACGCCAGGCATCCACAGAACACATGCACGCTTGCCTGAGTGTCACACTTTGTACTATGCCATTCATTTGACCAACTGAGCAGTGATAGAGTTTTCTGCATTACTATTTTTGGTGTAATATTATTTCTTCCCAGGTTCCGTGATACCATCTGAACGATACCTACTTCGCCACATTATAGAAAAACGATTTGCGATGCCGTAGACAAGCTGTACATTACAGCATTAGCCTCTAAATATATTGGAGGAACTCATGAAAAGAGTGGAAAAAACTGGGGCCTGTCACAGCTTGAGAACTGTGCGCAAATTATTTTGATGTGATTAAGGAAGTGTTATCGATTAGCCAATCGTTTGTCTGTCGAGTATTCACCGAGACAATCTGGCAGTTAATTTCGAATGTGACAGTTTTATTAACCAGTGCGCAAAGAATTTGATCGCATCATTGGCATATGGGAAGAAACACGGCTATAAATATGAAATGCTGTCTCATCTCGGCTGCAAAAGTAGCTGTCTATGCTAGTTGAGAAGGGTGTCGGGCGGTTGTTTTCTTGAGTTTGCTTAAGGATTCGACATTCTCCGCCGGTTAGCTTCATGCACCCACCACTTCCCTATAGCAACTGCATGAAAAATTTTCCGGTATTATGGGCTTCTAAGTAATGTTTCATTCGAACTTGTTCAGTAATGTTTGTTAATGTACTCTGAAGGAGTACAATCTCATGCTAAACACTATATTTCCTGTATAAAAGTATTTTCCCTGAAAACTATTACGTACCACATTTCACTACAACATAAAAAATCGATTTGTTTTAGAATCTTCGATAATGTTTCCAGTGTTACGTATTTTAAAAAAGGGCTAGAGAGAATAACAGAACACAGTCACTAAGTATATGACACTAAATCTGAGTTAGTAGCATTCTCGATCGGATAGAGCAGAAAAATAACATGGTTGTGAATGGCAAACACACACGGTCGAATCAAATTAAATAAATAACAGCGAACGATTTGGTGCTGTAGCCTACCTAATATTCTAGACCCCTATCCGGGAGCAATGGGTTCCAAATCCCTGTCCGGCTATCCTAATTTATTTTTTCCGTGGTCTTCATAGATCCACTGAGACGGATACTAGTCCTATTCGTCCTTTAGTTCAACCTCTGACGATCTTCTCGTCGACGTGAAGTTGAGCCTAATTTTCTTTCCCTTTGTTCGAAATTCAAGGTCTTCCACATGAAATGTGAAAGCATACTTTCCTGATTATATTTCAGTTAATAAATGAAAAGAATTACATTGCATATATTTCACAGGATTGTTTTTTTTATGTTAAGCGATTTTCTGTTTAGAAGGCTTTCATTAGACTTTAAGTGACATCGCCAAAGAAGTTACGATGTTTGCTACCAACATAGGAAAATATATTACCCATCTAGACTAAGGCACAAATACAAAGTACATATCACGTTTGAGGATGCTGTAATGTAAAAAGTTGGAAAATAAGTAAATATTAAGGGAGAAAACAGGAAAAACATTAACACTAAACACTCAAAACAGTGTCCAGATAACAGCTTACGTTAAAAAACAAAAAGTAAAATTAGTACTTAACAACACCACTTCAATAGGTATTACACATGGAAAGTGGTACTGAAACGAACTAAAAAAAAGAATTAACAGCTTTAACAAGAGAATGCATGGATAATTTAGGCAATCACAATAAAACAAAAAGAAAAAATTACAAGAAAATGGAGGAGTGGGAAATTAGAGACAATGTGGCAATTAATGGACAACCGAGAGGATAATGTGAAATTTGTAAAAGGGGAAATATTAAGCTGTGACTGATCACATAAGATTAAATGAGAACTGTAGGCTTTATGTTTGTTGATTTCCATGTCTCAAACAGGTGGGGTTTTTGGCCTTTGTTTGGTAAGTGATAACCACGGGACTGTGCCTCGTAGCTGTGGCTGTCATTCAGTATATGGTCAGCAAATGTGGATCCATAATTCTGCAACCTCCAGTTGCAATTATGTTCAGCCAACCTATTTGCTATGTACGTTATGCAGTGCCTATGTTATTCCCAATTGCGATGCAAAGTTCCTTCGGACATGCATGTATGTCCGAAGGAACATTAGACGTAAGTCGGAATAACAGAGGCTCTGCAATATCGTGTATTTCCGCCGACACCGGGCAAGCGAATTTAAGTAAAATGTCTCCCCTCTACGGGAATATACGTAATACATATACGAGTACATGATGTAGACACACGTTTCACGACATATGGAAGTTTGGGTCTGGCCGTGAGTCGTGCTCGGATAGCCGAATGATATGCCGGCACGGTAGGTCAGCGCGTTCGGTCAGATGATTAGATGCCCTCTGTAATAAGAAAAAACTGAGTTAATCACTCAACGATGAATTTGAACAAGCGCCATGGGACGTCCGCCCCGAACAAATAGAAAGAACTAAAACGAACAAAATGAGATCACAAAAAAAAGAACGGGAAATTCGGGTTCGAGTCATTGCCCGACACAAATTTTCATTGTCGTCAATCCATTATACAGCTGATGGTTGTCCATATTCGCAACTGCAAATATATTTCACGTGTAGTTGCTATGTCTCTGCCTGACTGCCCAATAAAAACTGATTAATCATATAGGTTCATTCATGCCTGTAGATAACTTTTAGTACTATGCTTCCGAAGCTACACGAACGAAATCTTATTATTCGGGTTTTGTCTGTTATACGAACTGGTAGCCCAATTTCAGCGTACCGTCAGACCATCTTCTTACCTTGAATCGAACGGTAGCGTAAATCGTCCTGCACCTTCCGTGGATACAATAATCAGACGCATATGTCACGGACACTTTTATATTCGTTGATTCCTGTTGCGTGTTGTACAGCAAGATTGACAGTACATTAGTGAATGCATTTTAGATTACCGTTGACGTATTATATTACTCCCCGAAGCAACTTCCTCCCATAAATTTTGCTATCGTAAACTGAACAGTTGTATGGAAAACTACAAATTAAAAATTCGTATTGTAAGGCGGCTCAAAATTTGGATCCTCATTGTTTCATCTTGTATAGTGGAAAATAGTAAGAAATTGTATAGTTGCAAAAATATTTACTTGTGTATGATGCACAAATACAGCGTTTTAACTTCCCCATGCAATACATATGAATTTTTATCGTTTCCAAAGCACACCATCGTAAGTGATAACAGCGTATTAGTGATTTTCTAAATCGCTAATCAGTCTAGAATTTTGTCATAATCTAGGACCATTATTTTGCAAACACAGACATAATGTCTTATGGGATAACAGCAATCAGTGATTTTATAATGTTACTTTAAAATCCGTCTTGATTGCAATTTTTTTTTTTTTATTATTCATATGACCGGTTTCGGTTCATTCAGAACCATCTTCAGATCTGATATTTTAGTTACAGGAGTAACCCGTCCAAATCCAGCAACTTTCACACGTAGCATGTGAAAGTTGCTGGATTTGGACGGGTTACTCCTGTAACTAAAATATCAGATCTGAAGATGGTTCTGAATGAACCGAAACCGGTCATATGAATAATAAAAAAAAAAAAAAAATTTGCAATCAAGACGGATTTTAAAGTAACACTAGGACCATTATAATAATCGTGGAGCTATTCAGCCGATTATCACTCAAGCAAAAAGTGGATATATTTACTTGTCAAAGTGAATCTTTTTATATTTTTATGACTGCATGGAAATTTATTACTTCTCCCTTGTTCCGTTAGTGCCTGTATAATATCGGCATGTGCCGTTCTTTTGTGTTACACGTGGAAAGGGATCAGCGGGAAGTGACATTGACTGGAAATAATCGTATTGCGAGGCGGAACCTCTACCTCCGTTATTGACATACCACGAGCGGAGTCACCTTTGATGGCTTCTCGGAACAGAGCTCAAAATACGTTATTGTTCGCGGAAGAGCTTCGAGAGCTGTTGCGCCTGCTACGTTTCATATGGTGGAAGCAGATATTGGAAAATTCTGTCAGTAGTCGACATACATTCCTACTCTCTTACAGTTACGACAGAAGAAACATATAGTAAATATTGCATCGCCTGGTTTGTTTCATATTTTCACATTTATAAATCTGTACAGTTTAACAAAAGAAGAGGACTCAGTGCAGCGTATGAACACAAAAGAATCTACAACTGTCATTCTTCAGTTTCCAGCATATACGTGAGAGACTGCTGTGCGACCTGTAGAAGCTGACACAGAAGATACTTTACTACTGGTGCAAATTTCAGAACTGGGAAATGAAAATGTAAATGGCAGTTACAGAACACGTGAAAGTAAGACGCGTGACATGCACGACTATTATCTTAGACCGAGAGCGGCTACCATGGCGAACCGTGTCTGTTGGTGTCTGGCAGCGGTAAATGTAGATTGAGAGAACACTATACCACATATCCTGCATGATCAAGCTACAGATGTTGAGGTCGTCCGTATGGTGGCCATCTGAGGCTATGGTTTATTTTATAGTGAATCTGCACCCAGTCTTCTAAGAAACATGTGTATAATTCGTAGGCTGAAGAAAACTTGATGAGAGTTTAACTCAGTACTACATCACCCAGTGTGAAATCGAGCGATACTGACATAATTGCATGACAGAACTCAACTTCGAGCACTGGGGGAAAAAAAGGCTATGGACCATTACTGCAGATGTGCCAACTACAGCATTCCTTCGACAGCTTTTAATGAGATGCATACTGACATAACTGCATGACAGAACTCAACCTCGAGCACTGGGGGAAAAAAGGTTGGACCATTACTGCAGATGTGCCAACTACAGCATTCCTTCGACAGCGTTTGATGAGATGAGGACCGAAGTATGTATTTCTTAGAGCAGAACAGTTCTGACCTCAAACGAAACTTGTCGCCTGCTATAAAAAGATTTTAAGAACCACTGCACGAATTCTAATGTTAATAAGTAGTGTATTTTGATTAATTTCATATCCATTCAGTATCCTTTAACGGCAAAATATGCTTGAATGGTTAATAAGATATCCAAGAGAATCTTATCCTGCATCATGTCCGATGTACCGCTGTTTTGAAAGTGTGCGACACCGCTTGTTATTGTGGTGATTATGAGTTCTCTCGCTAGATCCGCTGCATCAGAGCAATAGAACATCTGGAGTCATAAGATTCCTCAGTTCGTTCTTGAGCTTTATTCAGGCATAACAATTCCTAAGAGAGATATTCAAAATCTAAATATAGGTTGTAATTGGCTTTGCCTGGAGAGCTACACGTAATAGCTGCCCAGCCTGTGACGTCCGACATCTGTGACGACATGTGGCCGCCAACCCCGAGACGTCTGGATGTGGTTTCACCTTGAGTTCGCCACGTTTTGAAGACACTTATCACGGCACTCCCCGAACACCCGACAAGTTCAGAAATGCTCGTTCCGAGCCCCCGGGCCATCAAAATCTGCCCTCGGTCAAACTTAGATAGATTGCACGGTTCCCAGTTGTACACACGGTCATCACGTCCACTGATATACTGTGTGTGTATCTGACTGGCAGTCATTCCTCACCAGGTGACGTTACTATCGCCTGGACGGGTTTATATCAATAGTAGGTCGGTGGTCATAATGTTCTGGCTGATCAGTATGTTTCCTAGCTGACAATAAGATACCCTCAAAAAAACTATAATATAGTAACTTAACTGTAATAATTATACAGCGCAATTATTATATACATAAAACAATCTGTTAGAAGCCGCTGTTCTTCAATGTTGCAAAGAAGGCGCACATCTCCAAGAATGAAACCTTAGTTGTGATGAAATGATTTGTAGCACTGACTGAGGCCTAGTTTAGGTTCAAAGCGGCAGCTTGTTAGTGAGTCCGACAAATCGGATATCATTTCAATGTCTGTAATTGCAGTTCTTATTACTAAAGCCATTTTAAGCATACTGTATTTCGATAAGTTGTTTGTGTGTCACTTTTCCAACATCATGGTTCAATGTAGACAAGTGATAGTGGCATGTTCAGTATTTTCACATTGTTCACGTTTATCCTCACATTAAGGTAAAATATTACGATACTTGCTTAGTAGCCAAGGAGTATTCTAAAGGTGCGTCCACACCTGTGCGCCTTGTGACTGGGCCCCGAGGGGCTTTGCTTGCTCTACACTCAAGTGGAAGCACGTGTCACCCCGTCTGGTATGGGGAGGCTCCTGCGCCCCGTGCACACAATTTAGAGGCATGAGTGACTGCTCCTCGCCTATTCGTGCAATGGCGGCATGCGCCTATTGCGTACGGAAAGTCGCACTGATGTAAACGCACCTCAACGGTTACTACGAGGGTGAGTCAAAGGAAAACCTTAAATATTTTTTTAAATATTATTTATTGAGCATAAGTGGTACAAACATGTGTCACTTTTCGACATAATCTCCCCCACGCTCAATGCAAGTCCTCCAGGGCTTACAAAGTGCATAAATTCGTTTAGAAAAAAATTCCTTTGGTAGTCCGCGCAACCACTCATGCACGGCGTGGCGTACCTCTTGATCAGAACGGAACTTCTTTCCTCACATTGCGTCTTTGAGTGGTCCAAACATATGGAAATCACTTGAGGCAAGGTCTGGTGAGTATGGTGGATGAGGAAGACATTCATATGCAGGTTGGTGGAAGTGAACCCAGGTTTCGTCCCCAGTAACGATTTTTGCAAGGAAGCCATCACCTTCTCGTTCAAAGCGCCCACGAAGCTCTTCACTAGCATCAATACGTCGTTCTTTCATTTCAGGAGTCAGCTGCCGTGGCACCCATCTTGCAGACACTTTGTGAAACTGAAGCACTTCATGCACAATGTGGTGTGCTGACCCATGACTTATCGGTAAACATGCTGCAGTGTCGTTCAGTGTCATTCGGCTGTTTTCCTTCACTATGGCTTCAACTGCTGCAATGTTCTGTGGAGTCACAACTCGTTTTGCCTGACCTGGACGAGGAGCATCTTCCACTGAAGTCACACCATTTGCGAACTTCCTACTACATTCGTAGACATGCTGCTGTGACAAACATGCATCACCGTACTGAACCTTCATTCGTCGATGAATTTCAATAGATTTCACACCTTCACTACGCAAAAACCGAATAACAGAACGCTGTTCTTCCCTGGTGCAAGTCGCAAGTGGGGCGGCCATCTTCATACTGATACTGCGACAGTATGTGTGCATCTGCACTATGCTGCCACCTACAGGCCATTCTGCACGCTGTTTGTAACACGCTTACCAACTTACAGGATAACGGCGCGAAATTTCGATTTGTTATTACAAATTTAAGGTTTTCATTTGACTCACCCTCGTACTTTCTCTACACTCTGCGAAACGGATTCACTTTCACTTATAATCTGTTGATTATTTTTAAGCAAAGAGTATCGATATTAAAAAAACTGGAAGTTAGGTACTATTCAAACGATGTTTTACCTTAGCAAACAGTGAACGGCATAAAAATTATAACTCTCTACGGTGGTTAAGAGATAACGATCGATACTGTAGTGGCGTTAGACCAAGAAGTGAACGGTTGGAATCTTGGTGGTGGAGGATATAATCATCATCAGTGTATCAGCAAATCAGTAGCCCCTAGTGCTATTCAAGAGAAAAAGCTACGCGTATATACAGAGCTCCCTTCCTCTCCCATTATCAGTTATAATAAAAGAAAGAAAACCAAACACTGCACAACCAATCATCAACAATCATATTTCGTACAACGCACTGCACTGTTTGAAAATCAATCACATCTTTTTGATTAGATCAAATGATGAAGTATGAATATATTCCAGAGTAAGAACAAACCGGTTTCCTGCGGTAAGTATGTAAATAACTATATGCTGAAAACGAGCTTATCTACTAGTGACGTGTAGATGTTTCTGTGGAAAAGCCGCCGTATATATTATCTTAGCTACTACAGAGGTTTGTCCTTTTGAAACCTCAATACAGATAAACTTCTTAACGTTCTTCGAAATCTTTCAAGACACAGCTGATGGCGGAAAGGAAAATATTCTTCCACTTTTATCCGCATGTATCACTTTATTTCGCGTGTCTATCACAGTAAATAAATAATGCACAAAAAGAAAGTCTTATCTTATGGCATAAAACAATTCAGTATGATATTTAACATTGCAGTGATGCGTGTGGTTTTGTGGCACCCAGGATATTTGTTAAATTTGAAATGCCAGCGATTTTAGAGGCTGCGTGAATGGCTAGGTAAGCACAGTAACGAGGTACCGTGTACATTCCATTGCATTTACAACTGCAAACCTTTCAAATAACATCATGGTATTGCTTTGAATAGTTACTTCCCTTTTAGAAAACAGACACAATTTTTACAGTTACCAGTAATTTCAAATGACAATAACGTTATGGAATAGGTAGTCTGAAGGGAATAAGCAACAAACAACCAAATTAATTATTTCACCGAACGTGTGTTAGCATGTAGGTGGACATTGTAAGGTATAAAAAGGGAACGAAAACCACTCATGTGTCTGCTTAATCACACGCTGAAATATTTGTTTGTTTCGAGTTCGTCCACCCTCAACATTTTGGTCGCGCCATCAGTTGGTGTTCGTATCTCCTGCTCATTTGCTTAAAACTTTGTGTTCGTAGTGCATCACAGTATTGTTTTGTGTTTAATGTATGAGGTCTGAATTTAGATATTCATTTCATTTGTTTGGTCTCCAGGTTATTGCTGCTACGTCTTCATCCACCTCTGAATGTGATGTTGACTCTACGACAGTAAAAATGAAGAAAGGTATTCGTCAAGCAGAAACATAGTTATGAAGTGCAGAAAAACAAACGCTTTGTGGTGACGAGTATACGAGTATATATCGTCTAAGACAAATAATAGTGATGTTTGCTCTTGTAAACATGAATGTACTGAAAGATTAAATGTAGATGACAAGTAACGTTTCTTCAAAATTTTGCCTGATGAACTTTGTAAAAATGAGAAGGACACATTCTTAATAGGGTTGATTGATCTAAAATCATCATTACGGAGGCGACCTCAAAGAGGAACACCACTTAAAAAATATATCACTGTTGTGTATCATGTAATGAAAGTCAATGAACGCATAACTGTGTCTAAAAATGCATTTAGTAGTGTGTACTATATAAAGGATATAGCAATCTTTCGGTTCCATCACCTGATGGAGAGAAACCTCCAATCTAGAGGAAGGGACCATACAGATTTTGCACATCTTTGAAATATACAAAGGTCTTGATCGCATAGTTCTTTGTTAGGAATTACCCGCTTCAAAATTTCATCATCAGGGTGAAGCTGTGAAATAATGCGTACGAGTAAACTGACAATAGCAAATATTTTCATAATAACGTAAGTATGCAGCTTAATATTCAATACACAGAAATTTAAATTTTTGTCGTACTTCTATTGAAATGAAATCATATTTTGTAATGGTTTTAAACTGGAGACTTTTATGCGATCCAGGACTACACCACTAAGTTTTAAACAATTAGAAAAATCCCTTAATTGTGTAATGGTTCATATTTTTTTCAAGTTGTTACCTCTAATCTAGGCTCACCTAAATCATTCTGTTGTATGTTATTTATTACATGTCCGTCTTTTGTGATATGACCACATTTGGTGATGCTTATGAAATGTTTTATTTAGTGATTGTTGTAAACTTATTCTGTCACAACTTAAATTTTGTTTCTTATGGATATCGGTGTTATTTTCATATTTTAACACACCAGTTACTGGTTGCAAATATCCTGTGTTTTGATTATTGGCTAACGACCATTTCTGTAACGTTGTTAGCAATACTTCCTAAGGACGCACATTTCATATGAGTTTCTCCTCTATATATGTAGCACAAATGTATCTTTGTCAAGTTGTTAACGAGGTTCTGACATACAGTTAATCGTAATGCACGGTTGTTTGTAAAGTTACTCTTTCACTTCCTTTTTTATGATTAATGTTTGCGCCACATACTGGCCTTCGTTTAGGTTTTTGATAATTCAATCGGCACCACAGTTTGGGACTGATTCCCTTCGAATAGACAACGGTACTGTCATATATGCCTACATAAGATGAGATCTGTCTTATATTTAATTTATGTGCTCACGAATGTATATTGAATACTAAGATGCATACTTAAGTTATTATGTACATTTTGCTATCGTTAATTTTCTTGTACACTTTTTTCCATTGCTTCAGTCTGACAACGATATTTTAAAACGCTTAATGAAAACTGTGCAATCAAGATCTTTCTGTATTTCAGATTTATGCCAAATCTTTCGGTTAAAATAATATTATGGGCAAACCAGATTCCCATGTATAATAGGGGCAAGCATGGACATCACGGTAATGGAATATCGAACAACATTCATGCTTTTATCGATAAAAACACATATAACCTAAAGGTTATTTACCCGCATCTGAGTACATTTATGGTGGTAGG
Source organism: Schistocerca nitens (assembly GCF_023898315.1). Classification (NCBI taxonomy): domain Eukaryota; kingdom Metazoa; phylum Arthropoda; class Insecta; order Orthoptera; family Acrididae; genus Schistocerca; species Schistocerca nitens. Next base: position 525,364,976 of record NC_064616.1, on the reverse strand, counting down.
CAACTTTCACACAGATTTCAAACATAAGCGTCAGAATGAGAAACAATTACGGGCTTTCGAGAAAAAGATCCTTTAATTGGTTGAGCAGTGTGTATGTCAACTTCACCCACTGGCCAGTAACACTGTTGAATATTCAGAAATATAAATAGGAAAATAGTTATTGTCAGAATGTTAAATCACTCGTTTGAATTTGAAATTATTTTTCATCTAAAAATGATGAATTTATTACTGAAAATATGAATTTCACTGAAGCTGAATTTTAATTTAATTCTAGATGAATTCTCGATATGCTGCGCAATTTTCAACGGTCTTTTCCTCGCATTGTCAACATCAGAACAGAAGAAAATATTTAGTCGCTTATGGATTCAACTTTCAATTATTATTTCAAAAGGGTTGTTCACATGATCACGAAATTTATTGCCGACACTTCGTATCATACATAGTCAGCAAAAGAACATGTGATACAAAATAGCAATCTGACAATATTTTTGTCTTTGTTTTCTAGACTATGGCGTCTGCTACAGAGTTAATCGCAAGCTTCGCTTTAGGGCAGGCATCCGAAATGACAAAGAAAACAGAATGAAAATTTTAGTAATTTTCTCAATTTGGTCCGGAGATGGCGTTGACTTCAATTAAGTACTGGTTTGTATATGTTCTTACAATAATGTCTCTTGTTGCTCACGTACAGGTTATCGCACTACACTGATTCCAAACCAGAGGACAACATGATGTTGCGCTCGAAGTGTGTGGCAATATGGTAGGCAGCTGAGCTGGAGCTTCCTTGTGTGTCAGAAGTTGTTTACTCAGTGGCTAAGCCTTGCCTCCCAGATTGGCGGTGAAACACTCCCCCAGCCGTCGGCGGTTACCAGGTGCACGTCCTGCCCTAACAAGGAGAGCGGCTCTCGTTTATGTGGCTACAGGGCTTAGTCTACACTGCGGCGCTGGCTTCTGTTGTCTAGCGCTGACATAATGCCTGTTTGGTGCCGGTGCCGAGACCGTGCTTCTGCTGGAAGTGAGTCTGTATTATGAACATGCGGGCCTCCACATCATTCCATTTATCAAATCAGGAACACTATATGCGATGTGGTACAGGCATTCAGCACCGCCTTCATAAGTACAAATTTTTATTCGTGTCATCGTTTGGTCGTATTTTAAATGCCATCCGTAAAACCGTCGACGACATATCGTAAAATGCCCGCCAATCAAAAATCGAAATTACTTAAGATAGATATAGCGTCTTTGTTGTTCTGTTTTATTTTTATACGACGTATATTTAATATTTATCTCTGAAACGTTATTTCCATGTACAGAATTACTACTCATGTACGAGATGCTCCGAGGTTATATTTTTAAAAGTACTACAGCCCCTCAGGACATGTCATTGACGAAATATCACAACGTGTATCGAATGGAGAATAAAATTTCCCTCCAGTCCGGGAGATATAGTCAGCAACAATAATACTTTAAGTGCCAATCATTAATCATCGACGTCATATCGTGTAAGTCTCACCAAACACAAAGTTAAATTATTTGAGTTTCGTTCATTACACTAGGTCTCTGGACCCAGTTCTCACCAAAATTCTAAATGTACAGTGTGTCGTACCTCTACTAAATGTAACAGGACCATCATTTTTAACTATAAATACTTAAATGAACTGCCAGACGATGTTTATAAGATTTTTGTTGATTCGGGCGACGACAGACATGGTGTACATTTTTTTATTGTCTTTCGAACCATGTTGCTTGAGTTGGGGATACCGAGTCTCGCTCCTCTACGGTTACCTGCCTAGTATGGTTGAATCTGTCCATTATAGCCTACTGTGTCCTCAGACCTCAGAGCACACAAGCCTAACCACCACGTCAAGGTCACATGCCCATGGGAAGCTTTTCGTTTCATTTTTTAATTTTCCGTATTTATTTTTTATAAGTTTGTCATATTTTTATTTTCCTAATTTTCTTCAATTATTTTCGTGTTTATTTCCATTTTTTTGTTTTATAGTTACGTTTTATTCATATATGCATGAGGGTATATAGGAAAACATATGAAAATAGGCATAAATACTTTACATAGTGCACAAAAAATAACAGCAAACATAAATACGACACTGAACGAAATATTATATCCTGTTCAAAGTTTGTGATAATGTACGTAAATAGTTTACATTACATAGATAAAGTTACGAAACGACCGTATTACATAGGTGAACGTACTTAAAAGATTTACTATGTTGCAAGATGAACGATTTGCGTAACAAATAATGAACTATTGAAAAGCATATACCTTCTTCTTAACTCTTGTCTTAAGATTCTTGTCATCGTTTGTTTAAAGTATGCAATAATAAACATTGTAAAATAAGAAAACACTTATAGAAAAACTCACGTGAATAATTTTGGTGTGAAATGTTGCAGAAACCAATCCGAAGTCTGTATGTGCATGATTGGCTGTAATAAGCAGAACTGCGAAACAATGTACGCATGATAAAATTCGATTAACTTTTCAATCTTGTACGAAAATCGACGAACTTAAGTAGGTTTAGTGCGAAAATATGTTTTCTACGAGATAAATAGCAGTTTCTGAAATAAACGCAGTAAAACATTTTATTTTGGTTAGAATTAAGCGTCCGTTTTCCTGACCTTTATTTTATAACAATTTTCGGGATAGTTCATTTTTCTGCGTGGCCTTCGATAAAGCTTTAAATGCACTATGAAACAGTACATAATTTTGCACAGGACTAGCCATAGTTCCGATCATGAACAGAAATTTTTTTGCACGTCCACTGACTTGTCGCTGATTTTAAGCTATTGGTGAACAAAATCTGTTACGTATAAAAAAGCAAACGATAATTGTCGTAACCAATTCTTTTAATAATATCCTAATTCAGTGCTTAAAATGCAAAGCAGTTCTACGAAAGACAGTTTCATGTCCAAACGCGTGATTTTTACCACGTAAAATCCGAACTATAAAAGATTTCGAAACACATTTATTAGAATTGTGGTAAGACTCTACTTTTCATTGTCATCTGCATTACTTTAAACCGTCCCAGTACGTGCGATTCAAGTAAAAACGCATTTTATGTGCAACCTTAGACTACTATATCGTGGCAACGGATAAAGCTTTCACAAAAGAGGACGACCATTAATTACATATATTTGAAGCGATTCACGCAAGTTTTCAACACAGAAAAAGCGCGCGTAAGAACTCACAAAAAACGTGCTTTTTGCACGTAAAATCCGAATGAAGATAAATTTTTTAAATCTACTTATCAATTTGATGATGAGAATAGATTTTTTATTTATCTGATGCATTTTAAACCGTTTCCATGCATTCAGTTTGTTATATCCTAGCCAGTAATGCCAACCGAGCCCGCTGCCAAAAAGGTTGGCAGCATCAAAGTCCGGACGCCGTCCGCATAAGCAGCGCCAGCGATACAGGAAATCGCCGCAAGTCTGCGCGCGCCACCGCTGGCTTCTGGCTTCTTAAGCGCTGGAGTCGCGAGCGCTAGGGCAGTTCTGTATTCGCCGCTCAGTTGTATACTCGCCACCGAATTGTGTACTTGCTATTCAGTTGTGTGTTCATCGCAGCAGATTTGTTGTTTGTCGTCAGCCGACGCTGACCTAGCCGCTCCGACTCGAACTAGACAGATCTCTGTAGACACGGAGTTCACTACTGTGTTTCTGTATCTTCGTTAATAAAGATAAGTACCGACTTTTATTTAATCAGAGTGTTTGGGTTTACATCTTTCTGTTCACTGTTCCAGCGGACCGGTCGGCCCGCTATTAAAAGTGTGGCGGTGACTTCGTAAGCCGTTTCTACAGCGAATTGTTTGTCGCTACGAACGCCGCCACAAAACAGTTCACGTAAGAACGAATTTTACGTGCGACGTTTATCTTGAATTTAAGCCTTTTTATCTCGACAACGGGCAAATTCGATAAAAAATTTCTTATTGACTTTATCCACTTCCGTACCTTCGTGCGAAGTTTAACCGATTCGTACAAGTGTATAAAAGTGGCACGCTTCAAAAATCCCCGCCAAAAAACTTGTTCTTTTCACGTAAAATCCAAATGAATCAAATTTTTTTCAAACGGTTGAAACATATCATAGACTAATTGTATCAGTCTCGCTCTAGTTCGGAGTTTTTGAACAATGACTGTTTTTTCATATAAAGGCTGAACGTTGTATACGCAAATGGTGCCATTAGCTGAGCATCAATTCAGCCCAACTAATGCCTCTTGCAAAAATAATTAATAGATTCGCACAATCTGCCTGGCGCCAGTCCTGATTCGTCTTTGAAACCTTCCTTAATATACTGTGACATAGCTACAATAAGACGTGTATTGGAATAGCTATACAAACTGATTCTCGTCCGGGCTAAATCTAAAACTATTTCTCCCATGTTTCTAGCTGATATAGGAACCGAGCACGAATAAAACCGCTTCCAAATCGTGATTCTGCCAGATACCTTCTCATACAATTTGTTACAGTATTTATGCAATCTAACGGTATCCAAGAAAGGGCTAAATAACAGCTAGTGAATTCTACGCTAGTTTTCTCGAAGAAAATGATGAAAAATTAGCAAAAGAGCCAATATTACGGAAGAAAAATAACCGTTATCATGATGTGAATGCACCTGTCATAAAATATACTTTGGAGTGGGAAAATTATACTTCATTATAACACGAAACCTATTGACGAGCGTTGGCTCTTTCCTACCTCCACCTATCCCATTCACATAAACTATGAAGCTAGAAACGTTACGGCGTCCAATAAAATGTGGCGCATCTGTAGATTGATCTTCTGCAGACTCCCATATTTCGTTTTCGGGACGAGATCTACTTTATCGGCCAAGTTGGCGAAGCGATTAGACATTGGCTTGCATTCGAGAAGACGGTCGCGCACGTCCCCGTCCTGCTATCCAGATATAATTTTTCCGCTGGTTCCTTTAATCGTTGGGGTGGTTCCGTTGAAAATGATTACGTACCACTTCCTTACATATTGCTACGTACCGGGGGAGTAGCGCGCGCTAATTAATTTCTATCGTGGCTACCAAATTGCAATAAGACAGAAGAGCCAACGTTACTTCCCCACAGAAGGGGCGAGTGAACAACCTAAATGTTAGAAGATGGCTCATCTATTGAGGAGAGCGGTATTCTCCGTTGCATTTATGCCCTTATGAGCACGCTTTAACTTTCAACAAGTGGCCAGTGAAATTCAGTCAGTGACTGAAGCACAAAATACATTGAGCGACATATATAATAGCTAGAATCAGGGTGATTATGATGAATGTAAACCACACTTTTGAAGCACTTACTTTATTCACGTTAGTTCATATTTCGAGAGCTGTCTCAACACAGTATTCATCGATCCAAATGTAAAATGCGGGATGGGATCTGGTGATGCCATGAAGCTGTAATCTGTTCGATAGTCCCATAATGCCTTACTCGGCACACATACACAAGATGCACTTTACCCCCTATACGACCTTTCCAGATCGGCGTTCACCGACAAAAGGCCTCGTAACACCTCTGCATGCTCTCAGCTCAGTAAGTCACGTGTCCAACTACACTAGTGAAAAGTCCGTCTGCGGCCAACCATATTTGGTCGGAGTCATTTGCATTTAACATTTCAATTATATTCATTGAAAATTATTTACACAAATAGCAAAATGTTCATTCATTACATTCACCTTTTATTGAGAAACTTTCTTACTTTTTTTTTGTAGACCATTAAGTCACCAGAATGCATATACACTAGTCAGAACTCTTACTGTGTTTGTTCCTGCCGTTTCCACACCGAGTTATTCCAATGTTATTTTTTAATACTAATTTCCAACTTATAATTCAATAAAAATACAGTCAGATATTATAACGATCAATGCAGGACCTTAATTGTTTCGTTGCGAATGACTTGTTTTGGCACTTATTTTTCCAAATCAATTTACTCTCTTGTTGGAATATTCTCGGTAAATTTCCCCTCAATACACATTTTCAGCAGACCACAGCGCCACCGACGTGATATCTGCGTTATTATGCGACACTGTCGTCTGTTACCTTATTATATTTCCCCATTCAGAGATTGCAAGCCATGTCTCTTCTCATTGTGGACGGGACGCAATGCCTTTGTTAACACAGACTGTCCAGAGACGTTTAGGGCACGTGCCGAAGTCTCCATAGTGGCTGTTCCAAAAACACTTTCGGGTTGTTCACACAGTTTGGAGTTCGAAGGTAGTAAGCACATCGTATTAAAATACGGTGCATTTAATTCGCCAAGTTATGCAGTGAACGTAATTTTCTCAAGCCATATGTTAGCACAGAGAACTTCCGTATATACGGGACTATGTAATGGTGGGAACGGAGAAATTTCTAGGTTCAACTACCAGTTAATTGATAAATTCCTCAAAACGACGTAGAACTGCAGAAGATCCCAAGATCGTTGGTTTCAAAAATCCACGCCAAGGCGAGCATGAGGAAGGACACTATTGGCCTGCACGACGGCCAGACGCCTGGCGCAACCCCAGTAACGCCAGCCAGTGGGTGGGCGGACCGAACTGCTCCTCGTCTGAAAGCCTAAACGACCGTCGGCATTCCCGCCCCACCTCATGTTGGTAGCAGGGACCTTTTACTCTCGGAGAAAATATACAGTGTGGAAGGACCCGAGTTTACAAAACCTCTGAGAGACGCCCTCTCGATCTCAGTGTCTTGCAGTGTTGAGTATGTTCAATGCGTGGCAGCACACGGTAAACTTTATTTCGTGACCAGCAGGCACGAAGTAGTATCCGCCGTTTTGCGTTTCATGTGTTCCTTTCTGGCGCCATAGAAGCAAACAAGCACTGTTACGATCAGTTTTTATCAAGTCATTCGTGGTAGAACGATAACAGTAAACCTGGCCGTGTTTAAGATGCAAATATTCTGCTTTCACCGCGAGAAACCAGCCTCTCAGTTTCATCATAGCTAATTCGGTAGTCTTTGTCTTGGTGCCCCCGTTCGTATTCTCGCAGCTCATTGCTCATTACCATAACTTGTTAACAGATGCATGGAGTTTATCATCAAAACCCTCTATTGACTGGAATAGTTATTATCTTTGTTCGTATTTTATGTCTTTCCATGTACTTCCGACTTGGCCCACAGCAAGCCTGCATATCGCATGTGTACTCCGAAAATGTGGACTGGCCAGTTACCATCTATTTGTATTGAGACTTCCTCTCATTTCAATGTGTTTACGAGAATATATCTGCTTAGTCTTTTAGCGTAGTCTCCAATGATCTCTTCGTTTACCTATTAATTTCGATCAGAGTCGTAACCCCTGTAGTATGAGAAGAAGAACCGGACGCTATCACGGTCCGGAGAGCTGCAGATCATTAGGTGAGGTCATTCTAATCTGATGGAGGGGAAGACGGTGACAGACAGAACTCAATTATTGTTTTCATTTCAAACACTCCCTCCAAGCTAAAGAAACGATCTACCTATTCCCTGACTGAAACACACTCACAAACACACACACACAAACACACGCACATTACACATATGTATCGTTAAATGAATTACAAGGGGCGTTCGGTAAGTAATGCAACACATTTCCTTCTTTGTCAATTTCGGTTGTAAAACTGCGGAATTATATACTACGTATACGATATTGTAGTGCCTGTGTTATTGTAATTACGATGCAAAGTTCCTTTAGACATGCATGAATGTCCAAGGGAACTTTCATTATAATCAGAATAAGACACTCACTGAAATATCGTATTTATCTGCCGATATCCAGCAAGCGGCTTTCAAGTACAGCGTCTGATCTGTATAGGGATATACATAATGGATGTACGAGTACAGGTCGTAGACGCATAGTTGACGACATATGGAAGTTTGGGTGTGGCCGTGAGTCGTGCACGGATAGCCAAATGGTAAGGCGAATGCTCGCGACAGTTGGGAAATCCGGCATCGAGTCCGGGTCCGACACAAATTGTCGTCATTCCATTGTACAGCTGACGGTAGTCCTTATTCGCAACTGCAAATTCTTTTGATGTCAACTGCGGAATTTGTTACTGGACATAGTGGAATATTCCCGCTTCAGCCTCTATAGCTTCATGATGTGCCGATTGGTTGCAACGACCTACGTAGCCGTCAAAATGGCGTCTCTAACGGAGGTACGTTCCTAGCAGAGAGCTGTCATTGAGTTTAAGACGAAAAACCAGAGCATCGCAGATATTCATAGGTGTTTGCAGAATATCTGTGGAGGCTTGGCAGCGAAGAAAAGCACGGCGAGTTGTTGGGCGAGGCATCTGTCGTCATCGCAACAACATCGTGGAAGCTTGTCCGATCTCCCGCGTGCCGGCCGGCCGTAGACAGCTGTGGCTCCTGTAATGTTGGAACGTGCGGACACTCTCATTCTAGAAAATGGACGAATCACAAACGCCTCGCTGCTCAACTGGACGTCTCTGTTGGTAGTGCTGACACTCTCATCTACCTCTTAGTGTGCTCATAGGTGTGTTGCCAGTCGATTCCTCGCAGTCCTAACAGAAGATAGTATAGAGTAGTGAAAATTGGAAATTTGTGCTAAGGACTATGGGACCCAACTGCTGAGGTCATCGGTCCCTAGGCTTACACACTAATTAAACCAACTTACGCTAAGGACAACACACACACCCATGCCATAGGGAGGACTCGAATCTCCGACGGGGGCAGCCGCACGAACCGTGACAAGACGCCTTAGACCGCACGGCTAACCTGCGCGGCTAAAGAGCAGTGAAGGACCATCTATGCGGAATAGCTTGCGCGGTACGAGGCTGATCGTGTCAATTTGCTGTCGAACATTGCCACAGGCGATGACACATTGATTCATCATTTCGAAGAAGAAACAAAACACAGACCATAGAGTGTCGCCACTCCACCTCTCCTACGAAGAAAAAGGTGAAAATTGCACTCTCTGCCGGTAAAATCACAGCGACGGCCTTATGGGAGTCTGAAGAGCTATTCTGTTTGATGTCCTCCCTCATGGTGCAACGATCAAATTTGAAGTGCACTGTGCTACCCTCAGAAAACTGAGGAAACGTCTTAAGAACGTTTGTTGCACAAAAATGAATACGAAATTCTCCTCCTCCATGTCAACGAAACGCAACGTAACGCCTCACCCACGTCTGCGCACCTGAGACGAGCTCATAAAACTCCATTGCACTGTTCTTACTCATTCACCCTACACCCGGATCTATCTTTCGACTTCCATCTGTTTGGTCCAATGATCGATGCACTCCGCGGGAGCAATACGTGAATAATGGGGAAGTTAATGATGAAGCTGGTCGTTGGCTACGGCGTCGACCGGTAGGGTGGTACCATGAGGGCATAGGGGCTCTCCCAGTAAGGCAGCGTAAGGCCGTCGTATCGATCGGAGATTATGTTGAAAAATAGGATTTTGTAGCTAAAAGAGATAGGAAAGATATGGCTTGTTGGAATCCTGAATAAAATCAACCTGCTTTCAGAAAAAAAATTGTTTCATTACTTACCGAATGCCCCTCGTATAATGACTGAAAACAATGAAATCAATACGTGATGTGTCATTTACGTGGGAAATCCGTTTAAATCTACTTAAGTAACATAAAGATTAAGAAGATAACTCACCTTCTAATAGACCCAGGTGGGGGGGAAGATGTGTGGAGGCGCTGGCGCCAGGACAGGTACATGGCCCGTGGCAGCAGTGGAGTGCGACGAGTGTCCGCGCGGCTCTGGCAACGAGATGGGCTTCAGCACCAGCAAACCTGCCTGCACTTCACCTGGGCCTGAATACAAAAACTATTCTCAGTCTTTTGCCGATACCGGGAAGAAATTTTTTGTTGCATTATTGGCTCCACCCAATTTGTCAACGAAGAATTACAAATACCACCTCTATTTGTATGTAGTAAGGATTGGAACATGGATATTTAGGGTTTAATACCTTGTAGATGAGGATAGTTTGAGAGATGATGAATTAACTCTGAATACATAAAGATTAGGAAGACAGCAGGCCGTTGTCTTTTCAAAGGAACCTATCCAGCAGTCATGTTAAGTGATTTACGGAAATCTTGAGTAGAATTTAAGTATTGGTTGCTGAATGTGGATTTGTATCCAACTCTTTGAGAATAATATTACAATGCCTTAACCAACGGACCGGCTTGAGATACTCTGCATAACCTGTATGACTTGGATTGATTCTGTGTAAGAGAAATCTCCGTGTTCGTATACCGTCTGGCCAAAAGTATCTGGACACAAATTAGTGGACATTAATGTGGAATGTACCCACACTTCACCCTTATGACGGCTTGAACTTCGCTGGTACACTTATAGTGACTTGTATGAATGTCTGTGGAAGAATGGAAACCTATTCTTCCTAAAGGACCGAAACCAGACACGATAGTGGTGTTGGATGCCGGGGTTTCATCACATATGTTTTCCATTACGGTCACGTCAGGACTCTGGGCAAACAGTTCCATTTCAATAATGTTATTGTTCACAGACTATTGCCTTATATATGGTGCTTTATGACCTGGAGCCTTGCTACGGTAATACAATCATCATCTCCAAATAGTTCCTCTCCTGTATGCAGTACACAAAAGGCGTCCACAACAAGACCACAAAGAACACCCCTATATCATAACAGCACCGCCTCCGTAGATTACTGTGGCCACTGCTTTCGGTGGCAGGTAACGGTCCCCAGCCATACGGCAAACAAAAACCGTTCCATCTGATTGCCACAGGGTACAGCGAAAATCATCACTCCAAATCACTCCCTCTCCAGACATCTACTGTCGATTGGCGCCGCTGTGTACATCACCACAAGCCTCCATGCAGAAATCAGTCGCCTATGACGAGCTGCTCGATCATTGTACCGCATTCTCTCTAAGACCCTATACACAGTCATTGTGCTATCAGAGCTCCTGTTAACGATTTGGAACTCGTGACTGATTTCTTCTGCTGATTTCGAAGCTCGACTGCCCCTGTCCATCAGTAGATGAGGTCTGTGAGGTCTTCGTTCAGATGTGTTTGTCCTTCCGCGATTCCATTTCAGAATCACGTCGTCAACAGTCGACTTGGGCAGCTTCAGAAAGCTTGAATTGTCCCTGATGGGTTTGTTACTCAAGTGACATCCAACTAAATGTCCACGTTCGAAGTCACTGAGCTCAGCTGACTCACACTTCCTGCTGTTACTGATTCTCTACTGACAACACAATATCCCCCGCTTCCCTTTATATTGGCGGGTGTGTCTCTCGTACCCCTAGTGTTCAGCTCCTCTTTACATACATTATTGCATGAGGAGAGTTGTATATTGGACAACAGGGAAGTATAAGGGAATAATCGAAATCGAAAGGATTAGTGGATAGACTGAGGGGATAACGTATGGGTCATTTATCGCATGCAGGAATGGAATAGACAAAACCAGTTCACATTGTTCAGCTCCTCTTTACATACATTATTGCATGAGGAGAGTTGTATATTGGACAACAGGGAAGTATAAGGGAATAATCGAAATCGAAAGGATTAGTGGACAGACTGAGGGGATAACGTATGGGTCATTTATCGCATGCAGGAATGGAATAGACAAAACCAGTTCACATTAATGCACAAATTTCTCCGATTTGGTTAAAGGATAACCGAATAACGTGCAGCTGTTTAAAATCGTACTGTAGAACGAAAAACTGAACTTATCATTTTACACAACATTGAAGTCTACGGAAACTTATGCACTGGATCAATGGCTTGAGTTAAAATCTCGAGCAGAGAAGAGGTTGTGACACTTTTGGAATATAAAGAAAGTAATTCTTAAATTTGCAGCTAACTATAATCGATATGTAAATAGCTTTATAATGTTTCATCTCACCAGAAGGGACTTTATATTTCTGTGAAACGTTTCACTTTTACGCCGATAGAGTCTCTACAATCACTATTCTAGGTAAAATAACAATGTAGTAATAAAATTAAAATAGATTAAATTAGTTAACCAGGAAATAACTTCCATTTGACAACTTAATAAAAATTATACTTACATATATATATATAGCAGTACTCAGTTAGCTCACGTGTATTTGTTTCTACAATGCCATAACAAAGAATAAATCATCCAGGGCTATATTCGTTTTGTATAAAGCCCATAAACTAACACTCTAACATTTCTTGCCAAATAGTATAATATAATAGCTACGATAATTACATCATATATATTGTGTCTCAGAAGACAAGGACTCTCGTATGATACGAATGTCCATCGATATGCTGCTGAAAGGGATAAGGAAACAGTAGTGGCTGGTGTCGTGGAGACCAGCGCCAAAACCAGTGAACCAGTGAAGTTGGTATCGTCTGCCAAAAAGCTGGAGACGGGAAGGGGTATCGTTATTTTATGACGTACAAAAGGGATTCTTGTAATTGCATAACTTGAAAAAATAAAACAATACTTGGGGTCGCGACTAAAATGAAGTCTAGTGGCCCGCAAAACAAAGGAAAACATCATCTTTCATGAGGCAATGACAAGTACCTCGGCAGTGGGATACTGATGAGTTTGATATGCTTTGCACTGGAGTGTCTACTCGACTCACCATGTTTGGTATCCTTTTCCCAGTCTTACTTTGTCAGATGTAGAGAATTTCGTAGTACAATTGTTTTGATACCAATGAAGACTGACTTATTTTACAGAACTTTGTGCATTTCTTCTCAGCAATTTACACTGTATTGTGAAACCAACGGCATTTCACACTTCAGAACTGCGTCTTTTCATCCTAAGGCCAATGGATTCGCTGAAATATTCGTAAGAACATTCAAGTTAGACATGACGATGTTCGTCAAGTATTACAATAAAGACAATAATTTATTGATCTTTCTCTCTCAGTACATTGCCAGTCTACACCATGCACAGAAACTCTATGGAATACCTACTGAAGACCCACCAAATATACATGCCACCAACAAAGGAAACCGACTGGCTTTAACAGCTTTCTTCCCCTCCCCCGCAGGGGGATGGATTTTGTGCGCCTGGCTCTAGAGGTACAGAGACCGCCACCACACATGCATACCACTCGCCTGGCGCCTCTCAGTTCGGGACAGCAGCCAACAGATGGCACTCACTAATCGGCACCACTTCCTGCTTCCTCCACCAATTCTATCAGTGCATCGTATTTGTCCACCAATAGCGTTGCCAGCCATCAACCAGAGATGTCAACAGTGGACTATTTCGCTTTTGTCTCGTACTGAGGGGGGTGGTAATCCTGCTGCCAATCGTCACAAAACCTGAGGCGCCACCAATTTACACACAGTTCCGTTCGTGTAGCTCAGCCTTTTCCACTATGCCACCATTTTGTGCATTATGCTACAGAGCAAATTTACATAAGCCTTGTTCAGAGGACTAAAGCGTCGACTCAGCAGTCACTATTTACGGATAAATGCGGCTTTTCGCGGATGATGCTGTAGTATACAGAGAAGTTGCAGTATTAGAAAATTGTAGCGGAATGCAGGAAGATCTGCAGCGGATAGGCACTTGGTGCAGGGAGTGGCAACTGACCCTTAACATAGACAAATGTAATGTATTGCGAATACATAGAAAGCAGGATCCTTTATTGTATGATTATATGATAGCGGAACAAACACTGGTAGCAGTAACTTCTGTAAAATATCCGGGAGTATGCGTGCGGAACGATTTGAAGCGGAATGATCATATAAAATTAATTGTTGGTAAGGCGGGTACCAGGTTTAGATTCATTGGGAGAGACCTTAGAAAATGTAGTCCATCAAGAAAGGAGGTGGCTTACAAAACACTCGTTCGACCTATACGTGAGTATTGCTCATCAGTGTGGGATCCGTACCAGATCGGGTTGACGGAGGAGATAGAGAAGATCCAAAGAAGAGCGGCGCGTTTCGTCACAGGGTTATTTGGTAACCGTGATAGCGTTACGGAGATGTTTAGCAAACTCAAGTGGCAGACTCTGCAAGAGAGGCGCTCTGCATCGCGGGGTAGCTTGCTGTCCAGGTTTCGAGAGGGTGTGTTACTGGATGAGGTATCGACTATATTGCTTCCCCCTACTTATACCTCCCGAGGAGATCACGAATGTAAAATTAGAGAGATTCGAGCGCGCACGGAGGCTTTCAGACAGTCGTTCTTCCCGCGAACAATACGCGACTGGAACAGAAAAGGGAGGTAATGACAGTGGCACGTAAAGTGCCCTCCGCCACACACCGTTGGGTGGCTTGCGGAGTATAAATGTAGATGTAGAAATAGTTACAGTCAACCGAGTGTCTACATAATTACTTTCATAGATACAGTATTATAGACTGCCAAGAGACAGCCAAGTTATTTAAGTTTCATTGCATTAGATGTAGGACATTTAGTGCCACACATGTAACTGTTTGAAAAGCTAAGTAGAGTTTTGTAACATACTCTTAATAAATTTTATTGATCATCAATTGTTACTACGTTGCCATAATTTTTTTGTAGTGTCGCCCTGTCAAGGAAGTGTTCAATTAATTATACCAACGTATAAACTGGCACCCGTTTTATTCCACATCTACATGGATATTCTCGTAATCACATTTATGTGCCTGGCAGATGGTTCATTGAACCAGCTTCAAAATTCTCTATTATTCTAGTCTCGTGTAGGGCGCGGAAAGAACGAACACCTATATCTTTCCGTAAGAGCTCTGATTTCCCTTATTTTATCAAGGCGATCGTTTCTCCCTACGTAGATCGGCGTCAACAAAATATTTTATCATTCGGAGGAGAAAGTTGGTAATTGGAATTTCGTGAGAATATTCCGTCGCAACGAAAAACGCCTTTCTTTTAATGATATCCAGCCCACATCCTGTATCATTTCAGTGACTCTCTCTCCCATATTTCGCGATAATACAAAACGCGCTGTTCGTCTATGAACTTTTTCAATGTACTTCGTCAGTCTTATCTGGTAAGAATCCCGCACCATGTTGCAGTATTGTAAAAGAGGAAGGACAATTGTACTGCAGGCAGTCTCCTTAGTAGATCTGTTACATTTTCTAAGTCTCCTGGCAATAAAACGCAATTTTGGTTAGCCTTGTCCACAACAAGCTACAATTTCTGTGTGTTCCTTCCAATTTAAGTTGTTCGTAATTGTCATTCCTAGGTATTTAGTTGAATTTATGGCCTTCAGATTTGTCTAATTTATTGGTTAACTGAAGGTTAACGACTCCTTTCAGTACTTATGTGGATGACCTCACTCTTTTCGTTATTTACGGTCAATTTCCAATTTTCGTACCATATAGATATCTTTTCTAAATAGTTTTGCAATTTGTTTTGATCTTGTGATGACTTTACTAGTCGATAAACGACAGCTACATCTGCTAAAAACCTAAGACGGCTGCTCAGATTGTCTCCCAAATCGTTTATATAGATAAGGAACAGCACAGGGCATGTCACACTACCTTGGGGAACGCCAGAAATCACTTCTGTTTTACTTGATGACTTTCCGTAAATTACTACGAACTGTGACCTCTCTGATAGGAAATCACGAATCCAGTCACTTAACTGAGACGATATTCCATGAGCACGCAATTTCACTACAAGCCGCTTTTGTGGTACAGTGTCAAAAGCCTTCTGGATATCCAGAAATATGGAATCAATTTTAGATGCCTTGTCAATAGCACACAACATTTCACTCGAGTAAAGAGCTAATTGTGTTTCACAAGAACGATGTTTTCTAAATCCGTGTTGACTGTGTCTCAATACACCGTTTACTTCGAGATAATTCATAATGTTCGAACGCAATATATGTTCCAAAGTCCTGCTGCATATCGACGTTCATGATATGGACCTGTAATTTAGTGGATTACTTCTACTACCTTTCTTGAATATTGATGTGACCTGTGCAGCTTACTAGTCTTTGGGTGCGGATCTTTTGTTGGGCGAACGGTTTTATACGATTTAAGTTATTGCATAAGCATACTCTGAAAGGAACCTAATTAGTATACAGTCTGGACCAAAAGACTTGCTTTTATTAACTGATTTAAGTTGCTTCAGTACTCCGAGGATATCTACTTATACGTTGATCCTGTTGACAGCTGTTCTTGATTCTACTTCTGGGATATTTACTTCGCCTTCTTATGTGAAGGCATTTCGGAGGGCTGTGTTTAGTAGCTCTGCTGTGGCACCACTGTCTTCGATAGTATCGTCATTGATATCGCTCTGAGAAGGCATTGATTGTGTTTTGCCACTAGAATACATCGCCTACGACCAGAATCTCTTCGGATTTTCTATCATGTTTCAAGACAAGGTTTCGTCGTGGGAAACTACAATTAGCATCTCGCATTGAAGTCCGTTCTAAATTTCGAGATTCTGTAAAATATCGCCAATCTTGGAGATTTTGCGTCAGTTTAAATTTGGCATGTTTGTTTCGTTGTTTCTGCAACAGTGTTCTGACCCGTTTTGTGTACCAAGGAGGATCAGCTCCGTCGTTTGTTAATTTATTTGGTATAAATCTCTCAATAGCTGCCGATACTGTTTCTTTGAATTCAAGCCACATTTGATCTACACTTATATTGTTAACTTGGAAGGATTGGAGATTGCCTCTCAGTAAGGCGTCAAGTTAATTTTAATCTGTTTTTTTGACTAGGTATATTTTTCTTTATTTTTGGAAGATTTAGGGGTTACAATTTTCAGTCTCGCTACGTCAACCCTGTGTTCACTAATTTCTGTATCCATTTTTGTGCTTGTTATTAACTTACGGTTATTTGTTGCTAAAAGATGAAGTGCGTTTTCACAACCGTTCATTATTAGCGTGGACTCATTAACTAAATGCTACAAATAATTTTCAGAGAATGCGTTTAGCACAATTTCGGATGATGTTTCATGCGTATCTCGGGAGTTAAACATGTATTTTCGCCAAAATATTGAGGATAAATTAAAGTCACCACTAACTATAATTGTATGAGTCGGGTATGTGTTTGAAATCAAACTCAAGTTTTCTTTGAACCCTTCTGCGATTGTAACACCTGAATTGGGAGATCTGTAAAAGGATCCAGTTGTTATTTTATTCTTGTTGCCAACAATGACCTCTACCCATACTATCTCACAGGAACTATTTGCTTCAATTTCGCGACAAGATAAACTACTTCTAACAGCAACAAACACGCCACCGCTAACCGTGCTTAACCTATCCTTTCCAAACACAGTTAGGTTCTTCGCAGAAATTTCAGCCGAGCTTATCTCCGGCTTTAGGCAGCTTTCAGTGCCTTTAACTATTTGAGTATCAGTGCTCTCTATTAGCGCTTGGAGCTCTGGTGGTTTCACATCCAAGCTACGACAGTTTACAACTGTTATACCGATGGTTCCTGTATCTACGTTCTTTCAGTGTTCGGCCTGCACCCTTTGTGACTGAAGCCCTTTTTGTGTTTTCTCGAGGCCCTCTAACCTAAAAGAACGCCCAGTCCACGCCACACAACCCCGCTACCGATGTAGCCACCTTCTGCATATAGTGGACTCCTGACCTGTTCAGCAGAAGCCGAAACCCAACCACCCTATGGCTCAAATCGAGGAATCTACAGCCTACACGGTCGCAGAACCGTCTGAGCCTCTCAATCAGACCCTCCACTCGGCTGTGTACCAGAGGTCCGCAATCGGTCCTGTCGATTATGCTGCAGAGGATCAGCTCTGCTTTTACCTCGCAAGCAGGACTGGCAGCCTTTACCACTTCTGCTAGCCACTCGAAACCAGAGAGAATCTCTTCCGATCCAAAGTGACACACATCATCGGTACCGACGTAAGCCACCACCTGCTGTTGGCTGCACCCGTAGTAGGAAGTAACATCTCTGTTACTGTGGATGTTTGGGGATGAATCGACTGTAACAATTCTGTTACAGTATCTCAACACCACATGCACGCATTACTGTCGTCTACACTGGACAGTAACACTTACGACTCCTCTTTCACTCTTTGGGGAGAATACATGACTATGTGCGCATAGAATGGAAATCTCTTCATTTAAGGCGCTGGAGGTAAACAACTCTACCTCATAGCCGACAACAAAAAATAACTAATTTTAATACACAATTGACGAGCTTACAAAGAGAGGGCAGAAAATTTAACTTCCATATCGCGACGAAGTTCGATAAGCTATTCGGAAGTCACTCGAAAGCATTTGCTATAAATGGGTTCAGGTCACTACGCTGTTGTTTTCGAGTAAATCCAAGTCAAAGCCTCGACAGAGTATTCGTTCCGGACTAGGTGGACTCGTTCGAATATACGAAAATAAGATAATATTATTTGTACATATCAGACCATCGAACAAACAGTTTCCGAGAAACCAGAGAATCCGTGATTCCAATCCGTTGAATATACACTTCAAGAGGAAAACTCTTGCAAACTGGGACAAAGGAGTTTGTTCAGATCGCAGCTAACTTCCGTCGGCATGTATTAGAACCGCAGTTTTCGCTTTTTATTTCTTTCACCCTTTGGAAAGATAATGAAAGCTACCGTCTGATTTTTGCGTTTTCTTTACAAAATATACTATTGTTTTCCGTATAATGTGAGGATGAAAAAGCGACCAAAAATTTTATACAGTTGTTTAAATCTCTCTATTTCTCTTCTTCTAATACGAATCTTTTTTAAATGTTATGAGAAGTGAACTCAGCAAAGCAAAGGGATACACTATCTTTACTGGAGTTCAGTTAACAATATAAAGCAGATAAATTAACCGAAATAGAAAAACAAATGTAATAAAGTAAGACTGTGTGCATGCGTACATATATGAAAAAATTCGGACCTGAAGATTCTAACAGATTACACCAGATGGCACCGATGATAAGCCTCTACACATACAGACGTTGTTGCCTTAGTTAAACTTTATCGCCATGTACGGTGCCGAGGTGGATATTTCTAAAACGTTTTCTCAGTGCCAGTATCCTTCACTACCCTTGAGCCTCTTGTCACCACTGTGCTTTTTCTTACTCTTCTTGCTGAAACTGCTCTACTGTAGAAACTTACTGATTAAAACATTGACTTGGTGTGAAGTGTATATTCTATATCACATACAAAATTATCAGTTGATAGTAGGTTTTTTAAACAGTTTCAAGTAGATTATTTCTATCTTTGGAGTTGTACCATTCGAAATTTACTAACAGACAGGAGTGTTGCAACAGCTGTGCTAATTCAGTAGTAGATCGAGAATGGCTCTCGACAAGCGTCAGCCCATGAGACTAACCTTATGTTCCTAAACGGGCCACATTAGAAACGAAACGAAGCGTTACATGAGAGACGGTTTACGTTTTTTTTTTTTCTTTTCTTTTTTTTTTCATTAAAGCGCGGATGAAGTGCGCATAATCAGTTGTGATACAAGCACCTGAATTTTCATGCGTTCCGAGCTGATGGTAGTGGCTCTTTCACCACGGTTTGGATATCCAAGCTGGAACGTTCGTTTTTGGGATGGAAGGGACACTACGGGAACAAAATAACATGAGATAATAGTGTGAAATGATGGTCTTATTCTGAAACTTCGAACACTGACCTAGATACGAAGCCCTCTTTAATTACTTCATGATAACGGATACGTACAGACAATGAAGGAAAGACATTCTAAGCCCGTATCTCTTAAAGTAAAAACACAAGTGTCCACTACGGGACATACGAAATTGAATTTTTGTACATGGTAGAAGATAGATATTGCGTCTGACTTGAAAAAGATAAAATTATTTTTGCAATCTTTGGCATAAATATCGTTAACAATCTCTAAAAATCTGAGGAAAGCTGCCACCGAAAACATTTATTTTTCTAAAGGGAAACGGCCGATGCATTTTGCGTTAGAGTATCATAAGAAATAAATAGCCTGACATAAATGACTAAATACACGTACGTTGTGTCATCAAATTCCAGGAAATTCAAAACTTTCACTTAAAAGTTGTACCTCCAAAAAGTTCTAGAGCACAGTCTCACAGATTAATTCGATCAGGCTTGCACTGTCTACGTCCGCCAACCAAACTGCACACCACTATGCCCGGGCGGTTACGATTAAATCTTTCACCAAGTTAAGAAATTCATTTCGAAGCTAAAGAAACTGTCATAAACTTGTCTAAACGCCTTTAGAACTATATATTTGATCTTATACCATAGACGTCTATTGTCAAGTACACAATCAAGTGTCAGCCACAATATCTCACAAGTTTTTCCCACATGTGGTACGACTCGAAATTAGCTTGTTCCTCCACAAACGTGATTCAAGATCTTTTCAACACGTTGTGTGCGGGAAATACACTAAGGTGACAAAATTCATGGGATACCTCCTAATATCGTGCGGACGTCCCTCTGCAAGTCATAGTAAAGCAACTCGACGTGGCATGCACTCTACAAGTCTTTGGAAGTCCCCTGCAACCCTGCTGCCTCTACAGCCGTCCATAATTGCTATAGTGGCGCCACTGTTTGTGCTCGAAGGGACCTTCCGATTATTTCCTGTACATGTTCGATGGGATTCACGTCGCGCGAGCTGGGTGATCAAATTAATCGCTCGAATTGCCCACAATGTTCTTCAAACCAATCGCGAACAATTGTGGCCCGGTGATATGACATTGTTGTTTGGAAACATGAAATCCATGAATGGCTGTAAGTGGTCTCCAAATAGCCGAACATAACCTTCTTCAGTGAATTATGGGTGTACTTGGACCAGAGGTCCCACTGTATTCCCACACCATCAGAAGCCACCAACAGCCAGATCACGGTTTTCCACTCTTCTAGGGTCCAACCGATATCGTCAGGAGCGCAGGAAAGGCGTCTGTTGTCTGCTGCCACAGCCCACTAACGCTAATGTCGCAGCATACAGTCTTCGTACGTCCCACATTGATTTATGCCGTTTTTTCACGCAGTTTTTCTTGTCTGTTAGCACTGTCAACTCTACGCAAACAACGCTGCTCTCGGTCGTTAAGTGAAGGCCGTAGGCCATTGCGTTGTCGGTGGTGAGAGGTAGTGCCAGAAATTTGGTATACTCGCACACTCTTGACACTGTGATCTCGGAATATTGAATTCCCTTAAGATTTTCAAAATGTGATGTCCCATGCGTCTAGCTTCAACTACCATTCCACGTTCGAAGTCTGTTAATTGCGTCGTGGGCCATAATCACGTCGGGAACCTTGAGTACATCACTTGAGTACAATTAAGTAATATACTGCCCCTTTATACCTTGTGCACACGATACTACCGGCATTTGTACATGCGCATATCGCAATCCCATGACTTTTGTCAGCTCAGTGTATATGCATCCAGCAAAGAAGACTCACACATTCTGCCTGATACAGAGATTCCTATACCTGCCCTGTTTTGTAACGAATACCATTCGATACACTGAAGCATACCAAGACAGAAATGAAACATTTGTTCAGGGAAACAGAAAGAGAAAGAGAAAGAGAGACACATCAGAAATAACTGCGTCACGCATTTGATCACTTTTCATCCACACGTCCTCTGAAAACCGCCAGTATACTGAAACGCTACTGTCAGTTCCGTTGCATAAGAATTGTCTCTTACAATTTCCCAGCGTTTTCACAAGACGTAATTCACACTGGAATTTAACATTCCTCTTTCACTATTTCTGTGGAAAGAAAAGCACATAAAGCCTTCCTCGAGGATAAATCACGGACGCTCATACGTTGATTACTTTTCCAATTGTTCACTATTATCTTTATTTTATTGGAAATGACTTAACATAAATTTCGTGACAGCGTTCATTTTCTTTCCTAAAAGTAGGGATGATACTGCAAGAACTACAGTTCTAACAGCTGCGCGCACAAGTTGATTGTAAAAAGAGTGGAAATCTAACACCACTTAGCCACAGTTCTAGTTTGAAAGGTCTTCCTCCTTGTCATATGAAAGGTAGTTATAATTACACTTTCGCTACTTGAGAGGGCCCCCATGAAACTTTGTGGAAACATTTTTAAGGACTGGCGGGAGAGAAATAACTTATAAACCATTGAAATAAACACATCCTTATTTCTATACGAGAGAGTAACATTCGTTAATTGCGTACCGAGTTCATCTTCAAGGTTACAAACGTTGCTCAGTGTGACGACCATATGTATCCACGACGGTCTGAAACTGCATTAGAGATAGAATTTCACAATTGTGTTCGGCACCTTTTCAAATCATGGTGACACAGCTTGTGCACTGTTTGACGATGGCACATTGCCTCCAGCATTCTCCAACATTTCAGTAGTAACTTCGTCAAAAATTTGTGGCGCAGTTTACCGTCGGACTCACCCAAGATAAATTCCCAAATCACCATTTAGTCCGAACTTACAAACCATATTCGTTAGCCCGTTGTGAAAATAGGGCCACTATTTATTCCTTTGATGCGTCGATATTCTCGAAGAGCAACTGAACTTGTTTTTTGATAAAACAGCTTTAGGAGGAAATCCCTGCTCACCGTCCCCAGACCCATGTTGACTGAATATCTGCAAATGTAATTCACAGAGATGTTTGTGTTTGTGTGGGGTGTTGCCCACTCGTCGGTAATTGGGTGCCTAAGGGATGCAGCGTTCACTGGATGCTATACAACATTTCAAACAACTAACAGTCAGTAGTTTTATTTATATAAAGAAATTGACAATACTTAACTTTGGAGATACATCAGTGTCACAAGTAACATAAAGACAGTAATAGTCTTCGCTATAGGCAAGGTCGAGACAAGTAACTGATAAGGATAACAACTAGTTGTTCTTGTACCACGCTCCACAAATACGTTCCATTAACGTCAGTACACTTAGGCGATCTGAGAATCGAGGCTGGTAGGAGCGGCGCTAATGTTCACATCTTTCAGATGTCGCTCCTGGCGCGGCGAGGTCCTGCTCCACGCACCATTGGCCAACGTTTCCTCACCGCCTTCTCTGGTCTTCCGTTCGTCTTTGTTCCGGCGCTTGTGGCTACGCCAGGACAGTTTCAGCCCTACGCCGCAGTATCAGTATGGACCCCTAATGGCTAGCCATGACACCAACTCTGTTAATAACGTAGTCCTGCCACGCACGATGTGAACATCATTCCTATAAATTTTGGTACCTATGGGTAAATCGTCTGGTAACAAGCGCTGCGGGTTTCGAATCCGCGCCAAACGGCATGGAACTCGGTGACCACTACATGTCTCTGCAGTAGTCACGCCGTAAGCCGTGGTTGCGCGCGCCCCTGGCCCCGAGTCTAACATGAGGGCGCCACTGTGAAGCATGTGGTCCCAGCGGCCAATAGCGATATACCTGTCTCGTATTTAGGCTCTCACTCAGCCAGGCAGTTCCCCCTGCCATGTCTTCACCGTTGTGTCCCCCCCTACCCTCCATCTCTACACCCTACATCTCCTTTCCCAAGGTGGCTTCCATCAACTCCCCCTCCCGGATGATGCCCTCTCTCCCTCCATTTATCCCTCCTATCAACTCTGATCCTCACTCCCCCTCCTTCTCTCTATCCTTTCCCTGGGCTCCCTCTCCCCCCTTTCTGTCCTGTTTTCTCCCCACTAAACCTCTCCCTACCTCCCTTCTCCCCCCCCCACCGAGTCATTTTGTATTCCCCTCCTCTGCCTACCCCACTCCCTGTCGCGTCTGCCCAGCACCCCCCACCCCTCTTATGCGTCCTCATCCTCCATCAGCTCCTTTCCCGGCTCCCCCCCCTTTTTTATTTTCGCATCATCAGTTTCCCCCCACCTGCTCTCGGCTGTGGTCTGTCACATTTGCCAACTTTTTAGTGCAGTGTTCCAGTGACTGTTCAGTGTTGTTCGTCTTTCTCGTGTTGCGAACAGAAACCATGCTGTCGCTGGGTGTGAATTTTATGTCTTTTGCGAACAGAAACCAGACTGTCGCCGTGTCTTTTTAATTGTCTGTCTATTGTTTTACCTGTCTGCTTTGTATGTAATTTTCTTAGCGTCATCATCCCTCTGTTCTTTGTTTTAAGTTCCACGATTTCTTTTCGCCATGTTCCTATCTAAGTCTCCGATTTTATCGCCTGTTTTTATTATTTATTCTCTTCATCATTCAAAAAAATGGTTCAAATGGCTCTGAGCACTATGGGACTCAACATCTTAGGTCATAAGTCCCCTAGAACTTAGAACTACTTAAACCTAACTAACCTAAGGACATCACACACACCCATGCCCGAGGCAGGATTCGAACCTGCGACCGTAGCAGTCCCGCGGTTCCGGACTGCAGCGCCAGAACCGCTAGACCACCGCGGCCGGCCCTCTTCATCATTCTAAGAAAGTCTGTAGGCTGAAGAGCGGCATACTAAGCTGCTGCCAGCCCGCCCCCTTCGGGGGGAATTGAATTTCAATAAAGGAAAAAAAAAAACCAGGTAGTTTGGTATTCGCGTTGTGTCGGTTCATTCGCTTACAGACATCGTGTTTACGTTGAATGTGCTTACTTCGCGTTTAAGAGTGAACGTTGCTTTGATTTCGTGAGGTTATCTCTTGTGACCCCGTTGCTTAATACTTTGTTGTTGATTTTGATGTCTTGCTCGGTTGTCTGTCGTCGTGCTTGTCCTTCCATTCCCGTTCGTCCGTCTTGTTTGATCACGGGTCACTCCCGTTCAGTCCCGCCACGTTTTCGTTAGCGGCAACGCTGCGACCGTTCCTGTCGCGGTTACAACAAATAGTTTTCCGTCTCCACTAGCTCAAGTAACGAAAGTTTACTTGTAACCACCCTTTATATGAAACGGGTCGCATTCGCTAATTGTCTGATTACTCGAAACGTGTTAGCTCGCATGCCTGATAAGCATAATAAAAAGTTTATTAATTCTTGGTATTCGGATGATCGCACCTGGTATGATACAGGCCTTGATTTTTCGCGTAAACAGAAGCTCCAGTTATGTAAACTGCTTTCGAATGGACCCCGAATAGTCTCTCGAAGCTCTCGAAATCGGAGAGTAGCAGGGTCCAGTCTCTCCTTGTTAGCTGATTAGTGAGCCACGTTAAATGACTCATATACTGCTCTGCAAAACTTAAGGAAGAGGTAGATAAAGTAACATAATATATTAACTCTTCGGTGGAAATAAATGAAAGTGCAGAAGCATGTTTCCGGAGACATCCCAGTCGTGCACAGAAAGCAGGACGCCACATGGCGTGAGGTCAACGTGGCTATAGCGCCAACTGCGGCTGGCCCCACAACACGAGGCAGTTGAAGAAACTGCAAAAGACTAAAAGACGTGTGTGTGTGTGTGTGTGTGTGTGTGTGTGTGTGTGTGTGTGTGTGTGTGTCAATCAGAGATCTGTCACGGTGCACTGTGGTGGTGGCCTTCGTTACAACATAGTCGGGAGGCAACATCTGGATGACATCACACCATGAAAAATTATCGAGAAACTGATAGGAAGGCGAAGTGCATTTTGGTAATACTCACAGCATTGTTTCACGAACGTGGGGAGTGTACCAAACCAATGACGCTACTGCCCAAATGAGAGGAGGTGGTCTACTATGATCTTTTACAGCAGCAGATTATCACTACATTGTGCAGTACTCGAGAAGGTATTCCAGTGAAACAGCTGGTACAGTCGCAACCGCCTGTAACAGGACTGCAAGGCTTTCAGTCTCACACTCCACCGAGTCATGGCGACTGCATGGGGCTGGTCTCTTTTCCCGACGACCAACAAGTTGTTTCGTTGGCACTTGCAAATTGGCGGCACCATTTGCGATGGTGCCAAGAGCATTGTGAGTGTATCAGAAGTGGGGTCGCGTGCTCTTCTCGGATAATAGCAGATTTAGTTTGAGTAGTAATTCTGGGTGTACCAAATCTTCGCATATGGCCGGCCGCGGTGGTCTCGCGGTTCTAGGCGCGCAGTCCGGAACCGTGCGACTGCTACGGTCGCAGGTTCGAATCCTGCCTCGGGCATGGATGTGTGTGATGTCCTTAGGTTAGTTAGGTTTAAGTAGTTCTAAGTTCTAGGGGACTGATAACCACAGCAGTTGAGTCCCATAGTGCTCAGAGCCATTGGAACCATTTTTTCTTCGCATATGGTACACTCACCAGGCAAGGTTATTGTGACACTGTACTCCTTTCTCCTGTGCGTCTTTTCAGGGTTCTTTAGTCCCTCACTTCATTTCATGGCTGACAATACGCGACCACATCGAAAAGCGCAGGTGGAAGAGCTCTTTTAATAAGAGGATATTCGGCGAACGGACTGGCCTGCCCATTCCCCAGACTTGATTCTCACAGGGCACGTGAGGGTTGCATTGGAAAGGCATGCTGCAGCATGTCCACATCCACTAACGACCATCGAGCAGCAGTCAACAACGCTGGTGGAAGAACGCAACGCCCTAGCACAATTACTCCTTGCCAATCTTGTGGCTAGCATCAGGGCACATTGCAGAGCATGCATTGCTGTCTGCGCTGGTAAAACTTTCTTTTAAGAACCGCATCTCTCCTTTTTTAATGTTTAGAGAAGCGACATAAACCGTGGTGCCTTAAGTATATTTATTATCTTTGAACCAAAATTTCATTTTGGTTTGTCACATTGTTTATTTGGTTCAAATGGTTCGAATGGCTCTGAGCATTATCTGAGGTCATCAGTCCCATAGAACTTAGAACTACTTAAACCTAACTAACCTAAGGACAACACACACATCCATGCCTGAGGCAGGATTCGAACCTGCGAACTTAGCGGTCGCGCGGTTCCAGACTGAAGAACCTAGAATCGCTTGGCCACTGCGGCAGGCACTGATTATTTCTTTCATTTACTTTCTGTACTGTACTATTGCAGTTCTATGTATGGCCCAACTTTCATCGAGCTGTGTTTCTTGACAGTGACCCATCATGCGAACCTTTTTTTTCGTTCTTACGTATTACATACCAGTGTACATCTCATTTAGTGTAAACAGTAAACACTGCGATGTGTATTTCAGCTGACGGAACTACGAGCACAAAAATGAATTTACCTACTTGTAATGCTATTTTGGGAAAACGTCTTATGAAGCAAGTATGTCACAGTATCCAGTAACGGAAACAAATTAAGCTCTGAAGGTACAAAACCGCTTTGTTAAAACGTGCACAGCATTCAGAATGTTGTAGTAAATCGTTTTGTATTTACAATGTGAGCTTCGTGACAGCAGCTTTTTTGTCTGTGTCGGAGAATCTACGTAGCTGCTCCAAATAGCCTCGGAGAAGGCCCTGTGCTTTTACTGTCGACCATGCCGTCCTTGTTTATACAAAACAGCATTAACTTTTAATAACTGAAGACTTGGGTTGGTGACTTATTGTGTTTATAACACTGCAGTATAAAGCTACATATTGACTCTACTTTCCTTAAGCGCTATCTGTCGTTGCAAGGCCACCTTAAGTTTTCTTGCAAATTTTAGATTTCAGTCTTACGTTAATCATCATAATTTCTACTTTCTGTGGTCCTTACAAACTACATTAAACTAAGGCATGACGGCTGACCAGCCAATAGTATAACATTACTGTTGTTTATAGATCGACACGTAGGACTTGCTAGAGAACTACATTATCATCGTGTACATACTCGTATAAATTCAGCCCTCCTCGATGCAGTAGGCAGTGCTAGACAAATGAAAAATCACTGGAAATATATTTTATAAAAATCTCTACCGACGACTGAAATTTTTCCTGTTTTATACAATGTCGTAATTTTTTCTCTGTGCAGTTAAATATCAGAAAAGTTAGGAAACTCGCGCAAGCTACTACTGGATTCGTTTTCTTCCTTATCACATTGCATGACTTTCATAATCAACAAAGACTTGCGAATCTGACAAACACTATAGCGATGATTATTTCTCACTTCGTCTCAAATAACTGTTTCACTTTTTATTGGCAGAGCTCTGTCTGTCATGAAGAACATGAGAAATCAGTAGAATCACAGGTTTCATTAGCTGTTATTTACTGGTTATTAGCTAACAGTGACACTTGAAATGCAATAGGAAATAATTTCCTTGACGTGTCTTTTACTGAAAAGTAGCCGCCGTCCGAGAAAGTGCAGTACTTAAAACAATGGACTCATATTTTGGAAATTTGCGGATAAAATTCATTCACGTCAGATTTTTACAAGATTTTGATAACACTTATAGCAAATTCTGGGATGACCCCATCTAATAAGCCGTATTTAGTACGCTGACAGAGTAACGGTAATATCTGCCGTACGGGCACGGAACAACAGAACGTGGCCAGAATATTTATTTGTGTATTAGAATTTACTGGCGACCAGTTGCGGATGGAAAACAAACTCTTTCAAATTTCTTTTCATTAAGGTTCAAATTCTATAAGAAATCCATATGCATAATAAAACTTAAAGAAATATACACAAAGAGATATGAAGCACCACTTTGCCACAGAGCTTATACAAACTAAAATTCAGATTTCACAAAGGGTTTCTAGTGTAAAATCAATCGAAAATTACAATACATAACATATAAATAAATATTTGCCGAGAAATCATTTCCTAGACAAGGTAAATGGCCGACATTTCAGAGGAATGTGCAAGTCAGGTAATCAATGATATTGCGGCTTCTTGTACACAGATTATACCTTATTATCAACATTAAGAAGGGCATGGTCCTACTGAAGTATTTATGTAGACAACCGGAAAAACGGGCCGTACCTCAGGCCCTCTTTGACGTTGACTGTACAGTCTTAGTGAAAATCACATCTTGGGGAATCTCATAGTTCACCAGTAAACGACACTGTTTCAGACTCTTATGATAAGTGAAGATAAAGTTAGGCTAAAATTTATTTCTTGCATGGTTTACGAGCAGTTATTCACCCCACGCTCCAGCGGTCATACGAATGAGAATCCCTAATCCATGATACAACAGAAAGTGTTCCCTCCCAAACACTTACTGTTTATTGGCATAAATTTAGATGTACAACAGCACATTTTGCTACTTAATATACCATTGGTTGTGTTAAATCGTCCATTATAGTCTCAGCCGCATGTAGTTCATACTGAATGGAAGAAGTTAGTTTCACCGGCTCCTCAGCAACCGACCTTGGCCCAACACTGACATACATAGGTAAACCAAAACGTTTATGACCACTGCCCACCGTAAAGTTGGATGCCACCTGGTGGCGTTCCGAGCACGTGACGTGGTAACAAAAGTGTGTAAGCGGAACGGACACGGACGGAGGGTCACCCTAGTGAAGATATGGGTTGCAAACGCGGAAATCCATTGAGATAAGCGACTTTGACAAAGGACAGATTATTATTACGCAGAGCCTGTAAACGAGTATCTCGAAAACGACGAAGCTGGTAGAATGTTCAAGTGCTACTGTCTTGAGCATCTACGGAAAGAGGTAGGACAGTGAAGCTACCACTAGGCGCTAAATGGTTGGACGTCCACGGCTCTTCACAGAGCATGGAGTCCGGAGGCCTGCCTGCTATGTAAAGCTGGATAGATGATGATCTGTGATATATCTGCCGAAAAAGCACACTGCTGGTGGATGCACAAGTGTTTCGGAGAACACCGTTCATCGTACTTTGTTGAGCATAGAGCTCCACAGCAGACCACCCCTAACATGACACACATTGACCCAACGACATTGTCAATTACGATTTTAGTGGCCGCGGGACCATCGCGATTCGACCGTAGATCAGTGGAAACGTGTCGGCTCTTTGGGTATTTGTACACTAAATCGATGGTAATCTCCACAAACGCCGTCATCGAGGTGAATGGCGGCTCGAAACGTGCAGTGCGCCACAGACGCAGGCTGGTGGGAGCAGTATTGTGCTATGGGAGACAATTTCCTGCGCTTGCATGGTACCTGTGGAAGTAATCGAAGGCATGCTAACTACTGCGAATCACCTGCATCCCTTCACGCTTGACGTCTTCCCCCAGAGCGATGCCATCTGTCACCAGTATAATTGTTAGTATCTCGGAGCTAGAACCGTGCTATAGTGGTTTGAGAAGCATTATAGTGAATTCCCGTTGATATCTCAGTGACCAAATGCGCCTGATGTAAATTCTATGCAGCCCATCTGGGTCGCTATTGGGCGGTATCACCACGTACGCAAATCAACGGCCCATTATTTACGCGAATTACATGACGTGTGCGTAGGCATCTAGCGACACGTACCTCCAGAAACCTACCAACAAACTGTCTGATCCATGATACCCAGAATCAGTGATATATTTCGTTCTAGAGACGGACAAACAAGCAGGTAGTCATAACCTTTTGGCTCGTCAGTGTATACGATCCAAAAGACAGAGCGCTGCTGGTCGTATGTAAATGCAGTCTCTTTGCATTCGATATCACACATATCTGCTACACACTTCTACACATTTTCCTTGTTAGGCTTTAAAAAAGTCAATCTTTCTCGTTATTGCCGTCTCCGTAAACGTAGTTGTAATTTTACAACGCGATCATAGCTCATTAGTTATATTGTTCTTAATTTATGAATTAACTTACTTTCTGAGCAAGTAATATTCCTTTGCGTGTTGTTTCTGGGTTGATATTGCACCGAATGTAGAACACATTCACTGTTTACCATAAAAATCGTTGATGTTTGATGGATGAAGTAACCGTTACTGCTGGGAACCGTACAGTTTACGAGACGATCTTTGGAACAGGGCGGACAAGCGGAAGCTGGTTTGAGACGCCAAAGGCGAGCTGCGCCAGTGACTCTGGCAAGGGATTTAGGGTGCAGAGCGAGGGTGCGGCAGCGGCAGTCGTAAAACCTAGCTGCAGCCGTAGCCGCCGCCACCCGTTTATCCCAAGCCGTGGCGTATTTCTCCTGCGCCACCGGATTTAAATGGAAGAGCTGTTCACTTGTTGTTCCATGATAGCACACAAACGTTACGGAACCTGTTTCGTATAGTGCTGCGTCGCAAAAGTTCAACTCTCACTCAGACCCACAGTTTTTATGGTCCACACCAATCTCCCAAACAAAGATCGTAGTTAATCACTGATTACTTTTTCAGATCGTTTACGACATACATACATGAATACTTCCATCCATTGTAATAGCTATCTGGCTACATGAGACAGGATTCTTGTGGAAGAAATGTGGATAGTAGTGCAGCGTGTGTGTAAATATGAAAGTAGATGTAAGTAAAATTAAATTAACAATATCAATCGTCGCAAAACGTCAAAAAATAATATGTCACCATCAGATGAACTAACGGTAATCGAAATCACTGCGCTGTCGCCTCGGAAGTAATTTTTGGAGAGTCTATAGCTCAAAAATGACACTGGAGCGTAATTTAGAAGTTACTGGTAGTGTGTCATACCCTTCCAAATGTGCTCAGGCAAGCACTAATCATTCAAAATCATTCCATTACCCTGACGGGAAACGACAACCTGTAATTGAGTGAGCAAGCTATTCAATAATATAGTCCTACGTTCTCTGAGACAGCGCTATCAAACTTTCAGTGTAATATATACATGTTACGCGTCGAATTATTTTTTTGTTATTTCCTTTTCACAATTATTTTTATACACAGCTTTGAAATGTTAGTCGCACTCTTTCTACATACATAAATATGCTGTTTAACATATTCCAGTACGCGATACGAGAAGTGTTTATAGTTTGCTGATTTTATTCATTCATAGCTGTGATTGACAAGCTGGTTCTGTTCGGAATCTGAATCATACATAGTATTACTGTACACCATAATAGTAGACAAAGTGGTGGAGACGACTACTTCTACAAAAAAAGCAATGTCTAATCCACGTCTGACCATACTATTATATGTTTATACTATTTTAACTCAGTTGTTCACACCACAAAACATTAGAAATAGTCACATGGTGCTAGTGACATCATACAGCGTTGAATGTCTACTGTTAGCGCACAAATGAACTACAGTGTTAAAGGTCGAATAACTGTAAATATACGGAGACAAACACACCAATCTGTACTAATGCCATAGCGAGTGTTATTCGACCAGAAAAAAAGAAAGTGAGGTTAGTCTTTACTATGTTCTTGGTGTACATGTTCGATCTCTGCAGTCAATTAAAGTAAAGCACACTTTAGGATAAAAAGAAATATTAGCGATCTGCCCCTTTCAAAGGTTCTCTCTTCTTCTAATACCTTCCCCTACCGCGCACATGCCTGCAAGCACACACACACACACACACACACACACACACACACACACACACACACACACCAGCTATCTGTCTGGTTTTGTATACAAAGAAGACTTTTCCAAAAAAGATCCGTGAACAATGGCGAGTGAACTAATATGAAATTTGCATGCTTATACTTCTACTTTGCAGCTGAATGGACTCTGCTACAAGCTTCCTGACTGATGAAAACAGTATACCGCACCTGGCGTAAAACTGGGATCGTTGCTTCTCATGCACAATATTATTGCTAACTTAGCTACCCAAGCACAACTCATGGTCGGGTTCGCAGCTTTCCCCTGACAGCTGTCGTCCCATACACGTCTTAAATCTTTCAGTTCCATTTAAAACAATGCTTCCCAATCATTGAAATTACATCGTTGCACGATCGACATTACCGTCTTTTGAGTAGTTATTATACACTCCTGGAAATGGAAAAAAGAACACATTGACACCGGTGTGTCAGACCCACCATACTTGCTCCGGACACTGCGAGAGGGCTGTACAAGCAATGATCACACGCACGGCACAGCGGACACACCTGGAACCGCGGTGTTGGCCGTCGAATGGCGCTAGCTGCGCAGCATTTGTGCACCGCCACCGTCAGTGTCAGCCAGTTTGCCGTGGCATACGGAGCTCCATCGCAGTCTTTAACACTGGTAGCGTGCCGCGACAGCGTGGACGTGAACCGTATGTGCAGTTGACGGACTTTGAGCGAGGGCGTATAGTGGGCATGCGGGAGGCCGGGTGGACGTACCGCCGAATTGCTCAACACGTGGGGCGTGAGGTCTCCACAGTACATCGATGTTGTCGCCAGTGGTCGGCGGAAGGTGCACGTGCCCGTCGACCTGGGGCCGGACCGCAGCGACGCACGGATGCACGCCAAGACCGTAGGATCCTACGCAGTGCCGTAGGGGACCGCACTGCCACTGCCCAGCAAATTAGGGACACTGTTGCCCCTGGGGTATCGGCGAGTACCATTCGCAACCGTCTCCATGAAGCTGGGCTATGGTCCCGCACACCGTTAGGCCGTCTTCCGCTCACGCCCCAACATCGTGCAGCCCGCCTCCAGTGGTGTCGCGACAGGCGTGAATGGAGGGACGAATGGAGACGTGTCGTCTTCAGCGATGAGAGTAGCTTCTGCCTTGGTGCCAATGATGGTCGTATGCGTGTTTGGCGCCGTGCAGGTGAGCGCCACAATCAGGACTGCATACGACCGAGGCACACAGGGCCAACACCCGGCATCATGGTGTGGGGAGCGATCTCCTACACTGGCCGTACACCACTGGTGATCGTCGAGGGGACACTGAATAGTGCACGGTACATCCAAACCGTCATCGAACCCATCGTTCTACCATTCCTAGACCGGCAAGGGAACTTGCTGTTCCAACAGGACAATGCACGTCCGCATGTATCCCGTGCCACCCAACGTGCTCTAGAAGGTGTAAGTCAACTACCCTGGCCAGCAAGATCTCCGGATCTGTCCCCCATTGAGCATGTTTGGGACTGGATGAAGCGTTGTCTCACGCGGTCTGCACGTCCAGCACGAACGCTGGTCCAACTGAGGCGCCAGGTGGAAATGGCATGGCAAGCCGTTCCACGGGACTACATCCAGCATCTCTACGATCGTCTCCATGGGAGAATAGCAGCCTGCATTGCTGCGAAAGGTGGATATACACTGTACTAGTGCCGACATTGTGCATGCTCTGTTGCCTGTGTCTATGTGCCTGTGGTTCTGTCAGTGTGATCATGTGATGTATCTGACCCCAGGAATGTGTCAATAAAGTTTCCCCTTCCTGGGACAATGAATTCACTGTGTTCTTATTTCAACTTCCAGGAGTGTATCTGTAGGGTATTCAATAGTGTACTATCAAGACCAATGCTAAGAAAGAAACAAAACGTTTAACATTCAGACGCCACATTAAATTCTCGGTCTTCTTGCTTTAATTGAAGTTCCTCGCCCCGTTTCACCTCTAAAACAGCGGAAAAATTAAATATGGATGCCGTAATACTTGGCTGGAGATGTAAAAATTACGAAACACATAGTAAATTGGTGTAGTTCTAGTACCCAGCGCAGACTGGAAGACATTGTTATATACGTTTGATCAAGCATAGGCACGGTAGGATTTCGTTATACACTGCACCATAAAAGATCCACGGAGCTTTTAGTTGGATTTGAAAGAAAAGTATCTGTGTGATAACCAGTGCCACTGCCAGAATTCTGCGAGTAATTTTCGTAGTTGAAGACGTATGAACCAGGTTATATGAGATAACTAGCTAAGTGTCTCACGTTATTCGAATCCTTTATTAGTTCGTCCCTTCCTTCCCCTTCTCTCTGTCCATCTACACCACCACCACTCACCGTCCTCCACGACCCCACTCGCCCCCATTCTCTGTCCTACCTTATCTCTCCATATTATCACACTCTCCATTATAAGATGCTGGTGGTTCTTACCCCTACAGTATGTCTTTGCTAGCTGTAATTAATTCTCTTTCCAAATTTGATGGAAGTCGTTCCAGGGGTTTATGATGAGCTTTTTATCCTTGGTTTTGCCCACATACGCACATTTCAAAGATATTTCACACGTATTTAACATCCTTCACGCGTTTTTGTAGACACATTGCACCTGTATGTCTAGCGAATTTTACCCTGCAGTTTTATTTTCACGTAGCTCAAAGTTTATGACGTCATATCTCTTAAGTTATGTGCTGGACAATGATATTCGAAATTTGTGGTAAGATCTTATGGGACCAAACTGCTGAGGTCATCGGTCCCTAAGCTTACACACTTGTTTATCTAACTTAAACTAACTTACGCTAAGGATGATACACACACCCATGCCCGAGGGAGGACTCGAACCTCCGACGAGGGAAGCCGTGTGAACCGCGACAAGACGCCCAAGTCCAGGCTGCTACCCCGGGCGGCGGACAGTGATATAATTGCGCAGATATATCCATTCGTGTATGTCCCTACTTTCTTCGAAATGTGTTCTGAACGGAATTAGTAATAAATAAGTATTAAATTAAAGCGTCATGCATGATGCGGTAGTTATGTACGCATCTCACTGTGTAATGATGTAATTTTTCTAGTACATTCACTGCCATTAGTGAATACCGTCTGTCAAACGTGTCACTAATAAAATTAGTAAATTAAAATGTCATGCTACATGTGGCAGTTTTAGTGCATTAACTGCGAAAATGTAAGCCATAAACAATTTTCCTTGGATAATTCTGTCGTGATCGTCAGCGAGGGAAAGTTTCGTAAAGATTCGAAATTACGGGTAAGGTTTGTTGCAAGCCTCTAAGTGCTCTCATTCTGAAATACAGTAAGACTAAATTATGAGTATTCTCGCGTCGTGGCCTCCACTGCTTTTTCACTCCCACCACCACCCTTTGATAGGTGGGTTATTATTACCCCCATAACGATTCTTTGCAGACAGCAAATGATACGTGTACCAAGTTCGTTTGAAATCGGTGGAGTGCTTAACAAGGAAATATGGAGCATTATAGCCGGCCGAAGTGGCCGCGCGGTTCTGGCGCTGCAGTCTGGAGCCGCGAGACCGCTACGGTCGCAGGTTCGAATCCTGCCTCGGGCATGGATGTGTGTGATGTCCTTAGGTTAGTTAGGTTTAACTAGTTCTAAGTTCTAGGGGACTAATGACCTCAGCAGTTGAGTCCCATTGTGCTCAGAGCCATTTGAACCATTTGGAGCATTATATATACATACTGGAGTTTGGAAAGAGTTCCCACTAACACTCAAATCCGTATCAACGAAAATGTTTTTGCGCCATTGACTTGTTTGTTAGTGCATTATGGGATCACTGACTCACACCGTCACCATCACGTGCAAAACTTAGAATTTAACGCCATTTCTGGTTAGTGAGAAGCTGCGAAAAGTTGTTTGCTCACCTCACTAACCTGAAATGGAAGGAAGTGTTCGTAGTGATACATGTGAAGATAAAGGAGTGGCCCACTAAAATTTGCAGTGAATTACAAACTTATTGGCGAAGAAGACTTGGTTTTATCGACAATATTTTCTTTATTTCAGTAATAATCTGAAGACCTATACTGTAGAAATTTAAATTATTTACTTATCCGTGTTTTTACATTTATTCATTTCCTTCATGACTGAGATAATCTAGGAAATACTCCTAGTCCGGTTGTAATAAAAAAATTGACCTTCATTGCAATAACTGGTCTCTTTGGCTTTCATATCACTCGGCACAGAAAGCAATAATCCTCAACACCAGAAGGGAACTGTGTACGTCTCATCACTTTTTTTTCTTTTAGGCTAATTCGCTTCACCGGTGACCGTGCCAGTACCTGAAAGAAACGCAGTCCACTCCAAATTAACGTAGTAGGTGTGCTGTGAAAGACTGCCGGCTAGAAACGGCTTCTATCCGCCCCCTGAAGGCACACGGCTTTTGTTCCGAGACATACATGCCCTTTGAATCTAACAGGTGTCTGCAACGGTCTTTATTGACTGTTCCTTGTGTTTGATGTTAACCATGTCAGAAAAGTGAACCGTTCCTCACAAGACAGTGTGAAATTTAAAGAAAAAGAGCACCTGCTGATAAGCGATCAATTGTTAGAGAACTGCGAGATGATTTTCGATATTATCAAAACTCCGTATATACATTTCTGTCATAAAAAAAACAAGTGAAGCGAAGTACACAATATTGTGCACTGGATCAAGAGCTGAAACTAGCTGCACACTAGATAAGTGCAATATTCCGCCACGATCCCTAAATATGGATATTTGTTATGTGGAAATGGAAAAACTGGGTACGTTTTCGTAAACATCATGTGTATTTTCGGCTAAATCGCAATTTTCATATGTTTCAAATGGACAAATAATTGTGGCTCTGCAATATCTATACTTTAAATTATTATTGTGCGCATGTTACATAAATCATCGAGAGTCAGCGAATAAAAGACATTTTATCAAAAGTATTTAGTTGAAGTATATACCACCAATTAGTATAATTATGGAGTCATCTACTTTTGACATTCATCCTGAAGTAGTCAAAAAATTTCACCTCATGCAACTTATAGTTCAGAACTTTTAAGTTGCCAGCGCTATGTCCGGTGGCTATTATGGAAGTCAATAAATAAAGGAAAAAAGACATCAGAGATTGACGTCCATCGAAGAGAAGGTTATTAAACAGACAGCACCAATTCGCATTTAACACGAATAGGGGAGTCAGGTAAGCTTAGCCGGCCAAAGTGGCCGTGCGGTTAAAGGCGCTGCAGTCTGGAACCGCAAGACCGCTACGGTCGCAGGTTCGAATCCTGCCTCGGGCATGGATGTTTGTGATGTCCTTAGGTTAGTTAGGTTTAACTAGTGCTAAGTTCTAGGGGACTAATGACCTCAGCAGTTGAGTCCCATAGTGCTCAGAGCCATTTGAACCATTTGAATTGCTAGTTGTGTTCAGACTGTTGCCACCTAAACACCACAGAGCGAGTACACGACCGTAAACTTGTGTGTGGTTCATCTGTTAATTAAGGGTTAGGTCAGGCACTGTTGCTTTAAGCCCTTAACAAGCGTCGATCTTCCACAGGCCTCAGTTATAAGATAATTAGCGAAAATTTTATATAACAACTTATATAAATGATTACATTAATAATTTAAGGTGTTATTAAAAGGAATGATCCTATGGATAATAATGTAGCCTAACCATAGGAATAAAGTTCACTATTAATTTATTCATACCAGCCAAAGTGTTACCAGGAATGGTGGCCTTAGACAGGCTGATATATAAACACAGTAACGTAATGAGAGGTCAACTGACCTACGTAGCAGATGGTTCAAATGGCTCTGAGCACTATGGGATTCAACTGCTGAGGTCATAAGTCCCCTAGAACTTAGAACTACTTAAACCTAACTAAACTAAGGACATCACACACATCCATGCCTGAGGCAGGATTCGAACCTGCGACCGCAGCAGACGCGCGGCTCCGGACTGAGCGACTAGAACCGCTAGACCACCGCGGCCGGCCTACGTAGCAGAGTAAGCAGAGAGTTCGCAGGAAGTAATGTCAACCAAAATCATTCTGTACTGCAAGTAACTCCATTAATCTGAATTAAATACCTAAATTTCAATAAGTTAATTTAAGTCTGTGTATAGTACCCAATTATCCTCCGCAAATTTTCAGTTACTGATAGCTATACTGCCACTTACAACTCAAATACACTACCGGAAAAAGTTGGTACACACTTTTAGAGGTTCCCAGTTCACTCAAGATTTATTAATTGCAACAGTGTACATGAAGCACATAAAATGATTACATTTACACACCAATATCAGAAGGTACCAGGTATTTACATGCTAAAACAACCATATCAGTATTCAGGCGCTGACTCTGACGTCCAGTCGATCGTACAGATGGCGAATACGTTCAGGGATACGTTGTGCCGCACCTGCTCCACCTATTCACGTAGCTCTGTAAGAGTTGTTGGTTGACGAGTCGCACGAGTCACTTTTCGTCTCATCATATCCCTCACTTGCTCGACTGAAGACAAGTCCGGACATCGTGCTGGCCAGGGAAGTCGCTGCACTTGTTGCAGTACACGTTGAGTATCACGGGCAGTGTGTGGGTGAGCGTTATGCTGTTCGAACAACACATTTCTGTTGTAAGAGCAGCAAAACAACGGGTCTAACACCATTCTGTAAGTAACGAGCGCTGAATAGCGTCCCCTCCAGAAACACCAAAGGTGAATGAGAGTTGTAGCTTATCACATCCAAGACCTTAAGGCCTAGGGTGGTTCTAGTATGTCGAAGACGAATGCATTATACGAGACAGCGCTCACGAGGTCTACGTCGTACGCGCAAATTATTGTGACTTGCGAGCAGGCAGAACCTGCTTTCATCGCTAAAGACTACGGCGCGCCATTCCATCTTTCAAGTGATCGTCTGATGGCACCATTCGAGCCGTGCGTGGTGTGAGTAGGGGACGGGCTAGAGGTGGTTCGCAACAGTTAGTGTTGACACGTCTGGGCTCATAATTGCTCTTCTCTATGCTGTGGGCCGGCCGAAGTGGCCGAGTGGTTCTAGGCGCTTCAGTCTTGAACCGCGCTGCTGCTACGGTCGTAGGTTCGAATCCTGCCTAAGGCATGGATGTGTGATGTCCGTAGGTTAGTTAAGTTTAAGTAGTTCTAAGTCTATGGGACTGATGACCTCTGATGTTAAGTCACATAGTGCTTAGAGCCACTTGAACCATCTATGCTGTGGTAGCTGTAGGATCTACACTGCTGCCCTTACAATACGACGATCCTGGCAGGTGTCTGTGCTGCGTGAATGTCCAGAACCTCGCCTACGGGTGTGAGAGTGTTCACGTGACCGCCGATAACAGCTTTTTACACAACTGACGCAGCATGTCCAACTTCCAACTTGTGTGGTAATTCTCCGTAAGGATCATCCCTCCACAGGTAGCCACAATTTGACCTCCTTTCCAACTCGCTCAGTTGGCTGTGGAAAGCACGGGTGCGACTCCGTGGCATAGTTGACTGCTTACTTCACACGTTCGCGCCACACTGAGCCTTCTGCCTGTGAGTATTCCCTATTACAGGGTAGACACAATTGGCATCCTGGTGGCTACGCCACAACGCTAGCTGTTGGCAGACGACGCTGAAACCATCATAAGTAGATCTACTATACCACAAATGTCATATGCCGTCATCGGACCAAAATCGACGCCGTCTTTTCAGGTGTACTATTTTTTTTCTAACAGGCTATTTTGCAAGTCCCGAACAGTTACACTGAAATATTCTAAAGTCCAGAATAGGTGCACATCAAAATAATTATACAATCCGGCTAACAAACTCACGCGGCTCATTGGCCAAGCAAGCTTACTCACCAAGACGAACATCATACGATGACGAAACGTTCCCTGCTCTGTTTATAACTTCAGTCACGTGTCCAAACAGCATAGTCAAATGACCATCTTGTATCTAGAGCACCATTCTAACTATTACATATTTTGCAACATTTAGAAATTTCAAACTTTCCTTTCTTTTACACTTTTAGATAATTTGTAGACTGACAATACATTATAAAACCCTAAACATTGAAGAATGATCACCTTTGATTTATTTCTTATACATCACAAACGGAATGGCAAAACGCTAAGCAAAATCATGTCTTTATTCTACTTGCCACTGCCGTACTAAACTGTTCAAATAAAATCGTATAAAACATTAACTTAGCAAATCGTCATTAAACAAACGCAAAAAATTAAAATAATGGAGAAACCATTCATGCTGATGCTAATCTACAGTGTATGTGCAGAGAACTATTTGTTTCGGAACTATTTTCGGAGATATTAATTAATTTATTCGTAACAATTTGCGTATCTATTCCACAATAAGATAAATAGTGTCATCTTACAGCTGGCGTCAGGACACCACTTGCATGTCGTACCCAGATAAAGAGTGTCTGTAGCTTTCGTTATTATTTTTATAAACAATTATACATATTATGAACGTTAAAAAATTTGTTAATGCCTACTTTATAAATATGGAGATAATCTAGTAAATTCATCCCTTTATTGTGATTTCAACGCTGTCAAAAGATTTTGTGTAGCGTTTATGGAAGGAGTCTGGTGTTTTTACTGAATATTTGAAGCTTTTCGTCTTACCACAATCAGAACCTGCATTGCTCAACTTTCAGAAGCATGCTGCGATACATCTTACTTGAACCTTACAAGAATTCCATGTTGCGACCACACAGCGACCCACCGAAGAGCAACCCCCACGAGCTTTCACGGCTTGCTTAGCCTCTCAGAGCACTCCCCACCGTTCGCTTAAATATGTGACCCAGAGGCTTCACGACAACCTACCAGCAACATGATGCTCAAACAAACCAGCCAGGTTTTAGTATCTTGCCCAACGGACACACCGATCGTAACTTTACAGTATGCTGCCCATGAAATGTATATTTAGCACGAAGTTTAGAACATTCATTTTCCTGACAGACATATCAGCAAGGAATACGTTTAGGATATTATGTAAAGTGTAACTAAAGTGACGTGGAAGCACTAAAAGAGCACGCTTCCTAGCACTTACACTTAACTTCAATTCGATATCAAACAAAGTTAGTGGCTGTCCTGACTACGCCGGCCGCAGTGGCCGAGCGGTTCTAGGCGCTACAGTCTGGAACCGCGCGACTGCTACGGTCGCAGGTTCGAATCCTGCCTCGGGCATGGATGTGTGTGATGTCCTTAGGTTAGTTAGGTTTAAGTAGTTCTAAGTTCTAGGGGACTGATTACCACAGCAGTTAAGTCCCATTGTGTTCAGAGCCATTTTTTGTCCTGACTAGCTACGTCGAGTTTTGTACCAAAGAAATATATTATGAACCCGAAAAAAGCGTAATTAAGGCGTGCACTAAGTACACTGAGCCTAACTTCTGTTGTTTTACAATCGTTTATGTTACACTGAGGTGACGAAAGGAATGGGATAGCGATATGCGAATATAAAGATGGCGGTGGTACCACGTACACAAGGTATAAAAGAGTAGGGATTAGCACAGCCGTCGTTTGTGCTCAGGTTATTCGTGTGAAAAGGTTTCCGACGTGATTAACGTCGCACGACATGAATTAACAGACTTTGAACGCTGAATGGTAGTTGGCGCTAGACGCATGATACATTCCAATTCGAAAATCGTTAGGGAAGTCAATATTCCGAGATACACAGTGTCAAGAGTGTGCCGAGAATACCAAATCTGAGGCATTACCTGTCACCACGGACCACGCAGTGGTCGAAGGCCTTCACTTAACGACCGAGAGCCTCGGCGGTTATATAGAGTTGTCAGTGCTAACAGACAAGAAATGCTGCGTGAAGTAACTGCAGAAATAAATGTGGGGCCTACGGTGCACGTATCCGGACGTCAGTACGGCGAAATTTATCGCTAATGGGATATGGCAGCAGACGACCGACGCGAGGGCTTTTGGTGACAGCATGACATCGCCCGTAGCTCCTTTCCTGGACTTGTGACCGTGTCAGTTGGACCCTAGACGACTGGAAAACCGCGGCCTGGTCAGATGAGTCCCGATTTCAGTTGGTAAGAGCTGATGGTAGGGTTCGAGAGTGGTGCACACCGTAAGACACCATGGATCCAAGTTGTCAATAAGGAACTCAGCACGCTGGTGGTGGCTTCATAATGGTGTGATCCGTGCTTACATGGAATGTACCGGATGCTCTGGTCAGACTGAACCGATCGTTGATTGAAAATGATTACGTTCAGTTACTTGAAGACCATTTGCAGCCGTTCCTGGACTTCATGTTCCTAAACAACTATATAATGTCACCAGACCACAACTGTTCGCGATTTGTTTGAAGAACATTCTGGAAAGTTCGAGCGAATGATTTGGCCAAACCCATTGCCCGACATGAATCTCACCTTA
This sequence comes from Schistocerca nitens, assembly GCF_023898315.1. Classification (NCBI taxonomy): domain Eukaryota; kingdom Metazoa; phylum Arthropoda; class Insecta; order Orthoptera; family Acrididae; genus Schistocerca; species Schistocerca nitens. Next base: position 525,322,585 of record NC_064616.1, on the reverse strand, counting down.
CATTTATCGGACATAATCGAGAAGTCAGTACGTGCAGAACATCCTGCAGCGACCACACATTCGCAGTTATGGGCGACTGTAGAGGTAGCATGGCTCAATATTCTACAGGGGACTTCCAACGAATTGTTGAGTCCAAGCCACGTTGAGTTGTTGCACTACACAGGGCAAAAGGCGAACCGACACGATATCAGCAGGTATCCCATAACTTTTGTCACCTCATTATACTTTATAGACTGAAGTTTCCTCTGCCATTTGCTAAAATAATTCTATTTCCTGTCTGTGTATACGAAACAGGATCACTGGAACAGAATTGCACAAAGCTTTAGCATTTGTAAATGTTATCTGATACGTTTATGGTCTACCCGACCTGAAACATAGCTATAAAAACTTAATTTATGAGCCATTCGAAATTAATAAGATCAAATATCGTCCCTCTCACCTCAAATTGTCGTGTTGGAACTAATGCAGTGTGTCACGAATAATTCCTTTTCATTTATATATTTTCGATATCCTCTTCATTCTGTAAAAGATATTTGCTTAAAGCAATCGTAAATATTCAGTACTGCGTAAACTGGAGCAGGCCAGAACGGCAGAATACATATGATGTCTTGCTTGTTAGAATATGTTCGACGCTAAGTGCTTTATCATTACCAGGTAATGTTCAGAAGAATCGAATAAACTCAATGCAACATAAAGTTGCATTACGTATTTCGCACTGAGTTCGATATTCAACAACAGATCAAACGGTAACTGTTGGGTAGCACAGACTGTAATTTAATACAATTTGCTTATTTTTTTGTTATTTTGTAATTAATAAAAAATAAGAGCATTTCTTCTTATAATAACAATCTATGTAATTCCACTGTTTTCTTTAACTGCAGTAGTGAATAAGCAGTAATTTTTCGGTTAACGTTCTGTTAGTCTCTTTAAGACCCTTGACATATTTTCCAAGTACTACACATTGGAGCTATTGACGTAAGGAAAAATCGGTATCTTCTTTATGAGCTCGATTAGTAATTCATTCATCGATAGGTATTACAAAAATTAAAGTACTATATAAAATCTATGTACGTACATATGTATGTATATAAGTTCCGCATCTCCTCCTAAACCACTGGACCAATTTCTACTAAACTTGCTACGCACATCACTTACTGTACATAAATCATTGCTGCGGGGTAAGAACTACCATTCTATCAAAGTGTTGGGCCTGGGCTACAAGCAATGTCTCACGACGAGCGAACACCCATACTTCATTCATCCAATAAACTTTACCCATATTTCAAACCTTTATGAAACATTTTCTCCTTGACCAGCCCCACAAAATGATGAAAGAAAGTTTATAGCTTACTACATTTTCGTTGTTCATGCAGTAAAACTGCCGCATGAAGCAGAACGTTTTAATTTATTACTTCTTTACTATTAATTGCATTCACTACACATTTTGCGGAGAGTATTCACATATAACACTGAATGTGCCAGAAAATTTGTGTCACTGTACGACACATAGTTTAGGATATACAACGCTATAAACATGGAGCTGCGTGAAATTAAAAGGACAGGACGAAAATTGCTATGTGCACAAATACGTGTAAAATACGTTATATATGTGTGAAATATATTTGACATATGTATACACTATGAGAACTACATGCAAAAAGATCAACCTAAACCAGTGGAATTAATTATTACTTACAATCTTGAAAGAAATACTGTGTGAGTAAGAACCACCAGCCTAATATTGGAATGAGCTTGAAGAGAGAAGGAGGAAGGAGGAGATGGACAGAGAGAGGTAAGTGGGTGAGACGGACTGGGAGAGGAAAGAGGAAGAGATGGACAGAGAACGAAAAGACGAGAAGAAGGACAGAGACAGGGGGTGGAAGAGACAGGCATAGAGAGGAGGGAGGAGGAGGAGGAGGAGGAAATGGACAGAGAAAGGGAAGAGAAGCAAAAGAGGGAGAGGAGAGGGGGGCGGGCAGGGGGTTCAAATGGCCCCAAGCACTATGAAACTTAACATCTGAGGTCATAAGGCCCCTAGACTTAGAACTACTTAAACCTAACTAACCTAACGACATCACACATATCCATACCCGAGGCGACGGTAGCAGCAGTCCGGTTCCGGACTGAAACGCCTAGAGCCGCTCTGTCACAGTGGCCGGCGACGAGCAGATGGACACAGGGAGGGACAGGATGAGATGGACAGAGAAAGGGGGAAGGAGGAGATGACCTAACAGAAAACTGGAGGAAATGCATACCAGGGCAACGCTGGGTGCTGAACTAGTATTTCAGAAACGTATACGTTATTAAAACTTGACTAAAAGTGTCAGGGGCAACTTTTTTCTGTGATCATTACCGGCATTAGAAGTGTTAGTGTTAAATTCATGGAAGTAACTTTATTTCACGCTACAATTGTAACGCGTGCAAGTTTTTTCCCGACACTCCGATATTTCACGCTCTTTTAGCACAGTTCACCGTTAACAGGATGGGCGGGCAGCGAGGCGGCCACTACACGCTTCGCACCTGGTTGCATTTAATATTGCTAATGAAGCCCCTGACGGGCGGGATGTTATCACGCTAAACATAGAGTTATCGACATGTACCCGGACTTGCTAATTGGTAACCGGCGAGCTACGTACACAACGCGGACTTCTTTTACCAACGAGAGAGGCGGTAACAGCAGCGATCAGCCTGTAGAAAGTTGCTGATGGCACATTCTCATCTGAAAATGCGTAACGGATGACAGAAGCATCTTCACACATCAAAGAATATAGCATCGTGACATATGTTAATAGATAACATTTACATTTTGAGAACTAGCGCGAAACGGTACGCATCTGTAGTTACCTCACAAATAAAAGGTTTTCAATAAAAATAGAGTTACAAAAGCAATATCAAGAAGGTTTTTTATCGCACATAAGGGAGCCGTAGAACGAAGAAAGGACCCTTGCTGTTACGTCGCTACAGTTCAGACCTACTCTAAAGCATTATTTACAGCGTCGTAGCACATTTTAGCCTTGCACGCAATGCGAGTCCCATAAGGTGATGTAACAACAAGATTCCGACAATGTCGTTGGAAGTAAAGGGTTACTACAGCCAACTGAAGTTGTAGTACGAAAGCATTCACTGATACTGGTATAAAATACCTTTTGAGTTCAGAGTGTACCGCAGAATAGTGTATTAATGAATTCCTCTGCTTGTCTTATCTCTGGTATGTGGTGAAGTCAGTAACTCGTGGTTGATCATAAAATCGTACATACTATAGTCTGACACTTTTAATATCGCTTTATTAATGAGTAGGATACCAGACGAGGTGTGACCGACGAGCCACGTTTCATCCATTATAGTGTTCATGGATCGCGGTAGGTGTCCGGATATTGTACACAAATTGAGAACATATTGGCGATATAGCCTGGAAAAGGACATCGTCAGAAATGTTTTGATTCAATGGAGGAAACATCTGATGAGCTGAACTGAGTAACAACTCACATCTACAAATATAATGTCCAGCAATAAAAATAGTACAGATGAACTGAAATTGAGATAATTTTTACATGTTTTTCGATAAAAAGGTAAGTCAGCTCGTTGTTGACGGTGACAACAACTCTAATTTTCTAATATTTTTGTACTTTTAGGTATCTTAACCGCAATGGGAGGACGCTACTGGTGATTCGTCCCCTGAAGAGGACCTCTGTAAATAAGCTCAGAGCTTCTGTTTTGTTTTAGTGTCACAAAAAGTGGCGGCCTATTACTGAAAGTGTTCTCTGACGTTTGTCCACATATCAACATTGGTATTAAAAAAATACCTGCGAAGGGTGGAGATCAGTAATTATGTCTTAGTCCGGCTCATTTGTTTAATATTTCATTGAAGTTTATGACCGTAGATACTTGGCCAAAAGGCGTAAACGTCTCATCTCTTAGGCACATTCATATTTCGAGATAAGTACTCACTGATAACGACATTAAGAAATAAAAAGCTTTTAGAAGGCAGGAGACTGAGCTCTTTATGACTGTATGAGTGCGTCTGGACATTATGCTCCAACTAATACGTTGGGCTCCTCAAGGACAACTCGTGTTGCACATCCGTCAGACTGGGTGCAGGCCAACATTGTCAGTGCATGGTTCAACCATCTTCTAGTAAAAGTGAAGTCCTCAAAGGAATTCCAGTCTTACGCATCCTGGATAGGCATTTCACTTATGTGCGTAATGTCTATCTCATTGATATTGATACAAGTAATCACGTGGTTATTGCGTCAGTCTCACCACATTATACACACAAACTGCAGACCTTTAAAAGTTTACTGCTGTGGAGAGGTAAGACAATGTCTTTTCCATTCAAGTAGACCACTAACCAGTTAAGAAACGATGGAATTGTTTGAAAAAGCATATCTGAAAATACAAACAGGAGAAAATACAGTCCACGGTTTCACAATCACAGTGGTATATCTTCTTACCAAAAATATCTTACTGAAGCTGACAACATGGAAAACTGACAAAGTCCGAAAAGTCGCAGGATCTGAACTGATAACTGGCACTTCTTACAAAACAATGTTACAAAAATGTGCAAGACCTACTGAAGAAAAAATTTCTACCAGACCTCCCAAATAACACGCTGCGAAAAGGAAACCGAAGTTTGAAAAAGAGGATGAAATTTTATCCAAAAAGGTGAAAGCTGAGAAAACTGAAATAAAAAGGGAAAACAGAAATGGAAATGGACGTATAAAGCAAGCAGATACAATTAACTTTTCTTGGAACTCTTCCATTTGGTTCGTGTTTGCATAGAAAAACAACAATATCGGAATTGTGAGTCCGCCTTGATGCGAAACACCTTGTTATTTGTTTAGTATTTGTTCCTTTTAGTATTTGTTTACTAACAACCGCTCACACAGTTGCAGATCACATGATGTATACTGAGAAAAAAACTCCGAAAATATTCCGCAAACAGCGACAATAATTCTTAAAAACATGTCACAACATACAATAAATAAGGTAGTATGGAAATATCCATAGAAAACTATATATCAAAGAAACGAACAGTAAAAATGTAATAATGTGTTACTGTGCTTGTGTAACTATGCTATTTTCTTTGGCTCTTAGATTTAAAGAACACACTGATGATGGTGATATTTGTCCCCGAAACTAGTTTGGGGAACAAATAAATAAATAAATAACAAGGTGTTTTGCATTAAGGCGGACTCACAATTCTGATACTGTTGAGCAAGGATATAGTTCAGATGAGTCACAAATAGATGAACCGGTCACGCCACTCGTTGAGGACGAATTGAGTGATTTATACTTCCCCCCTGGAAAAGCAATCCAGTCATTGAATATGCAGAATGCATTTTTTGTGATCCCACGCCCGGGTTCCCGGGTTCGATTCCCGGAGGGTCAGGGATTTTCTCTGCCTCGTGATGACTGGGTGTTGTGTGATGTCCTTAGGTTAGTTAGGTATAAGTAGTTCTAAGTTCTAGGAGACTGATGACCATAGATGTTAAGTCCCATAGTGCTCAGAGCCATTTGAACCATTTTTCTTTTGTGAAGGAAACTTTGGCGATGCCGTGCAAGGACAGCTTTGGGTTATGTGCATTATGTGTGATGTGTGGGCACACAAAGAACGTGCAGGAGCTGAAAAACGTATTTATATTTGTGGCTTTTGTCAGTTGATCACAATGTTTTACATTACGTGACCACATTTTTTGATGAACCACTGTGATTTGCAAATAGAAATATGTCACATTATTTTCTACGTCTTTATAAAATGTTTCTAAAATTCAATGTTTAAATAAATTGTTTTTTCTTCGTATTACCGAGATTTTCTCAATGATATCTTAATATTTTAGGACTAACCCAAATTAAGATCACAACTCAGAGATGTGTCAAGTTTACTGTTTTAGGTGCAAAATAAGAAAAATAGCAAGAGTGTGTTAAATTTCATCACAATGATTTGAAGCATGGCACTTCAAACTGTTATTCACGGCAACATTTTTAATTTATTTGAAACTGAACTTAAGTTATATCGTGAAAAGTGAATGGAAGTCCAAATTTAGACCACATTCTCTACGTCTTTTTCTATTTAAGAAGTGTAATTTCCCTTTCTTGTAATTATGAAGTATAGAAGCACACAGTCAGTAGCACATCTGTCATTTCTTGTGATGAGCTAGCTACACAGCTCATAAGACGTCAGCCTCCGCAAGTAACACGTCGGGATGGTAGCACGTGGCATATCTAGGTGACTGTCTGTGGTTTTATAGTCAATTCCAAAATTAGTAATACCAGGACGGGTTTGATGTTTGCATGCAATGTGCGGACTTAGGATGAGCTGGCCGCAGTTCGTGAAAAGCTGAATATACTTTTGGGTACGGTCAGTCATCTTGATGTTGCTACCTCGGGGTGCAACAGTGACTGGGGAATATGGCGCAGTCGCATGGAACATCTCTGATGTCGCTTGATTCGCGCACGAGCTCTGCTGCCCCGCCCCTCGAGGGGAAGGGTCAATGTCGAGGCTGTCCGTCTGGACTCACTTATTCTCACCGTGAGTGAGTGGCAGGTAGCCGTTACTTCAACAGTGTCCGAGCAGCCACACGGGAGCGGGGGTATGCTGGCAATCGGGAGATCTGACGTTAGGTACGTTTTGGAGCCCCTTAGGGAAATAGCGTTCAGGGCCGTCGGGGAGGGGCGGGGGGGGGGGTGCTTTCCGAGATGTGGAGGAGGCCTTCCTTGCGGCTATCAAGCATGGTGGCTGCAGTCGTTCGCAAGTTGTGGCTAACGTCGGCACCAACAATGTGTGTAGCTTGGTTTCTGAAGCCATCCTTAGTTCATGAAGGCGGCTGGCGATAGTGGTGAAGGCTGCTGGCCTCGCGGGCTGGGTCCAACCTGACTCGCAATTTGCACCATTGTTCCCAGAGTCGATCGCGGTCCTCTACTTTGGAGCTGAGTGGTGGGTCTCAACCAAAGGCATCGTCGACTCTGTGACGGTATTCGCTGCTGATTTCTGGATCTGCTTTATAGGGTGGAGAATTGTAGGACACGCCTTGATAGATCAGGTTTGCGATACACAAAGGAGCACCTACTGGGGTGGCAGAGTACTCGCGGATTATTTTGACTAGACGGTGGATTGAGGTACTCTGATGAACACTCGCCATACGTCACGCAGATAGCGAAATTAGACTGCGTACAGAGTAATGATACATCGACTGTTGAAATTTAATCAGTAAACTCTCAAAGTTTTAATAACAAGTTTCCCGAATTTACTAACCTCCACTAATTTTCTCGCACTCATATTATTCTCGGGACCGAGACCTCGTTGACACCCGAAGTAGAAAGCTCAGCGATATTAAACGATTCATGTAACGTACATCGAAAAGATAGCTAAAACCTCATATGATGGGGAGTGTTCATTGCAGTTGGTACACATATTGTCCCTACTAGATCGGTTCTGAGGGTGATTGTGAAGTTACCTAGTCGCATAAAACCGGTCTAGGTAAAATAAGATTAACTGTTGGATGTTTTTACAGGCCATCCTATTCCACAGTGCCAGTTTTAGAGTCATTCAAAGAAGGTCTACGACCAGTAGTGCGGAAATTCTCAGATCACGCAAAATTATTTAGAGGCCCCATTTATCTACCGAGTATAGACTGTAACGTCTATGGATTCATCGCAGGGGCTACAAACAGATATTCTTGCCAAACACTTTTCAACATATTTTCTGAAAACTGTCTTACGCACCTTGTTCGTCATTCTACACGTAACAGAAATATTTTTGACCTTGCAGCTACAGACAGCTTATCGACGGCATCGGTATAGAAACAGGGAATAGTGACCATGAATGAGATTTTCACTCTGCAGCGGAGTGTGCGCTGATATGAAACTTCCTGACAGATTAAAACTGTATGCTGGACAGAGACTCGAACTCGGGACCACTGCGTTTCGCGGGCGAGTGCTCTACCAACTGAGCTACCGAAGCACGACTCACGCCCCATCCTCACAGCTACTGGCAGAAGTAAAGCTGTGAGGATGGGGCGTGAGTCGTGCTTGGGTAGCTCAATTGGTAGAGCACCTACCCGCGAAAGGCAAAGCTGCCGAATTCGAGTCTCGGTCCAATACACAGATTTAATCTGCCAGGAAGTTTCAGTGACCATGAAGTTACCATACCGATTATGGCTACTAAAATTAATAAATCTTTCAAAAAGTCTAGGACAGAGTTTCTCCTAGAAAGATCAGATAATCAGTTATTAGCTTCACATTTACACAGTGAACTGACATCTTAATTAATCTTAATTATTCTTTCAAAAAGTCTAGGAAAGAGATTCTCCTAGAAAGATCAGATAATCAGTTGTTAGATTCTCATTTACATAATGATTTGACGTCTTTCAGACTTACACGGATTATAAATCATGCTCTGGAGCAGCATGTGGCGAGTGAGTGTATTAAGGACGGAAAGAAACCACCTTGGTTTAATGGAGAAATACTCAAAGTGCTGACGAAGCAAGGGCTGTTGCACCCTTGGGTCGAAAGAGAAAGCACAAATGACGACAGGCAAATGTTAGTAGAAATTCGTGCGTCTGTAAAAAGTTCGATGCGCGGAGCAAACAAATACCACCTTCATACAATAGCAAAAGATCTTACCGAGAACCCGAGAAAATTCTGGTCCTACGTAAAATCGCTAAGCAAGTCTAAGGCTTCCGTCCAGTCGCTCGTTGACCAGTGTTGTGTGGCAGTATAAGAGAGAAAGAGGAAATCGTAAGTTTTAAGTTCCTCATTTAAGAAATTGTTTTATCCAGAGAATCGTACGAACTTACCGTCGTTTGACGACCGCGCGGACTCCCGTATAGAGAACTAGAGAAACAACGGAAAGAGTTGAAAGCAAGTAAGTCACCAGGTCCGGATGGAATCCTATTTCAGTTTTACAAATAGTACTCAAGTGTAATTGGTCCCTTTCTGAGCCTGCATTTATCGCGAATCCTTCGCCCGGCGCTAAGTCCCAAGTGACCGTTAAGTCCCAAGTGACTGGAAACAGCGCGGGTGATTCCTGTATATAAAAATGGTAAATGAGCGGAACCGCAAAATTACAAAGCAATATTCTTAATATCGGTTTGTTGCAGAATTCTTGATCATAATCTGCGTTCGAATATAATAAATTTACTGGAGTACGAAAAGCTTCTGTCCACAAATCAGCACGGTTTTAGAAAGCAGCGCTCGTGCGCACCTCAACATGCCATTTTTTAACATGATGTGCTGTAAACTATGGATGAAGGGCAACAGGCTGATTCCATATCCCCAGATTTCCTAAAAGCATTTGACATGGTGTCCCACTGCAGAGTTGACGAAGGTACGGAATAGGTTCCCAGATATGCGAGTGGCTCCTAGACTTCTCAAGTAACAGAGCCCACTATGTTGTCCTCGACGTCGAGTGTTCGTCAGAGCCAAGGGTATTGTCAGGAGTTCCCCAGGAAAGTGTGATAAGAGTGTTGTTATTTTCTACATACTCGTATGTAAAATATATGGCGGACAGGGGAGCAGAAATCCGCGGCTGTTTGCTGATGGCGGTGCTGTCATGTACGGAAGGCGTCGTCGTTGTGTGACCTAGGATATGAAATGAATTAGGCGAAATTTCTCATTGGTGTGATGAATGGCCGCTTTCTCTAATTGTACAAAAACGTAATTTAATGCAGACGAGTAGGAAAAACAAACCCGTAATGTTCGAATACAACATTAGTAGTGTGCGGCTTAATACAGTCACATCGATAAAATATCTATGCGCAACTTTTCAGTGCGATATGAAATGAAACGAGCATCTAAGGATTGTAGTAGGGAAAGCGAATGCCCGGCTTCGGTTTATTGGGAGAATTGTAGGAAAGTGTGATTCTATGCTTCATCTGTGAAGGAGACCGCATATAGGACACTTGTGTGACCCATTCTTGAGTACAACAGGCGGTATTAAAAGAAGCAGTCGAAACAATTCAGAGATGGACTTCTAGATTTGTTATCGATAGGTTCGAACAATAATTAAGTATTACGGAGATTTTTCGGGAACTCGAATGTGTGTCACTGGAGGGAAGATGATGATCTTTTAAAGGAACGCTATTGAGAATATTTAAAGAACCGGAATTTGCTACTTATTGCAGATTGGTTCTGCTGCCGCCAAAGTACATTTTGCGTAAGAACCACGAAGATAAGATGAGAGAAATTAGGGCTTGTACGGAGGCACATGGCAGTCTTTCCCTCGCTCTGTCTGCGAGAGGAGGAGGGTACAGGGTATCCTTCGTCACGCATAGTACGATGACTTGCGGAATATGTATGTAGATGTAGACGTCTATCGATTACAGGAGACCGTTCTAACTACTACTGAAAAAGATATAAAATTTTATTATACAATCCGTGTTATTACTTGAATTGCCGTACAGTGTGTCGCTAATCGATTTCAAGCTGTATTTCATATTTCGTTAACCTATAACGACATTAATGCTTCAGCTAATTCTCACCAAAATATTCGTAAAATTACACTTCCTGCGTCTGATGCACCCTTGTGTGAGACAACTCAGATACGTTCTTCCAGAACTATGGCAGCTGAATGGCACCACTTGATCGCTTATTTCAAAATTGCTAGTACTCTACTGGAAAATGTTTTACACCACTAAATTTTTCTCTTAAATTTGCATCATATTTATCAGTTTAATAGCACATCAGTAGTATAAACTTGTATCGTAATCATCAACACGCAATTTTACAACAAAATATTATATATGTGAACAGAGCGAACGAATATCAGTTGCAGATAGCTAAGCCTGTTAAGGCTTTCCGTTACCAACTTGTATATTCAGGGAACATTTGTTTGTTGAAGAGGAAGGGGACCACCATAGCACTGGCCTGGAATGATTTAAGGCAAAACCGGGGAACCTAAATCAGAATGGTGATATCGGAAATCGAGTTCTCTTCCGACAGAAAGCGAGGCTGGAGTTACAGCACAGCGTTGAAATGTTCTGCACAAGCTGTACAACTACTAGTGGAAGCAGTGACAACGTAGTAACTCAACAATGTTTCGTTCATTTGTTTGTTTTTTAAACACAAAGCAAGTATCTACGGTCTTAAAACGTGAAAGACTAAAATTACTGCAGAAAACTTAATTTTCCTACAGACAGTAAACCTGCCAGTAGATTGTCTTTCCTGGTTGCGTAATAAACTGGCAATTTTCAGAGACACTTTTTACATTTTAAGAAAAGTTAGTATTGAAGAAAACTACTGTTACTGATTTTAAAATTCGTAAATTGAACAGCGAGTACTTTTCTATCATCTGTGCCAGCATTAACTTAGTAATAAAGATATTACTCGTAACAAGAATAATGAAAAAAAATTTTAGACATCTGACACAGTGATAGTAGTATTACGTGGTTTTTAATAGCTATCAGCAGCATAATGTTGTAATGCTGAACTTACGCGCATTCCGGAAGGACCCTTTCGATTGGTAAGCAGTTAGTTCAAATAACATGCTACTGTTTTCATATATAATGACTCTACTCTTGTCGTGTGGATATCTCTTAATTGTAGTAGTACGGAGATAATATCCACATTGAATTAATTGCTAACGGTACACAAATATGAATTCCACTTTTGGCCTCAATAGCTGTAAGACTATAAACAGATGATAAATTTTCACAATACCCCTGTCACCATTTCCCAACGTCGGTCAGCTTGTAATTTGTCAGGCTTTTGCCTGCAAATTGGCGGTTTTAAACGCACTCGGTGCTTTCTCTTCGGATATAACGCATCAGTGTGTATTACGTCATGTTATTATTGGGATGTGATACCGATGCTGAACTTCACCCCTTGGAAAATTTCAAAGAGGACGTTTACCGCTAGACAAAACTGGAAGCTTTCAGCTAATACGACTTCGGGGCACAGTAACTGCTGGTGTCGAAATCATTATATAGCCTTGTGCCTGTTGAAATTATTATTATTATCGCATACTTCAGTGTACAGATTTTTGAGCAAACGACTACCAGTATAACTTATGTGCCCGAGCTCGTGGCTGCTCTCTCCTTATTTACTATGGGCTACAACGTGTTCAGTAGACGACATACGTTAGCAAGAGGTGTGTGTGTGTGTGTGTGTGTGTGTGTTTGCGTGCGTGTGTGTGTGTGTGTGTGTGTGTGTGTGTGTGTGTGTGTGTGAGTGTCTGTCGAGTTTCTGAAGGTGATTTCGGGTGATAGATGAGACGATATTAGCCTTTATATTAAAGGACAAAGTGAAAAATGATTTAGAGCAAATATTCTGTGTGACATAAAATAGGTAGAGAGATTAAGGTTAGTTGCATGAGTTTCGAGAGGCGTTAAGAACAAAAGCCAGAAGCAATTAAGTTAGACGTACTACATTTCTGCTCAACCAAACGTACGGGTTAATCTGATTTATGCTTTCCAATCTTTGTCTGCTCTGTTTTACCACTTGTTTCGCTAATTTATTTACTGCCCTTTTTTGTGTGTGTCTCAAGACATGCACGATCCGCCTGGGTAGCCGAGCAGTCAGCGCGTCTGACTTATAAACAGAGTACTCGTGTCCGATTCATGGTACTGTGAGCGATTTTTCCTTGGTGACAGGATTGACACGGTGTGCAGTCAGCGTCGTGATGCCAATTGAGGAGCTAACTGAGTAGGAGGTAGCACCTCCAAGATCTGGGAAGTCGACAACTGCCAGGAGATCGCTGTGCTCAACCCATCCGCCTCCATACCTCATCTGGATGAAACTACATAGCAGAAGATGATACGATGGACAGTTGGCATCACGTGGTCTTCAATGCCCGAACACGAAGTTTATCTTAGTTTTCAACATATCCCCTATAATCTGTCAATTTTTATATGGTATTTTACAGCCTTTTTTTTAACATATTTTTCAGTAGCTCTTTACTTCTTGTGCAGTGACTGCTGTGAGATGGGAAAAGTATCAAGTTTAATCTATATTGTCTGCATCGTCAGCTAAGATAACGTGTGCCACTGTTATAGATAAATACATGTTAAGCAATAAGAGGGACTTACTTTCTTCGCCGGCTTGCGTGGCCCAGCGGTTCTAGGAGCTAAAGTCTGGAACCACGCGGCCGCTGCGTTCGCAGGTTCGAATCCTGCCTCGGGCATGGATGTGTGTGATGTCCTTAGGTTAGTTAGGTTTAAGTAGTTCTAGGTTATACGGGACTGATGACCTCAGAAGTTAAATACCATAGTGCTCAGAGCCATTTGAACCATTTTTACTCTGTTCGGCATATTTTCATATATGCTTTTCTTGGTTTGCCTGTATCACTTGTATCCAACGCTGAGGTAGTTCGTTCACCAAAACCGCAGCTGATTCCTTCCCAATTCTTTGCTGCTGAGCCAATACTCCCATTTTATAGATGTCATTGTTGCATGAATAATGAACACCGGCAATGTAAAAGATAAACTAATGACTTTTGGAATTTCCAGAGTATTAGGAGCAACTGAGGTGATTTTCAGAAAGCCGTGACGATGTGATCCATTGACTTCAACCGGTGGAAATAATGCATCAAGATGGTGGACTCACCTTCGCCAGAGCAGCTTATAGACCCCGTACCAACAGAGGAATCTTTTCTAGCAATGGTTGTTGTTTAGGTACATAAAACTCAACACTGTCATATCTTATAGTATAAAGTAGTCACTGCGTTTGTTATGAGATTCTTAATGGTTGGCAGAGAAAGTCTGCAGTATGACGTGAATAATTTAAAATGGTAATATTTTAGCAAACTTACTAATTAAACCCACATTGTTTTTTAAGTTTCCAAATCTTCGTCTACCATTTATTTGGTATATTTGAATCTTACGCACCGAAATTCTATAGCCACAACTATTGATAGCAATTCACAAAAAATTTTGTGACAGGTTACCATTCTACGAATGAGTCTTTCCATATCACAGACATGGTGCTTGAAAACAAGACCCAATTTAATGTAGTTTATCTAGTCCCTACTATAACTAAAGGAATGATATGTAGGGGACTACAGAAAATCAATTTATTCCTCACTAAAAAAATGTTCTTTTTTCGGAGGAAATGTAATATGCCATTTATTCTGTATTTCAACTCAGATTTTTCATCAGGTCGGTCACTCTCTGACGTGACGCAAAGATACCTCTGCTCATCAGTTTTGTCAAATCTTGTGTTTGTTCGACATTTTGAGAAAAGTGTATAGTAGCGTTAAGAACGCGGAGTTGAGTCTGTCATGTAAGTTCCTGTGCATCTCTGAAGTCAAATACTAATTGGCTACAAAGTATCTCTTACGCGCATATTTTATTTTTTTTTGGGGGGGGGGGGAGGGAGGGAGGCGTCAGAGAGATGCTGAATCAAAAGTTCTTTACTTAAACTAGGGGAATAAACAATCCACATAACCCTTGAATAATATACCTTTAGCATACTATGTGCTAAATGTTAACTAAGGTTTGCATGATCAATGTCTTTCTAATGATATCCGTGTTACAGTGTAGAAGACTGTTTTGCTCAAGGCTTGAATGACCATGAATTGTTATCATTCAGATTATGAGCGTTATATTGCACACGTAAGCACTACCAAAACTGGTACTGAGGGTAATGCTTCATCATTTCATTGAAATTTTCTTAACTACTTGGTTTTTGCTCTCATTTCACTCGGCTGAAAAGGTTTCCCATGGAATAAAAGTCGGTTGTTTCTCGGTAGTCGGTCATTGTCATTAGGACCTCAAATTACATTTTTACATTTATGGAACTAACACATGCCATTAAAGTTTTATTTGTTTAGTTTTAATTGCCTTTTTAACGTTATATGTCACCTAAGTGCTGAGAGAAGCTGACACTTGATTCCGAATCTCTTCTGCTGACATTGTTAGGGCTCTCGTTCAAATAAGCAATAATTTTTCACTCTTAATTTGTCTGATCGCTCTTATCTACGATGGCAGCTCACTGCGACAATCATGAACGATCTCCAGCAAATTACATGTCTTATACTCCTTCCAAAATTTTTAGTTCTTATATCTGTCTTGATACTCTGATAAAAAGGCAAGTAAGCAGTAAATGATCATAAGTCATTTGCCTAGTTGTTTTCTGACACTATATGCCATCTCATGTAACAGTCTCCTCAGTAGTGGTCTTGAAAAATATTTATGTTCACTACTCTCTTTATACGCTTTAATGTTCATGTTTTACATAAAACCCAGTCCAGGAAATGTACTCATTATATCCTCCAATGCAGTATCCTACATTTCACTGCAATTCTACTGGTTCTGATTGACAGCTTCAGCAGTTTGGTCCACTACATTCCTCGGCTCCCATTCGTCATCCAAGTGATAGCTAAGGCACTCTGCAGCTTCAAGGGCGCTGGTGCCGAAAGCTATTGTGTAGAGAAGAGAGAACGTACGTCGTCATTCCAGCAAACAACTGCCGCAACTTACAAATTCCATTATGCGGCTTGTAGAACGCCAGCCAGAGGCGCTCCAAGTTCTGCGAAAAGACTGCGGGCTCCAGTAACCACGCCTGCCATCTAGTGGCCGGGGACCACACCTCCAGCACCAGCGTATTGATGAGCGCCCCAAGCGGCCGGGATAGATGGAGTGGGGAAAGCGCTCTCATCGGAATTACATTTCTAATTCGTGTTGCCGTGACACATTGCTGTCTCGCGTGCTGAACACGATAAGCGCACCTCCCAATTGGTTGTGGTTTATTAATACAAAGCGGTGATCTAATAAATAAGGACTTCTCGCCATTGAAAGTTCACAACAGCGTTACACAACATAAATAGAAAAAAAGAATCGCGCAACACCTTCCAATGCCAGAAAATAATTGATGAGACAAAGTCTGCACGAAAGCTCATTCTGTATTAGTAAAATCTATTAAGGGGTTTATTGTTTATTCACTTAATTTACTTAGTGATCAAGGGTAACAGGTCTCATGAATCTTCAAAGCATTTTCACTTCTTTCATACGCTACATATATCGTACTTGTCATAAGTTGATATTTTTGGATTGTCTTTGGGTATTAAATAGTAAGCCACATGTACGGATTGCAATTTTTCTACCCAGAGTGTACAGTTTGGTGGAATTTGTAAGAATTAAACATTAGGTATATCTCAAAATTATTACAGATTTCGATTACATCTGATTCATACGTTACTATTTTTTTTAAGAAATGATCTGGAATAATGAGACTTTAGACTGTTTTTCAGAACTACTGCCTGCAGAACTTATGTTCAAAATAAAAATATTAATTTCACAAGCTTTCTGTTATAGGTAAATATTATGTATATTCAAATATTAAAGAAAAAGAAAATATTATATCTAAAATTAAAATTAAATTATGAATAGTTTATGTAGCTACCTTGTAATGAAACTCGTATTTATTAAATTACCTCACTAAATTCACATTGCTCATTATCTAACACAAAACGACGTAATTTTCGATAAATATTTGAGTTTTTTATAGGTTTTCACACACAAGAGTGCAATGTGGTTATTTATCCGTTCTTGGATACCGAAATACCTGACTTCGGTTCAGAAAATTGCTTAAAGTCTCCTAAAGACTGAATTAAAAAGATATCCACAATTACATACGAAGATAATGTTAACGACCTTATCAGTTTTACCTGTTATACTATAGCTCGTGTGCCAGGTGGCGGGGTGGTCTAGCTGGACTTGTCCGGATGACTTGAGGGGAAACAAAATGCATCTCGCGGACCAAATACAGGCTCCTTACTAGGGTTATCATTAAGCCTTTAACGGCAACTCCGGCGGAGAAGAATACCTTCGGCACGGCGCAGCTGGCGCAGGAAGCCTTCTCTCCTTTTGGGGGTTAATGAAGAGAGAAACTGCTGCCTTGTGACGAAGAGTGGTCTTCAAAGGCTGACGGAGTAAACCCTAAAAGAAAATCCTCAGATGCGTTAGGCTTATCAGGCCGTCAAAAGAGTAAAAAATGTTACTGCTTTCAATGAAAGAACGAGCACCGAATTGAAAATACCTAATTACAGTACTTCTTGTAATCATGGAATGAATGACGGTTCTTTACATACTGAAAAAAATCCGAAGAATGCAAGAAGAACCACTGATAAAGGACGAGAAACTAGAACTCAAAAGAAAGATAGAAGCAAGTTGACAGACGGAACATTAAATTTAATAACCTTGACAGGAAAGAGCGAAAAGGCTGTAGACCTGATGGAGAAGAGAAAGATTCATATCTTTGGATATCCTTGGAATGAACAAGACCGAACAGAAGGGAAAGAAATCAGAACTGCTGAGAGGTGAGTACAAATTGTACTGGCATGGTCGCGATAAAGAGGCAAAGAATGGAGTGGGCCTTGGGTTTCACAAAGACATTGAGCCAATTACATATGTAATCTTTATAAGTGAAATGATTATTGAAGCCAGAGCGAACATGAGAAGTAATAGATTCACTATACTTCATCTGCACACACCTCAGCAAGTTTACAGCGAGTACAAAAAAGTGAAATTCCTTGGAGAACTGGGAGACCAAGTAAAGAAAGATAACACATTGATCATTGGGGATTTGGATGAGCAGATCGGCATTGATAGAAATAGATACCAGGAAGTGGTGGGACTATTTGCATATGGATGAAGAAATATTGAGGATGAAGACATTCTAAATCTGTGCAGAAGGAGTAAGCTTTTACTAAGGAATACATTCTTCACAAAATGAAATGGCCAAAGATTACTGGATATTGCTGGTATAGCAAATCAAAGACAGTTATCGACTATGTCTTAACAGACAAATTAATAGCAGAAACAGTGAGGGACACCAGTGTTATATCAAGTTGGCTGGTTCAAATGGCTCTGAGCACTATGGGACTTAACATCTATGGTCATCATTCCCCTAGAACTTAGAACTACTTAAACCTAACTAACCTAAGGACAGCACACAACACCCAGCCATCACGAGGCAGAGAAAATCCCTGACCCCGCCGGGAATCGAACCCGGGAACCCGGGCGTCGGAAGCGAGAACGCTACCGCACGACCACGAGATGCGGGCTTATATCAAGTGAGTGGTTGGATAGTGATCACAGGTTACTAGTAGCTGATCGAAAATATAAGATTAAAAGAGTGACTGGTGTACAAAGAAATCCTAAAATTGTGGAATGGAAATTGAAAGAGGATGAAAATAAGAGAAGTTTCCAAAAGCTAGTAGCCCAAAACCAGTTGGCCGAATGATAGTGTAAAAGATACAATTAATGAACGCAATATAGCAAAGAATAACTTAGAGACTGAGAAAAGAGATCAGATGCAGGGCTGGTGCCAGAAGTGTCCACAAGGTGAGAACACTGGAGCAGGACTGCCGACAGAGGAAACTCCAAGAAAAGTGAGTAGTGAAAGAAGAAAAGAAGAGTCTGGAAATATTCACACATAAACTACAAAAAACAGCAAGGGGAACCAGAAACTCTTATATGGATTTGTCAAAAGTAAAAGATCTGACAGAGATGATATAAAAGCGATTGAAAATAAGATGGGTATATTATCAGTGACGTGGAAGCCATCAGGGAAATGATGAAGAATTATTTTCAGATTTTACTGAATTTGAAAATGAACAAGAAAGTGACATCGAAGTCATAGAAGTAGAGGAATATCGGAATTATAATACCATTGGTTAAGGAAGGAAGTAAAAAAAGTGCACCAACTACCGAGGAATCACACTGGTAAACATCGCCTTAAGATAATGAAAAACTTCATACAAAAGAGACTGAGGACAATCCTACAACATCAATTTGAGGAACAACAGCACGGATTAAGAAGTACCAAAGGAACGATAGACCTAATTTTTTACCTCAGTCATTTAACTGAGTAGTATTGGAAAAAAGGAAAGACCAGGTAATAGTATTTCTGGATGTGGATAAACCGTATGACAGTGTACCAAGTGCTAAAATATGGGAATTCTTGACAAAGTAAGATGTTCCTGATTCATTAATTTAAAAAGTCCAGATGCTGTATGAAGATTGAAAAAACAGTGTACAAGTAGGAGCTGGAAGATCAAATTGGTTTAAGAGAAAACAGGTGTTCAACAACGCATTTCACTTTCCCCATTACTCCTATGGACACAATCACGAGAGAAATCAGTGACGTAGAAAATGAAGATATCAGTGCTTTTGCTGATGAGCTCGCCATTTGGGGAGAGACAGAAATGGAGGTTCAGAGGAGAGTGGATTAGTGGAATAAAATATTTATAGAATTTTAGTTAACTGTGAGTAAGAGCAAGACGGAGGCAATCAAGATGAGTAGGACATTCACACCTTGTAACGTCATACTGGAATGAGAGAAGGTTGAACTTACTTAAAGATTCAAACACTTTTCTCACTAAGTGCGATACTTGATCTGGGACAAGGGAGTTCTTTTAAGAGATAATCAGCCCATGAATAAAACCTATCTCCTGCCAATCATGACGTATAGTTTGGAGACCTTTGTCATAAAGAAGAGAGTAGAGGGTCAGATACAATCATATGAAGTGAATTTCCTTAGGTCAGATCTATAAAAAAACCAGGAGGGACTGAGCTAGGAACGAATATGTAAGGAGAGACCTGCAGGTGACCTTCTTAGAGCGGGAAGGAATGAGTGCTGTGAAATTGAAGTTGTTACATCATATTAAGCGAATGCACCCGAGTCGAGCTCCACGTCAGCATATGGAGATGTAGGTAGCAGGAAAAAGACCGATCGAGCAGCTTAGGACGAGGTGGTCAGACCAGGTTAATAAAGATCTGATGGGGAGAGGAGTAACGCGTGATGCAGTGGAGAGAGTAAAGTTATACCAGAAAAGAAATCAGTTGAGGCAAATCGTTCAAAAATTCCTCTCCGGTTCGCTAGAAAGAAATCGTGATGACAAGCTACAAGACAAAGCAACGCTCCGCGTTGTAGCTCTGATGGACCACTCACGACCGACCTACCGACGTGTCATCCCGTGACAATGGCGTCAACAATTCTCAACATTGTTGAATTATTTTCACAAACTTCTGCGTTGCGTGTGGTGAGGCTAGTAGTCTCAGCACAGACCCTACCTTCAGTGCTAAGCGTATTGATGGTGAGTATCGTGTAATGCAGTAGTAGAAGCGTATTGCAGCGAGTACCGTATAATGCAATCGTAGTCAACCTTGCCCCAATCGCCTACTACTGGCGTTCCAACTTTTTAATGGAGGGCGATTGGCGGTTGGGTGTGAAAGATATTTTCATTAGTTTTCACACAATTTTGACGTAAAGTAATTGATAAGTATTTATTTTTACTTGCTACACTTCTGCCTGATAAATTTTATATCGTAAGTTACTTCACTACGTTGTAATCACCATTACTGTGGAGCTAGTGGATGGTTGGAAAATTTTACTACTAAAAGAGATACATAAGTGGGCGGTGGGTAAAAAGGGTTGCCTGCCCTGGTGTCATGTCTGCGATAGACCAAACCACAAAAAAAAATCCATTTTAGCTTTTAAGCGAAATCTTCAGTATAGCAGTCTTCAAATTCTGTTTTCAAAAATTTTCTGTTTTACTGTGTCGAAATCAGAACTCTCCGAAACTGATACAAGTACGGTGAATGCCAAAGAATAAGTAATTACTTCGACGTTGATGGGACGTTAAGTTATAACGTCATTCTATTCACGTCCGCAAAATTTCTGAACAACTGAAGCATTGATCTTATTTCGTATGTTTTGTTGGCTGCCAATGTATTCCATGGTGATCGTATTTTTGTGGATTCTCAATTTTGGTCGTAGACACACATTAATAGTATCACTGCTTTGCGTCGGAGGTTACCTAAGAACCATAAAACACATCGTGTTCAAAAGGTAAATTGCCGAAGTATTCTAGTTCAACGGCATCCAGACGGTCGACATAGCCACTCGGTGTGCCGCAAGCCGGGAACATGATCCAGTACCTTAACAACTACAGGTTTCAACATATTGCCCAAAGGACGCTATGCTGAACACTCTGATACATGGAGCCAAAATAAGAGCGGACAAAGACAATAATTCTGCACAAGGCATACGTTGCGTTCAGTGGAACAACCTCAAGTAAACTTGAATTAATATGACTCAGACAGTGGGTTGAACACATCATTTTACTGCCTCGGGAAATCAAAGAGATATTCCACTGTGAGAGTTATCGTAATGGCGTCTCGGTTTCCAGCATTGCAGTAATTTCATGTGAATGTGCAATTACGTGAGAAAAATGATCGAAGCGTTTACCAGTGCTTCAGCAGTTACTACCAGCATATCAGTTATAGAATTATGAAGGACAGGTCCCCCAGTATAAGCACAAATTTTGTTTGAACAGGAACTGATTCTTATCCGCAAGTATAACTTCAAGGCTTCAGTCATGAAAGAAACCATGACAATGATATCTGCATTAACAACTTTAAAAGAATACGAACTAGACAGTCGGTGATTGATCCAAAGAAACTACAGAAGAATGTGCTCCATGGATTAAGAGATGGTGACATCAATGTTCTGCGTGCAATGTAACACCAATGGCGCGTAAGCTATCTTATACCGCAGGGATCTCCTTTGTACACCGGTCTAATCCAATAATAATGGGGAGAGTTACATACTTCGAAGAAAACAGCTGAATAGTGTCGAAATGTTCATGTTTTATACACATTTAATGCGGCACGTGCACCGAGAACAGCTTAACCAGAAATACGCCACAAAGGATTTTGTGATTACATAGGGAACTAAAAGAGCAAGGCTGCAAATATAATTTAAATCTGAAGTTCTCCTTTATCAAATTTAAGAATGAATCCTTAAGTGTTCCTGGGAAGATCTGTACAGGAAAAACGGTAGACTAATTTAAATAACCGGTCCGAAATACGTGATGCGAAATACATCTTACGGAAAAAAGTTAGATAAAATGATTTCAGGAAGTGAGTTATGGTATGCGCTTTGTTGGATAACAGTATCAAGATGTGAGCACGGAAGAGACGACGGAAAAATCTGGCCACGTCTGCGGGTGAGTGGGCGAGCGGGCACCGCCGTCTCCGCTGATGAGACGTCGCTCAAGCGGAACGCCCCCGCCTTCCGTCAGGGAATGAACACTCTTAACTATCTCTACTAATTCACTCGAGTTTTTCCCTTGTCGCTCTACGGAAATATGGAGAAGAAAAATTTCTGTGGGCGTGCTGATACAGTTTCGCATTAAATGAGGATCCCTGTCTTCTTTCTGACAGCATATTTTACAGTGACGATATTTTTCAGGGTGACCATTATTCACTTTTATCATCCAACCAGTCATCATATAAGTCAATGTGTTTGTTTGTTTGTGTTTGTGTGTGTGTGTGTGTGTGTGTGTGTATGTGAACGTATGACGGTTGTCACAGTCATTGATAAAATTGTAACACACGTATGTAATTAAAATATATACAATGTCAAAATGTGAAAAATAAAATCTTGTTTAAAGTTGCACTCACTTTCTCCTAATCCTACTCGCCCCATCCGCCATATATACTACCACACAATCTGTAAAATACTTTAAATTTGGTCAGTTGTTTTAAAACGGTTCTGATACCAAATACGTATATATAAAGTAACGAAAATATTTTTGTGGCTGACTGATTACTTACGAATAACGGATGAGCAGCCGCCGTGAGAATAGCTTGAAAAATTCTCCCTAGTATCTCATGGTACAAGTCGGACATTTTACAAGTCTTCAAATGTTTACCATATTCGTCCCATAGTCTCTTAAAATAGAGGGGAGATCTTTCAGGAAATGAGCATATGTCCTCTTGTTGGAATATAAAACATAGTTAACTAAAATGTGACGTACTATGATATGTACACCACAAGCACCATACAATGGAGCGAGATGCCATTCTTATAATATTTTGCATCACACTTAGGTGAGTGAGAAGTACTTCACCTCATCTGTGACCTTGGAAGGAAGTATGTCATGATCACATTTTAGTCTTTATCAAGCGTTGCATATTGTTAGTGACTTCCAGCAGTTCTTCTTCCCATCTGTGTGTGACTGTACGTCAACTGTGAGATGATACTATGTAGAGAGACGACACACATTACCATTTGATTTTCACTACACGCCTCCTTGGTTGCTTCCTCCGCGAATTTCCCCGAATTGCCATTTGCCCTGGTACCCAGTAGAACGGTTCAACCTTCCGCAGCTTCGCAGGAGCATAGGGTCCACGATGTTCTAGACTATTTGATCTGCTGAGTATCAGCGATTTAAGTATTGAAGAGCGCTTGCAGAGTGGAAGTAGATGAGGAATTTTCCAGCCTGTATAATTCTTATTTGCTCAGTGGCTTCAACTCCGCCTGTAAATTTACATTTTACACGGTAAATTATTTTGATGTATATATCTTGAGAACAAGTCCAGGAAGAAACACAGAGCAACCAAGAGTGTCCCGCGGCTTAAAACCATCTGTAAATATATATCTCTATAGTTTCGATGTTAATTTAAAATTACGTAAGACATACGTGGTAATGTAGTCCCTCTAGTCCCTCTTATTGGTTACTCAATTTAAGTTATTCTGAATTCTTCGATAGCCAAGGTGGCAGTCAGTTGTAACACTGGGTTTTGGTTGGTACTTGCTACACACGAAAGTGCATCTAGCTTGTGCTTAACGCCGATACCGAATGGCTTCGCTGTTCGCAAACGCTTTCAGGAAATTTGTTCAGTAGGAAGGAAAACGGGTTTAGGTATGACTCTGAATTTGGAACAGTAAGCATTTTATACGAATAACGCACAATGAGCAGTTATAATTGAATGGTGATTGGCGTCCCTCCTTCCTCAGCACAGAGACTGGCTAAGTGTCTCGTACTGTAAGCACCTGTGATCCATACGTTGTGCACCCATAATCTTGTAGGGATCTGAAGAAAGTTTGATACAAGTAGAGGAGACGCACACTACTTGCTGGCGAATATCTGTGATGAAGGACCTATAATACCATATATTCATTGTCTTGAAGGTGATCACTTTTTGGTCCTTAAAACTTGGTAACCATAGTGCTCTTGAATAAAATTTGTAGCCCACAAACAACACAGCCTCATTAAAACAAAGAATGGTGTCATATTAAGTCATGTTACTTAAGAAATGTGACAGAACCAACACACACACGCACACACAAGCACACACACACACACACACACACACAAGATTTGAATCTTTCTTACGCAGCCCACTATTGCAACCATCTAACTGTGAATTGCAACAGAGAAACTGCTTTTGCAGGATAGGAAGAGGAATAAGAAAATGCAATGTCACATACAAAACAGGAATACCTGTTCATAGCTCCCTACTGTGTACATAATACTACGAGGGTTGTCCAGAAAGTAAGTTCCAATCGGTGGCGAAATGAAAACCACGCGGAAAATCCGGTAAAGCTTCGCACAGATGTGTTGGGCATTCTCTTTAGTATGCCCGTCGATCATGTCGTGTCGCTCTTTTCAGTTTTGAGTGAACAGTGAGCACCCAAAGATGCGTGGGGAATAGCGTCTCCCGCGAAGTACAGTATGAGGGCCTGGTTAGAAATTTCGCCTGTGCCATGCAGCCCACATAACAGAACTGTCGAGCAGTCCCTTCTTCATGCCAATTCTAGGCCGCACATTGCAGGGGCAATGAAGACGCTCCTGCAGCGTTTCCGATGAGCAGCTTTTGATCACCCACAATACAGTCCGTAATTGGCTCCCCCTGAGTCTCATTTCTGCTTACAAGAACCGCTGACTATGAAGACAACATTTTCCCACCGACAACGAGCTGCAGACCAGTGCAGATAACTGGCCGAAAGCACAGGCGGCTGCTTTCTATGATGAGGATATTGGGAAGTTGATACAACACTACCACTAAACTCGAAGTTGGAGAGGCGACTATGTAGAGAAGTAGGTGGAAGGTGTACCTAACTGTTGCAAATAAAACGTTTCTGGTTTTCACTGTACTTTCAATTTCGTGGTCGATCGGAACTTACTTTCTGAACAACCCTTGTATTTATGGCAATTATAAGAAGGCTCAGTGATGAGAAGACCGAATTAATACAGGCAGATGGTCACAGAAGCCTCATTGCTGGATGTGTACTAGTATATAGCGCCTCAAAGCAATGTGGCACAGTTTCTCAGTATCAAAAAGTATTCGTATGCAACGCTGTCTACATAGGAAAGCCATTTGCGCAGGTGCCTCCTGAATGGTTATATTGTCGACAGAGAATCGACACTTTCTGAAATCATCATGAGAATTGCTCTGCAGAATCCTATTCGCTAATATACATAACCAGAAGCGACAGTTACATTAATGAGAGTTCAAAAAATGGTTCAAATGGCTCTGAGCACTATGGGACTCAACTGCTGTAGTCATTAGTCCCATAGAACTTATAACTACTTAAACCTAACTAACCCAAGGACATCACACACATCCGTGCCCGAGGCAGGATTCGAACCTGCGACCGTAGCAGTCGCACGGTTCCGGACTGCGCGCCTAGAACCGCGAGACCACCGCGGCCGGCTAATGAGAGTTGTTCCATCTGAAATGCAACCCACCAATCTCTGTGGACACGCGATAGCCGCAGAACAGTGGATACCGGCAGGTAGTGTCTGCACTGCATCCTAAGGGGTTTTTCATATACATCGTTATTTACTGGCAATCGGCATGATGACTTCCCATATTTGTGTGTAAAAAGTGGAATGTACACATAAGAGCCAAAGAAACTGTTACAGCTGCATTATATATTGTAGGGCCCCCGCGAGCCCGCAGAAGTGCCGCAACACGACGTGCCATGGACTGGACTAATGTCTGAAGTAGTGCTGGAGGGAACTGACACCATGAATCCTGCTGGGCTTTCCATAACAGTACGAGGGGGTGGAGATCTCTTCTGAACAGCACGTTGCAAGCCATCCCAGATATGCCCAATAATGTTCATGTCTGAGGAGCTTGGTGGCCAGCGAAAGTGTTTAAACTCATAGGAGTGTTCCTGGGGCCACTCTGTAGCAATACTGGTCGAGTGGGGTGTCGCATTGTCCTCCTGGAACTGCCCAAGTCCGTCGGAATGCACAATGGACATGAATGGATGCAAGTGTTCAGACAGGATGCTTACGTTCATATCACCTCTCAGAGTCGTATCTAGACGTATCAAGGGTCCCATGTTACTCCAGCTGCACACGCCCCACAGCATTACAGCCATTACAGAGCATCAACCAGTTTGAACAGCGCCTGCTGAGTTCATGGATTCATGAGATTGTCTCCATCATACCCTTACACATTCATCCGCTCGATACAATTATAAACGAGACTCGTCCGGCCAGGACATATGTTTCCAGTCATCAACAGGCCAATGCCGGTGTTGACGGCCCCAGGCGAGGAGTAAAGGTTTGTGTCGTGCAGTCATCAAAGGTACACAAGTGGGCCTTCGGCTCCGAAAGCGCATATCGATGATGTTTCGTTGAATGGTTCGCACGCTGACACTTGCTGATGCTCCAGCAATGGAATCTACAGCAGTTTGCGGAAGGGTTGCACTTCTACCACGTTGAACGATCCTCTTCAGATATCGTTGGTCCCGTTCTTGTAGGATCTTTCTCCGCCTTAACGATGTCAGAGATTTGATGTTTAACCGGATTCCTGGTATTCACGGTACACTCATGAAATGGTCGTGCGGGAAAATCCCCACTTCATCGCTACCTCGGATATGCTGTGCCCCATCGTTCGTGCGCTGACTGTAACACTACGTTGAAACTCACTTCAGTTCTGATAACCTGCCATTGTAGCAGCATTAACCGATCTAACAACTGCGCAAGAACATTTTGTGTTATACAGGCGTTGCCGACCGCAGCACCGTATTCTGCCTGTTTACATATCTCTGTATTTGAATACCCATGCTTATACTAGTTTCTTTGGCGCTTCAGCGTATTATAGTCTTGGAACACTGAACATGGCTCTTTCTTGCTCTCATTGATTGCATATGATGTTTTTGTAGTCGCTCCCTGAAGACTCAGAGGTTTCCAAACTTTTGTAGGTTTTTAAATTGTCGCAAACCTGCACGCTTAATCCAGATCCCTGAGCAGCTTCATGACTCCCCCAAGGTACAGGCTGCTTTCTAACGTAACAGCGTAGTAGATCATGGCTCTGAAATCGTCCATCCAGTTCTAGATGTCTCAGTATTCCAAAACAAGCAACTGTCTATAAAGCATATAGTTTGCTCTGCTGTGCACCCACATTGATGGCTTCGTTTCGAAAGTTCTCCTTTTGGTAAACTAATCAGTTGTGGGAAGTGAAATGCATGTAATGAGTAATTTCTGACAGGGGTGATACGGCGAGGGTTGGAGAGCAGACTGGGAGGTCTACAGCTGACAATAAATATAATCCAGTAAATTAGTGTTTCTGAAATTTGTGTGACTGTTCCTGAGCCTAAAATGTAGACTTTTACGGCCGGAAATATCATGTCCATTATAATTATTCGGGCTGTTATGCCGTGGCCGGTTGATGAATTTTGTCTCAATTCCCAACGTTTCGTCTCCGACTGCGGAGACATCTTCAAGGGGGTCCGTAGGTAGATCGAAGGTCCAACACACCCACTGGCGAGCCATGTCGACGTAGGGCACAGTCCCATTTACAAGAGCTGACGTTCTGCAGCTGAGGTGCGGCACGTGGCCCAGAAAAGCTAACAGCTGTTCCGCCTCAAGAGCCATTCACCTCATCGGTACCCAGTACACCATGAGGTTGATTCCTTTAAGATGTCTGTTTCATCCTTGTGATCTGGCCAATTAAGCCGAGATCCACATACCTTGTGACATACAATGTTTTACTAACGCGCTACACGTTTCTGCTGAAGTATGTAGGCCTACAGCGCTTGACTTAGTATCCGTCGTTCCATCTGGACCATAGGGCCGTGACGAAATTCCTCCACCTGGTACGATTTCTAGCAAGTCCCTTCACTTCACTCCAGGGTCTCCCATCCCCTGCAGCTCCTCTCTCGATCGTCATTTTCCAGGTCTGTTTGGGACGACCACGTATTCTAACTCCTTGAGGGTTCCAGTCCAACGCCAGCCTTTCAACAGCTCCATCTTGTTTCCTCAATGTATGCCCAATCCAGTACCATTTTCTTTCCTACATTTGTATATTGATTGGTTGCTGATTGGTCTCCCTTCAAAGATCTTCATTTGTCATTATAGCTGACCATCTCACATTTAAAATGCACCGGAGACAGCGGTTGATAAATACTTGGAGCTGGTTTTCGATGTGGTTAGTCACCTTCCATGTTTCGCAACCATACAACAGAACAGCCTTCACATTGCTAGCGAAAAGCCGGAGTTTGGTCTTCTTTGAGATGTCCCTATTTCTCCAAACAGGGTACAGTTGTGAAATGCACCATTTGCTTTGCTGATGCGACTACGGACGTCGTCCTCAGCGTCTCCTGTAATCGTGACTATACTTCCGAGATAGAGGAAGTGTTTTATCTCTTCTACGTCCTCTCCATTAATGGCCAGCATAGTCGTGATGGTCGAATTTATCCTCATTTCTTTGGTTTTACGTACATTTATATCGAGGCCTGAAACTTCGGACTCTCTCTGTAATCTGGCCAGTTTCTCTTCGATGTCTCGATATCGTTGTGCCATTAAGCAGATGTCGCCTGTGAAATCTACATCTTCGACCCTATCCCGCATCCTCCATTGCACACCTGTCTTCCATCCCCCATCACTCTCTTCATCACATGGTCCAACACCAAAAGAAATATTGTTGGCGAAAGAATACACCATTGTCGTATTCCCGAATTAACATGGAAAGGCTCTGTCAGTTCCCTTACATGAAGAAAACTTGCAGCGCCGACGAGCCTCAGCTCTAGAAACTAAGTTTCACCACACCCGAAGTCACCCTCATAAGTCTGAACTCCATTGTACTCTCGTCGTTTATTACGACCCGGGAGTCATTTGTAGATTATTTGGTACAGTATGGTTAAGACAAGAAGCCCCCCCCCCCACACACACACACACACCAATACGTTAATACAATAGCCTGCTGCTTCACTGAATATCTTATCTTAATTAAAATTTTATTTTGTCATGATAATATTTTCGGTCATTCATATCCTAAGGGATAATTCTTTGAGATAAGTCGTCACTTAAGTATGTAAGTAAAAAAAAGTCATTGTGCAAAAGAACTTCTAGAATTGTGTCGGTTCAACTATGTGAGCCTTGTAGAATTCCTGTTTAAGCAGTTGGGAATAATAACTATCCTTGAACCATCTTTAATCTATTGTGAAATTTCTCGCCAACAATCCATATAACAAAAATACGTTTGCACTGTTCTTTAGTCAGTCTAGCACAGGACCAAAAGGATAGGCATACGCAGCTATAAAACTGACAATGTACCCGTATACGCGAAACGTCCTGCAGACAGCAAAAGCGTTTTCAAAGACCCTCTTTAAAACCCCAAATAGTTATAGGACTGTATCAGTACAAATAGTCAATTACATATCCGTATCCACCTTTCGGAAAAATGTGCAAATTTTGAACAAGTGATACGTTCACAGACATAGAGATCATTGTGAATATTATATATGAAAAATATAAGTAACTGACCAGCAGCCTTTGCAAATACACATTAGAGGAACAGTATCATTCTATGACAGACAGAATAATCCTATTCATCAAAATGAGATTTTTCCTTTGCAAACGACAATTTAAATTGAATGTGTTCAGTCTCCAAAGTTACGAAATAAAAGTGTAACATTAAAAGCTTACGCCCAAGTGCTACAGTGTGGGTATTCATGCTTAAATTAATGGAAGTGGTACTACAAGTAACCGAATCTCATATTATTTTTGTATATATTCTAACAGTGCTAAGATGATAACGTCACCTGCTTTACTTCGGTGAGATTTAACTCCATGGACATTGCACATATGGTTTTAGAAACGTACACATACATTAGAAAAAAATGGAAACTATGTCACTAAATGGAAGAAAGCAGTGGAAAAAGTGACCTGAACTTCTCCTGGTTCTAGAATATTGTTAATGGTTACTTTGAAATTAATCGAAAACTTCGTACATAGGTCTCCTAGAAAGGGTTCTTTTATACGTTCATCACGTATTTGTTTGAAGTGTTAACAATTGCTTTTGACATGTCTCTATATCAGTTTTCCAATGGATGGATCTCTGACATCTTTGATATTATTGTAACATCATAATCAGCCAACGGATGCTGAAGTGTGCGTCTGTGTTTAAGGTAGATATCGTCTACAGGTTGCGTCATCGGAATATCTGGAGATATTTAGATTAGAAACCCGCTACTTTCTTCCGATCGTACTTCCTAAACAGCAGGCTTACTTCTGTAACCATTTTGTAGACTCGGTCAATAACTTTATCAGCTTTCTACTCGATGGTATTTACACGTTTACTAACTGAATCGAAAAACAGATATGCAGTTGCCAAAAAGCTATATTTCTATGTGTACTCTGCTAGAACAATGCGGTGTGCGCTGAGAGTCCATGTTATGTCACTATCGTTTTCCCTGTTCTTAATCGATTCGGAGATGGTGCACGAGAAGAACGATCGTCGGTATAACAATGAATAAGCACTAATGGCTCTAAGTTTAGTGACATCCTTATTTCGCGGTATGTAAAAGAGAAAGTAATATATTTCCTGAAGTTCTTTGTTCCCACGCCATCGAAAATTTAAGAGTAAATCATTACGTAATGCGTTAAGGTTTTCCCCTCTGCCATTGAAAACTGTTGAGCATTTATGATATTTTCTCCCTCTAAATAAAAACAGTCTATCACGCAGCAGTTCTTTGAATTATGTCTATGTCTTTCGTTAATTCTACTCGGTAAGGACCTAAAACTAGCGAATGACAGGATTGAGCTCAATATTTTTTACGTATGTAAACGAAGGAATTCCACGACTCCACTGCAGTGCAGATCTTATCAGAAGGACGTTAAAGAGTCACAGCATGCTCAGCTCCAAAATCCATTAGATCAGGTATTAGAAAACTTCTAAGTTGGCAAATTAAACTTCCTCTGGAGTCAGAGAACCTGCCTTCTCCATATGCGGATTATGATGGTTATTGTGATTTCAGCATCTTCTTTGTGAATTTTTACAGCCGTTCCTCGACCTCGTTGTCATTAAATGACATCTGACATCTTTCCTACGTCTGAACTTTACTACGCCTTTCACTTTGTTGAGGGTCAGTTGTTATTGTCTGCGACCGAGCCTTGGGCCTCTTCATATGTTCATGTACACAACTTTTACTGATATCGTAATACTCAACTGCTTTTTACACTGTGATTAACATGGAAATGAAGATTTGTGTTTTAATATCTGGTTGAAACGATGCCTCAGGGTCGTATTAAATATAGTACTGTTTGCCAACAGATTCTGTAAATATCCCATAAACTCTCCAGTAACCTACTAATACGATAATGATCATGAAGTATACCACTATACTCCAATTTTTCCATTGAGTGTTGCTTTAACCAACTATGTTAGAAGAGTTACACCGAACAGCTACGGAGTCTACAGCTCATACTTAACAAAGGTTTCGGCAACACACAATCAGTGTCGCACCTTTCTGTGGAAACTAACGTAGCATTGCTGAATTTTTGGACACATCAGTGTATCACAGTGGCTATGATAACTGAATATCGTATCGGCAGAGTTTGGAAGTAATTACTATTGCATTACACTGAATTGTAGTATCATCAGCGCATAGTACTTTTAATAATATGCAAGCACCGTTAGTATGATTAGTGAAATTATAATTTTCACTATCGTAGTATAACAACATGACGCCAATGAAAGTTCAAATTAACATTACACCCATTTCCAGGACACGATTCGACCTAATAATTACCAGACAGCCCTCTTGTCAGATGTTATAACCTTATAAGAAGCCACTTAATGCAGAAATATATTTAGGTCATTGTGTTAAGGAGGTAAAACAAAGGAAGCCACTGGAGGAATTTTCGAGGGCTGAGAAACAAAACGAACATACACATATTCTCTTAAGGAAATAAAGTTAAAATGTTGGTTAGAGAAGGGGGTGTGACACTTTTGCAATAAAAATCAAGTAATTTACACATATGTTATGGTGCAGATGAGATATACGCCTAATTTTTTCTTCTACACGTGAGATGAAGTTATGCTAAGTGCGACATATTAGATATGTATTGATACCTTGGTAGTTAGTGATGGATTTTAAGGAAGGAAATACAATTTTTACACGGTAAACTGTGCCCACTGGAAATGGTAGGTAACAAATCATTCATTTTTAAGCTAATTGTGTTAACACGTAAATGTCAAATAATTAATGATCATCAAACAATACCATTTTTGTTTATATTTGTTTACAGTAAGCTATGTCTCGACTAAATACTCGTTTCCTTTCTACTCTCGTTCTTTCATAAAATTTTTATCTAAATTTTCACATATGAGGTCATGTGTGCGCGCTTCTGTGGTTATCGGTACAAGATAATGCTTTCCTTCCCACTACCATTCAGTACTTACGACTGATTCGTACAACACTCTGCACTTCTCTCCCTTGCTCTAAAAGTCATTGTCTCAGGAATAAGGGAAGATGTGGCGTATAGAATAGCAACGGGGACAGTGTGTGCAGTGCATGTGCACAGCGGCTTTGTGGGAAAGAAGGCGCTACCATAAGCGCCAACGCCGCCGCCACCCAATATCGCGGCATTCAGTCCTGAAGCACCAGGCACACACTTCTATTCTCTCGCACAAAAGGCCTGAATGTCCGTTCTTCCGGAAAGGAGTCCCCTTGGAGTAGCTCGACTTCCCGCTACCGCAAGGATCACCACATTTCCGTTGTATCCCCGACACTTCTTATCTGCAGAAGCCTTACATTATTTATATTGTATATCCTTGTGTTATTACACTCTTACTCTCTCTACATTCATAAATGAGACTTGTTCTTAGTAAATCACTGGTCTTCCTGTTGAAGCTACTTCACTATTCGCATGGACCTGTCTCTTAATGTCAGTATTTTTTGTACACATAAGGAATAATTTAGTTACTCCACTAAAACATCAGAAGTCATGGTGAGTCTGAAATATGCGTACAGCCGTCGCGGACAAGTTGTTCACATCACAATAAATAAAAAAAATTACAGAAACGTATGACATGAAATGTCTGGTTTACCTTCTAGAGGAACCAGCGTGTTACGTTAACAAGACCACAATTTGAGTCCCATTTTGAGGGCACACAGAAAACTAAACATTGCGTACAGGGTAATCTACATCTACATATATATTCCGCAAGCCACCGTACGGTGCGTGGTGGAGGGTGCCCTGTACCGCTATCAGTTATTTCCTGTTCGCAAACAGAGCGAGGGAAAAACTACTGTCTATAAGTCTACGTGTGAGCCCTTATTTCTTGTATTGTAGCTGCGTGGTTCTTACGCGAAATATACGTTGGCAGTAGTAGAATCGTTATGCTTTCGGCTTCAGATGTCGGTTCTCTAAATTTACTTACTAGTGTTACTCGAAAAGAGCTTAGTCTTCCCTCCAAAGATTCTCATTTGAGTTTCCAAAGCATCTCCATAACACTTGCTGTTGTTCTAACTTACTGTTAACAAATCTTGCAGCCCGCCATTGAATTGTTTCGATGTCTTCATTTAATCTTATCTGGTATGGGTCCCAAACACTCGAGCAGTATTCAAGACTGGGTCGCACTAGCGTCCTGTATGCTGTCTCCTTTACAGATGATTCACATTTTCCTGCCAATAAATCAAAGTCGGCCAGTTGCCTTCCATACCACAATTCCCATATGCTCGTTCCATTTCATATCGCTTTGCATCATTACGCCCAGATATTTAAATGACGTGACTGTGCCAGTCAGGAGACCATCGACGCTGCATCCGAACATTGTTGTTTATTTTTGCTACTGATCCCCATTAACTTACATTTTGTAAATTTGGAGCTAGCTGTCATTCATCACACCAACTAGAACTATTGTCTAAATCATAGTCACTCAACTTCGACATCTTCCCGTACAGCACAGCTTCATCAGCCAATAACCGCAGAATGCTGCCCACCCTGTCCGCAAAATCGGTTACGCATAGCCGGCCGATGTGGCCAAGCGGTTCTAGGCGCTACAGTTTGGAACTGCGCGACTGCTACGGTCTCTGGTTCGAATCCTGCCTCGGGCATGGATGTGTGTGACGCCCTTAGGTTAGTTAGGTTTAAGTAGTTCTAAGTTCTAGGGGACTGATGACCTCAGATGTTGAGTCCCATAGTGCTCAAACCTATTTGAACCATTTGATTTGTACATGTATATAGAAAATAATAGCGGTCCTTATCACACTGCCCTGGGGTACTCCTGACGTTACTCTCGTCTCTGATGAACACTCGGGGTCGAGGACAACATTCTGAGTTCTATTATTTGTGATTACTGAAACAGGCTGGAAGTGATTTTGCAAACCATGTCATTTGACTGGAACTCGAATTAAAATTGTGTTCCTTCACAGCAAGAACAAAGCGAATTCAGTACAAGCTTGCTAAGCTAAACACGGCGGTCCAGCTTGGCCCGACTGAGCTCCGTGTCATCTTCTGCCAATGGCGTCACTCGGATTGGGTATGGATATGCATGGGTTTAGCACATCGCACTTCCGGATTTCCCGATCTTGTAGCTGCTACTCCTCACTAAAGTAGCTCCAGCATCCAGTGCCCAAACCAACAAAATTTCCTAGGCAGTGCCGCGAATCAAACCTGGATCCTCTGCATACCAGCCACACACGCTGATCACTGAGCTCCGGAGGCGGGCAATCATCAGTACAGAGAACAGTACAGTTCCTTTTGGAAGAAGGTTTTATCACATAACGTGTGACTCTGACATTCCCAGACAAATTTAAGAACAAAACTGCTGACATATCTTGATGTCCTCGTCATTAGAGACATGTTGAGATATATCATTTGAATACGAACTGTTCTATGTCAGTTGACGATCTTGGTAATCTTGTAAATATAAGGTTTTACGTGAAAATACCTATGTTAGTGTACCGCATTATCCACCCCCTCCCCCCACTTATTAGGAGTATTCGTTTGGAGTAATTTAGAGAAATTAAAATCAAGCTAAATGGTCAAATGCGCCAACTGAAATCGATGGCTGCATGAAAGTGGGAATGCGAGAGGGCAATGCCAATCGCTGTAAACTCTTTAAGTACATGAACAGCTTACGAAATTTAGACTCTTTAGACTGGTCAAGATCTTTCGGATTACGGAAAGATGCTGTGATAGTACCGCAAGCCATAAAGCGGGTCGTATCGTTTTTTAAGCAGATTGTAATAAAGAAAGAACCAGGATCAAGACATCTAAATTAGTAAATGGATGAGATAGTATGCAGGGAAATTTAGTTATTAAGTAGAGCTATAGTGGTTAAAAAACATTCGCTAGAAACTCTTTTTCCTTGAAAATAATTTCTAAATTAAATTATAATTATTATAATTCAATAAAAATTTTGGTTTACTGTAGTTTCTAGATGTTGTTGTTGTTGTTGTGGTCTTCAGTCCTGAGACTGGTTTGATGCAGCTCTCCATGCTACTCTATCCTGTGCAAGCTTCTTCATCTCCCAGTACCTACTGCAACCTACATCCTTCTGAATCTGCTTAGTGTATTCATCTCTTGGTCTCCCCCTACGATTTTTACCCTCCACGCTGCCCTCCAATACTAAATTGGTGATCCCTTGATGCCTCAGAACATGTCCTACCAACCGATCCCTTCTTCTGGTCAAGTTGTGCCACAAACTCCTCTTCTCCCCAATCCTATTCAGTACCTCCTCATTAGTTATGTGATCTACCCATCTAATCTTCAGCATTCTTCTGTAGCACCACATTTCGAAAGCTTCTATTCTCTTGTTGTCCAAACTATTTACCGTCCATGTTTCACTTCCATACATGGCTACACTCCATACAAATACTTTCAGAAATGACTTCCTGACACTTAAATCTATACTCGATGTTGACAAAATTCTCTTCTTCAGAAACGCTTTCCTTGCCATTGCCAGTCTACATTTTATATCCTCTCTACTTCGACCATCATCAGTTATTTTGCTCCCCAAATAGCAAAACTCCTTTACTACTTTAAGTGTCTCATTTCCTAATCTAATACCCTCAACATCACCCGACTTAATTCGACTACATTCCATTATCCTCGTTTTGCTTTTGTTGATGTTCATCTTATATCCTCCCTTCAAGACATCATCCATTCCGTTCAACTGCTCTTCCTAGTCCTTTGCTGTCTCTGACAGAATTACAATGTCATCGGCGAACCTCAAAGTTTTTATTTCTTCTCCATGGATTTTAATACCTACTCCGAATTTTTCTTTTGTTTCCTTTACAGCTTGCTCAATATACAGATTGAATAACATCGGGGAGAGGCTACAACCCTGTCTTACTCCCTTCCCAACCACTGCTTCCCCTTTCATGTCCCTAGACTCTTATAACTGCCGTCTGATTTCTGTACAAATTGTAAATAGCCTTTCGCTCCCTGTATTTTACCCCTGCCACCTTTAGAATTTGAAAGAGAGTATTCCAGTCAACATTATCAAAAGCTTTCTCTAAGTCTACAAATGCTAGAAACGTAGGTTTGCCTTTCCTTAATCTTTCTCCTAAGGTAAGTCGTAAGGTCAGTATTGCCTCACGTGTTCCAGTATTTCTACGGAATCCAAACTGATCTTCCCCGAGGTCGGCTTCTACTAGTTTTTCCATTCGTCTGTAAAGAATTCGTGTTAGTATTTTGCAGCTGTGGCTTATTAAACTGATTGTTCGGTAATTCTCACATCTGTCAACACCTGCTTTCTTTGGGATTGGAATTATTATATTCTTCTTGAAGTCTGAGGGTATTTCGCCTGTTTCATACATCTTGCTCACCAGATGGTAGAGTTTTGTCAGGACTGGCTCTCCCAAGGCCGTCAGTAGTTCCGATGGAATGTTGTCTACTCCGGGGGCCTTCCTATATTAATACCAGCAACATATACATAAACAAGTCTCCTAAGGCCGACGCACAATATTTCTCAATAGTGGTCGTCATACGTTAGAGAATCGCCTTATTCTCTTGTTTTGTACTGTTTATGATTTGTCGTAGAAACATTACCGATTCGACAATTTAATCAAGTTTCTCCTCCGTCTTTAGTATACAACGAAGCAGACGGTAGGTTCTTTGGAAGACACTTAGTTTCTATACTCGTCATCAACTCGAAGAAAGAATGGCATTGTCTTTGTATCAATAATGCCTTTGTAATAACAAGTGTTTTGTTCTACTCTACAACCATACTGCACTACAGTGACTGCTGTACATCTATATCGTTCGAGAGATTTTTATTTCTTTCACATTTACGCACAGTCACCTTCATGCACTGCAGTAACCATAAAAATCATAAAACGAAAGCTACTTTGGAAACATATGGCAAAATGAGGTCTCGCCTACCGGAACGTAATTACAGATACGTGAAGTGCAGTGCCAAAAATTTGAACTAACATGTAATAGGGTTAAACGACAATAAGGCGTTTATTCCTGACCGAAAGTGAAAGAAACAGAAGAATCTGAAGCGGTGAAAATGAGAGATATGGTCGTAAGTTAAACTATAAGTCTAAAAAAAGTTTACGTACAATTTCTAATAGTTAAAATAATTTGTTATTATTTATAACTGTTACTACAATAGAATCTGTATTATTCTCTGGCCCTGCTTAGTATAAACTCACTGTTAAAATGTATTTCTTATGCACTACTGTCTTGATAAACAAATACAATAATTAAATTTCTTCTCACATAAATGAATGAGACAATGCCTTCTATTTGTCCGAAGGTTAAGACCAGCAACACATAAGAGAGAGATTGAAATGATGATATATTTTTTTTGTTTTGTTTGATTGTTTGTATTTCATTATGTTATGAATATGTCTATACAAAATATTATTGTGATGTGCTTTGTATTAGAGACGCCTTACTATCGTTACACTTCCCTGCTTCACTCAATGATGCCGTGAAGCCAGTTGTTACTTCATTCGTATTTGATGGATGTTCAAGCAATTAACACGTTCCTGTGTTCAGGTAGGTCATACCTTACTGTACCTTGTATTTGTAATACATGTGACGTGACCATTTTTTTCATTTTTGTCGTATTATCTGAAGGCATTCTTCCGTAACACGTAATATATTAAATTCTCTTGAACGACCGGGAAAGGAAAAACCTTTTGAAGTAATTTTTTCACATCTTTCATACCTTGCTATCTATGTAGAGTTATCGTTCTTACGGTACAAGAATCTCAATGTTTTGATGCTAACTTTGCTTCATGTCCTAATAGTATATTTATCTATCATTCTATTTCTAAGTGTTATATGAAATATTCTAATACTACGTGATTATATCGTAAAATTTTTCCGAGTCCGTTTTCTCCCATCGTCATTTCATTCATCTTCAAGACCAACCTGTCTCCTGAAAGAATAAATCCTATACTTCAACTTATATCAGCTGATTCAATGACAGATCATCACTGCAGCTGTGAGAGATATCGTAATGACAGTGCAGGACTTGCAGAAAGGACGTTACTACATTTATGAACCGCAGTGCCTGATTATTTCTAATATTCAGAGCTTCAAAGACACGTCTTAAATCTGCGCATTAATTCTTTTTTTAAAACTATTATTTATTGATTATACTTATATCATCAAAATATAAAATAAAAATTGTATGAATTTGCGAATAAATATCGTCCTTTGCTCCTCGATGCGTACAAAATGTAGCAACGACAATAAGAAAGACAGAAACTCTCCTCCAAATTCATTCACCAGGAAGCTATTATTCCAGCTATAGCGTTCCGCGTGTCTTTTTGCGTAGGGCGTCGCCTGAAAATGGTATCTCACATCGTGACCCATAGAACCCCACTACCGCCATAAAGCCCGTATTAAAAAAAAGTTACGACCAGACTGGAAGGGGAAAACGTGTTTACAGCGAAACGACCCGCTTTGCAGAGCCGACTGTCCCCCTCTCCTCGAAGACTTTCCGAGGGATTCAAATCGCGCTACTTCGTGCAGCAGTCCTTCATTATGGAGTCCACTTCACCTTCCTCTGATCTCTCAGGAGTTGCTTGCATCTATCTCTGGCTTTGTTACCTGTTGAAGATCACACTGAAAAGTAAGTGGACTGTCAGTTTTTCGGTGTAGCTGTGTGGGAATGGTTTCTTTAGGACTAAGTCGCACAAATTTTTTGACGTTGCCCTATTTTAGAACAGTGAACTTTCTCCAAAATTTAATTACCAGTGGCTCTGTTCTGTATCTGAAGAGCGACTACTGTATCTATGAAAATTACTTATCAGCGTCTGTTATTAACTTTTACTGGACTCGAAACATTTTCTAGTAGCGAATTTCTTAAGATGTAAAAGTAAATGAAGGTTTACCAAATATCTTGAATAGAATAAATGTCTCAATAATTTTCACTTCCAGTGCCTCCATCTTTTCCCAATGCTAGAGCACCTTTGACGAAAGTTTAATCGTCATGAATAAAGATGATATTTTTCTTTAGCATTAGACTTACTATTGCTTTTGCCCAGTTTTTAAGACGTGCATTATACTATTTAGTTAACCTCCTAGCATTAGCCGTATATCAGTTAGGAAGATCCAATTTGCATACCAGTAAACATTAGCCCTACCATTATCCTTTCCAGCTTACAAAACCGACTTCGCCTTTCGTTGTGCCGAAGTATCGGACTCTAGCCACGTTTTCTTTTTTCGTGCACACCACTGGTGTCAGCTTTAACACAGATCTTTAACCACCGAACACGCATTACTATGTTTTGTTCTTTCTTTATATTTCCATTTGTGTTTGTATTTCTTCCATTCCGTGGGGCATTTTCAAGTAACATATGAGAACATCTGAAACTGGAAAAAGAAGGGTCAAACTTTTAATCTTTTACCAACTTGAAATGCATTTCCATTCGTTTTAAACTGCCCTAAATAAAGAGTACTATCCGTTGCTGTAATTCAGTTTATCCATTTGAATAATACACGACTACTTTAAAAAACTATGCAAAACTATTCTGTCTATCTAACCAACCATTTTTAATTGAAAGTCTTGTGCTGTTATGTACCGTTCATGCTTTATATTGATACGCACATCGATAAGCACTAGTCTGTCCCATGGAACCTTGTATTGTATGTTAACCGGGGATCTAGAAACGACGCAGAGGCTCCGTCCCCGACGCAGCCGCAGTGCTCCACAACCCCACGACGACTACCGCAATCCACTTCACCCCTCCGCCGCCCCACACCGAATACAGGGTTGTTGTGCGGTTCGGCCCCCGGTGGACCTCCCTGGGAACGTCTCACACCAGACGAGTGTAACCCCTATGTTTGCGTGGTAGAATTATGGTGGTGTAAGCGTACGTGGAGAACTTGTTTGCGCAGCAGTCGCCGAAATAGTGTAACTGAGGCGGAATAAGGGGAACCAGCCCGCATTCGCCGAGGGAGATGGACAACCGCCTAAAAACCATCTACAGACTGGCCGGTTTACCGGACCTCGACACAAATCCGCCAGGCGGATTCGTGCCGGGGACCAGGCGCTCCTTCCCGCCCGGGAACCCGTGCGTTAGAACGCACGGCCAACCGGGCGGGCCGCGTGGAACGTTACTCACTAATCCATGTGCTATAGTAGCTTATTGTTGGATGGAAACTGAAATGCACATTCTAAACAAGTCACCTAAACTCTAAGGTGAACCAGCCAATTGGAATGCGTGGTGGGTGGGATCGTGAGCGACGGCCACATAGTCAATAGGAAAAGCGACACATTGTTCTTCCACTTGGTGCTGTGATGACGAGCAGAACTGTTTATTATAGACTAGGTGCATTAAAGAGAAGTCGTTCTGGATTATGATGAAATAGTTGGTTGCTTACGCTGCGTTCATGTAGTTATGCTTTGTGAAGCTTCAGATTTATTTACCCAAGCCATTTTGTAAGCGTATTCAATGTGGGTAATATCAGTTTTTTGTTCGCGTTTACAGTTTCGTTAGATCGTGTAAGAAGAAATATCCAATTTCCAATTATGGTTGTAAGCTGATTACCTCACTGTCTTTCTACTTATTACACAACATCCTGACTATTAATAGATATATATAGTGGCTTTCCTTTTTTCAGTACACGTATGGTTATGAAGAGTCGCCTTGTCCTTGAAGCAGACTTGTTTGTGAAACGTGAAACGTTTTATTCCTTATCTGAGCAATGTAATTTATTACTCATCACACCTATCTTTATTCAAGTATGTACATGTTTTTACTTAAGGAATACGTTCTTCAGCGAACTACGTTCCGCCTTCACTATGTTCCAAGCAAATAGAGAGTAAACTGCCTACAGCAGTGAGGGCTTTTCTTATTTTTAAATGAAATTGTCTGTTAGCCAGGTAAGTTCGTGTTGTAGTGGAACTTCAAGGCATGTGGTTGCAGCGAAGGATACTTCGGAAATTTGCTATCACACTAGCTCAAACCGTTTCATTTTGTTGGGTGTGGCAGGATTCAGAGTGTAAATAGATTTAGCTTGGACGAATTACACCTGTAAGATGTAACTCAGACACAGATATCGAGCAGCTACATGAGATCAGTTATAAGGACTATGGCTTCAGTTTTCTCTCTCGTTAACAAAAACAGCTATAATTACTCCTTTGCTCTGTGAGAAAATTCTTTGTCACTACGAAATCTATAGCGAAGTTAGTCAGATAGCGTTTGTTCACGTATGGGTCAAATGGTTCAAATGGCTCTGAGCACTATGGGACTTAACATCTGTGGTCATCAGTCCCCTAGAACTTAGAACTACTTAAACCTAACTAACCTAAGGATATGACACACATCCATGCCCGAGGCAGGATTCGAACCTGCGACCGTAGCAGTCGCGCGGTTCCGGACTGAGCGCCTAGAACCGCTAGACCACCGCGGCCGGCCGTATAGGTCAGTGTCATACAAAGGGGAATGTTTCGGAGAACTGAGAATCCGGGTCATAGTCTCTTATAAAATCGGAGGTTAAAATACAAATTAATGACAGGCATTCAACAGGCCTAATTCGTAAATTCTACCAGACCAAAAATTCTTCTCTTTGCCTTCGTATTTCATTAAGAGTCGACAGCCTGTTGATTTTATTCTGATGGAATATAATCTATAATATGAAATAATGTTTTACAAATGTTGTACGGAAAGTGTCATTTGAAACAGTGGTCTTGCACACATGCAATTCTAGCCGAGCGGTTCTAGGGGACTGTTCACGTATGGGTCATCAGTCCCCTAGAACTATGGGACTTAACATCTCAGGTCTGAGATGTTAAGTCCCATAGTGCTCAGAACCATTTGAACCATTTTCAACACATGCGCCGGCCGGAGTGGCCGTGCCGTTCTAGGCGCTACAGTCTGGAACCGCGCGACCGCTACGGTCGCAGCTTCGAATCCTGCCTCGGGCATGGATGTGTGTGGTGTCCTTAGGTTAGTTAGGTTTTATTAGTTCTAAATTCTAGGCGACTGATGACCTCAGAAGTTAAGTCGCATAGTGCTCAGAGCCATTTTTTGAACACATGCAATTAAAATATTTTGAGTGAAGAACGCTGTTTGTTTACTTGTAAATTATACCATTACGCAGAATTTTATGTAAATGGGTCACGAGAATCATGTATTTCCTATTGACGTGGAAGTTCGGGTTTAATGTCACGTCGATATCTAGGTCACTAGGGACGGAGCAAAAACTCGTACTGTGTCAAGGCTAGGGGAGGAAATCAGCGCGCCACTTCAAAGGCACCATCCCGGCGTTTGCCTCGAGCGAATTGGAAAACCACGGGAAACACAAATCAAGATGGCAGGACGAGGGTTTGAACCGTCGTCCTTCCGAAATCGAATCCAGTGTGCTAACCACTGTGCCACCTCGCTCTGTCACATTACGAAGACAAGTATAAAAACGAGTCACGGAAGCGACTGTTGGAGAATGGAATTACATTACAATAAGTTCGAGAATGAAGCGGCGTCGTAACAGAATTTAATGCAGGAGCCATGGCATGGAATAGAAGTGTTGTTCGTCGCTAGTCCAGTGTCAAAAGTTGACTTGCCTGTGTCCTCCTCACTTTATAGAGCGTCAGCGAGAGTTGTAATAGCGCAGGGCAGCCTCTTCAAATGACACAAAATAT
This sequence comes from Schistocerca nitens, assembly GCF_023898315.1. NCBI lineage: Eukaryota > Metazoa > Arthropoda > Insecta > Orthoptera > Acrididae > Schistocerca > Schistocerca nitens. The sequence goes on along the minus strand of NC_064616.1, from coordinate 525,279,503 downwards.
CCACCACCATGCACAATACAATGGTTCGGGAAGAACGAACGGTCCCATTACATTATTGTGACCACCGCCTAAGTTCAAAGACAATGCGCAATAACCACTCACAGACGGTAGGCGGCAGCACTAGCAGTGGAGGATAAATAATAAGTGTCGGGGAGACACGGAAAACAGTGCAGTCATTGTCGTAATGATGGAGTGGAGCGATTTATCTGACGTTCGCAAGGGCATGATCATTGGCTTTCGGGCCAGGGATGGAAACATTTACACTGAAGATCCAAAGAAACTTGTACACATTGCCTAGTATCGAGTTGGGCCCACGTGAACAAGCGGAAGTGCCGCAAGACGACGTGGTATAGACCCGAATAATGTCTCAAGTAGTGCTGGAGGGAACAAGCGGAAGTGCCGCAACACGACGTGGTATAGACCCGAATAATGTCTCAAGTAGTGCTGGAGGGAACTGACACCACGAATGCTGCAGGGCTGTCCATAAATCTGTAAGAGTACGAGGTGATGGAGATCTCTTCTAAATAGCACGTTGCACGGCATCCTAGATTTGCTCAATAAAGTTCATGTCTGGGGCGTTTGGTGGCCAGCGGAAGTGTTTAAACTCAGAACTGTGTTCCTGGAGTCACTCTGTAACAAATCTGGACGTGTGGGGTGTCGCATTCTCCTGCTGGAATTGCCCAATTCCGTCGGGATGCACAATCTACATGGATGAATTCAGATGATGTTTACGTATTGTCACCTGTCAGAATCGTATCTAGACGTATCAGAGGTCCCACACCACTCCAACTGCACATTCCCCACAACATTACAGAGTCTCCTCCAGCTTGAACTGTTCCCTGCAGACATACAGAGTCCATGGATTCATGAGGTTGTCTCCATACCCATACACGTCCATCCTCTCGATACAATATGAAACGAGACTTGTCCGTCCAGGCAACATGTACCCAGTCATCAACAGTCCAATGTCAGTGTTGACGGGCCCAGGCGAAGCGTAAGGCTGTGTGTCGTGCTATTATCAAGAGTACACGAGTAGGCCTTCGGCTCCGAAAGCCCCTATCGATGATGTTTCGCTGAATGGTGAGCACGCTGACACTTGTTAATGGCCTAGCATTGAAATCTGCAGCAATGTGCGGAAGGGTTGCACTTCTACCACGTTGAACGTATCTCCTCAGTCGTCTTTGCTCCCGTTCTTGCAGGATCTTTCTCCGGCTGCTGCAATATCAGAGATTTGATGTTTTATCGGATTCCTGATACTCACGGTACACTCGTGAAATGGTCGTAAGGGTAAATCCCCATTTTATCGCTACCTCGGTGATGCTGTGTCCCATCATTCGAGCGCCAACTATAACACCACGTTCAAACTCAATTAGATCTTGATAACCTGCCACTGTACCAGCAGTAACCCATCTAACAACTGTGCGAGACACTTGTCTTATATAGGCTTTGCCGGCCGCAGCGCCGTATTCTGCCTATTTACATATCTCTGTATATGAACACGCATGCGTATACCAGTTTCTTTGGTGCTTCAGTGTAATTTCCAAAACGGTTTAGTTTTTAAACTGTTCTCGTGCCGCCGTGTTTAAAGTGTACCGTGCATGGCAAACTGGAGCTATCCAAAACCGCCGCCGAGGCCACTATGTTGCACCAAGGGCCTTAGATGGTGGGGTTGAATGACGGCTTGCGCAGATGGCTCTGAGCACTATGGGACTCAACTGCTGTGGTTATAAGTCCCCTAGAACTTAGAACTACTTAAACCTAACTAACCTAAGGACAGCACACACATCCATGCCCGAGGCAGGATTCGAACCTGCGACCGTAGCGGTCACGCGGTTCTAGCCTGTAGCGCCTATAACCGCTCGGCCACCCCGGCCGGCCCAGCTCTACATGCAGTTTGATTTTCATCGGCACGACGGCACCTACCAGCAGGACAATGCCACGTGTGGCACAGCTCTCAGTGTACGAGTGTGGTTCGAAGAGCACCAGGAGCAGTATAACATACTCTCTTGGCTTCCCAACTAACCGGATTTTGTAGCGGTGTGTCGCTGAAGACTTAGTAGCTTGTAACCGATGTACCATAACAAATATATTTCCGGTAATCTTTGTTTACAACACAGGATTAAATGTCTGATGAAAGATTTCACAAGACCTTGAACATTAGGAGCCTGAATATTTTTAAGCGCAGATGTTACAATGTTTTTTTGCAGTGACGTCAACAGACGCTACGCCAGTTTGGCTAGCTAGTGGTGTTGGCACCACTCTGTTGCTCGGAATTAAGGCAAGAATAATGGAAGGAATGTTGGTGTTAACATTAGGAAAAAGGAACAATGGTGGCTTCAGTAAAGGGACCACCACGACATACATATTCACTGATTTTATAGTTCCACAGAAAACCTAAATGGAGATAACTGAACAAGCTTTCATTTTGTTCCAAGCAGTAGTAAGTTCTGTGCGATAATCAGTGTGTCACTTCGAAATCTAGAAGGAAACAAATGCACCTAAATTCTACAGTAAGTGGCTAAGTGACTTCTGTAAAACTCAGTACTCAATACGGGCAATGTGACTGAGCTGCAAATGACAAGCTGTTTTATGAACGAGGAATAATCAGCCACCGCTCCATCGGCGTTAAAGGAAAGCAGTCACGTGGAAATCATTGCCGTTTTACAACGCCAACTGTGACACTCATGGTGTGTGCCTCTTTGCTGCGTTGTGAGAGCATAATAAAGGACACACATACGCGCAGGCGCAAGCGCGCGTATTGCCAGCGGCAGGCGACCGAATCGCTTTAGCAAATGCGGTCCACGGTCGGCCTGGAAAACTGCATCTGACCGTGCTGTCGCTAATTACTCCAGTCGATGTCGCTGGAGCCAAATTGCCTGACGTCAACACCAACAAACGCATTACTCCTACCCTTCAAGGAAGGCAGTCAATAGCACACGACTTGTAAAAGCTTACACAAAACTGCACTTATAACGGCTACAGAAAAAAAAAAAAAAAAAAAAAAACAGCTTGACATTTGCAGCCTAACCAGATTCTTTACAAATACCCAGTATTTGCAGTCTCGCTACACAGCGAAATACTCAATTTACGGCGCCATAGCACGTCACTTGTAGAGAGAAAAGGAAATAGCAGAGCCAACTGCTAAAGCAAAGTACTGAGTGGTAATTCGTTTTCTGCATTTGATGGGGAACATTGCTGCAACAATCCAGGCTGAGTTGGTGAAAGCGTACGTCAACAATGAACCATCAGGTGTCACAGTGGTTACGTGATGAGACGCACCAGTGAGGTCAAATAGATCAGTGATTAACGAAATGACTGACCATCTCCCTCTGGAAAACCAGGCGTCGCGAGAGAAGTCTTGGTCGAGCTGTACAAAGGCCGACGTATCACAATCGAATCGATAGTGGAAAAATTTTTAAAAATTAGTTTTGGATTAAATTTCAACATATTTCACGTCATTTTGAACATACAAAGTTCACTGCTTCGTGGACTACTAGACAGCTCACACCACTACCAAAGCCCTCCGAAGCAATGTATACTATGTGATCAAAAGTATCCGGACACCTGGCTAAAAATGACTTACAAGTTCGTAGCGCCCTCCATCGGTAATGCTGGAATTCAACATGGTGTTCGCTCACCCTTAACCTTGATCACAGCTTCTACCCCCGCATGCATACGTTCTATCAGGTGCTGGAAGGATTCTTGGGGAATGATAGCCCATTCTTCACGGAGTTCTGCACTAAGGAGAGGTATCGATGTCGGTCGGTGAGGCCTGGCACGAAGTCGGCGTTCCAAAACATCCCAAAGGTGTTCTATACCATTCAGGTCAGGACCTGTGCAGGCCAGTCCATTACAGGGATCTTATTGTCGTGTAACCACTAAGCCACAGGCCGTGCATTATGAACATGTGCTCGATCGTGTTGAAAGATGCAATCGCCATCCCCGAATTGCTCTTCAACAGTAGCAAACAAGAAGTTGCTGAAAACATCAATGTAGGCCTGTGCTGTGATTGTGCCACGCAGAGCAACAAGGGGCGCAAGCCCCCGCCATGAAAAACACGACCATACCATTACAACACACTCCCCGAATTTTACTGTTGGCACTACACACGCTGGAAGACGATGTTCACCAGGCATTCGCGGTACCAACACCCTGCCATCGGATAGCCACATTGTGTACCGTGATTCGGCACTTCACACAACGTTTCTCCACTATCCAATCGTCCAATGTTTACGCTCCTTACATCAATCGAGGCGTCGTTCGGCGTTTACCGGCGTGATGTGTGGCTTATGGGAAGCCGCCCGACCATAAAATCCAAGTATTCTTTCATCCCGCCCAGCTGTCATAGTACTTGCATTGAATTCTGATGCAGTTTGGAATTCCTGTGTGATGGTCTGGATACAGGTCAGCCTATTACACATTACGATCCTCTTCAACAGTTGGCCTATACGCTTTTGTGCTGTACATGTCCCTTCACGTGTCCACTTCACTCCCACATCGGAAACAGTGGACCTAGGGATGTTTAGGAGTGTGGAAATCTCGCGTACAGACGTATGACACAAGTGGCACCCAATCACCTGACTACGTTCAAAGTCCGTTAATTTCGCGGGGCTCCACATTCTGCTCTCTCATTGTGTGTAATGACTACTGAGGTCTCTGGTATGGAGTATTGGTAGTAGGTGGCAGTACAATGCACCTAATATAAAAAACATATATTTTTGGGGGTGTCCGGATACATTTGTTCACATAGTGTAGCAGCGGGAATGGCACTGCAGTGTCCGGCAAATCCTGACGGCTTCTTCGGCCTCCTGATCATGGACGTGTAATGGTTTTAACGCTAGGACCTCGACACAAGGGTAGCAAAGCAAGCAGTAGAAACACGTGGATTCATCGCAGGCCGAATAGGCGAGGACGTAACCATTACGCTGAGTGTGTTTTGAGACTGCTGTGGTATGATTCTCGTAAGCGTAAAACCACAATACGAGCATATGAACATCCTACGAAAATCTCCAGACGAAGTCACGCTTTCAAGAAGAAGCTTCATAGAAAGCTGTTAAACACATGTTACTGCTCCACAAAAAAGCCCCTATCTCATTCTACACAGGACATAGACACACATGCAGCTTCTTTGGGCTATAAAATATTGTCCCACCTCCCTGATACAATACCTAGTAACTTTTTTTCCTTTCCCTGGATGAAAAACCGTTGCCTGTTATGTACTTGCAGAACGACGATTGGAGATATTCGAGCTTTTCCTAAACAGCACTATGAAAACTAGGACAAATTATAAAATAAGTAATTTATTAAAACCGTTGTAAGTACAACATAGCAGTGCCTTTGTCACTAGGAAATACGGTGCAATCTTACTTCGGAGATGCATGCATTTATTTTTTAAAAACACAGGCACCGCTATTTCGTATTTATTTGTCAGTACCAGGCTCTCAGCTCTCAATAAAGATGTCCTTCCTTGGCGGAAATATACGTAACGTACGATTGTAGGTTGTGCCACATGGACGGTGAAATATGGAAGTCTGAGTCTGTCCGTGATTCGTGCTCGGACGGCCGATGCAGTTAAGGCGACGGGTCGCCTAAAGCGGAAACTCCGCGTTCGAGTTCCGGTCCGTATAAATTTTCGTCGTCGTCATTCTAATAAGGTGGTTTACATTCGCAGTAAACTGCGGATACATTTCCTCTGTAAAGTTATAAGTGCCGTACCAGGAAATTAACTGACAATACGAAATTTGTTGTTTCAAGTCTCAGTAATACAGAGGTTTGAAATGGCTCTGAGCACTATGGGACTTAACATCTCAGGTCATCAGTCCCCTAGAACTTAGAACTACTTAAACCTAACTAACCTAAGGACATCACACACATCCATGCCCGAGGCAGGATTCGACCCTGCGAGCGTAGCAGTCGCGTGGTTCCGGACTGTAGCGCCTAGAACCGCTCGGCCACCGTGACCGGCTAATACAGAGGCACTAGATTTTATTTGTGGTGACGTAAGTTGAGAAATAGAGCGGTAACACTTCGACTAGTAGCACTGTACTAAAAATCTATTTCTCTTTGCTTTTGAATTTTTTGCATTACAATAATAAAATAAAATTGAAGAGAAAATCCGCATTGACTACTGTTTCTTATACAACACCATTCTTGGTATCTGATGTAGTAGTGTTTGCTGTAAAACTCCCTGTGCCGTTGAGGCGGAAATAGCAACATCGTCAACAGGTCATTTTGTTTTGAAACTGGTAAACATGGCCGGTCTGTCAGATAATATTCGAAATGACATACAACTGCCATGTTCATCCTGCTTTTGAGTGCATTGACGTTTTTCATTCTTTCGTTTCAGATTAAGAAGTATTATATAACTATTCGAGATGGATGAGTGTGAGGTACATTGAACCTATTCCATTTGGGGATCTTAGACGTCAGCGCTGACAAAAAGGATCAGCAGCATCTCGAAAAGCAAAGAAATCAGTTGTCTGCATTAGAATTTCATGGAGTTGGTTAATGGTTTTAGATGACTTAACAATCTTGCGTAAATCTTGCGGACCAAAGGCCTTGGATTACCTGTAACTGTAAAATCTCTGAAGCAGCTCAAAAAGCTGTACCCACTCACTAAAAATTTGCTTGGTATGTCTTCAAACCATCACGGGTTAAATGGAGAAGACATTGACGCATGGCACTTTGAACTGCAATGGGAAGCCCTCCTTGGCACAAAGGCCATGCGCTGCCTACAAACTGACGTTTGAAACAGTTTCTTCATGATTTAACACTTGGAACAAGTCTAGGGACATGCAACAGAGTAACTAGAGCACGACTGCATTGGAAACGGTTTTTTTTTTTTTTTAAGGAATGCTACTTGGAAACTTTTTCGTTTCCACTCTCTGTATGAAGAATATGGAACCGCAAAATATTGGCAAAATGGACTCTTTCAGTCAGCTGCACTTCGATAATAAGTTCACTTATTTCCTCGTAATGTTAATTTATCAATGAAACACACAATATGGTATATTTTATTCCGTCAACGATCACATATTTTGGTTGGAGACGGATCCAAGACACACACATTTCGATAGATGGCTAAATAACATGGAGTTAAAGTAACTCGAGAGTTCATACAAGCACTGTCATGTCCACGTATAATGTCTTAGATAATACTGAAGGTTGGGAAGCGTTAGGGTTGAGCATTGTCTGGCTGAAAGTCGTCTGCTGTATGCACCTAGCACTGGTATGTCTCAAAGAACCTATAGTCACCCTTCCGTCTGCTAGAGTAACTTAATTCTAAGTTGATAATTGCAAAGGCATATCGTAAGTAGTTCACTTAAACTCCGAATTTAGCCAGCCAACCGTAGTGCTGGGCATGGAGCACCATCTAGAAGTGTGTGGAGAACAATCTCTGCTTTCCTGCTTGCTGCCGTATGTGCGTGCAGAACTGCTCAATATTCCTGTATTCTGCTATCAAACTGGTTCCACTAAAGTGACATCCTCCAGTATTGCGGTCAGACGGTTGTGTGGGACGTCCTATTCATCTACGCAAGATACTCTACAGCTGTGTTTCACGTGTGTAATGCTAGCTCTTTGTTAGAGTGCACAGCTCCGTTAGAACACGTGGGAATATGTATAGAATTTTTATCCAGTCGTCTGTTACTGCAGGTCGCCACTGTCGTTGCTTTTCCACTCATTGAATAATAGTATGGGCTGTAATATAAATATAGGTTTATTTTCCGTTGCCTTCTGTAAATGTATGATTATATGAAGTCACGTAGTCCGGTTAAAGACACTTGCATCTAAGATATTAGGTTTTATATCCATTTACTGCTCAATATATACACCTGTATTCAATATTCAGATGATATGGACTTCTTGCGAAGTTATTTTTCACTCTTCTGATCTTTATTGAAATCCTCACACGTGTTCGTTTATGGACTACGTTCGTAAAAGAAATGCGAACAGTTTCATTATATTTAAAGACGAGAGAGAATAAATTGCCTTCAATAGACGTGATACTTTCTCATTTTTTAATGTAATTTTCATCTAGCGAGAAATCCGTTGGAATTCGATTACTCGATAAATAGTACAATTCTCAAGGCTGTCAATTCAACTAAGTACCTGGGTGTTAAAATTACGAACAACTTCAGTTGGAAAGACCACATAGATAATATTGTGGGGTAGGCGAGCCAAAGGTTGCGCTTCATTGGCAGGACACTTAGAACATGCAACAAGTCCACTAAAGACACAGCTTACACTACAATCATTCGTCCTCTGTTAGAATATTGCTGTGCGGTGTGGGATCCTTACCAGGTGGGATTGACGGAGGACATCGAAAGGATGCAAAAAAGGGCAGCTCGTTTTGTATTATCACGTAGTAGGGGAGAGAGTGTGGCAGATATGATACGCGAATTTGGATGGAGGTCATTACAGCAAAGACGTTTTTCGTCGCGGCGAGATCTATTTACGAAATTTCAGTCACCAACTTTCTCTTACGAATGCGAAAATATTTTGTTGAGCCCAACCTACATAGGTAGGAATGATCATCAAAATAAAATAAGAGAAATCAGAGCCCGAACAGAAAGGTTTAGGTGTTCGTTTTTCCCGCGCGCTGTTCGGGAGTGGAATGGTATAGAGATAGTATGATTGTGGTTCGATGAACCCTCTGCCAAGCACTTAAATGTGAATTGCAGAGTAGTCATGTAGATGTGGATGTAGAAGTGCGTGTTGCGGTGACTACTGCAGCCTACATCCATTTGAAATTGCTTACTGTATTCATGACTAGGATATTGTCTACAAATTTATCCTCCTCCTTCTCGCTCCCCTACACACACAGACAGTTTCCCTCCATTTCCAAATTCACTGTTCCTTGATTTCTCATGATATGACGTAATCGACCAAATGTTTCTCTTAGACAAGTCGATTCGATATCTCTTTATTAGTTATTCGATCTACACCTCTAGCCTTCAGCATTCTCCTGTAGTACCACATTTCAAAAACTTCTCTTCTTGTAGGAACTGCTTATCGTGCACATTTGCCAGTTACCCAGTTTGCTACTCATCAAGCATAATCTTTCAGAAAATCTGTACCTCAAACATATTACTGTTTTACGGTTTAGTACCACCTGAAATATACATTCCTAATTTATCTCAAAACAAAAGGGGACCATCAGGCCTGTTAATCACGGGTTTTGAAGACTCTTAGATACGTTGTAGAGGGACCTGTCCTGAGTACATGGCTAGCGGCTATTCATGCGACAACCTCTTGTATCCGAGGCCTTCTGCCTAGCTCCTCTACCCGTATCGTTAGTAATGTTTCGACCAAGGGAGAGTGGCACTGCGTCTACGGTTCACTACTACCACACTGACATTACTAGTTCACATCATGCACGTGTACGGTTTTTTTCGAATTTCATGGTAAAAAATCGTCGCTAAACAGTATATTTCATTCAAGAACGAGACTAGAGAACTCATTTCTCATTGTGATCTCGATTATGTGTTTAATACCGATCGAACCGACTGCTAGGACCAATCGACGTACAATAGACAGCTTGCGGAACAAAAAGCGATAACCGTCCTTGTGCACAACGATTAGACACTTCTTCACAGCACAGTATACTATAACTGCGTCAGGAAAGCTGTTCCTTTATGTCTTCTAATGGATGCAAGAGCCATTCAGGAGATTTGCTCGGATTGACGATCTGAATAACAAATTTAAAAATGTAATTGTGAAATGCACGAAATCTGGAAAGTTAACGAAGGTGTCGTACGAACAGTTTTTAAAATATCTTTCTTCTGTACGTGAAACAATGACGATTTCTCTGTCTTGCTGATTCTGGGAGAGGGCAGACTGATCAGGCAATTTACGATTGAATCTTTGTAGACGGAAGAAAAGCATGTGTGTCCACTGTAAAATTGCCCCCACGAAATGTACACCACTTCCCCAAAGCTGTGATGTTTACTTGTACAGGCAAGCTAAAATTTTTACGAAAATTTGAAAATAATGCTGACTTGATAAAGATTAATAGAGAAACCGCTTCCAGGGACGATTCCATAAAAATATATAAAATGTATTCGCAGTTGCTAATACGGAGAACCACCATCTGTATAATGGAATGACAACAATGAAAATTTGTGCCAGATATGGACTCGGTCCCGGATTTCCCGCTTTACGCATGCGGTCGCCTCAACCACTTTGCCTATCCGTGCACGACTTACGACGACATCCGAACTTCCATATGTCGTCGTTTATGCATCACAACCTGCAGAAGGAGGAGGTTCGCGTTTAACGTCCCGTCGACAACTAGGTCATTAGAGGCAGATAACAAGCTGTCATTAGGGACGGTTGGAGAAAGAAGGCAGCCTTACACTTTCGAAGGAACCGTAAGCCAGATAGGGAAATCACGGGAAACCTAAATCAGAATGGCCGGACGCGGGTTTGAACCATCGTCCTCCCAAACGTGAGTCCAGTGTCCTAAACACTGTGCTTCCCCGCCCGGTTACAGCCAGCACTCGTGCACACTAGTTCCCGTAGGGAAGGGGAGGACATATTTATTGAAAGTTCTTGCATGATATCGGCGGATAAATACTATACTGCAGTGACTGTGTTGTTAAGAAGTACGATGTAGTGGTCCTTCGGACATGCATGAGTGTCCGAAGGAGCAGGCACTGCGGTGAATACAGCCGTCACTAAATACAGGGTGATTCAAAAAGAATAGCACAACTTTAGGAATTTAAAACTCTGCAACGACAAAAGGCAGAGCTAAGCACTATCTGTCGGCGAATTAAGGGAGCTATAAAGTTTCGTTTAGTTGTACATTTGTTCGCTTGATGCGCTGTTGACTAGGCGTCAGTGTCAGTTGATGCTAAGATGGCGCCGGCCGAAGTGGCCGTGCGGTTAAAGGCGCTGCAGTCTGGAACCGCAAGACCGCTACGGTCGCAGGTTCGAATCCTGCCTCGGGCATGGATGTTTGTGATGTCCTTAGGTTAGTTAGGTTTAACTAGTTCTAAGTTCTAGGGGACTAATGACCTCAGCAGTTGAGTCCCATAGTGCTCAGAGCCATTTGAACCATTTTGCTAAGATGGCGACCGCTCAACAGAAAGCTTTTTGTGTTATTGTGTACGGCAGAAGTGAATCGACGACAGTTGTTCAGCGTGCATTTCGAACGAAGTATGGTGTTAAACCTCCTGATAGGTGGTGTATTAAACGTTGGTATAAACAGTTTACAGAGAATGGGTGTTTGTGCAAAGGGAAAAGTTCTGGACGGCCGAGAACGAGTGATGAAAATGTAGCACGCATCCAGCAAGCATTTGTTCGCAGCCCAGGAAAATCGACTCGCAGAGCTATCAGAGAGCTGCAAATTCCACAATCAACTGTATGGAGAGTCCTACGAAAAAGGTTAGTTATGAAACCTTATCATCTGAAATTGGTTCAAGCACTGTCTGCAGCTGATAAGATTAAAAGAATCGATTTCTATGATTTTATCCTTGCTCAAATGGAAACAGATGAATCTTTCGTTTCAAAGATTGTGTTTAGTGATGAAGCAACTTTCCACACTAACGGGAAAGTCAACCGTCACAATGTCTGTATATGGGGCACTGAGAATCCGCGGGAAACAACTCAGTATGAACGTGACTCGCCTAAGGTGAACGTTTTCTGTGCCATTTCAGCCAATAAAGTTTTTGGTCCCTTTTTCTTCGAAGGTGCTACTGTAACTGGACTACAGTATCTGGAGATGTTAGAGAATTGGCTGTTCCCTCAGCTCGAACAAGAAGCACAACAATTCATATTTCAGCAGGATGGAGCGCCACCACATTGGCACTTATCTGTCCTTAACTACCTGAACGTCAACTACCCGAGGCGATGGATCGGCCGCCAGGCAGCCCGTGACAGAGCACTTCATCACTGGCCTCCAAGAAGCCCTGATCTTACCCCCTGCGATTTTTTCTTATGGGGGTATGTTAAGGATATGGTGTTTCGGCCACCTCTCCCAGCCACCATAGATGATTTGAAACGAGAAATAACAGCAGCTATCCAAACTGTTACGCCTGATATGCTACAGAGGGTGTGGAACGAGTTGGAGTATCGGGTTGATATTGCTCGTGTGTCTGGAGGGGGCCATATTGAACATCTCTGAACTTGTTTTTGAGTGAAAAAAAACCTTTTTAAATACTCTTTGGAATGATGTATAACAGAAGGTTATATTATGTTTCTTTCATTAAATACACATTTTTAAAGTTGTGGTATTCTTTTTGAATTACTCTGTACTTCTCAAATTTCTCTTAATAACGCAGACGCCCCAAAATAGTATGGTGTCTGTAAATGTACATTCTGTAATTTTTTCATCAGTTTAGTACATCTGTTTTCGCAGGAATGACCAAATAGCCTTGGTTCGCATCTAGTTGATCGAAGATACAACAATTTTTTTTTTAATTTTTAGAACTGTGTTTCGGTGTCGCTTTTCGGAAATCCGTCTTCGTGCAAGACAACAGCTTTCATTAGCAGATGCGCGGCGTTATATGAATTTATGTTTCGATTGCTTCTACGACAAATACAATCCGGATTTCTGTTTTAGCACTGCAAGCGATGAAAGCGAGAGTGAGTGAGACGATTCCGTAATCCATTCCATAAGAAACGGAATTCACACTTATAGAAAGGATGCTGTGACGATTGCTTTATTAATGAAGTTAGTACGGTGAAAATGACTACATTTGAATAATTTTGCGTGAAATATTTTATTCAATGATATTCTATATGATGAAAGTGAAAAAAGGACATGGGCAGCATCTGAACCGGTACAGCCAGCGTGGTAGCCATGAACGTAGCCTCTGCGCTACTCTCGCTTGGTGGTAACATTACTTAAGTTACAGGTATAGACGGTACCCATCAAATTTAAACATCGATTTTCTCGGAAACTAGAGGCCATCGTATGAAAAGCCGCTAGTCAGGTACTCAGGACAGGTCACTACCCAACATACCTAAGCCCCATCGAGATCCTTGATTAACAGGTCTGATGGTCCCCTTTTCAGTTTAGGATCCTAAAACGTCTCTATGATTTTAGTGATTTTAATCCTAATGACATCAAACATCCAGTATGAGACCAGTACCATCGTCCCAATAATACAGCCGGCCGCTGTGGCCGATCGGTTCTAGGACCTTCAGTCCGGAACCGCGCTGCTGCTACGGTCGTAGGTTCGAATCCTACCTCGGACATGGATGTGTGTGATGTCCTTAGGTTAGTTAGGTTTAAGTAGTTCTAAGTCTAGGGGACTGATGACCTCAGATGTTAAGTCCCATAGTGCTTAGAGCCATTTGAACCATTTGAACCAAAAATACAGTTTCCGACCCTATTAAACCTGAGGTAGATGTTATGATATAACTTGCTTTCAGTACGTAGGGACGTAGGAATTGTAGACAGCAATCTTCTGAGTGATATGCCTATTTAACTACGTATAGAACTTGAAGGGATTATGTGACCAATTAGTAAGTTTTCTCTGTAAAATAATATTTATAAATTCCACAAAAGCAGCGGATAAGCAGAAAACAACATGAAATCCTGAACTACGTGAATAGATTAGATGCTAGGGAGGTGTCACTTGAATTTAAGTTAGTGGATAACATGAAAAGATATATTTTATGTCACTGTAATGGCATGTTTTCCTGAAACCATAAAAGAGACAGAGAGAGAGAGAGAGAGAGACAGAGAGAGAGAAAGGTATTTTTTTAACCGTGAGAGATAAGAGTAGAAAGGAAGAGATATTTCAGAGGAGAGGTGATAGGCATGGATCAAAGTGCCTTGTGAGATACCTTTCGCAAAATATTAATCCAATTTACTTGGTACCAACAGCTGACAAAATACAAAGTACAATTCAGACCATACGACGAAGGAGGCCTCACTTGAATTACATCAACTGGCAAATGAGAGAAGTATATTACACGTCAGAAGGGGTAGTATGGGGTTAGTAGTTAGATGAAACTAGTGTCTGCAGAGGACATATAAATAAGGATTCTCTTTTTAACTTTGTGTTTATTACTCTGTACGTGTCACACGCCAACTGATATACAGGTGAAGAACACAGAAATCTGCCAGCCAATTAATCTCCGAGTGACAGTTAATAAGAGCTGTGGCAGAATGGATATTTATTAATTCATACTCCGAAAAATCTAAAATAGATCACGACGTGTGTACACACACCATAACCACGTAAAACCGTGTTGGACTATAATATTGTTGTATTACCGGTGGCTAGTAACCAGATGCTCGTCTGGACTGTATTGCGGTGCAATATGTGGCATCCAGTAGGGCAGAGTACATTGTCCGGCCGATGTGGGCGGCGCCACGTAATAACGGGCCAGGCGGGTGGCGCGGCCTCCAACCACGCTGGGAAAGCCGAGGCAGCTGGTGAAAGCAGCCACAGTTTCCAACCTCACACCGCCACACGGTGCTAAAAAGCAACATTAACTCGCTCTATAAACACTCGTGTCAGTGAATCACCCGTATACTATTCCTCAGAGTTAGGAAACTAACACTCGGTTTCAGTTTTCCGACAATGTGTAACAAAAGCCTTCACCGAGTGGCGAATAAAAGAAGTTTTAAGAGCTTAGAAATTCCATGTGATGTTTGGGGTAATTTCCTTAAATATATTTAGGAGTGATTATATTAGAAACACTTTCAACGAGAAGCATCTCAAGTAATGTTCCAAAGAAAATAAAATAAGAACCATTCGTACCGACGCAAACAGTTATTAGCGAGCACATAAGACTCAATATTTGCAGTTTAGCGATCCTGTCACTTCGAAACTGTAACATTATTGCTGAATTTTTTTTACGGAAGTAAGTAACGGAGATCTTTCATAAGTTTTTAACTTACAGCAGGGATAATAATAAAGGGGTTGGAGATTATATTTTATTTCACAGTCAGTGATTTCAAATTTCAATAATTGCGCACACAGTTCATTAGTAAACTTCCTATCATTTTATCACGATACAAAGTACAGTTGAAACATAATTCCGAGAACCGGTGAAAGTACTAATCTGACAACATTTTCTGAACAGAGCTTCTTTGAAATGAAGTATGTCCCTGATGAAAGACTAGAACACCCATGAAAGAAACAAAATTCTCATGGAGCAGATTTACACACAGATAACCCTCTTCTCTCTATTCTTGTTGTGAAGATGCCACACTACTGGCTTTTTAACTTACCATAAAAACATCGTACTCTATGGAGAACCACATCGCGCTTGCTCTTACTTATTCCGCTCGAGAAACTTGGGAAGATGTGCCCTTCATCACTTACTCTGGCGCAATCTGTAATTGGCACTATAATCTATTCTTATTTCCCTACGCTGTCGAGAAAGGTGGCTCAGTAGTTAACATACTGGACTCGTATTCGTTTACTCTGACGTAAATTGTAATTTGTACTATATTCTATTCATATTTTCCTACCCTGTCGAGAAATATGGGACAGTAGTTAACGTACTGGACTCGTATTCGTGAAGAAAGAGATTAAAACTCTATTCGGCCATTTAGATTTCAAATTTCCGTGTTTTCTTTATAAACTGTACAAGGGAAATGCGTAGATGATTTCTTGAATGAGCTTGTAATAAGAAAATAGGCAATGAACAACAATAAAAATTTTAGTAATAAAAGTTAAACCACTAATAAAAACAAGAAAGCGACCGAAAGCAAACAAATCAACGTAGTACACTAAAACGATGTTAAACTGGTGAACATGGCTGGTAGCTGATAACGTTAGTCAAATGTGGGAACTGTTTTCAAAAGCTATGTTAGAATGAGCACATAACCGTGCTACTGCCGCTGAATTATGAAATACACAGATTTTAAAATATTTCTCCTGTCTGGTTATTTAGCTATTGACAGTGCTTTCATTTGACGTATTGGGTAACGGCACACTCGTCATATGTCATTAACTTCCTCTTGGCGTATAAAACAGTTATTACTTAATGTGAGCCACATTAAGCCATTAGCCTTATAATGCGTCTCTTTCCGTTCAAATAATCATTATTAATGGCACTGTATCCGCTATATACCACAACAGGCTTCCATGAATGACCTTACTCACACGATCTATAAACTACAATTTACGAAGTGTATTGTAATTGACTTCATTGACTTCAATTGGACCTTTTATAATCTATTACCATTGTTGTTTCTGAATACTGTGAAGAACAGAAAATGTTGACATATTCGAACATACACTTATTTCAATATAATTCTTCGCTATGCGAACCAGTTTAAAATAACTTACTAATATCTGTAGCTTACAGTTTTGAAAATTACCTCCATTCGTGTCAGCAAATTAGCGGACTACAATCTGCTTCTTCCTCCAAGAGTTCGCAGAAGCTAATTGATGCAAACCATCTAAATTCGTGTAAGTAAGGAAACACACGCCATTATATACACACTGTAGATAGATAGAGAGACTTCATAACATAACATAGTCAAAAACTTTGTTTGCAGCTACATGACGCTACATGTAGTGTGGAAAAATATTTATCTTAACGCTTTGTTCGTGTATGATTTCAAATAAATTTATTTAAAAAAAAAAGACTGTGCATTGAGTACTTGCAATCTGCTTGTGTTTCCCTTATATACGTTCGTCAAAGGATTCATTTCTTTTTCTGGCAATTAACAGGTAAATCATACACCCTATGACAGTCTAAAAGACAAAAACGAGGAACTACGAAGGAATTATCTGAATGGGACAGAAATCGACAGAGGTGATATACATGTATAGACAGACAAATGATTCCAATTTTAGAGAAACATGCATAATTTATTCGAGAGACATTGACGGGCACGTGAATAAAACGGCAGTGGTTCTCTCTAAGACAACCTAGTTCAGCAGCACCTTCGGTACCACCTGTGCACTTTTGTTGGGCACTCTAAAACCTTCCTGTACAAAGACAGGCATCCACTGATTCCAAGGCGCTAGCGTAACAGGCTTTCGACACCCAGTATACCTTGCATGCAGTCAGCAGGCGCCAATTCGGCGATGCAACGTCACTCAACTCACTCAACTGACGCGTGTGGAAATGGTTGCATGTCGGACCAGCACCTGGAAATCAGTGAATGGTAGCCTCTGTACAGGCACATTTTTAAAGTGCTCAACAAATGTGCGCGGTTGGCACCGAGAGCATTGCCAAAGAGAGGTGACTTATGGGGACCATATGTCGTTTTATTTTACGTGTGTGTCAATGGTGCACAGCTCTGAACAATAACACAGCAAAGGGAGTGAAGCAGGAGGGCTGAAAAACCATTAACACCCTTTGCTGCTTCACAACACGTCGAAACGATCCCTCGTGGTTCTACCCTGTATACCAGAGCAAACATTGTGCTCGCCCTACACTCCAGAGGGGTCAGATCGCGTTCAGTGAGGTTGCAGCCATACAGTGTCCGTAGAGAAAGATTGAATCTTATAACTGCCTAGTATACACAAGTATTTATTATTTCGTTTTGTAAATAAGAAACGCCTTTTTCTTTCTGTAATGTATTAAACTTGTTGCAGAGGCGTTTCGCCTGTTAGTTTAAGGCGTCTAGATTGATATTATTTTGTTTAGATGTGCGATATTTGTAGATTATAAAACAGTTCACATCTTCTTTTTTTACGTAAATAAGTGATTACTTACAGTAGATGGAGATTTTCACAGACATCTGCGCTTCCTCTCATCTGGTCACAAGCTGGAGGTCGCCCTATAATTTCCCTTACATGACATAAGCAAATTTTCAAGTTACAAAATTTCTTCTTCACAAGTTTTATGTTCTTTGGGCTAACTGCTGTGGGTAGATCGCTATTATTCTTCTGTCACTATCTGTAAATATTCTACCGAAAACTGTTATTTAAAGTGGTAAGTTTTCTGTGTCAACTTATACCTCTTCTTCTCTCGTTTGCTTATGTGCATGTATCCAACCTAACGAACTACCATTTGTTCATTTCTGTTCTCTTTATATCTGTGTGCGTGTGCATGCGTGCGTGTATGTGTATGTATGTGTGTGTGTGTGTGTGTGTGTGTGTGTGTGTGTGTGTGTGTGTGTGTGTGTGAGGGGGAGGGGGGGTGTTTGGTTAGTTAGGGCGAGTTGTAGAAAGTAGAATGTAATAGCTGTCAGAGAGTGGTTGAGATCTTCGGTGTTAAAAAAGCTAATTTGAGCTTTGGTTTAAATGTTTTGTGGAGGGTTCATGTAAAAGTAAGGACATAGAGGTTGGGCGGTATTATTTTGATAACCATCATCTGCTGCAGTGTTAGTCTACCAATTTATGCATTAATGAAAACAGTGAGTTTACTCTTACATGAACTCCTCCACAAGACATTTAAACCAAAACTTAAATCACGTGAGCACCAAAACTTTCAACCACTCACTGACACGTATTACATTCACATTCAACTTTCTACAACTCACTCTGACTAACCCCCCACCTCCCCCCCTCCCCCTCTCCCCACCCTCTCCCCCCACCACACACACACACAGGTATAAAGAGAATAGAAGGCAACAGACGTTAGTTCTCAGCATATACTTCGTCAGATGGGCAACATGTATATAAACAAACAAAACAGGAAGGGATATATAGAGAACAGACAATAATTACGACTTTAAACTACAGTTTTCGGTGATATATCTATAGAGAGTAACAGAAGAATGATGGTGCTCCACAGAAATTACCGCACAGGAAATGAAAATTGTGGAGAAAAAAGTTCGTAATATGAAATAGTGCTTATGTCTCGTGAGAGAAGTTACAGTGCCACCTCCAGTATGTGACCAGACGAGAGGAAACGCAGAGGCCAGCCTAAACTCGATTATCTGTAAGCAATCACTTATTTACGTACAAAAATGTACTGTTTTATAATCTACAAATTTCGCAGATCAAAAGAAAACTGTATCATTCTAGACGCTTAAAGTAAAAGGCGAAACGCGTCTGGAAGAAATCAAATACTTTTTGAGCAAGAAAAAGGCATTTGTTATTTACAAAACGAAATAATAAGTACTTGTGGATACTTAGCAATTATTTCTTATGCCATACCAGCAAATTAGTTTCCGTTTAAGCTCTCTGGGTCTGTACAGAATAGTGTAAATATCAGTGTGCTCCATGCCACTGTACTTCTCATTTTACATGCTATTAAATATGTTCATTGACACATTGCAAAAAAACTATAGTTACTACCACATCTCGATAGATAAAAAGATTTAGCATATTTACCATGCTCAAAATATCTGACTCTTTGCGAGATATCATTTGCGGAAAAACATGTTTTGATATCTTCTACCGTTAACGAAATTTGGGGCTGTTACAAACCACATGATTTACGATGAGCAGGGAGGAATATGGTTGCATTGAGCGTGCACGCGCGCGGCCGCCACAGACCGACATGCTATTTAATATGTCGAGAACGGCGATTGCTATCGTTCTCCTCTCAACTTTAAAAACTATAATCATATATTGGTTAAATTTATACACAGTAAAGTATTATCTAATATTAGCCATACGCACGGTCTACGCAATACGTTTTTACCTGTGCACACTCATTAACATTTGGTGTAGTGGTTTCTTAAAAGCGATATAGCAAATAAAGGAATTCAGTCATTTATCGTGCGAAGATATCAAGCTGTAAGATGCGGAAATTTTTTTTCATGTAACAATTTCCTTGAAACTGGATGGTAAGTACTTCTTAGCTGCCGTCTGCGAGTGCGTCCGTGCTTCGGTGGAAGTTCGTAGGCCGATGACCAGGGATTGTGTACCTGCAGCGTTGCGCACAGCAGAAATAGCGGTTCCACATGGGCAAACTGCGAAGCAGAGACGGCTATGTTGCGCCGCTGAGGCAATTTCCATGTTAACCGCGCCACAACCTCGCAGTTTTGACAATTATCGTATGTTGGCTAAATTTAATACCTAAATTTTTCATTACCTAAAATGAACTAGTCGCAAAGTCTACACAATGTGTTTTTCCTTCTGCAAACTGAATAAAATTTCGCGTAATGATTTACAGTAAGTAACTGTAGTGAATAGCGAAAAGAAATTCAGTTCTTTATCGGCAGCCCTAATGGGAACCATGGTAAATAGGCCACGCCATACGGGAACAGGTACAGGATTGTCTCTGAAAATCTGTACCGATTCTTTCTCATGTGATTTTTGCTAGTTTGTAACTGTACGAGTTGTTATTAAAATAGGACTGGTCACTTTTCCCAGTTTCTATAATAATCCAATACTTCAAAGCCATGGAAATTTAAGAATAAACATGATTATTCCTTAAAAAAAGTTTTATTTATAAATCAAAAAGTTTAGTACTGCTGGTATGGTAAATTGATATGATGGATCTTTATCCGGTTGTTAGCAAAATATGAAAAATCTGTTGGAACAGACACCAAAAAAATACTGAAAAATACCAGATATTCAGAACTAAAATATCGCTATCGGTTTTAACCAGCCCGTTTTACGGATCCCCAAAGCAGTCTCGTGACGTCATCCTGTTGTAGATGTGGAGTGAATTCAACAAAGTTTTCCCTATAGCTCAGCCAAGTGTAAGCAGTCACTCACGTTTCTGCCTGACGTATTCTGCGTCGACGTTTACGTTTCGAGCCACACAGGATTCAGTCGCTACAAGGCCTTTACAATGGTCATGGACAACAACATGTAGAGAGTTTTCAATTCATTGAGGGAGTGGAGATGGAAGGTAATACTCTCCTTTCATGTTTATTGTTCCGTTTTAAGGCTACATTTCACATAACTGGAAAGCTAACCACAAGAACGCGGTAGCCACCTACCGTAGTTGAGCATGAGAGACACTCTCAAAAGTGTGATGTGATTTATACCATTACCAGAGTAAAGATTCACGGTCTGTCTCTATTTGCATAAATTTGGTTACAGCAGTCATGTACAGGGTGTTAAGTGTATTGGCAGAAATACTTTGATAATTGGAACCTTAATATGTACCCACTTCATTGTGTTAGTTATCTTTTCTCTGCGTTCAATAGGATTCCCGCAAACGCATCACATCATTTACCACTTGATGTTTTCTGTACGGTCGTAGCTGCACTGCGAAGTGGACTATGCCTGTCAGTATAGACTTTCCATTTTGCATCCATGTGTCGTCACTTCAATACCCGACCAGCTCCCCAGGCGAAAGTAAACATTAACGGTTGCTTCTGCCACGCGTGCTTGCAGGTGTTAACCAACCTGAAAACATACTACTCATAATAGCTACAGTTATTAGTGTCCAAATGAAGTAAATATTGACTTAATGCTGTTCAGTACACTGTCTTCAGTCATCAACAAAAATATCTACACTTACACCACTGATACCCTGTATCTGGATGTGCTGCACATACGGATTTTTCCATAATTTCGGGAACGAGCCAAAAATTTCGTTTTCCAACGGTTCGGAGCACTACCACACCAGCATATAAGAGCTGTTCTTAGCAGTGAGCTGCCTCAATGATGGATCGGCTGTAATCCGCGTACAGATATCACATTGCACCATTGGCCACGAAAGGCCTCTCACATCAGTTGTTTTTAGGTTGGAATGGGGGAGGGGGGAGGGTTAAAAGACCCGGTTTATGTGTCTTTCCACCAACAACTTTGGGTAAATTGTGACGTCACGTGGCAAAAAAAATCCATTAAAAAGTGTGAGACGAGTTTGGATGTATGTCGTGTGCCCGGTGGAGTGAACCTTGGAAACCTTTGAAAGGTAAATTAAAACTTTGATCCAAATTTAATTGTAAAAAAGTATCTCAGGATTGTATTTACATTTGTGTTAAAGATATATCCTGTAAAACTAATAATTACTTTGAAAATAAAAATTTTGTCGCAGGTTAAAATTTACTGGAAGGTTCTGTTTATATTTATGTAGAAGCTATAGTGTTGTGAAATCAGATGAATGTTTTCGAAGCACACTGTACTTTACAGCGATCGCGGGTATAATTCGAAGAATTTTTATTCGTCCTCTCTATACCTGTTACTCTTGCATGAGATACCTGACACTGGAATATTTTCAGTGGTCATGTAGCACAGTCGCAGCGCTCAGTTTGAGAACCGATATAAATGATATCTAGCCCATAATAAGATCACCAGACAAGAAATTAGTTACACCATATGCGCACACACAGATTAATCATTAAGCGCTTACAGATAGCGCAGCAATAGAGTCACGTGCTCAACCGCACGCGCACTGCCTTTACGTGAGCATAAGGCAGTGGCGATCAGCAAGGCTTTCGAGCAGACATTCTGCATAAACATGGGTAAAAGTAAGGACATGACAGAGTGGTAAAAAGAGATGATTCTGTAAGGCTGTCCCCATGGCCATACAGTTGCGTGATGTTGCTATATTTGTTGGCGCTCCGTGTAGAATTGTTCAACGTGTCTACAACCAGTGGTGCAACACATATGGCCACGAAAAATAACGACAGAGTTGTCGTCGGAAAGAGATCCTGTCTGAGAGGGACCGAAGACGCGTTTCACGGTTTCTGAATCAAAGTGACTTAGAAACGCGACGGGAATTGCTGCAGACAGTGAATGAAGGTCCACCCCAATCTGTTAGCAAGGAACATAGCGACGGAAACTGCGTGTAATTAACATGTGGATTCGGGTCACCTAGCAAGAGGTAATTGCTCACACAGGTGCATAATGACTACAACAGCAAAGTTCATCGGACTGGAAGAACATGTGACGGGTTTTCTGAACACTTTCCCATCCTATCACATCTCGATTGTTCTAAAAAGTCACCGGACTTGAAAACCATACAAAATGTGTGTGACATGTTGGAACGGAGGGTAAAACGTCGACATTAGTTTCCTTACAATTTCGTGGAACTGTGCTATCACATCCTAATCGAGTGGCTTAACCTGGATGCAACGTATCTACATAACCTTTCGGACTCACTTCCTAACAGAATCCAGGTGGTTATCAAGTTCAGGTGCGGAATTACACAGTATTAAATGATGCTTATAATGATTTCTCTAGGATTGAGTAATTATTTTGTCCGGTGATTTAACAACTACAATTGTTAACGATTTCTTGAAATTAAATTTTCAAGAGACAAAATAATAATGATTATGCTAAATTAGTGATGAGAGCAATCCATGTAGCAGGACTGTACGTATAGCTTACCAGGCTTGTCGAGATGAGGGGCAGGCGGCGTAGCGGCCCTTGCGATCTTGGCGAAGGGAGCGCCGTACACCAGCCCTGGCGCCGACGGTGGTGGCCCGTATACAGGGGGCGGTGGCGGGCCCGAGTACCCACCTGTCCACGCAAAAGTTTCTTCAGCATACGCTTGTCTCATTTTTTAAGATAAAACGCCGTATGAAACACACTACATTTTTACATGCCATTCATAGTCACTTTCGCTAGACAATGTTTCGTGAAACAATGATAAAATGTGTAATCATTATCAAAATATAAATCACTTTAACCGTCTTTGAGAATAATTTAGGTGAGATGTGGCTCGAAATACGGAATATGAACATCAGTAAGCACATGAAATCAGTCATTAGAATTTCACATTGTGTCGTACAGTGAAAGAATAAAATGGAACTGCAGTGCGCCATCTTATACGGAGGAAATCCACAAAAATGGCCGTAAGTCAAAATAAATTAGAAATGCATATTATATAAGAACATTTTTCGCAAACAAGATCAAGAATGGGTTACACATTTAGGTAAAGATGAATTATGATACATTTGTTACCTCAAATTATACAATACGAACCACTCTTAAAAAGAAGATATCAATTTACTTAAGATGAAAACACATGGAAAACCACATTTAACAGAGCATATCGCTATTCCCAGCTGCGAAATATTTAGGAAGGGTTGTAGGATGCTCTCTATGAGCATGTAGCTTTCAGATACGGAGACCTCTCTTAGCATTCTACGTGGTGCATACATTCAGCAATGGGGAACTCACGCCCCAGAGCAACCCCATGTGGATTGGAATTATACCATCCAATATGCTGTTCGCAGTCACCCCTTCAAACACAAGACTGCAGGGTTCATCTGTGAAAATTACACACTTCCATTCAGCATCGGTCCAATTACACTATGTAGAGCACTATGCTACACGCACACCCACACGGGCTGAATGAATTTCTGTTTCTTGTAGGTGAAAATGTTTCTATCTTAATTGAAAATATAAATTGTTAGTACTGTTTACGTTTACGGTAAGAAAAATTTGTAAGATATGGGAATATTTTATTTCAAGAATAATATATTCAGTCGTTTTGCGGTACAGGTTTTTGTACAGGGATTAAATAAGATAATCTCTTCCTAATTGAATGATGTAGGTGAATAGTTCGATGTCGTTTATAGCAACCTGTAGTCAGAATAGGCACAGTATTATTTTCTAAGGTTGTCATTATTATGGGGTGGTGGGTCGAATCAACTTATCTAGTCTCTGCCTGGCTGTCAGTGGTACATACGCAGCTGAACGTTTGACAAACAGACCAAGCGACTCTCGTCACCCAACTCACAGTTTGTCAGGGAACTGAAAGTCATAAGACAGCTGAAGGTTCTGAAAACAATCGACTATTAGGCATCGCTGGTTTTCACGATACAACTAAAGCCACATATCGGTTCTGTTGAAGGGTATTTATTTTCTTTCGACGTGATTCATGACTATGATGAACAACTTTCTTCACCTTTGTATCGTAGCCAAAGCCTTGAGATGACACTTCGTGGCTTGTTAAAAGCTCTCTAAACTTCGGTCTATCCGGCTACTGTGTATCTAGGAATACATAGTTTCAAAAAAAGGCTGAAATGGGGTCCTTGTGGTCTTAATTTTGTAAATTCCAGTAGTAAACTACTCTCTGGTCACAATTAATATACAAACGCGATTCAACGGTATATGCAGTACGATTTTACATCATTCTTACATCACGTGCCTATTCATTCCTGTGCAATTTCCTCTTTCGATTTTCTTTTTTCCATATTATATCAATTATTTCACTATAGTAGGTATTTTGAGTCATGTCATTTGTCTAAAGTGATGTTGAGTTAACGAAATAATGAAACGCGTGGCAATTCTGAATGGAAAGTACTGTGAAACGGATTAGGTCAGATAGAGTTGGCAAAATTATCTTCATCAACTAGCACTTCCTTCTTCGTTTGGTACGGACCAAGAATAAAATGGCTCTGAGCACTATGGCACTTAACATCTGGGGTCATCAGTCCCCTAGACTTCGAACTCATTAAACCTAACTAACCTAAGGACATCACACACATCCATGCCCGACGGAGGATTCGAACCTGCGACCGTAGCAGTCGCGCAGTTCCGGACTGAAGCGCCTGGAACCGGTCGGTTACCACGGCCGGCTGGATCAAGAATATAATTGAGCTATAACGCACCAACATCTTGAAATTAAAATCCTTACAGTGTGCTTCTAATTCACAGTTTGTTGCAAACGACGTTAGAATTTGAAATATGCCGATTTTGTGGTGTGTGATACTGTGGGAAAAGTGGTTTATCGTAAACAACATATAGTTAGAGAAAACGCTAACGATTTAATTACAAACTATGCCGTGAAACATTTACTGCATCACAGGGACCTGTTACGTTACAGTGCATTAAAAAAGGTTAAATATCGGGAAAGTAATGATAATTTGCTTTTAATATTCTGTCCCTCTTTAATGTCGAGATGAACTGAGTTTAAACATTCAACCGTCTAGAAATCACAAAACATTATTGCTACTGTTCTAATATGATATATTTACCGATGCGACGCGGAACTCTGTTTTCCGGCAAACTTTCAATGTGGCAGTGAATACCTGATGCCGTAATTCATGGAAGTCACACCTCGTTGTCTCACATTTTCCCCCCAGTCCATTCTCGCATATTAGATCTTAATTATATTAATCTATATGTTTAATTTGCTGACAGTCCCATAGGACTATTGTCCAGTGAATTTCTGGATTACATTTCGATGCACTTAAATTGAAACAAAAATGCAAATACTTATCTCTTCAGTTACTTTGTATCTTTACTTACAAATAAAAGTAATTATTGCATTCATCAACTTCTACGCAGGAAGGAAGAACACAAGGACTTTAGTGGAAGCTCATAATTATTGTTGGAATAGAAGCTCAAATGTATAAAGCTTACTTTACAAGAAATAAATAAAATTCTAGATACCTTGTGCCCTGTACGTACATGGTTTTTCATACGTTTTAATGTTTTATGCTTATGTGTAATACCACATACATTCTGTTATTTGAACGCATCTGTTTCAAGAGTTTATGAACAACATAAATGGCATAATAAGCTCTAGTCTGATAATCTGTTAAAATATCTTTATCTTTGCATTTATTGAGACAGAGACAGAACTAATGCATTTGCTTATCAATTATAACTTAAAGAATCTTTCTGTTAGTATCCATAGGATCCAAAATATTTTTTGCGCTCGGTGTGGAATCGATAATCACACTGTAGTAATGGACTGTCCTTAAGTACATACGTTTGTAAACCTATTTCATTAAGGTTAACTACATTAAATAACTATAAAATGATTGCATCTGAATGTGAAATTTGCTTAATTCAATAAATAAAGGAATTTGTGGACTAGTTGCAGAAATGTGATTATAGTGCGGTATGATTACAATAGTTTTATTTGTATAAAACGTTCTGTTGGGACAATGGCTAGTATGAACCCTTAAAAACGCAACCACGAATCATTACTATCTTTCCATCACTATGGTTACGATAAATAACCAACGATATGCCTGTAATGTTAATGAAAATCTCTTTGAATGGTTTTCCAGGGGCTATTTGTTGTTACTCCGAGAGAAATGTAAGAATAGCAGGTGGATTGTGATGTAAGTGCATTAGTGTACGTATTCACCCGGAGATACTTGGGTCATCAGAGTCGTCTGCGTTACCCCTCAGCAGATCCAAATGTTTCACATAAAATGCAGCAGCAAACTACATCTCATGAATCCTAGAATCAATGCGTCCCACACTTGGAGAATCTCTCCCTTTCCCTCCTTCAAAGTTTCCTATGGCTGTAAACATATGCAGAATTACCATAGGAGGTTCTTCTACTCGCTATTCTAATTATGTAAAAGAAACTTTAATATCGATTTTGTAATGCCCTCTATTTCCACGTTAAGATACGGCCAAGAAAGGTCAACTGCGGTAGCAATCTTTCATTACTGTGAGCATAATTTTCTCTGATTCCTTAAAGCAATGCGTCCAGTCGACAAAGCAATTTTTCAGCACCTGTTTCGAAAACTGCCTTTATCATGTAAATTACATCTGCGTACTTCCTTGTACAAAACCACGAGCTGTGAGAGCAACTGCCCCTTCCCGTCAGGCAATGGTGATTCAGTTCCCTCATGTGGTGACTTTCACAGTCCGACTCCAGGCTCCCATGAATCAGTATATTTTTAGTCAATGTTATTCTGCCAGTCATCTGAAAATACAAGTTTCTGTAGATCCTCAGTATGTTACGTATCTCGAGTGGGATGTGTCTTCTGAGACATTGGTAGCTGATGGTCAAGTTCTGAATGCGTTTTCAAGCAATGGAGTAATCTTATTGGTATGGGATGTCATTGAATCTCGTCACTTTCCTTGGTTTCCAAACATAGCTATTATTCTCAGCAGAACAGATGTCTGAGGAATTTAGCCAAAATAAGAATAAGACACTCTCTTCAGCGCACGCAATGTTTTATATTCTTGGAAAACGAGAATCAGTATATAATTATATGTGGCATAGCACATCAGTTCTGATGGATGCTCATTTCGCTATTCAAACTCAACTTCATGTTTGTAATTCAGCAATTCCCCCATAAGCCCAAGTCTCTACCAAACACAAAAGAAACGTGTATCGAATCTGTCTGTAATGATTATATAGTTATTTATTGCTTTACACATACATGTTTATATGAACCCCAGAGAGTACCTTGTGGTGCCTGGCGCAGGGTGAATTGTGTACCACTATCACCTCTTCTCTAGCTCCCGCTCGCCCCACTCTTTGCTTCGTGAATGTTCCGCGTGGCAAATGAGTGTCGGTAACACTGTGTAACAGCTCGAGTTTTACCGTCATGTTCGTTTCGTGAAATACATGTCAGATTTGCTACAACTTTTCTGGCGTTACGTATTCAAAACTTCGTCTACATTTATTTTTACGTATATAAATTTTATTAAGCTTACTGCAATTCGCCATCATTCAATTTCTTTGACATTCTGCGAACATTACAAGCGTGTATACACTAAAGCGCCAAAGTAGTTGGTATAGGTATGTGTATTTAAATACAGAGATATGTAAACAGGCAGAATACGGCAGTGCGGTCGGCAACGTGTATATAAGACAACAAGTGTCTGGTGAAGTTGATAGATCAGTTACTACCGATACAGTGGCAGGTTATCAAGATCAAATAGAGTTTGAACGTGGTGTTACAGTCGGCGAACGAGTGATGGGACACAGCATATCCGAGGTGGCGATGAAGTGGGGATTTTCCCGTACGACCATTTCACGAGTGTACCGCGAATATCAGGAATCCGGTAAAACATCAAATGTCCGACATCGCTGCGGCCGGAAAAAGATCATGCAAGAACGGGACCAACGACGACTGAAGAAAATCGTTCAACGTGACAGAAGTGCAATCCTTCCACAAACTGTTGCAGATTTCAATGTTGGGCCATCAACAAATGTCAGTGTGCGAACTGTGCAACGAAACATCAACGATACGAGCTTTCGGAGTCGGAGGCCCACTCGTGTACCCTTGATGACTGCACGAAACAAAGCTTTACGCCTTGCCTGTGCCTGTCAACACCGACATTGGCCTGTTGATGACTGGAAACATGTTGTCTAGTCGGACGAGTCTCGTTTCAAATTGTATCGAGCGGATGGATGTGCACGGTATGTGGACAATCTCATGAATCCATGGACTCTGCATGTCAACAGGGCACTGCTAAAGCTCTGTAATGTTGTGGGGCGTGTGCAGTTCGAGTGATATGGGAACCCTGATATTTCTAGATACGACTCTAACAGGTGACACGTACTAAGCATCCTGTCTGAACATCTGCATTGATTGGTGTCCATTGTACCTTCCTACGGATTTGGCCAATTCCAGCAGGACAATGTGACACCCCACATGTCCAGAATTGCTACAGAGTGGCTCTTCTGAGTTTTAACTTTTCCGCTGCCCAGCAAACTCTCCAGGCATGAACATTAGTCAGCATATCTGGGCTGCCTTGCAACGTGCTGTTCAGAAGAGGTTTCCGCCCCCTCGTACTCATATAGACTTATGAACAGTCCTGCAGGATTCATGGTGTCTGTTCCCCCCAGCACTACTTGAGACATTATTCGAGTCCATGCCACGTCGTGTTGTGGCATTTCACGTTCTCACGGGGAACCTACACGATATTAGGGAGGTGTACCAGTTTCTTTGGCTCTTCGTGTTTACATCGGTATTTTCTCTCATATCTTACAAATCAGACAATAAACACCATGATCGTTTTCAGACTAAAACTTATAGTTTGATCACTATTAGAAAACTTTGTTGGAAGGATGCTACGCTTTTTGTGCACTTCGCCTCGCAGCGTAGCCATGCGGTCTTAGGCGCTTGTGACGGTTCGTGCGGCTCCCCCCGTCGGAGGTTCGAGTCCTCCCTTAGGTATGGGTGTGTGTGTTGTTAGTGTGTAAGTTAGTTTAAGTTAGATTAAGTAGTATGTAAACCTAGGAACCGATGACCTCAGCAGTTTGGTCCCATAGAAATTACCATAAGTTTCCAAAATTTGTGCACTTTAATAGTTCTTTAAGTGCTCTTGTGAATACTGATTTTCTGTTATTTAACAAATCAAAGTTGAATGAAATCGCATCCCTTAGGACGAATGACCCACGTTTGTTCTTCATTAGTACTAATCCCTTTCGTGACGTTTCTGAACATTGTGTTGTTTCATGTTTAATAATTTCAACATGTTCCTTCTAGTTGAAACTGCGATGTTTCATAAACGTTTACTCTTGTCTCATGTGAGTAATTTTAGCTGTAACTAAAGTGTTCCTTTTGCATTCCTACTGAGAACGTGTTTACTGGTTGGTTGGTTGGTTTTGGGGAAGGAGACCAGACAGCGTGGTCATCGGTCTCATCGGATTACGGAAGGATGGGGAAGGAAGACGGCCGTGCCCTTTCAGAGGAACCATCCCGGCATTTGCCTGGAGTGATTTAGGGAAATCACGGAAAACCTAAATCAGGATGGCCGGACGCGGGATTGAACCGTCGTCCTCCCGAATGCGAGTCCAGTGTCTTACCACTGCGCCACCTCGCTCGGTGTGAGAACGTGTTTACTATCAGCGGGAGTGTTTCGCACATTTTTAAAAAGTTATTGGTGTGAAATAGTACTAGGTCTACAATTTTGTTTCCACATGGTTTCTCGAAGTTCCAAGCTTCATTGTTCAAAATTAAGCAAAATTTACGATTCAAAGTATTGGCCATCGCTGACCACTACTTTCTCCCGTCTTTCGAGCAGCATACGAATCCCGCGGTAGAAC
Organism: Schistocerca nitens; assembly: GCF_023898315.1. NCBI lineage: Eukaryota > Metazoa > Arthropoda > Insecta > Orthoptera > Acrididae > Schistocerca > Schistocerca nitens. Next base: position 525,249,026 of record NC_064616.1, on the reverse strand, counting down.
TGGACGTCTTTTGAGGAGATCCTGGAATCAATCCAATTTTGCACATGTTCATATAACCGGAAGTGCTGATCAGCCAGGTCGTGTGCCACTGATTGGGAAAGGTGGTAATGATGAATGGCGTCATTGGCCGGGAGGCTCTTGCGGGGCAGTTCCGGCCGCCTTGGTGCAGGTCTTATTACATTCGACGCCACATTGGTGACCTGCGTCCCGGATGGGGATGAAATTATGATGAAGACAGCACAATACTCAGTCCCTGAGCGGAGAAAATCCCCGAGCCAGCCGAGAATCGAACCCCGGCCCGTAGAACGGCAATCCGTCACTCTGACCACTCAGCTATCGGGCCGGACGTGGTAGAGAGCGGGAACATTGAACTGAAGAATCCGGCGAGTGGGGTAGGACTTCTAATTTCAACGTTTCCAAGTACGTTTTGACGGGTACTGCGACGTTGGGTCGAGCAATGTTATGCTGCAAAATCACGTTTTCATGTTTATCGCAGTAATGTATGTGGCCGGTTGTCTTTAGTGTTCGGCTCAGACGTAGAAACTGCTTTCGATAACGAACTCCTGAGGTAGTTTCCATCGGTTTCAGAAGCTTCGAAAACGGTCTGTCTTCCACCGCCATGCCGATCTTCGGCGCCAAAATCACAGTTCTTGAAGCGTGCAAATCGTTTTCTACACTTCTTTCACTAAAAGGTGCCTCACCATAAGACTTACCCAACATTTTATGATCCTCAACCGGAGGTTCCTTCATGTTAAAGTAGAAAATCAAAACTACCCACAAAGGTCGAGAACTGGGCTCGTAAGTTGGCACACTCAATCGAGAATAACTGTATGATAGAATAACAGATCGACTAATGTTTTGATGGCGTTCTTCTTATAAATACTTAAGCTTATTGTATGGTATTTACCACATACTACCTGCACCACCACTTGCTGTTACTGTCATCTATCGCAAACCGGCGGAAGCAAAGTTGTAGAAGGGCATACTGAGAAGTAATGCCTCCGAATTGATGAGAAAGCTCTTAAAGATTTTAAAATAAAACTAGCTTTCTTAACATTCTAAATATTTATCTTTCTTATCTACATATTTACAACCCTCTGCCGCTAGAGGGTTCCTAATTATAGCGTGTGACATGCCGGCGTGTAAAGCAACTATGTCGATGCGTGATAAACAGAGTGCTTCCACCTAGTTTCGAATTCGAAGATCTCGTTCACACATGGAGCACCCTCCCCTTCAACATGATAGTGCCACACCACACATGAGCGCTGCGACCTCTGAAATAATCCCACACATTGGCTCAAAAATGGTTTAAATGGGTCTAAGGACTATGGGGCTCAACATCTGAGGTCATCAGTCTCCTAGACTTAGAACTACTTAAACCTAAGGACATCACACACAGCCATTCCCGAGGTAGGATTCGAACCTGCAACCATAGCAGCAGCCCGGTTCCGGACTGAAGCGTCTAGAACCACTCGGCCACAGTGGACGGCCCACGCCTTGGTTTCACTGTCATCCATCACAGTTTCAAATTGGCGCCATTCCATTTCCATCAGTTTTCAAAACTTAAAGAAAACCTTAGAAAACTTCACTTCGATACTGATGAAACGGTGGAAGCAGAGGCTGTGGTTCCGTCAACAAAATCAAAAATCTATAGTGACTGTACCAACAAACTGGTCTCTCGTTATGAGAAATGTGTTGGTCACCAGACTGGCTATGTTGAGAAACAAGCACATAGACGTAAAGAATAATGATGTAGAATGTTAATAATCTTTGTTTCATTCAAATACCTTTAAGAGTTTTCACATAAATAAGGAGGCGTTTGAGTGTGTGTGTCTGTTTATGTGGAGAGGATGAGAGAATTCGTACGAACGAAAGGACGCCCAAACAACTGAAGCTAGTTGTCCTCATGCAGCAGCTTGAATAATTGTGTAATAGAAAGATTTTCTCTTATCCTGTTTTCTTTATTTTTAGGGCAAAGTTGCGATGATTCAAAAGAGAAAAATAAAAACAATACCTCATAAGACTAGATTTTATGTTTCCGAGTTTTATTCTGAGTGACCGCAACGATTAAAGAGCGTAATTAGTTGCATATTTGTTGATGGTACGTGTGCAGAGGCCTTAGACGTGTACGTTTCAGGCTTTCCCCGACATGTGGGCGCCGATGTTTTGAAGACGTGTTTTCTGTTTCCACTGCTGTACTGAAACTATGTGTGTTCCAGTTTATGACTTTTCCTTACTCTAGTGAACTCTTAAATTTGATAATGATACTGTCTGAAATTGATTTTAACTCAAAATTTACACCTACAGTTACAAACCCACAATACGGTATGCTCGTACATTGGATATATTGTTCTCGACGTACCAGATGACGAAGAAGAACTGTACTGGAGGATCTCCACACTCAAGGAACATGGAATCAAACAGGTTCCGCTTACACCATTCTGGATATCGTGAACGAAGGGAAACATCTGGCTTTCAAACGTCTGGTGTTGGAGGAATAAATGTCATTGCTACAGTGGATATTTCTATCTTGATACGCGGGTGCATATTGTGTTCCATATTTCTGTAACAAACTAACGCCAAGAGTACAATGAGAAATAAGGGAATAATTTTTGGTAAACGTATTATTAAATGCCACTGGTTTCGTCAGCGTAAATTATGCAGTGGAGTTGGTTTGTTAGCACTGTATTAGTATCCTCGTTAAAAAAGGTCTCCGCAGCCTTGCCAGCATTACCAGAAGTTGTTTCAAAGCATAAATATTTTGTGGACATTCGGTCTTTCTCAGAGTAATTTTATGAGACAGAATAAAAAATCTTCAGGTTTGTTTCCATCAGGAACAGCGTGCTCGAAGACCATGTTAATGTGATCCAAGGCAGGAGGAAGGGCAGCATTGGTCGTAAACATTAATCCGTTTACTGCAGTCGATTTCACTTACTGTGTAGCTATTTTCAGTGCAATTATAACCAAGTCATAATGGCACATCGTAAGTAAAAGCACACATGGTACCATATTGACATTACAGATAACAAACATTTAAACTCCTTTTTAACAGCTTTTTTCCTTTGATGTGAGTGTGGTAATATGTGTGATTTTATTTACGATGATTCACCATGACTTGGATATTATTGCGCTGAAGACAGCCACACAACAGCTGAAATCAATCTATAATGAATAGATTAAAATTGACGTTCCTCCTGTCTTGGATCACACTACAATATTATTACCATCTCAATTAGAATACGGAATCTAAATGATTTTTCAGTTAAAGCCTACCGTGGTCCAGTGCTTTTATTAATGAATGGTTTCTTTTTTTAGTGAAAAACGTGACTCTTAAATTGCACTGAAGGCAGTTCTGGGCGGTTCTTCTCCACAGAGATTGATTTTATTCTTTAACTTCTGTCTTTTGTTTTCTTCCTTCTAATGTTTGTGTAGGTATCCACATACCATTTACCGTTTATCACCTTAGCCTCCTTTGATTCGTTGGAGCGACTGTTTAGAGTAGCTGAATTACTGCTGTATTGTTGCTCCCTTGTGTATCTCTTCACTATACCTCTTACGTTGGAAATCTCTTTTGCACTTGGTAGGGAGGTACGCTTGCCCTTACCTGAGACAATGTCAGTGGTTGTGCGCAATGCATTCATACGTCAAAGTGGTTTGAGTTTACTACTTAACACAACGGGTACAGAACACTGTGACTGCTCTAGGCGATTAATCTCATGAATGATCCTGTGCTTATTGCTGTTCACCTTATTATCGTAGAAGAAGCAAACCGGTACGAAAAAAGTATCTTCTTTATGTTGTTTATAAACCTCTGGAATCCCGTCTGAAATATACAGCAAAAATGTTGATTTTAAACGAAAGAAAACCTTTGCATGAGACAATCATCAAAACATTTGTATTCACCTTTACTGAACCGACTTTCCTCTGTTGATTGTAACAATAAACAAAGCATTTTGAGTTATATCTATAAACAAAGAAATTTATTTTTTTATTCACTAGTTTCCAACCTACCATGCAAACCTAAGATATTTGGTCATACTTGTCAGCACACTGTTTACAGAAAAAACTCAGATGTATATTCTGACAGCTTTGCCAACGTATGTACGTCAGATCAATGAAAACAGCTCATAATACAATCAGGTGGACCGCGAATGATAAATTCTATTTCCTCAGCAGTAGACAAAGGTAGCCACCAAAGTATGAACACAGTAATGGCCAGTAATCATTGCTAACAGTATACCAGGAAGTACTTTATACGCTCAATATAGAGAGTTTAGTAATCAGTTCGACCTATCCCTCATCTATTCCTAAAAATACAACTGAGGGTCAAACAGATCAAGACATTCACTCCTTCAGGAGTTTAATCTTTGCTTGCATTAAATCACCAATCCCTACAACGTAAACTAAGAATCATGTGCTGTCAGGATATAAAGGGCTATCAAGATGTAAAGAAGATACACATTTAAAAACTACCGAATTCATCAAAGAGGATATAAGTATTGCAGATTGTCAGAATTTACTTAAGAATGCTGATGTACATCATACTATTTTAAGTAAGAAATTCTACATTTTGTTCAAGGATTTGATAGAAGTGTCAGGTAGCGTAGAAACGTGCATCAGCAAACCGCAAAGGATGTTGCACGTATCTAGAAGGTAAACGAAAAGAAAATCTCACATTGGACAAGAGAACTAGTAAACAGATGGTCAGACTAAACAATTCAAACGATGACAGGAGCGGGATAAGATATGTCAAATTGACGAAACCTGTTCGGAAATTTCTTCCAGTGGGTGTGTTAACGTACAACGGAAATTTGATAAAACTATTGAAAACAATAAGGATATTAATAAAATGAAACAATCTTATTCTGGGGATACAAAAGCCTTCATAAGATAATATGACAGCAAAATTTTAAGGAAACGAAGCAGAAACATACATTTGCGGGACAAAACGTATCAACAGTTAATAAGGGAAACGGCACAGCTAGTAACAGCTAAAAACTGACCATCATTCGATGTTGGCTTTCAGAGTTCGAGGAGCTCAAGAGATTAATAAAAAATACGGACTGTCTATAATACAGAAGATGGTGTTCTCAAAGTAATATCAGAAAGAGATGTAAGACATGAGGTGTGAAGAAAAAGAAGCGCCCGAAGACGATGGAATCAGGAGGAAACGTAGTACACAAGGAACTCGAAAAATTATTTACAGGGTGTCTACGGAGTAAGACGGTTATCCTAGATCGTAAAATAGTTGTCATCATTGTAATTCTGATATCAGTAGAACAAAGCTTAAAAATATATAGACCAGTTAACCTCAGCTCCGTAATGCACAAGATATTCAGTAAAATTATCACAAACAACAATAAAAACTACTGGATTTTAATAAAGCAAAAGCACTTGTTATACTTCAGTACACGATTTTCAAATCTTGCACGAAAATGTAGAACGAAAATATGAGCACACTTTACCACTTAATCAGGTATGAACCGATTTAGAGAGAGATTTTGAGTCAATTAAAAGTAAATCTATTCTAAAAGCCATTGAGAAATAAGTCGCTGATTCCTCCTATGTTAATATACTAATTAATATAAACATAAATGCTACATCTTCCATTAGAAACCACTTGCATTGTGAAAAATTCAGAATTGAAAGAGTAATCAGGCAAAGAGTGCCCATATTATAAAATCTATTCTCAGCATCCCAGAGGAAATTTTCAGATCTGCTAACTCGGAAAGAGAAGTAATACAAGTTAATTGAAGATATCTGAACCACCATTGTTTTTCTGATGCCTTGTATTATTTTTCCTAAGAACAGAAAACTTTCCACACAGGATGGAATAGATTAACTCCGGAAGTCGTATGTAAACTTGAAAATATAATATAACACCATTAAAGTAATGTACAATCAACACACCGAATAGAAAGCAGTACAATTCAACACATAAGACTTAGAATAAGTTGTTAGGTTTTTCCCATCTAGCATATTTGAAACCAACATGTCGGTGTAGAATGGCCTGAAATGATTTGATAGGCCGAGCGGTTCTAGGCGCTACAGTCTGGAACGGCACGACCACTACAGTCGCAGGTTCGAATCCTGCCTCAGGCAAGGATGTTTGAGAGGTCATTAGGTTAGTTAGGTTTAAGTAGTTCTAAGTTCTAGGGGACTGATGAACTCAGAAGTTAAGTCCCATAGTGCTCAGAGACATTTTTTGTTGACTCTATTCCGGGTTGGTTCAAATGGCTCTGAGCACTATGGGACTTAACATCTATGGTCATCAGTCCCCTAGAACTTAGAACTACTTAAACCTAACTAACCTAAGGACATCACACACATCCATGCCCGAGGCAGGATTCGAACCTGCGACCGTAGCAGTCGCGCGGTTCCGGACTGAGCGCCTAGAACCGCTAGACCACCGCGGCCGGCCTCTATTCCGGGACTGTCGGCGTATGAAAATCCTTGCTGGTGAAATTGCATATGCAACTGATGACCTCAGATGTTAAGTCCCATAGTGCTCAGAGCCATTTGAACCATTTGATTTGATACATTACATACATATCTGTCTATCGAAAAGTTTACAGTAAGATATATTACCAGTCTTTAATTGTAGCCAGTGCAACATGGACATTTAATCCAAAAGTAGCTCAAATACTGAGGGTTACTCAACGAGTATTGGGGAGATATATGTTGAGGGTGATTAGTGAAGATACGATAACAAATTAAAGGGTCTGAGAACAAACTAGAGTTGAAGACGAAATTATTACTTAATTAAAATAAATTTGTATGGACTGTACACGTAGTCGAGGAAGTGGGCGGGAGACAGACGAAGGAAGTTCTTCATCGGATTGGAAGAAATAAGAGAAGACCAAAATTAAGACCTTATGGAAGGAGGATGAGTGGCATTAGAAAAGCAGCAGGAGCAGTATGGGTTCCAGTATCGAATATGAGAGGTTTACCCACCAGTTAATGGATACACACAACCATATGAATGGAATGTTACATTTATATTTCCTTCCCTTCATTCCTGCCTCACATTCAATGTGTCGTACTTTTGCAATGTAGATATTTTTTCAGCTAATTTACTACTAACTTTTAACATATGTTGGACTAAATGTAAGGTTCGTTATATACTCACGGAAAATGTCCCAGTCAACACAAATACGATCTGAGGTGGGATGTTAAAGCATGTACCACTGCTGAATCGTTCAGTCCTGCAATCTGTTTAGCTCTCTCCAAGAATCTCGTTTAAGCACACATCAGTGCCATCAGAAACCCTCAGACCACAATAGTACCTGCGAAGTATCGGTGGTTGCTAGCAGTCGATTTCGTGCTGTTGAATAATTCACACTACCAATCACTGTCCCCCCTAATTAAACATTTATGCTAACTCTCTCTCTCTCTCTCTCTCTCTCTACGTTGCCAGATGTTGCCTTTGTGAATTTAGCCTCAGCTGGATTTTTTTAACCTTTCGTCGTTCGGTTGTAGCTCTCCAAAGCAACTGATTCCTTATGGCAGTAACAAATGATGCCTCTCGGCCAGTTCACGAATTTTATCCGCCGGTATACCATGTTCATTACACGTAATTCTATTCATATACCTATTTGGTTCCCGAATTTCATTCATTGCCACCTATGTCTATTATCCATATACCCAACTGTTTCACTAACTCTCTCATATCACTCCGTCACCTAAACATCAGAAGTATGGTACAAATATTTAGCATCTCATTACATACACGGAGCTGATATTTGAACAAATGATCGCAGCACGAAAATATTTTTTGTCGCTACCGCCACTAAAAAACGCAGAGTACCTTCTAAACTAACAAGGATTGTGGAACACTTTTGTGCACGCTAAATCCAAAACAGTTAAGTGTGACGAGGGCGACCGTTCGACTGGTAGTAATTCTAATAGAGTGCTATGCATACCCTAAAACGATGCCAAAAGGCAACTATCCTCCCTCCCCCCAACCCGCTAGCTAATACACGACATCAGCAGAGTAAGGATTCATAAATGGTTACGATCTGCCATTTCGCCGCTGAACCACAGCTTTTATTTCCTGTAGCGGGCCAGTGACTCCGCTCGCGAAACGTGCTTCGCTTGTGCTCACCGCTGTCGAACTAGAGGCCGTGCAAATAACATCTCCGCAAGAATCCCATAGTAGCTCAAAATCGCTGCACCGAGGAGATACGAAAAGTTCCATTAGTCCTTAAATCATAACCGAGCAGAAAGTATTTTAAACCAATGTTGACACAGTGCCAAATTGTGCAATGCTCTGTGCTCTTAATATGTGTTTAATGTACATACCATGCATGAAAGCATATGAGGTCTCTGTGTGTCAAAGTGAAGCTCTTAAGCTGGAAAATAAAATCTGAAACCATGTTATCACCACAGAATGCTATCGTTCGTTACTAAAGCGTTTTATAACCGTTACGTAATTTCAGTCACGAAGATTTTTGAAATTACTGTAAAATGATATAGTTCAACTAATTTTTCACTCTCTAACAGAAAGATTATGCATATCAAGAGAGAAAGTAGAAATATACTTCTAACAAAATAATTCGTATATTTTTTTCCGTAACTGAGGCTCCTGACCGAGACAGATTCATTTTAGGGTAACGTTGTGTGAAATCCGCTATCAGTCACAAGTGAAGGTGACTTACTTAAATCACGATTGGTTCAGTGCTTACATCTATATTCAAGTGATTATGCATTCAGTTTCATGCTTCCTCATAGAATGCTGGAGTTCGCTGTTTAATCTAGAAGACAAATTACGAAATATTGACTAGAGAGACGTGTGAAACCATAGGATGTTACAAAGTGACAAGAATTGGATGTACTTAAATATAGGTGGAGTATCCAAATCGTAATTACATATTTCTCAACAAAATAATCATTTCAATCGGATCATAATATTCGTAAGATGGGTTTTCATAAGATTTAAATAAATTACTTGACTTGTTTGAATGTTACGAAAATTCAACGTGTGATTATAGATTACTGTCCCATTTATGTATATGTTTGTAATTTGATTTATGTAACAGATTATGTACCAGACAATTCTCCCATTGAAACAAGCGAAAACTGTAACTATGTCCGCTCGCAACTACTAATAAGGAGGCTATAAATCATGTATTATTATTTAACGGTGAGTATGTAACGAATTACAAATTGACAGTAACTATGTCATATGTTAAATTCTGACAGCCGGCCGAAGTGGCCGTGCGGTTCTGGGCGCTACAGTCTGGAACCGAGCGACCGCTACGGTCGCAGGTTCGAATCCTGCCTCGGGCATGGATGTGTGTGATGTCCATAGGTTAGTTAGGTTTAATTAGTTCTAAGTTCTTGGCGACTGATGACCTCAGCAGTTAAGTCGCATAGAGCTCAGAGCCATTGTTTTAAATTCTGACAGTGTGGTTCTGCAATCATGTATTGATTTTGTTTACTTTCATGTGTAATACCACAACACGTATTACCTCTAGACTCTTTAACGATACTATCAAATGTGAACACGTGGGATGCTGTCAGTTCTACATATACATGCATATTCTGCATACCATTGAGAAGTTCATGGGGACTGTAGGTCCCATTGTAACAATTATTAACGCTACTTCCCATTCCACTCAAGTATTATGTACAGGAAGAATGACTGTTTGAATGCCTGGTGTAATTAATCTAATCCTGTGCTCACCATCCCTGTGGGGCGATACGTGGGGGTATATTCCTAGAGTCATCACTTTGTGGAAACATGGTAAGCAGGCTTTATCGAGATAGTTTGAGCCTATCTTCAAGCGTTCCAGTTCATTTCTTCGGCATCTCTATGAGAATATCCCACGGGTCGAACAAACCTGTGACCTTTTGTGCTGTCCTCTCTGTATACGTTCAGTATCCAATGTTAGTCCTGCTTAATACAGGTCCCAGACACTTTAGTAATATTCTAGGATGGGCGCAAGAGTGATTTTCAGACAATCTCCTTTGTGCACTGATCGCATTTCCCTAGTACTCTACCAACAAACCGATACCTTCCACTGTTTTTACCAAGGAGTGAGCCAATGTGATCGTTCCATTTCACATCCCTACAAATTGCGTCACCTAGGCATTTGTATGAGTTGACCGATTCCAAAAGTGACTCGCTGATACTACGTTTTTTCGGTTTACATATCTGAAGACTTAAAGCAAGCTGGCAAACTTTCCACCACTTTGAAACATTATCAACATCTTAATGAATATTTGTGCAACTTTTTTCAGGCAGTACTTCATTATATATAACTGCAACATCTGCGAAACTTCTGAGGGTAACGTTAATATTGTCTTAAAGACCATTAACATACAAAATGGACAGCACAGATACCAGCATACTTCTTGGACACACCTGAAGTTACTTGTACATCTGTCGATGACAGTCCATCCAAGATAACATGCTGTGTCCTTCCCATCAAGAAATTCTCAGTCCAGTCACAACTGACACTTGATGTTCCTTATAATAGTACTTCTGATAATAAACGTATGTGTGGTACTGAGGCAGTGCCTTTCGGAAACCGAGGAACACTGCGTCTCTGATTGCATTGATTCATGTTTCTCAGGATGCAATGTGATAAAAGTGCGATTTGGGGTTCTTATGATAGATGTTTTCGGAATCCACCCTGGTTGGCATGGAGAGGTAATTTTGTTGTAGATACGTGACTACGTTTGAGCTCAGTTCATCTCATCTAGAGATAAAATTCTAATTGTCATTGACGCGTGAAAATAGGAATATGGTGATTCAAATTATTACTTTGGTGGAAAATGTGCAATTATGATTTCGTTCACATGATTTAGTAACAAATGGGAATATATAATTTGGATACTCCATTTATATGTAAATACACCCTAGTCTCATTGCTTTGCCACTTCCACTGGTTTCACTCCTGAGTCAAATATTACGCAGTTTTCCTTTTAGCTTAAACAATGAACGCCAACAATGAATGTCGAGATATGAAACTGAATGTGTGATAACGCGGAAATAGGTATAAGCCTTAAACTGGCTGTCATTTAAATATACCAACTTCAGTTGTGAATGGTAGTGGATTTTATTCAGCATTACCCAACAAAATACATAGCCTGAGATGGCTTTTACCTGCTTGCATGCTGATAGTAAAATGTATGTTTAACAGATTTTTTTTTCATCTTGGTGGATCGTTGGGTGCATAACGTTTTATGACAATAATGTTTTACCCTTTCTTAATTACCGTTTAATTCTTACTTATTAAAACATACAGTACGTCGCAAAAGTAATAGTTACTTCAAGACTATTTTGTGTTTGACTTTATGCTGGTGTGTTTTTATAAGACTCTGGAAGAGATGCAGGCCTATAATACTGATAAGAAATTTGCCTCTGTGTTGGGCGCGAGCAGCATCGTCAATCAATGTGTCAATGACGTGAGGCGGCCAGCATACGAATTTCAGATTAACCGACCGGTAATAAGAAGTATACTTGATAGGATGTGGTGCACTGCCATCACTGCATGCGTGGAAGACAACAAAGGCTTGTCGTTTCCTTTGTTGCCTTCTGCGCTCTAAACATCATAAAGTTGACTCCTTATCACATCCCAACAGATAAAGCATCGCACGTCTGTCTAGAAGATTTTGTATATCTCAGCCACCATCCATACACGGAAACCCTACCACTCGCATCTCAGTCATGAAGCTTGATGTATATAATGGTTGAAAATTTTACAACTTTTCAATTATCATAACTGCGATAACCGTAGGCTGCGTGTGACTCAAGTAATAGTAATACAGGGAAATATGCAAGATGTAATATACACCGTATTTGATAATAGTCACACTCCCTTTGCGAAAATTGCATTTTACTTAAGGAATGATAGAACGATATTTTCTCATTTGCACTACACGGATCAGACCGTAGAGACAGAAACTAAACACTCCCAAATTAATCTATTCATTTTACACCTTAACATACACCACCGACTTATTGATCCTGATTACTAAACAGTTATTAATTTGCGTCAATTTGACAGGTAATACATCCAAAATACTGTCAGAAAGCGTAAACCAAAGTCATCCATAAAAAAATCGACAGGAGGGAAGTGTCCGAAAGGTGTCCTCCGTTTGTGCATTGCAATTTCCACTGTCTATACAACGATAAAGTTCTCCAAAAATGTTGTCCAGACGAAAATTTTATGGTTATTGGGAAAACACACGTGTGGTAGACGGAGACGCACAGTCATGGCTTTGATTGGCTCTCAACCCAAAAGGAAAGCAAAAATTTTGATTCATATAGCTTAAAACAATTATTATGTCTACCTGGAGAGTTTGAGAGAAAATAAGTTCAAATAGGGTTAGTTGATAAAAGAGATCAACCTTACGAAAAAACATTCATGAAACATATTCCACAATGATTAAAATGTTGTCGGGGATAGGTGTGCTTCAGAATTGTGTTCAACTATTTACAATTTGGAAACACTTATTCCTAGAAGATTTGCTTTATTCCTTTCAATGAACAAGTGTGCTGCGTAACTCTGAGCAGATGATTTATTTTATCCGGCTATGCGAAAGAGTAGCATAGACTGCGTTTCATTACATCCTATGTATGAGTCCAAAATTAAATGTATTAGCTGAGAAAAGGATAATAAGCATCGAAACTTAATACGCAAGCGAGACGCTTAACCCAAGGGACTCGGGACTCGTATTGGAGGGGAGCGAGACACAAATGTCCCCGTGGCCATACAGCTTTAGGTTTCCATGGTTTCACTAAATCCCTTTAGGAAAATGCAAATTCTCGCCCACATTCGTTGCTCAGTTTCGTACTAAACAGTAGTGCTCCGTCTCTAGTCGACAGCCTTTTCGTTTTGTTATTGGTAACGGTGCAGAGAGGCGTAAAGTCATACTTTACGAAAATGCAACATGATTAACTAGATAATCAAGTTAGGTATTATTTGTAATTCTTAGCCGTGGCAGAAATCTGAACGATTAACCTTCATCAAAATATCAGAACTGAGTATCTCTTGGCGAGCGTTTTCTAGGAGATTCTGATTAAATGAGATTTGTGACGTCAATCACTTCTCGCTCTTTACACATTTTTTTTTAAATTGGATACTCCATTTGCTAATTCGAAATTTACCAACGGTAAAATAATGATTTTGTTAAAAATATCGTTTCGAAACATCGACTACTATCAAAAGTAAAGAAATAAGTTGTAAAAGGACGGTGACAGACTCTGATTTGTGTGTCACTGTTGTACTGTGGAGATTTGACACGGGAAAGGTGCTGTTTAAGTCAGCTTGAAACGAATTAAAATATTTTATGGTGTCACAAGTTCAAAATAGGTAATAACTATCCACATAGTCTGAAAAGAAGAGAGAGAGAATCGAATCGATGAGGCCAGTGTCCTGCTACGATAATCACATTTGGAAATGAGATACTGAAGTACGATTCATTTGCCAAAAAGAAGGTAATACCGATGGTAAAACGTCGAAATTTCAACTAAAATCTCTAAATTACACTGTTGGGCTCAAGTAACGGGAAAAAGAACGACAGAAGAATCCATACAAAAAAGAAAATTGAGAGAAGGTATGGAAACAGTGGATGGCATTAGAAGTACCTTAAAATTCAGAAGACAACATGATTAATACAGTTCCAAGGCTACATTCGACAAATAAAATCCGCAGCAACGGCGAATGAAATAAAATCTTAAAGGAAGCTCATAATAAACGCCAATGTTTACATTTTGAGATTCATTCCCAAAATTACCATGTATATTTGGATATAAGTAGAATCTCCTACGTATCGAAAATAGATGAAAGAAGCTGGCGAAAAATTTTTCAACTGCGATTTACTCTTAATAAACTGAGATTGATTTAAGTTTCATAAAGTTGTTCAGATTATTCACGCTGACCAGTTTAGCCTATATAAAAATTAATACTGTGATGAATACAGTATGAAGTATAGATGCGACGCGCTATGGACGACATAGCTAGAACACCTATCTCAAAGTAGCAAACTGAAAAGTGCTAGATATCCACTCTCTAAGGCTGTTAATAATTGACTGTGGCTCAATGGCCTGGTGCAAGTCTTCCAATTAGACGCCAATCTGGCAACTTCCGGGTCCTGTATCTACCCCAGATGTCAAACCTGGGAAAAGGGTCCTATAGTTTAACTTAGAATCCGTACTATGAGTCGTTCCTGGCGACTCCTCACATCGTTGAGAGATGAAGGCTATACAGAATGACTATCTGAAAATTTCCGTGGACCGCCGAGATTCGATATCGCGACATTTCTGTTGGCATATTTTACCACTAGACCACGAGGTCCGACCTCTGTAAGACTTGAAGAGTGTGAAACCATCAGGTCAGATAAATTAACATTTCGTGAGTGTCATCGCCCGTAAGGATACATGAGACTCAAATGAAAATTATACCATAAATAACATATACGAAAATGCACAAACAATTATGATCAGAGAACTGTAGATGGTTGCTACTGTGAGAATGAAATTTTATGCAAAGCCCCCACTGCCTGCATATTGCATTCAGAGCCTCTAAATGTGGCTAATTATCAGAGGGATGCCCTTATGTTTCTGCGGAATCTCACACCATACAATTTATGTAAGAATCCGCTGTGATTTTGGGTTGGTGGAGGACGACAGCGAAAATTTGCCGACCAACCATTTTCCAAATATGTTCTCCTGTCATCATATTTCTTACTTGTAAAGGCCTGAGTAATCCAGGTATTCGTCATTCGTCGCAGAAAGTTTGAGTATTCCTCGCCGCATGTATCTAGATATTGCCCTGGTGAGATGTGAAATGGCAAGTTTCGTGACTAAAGTAAATAAACAGGAGTAGCGAGCGACATCTCTGCGGGACAAATTGAAGTACAGGTTGCCGGGTTTAACTATCAATTGGTACTCTGCTCGGCGGAGTCTACGTACCTATCGCAATCTTGAGCCAAACTCAACGCACACGCACACGCCTATAACCATTGGCTCAGTGGTGCAGTATCGACTTCATATTTCATTCGAAGCTTCACGACCCGTTGCGACCAAGTGGACCAAATAGCGGCAATCCTGTACTAAGTTGTGGTATTATAGTCCAGTAACTGCTCGTTACTACGTATAAACCTCTTATATTCATTAGTTTCACATATGCGTCAAACATCAGTTTAGTTCAAATGGTAACCTCCTATCTTGTTCCTGGCAATGGGTTAAGGGAGCGACGATGCAGCAATACCCTCTCAAATTTTTCTCTGCCAGCCTTGACATATCAACTGTTACGAATTCTAGAACCGCCTCCTCACTTCGCAATATTGAAGACATCGTCCAAAGCGAGTACCTATGCTAACTACACGTCACAAATTATCCATATTATCATGATGGTAGGGAAGTCGTCTATGAAAAATAAGCTGTCGCAAACAGTTGTCTCCTCCCGTCGAAGTCCTTGATACCATGCCAATCTTATGAGATGGTAATACCAACGTAGTTCCATGTAGTCGTATTAGAAATTAAATAGACTAAAGAACGTTAGGAGAGAAAAACACTAAGACGAGAACACCAAAAATGGTTGCCATAGTTGAAGCAACTGATAGGTGATCTTTCCCTGTCGAATTGGAAGAAGTTCGTCCAAATCAAGTATTCGATTTAAATGCCGTAGCTCAATGCCATAAAGCGTTGTTTTTTTTTTTGTATGTGGTTGGGGGGGGGGGGACAGGGTAAGGGTGGGAGTAGAGTAGAAAAATATCTCGCAACATATGTAATAAGCATCGGTTGACGAATCGTAGGAACAAAACAGGGCCGGCCATTGTGGCCAAGCGGTTCTAGGCGCTTCAGTCCAGAACCGCGTGACCGCTACGGTCGCAGGTTCGATCCTGCCTCGGGGATTGATGTGTGTGGTGTCCTTAGATTAGTTACGTTTAAGTAGTTCTAAGTTCTAGGGGACTGATGACCTCCGATGTTAAGTCCCATAGTGCTCAGAGCCATTTGAACCATTTTTTTAACAAAACAGGATTTGTACATATTATGTTATCGTATATTGCAACTCTGACGCTTACTCCACAGACGAATTTGTATCTGAACCGGAGAGAATGATGAACTTACGTAACACTTGCATGTACACAGGAGATAAACAAAACTGAACGGCATCCGTAATCATCAGTACAATTTATGACTCCTTGAGTGGTGTGGTGTGATTTTCCGTCTAACTGACTCGACCATGCGTGATATTCTATCGACTGACTAGATAAATGTTTTTACGTTTTTGAGGAAAATTTTGACATTACTATTTGACAATTTATCTCTAGCTGTTTCATACATTATAACGTGTCAACATACTTTTGTTCTGCAGGAATCTCACTTTTTAAGTAACACCTTCCGAAGAGGTCCATTGTGTCGGACTGTTCGATTCCTCTGCTTAATGCCATAGACTTTAGGTTGTGGGGACAAATAAAATACGTGGTTAACAAATGGTTCAAATGGCTCTGAGCTCTATGGGATTTACCTTCTGAGGTCATCAGTCCCCTAGAACTTAGAACTACTTAAACCTAACTAACCTAAGGACATCACACACATCCATGCCCGAGGCAGCATTCGAACCTGCGACCGTAGCGGTCGCGCGGTTACAGACTGTAGCGCCTAGAACCGCTCGGCCACTCCGCTGGCACGTGGTTCACACCAACATCCTTTAACCAAATATTCATAACGCTTGGAATTGGTCTACAGAGCACAGATATTATAGAGTGGCTTCGCGGATACTTGCCCAGGTGTTGTCACGCACTCATTGCTGTCCGAGATGTCACTATAAGTATCTCATGTTAGGTGGCTACTTACGCCACATTATATAATCCAGTAACAACACATTGCACGAAATATATTCACAGTAGCACTGTGTCTTCTTTAGACCCCAGAACTTTCGACCCTGAACATTTTTTAACATTGTTTACAACGAACATAAAGTACATGAAAGTAAAGGCGCAAAGTGGAAGTGCTGCAGAATTACCAAGTCATATTGGGCTTTCTAAGAAATGTTGCATAAAATTGAGAATAAAGGTATGTGCAGAGATCAGGATACTGAATCTGCTTTCATCACAGTCACTCAGTCACTGTCTATGGATGCAGGGATCCAAAATACAGTAATCTTCTCCTAAATGAATCCTGGCCAGCGCTGACGTTACAGCAGTTACGTAACCGAGAAATTTACCTTTAGTTAAGGATTTTGAAAAACCGTGCAACGCGAGTAAGTATGCTAACTGTACGTTACAGACAACAGAGATTAGTATGAGCACACTTTGGTCGTCAGCGAATGCTATTAACCTGAAAATCTGACTGAGATATGACAATACATCTTCATATACATCAATGACAGGTAGAGAATACACTGAATTTTCATGTAGAGTCGAATCTCTCACGCAAGTCAATCGGTATTGGGGGCTGCTTTCGTGGGTTGGAATGGGATCTTCAGTTCGTCTAAAGCCATTCGTTCAAGTGTACTGTAGATCAAATGGTTCAAATGGCTCTGAGCACTATGGGACTTAACATATGAGGTCAACATTCCTATAGAACTACTTAAACCTAACTAACCTAAAGACATCACACACATCCACGCCCCAGGCAGGATTCGAACCTGCGACCGTAGCAGTCGCGCGGTTCCCGACTGAAGCGCCTAGAACCGCACGGTCACCGCGGCCGGCGGAGGAACAAGACTTCCAGGCAGATGAGTATAGGTCTGTAAACACAAAACCAGTTAGGGATAATGCAACAAAAGTCGCCGATGTTTTGGGGGGATTTATCTACGCAAAAGAGTTCTCATATAATAATAGACCCGTGAGAGACGCTGACGCTATTTAAACATCGTAATGTAGTTCAACGGTTCCCGTTGCTTCTTGATTTCTAACTTACACCGGGTCCAGTCTTGCTAATCCTCTTCCAGTAGTCCTCTTATAGCGATCGCATCGCGAATATTTCCAGACCAGCTTCACACCTTTTAGGTGAACAACTACGCCCCCTTCTCTGGAAGACTCCACTATATACTCTTTCGGTAATTTAATTTTGTTCACTCTCTAAAGTTCTCCTTACCAAAGTGGGTGATTCAATTCAATTCGTTCTATATTGTCACCTACATTCCATTTTAGTATTATGTTTTAGTTCCACACCTAACCCTTACTAGAAAAGGAACCACTTCCGCTTCTTAAGTTCTTCTTGAGCGGTTAATGAAGAGTTCGGTGCGAGGTGATGTATGAAACTTTTGTCCTTACCGATATTGTTAATTTTTCCAATTCATATGCCGATCGTTGACAAGACGATTCAAATATTCTTAACGCTCTGCAGGCTTCAGATCTCTCAGTTTCGAACCGTTTCCTCATTGTTTTCTACCTGCTGATATTCTGTTTCCTTCTTATTGATTAGCAGCGTAATTTACTACAATCATCTCTCGGGTTGTATCTTCCATCTTCCATACCACCAACTGCAATTACTAGCCGGCGAAGAGAAGAGTGAAAAGGATATAGTCAGCCAACGGTATCCCCACGTTACATTTCCTTCAGCGGGTATTAGGGTTACATTGGATTGGAGGCCATGCTTCATTCAGCCCCTTTCCGTTCTGAAGTAGATTTGATCCACAAGAATTTAATTACTAAACGGAAATGTAAAATTTCATCGTGATATACCAGGAACGTTTTTGGGTTAATTCATTTGTCCCTAACTGTTTTCGTTTACTGTTCTGAGTCGTGCACAAACTAGGGCACAAGGTGCCAAATCATAGAAAGGAAACACGAGCACCACTGCTGGAGATATTCACACGGCAAGATACTGGCGTATGAAGCAGTGTAAGCCTCGGAGTAAGCTTTACGTTCCATGGTAGGCGTGGCACCGGATGCAGTACGGATTTTCAGTCTCGATAGCACGACGATGCTGCCGCATTGAGACTTCTAGTAAACCACAAATTTATTTCGTAGCGTATCTGTGATAACATCCCCTGTGTACGAAAAGAAGGAAGGAAACTAAGAGCTTAAGCTCCTGTCCACAACGAGGGCATTAGCGACGGAACCCATGCTTGATCTGGGGGAGGATGGTGAACAAGGTTGGTCATGCATTCTTTAAAAGAAACCATCCTGGCTTTTGCCTTGAGCGCCACAAGGAAAGAACTGAAAACTTAATTATGGATGGGCAGATGGGGATGTGAACCGTAGTGAATGTGTGCGCACCGAGCGAGGTGGCGCAGTGGTTAGACACTGGACTCGCATTCGGGAGGACGACGGTTCAATCCCGCGTCCGGCCATCCTGATTTACGTTTTCCGTGATTTCCCTAAATCACTCGAGGCAAATGCCGGGATAGTTCCTCTGAAAGGGCACGGCCGACTTCCTTCCCCATCCTTCCCTAATCCGATGAGACCGATGACCACGCTGTCTGGTCTCCTTCCCCAAACAACCAAACCAAACCGTAGTGAATGTGACTGTAGTGTCGTCCCACGGCTCCTTCTCAGTCTGTTCATTAGGTACTTGAATTTAGTGGTCTATCTAGCCCAACGGGAAGGACACACGTAACAGTGCACTACTGTTTTTATATTTTTTGAACGCACAGTTGGAAGATGACAAACAAGAGAAATTGCATTACGGTGTTTGCAGAAACTTTCTGAAATTATAACAGTTGTTTTTTAAATAAAAGCCATTTGCAGCATGGCTGCTGACGATCTACCGGAAGGAAAGTACATGGTTACCACCTGCACTTAGTCTCAGAGACATGGCAGAAGACAATCAGTCTTATGAGGATTAATGTTATGAGCTATTACCATAACAGCTAGAGGGGAGTTGTAATATTAATGTGACAAATTTTCTTTGGGCCAGAGCACTCTTTTCTGATCACCTGACACGGTGCTTCAAGATAAGAGCAGTCTCCGAGCTGTTTCCAACTTCACGCCACCCCGGCCGCTTGCGTACTGTTGTGAGAGGGTGGTCTGCACGTCACCTTTAGGTGTCGCGAACGATCAACACCTAGATCCTATAAGATACATGCTGACAACTGAGGTACCTATGTATCATAGGGACATTTGTACTGGACTCGGCTATAAAGGGAACTTTTGGAGAAATGAAATCCCAAGAAAACTATACCGAAGTTTAAAGTATATGTGTTTTCTATTCATGAGCAAATATATAAGAAGTACACAGGGGGTGCAGAGATTCTGCACAAAGGAGTCAAGTCCTAGGGGAGGTAAATTTGCTAGCAGTACTAACTGTGAAAAGGCGAGGCGTGAAAATGCAAAGTTCTACACCGGAGATGGACCGTCCCATGTTCGGCGTCCGTGTGATTGACGCCAAGAATCAGTCTGTTCTAGAAAACGTTGGCTAGGATATCTGTTCTCCACCTTCCCTTTTGGTGGTGGCAGTCGGCCAATCCCGTGTGAAAAATTTCAGGAAGTATCGAAGAAGTAAAGGAAGTGTACTCCGTCTCTTTCCACGTGTGAATGCGAGCTGAGTTTCCTTGTCTTGTTTGGTAAAATTAATAATAACAATTGTTGCCTATTCGGCGTTTCATAGGGTTGGACTGAACGTTGCTACTTCACAGTCCTGGAGTGAGGGGGAGGAGGGGGGGGTCCTTTGATCAATTGTCTTCTTTCAGCGTTATGACGCATAGGATATACGCTGAGCTATGAATTCGCACGAGGATGAGTTAACAACCACGTGGTTACCGCAGGAGTGATAAAAATGCATTCCGTGCAGCTCAACGTGACCATCATAGGTCCCTCGGGTGGAGTAACGCCTGCCTTCAGCGACGCCGGCCGGGCGACCGACAGAGTCTGTTCTAAGGAGGGAATTGTGCCCTGTAGGATCCAGAAGAGTAGCATCTGTGTTTTGATTGTATGTACACTGTGTCATCTAGCACTTCTGATTTCGCCTCTCAGATTCTCCTACGTTAACACTGAAAGTCTGTGTCGTATATCACTACAATATGGCTGTCCACCACATCAAGCTTCACATACAATTCAGAGTATTTCAATTCCGGTTAGTTCAGTTCCTTTATTGATTAATGGTGACGGTCAATAAAGAAAATAAAATGAACTTCTTATTTGTGTACCACAAGAAATCCTTTCCCGACTGAAGACTTAGGCTTCAAGTAATGAGTTGTCATCGACAGAGTAACTCGAGCATGCATTTTTCAGTTATATAACTTTTCCGTGTGACGCGTGAATTTTCTTACAGTGTGTGAATACTGGTTTTATGTTCGGTACGGATATCTGTAAAAAGAAACTATACCATTTGAATTTCCTGTCGGTGGAGAGAAGGCTCATCATATATGATGGGTATATGGCGATCTGGGTGGCTATTTCGCCTCCCTCACCTGTCAAAGTCGACAAGAACTGGCTGCCAGCGGCTACATCAACATGTAGCTGTCAACCAAGTTTCTCCAGGAACTACGCTGGACAACACGATGGATGCTATCAGCCACTCGTGGTCTATCACTAGGAGTGAAGCTGGAATATACTTCAAAGAAGAGAAGATGGAGATTTGGAACTAGATTTCACCAGCTTCTCTACCACGAGGAATAAACAGCAAAGTGAGCTTATCCTGAAATTCAGAAATTCAAAAACCTGAATTGCAGAGACTAGGCAAGTGTCATCAACTGCAAACGTTTCAAATGTATCCTTGTGAACACTGCTTCTGTCGGCGATAGCTGCGCAAACACTGTCTCCACGTCACGTACGCGTACACCATAATTACTCTATAACGCAAACGTTTCGGGTTGCACTTTTCTGGTATGAGACAATCCAGGGGGGGGGGGGGGGGGGGGGAGCAACTCATGAACAACTGCCGCACCATGAAACAAGATTAAACTTATTACTTCCTTACCACTAACTCTACGCGCAACACTTTTTGCGAACAGTATCCACAGACGTTGCTGAACGTACTTACAAAAATATGTCACTGTACGACACATTGTTCAAGAGTATGACGTCAAATACTGAGAAGCGTGAAAACTGAGGCATCATCCATGATGTTTTAACTTATTTTTTTGTACTACTAACTTAGCCTGCCCGGTTAGCCGTGCCGCATAACGCACTGCTTTCCGGGCGGGAAGGCGTGCCGATCCCTGGCATGAATCCGACCGGCGGACTAATGTCGAGGTCCGGTGTGCCGGCTAGTCTGTTGATGGTTATTAAGGCGGTTTTCCATCTGCCTCGGCGAATGCGGGATGGTTTCCCTTATTCCACCTCAGTTACACTATGTTGGTGATTGCTGCGCAAACACTTTCTCCACATACGCGTACACCATAATTACTCTATAACGCAAACATTTGGGTTACACTCGTCTGGTATGAGACGTTCCCGGAGGGGTCCACTGGGGCCCGAACCGCACAATAACCCTGGGTTCGGTGTGGGGCGGCGGTGGGGTGGGTGGACTGTGGTGGCCTGTTGTGGGCTTGTGAACCACTCACAGTTACGGCGGGACGAAGCCTCTCCGTCGTTTCTAGGTTCCCGGTTCAATACACAAACATTGCTTTGCCTTTCGATCCCTATGCACAAAAGATATAAAAATTCCTTTCGCGGAAAATTTAACTACTCGGTAGTATACTAACTTCCTCAAACGTACAGATAATGGTCCGTGCGCAGTTTACTTGTAAAGTCTGGATAAAAATACACGATGTTTGCACCCAGTGGCTCTAGGGAAAATCTCTCATCTTTCCTTATATAAACTTAAGAAGCAAATATCCTAGTAAACAGCTAAGTATTCAAATCTAAAAATATAGGCCCTAACATTTCTTCTTTCATGGCTCACAAACAATAACGTGTTTGAACCACGGTTAAAGTACGAGCAGACTTTGTGTTTTAAAAATCATTTTTAATAAGGGAGGATCTTTCCGAGAGGAAACGTTGCGTTGCTGTATTTGTAAACAAAAAAAAGATATATTGCCTCATAAATAACGACACAATGTTAAAGAAAACGAACTTTAATCTTAATGCATGTATGTTTGCTCTCAAACTCTTTATAGTTGTCTCATATTGCTTAAGTCCCCACAACAGCCTCTTGAAAGTTGACTGGAGACACCTATTAAATCTTCAGCCGAACTTTGTAATACTTGTAGCCCTAAAACAGAGGAAGGGTAGGGTTTTGATGAATATTAATGAAGACGATAACCTTGTTGTAGAGAACGATGACAGACAACGATGGAGCTCCTAGTGTGGTATAGTCACCTTTCAATAAAAGTTCTGCATTATACAGGGTGGTCCATTGATAGTGACCGGGCCAAATATCTCACGAAATAAGCATCAAACAAAACTACAAAGGACGAAACTCGTCTAGCTTGAAGGGGAAAACCACATGGCGCTATGGTTGGCCCACTAGATGCCGCTGCCATAGGTCAAACGGATATCAACTGCGTTTTTTTTTTTTAGGTAGGACACCCCCATTTTTATTACATTTTCGTGTAGTACGTAAAGAAATATGAATGTTTTAGTTGGACCACTTTCTTCGCTTTGTGATAGATGGCGCTGTAATAGTCACAAACATATGGCTCACTATTTTAGACGAACAGTTGGTAACAGGTAGGTTTTTTAAATTGAAATACAGAACGTAGGTACGTTTGAACATTTTATTTCGGTTGTTCCAATGTGATGCAAATTCCTACAAGGCCATGGTTTTATGAGGAAAATGTTTTGACCGATCGATGATTTTCACCATCATTCGACTCCGCATTAACCACGCCTCTTTTCCCCTGCAATTACATAGAATCAGAATTTACGGTTCTCGGAGTGTGATTTTGAGTTAGAAGCTGATGTAACTCACACAGAAAAATCTGTAGGTTTTGAAAACATCCGTACTTTCATATTTATGTTTCGTTTCTGGTTAAATTCACGAAACAGTGAGAACTGACAACAAAAACGTTCAATTTACTTCTAACGCTATTTTTTGAAAATATACTGTGGAAAATATTGTGACAGCTTGAGCTTTAAAATCTGTAAATATGCTATTATGTATTTTCTATCTTCAATCAAGTATACATTGTAAACATCTGTTTTAGACCTGTAAAGAGAGTACAAATAAGAAAAATTTGGGTACCAATAAGTAGGTATACGTTGCAGAGCTCCAGAACAAGAATCACCGTGGCAGGAAGGAGTATGGAAGTAAGTACATTTTGCGATGCTATGACTTATTCGCTCTGCAACAATACACTTACAGGCACTGCATCGTGGTGTCAGGTCTTAAGGATTTTAATTTAGTGTGTCTTGAAAAAAGTTGGAGACGCCTCCACAAAATCGTTAAAAATCTTCACTTAGAGTTCTATAAATCCCTGTCTCTCATAATGATACATATTTTACTTTGTGGAACAGCATAGTCCTCATTCTTTGAACCCAAAAATCCCAGGTGTGCAATAATTCCAGCAGTGATTTTCTCCATAAGATTTCCCAATGCTATTAAAGCACTATATAAAAAAAATTCGAAATTACCTAGCAAACTGTATCTTAGAAACAGCCAGCTAACGTAAAATCCAGAATGAGAGCACTGCTGTAGTCTTTGTGCATAATCACTGTAGGAAAGAAGTATAATCGATGCCTTGACTGATCAAGCAGTGTAAGTGAAACACAAATAGTAATACTTCACTACGCCCTTTATACACCTAACACCAAAATCAAGAATCAGATTCGTTATGGAGAAGTAGTATCAAACGTCTTTCTCATGAAACTATAATCGCAACAGAAATTATCAGAGACAGTCTATCGCTACATGTCCAAGTTCAAGATGTTCTGGCAGCACCAGTTCCTCGACAGGGCTCCACCTCTCTGTTGTGACTGTGATTCCGAAAACTGTAGCTAGACACTCTCCGGCTACAACAGCAGACAGCAAGAGACTTCGCGATTACAGCAGGAAGTGGTGTTTTGGGATGAAATACCAACGAACACATGTCCAGGCTCGGATACCCGTACGTCTTATTGTTATTGTGCGAAATAAGAGTAGAGTATAATAATATTATGGTGGCCTTTATGATAATATTTTCGGTGATTTAATAAACTTATTTGATGCTCTCAGTACCACCGTACATGTATGTATGTGTTTAACTTATGGTGGCTGATTTTATGGGTAATGTCCAGTAACTACTCACATAAAAACCAAACGTATGTAATGTAACGTCCTGAGCAATTCGGATGCAAAAATTCGTTACTACACTCCTGGAAATGGAAAAAAGAACACATTGACACCGGTGTGTCAGACCCACCATACTTGCTCCGGACACTGCGAGAGGGCTGTACAAGCAATGATCACACGCACGGCACAGCGGACACACCAGGAACCGCGGTGTTGGCCGTCGAATGGCGCTAGCTGCGCAGCATTTGTGCACCGCCGCCGTCAGTGTCAGCCACTTTGCCGTGGCATACGGAGCTCCATCGCAGTCTTTAACACTGGCAGCATGCCGCGACAGCGTGGACGTGAACGGTATGTGCAGTTGACGGACTTTGAGCGAGGGCGTATAGTGGGCATGTGGGAGGCCGGGTGGACGTACCGCCGAATTGCTCAACACGTGGGGCGTGAGGTCTCCACAGTACATCGATGTTGTCGCCAGTGGTCGGCGGAAGGTGCACGTGCCCGTCGACCTGGGACCGGACTGCAGCGACGCACGGATGCACGCCAAGACCGTAGGATCCTACGCAGTGCCGTAGGGGACCGCACCGCCACTTCCCAGCAAATTAGGGACACTGTTGCTCCTGGGGTATCGGCGAGGACCATTCGCAACCGTCTCCATGAAACTGGGCTACGGTCCCGCACACCGTTAGGCCGTCTTCCGCTCACGCCCCAACATCGTGCAGCCCGCCTCCAGTGGTGTCGCGACAGGCGTGAATGGAGGGACGAATGGAGACGTGTCGTCTTCAGCGATGAGAGTCGCTTCTGCCTTGGTGCCAATGATGGTCGTATGCGTGTTTGGCCCCGTGCAGGTGAGCGCCACAATCAGGACTGCATACGACCGAGGCACACAGGGCCAACACCCGGCATCATGGTGTGGGGAGCGATCTCCTACACTGGCCGTACACCACTGGTGATCGTCGAGGGGACACTGAATAGTGCACGGTACATCCAAACGGTCATCGAACCCATCGTTCTACCATTCCTAGACCGGCAAGGGAAGTTGCTGTTCCAACAGGACAATGCACGTCCGCATGTATCCCGTGCCACCCAACGTGCTCTAGAAGGTGAAAGTCAACTACCCTGGCCAGCAAGATCTCCGGATCTGTCCCCCATTGAGCATGTTTGGGACTGGATGAAGCGTCGTCTCACGCGGTCTGCACATCCAGCACGAACGCTGGTCCAACTGAGGTGCCAGGTGGAAATGGCATGGCAAGCCGTTCCACAGGACTACATCCAGCATCTCTACGATCGTCTCCATGGGAGAATAGCAGCCTGCATTGCTGCGAAAGGTGGATATACACTGTACTAGTGCCGACATTGTGCATGCTCTGTTGCCTGTGTCTATGTGCCTGTGGTTCTGTCAGTGTGATCATGTGATGTATCTGACCCCAGGAATGTGTCAATAAAGTTTCCCCTTCCTGGGACAATGAATTCACGGTGTTCTTATTTCAATTTCCAGGAGTGTATATGATTACATGTTGAAACTACTACAGCCTCCCTATAGCTAGGTAAACGTCCGAAACAAATCAAGGTGCAAGGACCAAATAGAGCTAGTTAGCAACTACTTGTATAATTCATCACTGAAGGAGGTTTCGTGCAAAACCTTCTGTCGACTGGTTTTTGAGTAGAGTTCGTGAGTCAGAATTATTGTAGAATGAATACTAAAGATGCGAACCATTCATAGAGGAAATGTCAGTTTTCTCATTGATTAATTAATTTACTAGGAGAGCATCACAAAAATGGTCGACGACACACAGTGTCAGATGCCAGAAGGCACAACATGAGAATGATCAGTGTTGAGATTCCGGAATCATGCACGCTAAGTCAAGTCAGGCCAAGTATGGCGTCCTTCCATTTACGCATGAAATTTCCATGCTGATGATATCTCAGAAAGGAGAATTTATGTAACAGTTTACCGATATTCTTTCATTTACATTTCGTGATTGGGATGATAAGGGCGTTACAGGAACTACGGGCAAAGACAGCTGAACACGAAATACGCTGACACCCAGCACACGATGGTTTATGACGTGTAGATGTTACTGTAGGCGTAGTAGTTAATACTGAACTTCCTCATTCTTTGAAATACTCTACTTTAAATGTGTAACTTGCATCTTTAAATGGTATGACATAGTACGGCGCTCGCGAGAGGGCGTAGTCATCTGTGTATGATTATCAGTGGGTGGGAGTCATTTCAACCATTTATAATATGCTACCGCATATGACGGTCACTTACGGTATATTAGCAGTAGCCTGCTTCTTATTTTGTGTAGGAAGATGAAGAAGAACAACAAGAAGAAGAAAAGACACACTGCTTCCTCTTTCGAGGTGATGAATTTTAAAGTTTCGTCCTTTGGGTGTTTTCAAATTTTTCATGTGCACAAAATAATTGAAACATATTTCTTAATTGCAATAAATTACTAATATACGACGTTGTAGATGCAACAGGTCCTTCTCTGGAGCGAGATGAAGTGATGGTGGTGGCATTTTTATGGGAGGCTGGCTGAGGCTCTTTAGTACGCCAGGTCAGGTCGCGCTGAGCCGAGGATCAACGTGTCTCCGCGTGACATATATATCACCAAGCTAAGACACCGTGCTCGGAATTTATGGGAGGGATATGATATTTCTATGGCTACAACGTGCATGGGTCACAAATAAAATCCTTCCCCGAAGATGAATGTAGCCCTTCATGCCATCGTCAGGAAAACTAAAATTTAACTTCGTAAACTGCCACAAAACGTGATTCACGTTTGTCCTGTCGTATTCCTTAATGATTTTTCATTACGTTATTTGTAAAACTAAGTCACGCAGTTACTTTTTTA
Organism: Schistocerca nitens; assembly: GCF_023898315.1. NCBI lineage: Eukaryota > Metazoa > Arthropoda > Insecta > Orthoptera > Acrididae > Schistocerca > Schistocerca nitens. The sequence continues at coordinate 525,221,108 of NC_064616.1, read as the reverse complement.
TGAATGCGGGATGAATTCATTACATGGATATTTTAGCATCATAAAGCTATACTTTCGTACGTAATTTCATTTTCTTTTAAGTATGAGAACTGACCAAGCCTAATTAAAGTTTCTCGAGTTCAAAATCCTTAATACGACTTATTTATGGAATGAGTACAAGAGATTTTTACAGAACCGTACTGAAACCAAATCGTATATTAATCAGATGTACTGAGCATATATTCTCCGTAATGAATGTTGTAAGTAGCATACTCGTATTTCGAGCCCATCCTCAGATTTTAAAGTCAATATTAGGAATAAAAATAATCTACATTGCAGTACTTAAAGGCACCTACTTTGGTCTATAAGAAGCTATTCATTATTAACAGACACATTTTCAGTAATTTGCCAGCAGCCATAAAAAAGTTTAGCTACAGACAAAACACAGTTTGTCGATTCTGAAGGACTCAGTAGTAACCAACTATCTCGAATCTCTCGAAGTATTTGTCAGCAGAGCCAAAATACGAGAACTACTTTTTAAAGCCCCGATCAGTCGCGAAAAGGAAACCGCCGTGAAAATCGGAAATGTTTTATTTCGAACATTTAGCTACACCTTCCAGCAACTTCTCTACTTAGTCGCTGCTCCGACTTAGACATTTGACTTATACATTTGTTATAGCATGGTGCCAATTTTCCAGTACCCTCATCAGAGAAGGCAGCTGCCTGTCAGTTAGGCCAATTGTCTTCGATGGTTTGCAGCTCGTTGTCTGTGCTGAAATGCTGTCCTCGTACCCAGCGGTTCATGTGAGCAAAGAGATGAAAGTAGAGGGAGGAAAGTCCGTGCCGTATGGTGGGTGATGAAACACTCCCCATCGAGAACGCTGTAGAATCGTCTTTGTTGCAGCTGCAGTGCGAGGCCGAGCATTTTCTTGACGGACAATGCCTGATGACAACATTCCTCTTCGCCTGTTCTGAACTGTTCTCCGTAGATGGTTTCCTAGAATTGCCTGATCCACTCGCTGAGCAAGATCGTCGGTTGCTCATTCCGTTCCTTGACGCCTGCGTTAGCAACGTCTGAACGTCCTGCTTCAATGTGCCTGCTCACTGCTGCACATTGCCGTCATACGAGACAGTTGCTTTATGTGGGCCGCATGAAATTTGGCCGAAACCCTCAGCGTGAAAAAATCGAATGATAGCGTGAATTTCACTCTTGATGGGAGACTCTGCTGTAGTTGTCATTTCTACGTATTCACTGTACTCTCAGAACTGAAACGTTCGATGTGACGCCATCGACAGAAAAAATGAAGACACTGCACAACACATCTTTCCAAAGCTCCATCGAATTTTTACTGGCTTTTAATTTCGTGACCGATCGGACCTTGGAAAAGAAATAGCTCTCGCAGCAATATGTGAGGGACTAATGAAAATCGACTTCTGCACATCAGAAGCACAGAAAATGATCAGTAAAACGTAGCTTCTTTCACTATTATCACCTGAAATACTGGTCTATAAAAGCAAATGAATTATCTTTATGTACTTTAGTGGGCATGTATTTGCTTGAATATCGCAGATGTTACATTACATTATCAATTTAAATGACTTTTTTTACTTGTTCGGCATATCTGAGAATTTATTGAATAAACATTAATCTGAGAATATGAAAGTCTTTGAAATGCATTATGAGGAAGCATTTTAATTAGCTGAGCTTGAAAGTACGATTTAAAGCTTTACCTACAGTTAGCAGTGTATGATATATTAGGAAATGTAATTTGTTGTATTGGGAGCTATGGACGGTCATTTTATGGCCTAATGTGCTTGCTGGATAACTGGGAGAGATTTCAATTTCTGGTGAACATGAACTGATTTTTCCACTGTGTATACAGTAAGCACTTGGGTGTACAGACCGGATCCAACAGCAGGAAGTACTGCACATGTCGCTTTTAAATGCTTGCCTCGGATCAAATAGAGGACACTTCCAGACAGTATCTGCATACTTAGCCACCGAAATGTTCACAGTAGTACAACATAGGCTAATTTTGCAGATGAGTAATTAATTTAATCGTAACAGATTAAAGTCATACAGACTTACTTTGTAATGGTACTAACGCCGTGACTACTGTTTCTGACTATCAGCTAAATAATTGGAAATAATTTCAGTTACTATTAAAATTATGAACGTCGGGTATAGAGGAGACTCGTAATTAGGTTAGAAAGATTTCATTGTGCTGATCAGGAAGATGTAACTTGTTAATGACTGCCGTCGCCACTCATGGTCTGTTTTTTTTTCGACAGCACGCTTCGAGAACAGCAGATCTGGTTCTGAGCTACGAGGCGTTAATGCAAATTCCTTTTGTCATTTGAAGCCCGAGCAATGACAAAGTGAGTACAGTTGGATGTCTCTTATTTCATAATTGTTTTAAGTTTTTCATAATTTTTCTTGAGCTACTGCACGGATGAATTCTAACTTCACAGTTACGATGGTTCAGGGGTTGAGGGGTCATAGATCCGTAGCCAGCCGTGTAAGTAGAGGGTCAGAGTGAGCCGAGCTGTAGCACTTGCATGAAATAATCGCCAATTTGGTAATGGAGGGGTTATTGAGGAGGAACAAAAATTGTAGAGGGGTATCAAGATTAGACTACAGTACGTTCAAATTAATGTTGGATCAAGTAGTTATATAGACATATAGACGCTTACATAGGAGAATTAGCGTGGAGAGCTCCATCGAAGCAGTCTTAAGACTGTAGACCAAAACAACAACAACAACAACGACAACAACAACAACAACACCGACAACAAGGGTCAAAAGCAATATATGCTTAAAACTGAACCGAGTATCTTCATGAATTTAAAATTCAAAAAAAAAAAAAAGATATTTCGTCAAAGAATAAGTGGTTTTGTCAGAAAATGTAATTTTGTCTTCATATTTATCTATGAAACACCTAACGTGGTAGTGTTATGGAGCGTTTTAATTATTACATTAACACCAACAATCAGGTTGAAAATAATAAAGATATTGTTTAACCACATATGGTTCTAGAATATATTCTATATAAATGTATGAGATTTTTAAGTGATTTTTCGTTTTTCGATACACAGCGTTCAAGGGGTATTTATCTCTCATTTCCTAATCAGTCAAAGTTTTAGAAAAAAGATATTTTTTCCTTCAGTACAACCAAACTGGGAAGTTAGACAGTGAAAAAATTAATTTTGAACCATAACGGGCATCATATGGTACTGATTTATGGGCTCATCTAGATTTTGTTACCAATGGGGGTTGGTTGATGATGCGCGATCAAAATGTTTCCATTCGAAGGCCCCACCAGCGCCTTGCCAGCATGTCGGTGCTCATACAGTCCCATCGGAATTGCGCTGTGTTGCATATATGCTGCACAGCGCACTCAAACTGAAACTTTGATGGCCCCCTTACAATAATGAATAACTATTCACTGTCACGTTATGGAAACGGGTGAGCTGTTGAGATTAGTGAACGCGATCACGCTTAATCAAGCTTCGTTATATTGTTTATTCGAGCCGGGAGCTTTCTTGAGCTATGGCGTAAGAGTGTGTGGTTTGAAGTTTTCGGGCGCTAAACAGCGTGGTCATCAGCGCCCAATGGCGTAAGAGTAGTGACAGCTGTTTTACTTCTTACGGCAGGCGTCCATTGTGTTTAACGGTGCAGGTGTGTAGCCATAGCACAGTACATTGATGTGGAAAGGCAACTAACAGCACGTGTATCCTTTTTCGTCAGGTATCTTGCACGTTATCATGGATAAACTGCAGGTCTGTGGCATGAAGGGTATATTTAACTTAGTCTGGTGTAATTTCTAACATTCGAAGGTAACTAAATGCAGTTAAAATTATCTCACAAAATGTGTTTTCCCTTTACCTCTACGTAAAATGAACGTCACATCACCTTCTTCTCTTTCATGGGTCAGCGTCAGACCTGATGTGTCAATATCGTTTCTTTCATCAGACTGCAATATTGGTCCCTTAATTGTGAAGTTTATAGCAGTATATCTGGAAGTGAATGTACTCGAAGTGTAATAGCCCTTGCTGACAGTTGACAAATTCCTACTACCCAAGTGGTTCCCAACCTGGAGGTATTTACACCCTGAGGGATAGAATGAAATATTCCGAGGGGTAAAAATTAAACTATTCCATTCTGTTTCAGTCACGAAACTAAATTATTTTTAAAAGTTCATCACAATTATGACAGTTTAGTAAGACTCTAATACTGATTATATAAATTACCAATAATTACTTTTTCTCGATTAGTAGCACTAATGCGGTGGAGGTTACAGGTTCCTCAGATAGTCCACCCATTACACACACATGTTGTGGTTGGTTAGTCCCGTACATTGCTGATAATAAAAGTGAGACACACACATAACAAATGATAAATATCTCACGAAAACTTCTTCTCCAAGTTGTAGATAGTACGTGCAGTAGTCCAGAAATTGCCACATTACTCGCATCGAAATAGATAACTGAATTAATTGAGGACATGGCACAGCAGTATCTAAATAAGGGCTACTATAGTGCTGTACACAGTATTATTATTATTGTTATTATTCCTACTATTAGTGGCTGTGGTCAGACGCAAAACATTAACAGCCTGAAGTATTCCAATTTCTACCAGTTCGGAAGTAAGGAGTGCAGCGATCATGCGATTTACGAACAGTAAGTATAGTGCACACATTTTAACTTGGTTGAATTGAAATGTGGTTACAGTGTGCAGGTCAAGCAAGTGCTGCGATCGAGAGGGGTAATGCAGGATAAGTATTTTTGTAAGAAGTGTGTATCCTCACTGTGGACAGTTCTTACCTGAGAAGGAGTTTTGAGTAGCTTTTGCTATGCACCACGAATTCCTTCTTCACTGATTTTAACATACTCACATGCACACACACACACACACACACACACACACACAGGCACTCTCGCTCGCACACGCACAACTAAATATCATTCATCTTTCACCAGTTTAAAAATAAAAGTGTTCCAAGAAAAGTATTTCATTCCACAGTTTAAAGATGGTGATAATGTGGGGGAGGGGTGGGGGCAACAGGCAGTAGAGGTGGGAACGACGGGGCAGTGTATTGTGTGTGTGTGTGTATTAAACCGGGGGCCTACAAATGATGAAGAGGCTTCGTACCGTCGTAGCCCTAAGTGGTTCAGAACCCTACAACAGGCCACAGCAGGCAACCCACCCCACCGCCGCCCCAAACCGAACCCAGGGTTATTGTGCGGTTGCCCCCCCCCCCCCCCCCCCCCCAGCCGGGAACGTCTCACACCAGACGAGCGTCACCCCATGTAAGTCAAATGCCGAAATGCCGAGATGATTCACTTGATATGGGACAGCCGCTTTCCCTGCCCTATCCCAGCTTGTGCCTCGTCTTAATGTGACGGTAAACCCCAGGCTTTCTTACTTCTCTTCGGCTCTGCATATCGTAGGTAATAGTCGTGTTCAGATATTTTTGTTAAAGATAGAGCGTTTCTCAAGAAAGGTAAGTATACAGTTTACGTTCTGTGGGTCTAAAATTTACCGCAGAGTGGCGTTCGTCCACAGAAATGTAACACAAATATTAAGAAATTAATGTCATCAGTATTTAGTTCTAATCAGCTACTATCGGTGATGGACTCTGTTAAATATGTATCCACATCACCTTTATGTGGGATGAAGGTCTCAGATTACAAGCAATCCGACATCCCATTCATCTACTATAGCGAAAAACGGTTTCAATCACTACTCAAACTCAGAGATCTCAGTGTACTTGAGACTTTGATAGAATACTGGTGGCTTGCAATATTTTCCTTGCATATTTCCGTAATTACAAGGGAAAGAATTCAATAAATTCCAGACTAACTGAACTATTTCATTTTATTTTATCTATACATTTTTCTGTCTCTTGCATGCGATCATCAGTAATCGGTTATTATCTATAAAAATTTCACTGATGTTAATTACATATTTTCAAAGGAATTAGAAATATTCTTCGAATATTTTATTAATTTCTCTAGACCCAAGTCAAACCCATTATATTTACAATGTTCTATGGATGCGCAGGATGAACCCTCAAACTTTCAGAAATCATTCAAGGGTACCAGCTGAATATTTTGGTGTAAAGGATCCACGGTCACCTGCGCCTCGTAACAGAGTAATAATGTAATAATTATTTGTTCGGTTTGTTTCCGTAGCAATCCTTGTTTGTGTGAAAATATCATCACAACACTGAAGAAGCCTGCAACATGCGATAATCACAACGTACAACACAATACACAGAGTTATACAACCGCCAACTGCAAAAGCGATGTGACGCGTTTACCGTCGCTGCGGTCAACAGATCAGCGTAGTGTCGTTGTGCCGTTCTTCCATTGCGTTCAGTGAAACCATAAACGAGGTGTGTATCGGCCAACTCTTCATCAGTGAACCTACCCGTATCGCTGTTAACTCACAAGAAACACTGCCAGAAGACAGAATCATATACCGAACCAAGCGGTACCGGTTCAAATGGCTCTGGCCGGCCGAAGTGGCCGTGCGGTTAAAGGCGCTGCAGTCTGGAACCGCAAGACCGCTACGGTCGCAGGTTCGAATCCTGCCTCGGGCATGGATGTTTGTGATGTCCTTAGGTTAGTTAGGTTTAACTAGTTCTAAGTTCTAGGGGACTAATGACCTCAGCAGTTGAATCCCATAGTGCTCAGAGCCATTTGAACCATTTTTCAAATGGCTCTGAGCACTATGGGACTTAACTTCCGAGGTCATCAGTCCCGTAGAAATTAGAACTACTTAAACCTAACTAACCTAAGGACATCACACACATCCATGCCCGAGGCAGGATTGGAACCTAGAACCGCTCGGCCATCCCGGCCTGCCAAGCGGTACCGAATAAAAATTTGAGTGCAGTGAGCTGTCAACAGCAGGTACCGTAAACGAATGGAAATAAATACACGTATCGCATACCCGCGAAACCGTGGATCCCTTATACCAAAACTGAACGTTTATCGATCGAGTTCTGGTTCACGCCGTGTGATAGGTCATATGTGAATGAAATATTTTTGTTAGAAAAGGCATTTTCAAACTAAGTGCTCCCAGAAAATGTTCATTTAATAGTATAAAGAACTTATTGGGAGTAGATCCGGTTGTTTAGCTATTGTACTACGAGTTATTTATTTATTTCCTTCTGCACTGTCATTCTCCCTTTCTCCATATTCAACGTCAAATGTGTTTTTAGCCATTTAGTTGCGTCTTATGGTAAACGTAAATGGTCAATAAGACGTTCAATTGTTAAATAGCCTCAGAAAATTTCAATAGCTACTGCACGTTGTGCCGGCCGAAGTGGCCGTGCGGTTCTAAGCGCTGCAGTTTGGAACCGCGAGACCGCTACGGTCGCAGGTTCGAATCCTGCCTTGGGCATGGATGTGTGTGATGTCCTTAGGTTAGTTAGGTTTAACTAGTTCTAAGTTCTAGGGGACTAATGACCTCAGAAGTTGAGTCCCATAGTGCTCAGAGCCATTTGCACCATTTGAACTGCACGTTGTTGATTTTACGAGTAATTTTCAGGTATAGACTGTGAATATTACCTAAGCTATAAAACTGAATAATGTGCGGAACCACTGAAGGTAGCACCCAGTATCCATGATTTTAAACTGCACTACATTGAAACTAATGAATGTTGCAATTCTTGTCCTTGATAACGAGAAAATTCAACATTTTACTTGAGGTAAGTCCCATAGTAAACCACCATCATATCACTGCACAGAATGACGTAACAAAGGTCATACCTGGAAAAACACAAGTGAAATTTTGAACAATTTGAAGTGAAATGTGTGCAGTGGTTTTTTGTTCCTTATTGTTCCATCTTTCTTGTTCAAAGACAAGAGTACAATGGAATATAATATGTTCAGGTTCATGCTGTGTACTTTATTACCTCCGATTACGCAAATAGCTTTGTTTACGTTCTTTCGAAGCACAACATGACACAGGACATCCCTGTTTGTCAGACACATACTTTGCTTGGCCATCTGTACACCTTTCCAGGAAAGATCTCGGTTCTCTAGTAGATAAAAAAGTTGTCAGCATTCAAAATACACCTAAATACTGCCTATTATTTATTAAATTGTCAGGTTTTCATTTCCTCAGTAATTCTGAAATTATTTCACGTAAACTACTTACGAGATTGATTCTGGAAACTGCTTAAGAGACTCATTCTGCCTGGTCTCTTCTTTACTACGAACGCTTGTTTGCAGTTGCCTTAAAAGAGAATGCAGTGCCTAAAGCCTGTCCTATGTGGGAAGAACGTTAAATTCTTGACAGATATAAACATTACTATCATTGTCAATACACCTAATTACTGGCAAATATTAAACATACAACTTAATTAATTCCCTTAATGGTTCTGGTAATATTTGCTGTTAACCGTGTATCAGACTCCTTTGGTCTGCCTCTGCAGGAAATGCATGTTTGAAATGATCTGAAAAGAACGTTAAGTGCGTATCGAAATGTCACAGCAGCATTTAATACTTCAGGAAAAACTAAATTTCGTTTTTTGTCTTTTGTTTTTGGGAACGTTTCTGAAATTCTTTCGCTTTCCCTTCCATAAAAGCCGAATCGCTGCGGTTCAGGAAGCTGAAGTCGGAAAATTAGCACTTAACAGCAAAATGGAAGCAAATGGAGTACTTAAAACAGAATTCTCAAGCCTAGAAAGCCATTCAGACTAATTGTTAGCGCTATTGATTGATCTATGCGACTGCCAAACATCTAGTCACTCTCCTACAATGATTTATAGAAAAATCTGACACTTATATTAAAAATTCTGGTCAATTTATCGAAAAACTCAAATCCTTCAGGGTGAGTTCAAGTGATATTATGGTCTGTTCTGATATCGTATCACTATTTAGTGCGGTTCTTTTTAATGACTTGATGTCAGAGCTGAAAAGTATTTTTGCCAAGAATATGATAGTTCCCATTACACAATCTCACATCAACTTACTTTCAATGGAACAACAAACTCTATGAGCAAACTGATGGTTTGGCTGTAGGGAACCCACTCATCACAGTTGTAGCGAATTTTAATGAGGCAAAATTTGAAGAAGCGGCCCTTCAGATGCCATTTATATGGACTCATGGAGAAAACAACTCTCAGAATTTCTAAGTCATCTAAATAACATTAATTGTAATATTAATTTCACAATGGAAACGAGAAAGGTGAGCCGTCCGCTGTGGTAGAGCGGTTCTAGGCACTTCAGTTCGGAACCACGCGGCTGCTACGGTCGCAGATTCGAATCGTGCCTGGGGCATGGATGTGTGTGATGTCCTTAGGTTTTTTAGGTTTAAGTAGTTCTATGTCTAGGGGACTGATGACCTCAGATGGTAAGTCCCATAGTGCTTAGAGCCATTTGAACCATTTTTTTTTTTTTGAGAAAGGTGAAATTCAATTTTTGGATGTACAGGTACGTAGAAAAGACGACAGAACTTTAGAGCAAAAAGCTATGTAAAGATCACTGACACGGATAGATTTCTTAACAAAAATTTCAGTCACGATCGCACCCGAAAGAGGGGAATTATGAAAACAATTGTGGACCAGTACAGAAGAATCTACGAATCAGGTGGACAACGAGCTGCCTTCAGAAGAAACGACTACTATAACAAAAAGAGAAATAGGGCACTACAGCCTAAAAGGTATAGAGCTTCTAATGAAGAAAATGAACGAAATTAACAGAAAGTTTTCCTTTCATCTGTATAAACTGCCACAACTATCACAGACCGTATCAGCAAAGTACTCTGAAAACGCGGTATTGATGCAGTTTTGAAGCCAACAAGAACGGTATCCGACTATTTGATCACTGCCAAGGACCTACGCCAGCTGCTTGCTAGATCACAAGTATACAAAACCGCTTGCACTTGCTCTCAGGTGTACCAAAGAACTACAAAAAACCCATTAACACCCGCCTTAAGGAACTCAAGAGCTATTGTTACATGAGTAATACAGATAAATCAGCAGTATCGGATCATGTAATGTGACAAGGGAACCATCAAATGCGTTTCTCTGATACTGTGGTTTCATCAAGATCTAATCGCTACTACGCTAGGATGTACAGAGAGTATATAGAAAAGCAAAAGTACAATAACAAGTGTGACAGAAAAGGAGGATTAAAATTACACAAGATGTAGGCATTAGTGCTAAATAAAACAAGCAGCGCCAACACTTCTCCACTACAACCACAAGGTCTGATGACGTCACGTCCGACAGTTGTTTGAATACTTATATAAACTGTTCAGTTTGCTGAACTTGTTTGATACTGTAAGAGCTTTTTGAGTAGTTAAAGGCTCTGATGACGTCTCAAGCATTGGAAGACGAAACGTTAATCAGAGAATTACTCCTAGAAGTATGGCCTAACGCCTATGAAACAGTTATCACCAATAAAACGGATTTCTGTTTGATATCCACAGTAGCATACTTAGTTATGGGTGTCCTAGTCGTACAACAAGGATATGACAAGTGGCCGAGTGGAATAGGCGGAAGTCCCCCATCCAGGCGCAGGCGAGGCAGCTGCTCATCGTGCTTTATAGGCGGCTGTGCTGAAGTCAATCGGCTGTGGCGCGGGTTGCCATCAAAGGAGGCGCGCGCTCCATTAGTGACGCACCGGGCGCCTATTGACCGCCTCACATTGTCTCACGTGTGATTGCCTGCCTGCTACTGCCCAACACCAGTTGCGCCCCGCCCTGGCCCTCGGACGCTTCTAATTCATCCTCCTCCTCTGGACCCAGTGTGCTAGCGCCCGAATACCCCGCGGGCATATAACCCCATCGAAACTGAAGAACGATATCGGAAATGCGAGGGGTATCCAGAAAGTAAGTTGGTCACGAAATTGAATTCACGATGAAAATCCCATGACGCGTTACACAGCCGCGTTGGGCAGTGTTCCTATTATGGCTGTCGAGAGCTTCATGTTGCACTTCGCAGTTCTGAATGCACAGTAAGCGCGTAACGGAGATAAAAAACGGTCATGGGATAGCGGTATGCACATATGCAGATAGCTGTGATATCGCGTAAGCAAGGTATAAAAGGCTGTGCATTTGCCGAACTGTCATTTCTACTCAGGTTTCCGCGTGATTATGGCCGCACGACAGGAATTAACAGATTCTGAACGCGGAATGTGAGCTGGAGCTAGTCGCATAGAACATTCGATTTCGAAATCATTAGAGCATTCCATATTCCGAGATCTTCTGTGTCACGTTTGCGCCGAGAATACCAAATTTCTGGCATTGCCTCTCACCGCAGACAACGCAGTGACCGATGGCCTTCACTTAACGACCGAGAGCAGTGGCATTTACGTAGGGTTGTTAGTGCTAACAAACAAGCAACGCTGCGTGAAATAACCGCATTAATCATTGTGAGACATACGACGAACGTATTCGTTAGTACAGTGTGGCGAAATATGGCGTTAGTGGGCTATGGCAGCAGACGACTGAAGCGAGTGTCTCTGTTAACAGCATGACATCGCCTGAGCTCGTGACCATACAGGTGGGACTCTAAGTGACTGGAAAAGTCCGGCCTGATCAGCTGATTCCCGATTTTAGTTGGTAAGAGCTGATAGTAGGGTTCGAATGTGGCGCAGACTCCTTGAAGCCATGGATCCGGGTTGTCAACAAGACGCTGTGCAAGCTCATGGTGACTCCATAATGGTGTGGGCTGTGTCTACATAGAGTGGACTGGGTCCTCCCGTCCAGCTGAACCGATAACTGACTGGAAATGGTTATTTTCGACTGCTCGGAGACCATTTACACCCATTCATGGACTTCATGTTCCCAAACAACGATGACAAGTTCCTGGGCCACAACTGTTCGCAACAAGTTTTTAAAGAACATTCTGGATAATACGAGCGAACGTTTTGCACATCCAGACTGCCCGACGTGAAGCCCATCGAACATTTATGGGACATAATCGAGAGGTGAGATAGTGCACAAAATCCTGCGCTGTCAACAATTTCGCAATTATGGATGGCTATAGACGCAGCATGGCTCACTAGTTCTGCAGGGGGCTTGTTGAGTCCATGCCATATCTAGTTGCTTCACTACGCCGGGAAAAAGGAGGACCAACACGATGTTACGAAATATTCCATGACTTTTGCCACATCAACGTATAGACGTCTTGATAATTGTGTGTTACGCCAAGTATGCGTGCCTGCCGAGAGATTTCGCCTGATTCTGTGCAACCAAACATGGAGTAACTGTCATCCATTTCCTTCAAGCAGCAAGGTGTAGCTGACTGTTGCATATAAAACTTGCTGTGGTTTCCATTTTGCTACGGTTCGGACCTTACTTTCTGCAAACCCCTCGTATATCTCGGGCTTTTGGATATGGAGACATTTTTAAAATTATTCCACTGCCAGGACCGAGAGAGACAGAGTTGACAAAAGTGTGTTGTGTCAACTTTTTTGGATGTACTGCTAACCACGCTGCCATTTGTAGTTCATAGGCACATACTATGCCACTTGCCACTTCTCTCCAGCTCTACGTGCTTTCGCCCCTAACATTAAGCGCAGTAAGAATCAAATGAAGTCTCTTTTAGTTCTCCGGTCGAGAAAAGAATCTGTAAACCGTATTTGTGATACTTCATATTGCAACACAGTATTGTAGACTAATGCTTCATAACTGCCGTAACTTAAATCTAGCCGGCCGCGGTGGTCACGCGGTTCTAGGCGCTCAGTCCGGAACCGCGGGACCGCTACGGTCGCAGGTTCAAATCCTGCCTCGGGCATGGATGTGTGTGATGTCCTTAGGTTAGTTAGGTTTATGTAGTTCTAAGTTCTAGGGGACTGATGACCTAAGATGTTAAGTCCCATAGTGCTCAGAGCCATTTGAACCATTTGAATTTAAATCTGATGGCCCGTAAGTACTGCTGTGTTTGTAATTAATGTATCCAGATAAATAGAATTTCTGTTTCTTTTCACATTTCAACCGTCCCAGATGTGTGTGTTAACAAGCCGCTTCCACAATTCGGGCAGGAGGGCTGCCCTCGGATCGAATCCGGAGTAACAACGAGAGCCTGTGTGCCGAACAGCCTGAATGCGTTTTTAGTTGATTTTCCTTATCCTCGTAGATTCATACCGGGCTGGTACCCAAGTCCTGCCTCAGTTACACGATTTGCAAACACTTAGAAAAACATTGGCACTCTTTCACGTGAATCAAGTTACACACGGACAGTGGGATATACTTATACCATCTCAGGGACGGGGGGGGGGGGGCATCGGGGAAAGGGGGGGGGGACAGGAAGAGCTTCCGGCCACCCCTTAAATTAACCATGACAAATCCACTCCTAATCATGCTGCCCTCGCGTCGATGCACCAGAAAGGCACAAGAAAAAGAAGACGATTGTTTTTTAATTCTGCACACATCTTGACGTTTCTCACGAAAAATGTTGCAGCACATTTTCTAACGCTACTCTACTTTCGTCCTAAATGCGACAGAGATGGCATTATACATTCGCGCTTACATGTTACTGAGCAGCTTACCACAGAATGCGCAGAATGCAGTCAACTATCTGTCTTTCTAAATTTCTTTTTGTCTTGAGACTGTTCGCGTGTAGTGGCACCGGAAAATATGGAATCTTCGGTTCACAATGACTCGTTACGTCATTACCTTAGTGCGTCCTCAGCGCGGGTTGTAAGGTATGACTTAAGAATGCGTCGGCCCCCATTATTTTTATGTTGATGAGGCATAATGTAGCTTAGTACGAACCTAGGTGTGCCAGTATGTCAACCAACCGTGTTTCTGTTAAGCTACGTCGCGCACACATCTAAGTTAATTCCGTAGATTAGTTTGTTTGGAAATCCACCTACCACATCAGCCGCTATAAGAATTATTCGATTTTTCTTGTCTTAAGTGTACTGAAAGTTAAGGGAGCTACCCCCGGATGCGTTTCGCTTTATTGATGAAGGCTCCTCGGTGGTGATTCAGTTCACAAGTCATATTATGCACAAAGTCAAAGTAGATGTTTCTGATTTGCCCTTATTACTGTGTTGTGTAGTGCTGCTTGGTGTTCCAATATTTTGTGGGTTTTGCCAACCTCGCGAATGCAGTATTTGTAAGTGCAATGCCGTTTCTTGGAGGTTTATTTCTCTCTCTCCCACACACACACACACATACACACACACACACACACACACACACACACATACACTCTTCTCTGTGTGTGTGTGTTTGTGTCACACACACACACACACACACACACACACACACACACACATACACTCTTCTCTCTCTCTCTCTCTCTCTCTGTGTGTGTGTGTGTGTGTGTGTGTTTTCAGTTGTGCGTGTGCAGGGAGAGGGTGATTTTCTAACACGTGGTGAAAGTTACAGCAGTGATGTTAGGAGTGGTACTAAGGATTCACTTTTGGAGGGGATTTGAGAGAAAAGATTGAGTGGGGTGACGGTTTGGACGTGGTTTGTAGGGGACACGGGAGCGCTGAAAGGAAGATGATATTCAAACAAATTTCAGGACTGTAGCCGGGCGTCGTTTAGTAGACCCCACGATATTTAAACAGGCCACCTGTCATTCATCTTCAGGTGAGCCATGAAAGACTGCCGAATACTTGCTCCGTTTCGCAATATATAGTCGTCTGTGAATATTCTGTGCATGCATCAAAATCAAGTTGACATACAGACCACACTTCCCGGTGTCAGTGCCCTTACTGGTGGAACCCGTAAATTCAGCTGTCTTGTGCATTACCGCTCGCCGCGGCCGATGGTGCCCTCTGTCGTCATCGATGTGAATAGTGGAGGTGATGCGGTTCTATGTACTGTCCAATTGGTATCCGCTATGACGGCACGGTTCATCAGGTTTTCCGCCAGGCGCATTTCTACGGATTCTGTAATAATGGAGTCCCAAAAAGGTATTGCTGTGGTCAGGATCATTGTTTTATGATACGCCATTCAGTTTCCATTAGAAATACTGAGTTCGGGGATTGCGGTCTTGCTTGGTTGCGCCGGCCGAAGTGGCCGTGTGGTTAAAGGCGCTACAGTCTGGAACCGCAGGACCGCTACGGTCGCAGGTTCGAATCCTGCCTCGGGCATGGATATTTGTGATGTCCTTAGGTTAGTTAGGTTTAACTAGTTCTAAGTTCTAGGGGACTAATGACCTCAGCAGTTGAGTCCCATAGTGCTCAGAACCATTTGAACCATTTTTTGCTTGGTTGCAAAAGGTGAGTGCAACGTTAATGTCCAGTCCAACGTTTTTTCACAATACGTGTGGTCGGTCTTATGTAAGCGATATCATATTGACCAGATATTTTGTAAATTCCGACTCTCTACAATAACAAGTCGTCCTTCACTGAGCCAAAAAGCTCTGAAATCTAAGATGGTGGACGGAAAAACACTTTCCGCTGAAGTTTAGAGAGGATTCTTGCTATTTTAAACGAAATGTTACCAACAAAAGGAAGAAAACCGAAAGATTTTGCCGCCATGTTCTCCTGTTTATCCACTTCCTGATACTTGGTCTGACAGTGCCCTGTTGATCTGCAGGGTGGGGTATCCACTTTTTGTCAACAGCGTCTATAAGTGGTGAGCTCTTTAGGCAAACTATATGAGACATTGTGAGCTCGTTGTAAGAGTGTTGGAAGAATGCACATGGTTTGCGACGGGTTATCCAAACTTGACGCCTGCAAATACAAATCGGTATGTGTGTGCCTGATATAAACTGAATACCTCAGAGACCAATCATTCTTTCGTCCAACCGAGACATCCAAGAAAAGCAGCAAAGCAACTTTCCCTGTTTCCGTAAATTTCAGGTGAAAGTGATTTTCCGCCCACCATCTGAGATTGCAGACATCTTGGGATCAGTGAAGGACGGCTTTATTGCGGAAGACCGTAATTTACAAAATATCTTGTCATGCTGTATGGCTTACATAGGAGAGACGACACACACTGTGGAAGAACGTTGCACTGAACATTAACGTTGCACTCGCCTTTTGCAACCGAGCAAGTCCGCGGTTGCCGAACACTGTATTTCCGCTGGACAGTCAACGAAGTATGATAAAACTATGATTCTGACCACAGCAGTATCTTCTTGGGACTGCATTGTCACAGAATCCTAGGAAATACGCCCAACGGTTCAAATGGCTCTGAGCACTATGGGACTCAACATCTTAGGTCATAAGTCCCCTAGAACTTAGAACTACTTAAACCTAACTAACCTAAGGACATCACACACACCCATGCCCGAGGCAGGATTCGAACCTGCGACCGTAGCAGTCCCGCGGTTCCGGACTGCAGCGCCAGAACCGCACGGCCACCGCGGCCGGCTACGCCCGACGGAAAAGCTGGCGAACCGAGATAACGGCTACCAATTGGACAGTGCATGGAACCAGGTGACCTGCACAATTTGCTCTAATTGAAGACGACATAGTGTGCCAACGGCCGCGGCGAGCGGTAATGCAGGGGACAACTGAGTTCCGCCATCAGAGAGGGCACTGCCGCCGGGATGTATGGTCCGTCTGTCAACTTTATTTTGATACATGCGAGGAATACTCGCAGCACATGAAGATAATTGGAAGGTGCCCAGTTGAAATATCTTGTGATGTATTAAATGACGATCACTAAGTCTGAAAACTGTCTGAAAGTTCAATTCGTTAGGAAAATTTTAAATTTCACAGGGAGAGGATAGACAGAAAGTTATCGGAGGGGGAGATGTGACAAAGTGAGAATTAAAATTGTATGGTCATGTTTAGTACTGTTCTGTGCGCTATGCTAATTTTAAAAAGTATACTGTTTTCTAGGTTGAATCTAGTGGTTTACTATCTGTCTCTTTTTAAGGATGTGGTCATTTTCTTTTTGGTTAAGAAAACATTTTTTATTGCTTACTATTATGATTTTCTTCTCTGTGTCAGCTGTAGTCATTTTATGGTGGTGGTCCAGTTGTTCTGCCAAGGTAGAACTATTTGTTCTACCTTATACAAGACTGAGTAAGTCTTTGTATGAAACTCACTTTGGGTTTTGCAGTGAAATTACTTTCATTTTATTACAGAGTTTTTGACCCTGACAAGGCGGCCCCTTATCTGATTGGTCACCACGTCTGACTGCCATGAAACGGACTCAGGTCCGATTCCCGGTCGCGTCGGAGATTTTCTCCACTTGGAGTCTGGTTGTTGTGGTATCCTCATCTACACGTAAGTCGCCACCTTGGGGGTCAACTAAACGACTTGCACCTAGGCCGCCGAACTTCTCCAGGTGGGGACTCCTGGTCCTAAGCGCCGTACGATCATTTCCCTTCATTCACCCTGACACGCACAATACTGGCAAAATGAAACATACCACTTGTAATACGCCGCTATCGTACATTTAATACCCGCTGTGGTAACCGTATGCGTTAAAGCGACAGCTGCCGAGAGGGGTAGGTACAGCGACCTGATTCGAATCTGCCCAGCGGATTAACGACGAGAGCCGGTGTTCCAGTCACTCTGGATATGGCTTTTATGCGGTTTCCCACATCCCACAAGGTGAATAACGGTCTGGTTTCCTTTTTTTGCCTCAGATATAGGCAACGTAAATATTTAGAAAACTTTCTCACACGTGTAGATAGAGTTTGATCTAGACATAAACGGATGGGGTACGCTGATTCGGGTCCTGGAGGGTGAATAGCAGACTGATAACCTTAGATGTTTATTCTCCTTAAACCCGTAATCAGCAGCTTATATTTAACACAACCAGCAAGAGCAAGATATAATAAAGGCTGTTTTCGTTCTAATCACAACTGAAATAAAATGACTTAATTGACAGAATGGATAGCAAATAAGGTACTAGCTCGTCACTTTGGCACATACAAGTATTCACTGACCTGAGTGTACAGTCTCAACAGCGTAACCGCTGGGAGGACCGCTGGGTCCGCTGCTATGGCTGTGTGGATGTTCGTCCTCATGGTCCCCTTCCAGTAATGCCTTGGTCGCCACATGTTTACCGAATTCTGAGATGGCTTCACCCTTGGCAGCCAGGAAACGTCCTTTTGCCTCAATGACGTTTCCCTTTGCCTTAATTAGCTGTCCTTTAAGTGCAATTATGCCGCCCTTGATGGCCTTTACAGCCTGCAGCAATGACGACAGCAGTGCACGCTTGAAACTCCAGATGTCGAAGGATTTGTGGTCATAGCTCTCCTGTGAAAAAAAATGACTACATTATGTCCTGATCTATGAGGTCAATATAAAATGTTCCAATAGTAGTTTCTCGTGATAGCACTTTCAAGAAGGTAATGTATCATAAATATTTAAAGCAGTTCCATTTATGAGACTCAATTGAGAACTGTGAGGAATGACTAGATACTAACTTTTCCCTTACAACTGCGTAATATAAAAGCTAGACGTTACTGTGTTTTCAACAGGAGGAATATAGACATCATTTAACAACGTCAACTGACTGACGATGACAAAAATTAATTAACCAGGAAATATACACCACGCTTCTGTCAAAACACACACACACACACACACACATACACACACACACACACACACACACACACATACACACACACACACACACGCGCGCATGGGTAGTCAGAATATGCACGGGAAAAACATAATGAATGTAATGGATTTATAAAAGTAAGCTCATTCCAAATGCATTCCGCTGAAAAGCGTGTCCCGGTGGGCTAAAAGAATAGGGACAGAATTCTGCAATTGCATGAAAAATCACGAAAGTATGAAAAATAACTTCATATACTAATGCTCATTTCAATGTAAAGAAAGTGAATCAGTATCATTCATCGTATTTTAAGGACAACTGATGTATTAGATAAAAAAATATAATTAAGAATATTAACTAAGCTACACTACTGGCCATTAAAATTGCTACACCACGAAGATGACGTGCTACAGACGCGAAATTTAACCGACAGGAAGAAGATGCTGTAATATGCAAATTATTAGCTTTTCAGAGCATTCACACAAGGTTGGCGCCGGTGGCGACACCTACAACGTGCTGACATGAGGAAAGTTTCAAACCTATTTATCATACACAAACAGCAGTTGACCGGCGTTGCCTGGTGCAACGTTGTTGTGCTGCCTCGTGTAAGGAGGAGAAATGCGTGCCATCACGTTTCCGACTTTGACAAATGTCGGATTGTAGCCTATCGCAATTGCGGTTTATCGTATCGCGACATTGCTGCTCGCGTTGGTCGAGATCCAATGACTGTTAGAATATGGAATCGGTGGGTTCAGGAGGGTAATACGGCCTCGTATCACTAGCAGTCGCGATGACAGGCATCTTATCCGCATGGCTGTAACGGATCGTGCAGCCACATCTCGATCCCTGAGTCAACAGATGGAGACGTTTGCAAGACAACAACCATCTGCACGAACAGTTCGACGACGTTTGCAGCAGCATGGACTATCAGCTTGGAGATAATGGCTGCGGTGAGATCCTGTGATGGTGTACTCAACGACAAACCTTGGTGCACGAATGGCAAAACGTCATGTTTTCGGATGAATCCAGGTTCTGTTTACAGCATCATGATGGTCGCATTCGTGTTTGGCGACATCGCGGTGAACGCACATTAGAAGCGTGTATTCGTCATCACCATACTGGCGTATCAGCCGGCGTGATGGTATGGGGTGCCATTGGTTACACGTCTCTGTCACCTCTTGTTCGCATTGACGGCACTTTGAACAGTGGAAGTTACATTTCAGAAGTGTTACGACCCGTGGCTCTACTCTTCATTCGATCCCTGCGAAACCCTACATTTCAGCAGGATAATGCAAGACCGCATGTTGCAGGTCCTGAACGGGCCTTTCTGGATACAGAAAATGTTCGACTGCTGCCCTGGCCAGCACATTCCCCAGATCTCTCACCAACTGAGAACGTCTCGTCAATGGTGGCCGAGCAAATGGCTCGTCACAATACGCCAGTCACTACTCTTGATGAACTGTGGTATCCCGCGGGACTGCTACGGTCGCAGGTTCGAATCCTGCCTCGGGCATGGGTGTGTGTGATGTATTTAGGTTAGTTAGGTTTAAGTAGTTCTAAGTTCTAGGGGACTTATGACCAAAGATGTTGAGTCCCATAGTGCTCAGAGCCAACCAACTGTGGTATCGTGTTGAAACTGCATGGGCAGCTGTACCTGTACACGGCATGCAAGCTCTGTTCGCCTCAATGCCCAAACGTATCAAGGCCTTTATTACGGTCAGAGGTGGTTGTTCTTGCTACTGATTTCTCAGGATCCATGCACCCAAATTGCGTGACTATGTAATCAAATGTCAGTTCTAGTATAATATATTTGTCCAATGAATACCCGTTTATCATCTGAATTTAGGGACTTACCTGATACCATCCTCGTCACCTATACATATTACCTGATATTTACACGATTAGCGATGTGCAGGTCTCGAAAATTATAAATACTATGGATAATCAGTGGGTATAGCTTAACGTAGGTTACTGTTTAATTACTATTCACTAGATAGCCCCTACCAGTTTACTGCAGGTCACTGTTTTCTTCTTTAGTATTATTAGATAGCCATTAGCGGGAAAATAAGAACCATATCTAGCTTCTACCGTACATTTTCATTGTTTTTCATTGTTGAGTGTCCTTTCTGTGAACTAGAGTGTAGCTGTTAACCTTGTGTGGCAGTAGGTTTCCTTAATTTTCTTACAGTAAATCACATATTAGCTAGATGGAGAGGGACTGTGTCTGTTGTGTGTGGATGTGGGAGGTGTTAGCCACAGTCCTAACACAGCTGGAAGCTTTGTTGGCCACAGTCAATAGGCTCCAGAGTGCTACCTTGAGGTGCGGTGCGGATGGGGTGCCTGCGGCAGCCTCTGCTGTACTAGATGTGCATGGGCTGGGGGAGGGATGGGGGGGGGGGGGGGATGTGACAGCTCTCTGTCACTGAGCCGACCACAGGTGCAACTTAGCCGTCCGGCCCACTCTCACCTCTTTGTGGGTGGCTCACTGTGTCGAGGTCTCGAGCCTCAAGGCAAAGGCTGCATGGGGGACGCAGGTCCTGCCAAATACCATGCACTTTGCTAATAGATTCAGTGTGCTATCTGGTTCTGGGGGGGGGGGGGGGGGGAGCCGGATCAGAATGCACCATCTGCCGCTCCTTCAGCACGGTCCGGACAGGCACGTGGGTATAGGGGTTGGTTAGTTATCGGGAGCTCCAATGTTAGGCGGGTCATGGAGCCCTTCAGGAACATAGTGGCTAGGGCGGGGAAGAAGTCCAACGTTACCTCGGTGTGCTTGCTGGGGGGCCTTGTCTGGAATATGGAAGAGGCTCTTCCGGCGGCTATCGAGCGTGCGGGGTGCAGTCATTTAAATATGCTAAATCTCGTGTTAGTAAAGTCGAAGAGTCTGTAGCAAGATTCCCGAGTTACTCTCCGAAATAATTCCAATATTGTATTAAGTACCGAAAGGTGGTTGAAACCAGACATAAATAGCAGTGAAATTTTGAATTCGGATTGGACAATGTTTAGGAAAGATAGGACTGATGCTACGGGAGGTAGTATGTTCATTACAGTTAAAAGCTCTTTAAACACAGTTGAGATCGATACTGGCTCGGACTGTGAAATAGTCTGGATAAAGCTGTCAATCAGACAAGGAGTGACCATTGTATTAGGATGTTTTTATAGACCACCAGAATCCACAACAAACGTCGCAGAGCTTTTCAGGGCAAGTCTTGAGTACATAGGAAACAAATGTCCAAATTATCCATTAGTTATAGGTGGGGACTTTAATCTGGCGTCCATTGACTGGGAAAACGTTTATCACAGGGGACAGAAGCAAAGACTCGTGTGCAGTTATTCTAGGAGCGCTCTCAACAGACAACCTTAAGCAATTGGTTAAAAAACCAACTCGAAATGGGAACGTATTAGATATCTTGGCGGCAAACAGACTCATCATTTTGAGGAAGTTAATCTAGAAGAAGGTATTAGCGACTATACTATCATTGTGGATTGTATGTCAGTGGAAGTTTCAAAGAAAAAAAAAAAAAGAAAAGAAAAGAAAACCACAAAGAAACAGCGTAGAGTTTTCTTGTTTGGGAAAGCAAATAAAAGTGTCATTAATTAATATCTTCATATATACATGTAGTTAAGGCTCACCGGTCGTTTCACCATCTTCTTCTGTACGGATGCACAAACAGTCCCCGAACTCTTAAGGGAATGGGCAAAAAGCTCGGAGTAAAGAGTATCTTCGGCAGGGGCACCATGAATATAGTGCGGGACAATAAGTTGGGAATGTGGGTCTCAAGGAAGGCGTGCCAGAGATAAATCTCTGCAGTCGCACTATCCTCTGTGTCCTTGGTGGCCGGCAGGAGTGGCCATGCGGTTCTAGGCGCTACAGTCTGGAGCCGAGCGACCGCTACGGTCGCAGGTTCGAATCCTACCTCGGGCATGGATATGTGTGATGTTCTTAGGTTAGTTAGGTTTAATTAGTTCTAAGTTCCAGGCGACTGATGATCTTAGAAGTTAAGTCGCATAGTGCTCACAGCCGTTTGAACCACATGTCCTCGGTGGCTCAGATGGATAGAGAGCGTGCTATGTAAGCAGGAGCTCCCGGACTCGAGGCTTGGTCGGAGCACACATTTTCAACTGTCCCGTTGACTTATATCAACGCCTGTAGCCAACTAGAGGTATTCATTTCATTGCAATATTATCATAGTCTGCTCCAAACATTCACCGCGGGACACAAAGATATTGTGCATCTTTGGTCGGAATTTAAAGGCATTGTCCACCACGTGCTAGAGAAATATGTACCTAGCAAAATTATAGGGAAGGGAAAGGATCAACCTTGGTTCAACAAACATATTAGGAAGTTGCTTAGAAAGCAGAGAATTTTGCACAGTCGTATTAAACGTAGTCATTCCCTCGCTGGCAAACAGAAATTACGCGAGATGAAAACAGCTGTCAAAAGGTCAATGAGAAATTCTTTTAAAGAATTCGAAAGCAATATTTTATCTGCAGATTCTAAAAATAACCCCAATAAATTTTGGTCGTACGTAAAATCTATTAACGCTACAAATAATTCAATACCTTTTCTTCCTGAGAGTACTGGTAATGTAACGGGTGATGATAAACAGAAGACCGAAATTCTAAACCTAGCTTTCAAAAACTCGTTTACGGTAGAGGACTGCAGGACCTTTCCCCCTTTAGTGTATCTGGGACGGTAAGACAGTTAAGATTCTTAGACGCCAGGAAGGCATCTGGCGCAGACGGTATTCCCGTAATATTTTTTGTTGACTATGCTGCAGATCTAGCACCAATCTTATCCATCAACTGTCAGAGATCTTTGGAAAAGCGGAAAGTTCCACAGGACTGGAAGAGTGCCCAGGTCATTGCAATCTATAAAAAGGGTAGAAAATCGGATGCACATAATTACCGGCCA
The DNA here is from genome assembly GCF_023898315.1 of Schistocerca nitens. Lineage (NCBI taxonomy): Eukaryota > Metazoa > Arthropoda > Insecta > Orthoptera > Acrididae > Schistocerca > Schistocerca nitens. Next base: position 525,197,763 of record NC_064616.1, on the reverse strand, counting down.
ATTTCACTGACATCGATTTGTTGTAGAGTCATGGAACATATTTTGTGTTCAGGGATAATGACCTTTCTAGAAGCTCATCTGCAGAAACAATCACGGTTTTAGGAAACAGCGGTCATACGAGACACAGCTGGACCTCTTCGTGCGTGATATACAACAGGCTCAAGATATCGGCTCCCAGGTTGATGCCATATTCCTCGACTTTCGAAAGGCGTTCGATTCAGTTCCGCACTGTCGCTTGCTCCAAAAAGTGCTCGCTTACTGCCTATCCGATGACATATGCGGTTGGATAGAAAGTTTTCTAACAGACAGAGAGCAGTAAGTCGTCCTGAATGGGGAGACATCAACAGAAACAAGCGTAACATCAGGTGTGCTCCAGGGCAGCGTAATAGGCCCTCTGCTGTTTACGATATACATAAACGATCTGGTTGGTGGTACTGACAGCGGCATTAGACTGTTTGCCGATGATGCTGTAGTCTACAGGACGGTAGTATCACACTAAAGTTGTGAATCAATCAATGAGGATTTGCAGAAAATAAATGCGTGGTGTAATGACTGGCAGTTATCTCTCAATATTAGTAAGTGTAACCTACTGTGTATAACAAAGCGAAAATCGTCATTAATGTACGAGTACAAAATAACCAGTCTTTGGAAGCGGTAACATCCGTCAAGTACCTGGGTTATACAATTCGAAATGATCTCAAATAGAACGATCAGAGCCGCGCGAGTGGCCGCGCGGTTAGAGGCGCCATGTCACTGACTGCGCGGCACCTCCCGCCGGAGGTTCGAGTCCTCCCTCGGGAATGGGTGTGTGTCTTGTTCTTAGCATAAATAAGTATAAGTTAGTTTAAGTATTGTGTAAGTGTAGGGTCGATGACCTCAGCAGTTTGGTCCCTTAGAAATTCATACATATCTGAACATTTGGAACGATCAGATTACACAAGTAACGGGTAAGGCGAACTCTAGATAGCGGTTTATTGGTAGAATCCTGAAACGATGCAGTCCTTCAACAAAGGAAACTGCTTACAGTACTTTAGTTCGTCCAGTATTAGAGTAGTGTTCGTCTTTATTGGACCCTTACCAGTTGGGTCTGATTCAAGAGATTGAGAAGGTTCAAAGAATAGCGGCTAGATTCGTGACTGATACATTTAACCACCGTGAGAGCGTTACAAATCTCATAGCAAGTTTGAAGTGGGACACACTTGCAGATAGACGACGTGCTAAACGGAAGGGGCTGCTCACTAAATTCCCAAATCCGATCTTCACCGAGGATGTAGAGCATATATTATTACCACCAACTTTCATACCGCGCAGTTATCACCATTCAAAGATAAGGGAAATTAGAGCTCGTATTGAGGCGTTCAGACAGTCGTTTTTCCCTCAAAAATGGTTCAAATGGCTCTGAGCACTATGGGACTTAACATCTGTGGTCATCAGTCCCCTAGAACTTAGAACTACTTAAACCTAACTAACATAAGGACATCACACACATCAATGCCCGAGCCAGGATTCGAACCAGCGACCGTAGAAGTCACGCGGTTCCGGACTGAGCGCCTAGAACCGGTTTGTCCCTCGCGCGATGCGCGAGTGGAACAGAGGGGGGGGGGGGGGGAAATATGACTTTGGCTCGAATAGTGCCCTCCACTACACACCGCCTGGTGGCTAGCGGAGTATATATGTAGATGTAGAAAATGTTGCAGTAAACAGTAGAGATAAAACTCTTTAATTGTTATGTATTCTTTTCGTCATAATAATTTGGGGGAAATCAATATCAACTACACGTCTCTTAAGCGTCCTTTTCTGTATGCTGACTTGCAATTATAGTTCATCGCGTTCAGTATTAGATTCTAAAATAAATTGATGTATAGGAAATGGATAAAAAATTCTCACCGGATTAACGGACGTAAGCCTGATAATCAACAGCTTCGGTGTTCCCAAGTGCCACAGAAACACAACTTGCAAACATGGCTTGCCACAGAACAGTTAACGCAAATTGCTGACTGGAGGGGTACATGACAGTCTTTCCTTAAGGCTGAGTGTGTACTATTTTAGTACATGAGCAGCTCATAGAATCTCACCAGGCGAGCCCCGCTTTATAGTACCAAAAGGAGGCACCTCCGCCTGTTCGTTCTGCAGTTCAGAGATGATAATGCTCAATCGACAGGCAACAGTTGTAACTACAGAGAATTTAGAAGAGTTTCAGTCAAACAGAACGTGGATTTGGGAATAATATTGGCAAATGAAGCATCACTCTAGCATTCTTGATCAGAATGCGTTGTTAGGTTGGGAAAACAGTGTGTCATTCAAGAAAACGATAAGTTCCTAACAAATAATTTAACCGGCAAAACTAAGAGTCCAAATTTGTCAATCACACGTAAGAACCTGCTGAGAGTTATGAAGTGTTGGCAGAAGAGCCAACACCGTGTTGCTAGAGGAGGCCGAAATGCACGCGTTTAATTACACGCAGACTGGCGTGAGGTCTGGAACAGGACAATGTCTTGGGAATTGCAAATAAAGTACGCAGATGATGTAATACTTAACTTTAATCCATAATTGGTGTACATCGCTCTTGACGGTACAGGTTTTATAATAAGCTCAATATAACTGGTAATGGCGCCTTGCTAGGTCGTAGCAAATGACGTAGCTGAAGGCTATGCTAACTATCGTCTCGGCAAATGAGAGCGTATTTGTCAGTGAACCCTTGCTATGAACGTCGGCTGTACAACTGAGGCGAGTGCTAGTAAGTCTCTCTAGACCTGCCGTGTGGTGGCGCTCGGTCTGCAATCACTGACAGTGGCGACACGCGGGTCCGACGTATACTAATGGACCGCGGCCGATTTAAAGGCTACCACCTAGCAAGTGTGGCGTCTGGCGGTGACACCACAAGTTAACTGTAGAGAATTACAGAGGAGAGAGGTGAGTTAGAGACACACTTGATTGTACTGTGAGGTATGTTGTATAGCATTTCAGTTTCTGCTGGAAAGTCATTCAATACTTTTCTCATGACTACATATGCAGATGGTCTATCAATATCAGGGATGTTAAACGCATGATTTGACCCACTGTGGTCACCACTTATACGAGTGCAACAGTCAACACACATAGGTTCCATTCCACATGCTCAGGTAAAAACCAAGCTACTAAAGTCGTTAGATGCCAGCACAGTGACCATGGACTGTTTGATTGAAGAGGGCAGAAAGATTTGTGTTAAACGTCCAGTCGACAACGAGGTCATCATAGACGTTACAGAAACTAAGAGTAAGGACGGATTAGTAAGGAAATCGGCCGTGCCCTTCCAAAGGATCCGGAATTTGCCTTCAGCGATTTAGGGAAATCACAGAAAGCCTAAATCTCAATGTTCGGAGAAGATCTGAACCATCGCCCCTCCGAATGCGAGTCCCATGTGCTAACCACTAAGTTATTTCGCTAGGTATTGCTTGACAAAGAAACACATTAAGACACTCAAGCAAAAGTCAATTTTATAAAGATTTGTTTGTCTCACATTAATAAACACACAGGAAATTGAGCCTGAGATTGCATGGGCACATTATTGTCTACTTTTAGATATTAGCAGGCTATGTTTTGAAAAGACGGTAATTGTTTTGAAACAAATAGTCAAGGGTAGGTTATGAATTAACTCTGTAAATGATAACTATGACAAAGTTACTCATAGCTAAAAATGAATCAGTTTTGTGAAAATAATACCAACTGTGATTCATCTTGACAGCAATAACTGTTTTCGGATTTTGAGTAGCATAGATATTCCTTTGATTTTATCACATGTAAGAGTCCTGTTTGCAAATATTTGCTACACTAAGGCACCTACCTGAACTTTTGAGGGACTTACAGATTGGCCTTTCCACCTTACCAAATGGTTCTTATAAAGTTTTCTTCTTATCATCAAAATATTATCAGTGTTTGCTGTAGTTGCTGGATAATTACTAGCTTTATGGTGCTTTCTAGTCAGTGGGGGGATTGCTTTCAGATATTATGAGTATTGCTCCTTCAGTGGACATCATTGCTCCTTCAATGGTCATCATATCAATGTTACCAGCACGTTCTAATCCCATCAGTTACTAGATATTACATCCCGTCAGTTACTAGATGACAATGACCAATGAATATTCGATTGAAATCTTGTAGGATTTTAACCATCTGACATAGCTGGCAGCCCTAGAAATTTTCATTTACTTAAGTCGTCACCAGACAATTGAATTGTATATCGTGTAAATAAATTTATAAAGACTCCCATACTGGTGGAAAGAGAGGAATTTACAATGGGATTCCCGTTTGGGAATCTAGAAGGCAGAGCGCGTGAGCCTGGGATGCACCTAACGCCTGGCCGGTCCCCTACTACGGTACTGTGGCTCCCACCTGTATCGTACAGCCCATATCCTGAAGACTTTTCTTTAAAAGGGACTGAACAACGTATAGAGACCCTCTGAGTAATAAAAATGATCTTTCAGTGGCACTCAACCGGGAGAAGGGACGCAGGAGAACTTTGTTCTGTAAAAAGTATGACCGTTAGGAATGCTGCTGTGAGTGTCAGGACAGATAACATCTTTTCCACAGTCTCGTGAAAGGTTAGGGCACTTACAGTATTATGTTTGGGTTTTACTTTCATCCTTATGGTGGTGAGTTGATTCTAGGGGCTCATCTTCTTCAGGTGGGAGCATGTTCCATTGGCTCTACTGTGCTGACTGCACTGCTGGGAGTTAAATATTATTATCATTTCTTTTGACTGGGAGCAGCGGCTAGCGAATGCCTCTTGATTGACCGTAATGGTGGAAAGAACGCGCTACTCTGAGCACAGGCGGCGAGCCATGCAGAGCGGGTGTTTCTTATTCCACAGCGACAGGTCTTAGAGTACAGACTGGTTTCTAGAGAGCAGTTGATCGTATTTGGGATTAGGAAGTTTTTGGTGAGCAACAGCTTGCCTTCATACTGCACTGGGTGGTGTAGTGGTATCAGACTATCAGCGACAATAGTTTGTGGAGACATACCAGGATAACAGCCTATTTGCATATGCTACTCGCAAACGAAGTGATGGGATGAGTTGTAGCAGCATCGGGTCATAAGCAGCCGCAATCATTGAACCTGCTATGGTGAGAACAGGGTGCAATTCGAAGTTCTCAGTCAGTTACAAGGGTTAGGACGGTTATATTTCGCTCATGCATTGTGGGGGGGGGGGGGGGGGATAAGATTACCAGTAATATGTGTTTGCGCGGAGCACAGAGCTTAGGCTTCTACTTAATTATCTTTTGACCTATTCTCCTTGAATTCTTTGAGTCGAGTAATCACTGATTTTGGCAGTTAAAGTCAAGCGAGTACGTGTGATTGAGTAATGAGTGAGATAACCGTATTCGTTTACTTAACCATAACCACCATGGTCTTTCCCCATACTTCAGATGAATGTTAGGTAATGTGTAATTCGTTATTACTGCTGTTTCACTTCCTGTGTTAGTGGTTTCAATACAGTTAGTTTTTCCAAGCTTGTTTAGCACTTTTGTCGACTGTGGTTTTCTGGTGTTTTTATAAATAAATTAATATTGTTGGGTCATTGATTTTCATTTAGTAAATAGTGTGACCAGTTTAAAAATTGTACTAACAAACCCACCACCATAACTTAGCAGTTACAGCCATTTCTTTAATTATGTATTAATTGTCAAGTAGGGATTTAGGTGCGTTTCCTCATGTTGGCAACTTTGTTTTTCTGCTGTTTTTATAAATAAATTAATATTGTTGGATCATTGATTTTCATTTAGTATATTGTGCGCCCACATTAAATATTGTACTAGCTAACGTACCACCGTAACTTAGTTGTTGCAGCCATTTCCTTAAATATTCATTGCTTGTCAAGCAGGGATTTAGATGTGCTTCCTCAGGTATGGCAGTTCGCCTGTATAGCTGAGTGGTCAGCACGGATGACTGGCATCCAGGGGACACAGGTTTGATTCCAGGTACTGGCAAAGATATATCCTCAGTTTGTGGACTTGTACAAGGTGCACTCCCTCTCGTGAGGCTATCTGGGGAGCTGATCGAACGATTACTACTGGTTCTAACGTCCAGAAACGCGGCAATGGCCAGGGCAGTAGTGTGTTAGCTAGGTGCCCCTTCATACCACATCCAGTGATGCCATTGCTAGAGGATGGTCAGTTGGGCCCGATTAGCCCGTCTAGTGCCAGAAAGCGAAACTTTTCTTTACTACCTCTTGTACAACAACTGGTAACCACTAGGTTCATGAGAGATCTCTGCAGCAGTAAGTCCTGAGTATCAGGCTGCAATATAAATTTTACTTTGTCAGCCCAGGGATGTACTCACATAGATACTGGCTTTTCCTTCTAGGATAGTTTTAATTAGGATGTTTGTGTGCTCTGGTTTGTAGTCATAAATTTTCTATGCTATGTAGATTCGGCAAATTCCGATGACTGCGGTAGATGGTATGGATGAGTAGCTTTTTAGAAAATATGATGATTATTTAAAGAATTTTGAAGCGGAATAGTTTGTATAACTACTAATAATAATTTGCAGAACATTTACTAATTTGTATCTTTATTTCAGCTTGGAAGCTTCGTCCACTCATTGCTTTTTTTCTGTATTTATTGTGTCTGTAAGGGCGTTAGCGATTCACTCGCTATACATCAGAGGAAAGTAAGCAGGTTCGACAAGAGATTAGGCAAAAAAATCAGCGAGGGCATTTTGCAGCAGATCAAAACGACAGGTCAGAGTAAGAGTAGACCAGAGGTTGAAAAGATTATTGAGGCAGTGCATGCACAGGTGTAGGATGGAGAAAATAATTCGGTAGCTGTCAGAGAAGTAGGTCAGATAACGGGGGGAAGCAGAGAATACATTGAGGAAAGAAACAGGTACATTGAGAGTATGCGATGGAGAATGAAAATAACGAAAGTGCAGAAGGAGACAGAGAGGAAGTGGTCAATGTAATGTCGGAATCTGTGTATATGTGGGGAGATGAGAGAGTAGATAATGTATCAGGTGATAATGCTCAAGTGCGTCAGCTAAGTACATCGACTGCTGTTGTTAGGGAAGAGGATGTGGATGATAATGTACATGGACTTTTGTACAGGTGATGAGGGAATCTAAAGAGAGATAACAGAAGCAGAAGAAGAAGGCAAAGGAACGATATGAGAAACAGGAAGCACATGATAGAGGGACAAGAGTGACAGGCAGGAGGAAAGGTTGGCTGAAATCGGGCTTAGTTTGAAGCAGTTCCCGGTCATGCAATCAACGAAGCAGATCGATGGAAAGAGAAAAAGGATAACCACATGGTGCAAGCAGAAACGAGGGCTAGAAGAAGGTGTGCATAATATACTAGTGGTAATAGAGCAGAAACAATGTGGGGCCACGGAACAGATCAAAATTAACAGCCACAAGATGACGAGGGAACTATAAGAAATGAACATAAAAGATCTGATGTTTTGTGTCCGTACCAGTCTCTGAAATAGTGGAGGTGCAGGAGTTATTGAGGTTTAAGTAATGGCAGCAGAGTATAAATCAAAGACATAAACAACAACAGGAAATAATAAAGGAAGAAATAGGCAATTTCGAAGTTTATTACTGAGTATGAGTAATAGAGGAATGAGGATCTGAGGTGTACTGCAGTGCACACTAATTTCTTAACTACTCTGTACGAACTAAGTTGCCTCGTTCATTGATCAATGAAAGAATAGAGCAGGCTCATGCACTGGGTGCATCGTGTATGAATCTTTCATCACTGATAAGCAGTGTAACGAAGTCATCAAACGACGGTTCGTTCTATTACAATCACTTTCTAAGATTCAAGTACTTAGAGATAACGTCAGTAATCTGCATCCATAGGCTTGGAATGAACAGTTCGATTTTTCGTTACTTCCAGCATGGTCAGAAATCCATCAGTTAGAGTATGTGTGCAATTTGTAAGTAGGCTGTTTAGGTTTTTTTATTGGTAACGCCACCTCTGTATGAAAATCACTGGCTGTGCTGTGTGCAGTCTGTGGCTGCTTTGCATTGTTGTAATACTCGCCATTGTAGTGTTAGGCAGCTGGCTGTGAACAGCGCGTAGTGTTGCGCAGTTGGAGGTGAGCCACCAGCAGTGGTGGATGTGGGGAGAGAGATGGCGGAGTTTTGAAATTTGTCATGTACTGCTCTATATATATATGTATATGATGATATCAAGGTAAATACATTGTTTGTTCTCTATTAATATCTTTCATTTGCTAACTATCCCTATCAGTAGTTAGTGCCTTCCGTAGTTTGAATCTTTTATTTAGCTGGCAGTAGTGGCGCTCTCAGTATTGCAGTAGCTTGAGTAGCGAAGATTTTTGTGAGGTAAGTGATTTGTGAAACGTATAGGTTAATGTTAGTCAGGGCCATTCTTTTGTAGGGATTTTTTTGAAAGTCAGATTGCGTTGCGCTAAAAATATTGTGCGTCAGTTTAAGCACAGTCGTGTATAATTGTTAAAAAAGGGGACGTTTCATATGGCGACCCTGCCGGGATACCTCACTGGAATGTTCTGATTTTTTTCTTGTAGTTTGTGTAATTAGTGTAGCTTTTGTTTATTGCTAGCGCGTAATTGTAGAGAAAATCTCCTTTGTAGTTGCAGTCTTTCATTGTTGTACAGTAAAACAGTTGTGGCATGCATGTAGATTTGCACCAAGTATTTCGCAGCTGCAATTAACTAGATATTATTTTCAGTATTATGTTAATGTGTTCTCTTATTTTTGCTCTTCAAATTGTGTTTTTCTGTGTTGTCGTGTGAAATACTGTGACAATAATGGCGTGTGAAAAACGTAATACTAGGCTCCAAAGTAAACTGAGAAATGACAGTAAAGACGAAAGCAGTGTGTTAGCGCCACCGAGTAATGAATTAACTAATGTTCAAAGTAGTAATTTGGTAATTGTGCATAGGGAAATGGAGCGGGCGACAAACAATGGCGTAGACAGTGAAACAATTAGAGAACAGGGAAGCATTATCGATCGATCGGTCGGCGACAGCTCGCCTCAGGAATCCAAAATGACAGGAAACAATCTCGCAAATGCTGTGGATTCAGGATTTGGGTCCTCACCGTTTTCTCAAATAAGTCAAGACACATTTTCTGCTTGTCAAAATGTGAATGTTGCCGGTGCAACTTCACTGCCGAAAAGCACTGAGGAACGTGTTTCAGACACCAGTGCATTGTTATTACAGTTAATGCAACAAATGGGACAAAGGCTACAAAAGTTAGACACAACGCTTGAACAAAATCAGAAACAAATGGAACAAAATCAGAGTCAAACACAGCAAAAGCTTCAAAAGTTAGACACAATGGAACAAAATCTTAAAAAGTTAGACGCAATGGAACAAAATCTTCAAAAGTTAGACTCATTGGAGCAAACTCTTGAACAAACACGTGAGGATTTAACTACTGAGTTACATCACATTGAATCGAAATGTCAAAAAGTCTGTAATGACGTAAAAACACAAATTTGTGAGCATTTCCAACCTATTTTTTCGCGTCATGAAAATGCACTACAGAATCACGAAGCAGCCATAAAAGAACTGCAAACTACTGTTCATGAAAATCATAAGACCTTGCAAGCTAAATTTGACTCAGTTGCATCTACCGATTCGGTTATGCAACTTGCAAAAACTCAGGAAAACTTGAAGGACACAGTATATTCGATTTCAACACAAATGGACACTCTGAAACTTGGTTCAGAAAAACACACTGAGGAAATGTGTTCACTATCGGAGAAAGTAGCCGAACTTTCGGATCAGGTCACTAACTTATCTACAAAGGTAGATGATGATCTGAATGACACAAGACCTGTAGCCTTCACTGACACAGAAGAGTATGAACAAATTAGAAAATTCAAACAAAATCAAAATCAAATCAATACACAGTACAAAAGAGAAATCCGGGAAGTACAAGATCATTTGGCACAAGTAATACAAGAATTACATATTTCAGAGGACACTCGCGCTCCAGTACGGGAAGAGGGACATAGAAATACGGAACAGACACAAAATAACAACACAGGGCACTTCGGAAATTATGAAAGAAATTGGCAAGGTACATCGAATTTTGAGATGGAACCGCCGAAACGACGTAACAATGACCGACATGCGACTTGCCGACATGATGATTTTGACTATAAGCTGTTCATTACTACACGTAAATTCAAAACATTCAAGAATTCTGGCAACGACATTCATCCACAAGCATGGCTCCATCAATTCTCTCATTGTTTTCCTCCCAACTGGTCGTTAGAACACAGATTAGAATTTATGTGTGACTACTTAGAGAATGAACCAGTTGTAAGAATGCGATCGGTCATTCACGATTGCCACAGTGAAGGAGAATTTTACCATGCCTTCCTCTCAGCATATTGGTCTCAAGCCACACAAGACCGAGTAAAACATGGCATCATAATGATGAAACATTTCGAACAATCTGAATTCTCCAGTCTTGTGAAATATTTTGAAGACTTGTTGCACAAGAATCAGTACCTGTCAAACCCATATAGCCCCTCAGAACTCATCCGCATTTGCTTAATGAAATTGCCTGAACATTTAAGAAATATTATTTTGGCAGGTCGTTGCAAAGACGACATTGAAGCTTTTCAGGGACTCCTTCAAGAATTAGAAATTGACACAGACAGTCGCCGGATGCGAAAACAGGAAAACAATCACTACAGGTCACATACGTCACAATTCCGTGATGACAGAAACAATAACTGGACACGACAAGGCTATTCTTACAACGTAAATCGTGACCAAAACAGACACCACCCGTATGACAACCGTTGGCAGAGTAAAAATAATTACAGAGAAAGATCGCATTTCCATAGTAATGACTATCACAGAGACTACCAGAGAAACAGACAATATGGGAACCAAAATAATTATTATCAAGGGAGACAGAATAACTTCAGACGCAACAGTTCGGCGCACAGTTACGATTCAGGGAGAAATTCTCCACAACGTGACGGACAAGGAAGAAACTACGGAATCTACCGACATGACGACAGACGATATAATCATAACGACAGACGTGAATTTCATCAGAACTGGCGGGATTCTAACAGAGCTGGGCCCTCTCGGCAAGGCGAATTTGTAGAAGTTAGGTCTCCTAATCCCAATAACGGCGCGCGCCAACAAAGAGACGGACAATGACTCGCACAGCAGGCAGCTGCGTGCGGCCGCTGGCTCAGGGAAAAATAACATAGACGCTAACCTTGAGAAAAATTCCAGTATTCTTTACCGACGTATACCACTTGATAATTACGTTAAAGTTGAAACTCTGCGTACTAGGAAGAGCAAAGGTTTACACCACATTTCACACATAAAACCGTTTATTGAGAGATAATGTGCTTTTTTAACTTGAGATTTTAATGCAACATTTTGGTTTACTTGAAAATACATTCTGGATTTAAAGTACTTTCTGTGAGATACCAGACGACACAGTGGTTAGTTTATGTGACAGCTACACAATTATATCACGACGCTACTAATGAGTAACAATTTACAATGTTGCTTTTGCAGTGTATCTGTTTTATATCCGCACAATTTTTCTGAATTCTTCTGGAAAGTAAAACATGTTTTAGTATTTAACTTTTGTGGTATAGCTACAATGAGACAGCCTTTTTCGTGGCACAACAATACGTTACAGTACAGTACTTTCTTCATCACAACAATAAGCGTAATAACTACGATATCTATACGCAAAGCATTTCACTTTTGTTTATCATGAGGTAAGTACATTGACTTCTGCAGAACTTAGCTTTCGGAGGACGATAACTACGACACTTCCACAGAGATTATGTTGCGACAAGACGCACAGTTTAGCGCTACAGTACACGTATTTGAGTGATTAATTTTGTACTTAAAACATTTATTTTTAAAGATTTTTGAATTGCAAAGAAAGTTTTCCGTGATACATTTCATTCCATTGCTGTAATCTATAACACCTGAGGGTATAATTACATTAATCCTCAGGGGGGTACACGCTTACTTTGTGTACCATGTGTGTGGCAACCACAAGGAACCCTAGCTAATATGGTATTTGCTTATACAACTTTACACATCGGTACCATATTTCTCCAACACAGTATTACACAGCTATCAGATCATTTAACTGAGAGACAAACATTTTTTTTTACTACGTCAGTGACAGATGTTTACACAATTACACAGTTGGATACCGTCACACTTATGAAATTGTATTTCGTCTGTACTTTGTAAACTGTTCATATTTTTTCGGAACCATTGTGATACTATGAGAGCTTTGAATGAGGTATTTGGTATGAGATCATGATTTTTAAGGTACGTTTGAGGTAGATGACACTATTGAAATGAGCAGAGAATATGTTTTAGGGTTTTGAAATTATTGCAGAAAGCTACGACATTTTTGAGATTTGACTGAGGTGTCATGATGTTATTTTTACGACGACGATGTGTATTATGCTGTTGCGGTATGTTTATGATCAATAAGATGATGCTATATAAGGAATGTGATTACGTGTTTATATGTATATGAATAATGAATAGGAGGTAGGGACTCTGACTGGTGAAAAAGGATGTTGTAAACCGAGAATCGTACTTTAAGAGTTATGAAATGTGTGTAAAGGCGTGAATGTATCACAATGCCGGCGAGAATTTTTTGGCCACTGTTATATTCATACGATTTTGTTTCTACAGATTTGTAACGCTAATTCTTGACCTGTGAAATTTTTATATGAGACTGTCGCTGTAGCGAAAACTGCTGTCGTAAATATTTCGTTAAGAAAGGTAAGCGACCGTGAAGTAATTCGTTGTGAGCGGCCAGGTGTGTCAGACGCCTGGAGAAAAAGCCATTATTGCGAGCCCTTTTCAGCGGCACAGGTAGAAAAAAAAGGGGGAGGCCATTATCCTCGCTATTGACGTTCCTTTGTAGAGAGCATTGCAAAAACGACACGGTCGAACTTGAAAACATATGTTGACACTGTGGAGCTCTTAATTTATGATATTTACAGAAATGCCTAATGAAATGACGAGAAATATTTTTACATCTGCACACCTGATTATGACAAGCGTCTTTCTACGAGAGTTGAGAGAATGTCTACTAACTTATGAAATGTCACATGACTATTGAATGATATTTTTATGCTTTGGTTTGCGTAATTGCTTATTTCATTTCATATCTAGTTTCTAGCTGCACTGCAGCATTGGTTAAAATAAAATTTTATAGATGTACTAATATAAATATTTTCTGTCTACAGATCGAGTAAATACTAATTTTTTCAAAAACAATGAGGGAGCACAAAAAGACATTTACCTTCACAGGAACTGCAATCATAGTTTTCTTTTCAAGTACTTGTTAATTTCTTTTGTAGAATAAATTGTGATGCATCACTCTAGTGTTAAGATGTGACATAGGTATTAGACATGGCCATTTTTAGTGTAATACTTTTTCTGCTTGAACTTTGTCATGTTTAGGTATAAGTTATGCTGTTTGCCAGGCATAGTGCTACTGAATTTTAATTTGTGTTACTCTGCTAAGCCAGATTTATTTTTCTTGTTTGCTGCACATTGCCTTATATTAGTCGTAATATTGCAATTGCTTCGCTAATTTCTAAAATGCTGCTTCCTTTGCAAATCTGCACTTTTTTGTCATTGCTGTTTGCGTTAATTGTTTTATCTGCTGCTGCATTGCCTCGTCCCTTAGTTTAGCATCTGAGCTCAGTAGATTTAAGTTAGCTTAAGAGGGGGTAGACTATATAAGAAACTAACTATGATGAATTGGAAGCAATGCATTGACAAGGTATATAAAAAAGATTTGGGCCAAAATGAGTATTGTACAATGAGAAATAATTATTTTGAAAGAAATATGAATAGAATACAGGAAGGAGGTTTAGATAGGACTTTTTGGCAATGATGATGAATGAAGGGAGATCTCCAAGAAGTAAAGAAAGTTTTGTTTGCAAAATACTGCAGTAAAACAAACCCTGTCCTTTCCTTGTATTATTCCGCTATGTGTTTGTGTACCCTTGTGTATTTGTTTTCTTCCTGTCTCTGTGTAGTTTCATAGAATTTTTTCTTCTTCTAATACTAAGCTACATTCACTATGATGAGGAATACTGTTATACTCAAATATAATTGGCATTAATAATATGTTATTTTCTTAGTAAAGATGTTTAGACATTATTTATTCTGTTCAGTTTTAATGCTTATGTGTGAAGTTGATGTTTCAAAAGTTCTTCTGATCTTTATGTGTTTACTTATCTCATAATTCCTGTAACACTGATGTATATGTTTATTTCTATTCTGTTGTAAAACCTGTACTACAAATGTTATCTGTATTGTTATGTTCTTTAATGATGTATTTTGTACCTTTGTAATTGTATTCTTATGTTATAAAATTGTAATTGACACCAGTTCATCAAATTAAGTAACTTGTAAGTTACATTTCACTGCACACGTTTCTGTTGGTCACAGCATATGGACAATATGTGAGAAGTAGGGACTGTTAGTGTTTGCACGTGTGTTAATAATTCAGCAAGGGACTGGATAACAGCATTGCTGGTTCTAAGGACAATTAAAAAAACTTTGTGAGTGCACAAGTGGTGGTTATGGATTTGCTCTATTGTCCGCAAGACTCTTCAATGGTGATTGTGCACCTGCACAGTCACAACGGATGGCTGCTGGCCATCTCTACAAGGACTACAGTGGGTCTGCATCTTTGATGATCCATCAATACCACTATTTCTACAAGGACTGCAGTGGGTCTGCACCTCTGGTGGCCCACAAATACCATAATCTCTACCAGGACTACAGTGGGTCTGCTCTGTGATGACCTACCCACCAATACTCTTCAAAACTTCGACTGACTCCGCTGTGGGTTTGCTCTGTTGTGGCCCATTACCTGTCAGCATGTCAAGAGTCAGCACTGTCTTTCCGTTGGAAGGACTACGCTACTTCTTCAAGATTGCATGGATATCCACTACTTCCGTGTGCATTTTCTTTTCCTGCTCAGACTTTGAGAAAAACACTGCAATGTGATGAATGATCAGGACTGTCTTTATGGACTGTGAGAAAATTTTAGCTTTTCACCAACATTGTATCAATAAGTGTGTGCATTTGATTTCTTTGTTATTGTAATTATAAAAATTTTTTTTCAAATCTGTATTGGCCACTGCCCAAACCAATTTGTAAAATTTTTTGTGGGGAGCATGGGGGCTATGTAAGTAGGCTGTTTAGGTTTTTTTATTGGTAACGCCACCTCTGTATGAAAATCACTGGCTGTGCTGTGTGCAGTGTGTGGCTGCTTTCAAAAAATGGTTCAAATGGCTCTGAGCACTATGGGACTCAACTGCTGAGGTCATTAGTCCCCTAGAACTTAGAACTAGTTAAACCTAACTAACCTAAGGACATCACAAACATGCATGCCCGAGGCAGGATTCGAACCTGCGACCGTAGAGGTCTTGCGGTTCCAGACTGCAGCGCCTTTAACCGCACGGCCACTTCGGCCGGCCTGTGGCTGCTTTGCATTGTTGTAATACTCGCCATTGTAGTGTTAGGCAGCTGGCTGTGAACAGCGCGTAGCGTTGCGCAGTTGGAGGTGAGCCGCCAGCAGTGGTGGATGTGGGGAGAGAGATGGCGGAGTTTTGAAATTTGTCATGAACTGCTCTATATATATATGTATATGATGATATCAAGGTAAATACATTGTTTGTTCTCTATTAATATCTTTCATTTGCTAACTATCCCTATCAGTAGTTAGTGCCTTCCGTAGTTTGAATCTTTTATTTAGCTGGCAGTAGTGGCGCTCGCAGTATTGCAGTAGCTTGAGTAGCGAAGATTTTTGTGAGGTAAGTGATTTGTGAAACGTATAGGTTAATGTTAGTCAGGGCCATTCTTTTGTAGGGATTTTTTTGAAAGTCAGATTGCGTTGCGCTAAAAATATTGTGCGTCAGTTTAAGCACAGTCGTGTATAATTGTTAAAAAAGGGGACGTTCCAAATTATCTGTACCATGCATGCATGTGTGAAGGAACACTGCACATCGTGGATTGTCAACGCAGACATTGTACAATAATATAATAAGAAGAGTATGATGAGCAAGGAGGAAATCACATAAAAATCATGAAAGACTATGAAAGATAAATTATGAGGAAAAATATGAAAATTTTTGGCAAACATTCAATACGGACAATAACTGAAGACAATATACATGAAAGGTAGTAAGGTGAATAACAGAAACACGTGGGAGAAGTCTAGGGTAGGCATAACAGTTTTTTACGACTTAAAATTTTCTTTTGCAATTGTGAATAACGTGTGAAGTAAAGATAAATAAAGTGTTTTAAATATTAATGAGAGGTAAAACTGATGAGCTATCGAAAGGAGTAGGATATGAAGACGCAAGGTACCTCAGAAATTTTATGCTTCAGAGGCAGCAACATGATGTACAATTGGACGGCTAATTTGGCGTCGAATGAAATGAAAGGATAGTCTAGGAGCAGGAAATGAGGAAACGTGGGATGAGAAGGTTGGAAGCAGACGATGTATAAATGAAGGAAGACCAGAGATGATGTGGAATCGAGAGTGATAGCAGTATTTACGTATTTCCTTTTGTTGGATGATAACGATAGTTGGAGTGCATAGCGGCGCATGAAGCATGACTGGGGCCACTTGATAACGTGAGATTAGATTTAAGATGCCTGTCATAAATTAAAATAAAGATAAGAGAGTTTTGAAGCATGACATTACATTTACGATGCATGTATGTAAATGAACATAAGGATCAGACAGTTGAGCATGAGACAATGCAACCACAGGACTCGCATTCGGGAGGACGACGGTTCAATCCCGCGTACGGCGATCCTGATTTAGGTTTTCCGTGATTGCCCTAAATTGCTCCAGGCACATGCCGGTATGGCTCCTTTGAAAACACACGACCGGTTTCCTTCCCCGTCCTTCCATAATACAATGAGGCCGATGACATCCCCGGCAACAACCCAACCAAACCCAACCATGCAACTATAACAACTGTGTAAGATAGGAGCATGGAGAAGATGTGTTTGCATGAGACTTAGAAAGTGATGGAGTACTAATAACAATTGCTGAACAGAATTGTTTAATCAGTAATCTATTAGAGAGTGAGTGAGTCAATGTAGGAGTGCTAGGAGAATATTTATTGTAATTTTAGATTTTCGTGAAAGTCATGATCAGAGGTTAATACATTATGTGAAATGAGCTGTTGTAGTAGTTTTTTCGTAAAGTTAAAGATTTTGATGAGTATTATGCTTCTTGCTCCGCTCCGCTCCGCAATATCGTTTCTTTCAGGTGTGCTAGTTCTGCAAGGTTCGCAGGAGAGCTTCTTTGAAGTTTGGAAGGTAGGAGATGAGATACTGGCAAAAGTAAAGCTGTGAGGACGGGGCGTGAGTCGTGCTTGGGTAGCTCAGATGGTAGCCGGCACGTTAACTCAGCGTGTTCGGTCAGAGGGTTAGCTGCCCTCTGTAAAAAAAAATACTGAGTTAATAGATCAACGACGAACTGAAACGGGTGTCTTGCGACGTCAGCCACGAGCAGATGCAACGAACGAAAAAAAAAAGAAAAATACCAACAACAAAAATGGGATTAAAAAAAAGGAAAGATGGTAGAGCACTTGCCCGCGAAAGGCAAGTGATGAAACCAGTATCATGAAATAATTAATAATAATAACTGTTTGTGTGTAAAGATAACTTAGGAGGAGCAAACAGATAATTTTATTGAACAGTTTGGTTCATGATATGTATAAATGCATGAAGTATTAAAAGGCATGGTTGGTAATTCTGCTTGTGATTGTATGTGCAGGGATTTGAAGCAGACAGTCGCATGGAGACACTGACACACAAAGGAGCCATCTTCACCGAGCTGAACAGCACAAGACAAATGAACCAGGTAGAGGGGAGGACATGAGAGCTGTAATCCCAAGGGGTCGAGCGCGGCGACAAGAGGGATTTCAGCTGGTGGCCTTATCGCAGAAAAAGGTGCGCTGAGTTCCTGCGCATGGCGCCTGTGTAAAGGTAATATCATGTGTATCCCAAGCAAACATTACGGGACCGCTACTATTTCCAATCCAGCTAACTGAGTTGGTGGATAACGTAGGGATATCTATGAGGCTGTTTGCAGATGATGAGATGATGCAGTCGTCTATATGAAGGTAGCAACGCCAGAAGAGTGTATCAGACTGCACGAATACCTGCACAAGATTGACTACTGGAGCAGGGATTGGCAGTTGACCCTGCGTGTAGATGAAAGTAAGATACTGTTCATAAATAGACGAAGAAGAGCGCTATTGTGAGATCACACCATTGGTAACAAATAGCTGATAGCGGTAAGTGCCGTAAAATACGTAGAAGTAACCGTCCGGAGTGATTTAATGTGGAATGACAACATAAAAGAAACAGTAGGAAAAGCTGGCGCTGGCCGAGACTCATAGGAAGAATCTTAAGGAAGTGTAATTCATCGACGAAAGAAGTGGCTTACAAAACACTTGCTCGACCGATTCTTGGCTCTGACTCATCAGTCCAGGACCCTTACTAGACTTGATTAACACGAGAGATAGAAAAGATCCAACGAAGAGCGGCTCGTAGCGTCAATGGATCTTTTAGTCGGCTTGAGAACGTTACAGAGATTCTCAACAAACTCCAGTTTCAGACGCTACAAGGGTGGGCGTTGGGCATCATGGGGAGCTTTACTGTGGAAATTCCGCAAAAATACGAGTACATTCCCATGCGCCATTCGCGAATGGACTGCGGAAGGGAGGAAATGTAGATTCTTCCTACTATAGTGTAAATGCACAATACGTAAAATTTCATTAGTTGTTATACTCCCTGGTGTTGCAGTTTTAATGGTCCGTATGGTATTCCCTTAGTGCATTTGTCGTTGGAGAACAACTTGAGTGGAATGGGAAGGTTAGAGGAGTCATGAATGGGTCTTTTGCAGGCCCTACAGAAACACACATTGGAAAACTTTTGAAAAACTACAGTAACTTAAAAGATAACTTGAAAAATGGTCGAAATTTTTGGTTAATGATTACTGTCAGATACAGAATGATACATCTTTACCCATGTATGTGAAAGACTAACTCAATACTAAGAACAAAAAACTGCACTATTTTTCTCACGGCTGCACTACAGCAACGGGTACAAAACAGCTGGTATAAAGTACAGCTAACCAGTTGAAAGAAATGGTTGTTTTCAATTGATCATGACCACGGTCTCGACGGATCTAAACCCGTCTTCTTCAGAAGAACAGACAACTTCGCATTAGTAATTCACTCAGTAAAAGCTGTCTCCAAATGACATTTATCAAATGGTTCAAATGGCTCTGAGCACTATGGGACTCAACTTTTGAGGTCATCAGTCCCCTAGAACTTAGAACTACTTAAACCTAACTAACCTAGGGACATCACACACATCCATGCCCGAGGCAGGATTCGAACCTGCGACCGTAGCGGTCTCGCGGTTCCAGACTGTAGCGCCTAGAACCTCACGGCCACTCCGGCCGGCTGACATTTATCGTCAACCACCTGTATATTCATACACTAAGTGATCAAAAGTATCCGGACACCCCCAAAAACATACTTTTTTATATTAAGTGCATTTTGCTGCCACCTACTGCCAAGTACTCCGTATCAGCGACCTCAGTAGTCATTAGACATCGTGAGAGAGAAGAACGGGGCGCTCCGCGGAACTCACGGACTTCGAACGTGATCAAATGATTGGATGTCACTTGTGTCATACCTGTCCAAGCGAGGTTTCTGTCTGCACAGCGTCCTGACATGAATCGAATAGAACATCTTTAGGATGTTTGGACACGCCGACTTCGTGCCAGGCCTCACCGACCGACATCGGTACCTCTCCTCAGTGTAGCACTCTGTGGTGTCACCGCCAGACACCACACTTGCTAGGTGGTAGCTTAAATCGGCCGCGGTCCATTAGTACATGTCGGACCCGCGTGTCGCCACTGTCAGGATCGCAGACCGAGCGCCACCACACGGCAGGTCTGGAGAGACGTACTAGCACTCGCCCCAGTTGTACGACGACTTTGCTAGCGACTACACTGACGAAGCCTTTCTCTCATTTGCCGAGAGACAGTTAGAATAGCCTTCAGCTAAGTCCATGGCTACGACCTAGCAAGGCGCCATTAGTTACTTCATGAATCTAAAGAGTCTCACTTGTATCATCAAGATTGCTGTATACCAAAGGACGATATAAAAGTTAAGTGTTCTAGTAGCTACGTTCTTTTCTTTATCACATTCATCACGTATCCTGTTCCAGACTTCGCGCCAGTCGGCGTGTGTGTACGTGTGCCCTTTCGGCTACCCGTCACTGTGGACTGGCTGCCTTGTCAGTCCACTACACACTCCCTGAAGAATGGGCTACCATTCCCAAAAACCTTCCAGCACTTGATAGAACGTGTGCCTACGGGAGTGGAAGCTGTCATCAAGGCTAAGGGTGGGCCAACACCATACTGAGATCCAGCATTACGGATGGAGGACGTCACGAACTTGTAAGTCATTTTCAGCCAGGTGTCCGGATACTTTTGATCACATAGTGTATGTAAAAATTAAGGCCCCTAGAATCAAAGGCTTGTCATATCAGTAAAACAATCTCTTAGAATAACAGACGATGTTTGTAGCTACATGCCGAGTCGGCAATCACTTAGAATAATATACCATGTTAGTAGTTACATGCCGACTCTGTTGGTTTGTCCTTTACTCATGCTGACAAAAAAATTGCTTTGAAACGCGTAAGTGCAATAATATTGTGTCTGTAATGTCCGATGATCAAATACTGTTAAATTGGTTGTATGATAAGGTTGCTAAATTTAATTATTGTGTTAAAAAAATCAGCCGTAGAAGGAACATTCCGCTACTTACGACCGGCGGCCCGTATTCTGGTGGCGGCTCGTGGTCGCTGCCGGAGGACGACGAAGCGGACGCGATCTGCGCGATTTTGCCGGAAACTTTTTCCTTGATGTAGCTGAGTATTCCTCCGGAGCCGGACCCCGAGCGCCTCGTGCGCTGGCCCTCGTCTGGCTCCGGCTCCCACGACGCGGGGTCCTCAGGCAGCGACGCTGCCATCGCCGTTGCCGCCACGCCCACCAACATCAGCAGCCAACACACCTGCACAGCACATCTTTTATTAAATTATTTCATCATCCAGCAGGCCGCGTTACTGCTACCAAACAGCGTGCCCATTGACATGCATATGATACTTGGCCGGGTATACCATGTGTCGAACAGTATACTGGATGTATAGTTGCGGTGTCCTTCTAACACTTTTCTAGTTCTTGAAGTTTACCTTCATGTTCAACGCGAGGAAGAAGTGGAGGGGAATAATATTGTATTCCAGTGCAAGAATTTCGGCGTAAGACTCTCAGTGATGAACGACACATCAAATGGTTCCCATTGGAGTTGGTTGCATATTTCTGTGACGCTCCAGCACAAACTTAACAAACCAATGAAGAGATGTGCTCGCTATATTGGTATCTTCGCTCTCTCTATGTCTCACAGTCTCTCATCTGCACAGGGTGATTCAGAATTCGTTTTACACTGTTACAGATGTTGTAAAGGGGACTTAGGACAGCAATATTTGGAAAGAAACCTCTCTCTGAAAATGCAACGTTTGGAAGAGCATTAAAAGATACACTGCACATGCATCAGCCCACTCGTACCTGCGTAAACTACAACATATGCTCGAAGTGGCGACCGCGATTGTCGTTGCACGAAGTGTATCTGCGAACACTAGTCACATACACATGACATAAGTCTTCGAGTGTCCTGAGTGACCTCCGCTGCAGGCATTACACGTGCAAGAAGATCGTCCTGCGATTCCACAGGCACCTCGTAAGTAGTACTTTTCATGTAGCTCCACAGGGCCAGCCTGTGTGGCCGAGCGGTTCTAAGCGCCGCAGCCTGAAAGCACGCGACCGTTACGGTCGCAGGTTCTAATCCTGCCTCGGGCAGGGATATGTGTGTGAAGTCCTTAGGTTAGTTAGGTTTAAGTAGTTCTAAGTTCTTGGGGACTGATGACCTCCGATGTGGAGTCCCGGAGTGCTCAGAGCCATATGAACCATTTGTAGCTTCACAGGAAAAGGTCCAGAGATGTTAAATCGTGAAACCGTTGTGACCACCGAATCATGATACAGGTGTTGCGCTAAACAATCACTTTCACCGTAGATGAGCAACATGTCAGCGTACTCGGAAAACGAGTACTCTGCCAGTCTGTAATGCACCACCTTCTCAATATCTCAATGGCGGCTAATGTCCATGCCCTTCACTTCATTCGGTTGTTCTATGATGACACGTGACATGTCACACAAGACGTCACTTGACACGAGACACCGACCTCTGACCATATGTATAGCCTTTCTCCGTTCAAAGTATATGCAATCGGCGCATTTGCAGACATGAGTTTATTAGCAGCTCCTGCTTTCCTGAGCCCCTCTTCAACACATATAGCTGTGTAACAGGAGGTCTGAATCACATTGTATGTATTTCGAATGCTTCAGTAACTTCCGTATTATGAATACATGTTTCAAGCATAGCGAGATACACAAAATGAACTGGGTAGTGAGAAGGTAACAATCGATAATAGACTTCATTCCTGTCAATCGGAAACCAATCATGACGTTTACAGTGGTAAAAATACACAGAGGAGCAGAACTAAACACGAATCACCATATGCTACTAATAACAGGAAACATTAAAGCTAGATGTATGAAAATTAATACTGATTCAAGTACTCATAAAAAGCAGCGGGGAAATCAACCTGCCCAAAGAATCAGCCGTTAGAAAACTGCACGCGTACCGACTGAATAAATATAGTGACGAAATAAAGAGAACTAAAGATTAGCAACAAGAATGGGAGAACGTTAAAAGTATAATAGCAAAAGCCACCTCATAATCTACTGGATACACGAATCAAGGGAAGAAAACAAAAAATTAAAGTACTAGAATGATATATAGAGAGATTGATTAAAGAGAAAAAGTTGCATACCTTAAATCACTACATAACAAGGCAACCTAAAGTAAATATGAATATAAGAAGCTAACGGCAGAAGTGAAGCAACTCTACAGATCAGTTATGCAGGAGAGTTGGGACTGATTCAGTTTAGAAGTAGAAAAAGATATTTATGGGAGGAAAGAATTTTCGGGTAAAACAAAGAAGCACTTCAATAAGGGAAGAAAAGACTCTAGGAGCATCGATGCTATAAGTAATTTACAATGGTTAGATTAATATAAGAAGCTTTGTACGAAAGCGCATGAAGTGTTCATAATTGAAGAGAAGGAAAACCCAAGTTCAGACAAAATAAAAATGACGGAATAGGAGGACGAGCTCAGAAAAATGAAAAATAGGAAGCCGCCAAGAATGGACAACATCAATACCGTATTGATCGAATATGAGTCCCCTCTAGTGAAATATACATTCCTTCTCTTCATGAACAAATGCTGAACAAAGAAAGAATTTCTGACCACCTGGAAATTATCCATCGTAACGTCTATGTTTAAGATAAAAGGTAGTAAACACTGTGAGAATTACAAATCCATTTCTACACTCAACAATAAGCATAAAATATTTTAGATCACAATTACTCCAAGACCAACAGCGGTCTTTTTGGAGGATCTAACTGGGGTCAGGAAGGCGACGTCATGCTCAGACAACACGTTTGTCATTAGACAAATAATTAAAAAGAGTATGGAATTTATTAGAGAGAAACATCTGCTCATTCTTGACTACATGAACGCCTTTGTCGATCTAGGAATGTCGTGGAAAATAGTCGAAAGGAGAGTCATGTCACACCAATTACTAAGAGAATTCAAACAAATGTACCAAGATTCCAAATTTGCCATTGCAGGAAAAGATTATGTTAAAGTAATGACAAATTTAGTCTTACGGTATGGAATCAGTTTGTCTCCGATACTTTTTAATGTCTATGTTGATGATATGTTGAGATAATGGAAGAAAGGAAGTTTTACACCCATCACTTTAACGAGCGAAACTATCTAATGACAACGCTCTTTGCTGATGACCAACTTCTTTTAATTTTATTGAGAGAACAACCTTCAAGAAGACATTAGTAAATTAGATATTGCATCCAGACGCTGTTACTTAACAATTTCGACACGAAAAGCAAAAGTCGTGGTTTTTGAAGCTAAAGATTTAGTACTACGCAAATTTGTAATAAATGACCAGAAAAGAAAAAGAGTGAATGAATTCAACTTCTTGAAAAGTGTTCACAAACGAGAAAGACACACCGAAAAAACTGAAAGGTTCAGTTATATTAATAAAACCATGTACAGAACACTGAATAAAAAGACGAGCAAATAAATCGGCATAAAGTTACACAAAACAGTTCCATTATAATCTATATTTTATTTGTGATATAAGAGATACAACACTCTAAGAAGAACTGGGACTTAAAAGCATTAATGAACATATCAGGGAGTATAGACACAAATGGAGAGATCATGTCACAAGAATGAATGGAAACAGAAAGCCTACAATAATAATGAATTACCGACCAGAAAATTTCAGTAGTAACCAAAGACAAGAGGTTCTGAACATGACGACGTAACATGCAAACGCCTAACACCTGAAGAGAGAAGAATATAGCCTACACCCCCCCTTTCTCTCTCTCTCTCTCTCTCTCTCTCTCTCTCTCTCCCTCTGTTTCTCTCTCTCTTTCCCTTGTTTGTTAAGACACCTCTATGAGGGTCTATGAACGGCGAACATTTGAAAATTGGTCGAAGGTATAACAAACGCTCTCCTTCATCACTGGATAGTATTTCATTGACCTTCTTCTGGTAATTTCTAATCTGGAACTTGCCATTCCCACACCAAGACTCATGTGGTCCTTTCAGCTTTTGTCGCTTTGTACAGATAGGGCTAGACAGATGGCAGTGTTGACTGACTGGAGATCCCATAATCAACTGATATGGAATCTTTTGTCTATTACGCTCATTACGAAGCGTTGTTGATCTTAATGTGCTCTTGCAACGGGTAATAATTTCCTAACAATGTTTATCCCTTTACATTGTAATATCTTTCATGGGCCACTCTCGTCGGACAGATCTCTGACTATTGAGGACATCATCGCCCAACATTTCAGTGTATCTGTTTCTGTAAACGAGGATTTTTTTACCTTACTGCGGCAGCTTCATTATTTTATACCAGCTCTGCTCCATGGTTAAACAGTTATTATCAAAAAAAGCTTGTATTAGTCCAAGTCCTCCTTCACTCACTCTCTGTCCATCCCCTCCATCCTCCACTCTCTGTCGATCTCCTCCTCTTCCCCTCTCTGTCGGTCTCCTCCTGTCCCCTCTCCCTGTTCAGTTTCTCCTCCCCCTCCCTCTGTCCATGTCCTCTTTCTTTTCGTCTTACATCACTCCCTCTCCCCTCCCTTGTCCATCTCCTTCGCTTCCTTTCTCTGTCCGTTTCCTCTTCCTCCTCTCTCTGACCATGTTCTCCTCCCTCCTGTCTGTGTTAATATCCTCCCTTCCCCTCTCTGCCTATCCATCTCCATCTTCCGCCTTCTGTCTCCACGTTATCAGGCCCATCCCCACCACAGTAGGAGGCTAGTAGTTCTTACCCATACAATATTTGTTTCCAGATCGTAACTAAAACTAAGGTGTAACAAATTTGTTTGAAAACCTTCCATTGGCTTAGGAGGAGGTTATTTTACCCGTGGCTTTGCCCACGTACTTATATATAAAATATATTTCACATATATTTAACGTATTTCACACATAGTTGTACATCTATTTCACCTATATAACTAGGGAATTTCGCCCTACATTTTTATTTTCACGTAGCTCGATGTTTATGAAAACGTATCTCTTGAACTATGTATCGTACAGTGATGTAATTTTGCACGTACATCCAGCGGTGTATGTGGCTACTCCTTACGAAATGTATTGGGACCAGAGTTAGTAGTAAAGAAGTAATAAATTAAAACGTCATGTATGATGCGGCAGCTTTTCATTATTCTCAGTGTTCATGACGTCATAACTCCTGAACTATGTGTCGCAGAATGCTGTAATGTTGCTGGTACATTCAATGGTATACATGAATACTGTATGAAAAATGTGTGGAGAATACAGTTAATAGTAAACAAGTAATAAATTGAAACGTCATGCTTCATGCGGCAATTTTACTGCATGATAAGCGAAAATGTGGTAAGTGATAAACTTTTTTCCCTTTCATCATTTTGCGGGGGGCAAGAAAATGTTTCGTAAATGTTTGACATTTCTTGCAAATGCCAAAGCGCTCTCATTGTCAAATATTGGATGAATAAAATATGGGTATTCGCATGTCGCAGGCTGCAATTCATTTTCACACACAACCTTCTGGTAAGTAGATATATATAAGTAGCCCAAGTGTTAACTCATGGGATAAACCATCCCCATTCCAAATTTAATTCGAATCCTTCCAGCCGTTTCAGCGTGATGGAATAGCAAACACACTATCTCTATCTGTGTCTCTCTCTCTCTCTCTCTCTGCCGTGCGGGATTAGCCGAGCGGTCTAGGGCGCTGCAGTCATGGACTATGAGGCTGGTCCCGGCGGAGGTTCGAGTCCTCCTTCTGGCATGGGTGTATCTGTTTATCCTTAGGATAATTTAGTTTAAGTAGTGTGTAAGCTTAGGGACTGATGACCTTAGCAGTTAAGTCCCATAAGATTTCACACACATTTGAACATTTTCTCTCTCTCTCTCTCTCTCTCTCTCTCTCTCTCTCTCTCACACACACACACACACACACAAGCATTCATACTAAATACAAGATTCTAGCTGGACATTACAGTACGTACCAGAAAGTAGTTATATGTGGTGACTTCAATATTAATTTTGTACATGATTGTGCAAGAAAAAGGATGTTGGTAGATCTCCTAAATTCATATGATCTGATGCAACCTGTGTTTTTTTTTCAACTAGGTTGAAGGGGGACAGTAGCACACTCATAGACAATATTTTTATTCATTCTTCATTACTAGATGGGCATTCTGTTAGTAAAAGGGTCAATGGCCTTTCAGACCATGATGCACGAATTTTAACACTAAAAGGTTTTTGTACTCAAACCAATGTCGTATTTAATTACAAACTACGTAGGAAAGTTAATCAAACAGCAATAGAGAGTTTTTCAAAACTTGTCAAGGAACAAGAGTGGCAAGATGTTTATAGTGCCGATAATATAGATGATAAATACAATGCTTTCCATAACAGATTTCTCATGTTCTTTGAGAGCTGCTTTCCATTAGAACATTCTAAACGGGGTACTAGCAGTAATGGACAGCCCGGTTGGCTGACTAGTGGGATAAGGATATCATGTAGAACAAAGCGGGAATTATATCAAAATGTTAGAAGTAGTCACAATCAAGCTACAGTAGCACATTACAAACAGTATTGTAAGGTGCTTAAAAATGTTATTAGCAAGGCATAAAGTATGTGGTATGCAAATAGAATAGCTAATTCACAGGATAAAATTAAAGCCATATGGTCAGTTGTGAAGGAAGTGTCTGGTCAGCAGCACAAGGTTGATGATATAAAGTCAGTTCGCAATAATAATATTTCTGTTACTGATAAATCAGATATATGTACAGCATTTAACAACCATTTTCTGAGCGTTGCTGGTGAATTAAATAAAAATTTCATATCTACAGGAAATCATATAAATTTCTCAGCAAATGCCTTTCCGAGATTGACGTCTGAAATACTCCTCTGTGATACGGACAAGAGGGAGATTGAGTCAATAATTAAATCACTGAAGACTAAGGACTCTCATGGTTATGATGGAGTGTCTAGTAGAATATTAAGGACTGTGCTGCACATGTTAACCCTGTATTTAGCCATATTTGTAATTTTTCCTCTAGGAATGGTCAGCTTCCTGAGCGATGAAAGTACTCAGTAGTAAAGCCGCTTTATAAAAAGGGAGGAAGGGATAATGTAGACAATTTTAGACCTATTTCTATGCCATCAGTGTTTGCAAAAGTTATCGAAAAGGCTGTGTATGTAAGGTTAATTGATCATTTTATATCACACAATTTGATATCAAATGTACAGTTCGGCTTTAAAAGTCGTTGGACAACTGAAAATGCTATATTCTCTATTCTCTGTGAGGTACCG
Source organism: Schistocerca nitens (assembly GCF_023898315.1). NCBI lineage: Eukaryota > Metazoa > Arthropoda > Insecta > Orthoptera > Acrididae > Schistocerca > Schistocerca nitens. Next base: position 525,169,640 of record NC_064616.1, on the reverse strand, counting down.
GATGGGCTAAACAAAAAGTTTCGAACGCTTGGCGTATTTTTTGATTTAACAAAGGCATTTGACTGTGTTGAGCTCACAATATTGCTCCAGAAGTTGGACCATTACGGAATAAGTGGAGTAGCTCACAATTGGTTCACCTCTTACTTTAGCAACAAGCAGCAAAAGGCATGATTAGCGAAACTGAACAGTTCAAATTCCTAGGTGTTCAGATAGATAGTAAGCTGTCGTGGAAAGCCCACGTTCAGGATCTTGTTCAAAGACTTAATACTGCCATTTTCACTATTCGAACGGTATCTAAAGTGAGTGATACTTCGACACGTAAATTAGTCTACTTTGCTTATTTTCATTAACTTATGTCGTATGGTATTATGTTTTGGGGTAACTCTTCCCATTCTAGAAGGATATTTTTGGCTCAGAAACGGGCGGTTCTGGCAGTAAGTGGTGTGAGTTCACGAACCTCTTGTCGACCTCTGTTCACGAGTCTGGGTATTTTGACACTGGCTTCTCAATATTTATATTCCTTATTCAAAAATGGTTCAAATGGCTCCGAGCACTATGGGACTTAACATCTGTGGTCATCAGTCCCCTAGAACTTAGAACTACTTAAACCTAACTAACCTAAGGACAGCACACAACACCCAGCCATCACGAGGCAGAGAAAATCCCTGACCCCGCCGGGAATCGAACCCGGGAACCCGGGCGTGGGAAGCGAGAACGCTACCGCACGACCACGAGATGCGGGCTATTCCATATTGTCGTTTCTTGTTACCAATATTAGTTTCTTTCCAACAATAAGCATCTTTCACTCGGTTAATACTCGGCAGAAATCAAACCTCCATTTGGATAGGACTTCCTTAACTCTTGTGCAAAAATGTGTGCAGTGTACTGCAGCATCCATTTTCAATAAGCTGCCACTCGAATTCAAAAATCTTAGCAGTAATCCACGCGCTTTCAAATCGAAACTGAAGAGTTTCCTCATGGGTCACTCCTATTCTGTCGAGGAGTTCCTTGAAAAATTAAGCTGATTCTCATTGTATTGCTGATAGCGTTTGCTTAAACTTATGGACTGATTTTCTTTCAGGTTCATGAACATATATTTTTATCTGTTATTACTTTTATGTTGTAAGTTCATGTACTGACACGTTCCATGACCTTGGATATTTGCTCCTCAATTTGGTCCCACGGAACTTGACATGTAAATAAATAACTAAATAAATAAATCTTTTCATTGGATGCTTTCAAGTTCATTGTCCAGTGCCTTGCCAAGCAGAAATGAAAGGTCTAACGAAGACTAAGCAACGACTCGACGACTATCGCAGATGAATTGTAACGCGATTAACGTTGTAAGTATACTTTGTTTGATGATTCATCTCGGTAAAGTAATGGCTACATTTTCCCGTAAAGTTTGATATCGTAATTGTCGTCGTGGTCTTACGTGCAAGGATTAGGCGTCTGGCTGCTCTGCCTCCGCAAAGTTTACGACCATCGTTTTCTTAATCGACCTATATTTTTCCTTCCTTGCTGGTCTTTCGTCTCTCCTTCTATTCACATGCTGTTTCCACCCTCTCTGTATTAAGTTAGATCTTCATTAACAGAGTGTTCATTCAACTCCCTTCCAACATCTTTATTCTTCATTAAATCTCTTTTCGTGCAGCCCCTTTCTCTCGTTCAGTATCGCTTTTGTGCTGCTTATTTTTTGCTGTCATCTTTCCTTTTATTTACCCACCATTTTATGTATACAAGCTACACTACTGAATGAGTAGTGGAACTGTACTTTTAACGGTATTTCTTTGCCTGATAAACGTTTATAACTCAACAAAAATTGGTGCTTTTGTGAGCTCGAGTATCTTATATTGATAGTTTAATGTGGGTACTGAGAACAGAACAGAGCCGGTAATTTTTATGTTGTAATATGCACAAATTGTTGGAAGGAATCCTTAAACAGTACAAATAAACGGTACAAACGTCGGTTATGGTTCAAATGGCTCTGAGCACTATGGGACTTAACATATGAGGTCATCAGTCCCCTAGAACTTAGAACTACTTAAACCTAACCAACCTAAGGACATCACACACATCCATGCCCGAGGTAGGACTCGAACCTGCGACCGTAGCGGTCACGCGGTTCCAAACTGAAGCGCCTAGAACAGCTCGGCTACACAGGCCGGCTAAACGTCGGTTAAACTGCTTGGAGCTACTTCAGTATTCAACTCATGCAAGAATGTTATTCGGTGTTGTGCGCTTTAGGAATCTTAAGCAACGTTTGCAGCTAGCAGCTAATGTCTTTGCACGTCGCCGTGTTTCGTGAATAACGCAGTTATGTCGCAGAGATAATAGGATTCATGAACGTGATTATCCATTAACGTACTAAAATCAAAGTATATTTTGGTAGTTATCACAATTATGATTTCAGTTACGAAAATACAGAGCAGCGCAAGCGAAAGACATCGTAGATGTTTAGTCTCCATTATATGTGAAAGGGAAACGTCTCGACGAAGTGTCTTTAGAGATGGGGCACAAGATCGAACCAAGGATGTCCGTGTAATTTTTCTATGGAACCAATCTGGCATTAACCTTAAGTGATTTATGGAAATCACGGAAAGCGAAAATTCACCTTTTAGGACGAGGGTTAGGGCTCATACGTACACGAAGTGTCTTAACCGCTATGTCATCTCTCACGTTGCTGAAGTAAGATCCAACGATCATGTGATGTTCCTGGCTGTGACTGCCAGCATTTTATTTTGCTAGAAACTCGCCTTGATGCTGCTTGATACACGTGAAGTAACATTTGGTACAAAAATGGAGTGAGGTTCAATGACACATGGTACAGTATGTACCAGTCGCGTCGGAGAGTCCACCAGTTGTACTGAACTTGCTTCTGATTGGTCGGCAATTCGGGTGCTATTCGCCAAAACGCATAAATTCTCTTATTAATTATTTATATACTTTTCATTGTATTTAACCCAGTTTTTAGTATGACGATCTCTTATCTACATCTACATTTATACTCAGCAAGCCACCCAACGGTGTGTGGCGGAGGGCACTTTACGTGCCACTGTCATTACCTCCCTTTCCTGTTCCAGTCGCGTATGGGTCGCGGGAAGAACGACTGTCTGAAAGCCTCCGTGCGCGCTCTAATCTCTCTAATTTTACATTCGTGATCTCCTCGGGAGGTATAAGTAGGGGGAAGCAATATATTCGATACCTCATCCAGAAACGCACCCTCTCGAAACCTGGCGAGCAAGCTACACCGCGATGCAGAGCTCCTCTCTTGCAGAGTCTGCCACTTGAGTCTATTAAACATCTCCGTAACGCTATCACGGTTACCGAATAACCCTGTGACGAAACGCGCCGCTCTTCTTTGGATCTTCTCTATCTCCTCCGTCAACCCGATCTGGTACGGATCCCACACTGATGAGCAATACTAAAGTATAGATCGAGCAAGTGTTTTGTAAGTCACCTCCTTTGTTGATGGACTACATTTTCTAAGCACTCTCCCAATGAATCTCAACCTGGTACCCGCCTTACCAACAATTAATTTTATATGATCATTCCACTTCAAATCGTTCCGCACGCATACTCCCAGATATTTTACAGAAGTAACTGCTACCAGTGTTTGTTGCGCTATCATATAATCATACAATAAAGGATCCTTCTTTCTATGTATTGCACTTACAAAGACTATGTGGGTCAAGATCAGAAGCGGGCCAAACTTTAATCTCGGTGTGACATCATATTTTTTATTCCCCCACACAGAATTTCCTATCGTTTTTGTTTATTAAATTTCACTAATTTTGAGAAACATGAGAGTAACGATATTGCAACCGAAGTGCTTCGGACACCTCCGGGTCGCTTTGGAGCGTCTTAGAGACGAAGTACATCGGCTGCGCTAGTCACTCTGTTTCGGGCGTTCTGGAAGGCCGGACACGTATCTGTGTTTCTGGTGTTCTTCAGCAAAGGACATGGTGTACTTTATATCGGGCGTAGCTTTGTTGTGAATACGTAATATTCACTCTGCCTAGTGCGTACCCGAGAGCCAGACACTTGTCTCACTTTTCGGAAGATGTATGGAAAAGTTACCATACAATTAAGAAAGCTATATTGAGTGTTATAAAAGAAATTCTAAATGTGTGAATACTTGGATAATAACCACACAAGATACATTAATGAAACGTCTCGTCTACTCTTACTGTCAGTACTACAGATCTTGCTCTCTGTAGATACAGAGACTAACCTGGGCAACTGGCATCCCACAAAATGCACAATCACAGGTTCGAACTGAAAGCATCGTAGCCTCCGCCGAAGAATATCCCACGACCAACGAGCTGTCTTCTGTGCTGGGGACACTTTAGATAACGACAGGTTGGTGGAAAGAACGATCAGAAACTCTTATTCAGTCTCCCCAGATCTCTCCAGCTTCCAGATCTGACTTCCAAAGGGACTCATAATTTATAATCATCTTGGCAAATGCGTTCCCATTATCTGTTGTTACCTGATAGCTCAATTTTCGTCTTCGTCTTCTTCCTACTTACATCCTTCTTTGTCGTTGTCTTCTTCTTCCTTATTCTCGTAGTGCGCTATTATGTTTTACATGCGCCATCACTGCATCTACCTCTGCATTGCTAGTTATGCTGAGAAGATGTCTACTAGACCAGGTAATCAGAAAATGAATCAACCAGGTTTATTTAACAGAAAGTGATGAAACCCAGGTATAAAAAGTGTAGAGAAAATAAAATTTTCCAGGGAAATATTTCGTTCACCTTAAAACAGGAAACACAGAGTACATTATCTTACCTGGCTGCGGAAGCTGTAAATTAGGTTGCCTATCATAAGACGCATGATATACTTTCTGGGTCTGTTTATTTTACGCACCATGTATAATACTTGGAACTGAAACCACTACCAAAAAACTAAATACGTTACCTCATTTTCCAAAGACAGCCAAATGAAACCCACTATCAGATATTAGTTTTCTAAAATCAACTATCAGAGACATTAAAAAAATCATGTCACTGAAAGCATTAGCTCTTCCCATTTTGATGGCATTTCTACTCAGGTACTAAGGTAGTGCGCTGACTAACTAATCCATTGAGTTATCTTTATACCCTGTCGATACATCTTCTTGTAAACGGATTTGCTTGTAAGGATTGCACAATTGCATTTGCTGAAACACTGAATTACGAATAGTGATACCTACGTATAAAATTTTAGATAAGTACTGGAGCTCTGATTATCGACCCATATGCCTTATTCCCATGTTCTTATAAGCTTTTGAGATGTTAGTTTATAACTGAATACCGAGCCGTCTTCCTGACCATATAGCCGGCCGAAGTGGCCGTGCGGTTAAAGGCGCTGCAGTCTGGAACCGCAAGACCGCTACGGTCGCAGGTTCGAATCCTGCCTCGGGCATGGATGTTTGTGATGTCCTTAGGATAGTTAGGTTTAACTAGTTCTAAGTTCTAGGGGGCTAATGACCTCAGCAGTTGAGTCCCATAGTACTCAGAGCCATTTGAACCTGACCATATACCATGTAAGTTTAGCAGTTGGATATTAGTGAAGGCTTCTTTCCATAGTAACCAGTACCTGATCTCACAAAATTTCGTCGTGGTAGAACTGTAGAAGAAAATTTATCCAAAAGACATTTTTCTGAGCTCTCTCTAAGGTCTTAAATTGTGTACGTAATAAAATTCTTCTTAGAACACCAAAATGATGGCGTTTAAGTTATTCTCTTAGCGCCCATTTAGTCATTAATAACAGAAAACATGTGGTGAAATTACCAAATAATATCACAGGAATAAAAGGAAATTCTGTGTGGGGGAATAAAAAATATGATGTCACACCGAGATTAAAGTTTGGCCCGCTTCTGATCTTGACCCACATAGACTTTGTAAGTGCAACATTCTAGAATGGTAGAACGGGCTTAAAACTGGATTACATCTAACAGTTTAACCCTTAACCTTGTAAAAACTCGTATCATGCCGTTTACAATCAAATAAGGCTGACTTATAAATGCTAGAAATAGAGATCAATGGGCACTCACTGTATGAAGTTGCATGTACGAAGTTAAGTCGGCATCCGAAGGGATAGTGAACTAAGCTGGTAATAGCGCGTGGGTAAGCTCAGTCACACTTAACTTTTCTTAAAAAAGCATTTCTTATTGTGGTGACGTGTAGACAGTATTGCTTGCATATTTTCACTCAATGCTGTTCTGTGATACAATCTTTTGGGGGTGCAGCTAAGGTGAAAAAAGTGTGTGCTCTAAAGAAATATCAAATAGGATTGATAACCGAACTTTTTGCAGAATTCTCTTTAGGGAGCACTGGATTTAAACATTTACGTGCCATGGGGCCAAATATTTATCCAAAGACATTTTCAATTACGACTGTGTTTGGCACGGGATAATCGAGATAGTTATCGAGGCTCAATGGAAACGTGTCGCCTGGTCGGATGAATCACGTTCCTTGTACCACGTGGTCGACAGTCGTGTTTGGTTATGCCGTCATCCAAGCGAATAACTGAGTTTTGGTGGCCCCATCTCTACATCTGATGACAGCTCGGCACTCTTCCCAACAAACCGTCTCTATTGAACACAGTGTGGCCAAATTTTGCCAGGAAACAGTCCTCTCGTTTTTAGAGTTCTTCCGTCAACGCTTTGACTTCTTTAATCCTTATTTATTTGAAATATGTCGCACACAGGATACAGCGTGCTTCAATAGTTTGCAAATAATTTACAGCTCCCTCACAAATCTTAGCTTGATAATAGTAACCTCCGTTTAAATCTTCATTTTGGTGTTTCTGTTCATATTTGGATGACTCGAATTTATTTTACAGTCGAATGTATAGATGCTTTCAGTCTTTTATCGACTGAAGTTACTTTCTGCGAAATGGAAGCTCGTTTTTCGTTATGTTCTCATGCCATGAACATTTACGATTATAGACTACACCTAGCTGATGAGTTTATTGACAGTGAAATACGAGAAGTTTCACTCTTACTTTCTATGTTGTGAACGAGCTCTCAAAAGATAGTAGTTAATAGTCTTACGAACCAATTAGCATACTTAATCGTAAGGATTAATTTTTCCCAATAATAATAATAATGATAGTCATAAAACACATTGTAACATACGTCATCTACGTCGAAGAACCATCTTACATTACCGCGTGTGTGGACTGAAACGGAATTCTTGCGTATCATCACGTTTCATCTCAACTACTTTGTTTTAGAAGCATTGAAGTAGATAAAAAATAAAATTTTATTTCCAGTATAGAATAAAATAAAAATTAATTTAACAGCTACTAATATACTTACTTAACTTTTATTAAGTACCTAACACATCGGATATTTTAAATGTTAGTACGGGACTTGGTAACTGATAGAGCTCTCGCCCACTAAACTGCATAAAACAACTAGTCAAGAAAATGTCTTGTCGTATTCCAGTAGCTAAACGTGTGTTTGGATTGTAAACCTAACCCATCTTCGCTAACTAGAGAAAATTTAAATATTTGAAGCGGCTAACCGTCATGATCAGTTGAGTGCGAATACGTTTAGTGCACATGTGCTTTCTAAAGTGATTCATTCCTCAAGACTTTGAATGAAATGCCTTATCCTGCAACGTTTAGGTGAAACGTATCTCGTCTTTGTCGATGAGTTTGGGCCGCAAGAGGAGCTATTATTACACCTGGATTTCAGATCGGTGAATAGATTCATGTTCTTGAATTGCGCCATTGCAGACCACCGCAACCACGACGACGGTCCCAAGCCTCAGTGGTATTTTTGGAAGGTGTTCCGAACGGCATGGGAGCTGATACACTATTTTATCGACAACTATAAGGGATGGGGGCTGGCGTATTTTCCTAAATCTGGCATTCCTTCACTGAGCGCCGAATTCACATTGTTACTCGAGACGTCGTTGGACAATTTATAGTCGTTGTTTTGCCATATACGGAGGGGGTCAGTTTTGTTGACTAGCTGGAATGCCTGCGGACGAGAGATCTGCTAAGAAATCCTCATATACGGTGTTGATTGGTCAAGAAGCTAGGAGGGGCCTTTAATAAGTAATCTAACACTTATTTTTCTGAAAGCAAGTTGGTTTTGTTCGGGATTCCATTACACGGCTGAGCTACTCCATGGTTTGCCGCTTTGTTTCCGGTTTGAAGTAATGAATCCATGTTTTATCGCCTACGCTGATGTTTGACAAAAATTGTCATGATCAGCCTCGTAACGCGCAAGCAATATCGTACGTGTGATCCTTTGTTTCTCTTTACGGTCTTCTGTTAGGTGGCGAGGAACCCAGCAGGGACACGCTTTCAAGTGCCCCAACTGGTGAAAGAGCGGGTCAGCACTACGAGTACTAACTGAGATATCCAGCTGGCAGCGAAGTGTTTGATTGTAACCAGTCGATCACCTCCCGTAAGACTGTCGGCACTTTCCAACATTTCAGGAGTCACAGCAGTGCCGGCCGGCACGCTGGAGATCAGACAGGTTTTTTTTGCAACCTTGTTGCGGTTATCACAGACACCTTGTTCACAGTCAGCTCTCCGTAAACATTCTGCAAGCGCCTGTGAATATCGGCGACGTTCTGGTTTTCCGCCGAAAGAGACTCAATGACAGCTGTACACTTGGAACTAACCTCTGTTACAGACGCCATTTTGAAGATTACGTATATCACTGCTATCGGAACTTCATGAAACTGTAGAGGCGGAAACGGGAATATTCTACGATTTCTCACAACAAATGCCGCGTTTTTTCAACCGAAATTGCCCGAGAAACAAATGGGTTGCGTAACTTATTGAAAGCCTCTAGTAAAAGTTAACAAAATGTTAGGAACTGTTCAGATTTCGCGAGTCGGTCAAGATCTCTCATGGGAGTAAGAGGTAAGGTTCCGTTTTATCGACATTTCACAGTTTCTTAGATAAGTTTTATCCCTTTAGTGCATTCGCAGGTGATATGAAGGCTGCGACTTACACGTTGTACGAACTTCTCAACGGAAGTGTCGTGAGTGAACAGTGATTTAGTCCAAGGTGTTTTTTGTAGCTAATAGTTACCTGTATAAAACTGTAGCCTAACGAACGGCCTTCATAAGAATAACAGAAACGAGGACAAACTGCATTGTTTCCGAGGAATTTGGAGGCGTTTGTTTTTCGGTCCTGCTCTCTGACTACCTCACTTTTAAGTATTATTTCGAGGCTTTCACCTTTGGTCAGATGGCTGAGGACTATACAGACAGCTAGTTAGATGCTATACTGAGTATTTTATCACTGTATGTTTCTTGTCCAAGGTCTGCAATCTGTTGTACCAGGGACGTAACTTTTAACCATGTCAAACAGGTCACTTTAAGTGTGGGTACCCTTGTAAAAACTATTATAACTAATATAGTTATGCAGAGAATTGATGTGGCTCGGCCGGTTAACAGTTACTTCGGCGACAATGATTTAGTTATATGACGTAATCGAATCACGTGATTCGTAAATACCTGTGATGCTTGGATTGCAATATTGAAGTTCTTCCTCATAAGATGCCAAGAAGAGGATTGTCTATCTTGTCTACAAGTTGGCCTCAACAGTAAATTCTCAGTTTTCATGAAGTTAGGCTTATCGTTTTGTTTAACTGTTTATTCTTCATTCAAATTCTTCATCTTCAGATTTTTTTCACGCTTTCTTGTTTGGGTTCAACTATGCATGTTAATATTTAAATTCTGGTTCTACATTGCGAGAATGTTACTTTCGTTTCCAGTCACTTGGGACACTCAGTAGTGTATCTCTATCTACATACTTATTGCGCAGGCCAGCATATGGTGCATGGCATAGGGTATCTTGCATCGCCAATAGTTATGCCCTTTCCTACTCCACTCGCAAATGGAGCGAGGCAAAAACGACTGTGTATGTGCTTCCGTATGAGCCCTAATTTCTCTAGTCTTCGTGATCCGTACGCGAGATGTACGTTGGCGGCTATAGAATCGTTCTTCAGTCAGCCGCAAATGCCGGTTCTCTCAATTTCCTCAACACTGTTTCGCGAAAAGAATACCGCCTTTCCTCCAGGGATTCCAATTTGAGTTCACAGAGTATCTCCGTAATAGTCGCGTATTAATCGAACGTACCGCTGACAAATCTACCTGCATGCTTCGGAAGCGCTTCGATGTTTCCTTTAATTCGATCTAGTGAGGATCACAGTCACGAGAACAGTATTCAAGAATGACTCACACTTGTGTTCTATACGCGGTATTCTTTATACACTAGCCACTCTTTCCAAGAACTCTCCCAATAAACCGCTGTCGACCATCTGCCTTCCGTACTACCGACCTTATGTGTTGGTTCCACTTCAAATCGCATTGCAATGTTATGCCTCGATATCTAATCGACGAGACTGTGTCAAGCAGCTCACTGGTAAGAGTATATTCTAACATAACTTTTTTTCTACCCATCTGTGTTATCTACATTTCTTCCACATCTAGGGCAAGCTGCCATTCATCACAACAAGTAGAAATTCTGTCCAAGTCGTCCTGTATCCTGCAACAGTCACTCAACGACGACACTTTCCATGCACTGCAGCGACATCAGCAAACATCACCAATGATCCAAAAATGATTATTATTCGTTTTGGATTACTCGTGAAAATAAGAGATAACCAGGGATTCGAAACACGGACGCGAAAAGCCACCTGAAAGCCTTTTGTAAGCGATCGATGCGAACTTCTGTTTAATTTTCAACTCAATATAATGCAATAAATTATCAGGAAGTCAGGTTTGTGGTTTGCATTTTACGATTACCGTTTTGCTGTGTGCGGGAAAATGAATTCCCTTACAGTGATGCAGATACACCTGATACAGCATTGTATTGTAAGCTAATGTAGTTGTTAATACAATAAAACATCCGAGCTTATGGAAGGATAGGCAACCGAGGGCTCTTCAGGTGCTCATAAAATTGCAGCTTGTCCCACTCGTGGTCGTAAACCCACAGCTTTATTATCCATTCTCATCTCTATTTTACGGTCAAAGAGAAAAGATAGTTTCTTTATTACACTGTCCTTGCTGTGACGCTGAAGACACTACACAGCATTAGGAGAGTGGGTATATTTCCCTCTGAATGTCAGGTTCACATATAATTGTGCCGAGATTTCTAAACCATTCGCCGCGAGTCAGAAACAATGGCATATGAACATAGTAAACGATGTCGTATTCTTTTAGTATGCAGCCCTTAAGCACCTTTGAACTGCAAGTCTCGTTTTAAAACTTTCGAATAGCGAAGATTAGAAGGAATTTGGGTTGATAGCTTTAGTATTGAGTGATTCTTTCTCGAGACTGTCATTACAATGGTACACAGTTCTAATCAAGTGAAGTGAAGTCGTAGTTAAATGCTACAATGAATTCAGGAGAAGTTTTCATGAGCCAATGAAAGTAGCACCAGTAATTCTCACGCGATTTTTTTGAAAATCTCTTTCGTCCGATACTTAAGTATATCTCGTCACTTTGTGACTCTTCTCAGTTAGGCTCAGAGCAGTAGATTGGGAAGATCGAAAGCAGCATTGCACTTTTCATGGAGGATCCAGACGATGCAAAGAACACATTGTGCATCATGGAGTGGCTTACTGTTGAAACTGGGAGAGCGCATGTCTCAATATATTCAAGCCAGATATTACCTCCTTCCACACATACCTCGTTAATTGATCATGACCGTAAAAATATATAATCTAAAGCTCATGTGCAGGCTTCCCATAATTTCATCTTCCGGCCTACCATAGTGCACGGTACAGAAAGGGGAGGAATGTCAATGATACTCAAAGTGCCTCCCTCTACAAATCATGAGGTTTTCTTCTGGAATGTAGATGAATATTTAGATTTAGACACGAGAATAAAATTCTAGAGCGTAGCCCGTTGTTTGCTGGAGTACATTCAACGATGATATGTAGCCAACGCGTTTAACCTCCTGCGAATGAAATAACCTACTTAATTCGGAAGACATGTACCAGAAATCTAAAAGCAGGAGAGAAGACACTAAGTCCGCAGATAGTGAGTAAGCACTTAATTGCACATTAATATGAAAAATTAAGCTAAGCAACAAAAATAATTCACAAGCATATCCTTGCAGGCTTCATCGAAGTCAGGCTATCACTTCGCTTAGTGAGAGCATACCACAGAACAATCTTGGACGCTATTATATGTCTGGCAGCCATTGTGTGGATGCAGCGAACCCAGTTCAATGCGGAACAGGGTAACTGTGAGGTACCCTAAGAAACGAGTGATTCCGAGATTATCTGACGCGTTTTGTGCTATTCCATTAGACTGTGAATGTTTCTTGAAATGTACTGAATGGGACTGATTGTGAGATACAGGACTGCACCGTGTTGGCTGACGAAGAATACCTCTACGAATTCCAGAGAATCACCCAATGATACATCAACAACAGTGTTCAGTTTAAAATCTGTTGCGTGGATATACGGTAAAAGGAGGGGACCAGGGGAGTCATGATGTAGGGATATACCTATTATTAACCAACAAAAGTGTGCGGCTATAGACAGTTCATGTCAAACCCAGTCATGTCGTAGTACACTTCTTAACGAAAACACAGACCGCATCCCACATATTCCTAGCGTATAAAATTCAGTCGGTGGGAAGTACTCTATTTTCCTCTGGAGAAGAGGGAATGCATCAACGTAGGGAGTGACTAACAGGAGTTTCATACATTGATCTGGCCACTTCCCTACGACCTCCCTCAACCTGATAACGCTACAGACAGGTTCTGAAGTAGGCTACTCACGGACTATCGGGAGGCGCGTTGTAGAAGGCTTATGAATGATGGTGAAAGTGTAAAATGTGAAAAACGCGATCAATGAGCAAAGTGGGAATAGTGACCCATCACGCACGCTAGAAACTCAAGGTAACGCAAAAAATCATACAGAATAGTACATAAATGGTACATGCTCTGCCTTTAGTTAGACCAACGTAATCTTTAATTATTGTTTTTAGATTATTGAATTGGATTATTGAGTTTGTTACATAGGTTATAAGTCAAACAAGTACGTAAAAACGAACACCGGACTTTCTAGTATTTATCAGGAGACCTACAGTCGAGATACTGACTCTAATACATTCAGAGTCACGACGAAACCTGTAGATGCGAGGTGGGGTTATTAAGGTAAGGAGCCCCGGCGTATCAAACACGATGCGTATTCCGAAGATGCCACCTATCATGTTATTCTCTCAGTGCCATTGTAGTCAACAAAAGCTGTTCTTAAATAACGTTAATTTACTACACATTTCATTGCACAGTTACTATAACAGAGAGAACAAGTAAACACCTACCAATTTCTCAGTTTCAAGTTACATCGTGGGTAACACATTATCCGCCCTCCGTTGGACGCAAGACAGAAGATAGTAAAGTTACAACAAGCAAAAAAAGAACAGAAATATAAGCATAATGTAACTCGAGAGTATTTCACCGACGTAGCAGCTGAAACTTTAATTTCTGTTGTGAATGATGGCACATATCACGAAACGATTACATTTATTGTTCGTGCCTATTTCCTAATTACTCACAAGACGATCTACACTGCAGGAGAATGTTCCATAGCAATATCAATTTATTACATCCATAGTAACGTTGGAAACGAGGTACAACATTTAATAATCTGGTGGGTTTATTTGTTTTGTAAGGTTTGATCGCAGCTGAATGGTATGCCCTTCACTTCGCTATACCTGCTAAACCAACCCTAGTAAGCTGTTTCTGTAGAGTTTACGGAATATATCGTGCTCTTTATAATAGAACTGGAGCAACAGAGTAACTCTGTTTTACATACTGAAATGAACAAAGAGCACGAAGTAATCTACTGCCTATCTGGGTAGCAAATGGTTCAAATGGCTCTGAGCACTATGGAACTTAACCGCTAAGTTCATCAGTCCCCTAGAACCTAGAACTACTTAAACCCAACTAACCTAAGGACATCACACACAGCAATGCCCGAAGCAGGATTCGAACCTGCGACCGTAGCGTCTGGGTAGCAACCTTGACCGCTCGCGATCATGCAAGTCATGGCCGGCAGGTTTGGCAATGTCAGGGCAGCACTTTTCCTCGTTCAACGAGCTCTTCCGCTAGGCTAGAAAGTCTTCTGCTTTCAAATACCAAACGAATTACACAGTCTGAACCTCTTTGTCTGTTAATCAGAGCTAAGATAAATACCTTTAAGCTCTTATACGTAAATAGCAGGTATGATATGTAAAGTGCGGTTATTTTACTATTATTTATATTGTAATATTCATCTAACAAAACATAATTAAAACACTATATTGTTCCAGCCCTTAATATTACTCTTAAAACGTATCATCCAGTATTAAAAGGTAGGGACGGTGAACCATCAGTACTGAGATCTTGTTCAGTTCAAATGTGATAGATTTTCTCGTCGTTCCCAACGCTCAGGGAGTACTGGAGTATTTGGAACACTGTTTGACGTTCCACCGACAATGAGGTCGTAAGAAGCTAAGTACTAAGTTAAGTTTAAACAGAAGTACGAAATAACGGAGACTTGTAAATTCTACTGGATCATCGCAATATCTACCTGCCTAGGCAGGAGAAAAAAAAAGGAAGAAAAGGCTCAAAACAGCAACGGCCAATTTAAAAATACAGCAATTCAGCATAACATTTCAACTCCTAAATGCAGCACAACATCTCGTGATTAATGTTTAACATCGTTTTCGTATGTAACATACATTTTATGTGCTAATGATAAATCAGTCATAATTTAGACATATGCTTCAGTGAAACCTTCCTAAATACCTCATTCGAGCTGAGCTGCGTGCTGTAGAGTGCCGTCAACCCACTGACTTGGGGCAACAAACATGAGAGCTCATAACACATTTTCCTCACTAGGAATATCACTGTATGCAGACAGGAAATAAAAGCAAATACATATCGAATGTATCTACATTACATGTTATGCAGCTGGACACTAATACTTTATACCGAAATACTGTATGAATTTACTATCAAGTAATTCAGCTGTAAGCAAAATTATTAATGCCAATTTGAATCAGAAATATCTTTCAAATAACTCGAAATGTAACAAGATATAGAAGGATATTGCGTATTTTTAGTAACAGGCCGCGACTGGGACCTCGCATGCGTCGATTTATATTTGGGAGACTTCTACATACTACGTGTAGTGATATACGACGTAGGATCCATGAACAAGTGTCTGTAAAAGTTATAAGATAAGACGAATACTGACAGTTCACAGTAGAATATGTGAAAAAAATTACCAAAGACAATTAATTTCGGCTGTAGCGTCATTTGAAATCTCATATTTCTAAGTATCTTAAAGTTTTCCATTTATAGTTCCTGGTGCAAGTTATTTCACATAATATGATGGTAGCCTGATTGTTTTACGTCATTCGTGATCACAAGTTCAGTCTCACGAAGTTTCTGATAACCAACTCTTCCAATTTAACAAATACCGTATTCTTCACAAAATATTTCGTCATTGCAGCTCCTAATTTAACATAAGATCTTAAGTTTAAAACCTCTGATGACAATGTAACAATGAAAGTGAGCACTAACTGTAACTTATTATGATTCATTTTCATAAAGATATATTACACGACCATTTTATATTTCAAAGAGAGAAATCTCATATGATTTTGAGCTAGGTACAGGACGGGCGGTAGAAATGGTCCATGGACAGGTTAAATGAGTCGGTATGAGAATCGTGCTGAACCATGTAGGAAGCCAACACGCAGGACTCATCTCTATTACGAAGGTGGCTTTTCACGGTCAGTTTAATACATTTAGTACCAAAATTCATATCACTGAGACACGCGATAAATCTGGTTAACCGTTCAACATTGAAAAAAAAAAGTAATAGACTACAAACGACTATTGTGACCCATAATATTTATTTTAGACGTAACAACTCAAAAATGACTTGAAATTACATAATTATGATTACGAGAAGCTTGACGCTTTTATGTCTTTTCTCTAATCTCTTCTACTGCTATTTGGTTGTTCAGTGTAACGCAGAAAATTTTCTCAGTATCATAAATTTACGTTCCCGCATACCAACTTCATAGAATTAGTTTGTTAGGTCAAAATAGGAAGCCTTTCATGACCTCTTGAAGGCGAGAAGCGCAAAAAGTGATTACCGACAGACGCACTATGGATTTTTCTTTTTAATAACAGCCCCTCGCACCTCTGTAACGGAACTGGCTACTTGTGGGAGAGTGAGAAGCTGAGGGTCAGAGAAAGCTGGCCTTGCTCCTCCAGTCCGTCTCGCCCACTTTCTCTTTCGCTTTACTTCGGTAAGAACTTAATATCCGAAAACCGTACCTAAGAATCGAGGGATTTTAAAAATTACATGGTACATCATGTTAAAGCACAATGTTTACATTCAAAACCGTGACCTGTACTAAAAGTATTTTAGTCTGGGTTCAATCTACCGGGGAGTGTACTTTCCTCAACTAGTGTAGCTGTATGTGCAACCTGACTAGGCAGAATCAATCACTAGGATTTTATTAGTAGCGAGTGTGATCCAATTCCACTCCAGTCAATATAGTTTAGATATCTTCAGCTACAAATTAACCATGTCTTCCTCGGTGGTGTAGCTACTGGTACATTCTTTTGTCTTTTGTCTCTGGCGGTCTGAACATCTATGAAACGTTATATATCCATATCCATTACAAAAACGGATGTACGTATGTATGAACATACCTTCTCCTAAACCACTTCACCTATTTCAAACAAACTAGGTATACATACCACTTACTGCTTGGAAATCATCACTGTGGCGGTAACAACTACTCCCCTACCTCGTATCAAAGGGGTGGGGGAGATGGTGAAAAAGCAATGTAGTCCAGGATGTGCGGATAGCTATACTTCGGTTATCCAGTGTTTGATAATTAGGGCTCTTAGTGACTCGCAACGAAATTTACACATAATTTCAAACCTTTACGAAACATTTTCTTGCTGACATACCTCGCTGAATCATGAAAGGGGGAAAGTTTATCTCTTACTTCATTTTCTCTGTTCATTCAGTATAACTGCAAATTAAGCATGATGTTTTAATTTATTCTTTCTTCACTAATAAATGTATTCCCGATATATTTTGCAGACAGTATTTACATATATCACTGAATGTAGCAGCAAAATTGTATCACTGTACATCACATATTCCGGCCGCGGTGGCTGAGCGGTTCTAGGTGCTTCAGTCCGGAACCGCGCGACTGCTACGGTCGCAGGTTCAAATCCTGCCTCGGGCACGGATGTGTGTGATGTCCTTAGGTTAGTTAGGTTTAAGTAGTTCTAAGTTCTATGGGACTAATGACCTCAGATGTTAAGTCCCATGGTGCTCAGAGCCACCTGAGCAATACAACACATAGTTGAGGAGATATGACGTTTCAAACACTGCAAAAAAAAAAAAAAATGGCTCTGAGCACTATGGGACTTAACACCTCTGGTCATTAGTCACCTAGAACTTAGAACTACTTAAACCTAACTAACCTAAGGACATCACACAACACCCAGTCAGCACTAGGCAGAGAAAATCCCTGACCCCGCCGGAATCGAACCCGGGAACCAGGGCGAGGGAAGCGAGAACGCTACCGCACGACCACGAGCTGCGGACTCGAGCACTGCGAATAGTGATAAACTGCAGCAGCGTGAGATACGATTAAACTTATTACTTCCTTACTACTAACTGTATTTGCAACACTTTTTTCGAACAGTATCCACAGACATTCCTGAACGTACTTACAAAAATGTGTCACTGTTCGACACATTTTTCAATACAGAGAAGTGTGAGAACTGAGGCATCATCCATGATGTTTTAACTTACTATTTCTGTACTACTAACTTAGCCCGCCCAGTTAGCCGTGCGGTGTAACACACTGCTTTCCGGGCGGGAAGGCGTGCCGGTCCCTGGCACGAATCCTCCCGGCGGATTAGTGCCGAGGTCCGGTGTGCCGCCCAGTCTGTGCATAGTTTTTCAGGCGGTTTTCCATCTGCCTCGGCGAGTGCGGGTTGGTTCCTCTTATTCTGCCTCAGTTACACTATGTTGGCGACTTTCTCCACATATACGTACACCATAAATAGTTACTCTACCACCCTAACATTGGTGTTACACTCGTGGGGGGGGGGGGCTGGGGGGCCCAACCCCACAATAACCCTGGTAACCCAGGGTTCGGTGTGGGGTGGTGGTGGGGTGAGGGGACTGCTTAGCCTATTATGGGGTTGTGAACCACCGAGGGCTACGACGGGGACGAAGCCTCTCCATCGTTTCTAGGTTCCCTGTTCCATACAGTACAATACAATTCTACTAACTCCAACCAAAACACAATTTCGCAGACAGTAGCCACATATTCCATTAGATATACCTGCACAATTACATTATTACACAGCACATAGTTCAGGAGATACAAAGACATAAACATAAATGTAGAGATATGTGTGAAATATGTTAAATATACTGTATGTGAAAGACATTTGACACCTGCGTACACAGGCATAGTCACAGGTAACAAGCTCATCCTAAACCGACGGAACGATTTCAGCCAAATTTCGTACACATATTAGTTACTATCTGAAAAACCGAGTGAGGTGGCGCAATGGTTAGCACAATGGACTTGCATTCGGGAGGACGACAGTCCAAATCCGAGTCCAGCCATCGCGATTTACGTTTTTCGTGATTTCCCTAAATGACCTCAGGCAAATGCCGTGATGGTTCCTTTGAAAGGGCACGACCAATTTTCTTCCCCATCCTAATCTTATGGGACCGACATCGATGTTTGGTCCCCTCCCCCAAATTCAACCAACCAATCAATTATCTGGGAAATAAATATTGTTGGGGTAAGAACCACTAGCCCCCTTTCGGAGTATGCTTGCAATGTGGATAGAGAATGGGCAGACAGTGGAGAGGAAGAAGTAGTTCGAAGCAGATAGTGGGGACGAGGAGATGGACAGAGAAGGGAAAGCGAAGCATGTGATGGTGAGAGACAGGAGGAAGAATGAGATGGACTAGTAGGAGCCTGGAATCAGTACACACCCAGGCTACTCAGCTAATATGAAATATAACACGAGATTTGGAATTTAGGAGAAATTGGTCGTCACCCTTAACGATGGTCGTTTGAAGAAAAAGTAAACAAGGTAACACGGTAAAACAGAGTGCGTACACAATTAACATCGATTCACTCAGTAACTGTGGATTGATATAATTACGCTCGTCATCCAAGCTGTCTCATCGTTATCAGTGGTCTGTATTGGGAGGTACGGCCAGGTACGATACTAGTTATGCAGCTCGTCGCGTCGGGCTGTATGTTGTTACAGCAATGGGCCTTGTTTATGGTCCTCTATGTCTCAGGGACGGATATCTCTCGAATATCTGGATCTGAGAGGGTTCGGCAGGGTACGAGTGACCTTCTAAATGACTACGTCGGGCTCCGCGCCGTGATCTGTGTTGAACAACGAGTGTGCGCACTGCTCGGCTATTCGGGTACCTCGGGTATTTGCGGATCTGTAACGGGTAAAAGATCAACAGTGTTCACTGTCCACCTAACCCAAGAGTTGCTTTATGACACGTTTCTCGCGGATTTCAGAAACTAACAGCTCTTACATAGTTTGTTAGCGGCCGCGGGATTTCCCTGATTAGTTGGCCTGAACTGCTATTTTTGATCTTTGAATAATTTTGCTGTTGACTTTACTAGAAACCAATGGCTGCGTTATCACGTTCGCAAATGGATGTTAAAATGGTTCAAATGGCTCTGAGCACCATGGGACTTAACATCTGAGGTCATCAGTCCCCTAGAACATAGAACTACTTATACCTAACTAACCTAAGGACATCACACAAATCCATGCCCGAAGCAGGATTCGAACCTGCGACCGTAGCGGTGGCGCGGTTACAGACTAAAGCGCCTAGAACTGCTCGGCCACAGCGGCCGGCGAAATGGGTTTTATAATACAGCAGATGAATGGACTTAGTACCTCTCAAAAACCTAAGTCCGAGATCAAATAGAGAAGTTCGGGGCAATTTTTAAGTACTGAAATATCAGGACAGTGCCATTATTCCCGGATTTGTTCAATGTTTAATTGTTTAAAATTTAAGCACTTGTTATCATACAAGTCATCACCGGGTAATAGGAATTTGATCTAGCACGTTAACTCGAAATTCTCGAAGACAAGCGTGTACCAACAGAAGAAGAGCATATTAAAATTTGGTAAGACAGACATGATTAATATCTATAAATGCTATCGTGAAATTCCCTTTTTTCGCTTACATTTTCTCGTTTCGTATCATTAGAGACTTGCACTTCTCTATGCATGTTACCGATAGTAATTCTGAACCATTTACTATTTTTACAATTGTGTATCAGTGTCGACGTGCGTGATCGTTTGGAGATAGCCACTGTGTAGTATGTATGGATTTTTTGAAGCACGTCAAAAGACTGCAGAAATTGCAAGAATAACAGTCCTCCAGAAATTATTGCAGCAATCACACAAGGTGGATATCAGTTTGCACAGATATGCGGACAGAAGATTTTACGGAACTACCCTATATTACAATGTCAGTTCATTACATTAACGCTAGTTTACAGGAGCTGCTACTTCACTTTTCTCTCCGGGGAACAGCCGAGAAAGACTTTGCGAATCCAGTGTGAGTGACGGATCGAGAGTCTAATATAGTGAATCTCAAGAGCCGGCCAGTGTGGCCGAGCGGTTCTAGGCGCTTCAGTCTGGAACCGCGCGACCACTACGTTCGCAGGTTCGAATCCTGCCTCGGGCATGGATGTGTGTGACGTCCTTAGCTTAGTTGGGTTTAAGTAGTTCTAAGTTCTAGGACACTGATGACCTCAGATGTTAAGTCCAATAGTGCTCAGAGCCATTTCAACCATTTTGAATCTCAAGAGTGCGGAAGGCAGTCATATCTTGCTCAGA
The DNA here is from genome assembly GCF_023898315.1 of Schistocerca nitens. Taxonomy (NCBI): domain Eukaryota; kingdom Metazoa; phylum Arthropoda; class Insecta; order Orthoptera; family Acrididae; genus Schistocerca; species Schistocerca nitens. The sequence continues at coordinate 525,148,730 of NC_064616.1, read as the reverse complement.
TATTGACTGTAGTCTTACGCCACGCATTCGATATACATTAGTTGTTACCAAAAAATTGTTGTGGATTGATTGAACAAATATCTATTTGTAAAAGTAGCATACATGAAACGTGCAGCAGTGACGTCAATATCCGAGATGTCAGTACGCGAGGAATGTGACGCTCTTTGAAACTCAAAGGCAACCACATTGGGGTTAATCTCGTCTCATTTCGAATAGATGAAAGAGGTATTGGAGCAAACCGACAACATTCTAAAAGTAAATTGAATGTATCTCCCGCGAAATATGGTACGCTTCCCAAAACCGTTTCACCGTGAAACAAGAGCAGAAATGTTCTACAATACAGTATTGGCCCCTAAGTTACGCGAGAATACTGCAGTGCTTGTCTGACAGTGGCGTGCAGGAATTTGAAATAATGAAACAAAAATGGCAACGATACATCACAATACATGCGTCAGGAAGTTAATCTCGGAATGAATTACAAGATCGCGCGTACCTCACTCCTCCTTTCCCAAAATATGACAATGCTTTCCTCTCTAGCAGAAAAGGAACGAGTACGATCAGTTGATAGAGATCTCTGAAGGATAATACCACAAAGTGTAATCGAAAAGCTATAAATGTACGACGGAAGAAGCAAAGAATTTAAGAGGACCTGAACTGATAACGACACTGGCCATGACGACGTCGATGATGCGCAAAGCTACGACGACGTCTCTCTGTATGAGTTAAGTCACACATCTGTCCACCTTGGAAGCTGTGTATTCAGCTTGGCGAATTGCTAGCTGAAGGGGACCGGTTTCGATTTCCGGCTGGGTCAGAGATTTTCTCCGCGTCGAGGATTGGGTGTTTTGTTGTCTTTACGTTCGTATAGTAATAACTGACATTCCACTGTTGAGATGACAGTATGTACACGTCCTGAAAGCCAATAAATTGGAAAAAAGTGGCACATTAGACAACGAGGACGATCGACTACTTGATTGATGGTAGCAAAATTCCCCAATACTCCCACAACGACCATAAGGAATTTTTTTTTTTCTGTTCCCGCTACGAGAGCTGCAGGGGAAAGAATATTTAGCATGACAGGCAACATAGTTCAGGAAAAAAGATCACGAATAAACGCTGTACATCTTGGTAAACTTTTGTTTCTTCACAATTATTAAAAACATGCAAAGAACTGATTTTATAGTCGTGATAAAGGTTCACTTAAAAATACGCAGATTAAAAAAATTATGTGTATTGTTACGTCATCGATTTTTATGTGTTATTTAAAATTCTGCAAATAATAAAAATTCATGCTTGTTTTGAATTAATAAAAATATGTCACATGTTAACACATGCTGATTTGTTCATCTTTACTCTGCTGCACAGTGGGCTGAAATTTGCTCGCATCTGCTTTCGAGTTTTGTTATTTATTTGTTTATAATCCTTAAATATAACGTAGGTTCCTAAAGTCGTTCTAAACGGTTTACGTGCCTTGTTACAACGAGAGAGAAACAAGCACAGCGACGAAGTAAACCTAGCCTGAGTCGGGTATCAGTTTCGAAATTGGCGTATACTAAGGGGTATACACATTTGCACAGAATCTCGACTCTGCAGGCCATATACCCAACTGAAATCTCCCGATAACCGGCCATACCCGCTCATTACAGATCTCGTATCGCTGTGGCACGTAGGGAAGTGTAGTCGTGGTATTATGACAATCCCTGTAACCAAGAGATAAAATATTATGAACATGTGCAAATGCTATGCTAAATAACCAGACGTGTCACTGGGTAGATTATTTGCACTTTCAGTTTCAGACAAATGAACAATTTCATGTTCACATGCAATAGTGTGAGCGTGTGACTGATCTTGTCGCCTACCAAGAGCACAGGAAAAATTCAGAATACTAGTGTCCTAATATAGGACAACAATGCTCTTTACATGCTGCGGCTTACCTGATTCAATTTGAATCGGCTACCATTAAATAACACTCTGTGACGTTTCATATGCTGTGGTGTCACCAAGACGTAGAGCAAGACTGGCACCAACCGCGGATTTATGATTGCGCGTTGCTCTTGGTTGAATTTTGTCCTAAATACACTCTAGAATTGGTCTTAATTCCTCAATTTCGTTTTGTCTTCGTCGTTAGGCTAGAGATTTTCGTTTGGCCCTCTTAGTGAGGTAGTGAAATTACTTCACAGGAGGGAAACAACCCAAAAGTGAACTCGGTGTGTATTCCTGAAGGGAAGAGTCCAGCCCAGGACAACCGAGAGTATATGTTGCAGTCAGTTGCAGTCCGTCGCTCACGGACAACGCTGTCGGTGGATTTTGGATTCATTCTTTGTTCCTTCCGCAGACTCGTGGACGTGGTCTCAGCACGACTGTCGACATGTAGCATCGTTCCGAGGACTGATCGTAGTCCCTCTGGTATGTAGCTGAGTGCGGGATCTTAATCAGAGGCTTCATTAGAGTCTGCCGCCCATAGTGTAGTGGCGAACACCGGAACATCTGTTCACTGTGCTGTTCTTCTGCTGTGGTACACTACTCTCAAATCCTCACGCTTCAAACAGACATAGCATGTATCGAAAGAATGTGGACACCGACGACGTCCGAGGCGCTTCCATCCCTAGACGCCTCAAACACTGTGGCAATACTTGCAGTTGTGCTGAAGTCGGAGTCGGACGATTTAAAAGTTCTAGTCTGAAGCTCCTTCTGGTGGGCCTACGACACTGATTGAATAATCAGCGTACCAGACACCGCACTTAGTGCACTGAAACTTGCATTTACGGGCGATAACATTGCAGGTCTGCTACCCGGGACTGATCACTACGATTCCTGTATCTCTTAAATTGGAATCTCGCTGATATAACAGCAGCCGGAAAGATTTTGGGGTTACACTTGATAGAACTCTCACTTACAAAAAAGAAAAAAAAGCTTATGAACAAGAAGCTGAACTGTTGTGCCTTATTGCTCCCCAGCTTGCATGAATAGTAGTGAGATAAGGCTTGTTTCTGTTTACACACAGTTCAACCATACCTTACCATACTACCTGGCGACCCAGAAGTAACACCTGTACGAGAGTACAAAAAACTACAAAAAATACTTCACCTTCCTGTGCACGCAGACATTCCAACTATCAGTAAAAGAACGCTTCGCTCTCGTTACTTCCCTGCAAACAGCAAGGCTATTACTTGGCAACAAATGGTTCAAATGGCTCTGAGCACTATGGGACTCAACTGCTGAGGTCATTAGTCCCCTAGAACTTAGAACTAGTTAAACCTAACTAACCTAAGGACATCACAAACATCCATGCCCGAGGCAGGATTCGAACCTGCGACCGTAGCGGTCTTGCGGTTCCAGACTGCAGCGCCTTTAACCGCACGGCCACTTCGGCCGGCTTACTTGGCAACGGCTTTAATACTAATGACTGCTGGAGCCACACATGGCACATTAATGCTACGGAGGAACAACTTAGGATGCCATACATATCGACCAAGCCACCTGGTTTTGAATTGCCACGTGAGATCTGTTAGATTCTGAACCGAGTAAGAACTGACAATGGCAGTTGTGCCGATTCTCTGTACAAGTAAATGAATTCTCCAAGTAGAGACTGTGGCACTGAAAAGCACACAGTTCACCACGTAATTCAAGCAATTCATTGAGAGCTTCCCTGGCGATTTGACAGAGTTCCTGATGATGATGATCAGTAGACTACAGTCGTACCATAGATACTAGTTTGTAATGTGAGATAATTGTAAATAATAATTTCTATAGAGCCTTACCCTAAATAAATAAATAAATACATGCTCTTTCTGCAAACTGCATAATTCGTCAAAATTCTTTCGGGTCCGTGCGTGGACGCAGTTTTTGTACAAATTCGTACAAGCGAATACCTGTATGTAAACAAGCGCTCTACATTGCTGGATCTGACATGTCGATACCTTGTAATACAGCATAAATGCACGCGGGCTGTTTTCCCAGCCTTTTACGGTTCCGTCAAACACATTGAATGGCGGAGGTGGTATCGAAGGCGGCCCCCAAGTAGTTGTCAAACTACTGCATGCTCACATTTCGTATCAGCCCCGCATTTTTCTTGAGCAGTTCCTGCGTCTGCTCCTGCTGTAGTTATTGTTGCAGTCGCACCTTTTCCTACCTTTGTCTGTCAATATTATTTGAATTTTCATCCACTTATTCACACACTAGTCTGTCTCCTCGGCACTTCAGTAGAACATTACCCAGGTATGGATGGGCCTCGATTCAGTTTCTGAGGTGCGCTAAGGACCGGATGGTTGACGGCGAAAACAGTAAACAAATCCACAAGAATGGAAACATGAAAGCCACGAGTCATCAACAGCCACACACAGCCACGACTGCGTGCACACTTTCCTCCTAGCATACGCCAAGGCCCCGTCGCCAGTGGAGCGGACCCGGAACCAAACAACGCTGGTGTTTCCATCTCGATATCGAAGTCCAAGTCAGACGAGGATATTAAAGACTGAAAGAATTACGCGATACAGACAAACTCGCGAAGTAATACTAAATACATTATCTGACAAATGCCTCTAACAATTATTCCGACAGACCAAACGCGTAAGGAATATTTCAGACCTCACGGTTGCAAACAGACCCGATCTTTTAGAGAGGGTCACCAAAGACAAGGGATAACGAGAATGATGAAATTACAGTGAAGGTAATCATCGAAGTACTAAAGGTCTTTCAGAAAGCTAGGAAAGTACTTCGGTTTTGTCGAACTGATAGGCAGTCACTAGCAAGTTACTTAAAGAACAATATAAGAAAATGTTGTTCATATGTGGTAAACGGAGCAAACATTTAGTGAAAGGTGAAATACTTTATAAATGGTGGTCTGGACAAGATGTATCAAGTAATAAAATTAAAGATTGACCTTGGTTTAATGTTACTAATTCAGAAATGGTGTGAAAACAGAGACTGTTACACTCCCGCTACAAGACAGACTGCAGGAAATCTGACAAAGAAAACTCAGTGATAAGTAGTACATTAATTTTGTACACAGAGAACCACGGCGGTCCTATCACACTTCCCCGTGGCATTCCTGATGGTATCCTTGTCTTTGATGAACACTCCCCGTCGAGGACAAAGAATTGGATTCTATTACTTAGAAGACTCCGAGCCGTCGACATATCCTGGCACCTATTGTTTATGATGAGACTTTCGTTAACAGCCTGCAGTGGGGAACCGTGTCAAACGCTTTCCACAAATTTAGGAATACGAAGTCTTCATGTAGCCCTTCATGTATGGTTCGCAGGATATCATTTGAACAAAGGGCAAGCTGAGTTTCTCAGTTGCGGTGATTTCTAATTGATTGTGGACAGGAGGTTTTCTGTCTCAAGGAAATTTGTTGTATTCGAAGTCTGAAAACGAAATATTATATTCCAACTTAGAATATGCTCAAGTATTATGCAGCAAGCAGCTGTCAAGTACATTGGTCTCTCGTTCTGCGGTCTGTTCTTTTACCCGTCTTCTACAGAGGAGTAGCCTAAGCTTTTTTCCAGTCACTTGGAAATTTCCGCTACGTGAGAGATTCTCCATAAATGAAAGCTAAGTACGGAGCCAATGCCGTATAGTATTTTCTGTAAAATCGAACTGGGATTCCAACTGGAGCGGAGTTTTGAGCTCTTTCAGCTGTTTCTCTACGCCGGGCTGCCAATAACTACGTCCTCGATACAGGAGTCTGAGTGACAGTCAGACGACTGTATGCCTCTCCGATCCTCCTGCTTGTATGATTTATTAAATGTGAAATTTAAAACTTCATCTTTCCGTTTAATGTCTTTTGTTCCCGCCACAGACAGGTCGACAGTGGCTGAATACAAGCAATTGATTCGCTTAGTGAGTGACGTAGGACCAGAATTTTCTCAAGTTCCTGGCAAGATCTTTCGCTGAGTATGACGGTCGAACTTGTATTCTTTGCGCATCGATATTTTTGTAGACGTGCGAATTTCTACTAACTTTTACCTGTCGACATTCCCACGTACTGTTTGGACCGAGAGGGTAACAGTCACTGTTTCCTCAGCATCTTCCGAATTTTGCTGTTAAACCATGGAGGGTCTGGTTTGTCCTTAGTTCATTCGGCACAGTCTTCTCCATAGAGGGATTTATAGTCTGTTTAAACTTCGCCCAAAATTCCTCTAGGTCCATACCATCTAAGTACTATTCTGTGAAACTATATTATTGGAATCTAAAGTGTAATCGTTCTCCATTTGTTGGCCTCGAACACGCAAACCTATGGGGTTTCTGCGTATCAAGATGACCTGTTAGTAGAGGTTTCAGGATACTACACATTCGCAATAGAGCATCGGACAGAGGAGGTCCTTGATGAAATTCGGTGTTGGTGCAATAGTCACAAACTCTCAGTAGCTTTCATGAAAATAGTATAGATGCTCTTAAAAGAAAACCTTACTTCAGCAGACACTCAACCACAAGGTTGTGGAGACAGACAGACTACCAATACAGAGGATGGTACAGGTAAGACAGACAACCTAAAATATATCGAGATCTCCTTTACTTAGTAATTCCACATACCTTATCCAGTCATTCGTAGTAAATTACTGCGTATATATCTTAGATCTTATCTTTCGCTGTCGTTAACGTTTACTTCAGCTTGTATAGCTATGTCTCTAATAATTAAGGGCTTGTATTATAATTATGTGACGCACCTGGTGATAGAGGCTTCTTGTCTTATTTCAAAAGTAAGATAAAGCTTATTATAACTGTCCTTCTCACGAATCATGGGCCTTGCAGCAATCTCTTCAGTAACTGCAGGGCAGCGGTCTGGCTGATTTACTGATCTTCTCTTGTAACATTAATGAACCTGACCTGAATATATTTCTAATGCGTACGTATGCGTCCAAGAGGAAATTACGTCAGTTGTTTTACCCGAGGACATGGTGCTCTACTGTAAGCTTTAATGGTCATGGTATCATCTTGGTTAAATTACTCCGTAGGTAAAATCGTCCCCCCCCCCCCCCCTCAATCTTCAGACAGGGATTACTCAGCAGGATGTTTGATCAGGATCAGGAAAGGCATATCTAGTGTTCTACTAGACGTGAGAAATTTTAAATCTCTTAATCTGGTAGTTAGATTAAAGAATTTACAAACAGAAACGGATAGGTTGAAGTTACATGTAGTGATAAATGGTGAAGAGCGGCAGTAGACGGACAGAAGCTATGTTTGGATGTATATTGGTTTACATAGGCTAACGCATTATACAGGATAATGTAGGCGTAAGTCTAATAATGAATATTAAAATACCAATGCGGATCAGATAGTATGAAACGGTAATGAACGCGTTATGGTAGGCAAAACAGAAACAAACCCACCACCCACACCAGTACTTCAGGTTTATATATCAACTATTACAACAGATGATGAAAAGACTGAAAGAACGTATGATGAAATAAAAGAAACCATGGAGGTCGTTGTGGGAGATGAAATTTTAGTAATGATAGGGAAGCTGAAATTCGATAGTAGGAAAAGAAAAAAGGAAAAGGAGGGAAAGTAGTAGGAGAACATAACTAGTGGAAAGAATTAAAATCGGGAACCATGTGGTAGATTCTTGCACCAGAGACAGTTCAGTAACTGTCAATACTTTACTCCCGAATCGTGAAAGAAGGCTGTACACAGGGAAACCACCGAAAGATTTCAAATATATAGTACAATGATAGAAAAGGGATTTCGAAACAAGGTTTTAAGGTGCACAATATTTCCATCAGCAAATGTGGTTTATAACCATAAGTTGTTTCTCATGAACTGAAGAATGAAACTGGAGACTCTTGCAGGTAATTATTAAACAAAGCAGCTGGCACCTGTATAAACTGAAAGAACAACTGGTTATGGAGAGTTTCAAAGAAGTGTTTGGTAAGGATTGACAGAAACAGAGGAGCGGAATACGAAAGAAGAAGAACATTTAGCTTTAAGAGATGATACAGTGAAGTCAGCATTAGATCAAATAGGTAAACTGATTATACAAAGTAAAATTCTAGGATAATTCACGGGAAGTTGAATTTATTTAAGAAAAAATATAAAAATAATAAGGAGAAAATATAAAAATACAGCAAATGAAACAGGAAATGGTAAATGCAGACTTCTAAACAAGGAGATAGACAAAAAGAGCCAAATGGCTTAGCAGGTATGGTAAAGGGAGGAATCCAAAGACGTAGAAGTACGCATCACAATTGGTGCCTTCGAATAAACTGAAGTATTCTTTGCAGAAAAGGGAAGCATCTTATGAATTGAAAGAACTCAGATGGTAAGACAGTCCTGGTCAAAGAAGAGAAGGCCGAAAGTTGGAAGGAATATATAAAATGACTGCTCAAAGGAAACGAAGTATGTGACTGTATCATATAAAGTGAAGAGGAACTCGTGAAGATGAAGTCGAAGATAATATACTGAGAGAAGAATTTCACAAAGTACCGAGAAACCTAAGACAAAAAAAATCCTGGGGTATTCGACATTCCCTCAGAATTATTGAGTTCCTTGAGATAGCATACCATGCAAAACTATTCCACCTGGAATTCAAGATACGTGAGACAAGCGAAATACCATAAGACTTCAATAAAAATACTATACTGCAGTGCCTGTGTCTTTAAGAAGACCGATGCAATGTTCCTTCGGACCTGCACATCACAGGCACTTTAGCATATTTTCATCCGCCTATATCAGGGCAGAAGCTTGCAACTGAAATGTCCTCCCCGGAGCGGAATTAACATAATGTGTGTACGAGTACAGATTGTAACGCAACAACAACGAAGACACATGGAAATTTGTGTTAGGTCGTGAGTCATGCACGGATATCTAAGCCGATTAAGCTGATGACTCGCTTAAAGTGCTAAATCCAGATTCGAATCCCGATCCGACACAAATTTTCATGGTCGTCATTATCTTATTTTACGTAACCGCAGCTGAGAATGAAATTCATGTGTTTCATGAAAAATGTAATAATTCCAATTCCTAAAACGGCAAGGTCATAATATTATGAAACATTTGTTTACTGCGTCACAGGTACAAAATACTGACTCGAATTGTCTACAGAATAATTAAAGGAGGTTAGAAGCCGATGTCCTTGAGCATGAGTTAGGATTCCAGAAAAATGTAAGAAACTAACGACCGTACGACGTGTATTAGAAGAACGCTGAAAAATGCGAACCTACTTTTATAGCATTTGTTGACGTAGACTAAGCTATTTGCGAAAAAAATTAATGGTTCAAATGGCTCTGAGCACTATGGGACTTAACTTCTGAGGTCATCAGTCCCCTAGAACTTAGAACTACTTAAACCTAACTAACGTAAGGACATCACACACATCCATGCCCGACGCAGGACTCGAACCTGCGACCGTACCGGTCGTGCGGTTCCAGACTGCAGCGCCTACAACCGTCTATTTGCGAAGCTGACTGGATTACATTCTTCGCAGTTCTGAAGGTTGTATGACTAAAATACAGAGAAAGATATCTTAACTCAAACTTTCACAGAACCCAAAATGCAATTAAAAGAGTGGAAGAACTTGGCAGTGAAACAGTAGTTGAGAAGGAATGACTCTTGTAGCCTATAGACACGGTTAATGAATCTGAACACTGAACAAGCACTAAATGAAAGCAAAGAGAAACAAAGACAGGTATCTGAAGTTCAGGAAGAATTAATAAATAGTCTGCGGTTCGTCGATGACACTGAAATTCTGTCAGACACCGCAAAGGAATGAAATATCTGCTGAACGAAATGGACAGTGTCCTAAAAGCAGGTTGTAAGATGAATATTAACAAAAGTAAAACCAGTGTAATGCACTGAGTTCGAATAAAATAGGATGGTGCCGTGGGAATTAGATCAGGAAATGCGAGATTAAACGTAGTAGATGAGTTTTTCTATCTGAGCCGCGAAATAACTGACGATGGCAAAAGTAGAGAGGACATAAAGTAAGAAAGGCAATAGCAGAAAAACGTTACTTAAAAGAAAAATTATTAAAATCGAGAATAAACTGATGTGTTAGGAAACATTTTCTGAAAGTATTAGTATGAAGTGTAACCTTAAACGAAAGTTAAACATGAGCGGCAAACAATTCAGCCAAGAAGAGAATAGAAGCTTTTGAAATGTTGTGCCACAGAAGAATGTTAAACATTTGATTTTTCGATCGGATAACTATTAAAGAGGTACTGAATAGAAGTGGGAAGGAAGTAAAATGATGCTGAGTTTGACTGAAAAAAGGGATCGTTTCATAGGTCACATCCTGAAGCATCAATGCAGCGTCTTTTAGGGAATGGAGGAAAGTGTGGTTGTTAAATTCTGTAGAGGGATACTAAGACCTGTCTATACTAAGCAGGTTCAAATGGATGTAGTTTGTAGTTTTTATGCGGAAATGAAGAGGCTTCGCAGGATAAACCAGCGTAAAGTTCTGCATAAAACCATTCTTCAGACTGAAGACGAAACAACAACGTATTAGAACTGTAGTATCCCGGAAGCAATTGGCTTTAGTGAGAATTGGAACTGTTACCGTAGTCGGAGGTAAATAAGGGAAGAAGTTTATAAGAGATTCTAATACTTGCAAGGACTATAGTTAATCCTGAAATACATTTTCAGATACGCTTCACTTGAAGGAGAGCGTCTGTATCGGCAGGACAGCAAGTAAGAGAGCGTTTGGTAGCAGCGTTAAAGTACTTCCTGTTGTGATAGCTCCTGGACAGGAGAAATTACATTATGTGAAAGGTGGAGAGAAGAGAGGCGGCCAGAGGTTACTTAATGAAATTCATGCTCTAGGGACGCCTGGTCCCTTCTAGTGACACTTCCACTTTCACGTGCTCCTCCACGCCGTAATTCTAAAAATTCCTTAAGAACAGAGAGGAGATGTTTATAAATGGAGTGACCAAACTGGCTGACGGAGACGGAAAAGTATTACACACAGTACATTATTTATCAAACATTGTGGACATGTTCATCACAGAACGGGCACTAAGCGGTTCCATTCGGAACTGATGTCCATCATTAACATCAGCATGAGGCGCCACCTTTGCAAGCATGAATATTCTCTTGTACTCGTTGTGGCAGGGAAGCAAACAGGCTCCGAATGTCATCATGATGAATTTCCAGGCATGGCTGATACTCATGTTGTGTCAGTTCATGAAAATTACTAGTGGGAGACTGGCATGAAAGCATTCTTCTTCCCATCGCGTCGTACACATTCTCTATGGGTGTCGAATAAGGAGATAGAGCAGGCCAGTCACGGACACGTGCATTCCCCAAGGAGTTTGTGGTGTGAACTCCAATGTGGTGTCCTGCATCATCGTACTGGATTACGTCGTTTGGTACTCTGGGTGTGACAACAGGCTTTACCATTCACTCCCCATACCGGTGAGCACTATGTGGCGTGAATGCATTCTGCGCCGAGACTGCGGGTCTCTAACCTCTTGTAGCCGCCGAGCGTTGATTACTTCGATTTGGGTATCTAGTGTCACTCAGTCACTTGTGTCCGTGCTACGTGTGTGAGGAAGACAAAATTTTTCTTGCTGTGACATGCTAATAGGGTGCAGCACAGGAGCCACCTAAAGTTACTCTAAGAATGGACATTGGGCCCTACGGGGAAGGCGGCTACCCGGCCCCTTTGCCGTCGGTCGCGCGTCATTCGACGCCAGTCCAGCAGCCACTACACTCAGTGGTCTCGGAGACCATGGAAGTTCTCAGTGATTACGCCAGCAATGACACCATCACGTCATCCGGTACCGGTGTTTCTGGTGCCTTACAGAAGCGGACATTACAGTATGAGGAAGGACAGCAGAGCGACCAACGAGCAGCACTCAGCGTGGAGCAGTACAACAACCAAACAAGGGAAGTAGTCTGCTTACCGCAGTAGATAAAACTTTGCCATTAGAGAGCCCCACCGCTGAATCTGCACTTGTCAAGTGTGCTAGTGTTGCATCAATTCGTGATACAAACAATGCTGTTCTCTCCAGTCGGCCAGCTTATGCAATGAATACAAATAATCGTTATCGGGTCAGAGAAATTGAACCATTTTGTGAATATGTGATAGGACGTACAGGAAACGTTAGTAGGCTGCATTCGATGATGGAAATTGCAAAGCTTCTGTACACAACAAATTCACTGTGCAAGCAAGGCATTAAAAATATATCAGTTGGACGGAAAATAATCAAAATTGAACAGAACTCTCCCAGACCAGTTAACTTACTGGTAGAGTCTCCGGTATTTTCAGCTCACCAAGTGAATTCCTACATACCGAGTCACGTCATCACACGCCATGGTGTAATCAGAAAAGATGACACCAGCTTAAATAAGGAAGAACTCCTGCATGCGACAGTTTCACCAGATACCGTCTTACATGTCGGGAGCTTGTCAAAAAAGGTGATGAAGGACGGAATTGCCACTACCGCACCATTTGGGCACGTTTGTGGTTCAGTTTGCTTCGCAAGTGATGCCAGACTTTGTGTCAATATACGGAATGTGTTGCCAGATGTACACATATGTCCCTTCTGTACGGCAATATCTTAACTGCCTCATACTAAATTATGTAAGCAGCCAGTGCTGTTCTGCCATAAGATGCTCCAAGTGTGGTGGAAATCATGCGCGAGCCGACTGCCCGTCCAGCCAGCCGCTGTGTGTACACTGAAACCAGGTGTATGAGGCGGTAAACTGTGAGTGCCCAGAGTACGCGCGCCAGAAGTACATAAGGAAGTCGCTATTAGGCAACGCGTCACTTTCGTGGAAGCCGAGACGGCTATCTCACAGAGGCCGTTTGCCGAAGCAATACTGTCACCTCCATGCCTGCGTGATGAACGAGCCTTCTCAGTTATTCAGGATCAGCCGCACAGATATACAGTCACAAAGCACCGACGCCAGGCCGACCGCCCGGCGTTCACACCCCTATGGATGCTATCTCCACCTCTGCAGCCGAACACCCTGCCACTCGAAGCGATCCGAAGCAATCCGTACCTACCGCAACACCGCGCCTCCATGTTTTGGACATCGTAGATGAATTAAATTTATTTATTCTGAACAACGGTTGCCCAACTCTCATCTCGGCGACTGGAAGATTTTCGTCTGCAATAGACATCACCCTGTGTTCATCGAATATCTCCCAAGAAGTTAAGAGGCAGGTCTGCCCCTACCCGCTGGGTTCTGATCATTTTGCTATTCGAATAACGATTATACGCGAGACTGATCCAGGTCCATACATGCCGTCGTCAAAATGGAACATGCACAAAGCAAATTGGGAGGTGTATAAAACTTATATCCAAGAACACCTCCACGTAGGTTTATTGCAAGGGCCCCTAATGAATGAGGTGATCGTATTTTCCAAATTCCATATCAAACCGATCCGGAGTCCAAAAGGCCTTTTAGTTCCATTGTGGAATCAGGACTCCTCAAGACAAGTTGTTAAACGAAAGCTAGCTTACAGCATCTATAAACGAGAACGCACCTGGGCGAATTTTCTCAAATACCAACAGGTCTTTTTCTTCCATTGCGGAATCACGACTCCTCAAGACAAGTTGCTAAACGAAAGCTAGCTTACAGCATCTATAAAGGAGAGCGCACCTGAGCGAATTTTCTCAAATACCAACAGGTGGCCACCGCTACCAAACATTTTTTGAAGCAGTGAAACAAAGGGTCTCGGAAACACTTTGGTGAGACAATCACCAGAGAAACTCCGTTGTCATCGGCTTGGTCCACCAAACGCAAAATCCAGAAGAGGTACCCTTTGAGTAAAGGTTTACATGGCTGGCTGTATGATTTCGCTCAGATCATCACGCCCCCATCGGACATCCCTGAATCAGAGCCAACCTCGGATCCTGCTTCTCCTTCATCCATGGGATCGTCACAATCCTTATTGGCTCCACTCCAATTCTCAAAACTGAGGAACGTCTTAAAAGGCACCAGCAATGCTGCTGCAGAATACGACGACATCCACTACAAAATGCTGGCCAATTTGCCGAACGAAGCCTTACACATATTATTCGACATCTACAATCGTTTATGCGACCCAGGCAACTTTCCGGACCATTGTCACAGTTACGTAATTGTTCCCATACGTAAGCCCGGCAAAGACCCAGATTTGGGCAGTTCATACTGTCCCATCGCTCTTTCTTCTTGCGTGCTTAAAACAAAGGATAATGAAGCGCCGTTTGGAATACTGGTTTGAGGGGAACTCCCTTCTCCCCCGCTCCCAGTACGGCTTTCGAAAAGGAAGAGGAACAATAGACAGCCTAAGTCTCTTAACTACAGACGCAAAATGTAGTTATGCTACTAGTGGTTACCTGATGGTACCGTTTCTCGTTGTTTCCGGTGCTTATAACAGCGTGGACGTGGACGTCCTGATACGGAAACTCCAGACAATGTTTGTGCCAAACCTCATGACCCGCAACATTTACTCTCTCCTACGGCAACGTGTAATCTATGTCAGACATTAGGACAATACTTTGCACGGACCGCGTCTGGTCTATAGAGGCCTGCTGCAAGGCTCCATTCTTTATGCAGTGTACTCGTCAGACCTTAGCACAATTTTTGGTCCTTCAGTAAAAGTTCTAATGTACGCCCATCACACCTGCATGTACGTTTTCTCTCAGCTTGAGGATGACGCTAAGATCGTTAGATACAGCGGCGTAAGTACTGTGTTCCAGGAAGTACACAACTGGACTGAAAGTGGCAGATGCGAAATATTCGGCGGTTGTCTTTACAAGGCAGAGATGGACGACAACGACGCCTGAGATACGATTACGGCCTTTTACCATTCCACTAAGGAGCTCAGACAAATGGCTAGGACTCTTCGTCGACAGCAGACTGGCGTGGGTAAGCCAACTGGAATATTTGATTTCCAAGGCTGGTCGGTCACTCAATATCCTACGATTGGTATCGCGCATAAGGCGGCGATCCGATGTTACGGTCCTTGTCTCTCTTTACCAGTCTATACTTGATTATGGGTGCACGTTATTTGGTAATGCTTCGACATCTCTACTAAGCAAGATCGATACTCTGCAGTACCGTGCCATGTGCTTCTGTCTTAGGACAATAAACTCTAAACCTGTGAATGCGCTTTTGGTGGAAGCAAGGGAGATGTTTCTTCAATTTCGGAGGGATATCTTGGCTCAGAGATTCATCCTTAGTAGAGCAACCCAAACAGTTCATCCACTTCTCTAAAATCTTAACCGCTTCATTTAGGACAACGGATACGTCGATAGGATTCGATGGAGGAGGGTACCCCTCCCAGTTAAAAGTTTCAGGCAGCAAAGATATGTGATACACCTCGTCCTAAACGACTCCTCTTCCTGCATTTAATTTGGAATATGACGTAGTAAATTACCAGCCCACGATCTTTTAACAGTCTAGAGAGTCGGATCGAACTTTCACTGCTTCTACTGGCGTTTCCCATTTGATTGCATCAACGTGGCCCTTACTGGTCAACATTTTCACTGAAGGCTCCAAAACAAGAGAGGGAACGGGCTTTGCTTACTTCTACGAAGATCCATTATCTTTGGCTATGTTTATGCTACCGACGGAAGCCAGCATCTTCACTGCCGAAGTCCTTGCAATTAAGGAAGCCCTTCAGTGTGCGGCAAGTCAGTTAAACGACACCCTTATTGCTACGGATTCGAGGAATGCGCTGGAAAACCTGAGAAAGCAGAAACACGGCGCCAACACTAATCGTCATGTACTCGATACAATTAAGTTACTCCATGAGTGTGAAAGTCAACATAGACGTGTCGAATTATCATGCGTCCAGGGACATTCTGGTATCTTATGTAGAGAGATGATGGTCCACCGGACAAACCAAAGCGTGACTGATGGCCAACCTTATTACACCTACCTTCCTCATACAGTTTTTGTTGCTTGAATGAAGGTTCATCAAGAATGGTGACACACGTGGGAGCTCTCACAACAGTCCAAAGGAAGACATTATGCCGTAATACAGCTGAGTATTCCGCGAAAAACCTGGATCTCCCTAATTAAGCTATCCAGACGTCATACCACTACCCTAACGCGCATCCGGCTGTTCCACGATTGTTACCCTTTACATATTTAGAGGATGAAAGTTCAGTCATGTTCATACTGCAAAGACCACGCAACTGAAATTAGAGACATCATTCACGTGACACTAGGATGTTCACGCTATGATAGACAATGCCACAAGTTTCTCAAGGCCTTGATCAGAGCAGGAGTACCTCAACATACATCTGTGGCGGACCTGTTTCGACAGCTGAGCCCAACGAACTTTGTCAATGTTGCCCAGTTTCTGCAACAAGCGGATATCCAGTTATAAGTCAAACTCAGAGGTTCGAGAGCAAGAAGTTGTGATATATCGACTGCGTTAAATGCGTGAATGTACAGACTGTACCATGAAATTTGCCTGTAATTAATGTATTTTCTAATGCGTATGCTGTATATGTGTTACTTTAAACTAAATCTGTAGTCACTAACTTCTCTGGCTGAGTGGTTAAGGCCAAACGCCAATACATCATATTAAAAAACATTTTTCTGTAGGACAAATGCCGAAAATATTTTCGCATAAGGCTAATATTTTAATCAGTATATCTCACGGCATGGACATTTTGGAGTATCAGTTTGGTAGCGTTCCCTCAGGTGTTGGCGTAAGGCTTCCCATTTCCGTCAGTGAATAAATATAGGGACCGACGTACAGGCGTATGAAATAAGTTGAGAAGTTCCGTCCACGACGAAGGAGGTGTTGAAAATAGGACGTTGTATAAGAAATGGCTAAACGAAGAAACCAAAGAGAAAAGCGCGCAGGTGTTCGCTGTACTTTGCTTCGTTTTTAGCAGGAGTCCTTTGAATGCTTGAGACCACAACTGAAAAATATGATGTTCCTTATAATATACAAGAGTACATTCATTAAGGATTCTGCATACTATCAAAAAAGAAGACGGTTATAGGTATACGCAGAAATAAACGCAAAATTACAACTGAAACGTATGATGTTCCTTTTAATACTGAAGAGAAGATCCATTAAGGATTTTGCACGCTATTAGAAAAGAAGACGGTTATACGGATACGCAGAAAGAAAACGACCAACTTTTCCTAGCTTTTGTAAGATTGCGAAGATCCGTATGGAAATTCTCAGCGCAACCTCACGGAAGTATTTATAACTAAATGTGAAGAGTGCCGTAGCTGCACTGGAAATTTGAGACGCTGTTTGTATACACAGTGATTCAGGAGGAAAGATGCATGCTTTCAGGGTTGATAGTATTAACGATTCTGAATAAAAAACGTATATGAACGTATGTCATGTTCCTAACAGTTTCTGAAAATGGTTCAAATGTCTCTGAGCACTATGGGACTCAACTTCTGAGGTCATTAGTCACCTAGAACTTAGAACTAGTTAAACCTAACTAACCTAAGGACATCATAAACATCCATGCCCGAGGCAGGATTCGAACCTGCGACCGTAGCGGTCTTGCGGTTCCAGACTGCAGCGCCTTTAACCGCACGGCCACTGCGGCGGACTCTAACAGTTTCTGAGGAAACTAATGAAAGCCATTAGGAACAGGACAAATGCAGGTGATGATAAATGAAACATTGTCGTCTAATAGTTTGCTTAATTGTGTACACTTTCTCACACAAGATGTTCAAAATGCCCACCGTGAAATGCAATGCATTCTGCAGTTCTAGTACACAACATTTCTGTTGCTGATCTGAGCTCATCCGCACAGTTCTTTACTTGAACACACGCATGTAAAATAAGAGCGGGTAGTTCCTCCTTTGCGTCCCCTCTGTGTTTGTAGACTTCGCTCTTAAGTCAGTCCCACAGACATTAGTCCAATGGAGTAACATCGGGTAACCTCGGTGGCCAAGAAATGAATCCGCGGGGACCGATCCAATGCTCAGGATACGTTTAAGTCAGATACTGAGTCACTGGCCGTATGGAATGTGCAGTACCTCCGCCGTTCTGAAAGTACATACGACGGCGTTTTGCCAAGGGATTAGCACACAATGAAACAACACATTAGATCGTAGTGTTTCATTTGCTGTCACCTGCATTCTTTTCATTAGTTTTTTCGGAAACTAGATAATAGGACATATGTTAGTATGACGATTTTTGTCAGAGTTACCAATACTATCACCCCTCAAAGCATGTACCTTTTCTCCTGGTTCATTCTGTACAGGCGATGAGTCACAAAAAATGTCAAATGTGTGTCAAATCGTATGGGACCCAACTGCTAAGATCATCAGTTCATAAGCTTACACACTACTTAACCTAAATTATCCTAAGGACAAACACATACACCCATGCACGAGGGAGGACTCGAACCTCCTCCGGGACCAGCCGCACAGATGTGTCACAAATCTGAGGCAAGGGGAGAAAATGAATAATTAGATTTTTTTCTTATTTTTCATTCTTCGTGGCGTTATGTGTACTGTAAAACACCTGAAGTGCTTTGTTGGTGAGTGGAACTTCAGTTCTGATTTTATGTAAGTCCTATATCATTAACTTCTGACAAATTATAAATTGCTATGTTTCTCATTATACAGGGTGAACATTAATAAAAGCGAAAAATTGATGAATGGAAGTTCTTCTCACAACGTGCCCTGTGTTCCTTGCGTGGTGCAGGGTGTGTGATTGATACAGAGACTGTAAGCAGCAGAATGGCCCGGTATTCATGTTGGGAACAAACTGAGATAGAAACGATGGAAAGGTAGCACGGCAATAGCAAAACAAGTACCATCACAGACGCCAACAACATCGCACAACGTTTCAAGCTCTTTATGAGCGTTTGAGTGGTCACGGGTCCTTTCAGATAGACGGACGTACACGAAGGCCGTGGACTGTGTGTACACTAGATTTGGAGGACCGGATTCTACAGGAAATTAAGACGTATCCTAGTTAAAGCTCCTTTCAAGTGGCCCACCTTTCCCAGCAGTTTGTCGGTTTTATTGATGTTTGCCCTGTATTCTACATAATTAGGAATTTCAGTGCAGAGGACTATAAAAATTTTCAGCATGTGACTACTCTTAACCTAAAATGATAGACAGGTCACCATATCTGGTCTCATTGATAATTTTACCAAAAAGTATATTTCTGCTGAAATGACGTGGGTTATCACAGGTATGTTGCCTAGTCTGTTAGCCACATATTGAAGTTCATGTTTTTAAGTGTTGTGTGATAGGCAATAATATATGTATATAGTATGTAATTACTGACAAAACAACGGTTTATTCTACTTAATATGAATAAATACTTAAAACACACATCCATGTTAGAGTACGCCATATGATCGCTCGTTATTATAATGGTTTCATTCCATACTTGGGCAACATCATTGGTCCCCGTTCGAAGCACTTAAGGCTGCTCATTCCTGAAATAATCTTTGTTTAGGATGTAAAATTGAATACAGCTTACATCTTTGTCGATCACTATAGTAGCGTGTCTGTAAGTTGCAGAGGTATTGTACTCCTGAATGAGCTTCAGTCTGTTGCTTAAAACATGCTAGCTCAAACATACGGGTGGAGGACTGCACTCCGAGGTTCCGGAAGGCTTTACCTCCGCCTCGTTGGTGTTTTAGTATCAAGTTGCGTGCTCCAGTAACTTGGCCTAATTAGAAAGCTGTCCCGGTGGCCACGTGTAGAAACGGAAAGTATGCAGCGGAGTGAAGGCAACGAAGGTCAGGCGCTCCTTATGTAGGCCGCGGGCGCGGGCGCCCTCTCACCGGGGACAGGTTCCCAGCGCGCTCCTCTCTTCTCCACTTGTTTGCTTTTCCTCTCCGCAGAAGCGTTTCTAAACGAACGCCGCCCGACAGGAAATCTACCTCGTAGCCCTCGGGCACTTCGCAGTCCAAGGCTCGTATCTCTTTTATCTATTATAGGATTTCTGTTGGGAAATGGACGTTTCCGTAAAGGAAGAGCATTCACTATTTCGTTTACTTAGAACAGTCACAATTATGTGCGAACTGATATATCAAAGAAGTAACTTCAGTGGCTGGTCGCCATATACCAGTTGATTTCCTTACCATAAGAAAAAATTCCTCTTCTGCTATTTTTACTGTTATTCAATTCCTTACACTGTCTAGCGGTCAACTTGCCTGTTTAGTAAGCAAACGCGTTTGATTACGGGTGTAGCAACGGAGATGGGAGGAGAGCAATGTGGTGCATTCAGCCTGCTTAGGACAACTGAACATCTGTTTCAAGCAGAAGTAGCGGCTCTGGTTTTACAGCTAACAGTGAGCTAGTGCTTTAATCGTAGTCCCTTTCCGGCTGACGTCCATAGTTCATACTGTATTAGCAAATGATGGTGTGCAGCCAAGAGGCGGAGCGCGGTCCTATGGGCCTGGTCGCAGAGGTATTCTTTTCCTAATTTGTTTATTTCGTTTTTATGGGATCTAAATGTGACAGACTTGTTCTTATGGCATGACCATCTAGCGCCACAACTGTTCTATAAATTTACGTATTTGGACTGTCTGCATGTTACATACTTGAAAATGAAGTGGGAATAATTTGTTTATTTCGTTTTTATGGGATCTAAATGTGACAGACTTGTTCTTATGGCATGACCATCTAACGCCACAACTGTTCTATAAATTTACGTATTTGGACTGTCTGCATGTTACATACTTGAAAATGAAGTGGGAAAGCTGTAATTCGCAAATAAAAAGTAAATAAATAGCACAAAATGACGTCAGACATAGTGGCTTCTGAACCCGATTATGTGTAGGTAATCTCATAAGTCTAATCTAACCGGTCTGTATTGTCTACCTCCCTCGTAAGATAAAGGCTGACGTTTGGCACTATTTGAAAAACATAGTATGATCAGACATTCTATATCGTTACAAACAAACGTTAGTAGTTGTTTTATTCGTAAGGCACACTAATTATTGGTTATCACGTAAAGGGAGACCATTCGTACAATCCAGGGTAACTGGAAATCACAATGTGTTTTCACGTCACGTCTCAAGCACTATAAAAGTCAGTACAGGGACAGGGTGATTTATTTACTTTTTTTAACTGCAGTCAGTCGCATAACAACGGAAGCATATACAGATGTGTAAAATAGAGGACGGTATTAAGCGGTCTATTTTAAGTCTTCCTACATTCTCATTTACCTTGTATTCCATAAATCAGTCTGAAGTTTCTTACCTACATGGAAGATAATTTTTCAGTATAATTGTAAACGATGCTGCGTTCATTGAGCTGCCAACTTTCAAATTCCAAGAGACACATTCCTCTGACAATGCGCTGCTGCAGCACGTTTATCTCTCAAACTTCACTGTAGTTCAAATACAAATGAAATAAAATGATTTCTTGAAAATCGGACGATGCTGTAACTTCTCAGTAGAAGTAAAACGAAGTGACGCTGTCCTGCGAGTAATTCATGGGACTATGGCTAGCATTTTGATCTAGTATAGAGTTCTATCTCTTCCATATGACGGACACTAAATAATTATCCACTGACTTCCAGCAATTTATTTGGATTTATTTTGTTGTGTTGTCATTTCCATCACCGGATGTCTTAAAGTCAGAAGTAACGTTTCATATTGCTAATTACGTATATGTAATTCTACATGAAGATAATGGGAAAAATAGCTCCTAACTGTTGCGGATAAAATTTCTAACTGCTTCACACAGACATTTATTTCCATGATTTCTGGTGAATAATCTGTATTTTAAAAATAAGTTTAAGAAAAATCTATATTTCAATAATAAGTTTATTTAAAGTAAATGCCGCGTGGACTGTGCGGCTGGTCCCGGCGGAGGTTCGAGTCCTCCCTCGGGCATGGGTGTGTGTTTTTGTCCGTAGGATAATTTAGGTTAAGTAGTGTGTAAGCTTAGGGACTGATGACCTTAGCAGTTAAGTCCCATAAGATTTCACACACATTTGAATATTTAATGTAAATAATTTGCAAAAGCAGCTTAAACTATTAGCCTCGGAAGATAACTATTATCAAAATTTAGTGAGGAACAAGTTACTTCAACTTGGCAGTGTCACTTTACAAAATATCTGTTACATTTAGAAACGTTGTCATGAGTAATTACTACATGCACCCAAGGATTAAAAATTAATGAAATATCATCGCAGTAGTAATTAGTGCGTTAGGACTCTACTATGCTGAAAAAAAGTTAAAACTTGGCCGTCATCAATGGTAAGTAAACCAGTCTCAGCTACAGACTATGAGTAACGTCGCCGTTCGAAGATATACATAGTTCTCCTACCAGTGTAGGTCAGATTTTCGGCTTTTCTCTTCCTCTCAGATCTGTCATTTATGGTTAAATACTATATAACCTCCAGAAATACCAGAAACATGAAAATATAATTACATAGAATCTGAACAATAGTATCCACGCACTTCGGTAGTATAGTGAATACACCGTCCGCCCAAAAAGTTCCGAGGCTGTTATTGTTCCTGGCGTCTAAGCGACGTCAGCGTGGTAACTACGGTGGCAGCTTGAACTAACAACTGTAAACAACAAATATACACTCGACCAATTATTTGTGAACGGGCACTGTAAAGTAGCGGACGTGGAGGCGTACTACATCATCGTCTTTGTGTATTCGCAGTGGAGCAATATCTCTAAATCAAGTGCTCAAGACATTCTCCTGAATAGTTTCAAGAAGAGAAAAGTGTGTGCAACGTCTGTTCCGTACATCTTGGCTCCTGAATAAAAACAACGAACAACGAAGCGTGTACACCGGTCACAACTTCATTAAAATGCAAAACCGGACAGTTATTTTCTAGAAAGATATCGTTGTAGCTGACAAGTCTTACTATTACCAAAACGAATCTACCATGAAACGAGAAATTGAAGAAATTACAGGAGGGTCAACCCTTTGACTATATAACCGACGTTGAAGCCAATGTGACATACGACTTAAACAGCATCCCAATGAAGGACTAGTCTAACAGTTACATGCGTTTCTGCGAACTTTTTGTACGTTGTCCTCAAGTGGAGGAAGACAATGTAGAACACCTGAGGCATTAAAACCACTATCTTCACCTTTCTCTGTATGTTATTAATCCAGCTTTTGGATTGCCGGGGTATGAGGTGGTAAAAAGAGGGAAAGAGGTGGGGGAGAAGGCTAAGGGGTAAGAAGCTTTCCCAGACAAACCGTAGGGGACGAGGTGGATCGTATACTGCCAGGATGAGTAGGAAACTGACAGAGAGGGCTTAGTGATGTTTCCCTATGCAATTATACATTAGAAATTGCTGCTGAGCCATTTTTAGAAAAAAAGGTATTCTTAATTATAAAATGATACGATTTCGTTATGATCCTGCAAAAGGCTTAAATACAGTTTATGTGATTCGGAGTTTTCAATAATTACGAAATGAATTAGATCGAGAGCATATTCTGTGTTTCTGTTCAAAAGCAATCATACAAACTGAAACGCTCGTATTTAATCAGAAGTAAACGAGGATGGTTAGGGTTTAGCATTTTGTTGACGACGACGTTTTAAAAGCCGAGAACAAGTTGGGATTGGAGAGGATGAAATCACCAGTGTCTTTTTCAAGCAAACTATGCATGAATTTGCCTTGAGCGTATTGGGTACACCTCGTAATAACCGTATCTGGCTTACCGGACGGGATTAAAACCTCCTCCAAATCGAGTGTCTTACCACTGCGACACCTCACTCGGTAGATTTTATCGGAAGAGAAAGCAGCACACCGTTATTCTACACTGAAGCGACCGTAAGAATCATTGTATGGTAAGATTGATCAGTTCTATTCGAAGATAAGACCGGTTCTTCTGTTGTCCTCGGAAGTGTCACGTATCTTCGTGGTTTCATACTGAACAACTGTTCTGTGAAATATAATTTCTTGTTATTACATAAAAGATTCACTTTTTCTTTGTTGTTGTTTCTGTTTGTGATTTAATGCCATTGACATTCTGATAGATCGATCTTTCCGAGACATCCGAATAAAATTATCCTAACATTATCTTTGTTTCACATTTATGCGTTACTTAATTGGTGAGTCACTAAGTGACAATTTAGTTTCATGGCCTGCTGTGTATATTTTTCTGCATGTTACGTAGGTAATCAAATAAACGCAACAGTATCTGTAAACTAATCTAAAACGAAGAGCGTCGCTTATTGTCAAGTAGTAAGATACGTAACGGCTTCAGAAAGTACGTTACACACGTCGTCTCACGCTAAGGCCATTGTGCAACGAGAGTAGCGTATTGTGAGAGGAGCGTGCGTGTTTCGGATTTCCTGCAGACACAGTTATGCTGTGTTACCGATAACAGATGGGTCACAGAGTGCGACTGAAACAATGCAGTAACTGAAAACCTTCTCCAGAGTATGCGGAACAGTGTGGTTCTTGTGGGCAAAACGTCTGAATTGCACACATACACTCAGTGAAATTCTGGCGGCAAATGAATCAAATGCGGTTCCGCGTCCAGCCGTGGTGAAATGCTGCCAACTATTCGATCAAGGCCGCACACACGTGGCTGTTACTGAATCAAGAAGTCGAGATCCTGCGCCATGCAGTTTCCTTCTTTTCGGCAAGCTGAATGAGCGTATGCGAAAAAATTTTTTTCCGATGATAAGGACGTTCATACAGTGGTGCTCAAATGGCTCCTTGAGAACGAAGCCGATTTCTCTCGTCGAGGCATTAAACACTTGCTAGAACATTCCTAATGTTGTTTCCAGAGACTTAGTGATTGTATTTAAAGACAGTGTCATAATTATGTCTCACTTTGAAGCTTAGTACGGCGTTTAATAAAAGTTAATAAGCCTGTCATAATAACGTTTAACTTACTTTTTGAAGTCTCCTCGTACAAATTTGTAAGATACAAAGTTCTCTATTCGTTTTGGCATCAACAATACGTAAGTTAACGTCCTGCAATTTAAGAGCAGCCTAAACAGCGTGTGTTGTGAACGGTATGTTTTTGAACGAAGTGCTTGTTGATCGTGATCTTGGACAAGAGGCCAACGATCCACGGAAATGCAGCACTGACACGCATTCAACAGACCTTGGCAAGTACTTTCACGCTGATTTCTCTAGCAGCCTTGCTGCGCAGAGTTTAACACGGATAATTTGAGAGTGAAGAACGTACGCGACACAAATCGTTTACGCAGATAGGAAAGGAAGATCCGGAAACCTCTCAGAAAAGAAGCCATTCATAATCAATTCCTGCAAATTACGGCACATCGAAACGATTTCGCTTTACACTGATAGGCAAAAGCGACGCGGCCCTTGGTAAGAGCAGTAGTCATTTCTAGTAGACTATTTCCTGCTCTCCCGTGTGAAGAAACCATTAGGCGGCCATGGTAAGGGCCATGTAGAGTACATATACTGTATCTTCCTTCTTTGCGAGGCAAGAAAATTTTGTTCCAAAGAGGTGCCTCGAAAACATTCATATGCATAGAAATTTCGTTTGTTTGTGCTTCTACTAATTTATATCAAGTTTAACGATATTCACTGTGTGTCCATATCCACATTGGAACATACCGGAAACTCTCCGAATATTAATTCTGAAGACGATACTGGCATGAATATCCAGACATACGTGAAACTGAACTAAAGCTTTTCACGACTAGCTGAACAAATCTCAAACTATTGATCTCTGCCGCATACAATAAAAACAGAG
Source organism: Schistocerca nitens (assembly GCF_023898315.1). Classification (NCBI taxonomy): domain Eukaryota; kingdom Metazoa; phylum Arthropoda; class Insecta; order Orthoptera; family Acrididae; genus Schistocerca; species Schistocerca nitens. The sequence goes on along the minus strand of NC_064616.1, from coordinate 525,123,187 downwards.
AATTGAAAATAATTCGGAAGCCTCTTATGTCTGATGAGGCTGACTGATCTGAAATATACAATTAGAAACCGAAACAAGGTAAAAAATGTCCCACGAAATTAGGAAAATGATACCCGGATCCTACCTACCGTACAAGATTATGACACGAAGTAAATTACCTCTAAAAATTACGTACTAGCCCAAAACACGTGGTTAATTGCAGTTTGGGATGAATTATGATCATTTTTTAAGATTCAGAATTTCAGTGTTCAGACGCAAAGGAGATACAATAACAATACTGCGTGTATCATTGTAGTAGCCATTACTGTGTGTAGTAAAGGGCTCCGTGTGTTGTCGAGATTGGCAGTGGAGCAAACAAAAGACGCCTCCTCAAGTTTCTCGGCTACTACCGACTTCTAAGAATTAAGATCTAGGGAGCTCTTGCCCCAAGTAAGTTTGCCAACTAGTACTTCTTAAGAGTTCATGACTGCTCGTGTTGATTATGCCCCCTGCTGCGTAAAAATTGTTATTTAAATGAAGGTCTTTGGCTACGAAGAATGACGCTTTGGAGAGATAGCTTCGTGTTGCGCATGCGGTAAGCAGATCAGGTAATCTATGAGCTCCCAACTTCAGCGACATATACCTAGAGATTACCACACACAGTGAACAAAGCACTGCAGTCGTCTAAGAAGCAAGTATTATTGAAGAAAATACAAAATATTCCAAACTCCAATGATGAATTATTTCCATGATAGGTGCTCCGCTATGGTACTGTCAACATGCCATGATACAAACATCAAGTTCGCACGTTTCTACAAAAGTACTGCGGGCGACAGCTTCCTGATGAATCGACGTTAAGGATAACCTGTTCCGTATTTAGTACCCGGAGGCTCTGAAAAGTATGCAGCGATATGTAAATAGCCACCAGATTCGGACAGCCGTCGACGAAACAGCCGACGTATGCGGACGTTCCATTGGCAATCTCACAGAGTGCAAATTTCACTGGGTAGTACCACAGCCGTTACTGACTTCTGCAAAATACTGGAAGCTCCAAAGCATTCAACAACGGCTCGTTTTATGAATGACGATCTTGCAATATTGCGACCTGAGGTAATTAAAGAAGAAAAAGTTGTTGTTATGTTTGCCTGGAAATGGTTGCTTATAACTCATAAAATAGCTTAAGACATCGAGTGTGTTATACACCATTAAATACATCGATTTCTCAGCTTTCCAGTGGTACAGAACATGTCATGCCATCTACTAGTAGAGAATAAAAAATGGCTCTGAGCACTATGGGACTCAACTGCTGAGGTCATTGGTCCCCTAGAACTTAGAAGTAGTTAAACCTAACTAAACTAAGGACATCACACACATCCATGCCCGAGGCAGGATTCGAACCTGCGACCGTAGCGGTCTCGCGTTTCCAGACTGCAGCGCCTAGAACCAATAGAGAATAAGAAACAGTAAGAAGAAGCTGTAGCTACTCGGCTCGTCTCACAGCCCGCAACGTAATAATGGACCTGAAACCCGCGATCGGTTGTGAGCTGGCTGTACAAGTCAGTGGGTTAATATAGTGTGAAGAAATTTGAATAGTGGAAACGGTTTTGGCATCCAAGATTGACATGTATATTTTAATACGGTATTTTGGGTGGAACTGATACTTAATTCAGGATTTAGAGGTCCTGCCACAATTGATATAATCTTCGTACATTTCTATTTCATTCAATGGTTTATTTTAACCATAACGTTCTAAGCACCAGTACTGTCTAATCAGAGAGGTTACGGTGTACAAGTATGTGAAGACTGTTTCCCACACTATCTTACACCTCCTGTGTCTGATCATACAGAGCTGACTGCACTGTGCGAAACTATATCACGAGCAAGCACCGGAAATTTACCATCTTGCAGGAAACACAACGTGAGAGACCTGTTATCGTGACTGCTAAATGCGAATATCATCAATACGGTAGAAGTATTCACTGAAGATAATTTCCTGAACAGCCATATAATTTAATCGTGAAGTAAATTATGTATTTATTCTGATATACATACGTTTTCGCTTAAGAGACGTTCTGTAAAACTCATAAATTATGCATATTTATATGGTAATGTCTTTTATATGTTTTACTTCTACATCTACATCTACATGGATACTCTGCAAATCACATTTAAATGTCTGGCAGAGCGTTCATGTAACCACCTTCAAATTCTCTATTTTTCCGATCTCGTATAGCGCGCGGAAAGAAAGAACACCTATATCTTTTCGTACGTGCTCTGATTTTCCTTATTTTATCATGGTGATCGTTCTTCCTATGTAGGTCAGCGTCAACAAAATATTTTCACATTCCGAGGAGAAAGTTGGTGATTGGAATTTCGTTACAATATTCCTTCGCAACGTAACACGCCTTTGTTTCAATGATGTCCATCCCAAATCCTGTATCAGTTGAGTGACACTCGCTCCCCTATTTAGCGATAACATAAAACGTGCTGTTCCTCTTTGAAATTTTCGATGAATTCCGTTAATCCTATCTGGTAAGGATCCCACATCAAGCATCAGCATTCTAAAAGAGGACGGACAAGCGTAACAGATCTCCTTAGGAGATCTGTTACGTTTTCTAAGTGTCCTGCCAATAGAACACCGTCTTTGGTTAGCCTTCCCCACAGCTTTTTCCATGTACCCGTTCCAATTAAGTTGTTCATAATTGTAATTCCTAGGTATTTAGTCGAATTTACGGACTTCAGATTTGACTGATTTATCGCGTAACCGAAGTTTAACGTTTTCGTTTTAGCACTCATAAGGATGACCTCACACTTTTCTTTATTTTGGGTCAATTGCCTACTTTCGTACCATACAGATATCTTTTCTAAATCGTTTTGCATTTTGTTTTGATCTTCTGAGGACTTTAATAATCGATAAACGACAGCATCATCCGTAAGCAACCTAAGACGGATGCTCAGATTGTCCCCCAAATCGTTTATATACATAAGGACAGCAAAGGGCCTATAACACTTCCTTTAGGAACACCAGAAATCACTTGTGTTTTACTCGATGACTTTCCGTCAACTACTACGAACTGTGACCTCTCTGACAGGAAATCACGAATCCAGTAACTAACGGAGACGATATTCCATAAGCACGCAATTTCACTACAAGCTGCTTGTGTGATTTAAATTACTTTTGTACAAGTTTTTTGGACCTTCAGGACTATAGTTTTACTGCTAAGTTCATTTGCGTGCATCCTATATGGTTTCCGTTTCAGTAGCTACACTAACGTAATTTAATGTGTTACCTTTGTTAGTACTGTAATGAAACACGCACGACTGTGCGAACCTCTTGTTAGGGACTCCATCACATGCTCTGATATGCAGAATACAATATTCTGTTAGCATAATAATTTATATTGTAGTGTAAGTACCTGAGGCGTGTTTTTTTATATTTTCGTTTTTATTTCTTGTATGTCTTGAAACTGTCATAGCTTTATTATTGTTGTTTCATGCTAATACCCAACAGGGCGAAATAAGCTAATTGCTACATAATGAAGATAATGTTTATTTCAAATAAAAGAACTGTCCACACAGGAAAATGACTTCCTTGAAATCATTTACTGTTATTAACAAGTTAAAGCAAATTAACAACAACAGGTTTACGTCGGTGGGCGAAACCGAATTAATTCTGATGGTGGCAGGAGTCGTTTATAAGTGAAAATTGGAAGCTGTGCGTTGGTGTAGTAGCAGAGAGCATGGGTCGTCCCATTACAGTCGGAGGCGACTGGTACCACGGATCTCTGCTTCTGTAAGCCGTCCGCTGATGGGGTTGACAGAACAGAGACGGGGCCACTTAGCTTTTAAACAGTTGGGCTGGCTGACTCGCACTAGTAGCGGAGCGGCGCGCCCTGCAAAACCGGGTCAGTCCATGACGCACCTCCCCCAGGAAGCGCATGCCGGAACTAACCAGCGATCGTTGACAAGAGACCAAGGCGTTCATTTTCCGTGGAAAAAACGTGGCGTAACCGTCTCCCTGCCGCCTCACATCCTGCAACCATTCGTGAAAGCCGCATCCGCCCTACTCAACCTACTTCATTCTTTTGCCTTTTGCCGTTATATGTTAGCGATAATTACTTCCAAATAAACAAACTCTGTTATACCCAGTCGTACAATGAATTCTACGCATGTTATTAAATTTTAAAAAATAACAAAAATAACTTTGTGTTCCTTTAAAATTTAGTCACAAAATGCTGCATATGCTCTAGGCAACGATTCAGTGCAGGCACGTAAAATTCGATCTTTTTCATATAAAACGAACTTCAGTGGCTACCTGTATTAAGACAGTATTCACTACTATAACAACATTTCAGAAAAGTTCTTGCAAGAGCATTCGTTTGCGTTAGAAATTTTTTCGTTTTAAACTTATTCTACATTCCGTAGATGAGAATTCAATCAAGTGAAACACTAATTATTTAATTACATGAAATTAAGTCACACCTCTTCGATGATTTACATAGCGACTTTCTCCACAAAAAACTTCATGCTGAGATTCGCGTATATTGATAGGGAATACTACATCGAATCGTGCACGTTGTAGTTAGCATTTTTACTACTGTTCTTCTCCGAGCCTCTATTTATTAGTGATTAGCATTAGTCTTCCAGAACGCTGAAAATTAAGAGCGCTAGACATACGCTGATGTCGGTTAATATAATAGCACCTTACCAGACATTGATTTTTGAAGTCCGTTTCTAACTGAACAAGTGTCCTTTCAGCTAATCACTTTTACGGTGTACTACTGTTCATTGTCCTATGAAATGATGAGAATATTCCTCAGCTCATCATTAAGTGAAACAAATATGGATTCATTTACCGAATGTAGCATTCTTGTTATAGTGTGAACAATTTCTTGCCTTCACTCCATACGTGAGATATGCGGAGAGTTAAGCAAGACCACGAATGGAGCATTCTCCAAGACCTCCTGAAAAATAACTTTCAAAACGCTGAACTATGGAAGTATAAATTCACCCACAAATGCATATAGTAATTTGATAGACGTGCATGCTGTTTTGGTCTTTTCTGGGAAGTGGTGGGATTGGTAGTCAGTAGTTTGTTGCTCCCCTGTAAACGCTGAATACCTAACGCAGTCATTCACGGGTTTCATATATTCACGAACGAAGCTCCTTCTAATCCATTTGAAAATATAAAAATTACACTTCTTAATGCAGATCTCTTGGAAGCTTTCAGGTTAATCATCACAAGCACATAAAAGAAGCTCTAGAAGTATCTGATTTCCCGTTACACTATTTATCATTACAAATGGAGCCTAATGACACACAGAAAAAAAGCTTAAAGCTGTAGTAAGCCATGTGTCGGTCTCGGACACTGAGAGCTCCGTTGAACAAGGATACGACAGAGCTTCTATCTCATTAGTTAGTACAGAAATACATAATAAACGCAGCAGTTTCACCTAACATGTGACGTGCCATGGGGATATCCCTTTTTAGGAATGGACCGCTCATTCAGTTGTGTAAACACTGAGAAAAGTAATAACTATTGCCTTTTCGAAGGAAAGCAACATGGAAGCAGAAAATGTGTTTCAAGTATACCAAGGAAACTTTAATATAGATAGTGATTTGATCTCAGACGGTCCTAGACAGACGTCCAGTTCTTAACCGCAACACCATATTACTCGATTTCTGTGTTATTAGGAGCCGAAACCGAAGTTATAACAATTGTGTGAGGTACGCAATGGCTACGTATAGAGGAGATAACGATGATGAGATTCTGGCATGTTAGGGAAAATAAAAATCTAAATATCGTCGAATAGGAGGTTTGTTAAACGGAGGTCACCATGTTCGTACAGCGGCTCTTTAAGCAACTAGATCGTGGATGATAAATATCAGAAATCTTTCTTCTTTGTAAGAGACTTATTTAGATATTTTAGCAATTTCCTATCACATACAGGCTAGAGAGATTAAGACAACTTCATGAACTTGTGTAATAACACAACTGAAATTTTCCTTCTGCTCTGTACGCCATCTTCAAGCGCAATTAAAGTTTGATTTCCAGATACTGATTTTTTCCACATAATTTTTTGTTGGGAAATGTTACGTTGTCAAAAAATTCACGTAGCGTACATAGAACCGTAGGTCTTGCGCAACACGTGAGCCACTTTCACACCATCATACTTAGACACTCGTAAACTTTTCTTCTATTAGTAATAAACGTTCGTAAATTCCACGGTAATTACATTGCGAACTTCAAAGGAAAATTTAAGAACGGTCGTAATTTCCGCATAGGCCGCGCCCTTGCGTGCGGTCAGTAGCACCAGTACTCCGAGGAAGAGAGGTTCACTGCGAAGGTCGCAGAAGCAACCGCAGCCGCAGCCGCAGCGCGAGCCACCTACCTTCATGGCACAACGGGTAGAGAGTCGGGCCGAGTCTTCAGCTCTGTGTAGGCCAGCCAACGTTTTCACTCTCGCGGGCCGCATTCGCTTATATAGCGTCTCCCTCTCCACCAAGAGCGTTGTTCCGAATGCTCCTGCCACTCTCCCCTCGCTGGTGACAGGATCTGTTCAGAAGATGGGTGCGTTTGGTCACTGGGTCCAAGGACCTACGCATCCAAGCACTTACTTTGGTCAGTGACACTAGTTTTCAGTTATCTGAATACTCAAATGGTTTCCTAGTTAATTCTTTCTTTTTTTAGAGCTTAAGTGTATAATCAATCCAACACTTCAACACAAGCGCTACAAGTTTGTGCAACTGGGCAATGTACTTCTTTCATCAGCTGATATTATGAACAGGACGAGGAGGTCACACAAGACAGCGCAGCTGATCATTTAGAGGTGCGCGCACGTGTGGGATGGTGCACGTACATTTTTAATGGCTGAGGAGTTTCACATGATCCGCAGAGCATTGTCAAAGCCTTCTTGAGAAGTAACCAGACAGCGCTGAGTGTAAAACATTTCTGTGAGGATCTGACGAAAAGAGAAGAGTGGAAGTAGTTGACGGTATTAAAATCGGTAGGAATGTGAGACAATAGTGCTGTATATGACCGACCTCACTCAAAACGTATTTTCCTGAAATGGCAAAACTGTATTCAGGTAGGCGTACAAACAGGTGGAGGAAAAACCAAAAATATACTGTTTTCTAATATTAGGGCACTACTAGCTGAAGGTCTGCGGACTAACCGGAAAAAGTGAAGCTTCGAACTCATATTATGAAATTATATGTTATAAGACAAGGATATTGTTGATTGCGACAGTTAGAAATAAGGATTATTTGAGGCTTAGGACAGACGCTTTTCAAAACACTGTTCTGGTTGCAGGAGAGGCAGTCACCCCTAGGGCAGCACATGTAATTTTAAAGTTATCCTTGTTGTACGGAATTGGTTGAGTTGGTCACTTTATTATAGATTTATGAAATCATTTTTTCTGCTGCTACGGTCGCAGGTTCGAATCCTGCCTCGGGCATGGATGTGTGTGATGTCCTTGGGTTAGTTAGGCTTAAGTAGTTCTAAGCTCTAGGGGACTGATGACCTCAGACGTTAAGTCCCATAGTGCTCAGAACCATTTGAACCATTTTTTTTCTGCTTGAGTCACCGTTTATTACTATTTACTGACACGAAGCAGCATGCTACTATCGTCAGGTGCATTACAGTTACATGTACAGTATAATAATATGAAGTGTGACGAGAATTACTTGTTGGGTATGCCACTGAGGCTATGTAACGAACCTTAACCCATTACAGAGACATTCATTTACTTCTGTGATACTTTAATAAGCTGTATGTCTAAATCTCTTCATTGATGTTTCTACTTGTATGTTTGCTGGAAATTTATTTGTTTGACAGACAGAGCACAGTAATAAGCACAACACCATCACTTAATACTTTCACATCCAGATTTAGATAACAAAGTCTCTAATACTAAGACACGCATATTTCACTTGTTAACAGTGCAAACAATGAAAATAAAATCTTTTTTGTAGCGTCTTATCATCTTAAATACGTTTATCTTAGCAGTTAAGAGACTTTAGACTGTAAACATCTGAATGGGAAAGTGTTAAGTGATAGTATTGTGCTTATTACTGTGCTCTGTCTGCAAACAAATAAATTTTCAGCAAAAGGGTAAGTAAACCCATTAACGACAAAATTTAAGCATACAACTCACTTACAGTATACATTGAAATAAATTAGTCTTTCTGTGCAAGTTTAAATTTCAGAACATATCCTCATTGGTACATGCAGCAAATAATCTTCATCAGACTTCAGATTAATGTGTATCTGTAATGCCGAAACGCGTCGTGGTAGTAAATATTAGTAAAAAGCGACTGACGAAACAAAAGTTATTTAATAAAACCTCGCGTAATGGTGATGATGTTGATGACAAAGATTCTTAAAAAGTTGATGTACAAGACTGTACGCTTGTTTCGTAAGAGAATAATTAAATTCTGCAATATTTCATTTTATAAAATATCAATCATTGAACTTTACAGGAAATCCATGTGGTTTAAGTATTACATATTTCATCCTTAATACTTTTATGCGGAGCACATCGATGAGTAGCAGCGTCGGTATCGAAAATTACGAATAACATTCAAACCATACGTTTTACATTGTATTGAAAATACACATTTTATGTATCTTCGTCGTTTCAAAACATAATTAAACGATAAAACGTTGTTGTAGTTTGTACACCAAAAGCATAACATTACAATGAAATGAATACCACCAGCTGCATACAGGCGTTGATATAAGTAACGGGGACAGTTGAAACTGTGTGTGCCGACTGGGACTCGAACCCGGGATTTCCTGCTTACATGGCAGACGCTCTATCTATCTGAGCCACCGAGGACACAGAGCATAGTGCGCCTGCAGGGACTTATCTCTGGCACACCTCCCATGAGACCCACATTCCAAACTTATTGTCCCGCACTACATTCATAGTGCCCATGCCCATTATACTCATTACACACAGCTTTTTGCCGATTCCTGTAAGAGGTCGGTCACTGTTTGTGCATCCGCACAGAAGAAGATGGTCAAATGGCCGGTGAGCCTTAACTAACGGGTCCAATTCCCGGCAGGGTCGGGGATTTTCTCCGCTCAGGGACTGGGTGTTGTGCTGTCTTCATCTCTATCCACTGCGCAGGTCCCCCACTGTGGCGTCGAATGTAATAAGACCTGCACCAAGGCTGCCGGACCTGCCCCGCAAGGGACCTCCCGGCCAATGTCGCCCAACGCTCATTTTTTTTCTGGGCGGATGGAAAAAACAGTGCCCGAACTCTTACACGAATCGGCAAAAACTCGCGAGTAATGAGTATAATGGGCAGGGGCACTATGAATATAGTGCGGGACAATAAGTTGGGAATGTGGGTCTCGCGGGAGGCGTGGCAGAGATAAGTCCCGGCAGTCGCGCTATGCTCTGTGTCCTCGGTGGTTCAGCTGGATAGAGCGTCTACCATGAAAGCAGGAGATCCCGGGTTCCGGTAGCGACACACATTTTCAACTGTCCCAGTTGACTTATATCTACGCCTGTATGTAGCTAGGGGTATTCATTTCATCGTAATTTCAGCTGCACGGTCACCGATGGACATGTCAGAAAGAACAGATACCATCTTTATACATATAAAAAGAATAACAGTTAAGATAAATTGTACACGTGACTTACTGAAACGTCAGAGTGTGCTAAACATTTAGCTTCTTCCTCAAAAACAACTTTTCAGTGTTGGTAGCAGCATTGACATTAACGCTTGTACCTACCGACTACGGTTGTAGCTCGATACTTTCAGTTTCCGACTAAAGCATACACGCACGGAACTGCAATGCAATCCGTTTCAGAGAAATCGCATATTTTGACCGACGCCTTTCAATTCTGGTGATACATAAATTGAGGGTCTTCAGATTCGGATGGATGAAACACTTAATTGCTGTTCGTCAAGTTCATAAAGTCTTCTCTAAATAACTAATATAGATACTTGGATGATTCCATCTGCACCGTCATGTTTTACTCCTTCATTATCTTCTAGGTAAGTTAGAGGTACATATGAAATGATCGCCCTCTGACGTTAACCTGTAAATAAGTAATATGTGTTTGCGATAACAAATAGCTATGGGAATTGCTATGTGCCACAGACCGAGGGGGCTGGCTTAGTGGTAAAATCAGTGAACTCGCATTTGTCATCGGTGGAGTTCAGATCATCTTCGCCTTAGTCAGATTTCGGTTTCCCTGTTTATCCTGAATCACTTGAGGTGAGCTCCTTTGAAAGGACGACGCCCGAATTCTGACTTGATTCATCTCTAGCTATAAGTCGCCCTTCATTTCCTGTTTTTTTCTTGTGGCAGTGCACCCGGTAACAAGCTGGGATAACGCGGGAGCTGGATTAGGGGGTGTGTGTATATTTTGCATCTGAATGAGAGCAGAAAGTGAATTTAAATAGCGCACGGAACAAGAAATGTGGGTATCAGTTATGGTGTAGTGCCATAAGCAGTCAACAGTAATGTCTTGTGTTGCGGTCCAGTGATCTTCACTTCAGATCAGAAAAATGATGACCGCTATGAAGCAGCAAATAAACAACCTTTTTTCTTGATATTGACATGGTTACCGGAGGCTTACGTTGTCTCTACGTTTTTAATGCCTTTTTTATGTAATTTCACAGGCCTGCCGGCCGGTGTGGCCGTGCGGTTCTAGGCTCTTCAGTCTGGAACCGCGTGACCGCTCCGGTCGCAGGTTCGAATCCTGCCTCGGGCATATATGTGTATGATGTCCTTAGGTTAGTTAGGTTTAAGTCGTTCTAAGTTCTAGGAGACTGATGACCACAGCTGTTAAGTCCCATAGTGCTCCTTGCCTTTTGAACCATTTTGAAACACAGGCCGGCCTCTGTGACCGAGCGGTTCTAGGCGCTACAGTCCGGAACCAAACTGCTGCTACGGTCCCAGGTTCGAATCCTGCCTTGGGCATGGATGTGCATAATGTCCTTAGGTTATTTAGGTTTAAGTAGTTCTAAGTCTAGGGGACTGATGACCTCAGATCTCAAGTCCCATAGTGCTTAGGGCCATTTCAACCATTACGTAATTTCACACTACTGACTGCCAACCAAGCTACTCTGAACGCATTAATAAATTACATATTGAGTAAATGATACGTGGGTAGAACCTAAGATCTCGATGCGTGAGACTGTTAGTTAGATGCTGAGCACAAAGTCCGATGACGTCACGGTTACGTGCCTCGTCCAGGTACTCCATTTGCAGATGGGACAGGACGACTGGGCTCTGTCATAGCAACTGCCTCTTATTCAGTTTGTCAACCAAGTGTGGCCTTTGCAATTCGGTGCTACCACTAACTACATGTCTGTAAGTATTATAAACTGTTGGTTGTGCCAATTGAGTACGATACTTGACAATGTCATTCAACATAGCATGCAAACATTTAATTCATTTTGCTGTCCTGGTTACCGAACGATCCTCACGATCAAGAGGTCAACTGGATAAAACCACTATACTGTTTAGAAGGTGACCAGTTAGGCTAATGTGGAACCACTATCTGTCATGAACAGAAAAAGATTCGAAAATTCCGTACCAGAACAGAAAAATCATTGCTGATACAGTTCTACTCCACCTACGCACTGAAGTTGTCCCGCTGCGTTGGTAGATTGAAATAATAGCTCCGCTCTCTCCCCCCGCCATAGCTCTGTAAAACTACACCAATGTCCCGTAATTTTAAATTTGAAGCGTTGTTGAAAAACATTATTGGCATCGGTTGCCATCATCTCGATTTCAGCGGTGCCTTGCAGATAACAGAATTTTCACCTGTGAGAATGTTGACTGTTGTCGAAGATATCCCTCTATTGCATCCCTGCAAGTCGTTTGATTCGAAAGAAGTAAAATTTTAATAGCAAAAGTCCTGAAGGGGCTGGTAAACTGCAAATACCCGCTGGTTTTTCTACTTGCTTTCTCCACTGTCACGTCTACTCCAGTCATCAGTCGTTAGAAACCTGGGAAAATCTGAAGCCTTCTGACAAATAACATACACGCTTCGGCACCTGCACGTCGACCTTTGAAACCCTAACTCACTTGTCGCACATGAGCGAGTTGTTAAGGGGGAAGTTTTATGTATAAGGAGCACTCCTACCAATAAAAACTATGTCAGCGAAAGACGCCTGCTGGGTAGTACTCGTTTATTTATAATACTTTTTCGAAATGATACAGTAAAATTGATAGTGTGACCACAGCGTAGGTTTGCAGTCGTGGGCGAGGATAACGCTGCTTCTCGTAAACAGATGATGACAACACGAGAGACAGGTGAACTAACGTACCTTTCTCCGTTAATTCTTAAATCATTTTTCTATCTTGTATTTTTTTTTTGTTAGGTTTGCGCCCCCACTTCGCCTGCGCCCTTGATGGGGCCCTATCTTTACGTGCCCTCGGTACGCTCCTTGTCCACTCATACATTGATGAAAGAGTACCAGTTCGAGTACTCCAACTTACGTGTCGTAGATGTGAAAGCGATGTAGCCGATATAGCAAAAGGTACCCAGTAATTTTTCCTTACTCCAGACATTTGCCAATGTAATATAATATGATTCACTGAGTAGGACAGCGAACAACTTTCTCGTACTCTGTACCTTTGTAGTACACAGTTATGTGAAACTATTCGAAAAACAGCCATTTCACAGTAACAGATATCAGTACGGATGTTCTCGTTGTGTACGTTGACGTCTTAAGCCGTCCTCACATGGGGCGTGTTTCTCATAGCTTAGAACCTCGTACGTGGTATCCGTCGTAGCTGCAGCATGCTCTGCAACGACCTTCTACATCTCACGCTACGTACTCCTCGTCGTAATTTGTAATCGCAGTGCTCTCCAACGGCAGATGCAGGCAGCATCTGCCACGCTGATCATATAGTTAGTTAGCGAAAATGGACGCACGTAAAATAGTTGCACTGAAATTGTTACTGACCTTCGAATAATAGTGTAGAAACTCGCGAAACAGATTCTGGAGTCGTCGATGGTTTGAACAGACAACTGCTGGCAGAGGAACAATGCATGTACAGAACAACGATCTGAGATACTTGCTAGAAGACGTTATTCGTGAACTCTGTTGAATCTCAATCACAATTTCGGTTTTAGTTTGAATACAGTTCAAGTACAGTGTCTAATGTCAGTTAACGCATGCAGAATATCCATGGCCTCGAAGTCGTATTCGCTAATAACACTCTGAAGTAACGTGATTCATCACAGAGGTTTCACAATCGATCTGTTTCGTAATTTCGTCCAAATGGAAAAGAGGATTTTTTTGAAGTTACACACTCACCCTCATTGAAAAAAGATATTTACCAGGATGATACAGTCATACGGCGGTCCATAAAAACAAGGGAGAGATACATTTATTTTACGCATTGGTTCATAAGAGCAAAAACTGCCAGTGTGTAACTTTTGTTTACTGTTTGATAGTCGGCCGTTGTGGCCGAGCGGTTCTACGCGCTTTCGAGTCATAATAGCAAAAACTGCCAGTGTGTAACTTTTGTTTACTTTTTGACAGCCGGCCGTTGTGGCCGAGCGCTTCTAGGCGCTTTTGTCCGGAACCGCGCTGCTGCTACCGTTGCAGGTTCGAATCCTGCCTGGGGCATGGATGTGTGTGCTGTCCTTAAGTTTGTTAGGTTTAAATAGTTTTAAATCTAGGGAACTGATGACCTCAGATGTTAAGTCCCATAGTGCTCAGAGCCATGTGAACCATTTGAACTTTTTGACATATATAGCAGTCCAGTTAAGATTTATTGCCAATAATACTTCTACTAAATTAAAAAGTAAGTCGAAAAATCATATAGAAAACATAAGATAAAAAAGTTCAGGGTAGGCAGACAATAACCTACTACCCGTCCCTTCAGAGTTCACAACGATATCAATTAAGCTACAGTTTCGCCTTTCGACATGTAAGTAGCTTGTATGGATGCTATACAATTTTTACAAATGCTTACAGGCTGTAACCATAGATGTCATTATTCGATAATTCATTATAAAACATTGTACCAAACAAAACGCGCTTTCGTTAAATCATCGCTTTTCTATAGCTTTGAAACACCTTGGTCTCATGTCAACCAAGTTATAATGCGGAAAGAGTCAATTACGAGAAGCGTTTAACTACCGGAACGTAGTTTCTGTTGTTTTATTATAATAAATCGTCCAAAAACGACACGTTTATGAGAGATCTTCAGTGTGCCGATACATGGAAACAGCTGATATTCATATTATGTACGTTACAGTACCAAAACCGCGAAATACATAGTCCAGCTCTATATAGCTTAACCCCTTACGCCGTCTTCAAAGTTCTTCTTGTGACATAAAACTGCTGTGGCATCTCACTGGCCACGTTTCTCTCCCCGAGGTAGCACTGGCAGCAGTGATATAATATTTTGACAATTATGAAATTAAGCTGAGTGATACATAATTGCGGCGTGGATGAGTGTATGATTTCATGTTGACATATTCCGTGAACTTGTTGACGACTCTTCAACACACATCTTCTACGAATAGTTTCCGGTACGGCAAATAATATTCATGAAAGACAGTTATTACACCCTATTAATCTACTTATTGTCTCATATGCCATCGTCTAGTGTGCCCGAGGCACAGCAAAGTTTCCGTGAAAGAGAAAGACACAAAATTTGCAACATTCTTCCACATTTCGGCATGCCATACCCTAACATAACTGCCTTGAGGAGGTGTTGAGCTGACGTATGCATCGTGGTCGTGCGGTAGCGCTCTCGCTTCCCACGCCCGGGTTCCCGGGTTCGATTCCCGGCGGGGTCAGGGATTTTCTCTGCCTCGTGATGGCTGGGTGTTGTGTGATGTCCTTAGGTTAGTTAGGTTTAAGTAGTTCTAAGTTCTAGGGGACTGATGACCATAGATGTTAAGTCCCATAGTGCTCAGAGCCATTTGAACCATTTGATGTATGCACCTTCACTAAATATTTTCTACATTTGCATGTCATACCCTGCTCGATATCTGTCTGCGTCATATAATTTGCAAGGTTCCTACAAAATGTGTCGTTTTGCAAAACCTGTATTTTAATTAATGGAAGTTATCAAAACGTAAAACTGAAATTATTATAGGTTTTTCCTCCTTAAGTTTATTGTACTTACTTTTTGAGCTATTTGCTTCGTTTTGGGTGCACTGGCAGAACTGCTTTTAATCTGTACATTAACGCATTTCGAAAAAATACTATTTGATCTACAAATGCTGTTAAACTTTGTATGATGAACGCATTTCATACGGGCTGCAATGTCTCCTTGTTACTTTTATGTACAGGTGACGTAGGAATGCCTTACAAGACGTTCATAATATGTTTGTGTACTGCCATCAACCGCAGAAACTATTACAATACGTTATCAACTGATTACAATAAATTTAAGACGGGGAAGAGAATAACAGGTGCTCCGGAAGAAGGCCACAAGATCAAACATGAAATTATCATAATTAAACATAACCTGAAACTAAATAATCTCCAGCGTATTAGAGTTGCACATTAAGGAGAACATCAGAGTTCTCTGAGTTTTCCCATACTCGCACAGCAATGAACTAGGAGGAATGCCAAGATTCCGCTTATCCAGATTCCAGGTCTGAAAGAGGAACTCTTGAACTGTATTAAGGGAAATCAGCGCTGAATTTGTGTCAAACAAGATGTTGTATTGATGGTGTTTCGAGGATAGACGATAAATCCAATTATTATCACAAAAATAACACCTACACACATCAAAAAAAGTTTCGCATCACCTCGGTTCCGACAGTTCCGGAACCTGTACAGAATATTGGAATAGAGATGAACATAAACATCATTTCCGCCCTTTTTATTGCTCAAGAAAACCACACATTGCATGTTGTACCACCATACAGTGAGACCTTTAGAGGTGGTGGTCCAGATTGCTGTACACAATGGTACCTGTAATACCCAGTAGCACGTCCTCTTTCTTTAATACATGCCTGTATTCGTCGTGGCAAACTATCCACAAGTTTATCAAGGCACTGCTGGTCCAGATTGTCCTACTCCTCAACGTCGATTCGGCGTAGATCTCTCAGAGTGGTTGGTGGGTCACGTCGTCCATCAACAGCCCCTTTCAATCAATCCCAAGAATGTTCGATAGGGTTCATGACTGGAGAACTTTCTGGCCAATCTAGTCGAGCGATGTGGTTATCCTGAAGGAAGTCATTCACAACATGTGCACGATGGGGGTGCGAATTGTCGTCCATGAAGATGAATGCCTCACCAGTATGTTGCCGATATGGTTGCACTATCGGACGGAGGATGGCATTCACGTATCGTACAGCCTTCCATGACCACCAGCGGCGTACGTCGGCCCCACATAATGCCACCGCAAAACAGCAGGGAACCTCCATCTTGCTGCACTCGCTGGACAGTGTGTCTAAGGCGTTCAGCCTGACCGGATTGCCTCCAAACACGTCTCCGATGGTTGTCTGTTTGAAGGCATATGCGACACTCATCTGTGAAGAGAATGTGATGCCAATCCTGAGCGGTCCATTCGGCATGTTGTTGGGCCCATCTCTACCGCGCTGCATGGTATCGCGGTCGCAAAGATGGACCTCGCCATGAACGTCGCGGGTGAAGTTGCGCATCATGCAGCCTATTGCGCACAGTTTGAGTCGTAACACGACGTCCTTTTGGCTGCACGAAAAGCATTATTCAACATGGTGGCGTTGCTTTCAGGGTTCCTTCGAGCCATAATTCGTAGGTAGCAGTCATCCACTGCAGTAATAGCCCTTGGGCGGCTTGAGCGAGGCATGTCATCGACAGTTCCTGTCTCTTTGCATCTCCTCCATGTCCGAACAACATCGCTTTGGTTCACTCCGAGACGCCTGGACACTTCCCTTGTTGAGAGCCCTTTCTGGCACAAAGTAACAATGCGGACGCGATCGAACCGCGGTATTGACCGTCTAAGCATGGTTGAACTACAGACAACACGAGCCGTGCACCTCGTTCTTGGTGGAATGACTGGAAGTGATCGGCTGTCGGACCCCCCTCCGTCTAATAGGCGCTGCTCATGCATGATTTTTTACATCTTTGGGCGGGTTTAGTGCCACCTCTGAATAGTCAAAGTGACTGTGTCTGTGATACAGTATCCACTGTCAATGTTTACCTTCAGTTGTTCTGGGAACCGGGGTGATGCAAAAAATTTTTGATGTGTGTATAAAAGAAGCTAAGAAACCACGCAGCTTCCTGTTACTATCCACCAGGAGAATCATTTTTAACAGCATCTAAGACCAGATCCTTGATATAAATTAACTCAATATTTTGCTGCACAGTGTGGGGACCTAAAATTATACCGGACGATCTCATGCATAAGTGAAATACTGATTGACACCACGATTCCCGAAATTGATTTCAAAGCCGGCCGAAGTGGCCGTGCGGTTAAAGGCGCTGCAGTCTGGAACCGCAAGACCGCTACGGTCGCAGGTTCGAATCCTGCCTCGGGCATGGATGTTTGTGATGTCCTTAGGTTAGTTAGGTTTAACTAGTTCTAAGTTCTAGGGGACTAATGACCTCAGCAGTTGAGTCCCATAGTGCTCAGAGCCATTTTTTTGATTTCAAAGTGACATTCTAGTGATACGTCTGTGGATTACGATATGTTCATCTTGAAGCCAGTCAGGCTACTTTTCCTTCATTCTCTTGGCCTTGCAGCAAAGTTATTCTCTTCAGAAAATAGCTGGAACGGCGCGGATGCAAGATAAAAATACCAACGCTGCTTTGACAATTCTCACATGTACGTGATTTTAACAGACGTATGAGAGATGGTTGAATGGGAACCCTTCAGTAAGCATACAGCTACCAGCTGTAAATGGGAAAGGAAGATAATGGGCTGTTTACTTTAATAGATCCACAGTGGGTATCAAATTATATAGTAACCTTCCTGTCTTACTAGCTGTTTTTAATTATTTCTGGGCTCCAGTCCGCTGAAGGTAAACCAACAACTGTCATAGTTACAGAATTTGAAACAGGTGACATGAAGAAAAACTGGGTAATAGGGAACTGCACACAATGACAACAAATTTATTAGTAATCTATATTATGAATCAAACGAGGCTATTAAACTGTTTACATATCAGTGTCTTCAGCCTGAGTGAAGGTTCATTGTATGTTAATTATTACATGTGTACCGCTGAAGACAGTTACGTTAGACTTAAAAAATGTTCGTAGAGAAGCTGACCGGAAGAGTAATGTCACGTCATACGAAAAGTGGGAATTCATTTTCAACCATTGTGAGGTCGGCAAGCCGTACTGGGCGGACAGTAAAATAGATCGTGTAGTACGCTTCGCTAATAGTCTCCATATGCAAGCAACGTTCGTCAGCTGGCGAATAGGAATGCAGATTTCACAGACGAGTAGGTGGTGGAAGCATGTGCTCGTCAGCAATTAGCGATATCAGACAGGTCATCAGCTCACTTATTGCGTATAGTCAATTTTAAATGTCAAGATTCCCGTCGTTCGTGCCTTTTAGGGCACCATTTATCGTCTGTTTTATACTACTGGTCAGAAACGATATTTCCTTCCACCAGTGGTGGAGGTTTTTTAAACCTCTTACTTCCTCTGCTATTATCAGCGGTCCTTCACTACTTTCAATGTTCAACAGATTCCACAAGGGTGTCCAAAAACCAACATTAGACTGTTTTAATCCATTCGCAGGCATCAAGTACCTTCTCCTACAATTACCTGTGTTGCATCCGGTGCTAGACTCAATGTCACCCCACAGCGTTTGGTGTCCTAATGCCTGTTCATAATCAAATCAGTTTTAAAAGGACGAGGAATGCAGGATACAACCTTTGGCTGCTAAAAGACGCAAGAATTGTGAGACATCGACGAGTTAACGTTTCTATACCATAGTTTCATGACTGCCTTGTTGATGGTAGATTCCTCATCTGCTCATGCTAAAAGCAGTTATAAGTGGATGAAGACTAACGAAAATGTTTGCGACTCTCCTTAGATCATGGAAGTTATCGGATACAGCAGGTATTCAGAACGGAATGTTGGAGGATAATTATATTATGGCTGACAACTCGAACATATTATGGAAGTAGTTTATAGCTGCCTTACTACAACCAGACCTCTTACAACAATGCTGGTCTGAAAATACTTCAGTTCAAAAACAGCAAAACTCGATGACTAACGTAATGTGGTGACACTTGCCCCAATATGAGATTCTTGGGTAGCGGTATGTGAACGTATCATACGCTTTGACCTTCGCTGTGTAACGTGCGCGTGGGGCACACAATACTCCTTAAAGCCTGTACTATGGTAAGTGAACGGGCTTCACCTTATGAGAAAGGATTTTCGTATAGATATCGACCGCGTGTACCTGAATGGTGGCAAATCAGACTTACACCCACTCTGTAATAACAAGTTAAAAATGCAATTACACGTCAGTATGGAACAAAAGTAACACTGAAGATGCTACCAATTTGATAATAATACGGTCGCCAGCCTAATTAAGCATTAACTGAGTTTCTTCCCTGTACAAGTTGGTGTATATCCATGCAAAACAACACGTAGTAACACTGCATAATATAGTAGAATTTTAGAACCAGCAAATCTATTGAACTGATAGTTTCACGTTCTGTACTGACATGGAAAAACCATAAATACGTAACACTACACTATAATGTATACTACAAAACTTTGTACTATCTATTGATCTGATTAAAATGGGGCATAGGTTACCCGCCGGCCGAAGTGGCCGTGCGGTTAAAGGCGCTGCAGTCTGGAACCGCAAGACCGCTACGGTCGCAGGTTCGAATCCTGCCTCGGGCATGGATGTTTGTGATGTCCTTAGGTTAGTACGGTTTAACTAGTTCTAAGTTCTAGGGGACTAATGACCTCAGCAGTTGAGTCCCATAGTGCTCAGAGCCATAGGTTACCCTAGAAATAGCACTTTCGAATCACACACACGTCAATTTTGATAAAGATAAAACACTGATAAATTTTGGCTTTTATATTGACTTTAACTTTTGCTGGTCAAATCAATTTAGGACACTTCAGAATTCAAATGAATAAAAAAAAGGGGGGGGGGACCCTGAAACTGTTATGATCATTGTATTAAAAAAATTGATAACTGAAATTATTATGCGCTCAAGATGAGTTACTACTCTTTTTTATCTTATTTCCTGCTCATTTAAATACCATTATATATGTCTCGAAATAATTAAACTTCATTACTATATCAATATTAAAGTTATCTTTCAACTTCGTTAGACCTTCGTTATTCATTTACTGGTTCATTAACAAAACAGTTCCTTAAACACCATTCTAACATAGTTAGGTCTGCAAGTAATTATTATTAACACAAAATTTAATTTTTCATTCTGGGACACTCGGATTGCACAACATTTGGAAAGGACCCTGTCTAGGTTAGTTGTGAGGATAATTAAATGATGGGAAAGTTCTGGTATAATTTTGGTTGTTATTGAATAGTTCACTCTCTGGTCCATATGAATACAATACTAAAAGTTTCAACTTGCTTGTATCTATGCGGCGGTTGGCGGGCGGCGAGATGGCGAGGCACGGAGCACACATACAACCACAGCTATGGCTCTTGACGTATCGGCACTTTATTTCTTCATAGCGTCGCAATGCTTTTCCATTTAGTGCCTATGGAATTTTGCCGTGCTGTGTGGGCGTTGGAACGGTATACCCGAGGCTCAGTGAAACTTCGTCCTCCAGGAGAGCCTCCTCGCTCCAGAAGGTGTTGCTCAAACCAGTGCCAAACTCCAATTACTACTGCTGAGCCCGTTGTGCCGTGCAGTGCCCGTGCGCATTTTCCCGCGCTCGCCTGCCATCCACCTTTTACCGTTCCCTTACAGACAGGGTATTCACCCGATGTTTTGCATTCTACATATCCTAACACATTGCCTACGTATGGGCCAGATGCACAGTTACAATTTTAAACATCTTACAACAGTTCCAAAATTTGTTGCATTTCAATTCAATCACAATACTACTTGACATTTGACATAAACATTAATTTTCACATTGAAACTCGTTTACAGTTTTCTTAACACAATGGCATGAAACAAAAAGAAATGAAAGCAGAACATCAATTACTCAAGTTTATCGAAAAATCAGAAGAAAAAAATTACTTATTTGTACAATAGTACAGCGTTGTTGTTGTTACAGCTGGTGTGAACCACAGCGCCACCTCTGTCACAGAACTGATGTGAGTGTAGGATTTATTAGAGAGAATTGTGTACAGCCGAAAGGAAAAACTTAATGAATCTGTATAAATTACTAATTAGATGAACCGTTTCAGTCTCCCAAAGCCTTATTCTGAGATGATGAAGGGACGCTTCAGCAGGAGTCCAGGTGAAGGTAACAAAAACCGGCGGAACCAGTTATGTTAAAAAAGGACTTGCTTTGCGTAATTAAATGGTTCAAATGGCTCTGAGCACTATGCGACTTAACTTCTGAGGTCATCAGTCGCCTAGAACTTAGAACTAATTAAACCTAACTAACCTAAGGACACCACACACATCCATGCCCGAGGCAGGATTCGAACCTGCGACCGTAACGGTCGCTCGGTTCCAGACTGTAGCGCCCAGAACCGCACGGCTACTCCGGCCGGCTTGCGTAATTACTTTGAGTTGGATTGCATGTGTTTGCTCTGTAGCCAGTGGAGCTATGACTTGCAACTCTGTTTATGGAAATTTGCATGTAACATGAAGACATTAAGTTCTGCTACCTTCTTGTCTTTTTTAAGAAGAACGGGTTAAATGAGTGCATCGGTCTCAACTCTCTCAATTTCTTGCAGTTTCCGTATTTACCCATTAAGTAAATCTAAAGAATTGCAACCCCAAAGATTAGTATGAACAGCTCACAGATGCACGAAGTACGGTCCTTTAAGAGACAGGAAGGCTTAGCTTTCCACTAAGTAAAAAACATTCAAAGCCAGTTAGAACGGAACTGTACTATTTGACTGTTTCAGATGGAAGAGTCGTTCATAGAGTAGAGCACGTTCAATGAAATGAAATACCTTCTTGGCTCGGTAGGTAAGCAGCCAGATAGAGACGAAGTTGGCTCAAACTTACAGTTTTCACCACCATTGACGTGACTTCTGTATCTAAACGCGGTCTTCCCTCTTAACTGATATTATGACTTCTGTAAAGATGGGGTACAAAACCATTATGTAGAAAATAACACAATTCTGCTTAGCATAACGTGCCGAAAAACAGTGTAGTGACACAGAAAACAGTGTAGTCGTTGTCACAGTGAGAAAACGGTGTGATTTATCTGACATCCTAAAGGGCTTCCAGGCCAAGGGTGGAAGCAGTTTCGAAACGGTTACCTCTGTAAATTGTTCTCGTTCCGCCGTCGTTAAAGTATACCGTACATGAAAATTAGCGCTAACGAAAACAGGTGTACTGTAACTGTGGTGCACCCCGGGCCGTACATGGCAGGGGTGAACGACGGTTGCTGAGATGCGTACGGGGCAATAGACGTGCAGCTGTTGAACAACTGACCGCCCAGATGAACCAAGGGAACATCAACTTCCTCAACTACCGTTCAGCGAATGTTGCTGCGTATGGGCCTCCACAGCAGGTGCCTGGTTGGCACACACATGCTGACTACCGTTCATCGGCGACGAAGGCGGTACGTCCACTATGTGGCGACAGGTGACATTTTCAGATGAATCACGTTGTATGTTCCATCGGACAGATAGCCGTTAGCGTGTACGGCGTGAAACGTCTGAAATCCAAGGGTCCATGACGTAGGGGCAATGGGAATAGAAATGTTTTTGTGCCTTACCCTGGCAGATCTCGTCATTCTGAAAGTTACAGTGGATAAACACAAATATACATCTATCCTTAGGAACCATAACCATCCCTAGGCGCAGTTTTCTTTCTGGGCACGATGGCATGTTCCAGCAGGACAATGCAACTTGTCACACATCTCGCTGTATACGTGCGTGGTTCATAGAACATCAGGATGAATTTACTGTACCCCTCTTGACCACATAGCTCCCCTTATTTAAACGCAATTCAGAATCAGTGGAACCACCTCGAGAGAGCTGTTCGCGCCATGGATCCTCAGCCGAGAAATCTGGAGTCGGCACTGCTCCATATCCCTATCGTGCCTTCCAGAACTTCACTGACTCTCTTCCTACACGTCTCGCAGTGGTCCATGCAAGAAAATGTGATTATTCAGGTTTTTAACCCGTCTTCACATTAATGTGATTGGACGGTGTATGATTGTAGTTGCTGCCACTCATGACTGGCTACTAACCTTGTCGATTGTTTCTATTCAGAAATACTTTATTAGCCCTCAATGCGACGACTTGGTAAATTTCTTGTACATCTGCAGGGAACCTGCCTTGTGGTAGTATGTGTGACAGCAAGGCAACGTTCCCTTCTCTCTCTCTGTATGTGTTATTTTTTCTGTCCCTGACATTGTACAGCCAAGCATACGAAATTAACTAGTCTTAAGACAAATCTAAATACCAAATGGTGCGAATTCTACCACGACATACCAGATGAAACTGTCATCAATCAGTCAGAGTTTGTGAAACATACAATTCGCAAATTTTTTGTCTTGATTTCAAAAATTTCAACATTTTTACGAGATATTTGTATGAGACCACCAGGGACTTCGTATAACGGGTTCAGTAATACTTTCAGTTGACATATATTTGACAGGTAACACAAATGACAAAACCGTTTGCTTGTATGACTTACCCAGTGTCTTGTTTGGTACGCTAGACTGTATTACATCATAATGCAACCATTAATTGACAGTTGGGACAGTTTGATCATCCGCGTGTATTTGTAGAACATCTGTTTCTTTAACACGATCT
Source organism: Schistocerca nitens (assembly GCF_023898315.1). Taxonomy (NCBI): domain Eukaryota; kingdom Metazoa; phylum Arthropoda; class Insecta; order Orthoptera; family Acrididae; genus Schistocerca; species Schistocerca nitens. Next base: position 525,099,378 of record NC_064616.1, on the reverse strand, counting down.
TAGTGCCGAATCATGTTGGCCCGGTGTAATTAAAGCCTGTCTTCGCTAAAACTAAGTGTTATTCGGATGGTTCTCCAACACTGATTTTCTGCTTATCGAATCACAATTCCAGATTTTCTAAAGTGTAGATATAAGCTTCTACCCGAATCTCCCTCTTCACCATTGGCCTTGTACGCGTGCAATAATAAACAAATGTCTACCCAAACTTGTTTGGGAGCGGATATTGCCTGGGCATGTTCACAACTTTGTTTTCCGTAGCAAATATGCAAGATTCAGTAATACGCGGATTCACTGTGTTCATTCTGAGACTGGCCGATAATGAAGTTTATTTTCTGACATGGAATTTCAGCGTCCCTGAAAATATCGACATAGGCTACAGTACAATTCTGTTCAACAACTCTGGTATGGTGGTGGTACACAACACATTTTCCGTACCTACAATAGAGGACTTCGGCTGAATCGTTATTTGGGATAAACAATTCGAAGCTTGATTCCGTATTTCTCTTTAAGGATATCTTTATGTCGGAGGTGAACGGTTCCGCCACAGCTGCCGAATCAGTTTTCACCCAAACTTTATTACTGTGGTAGACAATAAGTACATAATACAATCATCACAACGCATAATTATTTCAAGCTGTACAGGCAAACCATTGCATTTCTAAAATTTCAATGAAATAAAGTTCTCGAGCACAGTGCCATAATTTGGAGTGTCACCGAAGACTTAAGATGACATCGAAATTTTGTCGAGATATGGAAGAAGTGCATCAGTGTACGGATAAGATTGTTGTGCTAACTATGTATTCCACTGATGGATCATATCATTTAAACTGATTTTAAATGAAAGTAATTATTGTGATAATAATGAACTTAACAATAATGATCCGTAACTTATATAAGACTATCTCTGACGACAGGATGACTGTCGTGACCTGCTCTTTTAATTCTACTACCGATTCTGAAACGTAGAGCATCATTTGATGCTCACAATTATCAGTTTATTTTGTTTACTTGTGCGCACAGTCCTGAAGCAATTTCCAAATGAAATTATTGAGGGATATGCAGAATACTAGCAAGAAAATAAATACATGATCTACACGGAGAATCAGATATTGAATCCAATATTAAAACTAGGAGACTGTGTTCGACATGCACTTCGACATTCGGATGAAAGGAAAATTTATCAAGGAGGAAGAGCTCTGGTAAGATGAAGACAACGATTCTTCGATAGTATCAGAGAAGATACGAAAGTTTTACATGTGGTGAACTGGCAAAGTAAAGGTCAAGATAGGACTACTTGGTGAAGCGTTAAGACGTCAGCAGCGAAGAGCTTTCATAGCTTGTGAAAGTAGCTACTAATACTAACATTTTAGATCTGGTTATTAAGTTTATTAATGTACGATCGTCATTTCTGCTTTTGTCCCATTCTCAAGTAGCAACTGTAACAACATAAAACCGCTAAAAATTAAATAAATTTTACGTAGACATTATATTCTTGAAAACGAATACAATTAATAACATTCCAGATGGAGAAAGATGTCACTTCTAACAGACACGATTTTTCTTTTAGAAAGTAAACCCGGTACCAGACAAAATATCCAAAGATCACTACCCTGTTATTACGGTCTTCACACATTTCGGTTTACAGGTCATACGCATTTTAGGTTTCTAGAACACCTTCCATACAGTCCTGTATCGTCAAAATGTAAACAAAATACACTTTTCTGCAAAACTTAAAGACGAAATAAAGGAAGTGGCATAACATATTAACAACACAGGTCTCCCAGTCGTGCACACGAGCTATACGTCACATGGCGTGATGTCAGCGTGACTATAGCACCAAACGGGGCTGGCCCCGCAACACGAGACTGTTGAAGAATCAGGAAAACATAGTGTGTGTCCATCAGCTAGCAGTTACGGTGCTCTCTTGTGGTCTTCTTCAGTATTACATGGACCGGAGACCACATTTTGATGAGTTCAGACGGGGAAAAAACATCTGGAAAATGGAAGGAAGACGAAGTGTGACGAGTGTAGCCAAGGAGTTTGGTGTTACTCACAGCATTGTTTCACTTGCACGTGGAACGCTCCGATCGACAGTGACCGCTGCTCGATTCAGAAGAGGTAGTCGACCACTGTCAGCTACATCACCAAATGATCGGTACATTGTGCACCAGATGAGAAGAGACCCACATCAAGAAACGGGTGCAATTGCAAATAGGACTGCAAAGCACTCGATCTCACACCCCACAGTAGCTCAGGGACAGCGTGGGATTGGTCTCTCTGTCCGACGACCCGCACGTTGTGTTCCCATGGCACCCGGACGTCGGCGGCACTGTTTGTGATGTGCCAAGAGCGTAGAAACTGGACCAACGAGGTGTGGGGTCACACGCACTCCTTCGATGAGAGCAGTTTCAGTCTGATGAATTATTCTGGGAGTATATGACGTGTTGGAAGGTGGGAATACGTCATACCACCAGAAATATTGTCGAACACGATAGTTTTAGTGGTCCTGGTCTTACTGTGTGGGGAAGATTAATGTTGCATAGTCGAACTGATCGCCTAATTTTTGGACAAGCCACATACACCGGCCAGCGTTATAATGACAACATACTCCTTCCCCATGTGCGTCTCTTCAGGTGTGCATTCTTCCCTGACTTCATTTTTACTGATGGCAATGTGCGATAGTATCGAATAGCACAGATGGAGGGGCTCTGCCGGCCTGGAAACGATCGACCGCTACGGTCGCAGGTTAGAATCCTGCCTCGGGCATGGATGTGTGTGATGTCCTTAGGTTGGTTAGGTTTAAGTAGTTCTAAGTCCTAGGGGACTAATGACCTCAGATGTTAGGTCCCATAGTACTCAGAGCCATTTTTTGGAGGGGCTCTTGGAACGACGTAATATTAGACGAATTGACTAGACTGACTGTTCCCCTGACTTAAATCCGATCAAGCGCCTGTGGGATGCATTGGAGAAACGAATTACAGCACGTCAACATGAACCAACGTCGATCCAGCCGTTGTCAACCACGATGGTGGAGATATGGAGCGCTCTATGCCAAGAACTCCTTACCAACTTTTTGGCCGGCAGGGGAGCACGCTGCAGAGCATGCATTGTCGTCCGTGGTGATCACACACCCTGTTAATAAGCATGTCCCGCCATTTTCAATGTCCGGTGGACCATCATAAATCGCGGTGATTTCAGTGGTGTTGACGATTGCTAGATGGTTGTCGGTGCTTGTGAACGTGCAAGCATTTTCTTTTTTTTTTTTTTTTTCGAGAAGAATAGTCATTTCGGTTGGTTTCATTACGGAGTTATTTCAGTTACCTTTTGTAGCATATTTTAGCAACCCTTTCCAGCAAGTTTCTTCCAGTTCAAAGTTTCATAAGCTATGTTACTTGTCAGTGACACATCATGCGAAAGTTATTTTCGTTCGTTAGTTTTGCACACCAATGTACTTCTTCACAAGCTATTAGAACATACATGTAATAGAACTGTTTCAAGTAAACACAAACCAGTAGATCTCTTTTCGTTTGTAATTATCGGCATGAAAGGCACTCGCATCTGGTATTCTTCATATGCATGTAACAGCAAACATACTGTTCACGATAAAAGACCCAGCAGATAAAGATGCTGGCTCTGTCACACTGTTCAGAGACGACACTGCTGTACGATAGTAGGTAACTTCGTTAGAAAATTATTAAGAAATGCAGGATGAATCGAAGATGATCACTGATTTATGCAAACACTGTCAGTTTTATGTCCGCGTAAATAAATGTAAAGTAATGCTTTAAAATAGGCGAAGAGATCTGATATCATCCGACTACACGATCTCTATCAGTTACTGGAATCATTCATTAGCAGCAAATATCTAGGATTAGCTCTCTAGAGCGATTTAAGTTAGACTGACATATAAATATAGCCTACGGAATTTCATGATCCTGATGAGACTCATCTGAAAAATTATTAGCAGTATAATACACTGACGAAGGGATCGGATATAAAACATTCGTTCGACCAATTGTTGGTTACTTTTAATTAGTGCGCACGTGTACCAAGTGAGCGTGTCGGGAAAAAGACACATGAACTAATAAGAACCAAGCGGATGAAGATTTAGTTTAATGAACATTATAGTGACACATAAACGTTAAACACTCTCGACATGGGATCATCAGTGCCGCACGCAATAGTATTTGAGGGTAATGGCAGTCAACTGAACATCAATGCCTCAATGCTATCTAGAGCAATGGCAGTGTCTCTGACAAGTGACCATCATTGTCCCATCCAACAGTGTTCATAGGGAAGCTCTCTGATTAGCTGTTTCGTGAGGCTGCTAAGATAATGAGGCTGTGAACAGTTTTTTCTTTAAAATATTCAATACCATTCTGGGGTCTGACTGGAGGGGAGTGGTGAGGAGAGAATGGAGAGGAGGGGTGGAGGATCGGAGGAGACGGGCCACAAAGAAGGTTAGCATACACTGTGACAAGTTTTGTCCCAAAAGTGATTTTCTGTCCTACTCATTCACACTCCGTTTTCAAGCTTACGTTTTGTTCCAAACGAATTGTTTCTAAGTCACCTTACGACAAATTCATATTTGTAATGGCATTATCCAGTTACGTTTTACAATGCCTCGCTAGTGTATCTTTGCTTATAACTTGTAAGGCACATATTTCCCTGGTTGGATCCAATACAAGTGCTACGACGCTGTTTAATGTAAGCACGCAAAACTAGAAACTCTGTTCTGTTTCTTTTTCGTGTAACCACTACTTTTGTGATGTATTTCAGAAGTGAAAAGTTGGAAACAGAATCTAAATTAATCGAAAGGACTGTAGAAGCTTCTCAGAGTCCCCACTTTGCATGACCAATTGACCAAACGAGAAATTCCAAGTGCCTAATGCTTATATGACAAGAATCTCGCTCACCGTCCTTTGCCCTGTGCCTTTAGTTTTATAATTCCTTTATAAGAATAATTACTGTTCCAGTGACGTAATAAATTAGCTAACCATTTACTTTAAGAAGCGTTAATAAATTTTCAACAAACTAAAGACAATTTTTACTACAATATCAGTCACTGATTACATTTTATTCATGACGTCACTGCAGTGCATTCACTTCTGCTACTTTGACTTTTCATCTAAAAATCATTTCTAATTTGTCAGGTGAGACTGCTGCATTAATAGTAAAACTAAATGAATTGTAAAGGTTGTCTATATTGTTGAATTTATCCTGGTTATCGCAGCTGTAAAACCATTGTGCGTTTATTCGTTGTTGTAGCTGTATCCTCAATGTGCTAGACTCAGCTTCTATGCTGGCAAAGAAAATTGAAACAGCTTGAACACGGAATGCTACAAACGTCGATCTCTAACTATTTTCTCGTTGACGAAACGTTAAATGTTGTGATATTTTCTACAATTCCACTTGTGACAGGTGTCTATTTTTCAGTACTGAGGAGTACCAACGAACATTTCTATGCACGGATCTAAAGGGCATAAACTAACGTGATCTGACAGCAAGACTGTGTTGTTCAAGCTTTAGATGTGAGAGATACAACGAAATAAGACCTGATCAGTGGTGTTATTTAAGCCTGAGAGTTAAAAATTAACAAGGTGCTTAGGTTAACCTATTATCGTGTGTACACAGGAGTATTAGAGGCCGAATCTGGGGAAGAGAAAGCATTTCACGAAGCCAAATGGGCAGACACATGACTGCTGAAATTGCTGCTGGGAGCCCCTGTCAGAGTGCAACGCAGAGCCGTACAGGCAATCGTGCCATGTGGCGGTTTCGCAAGACGTCTGTGGTGTAGTTAAATACTGGAGAGAGTAAGATGTGCATGGGCGCAGAGCAATGGCAGATTATGTAGTAAGACTTAGTTTAGTGACAGTAATTGCAATTGCAATTTGACGCCACTTTTGCGACTTGCATGTCCCTAATCACCCACATTTATCCATCCGGGGTAATGAGACCTGAAGTATTATAAGGAATCCACATCCCGCCTCGTTAATGGCGACTATCATTAAAATTACAGTGGTTTGACCAGGATTCGAGCCCTCTCTGTATCGAAGCTCAAGCTTTGCCATTTGAATTCCAGTTCAGGCACTTCGTTTAGTGACCACATATAAAAGCGCTGTATTACTATACTATACACACTGAAGCAGTAATTTTTTTCTTTATTGTTATTTCACTCCCCAAAATGGGGTGGGCTGGCAGCCGCACAATACGCCACTCTTCAGCCAAGAGAGTTACAGAAGAACATAGTCAAATGAGAAAAGTACACATAACATAGAATTGTATAAATTGGTGAATAAACAAGAACAAAAATGGATGAGTATAAATGGTAGATTTAAAAACAACATAGACAAGAGCCACACACACACATGCAGAGAATGAGCACTGTGAGTCGAAATGAAAACAAAGAAACACCACAGTGGAAATACAAATGAATGATGCTGGCGACACTGTTGGTGCTGAGGAATGTAGCGCTGCACATTGCACACTGCACATGGCACACTGACATCACAATGAAAACGTTAAAAATCACTGCACCAAATGGGACCTACCACCGGGTGAAAGGTAGGAGGGGGGCAAGAAAAGGCAGGGGGGAGAGACGGTAGGCAGAAACCAGGAGGAGGGAGGACGGGGGCGGTGGAGGGGAGAAGGTAAGGACCTGGAAGCCTGGGGGGTGGTGAAAAGGAGAAAGAAGGTGGTCTGCAGGGGAAAAGGAGGAAGAAGAGAAGGGGGAGAGGAAGGGAGAGAGTGGTGGCCGTGAGGAGGGGGGGAAGGAGGAAGGATTAGATCTGGTAGAAGGGGTAGATGGAAGGCACAAAGACATCATCCAGGAGGGGGAGTTGGTGGAAGCCACCCTGGGCAAGGGTATGGAGCGTGTGGAGATGGAGACTAGATGGGTCAGATGGGGGAAAGCAAAGGATGGGGGAGGGGGGGAGAGTTCCAGTTTTTGGGATGTGTATAGGATCCATATTCGTTCTAGGAACAGGATGAGATGGGAGAAGGAAATCAGATCATAAAGGATCCACGTGGGGGACGGGAGACGGATGTGATAAGCAAGGCGGAGTGTATGGGACTCAAGGATTTTGAGGGATTGGTAGTAGGTGGGGGGGGGGTGGAGATCCAAGCGGGGTGGACATAACATAGGATGGGGCAGAGGAGGGACTTGTAGGTATGTAGGGTAGAGGAAGGGTGTAATCCCCATGTTCGACCAGAAAGGGGTTTGAGGAGACAGAGACAGTTACGTGCCTTGGCTTGGACTGTGAGGTAATGGGGGGGGGGGGGGTGCTCCAGGAAAGGCGGTGGTCGAGGGTGATGCCAAGGTACTTGAGAGTGGGACTGAGGGCAATGGGGTGGCCATAGATGGTAAGATAGAAATCCAGGAGGTGGAGGGAGGGGGTGGTGCTGTCTATGATGATTGCCTGGTTCTTGGAGGGATTGATCTTAAGGAGAGAAGCAGTAAATATGTAAGCTATCTTAATATACTGTTACAAATTGGTCGTGATGAGAACTACATTGATCTACGGCTCGTGTACGCAACTAGTGTTGGCAATGATTAACTTCTAACACTCATCTCACTCATTTACCGCTTTGGCGTGCAAGTGAACGGTACAGTACCACAGCGTTATTATACTAGGCCATTAAACGTTTGGTACCATACATGATCTGATTAAAAGTGTATGGACATCCCTATGTAATGAGGAACTGAGCAGTAGATACACGAGAAGCTCCTGTCAGTACAAGAGGAGGTGGGGATAATCTTGTTGTCAGTAGAGAAGTAGTATTAGCAGAATGTGTCGGTCAGGAAAGCTCAGTGACTTCGAACGTGGACTAACCAATGGATGACACCTGAGTAACAGATCCATCAGGGACATTTCAACCCAAGTCGACTGCTGGTGATGTAATTATGAAGTGGAAACACGAAGGAACAGCTACAGCGAAATCAATACTAGACATACCTCGTGTACAGGAGGACAGGTACCGTCGAGCATTGCGGAGGGTGGTTGTAAAGTCGCATGAGATCAGCAGAAGGAATCATTCGTGAGTTCGATAGTGCTACCAGCAGTCCAGCTAGTAAACGACTCTGCGTAGAGAGTCAAAGAGAATGGGATACAGATGTCGTGCAGCTTTGTTAGGGTTTCGTGTATGCGTAGAACAGTAGTGGTGCCAACAGCGAAGTACGGAGGAGGTGATGTTTTCAGTGGTCAGGGTATGCCACTCTTATTGCACTTAAGAAAATGCTAAACGTGGAGGGATATGAACGCATTTTACAGCACTGCGTGCAGCAGAGGAACTGTTTGTAGACGATTACTGTAACGCCATGACAATATACCCTATCTTAAAGCAGCATCTGTGAGGCAATAGTTTGTGGGTAATAACATTGTTGAAAATAACTGGCTTGCCCAGAGTCCCGATCTGAAGTGAGTGGATCACCTTAAGGGTAAGTTAGAAAGTTGACGTCACATAAGACCACATGTTCCAACATCGCTACCTTTTCTAGTTGCGGCTCTTGAGAAATAATGGGCTGCCTTTTCTCCACAGACGTTGAGACACCTTAGTGAAAGCGTCCTCAGCGGAGTTCAAGGCGTTAGGAAGGTGAAGAGTGGACACACTCCATATTAATGTCAACAAAGAAGTATTCGGATACTTTTGATGAGATATCGCATTTGATGAAAACTTAGTCCAGGATAACATCTGGTGGTGGTCGTGAGATGTTCAGATGACTGGTGGCGATCGTGAGATGTTCAGGTGAATTAATACAAGATGTTTCCCTCAGGAGCAGACTGTCCTTCATAACGGCGTATAGGTATGCTGGCTATTTCTCACCTCATACCTGGAAATCCAGTGGCGGGGCCCGTGTAACAAGATCCCACAACGTTAACAAATAATGGACAGTGGTTTTTTTTTTGGATTCCATCTAAAATTTGTTCTTAATATGTTACTTTCTCTGTTACAATTCAGCTACCTATCGATAAAGTGGACGTGAGTGGTTGCGTTATTGTTCAGCAGCACTCACGTCGGTATCTGCCTGAGATCGTGTACGAAATCCGTGGGAAATTTGGAATAGTACCGTAGGACTAAAATTTCCATATGGCTGCCATGATTTACGTTCTCTGTTTTTACTCCTCAACACTTCAGGCGACAGCCAGGATACCTCATAGAGTACAGAGACCTTTCACTATATAATGTCTCGGGAGATTCTTTTCCCCGCCAGCGCCTCCTTAATATTCTAGATTTCGTAGTAATGTAAGGCAATAAGTAACCCACTGCATTCTGATACTTATTAAGACAACGATACTTTCACGCTATTTTGCAGTCCTCTGTTCTATGTTGGGAAACATTTTTGTGGAAAGCGACTTGTTGTTATGGAATAATACTCCATCTGCGAGAAGTTTTTATCACTAGAGAAAGGATATTCGGTACCGTTGACAACAGAAGACTTAGGCAAACCAGCGAATCCCCTAATATTTTCAAGTACCTGACACTTAGTCTGTCGAGATCGAACACGAGAGAGTAAAGGAGAATAAATACTCACCGTGTTTATCGAAGAAAGTAGTCTGAGCCCATAAGTACAGATTCAGACTACTGTCTTCTGGATTATTTCGAATTAGCTTCCGTAAGGTACAGGAACGGATGTGAGACTTCAAGTACTTTCGAGATTACCAACAGCAAACAGATAAACACTAACGGCAGTGGTGAGAGGTACCAATTACCATTTGCTTCGCTATCTTGTGCACTCCGGATGAAAGTTTCACGTTTAGATGAACCGTATGATATGGCTGCTGTCTTGATTAGCGAAAGAGCGAAACATTCTCAAGCAGCAGTGTGTGAAAACTACGGAAATCATGAAATGGAACCGATCTTCTCTCTTATGGGAAAATAATAACTTTAATTGTACTCTACTGATCATCCGATTTTTTGTGAGCTGAACAGTTCTTGGGCTGCCCATTATTATTATTATTATTATTATTATTATTATCGTTTTTACTACTGAGGATTCTACTTATATATCGTAAAACGTGGTAAATAGAAACACTTTTCAACTTATAAAAGGAACTGATAGTATTGAAACGAAAAATGAAAATCCACATAAAATGGGGTTATGGGTCTTGTGCCTAAATTTAAACCTATAATTAGTTTAGGGACGTAGCTCATGAATTTATAACACAAAAATAAAAATAAAAACTTGGTGTTTCAACTCATTCCGCAGAGAGGGGTAAATCGAGACAGCAGCGTTAATCTTTCTCCTGTTTCTAATTACTGGTCCTTTGGGTGAATGGTGATAGAATCTGTTTTGTTTCTAGGAGAATAAGAAACGAAGCTTATCTGCTTAAAAATGTAGTTTTCAGTACAAAACTAATAATATTGCGTGAATTGTGGTTTTTAATCTGTTTTCAAAGGAAACAGTATTATATCTCTAATCACGTTGTTGTGACATTACATTGATGAAACTGGTTTGTTTGTTAATACATTATGTCGTTGACTTCATGTTTTAAAATAATCACGACTTTGAGTATATATGACGTAGACAAGCCCAGAAGTAACGGCGGGTTGTCGAACAACATCTCCTTGACTAAAAAACGGTTCCTGTTCTTTTAAGACAAACGTGTTTATTAGGTCTTGATTTTTTTTCAGTTAAACACAAATATAACTTTTACCTTCTGAATAAAAAATCTTACAGGCAGTCTAAATGAGGGCTTACTTTTTCTATATACTTCAACCACAGTATAAGCTCCTGAGTTTAAAACAATGCCAGGCGATTCTTCATTTCCGTCCTATCCTTGGCCTTCTTCTGAAGAAACCCTAACATTTACTGTTTCTATTCACTCTAAAAATTCCTAAAATCTAACCTTATATTTTCATTTTGTCGAAACACTAGTTTGACGAAAGTATACTTGAAACCTGAAGTGTTCATTGATGAAACGGAATTGCAAATGTTCTTTACAACAAAATCTAGATGGGTGCTTACAGATAAACTTTAATATAAGCTAATTCAGCAGCACCTCCGATGTATGTCATAGCATAAACAAAATATCAGCTGACGCTGTCTCCAAATTCGAAATTCTTTATTTCACAGTTACTCTGTTTCACTGCCAACCAAGGCAAACGAGTCTTTGAGTGATATTCCCATTTCACGTCCGACACCATAGCACAGAACATTTTATAAGTTACATTTCTGTTCTCTTTATTGTTTCTATATGCCCCATTTTACAGCAGTATAAACAGTAAAAATAATTATGATAATAATAATAATACTAATAAACAACTCAAATAACTGATAAATAGCTCAAGCAAAGGCTGCTTTTAACAAGAAGAAAAACATAGCCGGCCGCGGTGGTCTAGCGGTTCTAGGCGCGCAGTCCGGAACCGCGCGACTGCTACGGTCGCAGGTTCGAATCCTGCCTCGGGCATGGATGTGTGTGATGTCCTTAGGTTAGTTAGGTTTAAGTAGTTCTAAGTTCTAGGGGACTCATGACCACAGATGTGAAGTCCCATAGTGCTCAGAGCCATTTGAAGAAAAACATATTAACATCTAAGAGCATCAGCCTTGAAATCAGGAAAAGATTTTTGAAACCATATGTGTGGAGTGTGGCATGCTATGGGTGTGAAACATGGACTCTAGGGACAGAGGAAGACCAGAAGCTAAATTCTTTTGAAATGTGGTGCTATAGACGCATGCTCAAAATAAAATGTATCGACAAGGTCACAAACGAAGTGCTTCTGGAAGGAGCAGGTGAGAAGAGAAGCTTCTGGAGTTTCATTGTTAAAAGAAGAGTGCAATTTACTCCTGAACACAATCATAGAGGGATATGGCGAGGGAAAAAGATCAAGAGGAAGACCACGACTGAGGTACATGGATCAAATCGTGAAAGATGTGGCATATAACACCTATAAAGAAATGAAGAGAAAAGCTGAAAGACGCACAGAATGGAGACAAGCTGCCATTGTAGCTGTTGCAAACCAATCCTTGGATTGACCACTACAGAAGAAAAAGAAGCAGAAAAAACTGATGGCACGGCTCAGGGTGACACAGCAATAAAATATGATGAGATCTACATAATAATCAGTTGTTTAGCACATTCTTGTGGTGACCTGAGTGAGTCCAAACACACCAAGATTCCCAGATAGTATAAAATAAACCCTTTCTTCCGTACAACACATTAGAAGAAAGAATTTACAAAATACGGTCCTCGGGATGCAAGTTAATGAAGTCTGGTAACACCAGTAATAATTTTTGTTTTAGAATTTAAATAAGGAATGATAATTGTGACGTGATTAATTTCGTTTTCAAAGATCAGCAGCACTTGGAACTATTGTAACTCAGGTCAAATCTCTATCACTGATGTCTAATTAGCACAGTTCACCAAATCGAAGTTATCTAGAGCAAACTATCTCAAGAAACGCAGAGACCGAGGTCAGTGTAGGCCAGGGCTCCTGCTGATCCTGGAGGGTGCTCGTTGCGGGTTACTGTGGTGTAGCTCCGTGCTGGTGCTGCGGTTGGGGCTCTTATTACACTACCGGCCATTAAAATTGCTACACCACGAAGATGACGTGCTACAGACGCGAAATTTAACCGACAGGAAGAAGATGCTATGATATGCAAATGATTGGCTTTTCAGAGCATTCACACAAGGTTGGCGCCGGTGGAAACACCCACAACGTACTGACATGAGGAAAGTTTCCAACCGATCTCACACACAAACAGCAGTTGACCGGCGTTGCCTGGTGAAACGTTGTTGTGATAAAGATCGGATTGTAGCCTATCGCGATTGCGGTTTATCGTATCGCGACATAGCTGCTCGCGTTGGTCGAGATCCAATGACTGTTAGCAGAATATGGAACCGGTGGGTTCAGGAGGGTAATACGGAACGCCGTGCTGGATCTCAACGGCCTCGTATCACTAGCAGTCGAGATGACAGTCATCTTATCCACATGGCTGTAACGGATCGTGCAGCCACGTCTCGATCCCTGAGTCAACAGATGGGGACGTTTGCAAGACAACAACCATATGCACGGACAGTTCGACGACGTTTGCAGAAGCATGGACTATCAGCTCGGAGACCATGGCGGCGGTTACCCTTGACGCTGTATCACAGACAGGAGCGCCTGCGATGGTGTACTCAACGACGAACCTGGGTGCATGAATGGCAAAACGTCATATTTTTTCGGATGAATCCAGGTTCTGTTTACAGCATCGTGATGCTCGCATCCGAGTTTGGCGACATCGCGGTGAACGCACATTGGAATCGTATATTCGACATCGCCTTACTGGCGTATCACCCGGCGTGATGGTATGGGGTGCCATTAGTTACACGTCTCGGTCACCTCTTGTTCGCATTGACGGTACTTTGAACAGTGGACGTTACATTTCAGATATGTTACGACCCGTGGCTCTACCCGTCATTCGATCCCTGCGAAACCCTACATTTCAGCAGGACAATGCACGACCGCATGTTGCACGTCCTGTACGGGTCTTACTGGATACAGAAAATGTTCGACTGCTACCCTGGCCAGCACATTCTTCAGATCTCTCACCAATTGGAAACGTCTGGTCAATGGTGGCCGAGCAACTGGCTCGTCACAATACACCTGTCACTACTCTTGTTGAACTGTGGTATCGTGTTGAAGCTGCATGGGTAGCTGTACCTGTACACGCCATCCAAGCTCTGTTTGACTCAATACCAAGGCGTCTCAAGGCCGTTATTACGGCCGGAGGTGGTTGTTCTGGGTACTGGTTTCTCAGAATCTATGCACCCAAATTGCGTGAAAATGTAATCCTATGTCAGTTCCAGTATAATATAACTGTCCAATGAATGCCCGTTTATCATCTGCATTTCTTTTGGGTGTAGCTATTTTAATGGCCAGTAGTGTATATTGTGCTGAGTAGATCCTCGACGGAAGTTGCGAGTGCGACTGCTAGGATGCTGTGAGGTGTAGATCCGGTTGGCTCATAGGACTGAACTCACTCACTAATGGCTGGTATGTGTCTGTGAATACTCCCAGTGGACGGATGCCTGTTGTGTAGCGGGCGGGCACGTGATCGTTGAACCCGAAATAGTGCCAAGAAATGTAGCACGGGACCATGGTCGCAGCGGGTGTTGAGGCTGGCACCGCACATTGTAGTGGAGACAACCGAAAGCAAACTCCAAAACAGACTACTGTGCTTCTGTCGACCACTTTGCTGTCATAGGTACTTAGCGTTGCAGCCTCCGAAACACAACTGTGCTGCTCTGCAGTTGTGGTTGCAGACGATATTCTGCGACAGAGCATCCTTAAACCCCACCCCCAAGCCCCCCCCCCCCCACCCGTAGGGTAAAGGTGGTGGAGCCCTCTCGACGCTGGAAGAAGATTCTGCGTCTCTCCCTGCTGAGGAAAGAGATGGTGGTGTCGTCATGACGAAGTAGTTCTCGCCGTTGTTGGGGTGTCCACACGGATGTGCTCGTCGAGGTCATTTTAGACGACGTCCATGGGTGTGAGCTCCCTTGGTAGCTGTGTCTCTGTTCCTGAAATCCTTGACTCAGGGTGCTGAAGACCTCTTTGGACGATGTCGTGGACGACCTGGGTGTGACTGTGAAGCTGGGGCTCACTCGGACAGTAAATGTTTGCCAAAAATCTGGAAAGAAAAACGTGCAGCATCGTTGTTGTGGAAGCCCGAACTTCGTCGATGAAGTTGGCGACGCAGGCATTTCCGGGCGTGCACTAGCGTTTTATTTTAAATTTCCATGATTGAGCAACGAAAGAGGTGTGAAATACCCGCTGAGGATCCTAGAAGGTTGTCCAGGGAGGAACAATAGCAACTCTACGTGATGCGAGGGGTCCACGTTGTTGCTTGTGTTGCTATTAACTTGAGGATTCTTGGAGAGTCGACCATTCATGGGTGTTACAGATGATGGGCTGTCGGATAACGTTCTGAGTCTTGCGATTTCGTCTTTCTGAGAACAGTACGAGAGAAAGAGATGTGTGTCCGTTCCTGGAGGAAGGACAGTTGATTCATATGGGAAGCGAGCAGGATCCTGCAGAATGGTGCATCCGAGATCTGGCAAGGTGAGGTATATGGCAGATGTATCGAGAATTTGATGTCTAGTGATAGCCAAAAGTGGAGATTGCGGTGACCACTGTGTCGAGAGGGTACACATCCAAGTGTGTTGTGATATGCTAGCATTAGAAGCCACGTCCATCTGAATTGTGGAGAACTGGGTACCACTATCGAGGAATCTTCTTCTTTATCCTCAGTATTGTGAAGAACAAGCTATAGTCTCTGATAAGTGCCCATCATTAAGGTACTAGGCAATTTTTAGAGGCTAGGAGTGGCGAGCATGCCACACTTGGACGTTGTTTGATACACATCCAGAACGGTAGAGTCCTGTAAGGATGGTTGTTCAGTTGGAGATACGGTCGAAACGTCGTTTGCAGACTGCAATGACGGTGCTAACAATGGTATCACATCAGCCTTCCAACACCCTTGAGAAACCACCTCATTGATTCTTGGCAAACGGTCAGGTGTTTCAGCGGGTGGTGGAGCAACGCCACTAACGAATGGAGTGGAGAAGTCCACGGATCTTTTGCGTGCTTTAAGAACAAGAAGCTACTTTGCAATTGATCCAGGAAATGAATCATTATGATTTTGAGATCGTCCTGGAAGGGACTGGTTGCTTGAAAGGCACTGTAGGGAAATTGAATTGGCTTTAACATGTAGTGCGAGAGGGTATTTTAGTGGGAATTTGGAAAATCGGCGTGATTTGACGGCAGACATCTTTCCTATAATGTCTGAAGTGTTTCGGGCACCGCATTAGTTTACAACGAGTAAGAAATGACAGGGAGTTCTGGAGCGTCGTGGATGACGTCTCGGAATGCTTAGTGTACGCATGAGAACGCAGAATTTTGCGTGAAGTATATTAGGCATTTAGTTGTATCTTTCACTGAACACATGAAAAGGGCCGTGGATCTACATCAGGGTTAAGACAGTGTATAATTTGATGTGCACGAAAATCACAGTAAGCCAAGAGAAGAGCTCGTTGTCGAGTGTCACCTTGTACTGTTGAGACCTAAGTGCTGGTCCAACCTTGTGATGAAGGCTGCCCATGGCTCCATGTCTTCACCGAATGCCTGAAATGGCAGAGCCAGCATTGTCCTCGCCTGGTGTAAGGCAGCGCCCGGATGGGCCAAAGTGTTCAGAAGAATCTTCGTGAAGTTTCTGTAGCGAAAGTAGTAGCTTTTTAAACGTGTCAAGCTTCTGCATTGCCATACTGGAACAAGAAAAAATCATCATTAAATTGCCTATATAAATGGAAATTGTGCGGCCAAAGAATAGGAAACTTCTTAAAATACTTGTGTAGGTATGTTAAAGTTCAGAAATTCTTCGCCGCCATTGCTTGTCGGGATGAAATCGATAACCCAGTTCACCTCATCCCTATTATCTGTGGTGACCTAAGTGAGCTCACATGCGCAAATGATTCCCAGGTAGTATAAAAGTAACATCTTATTGAAAAAAAAACATATAAAAGGAAAGTACACTCCTGGAAATTGAAATAAGAACACCGTGAATTCATTGTCCCAGGAAGGGGAAACTTTATTGACACATTCCTGGGGTCAGATACATCACATGATCACACTGACAGAACCACAGGCACATAGACACAGGCAACAGAGCATGCACAATGTCGGCACTAGTACAGTGTATATCCACCTTTCGCAGCAATGCAGGCTGCTATTCTCCCATGGAGACGATCGTAGAGATGCTGGATGTAGTCCTGTGGAACGGCTTGCCATGCCATTTCCACCTGGCGCCTCAGTTGGACCAGCGTTCGTGCTGGACGTGCAGACCGCGTGAGACGACGCTTCATCCAGTCCCAAACATGCTCAATGGGGGACAGATCCGGAGATCTTGCTGGCCAGGGTAGTTGACTTACACCTTCTAGAGCACGTTGGGTGGCACGGGATACATGCGGACGTGCATTGTCCTGTTGGAACAGCAAGTTCCCTTGCCGGTCTAGGAATGGTAGAACGATGGGTTCGATGACGGTTTGGATGTACCGTGCACTATTCAGTGTCCCCTCGACGATCACCAGTGGTGTACGGCCAGTGTAGGAGATCGCTCCCCACACCATGATGCCGGGTGTTGGCCCTGTGTGCCTCGGTCGTATGCAGTCCTGATTGCGGCGCTCACCTGCACGGCGCCAAACACGCATACGACCATCATTGGCACCAAGGCAGAAGCGACTCTCATCGCTGAAGACGACACGTCTCCATTCGTCCCTCCATTCACGCCTGTCGCGACACCACTGGAGGCGGGCTGCACGATGTTGGGGCGTGAGCGGAAGACGGCCTAACGGTGTGCGGGACCGTAGCCCAGCTTCATGGAGACGGTTGCGAATGGTCCTCGCCGATACCCCAGGAGCAACAGTGTCCCTAATTTGCTGGGAAGTGGCGGTGCGGTCCCCTACGGCACTGCGTAGGATCCTACGGTCTTGGCGTGCATCCGTGCGTCGCTGCGGTCCGGTCCCAGGTCGACGGGCACGTGCACCTTCCGCCGACCACTGGCGACAACATCGATGTACTGTGGAGACCTCACGCCCCACGTGTTGAGCAATTCGGCGGTACGTCTACCCGGCCTCCTGCATGCCCACTATACGCCCTCGCTCAAAGTCCGTCAACTGCACATACGGTTCACGTCCACGCTGTCGCGGCATGCTACCAGTGTTAAAGACTGCGATGGAGCTCCGTATGCCACGGCAAACTGGCTGACACTGACGGCGGCGGTGCACAAATGCTGCGCAGCTAGCGCCATTCGACGGCCAACACCGCGGTTCCTGGTGTGTCCGCTGTGCCGTGTTGTGATCATTGCTTGTACAGCCCTCTCGCAGTGTCCGGAGCAAGTATGGTGGGTCTGACACACCGGTGTCAATGTGTTCTTTTTTCCATTTCCAAGAGTGTATATAAAAAACAAAGTCTCCAGAAACGCAAGTTAGTTAGCCTATAGCACCAAAAAAAAAAATCATGTACCTGCTTCACATCACTACAACCAGCATTGTACTACTACTCAGAAACTAATATGCAATGTGCGGTCTTCAGTTATTAAACGAAATCACCATCTGTTACATCCGTCACCCTACTAGAAGCTAAGGTAACTCACTTAAAACTGCCCACATTCAACTGAGGTAATCTCTTTTATTTTGGAGAACTGTGACGTCATTCTTACGGAATCATCCAATCCATACATCAGAATTGCAATATATGTTTTTAATCGAATTTTCAATTATGCAGTTTAATAGCTAAACTTAACCGTTATTCAATGGATCAAAGCAGAATATGGGTGAAATACGGTCAGTATCAGAGACTGCTGGTTTTCTTCGCATGTTAATTATGCTGCCCACATTCAGCTGAGGTAATCGCTTTTATTATAGATAACTGTGACGTCATTCTTACGGAGTCACCCAAGTCAAATATCAGAATTACAATATATGTTTTTAATCGAATTTTCAATTATGCAATTTAATAGCTAATCTTAACCATTATTCAGTGGTTCAAAGCAGAATATGGATGAAATACGGTCAGTATCACAGACTGCTGGTTCTGTTCGCATGTAAACTATGTTCGTAATTTGTTGACTTTCCCGGGCTGACATGAGGACACAGGAGCTAAAATTGTACAACCGAGATAATCACTACAAAACTGCCAAAATCGAAAGTGAATGAAGTGTGGTTGATGTACACAGCAAAATAATGCGTTTGACTAGAAGATTACAAGTCTGAAATCGGATTTTACCAACGAAAAGCGCAGTGACTGACAAGAAAAGTGAAGCATCCGGAAGGAAAGGAGGAAACAAAATGAAACTTCATGGGTTGAGAGAGTTTTCGATGTTATTTCAGTGTTTACTATTAAAAACAGTCTTGATCACGATTTATTTATCAAGGTGACCAGTTTCGACCACTACTGTGGTTATCTTCAGACCATTGAGTAGGAACCTCATGTGAGGATGAGCATTGTTCTGTTGAAAAATGCACTACGATACTGTTACATGAGGAGTAACAAGTGTGGACACAAGACGTCCGTGGCGTACCAATGTGCCGTCAGAGTTCTCTCAGTCAATACTAACGGTGACCCGATGTCATACCCAGTAACTCCACAGACCATCGCACCAGGAGTAAACACTGCTGTGCCTGTTAGAAATTTTGAAAGATTGGGACCTCTCCGCAGATCGCTACTATACTCGCCAACGATGGTCATCACGAGTAGTGCAGAAAAGCGATCGATCGCTGAACGTAATGCGACGACATTCATCAGCAGTCCATGCATCGTAGTCACGGAACCACTCTGAACAAAGCAGTTTATATTGTGATGTTAATGGTAGCGCCGGCCGTTGGTGGCCGAGCGGTTCTAGGCGCTTCAGTCTGGAACCGCGCGACCGCTACGGTCGCAGGTTCGAATCCTGCCTCGGGCATGGATGTTGGTGATGTCCTTAGGTTAGATAGGTTTAACTAGTTCTAAGTTCTAGGGGACTAATGACCTCAGCAGTTGAGTCCCATAGTGCTCAGAGCCATTTTTTTGTGCTTGGTGCACAATATGGTGATCATCCCTTGTGGTGGTCAGACGTGGAAGACCGGAATCCTCACGACGAGTATGCCAGCCCTCACCTTTCAATGAAGTCCAACATCAGACCACTGTCACAACAGAAAACCCACAAATCTGGATATTGCACTATTCGACCAGCTGGCCAAATGGTGACCAACAATGAAGTCAGCTTCAAACTCTGCCAGTTTCTAATGATGCTGTCTCACATGGGGACACCACATTTCCGTGTGCTTCACAGTGATCGTTCAATATCCGACGATGTTCACGGCCCTTATGTGGCCCATCAGGTCTGGTAATAACCTTAAACACGAAAAACACTGACATGTTCCGGTGGCCGTTCTACGAGTAGCAGAGAACTGCGACTGCAGTTATTGACATACCCGCAATTGGTGTGTACGTGTTCAAAGTTACATTGACATCCGACAATGTCTTCTGGGTGGTACACGTTTTTTGTCCGGCAGTGTATTTCCTAAGATGTAGATGAAAACTTACCCCCTTTTTAAGTAATTAATATTAATTATTAGATGACTCAAGTTACCTGTGTTGAGACATTTCGACCTTATACTTCGACTGTGATACTAAAAAAATTCTCAATGATTTTTTATGAAGTCCCAAAAAGTAAACGGGGGGTAGCTGTCGTGAAAGGCTTCGTGGGATTAGTTCATGCAAACTACCTCCTACAGAACCTATTATATCTCTGCGAGTAAGAGGTGGTTCTGGCTTTCCTTTAAGTGTTGAGGATAATTTCTAAACAGGAGAAACCAAATGCGAAGACTGCAGTCACATGGAGAAAGCTAATAAAGTAAAATGAAGTAAATATAGGTATAAAACTGATATGAAAGGATACTCATAATTTCAAGGAAATGTTGTAGCCAAGAGTGTGCGTTATGTTATGCAAAAATCAACGTTTATTACGAATATATGAGACATTAGTAACAGAGAACCTTCCTTCGGAAGCAGTCGATTAGAGAATGTTTACAGTAGGTCTTAAATTGGCAAAAACAGCACAGGTTTCTACGCAATATATCACAACATCACTACCAAACAGAGAATCGGACGATTCCTCTCGGAAAAAGAGAAAGGAAATGAATTTCCGACCTTTTCTCCAACTGAATCACCAATATCACAGTACTCTACCATTCTGGATGTGGATCAAGCACGTCCGAGTATGGCGCGTTCGACGCTTCTAGCCTATAAGAATGTATAGCACCCAAATGTTGGACACTTCCCACATGCTATAGCGTGTTATTCACAATATTGAGGATAAGTAAGAAGAATTTCCGATAGTGGCATCCAGTCATCCTACAGCATCTGTAGCATTGGACCGCATACCTTCCCTCACCCCTTCAGCTGACTTCCACCAGATAGTCGAAGGACGTCGTGTTCGGACTAGCACAGTTTAGACGGACGAGGATTGTATTGCTGGCATCTCACTGCTTGCTTGGATGTCCCTCCTCTCCACGCAACCGTAAGGTCCAGGTCTGGTTACCACAAGACGCCAAAATCTGGATACGCTTGCCAGAAAGCTGCCCTTGTCAGGTCTCCTATGCACGATACTGCAGGATCATGAACGCTTCTCATATGAACCAACTGTTCATCCTTCCAGAACGGTCACACATCTCATGCTCTTGCACTGTCTTTAGAAAGACTGGACGTTAAATTTTTATGTTTTTCCTTATTCGGAACGTATTTTCGGCAGAAGGTTTTTGGGTATTACATGCAGTCACTTAGCTCGAAACTATTTTGAATCTTCGTGTGCGTTGGCGCCTTTCGTTCACGAAGTGTGAATTCTTCTTTTCCCTTAAGTGTAACGTTTTAGCGTAGCTGACATTGCTATACGCATGCGAAGCACGCATTTGATGCTGATGAGAAACATAGATCTAGGTTCCAGCATATAGCCCGACACTGTCGAATGGCACCAAGTACACCTTCGACGGATGGACAGCTATCAACAGCTCCCATACCCTCAATGAAAGTGACTTTGTCGATAACTGACACATTTAGCACATAATACTGACTGATACTATGGTACTGTACTTCACCCGCCAGGGTAGCCGAGAGCACTAACGCGCTGCGTCCTGGACTCGAGTAGGCGCGCCGACCCCAGATCGAATCCGCCCGTCGGATTAACGACGACGGCCGGTATGCCGGCCAGCCTGGATGTGGATTTTAAGCGGTTTTCCACATCCCACTAGGTGAATACTGGGCTGGTCCCCACGTTCCGCCTCGGTTACACGACTCACAGACATTGGAACACTTTCGCACTATTTCATGGATTACACTACATGCAGGCAGCTGGTGTACACTACTTACATCCCAGGTGTTCGGTAAGGCTGCAGGAAGGGCATCCGCCACCCTCTGCAACTAAAACTCCCAAATCCGTAATAACAAAGCCGACCCGGCGTTGGCGCGGGACAAGGCCCAAAGAAAGAAAATAAAAGTATGGTACTCTGATTCAATACCGCTCATCCTACTGGGAGGCAAACATCGTTTGCACCACCAGAAGCCACGTTTGAGTCTGTCAGTGATATTCGGTGCGTAGCCTAGATTTGTACTACTGATACTAAAGCCACACCTAAGTTTCTGCTGTATATTTCTGTGTAACTGAAGGTGCTTGACACACATTCGGCCCTCGATGAAACAAAACGGTCCCAGGCAAAATAGAAATTGGATGAAGAAACAAATGAAATTTTAAACAATCATATAAACTCTATAGAATATAGTTATCATTTTGCGATTAGTAGTTAAGGTATTTTTTTGAGAAATTAACACACAATAGGAATGCCTGTTAAGAATAGACAAATATTGGTTAACAGCAAGGCAGACAATTACATGTATATGAACAGGTGATGACAATAAAATATGAGAACAACACTGCTGAAAATACGAGTAATAGCTCTGGGGAAGAGATATTAAATTAATTTGTTTTTATCAGTTATCATTTCTGACTATAGCTAGAACGAAAAACATGAATTGGCCTGAATACGTCTCCTTAGTTAGAGCTAACCAATTGGCCTTGTCTCAGTACTGTCTAAAACTATTCTTTGAAGTTCAGTTACTTTACTAAAATTGTATTGCAAGCAAAGAGCAAACGAGAGGCAGGAAAATGAAACACACACTAATTAAGTAGGAAAATATAGAGCAAACAATACCCAAAGCACGCTTGTGGTATAAGAAATGGCAACAAAAACCCCTGAAATGCTCTGTTTCGGTGCACTGTGCTTGGAAAAACTGTAATTGTTGGCATATATTAAAATATGTTAAACAACCAATCAAATTCACAGTTTTCAGAAACACTAGCCTGTTGGTGATGAAAAATCGGGAAGAGGACACCACTGAAAATTTAATTTCCGAAACAATTTACCCAAATCTATTACAATGCTCAATTGTAAGGAAACACCCGAAGCAAAGAAAAATATACGTTAAAACAGGACGTTTAACATTGTAATTATAAGTGGCACAATCGTTCCGCTTCGTCGTCTAGTGAATTTATAATGATTCCAAACGTGAAATAAAAACGCCGAGTGTAACGCAGCAACTGTCATCTGCATCGACACCATTCAGATTAAACGCGCTCGTCCTTCCAGGAGACAATAAATACATCAGTTGTATACCACTCTCCATCTATTTTCGCTCGAAATACATTCATTCCCACGATACATTATAATAAGGGGCAACTTGGCAACTGTCTAGGGGGAGTATGTTTACCGCCTCTGGGGAAAAACCGCTAATGGAAAAACAAACAGCAGTCGCTTTCTGTACTCTCTGCATTATTTCCGCTGCTTCTACGTAACTGGAAGCTTTCATTATTCGTCCTTTCCGTTGATTTCCGTTGTGATTAACCGCTAAGTACCCCAGTGCTCTTCGTACGTTTGGTCACATTCCCCAGTTGCTACATTAAATATTAATTTTATGTCTGAATAACGTACAGATAATCAGTAACCTTGTATTACACTCTAAATCGGATATAATTTCTAAACATAATTTACTTTGTTCTTCATGTAAAGTGTTACATGTAAAAGGAATGTAATGAAACATGACCTTATTGCAATACCAAATGTTCATTCGTACGTAACCGCTTACTAATTAACAAAATTGCTTGTAACATCATATTGTGTTTCAAAACTGTAGGATATGCCCTACAGTTTAGTGGCTATGAAGACATCCTTTATTACGTGAAAATAATTACGGCGTATTTCGAATCCCTGTCCCAGCCACTTCACTGAATAACCTTTGGGTCAATGTATCAAACTGTGCTGTACCTTGGCTTCCAGCTTTAACTACAGTGATCGGTGAATAAACATTTTCTCAGGTCCCATTTCAAAAACATGGTTCAAATGGCTCTGAGCACTATTGGACTTCTGCTTGGACTTCTGAGGTCATCAGTGCCCAAGAACTTAGAACTACTTAAACCTAACTAACCTAAGGACATCACACACATCCATACCCGAGGCAGGATTGGAACCTGCGACCGTAGCGGTCACGCGGTTCCAGACTGTAGCGCCTAGAACCGCTCGGCCACCGAGGCCGGCGTCCCATTTCAAAGACATCTTAGGCTATCTGGATTCCAAGACTCATGCTTATCTTCGTTGTTAGCATGAGAGCTGTATATGTCTTGGCACACTCATAGACTTCGTATTTATTCGAAGACTTCGTCGCTTCTAGTCCTAAAATTATTTTATGACAATTTTCACTATTTCAATATACATCGTGAGCCGGAGTGGACGGAAAGATGAATGATTAGGTGGTCGTCTCTTCCCGTCACCTCCCAAGGAAGTAATAAACCAACTTAATAAAGTTAAAACTAAGTTAAAAGCCCTAGTGCTCCTCCATGAAACACTTGTACATAACCCAATTCGTTGCCAAGGTGCACCGATTTAAGAGGAAACAGGTCTGACCACTTAAGACCTAAAAATTTCTTTATGTTTTAGAAACATCTAAGGGGCTTCGGAAAGGCTCAAAATCATGAAAAGTTCAATTTTTACTTTTTTGCGTTTTCTGAATCTGCAGACTATTACCTTTTAATAGATATATAATTTATTCAATTCCGAAGACTACAACTATTTTTAATTTTTTTTTGAAATGTGTTCTACATGGGCGT
This sequence comes from Schistocerca nitens, assembly GCF_023898315.1. Taxonomy (NCBI): domain Eukaryota; kingdom Metazoa; phylum Arthropoda; class Insecta; order Orthoptera; family Acrididae; genus Schistocerca; species Schistocerca nitens. The sequence continues at coordinate 525,074,708 of NC_064616.1, read as the reverse complement.
GACCCACTGTGGCGCTGTTAAACTGCTGTCAAATGGTGTTATTATTAACGTCCGTGTTCATCAGGTACATTTTAGTGATGTGAGATAAAGTATGTGTTGTGGTTAACCTGTGATGGTTCAATATATATCGCTGGTGTGATTGTCGATTGTTTCATGTTTATTTACTCTGTCGTTATCTCGAAAATATTCGTAATTAATTGTTTCTTGAGTCTCTGTTTTGTTGAAGTATAATAATGAGTAAAAGTAAAGTTATAAGAAATCCTCTGAAGGCTTTTAAGAAAAGGAGAAATGTTGGAAAGCCAAAGGTATGTGTTATTACTGTAAATAATAAAGACGATGAAAATCCCCAACATAGCTTCTGTCCCAAAGAAGAAGACAGTTGGTGTAAATATAACAAAGGATTGCTAACTGGTGAAGTGTACACTCATAAGCATAGTCTGCCTCATGCAATAATGGAGGTGATAAAACCTATTTTCAGAGACTTAGCAGCACCTGAACTGTTGAAAAAGTGTATTCACGGAAAAACTCAAAACCCCAATGAAAGTGTAAATAGTGTTATATGGTCGAGAATCCCCAAGACTGTATTTGTTGGAATAGAAACACTTCACTTTGGTGTGTATGATGCTGTTGCGACTTTCAATGATGGCAACATTGTAAGGTGCAAGGTATTTAGAAATATGGGAATGAAGATAGGTTCTAACATGGTACGAGCGATGCTTGCTTTAGACAAGGAACGCCTTCGGGCTGCGGACAGGGCTGTAAAGAGTCTAGAAATACAAGCAAGAGTAAACAGGAGGAGGAACAAGAGGAAGCTGGAGGAGGAGTTTGCAGAGGATGAAGATAATTCATCCTATGGACCTGGAATGCACTAAAAAGTTAATCCAATCTTTGTCGCTCGATTCCCAAAACTTTTATTTTCTCATACTAATTACATGTTTTCTAAGGATCTTCCAAATATATTTGTTTCAAACTTTCAGTAAATGTTACACAGTACCTTCTGCATAATTTAACACAGCCTTTTTCCAAAAAACTGTATATTTTTGAATATATAAATAAAAAATTGCATAAAAATGTTGTGAATTTTCATTACAATTGAAAAAAAATCATCTTTAATAACTGAACTAAAATTTTGTAAAATCCCTGTGTTAAGTTGTAGCCCATATTACAATAAATAATCTGTAAAAAGTTCAACTTCCTACCTCAAATACTTTGTGAGGAAAGATGTAATTTATAAGCGTTATTTTAACATTGCAAGTATAGGGCGTTCCGGAGCCCCTTAACGGACATGTGAAGGATCTACGAAAGCAGAGTATAGGAAAAAAATTAGTTTTATGTCACACTTCTGCACATATTTCTCTCATTCATCCCAGCTCTCTCTCACACACGCATAAACAAACAATACATTTGTGTCAGCATATGTTTCACACTGTATGGGTAAACTATGGGGTTGACGCCAAAATTGTAATTCGTTCCAAAATATGTTTTAATAGATATATTGCCAAACATAGCAACAACATCATTCCGTTTATTGTAACGATTGTATATAACTTGAGAATGTGGTGCCGAATATTGAGTTAATTTTATTCTACGGACTGTGAGAGATAGCGTAGTAGTCAGACGCTGGAGTCGCAATACAGATAACGAGAGTCCAAAGCCCCCTACGACATAGTTCAAATGATAGGATGGTATATTTGAAAGGGACATGTTCCATTTCATGCCCATATTCGAGCTTGTACTCCTTCTGTGATGATCCCACCACTGACTGGATGACGTTAAATCCTAATCTTCTATCTTTTCTTAAATACTACCGGAGTCAATACTCCAAAAAAATGTAACTTTTCATAAACCTAGTTGAAATGCAGAAGCATGTCATATGAATGACAGCGACAATATGAAACGCTACATAAATCATAAAAACTATATTTCATGTCCATTCTACAGTGTAGTTTGGACGGAAACGAAGAAAATAGAAGAAAAAGCTGCTGTGAGTAAACAGCATCGATTTCAGTGGGAAACCTAAAATCAGAGGTATTTGGAAAACTCATATCTGAGTCACTAGTAGGATACTTGTAATATTAGAAGGCACAATTACAAATGCTCGAAACAGCTGTAGATGGCAATAAAAAGTAAGCATCTCGTTTGTCGAAAGTTGATTGGAAGCCCATTCAAAAAATATTGATTTTTTGATCACGAAGTGCTCACGACAGCGGCCGAACGTATTTCAGATACGAAAATTAGCAAAACATTCTGTTGCATGGAGGCGAGAGCGGCGTCGCTAATGTCACTGCAAGGCCAACACGTCACCATTTTATTTGTTACAATTAGCTAATTTATGATTTACTTGATTGAAAAACCAAGGCAGATGTTGTCTGAAAGATCTGGATGTATTCTTGGTAACATTCAGCTTGAGACGCCAGTTTAACTAACCAAAGTCCTTTGTAAAAGAGACGACGTTTTATGTGTGTGTTTGCGCTTGTGAATCTGTGTGGGCACGTGCGCGAACCATGGATGTATGCTGGTGTGCAAAACTTAAGGCCGAAAGTAACTTCTGCATGATGTGTTTTTACCAGGTAACGTGACTCAATGAAACTTGGATCATACGTAGAAAGAAGTGCTACAGAAATGTAACTGAATGAAACATTCAATGAGACGAACAGGAATGACACTTTTACTTAAAGAAAAACGCTTGCACGTCCGCATGCACCAGCGACCGTCCAACAGTTGTGAACAGTGCTGGTGGAGAGAGGACCTCTTACCAACCTTGTTACCAGCATCGGAGCACTGCAGACAATTCACTGCAGTGTGTCGAGATCACACACCCTATTAAGAACCACTTCCTGTCTTTAGTAAAGTCAGTGGGACATAATGAATCGTGGTGACTTTAGTGTATTTGTTGTCTTTGAATAAAAGACTTATTTCTATTGGTATCGTTGCGTACATCTTTCTGTTGCGTTCTGGGCTACACTCTAGTAGCTCTTTCTGTTTAGGTCAAGGTTTCATTTAGCTATGTTACTTGGCAGTGACACATCATCCGGAATTTACTTTCGTCCTTTAAGTTTTGCACACCAGTGTAGTACAACCGTAAAGTTCAGTGATTTTCCAACGATATAATATTTCCAATATGGTTGGTGAGGCGGACGAACACGTCAACGTGATTTACGACAGCTGCCCTTTCCATCGGCAGCTGTCAGCTACACGTAGCCCGTTAGGTACAAATTTTGCTATCTAAATTGTATTTGTGTAAATTAACCGCGTTAACATCATTGGTGGCTCTCGCATACAGGTACAAATTTTGCTTTCTAAAATGCATTTGCGTGAATTAACCGCGTTAACATCATTGGTGGCTCTCGCATACGTGCGCAGAAAATCCTGAAGAGTATGTCAGAGCTGTCAGTTGATTCAAAGGTGCTTAGCATGTTAAAAAGAGAGCACGGAAATATTCCATTTGCTCCATGACCAAATGTCGTTGACGGCAATTACACGAATTTTTGACGATTTTAAGGACTTACAATGTTATGCCCAGCAATGAATCGAACGTACAAAGCATAGCGACAGCTGTGTGCCACCAGATACGCTGTTCTTCACTGTCATTGATATCATGAACCTATTTTCCCATTGTTATTGCTGGTTATCATAATTACCAAGGACACCTTAAACAATTGCCTCTGATAGATGATCAGTTGTCAGTAAAGAATGACACCTATTGCGTTTGCGTGAAACGTGTGAAGAGGCTTATATTCCCGTCATTATCTTCGCATTTAGAGATACGGTAGCAATTTCAGCCACCTTCGTATTATATCCTGTCATTTTAATTACAACAAGTCTAACAAAAATCGATGTAAAGTTGATATATTTTGAATAGGTCACTGCCTGAAACCTGCTTATTTTCATAGCTATACTTTGGAGGAATTGCAACTTGATCAGTCCGGTGTCAACGTAACAGTTTTGAGCAGCGTGCCCGTCTAGCCTGCAGAGAAGCATTGTGACTTCTGCTTCCGGGATCGTTGGCTCTTGTTGCATCACGAGGATGCCACCCGCTCTAATTCGATGACTTTGTGTGATGTTTCATTTCGATTGCCATTTCTGTGCTGCAACATACAGCAATGTATGGTGAGATCCGTGCTTGGAAGGCCACATTGGCCTAATAGGAGTATTTCATTCGCAGAGCTTTCAGCTTTATCGATATACTTTCCTTTTGAGCCAGCTTAGATACGATGTTCTAGGCAAGACCCTTTGTTCCTTGCTCAAGAACCATTAGCGGTATTCATATGTAAATATAATTCATAGTATATGTTACTGTGCCACTTATTTCATATTACTATGGTAATTTAACCCATTGGCCTATACAGCCGGCTCACATCCGCCCGCTGAGAGACGGGCCGAGCAGCTATATCTTCTTCTTAGTGTATTTTCTCTGTTAATTGACAGCATAATATGTTATACACAATTGGAAATCTGAGAAATCGATCTATTTAGTGGTGTATAGCACACGAAATTTCTTTGATTTTTACGAGCTATAGAATGGAAAGTAAACGAAGAAGAAAAGTTACATTCGGTATGAGTGTAAGAAATGTCTAGTGGAGTTGCACATGCTGGTATTTTTCCGGGAATGCCACACCAAGAAAAGCTACTAAAACAGTATTATCTTCACTCCCCATCACATCAATGAATAGTATGGATGGATCTATAAACAATTCCCATTCAAAAAATTGTATAATTCTGTGGAAAGTGTGTAAGAAAAAATATACTGATTTACGTAAATTTAAATAGTATATATAGGGACGACTATGAGGATCAGTGGGTTAATATTAATACGTTAGGGGACGAATATAATCTTGCTGCTCCTATATCTCACTTGTTCATTGAATAATAATACGACGTTATTCTGAATTTCGCTTCAATTATTTTGATCCCATTATCATTTCTCATAATCTTTATGTTTTCTTGGGCTCTTTCCGTATGCTCATGTGTTCTTACTTAATTCTCTAGCTGACGCGAGCACAATTTACTAGACAAGTTTTGTCTGCAGCATAATCGTTTTTGTTGGTAACTACAATGTCTGGGCCTATACAGTGTCTGTATCTTTGCATTAAAATGCCCTGCAGATAGATATGCATCTTTACATCACAATGTCCTGCAAAATGCCTGCATGTCTAAAGGATATTGCAGTGTAAGGATACAGACAGATATAAATACATACATCGTAATCATTAATGATATAGATATGCCTCGAGGGTTTAAAATGAGCATAATAAAATATTTCTCTCTCTCTCTCTCTCTGTGTGGGAATCACGAAATGTGGTTGTAAACGTGACCTATGGAAGTTTGGCTCGTGGCAGGATAAACGAAGTAGTTAAGGTAACCGCTAGCATTAAGAGGGAAATCCGGGTTCGAGACCCCGCCCGGCAAAAATTTTCATCTGTAACAAATGGCTGACGTCAATACGCATCGGCACACTGCGAATCCATTTCATATGAGAATAGTTTTCCAGATAAGCTACTACCAGCAGAAATAATTTCAGTTCTTTGCTTGCATTTCAAAGCGGTTTTAATGTAGGTTTACGTTGTTGACAACCTCTAGAATTCTTTCTGATCCTTAATATGTTCGGAGTGGTTATTGCGATTCTTGTTCATACCTGATAGGTGTTAGACATACAAACTGAGGTTTTACATCCTCATTGCACGTATCATCTCTATAAGAAAGGATACAAATATACTCTCTGATCGTATGAGGAGGTTAGTGTGCTCATCGTACTCCTGCATTTACTTAAATAAATGTTCAAGCTCCCAATATATTTCTCGTTGCGGTGTGAAAGTCATCCTTCGTCATGAATGTATCAAGCAAATAACACTCACATCGCTTTAAATTTCATTCATGGGACAAAATTTTGTATAAAAAGGGGAATATTTTCAGGGCATTCTCACTCAAGTCGTAAGAGTAATGTGCTCAGCTTAAATTCAAGAAGGAGTAGGAGGCTTTCTGTATGTTCAGAAATTTCGTCTGGGTTCTTCCTGTTGTTTTCAGTAACTTCTTTTGCATGCCTTGTGGTTTTTTAGTGAATACGGGAGCGAGGAACGAGTGCGGTTCGTGGACGGAGAATTCAGATATTAATTTCTTCTATATCTAATATCAAATAGTAAAAGAAATACACAACTTTATTTGCTGTAGTTGCAGTGTCAGTTTGTATCAGTAGATTTGAATGTTGAATTATACACAGAGATATAAGGGTTTACAATTCAATCAGTCTTCAATACAATGACGACTCCGTCGATGATAGGCCCTAACCGCTATGATATTCTGTAAATGTTATGATATGGCAAACACACAAATGACTCTGCGCATCCAAGTTTTAACTTAAACAGACCCGCTACAAGAGCTCCGGAGACTTGATGCTTGCACATCATTGGCAGCGTCGTAAGCGTTCGTGGCAACGCCCTCATGCCGCTGTGGCGGCTGTAGGAAACGCGGCGGCGTGACTGGCGGCACGCCTGTTTTAAAATGCGACCTACCGGATGGAGGCCGATAACGCAATTTTCATGCTTGCAGATTTTCCACGACGCGATATTCCGCAGAACACAGTCACAAATTTTATAACTTTCGATTCGCTCGTTTCTGGACCAGGGTACCTTATTTCAAATCGTTAAATTTTCTCTTCTCCACCAGCCCTAATGTTCTGTCCAAGTGTGTGTATAGTTAACAGTGAAAACTAGTACGGGTGGGAGTATATGATGATAGAAGCCAAAACGTTCCGGTGAACAAAGGTCTGTAAAGAAGATGTTTGCCAGATAATTGTGAATACATGGTTACAAGCTCCTACACACATTACTCTGAAAGACTGCCTTGCTTAGAACGAATGTATTTGAAAAGTAAACTATTCGATTAAGTCTCTGACTAACTGGGTTAAATATCACCCACGGCCCATGGCTGGAGAGTGAGATAGACGCATAATAGGTCACCGGTACATTTGGCTATGAATGTAAGACGACATGTAACGCGTCAATATGATCCTAGATATGTTCGTCGAGCAGTGCCTGTATCTCCGCTTCCAAGATCACCCAACCTCCAGCCTATGTATTTATTCAACTGGGGTGATCTCAAAAGTGAAGTCTACATGTGAAATCTACATCTTTCCCGTCGATACGACTGAATAACTGGAGCAACAGTCTGTACTGTGTTGTCAAGATTTACGAAATGATCCGGGAGTATTTTTAAATAATTCGTAAATTCTCGATTGGTTCACGAAAGCTCTCCCCCGAGCAATAATGAAGGAGAACAAAATAAGGCGTTTTACACATCACAACCACACAGTCATTCATGCTCTCTGTACAGTTCGGATTTAAATTTTCTACTGAACGAAGTTTTCACTTTGTAACTATTTTTGTAGTTTTGTTAAAGAAGGAGTTGGCCTACGTAACTTCCCGATTTATAATTTTTCTTCAAACTTGCAACAGTTGATGGATTCATAGAGCAAGGAAATTTCGGATTCGTTATTTCACGTATTCATTTGCTGCCTCAAAATTCTCAATAGCACACGCTAAAAGAACGGACAGAAAGCATAGTAAATAATTACTTCTCTCGCAGCTACACGTGAACTGGTGAGCAGGCGCGAGAATCACGCTTTGTTCGAAGGTCTGGCAGCTCCGGTTCACGGTTCGTACGGCTGCCTCCGTCGGAGGTTCGAGTCCTTTCTCGGGCATGGGTGTATGTGTTGTCCATAGCGTAAGAACTTTAAGTTAGATTAAATAGTGTATACTGCTGGGGACCGATGACCTCAGCAGTTTGCAGCAGTTTGGTCCCATAGGAACTTACCGCAAAAAAAAAAAAAAAAAAAATCTGCTCCGGTTCTCTTCGGTAGGAGAGCGGCGGGCGGGCACTGAGAGCGTCCGCTCTGTAGGCCCTAAGGTGCCAGCTACATTGCACTCTTTTAGCAATGTTTATTTGTTTGTTTTGCTAAAAGTGAGAGGAGTTGTAGTTTATACCTCCTAATTAGGAAATTATTACGGGTGATTAAAGGGGACCGCTCCAACGATCGCCTTACTACTGAGAAAAACCGACAAAAACCCCGGTCAGAGTAGCTGGTGTTGCCACTGTTAGTTGCTTCGTGACTGCGCTTTATGCAGTTGCCATAGCGTTACAAACTGCAGTCGCAAACTGCTCCACCAGGTGCGCCATGGTGAGAGCTACCAGTGTCTCAACGTATTTTGTAGCCCGCGCCAGCGCGCCCGGTCATTCTCGCGGTTTGGCTAGGAGGTGTCGCCCCATTCGCGTGTCGGGGGCGAATGCATCTCAGCTTGCTCCCGGCTTCCTCTTCCAGTCCTTACTCCTGCACCTCGCACTCTACAGATACCAAGGTCCACGTTTGCAGGCTGAGTGCAACCGAAGTCGTCGTCAGCACGTTTCCGTCCCACTCGGCTACGTTCGGTGCTCAGATCCCAGGTATTTCAAAAGAGATAAATAGCGCACTACTTCTCTATTTTTACAGAAAGTTCAAAAGCGAGCAGTTTAACAAAATTATTCCTGCGGTTAGCGCAAACCTGAAAACCCGTATAGGAGCCACCCCTGAGACAAGGACTTAATCGAACAACTAACAATTCAAATACATTAGGACCAACCATGAGAATGTTTCATAATGAAGTAAGTGGCGGCTCGTAACCACACGTTAGGAATTAACTCGCAAACCACCCGATTGCAGTCCCACGTAAACTGGAATATTTTAGCTTGTATCAACGTCTAGTTGCAGACTCCAGGGCGAGACTTGAGGGAAAGGCGAATGACGTGCTTGCTCAGATGCATCATTGGTGCAAGAGCAACAAACTGACAGAGTCTGGGAGCATCGTGTTAGACTAGGCAGCTAGAAAATAATACTGTGACTAATTCAGCGGATAGTACTTCTGAGGCTCACTGATGCCTATCACACTACACCTGATGAGGTTTTACTGGTAATCCTTGGGATATGTCCTATGAATGTAGTGGTACGTTACAGGGCAGTGCTGTAATGGTTGGTGCGTGAGCAATATGATCGTGTGTACGAGATCACAGGAACGCGTAGCACTGATAAAAGACATATACGAGCCTGGAAGTTAGATGAACTGTAGTCTGACTCGGACACTATGAGCAGTGCAAGGAGTGTTTATAGCATATTCCTAAGCAACAGGCACAGGCTCAAACTGAGCCCCTATTCGAGGTATGGAGCACCTTTTAACAGGCCACGGTCCATAACATCTGCATCGAGTGGGATGTAATAACACACCAAACTGTGACTATGGAAAGGAAGTTTCCGCTGATCAAGTCGTTCTCAGATGCCCACTTTTCCAGGTAGAGAGGGTCTGCAGACAATTAGACTGCGATCTGCAAACATTTTCAAGTGACCAAACCTTGTGGATTAAAGTCAATATGATAGTATATCGATATCTAAAAGGCAACTGCAAGTACATACCAGTGTGGGTGATGTAGAATAGTGTAGCAACAATAGGTTTAGAAGTACGTGTAGTTGTAGTTAGTCGACAAACCTCGAGTTCTTCAGAGGCTGCCAGTAACAAATCTAGTAATGTAAGATGGAAGTTACTCACTTGCACCTTCAGTTAATTCCCTTTATTTTTTTTTAAATTTATTCCTACTTTTCAAATGTTCTGTTCTGTTCCTACATTACTGTTACCAATGGTTGCTGTTGACATGAATTACTTCTACATAAATAATATGAAACATTTATGTCACAATGATTAACGAATATGTACGACCTGTTTACAGTTTCCAGATAACAGGTATGAATTTCGCAGCAATAAATTGAACTTAATAGAAAAAAGTTATACTAGTCTCATTTTTCGCGATTACTTAGATAAATTCTGCATAATCGTTACTAAAATACCTTGAGCATGTTGTTTATCCAAATGTTACTCGTTGTCGGAAATATCTTCACACTAATGGGTAAATGCCGTCCGAACTTCAATCTAAATATTAATCTGGCTAGTGGTATATGCGTGACACAAGAAAAAATATACGTGAAACACTGAAGTATAGTTCAAGTATATGTTCAAGTGTTGTGTAGACGATATGGCTATTCTACGGTTATTATATCGTCTACACAATACTTGAACATATTTTAAAACGCTCAGGAAGAATCAACGTCCAAATCGTAAATAGCCGTAATCATCTTGTGAATGTAGCAGCTCTTCTTATTTCCGTGCTTGCTAGGAAAACTGGAGAAGAATTCCGTCTTCTGCAAGACAACTTTGTAGCTTCGTCTTCACCCAGACAAATTTCAGCACTTTTTGTACTATCTTCAGTGGGTTTGTTTATTTTCTTTTACAAAATTGTTACTTGTTAGGCTTTAAAGAAACTCTTGGTACAAAATATTTACATTTTAATATGAGCGGTTATACTCAAATGTTTTTACATTGGTTGGCATACAGGACTGGCATTCAAATGTTTTTACATTGGTTTGCATAAAGGACAGCTATGAAACACGTATTACTGATCTGAGACATTCTCTATTGTTTATTTATGATATGTCTTAAGTTTCTAGTTTTATAGTACATTTGGAAATAAAATGGATTTATGCATTTGTTTACAAAACTCACATGGACCTATTGGATATTTAAGCTGGTATGTTTAGGTCTACTACGCAGTCTACAGCTTGTCATCTGCAAATAGCAAAAGTTGTTTAATTTTTCTGGTTATTAGGCATTTCCGACCGACATCACTATGTATCGTATTGTTTGGAGTGTTATTTACAGTTTTTTATGCTATAGCGTTTTTAATATTTTGCGTCGAGGTAATAAGATTATTGCGTTCGTTTTTGTCGTTACACTTTCGTTGTATACGATTTCTTGCCAAGCACAAAGTTTTCGCCGCCATTGCATGTTGTTGTGACGGTGTAGTGTTAGTTTGTTTGGTTGCATGTTTGTCTGGGATGTGGCGCATGGATTTGAAGTGTTTTTGACGTTTGTGGTATTCACTTCGCGCGCGCGCGCGCGCGTGTGTGTGTGTTTGTATGTGTGTGTGTGTATGTGTGTGTGTGTGTGTGTGTGCGTGTGTGTGTTGTCTGTTTTTGTTTTTCGTTGTTTATTTTATCTACTGCCATTGTATCATACCCATTCTCCTTCGCTGAAACATGTGTGAGTGTAAACAAAACTACAAAGGTTTCTTGCACAAGGCGGAATTCCTTACCAACATAAATAGCTGTCTAGTAAAATTCATGGGAAGGAGGTCTTCCCGGAGGCATGCAAAGTAGTATCTGTCTGCCGACTGGCTCTACGGCTTAGGTCGGTCGTTTTTATTGGGTATTCTTTTTCAGGCGTTAGAGCTCGCTACCCCGCCTAGAGTAGCTTGATTACCCTATCGGAATAGGCACTTTGTCAGTCTTAGGTACTCACGACACACTCTCAAGCCCATACATACCGGAGGAAATGGCCTACCTTATGTCGATTTTTTGGTTGCATAACACCTGCGCTCCTCATCCATCGGTCCTGATGCTTCTGCAACGTCGACGCCACTGAAGCCGAAAAACTGTGGTTGTTCGGAAGGAGACGGGAGACCTGGAAGAGGCCACTCCGCAGGTATTGTTTCATAATCATTGAGGCAACCCGGCTGCTAGCAGCGGAAGGCGCTGGCGCTGTCATAACCTCCTGCCTGGAACATAAATTATGCGGCGACGTCAGCGCTAGCGGCGGTTGATACGGCACCAAAGGGCAGAATTGGTTTTGGTGGGACCTCCAGGTTTGATAACCATCGAAACGAATATACAGGGTGTAAACGATAATTGGTTACAACGTAACAAAGTGGTACAGAGGGAGTAGGGACGAACAATTTGAAAATGGACACTTTTGGTTCATCAATTCGGGAAACTAAAACAACTAGATGTATAACAACCTCGTAAGATAATTTCATTTTTGTCTCGCTGCCTGCGAGCGAAGTATTTGTCCTAGAGAAAAAAATGAATTGGACATTTTTGGAGGAAATTTAATGTTCTGTATTTTTTTATCAGTATACGTTTTCGCCAAGGGTCGTAATTTTCGAGTTATTCAAGAAAAACGTACAGAAGTGGCCGTCAAATACACACCGGACCACATTCTCACCCCGCACCTGTCATGATTTTTAGTATACATAACTCAGACAAATGCAGTCTGGCAACATTCGCTCTCATTAGGGCCCCCACAAACGGATACGTCCATTGCGATGCTGTACTCTGGAAAAGGACTAGTCTGGAAAGAAAATGTGCTGTCATTCATGTATCCAGCGTAGTTGATGGGAATGTAACTGTTAGCAAGCCTCCCTCAACTGCCGCGCCAAGTGAAGCAGTCCCTGCTAGTCCTGACGTCGTCACACGACTCATTCAGAAACTTGTCTTGACACAAAAAGCGTATTTCCTGGCTAGAGGTACGTGACGCGGCTGTAGGATACTTGCACCGCCAAGTGAACAATGCAGTATGTCATTTCTCTCCAGCGCTTGTCAAGTGGGGCCTTGAATATCCTGCATAGCGTTCAGAATGGCCATCCTGAATCCATCAGTTCCATATTCACACTGGACTGGAATAACGGCAGCAGGAATATCGCAGAACTATTAACTGCAGCCGCGATAGTTCACGACCCTGCCACTGTGGATTTTGTCCTTCTTACGTGAGGTATAACACGGTATTTTCACGAAACAACAACTCTCAGGTACGATTTCTAAATTATAAACTCGCTGCGTAATCTCTCCTTATATACAGAATGTAGATTTCGTTACCTCCACGCAGTTAGTACGGATGCCCTGAAATGCTAAACATTTGCATATCCAGTTCACAAACATTTCTGTAACGAAAGTCAAGGTGAAATTGTTTCCTGGTGCCATGAAATTGCATTAGGCAGAATTAAAGAAACTGAGCGTACGCATAGGACGGCCGTTTTTACAAGGCATAGCGGTTATGCTGCTTGAACCACAGCTACGCCAGAGAGAAGCGACGATCGTAGCACAACCATTGGTTAACTTCGGAGGCCATATCGATAGCATCATTAGCCGTATCTGCTGCAGTAACAACAGTAATAAATCCTGGTATGCAAGAGAACACCTGTCATGATATAGTGGCATCTTCCTTGGTACTGCATACAAACCAGTGTAATACTAGATAAGAATGTCAATGATTAAGCTGCCATGCTTAAAATGGAAACTAAGAACTGTAGGTAGAAAGTCCTTACGAAATCTACCGGAATCACGTAAGTGCCATGCCGCGGGCTCCGGATTTCTGACGCGATTTATCCTGTCAGCAATCGGTAGTTTAGTGCTCTACTTGTCTGGAATTTACATATCACGGAGAAGATCTTCACGTGGAGCCGGGCCTGGTACTTTCTGACGTTGCGAAATCTCTCCTTCGTAGTGCCTTCACCAGCTCTTCTTCATCTACTTCACGCACACTGCAATACTAATTTTATTGCTACAACATGGTTTTCTACTAACATAAATGTGTAAGAAGAATACAACAGCATTAGGAGTGTGTCCTATTCTAATCCAACAAAATACGTGAATACCTTTGAAAGGTGATTTTGCTTGAGATAGGAACCTCCTGGAAGAGTTCGAAACATGTATGTTCTAATCATAGAATCGTTAAGCGTGTCGTCCATGGGTATAAAGTGGCTTTCAAGGCATTCACTTCCAGGACAAATATGGTACACATACTCGAGGATGGTAATTTTAAAAGTTAGGTAGAAATCGTGTTGAGGCAGTAGAAAGGGTGCGGCATTCGTCCTACAAGAAGTGCTTGTATTTTGGAAACCTCGATGTCTAAATTCTGTGGAAGAATTTTTCTGAAACCTCTACCTGTTAACATCAAATACTCGTCGAAGTGGAAAATTTAACCTTTAGGAACTCAATACTGTGACTTAGGTCTTATCTTATTTTATTGTGTTAGTCCAACAGAATTCAGTATTTTCCATCAGAGTGACTAACCTAAGTTCGTTATTTTTTTTCTGGTGTGAGGATATGGTCATTTATAACTTGCCTTTCAAAGTACGATTACTCTTGGTTACAACGTCAATATTTATTTATTGTCTGAGAACTTTCGTCGTAAATAACCTTACCTTTAATTTCTGTTTTGATTTTTATCGCTTCATTATACTACGTACTTTTAAAAGTTAGGGCTAATCACATAATAGTAAAGATCTCCTCACTCATGAATATTATGCACCTTAACAACCAAGCTGTATTGCCTCTAGGAATAGTTACGACTCACCTAAAGCATCATACATTCCATCAGCCATCACAGCCGTGGCACATTGTAACATATTCAAGCCTTAAGGATAGCTCGTGTAGCTACACGCAGTAGAAGACTTGCATTTTCAGATCAGTTGCAGAACAGTGTGATGCAATACGGATAAATATGCCTGTATGTTAATTAATTACATGCAAACAGTTCTCGAGATCACTTTTATCTGCATTTACAGTGCCGCGATAAAACGCAATGAGTTATTCATGTTCTTTCCTTCCTTGTACTTGGGGCGTTGTGTAGCGCTCGCTTAGCGGAGAAAGTAGTTGTTAGCTTTTGAACTTTATTACGTCAAACTGTATTCCATTTAATGTATACATAAATTTGCTCTTTATTTTAAAACACTGCCATGAACATATAAACAACAATGTTGGTAAAAAAAATTCTTAAACCAATCTGATAAAGATATCTAACTAACTGAACATGCCAAATTAAATTTTTATTGTTCATCACATTTTGTATCGTAGCTTACGACTCAATTGAATAAATAAATTTTTTTAGTGCTCAGTTTAGCTACAGTTAATATTATTTTCTGTGGAATCACATAGTTATTATTAAAGTCATGTCAATTTACTTAGAATTTTTACTGGCTTATCTGTAACGTGGAGATATTTTCATTTGTGTTACGTGTTCTTCGTATCTCTATGATCATTGTCGTGATGTGTTGATGTACCGCTACCTCGAAACCAGACTGTCTCTGATCGAGGACGTCCTGAAGATGTCTGCTTAACTGCTACCCCCCATATCAATAGTAACATACTAGTGTAGCCAGTACTAATCCGGTCGTAAAACAGAGAGCTGACCGTGCTGTAGCACCTAGATTATACACGGAGGTTAGTTTAGCCACTTTCTTATGTGCTACCGCGAAGAAGTGAACGGTAACTGTCTATTTACCTGTCTTCAGTAGTGTTTGCTATTTTTTTCTAAGTGTTTATTATTTTACGGGCCTGAATGTCACGCAAGAAGACTTTCTAGTGTAGTGATAGTATCAGCGAAATACACTACGTAGATTGTAACTGGCAGCTATTTGATTTAGTACTATATTTACTACCGTATAGTTGAACGTAGGTTAAGGTGCATAAGGATACCACCTCTAGTTTACGAATGCTGGGGGTATTAGCGACTGCCCGTAAAATGTTGGAAACTGCATTTCCGCGGTCTTTAAGATTGACACTGCTACCCTAAGTTGCAGTAGCGTTGAGGTACCTGCAAGGTAAGCTGCCGCAGCTCTTAAAATTGCGTGGAAAACACGACGTCGCACCGCCAGGGTGGTCAACGTTCACCTGAGTATGGAGGGGGAACGGTGGTACGGTAGTATAGTTTTGGGCGGAAGACTAAAATTGCTACCACCCTTACGGATGCCCCTATTCCTTAAATACAGGTATGAGGTTTTACCTATTGCTTTCTGCATAGCTGAGCCTACACAGAACGCATCGTCTGTTGGTATTGGGACCGTTCTCCCTAAAATAATCATACAAGAGCACACGGTAAGCAATGGAGCTCTAACGCTAGACGGATGATGGAATATAGATTTCATGTCGGGAATGAAAGCAAGTATCCACTCGATATGCTTGTTGCTAGGACCTACCACATGTCTGGGGCTGTTGAGTGCACTGGATACAGTAGACTGCGAATCGAGGTTCATTTCGGACCGAATGTTGTGAGGCCATTCTCGTTTCCTAGGCTTACTTAGTAAGGATACTTAACCTCGCACCTCGATAAGAGTTGAGTTAGGTTTTTGCAGCATCATTCCTAAATACAATGGTGGACATTTAGTTGGGAGCCGTATGGAGGGCTTCAACCAGAGGACCAGACAATTCTGTGGCGATCTTGGATGCGGATTACTCCACTTCTGCTTTCGGAGGTTCCTTCCTTAATAGGTCAGGCATGCACTACGAGCCTGAAGCGACAACAACGGTTATATTATATATGTGGCGTGCACACGTGGCGTTTTCTAGGGTAAAGAAACCTCTCCACAGCCTTGACAAATTATGTACTGATTTCATAGCAATGAGGATATCATTCACTTTAATTGCAGAGAGTGGCATTCGTCTTAGCAGATCGGAGTAAAGAAATGTTAATACCGTATTACACTGCCCAGTCACACTTATGTGACCACCTGTCTAAAGCCTGAATAGTGATATTTGGCAGCGTGGACCACTGCGAGACATTCAGGAAGAGAGTGAGAGAGGTTCTGAGAGCTACCGACGTGGATGTGGAGCCATGCCAACTCCAGTACATTGGCCAGCTGAGCCAGGTTCCTCGGCTGAGGATATGTGGCTCGAACAGCCAGATCGAGGTGGTAACGCAAATTCTCGATTGGGTTTCTACATCTACATACATACTCCGCAATCCACCATACGGTGCGTGGCGGAGGGTACCTCGTAGCATCTTCTCTCCCTGTTCCACTCCCAAACAGAACGAGGAAAAACTGACTGCCTATATGCCTCTGTACGAGCCCTAAGCTCTCTTATCTTACCTTTGTGGTCTTTCCGCGAAATATAAGTTGGCAGCAGTAAAACAGTACTGCAGTCAGCCTCAAACGCTGGTTCTCTAAATTTCCTCAGTAGCGATTCACACAAAAAACGCCTCCTTTCCTCTAGAGACTCAGACCCGAATTCCTGAAGCATTTCCGTAACACTCGCGAGATGATCAAACCTACCAGTAACAAATCTAGCAGCCCGCCTCTGAATTGCTTCTATGTTCTCCCTCAATCCGACCTGATGGGGATCCCAAACGCTCGAGCAGTACTCAAGAATAGGTCGTATTAATGTTTTATAAGCTGTCTCCTTTACAGATGAACCATATATTCCCAAAATTCTACCAATGAACCGAAGACGACTATCCGCTTTCCCCACAACTGCCATTACATGCTTGTCCCACTTCATATCGCTCTGCAATGTTACTCCCAAATATTTAATCGACGTGACTGTGTCAATCGCTACACTACTAATGGAGTATTCAAACATTACGGGATTCTTTGTCCTATTCATCTGCATTAATTTACATTTATCTATATTTAGAGTTAGCTGCCATTCCTTACACCAATCACAAATCCTGTCCAAGTCATCTTGTATCCTCCTACAGTCACTCAACGACGACACATTCCCGTACACCACAGCATCATCAGCAAACAGCCGCACATTGAAACCACCCTATCGAAAAGACCATTTATGTAGATAGAAAACAACAGCGGACCTACCACACTTCCCTGGGGCACTCCAGATGATACCCTCACCTCCGATTAACACTCACCATCGAGGACAACGTACTGAGTCCTATTACTTAAGAAGTCTTCGAGCCACTCACATATTTGGGCAATAGACTCGCGATAAATGCAAGCTAAGTAAGGAGCCAATGCAGTAGAGTGCTCTCTGTGAAACCGAATTGGAATCCCATCAGGACATGGCGATTTATTTATTTTCAACCCATTCAGCTGCTTCACAACCCCAGGGATGTCTATCACTATGTCCTCCATACCGGAATCTGTGCGAGACTCAAACAGCGGTATGTTTGTACGATCCTCCTGCGTGAAAGATTTCTCAAATGCTAAAATTAAAATTTCAGCTTTCGTTTTGCTGTCTTCGGTTGCCAGGCACGACTGATCAGTGAGTGACTGGATGGAAGCCTTCGACCCGCTTACAGATTTTACGTAAGATCAGAATTTCCTTGGGTTTTCAGCAAGATCTTTTGCTAAGGTATGATGGTGGTAGTGGCTGTATGCTTCGCGCATCGCTCATTTTACAGCAGCACGAATCCCTACTAACTTTTGCCTGTCCTCGTTCTCCCACTCTTTCTTGTACCGCGAGTGCAACTCTCTTTGCTTCCTGAGCATTCTCCGAATTGCGCTGTTAAACCACGGTGGGTCTTTTCCGTCCGTAACCCACTTTTTCGGCACATACATGTCCAATGCGTGATTTACAATGTGTTTACACTTTGCCCATAATTATTCCACGTCCATCGTACCGGAAGTAAATGAAGTCGATTCATTTACTAAGTGGGATGCTAACAAGTGCTTATCTGCTCTTTCTAGTAAGAATACTCTCCTAGCCTTATTGACCGATATTTTAACTTTCGTAACCATAGTCGTAATGACAACATCATGATCACTAATCCCTCTCTCAACGCTGACACCGTCGATGAGGTCTGGTCTGTTCGTGGCTACCAGATCTAAAACATTTCCATTACGTGTTGGTTGTCGATTTAGCTGCTCAAGACAGTTTTCGGATAATGTGTTCAAAAGTACTTCACGCAACGGCTTGTCTGTACCGCTTATAATGAATCCATAGACATCCCAGTCTATACTAGGTAGGTTGGAGTCGCCTCCGACTAATATAGCATGATCCGGGTACTTCTGCGATACAGAATGTAGACTCTCTTTGAATGATTCTAGAACTGTCACGGTGGAACCTGGTGGCCGGTAATAACACCCAACAATTAACTTTATTCCTCCTAGCCCCGTTAAACGTGTCCAGATAACTTCACAATCACACTCTGCTTCGATCTCGGAAGAGATTTTTGTCAACTGCAATGAAGACACCACCTCCTACGGTGTCTAATCTGTCTTTTTGATACATGTTCCAACCCTCACTAAATATTTCAGAACTTCCTATCTGAGGGTTCAGCCAGGTCTCAGTCCCAAGAATAATTTGTGCGCCACACGCTTCCTGGAGGGCAGTAAATTCAGGAACTTTATTCCGAACACTCTGAAAATTTACTGCTAATATCTTGATAGCTGAAGTGTCTTTACACTGAGCGCGTCCTGATTTCCCTGCCTGCACGTCGACTGGTGAGTATTCATCAGGACACTTCGCACTACTGCCTAGCCTAAAAAACCCCCATGTGCACGCCACAAGTACACTCCTACCCGAGTAGCCGCTTCCTTTGTATAGTGCACCCCTGAACTATCTAGGAGCGTCCTACAATTCCCCACCCAATAGCGCAAGTCTCGATATCTGCAGCCAAGACCGTCACAGAGTCGACGAAGCCTCTGGTTGAGACCCTCCACTCGGCTCCAAATCAAAGGACCCCGATCCACTCTGGGAACGGTGCTGCAAATAGGGAGCTCTTCTTGCACCCCACGTACGAGGCCGGCGGTCTGCACCAAATCCGCCAGCCGCCCGTACGAACTGATGATCGCCTCAGAACCCAAGTGACAGGCATCACTGGTGCCGACGTGAGAAACTACTTGCAGACGACTGCACCCCGTATGCTCGATAGTCGCAGGCAAGGCCGCCTCCACATCTTGGATGAGGCCTCCCGGCAGACAAACCGAGTGCACGTTGGAATTCTTTCCAGCCCTGTACGCTATTTCCCAAAGGGGCTCCATCACCCGCCTAACGTTGGAGCTCCAAATAACCAGCAAGCCTTTGCCCCCGTGTGCCTGCTCGGGCCCTGTTGAAGGAGCGGCCACCCGCCCACTGACAGGATGAACGGGCGAGGCCAGCCGGGCAGCCCCCACATTGGCCCTCCGCCTCGAGCGACGCGAACGCGTTGCAGTCCGCTACTCAGCCTGAGGTGAGGGCGGCCCCAATGCGCCGGGTACACTAGAAGGTGCCTCGGCGGCTGAGTCAGTGGGGGCAGCAAAGCTGGGGTGTCTCAAGCGTCGCGCCAAACCCTTCGCCGTCGCTGCATCTCGAGGCAGCAGCCTGAAGGCGGCTGACCGTGGCCAACAGCACGCTCAGCTGCTCGCGAACCGCGGCCAGTTCCTCCTGTGCCCCCACACAGCACGCACACAACCTATCCATCCTACTGCTAATATCTGTACGTATAGAGTTGCGACAAATAAAACAGCAATATGTGACTGCACAGTTGCGTCACCAGCGCCTGATGGAGCTGCGATATATGAACGATTACTTACGAACTAAGCAATCAAATGACCACGACTACGCCACTATACAGATATTACAATGCGATCCTTCCCCTATTAAAATTTGATACTATCCCTTTCTAATTCGAAAACACGCAAAGATCCGAAAAATTTCACCACGCAAGCACACAAACACACAAAGTAATTTGAATTAAACCTGCGGAACTAATAAGAAAATCTGAATATACGACTAGTTCTGCTACTGCTGCTCGCACACGTCACTCTGCAAACATAGATGAAACTGCACTGGCCTCTATCTGCTGCTAACTGACTCTACGAAATAAACAGAAAGCACTGGCTGTCCAAAAGAAACAACTAACTAACGACTCCGCGAATTTATACTCTACAGCTATCAATAATCAATATTATTCCTCTCAAATACGAGAATACGCAAGGATTTTATGTAATTAAATATGCAAGCGCACAAATACTCGGAAAGAAATTAAGAATCAAACTACAAAACAAATATGAAAGCTAAATATGCGACTCGCTTCTGCACTACTGCTGCACTGATACTTCACCAGTGGATGCTCAGACTCTGGGGAGTCTGGAGGCCAGAGGAATAAGGTAAACTCATCCTAGTGCTCTTCGAAACCGCGTACGTACACTCAGACCTGTGTGACATGTTGCATTGTACTGCTGGTAGAAGTCATCGTGCAAAAAAAAAAAAAAATTTACTGCGTGAAGGGGTGGACATGGTCCCCGAGGATAGAAAAAGCACTTGTATTAATCTGCTGTGTCTTCCAAAATGACCAGATCACAGAGGGAATGCCATGTAAACATTCTCGAGATCATAACGTTCCCTCGTCTGTCCTGGACAACATAGTTGCTGGGTGTTTTCCGCGTGTTTGTTTTCAGATATTTCACGCCGTACACGCTAACGGTCATCTGTCCGATGGAGCATGAAACATGATTCCTCTGAAAAGGCCATCAGTCGCTTCTCATTGGACGTGCATTTGCAGTTCTGGCGTGCATATTCCTTTGTCGCCGATAAACAGCACTTAGTATGGGTGCATTAACCAGCCACATGCTTTGGAGGCCCATACGCAGCAACGTTCGCTGTATGGTCTTTGAGGAGAACTGGTTCATCCGGGTGGTTAGTTGCTCAGGAGTTGCCCGTCTATTGGCCTGTACACATATCCGCAGCCGGCGATCACCCCTGTCCTCTATAGCCCGTAGTGCACCACAGTTGCCTCGGTGCCAGTTTTGGATAGCGCCATATTGCCATGCACGATATACTTTTACCAGAGCGACACGCGAACGGTTTGCACACTTAGCCATTTCGGAAATGTTTCCACCGTTGGCCCGAAAGCCAATGATCACGCCCTTTTGCACGTCACATACATCACTCCGTTTACATATTACGGCAACAACTTCACTTTTTTCCTCGTCGCCGCGATATCGCTTTATACTCTCCACTGATAGTGCGGCCACCTGCCATCTATGAGTCGTTATTGCATGTGGCGTCTAACATAGGTGCTAGTCACATTAATGTGTCTGGACCGCGTAGTTACGAGTAAGAGCGTCTGTGGAAAGATCCCAGAAATAGTCACGTTTACAAATTGGAATTTATTTATTTCTTTATTTTCGTGTACAAGACTTACACAATACAAATTAGCAAAAATAATTTAAAAAATCTTCCAGGCACTGCTAATTTTCTGTTAGAAGGACTGTAAGCTCCAGAATCCCACTGTCTTGCTGGCCATATCACTTGCTGCGTAAAGATCTTCTGTGGTACAAGGAACAGGCAGATATCGGCAAACCAAGAGATTTTGTGTGTCACCTATAGGGCTCATCGTCACTCACGAATCGCCGCTCCACGAGTAACGCTTTACAACGTAACAATCAGTTTAGAGCCTTCTACGTCACATAGGGAAAATGAAAGCTCTCAGCCGGTTCCTCTTCCTCGGTTAATGAATTTCGCCATAGCTCCGTTCGATGAGCTCCAGGTCCTGGCGGAATTACTGATACGTACATGAAGGTCCTCCTTTATATCAATCGAGCTTTTAGTGGTTCATATCCAAACAGGGGTGTATGGGATCGATTTCCCATTTGTTTTTGTCCATTTCTGTAACTGTTCTTCTGCTGAAGTGAGGTGGCGCTGTACTCATAATTTGACAAATTTTGGTGATAGGAGTTGGTCGTAGGCAGCAAGTCACAATGCGGCCAGCCGAATTGAACGCCATATCCACCTCTATTGCATGTGTGGAATTTCATGAAACTGGTGCTGGGAATTCTGCTGCAAAGAAGCAAAGTCCTAGAGCAGACGTACGGAGGAAATTTGGCTATGAGCCACAAGTACTGAAAGTGTTTCTTGGCAATGATTCCTGACTGTGAGACTTCGATCCCCCCTTACTCCCACGGATTTTGGGATAGTGTAGTGGCATAGTAATTGTCCTGTATAGATAATATTTAACATCCTCCCGGAGTCCTGGTTTCCCAAATGATAGGCACAAAGCTGTGTCTTTCCTGGACTTCGCTATCGTCGGTTATCATCATGAGAAAAATGTTCCGATATAACGAGGAACAAAAAGCTAGCAGGCAAAAGAAATAAATTTCTGCCACATTATACATCAACAGAAGAAAGCGTGTTGCAAAGGCAGGAAGTACACGGGAGGCGGAGGCGTGTTTATAGAAGTAAATATTAAGATAAACCTAATAATATTCGTGCGCATTCCGAATGTGAAATAATACGGGCGAAGGTAACAGAAACGAATGGATTGAACACAGTAATCGCATGCTTCTACAGACTTTCAACCTCAGACGTCATCTGGCGGAGAATTTTAGGGAAAACATGAAGAAAGTCGCATATAAATTTTCTGTTCATGTTATTAGGAGGAGATTTCAGCTTGCCAGCTACAGGGTGACAGACTAATGTGATTAAGTCGGATGGTAAGGACGTGGAACTTTTTTTGTATCGTTATAAGTGCCTTACCCAAAATTACCTTAAGCACTTAAACAGTTCATCACATGGTTACAAACGCATCCGTACGTTCTATTAAGTTACTGAAGAGAAGGGAGTCAGTGATAATAAGGCCCTTGTAACCTGATTGACTACAAGTGTGAATGGGAATTCCAAGGCAGGCGACGAGAATTTTCTCGTTAGTGCATGCGACAAGTAACCGATATCAAAGAACGTGAGTAGAAAACAATAAAGATTCATCTAAGAGACTGTCATTGTTATCTTTAAATGGTCAACGTTCAAGAATATTGAACAAAATACATACACGGGTACGTGCGGAGCTGTTACTTGTGAGGGATGATGAAAACCCGCCGTGGTTCAACAGCCACGATTGTAAGCTACTCCGACAGTAAAGAGAGTTCTCTCACATATTTAAATATAGCCAAACTGAGCGTTAGGAGAGGCATACATGATGCGTTCAATAAATTCGTAATTAAAATAACCGTTATGACAGAAAATACTAAGATGTTTTCGTTTTATCTGAAGTCAGTAAACAGATAAAAGCCGTCTACCTATTTTCTTGGTGACCGTACTGGGAATGAAACCGAAGATAACAGAGAGAGGTCCCTCACAAGAGGGAGGCGTGAACGCGTTATGCACCGGAGAACATTATCGAATATGATCCTTTTCGTGGTTCGGGTGTTTTGGTGTTGGGAGACATAAAGTAGCATGGGCATACTGACCTCCAAATCTTTGAACTCTTTAAACACTGCACAATCGCCAATCAACGTTACTGTGACACTGCACTCCTTTCCCATGCGCGTCTTTTCATAGGTGCCTTCGGGTCTGTTTTCATTTTACTGGAGGACAACGCGAGGACACATCGAAGAGCATAGATGGAGAAGGTCTCGTGACGAGAGGATAATCGGTGAATTTACTGGCCTTCCTGTTCCCCAGAATTAAATCCCATAGAGCACGTGTGGGATATGTTGTGGAGAAGTATTTCAGCATGTTCACATGCACCAACGACCATTCAGAAATTTTCAAAACGCTGGTGGACGAGTGGAACGCCCTTCACAGGAACTCCATACCAGTCTTAAGGCCAACAAGTGAGCACGTTGCAGAGCGTGCATTGCCGACCATGATGATCGGACACCCCTTTCAGAAGCCTGTCCCACTTTTTGTAATGTCAAGGGGTTGATCATGAATCGCGGTTGATGCAGGTGTTGTCTTTGAATGAAAGTGTCATTTCTGCTCTTGTCATTGCATTTTTCTGTATGTGTTACCTTCTGCACTACAATATAGCATATTTCTAAGTTTGGTCCAAGTTTCATTGAGTTATATTACTTCGCAGTGAAACATATGCAGATGTTGCTTTCGTGTATATCCATATTTATGACCACTATGTCCTTCTGTACATAACGCCGGCCGATGTGGCAGAGCGGTTCTAGGCGCCTAAGTCTGGAACCGCGCGATCGCTGCGGTTGCAGGTTCGAATCCTGCCTCGGGCATGGATGTGTGTGATGTCCTTAGGTTAGTTAGGTTTAAGTAGTTCTAAGTTCTAGGGGACTGATGACCTCAGATGTTAAGTCCCATGGTACTGAGAGCCATTTGAACCATTTTTTTTCTGTGCATATTTCCTGAAGTTTCTATGGAGAGGCTCTTTTCAAAATTAATTATCATCTCTGCAGCATATATTCTATTATACCTAACACAGTAACCAACCAGCAACTAAAATTTACTCTAAAACAAAAGGCTACAACAGAAACGCTTATATTCCACTGCAGTAAATTAACTTTGGTCGTTCCATGATACTCGCGCATGGTCCTGCCTTGGTGCCCTTACTAGATGGCAGGTCCTCTGTCCTCTTCAGACACTTATTAAGGGGCATCAAACCAACCTGTCTTACATTTCTAAAATCTGAATTTGCATACTTGCAAATTAATGTCATTTCGCTACCGTATCACACTGTTATGCGAAGTAGATAGACGGACGAATATGTACCGGCACATACATGCATGCATATCGCAATTCTGTTCATCTCACGTAGAAGCTTCTGGGCTGTGAAGAGGCCAGCTGCTCACAATAGCAGCAGGTGGAGTGACATCTGATCACTGGGAATTACTGGCAGAGTAGGCCTACCGACCCATGGCTGGCGGCTTTCTCTGTTGACGTCGGGTCTCAGGGACCACTGCGATAGGCGCTCGCTATTGTTACAATGGCTGGGGGCAGTTTTCTCGCGAAACCCTCATGTTTTGGGCAGGAAAGTGCCAGCTCGAGGCCACGATTGTGCTATTCTGCGGGACGTTTCGGACAAATGGTAGCCTAGCTCCACGGCAGAGACGACAGTATGCCGCAAGACAGCGTGCTAATGAGAACTACTACTCGTGGTCTGCCGCTACGTGGAGATGGGCTGCGCCTTGGGGACCGATCAAAGGGCGAGCGTGAAAAGAAAACTGTTTGTCAAGATGGCCGGACAAGTCAAACAGCATATGAAATTACTCTGCAGAAAGGGCAGTCGAATACGCGACCGACTCCTGTTACGACCATGGTCCACCTACCTCAGTTCTCTTGCGCCCTCCACCCAGAGAGCAACCACTCCGCTTGTGACAGAACTCGGCCATTAGTCGTCGATAAACAAAGCTTCGACAATTGTGACCTTACAATAAAATCGTCTAGATTCCCGCTACCATACTCCATCAACCTTAGTGCCAATACCATTCAGTGACAACAATGAGTTACCTACGGAGGGTGGACAGAAATAAAGAAAGACAGCGGTAAATGCTGAAGCATACAGGTAATGCAATTTCTAACCAAGACAGCAGGTTTCACCTTTACATTTGACCACTAACGGCATCTGTGCAATGCCCTTAACACTCTGCAAGTGTCAGTCGTGGTCAGAACAGTGTTCTCTGTAGTACTGAGAGCATTAGGTCAGAGTTAAGTGAATTCGAATGTGGACAAGCTGTTGGTGCTCTTAGGGTGGATGCTTCCACAACTATGGTAGCCGAAACGTTCAGTGTTTCAAGAGGCACCATATCGAAGATTAATACCGCATGCAGGGAAAGCGGAAGATCATCATCCGGTAAGTCACAAAACGGACGGAACTGCGTGTTGAGTTAGAGTGACGGATGGTCGCTGAAGAGGATTCTGACGAAAAGTAAGAGGATGATAAGAGGAATACAGCAGCAAAATTCACCGCAGAACTGAATGTCACACTCGCGGGCCCTGTAAGCACCAAAAGAACACGAGGGGAGATCTGTAAACTAGGAACTGGAGGACGAGCTAGAACTCCAAAACCACTCATCAGTAACACAGGTGCCCGTAACTGGAAAATGTGGTCCCGAAGCCATAAATCTAGGACTATGGAGGTATAGAAAAAACGCATTAGGTCGAATGAGTCTTGGTTCACAGTGTTTCCAACTTCCGGTCCACTTTATGTTCAATAATAAAACACTGCATGGTTAGATGATGATCTGGGCAGCCATATGGCGGTAGTCCGTGGGCCTCATGGTTATTCTGCCAGGTCGCATTATTGCCAAGGATTATGAGACCATTTTACCTGATTGGCTCCATATCATGGTACAATGTTAGTTCCCCAATGGTGGTGCTCTGTTCCAAAGCGACTGGTTCCTGTTTACACAGTTCGCATCGTCCACGACTGGGTTTGCGAGCGCGAAAATAAGTTTTCGCATCTTCCCTGGTCACTATGGTCACATAATGTCAATATAATTGATCCCTTGTGGTCTACGATGGTGAAAAGGGTACGTGATCGCTATTCACTCCTATCATGGTTGCATGAACTTGCCACTAATTTGCTGGAAGACTTGTACAAGCTTCCACTGAAAACCATATAGGACCTTGTGGCGTTCATGTTACATCTCCGACTACTTTTTTCAGTATTTTGTTGTTAAACTTTAAGGTGCAGAATAGGATGATTCACGCTGCTGTCAGGTAGCGAGATGCGTACACGTCACGCAATGTGACACCTGGTCTCAGAGCGTGAGAACGGTGGGATGATTAAGGGCCGTATCGTCCTGGAAATTACAGAGACAGCAGAGATTCAGCTGTGAGACTTGGCCCGAAGAACCATAACCTTCATTGTTTATACCTACTGTTTGAATGTTAATATAAATCTCTAACAATGCTGTTGATGGTACTTGCACTAAGAACTTGTTAACAATAATGTCTATAACGATTTTGGAACATATATTGTGTTCGAATATTATGAATATCCTCGAAGAAAACGGTCTATTGAGACAGAGTCATCACGGATTTAGAAAACAATGTTCTTGAGAAGCACAGTAGCTCTTCACACACACGATGTGTTGAGTGTTCTTGACAAGGTATTCCATATTTCCAAAAGACTTTTGACACTGTACCACACAAGCGGCTTGTAGTGAAAATACGTGCTTATGGAATATTGTCTCAGTTATGTGACTGGATTCGTGATTTCCCTTCAGAGAGGTCACATTTAGTAGTAAATGACGGAAAGTCATCGAATAAAACAGGAGTGATTTCTGGCATTCCCCAAGCTAGGGTCATAGGCCGCATGCTGTCCCTTATCTATGTAAACTATTTTGGAGACAATCTGAGCAGCCGTCTTAGGTTGTTTCCGGATGATGCAGTCGTTTATCGTCTAACAAAATCATCAGGAGATCAAAACAAATTGCAGATCGATTTAGAAAACGTATCTGAATGGTGCGTAAATTTTAAATTGACAATAAATATTGAAAAGTGTGAGGTCGTCCACATGAGTGCTAAAAGGAGTCCGTTAAACTTCGGTTAAACGATAAATCAGTCAAATCTAAAGGCCGTAAATTCAACTAAATACCTAGGAATTACAATTACGAACAATTTAAATGTTAACAGACACATAGAAAATATTGTGGGGAAGGCAACCAAAGACTGCGTTTAATTGGCAGAACACTTAGAAAATGTAACACATCTACTAAAGAGACTGCCTACACTACGCTAGTCCTCCAGTTTTTGTGTACCGCTGCGCTGTCTGGGATCCTTACCAGATAGGATTAACGGAGTACATCGAGAAAGATCAAAGAAGAGCAGCAGGTTTTGTATTATCGCGAAGTGGGGGAGAGAGTGTCACTGGTATGATACAGGATTTGGGGTGGACACTTTTAAAACAAAGGCGTTTGTCATTGCGGTGAGGTCTTCTCACGAAATTTCAATTACAAACTTTCTCCTCCAAAAGCGAAAATATTTTGCTGATGCCGACCTACATAAAGAGAAACGATCATCACAATAAAGTAAGTGAAATCTGAGCTCGCATGGAAAGATATAGGTGTTTGTTTTTTCCGTGCGCTATTAGAGATTGGAATTATAGAGAATTATTGTGAAGGTGGCTAGATGAACCCTATGCCAGGCACTTAAGTGTGGTTGGCAGGGTATCCATGTAGCTGTAGATGACTTTCAATTCGCATTCAGAGACTAATTACAAATTTAAGTGAATATTCATAGTCACTGGCAGACACCAAGAACCAACTACAAGCGCGCCTTGAGAGGGCAGATGGCAAACCGTTAAGATACGTAACTACTACGAGTAGTCTAAGATTTTTTTCCGGTGAGGCAACATGTTATTGTTTGAAGTGCGGTTTCGTCTAGAAACGGATTAGAATTGCTAAAAGATGCCTCGGAAAAAGTATATATGCGATCTCGTGTGAATTCTAAAATCACGTGGAGCATTTTGTTCTGACTTTTCACGATGCTCTCGAAGTAATTAGCATCCAGAAAATTTTCTGAGAGTCTTATTAGTAGACTGGTTCTCTGAATAACTTTCTTGGTTTTGTGATTCTGTCAGTAAAAGGAAAAGCCAAATGGTATCCCAATATTTCGTAATTAAATTTTTAGTTGAACTGATATTTTTCCTAATTGCCACTTCGTTATACACTTTAGCGCTCGCGGCCGATGCAGAAGAAACCAACTGGGAAGACGGCTACGAGTCATATGTACAAGACAAGTAGTGCTAGTGAATTTGAGCGCGGCTATTACACTCACAAATCAACCGTGTTTGCATTTACCGTGAAACCGCTAACAGTTTGAGTATTTAATGCCTCAAGTACTACACTTGGCTTCCGTTACAGTCCTCATATTTGTTAAAAACTGTATTTATCCATTCCGAGACGACTGGAAGCTGTTTTGAATGCCAACGGTCATCCTGAACGGTATTAGGGATAGAAATATGCTGCGTTTTCTTATGTCTCCATGTTTTTTTTTCCGCCTCTTGTAGGTCTGTATGTCCCGAGAGATTTTAAGTGATATGGCGACACAAATTTAGCTGTGTTAATTCGGTTGCCAGACAGAAAAATTATCGTAAAAATTAAGGAAGTGTAATTTACACACGAAGGAGCTCGCTCACTAGAACCTTGCTTGACTAATTATTAGAAAGTATTCTAGGACTGGGATCCTGACCAAATTGGGCAATGGCAGATGCCATGCAGAAAAGGAATACACGATTTGTCTTTATTATTCACATCGAAAGCGTCACAGAACAGTTAAAAGAAGTGCAGGGGAAGACGATACGAGAAAGTAATTGTGTATCGCAGACAGTCTTACTCTCCAGATTACAAGTGCTCGTGTTTCATTATGAGTCAAGAAAAAATTTCTTCCTTGGAAGTAAATTTACCTTCATATTCACAACTGGAGGTTAGAGGAAAACTGGCTTATACAGGAGGATATTGGCAGTCTTTGTTCTCTCCCAGCTAGTGCGCGAGGATCAGAAAAGGGAGAGAGATCTTGATACATTATGTACTTTTGCCAGATATCTTAGGAGCTTTGAGTAGCGTATGTTAAGCTGTGAATACTTTTGTGTCGTTTTCCGTTATAATGTGTAATTTCGCTCTTCATTTCACACAACTTGCTAACGAGAGCATATACTAACCGAAGGCAGCTATTAGATCGGTATTTATATAATTGTTGTCTGATTTCCACTGTTGCATTTCGGTGTGGAGTCACATAACTACAGCAGCCCTATGGTGATTTGCGTGAGTTACGGAATGATGAGATAAATTACAGGAGCCTGAAAACTTCCAAAAATTTTGTACAGACATTTACTAAATGAAGTAAACGCCGCTGTATTCGTTACTGTTAAACGTTGTTGTACAATCACTGCAGCACGTTTTAGGCGTTATTAATGGAGAGTGACACTGGACTTGTAGCAGTGTCCACGATTAATCAGTTTTACAAGCTTCTATTTGTATTTTGCGAATCTTTTAATCACAGTAGGTCATCATCAAACAATACAATTGTTTGTCATCTCATGTACTACTATAAATATAATCTTGATATTGAATACAGAAATATACCAACTTCATTATTATTGATAAATAGCGAAACCTGTCAATATGTTATAGTACTTCACAGTAGTGTGTTTACATTGTGAATACTAAATTTGTCAGTTAAGGCAGATCGACTTGTTGTAATGTTTTTAGCAAGTTATCCGACGTGGAATAAGGTGTTTTTGGACTTCTGGATGTAAAAGAACGAACCCCCAAAATTACAGAGCAGTATACTTAACATTGGTTTGCTGTAAAGTTCTAGAACATTTTCTGAGTTCGAATATAACAAATTTTCCAGAGATAAGAAATCTTATGTCCACGGATCAGTACGATTCTAGAAAGCATTGCTCATGTGAAGCTCAGATTGCCATTATCTCTCATGTTATACTGCGAACTATGGATGAAGGGCAACAGGCAGATTCCATATTTCTAGGTTTCCGAAAATCGTTTGACACGGTACACCACTGCAGGCTGTTACCGATTGTACGAGCATACAGAATATGTTCCCAGACTGGCTTGAAGACTTCTTAAGTAATAGAACCCAGGATGTTCTCCTCGACGGCGAGTGTTCTTCAGCGACAAGTGTATCGTCGGCAGTGTTCCAGAGTAGTATGGTAAGACCACTGTTATCTTCTATATATGTAAATGTTTTGGCGCACAGGGTGGGAGGCAGTCTGTGGTTGTTTGCTGATGATGCTGTGGTGTATGGGAAGTTGTAGAAGATGAAGACGACTGACTGTAGGGTGATACAAGATGACTTAGACAAAATTTCTAGTTGTTTGCTGAATGATAGCTAGCTCTAAATGTAGAAAAATGTAAATTAATGAGAATGAATAGGAAAATCAAACCCGTAATACAGAGATGCATCATTAGTAGTGTCCTGCTTAACACGTCCACATCGTTTAAATATCTGGTCGTAACGTTGCAAAGCGATATGAAATGAAATTATCATATGGGGATTGTGGTAGTGAAGGCGAATGGGTGACTTCGGTTTGTTGGGAGAATTTTAGGAAAGTGCGGTTTATCTGTACAGGAAACCGCATATAGAACGCTGGTGTGGCTTACTCTTGAGTACTAGTCGAGTGTTTGAGATCTGCACTAGGTCGGAGTAAGGGAAGATATCGAAGCAATTCAGAGGCGGGCTGTTAGATTTGTTACCAGAAGGTTCGAACAGCATGCAGGTGTTACGGAGATGTTCCGGAAACTCAAGTGGGAATCCCTGGAGGGAAGGCGACATTGTTTTCGAGGGACACCACTGAGAAACTTTAGAGAACTGGAGTTTGAAGCTGTCTGCAAAACGATCCTGTTGTTGTCAACTTACTTTTCGCATAAGAACTACAAAAATACGGGAAATTAGGGCTCAAACGGAGGCATGGTTCAAATGGCTCTGAGCACTATGGGACTCAACTGCTGAGGTCATTAGTCCCCTAGAACTTAGAACTAGTTAAACCTAACTAACCTAAGGACATCACAAACATCCATGCCCGAGGCAGGATTCGAACCTGCGACCGTAGCGGGCTTGCGGTTCCAGACTGCAGCGCCTTTAACCGCACGGCCACTTCGAACGGAGGCATATACTCATTCGTTTTCTCCTTGCCCTATCTGCAAGTGGAACGGGAAAGGAAACGAATAGTTGTGGTATTGGGTACCGTTCTTCAAGCACCGTACGGTGCTTTGCGGAGTGTGGTTGTTTGCTGATGATGCTGTGGTGTATGGGAAGTTGTAGAAGATGAAGACGACTGACTGTAGGGTGATACAAGATGACTTAGACAAAATTTCTGCTACCCCATTGAAAGGGGTAGCAGAAATAAAGCGATTCTACAAAGAAGATATTGGTGGTTCAATATGGCTTACAATAAATAGTTACAAGCAGTGGGGCACCACTATCTAGAAACGTACCTTTTGTTGTTGGGCCTCGCTGAACGGCTCTATCCAGACCTAGCAACAGAGAACAGTAGAAAACCAGGTTAGTGATGTAATGGATAAGTTCAATTCCAGACTGTGAAAAAAATTTTAAAAATCACTTTCAGTACACCATAGACAACCATAGTGGTTATTAGACGTATATTTTACGTATTTCATTATGCGGCTAATATTTAATTAAGGATAGTAGGACTTTATCTTTTGTACTTTTTATTTCATTTCAGTACGGGGTCCAATCGCTGTTATTGGAGGTGTTAAGCTTTCAATGCCAGCAGTTTCAGTTTAACCCACATTGCTGGGAAAGGCGCATCACTCTGCAGTGGCAGCGATACTCCGCTGACGACAGTGCGCTGAGTAATGCGTGCCGTCGTAGCACAGGCAGCGCACGGGAAATGGAATGCGACGAGATATTGCTTCGCGTAAGAGTAAGCTTCTGCCGACGTAATTTCGCACAGGGCGGCCAGCATATCTGCTTCACCACTGGAACGGTATCTACAAAACCTATGCCCAAGACTACATGGGAAACGCATTGTCAATGGGCTCGGCAATCTTCGACGTGGTGCAACTGACTACGCAAGCACCGATACTAATGTTTCTCTTTTCAGAAACAAGCTGATGAACTTACTGCCCATATTTCTTGCTAAATGTGTTTAGTACGGGGAATTTTGTATTAAAAATATTCTGTGTGTATTTTGTATTTGTTTGAAGAATTGTATAGTACTTCGATCAAGGCAGGAAAGTTTCTTAAGGCAAAGAGGAAACCACTAATTTAATACCTGCTGCCTCGAGAATTACATGAGGAATTCCTTGCCGGTTCCGTGTTATCCATCAGTGTCATTATCGTACCCTGAGGTGACAAAAGTCATGGAATAGCGATACGATCATATACAGATGATGGAAGTTTCGCGTGCGCAATGTATGAAATGGCAGTGCATTGGCGGAGCTGCATTTGTATCAGCTGATTCATGTGAAAAGGTTTCCGACGTGGCTATGGCCAAACGACGGGAATTAACAGGCTTTGAGCGTGGAATGGTTGTTGAAACTTGAGGCATGGACATTCGATTTCAGAAGTTGTTAGGAAATTCAATATTCCGAGATCCACAGTGTCATGATTGTGCCGAAATACCAAATTTCAGGCTTTACCTCTCACTACGGACAACGCAGTGGCCGATGACATACACTTAACGACCGTGAGCAGCGGCGTTGCTTACGGTTGTCAGTGGTAATAGACAAGCAACACTGCGGAAATGACTGCATAAATCGATGTGGGAATTACGACGAACGTAACCGTTAGGACAGTGTGGCGAAATCTGGCGTTAATGGGCTATGTCAGCAGACGCGAGTACCTTTCCAACAGCACGACATCGCCTGCATTATTTATCCTGGGCTAGTGAAAATATCGTTTGGACCTAGACTACTGGAAAGCCGTTGCTTGGTCAGATTTCAGTTGGGAAGAGCTAATGGTAGGGTTCGAGTATGGCGAAGACCCCAGGAAGCCATGGACCCAAGTTTTCAAATGGTTCAAATGGCTCTGAGCACTATGGGACTCAACATCTTAGGTCATAAGTCCCCTAGAACTTAGAACTACTTAAACCTAACTAACCTAAGGACATCACACACACCCATGCCCGAGGCAGGATTCGAACCTGCGACCGTAGCAGTCCCGCGGTTCCGGACTGCAGCGCCAGAACCGCACGGCCACCGCGGCCGGCCCAAGTTTTCAACAAGGCATTTTGCAAGTTCGTGATAGCTCCATAATGGTATGGGCTGTGTTCACATGGAATGGACTGGGTCCTCTGGTCAAACTAAACCGATCATTGACTGGATGTGGTTATGTTTGGCTACTTGGAGACCATCTGCAGCCATTCATGGACTTCATGTTCCCAAAAAACGATGGAATTTTTATGGATGAAAGTGAGCCATGTCGACGAGCCACAGTTGTTCGCGATTGGTTTGATGAATATTCTGAACAGTTGAAGGGAATGATCTGACCACCCAGATCGCCCAACACGAATCCCACCAAACCTTTATGGGACATAAGACGAGAGGTCAGCTTGTGCACAAAATCCTTCGCCGGTAACAGTTTCCCAATTATGGACGGCTGTAGAAGCCGCGTGGCTCAATATTTTAGCAGGGTACTTCCGACGACTTCTTGAGTCCATGCCACGTCGATTTGCTGCAACACGCCGGCCGAAATGAAGTCCGACAAGGTACTGGGAGGTATCCCATGACTTATGTCACCTAAGTGTATAGTTCCCTCACCAATATGGTCACGAGAAAATTTTGATTTCCGTTTCTGACTGATATTCAGTAAGAAATTCAATTCGTATTTCCAGTTCAAGCAGTAATGCTGGAGACACCATAGAAAAGGATAATTCATTAACCAATCACATCGTTTTCTGTTAAACACTCTTCGTTTTTTAGAATACGTTATATTAAACTTATTCCTAGCATTTCGTATTTTATGCCCTGCGAATTTTAGTTTCTGGAACTACCACAAAGCAGAACGAGAGGTAGATGAGCTACTACCTAGCGCCAAGTCAGACATAGAGGAGAAATGAGCGCTAGAGAAAGCTCCTCTTCAGCAAGCGCAAAAACGACAAGCTCAATTTGCAGCACGCTACTCAGCAGCTTTCCGTGTGCGAAGCATCAGCGTTGCCAATGAACTGCGATCCAAAGTCACAAGGCCAAGTGAGGAACACCACTGACGCCATTTCCCAGCAGGTGAATGACAATGCAAAACGAAGCAGCGCGAACAACTCGTCATCCTCATCGTTGCTGTTTTTGTTCGGTTCACCTACTGTGTGAAAATTATTTTCAGTGGTACTGCTGAATTCAGTTTGGCACTGTGCACTGAACAAACGTATTATTTCTTTATCTGATGTAATCTTGAAGTCTCTCTGCAGTGCGTCTCAACTGCAGTTACTAAACAAGAATAGCAGAAGTGATTCATGTGACCTTCAGTGAGGAAACCTCTGAACAATAAAGCTCAGCAGCGTGCATTCGATACTTAACGAACATTACTCTTCAACCGTTATCATTATTTTTTTAGTTCCTTTCTTTATTCAAACAACGGCCGGTTTCTAGCATTTGTGTCCACCTTCATATGACTACATTCATGTATGTTGCAACATATGTTGTACTCAAGGCACCCGTTTCCGACACTGCTGTCCTCTTTTGCAGCACAAATTTGTACGAAAACACACGCTAGGCCGAAACGTAGTGTAGAGTTGTAACTTTCACATGCAGAAATAATGAATGTCACATGAAAACTAGCCATAAATTTCCTGCGTTAGGCACGTGCTAGAGTGCTTTAAAGCAGGAAACATTTTCCTCTGTCTGCAAAGAATTTTGACTGAGTTCAGGTACAGGTATCTCTGCAAGACAGGCCTCAACTTATCGTGTGAAACAATAAACATAGCATACGCAACCATGGTAATAGTTGCACTCAACAGAGATTTTTGCTTGCAAATCAAAATATTACATAGTGTCAGGCACTGTAAGTCTCGTGTCTCCCACTGCTAACAACAAGAGTGACTTATTATGAAGTGTTCTAGGAGCGAGTGGAAATTATAATCGTTCGCTACGTTGTGCCCTGGAGTTTGATTTCGTAAAAAATATACGTAACAGAAGGAAAACTATAGAGTTGTAAGCCGGCCGGTGTGGCCGTGCGGTTAAAGGCGCTTCAGTCTGG
This sequence comes from Schistocerca nitens, assembly GCF_023898315.1. Classification (NCBI taxonomy): domain Eukaryota; kingdom Metazoa; phylum Arthropoda; class Insecta; order Orthoptera; family Acrididae; genus Schistocerca; species Schistocerca nitens. The sequence goes on along the minus strand of NC_064616.1, from coordinate 525,038,788 downwards.
AACCGCGTGACCGCTACGATCGCAGGTTCGAATCCTGCCTCGGGCATTGATGTGTGTGATGTCCTTAGGTTAGTTAGGTTTAATTAGTTCTGAGTTCTAGGCGACTGATGACCTCAGACGTTAAGTCGCATAGTGCTCAGAGCCATTTTTATAGAGTTGTAAACAGGAGTGCACGATTGTTGGCAGTTTCCATTAACTTTTCCTGTCACTCATTACATAACTTCGCGCATACTACAGTATCGTGAATTTGAATTTCATATTAATATATTCTTTTGCTTAACAAATAAAAGATCCTAACAAACAAAAAATACCCCGTTATAGCAAATAAGCAGAAGATTTAGTTCTAATAAGTTACAAATGCATTTAATTAAAATAAAATAAGAATATAAAATCCCAGAGGAAGTTGGCATTTCATTTCATTGACACACATGATTAATACAGCCGCGTAAGTTAAATAAAATTCCTATGACTGAAGGGAACAAATACTATGAATTATCGTCACATTAACGACGAGACCATGACAGACTATGTATCTTAATTAATAATTACGTTTCCTGGGAATATTTTACAGATTTTACCAATACTGTTCCTTAAATCAATTTCTGTAAGCCTTCTGCAACTTTCTACGTAATAAAAAAGCTATACTTCGGTTATTAATGAAATCGTTAACAACAGGACGTTACAAGTTACTACACGCAGGAAACTAAAAGTGGGTGGGGCAATGAACCGATTGTAGGCTTCATAAAAGAAGCCAAACACACAGAAAATGTATCTGATATTTTACCGACCCTCTTCTCTATCTACATTTCTCTTAGTTTGTATTGGTTGCGGCAAGATTTTTCCCGTATGAGTTGTTCCTTAACTCATATTTTCGGAAGACCTACGGTCCAATCCGACATGTTGAAAACTGCCCTGAAAATTTTTATACGGGAAGAACAATATACCGAACGAAAGACAGTGTCAAAATTTCATCTGCTAAAACACACTGCAAGTATTTCTTAAAAAAATGTTGAATGTTGCCAAATTCGCAGCTCGTCAGGCAACTGGAGAAATGTATACCCCAGCCGTAGATGTTGCAAGCAACGCATGCGCAACACGGCTGGCAGATATTCTTTGTTGACAGCAAGTTGGTAAACAATAACACGCCACAATGTGGTCGAAATTTGTAAAGCGAATACCAGTTTCCGTTGACAGTTTCTCTAACATAATTGTTCAGTGATACTATTCACTCGAATTTCCAGCTCATTTAACATCCACAATATTTATCAGTGGGTGATAACAGCTTCTGTCTTTGGGCGGGTTCCAGCGTTCAAAGCAGCGGCTCCAGTCTTCTAAACTGAGATACGGGCGAAAGAGCAGTGTACTGACCACATGCCCCTCCATATCGTCAACCAGTAACCCCTGTGGGCTGAGGATGACACGGCGGGCGGGCGGTAACATAGGCTTTTCATGGCCTATTCGAGCGGTATTTTTTTTATTTTTATTTTTTTAAAGTGCATTCTACTTAACGTTTCCAACCTTGCAAAGATGAAATATAAAGAACGTGGTGTGCAATTGAAATCACCTACTTTTTCTGAAGACCTAAGTATGTGTCATTTATTTGTCACTTTCTTGGACATTCATTCCAGTGATGTCGACATTTCATTAAAATCGTGGAAATAAGAGTGTCAGAACAAACAGGAAATGGTTCTGACAATTCCTTGAATTGCAGTTCGAATAGTGATTGTTGTGCTAATTACAGTACAGAACAAAAATGGACTACCCTCCAAGCCCAAAGAATACGTGTGGTTCAAATGGTTCGTGTGGCTCTAAGCACATCTGAGGTCATCAGTCCCCTAGACTTAGAACTACTTAAACCTAACTAACCTAAGGGTATCACCCGCATCTATGGCAGAGGCAGGATTCGAATCTGCGACGTAGCAGCAGCGCGGTTAAGGATTGAAACGCCTAGAACCGCTCGGCCACAGCAGCAAAAAAAAGTGTGCAGTAATAGTTTTCAGTGGAAACGAAAAGGGTGCAAAGTTTTTGATTAAACGACAGGGGGAGAAAACGCTTGAACTTAAGCAGTCTGCAAAGCTAGTTTAGTGTCGAAAAATCTGAACATGAATTGCATAAATAGAAGAAAGATATACGCGAAGTACGAAACACGCGCTTAAATGAAAATGGCAAGAGAGTGAAACAAAAACAATTCAAAAGATTTTGAATTGTTCGTGAGAATCATAGCACTGTTACTGAGAAAGATGTACAAGATTGGGAGCTCTGAATTGCAAGTGAGATGACCATTATCGATTTCTAGGCTTCTTCGATCTGGTTAAACAGATTAAGAGAACTATACGAAAAAGAAGTCGCAAAATTATGAAATTTATCTCAACTAAACGTGTAAAAAAAATGGTTCAAATGGCTCTGAGCACTATGGGACTCAACTGCTGAGGTCATTAGTCCCCTAGAACTTAGAACTAGTTAAACCTAACTAACCTAAGGACATCACAAACATCCATGCCCGAGGCAGGATTCGAACCTGCGACCGTAGCGGTCTTGCGGTTCCAGACTGCAGCGCCTTTAACCGCACGGCCACTTCGGCAAACGTGTAAAGGCGAGGTCATTAATAGGTAATATTGAAGAGAAATTCTCAGCTGACGTGAGAACTAAGCTTCTTCTTTACCCGTAAAATGCTGTGTATAAAGCCTATCAGTCAGGTTTCGTGCAACAACTGCGCCAAACCGCACATTAACACTTCGAGCGAAAGAAGACAGCGTCACTTACTCAGTCGATGAATCCTGTATAACAATGCCATACAACAATGCCTATACAACAATGCCAGTGATAATTATCAGTGGATTACTATTTCCGCAGCTTAGATATAAAGCTGCGGAAATAGTAATCCACTGATAATTATCACTGGCATTCAGGAACATCAAGGCAAATTAGAAAAAGAATTTGAAAAAAAGACTTTTTATTTGAAAAGATCTTGAAATCTACGTAGCAAAATCTGGAGAAATGGGAGAGAATAATTTTCAATGACACATCCGAAACGTCTTCTTATCACCTGCAGAAAATAGTTCCTTGCTTTTATTGGACTCTTGACCCGGACATAAAGACACCTCTATCTTTAGGAGGACGACGAATAGACTGTTAATATAATTCGGATTCCCCCGGCACTAATAATGTGGTTCAGCCTCTCGATAAAAAAAGTTTTCAACTATGTAAAGTATTATTCACAAGATTTTCAGCCAATATAGCTTCTATAGCTCTTTTTCATTTCTGCATTGACAGTTTATATCATCACGTTTTACCAATTTGATCACGTATGCCTGGTACGCAGCAGAATATGCAGAACAACGGCCACGACCATTTCTTATTCTACCCCATTTCTGTATAAATGCGAGTGAAACTGGTAATTATTGTGAAGTTTCTGATTACATTAATTTTCGGGCAGGTGTGACTCCTGTAAGGAAGATGTTTGTTTTCGTCATACAATAGGCACTTCGCGCTTTTGTGAGGATTATATGGAATAAACAAGGCAGTGTTTCATTGTCACTAACATACACATTATTCGAAAATTATCATAAGAACTATGCTACACGAACTGTTATAAAATACTTAATGTCAAACATTAAAGTCTCAGTTTATGGAAGCCATCTATGACGTAACATCATCCATTGCCTTGATTTTCTTTCCTCTGCTAATAACTTGTGTAATAAACACACATGAGCCAAAACATTGTGACCACCTACTTAAAAGCTTCTTGGTCCACCTGTGGAACGCAACTCAGCAGTAATTCTGCGTGACATGGATTCGACGACTACTTTATAGCTTTCCAGAGGTTTGTGGTATCAGATGCCTACGAACAGGTCACACACTTCCCGTAATTTACGGATGGTTGATTTGCGGGCGTTGAAATCTGGGGCCATATAGCGTCCCATTTGGGTTCCATCGGATTCAGGTAAGCAGAATTTGATGGCCAAGTTATCAACTTTAGTTCACTATCATGCTCCCCAGACCCATGTGACATGATTCTGACCTTGTGACACGAATAGTTGTCCTGCTGGAAGATAAATAAGGGGCACAGGTGATCCCTAATGTAGTTCTCGTAGTCCACGGGTGTCAAGGTGCCTTCGATTACTACCGCAGGTCCTATGGAAGCTCAGGTGAATGTTTCCCATAATATAATACTGCTACCACCGGCCTGCGTCCGTAGCGCGCTACATGTTTCGAGGAGCTGTTCGCCTGGATGACAGCATGTCTTGACAAGACCATCGACCTGGTTTAAAAATACGTGGGCCTCATCCAACCAGGCGACCATCCCGTATCCACTGTAATCAGAATTGACCATGTTGCTGCGTCAGCATGGGAACATGTAGGAGCCCTCTGCTGCGGAGCACCATGTTCAATAATGTGCGCTGAACAGGGTGCTCCAAGAGACTTGTGCCTGCTTCAGCACTGTACTCTGTCGTCAGATCTATCATAGATCGCCACCTATCCTACTTTAGAGAGCGGGCAAACCTCCGATCCCTTTGTGCTGTGATGAGGTATGGACGTCCAACTTCTTGTCACCTTCTCGTGGTTTCTGTATTCTTCAACCACTTTCCATAGATCCTCACGACAACAGCACGCGAGCAGCCTACTAGTTTCACCGCGATGTTCTGTCCCAGGCAATGGGCCACAACAATCTGACTTTTGTCAAAGTCGATCAAGTCTGCGTATTTCCGCATTTGCGCCACGTATCGTCACTTAGCGCCACTTATCGAATGGGGAATGTTTCCCCATTCGTCTCTGCTCCGTGCATATACGTCTGTTACCGCGTCACGTGCCCTCAGCGCCTTCACGCAGCAAACAGCGTCGGGTTGGGCAGTGGTCATAATGTTTTGGCTCATGAGTGTGCATCTGCAACAGTTGAGCTGTCGATATTAATCGCACGTTCTTCAAAAAATTAATGATTTCGAACATGTTCGGTATGGTTCAAGCGCTTAAAATTCGCATATATGCACCTTGGAGTACGTTCTCATGTCACAGCGGCGTCTGCTTATTCGCCGATCGCGTGCTAGACGGGAAGGGCACTGCAAACCGCCGCTTATAGGCAACTCATCGTGCGTCCAAAATGAGTAGCTTTAACATTTTAATAGTACTTTCAGTGCGCCTCAGCACCTAAGACTTTGACAGTGTATTTCTTTCGGTGTATTCTTCTCTTGTGAAACGATAGATTGCGACGTATCGGTTTGGACCACTGCTGTGTTAGAACTCGAAGGATACGTGAGTGTCCCAAGTATTAAAACATTTGTTTTATATTGGATTTTAGATTTTTACTCAAATTCAGCAACACATCAAATGAAATATCATCTAGTGGCTCTGGAACATGGACAGCGCTTAGGTGAAGGCTCTTATTCTTGAGTAATGCTATTCTCATAATTTCTCTACCTACGTTTCATGTCTTTTATACTTGTTTGTGAGGCTCTTTCTCTTGAATAAATCAACCAATTTTTCTGAAATCATAGTCATTTGTTTGTCTGTACTTGTACATCACATCTACGATTTTCGTCCTGTTTAGATAAGTCCTTCGTATTACGTCGTTTTTTGTTTTAGATTGTATTATAAACAATATTATAAATGGGACCAGAAATAACTGTCCCGGCAGATCAAGCAGAGCATCGGCATGCAATGACTGTTATGTGCCAGAGGCATTGAGCAATGCCTGATACGAGTAGACCGCATAAAGAACAAATTCTTAACAAATCAAATCACATCTCTAGGCAATGGTCAGTTCATCACATCAAAGCTCAGGCACTGTTAGAGTTACTGTTTAAAAAAGTTTCTAAATTTCAAACAGATAGATTCAGAAATGACATTTTGAAATATTCCTATGACCGAACACACTTGAAATCATGCGGCGCTCTGGGCACTCAGTTCTTACCAACACAAACCCGTTACGAAGAGCGAAAGACCCATCTCCCTCTATACGTCTTCAACTCTGCCACGAGACTACTATTGTACTTACATCAGTTCGTATGCTGTGGACAACCATTAATTTAATCTATTCACAAATTTCTAAAATTTGCAAAGAGATAAAATTTATCTTTACAGTTCATCTGCGTTTCATATTTACACAGACTTATTTTACCCATAGCTGAAATCATGTTTTTTAAATAACTATTTTACGCTACAAATCGGAAATCCTGGAACCGAATTAAGTTCACGTCTTTACTCTTCATGCCCCTGCAGTACCTGTCAAATCACCTGACTATTTACAACATTACGTTACCAAATTTTCACAGATTCAAAGCAAGGGGAATCCGTTTAATTCCGATACAGTTCCAGATTACGCTATTCGAAGTGATTTAGATAAATTTATAGGAAATGAAAACATCAGCGTATGTGGTCGAACACTCCACGAAAGAACCTCGTCACCCTTTCCTCGTTCCCGTGCTAGAATAGATATCATCGAGTCATCTAGCCAGATATCCACTGAAAGAGCTCTGTTACGCACACCACAATCTAGTACTAGATCCACAGTCTCTACTTCAGCAGACAAATGTGATCAAAAATCCCCTGAAAGAAGAGCAACCTCACCTCTTCAAGACCAGACGATGGGCCTATATGACATGTGATTTTAAATGAAACGAATCAGGTCACCCCCATAAAAATTTTGGACTACATTTCACCTTTGCCTGCTAGACCTGAACCTCAAACAAATACTTGCAGTCCTAGAAAAACTAAAGCTACAAACCTTAAGTCAGAAGAAAATATTAAAATTTAAAATTGAAACTTGATCCAAAAAGGAAAAAAAATTAAGCCTACTGCAAAAAGTGGTGAAAAAGTGTTGGATCAGGAAGCTTAAAGGTACTTCAGACAGTTCAGACACTACAGATGACGTTCACTACAAGAAAGAGTTAAGTGAAGAACTTCTTGAAGAAGACGACGAGTGCGTAGGATGCGGAGAAGACTACTCAAAAACAGATAAAACTTGTTATTGGATTTAGTGTGTCAGGTGTAAGCCTTGGTTAAGTGAATCCTGAAGATCATATTTTAATGTGTGCCATCGATGTGGTAATGCAATTTAAAAAAATAAATAAATCCAACCCTACAAAGTAAACATTCTTTTCATAGATTAGGCTTAGTTCTAGATTCTGCTAACTGCATAACTGAGGCGATTTTTCATTATTTTCTATATGAAACTGCAACTAGTATGTTCCAAAGAATTAATACAAATGTTAAGAAATTAAAGAACTGTAAAACAGTTTAACCTTTAACTTATCTACAATTAATATCCTTATAAAATATTTTTTACTTCAAGAGACTGACAAAAACGTGTTTAATTTGTTAACAGTTTTATTGTAACTTTCTCTTTCATTTTGTAGTATTTTGTATGATGACCATCTATCCCTTACATGTCTGGCCATCTAACCCTGATGCTCTGGCAAGACGGCCAAGTGTTTCATATCTTTTAAGAATTTTTAGCTGGAATGAGATTTGGTATATCTTTGTAAACGAAGTCCACTTTTGTTTCTTATGAATTGAAAAGGCAGTTTATGGAAAGTTTCTGGTTATTCTTGGGTATTAGGTTGTGAAACTGGCTTTTAAAGAGATCATGGTCATCTATCACGGATTTACCCTATATTAACAACGAATTTATATTGCTGTTTTCCACCCCGTTCTTCGTAGATCTATCTCACCTTGAAGCTACGCACCACCACTGTTCGAGGTCAGTGGAATCCATAAGGAAAGCCAAATACGACAGTCTGACTTCTGATATTCATCTCCACGTTCTAAAATCAGAATAACTGGTTACGAAACAGCTTAATACTGTAATTACATTTGCAGTATGATGAAAGAAATATGCCAAATAAATATGAGGTTTCCTTAAATTGTCGAGTATTTCATGCCCTTAATTCATATCGAAGCATCTGAGTGAAATTTTAAATGTTGCCAGTTGGCATCTCAGTGCTGCTTTCAGAATTCGCCCAGTATTTTTAATTTCTTATTCCGATGATATGAGCTAACAATCACGATTGTACATGAACTACAAACCATTATTATTTTGCTACACTATATCGTTGGCTCTGCATTAATGTTTTTCAAATTGACGCAGCAACGCACGGTGTCGTCAATGTGAACCTATTGTTCTTGAATCTGTCCCAATAATTAATATCTGTTATTAATCTAATGCGTCGTCAGTAGATTTATCACATTGTCCAATGGTCATTCTGTGCATAGAAGTTGTTATTCTGAAGTGGCTATGAACTCATCTTTAAACTGCCCATTATATAAAACTGAGGAAAGTGATGTCAGTCAAACCTCATGTGAACGCAAATTTATTGAAAGCACAAACCAGTAAAGTGCGTAAGAAACATGTGCAGATTACCTCAAATGCACTAGACGTCCTGATTTTGATTTTCTAATTGAATTTCTCAGTTAATAAAATATGTGTTTTTTCTAAAATTTACTGTTCTTATTTCACCAGCTGTGTACACTAGGCTAAAGATGTTGTGTATAAATTATTTACAACTATTACAAATCGCGTAAGCGAACAGAAATGAAACACTGTGGGTATTCACATGCTTTCGGCTCTACAGTACAGTAAAGTTTTCTGAAAGCCATAATATAACTCCTACCTGATGACTTAATTGAATTCATTCTAGTGGAAATTGCTTTGTGTTATTTGTCGCAGATGTTTCTGGTTTGGCGGACTGAGTTCAGGTTCCGTGTAATAATAGACATATAAAAGGTAGAGGTTGTAGGCGTGACCGAGCGAGATGGCGTAGTGGTTAGCACACTGTAGTCGCGTTCGGGAGGACGACGGTTAAAACCCGCGTCTGGTCAACCTGATTCAAATTTTCCTAAATCGCTTCAGGCAAATTCCGGGATGGTTACTTTGAAAGGGCACGGTCGATTTCCTTCCCCTTTCTTCTCTAGTCCGACGGGACCGATGACCTCGCTCTTAGGTCTCCTCCCCCAAATCAATCGACCAACCAACCAACTTGGAGGCATGGCTGGGCTACCAGTGTTACTTGGGTGCTGAAACACAACTGACTGAAGATGGCTACCTGTCCAAGAGAATAAGCAGCATGTATGAGAGTGTGTAATGTTAAAACAGCTAAAAGAGGAAGTTCTTCTCTAATTATTATTAGTGGCTAACAAAGTTGATTGCGCAGTGAACCAAATCAGTCTGAAAACGAATACAACAACCTTTTAAGTGAACTATATTCAGTGAGCGCCTGACTTTTATGAACTAAGCAAATATGGATATTTTTTTAATTAATTTGCTCATACTTTTACAAGGCATACTTACAGACAGATTTCGTCTGCTGAAAGATGCGATGAAAGTATATGTATTCTTAGATCGTTTTTGTGGATGATTTGTAGAGTACTGTAATTTTGTTTTTCACAAATATGAACACTAAAGATACTGCGATATCGAATTATTTTTATTTTCATCAGTGTGACTGTATGTATAAAGAAACAGTATGTAATATTTTGTTGTTGCTTTTATGTACATCTCGCCCAGCCGATGTGATCTTTTCTGGTTGAAAATATTTTGTTTTAATCGTTTTATTGCTCAAATATAATTTATGTGGCCTGTGTGTCTTGTTGGATCGTCACCTCATCAGAGGTTCTTTGTTCGTCCAAACTACTGACTGCTAATCTGCCTCTTTATGAGATCCCTACAATAAGCAATAGGAAACATGGGAAAGGAACCACATGTTGGCTGCTAGCCGCCGCTGCAATGTACTTCATTCTGGCAGTGCTTTCAGCTATTGACGTGTATCATTTCTTATTCCTTTGTAGTCGTGTATCCGAAATGAAATCAATTCATATAAGTGATCACTTCTGCGTCCCATCAAGACTTGCTGGAGGCCTTTACAAGCCACCATAGGCGCTCTCACTCGTATCCTGAATAGGGAGTAAATCTTGTGTAACACGGAGACTCTTCATTTCCAATACAGAACTTCCTTCAGATGCCCACACTTTGTCCTTCTGGACCACGCTCACTTTGACGCCTAAATATTTGCGCATTTTTTTAAACTCTATTAAAGATTGTGCTGGCACAGGTTTCCAATTCAGATACTTGGCAGCGGCTCTGCAGAGAACATTGAAAAAAAAATCGTATATATGAACAGGGAAGAGTTGAGGAAAACACTAGAATTAGTGTGTTTTCGTTGTGTCGTAACGACATAGCCTGTTATTAGAATCACCATAGAGGAATAACCTTATTTTAGTATCATAAAACTGTGTTTTCAACTATTAACTGTTGTGGCTAGATCATGCATTGAAAAATAAGCACTTCCACCTTATTTTAATATCGTTCTGAAATCGGCAGACAGTTTTTGAGACTTGCCCGATGAGGGCGTCAACCATAGCTTCACATAATCCATATCAGTTCCCATATCATACGTTTCATTAGAAGCACAGTCATAGCATCCACAGTATGTGTACAGTGTGGTACTATGGCACAGCCTCCCATGATGAAAAGTTTTCGAATAAAGTATGTGATTTCCTACTTCGTACACCTATCAGTGATACATACAGGGTGTTACAAAAGGTACGGACAAACTTTCAGGAAACATTCCTCACACACAAAGAAAGAAAATATGTTATGTTGACATGTGTCCGGAAACGCTTACTTACCATGTTAGAGCTCATTTTATTACTTCTCTTCAAATCACATTAATCATGGAATGTAAACACACAGCAACAGAACGTACCAGCGTGACTTTAAACACTTTGTTACAGGAAATGTTCAAAATGTCCTCCGTTAGCGAGGATACATGCATCCACACTCCGTCGCATGGAAGCCCTGATCCGCTGATGCAGCCCTGGAGGATGGCGTATTGTATCACAGCCGTCCACAATCCGAGCACGAAGAGTCTCTACATTTGGTACCGGGGTAGCGTAGACAAGAGCTTTCAAATGCCCCCATAAATGAAAGTCAAGAGGGTTGAGGTCAGGAGAGCGTGGAGGCCATGGAATTGGTCCGCCTCTACCAATCCATCGGTGACCGAATCTGTTGTTGAGAAGCGTACGAACACTTCGACTGAAATGTGCAGGAGCTCCATCGTGCATGAACCACATGTTGTGTCGTACTTGTAAAGGCACATGTTCTAGCAGCACAGGTAGAGTACCCCGTAAGAAATCACGATAACGTGCTCCATTGAGCGTAGGTGGAAGAACATGGTGCCCAATCGAGACATCACCAACAATGCCTGCCCAAACGTTCACAGAAAATCTGTGTTGATGACGTGGTTACACAATTGCGTGCGGATTCTCGTCAACCCACACATGTTGATTGTGAACATTTACAATTTGATCACGTTGGAATGAAGCCTCGTCCGTAAAGAGAACATTTGCACTGAAATGAGGATTGACACTTTGTTGGATGAACCATTCACAGAAGTGTACCCGTGGAGGCCAATCTGCTGCTGATAGTGCCTGCACACGCTGTACCTGGTACGGAAACAACTGGTTCTCCCGTAGCACTCTCCATACAGTGACGTGGTGAACGTTACCTTGTACAGCAGCAACTTCTCTGACGCTGACGTTAGGGTTATCGTCAACTGCACGAAGAATTGCCTCGTCCATTGCAGGTGTCCTCGTCGTTCTAGGTCTTCCCCAGTCGCGTGTCATAGGCTGGAATGTTCCGTGCTCCCTAAGACGCCGATCAATTGCTTCGAACGTCTTCCTGTCGGGACACCTTCGTTCTTGATATCTGTCTCGATACAAACGTACCGCGCCACGGCTATTACCCCGTGCTAATCCATACATCAAATGGGCATATGCTAACTCCGCATTTGTAAACATTGCACTGACTGCAAAACCATGTTCGTGATGAACACTAACCTGTTGATGCTACGTACTGATGTGCTTGATGTTAGTACTGTAGAGCAATGAGTCGCCTGTCAACACAAGCACCGAAGTCAACATACCTTCCTTCAATTGGGCCAATTGGCGGTGAATCGAGGAAGTACAGTACATACTGACGAAACTAAAATGAGCTCTAAAATGGAAATTAATCGTTTCCGGACACATGTCCACATAACATTTTTTCTTTATTTGTGTGTGAGGAATGTTTCCTGAAAGTTTGGCCGTACCTTTTTGTAACACCCTGTATATAGGGTGGTCCACTGATCGTGACCGGGCCAAATATCTCACGAAATAAGCGCCAAACGAAAAAACTACGAAGAACGAAACTTGACTAGCTTGAAGGGGAAAACCAGATGGCGCTATGGTTGGCCCGCTAGGTGGCGCTGCCATAGGTCAAACGGATATCAACAGCGTTTTTTTTTTAAATAGGAACCCCCATTTTTATTACATATTCGTGTAGGACGTAAAGAAATATGAATGTTTTAGTTGGACCATTTTTTCGCTTTGTGATGGATGGCGCTGTAATAGTCACAAACATATGGCTCACAATTTTAGACGAACAGTTGGTAACTGGTAGGTTTTTTAAATTAAAATACAGAACTTAGGTACGTTTGAACATTTAATTTCAGTTGTTCAAATGTGATACATGTACCTTTTTGAACTTATCATTTCTGAGAACGCATACTGCTACAGCGTGATTACCTGTAAATACCACATTAATGCAATAAATGCTCAAAATGTTGTCCGTCAACCTCAGTGCATATCGCATTGCGTGTAACGACATTCCTCTCAACAGTGAGTAGTTCGCCTTCCATAATGTTCGCACATGCACTGACAATGCCATGACGCATGTGGTCAGGCGTTGTCGGTGGATCACGAAGGCAAATATCCTTCAACTTTCCCCACTGAAAGAAATCCGGGGACGTGAGATCCGGTGAAGGTGCGGGCCATGGTATGGTGCTTCGACGACCAATCCACCTGTCGTGAAATATGCTATTCGATACCGCTTCAACCACACGCGAGCTAGGTGCCGGACATCCAACATGTTGGAAGTACATCGCCATTCTGTCATGCAGTGAAACATCTTGTAGTAACATCGGTAGTACATTACGTAGGAAATCAGCATACATGGCACCATTTAGATTGCCATCAATAAAATGGGGGCCAATTATCCTTCCTCCCATAATGCCGCACCATATATTAACCCGCCAAGGTCGCTGATGTTCCACTTGTCGCAGCAATCGTGGATTTTCCTTTGCCTAATAGTGCATATTATGCCGGTTTACGTTACCACTGTTGGTGAATGACGCTTCGTCGCTAAACAGAACGCATGCAAAAAATCTGTCATCGTCCCGTAATTTCTCTTGTGCCCAGTGGCACAACTGTACACAACGTTCAAAGTCGTCGCCATGCAATTCCTGGTGCATAGAAATATGGTACGGGTGCAGCCGATGTTGATGTAGCATTCTCAACACCGACGTTTTTGAGATTCCCGATTCTCGCGCAATTTGTCTGCTGCTGATGTGTGGATTAGCCGCGACAGCAGCTAAAACACCTACTTTGGCATCGTCATTTGTTGCAGGTCGTAGTTGACGTTTCACATGTGGCTGAACATTTCCTGTTTCCTTAAATAACGTAGCTATCCGGTGAACGGTCCGTACACTTGGATGATGTCTTCCAGGATGCCGAGCAGCATACATAGCACACGCCCGTTGGGCATTTTGATTACAATAGCCATACATCAACACGATATCGACCTTTTCCGCAACTGGTAAACGGTCCATTTTAACACGAGTAATGTGTCACGAAGCAAATACCGTCCGCACTGGCGGAATGTTACGTGATACCACGTACTTTTACGTTTGTGACTATTACAACGCCATCTATCACAAAGCGAAAAAAGTGGTCCAACTAAAACATTCATATTTCTTTACGTACTACACTAATATATATTAAAAATGGGGGTTCCTATTTGAAAAAACGCAGTTGATATCCGTTTGATCAATGGCAGCGCCATCTAGCGGGCCAACCATAGAGCCATCTGGTTTCCTTCTTCAAGCTAGACGAGTTTCGTTCTTAGTAGTTTTTTCGTTTGATGCTTACTTCGTGAGATATTTGGCCCGGTCACTATCAATGGACCACCCTGTATATGTGCTTGGATAAAGCATATAGTGTTCTAGAAATAAATTCCTAAGGTCTTTGACAGATAGCGCGTTACGAAGTTTGAAACAAAACTCTCTTAGTCGCAATGCCATTCGATTTACCATTTGTGAGAAAGCTCTTTCGGTATTCCATGTGGTAATACTGCATGACTAGGAGCTGTGGGCAGTGAAGACTAATTATTATTTTGAAAAATCGTAAGTAGTAAGGCATGTATCATATTCCAAATGGAATCGTCCATCTTCTAACATTAACATTTCTACTACAACTACGACAGTATTAACCAGACACTATATTTCAGTAGGCAATTCTACTTCAAGCAGTCATTAATAGAGTAGTAGCAAAATATTCTTACTTATATGATGGAACGTACATAAAGATATACACCGATGAGCGCAAATATCATTACCACCAGATTTCTAGCGTCGGGGCCCATCTTTGGAATTTCATACACACAAAGATTTTATGTGGCATGGATCCGACAGGTCTTTGGTAGGCTTCTGGAGGTACATGGCAACAGATCGCTACGCACTGGTCACGCAGTTCCCTTAAATTGCAGCGATGGTTCAATCCCGCGTCCGGCCTTCCTGATTTAGGTTTTCCGTGATTTCCCTAAATCGCTCTAGGCAGATGCCAGGATACTTCCTTTGAAAGGGCACAGCCGGCTTCCTTCCCCGTCCTTCAGTAATCCGATAAGACCGATGACCTCGCTGTCTGGTCTCCTCCCCCATACAACCCAACCCCTCCCCCCCTTAAATTACAGACAGGTAGTTTTGGATGCCAGGCTGACACCCGATAGCGTCCAAGGTGTATCCCAACATCTGGTTCCGATCAAGCAAATTTAGTGGCCAAGAGATCAAAATAATTTCACTGTTATGATTCTCACACCATTGTAACACCATTCTGGACTTGTGTCATGGACAATTATCCTACTGGAAGATGTCGTCACCGTGGGGAAGAGATAATGCATGAATTCATGCACGTAGTCCGCAGTATTGTTCATGCGGCCACAGCTGTCATAGTGCATTCTGCTACTTCTAGAGCGGCCGTGGAAGGCCAGGAGAATGATCCCCATATCATGATACAGCACCCATCAGCCACTGTCCGTGGCGCGGTGCATGTCAAGAACAACCGTTTGACAAGATGACGGCGTGTTCCTCAACGACACAGTGCCGGCTGTAATCGTAATTGAGGATGTCATTGGGACCAGATGGTAACACAAAGGGGTCATCTGCTCTACGGTACCATGTTGAACAATGTGCGCTTAACGTAGCGCTCCGTAACACTTGTGCCTGTACCAGCGCTCTACTGTGTGTCAAATATACCACATATCACCACCCACTCCAGTTAGTAGAGCAGTTAAGCCTCCAACTTCCTCGTTCTGTGATGAGATGTGGGAATCCAACACTTTTCGGTTACTCGGGGTTTCACCGTTCTTCAACCACTTTATACACATGCTCACGACAATAGCACATTAACATTGGCCTAGCTTCACAGTCTACGAGATGCTCGTTTCCAGGCAACATGCCATAACAGTCTGCTCTTTGTCAAGGTCGTTTATGTTAGTGGCTTTCGCAATTTCCAGCCCCGTTCGGTTCTGTTCCTCATATATACTTTGCTTAACGTTTCATGTGCCCTCAACGCTACGAGGCGGCATTTAGTGTTACGATAGGCAGTTGTCATAATGGTATTATTCGTCAGTGGATTACCGTCTAAACAAATCAGCTTTAGATCTAATTGTAAATAAATATACTTTCCTTGTTTCTCATTGTAATGTGCTATCTTTGTGTGTGTGTGTGTGTGTGTGTGTGTGTGTGTGTGTGTGTGTGTTTGTGTAAGTTGCTAAGGGACCAATCTGCTGAGGTCATCGGTCCCTAGACTTACACACTACTTAAAATAACTTAACCTAAATTATGCTAAAAACAACACACACCCATGCCCGAGGGAGTACTCGAACCTCCAACGGGAGGGGACGCGCAATATGTGACATGGTACCTCAGACCGCGCGGCCACTCTGCACGGTGAGCTATAATTAATGTCACAGTCGTAGTAGTATTGAACATCCTATACAATCATTTTTTAAGCGTCACGCATGAATGTTAGTGGACAGGTAGCTAAAGTTCAACGTCTAAATAAATTTTTATTCAATACATAACAGACGTACTGATTTTTTTTTTAAAGAAGGTACATCAATTGTAACTGAAAAGTCTGTAACTCGAAACCGCAGTACTTAGAACTATAATTTTACCATTTCGACACGAGAGCATCCTATTACGTGTTTGTGTGTCTGGAAATAACTGGACACTGCACATCCCATCCTGTAGTGTTGTCTCATGCGTACATAATCACAGGTTTTCTGATCCTGTTATGTCAACTCATCTTACATAACATATTCCCACTTGAGTCTCATTCTTGAAATGTAAGTGCAATAAGCCATTTCTCTTGTGTTGAAGACAAATTAACAATTAAACAATACTTATTACTTAAGTTGGATAAAATGTTCCGTAGGAATGGGTTTGAATGGCAGAGGAGTGTATTGTGGCCATCCATAGTTCCCTGCCTTCTCCTCAGATTGACGGCAACGAGTAAGATGGAATATCCGGTACCGCGCGCCGCGGAATTTGAATCCGCGCCAGACGTCATGGACGTCGAAGACCCATAGAGGTCGCTGCACCGTAAGCTGTGGCGGCGCGCGCCTCCTGGCCCGGTTTTAGTGTGAGGGCGCCACAGTGGAACACGTGGTCCCAGCGGCCAATAGCGGCGCCCCCGAGATCGTACTTAAGCGCCTTCCACTCGCTCATCCAGACTTTCCTCAATTTTCCACCGTTTTACAATTTAAGTCCCCGTCTTATCGCCTGCTTTTATTGTTTCTTAACTTCTTCTTACGTTTTAAAAAGTCTGTAGGCTGCAGAGCAGAGTAATAAGCTGCTGCCAGCCCGCCCCCTTCGGGGGGAATCGAAATAAAATTAAAGAAAAAAAAAGCTCATCTAGTTAATTGTCCCAGTGTGTGGTTTTTTGTGTGCGCTACTTCTTTGCGGTTTTTATCTCCTTTTTACAGTCGCCCCTTTTTTTTCTATTGGCTTCCATGATGTTCCCCTTTCTTTATGTCTATGTTCACCATATTTTCTCCTTTGTATATTTTTAAATGTCTTCTATTGTTTGTTCTATGTCTTTCGGCTGAAGAGCAGCGCATATACTGCTGCCAGCCCGCCCTGATGGGGAATTGAAATACAATAAAGGAAAAAAAAAGATCATCCAGTCAGTATAATCTCGCTTAAGTCGGTTTACACCTTGCTTGCGCTAGACTGCTTTCTTCCTGGTTCGTGTACGAGTTTGCTTCCTTGTGACGCTTTTGTTCGGTCTTGTCGTATTCATTCTGTCCTACGTTGGTCGTGTCCGTCCTCTTCCGTTGTGCTGTTGTTCGCGGGCCTCTCCGCGGTTCCCGCCGCGTCTTCCGTCAGTGCTGCCCCGCGACCGTCTTAGTCGCAGTTACAACAGAATAGACATGAGATTTTAGCTCATTTTCTTGTAGCCAGAGCGTTGGCTTCAGACGTAGGAGGCACTCTTTACTCGATGTCGTCCACATCACATGATCTACGGGGCGTCAGATACAGTTCAGTTATCTGTTGAATTGTTTGTTAAATTCTTATTTAGGATTTTTGGCCAAAGCATATGGTCATATCAGAAAGTGCATTACGTGCATTGGACACTGACAAAAAAATTGTTTCCACTTTTTAAAATTTTCTACAACCTTTCGTTTTTGTCTACAGTCGTAAGTTAACAGGTGGTGTAACTGCCGCGCATTGAGATATTATTTAATCTAATGAAACGCAATTTTATGTTTAAGTTAAAAGGTCTACCTCTGTTTTGTGGTGGGACTGTCTTTTGCCTCTTAACAAGGAAGTTTTGTAGCTGCGAGCAATCTGTTGCACAAATAGCGTGCTTTACATTATCTACCTGGGCCCTGAGTGCCAAATCAGCTGAAGTTTCATGAATATTAATTGAGCATTAATTCTAGTTTCTATCGTAACGAGAAAGCTGTGCAACAGAAATTCAGTTAGTGAATCCCAGAACTACCGTTCAGAATTTACACACTTCAAATAATTTTCTGTAAAAAGGACATAAAGTTAGAGATTACAGGAGGATGGAAATCGTGCTATTATGTACGTTGCTGTGAAATTTAAAGAACTAATTAGCTGCATAATGAAAATTTACATAACAGATAGAGCCTACTACAGAAACTTCATTTACATGGAACACACTTAATAATAATAATCCTATGACTCCATACGAGCAAACTATAATAACTTACCCATCATTATTAGTGAGTCCGGATTTGTGGACTAAGGAAACGCAACATGCACGCGCATGTACTGACACACAAAGATTTGAACTCACCGAGTAATCGAAATCGAGGTTCACCACAATCCATTAACAACTGAATCTTCAGAGCTAGCTCCTGACTCACAGTGAAAATAATCATGATAGATAACTGAGCACACGATGCATGACGTGAATCGTGACAGATTATGTACCAAGTTCGAGTCTATGTGACTTTACGTAAAACGATATTAAAATCATCAATCGCGAGAATTCCACACTCTTCCTGAGGATTGAGCTAAATCGCTATAGCTAGTTCTAACTCAAAATCAAACTAACTCTCATCCAAAAATCACTGTTCACATGAGCACCGAAGCTTCATGTCACACTTACTTGACCACAGAGCAGTGACTGCTACTCGATTCGCCTGCGCGCCGGTCACTTCCGTTCAATATCTAAACTGCCTCACCTCCACGTATAGAGTGAAGAGACCCCGTAGGGATGCACTGACCAAGATGAGTTTTCCAGTAATAGCAGGCATTTCCTCCAATCAAAAAACAGGCCGGGAAACATCTAGTTCTTTAGCCTCAAAGTTTTCCGCTCGGTTAACGTCTGAAAATTTGAAGACGGACCACCTGTGCTTGAGTTCGGAAGGACCAATCACGTGGCTTCATATGTAGGGGCCCGCAGCCGAGTGTACCGACAGAGTTTTGCGAAAATCTGTCATCACCAGCGCTGGCTCCGAAAATTGCGTTGAGTTTCCTTGGATTGGATTGGATTGGATTGTTTTGGGGAAGGAGACCAGACAGCGAGGTCATCGGTCTCATCGAATTAGGGAAGGACGGGGAAGGAAGTCGGCCGTGCCCTATGAAAGGAAACATCCCGGCATTTGCCTAGAGTGATTTAGGGAAATCACGGAAAACCTAAATCAGGATGGCCGGACGCGGGATTGAACCGTCGTCCTCCCGAATGCGAGTCCATTGTCTAACCACTGCGCCACCTCGCTCGATGAGTTTCCTTTCCCAGACCAATACTGCAAAGTTAGGCCAAGAACTTAACCTGAATTTGCCTAATTGCATGAGTTCTTAATTACTCCCAGTTTCATTCAAAATAGAGATAATCCATGTTTGGGACATGTAGTTACATTGACGGGAAAAACTGCAACACCAAGAAGGAGTTGTGCAACATAAACGGAAGTTGGTAGGCGTGTTTCTACATTTTAAAGATGTCTGTTCAAATTTCGCGCCATTCGCTTAAGAGCAGTGCTAGTAGCGCCACTATGAAGATGCAGCTCAGGTTTGCTTTAAATACACACTGAAACGGTCGTCAGCGTTAGCTACGTAACTCTGAGACTGGAAGTGATGAGTTCATGTTAGACAAGAAGGCGATAAATACGCCATTACCAACACCTCACTGACTTTGAACAAGGTCGTGCTAAAGGCCTACGAGAAGCTGTATGTTCTTTCTGCGACACTGCAGAATGACTTGACGGGAATGTAGCCACTGTACATGATGGCAGACAGTGTTTGTAACAGGGATGTACGGTCGCAAGCAGATCGGGCTCCGGACGATCACGTGGCACTACCATGAGATAAGACCATCGTGTTCAGCGTATCACTCTGGCGCATCCTACTACGTCTGTAGCAGTAATACACTCCTGGAAATTGAAATAAGAACACCGTGAATTCATTGTCCCAGGAAGGGGAAACTTTATTGACACATTCCTGGGGTCAGATACATCACATGATCACACTGACAGAACCACAGGCACATAGACACAGGCAACAGAGCATGCACAATGTCGGCACTAGTACAGTGTATATCCACCTTTCGCAGCAATGCAGGCTGCTATTCTCCCATGGAGACGATCGTAGAGATGCTGGATGTAGTCCTGTGGAACGGCTTGCCATCCCATTTCCACCTGGCGCCTCAGTTGGACCAGCGTTCGTGCTGGACGTGCAGACCGCGTGAGACGACGCTTCATCCAGTCCCAAACATGCTCAATGGGGGACAGATCCGGAGATCTTGCTGGCCAGGGTAGTTGACTTACACCTTCTAGAGCACGTTGGGTGGCACGGGATACATGCGGACGTGCATTGTCCTGTTGGAACAGCAAGTTCCCTTGCCGGTCTAGGAATGGTAGAACGATGGGTTCGATGACGGTTTGGATGTACCGTGCACTATTCAGTGTCCCCTCGACGATCACCAGTGGTGTACGGCCAGTGTAGGAGATCGCTCCCCACACCATGATGCCGGGTGTTGGCCCTATGTGCCTCGGTCGTATGCAGTCCTGATTGTGGCGCTCACCTGCACGGCGCCAAACACGCATACGACCATCATTGGCACCAAGGCAGAAGCGACTCTCATCGCTGAAGACGACACGTCTCCATTCGTCCCTCCATTCACGCCTGTCGCGACACCACTGGAGGCGGGCTGCACGATGTTGGGGCGTGAGCGGAAGACGGCCTAACGGTGTGCGGGACCGTAGCCCAGCTTCATGGAGACGGTTGCGAATGGTCCTCGCCGATACCCCAGGAGCAACAGTGTCCCTAATTTGCTGGGAAGTGGCGGTGCGGTCCCCTACGGCACTGCGTAGGATCCTACGGTCTTGGCGTGCATCCGTACGTCGCTGTGGTCCGGTCCCAGGTCGACGGGCACGTGCACCTTCCGCCGACCACTGGTGACAACATCGATGTACTGTGGAGACCTCACGCCCCACGTGTTGAGCAATTCGGCGGTACGTCCACCCGGCCTCCCGCATGCCAACTTTACGCCCTCGCTCAAAGTCCGTCAACTGCACATACGGTTCACGTCCACGCTGTCGCGGCATGCTACCAGTGTTAAAGACTGCGATGGAGCTCCGTATGCCACGGCAAACTGGCTGACACTGACGGCGGCGGTGCACAAATGCTGCGCAGCTAGCGCCATTCGACGGCCAACACCGCGGTTCCTGGTGTGTCCGCTGTGCCGTGCGTGTGATCATTGCTTGTACAGCCCTCTCGCAGTGTCCGGAGCAAGTATGGTGGGTCTGACACACCGGTGCCAATGTGTTCTTTTTGCCATTTCCAGGAGTGTATGAGCAGGAGTTGGCACCACAGTGAAAACGAACTGTTACAGATCGGTTACTTCAAGGACAGTTCCAACTGAGACGCTTTACAGTGTGCATTCCACCGACCCCAAACCACCACCTGTTACTACTTCAATCGTGTCAAGTGAGGGCTCACAGGAGGGCAGGGTGGACGTCTGTTGTGTTTTCTGATGAAAGGCAGTTCTGCCTCGGTGCCAGTGTCGGCCATGTGTTGGCTAGAAGGAGGCCAGTTGAGAGCCTGCTACCAACCTGTCTGCGTGTTAGACACACTAAACCAACACCTTGAGTTATGGCCTGGGGTGCAATTTCGGATGACAGCAAGAGCACTCTCGTTGCTATCCCAAGCACCCTGACTGCATATATGTACGTGAATCTGATGATTCGACCTATTGCGTTACCCATCCCGTGGGGTGTTTTCGAACAGGATAACTTTCGCCCAAATACCACTGTTGTAGCAAAATATGCACTACAGTGTGTCGACATGTTGGCTTGGCCTGCACGATCATCAGATCGGGCTCCAATACAGCACATATGGGACATCATCGATCAACTCCAGCGTCGTCCACTAAAAGCGTTAATCGTCCCTGTATTGACCGACGAAGTGCAATAGGCATGGAATTCAATCGCACAAACAGTAACCCGGCACATGTACAACATAATACATGCACTACTGCATGCCTGCATTCAACGTTCTGGCAGCTACATGGGTTATCAATTTACCAGCATTGCACATTTTCAATGGCTTATCTCGCCTTAAATTAACCTTGCAATGTTACTCATTTAAATATGCTACCTATACAAATGTATTCCAGAAATTTCATTAATCTACATCAATTTTTTGGTGTTACGATTATTTCCTACTAGTGCAATTACGATGGAAATAAACACGCGCAGTTTAGGGTCGCAGCGTGACATTCCTCCCTAGCACTGAAAGTATGAACAAATGCAGGCAGAGAAAAGATAATCTGTCGAACTCAAAATCGCAAAATTATGCGAGTATGAGGTTGAGTGAGGCATTTCGACGTTTGCAATGGTTTCCTGTTGGAATGGTTTCCTGTTGTCAAATACGTACATTTTCTGTATTTATTTGAAAATTAACTGATAAGCGAGGAACGACAGGTAAAACGTTAGAAGATAGGGAACTCCTGAAGAATAAGTAACTGTACATAATCATCGCAATAGGAGATTACCGTCTGGGAAATAGTTCGCCTATTACACTCTTGAGGTTGATTTCTACAAATCTAACATGCAATAGTACGCTTACTACAACCCTATATATCTTGTCTGCCCACTGAAATCTTACCCTGGTGTTCTCTTGTGGGCACCTTCTACCTCATTTACATGGAGCGATGATTCTACTTTATCCTGATTACTTAAACAGGTAATAACTGAGTTTGCAGCTGGATGTTAAAGTGAAGCTTCATAAAACAAGACTTTTTCTCTAAGAGGTGGTGCAGCTATTTTGATTTGATTCTCACACAAGAATACATGTACCAGCTTCGTTATACGTAGTCACCATCGCCAGATTCTGTTTAATTATAGCGCTGTTACGTTCATTCTCTCATCGACATACACATTCCGATACTCATTGTCGCAGTTATGATTGGCTTGCGGCATCTGCAGCTCACGTTCATTTTCCCAGCAGTCAGTTCCTGACGTAGAGTGAGATGGAAATAATGTAGTTGCTTTAAGCTGTCACCATTTCCCGTCTTACTAATTAGGTATGTATTAAACAATGAGGCCATGTTAAGCCATAAGACTGGCCTTGGGAACGTTAAGTGCGAATGTCGGTCACGTGGTGGAGACGGTAATATGTACCATGCATACAAAACGTAATCAAACCGAATGAATGCTGAAATATTATATGTTAGTGGTATAAAAATTACGCAACACGGGAGAGTAGATCAAAAATGCAACTGAAAATTGCTGAATGCCTATTATACATACGTATATTATTACTTAGCACAGTAGTCTAACTGAACTCAAGCCCTTCAAAACAGATACGTACACTACGCATATCACAAAACAGATAAAAACACAATAATTGCCACTTGACTGAATATCTTTAATTTAACAGGCAGCAATTATGTTGTGGGTTTTATAACACTTTACTCCCCTTTCGATCGCAAAAATTTGTGATTAATAACTTTGTACATTAGTGTCAATTTACACATATTGTAACAAATGTAAATAATTTAAACACGAAAAATATAGCTAAACATACACAGTTTATTAAACACGAATGTACGAACTACTGCCTGATTCGAAATGGGTTATTTGGATAATGAGCTGGTAGGCTTGTTTTTTGAACCGAGACACATAAAGGGAACAGTATCCTAATTCAATGAATCGTGGATATTACGGCGTGGCAGGATGATTGTATAATATGCCAACATGGGAAACAACGTGTCTTTTACGTAACTCAGAAATTAAATTTGAAAACCACAATCTGAAAGGCAGGTTCATTTAAGGTTATCTGCAGGCGATTGTTAGGCAGTTTTACTTGTTACTCGTCTCTGAATTACCCACTGTATAATCTGTTTGAAGATAGACTGCCATAACTTTTCTCAGTTTTATACAAGCTATAATATTAATTATTGGTATGGGTTCGAGAACAACGGATTACACACAAAATAATTCAGAACGCTGCTTTAACTTTTCTGCTGTACAGGAACACACTGAACACTGAAACAGAACGAACGATAAGCTCTAACAAAATAATAATAGTCCATAGTTACTGTACAGCCCTGATTATTATGTCACAACTTCACAATACGAAACGAAGAATACTGTTAGAATTTTGAACGGCTCAGTGAGCTGTCAAGAGACAGCATTTCATTAGCAGACAATGTCGACTTCATCCTTCTCTTTGTTTTCGTCGTTACTGATATATGCAGCTGGCACTCGAACGAATGTTACAGATGCAATTTCACCAGCAAAGATTTTCATACGCCGACAGTCCCGGAATAGAGTCAACAAAAAAATGGCTCTGAGCACTATGGGACTTAACTTCTGAGGTCATCAGTCCCCTAGAACTTAGAACTACGTAAACCTAACTAACCTAAGGACATCACACACATCCATGCCCGAAGCAGGATTCGAACCTGCGACCGTAGCGGTCGCGCGGTTCCAGACTGTAGCGCCTAGGGTCAACAACGAAGGACCTCTCCAGTGTTTTCTTGTCTTTTTAATTGAATGCTCTTAATAACAATAGTCCTTGACTAATTTATTGTTCACTTGTTTCCTACAAACCTAACTGGACACATGGGGAATTCTCTTTTAAGAATAGGTTGAAAGTTTCACAATATTCTTTTCCGTTATTCTTCTACACATATTACCGATAAGTACTGCAAAACGAAAAAATTAAACGCAGAATTTTCTCACTGGCTGACAAAGCTGAAGTATCCAGTGGGTGAAGAGGAAACGAAATGCAACTTCCCAGGTTGAGAGTGTATTTAATGACGTTTCAGTGATCACAAAATACAGCTGAATTTAAAAAGGGGTTGCATCATGGGCCTCCTCTATCGGTAAGAAGTTGCACCCCCTCTGGCCTGGATGCATCGACTGATTCTTGGGAAGTGTGTCATGAAGCTGTTGTATCCTCTACGGAGGCAGATTGGTCCCATTTGCTGTAACTTCTCCTTGATATCCTGGATACTGGCATTGGACGGAATTGATGTCAGAGTTGGTTTCGACAACGCTCGTCGGCAGTTTTATAAAGGCCTTGTCGCTATTGTTGCGGAGGCCAAATTTCCACTGTTGTTACGGTAGGTCGAGTTCGTGAAACGGCTGCTGGTGCAGTACACAGCTAAGACAATTTCTTCCTGCCACTAGTACACAAGTATGTCCTAGGGTAAGGTAACAGGATAGGAAAACGAAAGTTCTACAACACTCCAAAAAATTAGTAACAATATCGCACAAATGAGTTAAAAAGGTTTACTTATCTTTGTGATGTGTTGAATAATGGAATTTGCAAAACTGCACACAAAAAGGCCCTCAATGGCTAAGTGCAAATAATAGTAGGTAAACTCACAGTAAATAGCAAATGCAATTTACAACAACTGTCTGTTCACTTCTAAGAGTTCACTAAACGACGTTCCCTGTCTATGTCAGTCCTGGACTATGATTTATAGCCAAGTGGGTGAGAGCTGCTCTTCTATCTTCTAAGTAGGCTTCTGCCCGTTGTCGTCCGGTCATTGGCCGAGGCGAAGTCGATATCTTCATCCTCAGCGCGCCGGCCATGCCGCTGGTGGACCTCGCGCAAGTGCCGCGTCTCTGTGGCACTGGCACCAGCTCGCACTTTTGCGCCTGTGATACCTTTGCCCTGGCTGTGTCTTGTTTGGACGACACAGCAGTTTATGTGACAAATATTCCATTGGGAACAGGCCTAAGGATCTTACTGGGCACTGGAATACATCACGCAGACAGTTCGTAGGAAAACCTGAAGTGCAGACTAGCACACTTCTGTTAAATAGCGGCCACACAATACTGAGACCGAATAATGAGAGTTAAGACATGAGGACGCAGAATGTCCGTGACGTACGGTTGTGCCATCAGATTTCTATCAGTCACCTGAACTCATACCTGATTGGGCAATGGCTATTACCACCATGACAGAAGGCGTAACACAACCTTACCTCTCCAATGCAATAGAAGAAGGGGACCTTTTCCCATGACGTCCCCATAGTCGCCGACGATAGTCTTTCACGGTAATGCACAACCGCAATTCACTGCGGAACACGATGCGAAGCAATTGATCAGCAGTCCATGGTTAGAGTCATAGTACCAATCCAAAAGTTGTGGTGTCAACCACAGCTTACGCATGGAATGGTAATTCCCTAGTCCAACCAGTGGTATATAAGATGACACAGAGTGTTACAGGGAGTTCTCGGACGACATGTGTCGATATGAAGGAGTTATGATGTGCTCGGTCAACATTTATGCTCAGACGTGCTCGACAAGAACCTTGATGACAAGTATGTCTGCACTCACGTTCCCATGTAAACCACCATCAGGCCACTGTCATATTCAAATGCTCTATAAATCTGAATACTACACGATTCGACTAGCCAACCAATTGCAGACCCACAATGAAGCGCCTTTCTAGCTCTGTCAGCAGTTAATGACACAGTCTCATAAAAGCACGAGATGTCCTTCACATTGCTCACTCAACATTTAATGCTGCCCATGCCCCTTATTTATCCTGCTAAGCCTGGTAACAGTATTAATCACTAACAACAGTAATGTACACTTTTGGCTTTTCTACCCATCGCAAAGAATTGATACTCTAATCATTTACTTATATGTCGATGGTGTATCCGTTTACAAAGTTAATTTGACATTCGACCATGTTTTCTGGGTGGTTATCCTTTTCTGTCAGGTGGTGTATTTTTATATGACTTCCAAATACTTTTATTATAATCTACCTTCCAGTTTTCTATCCATTCACTACTGCCCAATATCATTCCTGCACTATCATTTATAAAAATACCACCTGAGTACCTGGTGTTGGCCAGGTATATATTTATTCCATTATATTAATCAGTATCTTCCTCCCCTAGCAGGCCGGTGTGGCCGAGCAGTTCTAGGCGCTTCAGTCTGGAACCGCACGACCGCTACGGTCGCAGGTTCCAATCCTGCATCGGGCATGGATGTGTGAGATGTCCTTAGGTTAGTTAGGTTTAAGTAGTTCTAAGTTCTAGGGGACTGATGACCTCAGAAGTTAAGCTCCATAGTGCTCAGAGCCATTTTTTTTGTTGACTCTATTCCGGGACTGTCGGCGTATGAAAATCTTTGCTGGTGAAATTGCATATGGAACTGATGACCTCAGATGTTAAGTCCCATAGTGCTCAGAGCCATTTGAACCATTTGAACCTCCCCTATTTCTGCGTCTCTTCTCCACCTTCATTTCTGCCCATCTTCTTCTCCCCCTTCTCTCTGCCCTCATCCTCCGTCCCACCTCCTACCCACCCCCCCTTCCCACTCTGTGCTCCTCTCCTCCGCTCCTCTTTCTGCCCATCCATATGCTCATTCCCCCTTGTCCAATGTCCGCCCCTCTGTCCATCCGCTTGTTCTCCGTCTGTCCATTTCCTCCTGCCCCTCTATCTCCTCCTTTTCCTTCTCCCTGTCCACCTCTTCCTCCCACATCATCTATTCATCTCCTCCTCCCCCTCTCTCAGTCTGTCTCCTCCTCCATCGTCTCAGTCCCTCTCCTCTTACCCCCTCTTTCTGCGCATCTCCTCCTCTTTCCTTCTTCTTTCCATTAACCCCTCTCCCTCTCTCTGCCCATCTCCTCGTCTCCCTTATAGTTCTCCACCTCCTCCTACCCCCTCTCTCTATGTCTATCTTTTCCTCGCCCCCACCCCCCCTCTCCACATTCCCGCTACACTTTATCATCCCTACTCCAATAGTGGGAACAAGTAATCTTTATACCAAGGTTGATGAGATCGATACAGGATTTTAGGAGGTGTTTTTTATCAGTTGATTTACTGGAATACGCATGTCACATACACAGTACAAAAAATGCCGCACTTCGAGGTCGGCATACGATTTCTTATCCAGACTCAGGACAAAAGTTTATCTAGCAGAATCAGATGAGGTGCATTTTGAAACCGCATGTATGAAAACGAGGAGCTGGCAACAGTCACATAGTGCAGTGAATCAAAATGTACAGAGAGACTTCTTCAGTCCGCAGTTCACGGAGTAGAATGCTCGAACGTCAAGCCTGCATCCACCATGGACCTCATGGGCCTATGTTTCGAATCCCTAGCTCTCGTTGTTTATAAACGGACAGCATTTTGTCGCATGCCAATAGACTATCACATGACAGTGGGATGCATTAAACTGCTTGCATGTCTCTATTTTCCACAAAGCGTACGATCATAGCTCCTGTAAAGTGGCTTCCCGATGGTGCACACAAACAGTTTTGGTGCTGGCTGCATCCGATAACCAAGCTGCCGCAGCTGCTGCTTGTGCGTATGCTGCACGGTACCCTCAAAGACACAATCTTGATGAAATTTCTTTCGTCGCCTGGAGTACATCCTCGGGAAATTGGTAAACTTCGTTCACAAGTGATGGACAGAGTTCGTCCAAGACTAGACTAGCTCCACAATCAGAGGACGCGATTCTTGAAAACGTTCACCAATCACCTTGGCGAAGTACCCGTGATATTGCAAGGCAGTTCAAGACATCTCAAGATTGGTTGTTCAAGTGTTACATGATGAAGAACTGCATCCACATTATTACACGTTAACTCTACACCAGCGGCCAGAAGACCACATTCGACGAGTACGTTTTCTGAATGACTTTTGCACCAGGTGGAAGATAAAGAACATTTTATAAATAACCTGCTATGGACTGAAGAACCTAGCTTCACTCATGTAGGTATTTTCAGCCTCCGCAACACCCATTATTCGTCGGAATACAACCCAAACGTCACTCATCACTATGGCATAAACCTGTGGGCTGGAATTGTGGCTGGAGTGCTTTTGGAACCTTACCTACTGGTAGACAAGTTGAATACGTCCATCTATCTCATAATATTTTTCAATACTTTTCCTGACGCATTAGAAAACGTTCCATTTGGTATCCAACGATAGGTATGGTGTCAGCATACAGGTGCACCGCCACACATTGGAATGACTGTGGGTAAGAATTTAGCTGAAGCGTTTCCAAGTAAATGGATTGGTGGCGGAGGTCCAAGTTCTCCGGACCTTAATCCACTACATTTTTATTTGTGTGGACACTTAAAGCAACAAGTTTTAGTTCTCTCCCATGCATGTGCACTACCTAGTAGCACACAGAAATGTATGAAATCTTATGGGACTTAACTGCTAAGGTCATCAGTCCCTAAGCTTACACACTACTTAGCTAAATTATCCTAAGGACAAACACACACACCCATGCCCGAGGGAGGACTCGAACCTCCGCCGGGACCAGCGGCACAGTAGTAGCGCACGTGCATTCCGCTTTGACAATGGTGGATGCTGGTGTGTTGCGTAGGGTCCTGCAAAGTATGATCCAGTTCGGGGTTAAGTGTTTGCAAATGCATGGTGGTCGCTTTCAACGTCTTCTCTGAGGTGAAAGTTGCTCATATGTGAAGCTAAGCCTGGATGTCAAACGTACAGAATGGTGTGCATAGCATAACGTCCAATCTAGAGTAGCTTACCCACTGTGTTTTTGTACCTCATTGGATACAGATGATGTTGCTGTAACCACGATTATTTCCTGTTTCCTTTATTTGTGTCACTATCGAAACAAAATGGTCGTTTACGTGTGTAAGAAGTTCGTGTTACGTCTTAAGGTTTGACCAAAGTAACAGGAACCGAAAGGATTACAAAATATTCTATATTGTGGAGGTGTAAACTGGATACAATTTCATGTTTTAGCTGGGAAAAAACGTTTTGGTGCAAATACGACTCGCACATCAGCGGATTTCCATATTCGTTCCTCACGGCAACCTTGTCACACTGAGCTAGTGGGAAAGGTGTGACATGGCGTAGAGTTCATGATACTGTTGACCATGCTGCATGCAGTAACAGCGCTGCCACAGCGTCGTTTCTTCAATCGTATTTCTATTAAACCTAGTGGCAGGACTAGTTCTCTTGAACTTGGAAGAGCAACTGCATACCGACCGTCAAATGCGGCATTTTTTCTCCATCCTGTATATTTCACGTATATTTAACTTATTTCACAGATACTTGTGCACATATTTCACCTGGATCTCCAACGAATTTCACCCTGCAGTTTCACTTTCAAGTAGCTCGATGTTCATGATGTCATATCTCATGAACTGCGTCGTAAAAAAATGATCAAATGTGTGTGAAATCTTATGGGACTTAACTGCTAATGTCATCAGTCCCTAAGCTTACACACTACTTAACCTAAATTATCCTAAGGACAAACACACACACCCATGCCCGAGGGAGAATTCGGACCTCCGCTGGGACCAGCCACACAGTCCATGGCTGCAGCGCCTTAGACTGCTAGGCTAATCCCGTGCGGCTACTGTGTCGTACATTGATATAATTTTGAAAGTACATTCAGCAGCATATATGGATACTGTCTGCGAAATATGTTACGAAGTAATAAATTTAAAAGTCATGTATGATGTGGCAGTTTCTAACGCATCTCGGTGTTTATGACATCTTTTCTCCTGAACTATTTGTTGTAAAATGATATAGTTTTGCTGGTTCACTGAGTGGTATATGTGAATACTGTCTGCAAGATGTATCACAAATACAGTTAGTAGTAACGAAGTAATAAACTAAAACGTCATATTTACTTATCATGAACAGTGAAAATGTAGTCAGAGATAAGGTGTTTCCCTTTCATGATTTTGTGGGGCTATAAGAGAAAAAAAGTTTGTTGCAAGCTGCTATGTGCTCTCATTCTCAAATAAATCATGGGTCGTGGACTACACTATTTTATAACCCCGACGCCCACCCTTCTAATAGGCAGGTGGTTCTAACCCCACAGTGATTCCTGCCAGACGGTAAGTGAAATGTGTACCAATTTTGGTGGGAATCGGTTCGTTGGTTTAGGAAGAGATTTGAAATATACATACTTACTTATATAAATACATACATAAATTTTTATAATATACAGGGTGTTCGCAACGAGTCAGAAAAGCTTGTAATAGTAAGCTGTGCTGAGAATTAGTTTTTAAGAAAAAAAATCCACGCGTTGTGCCGTTTCAGACTTAATTAGCACTGGAGTTAGCCAATCAGGCCGTTGCACACTCAAATTCAAGCGGACGGCCAGAGATGGTGTCGCCAAACGTGTTCTTCGTTTGGTTTTCTAAAACCCAAGAAGAGAGCAATAAAAAAACTGGACATGGGACCATAGTAAGGATAGAATCCCAGCCACTGCCTGAGCAGACTCGTATACTATCAATTACGCTATGAGAACAACTGTCACTACCTGCATCTGTTGGGCTACTTGAATTTACGCGCGCAAGGGCTTCACTGGCTAACTTCAGTGCTCATTAACTCGGATACGGCGTAACGTATCGAGTTTTTTCTTAACAATTATTTCATGTTGCCTTGCTGCACCCATACAGGTAATTCAGACTGTTCTTAAATATCCTGTATCTGAAAAAATCTGCCCTTCGTCATTAGTGTTTCTTAACTACTAACATCATATTGACATCTTCGTTATCATCCAGTAAAATCACACTTTCTATTATCACATTATTATCCCCATCAAGAATATCAGAAAACCTGGCATATGCTTCACATGAACATTCACGCTATTGGTAGCATTATCAAAAAGATTCTGCCTATCTTTTGCTACCGTAAAAAATGTTCATAATCTTTACTATCACCTGTCTTCTGCTCATTGTAGTGCACAGTTTCTGTTGAAGTATTCACAATTCTGACTCAGCTACAGCATCAATCTCAAACGTAGGTACTTCCACGCTACGAACAATATCGTACACATTATTTTCCATTAATTCAAACTTATTTTTCTTGCTATGTTTCTTTTCTCGATGTAGACATTAGTTGCCACACTGACAAGTTCTCTAAGTGTTTGATATTTCTCATCAACATTTTTTTTAATGAGTCCTACTTTTATTTTCTATTTTTCAATTCCGTTCTGGCTCCTAGTCTTCTTGTCATTTCTTGGAAACCTGCTACTGTTGATACTACTTTTATTCGCTTTCCAGTTAGCATCCTTCCCAATTCCTTTATTTGTTTCCACTCTGTTCTTAACTGTTCTGTTTTCACTTACCCTATGGGAACTATTTTGCCACTTTTTTCTGTTGCACGTTACTTGATCTATTGGTTTGACAAGATTTAAAGAAGGCTCCATTTTCTTAATTGGACACTGACACTAATCCAAATGAACCAATTAAGGCAACCTCGTTGTCCGTCTCGACATTTCGGTTATGAGACCTAATAGTTTATGCAGCAGCACATTTTTTCTGCGATATAGTTACCAAAATTTCCTCATAATTTTTCAGCTTTCTTTACATTTCAGCCGGTTCTCCAGATGAATTTCCTTTATTTGACTCTATAATTTACTAACAAATTTTTCTCTGAATTCGTGAAATTCCACTAGTGAAATCAACGACTCAAAGGTGATATGTGGTGATTCCGAGGTGTTATTGTTTGTCCTTTATTTAAAACAGGCAAGTCTTCCTCACAATAGTCTATACAATTTAATAAATCTTATGGCATAGATCAATTGACAAGCTCTGTACAAGGTTATACACACATTTAACTTTTAACCGCTGACTAACTTGATCCTGTTGGCCATGAAAATTTTAACAATCAACAGAGAAATCATCAGTTAAGCAGTGAATAGTGAACATGTGGACAAATTAAAAATTACAAGTGGCATAAATTTTCTACTTCCATTAAGCAAGATGCGATAAATTACTTTATTTTTTCCATCAACTTACATCTTGTGCACTGGTGATTATCTTATAAGGCATATTTTAATGGTTATTAAAGATTTTTTAGACGAAACGTGCTTCCCATGTAATTATTTCAAAGTTAACCATTGTTGTTTGTGTTCTAACGTTTAGCTTTCTGCAGTGATTATCATACATTGCAGTGCTATTATGTATTGGGTGTTAATTGTTGACATAATTAATGATTAGGTCTACAGCTAAATCTACATCAACGTAGATACTCCGCAAGTCACCGAATGGCGCGTGGCGGAGGTTACCCTATACCACTACTAGTCATTTCTTTCCTGTTCCCCTTGTAAGTAGGGCGAGGAGAAAACGACTGTCTATATGCTCCCGTATGAGCCCTAATTTCTTGTACTTTAACTTGATGGTATTTACGCCAATGTATGTTGGCGGCAGCAGAATCTTTCGGCAATCAGCTTGAAACGGCGGTTCTCTAAATTTTCCAATACTGTTCCACGAAAAGAATGTCGCCTTTCCTCCAGGGATTCCCATTTGAGTTCCCAAAGCATCTCCGTAACACTTACGTTTTGTTCAAACCTACCGCAAACAAACCTATCAACCCGCCTCTGAACTGCTTCGATGTCGACCTATAATCCTACCTGGTAAGAGTCCCAAAAACTCGAGCAGTAATCAAGATAAGCTGCAACAGCGTCCTATATGTGGTCTTGTTTACAGATGAGTCGCAGTTTCCTAAAGTCCTCTCAATAAACCGAAGTCGCCCATTCGCCTTCCCTGCCACAATCCTCGCATGCTCGTTACATTTCATATCGGTTGGCAACGTTACGCCCGGATATTTAAACGATTTCACTGTATCAATCAGTTCACTAGTAATATGTAACGGAACATTACAGGTTTGTTCTTCCTACTAATCCACATTAACTTACACTTTTCCACATTTGGAACTCGCTACCACCCATCACACCAACTATAAATTTTGTCTAACTCATTTCGTATCTTGCTGTAGTCACTCAACTTCGACACCTTCCCGTACACCACAGCATCATCAGCAAACAACCACAGATTGCTGACAACCCTGTCCGCCAAATCATTTATGTATATAGAGAACAACAGTGGTTCTGTCACATTTCTCAGAGTCACTCCTGCCGATACCCTTGTCTCTGATGAACACTAGCTGTCTGGTTTTATTACCTAAAAATTCTTCGAGCCACTCACATATCTGTGAAACTATTCCATAATATGTATACAGTGACGCAGAAAGTCAAAAGAGACCTCATGTCAAAAATTTAGGAATTTGAGTTTTTGTAGTTTCTACATTCAGCGTTAAATTCTGCACAACCTGTAAAAAAAATTTATTTCTATCTCTAAATTTCAGGAAGTTATGGCAGTTTGAATATTTATGACATAAAGGAGGTGTTTTGAGATACGGGCTATTTAAGTTTTACTTTATTATCATTGCTTAGCTTTACATATTTAAGAAACAAATTCTGCATATATATCACACTTAAAATATTCTTTGTCAAGTGGTTTGGAGTTTTTTAAATTAACACTTCACAATAAGTAGTGTAACAGTTTTGATACTAAATGTAACTGGGTTTTCACTTTTGATGCTAGTCAATTGTCAGGATGAGCATCACTGCAATGGGCATTTAATTCTAAAGCATTATGTCAGGGTGAAAATACTAAATAAATTAATTTTTCTCTCTTAACAACATGGGGCAGGGTGGGTTCTTCCTTGGCTCGGATATGAGGTAGAATGAAACAGCATTTTCACATAAGATAACTTTTATTGAAGATTTGTACAACTGTTTCCTTACTCGATGTCCTGGCTCTGAGAGCGGCAGCTGTGTCGTTTGCGAAGCCTTCTGCTGCGGCAGCGGCGGCGTCTGATTACGCATGGCAGTGTGTATCTCGTGTCGCCGTCTCGCCCAGCTGACTGGAGACGCGCAGCGCGAAGTGGCCCGTTTAATTATTGCGAGCGAAGTCGTTCATCGGATGGTGATACCTTTGATGTGGTGGCGTCCCAGTGTTTCTCTTCTCTAAGCGGCAGCGTGTGTTGTGCGTCGGCCAGCAGAGCGGCGCGGCGGGGGAAGGCCAGTGTCCCGGACTCGAACAACGGACTCCCGCTTGCCAGTCTTCAGCTGTCAGATCTTCATCCCAGCTCACAGGTGACTGCTGATGTGAGGCCGTCTCCTTCCCGTCCTCACGAGTCACCCGGGTACGTAAAAATCAGACTTCAAATACATTTTAACTTCTGTCTTCTGGCGCCGAGGCTGCTGCTTGCTATTCAATTACAGCGGCGGACTTGGTGCGTCTGTGCATGATGTAGTCTCTTCTTGCATGACGGTCTTCAGCACCGAAACTGACTGAAAACTACCGCTACTCTTCTCTTCTTCCTTCGTCTGCAGGCCCACTGCGTCTCGCATCTTTGCCTCTTCTGTCACGTTGAAAAGCTTCTCGAAGAATCTTCTTAACGTCGGTCATTGGCTCTTGGAATGTTGGGGAGGGCCTTTGCTCACATGTGACAAATGAGAAACACGTGAGCCAGTCGGGCGATGCCCTGACGGCTGAATCTACAGCGTCCGCTTATGTGGAACTTGCTGACTTCACGGTCATTGTCTCTTCTGCTCTGCTGTTCTGCCCGCTGTTTGCCAGTATGTAACACTCTAAACTAAACCAAGCTTTTCATTTATATTCTAATTTCTACTTCACTTTGATTTCACTAATTTATTTACTGAAGTACCACTCAACATTCCTCCACCCTTCAGAGAAATTTGCCCTCGAATTTACCACTTACATTCCTCCACTCTTCACACGGCTAAAGCACTAATACAAGCAATGAAAACTCTCGCCTTAGACGATTACACACGCTTCACATTAGGTATGTTGAAAATACTTTATCACTCTACTAAAGCACTGTACGCTCATGAATCACATAGTTCACACATAAATGGTTATAATAAGTGTAAGAAATCTTGATGACAATGAATAAACAAAAATAGATTTTTCACTTAGAAAATTACATAGCAACACCTGTTTAATCTACCCTATATTAGTGCAAGAATATCTATTCTCCAGTATTGTTTATTTTAATATGAGACTGTTTAGTAAAGACTGAAGTATAATAAACAAAATTAATACACTAATGCTCACAAGTAACCACTGAAGTACACCAGTTAAGAGTGTGGTATCCAGTTAACAGGGATTTGATGAAGTGGTATATTATTGGTTGGCTTATTTTTTCGTCTTAAATAAAAGAAAACTGTACAAAGCAGAAACACCAACACAAAGGTTCTAGATATACCCATTCCTAGCATTATAATTTTAGTTTTTTGTTCACCTTTTAATTTTAAGACATGTTGCATCATAACATTGGTATCAATTTTGCCTTGCTGCGAGTTTATGAACATATCTAATGACTTCATAAGGGAACTGTCAAGGGAGTAATTGAGGTAGGATAGGTTTTGTGTAGGAAATGCTTTGCATGGCGTTTTCTGAAAAGAGCAAACAGCATGGTTATGAACCTACCAACCTAGTAAAAACAAAAACAAAGAAAAGAAGGAATAAACTGTTAACTACAAGATCTACCTGTTTCTATGTTCACTTGTTTTCTTACAAAAAATTAACCATTATCCTTTATTAATTATTTACATTTGTATATTATCCACAGTCTACTAAGATTCAACTAGGACATTCGCACTCTTGGTCGAAGATTGTATGGTGCCATGTCTGTATGTTGTGCTGGCGTGGCCACTCTTTTTCCTTTTCGGGAACTTCCTCCACCCTTCGGAAAAGCAGGCACTATTGTTGAAGGAATTACATCTGGAGCGCCCTTAAAAGGTTTTAAACGACTTGCATGGACAACAGTAGTTCAGGTGGGCAGTTGCAGTTTGACGTTGACTGGTGACGTGATCTCAGTAATTTGATAAGGACCTCTGTAGTTTGTTACAGATTTCTTTGTCTTCTTCGTCTTTTCCGTTTTTCTGCCTGATTACATCGAAAGGGGACGGCATTTTTCTCCCATAGGCCACTTCATAAGGTGACATGCCAGTTGCTTCATGCGTTTTGGCGTTGTATACCGACACAATTATTGGTAAATACGTATCCCAATTAGAATGTTATTCGTTAATGTAATAACTAAGCATCTTGCCAATTGTCCGATGAACCCTTTCTGTGCATCCGTTGCTGTGCGTAATTTACGTATTTTTAGTAACTGGCTGAGCTTTTTCATTAATTCACACATAGAATTAGATCCCTGATCTGTGATAATAGCTTCAGGTACGCCAAATTTAAGTATCCAGTTGTTAACTAAAGCTTTGGCAACTGTATTTGCTTGCTGATCTGGGAGACTCACCTTACCTAGATAGCGTGAAAAGTGATCCATAATTATAAGAACATACTTGTTACCAGCAGGTGTTTTATGAAATGGCCCGTAGAGATCCAGTCCACAGATTTGAAATGGACATGAAGCCTCGGGGAGCCTCTGTAAGGGTATTTTTGAACGAGAAAGATCAGCTCGTTGTGCGCACGCAATGCAATTACGAAGATACTGCGCAACATCCTGCTTTCTGGTTTGCCACCAAAATCGTTCTGCTACGCGTCTTTCGGTTGTCCGCTGCCCACCGTGTCCTGCAAGGATATGATCGTGGGCCTCTGCCATTATTTCTTGTCTAAGGTGTTGGGGAACAACAATTCACGGTCCAAGTTTTATTTTACGGCATAATACACCATATTCAAAGCAAAATTGTTTTTGAGTTGCGTATTTTTTGCATTCAGTATCCTCATCTTGTGCCTTTCTCCAGTCCTCAGTATCTCGGCCTGTTGCTTCCAAAAGTGCTATTTTCCGACTTCGGCAATCTGCATTCGTGTGTTTTTTGCCTGGTTTATGGATAACTTCGAAATCCATTTCGGAAAGACATAGGGCCCAACGGGTGAGACGACTAGATGGATCCTTTAACCCAAGCAACCATTTAAAAGCTGCGTGGTCTGTAGTAACCTTGAATTTCCTACCATACAAGTAGCATTTAAAGTATTTGATGCCATAAATAACACTTAACAATTCTTTCTCCGTTGTGGAATAATTTCTTTCTCGAAGCGTAGGCTATGGGGTGTTCCGTGCCATTAATATTCTGACTCAAAACAACTCCTACTGAGTGACCACTTGTGTCACAGGATAAAATAAATTCTTTATTATAATCTGGGTAGGCTAATACTGGACTGTGTGTTACCTTATCTTTAAGGGTTTGAAATGCCGATTCACAATCTTCAGACCAATGAAATTTTGCACCCTTTTTCAATAATTGGGTTAAGGGTCGGGCAATTTCAGCAAAATTTTGAACATATTTTCGGTAATACGATGCGAGACAAATGAAACTTTGTACTTCCCTAAAGCGTTGTGGTGTTGGGAAGCCCGTAACTGCCGAAATTAATCGAGGATCTGTTTTAATTCCTTTTTCGCTAATGAAATGCCCTAGGTATGTAACCTCTGTCAATGCAAAACTACATTTTTCCATATTTAATGTTAATTTAGCTTTTCTAAGTCTCTGAAAAACATTACGCAGACGCACAGCATGTTCATTAATGTCTTTGGAGAATACAATAATATCGTCTAGATATACACAACATTGCTGAGTTTTGAGTCCTCGCAATACTCCATCGAGTAGTCTGAAAAGTTGCTGGTGCATTTTTCAAACCGAAAGGCATTCTTTTAAAGTGCCAGTGGCCTCCAGGGGTAGAAAATCCTGTTTTATGCGTATCTTCAGGTGCAACTTCCAATTGAGGATATCCGCTACGTAAATCGATTGTTGAAAAGTATTTACTGTTACCCAAACTGTCAATGATATCTGTAATGTTTGGAAGAGGATAAACATCTGAGATAGTTTGTTTGTCAAGGTGTCTGTAGTCACAACAAAATCTATATCGTTTTGTACCGTCGGGAGACTTCTTTGGAATAATTACATTTGAATTATAAGGCGAATCAGAATAGTCTGTAATTCCATCTTTTAGATGCTGTTCTAAAAATTCATCCAGTACTGGCTGTAAGTTATGCGGAACTCTATATGGCTTCCTATAAACTAGAGGGCTATTTCCTGTTGGGATCCTATGCTGTGTAAAAATATCTGTTGCTGGCAGTGGACCTTCTGCATTAAATAAATCTTGGAACTCAACTAAAACTGCTTCTATCGTGTCTCTATCCTTTCCTTTCAAATTGAAACGTCCCCTTTGAAAAATTTTACAAGACTGTGCT
This sequence comes from Schistocerca nitens, assembly GCF_023898315.1. Taxonomy (NCBI): domain Eukaryota; kingdom Metazoa; phylum Arthropoda; class Insecta; order Orthoptera; family Acrididae; genus Schistocerca; species Schistocerca nitens. The sequence continues at coordinate 524,999,743 of NC_064616.1, read as the reverse complement.
TAAACTGACACACAATATTTTGTTAGCGCAACGCAATCTGACTTTCAATAATCCCTACAAAAGAATGGGCCCTGACTAACATTAAACTATACCTTTCACAAATCACTTACCTCACAAAAATCTTCGCTACCCAAGCTACTGCAATACAGCAAGCGCCACTACTGCCAGCTAAATAAAAGATTCAAACTATGGAAGGCACTAACTACTGATAGGGATAGTTAGCAAATGAAAGATATTAATGGAGAACAAACACTGTATTTACCTTAATAGTCATAATATATATAGCAGTTCATGACAAATTACAAAACGCCGCCATCTCTCTCCCCACATCCACCACTGCTGGCGGCTCACCTCCTACTGCGCAACGCTATGCGATGTTCAGAGCCAGCTGCCTAACACTACAATGGCGAGTATTACAACAATGCAAAGCAGGCACAGACTGCACACGGCACAGCCAGTGATTTTCATACAGAGGTGACGTTACCAATAAAAAAACCTAAACAGCCTACTTACATAGCCCCCATGCTCCCCACAAAAAATTTTACAAATTGTTTTGGGCACTGGGCAATACATATTTGTTAAAATTTTTCATAATCGTAATTACAATAACAAAGAAATCAAATGCACACACTTATTGATACAATGTTGGTCAAAAGCTAAAATTTTCTCACAGTCCATAAAGATAGTCCTGATCATTCATCATAATAGTAATTACAGTTTTTTTTCACAAAGTCTCATTAGTAAAAGAAATTGCACACAGAAGTAGTGGATTTCCATGCAGTCTTGAAGAAGTAGTGTTGTCCTTCTAACGGAAAGACAGTGCTGACTCTTGACATGCAGACAGGTAATGGGCCACAACAGAGCAAACCCACAGCAGAGTCAATCGAAGTTTTGAAGAATGTCGTTTGGTAGGTCATCACAGAGTAGACCCACTGTAGTCCTGGTAGAGATTACGTTAGTGGTATTGGTGTGCCACCAGAGGTGCAGACCCACTGCAGTCCTTGTGGAAATAATGGTACTGGTGAGTCAGCAAAGGTGTAGACCCACTGTAGTCCTTGTAGAAATAATGGTATTGGTGGGACATCAAAGATGCAGACCCACTGTAGTCCATGTAGAGACGGCCAGCAGCCATCTGTTGCGACTGTGCAGGTGCACAATCACCATCGAAGAGTCTTACAGAGAATATAGCAAGTCCATAAACCACCACTTGTCCACTCACGAAATTTTTGGAATTGTTCTTAGAACCAGCAATGCTGTTATCCAGTCCCTTGCTGAATTATCAACACACGTGCAAACACTAACAGTCCCAATTTCTCAGATACTCTGCATATATTATTACCAACAGAAACGTGTGCAGTGAAATGCAACTTACAAGTTACTTAATTTGATGAACTGATGTCAATTTCAATTTTATAACATAAGAATACAATAACAAAGGTACAAAATACATCATTAAAGAACATAACAATACAGATAACATTGGTAGTAAAACAGGCTTTACAAAAGAATCGAAATAAACATATACATCAGTGTTACAGGAATTATGACATAAGTAAATAAATAAGATAATGCGAATAGTTTTCGAAACATTAATTTCACACATGAGCATTAAAACAAAACAGAATAAATAATGTCTAAACATCTTTACGAAGAAAATAACATAGTATTTGAAAAATTCTACAACATAAATCTTATTAGCTAAACACATAAAGACAGGAAAAACACAAATACACAAGGGAACACAAACACATAGTGGGATAACACAAGGAAAGGACAGGGTTTCTTTTACTGCAGTATTTAGCAAACAAAACTTTCTTTACTTCTCAGAGATCTCCCTTCATTCGTCATTATTCCCAAAAGTCCTATCTATACCTGCTTTCTGTACTTTTCTCGTATAGCCTCTCAGTGCATTTCTTCAAATTCATCGCAACTCATTCTCTTATAGGCTACCCCCTCTTAAGCTAACTTAAATCGACTGAGCTCAGATGCTAAACTAAGGGACGAGGCAATGCAGCAGCACAAAACAATTAACACAAACAGTAATGACAAAAAAATGGAAATTTGCAAAGCAAGCTACAATAAATCTAAATTACCAAGCCAAGCAACATTACAACTAATATGAGCCAATGTGCAGCAACAAGAAAAATAAATCAGTAGCATAACTAGATTAACAGAGTAATGCAAAGTGAAATTTAATGGCACTATGCCTGGCAAGCAGAAGCAGAAAATGAAATATCTTATACCTAAACATGACATAGCTCAAGCAGAAAAAATAGTACACTAAAGATAACAACGCAGACAAGGGGAATGTCTATTCACATCTTAATGTCTAAGTAATTAAAGTGGTGCACCACAAAAACTAATTCTACAAAAATTACCAAGTACTCGAAAAGAAAATTATATATGCAGTTACTGTTATTAGTCCCTTCTTATTGTTCTTTCCATTCCAAGAGCTCCTTTTTTTTAAGAATGTGGATTACAAAATTATTATTTAATAGATCTGTTGACAGAAAGTGTTCACATTAGCAAATGCATTTTATTTTATAAAAGCAATGCTGCAACACAGCTGGAAACTAGATATCAAATGAAATAAGCAACTATGAAAAGCAAAGCATAAAAATATCATTCAATAGTCATGTGACATTTCATAAGTTAGTAGAAATTCTCTCAACTCTCGTAGAAAGACACTTGTCCTAATCAGGTGTGCAGTTGTACGAATATTTCCCATCAATTCATAAGCATTTCAGTAAGTAGCACAAAATACGAGTAATCATATGTTTCCAAGTAATGGGCGTGTCGTATTTGCGATGCTTTCTACAAAGGAATGTCAATAGCGAGGTTAATGGCCTCTTTTTTTTCACCTAATGGCTGTTTCTCCAGGTGGCTGGCACAGGTGGCCGCTCAAGACGCATTACGTCAAGGTCACTTACCTTTCTTACCGAAATATTTACGACAACAGTTTCCGCTACAGTGGCAGTCTCGTATAAAAATATTTCACAGGTCAAGAATTTGCGTTACAAATCTGTAGAAACAAAATCCTATTGATATAACAGTGTCCAAAAAGTTTTCGTCGGCATTGTAATACATTCACGCATTTACATACATTTCATAACTCTTAAAGTACGATTCTTGGTTTCCAACAACCTGTTTCACAAACCAGAGTGAGTCCCTAACCACTACTCATTATTCCTTACCTTATTCGTCGACACTTCTTCAATGTTTCATCATAACATACGTAGCATAATCAAATAACTCATATAGCATCAGCTTATTGATCATAAACATACCGCAACAGCATAATACACATCATCAGCGTAATAATAACATCATAAAACCTCAGTCATATCTCAAAAACGTCGTAGCTTTTTTGCAATAATGTCAAAACCTAAAAAAAATTCGCTGCTCATTTCAAGAGTGTCATCTACCTCAAACGTACTTTAAAATCATGCTCCCTTACCAAATACATCATTCAAAGCTCTTATAGTATCACAATGGTTCCGAAAAAATATGAACAGTTCACAAAGTACAGACAAAATACAATTTCATAAGTGTGAAGTTACCCAACTGTGAAATTGCGTAAACATGTGTCACTGATGTAGTAAAAAAAATGTTTGTCTCTCTCAGTTAAATGATCAGATAGCTGTGTAATTTATGTGTTAGAGAAATATGGTACCGAAGTGTAAAGTTGTATAAGCAAATACCATATTAGCTAGGGCTCCTTGTGCTTGCCAAACACATGGTACTCAAAGTAGGCGTGTACCCCCCTGAGGATTAATGTAATTATACCCTCAGGTGTTACAGATTACAGCAATGGAATGAAATGTATCATGGAAAACCTTCTTTGCAATTCAAAAATCTTGAAAAATAAATGGCTTAAGTACAAAATTATTCTCTCAAATGCGTGTCCTGTAGCGCTAAATGTGCGTCTTGTTGCAACATAATCTCTGTGGAAGTGTCGTAGTTATCGTCCTCCGAAAGCTAAGTTCTGCAGAAGTCAATGTACTTACCTCATGATACACAAAAGTGAAATGCTTTGAGTATAGATATCTTAGTTATTACGCTTATTGCCGTGATGAAGACAGTACTATGCTGTAACGTATTGTTGTGCTACAGAAAAGGCTGTCTCCTTGTAGCTATACCACAAAAGTTACTACTAAAACATGTTTTACTTTCCAGAAGAATTCAGAAAAACTGTGCAGATATAAAACAGATACACCGCAAAAGCAACAAGGTAAATTGTGTCACACATTAGTAGCGTCGTGATAAAACCGTGTAGCTGTCAAATAAACTAACCACTGTGTCATCTGGTATCTCTCAGAAAGCACCTTGAATCCATAATGTATTTTCAAGTAAACCAAAATGTTGCACTAAAATCTCATTACCAGTACTGGTAAATGTTCTAAATATGTGAGCCTTATAGTCGTTACATAATCATGCAACTAACAAGCAAGAATGTACACACACAATAACACTGTGACGTCTGTTCACTATAACAATGCATTCGTAATTTCTGTTTAAATAAGTTCTCTTGGTTCTTGACTGGATATTTAACTTCAAGCATTGCTGCATGTTAATAGTTTCTCAGTGTGACAAAGCGTACTAGTAGCGTCAATTGAAAAGTTTTATGGCAAAGACAAAGTTAAAAAGCAGATTATCTTTCAATAAACGGTTTTACATGTGAAATGTGGTGTAAACCTTTACTCTTCACAGTACTCAGAGTTTCAACTTGAACGTAATTATCATGCGGTATACGTCGGTAAAGAATACTAAATCTTTTCTCAAGGTTAGCGTCTATGTTATTTTTCTCTGAGCCAGCCGGCACACGTGGGTGCCTGCGGCGGGAGTCATTGTCTGTCTCTTTGAGGGCGCGCGTTGTTATTGGGATTAGGAGACCTAACTTCTACAAATTCGCCTTGCCGAGAGGGCCCAGCTCTGTTAGAATCCCGCCAGTTCTGATAAAATTCAGGTCTGTCGTTATGATTACATCGTCTGTCGTCATGTCGGTAGATTCCACAGTTTCTTTCTTGTCGGTCACGTACTGGAGAATTTCTCCCTGAATCTTAAATGTGCGCTGAACTGTTGCATCTGAAATTATTCTGTCTCCCGTGATAATAATTGTTTTGGTTCCCATATTGTCTGTTTCTAAGATAATCTCTATCATATTCATTACTACGGAAATGCAATCTTTCTCTGTACTATTGTTACTCTGCCAGTGGTTGTCATATGGGTGGTGTCTGTTTTGTTCACGATTTGCGGTGTAAGAATAGCCTTGTCGTGTCCAGTTATTATTTCTGTCGTCGCGGAATTGTGACGGATGTGACCTGTAGTGATTGTTTTCCTGTTTTCGCATCCCGCCACTGTCTGTGTCAATTTCTAATTCTTGTAAGAGTCCCTGAAAAGCTTCAATGTCGTTTTTGCAACATCCTGCCAAAATAATATGTCGTAAATGTTCAGGCAATTTGATTAAGCAAATGCGGATGAGTTCTGAGGGGCTGTATGGGTTTGACAGGTACTGATTCTTATGCAACATGTCTTCAAAATATTTCATAAGACTGGAAAATTCAGATTGTTCGAAACGTTTCATCATTATGATGCTATGTTTTACTTGGTCTTGTGTGGCTTGAGACCAATATGCTGAAAGGAAGGCATGGTAAAACTCTCCTTCACTGTGGCAATCGTGAATGACCGACCGCATTCTTACAGCTGGTTCATTCTCTAAGTAGCCACACATAAATTCTAATCTGTGCTCTAATGACCAGTTGGGAGGAAAACAATAAGAGAATTGATGAAGCCACGCTTGTGGATGAATGTCGTTGCCGGAATTCTTAAATGTTTTGAATTTACGTGTAGTAATGAACAGCTTATAGTCAAAATCATCATGTCGGCGAGTCGCATGTCGGTCATTATTACGTCGTTTCGGCGGTTCCAACTCAAAATTCGGTGTGCCTTGCCAATTTCTTTCATAATTTCCCAAGTGTCCTGTGTTATTATTTTGTGGTTGTTCCGTATTTCTAAGTCCCTCTTCCCGTATTGGAGCGCGAGTGGCCTCTGAAATACGTAATTCTTGTATTACCTGAGTCTGCTGATCTTGTACTTCCCGGATTTCTCTTTGGTGTTGCGTATTAATTTGATTCAGATTTTGTTTGAATTTCCTAATTTGTTCGCACTCTTCTGTGTCATTAAAGACTACCGGTTTTGTGTCGTTCAGATTATCATCTACCTCCGATAGTGAACACATTTCCTCAGTGTGTTTTTCTGAACCAATTTTCAGAGTGTCCATTTGTGTTGAAATCGAATCTACTGTGTCCTTTAAGTTTTCTTGAGGTTTTGCAAGTTGCGTAACCGAATCGGTAGATGCAACTGAGTCAATTTTAGCCGACAAGCTCTCATGATTTTCATGAACAATGGTTTGCAGTTCTTTTATGGCTGCTTCGTGATTCTGTAATGCATTTTCATGCCGCGAAAAAATAGGTTGAAAATGCTCACAAATTTGTGTTTTTACGTCATTACAGACTTTTTGACATTTCGATTCAATGTTATGTAACTCAGTAGTTAAATCTTCACGTGTTTGTTCAAGTGTGGTGTCTAACTTCCGAAGATTTTGTTCCATTGTGTCTAACTTTTGAAGCTTTTGCTGTGTTTGTCTCTGATTTTGTTCCATTGTGTCTAACTTCTGAAAACTTTGTCCCATTTGTCTCTGATTTTGTTCCATTTGTTGAATTAATTGCAATAATAATGTATTAGTGTCTGGAATCTGTTTCTCTATGCGTTTTGGCAGTGCATTTTCACCGGCAACATTCACATTTTGACAAGCAGAAAATGTGTCTTGACTCATTTGAGAAAACGGTGAGGACCCAAAACCTAAGTCTACAGTATTTGCAATATCGTGTTCTGTCATTTCGGATTCCTGAGGCGAGCTGTTGCCGACCGATCGATCGATAATGCTTCCTTGTTCACTACCTGTTTCACTGTCTACACCATTATTTGCCACCCGCTGCATTTCCCTATGCACAATTACCAAATTACTACCCTGAATATTAGTTAATTCATTACACGGTAGCGCTAACACACTGCTTTCGTCTTCGCTGTCATTTCTCAATTTACTTTGGAGCCTAGTGTTACGTTTTTCACACGCCATTATTGTCACAATATTTCACACGACAACACAGAAAAACACAATTTGAAGAGCAAAAATAGGGGAACACATTAACATAGCACTGAAAATAATATCTAGTTAATTGCAAGCGCAGCTGCGAAGTACTTGCTGCAAATCTACATGCATGCCACAACTGTTTTACTGTACAACAATGAAAAACTACAACTACAAAGGAAATTCTCTCTATAATTACGCGCTAGTAATAAACAAAAGCTACACTAATTACACAAACTACAAGAAAAAATCAGAAGATTCCAGTGAGGTATCCTCGGCTAAGGGTTGACTTATGAAACGTCCCCTTTTGAACAATTATACAAGACTGTGCTTAAACTGACACACAATATTTTGTTAGCGCAACGCAATCTGACTTTCAATAATCCCTACAAAAGAATGGGCCCTGACTAACATTAAACTATACCTTTCACAAATCACTTACCTCACAAAAATCTTCGCTACCCAAGCTACTGCAATACAGCAAGCGCCACTACTGCCAGCTAAATAAAAGATTCAAACTATGGAAGGCACTAACTACTGATAGGGATAGTTAGCAAATGAAAGATATTAATAGAGAACAAACACTGTATTTACCTTAATAGTCATAATATATATAGCAGTTCATGACAAATTACAAAACTCCGCCATCTCTCTCCCCACATCCACCACTGCTGGCGGCTCACCTCCAACTGCGCAACGCTACGCGCTGTTCAGAGCCAGCTGCCTAACACTACAATGGCGAGTATTACAACAATGCAAAGCAGCCACAGACTGAACACAGCACAGCCAGTGATTTTCATACAGAGGTGACGTTACCAATAAAAAAACCTAAACAGCCTACTTACAAAATGCTCAATCTTCTGGCGTAATGCGGTTTTATAGGCGTCTGGTTTCTGACCATCATCAATATTTGACCAAATGAAATCTTCTTCTTCAAAAGTACTGACTGTAGCTACTAATATTCCCTTATGCAACTCTTTGTCCTCCACTCCGAAATTGTCAATATGTACCGGTACTTTTCTTTCTCCCTCAACGTTTTGAACCCGTACAACACTTCTACGTACAAAACAATGTGATACATCTAATTCCTCATTTTCCTCTAATGGCTCTATTACACACACTGTATATGTAGGTACCTCGGGGTTAACGGTCATCCAGAAAAGTTTTCCTGAGCCAAATGGTATCTTATCCCGCGAATCAACCTTCAAGGACGTTGCACGCAGTGTAGTTGATTGCGCCTTCCGGTTGGGGAAATCTTGCGGCAGCGGGTCCTTTGCAGCGGTGTCACCTAGCTGAAACACTATTCCGCTAAGTTCTACAGTTTGCTGTCTGAGGTCGATTTTAGCGTGATGTTTATTCAGGAAATCCAACTCTAGGTTCGCGTCGTACCCGTCAGTTAGCTTTGTTACCACTTCTACATCTTCTTGAAATTGTACACCGTGAATATAGAAAATCAATGATGTACATCCCAATGACTTCACTGTACCTCCTCCTACTCCACTCAATCTATACCTTGGAGGGTCCTATTTCTTTTCTCCAATGCATTCAATACTCACTATTGATACGTTTGCGCCTGTATCCACCAGTATCCTTGCCTCTTTATCCTGTATGGTAGCAGATAACCAGCATTCCGCCTTCACATTCGCCTTAATGGCATGAAATTTTATTGGGAACGCCTGGCGGCGGCTCCGACATTCCCGTTTGAGTTTAACTGATTTCCATTTCCAAAATCTTTCTTAGACCTGCATTCCTTGAATGTGTGACCTATTCTTTGAAAATTAGTGCATTTAGGTTGTCTGCACTTTTTTGCTATATGTCCCTGTCGATCGCACCTAAAACATCGTACTCCCGCTGAAAATACATTTCGCTTTTCCTTGTATCTGGTGGCAATGTCTATTTTTTCGAAAGCCGTCGCCACAGATACAGCTTCTGCTAAATTTTTAGGAAACTCTGCCCTGACACGACGGGATGTTTCAGGAGGTAACCCACGTAAAAATGTATCCTGAGCTCTGTTTTCTGCCTCTTGTAAAATAACTTTATTTGCTTCATGACTAGTTGTCAACTGATAGGTGTTAACATTAACTTTTCTAATCCTATCTACAAAGATTTCTAACGACTCGTTTTGCCTCTGAGTGATAGTGTTTAACTGTTCCCTATAAAATCTACAGCTGTTCAGTTTTTGAAAACGTTTAAGCAATCCTTTCTTCAATTCGTCAAATGTTGGAGCATTCCGTAATTCTTCATGGTATAATACGTGTGCTTTAGCCTCTCCTGTCAATCTTAAATTTGTCATTTGCAAGAGCTGCTCATCTGACCATGATCCTAACTTTGCAGCTGCTACTAAGTCATCAAAAAAGGCTGTTATGTCTTCGCCAGGTTTACCTGAAAAAGGAGTTACTAAGGCTGCTGCTGAGGAATCTAGGGTGGGAGGGATTGAACTGGTTTGCCTAGCCTCACTCAACTGTTTTAATAATGCATTATTATCATTTTTAAGCTGTGCTATCTGATTAACTAAGATCTGAATAGCTTCCTCAGTAGAAACCGCTTGTGGTGCTGGCTCTGACTTTGTACGATTTCGTGTCATCTTTTTCCAAACTGTTAGTTACACAATCTTACTACACTGAATGAAAAAGATGTTTAAATATTTTCGACAAACTCTTCAAATCATGAGAGAAAATACAGTTCTAAATAAAGAGAATATTACGACTGCTATGCAAACCTCTATCCTTTCACACATTAAACAATACTAACTGTGGACCTTTAGTGACTCATTCACACCCCACGTCTGACACCAAATGTAACAGTTCTGATACTAAATGTAACTGGGTTTTCTCTTTTGATGCTAGTCAATTGTCAGGATGAGCATCACTGCAATGGGCATTTAATTCTAAAGCATTATGTCAGGGTGAAAATACTAAATAAATTAATTTTTCTCTCTTAACAACATGGGGCAGGGTGGGTTCTTCCTTGGTTCTGGTATGAGGTAGAATGAAACAGCATTTTTACATAAGATAACTTTTATTGAAGATTTGTACAACTGTTTCCTTACTCAATGTCCTCGCTCTGAGAGCGGCAGCTGTGTCGTTTGCGAAGCCTTCTGCTGCGGCAGCGGCGGCGTCTGATTACGCGTGGCAGTGTGTATCTCGTGTCGCCGTCTCGCCAAGCTGACTGGAGACGCGCAGTGCGAAGTGGCCCGTTTAATTATTGCGAGCGAAGTCGTTCATCGGATGGTGATACCTTTGATGTGGTGGCGTCCCAGTGTTTCTCTTCTCTAAGTGGCAGCGTGTGTTGTGCGTCGGCCAGCAGAGCGGCGCGGCGGGGGAAGGCCAGTGTCCCGGACTCGAACAACGGACTCCCGCTTGCCAGTCTTCGGCTGTCAGATCTTCATCCCAGCTCACAGGTGACTGCTGATGTGAGGCCGTCTCCTTCCCGTCCTCACGAGTCACCCGGGTACGCAAAAATCAGACTTCAAATACCTTTTAACTTCTTTCTTCTGGCGCCGAGGCTGCTGCTTGCTATTCAATTACAGCGGCGGACTTGGTGCGTCTGTGCATGATGTAGTCTCTTCTTGCATGACGGTCTTCAGCACCGAAACTGACTGAAAACTACTGCTACTCTTCTCTTCTTCCTTCGTCTGCGGGCCCACTGTGTCTCGCGTATTTATTCACTTCAGTTTACTGGAGGTGGACGACTTCACGGTCATTGGCCTCTTCTGTCACGTTGAAAAGCTTCTCGAAGAATCTTCTTAACGTCGGTCATTGGCTCTTGGAATGTAGGCGAGGGCCTTTGATCACATGTGACGACTGAGAAACACGGAGCCGGTCATTGCCTCTTCTGTCACGTTGTAAATCTGTTCGAAGAATCTTCTTAACGTCGGTCATTGGCTCTTGGAATGTAGGCGAGGGCGTTTGCTCACATGTGACAACTGAGAAACACGTGAGCCGGTCGGGCGATGAGCTGACGGCTGAATCGACAGCGTCCACATATGTGGAACTTGCTGACTTCACGGTCATTGTCTCTTCTGCTCTGCTGTTCTGCCCGCTGTTTGCCAGTATGTAACTCTCTAAACTAAACCAAGTTTTTCATTTATATTCTAATTTCTACTTCACTTTGATTTCACTAATTTATTTACTTAAGTACCACTCAACAGTAGATTACTCCCTCAGACTTATATTACATCAGAGTGTAAATACATTTGAAACCAAATAAATAGGCCCCTTGTTGAGATAAATATAGCAAGCCCTGTGCTTATTTTTTTGGCATAATATTTATATTTCTACACTATGTTATGGCATCTTTTGGATCAAATTTTAATGAAGGAGCAATTAATGGGACTAGAAGCACAAGAAATTGGAATTCACAAATCCTCCAAAATAGATTACTGATATCCCATATTTTGTAGTTGTCAAAGGACTTGAGTTTCTGTTTGTAAAAAAAATGTCTGAATGGGGTTAAAGGCACTTTAACAAGAGCGTTTTCGCCTCTTCTTTGGCTCTGGAATATTTGTTTGCTCAGGTTCTTCTTCAGGATCTTCACTGTCGATGACTTGAGTTTCTGGTTCACGTTCTGAGCATACTTCGAGACACAGATTGTCTTTGTAGTTCTCTTTTCAGTAGGTCCAGATATTTTTAAAAAGGTACTCTTTTCGTTGTCTTGTCATCCCTGGAGGAATTACTGCAGCAGGAAACCCAGTGGGTCCATTGTCACTGGGGAAGATGCAGTACACAAATTCATTTCCATCAATATCCAATTTGCAATGTGCTCTACCTCAAAGTGGTTGTATTTAGTTATGTGAGGTACTTTGATAGCATTACTATCCTTTAAGAAATTTAGCCAGTCATATATATTCACAGCAACTTCACCTATTTCATTTCCAACAGCAACAGCTGAGTTAACATGTGTTGTAGGTGTAGATTTGTCAAGTCGGCGAATTATTGTAAGGAAGAGATATAGGTGACCATAAATCTTTTCTTTAAAAGTCCAAATGCCCAGTCACATGCAAATTTCGTGTGACCTACTGGCTTGAATAACAAAACAATTCTCTAATTTTTGTTATTACTCATTGTCCAAGCAAGATATCCTAATAAGTTATTGTTCTTGTTCTGACCTACACAGTTGTTAGCATGAATGAACATTGTGTCTTCTCCATGACTGTAGTTTTCCACGTAGTTGTGGTAAAGACTGACAACAACGTTGGATCCCTTTGTTGTTCCTACACTTTCTGGGAGTGGATAGTTTACTTGTTTGTTCAGAGTCTCACACATAACCCCAAATATTCCTATTCTGAATGGTACCAAGAAATAAATAGGTCCAGGCTGCAACGGGTTACTGGGTATGTGAACCTCCTGGGCCATGTGAAAACAGTAGTGTACACAACTTCTATCACCATCTTCAAAATTTTCCTTAGTCTTTTGATAGTTCCCTTGTAAAACTCTCTATCTTTTGCAACAAGTTGTAGATGGGACTTCATTTTTTCAATAGTTTCCATTTTAATTTCTTCAGGCACTGAAACCATTGCAGTTCCTGAAGTGAAGTGCCTTTGTCAAAATGCACAAAGATCTGATCTGGGCTTCATGACAAGTATTTCTGGGCATATCTCCTTCCAAATATTACAAAACACTCTACTTGATACTGGTTTTATGGCCATATCATTTGTAAAGGAAGCCATGTAAGTTTCAAAAATTTTGGCTTTATTATCACTTGATGGTAGAAGTTTGAAATCTGCATTATACTGAGTGCTACTTCTGCCTGGTAAAATTATAGCATGTTGTTCTGCGTAGTTGTGTAAAAACCTCACAAGTAACTCTGAATCAGAAAAAGAAGTCACATTCTTAGAAAGTTTTCTTGCATTACCATGATCTTTGACAATCAATCCTGTATCATCATACATTTTTTCTTAGGCGCTTTAGTCTTTTAATTTTAATATTGTTGGAAAACATGTAAGTGTTTCTACAAGCAAGTCGACCTTTTACTAAGTATTTACTTCGTGGTTGTTTCCTCTCAGTTTTAACTTAAGGTTTACAAGCTGCCAAAGAAGAATCTGAAGTTACACATCGCAACTGGCCAAAAATTACTTGATCTAATGTGTTGACATTGTTCTCATAATGATCCATCTCAGCACATTCACGACACATTTCCAAATATTCATCAACTGAATAGTAATTGCAGCATTCTTCTTTGCACCTGCAACCCGCTTTTAAAAACTCTGAAACGAGAGCATGGTCTCTGTCAGCATCAAAAGAGTCAATTAAATTTATGCAGTCATCAGTTACGACCAGGTTGAAGTCTTCAGCACCATCATTATCATCTACAACTTGATCACTATTAACATCTCATTCTGTTTCAATAATAACATTATCAATAACATTATCGCCCGCATCTCGTGGTCGTGCGGTAGCGTTCTCGCTTCCCACGCCCGGGTTCCCGGGTTCGATTCCCGGCGGGGTCAGGGATTTTCTCTGCCTCGTGATGGCTGGGTGTTGTGTGCTGTCCTTAGGTTAGTTAGGTTTAAGTAGTTCTAAGTTCTAGGGGACTGATGACCATAACTGTTAAGTCCCATAGTGCTCAGAGCCATTTGAACCATTTGAATAACATTATCGTTGTTACCTAAGGCTTCATTAAACTTCGGAATATCTTGTAATAAAGGAATAACAGATAGGTTAACTGACTCATAACCTTGAGGTTCCAGTTCCTCATCACTTGATTTGTCACTACTTGGCATTCTTTCAGAAAAATGATCTTGAAATGCTTCATAATCTTCATCACATAAATCACCACCAACACCAAATCGTTTAGTGCTTTCTCAATTCTATCTTCACTCGTTGCGTACTTTAAACTGAGCAAGCTGTAAACACGAATTTGTAACGTCAGCTGTCAGCTGTTCTTTAATGGATACCAACTATACATTGGCAACATCTGTAGACATTCGCAAAAATATGACCATGTGTGTTGTTTGGCTTTATTGAAATCAAAAAACGGTTTCCTTTTGTATGAAATTACTCTGAGCTCCTTAAAATGCTTCTAAAATTTAAGAGATTCTATTTTGTGAAGTACTGCATGTATAGCTGCGATATTTAGAAAAGGGACCTCTTGTCGAACCAATGTTAATTCCCCATAACGACAAGAGGTCCCTCTTTCGAAGACTGACATCGATTGCTTTTAATGGTATAATTGACTCTTGTTGCATTCAAACAAGTTTCAAATCAATACGAGCGTGTACAGAATGAAGTAAACTACTATCGTATACTAAAAAACGAAAATCAATATTTTACACATTATTGAATGTTTTTGCTTGTACTGAAAATTTTACTCTTCCGACAAGAGGTCCCTTTTCGCTTTCCACCTCACATATGTTCGTACCTTCGTTAGCAACCGGCAATGGGGCACGGTGTCAAATGCTTTCCGCAAATCTAGAAATATGGAATCTGGCTGTTACCCTTCGTTCATAGTTCGCAGAATATTATGTGATAAAACGGCAAGCTGAGTTTGGCAAGAGAGAAAATTTATGATATGTTCAAATATTCTGCAGCAAAGCTAACTTACTGATATTGGCCTGTAATTTTGTGTGTCTGTTCTTTTACAATTCTTAAATGCAGGTGATACTTCGCTTTTCTCCAGTCACTTTGGACCATGCGCTGGGTGAGAGATTCGCGATAAATGCAAGCTAGGTAAGAAGCAAATACTGTAGAGAACTCTTTGAAAACCCGAACTGGGATTCCAGCCGGACCTGGTGACTTATTTGCTTTCAGATCTTTCAGTTGTTTCTCTAAGTCACATATGCGTATCACTATGTCGTACATACTGTAACCGGCCTGTTAAATTGTTAGAAACTTAGTCAGCCGGTGTCGTAAATCTGAAACGAGAGTTCGTACGAATGTCGCGTAACAAATATTTCGCGTGAAGCGCCGTTGCGACAGAGGCAAGATCAATTGTGGAAACTAAGCCACTGAATGTTATAAGAATACACCCGACTGACTACACAAAATAAGAGGGCACGAACAGGGTGACACAGAATAACGGAAATGATTGAAATGAGTAGTGGTAGCCATGGGAAGGTGGCAACACTGTGGAATCGTGACAGTTAGCGAGTAAACAGTCCGCCATTTCAGTAATTATGGGTAAGTGGAACATACAACAGCGTGCGTTAGCCATAACAGTGTTTTATGAAATCAATGATAGTTTGGTAGTGGCACTGAGGCACTCATACTTTAGGACGTCATGATGCCGTTCCGTCGAAACACGTGATAAAATGTTCGATTAATAACTTTGAAGAGAACTAGAACTACCCTCAATAAAAAACCAACAGGACGACCAAGAAGTGTGCGTACTCCAGCGAACATTGATGTTGTACGCCAATCTGTCTTACGGAGCCCACAGCGTTAAATTCGTAAGCAAGCAGCAGTGGGTGGAATGTCCCGGGATAGTTTTCGCTGAATTCTTCATCTTGATTTAAAATTAAAGGATAACGATTACCGGTTACTATTAGGATTCTGTCAACAAATTATAAAAATAAACAATGAGGATGAATTTCTAAACAAGTTTTGGATGTAAGATGAGGCACATTTTCATCTCACAGGTTATTTGAATAAACAGAACTACCATTACTGGGCAAATACAAATCCTAATGACGTTCCTGAGCGCCCTTTACACGCTGGTAAAGTGACGGTATGGTGTGGTGTTTCATCACATGAGATTATCGGACCATATTTTTTTCGCAAACGAAAAGAGAAACACAATAACTGTCAGCCCCGATCGTTACGTGGAGATGTTACGAACTTTCGTTACACATGCATTC
Source organism: Schistocerca nitens (assembly GCF_023898315.1). Classification (NCBI taxonomy): domain Eukaryota; kingdom Metazoa; phylum Arthropoda; class Insecta; order Orthoptera; family Acrididae; genus Schistocerca; species Schistocerca nitens. The sequence goes on along the minus strand of NC_064616.1, from coordinate 524,983,799 downwards.
AACAACTTTCCAAACGTTCAAGAAGCCTGGTTTCAACAGGACGGAGTGACATCACACACTGCACGGCAGTCAATGACATAGGTGCGAGTATTGTACGGCAACCTTGTGATCTCACGATTCAGTAACATCTCCTAACCCCCTAGATCGCCAGATTTATCCGTTTGTGATTTTTACTTGTCGGGTTACCTCAAGAGCAGATTCTACAAGATCCGACCAAGAACCCTGTATGAGTTAAAGTAGAGAATTGCGATGTAATTCACAGTATCCCAGCTGAGGTGTTGCAGCGGTCAATGAGGAATCTCAGCAGCAGATTTCACGAATGTATTCGTACAGGAGGACGCCATCTAAATGACGTAATTTTAAAAAAAATGATAAATGACATAAATGTTTCGTAAATGGCAAAGTTGTAATGTTTCAATTTCTATGAATGCAATTTCTTTCCTTCATTACTTCTACGTTTGTTGGATTGCGGAAATGTTCCCGTTTTTCTGTGTCACCCTGTACATTCGCGAGTGAGTGGTTCAAAATAAGATTTAAAACTGTAAAGGAAATGGGTGTTAAGTATAATTACGTCGGTACACATTCAGTTGTATGTGAACGTACGATCGGGATAGAGGCACGTACATTCAAAGTACTATCATTCCCCGTGGCCTGGGTAAAAGAGTTGTGGTTCAAACGCATTTACTCATCTGAGAAAGAAAGTAATCGGACTTCGTAATTAAACGAAAAGAAAGATTGGAGGTTCTGGATGTCGCACCAAATATGACCTAAATATTGCAATTGACACTGGCGGCCACGAAGGGAAAGAGATGAACACATTCACGTACTTCTAATGCTCAGCAGCGCCGTCGTGAAGATCGCCTCCTCTATTTAATTCTCCATAAAAAATTAAAACAATAATAACCTTCCAGCGTTACAGGAGCTGGAATCAATGGTATCGTAAATCAGAAAATCGTTCTGTTTCGGAAGTTTCTTTCATTATTTAGCACAAGTGCACTAGTAATTACACAGCACGTCTTATCACCAGGACATGAGAATAACGAATGATAACTATTACTAAAACCAATAAACGAAGAGCGTAAATCTTCTTTTTCCGTCAGTGTTAAATACTTTTCAAATTAATCTTTTGTCTGAGAGTCGAATTATTATCGATACATTTTTAAATACTAAAAAATTATTAAGTTCCCTTATAATACGAGAGCCTGTCCGATGGTCAAACGACCGTATGTTGGTACAATTCTCAAGCGTGAACGATATCTTGAACGCGAAATGACTAAGTTGCTCGACTGCACTTTTCCGGCGTTGTATACTGACACCATTCAGAGGAGTGGAAACAAGACTCTCTAGAAATTACACGATGGATTTTTAACCGAATTTTCTTCAACAAAAGAAGAGTGGGGAATGGATAAATTTGGTATCAAGCTGACCAGCGTGCGGTGTACTTTGCAGAAAAAGATTTAATTGCTATAAATAAATCAGAGCAACTACGAAAATCTTAATTAGTAAATTGAGAGAAACTTTTTGTCCATAGTTTCATAGCGAAACAAAGAATACCACATGGACGTGTGGGGTATGAAATTGACCACTGTCAGGTCTAGCTTTTCAGAATAATATTTCTTTCTATTAAAATAAACACGGTAATTCAGAAAAACTTAATTTGATGTTTGATGGAAAATTTCATAATGGACATTTGCCGTTATTTTCTGGCCAAACAAAGAGTGGCATATGGACAAATTGGGTATCAAATTGACCAACGTGAGGTCCAGTATTGCCAAATAATGTTTAATTGCTTGGAAATTAATTTGAGTAATTATGAAAAATGTGATTAGTGATTTCAAGCAATATTTAAAAATTTCATGAGCTTAAACTGTTAGATATTTAAATAAAGCATCAACAAGTTCATCTCTGCAAGGCCAACATTCACACATCGAAAAAATAATTGCATCACCCCGGTTCCCAGAACTCCTGAAGAAAGACGTTGACTGTGGCTATTGTATCACAGACACAGTCCCTTTGACTGTTCGGAGATGTCACTAAACCCGGCAAAAGATGTAAACAACCATGCATGACTAGCGCCTATTAGACGGAGGGGGTCTGACTGCAGATCAGTTTCAGTCATTCCACTGGGAAGGAGGTACACGGCTCGTGTTATCTGTAGTTCAGCAATGCCTAGACAGCCAATACCGCAGTTCGATCGCGTCGACATTGTTTCTCTCTGCCAGGAACGGCTCTCAACAAGGGAAGTGTCCATGCGTCTCGGAGTGAACCAAAGCGATGTTTTCCGGACATGGAGGAGATACAGAGAGACAGGAACTGTCGATGACATGGCCCGCTCAGGCCGCCCAAGGACTACTACTGCAGTGGATGACCGCTACCTACGGATTATGGCTCGGACGAAACCTGACAGCAACGCCACCATGTTGAATAATGCTTTTCGTGCAGCCACATGACGTCGTGTTGCTTCTCAAACTGTGCACAATAGGCTGCATGATGCGCAACTTCACTCCCGACGTCCATGGTGAGGTCCATCTTTGCAACCACGACACTATGCAGAGCGGTACAGATGGGCACAACAAAATACCGAGTGGACCGCTCAGGATTGGCATCACGTTCTCTTCACCGTTGAGGGTCGCATATGCCTTCAACCAGTCAATCGTCGGAGACGTGCTTGGAGGCAACGCGGTCAGGCTGAACGCTTTAGACACACTGTCCAGCGAGTGCAGCAAGGTTGAGGTTTCCTGCTGTTTTTGGGTGGCACGATGTGGGACCGACGTAGGCCGGTGGTGGTCATGGAAGGCGCTGTAACGGCAGTACGATACGCGAATGCCATCCTCCGACCGATAGTGCAACCATATCGGCAGCGTATTGGTGAGGCATTCGTCTTCATGGACGACAATTCTTGCCACTATTGTGCACATCTTCTGAATGACTTCCTTCAAGATAACGACATCGCTCGTCTAGAGTGGCCAGCATGTTCTCCAGACGCGAACCCTGTCTAACATGCCTGGGATACTTTGAAAACGGCTGTTAATGGACGACGTGACCCACCAACCACTGTGAGGGATCTACGCTGAATCGCCGTTGAGGAGTAGGACAATCTGGACGAACAGTGCCTTGATGAACTTGTTGGTAGTATGCCTCGACGAATACAGGCATGTATCAATACAAGAGGACATGCTACTGGCTATCAGAGGTACCGGTGTGTACAGCAGTCTGGACCAACACATCTGAAAGTCTCGCTGTATCGTGGTACAACACGCAGTGTGTGGTTTTCATGAGCAATAAGGGCAGAAATGATTTTTAAATTGTTCTCTATTCCACTGTTCTGTACAGGTTCCGGGACTCTCGGAACCGAGATGATGCAAAACATTTTTTGATGTGCACAAAAAGTTAGAGTGAACTAATTATTTAGGAGCTCTTTCACTCATGTTGAAAAAATAAAATAAATATCAAATTCCAGCATAAACTGGAACTCTGTGCTTTCTCTTGACGTATACACAGTTAATAATAAAATACCTATAGAAATTAAAATAAATTATGTTTCAGGCTTTCTCAATACAACATGCAAATAAAATATGGGAAACGGTCAAATGTTTTTTGTCTGAAAGTAATAGGTAGGAGAGATTACAGAAATATTCATCCCGCTTTTGAATGACATACGAAATTATGTACAGCAAGTTTTCTGTGCCGAATTTTCTACTCAACAACTTTTCTCTACGTCTACAAATTCTATAGATCTAGGTTTGCCTTTCCCTTGCCTATCTTCTAACAGAATTCTTAGGGCAGTATTGCCTCGCGCGTTGCTACATTTTTCCAGAATCCAACCTGATCTGCCCTGAGGGAAGCAGTTGTTGAGAAGGGAGTAGGACACGGTTGTAGCCTATCTCAGATGTTATTCAATATTTTCATTGAGCAAGCAGTGAAGTGATCCCGAAGAAAAATTTGGCACAGTAATCAAAGTCCAGGGAGCAGAAATAAAAACTTTTAGGTTTGCCAATGACATTGCAATTCAGATAGAGCTAGGGTCTTGAAGAGCAGCTGAACGGAATGAATAGTGTTTGAAAGGAGGATATAAGATGAACATGAACTGATGCAAAAGAAGAACAAAGGAATGTAGTTGAATTAAATCACATGAAGCAGAGGAAATTAGGTTATGATTCGAGACACTAAAGGTATTAGATGAGTTTTGGTATTTGGATAGCAAAATAACAGATGATGGCCAAAGTAGAGAGGATATAAAACGTAGACCAGTAACGTCAAGGAAAGCGTTCCTGAAGAAAAGAACCTGGTTAACATCGAATATAGTGTTACGCCCCGGGATAGCATCTCCTGCTGACACTAAAAATTCGTCCAAGTTCTACCTTGGTAGGTTCTGGAAGCCGATCTGCCTATGTCAATGACGAGTAGATTGCCAGGTAGGGGGGAAATGCTGAGCAAGTTGGGGCAAACACGGAGGCTATCACAGCGACGGGGAACGACCGAGCACCCACGTCTGCAAATGAAGTATAATACATCTTGGAAACCGAAAGGTACCGTCATACTAGTGACAATGCAGAATTTCGTAAATAAGGCTAGGGATAACGCAACAATGAGTATTCATGTGCCGAGCCAACAGGAAAGAGCCTCTGAAAGGTGAATCTTCTTAACAAACGTCTGATGGATGAGTTCTGATTGCCAACGGCTTAGTGAATAGTTTCAGCCCTTGTGTCAGTTGCAGCAATCCAGTGAGAGGGGAGGCTATTGTGGTCGACACTCGACACGCCTAGCTGCCTTTGATCGTCTATGAAACCAAAAGTCTGGCTGGAAAGACACTGCTGTTGCCAGTTGAACTACCAACTTCCGAGACCACCCTGATGTGACGTGGGGGCCATTATCACCCTACATGTCTTCTGGTAGCTTGACCTGCGTGACCTGGACGCTGTCCGTCATCCTCCTTCGAGTGGGTAGGTGCCACAGCTGCTCATCCCATTCCTGTGGCAGATATCGATGCTACTGGCTCTTGTTTCTTGAACTGTCCTTACGTTTGCTGAAGGAGTTATAGTGACCACTTGTGTGAGTGCTTCTAGACTTTTATGTCCCACCTTTGACCATATTCCCTCGTAAGAATGTGAACAACCAACCAATTACAGAAGATCCTCCAGACGCGATTGGTGTTGTACATCCGCCTGGCTGGGTGTAGACGTTCGAGCCATTAAGTTAAAAAGTGAAGCCCTCAGGGGAATCTCAAGTTTTATTCATTCTGGATGGGCATTTCACTCACGTGCGTGATGTCGATCTCACTGACAGTGCAAGAAGCAATCACGTGACTATTGCGTCACGTTCTAGGTTTACCTTATGGGCTGTTGATCCTTTTGAAATGCATCAAAGAACGTAAAGCAGTAGGATCCGCCCTCCTGACTGGCACGCTTTAAGACACAATGTTATAAAAATGTGCAGGACCTACTAAAGAAGAAACTTATGCCAACCCTCACAAAGGAAACATTGCACAAAAGAAACTGAAATTGGAAAAATAGGGTGAAATCTCTTTCCTAAATGTGAAGGCTGTGAAAAATAAACGAAAAAGTAGAAAGAGGAACAGAAATGGATGAAAAAAAGCAACAATATAAATCACAGCAGTCACAGAAAGCTGAACCGGCCATACCAATCACTGATGATAACTTGAGTGATTTAGACTTCCCACCTGGAAATAAATAACCAGACACTGAAGATGGAGAATGGTTTCCAGAAGGTTGCTTCCAATCGCTCTAATCACTATGCGACTTAACTTCTGAGGTCATCAGTCGCCTAGAACTTAGAACTAACTAAACCTAACTAACCTAACGACAGCACACACATCCATGCCCCAGGCAGGATTCGAACCTCGACCGTAGCGGCCGGTCGGTTCCAGACTGTAGCGCCTAGAACCGCGCGGCCACTTCCAGAAGGAAACTCTTCTGATGACGTGCAAGGAAAGCTATCGGTTATGTGCATAATGTGTAATATGTGGGCACACAACGAATGTGCCGGAGCTGATCAAGACATTTATGTTTGTGACTTTTGTCGATTGATTACAATGTTTTACGTTATGTGACCACATTCTTTGTTGAACCACTGTGATTTAAAATTGGTAATCTGTCCCGTTATTTTTCAGCTACTTTATAAAATGTTACTAATATTGTATACATTAAATAAACTGTTTTTACTTCGATTTACTGAGTTTTTCTCAATGATATTTCAATTTTTTTAGGACTAGCCCAAATTTAGTCCACACCTCAATGTTGTGTCAGTTTGTCTATATTTAAAAAAATAGTGAGGGAGTGTTATATTCAATCCTTATGAGTTAAAGCAAGGCACTTTAAAGTGTTGTTTACTGCAACATTTGTTTTTAATTTGTTTCCAACAGAGCGTATGTTATATTTTAAAAAGTAAATAGTAGCCCAATGTTAGACCCCCTTCTCTAGCCATTTTGTCTTAGCTTCTCTGCGCTTCCTATATATTTCATTGTTAAGTGACTTGTATTTCTGTATTCCCGAATTTCCCTGAACATATTTGCACTTCCTTCCTACGTCGAAGTATTTCTTCTGTTACCCATGGATCGGCCGGAGTGGCCGTGCGGTTCTAGGCGCTACAGTCTGGAAACGAGCGACCGCTACGGTTGCAGGTTCGAATCCTGCCTCAGCCATGGTTGTGTGTCATGTCCTTAGGTTAGTTAGGTTTAATTAGTTCTAAGTTCTAGGCGACTGATGACCTCAGAAGTTAAGTCGCATAGTGCTCAGAGGCATTTGAACCACTTTTTTGTTACCCATGGTTTCTTCGCACTCACCTTCAAAAAATGGTTCAAATGGCTCTGAGCGCTATGGGACTTAGAACTACTTAAACCTAACTAACCTAAGGACATCACACACATCCATGCCCGAGGCAGGATTCGAACCTGCGACCGTAGCGGTCACGCGGTTCAAGACTGTAGCGCCTATAACCGCACGGCCACCCCGGCCGGCGCACTCACCTTCCATGTACCTAAGTTTCACTTTCCGATTTCTAGACTGGAGTTTTTAGAGATGTCCATTTCTCTTCAGCTGAAATACCTGCTGAGCTTTTCGTTATCGCAGTATTTATAGCCTTAGAAAATTTCAAGAGTATCTATTCACTCCTCAGTACTTTCGTATTCCACTTGTTTGCTCTTTGATTCTTCATCACTAGTGTCTTAAGCTTCAGCCTACTCTCCATCATTACTAAATGGTGATCTGAGTCTATATCTGCTCCTGGGTACGTCTTAAAATCCAATATCTGATTTTGGAAACTCTGCCTGACCATGATTTAATCAACAGGAATCTTCCTATTTCTCGTGGCGTTTTCCAAGTATACCTTTTCCTCCCTGTGATTCTTGAATAGATTATTCGCCATTACTAGATGAAATTTATTTCAGAACTCAGTCTTTTTCCTCCTTCATTCCTTCTACCAAGCCCATTTCCTCCCGTAACCCTCTCTTCTAATCGTTGCCTACAACTGCAGTCCTGTTTCCCATGACTATTAGATTTTCTTCTCCCTTTACATACTGAATTACCCTTTAAGTATCTTCATATACTTTCTTTATATCTTCATCTTCTGCCTGCGACAACGGCCTGTATACTTGAACTATTGTTGTGGTGTAGGTTTGCTGCCAATTGTGATGAGGACAACGCTATCACTGAACTGTTCACAGTAACTCATTCTCTGCCCTGCCTTCCTATTCATAACAAATCCTACATTCGTTATACAATTTTCTGCTGCTGCTCATTTTTTCCTACACTTGTCCCACCAGAAATCTCTGTCATCTTTCCATTACACTTCACTGATCCACACAACAGACTGCGCATAAGCATTTCACTTCCAAGATTTTCTAGCTTCCCTGCCACGTTCAGATATCTGACATTCCACACCCTGTCTCGTAGAACGTTATTCATTCGTTGGTTATTCAATCTTTTTCGCAGGTCACCTTTCCCTTGGCAGTTCCCTCCCGGAGATCCGAATGGAGAACTAGTCCGGAACCTTTTGTCAATTGAAAGGTTATCATGACACATTTTTCAGTTACAGATAACATGTCCTGTGGATACATATTATGTATCTTTAATGCAATGATTTCCAATGCCTTTTGCATATTCATATCGTTGATCATTTCTGATTCTTCCGTACCGACCGCTGTGGCCGAGAGTTTCTAGGCACTTCAGTCCGGAACCGCGCTAGTGCTGCGGTCGCAGATTCGAATCCTGCCTCGGGCATGGATGTGTGTGATGTCCTTAGGTTAGTTAGGTTTAAGTAGTTCTAAGTCTAGCGGACTGATGACCTCAGATGTTAAGTCACATAGTGCTTAGAGTCTTTTGAGGCAGTTTCACACCCCAAGGACAAGAGTGAGCCCTGAATCTCTGTCCGCTCCTCCTCCTTCTTTGACAGAACCGTTGGCAGGAGAAGGGCGACTTGTAATCCCGGAAGTCTTCTACCGCCATTGCTGATATTTTTTATTCAAAATTTAAGCAGTGGCGAGGTTTGAAACCGTGTCCTACTATGTTTTGATTACTGTCAAAGACGCTAGGCCTAGACACGGGATGCATCCTACTGAGAACCGCATCCGCCATTTTAAATGTCCAGGGGACCGTCATAAATCACGTTGACTTTAGTGTAATTATTGTCTTTAAGCAAAATTGTCACTTTCGTTTGTCTCAAGGCGTATTTCTTTCAGTTACCTTCTGCGCAATATTGTACCAGTTCTTTCCGTGTGTGGTCATAGGTTCATGGATCTATGTTAGTTAGCAGTGACACATCACGTGAATGTTACTTTCGTCCTTACGTTTACCTCACCATTGTAATTTTGGATGCCCTTCGAATGCTTAATCTTCTTTGGGACGTTGAAACTTGTTCGCTGATGAACTCCATGTGCTGCATGGTGGAACTTCAGGGTAAAATAGCGCTTTAGCACACATATGTTCCGCTCACTACGAGAAAACTGTAGGTAACGTTGTTGGAGGTGGTTACAATACTCTGGCACGTGCACTTTCTGTTGTGAAATACACGCGCTCTGTGTTTTCAAAATACACTGCCAACTCGAAAACTGTAGAATGTCTTTCATGGCCTGGATGTTGCTGTATTTCTCGCTCGAAAAACTTGTTGGATTGCTTCCTTTGTTGACACATTTGCAGATGTAATAGACCGAATGAACGGTATTGCTATGCACGACACTGACGTGTGCTATGTAAGCTTTCGAGGGTAGCGTTGAATATGCTACAACGCAACGATTACCAACTTCAAAATTAGTGTTTCGTACTTTTAAAGTGATAGATAGGCCGCCGTCTTCAGTTTCTCAAGGACAATGTGTCGATATCTACATCTACATCTATATCTATGTGATTACTCTGCTATTCACAATAAAGTGCCTGGCAGAGGGTTCAATGAAGCTGTCTCTCTACCGTTCCACTCTCGAACGGCGCGCGGGAAAAACGAGCACTTAAATTTTTCTGTGCGAGCCCTGATTTCTCTTATTTTATCGTGATGATCATTTCCTCCTATGTAGGTGGGTGCCAACAGAATGTTTTCGCAATCGGTAGAGAAAACTGTTAATTGAAATTTCATGAGAAGATCCCGTCGCAACGAAAAATACCTTTATTTTAATGATTGGCACTCTAATTCACGTATAATGTCTGGGGAACTATCTCCCCTACTTCACGATAATACAAAACGAGCTGCCTTTCTTTGTACTTTTTCGATGTCATCCGTCAGTCCCATCTGATGCGTATCCCACACCGCACAGCAGTACTCCAGAATAGGGCGGACAAGCGTGGTGTAAGCAGTCTCCTTAGTACACCTCCTCCACCTTCTAAGTGTTCTGCCAATGAATCCTAATCTTTGGTTGGCTCTACCCAGAACATTATCTATGTGATCGTTCCAATTTAGAGTGTTTGTAATCGTGTTCCCCAAGTATTCAGTTGAATTTACAGCCTTCAGATTTGTGTGACTTATCGCGTAATCGAAATTTAGCAGATTTCTTTTAGTACTCATGTGAATAACTTCACACTTTTCATTATTCATGGTCAATTGCAACTTTTCGCACCATGCAGATATCTATCACTGGGAGTGATAGTTTCGGCAAGTAAGTCTCTTAGGCATCGTTTCGTGCATTTTCCATCGGAGATGTATGGTGAGTCGTTGTAGAGTAACCGACATGGAAATGAACCATGTTTTGGTGACGACTTCAAATGAGTCTGGATAATTGTCGACGTCCAATATTTCTGCTGAGATGGCTTGATTAATATGATGATGTCGAACTTTCTCGATCAACGAAATCAAAATGTGTGTATTTGGAAATGTTCTCCTTTGCCATTCAATGGAATGTCGCCAACATCCTGTCTCTCCAAAAACATGATGCTTGTGAGTGAAATCCATTAACGATTTCAATTTTTGTTTCAATATACCTGCAGCGATATCGTGATTATCCTACGATTACTGTACAGTTAACAGAAGTCCTTTTATTTAATATCACGTATTACTGCACGTGAATACAACAAAATAATCAGGGCGGCCATATGCGCGAGCATATTTCATTGCATCTCGTGCGTATCCATGCATGTGCCGTGGACTCCTGGTAAATGTGACCGGTACTATGACTATTTTTCCTGTTTCATTGAGATTCAGACTACCTTTATTGACAACTCCATCACGTAAGTGATTGTACTTTTCGAAACGCAACTTAATTTCATTTAATCAAATGCAGAGGAGTCGTCCGATTTCGATTTCCGTATACATATCACCAGTGTTCTGATGGAATAACTGTTGACATTTGAAAACATGATTTTCAACATTTTCACGAACCATCGCTCGATTTGAGCAGTAAATCATGGCACCGATAGCTAATTCGTTTCCTGATCTGTTTGTGAATTTCTCAATTTGATCTTGAAATGATAAGTATCATCTCCTTACCAAAAATAAAACTTTGTATTGCCTTCCGTCGTACGAGCAATGTGTTTCTGAGACTCGCTGATCATCAATATTTCTGCAGTGAAGAATTGTATCACACGAATTAAATTGTTTGGTCATTATATTATATTTCGTGTTCGCCGACAAGTGCTTTGTCTGCCTTAGCTACAACTTTGTACTCGTGACCTGGCATTTGTCCAAGGACAGTTCTGAACAATCGAATGATTTTGTTGTGTTGATTGAACAAAGTTTTGCAATGCAACACCGATTTCTCGTTTAGCGTCCGTGTCGTGTCGACATCGTTGACTAATTAATTCATCGGTATTTGCCATGAAATAAATTTGAAGAAACTTCTGACCTGCATTTCTCAATGGCAGTAGTGATACTGCAGCATGAAAACTTTGCTACAACGGGTTGAATGTTATCATGTAATTTTCGTACACGGTATCTATTGCACCGAACGAGCCATTTGGAAAAATGAATTTTACCTGCGAATGCTTTCCATGAAATGTTTCTTGTCAGCTGTACCAGCAGTGGATTCTCACTGTTTACAATATGTCCAGAATATGTAAACAGATGTACTATGTGTATCATGTTTGTATGGTGTAACTAGCATATGTGATCAATACGTATACGGACATGGACTTTTGCTCATGGTGCTTTTTCGTTTTTTTAAATATTTTAGTGATGATAAATCTTTTATAAAGTGCTGATTGTTATCCACTTGACATCTTGTGCGTGAGGTTCAGTGTAAAATGAACTTATTTTACAACAACAAAATTTTAAGACCCGAAGATGACAGCAAAGTTCGTTGAAACCGGTTGTGTTAAATAAAGAAATATTTTTATGCGATTTTTGCTGGTGAGTGGCTTTTTACAATTGAAACAGATCGCCCTTCAGTACTCTCAGAATCAGAAAGTTCGAAGAAATATTTCTGTTGGCTTGCATGTCGATAATGGCTCGGGTGTTGAATGTAATTGTGATAACTTCACTTTTCCACCCAGGCAGCTCATTCTTAGTGTTCCATTCGTATATTTTAGGGCACTTTAATACAAGCATAATTTACCATTTTTTCAGTAATCATAATTAGATGAAAATTGTAATCATAATTAGCACCGTCATGGAATGTGCCAAGATGTAATTCAGCGTTAAGTGTCTGTCTGGATCGAACAGTGCTTACTCGAACGGTATCCAGTCTTGCTTCCCGTTGTTTAACTATTTCAGACGAACACGCTTAAGCCCAGGCGACCAGTAACTGAAACTGCCAGGCTGGAGCTACCTAGCGTTGACCGTTAATTGTGGGTCATTGTAAACTGAGCCCACTAATAACCAGACGATATGAGGGAAATGCAGTGCTCTGACAGACGAGTGTGGGATAGGCGAGCAGAAGTACCGAGCATGGGCATTCAGTTCATCATTATGTTTCGCGTAGGGCAGTCTAACATCCCATTCCATGTGCATTCTGTTTTGGATTCTAATTCTGCAGCCATGTCAGTCTATTTTATACTCTGTTTTCAGATTGATTCACACGACATTTCGTTACCAAAGTCGTGCACATACTATGCTTTTCGTGTTTCGCCGTATCAAATATGTAAAGTGGGTATCGCAACCAGGGAATGACCACAACGCCCCGCCAAATGCCGGGATGGTTGCTTCGAAAGGGCACGACCGCTTTCCTTCTCTGTCCTTCCCTAATACGAACTTGCGCTCCGCCTGTAATGACATCGTTGTCGACATCCACCTCACAACGCAACGAGTCACCTGTCATGGATAACGTTTTGATGGCAGGTATCTCAATCGATTATCGTGGAGCGTAGCAAAAATAATGGGCTTGTGAGACGTTTCCATTATAAGAATAACATATTTTCTTTAGTTTACTAGATTCATTATACAATACTCAAAATTAAAAGTGTTGCTACTTTTTCGAAAGCCTGGTTGGTTGGTTGGTTGGTTTGGGGAAGGAGACCAGACAGCGAGGTCATCGGTCTCATCGGATTAGGGAAGGACGGGGAAGGAGGTCGGCCGTGCCCCTTGAAAGGAACCATCCCGGCATTTGCCTGGAGCGATTTAGGGAAATCACGGAAAACCTAAATCAGGATGGCCAGACGCGGGATTGAACCGTCGTCCTCCCGAATGCGAGTCCAGTGTCTAACCACTGCGCCACCTCGCTCGGTCGAAAGCCTGCAGTTGTCTTCCGTTGTGGAGAGTAAGTTTGAAATTTAGGCGAAAGTTCCCACAACCTTTCTCTAGATGCAAAAGCGTGGGGCCCTACATAGCCACCGCCGGCCGGGGTGGCCAGCGGTTCTAGGCGCTACAGTCGCAGGTTCGAATCCTGCCTCGGGCATGGATGTGTGTGATGTCCATAGGTTAGTTAGGTTTAAGTAGTTCTAAGTTCTAGAGGACTGATGACCTTAGAAGCTAAGTCACATAGTGCTTCGAGCCATTTGAACCATTTTTTTGTTTGCAGTTTGACAAAAAGACGTAAACATTAATTTACAACTGTCAACGAAAACAACTGACTTATCAACTAGAAATAATCATCGCCGAACGTATACCAAGAAGTGCAAACTTTTGTTCAGTGTATGAGGTACTAAAAAAGTTATCTTAGCCGAACAGTTGCTACTCAGACATGATTTCCACTACGCATCCATGCCGCATCGAGCTCCGTATAGTAGTATAATCAATTTTCATACTGACAGTAAGTGCTAAGGTCATTAAATAATCGCATATCAGAGTCACGTCTCGCTGTATTGTTAATTAACTACGACTTTGGTGATTATAAAATGCATCTGAAAAGATATCAGCAGTGTTAGGAACCTTATGGACAATCGTATAGGAAACGATGCAGAAAAACTTCAATTTACACTAATGAATTTACGTCATTCGTGTGGACGCTTCCCACACCCGTAGCCAAAGCAATCTATTTAATTATTTTCCACGAATAGCCCGATTGCCGAGAGCGACGAAGCTAGTACCGACCGATAAACGGAAAGGAACTGCTTGTGTTAGTGACTTAATGTGGAAAATGTGGACGCCTTTACGTACCTGTATTAAATTTCACTTCCCTCTGAGCCCAGAAATCATCAAATGAAGGTCGTATGATGTAGCGCGCACAGATGAAACTGGTAAGGATATTGCACACATTACAATCAAGTTGATAACTCGCCAATTCAGTGTTCAACAACAAAAACAACACGAGCACAAGTATGTTACAGTGTCAATATATCACTAAAGTGAAGTAGGCCCCCGCATTACGCGTGTACCTCTGTTTACAATTTGTCACGAGCACAAAGATATGTTTGGGGATAGCAATATCGTCATTTAATAGCAAGTTATGTGTCAGTCGGAAACCACATTAGACAAGAGTCTAGCTTGTGTAAATTTTTCAATCTGCAGATCGCTGCTTTTTATTTCCAAATTATCGGTTTCGGGCGATGTCCGCCATCTTCAGATCATGCGCTGCAGTTACAGTAGTAACTATGTAGTACTGTAGTAAAGTAACTGTCAGTTCACTGTCCTATCCCACGTATTTTTACGCGACAGTGAACTGACTGACAAAAATTTGACACTTTTGTATAAGTAAGTATCGCGGATAACTCTCTTATTGATAATTAATTGCACTTCTTCGGCTAGCCATACGATTACTTTAATGCGTAGTTATATTCTACGGGAAACTGTTGTTGTTGTTGTTGCTGCTGTTGTTGTGGTCTTCAGTCCTGAGACTGGTTTGATACAGCTCTCCATGCTACTGTATCCTGTGCAAGCTTCTTCATTTCCCAGTACCTACTGCAGCCTACATCCTTCTGAATCTGCTTAGTGTATTCATCTCTTGGTCTCCATCTACGATTTTTACCCTCCACGCTGCCCTCCAATACTAAATTGGTGATGCTTCGATGTCTCAGAACATGTCCTACCAACCGATCCCTTTTTCTAGTCAAGTTGTGCCACAAGCTCCTCTTATCCCCAATTCTATTCAATACCTCCTCATTAGTTATGTGATCTACCCATCTAATTTTCAGCATTCTTCTGTAGCACCACATTTCGAAAGCTTCTCTTCTCTTTTTGTCTAAACTATTTATCGTCCACGTTTCACTTCCATACATGGCTACACTCCATACAAATACTTTCAGAAACGACTTCCTGACGTTTAAATCTATACTCGATGTTAACAAATTTTTCTTCTTCAGAAACGCTTTACTTGCTATTTCCAGTCTACGTTTTATATCCTCTCTACTTCGACCATCATCAGTTATTTTGCTCCCCAAATAGCAAAACTCCTTTACTACTTTAAGTGTCTCATTTCCTAATCTAATTCCCTCAACATCACCCGACTTATTTCCACTACATTCCATTATTCTCGCTTTGCTTTTGTTGGTGTTCACTTAAATACCCTCCTTTCAAGACACTGTCCATTCCGTTCAACTGCTCTTCCAAGTCCTTTGCTGTCTCTGACAGAATTACAATGTCACTGGCAAACCTCAAAGTTTTTATTTCATCTCCATGGATTTTAATACCTACTCCGAACTTTTCTTTTGTTTCCTTTATTGCTTGCACAATATACAGATTGAATAACATCGGTGATTGGCTACAACCCTGTCTCACTCCCTTCCCAACCACTGATTCCCTTTCATACCCATCGACTCTAATAACTGCCATCTGCTTTCTGTACAAATTGTAAATAGCTCCCTGTATTTTACCCCTGCCACCTTCAGAATTTGAAAGAGAGTATTCCGATCAACATTGTCAAAAGCTTTCTCTAAGTCTACAAATGCTAGAAACGTAAGTTTGCTTTTCCATAATCTTTCTTCTAAGATAAGTCGTAGGGTCAGGATTGCCTCACGTGTTCCAACATTTCTCCGGAATCCAAACTGATCCTCCCCGAGGTCGGATTCTATCAGTTTTTCCATTCGTCTGTAAAGAATTCGCGTTAGTATTTTGCAGCTGTGACTTATTAAACTGACAGTTCAGTAATTTTCACATCTGTCAACACCTGCTTCCTTTGGGATAGGAATTATTATATTCTTCTTGAAGTCTGAGGGTATTTCGCCTGTCTCATAAATCTTGCTCACCACATGGTAGAGTTTTGTCAGGACTGGCTCTCCCAAGGCTGTCAGCAGTTCTAATGGAATGTTGTCTACTCCGGGGGCCTTGTTTCGACTCAGATCCTTCAGTGCTCTGTCAATCTCTTCACGCAGTATCATATCTCCCATTTCATCTTCATCTACATCCTCTTCCATTTCCATAATATTGTCCTCAAGTACATCGCCCTTGTATAGACCCTCCATATACTCCTTCCACCTTTCTGCTTTCCCTTCTTTGCTTAGAACCGGGTTTCCTTCAAAGCTCTTGATATTCATGCAAGTGTTCTCCTTTCTCCAAAGGTCTCTTTAATTTTCCTGTAGGCAGTATCTATCTTACCCCTAGTGAGATAAGCCTCTACATCCTTATATTTGTCCTCTAGCCATCCCTGCTTAGCCATTTTGCACTTCCTGTCGATTACATTTTTGAGACGTTTGTATTCCTTTTTGCCTGCTTCATTTACTGCATTTTTATTTTTTCTCCTTTCATCAATTAAATTCAATATTTCTTCTGCAACCCGAGGGTTTCTACTAGCCCTCGTCTTTTTACCTATTTGATCCTCTGTTGCCTTCACTATTTCATCCCTCAACGCTACCCATTCTTCTTCTACTGTATTTCCTTCACCCATTCCTATCAATTGTTCCCTTATGCTCTCCCTGAAACTCTGTACAACCTCTGGTTTAGTCAGTTTATCCAGGTCCCATCTCCTTAAATTCCCACCTTTTTGCAGTTTCTTCAGTTTTAATCTACAGTTCATAACCAATAGATTGAGGTCAGAGTCCACATCTGCCCCTGGAAATGTCTTACAATTTAAAACCTGGTTCCTAAATCTTTGTCTTACCATTATATAATCTATCTGATACCTTTTAGTATCTCCAGGGGTCATCCATGTATACAACCTTCTTTCATGATTCTTGAACCAAGTGTTACCTATGATTAAGTTATGCTCTGCGCAAAATTCTACCAGACGGCTTCCTCTTTCATTTCTTAGCCTCAATCCATATTCACCGACTATGTTTCCTTCTCTCCCTTTTCCTACTCTCGAATTCCAGTCACCCATGACTATTAAATTTTCGTCTCCCTTCACTACCTGAATAATTTCTTTCATCTCATCATACATTTCATCAATTTCTTCGTCATCTGCAGAGCTAGTTGGCATATAAACTTGTACTGCTGTAGTAGGCGTGGGCTTCGTGTCTATCTTGGCCACAATAATGCGTTCACTATGCTGTTTGTGGAAGCTTAACCGTACTCCTATTTTTTTATTCATTATTAAACCTACTTCTGCATTACCACTATTTGATTTTGTATTTATAACCCTGTAGCCATCTGACCAAAAGTCTTGTTTCTCCTGCCACCGAACTTCACTAATTCCCACTATATCTAACTTTAACCTATTCATTTTCTTTTTAAATTTTGTTACAAGGCCAGATCAGTCAATCATCCACACTGTTGCCCCTGCAACTACTGAAAAGGCTGTTGCCCCTCTTCAGGAACCACACGTTTGTCTGGCCTCTCAACAGATACCCCTCCGTTGTGGTTGCACCTACGGTACGGCTATCTGTATCGTTAAGGCACG
Source organism: Schistocerca nitens (assembly GCF_023898315.1). Classification (NCBI taxonomy): domain Eukaryota; kingdom Metazoa; phylum Arthropoda; class Insecta; order Orthoptera; family Acrididae; genus Schistocerca; species Schistocerca nitens. The sequence continues at coordinate 524,966,218 of NC_064616.1, read as the reverse complement.
CAAGCCTCCCCACCAACGGAAAGGTCCATGGTTCATGGGGGGGGGGGGGGGAGGGGGAACAGTAATATTAAAAAATAGATCTCAAATGGATGATGCCATAAGTAAAAATTTTAATAGTCATTTCATTACGTGAATGTATTAGTGGCTCAAAACTTCCTGGCCAGGAGATGTTGTAAAAGTCCAGATTTGTCGAACGTTAGTGGAGATACTTACATTCTCATCACACTTTACTTTAGTTACCATGCAGACATGACAAATCAACGAAAATTTTGGATTAGTTTTCTGCACATTGCTAAAGGAAGTCTTCTTTCGAGTATACACAGATTTCATACTAATCTCTCTCTTCAGTTAACCACTTCTTAAAACAATTCGGATATATTTTAAGTATAAATTACATGAAGAAGTCGTTTTGGGCGCACTTTCTGTCCACAACACAAAACTAACTAACAGCTCTACGTCTAGACAAAGACCGTACCACTCGAGCCCGTGACAAGGATTAACTTGCTTTCGGCGCATATCACAAACGATAAATTACAACATGTAGTTCTAGATTGTACTAGGACCGGAAAAGGGTCAAATTAATTTTGGTACCAAGTTTCCTGCGTACATGAATGAACAGTTCTCAAAAAAGACACACCTCTTGTGGTTGTGCAAAACGTATAAAAATAATTTCATGTTTTTGTAAATAATTTTGAAATAGAGCTTTGTAAAAATAACTGAGCCTGCCAAATCCCAAAAATTATAAACATTTTATATTTTCTTTCATTTGAAAGTCATTTTTACGGAAATTGAGTTTGCTTTCGTAAAATTATAGTAGATCTGGATTTAATAGATAATAAAATGTTATGACACATTTCGTAACCGAATTATTGGAAAATGAGATATAAAAGCTGTTTGTGGTCAAATAAAACAGATGGCATTTCCAGGGTAATTACTTCCCTAAAAATCAAAAATAAAAACAATGATCAAAGTCTTACAGAAAAACGATAAATTACAACATGTAGTTCTAGATTGTTCTAGGACCGGCAAAGAGTCAAATTAATTTTGGTACCAGGTTTCCTGCGTACATGAATGAACAGTTCACAAAAAAGACACACCTCTTGTGGTTGTGCAAAACTTATAAAAATAGTTTCATGTTTTTGTAAATAATTTTGAAATAGAGTTTTGTAAAAATAACTGAGCCTGCTAACCCCAAAAATTATAAACATTTTATATTTACTTTCATTTGAAAGTCATTTTTACGGGAAATTGAGTTTTCTTTCGTAAGATTATAGTAGATCTGGATTTAACAGATACTAAAATGTTATGACACATTTCGTAACCGAATTATTGGAAAATGAGATATCAAAACTGTTTGTGGTCAAATAAAACAGATGGCATTTATAGGGTAATTACTTCCCTTAAAATCAAAAATAAAAACAATGATCAAAGTCTTACAGAAAAACTTGGAAAAGTGTGAAATTTAAACAAATATTTCCATACAAAACACCCATCCAGTAGGATCACCGTTTGTACTTCAGACTTGTAATTTTGTGTAAAACATAATTAAAGAGGGAACTGAATCGCTAATTTTGTCGTACAGGCTTAGTATCGGATACTACTATTGATCAAAGAGCCTTGTAATTGTGGTTCGTTATACAGGGTGTTACAAAAAAGGGACGGCTAAACTTTCAGGAAACATTCATCACACACAAATAAAGAAAAGATGTTATGTGGACATGTGTCCGGAAACGATTAATTTCCATGTTAGAGCTCATTTTAGTTTCGTCAATATGTACTGTACTTCCTCGATTCACCTCCAGTTGGCCCAATTGAAGGAAGGCAATGTTGATTTCAGTGCTTGTGTTGACATGCGACTCATTGCTATACAGTACTAGCATCAAGCACATCAGTACGCAGCATCAACAGGTTAGTGTTCATCACGAACGTGGATTTGCAGTCAGTGCATTGTTTACAAATGCGGAGTTGGCAGATGCCCATTTGATGTATGGATTAGCACGGGGCAATAGCCGTGGCGCGGTACGTTTGTATCGAGACAGATTTCCAGAACGAAGGTGTCCCGACAGGAAGACGTTCGAAGCAATTGATCGGTGTCTTAGGGAGCACGGAACATTCCAGCCTATGACTCGCGACTGGGGAAGACCTAGAACGACGAGGACACCTGCAGTTCTTCGTGCAGTTCACGATAACCCTAACGTCAGCGTCAGAGAAGTTGCTGCTGTACAAGGTATGGAGAGTGCTACAGGAGAACCAGTTGTTTCCGTACCATGTACAGCGTGTGCTGGCACTATCAGTAGCTGATTGGCCTCCACGGGTACACTTCTGCGAATGGTTCATCCAACAATGTGTCAATCCTCATTTCAGTGCAAATGTTCTTTTTACGGATGAGGCTTCATTCCAACGTGATCAAATTGTAAATTTTCACTATCAACATGTGTGGGCTGACGAGAATCCGCACGCAATTGTGCTATCACGTCATCAACACAGATTTTCTATGAACGTTTGGGTAGGCATTGTTGGTGATGTCTTGATTGGGCCCTATGTTCTTCCACCTACGCTCAATGGTGCACGTTATCATGATTTCATACGGGATACTCTACCTGTGCTGCTAGAACATGTGCCTTTACAAGTACGACACAACATGTGGTTCATGCACGATGGAGCTCCTGCACATTTCAGTCGAAGTGTTCGTACGCTTCTCAACAACAGATTCGGTCACCGATGGATTGGTAGAGGCGGACCAATTCCATGGCCTCCACGCTCTCCTGACCTCAACCCTCTTGACTTTCATTTATGGGGGCATTTGAAAGCTCTTGTCTACGCTACCCCGGTACCAAATGTAGAGACTCTTCGTGCTCGGATTGTGGACGGCTGTGATACAATACGCCATCCTCCAGGGCTGCATCAGCGGATCAGGGCTTCCATGCGACGGAGTGTGGATGCATGTATCCTCGCTAACGGAGGACATTTTGAACATTTCCTGTAACAAAGTGTTTAAAGTCACGCTGGTACGTTCTGTTGCTGTGTGTTTACATTCCATGATTAATGTGATTTGAAGAGAAGTAATAAAGTGAGCTCTAATATGGAAAGTAAGCGTTTCCGGACACATGTCCACATAACATATTTTCTTTCTTTGTGTATGAGGAATGTTTCCTGAAAGTTTGGCCGTACGTTTTTGCAACACCCTGTAATTTGATCTATAATTTACCTACTTGTCTAGCCAGAACCTTTTTCTGCTGACAAGTTTCGGTTCCTACGATCAGATGTGTAGAATAAAAATTGTTCAACAATAAGCATTCTATAACATTTTCCTACAATAATGCATTTAATTTGTCGTGTGCGATATTTATCATCAATCTGTTTATTTAAATAACATTTTACGATACTACTTCATTTTCATTAAACCTACTGCCAAAATTTTTAAAACTTGTTACATCTGCTTCGAAGAAATTTTTGAAAGGTTGTGTTATAGTTTGACGTGAAGGGAAAGGAGAGGAGGGGTTGGAGGGAGGGGCAGCTCTGATATTTCTTGATGCACTGTCATACCGATACGGCTCTGCCTCAACTACTTTTGTTTTTCTACTAAATACGTTACAACAATTTTTTTGCAAGCGTTGGCCTTTCCGCTTGAAGCTATATTTTCTTTCGTATACATACACTATTTCTTCCGTATGGAACACATGACGGTAGAAGTTCCAAACACACATACAAAAATCACACATGCTAAATGGAACCAGTGTACTTGTTATTTAGGAATACGTATTACATTCAGTGAATTTCTACGAAACAGCAGCCTCTCCTGAAATTCTCGCCTTTTTATGAGCAATTTCGTACGTAAGTATCCTAAGGCGATACCAGTACGCATATATGGCTCTGAGTAACGCGTCTTTAGTGGAAAGGAAAACATGGAAAGGACAAAACATTGGTTCTAGCAGTACTGTAGAGAGTCAGAAGCAAATAACATAATGCAGGTACACACCAAACGCTCAAACATCTGGAACATAAATGGTCGAATAATGAATTATCGCTACAAGTGAACACATCAACTAGAAAGTACGAGTGACACCCTCTAATCAAGATGACTCATCCTATGAATCATCCGGTGGGCTTGCGTTGTATAGGCAGGTCGAATGCAAGACTGAAATACCAACAAAAAATGAAATACGAAGTCTGCAACAGAGCCAAACCATCCACACATCAAGCAGATGACGATGAACTACCCAGTTAACTCTGACGTACTTCAAATTGCTTTCTTCCTTTTTCATGTAGGTTGAGGACAGTAGGAATCATTACGACCTCTTATTGTCGTGTTAAATGACAATGTATATTGATCCTACCGAAAAACGTAAATAAATGATAAATAAATAACTTCAGGTTACATTCAGTGAAAACATACATGAAGACACAGTACCCATTTTACCATATATTTTCATACTCATCAGAGGAAAGATGCATTGTATCTTCCTGTCTTACATAAATCGTTTATCACAAGCAAGTATATAAGTGAACATACGTAATGTACATGCAAAACAGTTATTTATACAGTGTCGTTTGACTTGTGCTATCACTGCACGTACTTGAAAAAGTCAATTATAAACTGCATTCCAGAAAAAGACACCTAGCTGTTAATAGTTTCATTATATAAAGAACTCCTCGACAGTTCGTGAAGCCCTATGGGACGTCTATCGGCTGTAGTGTACTCCACTGCCTTGCGACGTCAAGCAAATGCGGTATTGAAAGGGCATGTTGCCAGTATAACGCTCTTCCAGCCGTTTTACATACTTTCCAGACCGTAGAGCCACTACTATTCTGTCAAGTACCTTCGCAGTAGGCTTCACGAGGCTGAGTGCACGCCGTACCAGTCCTCCCACCAAGGGAATATCCGTGGTAGTGCCGGGAATCGAACCCATGTCCTCCGCGTGGTAGCCGTGTATGCTGACCACTCAGTTACGGAGGCGGACTGTTTCATAATTTTTTTTTTGGTCATCAGTCTACTGACTGGTTTGATGCGGTCCGCCACGAATTCCTTTCCTGTGCTAACCTCTTCATCTCAGAGTAGCACTTGCAACCTACGTCCTCAATTATTTGCTTGACGTATTCCAGTCTCTGTCTTCCTCTACAGTTTTTGCCCTCTACAGCTCCCTCTAGTACCATGGAATTCATTCCCTCATGTCTTAGCAGATGTCCTATCATCCTGTCCCTTCTCCTTATCAGTGTTTTCCACATATTTCTTTCCTCTCCGATTCTGCGTAGAACCGCCTCATTCCTTGCCTTATCAGTCCACCTAATTTTCAACATTCGTCTATAGCACCACATCACAAATGCTTCGATTCTCTTCTCTTCCGGTTTTCCCACAGTCCATGTTTCACTACCATACAATGCTGTACTCCAGATGTACATCCTCAGAAATTTCTTCCTCAAATTAAGGCCGGTATTTGATATTAGTAGACTTCTCTTGGCCAGAAATGCCTTTTTTGCCATAGCGAGTCTGCTTTTGATGTCCTCCTTGCTCCGTCCGTCATTGGCTATTTTACTGCCTAGGTAGCAGAATTCCTTAACTTCATTGACTTCGTGACCATCAATTCTGATGTTAAGTTTCTCGCTGTTCTCATTTCTACTACTTCTCATTACCTTCGTCTTTCTCCGATTTACTCTCAAACCATACTGTGTACTCATTAGACTGTTCATTCCGTTCAGCAGATCATTTAACTCCTCTTCACTTTCACTCAGGATAGCAATGTCATCAGCGAATCGTATCATTGATATCCTTTCACCTTGTATTTTAATTCCACTCCTGAACCTTTCTTTTATTTCCATCGTCGCTTCCTCGATGTACAGATTGAAGAGTAGGGGCGAAAGGCTACAGCCTTGTCTTACACCCTTTTTAATACGAGCACTTCGTTCCTGATCGTACACTCTTATTATTCCCCCTTGGTTGTTGTACATATTGTATATGACCCGTCTCTCCCTATAGCTTACCCCTACTTTTTTCAGAGTCTCGAACAGCTTGCACCATTTTATATTGTCGAACGCTTTTTCCAGGTCGACAAATCCTATGAAAGTGTCTTGATTTTTCTTTAGACTTGCTTCCATTAGTAGCCATAACGTCAGAATTGCCTCTCTCGTCCCTTTACTTTTCCTAAAGCCAAACTGATCGTCACCTAGCGCATTCTCAATTTTCTTTTCCATTCTTCTGTATATTATTCTTGTAAGCAGCTTCGATGCATGAGCTGTTAAGATGATTGTGCGATAATTCTCGCACTTGTCAGCTCTTGCCGTCTTCGGAATTGTGTGGATGATGCTTTTCCGAAAGTCAGATGGTATGTAGACTCTTATATTCTACACACCAACGTGAATAGTCGTTTTGTTGCCACTTCCTCCAATGATTTTAGAAATTCTGATGGAATTTCATCTATCCCTTCTGCCTTATTTGACCGTAAGTCCTCCAAAGCTCTTTTAAATTCCGATTCTAATACAGGATCCCCTATCTCTTCTAAATCGACTCCTGTTTCTTCTTCTATCACATTAGACAAATCTCCACCCTCATAGAGGCTTTCAATGTATTCTTTCCTCCTATCTGCTCTCTCCTCTGCATTTAACAGTGGAATTCCCGTTGTACTCTTAATGTTACCACCGTTGCTTTTAATGTCACCAAAGGTTGTTTTGACTTTCCTGTATGCTGAGTCTGTCCTTCCGACAATCATATCTTTTTCGATGTCTTCACATTTTCATGCAGCCATTTCTTCTTAGCTTCCCTGCACTTCCTATTTATTTCATTCCTCAGCGACTTGTACTTCTGTATTCCTGATTTTCCCGGAACATGTTTGTACTTCCTCCTTTCATCAATCAACTGAAGTATTTCTTCTGTTACCCATGGTTTCTTCGCAGCTACCTTCTTTGTACCTATGTTTTCCTTCCCAACTTCTGTGATGGCCCTTTATAGAGATGTCCATTCCTCTTCAACTGTACTGCCTACTGCGCTATTGCTTATTGCTGTATCTGTAGCGTTAGAGAACTTCAAACGTATCTCGTCATTCCTTAGTACTTCCGTATCCCACTTCTTTGCGTATTGATTCTTCCTGACTAATGTCTTGAACTTCAGCCTACTCTTCATCACTACTATATTGTGATCTGAGTCTATATCTCCTCCTGGGTACGCCTTACAATCCAGTATCTGATTTCGGAATCTCTGTCTGACCATGATGTAATCTAACTGAAATCTTCCCGTGTCTCCCGGCGTTTTCAAAGTATACCTCCTCCTCTTGTGATTCTTGAATAGGGTATTCGCTATTACTAGCTGAAACTTGTTACAGAACTCAATTAGTCTTTCTCCTCTTTCATTCCTTGTCCCAAGCCCATATTCTCCTGTAACCTTTTCTTCTACTCCTTCCCCTACAACTGCATTCCAGTCGTCCATGACTATTAGATTTTCGTCTCCCTTTACATACTGTTTCATTATATACAGTTGAAAACAATGACATGTAAGAGCTTCTAAAATTTGCTTCGGAAAAATTCGCATTTGTCACTTTCTGTTGATTTGCTTCCGTTATCTCTGATTTAAGTATGTACTTACTTAGAGAGAGAATAAAATACTAAAAATGTACACGAAAACATGCCGCAATTTCCTCTGATTGCAAATACGAATATTTTCTTCATAACGTTCCTCTCACAGGCAACTGCGAGACAAAAAGGGATTTTTTTCCCATTTCCCACACATCTTCCTTTTTTTTTGTTTTCTCAAATAACAGTACTCACCTATAGCTTCACCTCTTGTAGCTAAATTGATTATCTGACAACATTTTGCCTCCCGCTATGACAGGTTAATCTACTTGCCTGTTTTGTACCTGGCTTATGTTGTCGCACGTATGTCATAACAGCTTAGTGTTCACTGCAACAGTTGTTTTGTGGCAACCCTGCTCCTGCCCCTGTCCTGTGGGGCCTGTAATTTCATAGGAATACAAAACGCAACACTTTATTCAGTAATCCCACAATTCAGCAGAGATCACGCAACATTAAACTGTTGAGCCTTCTGACACTTGTGTCAGAGTTAAATTCAAGTGGTACGTAATTAGTAAGGTTAAAATTTTTAGTGCCTCCGCCCCTTTAAAATTGCTTTACCTGTGGTGCAGTATGTGTACACAGCACTGCTATTCTTTTTTTATTCTTTTTTTTTGCACTACAGATGGTCTAAAACACAGAAAAGGTATGACAGACAACATAAAGATGCACCTTTCTGATAGATTAAAGTAGTCTGACTTGTCAGGACTCGAATTCTTGTATTTGACGAGTTCAGCTGCATTTTTTACAGAAATTCGTTTTTATATTGCCGAGTCTGATACTGCTGGTAAGCCTTCGCGACACTTCTCAGCAGTACGCATTGTAATTTATCTATTCACAGTATCGCGTTTAATTCTGCAGATGTCAGTCACCCTTTTCCCGACACGTCGGCTTACACACATTAAGCCAACGGAAATGTAACAGAGACTGTACGACATCCTCATAGATCAACAGTAATCTAACATCAGTCTCCATGTATTTCTCCATTCTCTACAACGTTCCCCGCCACGTGTAGATGATTGCATTTGCTGTTAGCGTCGATACACTTCGTTAATATATTATAGCGACTTCATAATGTTCGTACGACCAGGGATCCGGAATCGAATGTGTGTTGTCGTCCGAAGAACGAGGTTCACTTTCAAAGTTATTACCTCACGACAGAACCACAAGTAAGAACAGTCGCTGGCAGATGCAGCAACGAATGAGAGATGTAGGCGAAGACACACCCTCGAGAGCTTCCGTACGCCGCTGTTGCAGGAAGATTACTTGGATCAACGCGAAGCACCGCTCAGCCCCACTCGCTAATCAGCACCTACGACGACGCCATCGTCTTAGTTCATCATATCCGGCGGCGAGCTAACAAAGCCCTTAGTATTAACAGTGTCACAATGTTTATAGTCACTTGTACCTTGGTATGAGACGAGTGATTTCTCTAAATCGCTTCAGGAAAATTCCGGAATGGTCCCTTGATAGGTCACAGTCGAATTCCTTCCCTATCTTCTCTAATTCGATGGGACCGATGACCTCGCTGTTTGGTCAGTTCCCCCAAATAAACCAACCAACCTTGAGATGAGACTAACTTTCTGCATTGTACTCAAAGACTGGGAAGTTACACAGGCAACACCAATATTCAAGGAAGGTAGAAGGAGCAATCCGCTAAATTATCTGCCTATATCATTAACGTCAATATGCAGCAGGATTTTGGAACATATATTCTGTTCGAACATTATGAATTACCTCGAAAAGAACGGTCTATTGAAACACGTTCAACACAGATTTAGAAAATATCGTCCTTGTGAAACAGAGGTCACAGTTCGTAGTAATTGACGGAAAGTCATCGGGTAGAGCAAAAGTGATTTCTGGCGTTCCCCAAGGTGTGTTATAAGCCCTCTGCTGTTCCTTACCTATATGAAAGATTTAACAGACAATCTGAGCACCCGTCTTAGGTTGTTTCCAGATGATACTGTCGTTTATCGTCTAGTAAAGTCAGCAGAGGTTCAAAACAAATCACAAAAAGATTTAGAAGACATATCTGTGTGGCGCACAGATTGGAAATTGATACTAAATGATGAAAAGTGTGGGGTCATCCACGCGAGTGCTAAAAGGAATCCGTTGAACTTCGGCTACACGATAAACCAGCCTGCCGCGGTGGTCTCGCGGTTCTAGGCACGCAGTCCGGAACCGTGCGACTGCTACGGTCGCAGGTTCGAATCCTGCCTCGGGCATGGATGTGTGTGATGTCCTTAGGTTAGTTAGGTTTAAGTAGTTCTAAGTTCTAGGGGACTTATGACCACAGCAGTTGAGTCCCATAGTGCTCAGAGCCATTTGAACCATTTTTGATAAACCACTCAAATCTAAATGCCGTAAATTCAACTAAATACCTGGGAATTAAAATTACAAACAACTTTACCAACTAATTGGAAAGAACACATAGAAAATGTTGTGGGGAAGGCGAACCAAAGACGGCATTTTATTGGCAGAACACTTAGAAAATCTAACAGATCTACTAAAGAGACTGGCTGCACTACGATTGTCCGTCATCTTTTGCATTACTATTGCGCGGTCTGAGATGCTTACCAAATAGAATTAACGGAGCGCATTTAGAGAGTTCAAAGAAGAGCAGCACGTTTTTTATTACCTCGAAATAGCCGAGGGAGTCTCACGGACATGATACAGCATTTGGGTTGAACATCATTAAAACAAAGGCATTTTTTTGTTGCGGCGGAAACTTCTCACGTTATTTCAGTCACCAACTTTCTCCTCCGGGGGCGAAACGAAAATACGAGGGTTGGAACTTAAATAGTGGCAACTATTTATTTACAACCGATACGAAACAGTTACATATTTGCACCTGTTACTGTCCTTCAAAGTAGTCACCAGCGTGGTGTAGAACCCATTGCCAGCGATGTGGAAGGCGTAGTATACCGTTAGCAGAGCCTGATCTGTTGATGGTGCGAATGAAGCGACATAAAGTTATGATGATTCTCGTGTACGACTATGATGGTGTTATCCTAACGCATTACGTTCTCCACGGCAGACGGTCATTGCACAGTATTACTGTTCATTTTTGGAGCATCACCTGCGACCAGCTTTGCGAAAGATGCGGCGACACATCCTGTGCAACCCACCCATCATTTTGTACGACAATGCGTGGTGGCATACACCGCAAGCTGTGGCTGCTCTGTTCGGTCGATGTGAGTGGGAAGTACTGTACCATCCACCATACTCCCCGGACTTAGGTCCTTGTCATTTTGATTTGATTCCGAAGATGAAGGAACCACTTCGGGGCAAGATGAAGGAATCACTTCGTGGCATTCGCTTCAGAACTGTTCCAGAGATTCGACAGGCAGTAGACCGCTCCATTCGCGCAATTAACAAAACAGGCTCTGCTAACGGTATACTACGCCTTCCACATCGCCGGCAACGGTTTCTACACAACGTTGGTGACTACTTTGAAACCGAGCGAGGTGGCGCAGTGGTAAGACACTGGACTCGCATTCGGGAGGACGACGGTTCAATCCCGCGTCCGGCCATCCTGATTTAGGTTTTCCGTGATTTCCCTAAATCACTCCAGGCAAATGCCGGGATGGTTCCTCTGAAAGGGCACGGCCGACTTCCTTCCCCATCCTTCCGTAATCCGATGAGACCGATGACCACGCTGTCTGGTCTCCTTCCCCAAAAACCAACCAACCAACCAACTACTTTGAAGGACAGTAACAGGTGCAAACAAGTAACTCTTTTGTATCGGTTGTGAATAAGTAGTTGCCACTACTTAAGTTCCAACCCTCTTATTTTCTTTAAACCGACCTACATAGGGAGAAACGATCATCATAATAAAATAAGGGAAATCAGAGCTAGCACGGAAAGATTTTTCCGCGCGCTTTTCGAGACTGGAATAATAGAGATGTATAGTGAAGGTGGTTTGATGAACCCTCTGCCAGTCACTTAAGCGTGGTTTGCAGAGTATCCATGTAGATGTGTTCAGTGACATTAACAAATTCATGTGGACCTGGATTGTTTGCATGTTAAGTAATTTATACTGTTCAAATAATAATAAAGCGATATAATATTTTTGTGTGTGCGGTGGTAAGCGTTCGGCCTCCTCTATAAACAAATCTAGAATTCCTAAAACACACTACAATGTCGAAGAGAATGGCTCAAGTGTTTCTTTGCTCCATCACTGCAGATCGGATATAGGACTAGTGACATCAACGAATGCAGTCCTTGCCTGTTGTGACTAAAATAAAATGGACAGGCTGCTAGCTACAGTGATCAATTAACTGCAGTTAATGGAGATAATAGATAAAAGACTGAACAGTTCGAAAAAATACAAAGTCCAGTTCACAATAATAATTCTGCAGTAGACTCAAAGGTAGTTTGAAAAAACGTTCAAATGTGTGTGAAATCTTATGGGACTTAACTGCTAAGGTCATCAGTCCCTAAGCTTACACACTACTTAACCTAAATTATTCTATGGACAAACACACACACACCCATGCCCGAGGGAGAACTCGAATCTCCGCCGGGACCAGCCGCATAGTCCACGAGTGCAGCGCCTTAGCCCGCATCTCGTGGTCGTGCGGTGGCGTTCTCGCTTCCCACGCCCGGGTTCCCGGGTTCGATTCCCGGCGGGGTCAGGGATTTTCTCTGCCTCGTGATGGCTGGGTGTTGTGTGCTGTCCTTAGGTTAGTTAGGTTTAAGTAGTTCTAAGTTCTAGGGGACTTATGACCACAGCAGTTGAGTCCCATAGTGCTCAGAGCCATTGCAGCGCCTTAGACCGCTCGGCTAAACCCAAGCGGCTCAAAGGTGATTTATACAGTGTGTTCAAAAAAATGTGTGGAATATTTTCAGAGGTGGTAGCATTCAGCGAAACAAGAAAAATAAGCCCAATAAACATGGAGTCGGATACGCATAATTTCCAAGATAAACACGTGTTTGTAGGAAGGGCTGTGCGACGCTTGGTTTGGATATTAGCACAGTGAAATGTGTCAGAAGGCCATTATGATGTCTTGCAGTATTCTATCATTAGGTGGTCTGCAATCATTTGTGTCGTTCGAGTCATGTTGTAGGCTACGTTAGTTTTCGTAGTATTTGTGTGTCTTATTGTACAATCCTATCAACCCTGGGTACGCATGAGAGTGTTTTACCTTCTTCCAAATGCGGATTCAAAAAATGGTTCAAATGGCTCTGAGCACTATGCGACTTAACTTCTTAGGTCATCAGTCGCCTAGAACTTAGAACTAATCAAACCTAAGGACATCGCCGGCCGCGGTGGTCTCGCGGTTCTAGGCGCGCAGTCCGGAACCGTGCGACTGCTACGGTCACAGGTTCGAATCCTGCCTCGGGCATGGATGAGTGTGATGTCCTTAGGTTAGTTAGGTTTAAGTAGTTCTAAGTTCTAGGGGACTTATGACCACAGCAGTTGAGTCCCATAGTGCTCAGAGCCATTTTGAACCTAAGGACATCACACACATCCATGCCCAAGGCAGGATTCGAACCTGCGACCGTAGCGGTCGCTCGGCTCCAGACTGTAGCGCCTAGAACCGCTTGGCCACTCCGGCCGGCGAAATGCGGATTCACTTGTGTGTTTACTGAGATTGCGCTGTTTATACGTATGAGATTTTAAAAAATTGATAGAGCGGCTGCCATGTAAGCAGGATATCCCGGTTTCGAGTACCGGTCTGGGCACAGATTTTAACCTGTCCCCGTTGATATATATCAACGCCCGTCATCAGCTGAAGGTATTAATATGTAATTCTAATTTCGAATACAAATGTGGTTCATACATGATGGTGAACCAGCACACTCTCGTCACAATGTGTCCGAAAATCAGCCGCGGACATTACAGGACCGCTGGATCGGTGCCTCCTCGTTCCCCAAGACTCAATCATCTTGACTTTTGTTTATGGGGTACAATCGAAAGATTTGGTCTACGCCACGCCAATCAACGATGTGCGGACACTACAGGATCTAGTCTTCACTGCGTGCCAGCAGGTAAAAAAACAACAAGGTATCCTTCAAAGAATGCGTCTTTCCTTACGCCTGAGGGCATACGGGTGCATTGCCATGAATGGACGCTACGGTAAACACCTCCTGTACACACGTGTTTATCGCAGAAAGTGCGCATTTCATTGCCCGTGTTTATTGGACCTCTCTAAGGAAGGATGCGTTCCCAGACCCATGTTTATTGGACTTATCTTTCTTGTTTCGATGAGTACTACCACCTCCCAAGGTGTTCGACACTTTTTTGAACACCTTGTATATCGAAGTTATGTGAGATTATATACAGAAGTTAAGTGAGCGACATAGTCAATGACCTATGCACTCAGTTCCGTCCCGTCATACATAATTTTCTGCACGATACATTTACCTACCACACAAGTAAACGGCCAAATAAGTGTCTGAGGGATAGGTTCAAATGACTATTAATTAATGGGCATCGTAGCATTCATAGCACCTTTTCAGTAAAACTGAACTCAAACACTCTACAAAAATTGCCAATGTTCCTTTCTTCTTCATGTACCTTCAAGGGAATTCATATATTCAACTGAGTACTCCTAACAACACGTCAGTTTAATTAATTTGTGTAAATTGTATCTGGAACGACATAATCTACAGCAATAAACACTGAAGGAAAAAAAAATTGTACACCTGGAAGAGGTTGTGACACGTCCTAACAATACATACACCCGCCAGTATCGTTGTACTGTAAGGGGAGCAGTGGCATATCGTACAGCAACTACAACACTGATAGGAGGGCTTGCGAACCCAGACGTGTCAGCACAAACTGTTGAGAACCTGTTGTTAGCAGTTGGAATACGGGCACGCACATCTCAAGGCCGTCTTCCACTCATGCCACAGCATCGATGTGTACAGCCAGCCTGGTGCCGTCAGAGAATCACTTGGAAGATGGAATGGCGCGCCGTGGTCTTCAGCGAAGAGAGGAGATTCTGCCAGCACGCAAGTGTTGGTCGTTTGGAGGTACGACGTAGACCTGATGAGCGCTGTCTCGTGGAGTGCATTCGTCCAAGAAACACTGGCCCCACACCAGACCATAAACCGCAGCTCTCGTTCACCTTTGGTGTTTCTGGAGCGGAAGCTAACCAGCGTTCGGTAGGTCCATAATGTTGTTAAACCCATTTTTTGCCTATCTTGCAACAGGAAGGTAACGTACTGTTCCAATAGGATAACGCTCGCCCACACACTGCCCGTGAAACACAACGTGCTCTGCCAGACGCGCAGCAACCGCCCTGATCACCACGATCTCCAGACTTGCCTCCAACCGAACACGTGGGGCTTGTGAACAGAACTACGTGAACAGGTCAAACAGGCGTTAAATGATGTATCCCAGGCAGTATTCGCCATCTGTAGTATCGACTGGCTGGCAGAATCAGTGTCTGCATTGTCGCTCGTGGACGCTACACCAAGTACCAGTAATGGTATTTCAGAATAAGTCGATACTTCGTACCACAGGACCGCTTGTGCTATTGATCTGTAAATGTAGTCATTTCATGTACCCATGCACTGTTGCAACTATAAATCTTGAGTGTACTTGAAACCTGTAGAAGGGTGAATTAATTTTTTTCCGGCACTGTATTTATCAGTTTTAAATGACAAAAGAAAAATTAGTCTATTTAGTACATAATTAGATGGATATGTACAATGTTTGTTTTAACTTTGGCATACCCACTGAAATGTCTTCACGTATACCTGAGGGCTGTATACCACTGCTTTACTTCAACTAATGAAAGTACAGCAGATTGATTTCACTCAGAAGAACGAGTGGATAGCTCACCATCTAAAGCACTAAAGGATTGTTTCAGTTGAAAGAATGAACATGTTGTCCAGCCTCTCAGAAAAACATCTGACTGGATTCACTTGAAAAGAAAGGTCGAGTAATTCAGTGAACATGGAAAACTGTAATGGACTGTTTCGACTGTTTTAATAGTCCAACCGCTGCGTAAAACTACTACCGAATGAGTCGATTGTTTCCAAACAACCTATGGAATCGATTGTTTTCAGTCAGTTGTTCCAATCACAAATGGAAGAGATGGATGTTATAATATACATTTTCCACAGGCAGTACTCGCGCCAGTGGCGACAGGCGATGGCGTTACATTACATTTATCCTGAGGTTATGACTAGTAATTTATGATATCCGATGCAGTACATGGTGAGCCGTGCTGACGTAGCCACACTCTTTTCAGTCCCCGTACGGTGATCGTTAATAGACGGACTACACAAAAAAATTTCTACACCTCCTACGATCCTGCGATTAGATTAAGTATTGGAAAGAAAAGGAATGAGGTCTGCGGAGGCGTGAAATGCCACCAATACGAGGCCGCCGCAGTTCACTAAGAACAGAGGTGATAGGATGCCGAAGCAAAAAGATACATCTACGTCTACATCTACATGACTACTCTGCAATTCACATTTAAGTGCTTGGCAGAGGATTCATCGAACCACAATGATACTATCTCTCTGCCATTCCACTCCCGAACAGCGCGCGGGAAAAACGAACACCTAAACTTTTCTGTTCGAGCTCTGATTTCTCTTATTTTATTTTGATGATCATTCCTACCTATGTAGGTTGGGCTCAACAAAATACATTCCTGGAAATTGAAATAAGAACACCGTGAATTCATTGTCCCAGGAAGGGGAAACTTTATTGACACATTCCTGGGGTCAGATACATCACATGATCACATTGACAGAACCACAAGCACATAGACACAGGCAACAGAGCATGCACAATGTCGGCACTAGTATAGTGTATATCCACCTTTCGCAGCAATGCAGGCTGCTATTCTCCCATGGAGACGATCGTAGAGATGCTGGATGTAGTCCTGTGGAACGGCTTGCCATCCCATTTCCACCTGGCGCCTCAGTTGGACCAGCGTTCGTGCTGGACGTGCAGACCGCGTGAGACGACGCTTCATCCAGTCCCAAACATGCTCAATGGGGGACAGATCCGGAGATCTTGCTGGCCAGGGTAGTTGACTTACACCTTCTAGAGCACGTTGGGTGGCACGGGATACATGCGGACGTGCATTGTCCTCTTGGAACAGCAAGTTCCCTTGCCGGTCTAGGAATGGTAGAACGATGGGTTCGATGACGGTTTGGATGTACCGTGCACTGTTCAGTGTCCTCTCGACGATCACCAGTGGTGTACGGCCAGTGTAGGAGATCGCTCCCCACACCATGATGCCGGGTGTTGGCCCTGTGTGCCTCGGTCGTATGCAGTCCTGATTGTGGCGCTCACCTGCACGGCGCCAAACACGCATACGACCATCATTGGCACCAAGGCAGAAGCGACTGTCATCGCTGAAGACGACACGTCTCCATTCGTCCCTCCATTCACTCCTGTCACGCCACCACTGGAGGCGGGCTGCACGATGTTGGGGCGTGAGCGGAAGACGGCCTAACGGTGTGCGGGACCGTAGCCCAGCTTCATGGAGACGGTTGCGAATGGTCCTCGCCGATACCCCAGGAGCAACAGTGTCCCTAATTTGCTGGGAAGTGGCGGTGCTGTCCCCTACAGCACTGCGTAGGATCCTACGGTCTTGGCGTGCATCCGTGCGTCGCTGCGGTCCGGTCCCAGGTCGACGGGCACGTGCACCTTCCGCCGACCACTGGCGACAACATCGATGTACTGTGGAGACCTCACGCCCCACGTGTTGAGCAATTCGGCGGTACGTCCACCCGGCCTCCCGCATGTCCACTATACGCCCTCGCTCAAAGTCCGTCAACTGCACATACGGTTCACGTCCACGCTGTCGCGGCATGCTACCAGTGTTAAAGACTGCGATGGAGCTCCGTATGCCACGGCAAACTGGCTGACACTGACGGCGGCGGTGCACAAATGCTGCGCAGCTAGCGCCATTCGACGGCCAACACCGCGGTTCCTGGTGTGTCCGCTGTGCCGTGCGTGTGATCATTGCTTGTACAGCCCTCTCGCAGTGTCCGGAGCAAGTATGGTGGGTCTAACACACCGGTGTCAATGTGTTCTTTTTCCCATTTCCAGGAGTGTATTTTCGCATTCGGAAGAGAAAGTTGGTGACTGAAATTTCGTAAACTGATCTCGCTGCGACGAAAAACGTCTTTGCTTTAATGACTTCCATCCCAATTCGCGTATCATATCTGCCACACTCTCTCCCCTATTACGTGATAATACAAAACGAGCTGACCTTTTTTGCACCCTTTCGATGTCCTCCGTCAATCCCACCTGGTAAGGATCCCACACCGCGCAGCAATATTCTAACAGAGGACGAACGAGTGTAGTGTAAGCTGTCTCTTTAGTGGACTTGTTGCATCTTCTAAGTGTCCTGCCAATGAAACGCAACCTTTGGCTCGCCTTCCCCACAATATTATCTATGTGGTCTTTCCAACTGAAGTTGTTCGTAATTTTAACACCCAGGTACTTAGTTGAATTGACACCCTTGAGAATTGTACTATTTATCGAGTAATCGAATTCCAACGGATTTCTTTTGGAACTCATGTGGATCATCTTACGCTTTTCGTTATTTAGCGTCAACTGCACCCTGCCACACCATACAGCAATCTTTTCTAAATAGCTTTGCAACTGATACTGGTCTTCGGATGACCGTACTAGACGGTAAATTACAGCATCATCTGCGAACAACCTAAGAGAACTACTCAGATTGTCACCTAGCTCATTTATATAGATCAGGAACAGCAGAGGTCCCAGGACGCTTCCCTGGGGTACACCTGATATCACTTCAGTTTTACTCGATGATTTGCCGTTTATTACTACGAACTGCGACCTTCCTGACAGGAAATCACGAATCCAGTCGCACAACTGAGACGATACCCCATAGGCCCGCAGCCTGATTAGAAGTCGCTTGTGAGGAACGGTGTCAAAAGCTTTCCGGAAATCTATAAATACGGAATCAACTTGAGATCCCCTGTCGATAGCGGCCATTACTTCGTGCGAATAAAGAGCTAGCTGCGCTGCACAAGAACGATGTTTTCTGAAACCATGCTGATTTCGTATCAATAGATCGTTCCCTTCAAGGTGATTCATAATGTTTGAATACAGTATATGCTCCAAAACCCTAATGCAAACCGACGTCAATGATATAGGTCTGTAGTTCGATGGATTACTCCTACTGCCCTTCTTAAACACTGGTGCGACCTGCGCAATTTTCCAATCTGTAGGCACAGATCTATCGGTGAGCGAGTGGTTGTATATGATTGCTAAGTAGGGAGCTATTGTATCAGCGTAATCTGAAAGGAATCTAATCGGTATACAATCTGGACCCGAAGAATTGCCCGCATCAAGCGATTTGAGTTGCTTCGCAACCCCTAAGGTATCTACTTCTAAGAAACTCATGCTAGCAGCTGTTCGTGTTTCAAATACTGGAATATTCCATTCGTCTTCCCTGGTGAAGGAATTTCGGAAAACTGCGTTCAATAACTCCGCTTTACCGGCACAGTCGTCGGTAACAGTACCATCGGCACTGCGCAGCGAAGGTATTGACTGTGTCTTGCCACTTGTGTACTTTACATACGGCCAGAATTTCTTCGGATTTTCTACCAAATTTCGAGACAATGTTTCGTTGTGGAACCTATTAAAGGCATCTCGCATTGAAGTCCGTGCCAAATTTCGCGCGTCTGTAAATTTTAGCCAATCTTCGGGATTTCGCGTTCTTCTGAACTTCGCGTGCTTTTTCCGTTGCCTCAGCAACAGCGTTCGGACCTGTTTTGTGTACCATGGGGGATCAGATCCATCTCTTACCAATTTATGAGGTATGAATCTCTCAATTGCTGTTGCTACTATATCTTTGAATTTGAGCCACATCTCGTCTACATTTGCATAACTGGTGCACTGGCCATAAACAAAGACTTAATGGCCGCAAGCATGCAGAGACACAATATGTCTAGTGGGGTTGCAGTAACTCTCCCCGTGCTGAAAGTCTGTAACGCTCCAGACATCGTCGCACTGTAGGAGTGGATGTTTGTCTTGCTGCAAACAACCCAGTTACCTGATTCAAGTTACGTGTCGTGGCTGTTGGGTAATGTTCGGTCGATAAAACAGTATGTAAGTCCTCTCAGGACTGAGATCCTGCAAGGCATTAACCAAGGCCCTCTTGAATCCATGCGATTACGAACAATGTGAGCAGAAATATCATGGAACAATAAACCTCACTCTTTATAGGTAGTCCACGATCATGCCGCTATCAAATAGCGACAGTTCTCACATTCGGGAGGACGACGGTTAAAATCCCCGTCTGCCCATCCTGAGTTTTTCGTGATTTCCTTAACCCGCTGAAGGAAAATTTAGGTATGGTTCCTTCGAAAGGGCACTGCCGATTTCCTCCTCTATCCTTCCTGAATCAAAGCGTGTGTTGCGTCTCTATTGTCAACAACACTTTAAACACTAATCTTCCTTCTCCTTTTAATTCCGACAGTTGTTGGCAGACGTTTCTCCTTCTTACTAGTGAGGTAACACGATTCTCTCGTAAACAAACAAAATTTACCTGTTAGTTATGAGTGAGATACCCGTTGCTTAATACGAGGGGCGTCAAATAAGAAATGCAACATATTTTTTCCTGGCCAATTTCGGTTGGAAAAATGTGGAATTTGTTGTGGGACGTCGGGAAATATTCTCAAAATGGTTCAAATGGCTCTGAACACTATAGGACTTAACATCTGAGGTCATCAGTCCCCTAGGACTTAGAACTACTTAAACCTAACTAACCTAAGGACATCACACACATCCATGCCCGAGGCAGGTTTCGAACCTGCGACCGCAGCGGTCGTGCGATTCCAGACTGAAGCGCCTAGAACCGCTCGGTCACCCCGGCCGGCCGGAAACATTCTCTCTCAGGGCTCTATACTTCCCTGGAGGTTACCATATGTGGCGGGGCTGTGTGTATCCTTCAGAGTGGCGCTTTTAACGGAGATATGTTCCAGGCTGAGAGCTGTCACTGAGTTTCTTTTGGCGGAGAACCAGAGTATCGCAGATATTCAGAGGCGCTTGCGTAATGTCTACGAAGACCTGCCAGTGAACAAAAGCACGGTGAGTTGTCGGGCGATGCGTCTGTCATCACTGCCACAAGGTCGCGTAAACCTGTCTCATCTCCCGCGTGCCAACCGGTCACACACAGCTGTGACTCCTGCAGTGTTGGAACAGGCGGACGCTCTCATTAGAGGTTATCGTCGAATAACAATAAAGAATCTAGCTGGTCAACTTGATGTCTCATTATTGAGGCAGCAAGACGTTGGCTCCGATGTCGACCATTAGATTGGTACCTCGCGGGAGTGCAAAGCCTTCCAGTAAAGCAACGTAAGGCTGTCGCACTCAACAAAGATTATGTTGAAAATAGGGATTTGTAGCCAAAAGAGTGGGGAATAACAATTATATATTGGAATCCTAAATAAGAGCAGCCTTCTTACAGAAAAAAAAAGATATTACTTGCTGAACGCCCTTCGTATTTTCTTATGAACAGAAGGTGAATCGCATTACTGCTTGTAAGTAGGCTGATTAGGTTTTTATGTTGGTAACGCCACGTAGCGTCCTATATGAAAATCACTGACTGTGCTGTGTGAAGTCTGTGGCTGGTTTGCATTGTTGGAATATTTGCTATTGTAGTGTTGGGCAACTGGATCCGAACAGTTCGTAGTGTTGCGCAGTTGGAGGTGAGCCGCCAGCAGTGGTGGATGTGGGGAGAGAGAGGAGAGAGATGGCAGAATTTTGAGAGCGGACGATCTGGATGTGTGTCCATCAGAAAGAGTAAATTTGTAATATTGGACACCATGAACTGATATATATATGATGACTTCTGAACATTATTAAGGTAAATACATTGTTTGTTCTCTATCAAAATCTTTCATTTGCTAACTATGCCTATCGGTAGTTAGTACCTTCAGTAGTTAGAATATCTTACTCAGCTGGCAGTATTGGCGCACGCTGTATTGCAGTAATTTGAGTAACGAAGATTTTTGTGAGGTAAGTGATTCATGAAAGGTATAGGTTAATGTTAGTCAGTGCCATTCTTTCGTAGGGATTATTGAAAGTCATATTGCGTTGCACTAAAAAAATATTGTGTGTCAGTTTAGTGATAAGAATAAGCAAAGAGAGAAATGTCTGAGTTCGTTCAGTTCTGCTCAGCTGTTTGAAAATCAAATAGCGTAAGAGGTTTATCAGCACAGTAATTCATTAATTTATCAAAGGGGATGTTTCATCCTTTGTACTTTGCTCTTTTGCACTGGAGCGTTGATAATTTGCATATCAAAGCATGTAATACATTTCATACCAATTTCACGTTTCTTGGGTGCCACCATAAGGAGTGATGGAATTCTAATGGCTGTCAACGTATAAACGTAATGAACCTACGGACGCACGCGTGGAGATCGAAATAAGCTACATCAAAAGGGGGGAGTGGTCGATAACTGAGAACTGCTTTAGCAAGCTTCCTTGACTATAATAGAACGAGAAAAGCGCGGGGACACCTGTTAACAGCAATAACACAGAAAGGACACCTACAACAGTCTGCACTGGTGTCCAAAATTAAAGGAAAAAATTGCTATTTCCTCGTTATATGTCCAGTTCGCCGCATAGTCATACAAACTGTCAACAGACGTCCATACAATCGTCTTCTGCACGGAAAATGGTTTTGTGGTCAACGGACAACCACGTAAATTATGACGTCAGGGCACCTATCAAACGGGGTATGTTTTCCGGTCAGTTCCTCATGCACAACCGCTGTGTGTACAGTCACCGACGATGCAATATGGCACAAGGAAGACGCCTACCAGACTCTCTGCTGTAGAGAACTATAAGAAGAATGGAAGCAGGACAATCGCAAACCGATGTGGCCTGATGGCTTAATGTGACTCGTTCTGTTGTTTCTCGGATGTGGCAACAGTTTATAGAGACCGAAACAGCACTCCAAAGACCAGGGTACTGCCGATCACGTGTGATATCAGAAAGAGAAGACCGTTACTTTGATGTAACAGCACTATGGTAGCGTCTTAGCACTGCACGGCAACTGGCATCTGACCTCGCAGCATATGCTGGACGTTTTGTATCGATACAAAAGTCCAAAATCCTCCGGCAGCATGGCCTTTGTTGTTGGAGACCTGCTGTATGTGTACCTCTGATGCGTCTTCACAGAAGGGAACGTCTAGTGTGGAGGCATCGACCCTGGGCGTTCGAACAATGGGTCAATGTTATTTCCATAGATGAGTCGCGGTTTCACCTGGAGAGTGATACTCGACGCATTCGCGTCTGGAGGAAACGTGGAACACGATTTTGGGACCCCAAGAGACCGATATCGAGGAGGATACCTAATGCTGTGGGCAAGGATTATGTTGACCACATGAACACCTCTTCATGAAACTGTATGGTTAAATCGGTAAGGTTTAACTGCTGTCAGGTATCTAGACGATATCTTGGGATACCATGTGCGGTTGTTGCGAGGTGATACGGGCCCAGACTTAGTAATGATCGACCTCAAAGAGCAAGAGTTGTTGATGTTTTCTTGGATACAGAAGATATTGCAGGCATATCGTGGCCTGCTCGCTCTCCCGATTTGAATCCTGTAGGGCAGGTATGGGGTGCACTAGGAAGACGGGTTGTATCACTTCAGCATCCACCAAGCACTCTCCAAGGCTTGCGAGCAGCTCTCCTGGAAGAACGTGCGTTATGCATTAACACGAGATTGATGATATTAATCACAGCATGCCCCGTCGTTGTGAAGCCTGTTTTGCTGCCAGAGATGATCACATCCCATGCTGAGCACATTAACAAGTTGTAGGAATGTGTGTGCAAATCCACTAAGTTGGAAAAAACGAATAACATTTTTTGCTACCGTTATGCATATAGCAGTTGTTTAAGTTGTGTATTCTTTACATTGTTTCTACTTTATTGTCACCTGTTTATACCGTTTTGTTGCAAAATAAACACAACCTTACAAAATTTCCGTTTGATGCATTAATTTTGGACGCCATTCTACATATCCACACATGCTCCGCAAGCAGTCATACGGTGCATAGCAGAGGCTACCACATACCACTACTACTCATTTTCTTTCGTGTTCCACTCACAAATATAGTGAGGGAGAAACACTGTTAGAAGCCTCTGTAGGAGCCCTAATTTCTCGTACTTTATGTTCGTGATATTTACGTGAAGTGTAATTTGGCGGCAGTTGAATCGATCTACAGTAGGCCTTAAATGCTGGTTCTCTAAATTTCCGCAATAGTGCCTCGCGGAAAGAGCCTCGGCTTCCTTTTGCTTCGATGTCTCCCTTTAATCCGACCTGGTGGGGATCCCGAACACTCGAACAGTACTTAAGAATGGGTCGTACTAGCATTCTAAATGCCATATTCTTTATAGATGAACTACACTTCCCTAAAGTCTACCCACAAAACGAAGTTAGACATTCACCTTCCCTATAATCAACGTGACGCGCTCATTCCATTTCATATCGCTTTATAACGTTGCACCAAGATATTTAATCGATGTGACTATGACAAGCAACTATGACAATGCTGTATTTGAACGATCCATGGTGCAAGAAGTAGGTACAAGAACCTACTTTGAACGAAAATACGAACTCAGGCTGTCTCCGCATCAAAGTATCCAACGACACTAAAACTGTTTGCCAGATGATACTTGCGGTATCAGTAATTAGTATGGGAGTGAACTGAGCTGCGTGCGATCTCTGTGGAAAGTGTGAAACTAGTTCAAGCGTTCAGCGCACGTCGAAACAGAATCGACAGGCAGATGCTAATCACGCTGTGTGGTAGAAGTAGTGAACCTCCGGTAAATATGTTTGCTGTGGGTCGACGTTCCATCTCACTATCACTTGTGACGTCTTGTCAGAGACCGCTACGGTAGTTGACTTGCTTGAAAAACAGTAACGAAAATCTGTTCAAAGATAGGTTCGAATGTGAAAATAAAGAAAGTTTCGATGGACTAGAGGAGTGAACGAATAAATAGCGGTACGGATTCGGTAATCTGGTTGAGACAGATAACTCATCTATAGGAGGACTGACACTACAAGTGCAAAAGGTGCATAACATGGAAATGATGTTCCTAAAAGGTATGTACCAGGTAGGTCTCTCAGGGAATAGAGAGACTTCGAAAAATTTCATTAGGATTTAAAACTACGCGTGAAGGAGCGACCAGTGCTCATATGAGACCAACACAACCGACATCACATAAGGTAGTGAAATACGCGACGGTGAAAGACACGAGACCTCTCCACCTCATGAGGAAATTGCCTGATAGCAATATGAAGCTCTCCAAGAAAGTGTTAGCAGACGGTGGAAGAAGTGCCCCCAAATGGGTGAAATACTTTTAAGCATACCTAATAAAGCCTACATGGCAGAGTGAAAATTTGGAATCACTGGTTAGATAGTTCCCAAGAAGCCAGTCATTATGACAGAGTTGATGTTGTAAATGTCATACAGAAAGGAAAACTTACCAAGACAAAGAAGCATTTGTCGCCTCGAAATGGTGTGCGAAAAGAAAAGCTTGAGTATTGGGAGATCGGCACTTTTAACTCCAACGTTTCTCGTTAAATGTTTTCGGCGGGAAAAAGCATGCTGTGTGTTGGTTAGTATATATATCTTTGAAAGTAGGTAGGTTGGGTGTTAAATTAGGTATTTCTGCTTTCACTAAATATTTTTAAAAAACTTGGAATAATAATACGCTGAAACTCCAGCTGTGTAATACGTTAGTGCCACTGAAACTCGAACCCGGATTTTCTGTTTTACGCGTGCGGCTGCTTTAACCGCCTTGACCCTCCGAGCATCACTCCAAGAGACACCCAAACTTATATATGTCGCCGTGCCTACGTCCTGTGCTCGTACAAATTCTGAGTTTCCCGCCCAG
The DNA here is from genome assembly GCF_023898315.1 of Schistocerca nitens. Lineage (NCBI taxonomy): Eukaryota > Metazoa > Arthropoda > Insecta > Orthoptera > Acrididae > Schistocerca > Schistocerca nitens. Next base: position 524,940,798 of record NC_064616.1, on the reverse strand, counting down.
GGAGGGACGTACTTATTGAAGTTGCTGCCTTTGTTTTAAGTACGAAATAGTATATCGTAGTGCCTGTGTTTATTCTATGTGCGATGCAATGTCCTTGAAACATGTATGCATATCTGAAGGATACTGCATCGTACTTCGAATCAACACAGGCACTGCAGTATACTAATATGATACCAGTTGCGCATGCAACAGCTAGTCTGACATATAGGTAACGTTGTGTGAAAATTTCATTGCATTGTTAGAAGAGTAATAAACGTTTTCTAAAAATAGTCTTGCGTATTCTTACCCCAAGCTGTGGGCTAACAGAACGCGGGCCTGGAGTAAGAGTGCACAGTGCGAAATGAAGAAAATAAAAAAATTATAAATAAATACATGGACGAACAAATTAGAAACATTTTAATTTTCGACGAATTTGAAAAGTAAGTGTCGTAATGATTGGAAAGTATTCCCGAAAAAAATTTTATCGAAGGAAATGAAGTCCTGCGTTTTGGCTTGTTCTTCCTCCACTGACAATTTTCTGTGAACTGCCCCAGTTGCACGCTACCTTTGCCACTTTTAAAACGTCTTCTTAAGACAGCCGATGCTTTCAATTCTTGCCGTATTGAGCTCCCAATTTTAATAAAGCAAGAGCTTAATGGCAGAGCGGCATTTTTAACGGCTGTCGAGTTGATGTTCTCCGCCGGTTTCTGGAGAAATTTCCGCTATGGAAGGCGTTATTGTATTCCAAATGTGCTTCAGAGGAGGTATGTTTGAACAAACCATTGCCCAACGAAAGATTAACTACAGACAAGAAAAATTAATTCAAGTTCTCCAAGGTCAATAATAAGGGATCTACGATGCATACACACCAGCAAAAAGTCCTTGAATACGCTAGTAAGGACTAAGAAGATCAAAGTACAGGTTAAGGGGTAAAAGTTCGCAGATTATTTCTTGACAGGGTAAAACTACATACTGCGAACTTCTACCCCGTTACGTCTACATACTTTTGGCCCATTCCGCTATTTTCTTTTTCGGCAGTCTACAGGTAATACACACAGCTAAAATAATGGGGTTCAAGGAGAATATTGGAAGCTTATAGCCGCAAGTTCCTTTACCGAATTTATCTAATTTTTAAACAGATTTACGTTCACCCAACACTCAATCAAAATTATAAAAAATTTACATCGAAAACGTACAGAAGTGAATTACCTCATTTTCTCCAGCTGTAATTATCCGACTACCACGAGGTTCCAGAAGAGAACTGAGGACATGATGACATATGCACCTCCTTATTTATTTATTTACACGTCTAGTTCCGTAGGAACAAATTGAGGAGCAAATCTCCTAGGTCATGGAATGTGTCAGTACAAGAAATTACAACGTAAAAGTACAACAGATAAAATAAAATGTATATGAAGACAAAAAAAAAATCAAACTATAAGTTTAACTAAACGTACAGCTTAATTTTTCAGGGAACTCATCAACAGAATAGAAGGAATGACCCATGAGAAACTCTTCAGTTTCGATTTGAAATCGCGTCGATTACTGTTAAGATTTTTTAATTCTTGTGGTAGCTCACTGAAATGGATGCAGTAGTAGGCTATACTGCACACCTTTCTGCACAAGAGCTAAAGAAGTGCGAATCAAATGCAGATTGTATTTCTGCCGAGTATTAACTGAGTGAAAGTCGGTAATCCTTGGGAATAAGCGGATAATGTTAACAAGCAACTACAGTAAAGAATATATATATATTGAGCGGCCAGCGTCAAAATACACAGACTAGTGAACAGGGGTCGACTAGAGGTTCGCGAACTTACACTACTTATTGCCCGAACTGCCCGTTTCTGAGCCAAAAATATCCTTTCAGAATGGGAAGTTTTACCCCAAAATATAATACCATTCGATAGAAGCCAAAAGAAAAATAGCAACGGATATTATTTTTCGTGTCGAACGATCACATAATTCTGAGAGCATTCGAATAGTAAAAATGGCAGCATTAAGTCTTTCAACAAGATCGTGAACGTGGGCTTTCCACGACAGTTTACTATCTATCTGAACACCTAGAAATTTGGGATGATCAGTTTCACTAATCATATTCCCGTTCTGTGTAATTAAATCGTCGAGTTTTGTTGAACTGTGAGCTAGAAACTGTAAACACTTAGTCTTACTGTGATTTAGTGTTAGTTTATTTTCTACAAGCCATTAACTTATGTCATGAACTGCACTATTTGACCGGCCGGTGTGGCCGAGCGGTTCTAGGCGCTTCAGTCTGGAAACGCGCGACCGCTACGGTCGCAGGTTCGAATCCTGCCTCGTGCATTGATGTGTGTGATTTCCTTAGGTTAGTTAGCTTTAAGTACTTGTAAGTCCCATAGTGCTCAGAGCCATTTGAACCATTTTTTGCACTATTTGAAACAGAGCCAATGTTGCACAGAACATCCTTTACTAGCAGGCTAGTGTCATCAGCAAACAGAAATATTTTAGAATTACATGTAATATGTAATACTAGAGGGCATATCATTTATACAAATGAGGAACAGGAGTGGCCCCAACACTGATCCGTGGGGTACCAGCCCTCCCCCGACCCCACCCCTCCCCACCCCCCAAATTTATCATACGCCACTCACACCCCACACCACAGCCATTTTCAACACTGTGAATAATGACCTTTCGCTGTCTGTTGTTAAAGTAAGAGGTGAACCAACTGTGAGCTACTCCCCATATCCGTAATGGCCCAACTTCTGGAGCAATATTTTGTGATCAACACAATCATGCGTCTCAGTTAAATCGAAAAACATGAACGGCGTTAGAAACCTTTCTTTAATTCATCCAGTACCTCACAGACGAAAGAGAATATAGAATTTTCAGTTGTTTAACGACTTCTAAAGTCGAACTGTACATTTGATAGCAAATTATGTGATATAAAATGACCAATTATCCTTACACTCACAGACTTTTCAATAACTTAAGCAAACACTGATGGCGTATAAATATGTATAAAATTGTCTACATTGTCCATTTCTCCCTTTTTATAAGGCGGCTTTACTACTGAGTACTTTAATCATTCAGGAAACTGACCATTCTTAAAGGTAACATTGCAAATATGGATAAGTACAGGGCTAACATGTGCAGGACGGTACTTTAATATTCTGCTAGGCACTCCATGTTATCCATGAGAGTCCTTAGTCTTCAGTGATTTAATTATTGTCTCAATCTCCGCCTTGTAAGTATCACAGAGAAGTATTTCTGACATCAGTCGGAGAACGTAATTTTCCAAGAGTTATATGATTCCCTGTAGGAACTAAGTTTTTGTTTAATTTGCCAGCAATGCTCACAAAATGATAGTTAAATACTGTACATATATCTGACTTATCAGTAGCAGAAATATTTTTACTATGATCTGACTCTATATCATCGACCTTGTGCTACTGACCAGACATTTCCTTCACAACTAACCATATGGTTTTAATTTTATCCTGTGAATTAGCTATTCTATTTGCGTACCACACATTCTTTGCCTTCCTAATAACATGTTTAATCACAATACTGTTTTTAATGGGCGACTGTAGCTTGATTGTGACTACTATAGGTGCCCCGGTGGTCCCGGTCGCCTACGGTGGACTGGAAGCCGACCGGTGACGTTTCCAGTTGTCAGGATGCTAGGAAATGACTGAGGACGTATCAGAAATGCCAAAGAAACATTATTAATTCATGACGCCTTTATTCCTGCCGAGTACAATGTGGCCCCCGTAACACAGGCTGGCTGAGCTTGGTGATATCAACGACCTTCCCCGAGTCCTCGCTGACTCGGAGCGATGACACCAGCTCTGGGCCGCACCAGTCTTGCTAGCGCAGCGCCGCGTGCTGTAGCGATGGAATGCCCTTACTTCGGCCGCGCGTGGCTGGCGGCGCACGGCTGGCCGGCCGGCTCGGCGACGGACAGCAGGCGCTGCGTGTAGGCGGCTCCGGGTTGGAGTCCCGGCGCTGTCGGCACGAGAAGCGTTCTCGTAGTGCAGAATGTACTCTATCCCACCCCGTCTTCTACCCTGCTCCTCCTAGTGGCTCGTCCGTGGTGGACGGGCGGAACGGGCGGCAGTCCCCCAGCGTTGTCGGCTCACCCGGTTGTGACGGTGGATGCACAGGGCGTAGGCCCCGCACCACCTCGGCGAAGGCTCACTGATGTGGTCAGCATTGGCGGCGAGCGAGTCTGCCGCAATGTCTGCTAATCCTGGGTTGATGATTGACAGTGGCAGCAGAGAGGACCAGAGCTGGTACTGTCCCCTGACGTCTGCTGCTGGATGGGCCACCCTTACTGCAACATCTCCTTAAAAAAGATTAACATGTCGATTACCAAGCTGAGCACTATGCAGCGTCCCAGTACACATCTAACTGCAAGTCTAACTGCGAGTGCCTTGCTGCTATCAAAGCTGGCGTAGTTAAAGGAAGCACGAGCGACGTCCTGACGTCATGCTCGATGTGATGAAGGCATTCATTCATCTTATACTGCTGATTTATCTGTCGTACTCGCCCCTTAGGTGTTCTTGTGACAGAGTTACGTGTTGTTGCGGCAGACTTATGCGAAGTTATGAAATGCAGTACAGCTGACGCTATACCTCTGTCTTACACTCTACGAAAGCCTCCGTCTAACACAAACCCTCGTGATATGCAATTCTCTCTTGCCTGTCGTGTGTAACCAGGCCACTGCCCCAGCGTGACGACACATTCCGATACATGTGCTATCCTCTTACCTCTTGGCTAACCTACTGCCTCTGCCTCTCAGCATAGGCAACGAAACTTTGACAATATTCCACGTTTCCAACTCTTTACTATTCCGTGACACTACACTACTTCTAACATTTCAATATAATTCCCGCTTTGTTCTACATGATATCCTTATCCCACTGGTCAACCACCCAGGCTGCCTTTTATTGCTAGTAGCCTGTTTAGAACGTTCTAATGGAAAACAACTCGCAAAGAGCATGAGAAATGTGTTAAGGAAAGCATTATATTTGTCATCTATGTTACCGGCACCATAAACAATCTGTCACTCTTGTTCCTCAACGAGCTTTAAAGAACTCTCTATTGCCATTGGATTAGCTTCCCTACATAGTTTGTAATTAAATTTGACATTTGTTTGGATAGTCCCTGAAAGGTCATTGACCCTTTTACTAACAGAATGCCCATCTGGTAATAAAGAATGGATAAAAATATTGCCTATGGCAAAGCTACTGTTCATCTGCACCCTAGTTGGGAAAAACACATTCTGAATCAGATCATATGAGTTTAGGAGATCTACCAACATCCTTTTTCTTGCACAGTCATTTACAAAATTGATACTGAAGTCATCACATATAACTAATTTTTTGTACCTCCTTTTAAGTGAACTAAAAACCCTCTCTAGCTTGAGCAGAAATGCTCTGAAGTCAGAGTTAGGGGACCTATAAACAACAACAGTTAGAAATTAAGTTTCACCAAATTCAACTGCCCCTACACAACATACAAATATCAGTTCAGTGCAGTGCCGTGATATGTCTATGGACTCAAACGAAGTACTGTTTTTTACGTACATGGCCCACACCTCTACCATGCGAACTACCTAGTAGCTGAGCCTTCTTGTTTTTGTTAGACTTATCAACTGATGTAGACCTCCTAACTGCTGAGGACAGCTGGATGTTTCCTACACATACAGCCGCAAGAGGTTCCTCTCCACTCAACTCTGACAGTTAGTCAAATCTATTGCATATACGCAAAGTACAACTGTCTGAATACCTCCTCCTCTTAGCTGCCTTCTTGCCAACTGGCGTTCGTCCTACATTAAGCACTGTAGAGAATAACTAACAAGTTAGCGCTATGACATAGCATCAATGAAAGTATTCTGGCAGCAAAACGCAATGAATGACCTGTCAAATAATAATTAATTACTTCCTAGGAAGTTGACTATGGTATCAATGCAGATAAATTATTTTTGTGTGTACTAGACACCTGTATTTTCCATAGTGAGTCAGTTCGCTAATAACGAGACAGTGTCGTAGACGGCATAGATGGCGACAGTACAATACAATCACATTTTCTTTAACAGGCTTACGTAGTCTACCAACAGCATATTCAAGTATCAGTTTCATTTTCCAAGTGCTATATAGACATGAGACTAGGGAAAAAATTTGGATTGGGATATGTTCAGTGGGAGAAAACACTATATATAAATCGTGCAGTTTGCCTAAAAATTACTGTATGGCTTGAGTATACGTTTAAGCATCATGATTTTGATGATGCGTTACTATATGAAGTCTGACCACTTTAGATTGAGGAAAATGAACAAGCACTATTAGATAATGGTTTGTAAATGACATAGTGAGCCATTATTATGTAACAAACATTTTTTTTCGTGACGAGACAGAATGGTATATCACAAAAGAGCATAAATTATACGTTATGAGATAAGTCCATAAAAATAAGGTATAAGTGTGTTAAACATGTTCAGTAAGTTTACTTAATCAAGAACCTTGAGGAAAACGCCGAAATGTCACAAATGTGCACAAAAACCTCTATCTATAATGAGAACTCACAATTTCTTTCTGGTTTTAAATTCATACACATATTTGTCTTTATTTTGTTTGAATTCTCTAAGGAACATTTTTACATAAAAAAATTACGTCCCCAAAGCTCTCATTATGAAGGCTGCATTTTATATATATAAGTGTATAACAATTAAAAATAAGGCATTTATACACAAATATAACTGGTTTACATTATATTCAAATTCTGTTGGCGCACTGATCATATGTACAATGCTACACAAATACTCAAGTCCTATGTCTAAAACTCTACATACAGGAGTGGAAAAAAATTATATGAAAAATCCGCGATAAATTCATGCTTGAAAACCGAAATTGCAGATGTAAGCTAAGCCTGCAGGTGTCACTGTTTTAATTGACCATAAACGGTACCTGTGCAATGCCCTCAATACATTCCAAATGTTAGTCCTGGTCATAACACTGTTCTTTGTAGTTGTGAGTATATTTTGTAGGAGTAAATTGAATTCGAAGGTAGGCAAATTGTTGATGCTCTTGTGGTGGATTCTTCTATAAACGACGCACCGTATAGAAGATTTATACCGCATACAGGGAGAGCGGAAAAACTTTATCCGCTAAGTAACAACGCGAACGAAAGTGTGTATCGAGTGATAGTGAGCGATAGTCATTGAAGAGCGTTGTGACGATAAATAAGAAAACGATAGATACAAAAGTCACTGCAGAACTGAATATCACACTCGTGAACTCTGTCAACACCAAAACAACACGAAGCGAATTCCATAGGCTGGGAATTGCAGGGCTGACCAGAATCAACAGAGCCGAGCGAAGAAAGAACCCAAGAATGTGACAGCAGATGCGAGCCGAAATCCCGGCATGAAATATCGCAAGGTAAAATAATCATCTTTTGTATTTAACTGGTTTCCGATCTAAGAAGCAAATCAGATTGTATATCTTTCGTTAAAGACTGTTAATGATGTTTTATCCCAATAAAACAAAACACATTTGGTGACCAAAACAGGCATTTTCTTGTAGTTGCAAAGGCGGAATTAAATTCACACAAAAATAGTTAAGTAACTACGCATGATACGGCCACACAAATGAAGAAAATAAACATGTATATTGCCATCAGAACCACAGTATGCAAGTAAACACCGCCGAGATGAAGCATGTTTCATTTTATTGAATGACTTTATGTAAGCTTTCTGTTGTGTTACAGACCAATTCAGCTATATTTTGTTGTGATCATTGTATTTGTCTACCTCTGCAATACTGTATAACAGCACAAATGATTTGTACGTTTTTGTTGACTCTGTACGCTTTAACTTTTGTGTACCAAAGGGCGTCGTCAAATGATTATTGCGTCAAGAGTATCGTTAATGACATGTTGTCAGCTATTTGTAGAACCGTAACAGTTACTTTTCATTAAGGAGGAATGCAATGACCACATAATCTGACCGAATCAGAGGACCGGAATCTAATAGACGGTGGACGAGTGATAACAACGGAAGCAATTTCTACATCGCGCGTGTCTCGCAGATAGCTGTAGATCCTTTCGGGATAAAGGGTTGCTTAAATTGCACAGGAACTATGCCTAAGGCTGCCGGTACAAGTACCGTGCATTCGAACGCCAACGTTGAGTATGTCGAGATCAACGTGCTGTAGAACGCTCAGAAACGATGCAGCTTGTGTATACGGTACGTGTGTCTCGACGTGGTATACGCGATTGCTGCATGCCACAGGGGCAGTTATCGGCTGTATCTCGCTCGCAAATCACACTGTTTATTTAGGAAATGGACGGGAGTAAAATTCCTACGTCAGCTCTATTGGTTTGAGGCGTCATGTCACGGACTGCGAGGCCCCTCCTGCCGGAGGTTCGAGTCCTCCCTCGGGCATGGCTGTGTGTGTTGTTCTTAGCGTAACTTAATTTAAAATAGTTTAAGTAGTGTTTAAGTCTAGGGACCGATGACCTAAGCAGTTTGGTCCCCTAGGAATTACACACCTTTGAACATTTTGAGCTCTATCGGAAAGCATAGTTCTTTCCATCTCCCAACTCTATTCGTGTTGTTCTGTCTGCAGTGTACATAAATAAAAGTTTGAATATCCATGACCATGATATCAGGCAAAAAGGAAAGTTCCTCATACAATCAGTAAGGATATCAGCTTACAAAAATTCCGTTATAAATAGTATGATATAAATGTACAATACTTTTCCACAAAAGATAAAAATTATTTCGTCATTCTCACGTTTTAGTAAAACCCTCAAGTCATTCTCATTTGATCACTGTTTTTATTGATTAGCAGACTCTTTAGAACATGTGAAATACAAGACTAAACAGTACAGTAAAAAAACGTTACAGCGAGTACTTGGCTCTGAGCACTATGAGACTTAACAGCTATGGTCATCAGTCCCCTAGAACTTAGAACTACTTAAACCTAACTAACCTAAGGACATTACACAACACCCAGTCGTACTGCAAGTATTATTGCAACATACTTTCATAACACGAATGTTACAATTCGAAAATTGTTTAAACACAATTATGACGTTTCCCATCGCTTTATCAAAGCAAATCGTATCTAGTAACAAAATATGAGTTTTCGGGCGATCAGTTTGCTGTTGCACTGAAACGGCATTCATTCATAGGATGTAACTTATAATATGATACCAAATATGGGATTCAACAAAAGCCATACACTACACTGAAAAGACGTGAATGCGATGTAGGTAGCGTTCTTCCATTCCATTTATCTACGTTCTAATGTACGTTCAAAGTATCTGTCATGCTCGATATTGCTCTATACGTCATCAAAGACTCCTCAGTATGTTTTTTCCACGCTATGGCGTCAGAAACTTGTCATGCGCAACGTTGACATTCGAATGCACCGTCCGTGTGCCGAGAGCTTAACGCACCACTCCATTGGCAGCTATCAAGGCAGCATTTCCATTAAAGAACGCTTAGATTCGCCAATGGAAATAAATCCCAGTGTACGCTTCAGGTCCCTGAAGACCTGGTGTTGACCGCTGCACACAGTGTGAATATAGAACAAACAAGAACAAAACTCAAAAAGTCGGGGATTTTGGGTGCTCTTATCAGGAAGGTGATACTTTAAAACACCAACAAAATATGGAAGGTAAGCTCCAGTCAATCAGCAAAACTATGATTAAAAAGTAGTGTGTTAGCTAAATTTTACTATCTTAGACAGAAAGCAAGAGGTATCTCAGAAATTCTAAATTACAAAATTAACAGGACAAGGAAGCACAGTGGCACCAGTATTTTCTGTAAAAGGTGGCAGCTATGAGAGAGTCTACAGGAACTCGTAGATAAACTGGACAAGTAGGTTATCAGATGTTCCATCCGGTAAAGTTTACTGACCCTGTGCGTCCTAGAAGCTCTAACGAGATAACAAGTACTTAGGACCGTAAAGTTGTCATAACATATGAATTTTCGTACCATTGCAAAAAGTCAATGAGTAATCACCCGCTAAAACAATAGTCCTTAATATTCCATACATCCACTACGTCCCATGTAGTGCGTTCACCATTGTAAAATTTCTAAATTCGAGTAAGCTGCGAGGTTACAATCGGGAAAGTGACAAATCGCAACACACGAATTCTTACATATACTGTCGGTACTAACACCACTGAACTTTCAGTCCTCAATTAATTGTAAAACCAAATCTCCAAGCACTATGCCGCTGGCACTGCCGAAATCTATCTTCCCAACTACGTTTCTCACACCCACGATCATCTGTTGCCCTTAACTACTAGTACAGTCTCCCCTGTCTGTCTCAAGCAGCTACTAAATAGGTGCGATATTCTTTAGTTATAACATTCTCCGTTATAAACTACATACAACATGGGACAGTATCCACAACAGTCAAACAACGCGGAAGCAGCACAGTTGTGAAAATACGAGGCCTGTTCAGAAAGTAAGCTCCGATTGATTGCCAAATTGAAACCACAGTGAACATCAGAAATGTTTTACTTGTAACAATTAGCTACACCTTTCAGCTACTTCTCTACGTAGTCGCCGTTCTGACTTAGACTTTTGTCATAGCGTTGTACCAACTTTTCAATAGCCTCATCATAGAAGGCAGCCGCCAGTGCTTTCCGCCAATTCTCCACGCTGGCCTACACCTCGTTGTCTGTGTCAAAATGTTGTCTTCAAAGACAGCGGTTCATGTGACCAGAGATGAAACTCAGGGGGAGACAATTGCGGACTGTATTGTGGGTAATCTCACATTTCCATTTGAAAACGATGCAGGAGCATCTTCATTGCCCCTGCAGAATGCGGCTGAGAATTGTCTTGAAGAAGAAACAGCACGACAGTTATGTAATGTTAGCTGCATAGCTTCAAGCGAAATTTCTCACCAGGCCCTCGTACTTGGCGGCAGACACTATTTTCTAGACATATTTACGCACTCACTGCGAGCTCAGAAATGAGAAGAGCGACGTGATGCTAACTGGGGTTATACTAGAGACACTACCCAACACATCTGTGCAAAGCTTTATCGGATTTTCATAGTCGTTTCCATTTCGCGACCGATCGGAGCTTACTTTCTGAACGCCCCTCGTAGATATCTCCGTTATGACTGTTTTAGTGAAAGACACCAAGCCCTCGTTGGCTTGTCCTCTTCGTTTTTTTCCATTGGCATCACTCACTCGAAATGTCATGGGTGGGAGCTGGTCGATTAATGTCAAGGAATAACGTGTGATTGGGTACTAAGATCTCTAACTTCATTTGCTCTGATTAAATTGAATATTTGCCTCTGGTCTGGTTTGTATATTTGTGTACTGAATCTGCGCGTTTGGCCGCTCTGCGAGGAGTGGTGCACTTGAGATAACCGCAAGGGCCGGGCCAGAGAGTTCCCAGAAGGCGGCTGGTCGGTGACAATAGCGAGGTGCCGACTGAGGCGACCACTGAGGAACGGTCAGCGGTACACCCTTGTAGCAGCCGATATGTAGAGGCCGGTGACCCGGCTAAAGTTTGGAGTGGCTCACTGGCGCCTCGAAAAATAGTTTTACTACTGAGTATGGCCTGCTGGTCGCCGCCTCGGCCCCAGGCATGTGCATTGTGAGGGTGGCGTTCTCTGAACTTGTGTTTGCAGCCTGCAGAGCAAAACCAGTCCTCACAGCTGTCTACGCACGGCCCGACTTCACAATTTGGTGAAGTATTCACAGCAGCGGCAAAGTAGGGACTTGTTTATCCACGGTGACGTCTCAGCTACGCGCACCATTGCACTGTGGCTAAACCAGGGATTATTTTCGTGTGTAACTTTATCGACTAGTAATGCTACTCGGTCACTGCTCCACAGCGTAGTGAGTTTTTAATCTGCCAGGTGGTTATAATTGGAGGGTTCAGATGCCAATCAGTGTAAGTCAGTCCTCAATGACACTGAAGATAATTAGATGTTTTCAAAATGTAACACAGAAAAATGCAGGTGATTCATACAATGATAAGACTTACTTTTATTGAAACCCAACAGAATAACTCACCTATTGTGTGGATACAGAAGAACGTAACTTAAACAATTTCCAATATAACTATAATTTAACACAAAAACTGTGGCTTGTGGTCACTGTCCGCTGGACTTTTTGATGAATTTCATCTATATATTCATCATTATTGCTGCCGTACTCTGCAGGATTCTTGATTTCTTTTGGTTTTGAGGATGATGCACGTGTGCTTTGGTTTATTGAAGGTAACCATCGATAAAATGAGTGGTAATGTGGAGGAATATATTGCAAAAGTTCCAACACATGCTTTTTTCAGCTCTTTAACAGGTTGACGATCTGGATACAGGGATCTTGAAGTATTGGTTTTCCTATTCGAAAATGAAGCTTCCAAGTTTTTGGTTGAAATAAACTCTTCTCGCTTCATCTCTATTACCAGAAATGGATTTTTGCGTTTGGCAATTGTTACCAAATCAGTCCAATTTCTTGGATCAAAAATAAATTCTAATTCCTATATCTGCAACATTTGGGAGGTAACTGTGTCCCGATACCATAAATTTTTGGTCAATGTAATCGGCTGCCATCTCTGGATCTTGCAAAAGTTTTTGCAAAGCTAATCTTAGTTTGATATTCCTGTTTTGATCTGAGCAAGCATGTGAATACATGATAATATGGCGATGATATGAGGCATGTTGTTTAAAATGTTTAAAAAGATATGCTCCAATTTTCTTTGGTCCTTGAGATCCTTCTGTCTCATCCCACATCTACATGTAACCTTTAGAGCCATTGAAACTGCGCACTCCTAGGTTATATACATAGATATTTAGTTTTAATGGGCAGCAGATGTAGGTAATTTTGGGAAAGATAAAGCTTTCCCAGATCTAAAAAAAACGTAAACATCTTCTCCTGCAAGCAACTTGTCTGAATTGAAAGAATCTCTTGTTTGTTGTGCTCGCCAAAGATGAAGTTCTTATTTAGCCACGTCCTTTTTTGCGTCATCATTCTCTAAAGTAAGATTGATCATCAGGGAATCGCATAGCTGGCATGTATCTTTGGACGGGGGTTTAAAAAGTATATTGAAATTAGTAGAAAACATCTCATAATACAGTATATCTTTTCTTTGACTGGTTCGGTATCATCCTGTGCACATTTCTTCAGGTAAAGGTTGTACATCTTTCTGATATTCAGATCAGACTGCAAACATCTACATCTACATTTATACTCCGCAAGCCACCCAACGGTGTTTGGCGGAGGGCACTTTACGTGCCACCGTCATTACCTCCCTTTCCTGTTCCAGTCGCGTATGGTTCGCGGGAAGAACGACTGTCTGAATGCCTCCGTGCGCGCTCTAATCTCTCTAATTTTACATTCGTGATCTCCTCGGGAGGTATAAGTAGGGGGAAGCAATATATTCGATACCTCATCCAGAAACGCACCCTCTCGAAACCTGGCGAGCAAGCTACACCGCGATGCAGAGCGCCTCTCTTGCAGAGTCTGCCACTTGAGTTTATTAAACATCTCCGTAACGCTATCACGGTTACCGAATAACCCTGTGACGAAACGCGCCGCTCTTCTTTGGATCTTCTCTATCTCCTCCGTCAACCCGATCTGGTACGGATCCCACACTGATGAGCAATACTCAAGTATAGGTCGAACGAGTGTTTTGTAAGCCACCTCCTTTGTTGATGGACTACATTTTCTAAGCACTCTCCCAATGAATCTCAACCTGGTACCCGCCTTACCAACAATTAATTTTATATGATCATTCCTGCATTTCGCTACAATTTTCTAATGCTGCAACTTCTCTGTATACTACAGCATCATTCGCGAAAAGCCGCATGGAACTTCCGACACTATCTACTAGGTCATTTATATATATTGTGAAAAGCAACGGCCCCATAACACTCCCCTGTGGCACGACAGAGGTTACTTTAACGTCTGTAGACGTCTCTCCATTGATAACAACATGCTGTGTTCTGTTTGCTAAAAGCTCTTCAATCCAGCCACACAGCTGGTCTGATATTCCATAGGATCTTACTTTGTTTATCAGGCGACAGTGCGGAACTGTATCGAACGCCTTCCGGAAGTCAAGAAAAATAGCATCTACCTGGGAGCCTGTATCTAATATTTTCTGGGTCTCATGAACAAATAAAGCGAGTTGGTCTCACACGATCGCTGTTTCCGGGATCCATGTTGATTCCTACATAGTAGATTCTGGTTTTCTAAAAACGACATGATACTCGAGCAAAAAACATGCTCTATAATTCTACAATAGATCGACGTCAGAGATATAGGTCTATAGTTTTGCGCATCTGCTCGACGAATCTTCTTGAAGACTGGGACTACCTGTGCTCTTTTCCAATCATTTGGAACCCTCCGTTCCTCTAGAGACTTGCGGTACACGGCTGTTAGAAGGGGGGCAAGTTCTTTCGCGTACTCTGTGTAGAATCGAATTGGTATCCCGTCAGGTCCAGTGGACTTTCCTCTGTTCAGTGATTCCAGTTGCTTTTCTATTCCTTGGACACTTATTTCGATGTCAGCAATTTTTTCGTTTGTGCGAGGATTTAGAGAAGGAACTGCAGTGCGGTCTTCCTCTGTGAAACAGCTTTGGAAAAAGGTGTTTAGTATTTCAGCTTTACGCGTGTCATCCTCTGTTTCAATGCCATCATCATCCCGGAGTGTCTGGATATGCTGTTTCGAGCCACTTACTGATTTAACGTAAGACCAGAACTTCCTAGGATTTTCTGTCAAGTCGGTACATAGAATTTTACTTTCGAATTCACTGAACGCTTCACGCATAGCCCTCCTTACGCTAATTTTGACATCGTTTAGCTTCTGTTTGTCTGAGAGGTTTTGGCTGCGTTTAAACTTGGAGTGAAGCTCTCTTTGCTTTCGCAGTAGTTTCCTAACTTTGTTGTTGCACCACGGTGGGTTTTTCCCGTCCCTCACAGTTTTACTCGGCACGTACCTGTCTAAAACGCATTTTATGATTGCCTTGAACTTTTTCCATAAACACTCAACATTGTCAGTGTCGGAACAGAAATTTTCGTTTTGATCTGTTAGGTAGTCTGAAATCTGCCTTCTATTACTCTTGCTAAACAGATAAACCTTCCTCCCTTTTTTTATATTCCTATTAACTTCCATATTCAGGGATGCTGCAACGGCCTTATGATCACTGATTCCCTGTTCTGCACATACAGAGTCGAAAATTTCGGGTCTCTTTGTTATCAGTAGGTCCAAGATGTTATCTCCACGAGTCGGTTCTCTGTTTAATTGCTCGAGGTAACTTTCGGATAGTGCATTCAGTATAATGTCACTCGATGCTCTGTCCCTACCACCCGTCCTAAACATCTGAGTGTCCCAGTCTATATCTGGTAAATTGAAATCTCCACCTAAGACTATACCATGCTGAGAAAATTTATGTGAAATGTATTCCAAATTTTCTCTCAGTTGTTCTGCCACAAATGTTGCTGAGTCGGGAGGTCGGTAAAAGGAGCCAATTATTAACCTAGCTCGGTTGTTGAGTGTAACCTCCACCCATAATAATTCACAGGAACTATCCACTTCTACTTCACTACAGGATAAACTACTACTAACAGCGACGAACACTCCACCACCGGTTGCATGCAATCTATCCTTTCTAAATACCGTCTGTACCTTTGTAAAAATTTCGGCAGAATTTATCTCTGGCTTCAGCCAGCTTTCTGTACCTATAACGATTTCAGCTTCGGTGCTTTCTATCAGCGCTTGAAGTTCCGGTACTTTACAAACGCAGCTCCGACAGTTGACAATTACAATACCGATTGCTGCTTGGTCCCCGCATGTCCTGACTTTGCCCCGCACCCGTTGAGGCTGTTGCCCTTTCTGTACTTGCCCAAGGCCATCTAACCTAAGAAACCGCCCAGCCCACGCCACACAACCCCTGCTACCCGTGTAGCCGCTTGTTGCGTGTAGTGGACTCCTGACCTATCCAGCGGAACCCGAAACCCCACCACCCTATGGCGCAAGTCGAGGAATCTGCAGCCCACACGGTCGCAGAACCGTCTCAGCCTCTGATTCAGACCCTCCACTCGGCTCTGTACCAAAGGTCCGCAGTCAGTCGTGTCGACGATGCTGCAGATGGTGAGCTCTGCTTTCATCCCGCTAGCGAGACTGGCAGTCTCCACCAAACCAGATAGCCGCCGGAAGCCAGAGAGGATTTCCTCCGATCCATAGCGACACACATCATTGGTGCCGACATGAGCGACCACCTGCAGATGGGTGCACCCTGTACCCTTCATGGCATCCGGAAGGACCCTTTCCACATCTGGAATGACTGCCCCCGGTATGCACATGGAGTGCACATTGGTTTTCTTCCCCTCTCTTGCTGCCATTTCCCTAAGGGCCCCATTACGCGCCTGACGTTGGAGCTCCCAACTACCAGTAAGCCCACCCTCTGCGACCGCCCGGATCTTGCAGACTGAGGGGCAACCTCTGGAACAGGACAACTAGCCATGTCAGGCCGAAGATCAGTATCAGCCTGAGACAGACCCTGAAACCGGTTCGTCAGACAAACTGAAGAGGCCTTCCGTTCAGCCCTCCGGAATGTCTTTCGCCCCCTGCCACACCTTGAGACGACCTCCGACTCTACCACAGGTGAGGGATCAGCCTCAATGCGGGCAGTATCCCGGGCAACCACAGTCGTAGTCCGATCGGGGGATGCGTGGGACGAGCTGGCCGTCCCCGTCAAACCCCCATCCGGACCCCCACAGTGATGCCCATTGGCAATAGCCTCAAGCTGTGTGACCGAAGCCAACACTGCCTGAAGCTGGGAGCGAAGGGATGCCAACTCAGCCTGCATCCGAACACAGCAGTTGCAGTCCCTATCCATGCTAACAACTGTTGTGCAAAGAACGTCTGAACTAATCAACAGAGAGCGCAAACAAATCGACACAAAATTTAAACGGTTATTAAAATACAAGATTGCCTAGTAAATGTAGTAATGCTGCTACTTGCGCACTGCTGACACACTGCTCGGCGGCGGAAGGAGACTACGCGGTTTTACACTATTCAGGTACTAAACCGCGATGCTACAACTCTCAAATACTATAATACGCCAGAAATTTATGAATTAAACAATGCAAGTACCAAAAACACGGAAAGAAATTAAGAATTAAACTATGTAACAAATGAGTGAGCTAGGAGTATACGACTTGCTGCTGCAGCTGCTTATCCAACGGCGGCAGGGAGCATTTTATTGCTTTTATGATGGTTGTCTAACTGGCGAACATCTTCTTCAGTGACATCTACAAATACATAAAATATTTAGGAAGTCATTCAGTGTAAGTCACCAGTGAATATCTTCTTCAGTGACATCTACAAATAAATAAAATATTTAGGAAGTCATTCAGTGTAAGTCACCAAACAGTTCACAATTCAAAAAAATTGGTGCATCAGAGAGGGTATAATTACTTTTATAAGAGGGAAACGATTCGGTGTGTTCGTTCACTTTTGTCACATTTTGGTGGCCTATGGCCTCCTTTATCAATAGATGTGGACCGTTCTGTAGTACCTCATATTTTATAAAGACTAGCATCACTAACTTGAAATTTGCCCGTAAAAAACTTTTACACACACTAACTGACATCACTGTTGTTGTCAAATAATGTGTGAGAGTTTTCGATTTTGGTGCCTTCGATGAGTTTCTTGGACGACTTTGCTTCATCTTTGTGTTGTGGATCAGTCTTTGAAAACAGACGTTCTTCTTTGCATTATCGGACAATTTATAAAATGATTCGAACAATGATGGCCGTTCTGCAGGATTTACTAAATCAAAACACCTTCGTGAATATTTACAGTTCACATTTTTAAAGGATTTTCAGGCATATTTTTCCCACTTCTGTTCACATAAGCTTTCCAAGAATATCTTTTGGCAGAACTGACTACCCTTTTCCATGAATATTGCTTCCCCTTCCGTTTTCCTCCTTTCTGTATCATCATATTTTCGTTTTTATTGCTTTTATGATGGTTGTCTAACTGGCGAACACATTCTTCAGTGACATCTACAAATAAATAAAATATTTAGGAAGTCATTCAGTGTAAGTCACCAAACAGTTCACAATTCAAAAAAATTATTTCAAAACACGTGTTCAGCAATGCTTGTAATATAACGTTCCGGTTGGAAGATAAACAGTACATTAGTTTTGGGAAAGAAGAATTTTCTGAGCGGTCATATGAAATTACGACACATTTTGGAGGTTAGAATGTACATACCAGAATCGGACAAATTATTATCATTATCTGGTACATATTCAGAACCGCTATCTGAAAACGGCGTATTTTCAACGAGTGGAGAGGATATCCTGAGCTAAAAATCACTCTCGTGTAACAGTAGTAGATTACTATGTCTGACAGTACGCCAAGACGAACAAACCGGTGTTGCAAACTGATTTACACTAAATGGCCTCGGAACATTTTTTTTTTAATCTCATTTTGTTCGCTTTTGTTCGTTGCATCTGTTCGGGGCGGACGTCGTAAGACATCCATTGAAGTTCGTTGTTGATCGATGAACTCAGTTTTTTTTTTTTTTTTTTTTTTTTTTTTTAATTACAGAGAGCACGTTTCGGCTCATTTACTCTGCGGCCAGTACATGTGCTGCCATCTAGCGTAAGAAACGTTAAATTGTGACTTACTCGTCTCGACAACTGAAAGATTGTATACTCAGGAATCTGTTACGACATATAAGTCACTTGCAGAAAAACGGTGACTTACACTGATTGGCGTCTGAGCGCTCCAATTAATCTTTACCTATTTAACAAGTTATAACACAGAAACTAACTACCGTATGAGTACCAAACTTGGTAGCATTAATGTGCAGAGAACGGGGTGCATGATTTCCATATGTCACAACGCCACCGTCCAGTTCTAACTATTGCCACCAGATACTGTGATCAGTCATCGTGATTCATTGTCTCACACACCTGACCAGTTGCAGTGCACTTGTTGACGTGTCACCATGAGCTTGGACAAAAGGAGCGGGGCATTATTGGTGAGGCTCTATTATCAAAACAACAGTAATGCTGCAGCTGCACTTCGAGAACATCACCGGTTAAAAGATTACGGAAGGGTGCTCTTTCTCCACCTGCTATGCAGAGCATGATGAGGAAGTTGGAATCAAATGGAGAACCGGGCGTCGCTTCGTGAAGAGGCCGACGACTGGTTACACCACAGGTGGTTGATGAAGTTGCTGTTGCTATGGCAGATAACGCTGCCCGGAATTCCAGACCGTGAGGCAGTTAAACATCCCGTGGTCCTCTGTACGGTAGGAGCTTCGAACCATTCTCAAATGGTATTCGTACAAGATCCATATCGTACAGCAGCTTGCACCACAGGACGAACAACGACGTGTTCACTTCGCTCTTCACTTTCCCGCAATGATTGAAGTTCACAAGGGCTGGCCTTGGACTGTCCTATGGACAGATGAAGCTCATTTTTCTCTGGATGGTGAGGTGGACACACAGAATTGCCTAGTGTGGGGATCTTTACCTTCAGTCACTGTCCATGAATTTCCTCTGTATGGTTAACATGTCACTGTATGGTGTGGCTTGACGGCTACATTCATCAATGACCTATTCTTTTTTGAAAAGTTCGGCGCTCAAGGACCAAAGACGAGTAGTGTGACTGGCCAGTGTTACTGCGATATGATTTCAAAAATGGCTCTGAGCACTATGGGACTCAACTGCTGTGGTCATAAGTCCCCTAGAACTTAGAACTACTTAAACCTAACTAACCTAAGGACATCACACACATCCATGCCCGAGGCAGGATTCGAACCTGCGACCGTAGCAGTCGCACGGTTCCGGACTGCGCGCCTAGAACCGCGAGACCACCGCGGCCGGCGCGATATGATTTGCCAGTGTGTCATACCCGCCCTACAGGAGAGAGACACATTGAAATCCGACAGTTTTAATGCAAGATGGGGCTCGGCGGCACATGAAGTTCACCTATTTCTCCAAAACACATTTAGAAACGATCGAATTATCAGCCTATTGTTTCCAAATGCTTGGCCAGCACGATCACCTGATCTCACTCCCTGTGATTTCTGGTTGTGGGGCTGCCTGAAGGACAGGGTTTACCTGGGAAACATTCACACATGTTCAGATACGAAGCGCAGCATATAAAGAGAGGTAGCCAGCATATCTACGGACATGCTTCGTTGTGCTGTGCAGAATGCAATCCTGCGCTTTCAAACAATTCTGGACACTCATGAGCGTCATATTGAGCCCCTTTTGTAGCAATAATGGTACCGGTATGTAATGATATGATGTACCGCAGCAGCACATTAAAAGTGTTTCCATTGAATTGATTCTTAATTTTTTCTCTTCCCCATGTTCATCCCTGTTATAACGTATTAAATAGGGAAATTTCTCCTGCTCACAACAGAACATATGGAACAGTAGTTACATAACAGTTCCCTACTTAACTTTGCCCACAGCTCATTTTCAGATATAATTTTTTGTCGATTACATTGTATTACATAATTATTATGCTGGGCATTATATTATCTCTGGGTCCTAAGATAATAAATCCCATAGTGATATCCAGATTGATCATAATTTCAATAGTTAAGGTACGACGTTTAATAACCTGCCCTTGTAACATAAATTTCTGGGGGATATTGATTAATCAAATTATCAGTAAAATTATTACCAATGTGTCAACTCGTAAACGTCCACTTGCTGGTCCGAATATCTTCTTGCATTGTTAATTACTGTCCACTGCGTGATTGAAAAAGTTGCAGCTCAAGGAGGGGTGAGTAGTGAGTACTTACCTTTCAGATACAGATTTATTTGAACATCTCACCTCTCCACCCCAGCACTTAGCATTGGCACTTAAAAATCCTCAGTTGGGCCTCTCCAAGATTTCTTCGCAGTGCTGATGCATCGTTTCCTAGCCCTTACAACGGACACGCGTTAATTTGTTCCTCCTACCTATGTCTAT
Source organism: Schistocerca nitens (assembly GCF_023898315.1). Lineage (NCBI taxonomy): Eukaryota > Metazoa > Arthropoda > Insecta > Orthoptera > Acrididae > Schistocerca > Schistocerca nitens. Next base: position 524,919,852 of record NC_064616.1, on the reverse strand, counting down.
CATCTTTCTCCCCAAAGTCGTTGTATCAACTTCTGCCGTGACCTGTACAAAGTCGTTTTTGTATCTGTCGGTGTAATTCTGCACAATCACTTGTGTGGTGTGCTGATTAGTTCTGTCAGGATCCACTACTGAGGATGATGGACCAGCAACGCCAGACATAAGACGTCATTGGTCCCGTTGTCGAAGACAGGAGAGGAGGCGCCCATTATGTAGGTCCCAGTCCCGTGACTGTTGCTGCAGCGGTAGTGGCAGTGGCTGTAGCTGGTGGGCCGTTGTGCCCGTGTCTGTGACACCGCTGGTGACGTCTGTAGTCCAGCTGACATGTGGTGATTGTGTCCTATCACCGGAGAGGTGGCGTGGTTGCCAGCTTCGGCCAACACGCTGCGACATCAACGCTCCTGGTCATAGAGACGGGAAGCACGGAGCGTGCGTCAGCTGCGTCGACACTATTATCGTTTGTGATAGGCCTGCCGTAATGGCAGCTGTGCTGCAAAGAGCCTTTGCCTCATGTTTGTGCTGCTGAAGATGTCACGCCGCTAGTGGCGGCTGTAGCTGGTCCTTCACGCTAGTCATTATGAAGCCCAGGACAGTGATTATAGGGGGGAGGGGGCTCTATGGGGCTCTAGACCCGGGCGTCGAGGTGGACAGGAGCCTCCACTGATTAAGTTCTCAACTGGATGTCTAATAAGAGTCATTCAAGATACAATCTTCATCATATTATAAAATGTGACCAGAAATAAGAAACAAATTTCTTCGTTTGTCACATCCACCATCTTAATAAATTAGGGTACATGAGTTGTAAAAAAGAAGATCAAATATAGTGTACGATAATCGTGATTCATATTTTGTCGTTGAGCACATTAATTGCAGAATACCCAGTCCCAGGCCAATCACTGAGTAGCTGCGCAATAGGATATATTCATTTCATATCAACAAGTTAGCTTCGTCTATTTATAAACTTCATACGCGTGGAGCCAGGTAGAATTTTCTGACCATAGCAATAGGCGTGTTACATCAAACACTTTTGTGCGCTGTGAGATACACTCACCCCTCGCCCTTTCTTCTTCTGTTCGCCGCTTTTATCGCTTGTCTATTGTTGTAGAGTCGAACTGTTAATTCGTGTAACAGTACTGTTCAAAAATGTGTGTGAAATCTTACGGGACTTAACTGCTTAGGTCATCAGTCCCTAAGCTTACACACTACTTAACCTAAATTATCCTAAGGACAAACACACACCGCGAGACTGCTTCGGTCGCAGGTTCGAATCCTGCCTCGGGCGTGGATGTGTGTGATGTCCTTAGGTTAGTTAGGTTTAAGTAGTTCTAAGTTCTAGGGGACTGATGACCTCAGATGTTAAGTTCCATAGTGCTCAGAGCCATTTGAACCATTTTTTTGACAAACATACGCACCCATGCCCGATGGAGGACTCGAACATCAGCCGGGACCAGCCGCACAGTCCATGACTGCAGGGCCCTAGACCGCTCGGCTAATCCCGCACGGCCTAACAGTACTGTTTAGAGATTTGTCATGTACAGTGTATTTGCAGATTGGCTGTAGCTCGTACGTGGGGTGACATTGCTTATTCTAATCAGTTAGAGTGTAACTCATATTTGAGTTTCATTTCTTGTTTTCGGGACTAGAAATAGAATCAAATCACGTAAGAAAGTTTCCCAGTGGTGGCAGCAAAAGGAAAGCACAGAAGGAAGCCGTTAAATTTGTGAATAAACAGTCAAAAGTAACTTCGTATTTTTCGAAGAAAGAATACTGCGTTGGTAACGTCAGTAAAATTTGTGCTGAACCATAACATCCTGTACCTGATCCTACTTGATCTAAGGGGTATTTCACAAGTTCCGTTAAATCTGAGATTGTTTTGGAGCAGTATTTTGTAAGTGAGGCGGTGATGAATGCAAATATCGAACTAGAATATCACAAAACCGAAATCTGTGACAGTACTAACAGTGAATTAGTGAGGTCCCCAACATCGAGAAAGATTCGGCCAAATGGAAAAAAGTGAAAAACGAATTCGTGTTTAGCGGAAGGTTAAGACTATTTTAAGAACAGTTTAGAAGATCTAAGTAAATGTGAATGTGTCTGCAAATCACAAAAAAGGTACGCATCCGACAACTTGTTCTTTAGAAAACTACTAAATGGAGAGAAAATGAAAGAAAATGGCTGTTGTATTTCGAATCTACAGAAAATATATTTTGTGTTTTGCGTAAATTATTCAATGACAACATGGACTTTGACAGCTTGCGTACGCCATTTTCAGCCTGTGTATTTTCTGAGTGGGAAAAGGGAGAGGAGAAAGTGACGTTTCATAAAAACAGCGCTCATCATCGCAAAAATTTTGTAACATGGCTTCTGCTATTGAAGAACAAGGGGCGTATCGATAGTGAACTGCAGCATATGATTAATACTGAGGAAAATTATTAGCAAGAATTACTTCGATGCGTGGTAGAACCAATTAAACATTTGGCTATTAAAGGACTTGCTTTCAGGAGTGATGCGGAAATTTTTTGAGCCCCAAATAATGGTAATTATTTAGGTTCCCTTGAACTAATAGCTCATTTTCATGCATTCTCGAAATAACACATCCAAGAGCGTGACTCTACAGGTTTTGGTCTTCAGTCATATTTGTCCAAGACTATTTGTAAAGAATTTATCGGCCTTATGGGAAACAAGGTATTGAGTAAATTACGTGGCGAAATTCAAACAGCAAAATAATACGGACTTGTTGAAGATTTAACGATAGACACAACACATTACAATCAACTAGCCGTTTTAGTAAGGCAAGAGTTCAAGCAAAAGATTTTTTTGTTTTGTTCCCACACACAACCATACAGGAGAAAGTCTTAGGAAGGTTGTCCTAGATGTCTTTGCCAAATAAAATATTAGAATAGAATGTTGTAGTTCGAAATCCTGTGACAATGTCAATAACATAAATGAGAAACATTCGCCGGCCGGGGTGGCCGAGCGGTTCTAGGCGCTACAGTCTGGAACCGCGCGACCGCTACGGTCGCAGGTTCGAAACCTGCCTCGGGCATGGATGTGTGTGATGTCCTTAGGTTAGTTAGGTTTAAGTAGTTCTAAGTTCTAAGGGACTGATGACCTTAGAAGTTAAGCCCCATAGTGCTCAGAGCCATTAGCACCATTTTTTGAGAAATATTCAGTTTTAAGTCGAAAGGTAAACGAACTGAATTCATTAGCTTTTTATGTGTCCTGTGTTGCACGCTTGTTATAGCTCGTAGTCTAAAACGGTGCAGAGGAATCGTTAGAATCAGTTGTTTTATCAAATTTTGCAACAATTACAGTCCTTTTTTGTAGCTTCTATTCATCGCTGTCAAATTCTTGTGAAGAATAATGGACGACATGAGTCAGTATCCGACAACAGATGGTCGTACCGTAAGGAAGCAATAGCGGCAGAATTTTGATACCGTTTACGTGTCACTTATAGAAATTGTCGAGAAAAAAAGAAAAGGTAGCGATAAGAAATGAGGCAGAATCGCTTCGGAAAAGAACTAAAATACTGGAGACAGCAATACAGGCTGTTTTCTGGAATGTCGTTTTGTCTCGAATGAACAAAACTAACAAATATTTGCAAAAGCCTGGACTAGCGGATGTCAAGTGTTACGATCATTGATTCTGTTTCTCAGCCGCGTTAGGGAAAATTTTGACGAATATGAAAACCAAGCTAGGAGCTGAAGTGAATATGTGTATCAAGATTATTCCCACGAAAGGAAATGCGAAATAAGAAGATTTCCTGATGGAGAAAAATCAGAAGAACTGTACGGACGTAATAAATTGCGTGCGGCAGTTATTACAGTTGTTGATAAACTACAAGCGAGAAGAACAGTACTGCGAAGTATTCCATCTTTTCCGACCGAGGTGATCTCCATGAAGAAAGTTTTCGGTGTGAAATTCTTCATTTTAGTGCATATTTGATGCGTAGCGTCAAAGAAAAGGCTGCTAAACATTTCACCAGTGGAATTATATGTATTACTGATAGATAATGATCTCGGTGATATTTTTCCAAATGTGATCATTGCTGACCGAATTTTCCTCTCAACGCCAATTGACAATTGTGAAACTGATAGAGGATTCTCCAAATTAGCCCGTACTAAAAACAAATCACTTGCTATAATGCAAGAAGAATGCATTCCCACTTTCGCCTTGCTATCAGTTGAACATGATGTTGTCTCCTGATGTTGTTGTCAGTTCAACGTTTTCATTGGTTTTGTACTGTTGTGCGGGTGCGACGATCCCTCCTGTAGGGCATGTTGGCGGCGTAATGTAATTGCCTATCGTACCTATCATATGTTTGAAATTGGTAGTAAAGATTTTGGTAAATCAGCGTATGACTCAACATCTCCTCTTGTTTTGTATACTCGTAGCAAAAGAAAAATTAATCAAAATGAGTCTGTATTTATTTGCGTTAAAGGTAAAGGTGTATGTGAATATGTAAAATTTGTAGCTGATTGTACTCTATATTTCCATAAATAAAGATCTGTAGCGTCAGCCACTAACAACAGTCTACAAAACCATTGAAAACATTGAACTGACAACAACATCACGAGACAAGAAAAATCGTATTCCAGTGAAGAGTGTTGCAGCCCACGCCCTCGTCGATGGACCCTTTTTATTTCTTGGATGTTCTCTTAATTTTAGCTTGGATATAAACGACACTTTCTCACATGGAAATGGATGGTTCACCGTTGCCATAGTAAGAGGTGGTAGCGGATTTTCTAGTGTACCTGGTCTTGAAAGTTTTAATGATAGGCGGGTGATGGAACCCCTTAGGGAAATAGCGGAAAGGTCGGGGAAGGAGGCCAGTATTCACTCTGTCTGCTTGCCGGGCTGGTGTCATCCGAAATGTGGAGGAGGCCCTGCCGGCGGCGATAGAGAGCACTGGGTGCACCCGACTGCAAATTGTTGCTCATGTCGGCACCAATGACTCCTACCGTCTGCGTTCAGAGGTCAACCTCAGTTCCTACGGGCGGTTGGTGGAATTGGTGAAGGCGGAAAGCCTCCTTCGCGGGGTGGAATCTAAGCTAACTATTTGTAGTATCGTTCCCAGAACCGATCGCGGTCCTCTGGTTTGGAGCCGAGTAGAAGGCTTAAGCCAGGAGCAGAAAGTTGGCTGAAACCAGACGTAAACAGTAACGAAATCCTAAACTCAGATTGGAATGTATACCGCAGAGACAGGCTGGATAGTGAAGGGGGAGGCGTGTTTATAGCGATAAGAAGTGCAATAGTATCGAAGGATATTGACGGAGATCCGAAATGTGAAATGATTTGGGTGAAGGTCACGGTTAAAGCAGGCTCAGACATGGTAATTGGATGTCTTTATAGGCCCCCTGGCTCAGCAGCTGTTGTGGCTGAGCACCTGAAGGATAATTTGGAAAATATTTCGAGTAGATTTCCCCACCATGTTATAGTTCTGGGTGGAGATTTTAATTTGCCGGATATAGACTGGGAGACTTAAACGTTAATAACGGGTGGCAGGGACAAAGAATCCAGTGAAATTTTTTTAAGTGCTTTATCTGAAAACTATCTTGAGCAGTTAAACAGAGAACCGACTCGTGGCGATAACATATTAGACCTTTTGGTGACAAACAGACCCGAACTATTTGAAACAGTTAACGCAGAACAGGGAATCAGCGATCATAAAGCGGTTACTGCATCGATGATTTCAGCCGTAAATAGAAATATTAAAAAAAGGAGGAAGATTTTTCTGTTTAGCAAAAGTGACAAAAAGCAGATTACAGAGTACCTGACGGCTCAACACAAAAGTTTTGTCTCAAGTACAGATAGTGTTGAAGATCAGTGGACAAATTTCAAAACCATCGTACAATATGCGTTAGATGAGTATGTGCCAAGCAAGATCGTAAGAGATGGAAAAGAGCCACCGTGGTACAACAACCGAGTTAGAAAACTGCTGCGGAAGGAAAGGGAACTTCACAGCAAACATAAACATAGCCAAAGCCTTGCAGACAAACAAAAATTACGCGAAGCGAAATGTAGTGTGAGGAGGGCTATGCGAGAGGCGTTCAATTAATTCGAAAGTAAAGTTATATGTACTGACTTGGCATTAAATCCTAAGAAATTTTGGTCTTATGTCAAAGCGGCAGGTGGATCAAAACAAAATGTCTAGACACTCTGTGACCAAAATGGTACTGAAACAGAGGATGACAGACTAAAGGCCGAAATACTAAATGTCTTTTTCCAAAGCTGTTTCACAGAGGAAGACTGCACTGTAGTTCCTTCTCTAGATTGTCGCACAGATAACAAAATGGTAGATATCGAAATAGACGACAGAGGGATAGAGAAACAATTAAAACCGATCAAAAGAGGAAAGGCCGCTGGACCTGATGGGATACCACTTCGATTTTACACAGAGTAAGCGAAGGAACTTGCCCCCCCCCCCCCCCCCCCTCTTGCAGCGGTGTACCGTAGGTCTCTAGAAGAGCGTAGCGTTCCAAAGGATTGGAAATGGCACAGGTCATCCCCGTTTTCAAGAAGGGACGTCAAACAGATGTGCAGAACTATAGACCTATATCTCTAACGTCGATCAGTTGTAGAATTTTGGAACACGTATTATGTTAGAGTATAATGACTTTTCTGGAGTCTAGAAATCTACTCTGTAGGAATCGGCATGGGTTTCGAAAAAGACAGTCGTGTGAAACCCAGCTCGCGCTATTCGTCCACGAGACTCAGAGGGCCATAGACACGGGTTCACAGCTAGATGCCGTGTTTCTTGACTTCCGCAAGGCGTTCGATACAGTTCCCCACAGTCGCTTAATGAACAAAGTAAGAGCATGTGGACTATCAGCCCAATTGTGTGATTGAATTGAAGAGATCCTAGATAACAGAACGCAGCATGTCATTCTCAATGGAGAGAAGTCTTCCGGAGTAAGAGTGATTTCAGGTGTGCCGCAGGGGAGTGTCGTAGGGCCGTTGCTATTCACAATATACATAAATGACCTTGTGGATGACATCGGAAGTTCACTGAGGCTTTCTGCGGATGATGTTGTGGTATATCGAGAGGCTGTAACATTGGAAAATTGTACTGAAATGCAGGAGGATCTGCAGCGAATTGACGCATGGTGCAGAGAATGGCAATTGAATCTCAGTGTAGACAAGTGTAATGTGCTGCTAATACATAGAAAGAAAGATCCCTTATCATTTAGCTACAAAATAGCGGGTCAGCAACTGGAAGCAGTTAAATCCATAAATTATCTGGGAGTACGCATTAGGAGTGATTTAAAATGGAATGATCATATAAAGTTGATCGTTGCTAAAGCAGATGCCAGACTGAGATTCATTGGAAGAATCCTAAGGAAATGCAATCCGAAAACAAAGGAAGTAGGCTACAGTACGCTTGTTCGTTCACTGCTTGAATACTGCTCAGCAGTGTAGGATCTGTACCAGATAGGGTTGACAGAAGAGATAGAGAAGATCCAACGGAGAGCAGCGCGCTTCGTTACAGGATCATTTAGTAATTGCGAAAGCGTTATGGAGATGATAAACTCCAGTGGAAGACTTTGCAGGAGAGACGCTCAGTAGCTCGGTATGGGCTTTTGTTGAAGTTTCGATGGTTCAAATTGTTCAAATGGTTCTGAGCACTATGGGACTTAACATCTGTGGTCATCAGTACCCTAGAACTTAGAACTACTTAAACCTAACTAACCTAAGGACATCACACACATCCATGCCCGAGGCAGGATTCGAACCTGCGACCGTAGCAGTCGCGCGGTTCCGGACTGCGCGCCTAGAACCGCTAGACCACAGCGGCCGGCTGAAGTTTCGAGAACATACCTTCACCGAAGAGTCAACCAGTATATTGCTCCCTCCTGCGTATATTTCGCGAAGAGACCATGAGGATAAAATCAGAGAGAGTAGAGCGCACACAGAAGCATACCGACAATCCTTCTTTCCACGAACAATACGAGACAGGAATAGAGGGGAGAACCGATAGAGGTACTCAAGGTACCCTCCGCCACACACCGTCAGGTGGCTTGCGGAGTATGGATGTAGATGTAGATGTAGACCGGTTCTCTTGACTTCCTGTATGCAGTAGAGGACTTCGCTAGGACGAAAGCGAGGAAAAAGAAATTTTTGAGGTACTCATTTTTCATTTATTGCTTTCATATAACAGTGTAGCTTTGTGTGTTATTCTAAATGCTATTGGAAATATCCATTAGGTAAAATATCATCTAATGTAGGGCATGGTTGATGTCATAGAGGTATGTGTATTTCCTTGCCTTTCATATTGTACTTTCACAGAAATGTATTAAGCCTGCATGGAGTGAGGAGGGGACACACAGTTTTCCTGGCCCCTGGCCTCCACAGGGATTACCCGGACCTGATTAAGACAAATGAACTAAGAACTAAACAAAGACCATCAGTCGCTAATCTGAGATGAAGCGGATAAAATGACGCTATCATAGCTACAAGCACATCTGAGGTTTGCGCATAAGTGAGTCGCTAGCCGAAGTGAAATACTCCTGTAACGTTAGACCAAATTCCAGTCCAGTTCAAATAGAGTCACACATTACATCCAATCCAAGTACATTGCTGGCAATTAAAATCGCAACACTATGAGGACGGCATGCAAGAAACGCCAATTTGGCATACCGTGTATTACATGCTTGAATATAAAAATGATTAGCAGTTCACTCTGAATGCACATAAATTGGTACGAGTAATTTCGTCTACATTCTGTAGTTAAGAAAAGAATACGCTGCGAATATATCTTTCAGGAATCACATATTACTGATGGTTGTTTGTAAGAACATCGTGTTACGCCTTGTGTAAGAAGGAGCAACGTCTACCGATACGTGTCGGAATTCAAAATATGCGCAATCGTAGCACGTCTAGAGTGCGTTTCACAGTTCTGCAATATAGTTGCCCGGGATCCAATAATTGAACGCTTTTCCCAACGCCCTGGAGCACCTCAACGGCCACGAGAGACCAGCACTAAGGAAACAGACACATTGTTTACTCAGCCGTGCAGAACTGTATAAGCAAGTGACGTGGTTAAAATGGTTCAAATGGCTCTGAGCACTATGGGACTTAACTTCGGAGGTCATCAGTCCCCTAGAACTTAGAACTACTTAAACCTAACTAACCTAAGGGCTGTAAAACTGTAGAATGAAGGCTTTCACGAGCGGGTGACACGGCTGTTGATATACTTTCCGGGATGTGAGTTCGTGGTCCAAGAACTTTTCTGCTCCTTATGTTTCGTCCAGGACTGCGCTGGACTTCCTCGGAGGCGCTGCTCCGCTGAGTCTTGCCGACTGACTGGTCGGGTGTCTGAGAGCGACTTATATATTGCGAGAAAGGGGGGCGTGGTTCAGGTGACACGTGATGAGCAGTGATAATCCATAGCAAAGAATAGGTTGACTATCGATTACCACCTTGTCGAAGATAAAAATTGTTAGCAATTTTGTAGAGCCACTGTCCATATATCGCTAAGTTTCATAGCCTCCTCTTTCCTATTAAAATTATCATGACGTTTATAAATTTCAATAGCTTCTCTATATAGCCGTGGATAGTAATTTAACGTTGTAGATAAAACTTCGGTATCCGAAAACTTCACTTGGTGGTTGCCTGGTTGAAGAGCATGTTCCGCTACAGCTGATTTTTCTATTTTTCCTAGTCGACAAAGACTTTTATGCTCTTTCAGTCGCGTGTTTACGCTTCTTTTGGTAGTACCAATATAAACTTTACCACAGGTACATGGAATTTTATACACACCACATGTCGACAGGGGAGGGCGTTTATCCTTCACAGATCGTAGTACTTGACTTATTTTCTTTGTTGGTTTAAAGACAGGTTTTATGTCATGTTTTCGTAAAATCTTACCGATCCGATCTGTTACTTTTTTAATAAAAGGGAGAACTACTGTATTTTTCTGTCGTTGTGGTTCATTCTTATCTTTTGGTCTTCTATTCCTTGGACGCAATATTCTATTTATCTCTTTTCTTGAGTAGCCGTTTATTTCAAAATCCTGCTTCAGATGTTTCACTTCAGCATCCAAATGTTCAGGTGTACATATCCGTTCCGCTCGATCGACAAGACTTTTTATGACACCCCTTTTTTGTTGTGGATGATGATTAGAATTTTTATGTAAATATCTGTCCGTATGTGTTGCCTTCCGAAAGACTTTATATTCTAAGCTTCTGTCGGACCGTCTCATAACTAAGACATCCAAAAAAGATATTCTGTTATCCTTTTCTATTTCCATGGTAAACTGTATTTTTGGGTGAATTTTATTTAGATAATCAAAGAAATCGTCCAAGGCCTTTCTGCAATGGGACCAAACCACAGATGTGTCATTTACATATCGATACCAACGAGATGGTTTGTTATTAGCTTTGTCTAGGGCTGATTGTTCAAATTTTTACATGTAAAGATTGGCAATCGCGGGGCCTAATGGATTACCCATTGCTACGCCATCAAGTTGTTCATAAAATTCATTATCCCACTGGAACTGACTTGATGTAAGACAATGTCTGAAAAGAACAGTCAAATCTTCTGGAAAAATATCCGCTATGAAAATCATAACTTCGTTAACAGGAATCATTGTGAATATAAAGTCTTTCGGAAGGCAACACAAACGGACAGATATTTACATAAAAATTCTAATCATCATCCACAACAAAAAAGGGGTGTCATAAAAAGTCTTGTCGATCGAGCTGAACGGATATGTACACCTGAACATTTGGATGCTGAAGTGAAACATCTGAAGCAGGCTTTTGAAAAAAACGGCTATTCAAGAAAAGAGATAAATGGAATTTTGCGTCCAAGGAATAGAAGACCAAAAGATAAGAATGAACCACAACGACAGAAAAATACAGTAGTTCTCCCTTTTATTAAAAAAGTAACAGATCGGATCGGTAAGATTTTACGAAAACATGACATAAAACCTGTCTTTAAACCAACAAAGAAAATAAGTCAAGTACTACGATCTGTGAAGGATAAACGCCCTCCCCTGTCGACATGTGGTGTGTATAAAATTCCATGTACCTGTGGTAAAGTTTATATTGGTACTACCAAAAGAAGCGTAAACACGCGACTGAAAGAGCATAAAAGTCTTTGTCGACTAGGAAAAATAGAAAAATCAGCTGTAGCGGAACATGCTCTTCAACCAGGCAACCACCAAGTGAAGTTTTCGGATACCGAAGTTTTATCTACAACGTTAAATTACTATCCACGGCTATATAGAGAAGCTATTGAAATTTATAAACGTCATGATAATTTTAATAGGAAAGAGGAGGCTATGAAACTTAGCGATATATGGACAGTGGCTCTACAAAATTGCTAACAATTTTTATCTTCGACAAGGTGGTAATCGATAGTCAACCTATTCTTTGCTATGGATTATCACTGCTCATCACGTGTCACCTGAACCACGCCCCCCTTTCTCGCAATATATAAGTCGCTCTCAGACACCCGACCAGTCAGTCGGCAAGACTCAGCGGAGCAGCGCCTCCGAGGAAGTCCAGCGCAGTCCTGGACGAAACATAAGGAGCAGAAAAGTTCTTGGACCACGACCTCACATCCCGGAAAGTATATCAACAGCCATAACCTAAGGACATCACACACATCCATGACCGAGGCAGGATTCGAACCTGCGACCGTAGCGGCCGCGCGTTTCCAGACTGTAGCGCCTATAACCGCTCGGCCACTTCGACCGGCAGCAAGTGACGTACCCTTGACTTAGAAAATAGGCAAGTTTGTAGCAACACAAGTTGCACAAAAAAGTTGCGACGTCTGGAGCACCATGTACCGTCAGTGCGGCGATCATACATGCCGCTTCCCTTTACGCGGAAGCAGAATCAGGTGTGTTGACAGTGGTGCGCCCAACGGCAATACTGGACACAAAAGTGGCACTACGCTTCCTTTCCATACTAGTTCGGGTTTTGCGTATAGCAGCACGTGTACAGAAGTCCGAAGGAGAACAAAAATTCCCTGATAGCATTCATCTTCGTCATGTGGGCCTAGCACCGGTGGTGGTGGTACAGGGTGCCACTGGGTAGACAACAGGATCGTCTTGCACTCACGTAGTCACTAATGTGGACAGCAGGTGCTACATTTCTGGCGTGTTGAGGCTAGTGGCTGTGCCGTGTCTCCGAAATCTCATATTTCAACATAATAACGCAAGACCACATGCTGCCTGAGTCGTATTGACATACCTCGACACAGCACTGTCTCCATATCTCCGTCACCGAAAACGTCTGGTCACTGGTTGCTGAAAGACTAGCACGCCACAACTCGCTAGCAACTACGACTGATGAACTCTTGTATGGAATTGAAGCAGCATTGAATGATATACCCATATCTGACATCTCTTTTCAGATCCACTAGAAACTCCAGTTCAGAGCCATTTTAGCTGCCGGAGACATCAGGTCTGTGTACTACGTTTCACACTTTTATACTACTAAATAATCTAATCTTTTCATAATATATTCCTCCTACAATACTGTATACAAAATAAATATTATTTGACATCCTCCCTTGTTTTGCAATTTTACCGTCCAGAAATGTGGATGTTAATGCTGCGTAGACACAATAGAAGTGGCCAGCTTGATGTGTTCCTTCCTTCCAGGAGGCAGATGTGTTCCAGAGCTTCTTCATGGCGTGGGCGTCGGCTTAGGCGTGGGCTTCACCTGTGACGCTGGCGCTCTTGCAGCACCAAGGAGGTTTCCATCTCTTCCTGCGCTCCCTTCGAATCGTCTGACTATGGCAGATATTCCGGCGTTGACGTGTTGTGAAGAGAGTGGTGTGTAAATCTGTGTCAGACTTCATAGCTAATTCACTGCCGCATGCACCATACAAGTAGTGAAAGTCTTTGGAAGGAAAATATGCCTGATTTTATCTAAATTGGTATACAGTGATAAAGTGTAATATAAATCTGCAGATGTTTACGAATAGTGGGTGCAGTAAGACTGCAGAGTATCGCAGACGAATGTCACTGGAATGCTATAGACCATGAAGGTCGAGATGTAATTATGGTAAAACATAGACGCTAGATGACGGGTTTATGGAATATACGTTAGAAAGATTACAATAGTGAACGTGTGTAATCGGCTCATATTGCAAAATTGTTTCCCCTATAACCTGTCCTTGTATTGTCGTTGAGAAACGCTATAAGTGGCGATTACTTTTGTCTTCTAATGTGAAGCCACTGCTATCGTTACCCCCAGAATAAGAGGAGTGTCTAAATTTTAATCGGCTTTCTGTTCTGCTCAGTTCCGATCTGTTCAGTTCTGATATGAGATTCCAAAATTCATTACCAGTTCGTCTTCTTCCTTCTTGTTCTTCAGCATTTCAGTGAATGACTATTACAGTTTCACACATCTTTAGACCATCTATGTGCTCTCCCTTTACTCCTCTTGCCCATTGTCTTGCCAGAAAACTTCTTCAGTTAGTCCGTTCATCTTCTTTCCACTCCAAACGATTTTTTCATGAATTTCTATCCAAATGCCTTGAACGAAACACGTTGTGCTCTTAAATACTTGCAATTACTTCCCATATTTCTGTGAATATTTGTAAAATAACTTTTGGTGGTGACAACATGGAGCTCCAGGTGCCACAGCGTGGTGTTACGTTACGTATATACGAGGCCTGTTCAGAAAGTAAGCTCCGATTGATTGCCAAATTGAAACCACAGTGAACATCAGAAATGTTTTACTTGTAACAATTAGCTACACCTTTCAGCTACTTCTCTACGTAGTCGCCGTTCTGACTTAGACTTTTGTCATAGCGTTGTACCAACTTTTCAATAGCCTCATCATAGAAGGCAGCCGCCAGTGCTTTCCGCCAATTCTCCACGCTGGCCTACACCTCGTTGTCTGTGTCAAAATGTTGTCTTCAAAGACAGCGGTTCATGTGACCAGAGATGAAACTCAGGGGGAGACAATTGCGGACTGTATTGTCGGTAATCTCACATTTCCATTTGAAAACGATGCAGGAGCATCTTCATTGCCCCTGCAGAATGCGGCTGAGAATTGTCTTGAAGAAGAAACAGCACGACAGTTATGTAATGTTAGCTGCATAGCTTCAGGCGAAATTTCTCACCAGGCCCTCGTACTTGGCGGCAGACACTATTTTCTAGACATCTTTACGCACTCACTGCGAGCTCAGAAATGAGAAGAGCGACGTGATGCTAACTGGGGTTATACTAGAGACACTACCCAACACATCTGTGCAAAGCTTTATCGGATTTTCATAGTCGTTTCCATTTCGCGACCGATCGGAGCTTACTTTCTGAACGCCCCTCGTAAAATGAAAGAGTTATTCTGGATTACCTGGTAGAAGAGGAAAATGTCTTTCAAACCTCTAACGAAATTTTTATGTAAATTTAATGTCGAAGGAGGAGAAAGGAGAGGAAAGGACAGGAACTATTGATATCAACTGCTTCGGAACTTTATGCCGAATCAGGGGCAACGAGTGATGACTGACAGACCAGGGCTCAAAGCTGGGATCTCCTGCTTGCTAGGCTGTTGCATTAACCACTGCGCCACCAGGACACTGGGTTTGTTGCAACTGCGCGGATTGTCTCGGCACATTCCTCAGGTGACTTTCATTCCCACCTATCCGCAGTCCCCTTACATTTCCGCCGTGCTCCTAACTTCAGATACCCGCTGGAGGTCGAACGTAAATGTACATTCCAACTGACGGTTGTGGATTCATTGGTCATCGATCTAATCAATTATGTGAAAGCGTGGGGTCTATTCTTTTGGACATGTCCGAAAGAACAGACAGCATGCACTCATATAATCTAATAAGCTTATTGTGAGGTAAAATAGATTAAGTGGCCATATCACCCTACGCATTAGTTTCCTTTTACTTTATAAAAATCAGGGTTGCAACCACAACACTAGATGTTCCTCTCAAACATTCGTGAACTGCACCATTAATTGATTTGCCTTCTTACAATGAGGCAAATTGCATTATACACTGAAATCTAACGGTTGTCTTTTAATTTTACATTGGTGCCCGGTAGCCATTTTGAAACAATTTTAAAATGAATCATCCCCATCTCTCAGGGATAGCCCGGTTATAACACTGTCTCTCTCGAAGTATTGTAGCAACCAACAGTTAATTTTCAGAAGCGCAACGTAGCTTTCGTAAATGTGTGTCTGATAAAAACTAATTTATTAATCTTAGTTTGGAATCCTGCGTGGCTAATGAATGTTTCGTGTAATGATTCTCATCTTATAAACTAAAACTCTTGTAGTTCAAATGTCTTTGCTGTTTGTACGATCTGAAGCTACGACGGCGTGCTGAAAAGAAGTGCATTCCAATTTTTATATTACAACTCTTAAAGCTTTTTTAAATAACACACTCGTCACTAACATTTTACATTTTAATTCTTCATGTCTACATATTTATTTCTCAACATAGTTACCCCCGTTACCGCAGGATGTTTGACTTTGTTGACACAGTCACAACCTCACCTCAGCTTGCAGCGCTTTTTCACTATCAAGGTGAGGTCTTCGAAGCCGTTCTTTAATTTTTGGAATCAGATGAAAATCGGATGGTTCCAAGTCTTTACTGTATGGAGAATGATCGATGACAGTGAATCCAAGGCGTCGGATTGCTGCAAATGTCTCTGAAGGAGAGGGTACTCCATAGGTGGCATGTTTTCGAAACTTGATTACAGCACGCTGTTTCTCACGCACAAACATATTTCTGTTCTTCACCACCATGTTACACCCTACAGTTCGGAGTCTTTTAGCGGCAAAAGGCTGCAAATACGTAGGTGAAGAATAAAGATGTTAATATAGTTTGTTTTATTTAAAAGGCCTTAAGAGTTTTCACATAAAAAGTTGAGAGGCATTATTTTTCAGCACGCCCTCAGAAGTATACTAGACAATGAGTTTGTAGCCATACGAATTATCAACGAAATTACGTAGAAGGCTAATCTGAACTGTGACTACCGTTGGAAACTGCATTCAGGGACAAATTGGAACAGCAATACTTACTGTGGACCTAAAAATACCACATAAGCAAAGCATTATGAGACGCATTAGAGAGCACATACATTATGGAAAAGGAGCCATTAAATGAGACAAAGAGTCTTGTGGAATCCAGTAGAGGTTGTCAATAAGCAAAGCGATGTGGTTTCATGCTAACGCAAACAGATACTTTAAAACAGAGAAGAGTCCAAATACCTGATGCATTTAATGAAGACGATCTACTGTTGAATTACTTTGTTACATAATGGGCATCCCTAAATGAATGACGGCAAATCGTCTCAAATGTTACGCAAAATCCATCATATTCATAAATTTATTACATCATAAGCAAACACTGGTCAATGTTTGCGAACCTAACACAAGGGAATCCTGTTTTCCATTACAGTTAAAATAAACATTAGGCGCCAGTAATTTATGAGAAAGATAATTGAAAAATAATATGTCTGCAGGAAACGTAAACATAGAACGCACGTAAAACTCTGTTTAAGCCAAGAGCTTATTGCGAGTTCACACATATAAGAGCAGCAGCACGAAGAAACGGCAGACCAACACCATTACACCTCCAAAACGTAGGACAGTGTAGAACAGAATGGTGCCCCTTCCGACTGACTGTGCACTCGCTAACTGAAATTCGCGCTAAGCATTGTGAATGGCTCTCGCGAGGCAAAGTCCTTGAGGTCTGCGAGACATACCACCTGCGCTACACAGAGGTAATTCCGCACCACAGCTCCACAATCCGGTTAGTGGTCTATGGTGAACATCGGGACAATAGAATAACGGCCACTGTCATGGTAAACTGATGCAAGATATTTCCTCTTTCTTGCACTTCAGTGTCTCTATAGTTCAATAGTTAAAATAAAATATGATAGACCCTATGGTTTACAAAAATAATTTACAGTCTGTTGCATATGGTTCGGAAAACGAAAGATAGATGAAACAGCATCAATTTTCAGCCTTCTGCAATTTACATAATTCCGAAGAAAACGACTTCCCTAGAAGTGTTCTGAACATAGACAGAAAACTGTCTATTGGGATTCTTGCCTCCTGAAAGCATTAAACCATTTTTATGAAAGTTGTGATTCTGGAACAGGAAGCCTGCAATTAATTACTCATTTGCTATATCATCACGTTGTAGATACATTCATTAAATAAATACATCAACATACAAAGCATCTAAAAATATCCATGGATCTATGACAGGTAGTATTGGTCATTTTGCCGAATTTACATAATTCCGAAGAAAACGACTTCCCTAGAAGTGTTCTGAACATAGACAGAAAACTGTCTATTGGGATTCTTGCCTCCTGAAAGCATTAAACCATTTTTATGAAAGTTGTGATTCTGGAACAGGAAGCCTGCAATTAATTACTCGTTTGCTATATCATCACGTTGTAGATACATTCATTAGATAAATGCATCAACATACAAAGCATCTAAAAATATCCATGGATCTATGAAAGGTAGTATTGGTCATTTTGCCGAATTTATTTTTGCAACTAAACGTTGTACAACTCTTCACCAGTTTCCTTAGCGTAAACTGGAATGTGTAGGCAGGATAATTACCCCTAAGAAATACATCCCCTGATAAATACATTATGTTCGATCTATGTCCTTGAAACCATAATATACTTCTTCTTAACAGACTCTTACTACCACAATGGCGTCCAGCGGAAGGTTTAGAATATCCCGCGACTGCAGCGCCCTCGACGAGTCTACTTATTTTTACAAGGTCTTTGTTCTGCATACAGCCAGGCAGTGTAGCCTGTCAGAAAAACTTCACTGTGGCAAGGAGCAGAGTGGCGAGCGGCGCACTGAGGCGCTTATGAAATAAACCTGCGTGGATAGGCAGCTTGTTTCTATATTAATATATTTTCGGATATTCTACGCAAAAGTTATGAATTGGTACTACATGGGAGAGCTAGATAATGTATAAACAGTGTCTGTTTTAGTGTGAAACTTTCCTCCTTTTCTATAGCCCACTGAGCTAACGAATCATGCGAGGTGCTGGGGCTAGCAGTGTATTTAACACTAAATTATTCTCGAATCTTCATATGGAAATGATGCTCTAAGCCCCCCCCCCCCTTTTCTAACTCCTACTTTCTCTGTTGCACATGGATTAAGAAGAAACGCGAACTGACTGTAATCGATCCTGCAAGTGGAGTAGAAAAGAGTTTGGCACCTGCAATAATTTAATTTGATAGACATTAATTAAATAAAGGAAAGTTTCAGTAACGTAGTGAGAAATGAAAGAGTTACTCTACCGATTAACAGAATGAAAGTTCTGTCCAAAATAACAATTTGATTTATTATGACTAAACTCAAAATCATAAACAAAATACATGAAACATTTACAATACATCAAAATGGATCAAACTGGATACTCAAATAAATGCTGTGAAGGTGAAGTTGTCCATAAACTAGATTGTGACATTTATGACGAAGTGGTATGTGGAGCCAATCCCTTGCAACTCAATTCTTAAGAGAAACACACGACCAACCCAACATTAATTGCTGCTACAGTAGTGAGAACTCAGACAATGAACACCCAAGACAGAACAAAGTTAGAAAAAGACGAACAGGCGCGCTCTACTGAGCTCTGATTATCACAGTGCAAATTCCCTAATCTGCCGGTGCTGCAGACATACATTACCAAGCTGTCTTCTTAACTGCAAGGACACGATCTGGCGTACCAGAAGCGATGGCTGCTTGCTTCGACGTCCCATCGTGGTGATGATAATATCACGAGTATAGCCCGAAACAAATTGTCCCGATCTGGTTGTTCCAGACTAAAGACTTCCTACCAATACAAATGCGCCTCTGAGGGAGACGAAGAAGGCTCGCCACACAATCACTGACGGTACAGTGATTGATTTTAACAAGCGAAGTCACACAGTAACTCCGATACAGTCAACTTTAGCCAAAACTGCCCAAAACAGACAACATAGGCCGCTTGTACGAAGAACGCTCAATTGCCAACTGTATTCGGAAAGTTACGTTGAAGACGAAACTTCAGCAACTTCGTTAAACAGTTACAATCAAATAAAAGTATATTAGACAGCCAACGAAAGGCAGGCCGTCCAGAGCAGCGAGAGCTCAGTCCTGTAACCTACTCCGACCGGAAGGCGAGAGACGACTACCACTAGAGCGCCAGTACAAACCGAACACAGAACATTTCCGCCCCCACGACAGTGACCGTGGTCAAACGTTCCAATCAGCAACTCGAAAACCGGCGGGAAATTCCACTCTATTGCCGAATCACTACAATTCCACCAATGGAGATTCTTGGCGCCAATTTCTGCGCCGATTTTGCTACGTCACGGCGCTATATCCTGAGCAAGCCAATCACAGTTACGATTTGGCAGAAAACGCGGGAATTTGCCCACCAAGACTGCCTGCAGACACAAGTCATTCCCACGCCTCGCTGGTAGCTCGCCACAAAGTGTTTTCGCTACGTTTCTGCGAAGTAACGGAATCTCTAGCCCATCCGCTCCTTCAGGCCCCTGCGGGCGTGTCTCCGCCGCTCTACTGACAATGTCGGCGTCTGGAAAGCATTCACTCGACTCCCTCACACCCGTCAGCTTAACTCTTTCAAGATCAGCAGAGCCCTCCTGTCACTGGACCACCTGGGTGACGAGAGACGCTGCGTGGGAAGTCCGCATGTGAAGGAATAGCAACTTTTCACTGCATGCCATTAGAGAGGAAAATCGAATTACTCAGAGTAAAATAGAAATATGAGAGGGGGCTTCTGCCACCTCTCATAGCCCCTACGCCATTTTAGATTGTAATTGGTGAGCGGTTGGCTCACTTAGAAGCAAGGTAGTGAGTCAATCGCCCAAGAACAATCTTGCAAACTGACTCCACATGCCGCACTCTATAAAAAAATCAATGCAACTGAAAAATGCAGCTCATAGTGGGAGGATTGTTTATGATGTAGCCAACTTCACCTTCTTAATATGGAACTCTAACACTCACATCACACATCCATACCCAGGGAGCCCCTTCCAAACACCGATTCACACAGACATTCACGCTCTAAATATGGCCCGGGCACGTGAGCCAAAGATGGAGCAGTTTATTCTTTACCATCAGAGTTGGTGTGCTCCGCAATTAAATGCCCAAGATGTTACAACAATTTCAATCATTAAACTAACCTGAACTCAATCACACATGATAATATTAAGTTAACAATCTCTTTGTGAGCTCTCAGAATCTAATTACAACCTCCGATTCATTCTGTCTCCCTGCAGCAAGAATAACCTTTACAAAATTTTCCCTGAACTGATGGTCCATTCAAAATGACAATGGTGGTATCTGCTTCAGTTTATGGGGACTTCAGGCACACTGTTTACATACACACAACAAAAAAATTCAGAAAAAACATGGTGTAGAGAACAATACAGTAATTTGTAATTTGTGCGCCATACTCTATCACTTACATAAGAATTACAGTGCAAATTCACAAACACATACAAGGTATAACATACATTACGAAAACAACACTAGAGAAAGAAATTTAGAAAAAAAACAAGGTTCATGGGGTGTCAAGTTGTGCTTGCACATTGCACCATGTTCACGACTGTGCTGAGAATGAGGCACTAAATCACATTGTTGGAAATATTCGAAGCACTTCACAAATTCGTTAGTTTCTCTGAGGGGGTTGGTATGTTGAGTCATATGCATTGATACACGTGGTTCCATGTCTTGAGCATCGGAGGGGGGCTTTTGGGATGGGGCCACAGTACTGACATCACGTAGGGCTAAACGTCGGCTGTTGTTGCTACATTGTTGCAACAGCAATAGGTTGTGCTGGAGCATCTGCAGTACTCTGTTGAGATTGCAGCAAGACTCACGCATATGATCACGGCAGTACGGTTATTGTCTCTGAGGTCTACTAGTTCGGATACATCACTAGTCTCCTCTCTCCGTGGACAGCACTTTACGTTTCCCAATATTGCAGTTCGATGAGGGATGATGGCACGTGGAGTGACTCCACAAGTGTGTGAGGTCATCCAGACAGGATCGAACTAGGAACGACGATTGCTACAACTGCTCTGTAAGTGAGAGGAGAAGTTAGAAATGAGACAATTCATTTGTTAGAGTTTGTGGCACGATACTGCTTTGTGTATGCAGATCGGCCAATGCTAGTGAGTTGTAAAAGCTCAAAAAGGTGATTACATAGCGTCCCTTTCTGTCCTGAGGCACATGAGTCGCAGGTTCTGGCACCTTCTGTGATCCTCGTGTACTCACGACAACGTGGTCTGCTGCAGGGAATCCCTCCAAACGGTTGCCGCGTCCGGAGAGCTAGCTGGCTGTTGCATGCTGGTCGCGTGTCAGTGTCAACGGCCAGTCACACTTTCGCTTGCGGCCCGGCGAGGACTGTCTGCCGCCTAATCCCTCAGGTATACGGTCCGGTGACTGTCAGCTTGTAGGACCGGACATTCCCACGCCCTTCTCGTCAGCTGGCGCACTGACGCTCCCCTTCTTGCACATAGCCGATGACCTCTTGTTTTTTGCTCCGGCCAGCCTCTGCATTGCCACGATTCCCGTCATCTGCACAGTTCTGACAAAAATCTTATGCCTAACTTTTTCCCATGAACTTCTATGCTATAATAAATTTACATAGCCCGCATCTCGTGGTCGTGCGGTAGCGTTCTCGCTTCCCATGCCCGGGTTCCCGGGTTCGATTCCCAGCGGAGTCAGGGATTTTCTCTGCCTCGTGATGGCTGGGTGTTGTGTGCTGTCCTTAGGTTAGTTAGGTTTAAGTAGTTCTAAGTTCTAGGGGACTGATGACCATAGATGTTAAGTCCCGTAGTGCTCAGAGCCAACCAACGAACCAAATTTACATAATGATACATTGATGGTCTGTCATTTCAGACACTCTTATTTTAATTTTATAGTTATCAATCTATGGCTATCATTATAACAAAATCTTGGTATATCTAATCTAGACATGGAAATAATTTATTTTGATATTTGTATAGAGACAGATCTCAGTACTGTACGTGGTGTGTGACAACTGATGCTATGTAATGGATGAACAACTAAATGTGCGGGCCCGCACTAATATTACTATTACTTATATAGATCGACAGTAGACATGCTCAAGAATTAACTACCATATGCCAACGATCTACATTCTATATCTTCTGAATAAGTTATGTTATTATGCAGGTTGAAGTTTTACTGAGCTATAAAGAACATGCAACTATTCTACGTTCGCTCGCCGGTCGTTATTATTTTGGCTCGATATATTCATATGCCTGAAACGATATTGAAAAAAGAACTGAGAAGATGAAGAATCACTTTAAAAGATCTTTGGCTCCAGGAGGATGATGGTGCATCACACACTACAAATGCTTTAATGGTAGTTCTTTGAGGATGTTCTTCTGGACACATTATCTCATGTTTTGGCAATGTTCCTTGGCCTCCCAGATCTCCAGATTGCTGCTTTCTCTGCAGAGACATTCGTCTGTGTGATGGGGATTTGGAGAAGAGACTTGAATCATGCACTTGGCAGAAGGACATCACCTCAACAACATTATTTTTCACAAATAAGTCTGGCCTCCGTTAAATGGCAATTTAATGTCAATAAACATACATTAATGTCCATAAACATACATTATTTTGTCCGTTTTGGTTGGAGAACATCACCAGCCGTTTTCTTAAATTGTGCTGTAGGAAATACTGAAACCTACAACAAGTTAAGTACCCCCCCCCCTTACTTTTTTTCTTTTTTTCTAAATGATTTTATTCTACCACTACTAGTTTTGGTCCTGAGCCCATTGTGAGGTGGTAGCGTTGACTTCTTTCAAAGTTTTACATTTGTGTCTTCCTGAAAAGCCCTCCTTTACATATTATAAGACAGAGGTTTGATTTTCTTTTACAATCCATACCGATCAATGAACTTAGTAATGCAAGATTTAGTTGTCTTTAGTTCAGTTGATTGATCAGTGTGATTTGATGACGAATCTCCAAGTATAATTCCTTGGTTATTCATCTGTGACAGTCACGAGTAGCACGCTAAATCCCCAACCAGCACATTGGCATGGTAGGCTTTATGCCCGCCTTTCTACCGTCTAGGGCACCATTGGAGTCAAACGCACACAGGTTCACCCCGACTTGCAAGACAACGATGCTGGCGCATCACTGTAAAAACTATACTGCCCATATTCATCCTCAAAATCACGCAATATACCACAATCTTCCAGTGCATTGACGCGTGCCTGCACGCATTGGTATGAACGTCTCAGGAACTGGTTGTGGTCGCTATGGAGCGTATCACGACTTCTCAGAACGATTCCAAGAGCACGTTCTTGTATGCGCCCGTTTGTGCGACATCTCGTCACTCATCATTAGCCCTTAACATGGACACCAGATAGGAAAGGACAAAAACATCGCTCATGTAAAGGTAGTGCCTCTTATCGCATCGACAGTGGAGATCACGAACATGAACAAAAAAAAGTTAGCAGCAGTAAATTTTTATGCGAGAAAACGCAGCGTGTTAATACTTTAACAATCTTAATCTAATAATGCAACGATTATTGTTCCCCGAAGAAAGGTTCATATATTGGCTTATTCTACTATGTACACCACTTAAACTACTATTATTCCACGAACTTCTTTGTGTGAGAGATGTGGTGGAGTCCTATGGACTAGCGCCAATCCCTTGTCAGACTCCCCCTCCTCTGACGTACATTAGGATTTGCAGGTCTAATTTGAATCTCCTGGTTCTCCTGTTGGCCTTGGTTTCGCACTCTCCAATTACGGTCGCTTTGCCGTTCGTTATTCCTCCTGTCCCAGAATCCTTGTCAAGATTGACCCTGTTCCCTGACGTTCTGGTTTCCGTGTCTCTGGTTTCTGTGGTGTCACTGCCAGACACCACACTTGCTAGGTGGTAGGCTTTAAATCGACCGCGGTCCGGTAGTATACGTAGGACCTGCGTGTCCCCACTGTCAGTGATTGCACACCAAACGCCGCCACACGGAAGGTCTAGAGAGACTTCCTAGCACTCGCCCCAGTTGTACAGCCGACTTTTCTAGCGATGGTTCACTGACAAATTACGCTCTCAATTGCCGAGACGATAGTTAGCATAGCCTTCAGCTACGTCATTTGCTACAACCTAGCAAGGCGCCATTATCATGTGATATTTATCTTGTGATGCATGTACCGTCAGACCGATGTTCACCAATTATGGATTAAAGTTAAGTATTCCAGCAGCTACGTACTTTTCTTGATAGTATAATTACTTTACCTGTTCCAGACCTCACGCCAGCCTGCGTGAGCTTAAACGCGTGCCTTTCGGCTATCTCCTAGTGGCTTGGCTGTCTTGCCAAGTCACAACAGTTTGGCGCCGAGAATTTTGCGTTCGTATTGCCCTGATTTACTTGTGTCATGGCTTCGCCACAATCTCCAGATGTACTGTCCGAATTTTATCGCTTACAGAACCAGCAGACGCAGGCCTTACTGGATGCCCTTGGACAGCTCGTCCAGGATCAACGTGCAATGCAAAACGACCCGCCGCTCCACCGCTCACGCAGCCACAACACGCAGTTGCACCGCCTTTTCATCCTTTTGATGCGGCACTGGAAAGCTGGACGGAGTGGTCACGCCAATTTGGATTCCATCTCGCCGCCTACAGAATTCAAGGTATTGAGCGGCAGCCTTTTTTGCTTTCTTGTGTCGGAGTGTCCACCTACCGTGTGATAGTGAAATTATTTCCCCGACGCGACGTAGCAACTCTGTCCTACGACGAAATTTTGTCTGCATTAGATGCATATTTCAAAGAATCAGTCAATGTAGTTGCCAAACGGTATACCTTCTTTCGTACAAAACGTACGGCCGGTCAGACTAATCGGGAGTGGGTTGCAACCTTGCAAGGCCTTACTAGGGATTGTGCTGTTGAGTGTGAATGTGGCCTCCCTTATTCAGATACTATGGTACGTGATGCAACTGCACAGAATGTTTCTGATGTTCGTATAGGGGAACAGATTTTGAAACTAGTCAATCCCTCCCTTCAACAAGTGATGGACATATTGGATCGGCAGGACACACTTGACTTTGCTCAGGCTTCATTTGAAACTTCGCCACCCGTGTGTCACGTTAACCGGCCCGCCGGGCGAGCTACACGGAACAGTAAACAGCCCTCACGCCTGTCCGCGCAGCTGCCGCCCAGCTCTCCGCCACATGTCCTGCGTCGGCAAGCAAATGCAGTGAAATCATGCCCGCGGTGTGCTACTAGACATTCGCGTGAGAATTGCCCCTCACGCCAGGCTATTTGCTTTTTCTGTTCAAAGTGTTCAAACAAAGTGTTCAAAGTGTTTGCCAGAAAAAGCTCAGATCGGACGCTCAAAACCATTCCAGGCCCTTTGCTTCGCGCCAGAATCGGAATCGAACCAAGGA
This sequence comes from Schistocerca nitens, assembly GCF_023898315.1. Classification (NCBI taxonomy): domain Eukaryota; kingdom Metazoa; phylum Arthropoda; class Insecta; order Orthoptera; family Acrididae; genus Schistocerca; species Schistocerca nitens. Next base: position 524,894,467 of record NC_064616.1, on the reverse strand, counting down.
TATTGAGGCTCGCAATACTTCGCCTATGGAAATTCATGTAGTTCATGCCACTCCGCCCTGTGCCACTCTCTCTAAAAGTGACTGTTCGTTCCACAAATAGTGTGCGTCGCCGTCGCCGGAAATCGCGTCTTGTCGCAAGTGATTAAATGCCAGTGTCTGTTCACGTTGCACGAGACAGTCGCTCTTGTCGTCAGCAGGACAATAAACTTTTTGTAGACTTGGCCATTCACAGCAATGTGATACCATTCCAGCTCGATACCGGAGCTGCAGTTTCATTGATCAATCACGACACGTACAAACAGCTGGGCACACCTCTGTTGCGTGCCACAAATGTTAAGCTCACTACATATTCAGGTCACGGGCTCCCTGTGTTAGGACAGTGCAGCCTTCTTGCATCATACAAGCGACAAACAAAACTTGTGTCATTGTACGTCCTTCGCACTTCTTCTGCAGTGAACTTGTTTGGTTTCGATTTGTTTCAGTTGTTTAACTTGTCTATAGTAAATCAGGTCCTATCAGTGAACCAGACTGTGCCTTCAGACAGTATTTCTCGTCTATGTGAAGAATTTGCAGACATTTTTGCACCGGCCTTGGTTGCGCTAAGAACTATAAAGCACATTTGGAACTGAAAGTAAACGCGCAACCGAAATTTTTCAGAGCGCGCAATGTTCCCCACGCATTGCGTGATGAGGTCGCAACAACATTAAACGATTTGGAATCACAAGGTGTAATTGAACGTGTGCAGGCTTCTCTCTGGGCATCACCCTTAGAAATTTTGCAAAAGCCTTCCGGAAAATTGAGACTTTGTGTGGACTTCAAGGCAACAGTGAATCACCAACTAGTGACTGAAACTTTTCCTTCACCCCGCCCGGAAGATCTTATTGACAAACTTTGCCCGGGTAAATATTTTTCGCAGTTGGACCTAGCAGATGCGTACTTGCAAATACCGGTGGACGAAAAATCCCAGCGCGTTTTGGTAGTTAACACGCATCTTGGTTTGTACCGATTCAAACGACTGCCATTCGGGTGTGCATCCTCTCCTGCATTGTTTCAGCAATATCTACAAACTGTTTGTGCGTCGGTCCCTACTACAGCAAACTATCTGGACGATATTGTGATCTCCGGAAAGACGGAAGAAGAACATTTAGCCAATCTCAGAACATTATTTCAGGTCTTGCGACAACATGGTCTTCGCTTGCGGAAGGACAAATGTGTGTTTTTTGCTCGGGACTTACCCTATCTGGGCCATGTACTCAATGCCCAAGGCATACATCCCAGTCCAGAGCACCTCCGTGCCATACAAGACTCGCCTTCGCCGCAGAATTTGAAGCAGCTACAGAGTGTGCTAGGAAAAATAAATTATTATCATCGCTATGTGCGCCATGCCTCTTCTACTTCAGCTCCGCTTCATCGCTTACGCCGTAAAGGTGTTCCGTTCGTCTGGACGACGGAATGCTAACGCGCCTTTCGCCAGTTGAAATCGGCGTTGCTTTCCAATACTTGCCTTACGCCATTCGATCTCCAGAAACCCCTTTTGTTGATGGTGGATGCATCTGATTTCGGGATCGGTGCTGTGCTTGCGCACAAAGATGGTTCGCACGATCGCCCTATTGTCTTTGCGTCCAAATTGCTCTCGTCTGCGCAAAGAAATCATTCACAGATCGAGAAAGAAGCTTTGGCTCTCGTATTTGGTGTTACAAAGATTCATGATATCTTGTATAGTCGTCACTTTACCATCATCACAGACCACAAACCTTTGACATCGCTTTTTCATCCGACCAAGCCTGTACCTCCACGTACAGCGCAGAAATTCATTCGCTGGTCTATTTTGCTCTCGCAGTACCGCTACGATATCTTGTATCGGTCCACTGCTAAGCACGGAAACGCCGATGCGTTATCCCGTTTGCCTGTTGCTGAGGATAGAGCATTCGATTCCTCCGAACTTGCTTGCATGTTCATTGTTTCAGAAACCGATGACGTGGTCGAATCGTTTCTGTTTGATTTTCGTCGTGTAGCTACGGCCACAGCTGCCGACCCTGTCCTTGCTACCGTTCTGCGTTTAGTTGCTACGCAGTGGCCCTTGTCAAAGTCACGGATCGAGGATACGCTGGTTCGCCAATTTTTTGCTCACAAGGAGAGACTTTTTGTACGACGTGGTGTTTTGCTGTTGCGTTCTGATAATGATCAGTCCAGGGTCGTGGTCCCACGTTCGTTACAGTCCTCTGTCTTACGGCTTCTCCACCAAGGACATTGGGGTATAGTACGAACGAAACAACTTGCTCGTCAGCACTGTACTTGGTTCGGCATCGATGCCGCGATTACGAATATGTGCACTTCTTGCATGGCGTGTGCCGAACAACAATCCGCACCACCTCGGAAATTCTTTGCATGGCCGAAAGCCACTTCCCCTTGGCAATGCTTACACATCGATTTTGCTGGTCCATTCTGGAATGCTCGATGGTTGGTTGTTGTCGATTCATTCAGTAATTTTCCTTTCGTTGTCTGGATGTCTTCCACGACGTCATCTGCCACAATCCCAGCGTTATCCGCTATCTTTTGCATTGAAGGTCTTCCGCAGACTACTGTTTCCGACAATGGCCCACAATTCATGTCCGCAGAATTTCAGTCATTCTACAAGGCCTATGGTATTCAACATCTGACGTCTGCGCCGTTTTCGCCACAGTCAAGCGGTGCCGCTGAACGATTGGTCAGGACTTTCAAGTCACAGATGTTGAAGCTGAAAGAGACGCATTCTCGGAAGGACGCGTTATTGCTCTTTTTGTCCTCGTATCGCTCTCAGCCCCGAGATGGTCGCTCGCCGGCTGAGTTGCTCCACGGTCGCCCTCATCGAACCTTGATGTCTTTGCTACATCCGCCGCATCAGGTTCCTGTGCAGCGGCAGCCACCTGCTTTTGCTCCAGGCGACGTCGTCTATTACCGCAACTATCGAGGTTCACGGCGTTGGCTCGCAGGGCGCATTCTTCGCTGCCTCGGCCGCGCTATGTATCTGGTTTTAGGGGCCTCTGGTGAAGTGCGTCGGCATCTCAATCAGCTGCGCCTCTGTCGTCGCACGGGATCTGCCGCTCCCCGTCTGCTTTCAGCGACGGTGCCGTCCGGTCAGCGCCCTGGGGACCCATCTACTGGCTCGCCTCATCCCCAGGTGTTACCGACGCTGTCTTCCATTTTGCCCCATGGCGACGCGCCGCCGCCTGTTCTCCCGCCGGCGAACCCGCCGTGGACGCGTCGCTGCAACCGCCGGGCGCCTCCCTGGGTCACGCGCCGCCGATCGCTTCCCGTGACCAGTTGTCCTCCGCCATGGAACTCTTGCCCGCTCCGGACCACATGGCGTCTTCGCCCGTCGGGTGCCCCGACCCGATGGAGGTCGACCCTTCGGCCCATCCTGTCTCTCTACGGGCGCATACACCGCATGTTGGCGTGCACCCTGGACTAGGTTTTCAGGCGTTTCCTAGCTGCCCTCGGACCGAATGGCAGGGTGCGGGTGGCACAGCCTCGCCTGTTGTTAGGCTCCCCACCTCGTCGCATACGTCAACATGGGGTCCTCCGCACGGCGGGCGGAAACCTTATAACACAACCGTACGCCGATTTGCGGGGGAGGAATGTGGTGTCACCGCCAGACACCACACTTGCTAGATGGTAGCCTTTAAATCGGCCGCGGTCCGGTAGTATACGTAGGACCCGCGTGTCGCCACTGTCAGTGATTGCACACCGAACGCCGCCACACGGAAGGTCTAGAGAGACTTCCTAGCACTCGCCCCAGTTGTACAGCCGACTTTTCTAGCGATGGTTCACTGACAAATTACGCTCTCAATTGCCGAGACGATAGTTAGCATAGCCTTCAGCTACGTCAATTGCTACAACCTAGCAAGGCGCCATTATCATGTGATATTTATCTTGTGATGCATGTACCGTCAGACCGATGTTCACCAATTATGGATTAAAGTTAAGTATTCCAGCAGCTACGTACTTTTCTTGATAGTATAATTACTTTACCTGTTCCAGACCTCACGCCAGCCTGCGTGAGCTTAAACGCGTGCCTTCCGGCTTCCTCCAAACCCCGTGAATTGGCTCCTGCCAATTCACAACAGTTTCCTTAACCTTGAATAGCGTAACCTTGATTTCCGTAACCCTGGTTTCCTAACTGACCAGTGCGATTATGTGATCTGTTGTCGTCTTCCCTTGCTGGCCAGTGGAATTTGTTATTTTGCCCCTTCTTCCTGTCCTTTGCGTCTTGTTTATCAAAGACTACTTCGAGTTCGCGCAATAGACTCTTGAATGCTTCTATGTCACATCCACACTTCCCGACATGTGTCTGTTGATACCTAACTGGCAATTTAGAAAAGCAAAATTTGATGATTTCTCCTTTGCTGTATGGACTATCTAAAAACTGATTCTTCTTGAGTAAATCATCAAATAATTTGGTTGCGCTACTATTCCCGGACGCTTCCAGTTCAGGACAAAATATTATTTCCTCTTTAATCCTGTCTTGCGTTTCCTTTGACCAGTAGGTGCGCAGGAATGCACCAACAAATTCCTCATAAGTCCGACACGTCGCTGCCACACCCCGCATCTTTTCCGCAGCTTGGCCTTCGATGTGTCCACACATCAATTGTAATTTTGCCTGGGTTGGCCATGACGACGATAATGAATTTGTAAACTGCATCACCCAGCTCTTCGGATGCATAGACCCTCCATTATCTTTGAACTTCTGGAATTTTAGTATCGACTGGAAGTGATTCTGATAAAAATCCTGTCCGATCCTCGCACTGGTGTTGCCACTCGTTTCCGATACTTGCACCCCTGCTGAGTGTCCTGATCTATCTTGCTGATAACTGTGATGTGCTACCTCTGTATCACAGTGGAAGTGGCACTCCGAATTCACTCTCCTAAGTGGGCTAAAATTATTGGAGCTATTACTAGGTGTTTCTGTGTGTGCATTGTTAGTTCCGCACTCTGTCACTGGGCTAGAGCACGGCGGGATTTTCCTCGGAGACACAATTCTGTGCACTCCATCATTGGTATCCGAACGCGCAGTGCTCGTGTGCCCATTTCGCTCTAATTTTGTATCCGACTCTCTACTTCTTTCATTCGTTTCGTGATGCTCGTAACCGCAATATTACCTTGAGTTTTAAGAACGCTAGGGATTTTGAGTGGGCTTGTGTCGCACGTCGCAAGCGACCTGCAAGTTGAGAAGTTACTTTTGCGATTTTCATTGCCCCTGTTGCTGCCGTTTTGGCTAGGTCTGCTACTTTTTGTGCTACCATTGACATTTGTTTTGCTTGTCCACATTCTTTCTTTATTGTTAGTAATTCCCCACGAATTTCCCCTATATGCGAAATTATTGCCTCTGTGTCCTTCTTACACTGTTTCTCATCTTCTTCCTTCTCCTTCTTACGTTGTTTCTCATCTTCTTCCTTCTCCTTCTTACGCTATTCGTCAGATTCTTCCTCCTCCTTCTTACGTTGTTTATCATCTTCTTCCTTCTCCTTCTTACTCTGTTCGTCAGCTTCTTCCTTCTCCTTCTTACGTTGTTTCTCATCTTCTTCCTTCTCCTTCTTACGTTGTTCGTCAGCTTCTTCTTTCATTGATCGTAGGAAGCTCAGTATTGGGTTTACGTCATCTTTTTGATCCTCTTCAAACATGGACGATGTAACTATGGACACCTGGGCGCTAGAGCTCTGACGTGGCCGAGCTGGCCCCTGTCTGCTCTCGTTCGTTTGATTATAAACTTCTGCTACCGTCTCGACCTGTGTGCCTGTCTCTGTTTCATCCTCTACTTCACTATCATAATCACGGCCGCGACGCTCCTCTAAGATCGCGTCCAAATCACCTTCCTCATCAATGACCCTGGCGTCCTGTCCTGCTAAAAATGTGCCCATCTCAACTCCGAACCTATACCCGTCAGTAAACTCCCACTTATCCATTATGCTATCCTCTTTAGTTTTAGCTTCACTCGATAATAGTCATGCCTTACTTCTCGTGATCATTCATGAAAAACAAATTTATCTAAAAATGCACAATAAAAAGAATCTACTCCCAATATTTTTACACATAAACATAAAATTTCAGGGGACTGATGACCATAGCTGTTAAGTCCCATAGTGCTCTGAGTCATTTGAACCATAAAATTTCAACAACATCGTTCCAACGCTATAATTACATGCACGATTTGTTGTGGTACAGAAACCGCACACAAACCCGACAAAGTGTGATGTGGTACGGACACCACATAAGAGAAACACATAAAAACAATGAACAAATAAAAATATATACTTAAAACAAAAACTGTAATCATGCGCCGCTACTTAAAAACTAATCGCAGAACTACAAGAAAAAGAACTTGGGTATAAATTATTTAAAAAAAATAGAGAAAAAGAAATTTTAATGTTCCTGCTAAGAATACTGTTTCCTTATCAGTGATTCACAGGAAAGATCCGAGGCTAAGGGTCGCCATTTTATGCGAGGTGCTGGGGCTGGCAGTGTATTTAACACTAAATTTTTCTCGAATCTTCATATGGAAATGATACTCTAAGCCCCCCCTTTTCTAACTCCTACTTTTGCTCTTGCACATGGATTAAGAAGAGAGCTCAGTCTTGTAACCTACTCCGACTGGAAGGCGAGAGACGACTATCACTAGAGCACCCGTACAAACCGAACACAGGACATTCCCGCCCCCACGACAGTGGACGTGGTCAAATGTTCCAATCAACAACTCGAAAACCGGCGGAAAATTCCACTCTATTGCCGAAGCACTACATTCCACCAATGAAGATTCTAGGCGCCAATTTCTGCGCCGATTTTGCTACGTCACGGAGCTATGTCCCGAGCAAGCCAATCACAGTTACGATTTAGCATAAAACGCGGGAATTTGCCCGCCAAGACTGCCTGTGGACACAAGTCATTCCCACGCCTCGCTGGTAGCCCACCAGAAAGTGTTTTCGCTAAGTTTCTGCGAAGTAACGGAATCTCTAGCCCATCCGCTCCTTCAGGCCCCTGCGGGCGTGTCTCCGCCGCTCTACTGACAATGTCGGCGTCTGGAAAGCATTCACTCGACTCCCTCACACCCGTCAGCTTAACCCTTTCAAGATCAGCAGCGCCCGCCTGTCACCGGACCACCCGGGTGACGAGAGACGCTGCGTGGGTAGTCCGCATGTGAAGGAATAGCAACTTTTCACCGCATGCAATTAGAGAGGAAAATCGAATTACTCAGAGTAAGATAGAAATGTGAGAGGGGGCTTCTGCCACCTCTCAATCAGAGGATTGGATCAGACTTGTCCCAGAAATGACACCCAGTCTGTGCCTAGTTACCTAGACGACGAGCCGAAGAATTATTGGTTCGCGACTAAGGAAATAAGGACTAACCTGCATCGGTATGGGAGGATGTGTGAGTGTTTGTTACCTATGAGACATCACAGAAAGGTCCTTGTTTTCAATCGAATTACCCGTCTTATTTCGTGGCATCTCCTTAGAACATTTTGAGCCTCGTGAGCAAACACTAATACAAGTTATCCAGACGGACTCGTAGAACGAAAGCTAATTGCTCTCAGGCAGAAACATGTGCTACGAACAGTCTGAGCGAAGGCCCAATTCATAATCTGAGTCTGGTGCACGAAAGTAGACGCGACGGCTTTCATCGATTGGTGGACCCGGCACGGACGACAGACGCGTGGCAGCGAATGATAAATGACGGCGCTGGCCGGCCGCCCAAGCGATCTTCCGCTGGCCCCCCGCCACGGCAGGCGACGACTTCTCACGTAAGCGAGCAACAATGGAGGCGCCGCGATAAGTCACAACAGCGGATGTCGTTCGTGCCTCGCATATCCACTCCCGGAGATCCGGATAACAATAATACAAAAGCACAACCTGACGGGGGCAGCTGAGTGCTCCTCCTCAATTCGTGTAGTGAGGGTAGAGACGTACTGAATGTTACTACCGTATGAGACAAACATTCGATAAGAAGATCAATCATTTCTCTACCCATTTCAATTCGTAAACTGCTGCGAAGAAAGCTTACAATAAAAGGTAGGTACTTTTTTTAAAAAAATCAAGCAACGGTGAAGCGAATATGATCTTTCAATTACTGCTTTTACGATGGGAACGTTGTCCACCGCCAACTTGTTAAATTCGTATATTCTCAGTAATTCGCATTTTCTCTGGCTCCTAAACGAGACGGTAATGTCTCATTAATTGAGGAAACTCTTTTGAGCTCTATTTAACAATTTTAGATTTCTCACTTCTACACAGTGATGAGATTTGTGGCTGATAACATATACTGGTTTGAGAAATGCCACACCATTATGTGGCGAGCACAACCTTAACTACATTCAAAAATAATGTGAAGCCTCCTGCAGGATAGACACTCCAAGAGAATTATATGAATCATGCGGAAACTGGTAGAAGTGATGTATGTGTACAGAGAAACAAATGACTACAATTTCAGAAAAATTGAATGATTTATGCAAGAGAACGAGTATGACAAACTTAGCAAGTCTGTAGCCTTTGGCCCTTATGCAAGCAGTTATTCGGCTTGACATTGATTAGAGTTGCTGAATGTCGTGCTATGCGATATCGTGACAAATTCTGTCCAATTGGTGCATTAGGTAGTCAAAATCCCGAATTTGTTGGAGGGCACCGCCCATAACACTTCAAACGTTCTCAACTGGCGAGGTATCCGGCGACCTTGCTGGCTAAGGGAAGGTTTAGCAAGCATGAGGACAAACAGTAGAAACTCTCGCTGTGTGCACGCGGACAATTCTTGCTGAAATGTAAGCCCAGAATGGGTTGCCATGAAGGGCAAAGAAACCGGATGTAGAATATCGTAGACTAACGCTGTGCTGCAAGGGTGCAGAGGATGACAGTCCTCCTAGGAAAAGAAGTGGCTCCCCAGACCATCACCGGCTGGTTCCGGCGGAGGTTCGAGTCCTCCCTCGGGCATGGGTGTGTGTGTGTTTGTCCTTAGGATAATTTAGGTTAAGTAGTGTGTAAGCTTAGGTACTGATGACCTTAGCAGTTAAGTCCCATAAGATTTCACACACATTTGAACATTTGAGACCATCACTCCTGGATGCCGGCCGTGTGGTGGGCAACAGTTGGGTTGGTGTCTCATCACACTCCAGGGCGTCTTTAGACACAACATCGCTGGTCTTTGGGGCCTGGAATCTCATCAACTGGGATGGGATGGTCTTCGGTGATGGGTCCCGCTTCAAACTGAGCCTCGATGACCAGCAAAGACGCGTCTGGAGATGCCCCAGATAGTGGTGGGATATCAACCTAGCTGACGTCCGCTACAATATCCCGACAACCAGAAGTGATCGTCTGGTGTGCCACTTCCTTTCATAGCAGAACTCCTATGGTTGTTATTTGCGGCACCCTTACAGCACGGCGGTACGTAGACAATATTCTAAGCCCCGCGATGTTTCCCTACATGGCAAGCCATCCTGGGCTTATACAAGGTGCCCATAATGTCCCTTTACAGCTTCAAAATTTTATTACAAAGGCAGTTGTTGAAATATTTTAACAACATTTCTTTTATTGTAATGTCCCGTATCTGTGTTTGATACACGAGGAGCGATATCTGGCGAACGCGGTGGCCAAGGAATTGGCCCATCCCTCCCAGTCCATCTGCCTGGAAATGTTTCATTTAGGAACCGACGAACATGCAGTCCCCAATGTGGTGGTGCTCCATCTTGATGGAAAATGATGGTTGTAAGTCAATCAATTGTTGTGCTACATATTCGGTCAGAATGTCAAGGTAAACATCTTCAGTAATTGTTGACTCATTGAAGAAAAATGGACCAATTATTCGGTTGCACATTCTCCACCACACATTCAGTTGTGGACTATCCCGGTGAAGCTCCCTACATTGGGGTGTTTAGATCCCCATATTACCACATTGTGTCTATTTAATGTCCCAGAAACATAAAAAGTTGCCTCGTCACTGAAGAAAAATCGCTTGAGGAATGCTTCATCCTCCGAAAGGCATGTTAAGTACAAACTCTGTCCGTTTTGGCTTGTCATTTGGCTCAAGTGTCTGTAACAGTTGCACTTTGTAAGCGTACAACCGTTAAGTTCTTGTGGAGGACCTTATGCACAGCTGAACGTGGTAGTTGCAACTGTCTGGCAGCAGTGCGGAAGGACTTCGTAGGTGAACGAGTGAAGACGTTTAAAACGCGATCGAAGTTTTCCTCGGATGTTCTAGGTCGCCCGCTCCTACCTTTATCCAACACTGTATCTGTCTCCATATATTTTTTGTGCCATGCTCGGATTGAAAGGCACGATGGTGGATCTCTTCCACACTTCGTTCTGAAGTTTCGTTGAGTCTGAACATTCGATTTTGTCTCAATAAACCAGGACACACATTGTGCCTTCTCTTGAGGAGTTACCATATTATAGAGGTTCAGTTCATTCCATCAGCAGAGTATCTGAAACACAAAATTTTAGTATATATAAAAGCTTAAAAAACAATGATTACAGTATAATAAAAATAGTTAAAATATTTCAACAACTGCCGTTGTAATAAAATTTTGAATTTGTAAAGGGCTTTACACCCTATACTTCCACAAGACATTTCCTGCCCCCACGCGGCGATAGTTGCTACTGTTTATCTTCATACAGAAAACAGAAAAAAAGTTTGTCTGAAGAAAGTCTTCAACTTAGATTTCAAAGCGCTGGCTTCTTCGTAGCAGCCTTTAGCCGTGTAACAAGAATATTTAAATACACAGTAAGAGAAAAATAACGACGCACTACGAAGAAGTTATTTGCATGGGACGGAAATTGTTAGATGTCATTTATATGTAAATACAAACAAATGAGCAAGTCAACAACGCGTTGTTCCACCTCTATGTAAGCAGCTATTCCGCTTGCTATTGATTCACAGATTTGGTGGTTGTCCTGTTGACGGATTGAGGGATACAGTGCCAAATTCTGTTCACATGGGCGCGTTAGATTGTCAGATTCTCGAGCTGGTTGCCCAGCAAGTTCGCCGGATCTCTCTACCATTGAGAACATTGGGAGCATTATGAGCAGGGACCTCCAACCAGCTCGGGAATCTGACGATCTAACGCGCCCATGTGAACAGAATTTGGCGCCGTATCCCCCAACAGGACATCCACCAAGTCTGTGAATCAATAGCAAGCGGTATAACTGCCAGAGGTGGACCAACGCGTTGTCTTGCTCATTTGTTTGTCCTTACATATAAATGACATCTAACAATTTCTGTCCCATTCAAATAACTTCTTCGTGGTGCGTCGTTTTTTTTTCTCTTACAGTGTATTTAAGTATTCTTGTTACACGATTAAAAACTGCTAGGAAGAAGCCAGCGCTTTGAAATCTAAGTTGAAGACTTTCTTCAGGTAAACTTTTTTTCTATTTTCGTATGAATATTTTAGATCTACTCGATAGCTATATAGGGATATAATTCACTGAAGTGAACTACATTGTGAATAACACTGTAAAAATAAGAGTACTGTGGGGCTGCATGATTGAGTTCTTACAACAGTAAAGCACTAAAACACCTAGGTGTCGTATCCATAGACAGAGACGTCGACTACACTATCCTGAAGCAAAGGAGACAGCAGCGCAGTTGCAGAGCGAAGGATCCGTATCACATGCCCAAGTGACGGCATTTTCATTCATCTTAGGACAAGTTAGAACAAACACCAAGTCAGACAGAGAGACTACAGTTTGTGCAGTTCAATAAGGACATACAACAGTACAGTTCTAGTATTCAGTTGCAGGCCAGAGCGTCACGTCAGCACCGCAGCGTTGAAGCAACCAGTCCATTACCGCCGTGTAACAAGGAATCTCAGTCATATGAAAAGTGTTTTGTGTTGCATCATAGACATTCTTTTTCGTGTAGCTGGATTGCTGCAATGTCAAGTAAATGAACACTGACTAAGCAAATAACTGCCGAAACAATGGACTCCTGCATCAAAGCCGAGAAACTTCGATTCGATTTTAACACAATGTAATCCTTCCATGGAAACTTCTCCTTTTCATTTGCGTTCAAGCCATGAAATTTCAGGTTTATCTGATTCTGTGCACAGCTTCAACAGTTTACAGAGAGACACAGTAGAAGAGTTGAATTTCACTGTACTAAAGATAAACAAGTGCTTGTAATTCTTAAGGTATGCCTTTCAGAGCTCATGTTTACTGGACATTTTTGTTTGTTTGTTTTGTTTTGATCCATACTACCTCCTTCCAAAATATGGAAAGCAAAGAACTTACAGTAGAAGAACTGTGGTTGAACGATGAACAAGTGCTCGTATGAACGATGAACGAGTGCTCGTAGCGTTTGAGGAAGTTTTTTCATTGTTTCATTGTAAGGAATCTGCCGGCCGGTGTGGCCGAGCGGTTCTAGGCGCTTCAGTCTGGAACAGCGCGACCGCTACGGTCGCAGGTTCGAATCCTGCCTCGGGCATGGATGTGTGTGTTGTCTTTAGGTTAGTTAGGTTTAAGTATTTCTAAGTTCTAGGGGACTGATGACCTCAGATGTTAAGTCCCATAGTGCTCAGAGCCATTTGAACCATTTGAATTTGTAAGGAATCTGTCCCCGAATATTATTTACGTCTCGATATACACTGGTGGGAAAAAATTATTACACCTAGAAAGACGGCGTCGATTTTGATCCGATGGCAGTACGTTCCACCTGGGGGATAGTAGATGTACTGATAATGGTTTCAGTGTTGTCCGCCAACAGACAGCGTAGTGGCACAGCTACCAAAGCGCCATCTGTGTCTACCCTTTAATAGGGAATGGTCAAAGCCAGACGGCTCAGTGTGGTGCAGACGTGTGAAGCAAGCAGGCAACGACGCCAGAAGCGTGCACTCGTGCTTTCTACAGCGAACTGAGCGAGTTTGAAAGAGGTCAAATTGGGACCTTCCCAGTGGCAGGATGGTCCTTTCGGAGAATTTCCACTCAAGATGGACGAGCTGCGTCAGTTGTGCTAACAGTACTAGTATCAATGGTCACGTGAACATTCTCACAACTGTAGACGAGGTTCTGGACGTCCATGCAGAACAGACGCCAGTCAGGATCGTCTAGCTGTCGTGTGAGCCCAGACTTGTCAATATGAATTGTTGCGAACTGGTTGTTAGCAGTGAGACTACGGGCAGGCACACCTCTAGCTCGTCTTCCATTCAAACCACAGCATCGACATGCACCGTTCGACTGGTGCCGCCAAGGGATCACTTGGAGAATGAAACGGGGCGCCGCGATCTTAAGCGCAAAAAGCAGCTTCTGCCTGCAAGCAGGTGACGGTCGCTGGCGCGTACGACATAGACCTGGTGAGTACTGTCTTGTAGAGTGCATTCGTCCAAGACACACATGCCTCATCCAAGGTCTTACGGTCTGGTGTGCAATAAGCTACAACTCTCGTACACCTTTGGTGTTTCTGGAGGGGAAGCCAACCAGCGCTCGGCTCGTGCAGAATATTGTTAGATCCCATGTATTGCCGTTCTTGCAACAAGAAGGTGACGTGTTGTTCCTACAAGATAATGCTCACCCACACACTGTCCATGAAACTCAACGTGCTCTGCAAGGCGTGCAGCAGCTTCCCTGGCCATCACAATCTTCAGACTTGTTTCCAATTGAGCATGTGTGGGATATGATGGGACGATAAGTGACTCGCGAGACTCGTCAACCAACAACTCTTACAGAACTGCCTGAACAGGTCTAGCAGGAATGTCATAATGTATCCCTGTAGAATATTCGCTATCTGTATGAATGACTGCGATCCACAGTCAGCGCCTGCATTGCCACCCAGGGAGGCTACACAACGCACAAATGTGGGTGTTTCAGCATGGGACGATACCTGCTATCTCAGAAACGCTTGTGCTATTGATCTGTGAATGTGATCACCTCATGTACTCCACACGCACTGTTGCAACAATAATTCTTGAGTGCACTGGAGGCCTTTGAAAGGGTGTACTAAATTTTTCCGGCAGTGTACATCTAATGGTATACAATTTGTACGATTGCTTTTATTTTTTAATTTCAGTAGAAACAAATTTGATATTCCCATTCACACATCATAGAATAATCCTGTAGAATAAAGATAATGACATATAAACACACAAAGGGAAATAAATGGACAGCAAACTATTGTATTAAGGACCCTGAGAGTATCGTAAGTGTAAATAAAGATGGGTTTACAAATATTTGTCTGAGCGGTAAAATATCGTAAGTGCTATCCCTACCCCCCCCTCTCCCTACCCCCACCCGTAATAACATACAGATACAATAAAAAAGACAAAGTAGAGACTAGTGGGTAACGCCTTAAAAAGTAAGGCTCTTCATGATTGTGTATTCCACTTACTTTACGAGAAGCAAAACCCGAGCCGCAGCTGCTTTGTGCTCTCCTGTAAAGTTACTGCCATGTCACTTACAATAGTTTACCTCTGACTTCCAGAACTTGCGCGTTATGGCAGTATGACATTTCAGGCAACAGCTCATTGATGATTTACTACAAATATATCACGTTTTGAACACTATCTTATAATTCAATGTCATACGATATATGCATATTTTTTTACGTTTGTAAAAGATTCTAGGACTTTTTCATTAAAGTAATACAAGTATGGTCTCCAATAATCGACATTGTTTCCAAATAAGAGCACGCTCTCTCAGGAATCATTTTCTCCGATTTTTTTTTTTTTTTGTTTCCTTCTGACTAAAAAGCAAAAGATGCAGTTGCTGCGAGTGAAACGACTTACAACGACACTTGCATTGTTGCTTATCACAAGCAATGTCGTTTATTATGAAGTGCGGTTAAGCAGGAACCAAAGAAGACAGCGTAAACAGCAGCGAGTGAAATATTTAGCTGTTTTTTCTACGAATATGTTGCGATTCCCGATGGTTCACCCACCCACAGAGAGGCTGGTGTCAGTTTCGTGCTCTGCTTTCTCCAAATGTACTGTTGGACATGGTACACGTCATTTTGACATCGCTTCCGAGAAAGCCGAGTGTGTGAATAGCTTCTCCCTTACAGGGAGGTTCGCGGTACTCTTGCGTCGAGTTTGCGGGAGCGTGCGTTGTCTTCTCGGGGCGTGAAAATTTCGCGATATCGGCATTTTGCTGACATGGCTTGACAACAGATGCGAATTAAATTATTCTTTCATGTTTTCCGGTTATCAGTGTTTTTAGTAATGCCTTATAGCAAAGAAAAAACTAATGATTAGGGTCCACTGTCTTGGTGATGCTTCTTTTGAGCACATCTGGCCTTCAATCAGGCTGTTTGTTTCAAATTCTCTTTCTCATTCTTCATGTCAACATTTTGCTCTGCAGAACTACTTTAAAATTATTTTCTGAAAATATGTTTTATCGGTAGATGTGTCAAGTCAGTGATAGAAATTCCTTTGCTTATTCGCTTGTGTAAGCACATGCGTCATTACTGAGGCTGCATCACTGACATGCGTTGTGTAAATAACTACATAATCTTACAAGCTGCGACATAATCATGAATAAACACAATGATATCGAAAGACCATTATTCCTATGTACGTTTATCTGTTGTCTTATGTATATTTGTGTCATTTCGGAAAATAAATTGTTTTTGTCATTCCTAATTTTAGTCGCCATGTGACCAGTAATAAGCAGTCTCAAGAATCCATTGTATCGTCAGCCTATGTACAAGTAGGTTTGAAACACAAGCAATTAGTGTGCATGGCAGTTGCTGACAGTCATCATAGATCTGCACAAGATGAGCTAGACTTTAGTCGTATTAGTCTATCACGCTAACATTGAGGGCGCTTCGGTCAGGTTATCGTGATATTTCAGGAGGACACTCTGAACTTCTTGATATCCTGAAGGCACTCACAGTGCGATGCGTTTCCCTTGATTACCCGTGCACATGTTTACTGTAACGTCGCCTCATGTTCCCGATAACAGCCACTGGAGGTCAATTGTAATAATATTGTGGTCTGACAGGAAAACTGTTTTGTCAAAACAACAGCTATATTGATGCTTTTCTTCGCGAGTATCGATACATTAAAGAAATATGGAGAGTTCCTCTTTCCCCACCAGGATTGAAGAAGTGGAGATTTTGGGGCGGCTCCTGGTAGAAGCCGACAGCCGATTGCTCCAAAAATTGTTGAATAAGTTACTTCTGCCTTGGCTGAGAATACTTAACGCAATGTGCGATTTTCAGGCAGTGCACGAAATGAGTTACGACAGCTGAACATCCAAAGTCCACCATTGTTTCGGGCAGCAATAAAAAAATCTCTAGATCGGTTACAGGCTGTCGTGGATGCAGATCGTTGTCACATTGAGAGGAGTCTGTCACTGAACGACAAACATGGTACGCATTAACGAATGTTACCCTCTCATGTAGAAGTTAACTTCTGTTTCTGTCAATGGTTCGTTTTATTTCTCTTGCGCATGTCCTCACAAACGTTCACCCAAAATTTCTTTGTCCTACGATCACTCGTTTTTCATAGGGGCCCTCTCAAGTAGCGAAAGTGCAATTATAACCACCCCATATTACGAGTCCTACAGGAGTATAATGTCGATGGAAAAAGCATATTCCTTCATAATGCGTTGGAATTTCTCGCTGATTTTAAGTCAATCTGTCAAAATCGCGGGAAAATTGAATCTATTCATCCCACCCGTCTGCAGGTAACTACTGAACTCCGGGGAGGCGACTTGCGATACTACCGTTTTGTGCCTGTTAATTAGTCCTTTCTTAACTGGGAACACCTTTATTTGAGCGTAGAGCATCGGAATGGGCAGTAGCTGCTCGGTAATTAATAGTACAAGGCTCATTTCGCAAAAAATTGGTACAAGGAAGCTACCAGACACGAAATAATTAATTAGAAGTGAATGGAGGAAAATATGCTGATTGTACTAATAACTGCTTCCTAACTTTGAGATGACTGGTGGCTGGAGACTTACACGACGTATGAAACTCATTATCTGAAGTACCTATTTGCATTTATGCTTACAAACGATGTTAACCAGGAAACACACCAGAATAATTGAAAAGAAAAGCCTCCGAATTTTTTGTGTGAGAACTCTTACAGGTTTTTAAATGAAACACACGTTATTAACATTCTACCTTTTTATTATTCGTGTCTGTATATTTATTTCTCAACATAGTCACCCGAGTGATGAACACCGTTCTCCCAACGAGAGACCATTTTCTTCATACCGCCACTGTAGTGATGTCCTAGAAGGTGTACTTGAAATTTTGTAAACAGACGAAAAGGGGATGGTTCCAAATCGGGACTGTATGGAAGATAATCGATGCCAGCGAAATAAAGCGTCGTACTCCTGCAGAATGTCGCAGTTCTCTCGTGTGTTGTCTTGCATTGTCGTGCTGAAGGAGAGGATTCTCCAAGTGTGACACACCTGCGGTTAGAAAATCGATTACAACACGCTGTTTCTCACGCACCAACATTGTTAAGCTACACATCGCCATGTTATACTCTAGAATTAGGAACCTTCTAGCGCCAGAGGGCTGCAGATATGTAGACATGAAGTATAGGCACGTAGAACGTTAATGATGTTCGTTTTATTTTAGAAACCTTACGAGCTTTCACATTAAAAATTTGGAGGAATTACTTCAGCATGCCCACGATTCAGCCATGGTTCAAGTGTAACTTTTAATAAGCCACCCTTCGCGTATGTTATTTGTGTCGTTTCTGTGGTATATATATATATATATATATATATATATATATATGATTCATTATCAAAACATGCTTTCACAAACATATTTCGACTACAAGAACTCGTATGACTTGCTTCCAGCGTGTGCCACATGTTGTCAGGATGAAGCCTGTCAAGAGCACGACCACTTAGTATTGCACACTACTGCTTTTCTTTACATCCACTGTTCCAATGATGGACGCTCTGCTAACAGAACTACAGGTAAATAGAGAATTATCCTTTAGTTCCACATAGAGAAATTCATTTTAAATGTGGCTAAGTAAGGAATACTTAGAGCAGAAATAGAGGGAGAGTTTCAAGCAATAGTATTTCTTTGTTACTGTATGATTAGGTGCTTCAGTTTTAATGCATGCTGTTATCCTTAGTTGTCTCTGATGGGTGTTCATCATTAACTGATTAAGGGTGCACTCCATTGCGTTTAGCCGTTGAATGTGTAGTGTTGCGAGTTCAGTCCCATTCAAACACATATCTTCCATTGTTTGGTTGGAAAAAAAAGAAGTTAGGTTGCCACAGATCATTGTTTAGTTGTGTGTTACAATTCGTATCCAACATATGAACTATCTACAGAGGTTTGTCTTCTAACAAATGACATACTGAGATCTCTGCAGCAGATTCAGTGGCCGTTTTGATAGGCCCACTGAAATTACCAAACTGCGGTCTTAAATTCTCCATTGACTTCTTCGTCAGTGTTCTTGAAAGACGGAAATTTGAGGTACGTTCTGTATGGACTAGGGTGACAAAAGTCGTAGGATGGCCATATCCACATACACAGATACCGGCAGTATCGGGTACACAAGGTATAAAAGCCAGTGCATTAGCAGTGCACGTCTCGCGTTGCAAAAGGTGGTTACTCAGACTTTTTGTAGGTGGTCACGTTACACTAAGGTGACGAAAGTCATGAGATACCTCCTAATATCGTATCCGAGCCACTTTCGCCGGCGTAGTGCAGCAACCCGTCGTAGCATGAACCCAAGAAGTCCTTGGAAGTAGCCCGCTCAAATATTGAGCCATGCTGCCTCTGTAGCCATCCATAATTGCGAATGTGTTGCCGGTGCAGGATTTTGTGAACGAACTGATCTCTAGATAATGTCTCATAAACGTTCGATCGCTGGCCAAATCGTTCTCTGGAACTGTCCAGACTGTTCTTAAAAATAGCCGCGAACAATTCTGGTCCGGCGACATAGCGCATTATCATCCAGAAAAACTCCATCATTGCTTCGCAACATGAAGTCCATGAATGGCTGAACATTGTCCCTAAGTAGCCGAACATAACCGTTTCCAACGAATGATCGGTTCAGGACGCAGAGGACCCAGTCTGATCTATGTAAACACAGCCCACTCCACTATGGATCGACCACTAGCTTGCGCAGTGCCTTGTTAACAACTTGGGTCCATGGCTTCGTGGGGTAAGCACCATACTCAAACCCGACCATCAGCTCTTATCAGCTGAAATGGGGACTCAACTGAACAGGTCACGGTTTTACAGTCGTCTAGAATCCAACCGATATAATGGCGAGCCCAGGAGAGGCACTGCAGACGATGTCGTACTGTTAACAAAGACACTCGAGTCGGTCGATTGCTGCCATAGCCCATTGACGCAAGATTTCGCAGCACTGCCCTAACTGATCATTTAGTCTTACGTCCAACATACCTTCCACATTGATTTCTGCGATCACTTCACGCAGTGTTGCTTGTCCTTTAGCTCTGATCATCCTACGCAAACGAATCTGCTCTGGGTGTTCGGCCAATGCGTCGGTAATAGGGTAGTGGGGTTATGAGAACTGTTCTTATATCAAATTGATATGCAAGTTAATTAAATTGATCAATTTATTACCCCTACCCCCACTGACCTCCGCCCACCCCTCCCCCGACCAGGCTAACCCCCGCCCCCGTATGACGTCACGTGTTTTTCTCAGCTGCACATGTGCCCCAGCCAACAAATCCCCCCCTCCCCCCACCCCCTGCCCCCAACCTACCCTATTGGCTGGAATTTCAAATTCTCGAATTTTGGCAGGAATTTCTTTGTCCCAGGATTGTTCTGACATCCTTCCCCACCCCCTGTCCGGGAATTGGTGGGAAATTATAAATTGGCAGTATCCTTTCAGGGACTCGAACCCGGTCCTCCTGGATGGAAACGCCGAGTGCACCCCCCTCCCCCCTAACACAATTAAACCATCAGACGCGCTTAGAACTGACGGGAAATTAAAAATATCGGTACCCCTTCCGGGACTGGAACCCTGGTGCTCCTGGGTGGAAAGCCCCAAGTGCACCCCCAAAACATGGAAACTTTCTAGATGCGGGAGAGGAAGTTTCGGATAGTATACTTTATTTATTTTGGTCGGGAAACTGATCCAAAGATCGATCCTAATTACGTAATTAATCACGAAGATTGGTCCCAATTACACAACCATATGCATAGCGCTGCACAAGGATGGCATAAAACCGCAATTCAACTCATATACGTACGAAAAGGGGTCACTATACTTTAACTACCTAGTTTCCACTACTTTTCAAGGTCATCCGTTTACCCACTTTCCACAACCGAAATATATGCCCATGGATCATTGTATATAGCAAATGTCTTAGGAATTTGGGTACATTAGCGAATAAGACAAACAAATATTCTAGTAACCAATCTTTATTAACTTTTGCATATACATTTAAGAACAGAAAATAACTCTTTCTTTATTTTTGGTAGGTGTAGCTTTCATAATGTCCAATTTAATATTTAACTTATAACTTAAATCCACATCTGAATCATCTATTTCTTTTCCAGACAGTAATTTGACGAATACAGAGAAGGTACATTTTCGAACTCCAGTATATATCTAACTTTTTTCCTGTAAACTACCTCTTTTATGGCTTTAACAATTAGTTCTGTTCCTTCTGGCCGTTCTTCTAGACGAGGGCATTCGGGAACTTTAATTTTTTCTCCTATCTCCTGCACGACACTGTTGTTATAACGTTCCACATCCTCCTGGGTGTAAGCTGCAAGTTCTTCTGCTGCACATTCTTGCGGTATTTCGGTATAGAACTTCAAGTTTACGTCTTTTGCAAACGAATTGCCGTTAAAGGTCGTTATTCCGTTGGTTTTAAGCTCTGCAAATGGCTGTTCTGTTGATAAGTGTATGACATCGAGCCCACCACATTTCGATATAATGTATCCATCCTTTTTAAGAAGCTCTAAGGAGGAATGGAGTCTGATAAACAGATTTTTCGTGTGTTCTTTAACATAGTAAACATGCTCCAGTCTGCGGTTTTCGACCAGTATTCCAACATGTAACCACTTACCATTGCTCTTTACAGTAAACGGTATAATCCCCAGCCGTAGCAAGATTTCTTCATACACTGTGTTTAAAGGCATACATAAACCTAGCCTACACATCCGCTATAGCCTCTTACTTTTCAATTTGCAGCTTATATTCTTCCTTTATAGCAGTTCTCTTATCTGTATACTCTAGTTTTCTTTTCTTTACTTCGATGTCTTCTATTCCCTGTTTCCTTTTCCGTGCACATAACCCATTAACTGTACGTAAAGGTGTAATTTCTTTAATGGGAAACGTTTTAAGTTTGTGTGATACATTTACTCTTTTTCTTAGGACTTGTGGAATAACGTTGCTCGTGTCAACCAGTCCCAATTCCGCAATATCTATATCGGACGGTATTGTGGAGAACAGTGACCTAGACTGAGAAAAATACGTTTCTCCTGATTTAACATAACACTTCCGTATAATACTTATATTGTCTTTGTTCGAGTCAGATTTGAGAATCTCCACATAGTTTATAGGTAGGTAATTAAAATTGTATGCTGACAGAATATAGCTGAAAAGCTTTCCTCTGTCTGGAGTATCTGGAAGACTTACATGTACACCTGTCAATTTTCGGATATTCATATTACCCCAGCACACAAACTGCAGAACATTAAAAACAACACAACAGTTATCCTGTGCGTTATCTGTTAATTGGCGCCACATGGAAGCAAGTGGCACAGAGTAAAGTGGAGCACATTGTAATTACTGTTTATTGGTGTCTAATACGCGTAAATACTCGTACACAGGGACGAATACACGATCCATTCTGTAGTTGTATATTTTAGCCTCCAACATGGTAATGCCATGCGTTTTAGCCAAGAAAGACCTAAAAGTTTCTCGTAGTCGTATGTCTGGACACTTTGTAAAATCTATAATGTGGTTACCAATATCTTTGTTCACTCCTGAGCTTGTAATCTGACATATTAATTTATTATATATCTTTACGCTACAGTTGGAGCTTAACCACGTTAGACAGTCTATTCCAAGTGTCTTATCCTTGTCCACAATCACATTGTTGCTGCCCTGCTGATCTCCTCCCATGCAGAAGTCCTGGGTTGATATTAAGTAGTCGCACGTCGCCATTTTGTAAAACATTCCGGCGACGTCTTGCGTTATGTCGAAATCCAAAAGGTAATAGTCGTCTACACGCAACTGTTGTAATATTCTAGGGAGCTCCACCATTAGAACATCCATTTTAACGTCAGATAATTCCACTTTATATGATATAACCACAGGATTTTTATATTTATTCGAAATAGTTTCCAGTGCTTTCTTGCCAATTCTTTCCCGTAACCCTCTTGTTCTGATACCGTCGTTCCCGTGCAGGAGAAAAGGCAACTTTGCCTTGACACCGTGTCTTTTAGAAACGAAATTGGGAGAATTTACTACGCAGATACAGGGTGTTTCAAAAATGACCGGTATATTTGAAACGGCAATAAAAACTAAACGAGCAGCGATAGAAATACACCGTTTGTTGCAATATGCTTGGGACAACAGTACATTTTCAGGCAGACAAACTTTCGAAATTACAGTAGTTAAAATTTTCAACATCAAATGGCGCTGCGGTCTGGGAAACTCTACTGTACGATATTTTCCACATATCCACCATGCGTAGCAATAATATGGCGTAGTCTCTGAATGAAATTACCCGAAACCTTTGACAACGTGTCTGGCGGAATGGCTTCACATGCAGATGAGATGTACTGCTTCAGCTTTTCAATTGTTTCTGGATTCTGGCGGTACACCTGGTCTTTCAAGTGTCCCCACAGAAAGAAGTCACAGGGGTTCATGTCTGGCGAATAGGGAGGCCAATCCACGCCGCCTCCTGTATGTTTCGGATAGCCCAAAGCAATCACACGATCATCGAAATATTCATTCAGGAAATTAAAGACGTCGGCCGTGCGATGTGGCCGGGCACCGTCTTGCATAAACCACGAGGTGTTCGCAGTGTCGTCTAAGGCAGTTTGTACCGCCACAAATTCACGAAGAATGTCCAGATAGCGTGATGCAGTAATCGTTTCGGATCTGAAAAATGGGCCAATGATTCCTTTGGAAGAAATGGCGGCCCAGGCCAGTACTTTTTGAGGATGCAGGGACGATGGGACTGCAACATGGGGCTTTTCGGTTCCCCATATGCGCCAATTCTGTTTATTGACGAAGCCGTCCAGGTAAAAATAATCTTCGTCAGTAAACCAAATGCTGCCCACATGCATATCGCCGTCATCAATCCTGTGCACTATATCGTTAGCGAATGTCTCTCGTGCAGCAATGGTAGCAGCGCTGAGGGGTTGCCGCGTTTGAATTTTGTATGGATAGAGGTGTAAACTCTGGCGCATGAGACGATACGTGGACGTTGGCGTCATTTGGACCGCAGCTGCAACACAGCGAACGGAAACACGAGGCCGCTGTAGGATCACCTGCTGCACTAGCTACGCGTTGCCCTCTGTGGTTGCCGTACGCGGTCGCCCTACCTTTCCAGCACGTTCATCCGTCACGTTCCCAGTCCGTTGAAATTTTTCAAACAGATCCTTTATTGTATCGCTTTTCGGTCCTTTGGTTACATTAAACCTCCGTTGAAAACTTCGTCTTGTTGCAACAACACTGTGTTCTAGGCGATGGAATTCCAACACCAGAAAAATCCTCTGTTCTAAGGAATAAACCATGTTGTCCACAGCACACTTGCACGTTGTGAACAGCACACGCTTACAGCAGAAAGACGACGTACAGAATGGCGCACCCACAGACTGCGTTGTCGTCTATATCTTTCACATCACTTGCAGCGCCATCTGTTGTTGAAAATTGTAACAACTGTAATTTCGAAAGTTTGTCCGCCTGAAAATGTACTGTTGTCCCAAGCATATTGCAACAAACGGTGTATTTCTATCGCTGCTCGTTTAGTTTTTATTGCCGTTTCAAATATACCGGTCATTTTTGAAACACCCTGTAATAGTTAAATGAGCCACACATTTCCTTCTTTAACATTACAGACCGTCCTCTTTCTAAGTGTTCTTTACAGTCCACTTGGTCACAGAATTTAATCACCATAATGTTATCGAGAAACGGTTCTGTAATAGGTGTAAACACTTTTACATTCTTCTCGTTAAGTAGTTTACTATTTTCGGCGTAATTTATGTTGCCATTGTCAGTAGCCAGATTATCCAAGTTCTGCTGTAATAACGACAAACCGAAGCATTCGTCGGTTGGTTTTGTCTTCCTCCCTAATAGCTGAGGGATGTTTAGTACTTTGGAGGAATCCATGTGGACACTTTCAGCTACCGCGGAAGACTGATCAGCTGCGGCTGTCAAGCCTTTTTTTATACTCTAAAGATCCAACATGATTGCACTTACGGTCACGTGATTTCCGGTCATACAGTCTGCTTAACCTCTAGCCCAATTGCGCTATTTTGTGTGCAAGGTGTCCGTGGCAAAGAGGGAGACTTCCCCTTGTAAATATCAGCCTGTCTTAAACCGCATAATCCCGCTATCATGGTTGGGTATAGCGCTACGCTATTACGTCTGTCTACTGTTCTGTACCACCACTCCGGAAACCGTGTCCCGGCACAGTGCTATAAGCTACTGTGCGAACGCCGCGCTGTACCACCCAGTCCGAAACCATGTACAAGTATAGCCCCATGCTGTACCGTGTCGATAATTCACTGCACTATACTGCCCAAAAACGCTCCCAAGTACAGTGCAGGACCACACATTCCGGCAAAGGCGTTGGTTCCATCCCATATATAAGTGTGGTACTTACTTACGAATAGTATTTTAGTATTGGAGCAATCACGAGGAGTTGCTGTAATTAAAATATGAATTTACATGAGTTACTTCGTGTTAAATGCTGTAGTAAGCAACCAACAGCCAACAACTAAACTACTTTATGACTGTTAGGAGAAAGTATTGCATCTCAAATACTGTAGTACGAGTTTCAAAACTGCAGCTGCAGACATACAAGTCACACACATCGTTAAGGAAAATGTAGCCTTTGTTTACTTGTTTTGTGATGAGATACTGCTAGTCAAATGCCTATTTGCATATGTATCGCCTAGTTAAGTTTCCGTAGGTGTGATGGTCAGGCTCATTTGGTAACATCAAATACTGTTACATCAATATCGCAATACTGAGTGGTCTCAGCGCTTCACCGTAGTGCCCAACTCGGAAAGAGGAACACCAAACGCACATCGCTACCTGCACTGTGGCACCTATACTCAAGCATGGGATTATGTCGAGCGGTCAGCCGGTAACGGGCATGGTAAGATAGAACGGTAGAGAGAAAGCGGAGCGAGGCGGAGAGAACGAATTCGGGTCGCCTAGTTTCAAGATGTCTATAGATTTAGCAAGTAATGTGAAGCGGCGGTGATTTACTAAATTGTATTAACGATGTTGCACGATCTTTTTCACTTTACCGACTTCTAATTTAGTGTAACGTGACTTTAGAGTTGCTAAGGTAATTTAATGTTTGTAAAATGACCATAACATCGCCCAGTGATAAGATCCAGCAAGTTTGATTCTTAAATTCGGACCTTTTCGTGTGGAGCATAGAGAAATACAACATTTATTATTAATGAGACGTTATATGAGGTCTTGAACTTAACGTATGCACACTGGCAGTTACAATTAGATTTTCTGTTTGAGAAATGTATGACTGGCCCGCTTATTTCCTACTGCGCGCGAATTACGAAGTAGCGGCCACTACTTCTGTTTAATTGTAGAAACAAACCCATCTCCATAATATATTTTGCTGAACAGCTTTAATTTGTAAAAAAAATTTGAATAATTTTGGATTAGTATACAACAAAATATTGTATTGTATGATAGTATCTACAATGTAACAAGATTTTAAATGCACGAAAACCCACCGTTGACAAGCCATTCACTCTTCTAAAGCTTGTTATAGTAAGGGAAATGTTCTGTATTTGGCAGTTAAAGTTTCAACGGTTGCTTTAACGCAAAAACAATCAGTACTTCCTGCAGCTGATTATGTTGCAACAATAGCAGCTTTAACTGCTCCCTCTGCTGTTACTCTTCGACTATTTTTTATTACTGCTGCTGCTACTGCAGGAGTTGTTCTTGCCACAATTTCATAAATAAAGGATACTATTTGCTTTCATAGTTAAAAAGTAACTGGTCGTCTATGTTAAGAAGGAAGCCTCATCAACACTTTAGTATGACGGTTGCATCGCTGAAATAATACAATAAACAGTGATTTGTCCGGACTCTACTGGGAACACAACTACGACAGGTCAGTTCTAGAGATAACTTAACAGCATCAGCTCCATAGTAACAGTTCATCAATGCAAAAACAATACTAATCCAAGAGAATGTCTGAGCGTATACAGGGTGTTACTAAAAGGTACCGCCAAACTTTCAGGAAACATTCCTCACACACTGAGCGTAGGTGGAAGAACAAACTAAAATGAGCTCTAACATGGAAAGTAAGCGTTTCCGGACACATGACCACATAACATATTTTCTTTCTTTGTGTGTGAGGAATGTTTCCTGAAAGTTTGGCCGTACATTTTTCTAACACCCTGTATGTCTCAGTCAAAGCTGAATTCACAGTGAACGACAACTAACTTGATATATTCGGTATGGAAGGTGACATCAGTTACTGGTCGCTGATCGTTGTGGCTATTTAAGGCCTGAGGAGACAGGAAACAGGGTCAGCTGGCACAGCGTGTGGATTCTGGCTGCTCCGGCCAAGCCGTGCTGCAGAATTTCCCATTATTCCATCGTGTAGGACATACATTGCTGGCCACATAAATGACGGCTTTGGCCCGGCGACATCCGGCCTTAAAATACAGTCTCACCGTCGAGGACGGCGACTGCAGGCGCTTTTCCAAGTGGTATCTCATCTACTGCGAAGCTATGTAGTCCTGCTCACGCAAGTTTCTGTAAACACAATTTTATTATTTATTCTTCTATAGTTCCGCATAAAAGCTTGATCGTGAACTGGCAATTGTTTACCGCCTCGTCACACTTGTACGGATGATATGAAATCAGGTAACTCATTGCAGCAAAATTTAGTGTCGCTGATCACTTTGTGTCTGACCCATTTTCTTTGGCCGGCCGCGGTGGCCGTGCGGTTCTAGGCACTTCAGTCAGGAACCGCGTGACTGCTACGGTCGCAGGTTCGAATCCTGCCTCAGGCATGGATGTGTGTGATGTCCTTAGGTTAGTTAGGTTTAAGTAGTTCTAAGTTCTAGGGGACTTATGACCTCAGATGTTGAGTCCCATAGTTCTCAGAGCCATTTGAACCATTTTTTTTGACAATTTCACAATATCAATTTTTTTGATTCAAAATGTTTTCTTTGATGTCTACTTTCTTGTAATGTTCATCCCAAGTTCGCCAGAAACCACTTTATCGAGTTACAAGGCGTTTTGTGAAAAAGTTTCTCCGAAAACCATTCACAGCGGGAAAAAATAGTCGACATGGAATTTAAACGACGCCCAAACAGGCGTTATGGAAATTATGAACATGCTCGAACTTGAGATCGGTCCAGCCTGTTAAAAATTCTGCATAAAAGTGGACAAAAAAGGTATCGATCGAGCAGAGCAGCGGATGAGGAAAGCTGCCAAAGAACCCCACAGGACCACCATGGCTCCGAAGGAGTTGGAGGACCTTCTTTTGCATCTGAAAGGATAGCTGTATGGTGCTGGGATCGTTGACTAGAGGTATGATGAACATTACTAGAAAAATATGTAGCCCAAAACTTTAAATCCGTTATTCTCGAAACGGTATTTTTCAAATTGGCGGGTAACGTAACTTCAGAACGGCACATACGATTTTGAACTGAATTTCATGCCGTAATTCTAAAGTGAATTCTCTGTTAGTACATACGTAGCTGTTATGTGATAATATCGAAAATCTATTTTCGGTGCACGCTCTTGTCTCGATATTTGAGCTCAAAATATCGAGACAAGAGTGTGCACCGAAAATAGACTTTCGATATTTGCACATTTTTAACACGTCACAATTTTGTTAGCACTGAATATTTTTCAGTTATCCTATGTACACTGATAGAAAATATATTGAAAACGACATATACAAAATTATTTTGTTACAAGTCAAATACGGAATGAAGCTACATCATAAGATACAGCATTATTTTACTTTTTAGTTGAAATGAAAATGAAATTCGCCTGTATTGCATGCGTTCAAAGAGCACTACGCTCTTAAAAGGCCGTACATTGCATTTTTCGTAATGAAATCGAGATGTCGAAATAGATTTTAAGCGTAGAATGATAGTTGTTCTCTCGCCAGTATTGAGAAAATGAATTTTTTTATAAAGGTAGGTCGCATCGTAGTGCCGTGCAACGGACAGCCTGAAGTTGTAGCGCCACGCAGAATATAGCGTTAAGGGTATACGGAAAGCCCTGTGCTTACAATGTTAAATTGAGCTAAAAGTTAGGAACATTTTCTCATTTGTTAGTTGGACGATACTCTAGATGTTTTCACAGAACGCAGAGACGTGTTCTGCTTTTATGCTGAATTATTAATTTTGAAAAAATAATGTATAGTTTTTCAGATATTTTATTTTTTGTAAATGTTAAAAAAAGTTATACATTTTAACAAGTATTTTAAAATTTACATCCATTAATACAAAATAATTCCACATATCTTTTAATTCAGATATATTAGAAGGTCTTAAGGAACAACTACAGAAAATTTCATCTTTCTGCTGTAAATAGGCCCTGAGAAAATATACCTTATACACAAAAAAACTAAAGTTACGGGAAATTAGCTTCAAAGTTTTTACTTCAGTACAAGCCTGCTCCATAGCTTGTATCATCAGAATCGTCCAACAGCTTCCTCTTGATGGCTCTGCTATGCTGTCTAGCCATCTTTGAATATACTTTTATGCCAATATCTGAAGACCTGAGCCGTTCCTTGTCCAAACAAAGCATAGCTGCGGCAGTTCGTAGTCCTACACAGAGCCCCAACTTCTGCAGAACTTTGCACTTTGTTATATTGCCCAAATTGAATGATGAAACAGCATCATAAACGCCAAAGTGAAGTGTGTTTATACCCACAAACACAGTTTTAGGTAGTCTATTCCATATCACATGGTTCACACACTCATTTGGATTTTGAGTCCGACCATCAAGACATTTCTTTAGTAGACTAATATCTGCGAGGTCTCGGAATATCGGTTTTATTTCATCCATTATGGCAGGTGGCAGGTGATGAGGGTGATTGTATTGTTTCTTAGTTACCTTGCCTCTGTTGTACTTGCACCAACTATCGTCTCCTTTTGGACATAGCCCATGTTGGGGATTCTCATTGTTTGAAGCTGTATGAAAAAACAGAGCCCAGACTGCTCTTCTCATTAATTCTGCATCTGCTGTATTCTGTCTTATTGCTAGACCATAGCACTTCTGAATATGATCTATTGTAGCATCTGTCAGTCTATTTTTCCCATCTAAAGTTTTTCCATCGCTTAATTTCTTGCCTTTCATGCTAGCCTTGAGCCGTCGAGGTCTTGATTCCATCCTTTTCTGAACATGGCCAACACACTCCAGTTTGGAAATTTTCACATCGTTACCATAGGGTCTCATTTCCTCAATTTCTTTGAAACCTTTGAGTCACCATCTCCAAGATAATTTATGTATCTAACGTTGTACCATTTTACTGAGCGTTGATAAATACTTCTTACACCAGCAACTTCCATACCACCACTTGACCCATAGTAATTTGCCATGCACTCCTCTTCACGTTTATTTTTCATTTTCCCCTTGCATCTGCAATGCTTGGAAGTATTGCCACATCAACTACCTCACCAGTGTCCACACTTGTAGCTGTCACTACACCATTCAGAGATGTGTGGCCTCTCTTCTGCCAGCTTCCATCAAAAGCTATGGACAAGTCTCTGCTATTACTATTTTCAACAACTGCTTCCTCAACAGCATCTTTCATGTTTTCCTGTGCCACATCTTCTACAGCAGAGCCTATTGCAATTATGTGTTTGTTAAATTTTGAAGGTGGAGGAGGGAGGTTCATCACACCACACAACATGGCACCTGCAGCCCTGCCCTTTCCTATACACCGTAATCCATAAACCAGTCTAAAGTTTATATCGTATAGTTTACCTGTATGTGCAGTAACATGTGAGGAATTGAAGAAAGTAACATTGTGTTTGCAATAACTGCACATCAACTCTAATTCACAAGCAAGTCCTACATGTAAGTTTGTTTTCAATGAAACACCACATTTTCCACATTGTTTGCAGCACACATTGTTCTCCAAAACGTCTGATAATAAAGAGAAGTTAATTACCTCATATTTTGTAGTCCCAGCACTTAGTTTCTTGTATTCTTCTTCAATTCCAGCTAGTTTTCTTCTTGAAGCACTTTCCGGTGTAGTGGCAGCAGCATCACTCAATGTATTACTACCAGTGTTGAGGTTAGTCGCTGATGGGACATCAGATACTGATGAAGATGAATCAGACGAATTTTTAGTACACTTTACTTTCTCGCGCCAATGTACACGCTTTCTAAATACCTTCAGACTAGATCTTGGCATGTTGAAGGAAAGAAAACTCAATGACTTCTCCACATACGACTTTCACAACAATGACATGGATGTACTCACAAAGGAAACAATACAAATGGTGCAGAATCTATTGTCAACTGTCTAGCAGTGTAGCCAACAGAAAAGCTAACTCTCTTGTGCTCAATTATATCTCTGGCAAGGCTGTCTATATTAGGTATATTTCGCGTCTCATATACAAGGTGCGGAACATCGTGTGTCGAAATTATTTTAAAAAATTATTTAACATAGTTCTATTCACGTCATCCAAATATTTTATACATGGTATTAAACGGGAGAGTCTAAATTTTTCGAAAATGCATTTACCCAAAAATCCATTTTTTTATCGAAAACTCATTCCGTATACCCTTAAATATGGAGGGAAGCACTGGCGCTGCGTCGATGATAAGGTCATTAGGGGCGGATAACAAGGAAAGAATGGGAATGGAAATCGACTGTGCCGTTTCAAAGGAACGTCCCAGCATTTACTTTAGGCTGTTTAGGGAAGTCACAGGAAACGTAAGAGTACATTTGGATGGCTGGAAGGGGATTTTCACCCTCCCGATTACGAGTCGAGTGTTTCTCCGTTATCCTGCCATGTCCGTACCGTGGTAAGTCAATCGACTCTCAAATTACAGAAACTGTTCAACATTATGTTTTCACTAAGTAATATCACACATAGTGGCTGTTAATTTGCTGTTTGAGAAATAACAAATGTTTTTATCTAATTTAACAGAATCAAGTAATTTTTTGGGCATTGCACAACGAAGAAGAGAAGTATATAAACATAATAAATGTTACTATATAGTCAAAGATTTTGCAAGAAAGGTGGATAGTACAAGGACACTTTCGTTCCTGACATTAAATTTTCTTATCTTCCTTCAGTATTGTGAGTTATGCATTGTATTTGCTATACATATTTACAGTAGCATAAGTAAAAAAATTTAATGCTCAATTTTGTACCAGCAGTTCGCTTTTATTATTATTAGTTTTCGAAAAGTTTATTAAACAACAATATCTGGAGTTACAGGACTTCGTCGGTATTCGAAATGTATCAATGTGTTTGCAAAATGAATTTGTGTAAAATGTGTG
The DNA here is from genome assembly GCF_023898315.1 of Schistocerca nitens. Taxonomy (NCBI): domain Eukaryota; kingdom Metazoa; phylum Arthropoda; class Insecta; order Orthoptera; family Acrididae; genus Schistocerca; species Schistocerca nitens. The sequence goes on along the minus strand of NC_064616.1, from coordinate 524,862,853 downwards.
GTGTCGCGGTGACAGATAATCTAACACTACAGAGTAAGAGAGATACCTGTATATCTTGTCACATGTACGATCTTATTTTTGTATAGCGTAGGCATCCAAAATTTTCACCTACTTAAAAATGTGGCTGCTGTAGAAATACACTGAATCAGCAATAGGTGCACATAAAGTAATTAGAAATATATTTCCGTAATATTTTCGACCGCTTTCGCAGTACCACAGCTTATACAGGAACAAAAATCTCAGCCCCCTCAGCACCCACCAGAGGTCACAACTCTTTTGTGAGTTCGTGTGTGACGAGAATGGAGCCACAAGTCGTTATTGTTTTTGTCCCTTTCCTTCGCTGCAATTTTACTCTCTGACTACAGCTTCCCTCAGGCATATTCTCTTGGACAAACGTCCTGCTGAAAAGCTAACGCGCTCGGAGGTCGTAGATTATGGTCTTTCCCGGTTTGTTCCATGTATTTCACGCCCCAAATTTCGGTTAACCTATGTTCAGTACCCACATGCGTGTCTGATCTCCACCTTTCCAAAACATTTTGCAGGATGTGCGGGCTGTGCAGAAAAGGTATCTCTGTTCTCAGCATGATAGCCAGTCCATTTGAGGGATCGTCAGGTACCTGTAGGGTGGCAGCCCCCTGATCACGCAAGGATTACCCTAATGATGAAAGAATTGTAACTTGCCTGTATATGCCAAGTAGTTGGTATCTGGCGGCAAAGGGACAGTGGGCACTGCCAATCATACCATGTGGTCTGCCTGCTGCGAAGAGACTACTTTCCGCAGAGGTCTGAGGAGATCACCATCTTTCACAACACCTTATGTCAACCCATAGAAACAAGTCGTCACAATTCCGAAGCAAGAGCAACATCAGAAATAACGCCTAAGTGTTCATCCTGCGCCAGTGCCAAGCAATAAATGCTTACCAGTTAGCAGAATCATCAGCCACGCGACCTCTTCTCTGGCTGGGTAGCGCCCGTGAGAAGAGCCCTCGTTCAAATAAGCGGCATCATGGAGGACAATTGTGGTGTCACCGCCAGACACCACACTTGCTAGGTGGTAACCTTTAAATCGGCCGCGGTCCGTTAGTATACGTTGGACCCGCGTGTCGCCACTATCAGTGATAGCAGACCGAGCGCCGCCACACGGCAGGTCTAGTCGGGCGAGACTCCCTAGCACTCGCCCCAGTTGTACAGCCGACGTTGCTAGCGATGGTTCACTGTCTACATACGCTCTCATTTGCAGATACGACAGTTTAGCATAGCCTTTAGCTACGTCATTTGCTACGACGTAGCAAGGCGCCATATTCAGTTACTATATATCTTCTGAACAGATAATATTGTGAATCATGTACCGTTCCTCATTAATGGATTAAAGTTAAGTATCAAACTAATTATGGCCGCTTGCTGAACTCTCATTCCTTGTCATGTTCCAGACCTCACGTCAGTATAGTTCTGCCCTCCTCACGCCAGCCTGCGTGAGCTAAAACGAGTGCATTTCGGCCTCCACTAGTAACACGGTGTTGGCTCTTCTGCCAAGACAACAACAATTATCACCATGAAATGACCAGAGCTATCAGCGATAGCCACGAGGCAGCGTCAGCCTCTTCAGATAGATCGAAATTCAGTGCAGCTCGTTACGACCCTAGGAATTTCCCCTCCTTGCCCAGTGCATGGTAGGAAAACAAAACCAAGTGACTTGCAGACACCTACTCCCCTCAGTTTCTCGTGTTTATTTGAACAGATCGCGTGTCCTTCTTCCCTACTAAGTCAGTTTTCTTCGTGAAGGATATTGCAAACGTATTTGTTGAAATCTCTTCCCTCAGTAAATTGCGAAGTGGTTCCAAGTTAATTAAGATTGAAGATCGTATAGGATCCCAGGCGTTACTCTGTTGTAAACAACTTGATGATGTACCTGTCACCAGAACACCACATAAGAACCTTAACATTGTAAAGGGATCAATTTTTCACCGGGAACTAACGCTGTAGCGGATGAAGAACTACATGAATACTTGGACAGGTGAGGTATTGAATGAGCACATCATGTACCTCGAGGCCCACCAAACTACTAGTTTGACATTGGTGCGTTCAGCCTTGCTTTGACGGGGATACAATTCCAGAGCACGTCATAATCATGATTTACCGCTGCGATATGGAGCCGTATTTCCCACGCTCGATGTGGTGCTTTAAATGCGAGCGCTTTCGCCATGTATTTTCCCGATGTACACACGACTCTATTTGTGAAGACTGTTGCTAGCCACTTTCTAAAAGTTCACCATGTGAGATATGGCCTACCAATGTCAATTGCGTAAACTACCATCCTCCTCAATCCCTGATGCGTGCTACCCTAATCAAGGAACCCAAAATCAAGAAACTGAGAACCTCAGATCACCTCTCATGTTTTGAATATCGAAAAAATATGGCTCTTTCTATCCAGTCTCATTGATAATGCCTGTTGTTGCTACTGTGGCCCGATCGTCGGTATTACCTGGCGTATTCATTCCCTCGACATCGACCTCTGGTAGTCATACAAAAGAACCTGACCATGTGCACGACACGCTATCTCCTCTCGCGATTCCTGAAGCACCATCTTCGGGGAGTGCTCCCCACACATGGTCGGAGAAACAGCATCCTCGCTCGGCGTCTACTGGTGACTGTGCTCCCTATCAAGAACCCGCACCCAGGAAATCCACAGATCAGCCATCAGACAGCAGCCAGTGGTTGAAGGAGCCACCGACTGTGGGCCTCAGGGCTGTCCACGCTTCTTTTGTTCCTACAGCCACAGTGTCTAATCACAGGGCGTTTTTGTCCCTCTGTCAGTGTGGCTTCCCAGAGGGACAACCAAAGCCGACGAAGTGGTCAGATTGGAAACAGCAACCAGACAGGCTTTTTTTTCTATACTCCAACGCTTTATTACAGTAATCTTTGATCTACGTAATATATACAACATCAGTTGGAGGCATCACATTTTACTTCCTCTCAATAACGTGCTTTCGAGGAATCCTACCAATTTTTATCTGTCATTTTTTATCCTGATGAATGTTTCGGGCTATAGTTGGTACATCACGCAGTTCCGTATGGTTCCAAGAGAACGTCATCCTGCAGGGTTCTGCGGTGAGCGTTAGACCCTTCCATATTGCCCTCAATGAGACAGTGACTTCTGTAGGAACACGGGTCACCGCTGTATTTCGGCGACTTTTCCATTTGATATAAGCTCGGTCTATATATAGACTTGATTCACTGTCAGCACCACAGCACTATCAGAAGGGCCTTTGTTTCGACCATCTGCCATGGCTTCCAATTCTCTTTAAAAAAAATTAACAATTCGATTCTGTTAAAGTAAAGCGCAAAAATACCGCTCCTCTGGCTCAATCTAGACACTTCACTCGTAAAATGTAACACTTCATTGAACGCGTAGTGAACGGATAGTGGGTTACGCTAGTAGAACTGCCTCCAAGCTATCATTAACTTCAGAGTGGAAATGTCAATTGTTCTAAGTGCCATTTCTTCACAAATAGCCGGCCGGTGTGGCCGAGCGGTTCTAGGCGCGTCAGTCTGGAACCGCGCGACCGCTACGGTTGCAGGTTAGAATCCTGCCTTGGGCATGGATGTGTGTGATGCCCTTAGGTTAGTTAGGTTTACGTAGTTCTAAGTTCTAGGGGACTGATGACCTCAGATGTTAAGTACCATAGTGCTCAGAGCCATTTGAACCACCATTTCTTCACAAATGGTGTTTTGTATCCTATTGTGTCAATGATCGTGGCTCATGCATGCCATGCACTACTGCATCTGAATGACTAGCTACTTTTATCAGTTGCAATTGACGATGTAGCTATTTCTTCCCCAACAACAAGGAGAGTTCTGAAGCAAAGTTTGCAACATTCTAACTCAAGAATGGAGTTGCCTAAGAAACAGAGACCAGAATTATTTCTTGAATTTTATTTAGTTATGCTCATATAAAAAATTTACAAGTCATGATAAATGGTTTTTATTGACTGCACCTCTGATGCAATTCTTCAGCTTTCCTCGGCGATCTGTTGACAACGTGAGTAGTTGGGCGTTCTGCTGTAAATCAGTGTCGTACAAGCACAATATTTCGATTGCGTGATTCGTTGTCCCCATCAGGTGCTACTTGAACTGCTAGTCGAGTGGAACGGGGAGAATTGACTGGATGTATTGGCCAGCAACTGATGAAGACAATTAATATTGTGTATGGATGACACTTATATTCGGAAGAACATCCGCGACGTCACGATGTCACTACAGTTCTCTTACTTACTACTGCTGTGTATGTTCATACTTCACTAAAACTAAACTCCACCCTAAAAGGCACCGACTGGCCGCCGTGTCACTATTTCTCAATCAAGTAGCTCCTCAGTTTGCCTCGCAACGGCTGAGAGCATCCCGCCTGCCAACAGCGCTCGGCAGACTGGATAGTCACCCATCCAAGTACTAGCCCAACCCGATAGAGCTTAACTTCGATGATCTGGCGGGAACCGGTGTTACGACTGCGGAAAGACCATTGGCACATAATTTTACTATCACAAATACACACATCAAAAAAACTTTTGCATCACCACGGTTCTCAGAACTCCGGAAGATAGACGTTGACTGTGGATACTGTATCACAGACACAGTCCCTTTGACTGTTCAGCGATGTCACTAAATCCGCCCAAAGATGTAAACAACCATTCGTGAGCAGCGCGTTTTAGACGGAGGGGGTCCGAACAGCCGATCAGTTGCAGTCATTCCACCAGGAAGGAGGTACACAGCTCGTGGTGTCTGTAGTTCAACCATGCCTAGACGGTCAATATAGCGGTTCGATCGCGTCCGCATTGTTACTTTGTGCCAGGAAGGGTTCTCAACAAGGGAAGCGTCCAGGTGCCTCGGAGTGAACCAAAGATTGCAGTCATTCCACCAGGAAGGAGGTACACAGCTCGTGGTGTCTGTAGTTCAATCATGCCTAGACGGTCAATATAGCGGTTCGATCGCGTCCGCATTGTTACTTTGTGCCAGGAAGGGTTCTCAACAAGGGAAGCGTCCAGGTGCCTCGGAGTGAACCAAAGAGATGTTGTTCGGACATGGAGGCGATACAGAGAGACAGGAACTGTCGATAACATGCGTCGCTCAGGCTGCCCAAGGGCTACTACTGCAGTGGATGACCGCTACGTACTAATTATGGCTCGTAGGAACCCTGACAGCAACGTCAACATGTTGAATAATGCCTTTCGTGCAGCCTCAGGACTTCGTGTTAGGACTCAAACCATGCGCTGATGCACAACTTCATTCCCGACGTCAATGACGAGGTCCATCTTTGCAACCATGACACCATGCAGCGCGGTACAGATGTACCCAACAACGTGCCGAATGGACTGCTCTGGATTGGCATCACATTCTCTTCACCGATGGGTGTCCCATATGCCTCGAACCACACAATCGTCAGAGACGTGTTTGGAGGCAACACGGTCAGACTGAACGCCTTAGACACACTGTGCAGCAAGTGCAGCAAGGTGGAGGTTGCCTGCTGTTTTGGGGTGGCATTATGTGCAGCCGACGTACGCCGCTAGTGATCATGGAAGGCGCCGTAACGGCTGTACGATGCGTGAATGCCATCCTCCGACCGATAGTGCGCCCCCATCGTGCACATCTTGTGAATGACTTCCTTCAGGATAACGGCATCGCTCGACAAGAGTGGCCAGCATGTTCTCCAGATATGAACCCTATCGAACATGCCTGGGATAGTTTGAAAAGGGCTGTTTATGGACGACATGACCCACCGACCACTGTTAGGGATCTACGCCGAATCGCCGTTGAGGAGTGGGACAATCTGGACGAACAGTGCCTTGACGAACTTGTGGATAGTATACCACGACGAATACAGGCATGCTTCAACGCAAGAGGCCGTGCGACTGGGTATCAGAGGTACCGCTGTGTACAGCAATCGGGACCACCACCTCTGAAAGTCTTGCTGTATGGTGGTACAACATGCAATGTGGAGTTTTCATGAGCAATAAAAAGGGCGGAAATGATTTTTATGTTGATCTCTGCTCCAATTTTCTGTACATGTTCCGAAACCCTTGGAACCGAGGTGATGCAAAACTTTTTTAATGTGTGTAAAATGCAGTGCGACAGCATTAATGGCGATACAAAAATTTGCTTGTTGGGTCTTAAGAACAGTCAGTTCACTGATATGGTACTTAGAACGTTCTTAATAAATAACTTATTTTCTCACTATTTTTTGCAGTGATGAGATGAGCTGCATAACTATGTGGTATCAAATAACTTCTCAAAATTTTGGATAATTATAAGTTAAGTACCGAAAGAGATCTACTGTCCTTTTTATTCTTATGACAAATGTGAGATTCGGCACGTAGAACGTTTGACATTTCCGTTCTTCATTTGTTTTCTTTAAGGAAAGCTTAGCTCCGACTGCACCAACAACTATCATACGATTTTCGGTTTTCGTCATTCATCACAGTACTGAAACAGAACAACTTGTTAAGAGCGGTTTGATCCGGTGGTTTTACAGGAGGTTTCTTGTTCAAAGTATCAATCAGTCATTTTGGTTTTTTTCAAGATTCTTCTTTATTAGTCACGGGAAATAGTAGGAAGATTCCATCAACATATTATGACTTTTTTTCCTTCTCAGGCGGAGCATTTATATTCCTGGAAGCAGAAATCAACTCACTACTAGGCGCTACGTCATTTGCTGCCTAACAGACTCAGTGGCGTGTGAATGGTCCTTTCTAAATTTATAAAGTATGTGGAGAATTATGTAACATCGTACAATTAGTGCCAGTGCTCGACTTCGTACTGTTTTTTGACAGTCAGACTGTATCAATCCTAACATTTCGCTGTTATGTCAGTCGTCGCTGGATGGTCTAGTGTTTGAATCGGAGATTCATATTGCCCAGCATGAAATGTTCTGTAAATGAGTATTCGTTATTTTCCTGCCTCAAATCCCATAAGTGCTGTTCAAGGTCAAGTTCCAGAATGAATTGCCACTCTGCAGTGGAGTGACGGAATAATATTGAGTGTCGTACTAGAACTCGAACTTGGGACCTTAGCTTTTCGCGGGCAGTTCCTCTACAAACTGAACTACCCAAGCACGTAGATGGATAGACAGAGTGGTTAAACGTCTGCTCACTCTTTAGACAGACTATCCAGCTATCTTTCTTTTTTATTTCTTAATACGCATCTGTTAATACCATCGAGATGTCTGTATCACTTCCTCGTCTGGCAGCTGCAAGACACTATGACACTACAATGACAGTGATTAAATTTAACCTCAACACGCTATTGCACGTAACACAAACTTTTAACCACCCTCTGATGGCAGGTTTCGTCGGAGGACCGTGGAGAGAAGGATGCTTAACACCATTACACAAGAAGACTCGACCACGTATTGTAGCCACACTATGCTTTAGAGTGAATATCTGCTTACAGAACTTGACCTGCAGACCTTACTGGGTTTTTACATCTAGATACATACTCTGCAAGCCACCATAGGGTGCGTGGCAGTGGGTATACTGTACTAGTCGTTTCCTTTCCTGTTCCACTCGCATGTAGAGCGAAGAAAAAGCGACTGCCTATATGCTTCCGTACCAGCTCTAATTTCTTGTATCTTATCTTCGTGGTCCTTACGCAAAACGATTCTTCTAAGAAATCATACCGTGGAAAAACGGCATAGCATCGAACTAACGGTTGTTTGCAGAATGAATCTTTGACGCTGCAGCAGTGTGTGCCTAGAGGAAACTTTCTGGCTGATTAAAACTTTGTTCCAGACCTGATTTCAGACCTGGAGCTTGGTATTTGGCGGACAATGCTCTCATCTACCACTGTTTGACTACAAAAGTTCTAGAAGTGGCTGTTATGTGCTTTGTATATTTCATCAAAGCTTTCGACACAGTCGATTCTCACATCCTATTTGCGAAACTCACAAATCGAAATTTTATTCTCATACTGTACAATGGTTTAGCTGTGCCTTACATCCCGTAAAGATTTTAATATATTGGAGGCAAACGCGGTTAAAGTGGACACATATAGGCTAAAGGAACCCGCAAGAATAAGTACAAGGCTCATTACTATTCTCTTCAGACTCTAATAACCTTTTAAATGTTCTCAAACAGCAGCTATCATTTATACGTAGACGACTCTCAGTTATACCTAACTGTGATCTTATAACACGGTGGACAATGTAGAATTGAATGTTACGCAGCATAAAACTCAAGCAACTTCAGGCGCTCATAACGGACTTAAATACGACAGACTTAGTTCCGAGAATCTCTCCCACTGCTAACTCTTAAGAGTGCTGGAACGACATTTTCAGCAAGCAACTTGGAAATGCTACTGAATGCGCATTTACACTGGACTAAATAGGCAGTATCTTGTTATAAAAAAGCATACTAGTGTTTCCGTGCACAACTGAAATACTGCACATAAATCTCTGTGCTATATATAATGCATATATTTCTCGAATACGGTGACACTATGTTATAAGGAAGGTGACAAAAGAGCTCACGCCGTCTGATGCTGGAAATGTGCGTATACGTGTGATAACTCTGTGATGGTCTTCTTGATCAAATCAGCCACAAAAGAATAATTATATCGCCTTCATGTGATCGAGCATGGATATTACTATATACTCTGTTCTCTCTGTCGACTACTCATTTTTTGCAATCCTTCTTGTTTGTAAAACATATCCCGCTCCATTTCGTACACCAACCGTATTTGGCACAAAAATAAAAATAAAAAAGATATTAAGGTTTTTGTACAACATTAGCAGTTCTTGTATGCTATTCAGATACTCGTTCCTACCAAAGCAACATTCTGTGTGTACTACCGCAAACCCTTTCTCAATGTTTTTCTTTGCTCCACTGTCCGGGGCGTCTCCGGACACGTAATCGCCTAGGAATCTCATTCACTGGAGGAGAATTGTCTTCATTAATGTGTCCCCCTTCGAAATGAGCCCCGAAGACCAGCGAAGACCTGTCTGGAGAGGCCCAATCCAGCGGTGGAATACCAACCTGATTGTCGCTCACCATCCGGCGCGACAACCAGGACTGATGATCTGGGGTACCATGTCTTTTCATAGCAGAACGCCTTTGTTTGTCATCGGCGGAACCCTAACAGTACAGTGGTACGTCGACAATATTCTAAACCCCCTTTTGTTGCCCTTCGTGGCAAGCCATACTGAGCTTACATTTCAGCAAGATAATGCCCGCCCGCACACGACGAGAGTTTCTACTGCTTGTTGTCGTGCTTGCCAAACCCTACCTTCGCCAACTATGTCGCCGAATCTCTCTCCAACTGAGAAAGTTTGGAGCATTATGCTCAGGGCACTCCTACCTGATCGGGATTATGATGGTCTGACGCACCAATTGTATAGGATATGGAACGATATCCCTCAGGATGACATCCAACAATTCTGTCAATGCGAAGTATAACAATTACTTGGATAAGTATCAGAAGAGCGTCAACATTTTATTGACTTTTTCAGTTAATCAAGCTGTCTCTCGTGAATAAACCATGCATTTTTTTCTGAAATTGTAGTCATTTGTTTGTCTGTACATGTACATCACATCTACCGAATTCCGTCCTGTTCGGATAATTTCATCCTCGTGCGTCTTTGTTTTATTATTATTATTGCTCCCAATCGCCGGTTTTCTTTCACATCAACGCTATTTTCTATCTGAAACTGCGACGCGCATCGTCTACCGCGACTTGAGTTGTTTCCCCCTTTCACACAGACTTTTGATCAGTTTCTTCTGGGAAATAACTTAACTTTCCTGCTTCATCTCGATCTAACTTCTCGTTGATAAAGTCTTCCGTTAATATTGCAAACATATGCATAATCGCTGCTTGTAGCCTGGATGACTAGTTTTTGCGTGTATCTTCCCAATTATCCCCCGAACTGTCGATAATATTTTCCGCCTTCTGACTTCCCATTATCGATTCAATATCGACCATACCCTTGTCTAAACTCGGGTCCACTTTTATCCCTGACCCAAAATGATGAACTAGTTCTCTTTCCAACTTTTTTATATTTTCTGACCAGTTTCATGAAACAACTCTCCCTAATTTCACACAAAATAAGACCACGACTGCAATATAACGCTGATCTGTGAACCTGAGAAGAGACATGAGACATATAACATCTAAGAGGGAAAATCACAATTAAATAAAAATTTCAAATTAAGTACAATGTAGAACATACATTCATATTTTCTGTCTATAAGTTTACAACCACACCAATTGGGTGATTCGTCAGTTTTCTGTAATGTCTTAAATAGGGAAACGTTACTTTCAACCAAATTTTGGCAATTCATTAAAAATTATCTGAAATCAATAACTAAACGTAGAGCCCTGTGTTGGTAAGACCATTTTACGTGGTCAGCAACTAGTTAGCCAAACATAGGTAAGCTGTTTTATATGGAGATAGATTTACAGTGGCTCTCAGACTGGAGAGTTATTTTCCATTAATTACATTTTAATGGTAAGTAAAGCAGTTAAGCACAGCAACATAACATCAAAAAGTCTAATTAAATTAATTATTTTAATTGCATTATTTGCAAACACCAATATCACTCAATCCAAGCTAAATATATTACTGAGCCAGCGCTCTCAAATGTTTCCGAACTTCGATACGTAAACCACCTTCTTACACACTCTATGTACCATATACTTTAGAACAGTATGTATTTATAATCGTGGTACGTAACTTCCAAGAAGGATTAGTTATCAATACATTGTCAGTGAACTGATTGTCTCTTTTAGCATTCACAGGTACTGTAATTAATTTAAAAGTTAGAAACGTGTTGATTTCAGTGGCAGTAACAAGGTTAATGCAAATCATTATCGAAAGACTACCGATTTTAGAAGCGGTGAGAACAATTCTGTCTGCAAACAGAAGGAAAGAAAGATGATGTTTCTCGTTCCGTCGACGGCGAAGTCATTAGCAACGAAAACTAATCTAGGATTGGAGAACAACACTCGAGTGCACCCTTCGAAAAGTACTGTCACCCTTAGTGATTTAGGGAAATCATGCAATGCGCCATCTCGTTCGGTCTGCAAACAGTAGGCACGTTCCTACGCAAAACTGGTTCTTCGGTATGCAAAGAATGTAATACGTTTCCACGTGCATGATTCATGGACCTCCTATAATTACGGTTAGAGAGCATTTAAACAGTGTAATAACGTTTTGCATAATAAAGAGACCGTAGACAACCACAGGTATTCATTTGATGCCAAACGTAGTACCAGTGCCAACAGTCTAGTCCTGAAACAATCTAAAGCAGCACAATTGAAACAGCAAACGCAACACTTTTAAGACGACACATTTAAGTTTATGAATCAGTTGCACATGATTCAAGGAGGGAAGCGAATAAAGAACCAAGATAAGAACGACATTGAATGCTCTCCACGATCACACATTTTGCATCAGAGTGCCATACACCAATGAGACGTAGTGTGGTAAATAAGAGGTGAAATAGTACCAGAGCGGCGAAGTTCTCAGCTGCTACACATTAGTTTAAGGGTCGGCGACCTAGTCCAAATATTTGAAGGCTTCATTAATTTTTTCTTGTTATCTTCAGGAGTACTTCATGTACGTAGCAAAAGAAAATTCGTAGCATGGCTGACATGCTTTATTAAACTGAAGATCTGCTCATAAGTAGTTGAAGGAGTTGAAGTCATTGTGGAGAACAAACACGTTTCAGTTGACTACTACTTAATTCTCATGTTATCCGAATTAGCAAAGCACTATTACGTTTCATGTACTTTCGTACGTCATTTGAATTTAGTTTGATATTCATAGTCACTTCTTCAGATTACACCATACAAGTGTAAGTGACAGAATATAAAATGGTTCTTGTGCCTCCTTTGTGCACCACGAGAATTTACCATAAGGAGTGTAAGTAAGTGATTATGTCACTTACAAAGTCAGACAATAATTATTCGCTTGATGTGTTTGGATGGAACAGGAAAGGGAGGACAAAGAGAAGTGCTAAGTACACTCCGCCATTTAATCTACAGAAGCTTGTATTTCTTTCTTCGGGCACGTTGATCCTTTGTTTAGCAGTATGTAAGAATTGTATCAGAGGACTAAATTTCCGAATGAGATGACTGTGACGCGTGTTTGTGCTGTTATAGGGTCGTGACTCTGTTGTTGATGACAGCCGGTGTCAGTACATAAGCACCAAGGAGACCACGAAGCATGACGATCACACCCGAAGAGCAAATTACCATCAACAGTGTCACGTACCCTCACTCGATAAAACACTGTGGAGACAGCTGTAATTTAACTCAGAACATAATAGCAGAGTCAGTTGATGAGGAACTGTCTGCTACTACATCTCCTCCGCTTGGTTGACAAATAATGGCAGCAAAAATTTCATACCAACCAGATTCGAACTGACTACCTCAAGTGCAGCGGCATAATTCAAGCGTACGTTTATGACGTCGGCTACGGAGGCGCTCGTGTGGAGTTGAAGGCACTTGAAACTTCAGTTGGAGAGGTTTTGCATTACCCAAAGAATTCTGCTTTCTTTGGGACAAGAATAGCTGTACTTTGTGAAACCGAGTAATATGTAACGGATGTACAGTCGTGCTCAAAAGAATCCGAACGACCTGAACTGCATTTCGCCTGATTCGCATGCAACCGGCATAACGCGGCAGTCTAGCAGGTCCTCTAATCGCTCCTTGATACAGGCGTTTACCTATTGAAAATGGTTCCGACATGTCACCACTAGAAAACACTGCTCTGTATCGCAGTAACTCAAGATATAAAGTAATACCACGATGCTACAAATATCAGTGAACAACTTATCACAGATAAGTCTGTCCATAAGGCTTGTAAGCTCACATTTATTACAATCAATGACATAACTGAAATGTTACCACTCTCATTATTACGTCAGGTAGGTAATGCACGTAGTAAGTTTGTCGCATTCATGATTTCCTCTTCAAAGTAACATACAGTACTTATTATTTAACACAAAATGACCTTAAAAATTTAAGTTATCCACGAGCAGCTAGTTGAGAATATGTATGAACTTCAAGTAACACGACGAACCGTCTCGTTCTGCATATGGATTCAAACCCAGGTCAGGCAGACTAAGGAATGAGTTCGTGACTGACGCAAACTAACAGTCATTCCTCATTAGGCATACAGAGAGATATACCTCGATTTAGACAGTATCAGTTAGCTAATATCAACTTAAAATTACACAACGCAAACATTTTTAACGGACGCGAATTCCTCTCCAGTATCTGTTGTCCCTGTTAACAATCTACGAGAAATGTTAAATATTGCTTCTTCACAAGTACCTTACTTGAAATGCCGTGAGGTAAAGCTTTGTGTTGGACAGGGATTCGAACCCAGAACCTAATTAGATTGATATCGAAACACAACCAACTGTGACATATCGGATTTCCTTGGCAGTGGCTAGATGTTTTAACTGAAATGACGAGACGAAACATTAATATTTTCCTTCCCAGGACTCCAACCCAGCACCTATCGCTGTTATATTCTAGGGAAAACGAACGTTAAATATGGGTTTGTTGCACCAGCAGCGACATGTGAGCATGTTTGAACTAGAAATAATATGTCGAAGAGTTCAGTGCTCACTGGCCAGGAAAATCTTTGTAGGTGGAAATTGCAACTAATCTCGTCCTTTAAATAGCGGTTTATGAGTTCTATCCACTATTGACCTCGTAAGAGGAAGCTAAGACACATAGATCTTCTCCAGCTATGTGGTAATGTGCTGACCTGTGAAAAAGCGTCTGCTGTGGTTTGCAGTACCAGTCTCACTGACTTCAACGTTTTTACCCCTTCTGCGAAAGAGCTACAAGCAGTCAGATCAAACATCAATAAGGAAATTGCAAGAAAATACTTTCGGCTCATAGTGCAATGGTGAAAAACTTACAATGCTGCACAACAGTTAACGCCTCTTTCCGCTGCTGACAAGCAAATTTTGGGTTTCTAGAAATACATAACTATATTTATGAAATGCCACATTTGCATACCTCTTGAGTATGACACAGCATACCAAGGGGGGGGGGGGGGTAGAAGACAATACCGAAACTAATTTTGGGAACGTCCCTCGTAACTAACCAGGGTAGTACAGAACCTGAAAGCGAAATATTTTTGGTGAAGATAAGTACACTACTGGCCATTCAAATTGCTACACCAAGAAGAAATGTAGATGGTAAACGGGTATTCGTTGGACGAATATATTATACTAGAACTGACATGTGATCACATTTTCACGCAATTTGGGTGGATACATCCTGAGAAATCAGTACCCAAAACAACCATCTCTGGCCGTAATAACGGCCTTGATACGCCTGGGCATTGAGTCAAACAGAGCTTGGATGGCGTGTACATATACAGCCGCCCATGCAGCTTCAACACAATACCACAGTTCATCAAGAGTAGTGTCTGGCGTATTGTGACGAGCCAGTTGCTCGACCACCATTGACCAGACGTCTTCGATTGGTGAGAGATCTGGAGAATATGCTGGTCAGGGCAGAAGTCGAACATTTTCTGTGTCCATAAAGGCCCGTACAGGACCTGCAAGATGCGGTCGTGCATTATCCTTCTGAAATGTAGGGTTTCGTAGGAATCGAATGAAGGGTAGAGCCATGGGTCGTAACACATCTGAAATGTAACGTCCACTGTTCAATGTTCCGTCAATGCCAACAAGAGGTGACCGAGACGTGTAACCAATGGCACCCCATAGCATCACGCTGGGTGATACGCCAGTATGGCGATGACGAATACACGCTTCCAATGTGCGTTCACCGCGATGTCGCCAAACACGGATGTGACCATCATGATGCTGTAAACAGAATCCGAAAAAAATGACGTTTTGCCATTCGTGCACCCAGGTTCGTCGTTGAGTACACCATCGCAGGCGCTCCTGTCTGTGATGCAGCGTCAAGGGTAACCGCAGTCATGGTCTCCGAGCTGATAGTCCATGCTGCAGCAAACGTCGTCGAACTGTTCGTGCAGATGGTTGTTGTCTTGCAAACGTCCCCATCTGTTGACTCAGGGATCGAGACGTGGCTGCACGATCGTTTACAGCCATGCGGATAAGATACCTATCATCTCGACTACTAGTGGTATGACGCCGTTGGGATCCAGCACGGCGTCCCGTATTACCCTCCTGAACCCACCGATTCCATATTCTGCTAACAGTCATTGGATCTCGACCAACGCGAGCAACAATGTCGTGATACGATAAACCGCAACCGCGATAGGCTACAATCCGACCTTTATCAAAGTCGGAAACGTGATGGGACGCATTTCTCCTCCTTACACGAGGCATCACAATAACGTTTCACCAGGCAACGCCGGTCAACTGCTGTTTGTGTATGAGAAATCGGTTGGAAACTTTCCTCATGTCAGCACGTTGTAGGTGTCGCCACCGGCGCTAACCTTGAGTGAATGCTCTGAAAAGCTAATCATTTGCATATCACAGCATCTTCTTCCTGTCGGTTAAATGTCACGTCCGTAGCACGTCATGTTCGTGGTGTAGCAATTTTAATGGCCAGTAGTGTATTAAAAGTGCAGGTGAGACGATGTAATCGGGAGTTTCTATAGAACTCTGACCCTGGAGCAGTGTGGTAGAACATTTCTGGGAGAAATTTCAACCAGCCAGTTATATACTGCGAGACTCAAGTGATTAGGACGAATAGTAGGGACAGGGAATCGAGTGACTCTTTTATAAATACGTTATCTACACATTCCCTGGAGCAATAAATCAGAGAACCCAGTATACAGTATGACATATTCTATCTCCTCGTCACAAACGGGTCCAAAGTATCGACTTAGTTAACGATGACCAGGAATAAGTGATCTTATTACTGTTGAAATATCGCTGATTACAAGTCTAAAAAAGAATGTAATGTGGAGTAGGAAGATATTTGTGCTTATTATATGTGTCAAGAAACAGATTTCAGATTACCTGAGTTGTCAACATTGAATACTCACCTTTGAGGTTGAAACTGTACACTGTCAACGGACAAAGTTCAAGAGTATTGCACATTAAACCTTAGATACGTACATTCCGAGCCAAACTGCGATGTATAGGGTAGAGCTTCCGTGGTTCGGTAGCTGATTTAGAAAGCTGCTCAGAAAACAAAAGAGAGCTTCGCCTCTGGCTCAAACGTAGCTAAACCCCCGTATACAAATAAAACTGAACGAAACTGAAATTAGCGTAATAAGAGCTGCGGAGTGTTAAACGAATTTGAAAGCAAAATTCTACCTCCCAATCTGACTGACAATCCTAAAACGTTCAGGGCTATGTTAAATCAGTGAAAGTATCAAATCCATATGAGGTAAGTGACTGTAGGAAAACGAAACCACGAGTAGGCGACAAGCTGTTGAACGTCCGCACCTCACAGATCGTGGACATCGGAGGTTTGCCGACTCTGTAGAGTAGTATAGATGGCAAACTGTGGCAGATCTGACGCAACGGTGAAATGCTGGTGTAGGTACAGGCGTTTCGGAGCACATGGTTCAGCGCACAATCTTAAATTGTTGAACAGTGGGTTCCGCTGCAGATGAACCCAATGCGTTCCTATGTCGACTCAGCGACGAGGACAATAAGGATTAAAGTGGGCATGGGACCTTCGAGATGGAAACGTGTCGTTTGGTTGAGTGAAACATGCTCCTTATTGTGGCAGATCAATTATAGTCACTGGATACGCTGTCATCCTGGCAAACGGCTATTCGAAGTCTGCACTATGCCACGGTCGCAGGTCGACAGAGCAGTATTATGCTATGTGGAACACGCGTCTGGACTTCCATAGGATCTGTGGTAATAATCGAAGGTGCCTGTGAACTTCGTAAATTTTACTGTAGATCACGTGCATATCTTCATACTTCATGTCTTAAACGATGGCGACGGCATCTTTCAGCACTCACGTTGACGTCTTAGCCAGCAAATTCTCATGGTATGACTCTATCGGAAACCAGCTCCGCGCCCAAATACCATCGGCCCGTAACTTACGAGAATTGCTTTACCTTTGTATAGATATCTTGTGCCAAATACCTTCAGAACCTTATCACTAACCTGTCGAATCCATGCCACGCAAAATTGCTGCTGTATTGCATTCCGCAGGTGGAAACCACAACAGGCGGTAATAATGTTTTGGCTCATTGGTGTGTATTACCTTACACTGCTGGTGAACCAGCGTTTGCCTAGGTTACGATTCATCCGGGTTACGACGGTTCTGGCTTTCTCTCCTGTTAACACAGCTCACGATCTCACGTCGACTTATTGCATTTGACGATTCTGCTTACCCCAGGTAGATTTCGGCATGGTCCTTCAACGCTTCTTCATGGTAAATGGGGAGACAGTACATGCTTCATTCCAGGAACCTAGCATGGTGAGCTACTGTGTCCGTATTCTCCACTGAGATCTAGACTTTATATGAGAATGTTGGTTTTAGAAATCATCTGTAATGTAGGCCACAATGAAGTAACTAAGTTCAGTCTTGCATTTGTTCTTATCTCAGAGATGTCGCAGTTTCAGGAGCATTACAAGCTTACTGAACAGAAGACTCCAATGAATTACTCTTCATCGAGATCATAAACCTCTGAAACTTTCTGAGTGTCCACAGACAACGTCGATCACCCTGAAACAGCACTCTCAAACTCGGTGACGACAAGAGAGCACCACAGCATGTCAGGGCCCCAAGACTCACAGTAGGCCACCAGAAATACCGCCGAATTCGGCTCCACACCCCAGAACGCATGTCTCCGTTGGTATCTGCAGGCCCTGCTTTGTCTACTTCTGCAAGGCTGTCGTACTACCATTGCAGATTTGCATATTTATAAGTTTACGTTGATAGCTGTGCGTTATATGATCATCTGGGTGTTCAAAGTAGGTACCTCATCACACTGATCATTTTAGTATCTCACACTAAGTGTTTGTACAAAAAAGAAATAGAATTTAAACTAAAGTTTATCTCAGTGATGCACAACTCACTCAAAATTTAGATTATGCTACATACGCTTATTATAAGATTTTTATCTGTGCAGCAAATGAAATTTCGGGTTGTACTTGATGTAGCGAGGTCATCATTTGCAATTGGCGTTGCTAATTATGTGTAAATCTAATTACTAATTATTTCAGTAATACTGTATGTTAAGTCTACTTTTCCTAATGTTACATTACTGCTCTTCTTTTTAGTGGTGTACCGTATTTCGGTATAATTAAATTTGCGCTACTTCAGAGGGCCCCAATGGAAATGTGACCATAGGAAAACTAAAATTTGTGGAAACATTTACAATTACATGAGGAAGAGTACCATGTTTACGTTCCAGGTTACAAATGTTGCTCTGTGTGACGACCATCTGCATCCACAACAGCTTGGAAATGCACTAAGAATTCCATTTCACAACTATTTGAAGCAATTTTCGAACGATGGACCATGGAATGTTCAGCTGTCTTGACACAGTTCGTGCTCTGCTTGAAGGTCACACACAATTTCCAGCATTCTCAGCCATGGCAGCAGTAAGTTGTTGAACAATTTGTGGCGCAACTGGCCGTCGGCCTCTCTCAGGAACATTCCCCAGATCGCCAGTTAATTCGAATTACTGAATGATGTTCTTCAGCCTCGGTGCGGAAAGAGTACCTCTCCTGATTACTTTAATGGGATGACACTCGCAAACAGAAGCAGCACTATTCCTATTGTTTTGGTACAATAGCTTTACAAGTAAAGCCCTGCTCATCTTGTCAAAAAATGGTTCAAATGGCTCTGAGCACTATGGGACTTAACAGCTGTGGTCATCAGTCCCCTAGAACTTAGAACTACTTAAACCTAACTAACCTAAGGACATCACACACATCCATGTCCGAGCAGGATTCGAACCTACGACCGTAGCAGTCGCGCGGTTCCGGACTGCGCGCCTAGAACCGCGAACTCATCTTGTCCAGATTTGTATTGACTGTCTGCAACTGTAATGCGCACTGATGCTTGTGTTTCAACAGTAAGCCGCCGTACCGGTACAGGAGCCTGAAGGCAAGTCATGAAACTAACACCACTAACAACAGAAATCCCGCAGCGCACTGTCAGCTCGTCTTTCCTATAAAGCTGAGCACGCATAGGTAAAAGGTCTGCACTGACACAAACAGCGAAATTTAGATTATAACCACCCTATATATTTACATATGTACAGTATATTTTTACATGTGTGGTACTGCGTTATTAATTTTGTCCAGTGATAACTTAATCGTTGATGTCGGTCTCTGCATTCACGCACAATCGGCTGAATTAAGTGTGATTCACGTATCAGTTTTCAATTAAAAATTGTGCTACAGTCATGGTGCAGTTGGTATACGGTTGTTTTGGCTACGTATTGTGGATAAATTCTTGGTTGTCATCTAACTTTTCGTCGTTATATGTTTCATGACGCATTACAAATACAATTTTCAAAGATAATACAATATTCTATTCAGTTGCTTGTAGCATGCATAGATTTGGAGTGAAGACTAGGTCTTATTCTCGGTGCAGACGTGACATTGATTCGGTGAAATCGGTGTATTTGCTTTCGTGTGTATCATAGCTAATTTTTTTTTCGTTTAGAAGTAGTTTTATAGCTCTTGGCCAGCACAGTTTGCTATGGAAGTGGACCACATTAGCATTCGTCGTATCTCGACAGTTCCTGGGTGGAATTAATTGTTATAATAACACTATCAGTGCTAACGCGATAGATGGTTTCCATATCCAAAGTCTCTAAACCTCCAAGAAATAAGTGAAACCCTTTGATTAACGTTACTATTGCAACTGTAACAAGGATACAGAGAGGACAAACACTCCGCACTCCTTATTTTATGGGAACTAGCGTAGCTCTTTTTCCTTTTATCTTCATTTTTAGAATGTTCTGCTTATTTCATATTACTTGCCAAAATTCCTGATTTAGGCTCATCTTGGTCATGCCCCCAAGTAATCAGACTTCGCTACCCCTGTTAGAGGTTCTGCCCAAATCATGGGGGTTAGTACTTGTTTGGTTTTCACATGCAAGTTATTTTCACAATATCTTGAGTCATAACACGTTTTAGACTCATTTTCAAATTTTCATTTTACTTTTAATTTTGAGAATAACTGCTTACGTAAGGACAGAGATGGTCCTACGCGTTATTGACTCGCACAGTTCTTGAAACTCTTTCTCTTGAATAAATCATCCAATTTTTCTGAAATTGCTATAATCGTCTGTCTGTACATGTACATCACATTTGCCGATTTCCATCCCATTCGGGTAATTTCTTCGTGGTGCGTCCTTCTTTTCTCTTATAGTGGATTTTCGCTATATAACGTCTCCCACATGTTGGTTTCCGATACTAGTCCACAAAGTTCCAAGCCATTCAGCCATTTTTTGTACTGATAATGGAATCAAATACTCACCAGCCCCTCCGTTCCACCCTTCATCAGGCAGAGAACCAGATGTTTAAGGAACATGTGTGAAATGGAGTCATTCATATAATCACTGAGAAACCTCTGAGCAATTTTTAAGCATCTACATAATCACACTGCTAATTACCAAGAGCCGTGCTGAGTCGTAAACAACGCCGACGCCGCCCCCACCTGCGTGTCAAAAGCCTTCTCTGACGGAGAGGCTGCTGTGTTCCGCAGCCAAACTTGTCTACTCCCAGCAGAAGGAAACGAACTGTCACACTGTTGCTCGGACGTGGTCAAATTAGCGTGCTGTATCCAGTGGGTCCAGCGATAATCACCCAGATATTGTGTCTACAGTTCACAAGGCGAAGCGGCTCCGCATGCCCTTTAACTGCCCGGGAGAGCGGCGTCAGCAGCGAGATAACGCCCACCGACGGGAACCAATTAGCCACTTGCAAACACTCTCCCTGTAGCCTCTGTAGTGGCCAACACAGCCACAGCTAGAAAGTTAAAATGTATGCTACAAGCCAGCTACACTACCTCCCTACAGCCACATTACGGACTTCATTTGTGCCTTTCTATATACCTCAATTATTAGACACTAGCATCAGGAGACAGATTTAGCCATATTCATGGACACTTGTAATCAAGTATTGCCTTATAGTATTCTGCCAGGCTTTGACCAGCCTTGCGAGAACTGTAATTTTGTGTACGTACTATGGGACCTGTGTAATACTGTGTATCTCGTTGCGAGCAAGCCAAAAAGTGTCCACACCGTGGTAAGCACAACACCTTTATAGATGAGATTTTAATTGTAAATCTCTATTTTAGATGTTGCAAAGAACAGCAAATGTTAACGTAGTGTCTGAACGCGACAGACAGTTGGAACCATATACACCCAAAAATCATTTCGTTCTTATGCGAGATTTCGGAATATTATTCAGTCGTCTGTTGCAAGTACTTTTATTTCACTTTACCGGTTTCGACAAATTACTTTCTCATCTTCAGAAGCCTTCAGTATTAGGGATATTACAAATCTTTACACCTTGGCTATAAATTTATGTAAAGCATAAGAAGCACAGGGTGGAGCAAATAAAAGTGGCCCGGAGAGTGGATATTGTGGTGTCACCGTCAGACACCACACTTGCTAGGTGGTAGCCTTTAAATCGGCCGCGGTCCATTAGTATACCCCTTACCCGCGTGTCGCCACTGTCAGTAATTGCAGACCGAGCGCCACCACACGTCAGGTCTAGAGAGACGTCCTGGCACTCGCCCCAGTTGTACAGCAGACTTTGCTAGCGAAGCCACACTGACAAATACGCTCTCATTTGCCGAGACGATAGTTAGCATAGCCTTCAGCTACATTTGCTACGACCTAGCAAGGCGCCGTATTCAATTGATATTGAGATTCTATTAATGTATCATCAAGAGCGATGTTCTACAAATGTGGATTAAAGTTAAGTATTCCAGAAGCTACGTACTTTTCTTTATAGCATTCATTACGTATCCTGTTTCAGACCTCACGCCAGCCTGCGTGAGTTTAAGCGCGTGCCTTTCGGCTTCCTCTCATTGTGTCTAGGCTGTCTTGTCTAGACACAACAGATATGATTGGATGTGAATGTATACACATATAACCACATCCCGTCACGCGCACACCACATGTACGCCCGGCATGTGATCCACACCGGTTCAGACCGTAATGCAGGCAGTGTGAGTGGAGTAGTGCAAAGCGAACCATGTTACTCACAATGGAGCACCGGGAATTCGCTGTGGAACGTTGCATGGCAACAGAGTCGTTGAAACGGTGTGGTCGATTGTTTCTTGAAAAGTGTAATGTTGTCAAAGTGTCAGCAAAGAATGCCATGCAATGCTTAGTCCGAAGATGGCGTCAGACAGGCTCTGTTTTGAACAAGTTGAAATACATTCCGAAACGTGTCCGCACACCAGAAAATTTGGGTGCAGTTCACTAGAAAATACTTCAGTGTCCTACCAAATCAAGTCACAAGAGACCAGCATATGACACCGATCATACGGACGGATATTCCACCTTGACTTGCACATGCATTCCTTCCGAGTGTCTATCGTTGATGCATTAAAACCAGCAGAAGCTCCTCAAACCCTCCAGTTTTATAAGTGGCTGTTCACTGACATAACAACGAATGGCTTTGACACGGACCTGTTCTTTATGACTGATGAAGCCTGGTTTCACCTGAGTTGTTATGTCGTCTCACAGAATCGCAGGTTATGGCCAGCGGAGAATCCGCATAACTTCCACGAAACACCATTGTATTATTAGAAGGTTGGGGTTTGGTGTGCAGTGTCTGGGTGCCGCATATTGGTCTCATCTTCCTTCCCTAGACGCTGACTTCGCCGCGCTACATTCCCAAGATTTTGTAACCATTTGTGGCAGCATTAACGGCAGAGGAAAAAACCTACGGTTGCTTCCAACAGGATTGTGCAACTGCTCATACAGCAGGAGCCATTTACACAGTCTTCACGTCTGACAGAGTTGTTAGGAGAGGTCAGTCTGGTCGCGGCCCTAGCTGGCCACACAGGTAACCTGTTCTGTCAGTGTACGATTGCTTTGTGCGGGAGCGCTCAAATCTAAGGTGCATCGCAAAAACCCTCATAGTCTTCAGGAACTGAAGTACAACATTTCGGATAAGATCGCAGCAATTCTAGCAGTACAGCTTCGACCCGCTCAGAAACTTGCTGATCAGGACCCAGAAATGCGAAGAGATGAATGGTGTTCACTTCCAATATTTTCTATAGTTAGGTTAGTAGTGCATATGCTTTTGTATATGTTTCTTACTCCTGGAACAACAGCATGGCAACCGGCCGCTGTGGCCGAACGGTTCTAGGCGGTTCAGTCCGAAATCGCGCTGCTGCTACGGTCGCAGGCTCGATTCCTGCCTCTGGCATGGATGTATGTGATGTCCTTAGGCTAGTTAGGTTTAAGTAGTTCTAAGCCTAGGGAACTGATGACCTCAGATGTTGTGTCACATGGTGCTTAGAGCCATTTGAACCATTTGAACAGCTTGATATGTACATAGAAGTGATTCAGGTACTGTAAATTATCAATCTGTCAATCTGTGTTTACAATATTATACAATAGGTATATTTTTGGAGACATCATGGCATTATGCTTCTATGAAGGAGATATTGACATCTGCTGAACAAGTACTAAGTAAGTTTCTGTAATACACTATTCAAACAGAGCATTATTACCGCCTAACTAATAGCCGATATGTCCATCTTTCGCACGGATAAAAGCGGCGACGCGTCGTGGTATGGAAGCAAAGAGGCCTTGATAGGTCGCTCGAGGAAGTTGGCACCACATCTACGCACATAAGTCACTTAATTCCCGTAAAGACCGGGTAAGGGACATGAGCTCTGACGCGACTTTCAGTCACATCCCAGACGTATTCAGATCTGGCGAGTTGGGGGGGGGGGGGGGGTGGATGGAGGGCGAGCACATCAATTGAAACTCGCCGCTGTGTTCCTCGAACCACTCCATCACACTCTTGGCCTTGTGACACGGCGCATTATCTTGTTGAAAAACGCCACTGCTGTTGGGAAACACAGTCGTTATGAGAGGTTGTAGGTGGTTTGTAACCAGTGTACGATACTTCTTGGTCGTCATGACGTTTTGCATGAGCTCCACTGGACCTATGGATGCCTACGTGCATGTTCCACAGAGCATAATGGAGCCGCCGCCAGTTTGTCTCCGTCCCGCAGTACAGGTGCAAGCAGCTGTTCTGCTGGAAGATGACGGATTCGCGCCCTTCCATCGACATAATGAAGAAAGTATAGGGATTCATCAGACCGTGCAACGCTCTGCCACTGTGCCGACGTCCAGTGTCAATGCTCTCGTAACATTAGCACATGCATGGGTCGTCGACTGCGAAGGCCCATCGTTAGGAGCGTTTGGTGCACTGTCTGTTCATACACACGTGTACTCCGCCCAACATTAAAGTCTGATGTTAGTTCCGTCACTGTTCGCCTCGTGTCCTGTTTTACCTGTCTGCCCAGCCTACGACGCCCGTTGTCTGTAATGAGGGGTGGCCGCCCAACCTCACGACTTCTGGACGCGGTCTCACCTTGTTTTCGACACGTGTTGAAGACACTATCCACAGCATTTCGTGAACGCCCGCCAAGTCGTGCAGTTTCCAACATGCTCGTGCCGACCCTCCGGGCCATCACAATCTGCTCTCTGTCAAAATCAGATCGCTCATCTTCCCTATTCTACGCACGGACAACAAGCTCGCTGATATTACATGCAGCGTGCGTGTGTCTGTGTAGCAGTCATTCCTCGCCAGGTGACGCTGCTATCACCTGGAAGGGCTTATATCGATAGTAGATCTGTGGTCATCATGTTCTGACTCATTAGTGTGTACTTCTTATACTTCACGCAAATTTATAGTCAGGGTCTGAAGACTTATAATATCCCTCATTCTGTAGGCTCTCTGACGATTAGAAATTAATTTGTCGAAAACGGTAAAGCGAAATTAAATTATTTGCAACTGACGACTGAATTTTATTCAGAAATATATACTACAGCTGCAGAAAATTATAGCTCCGGATAAAATAATAAATACAGGAGGAGTCTTTTTTTTTTTTTTTCAAGGTCCGATCTGTAGAGAAATGCATGGTAAAATGTCGCTGTCTGAAACCGGCGCCGAGGCAACTGTGGTGGACCCTAGGCCATAGATGGTAGCTGTGAACGATGGCTGCGGAGGTGTATACTTGCGAATAGACGAACAGCTGCTGAGCTACTGACCGCCCATATTAAGGAGCTACCAAACAGTCTCTCCTCAACGACCATTCAGTGAACGTTGCTGCGTATGGGCCTCTGCAGCAGGCGCTTTGATAATTCACAGATAGTGGCTACTGTTTATTGGGGACTGTCGCAAATGGACGCCCACTGAGTGGTAACAGGTGGCCTTCTCAGATGAATCGCGTTTTATGCTCCATCAGCGTGAAACGTACTTGTGAAAACAAACAGGTTGCAACAATCGTCAGAAGAGTCCAGGCTCGAGGAGGAGCGTTGTAGTCTGTTGAATGTTTATGTGGCATTCCCTGGACGACCTCGTTATTCTGAAACGCATAATGGATCAACACAAGTACGCATCTATCGTTGGGGACCATGTCCACATATACGTGCAGCTTGTTTTTCTTCTGCAAAATAGGTCTACCAGCAGGTCAATGCAACATGTCATACAGCTCGCAGTGTACGTGCGTGGTTCAGAGCATCAGAATGAGTTTATCGTACTCCCCTAGCCACGAAACTCTCCGGAATTAAACTTAAGCGAGAATTTGTGGGACCACCTCAGTCGCAGCACAGCTAGCCGTTGCACAGGAGTCGGCATTGCACCACATCCCTGTCGCTACCTTCGCTTTGAAAAAGGTCGTTATTCGGGATTTTGATAGGTGGTCACATTAACGTGCTGTGACAGTGTGGTATAACAAGTGTTATACTCAAAATGTCCTCTGTTTTGTAATATAAACATTCAGTGTTTACATTGCAAGACAGAGACATGTTGGTTGCAACACATAGTAACACATAGGTTTGTGGCGCGTCCCAGGTGACGGATAGGGAAGTGCTCACCGGATTACCGGCGGACTTGAGTGAAATAAAATAGCTCTCGCGGACCAAACACTCCCACTACGGTTAACAACTACTAAATCGGAGCTTGCTCCAACTAAGGTTGACAACCTTCGAAAGTCAAAAATGGAATGGTCTTTTAGGAAAAAAATTCCACCGTCGTGCTCAAAAAGGCAGGAAAAGGCTACATCGGATTCGGTGGGTAGTCAACTAGAAGACAGCAACGAATCGGAGCGTTTGCAACCATCAAAGAGCACACTAAAACACAAAAAGAAGATTAAACACGAGCAAATAAATTATATTGAAACACGCAACATAAACTCACTACTTCGGACCGGAAAACTCAAGGAGCTCACAGGTGAACTAAATAAACAAAAAAATTTTAATAACAGGGATCCATGAAATGAGAAACACCACAGAGGACCCATTCGAATCACAAGGATACAGAATTTGTAATGGGAAACCAGGACCGAGGGCAATGAAACAATGTCCCCAGTTTGGAACAGGGTTTTTAGTAAACATAAAAATAATAGATTCAGTAACAGATTTCCAAGCAGTATCACCAAGAATTGCGACTCTAAGCTTTAAAACAATGAATAAAACCTATACAATAATAAATGCTAATGCCCCAACAATGAAAAAAAATTTTCTGACAAAAACAAAGGAAGAGGTAGATAAATTTTGGGATCTTCTAGAACAAACTGTGGACAGAGTAAATAAAAATAATGTAAAAATCTTATTGGGAGATTTCAATGCTCAGTTGGGAAAAGAAAGGAAATGTAATGATATAATTGGAAAAAGGAGTCCACATCAATTTACGAACAAAAACGGCCAAAGACTTGTAGAACTCTGCAGAGAACACAACCTTATATCTAAATCGACATACTTTAAGAGGAAGCCAAGTAAACTTAAAACATGGAAACATTCAGACTGGAGGAAGGGGGAGTGGCAGCTAGACCATGTCTGTATGGACAAAAATTTTCATAAGGAGATCCACAAAGTTAAAGTACTGACAGGAGTAGACACAGTCTCAGGCCATCATATAGTTAAAATTAAAATCAAATTTACTCCATTAAAGAAGAGAACCGGAAAAACTAATAAAATAAAAAGGAGGTTTGACCCACATCAGCTAATTAAAAATAATAAATACCGACAAATAACACAAACCATCAAATTAACAGATGATCTAGAACAACTAGTGCCTAATCTTAAAAAAGAAGCAGAGAATCTAGCTCCCTTGAACCCACGAAGGAAACATGCATGGTGGACATCATAATGTGACCAATTCCATGAAGATAGACACCAAGCATGGTTAAAGCTTCAAACACATAAAACTGAAGAAAATGCTATCAATCTAAAAAATGAAAGAAAAAAATTCACACAAAATATTAGAAGAATCAAGAGAGGATTCCATAAAGATATTATAAACTCTATACAAGGTAATTATCATAAAACGAACTCCAGGAACTACTATAAAATCTTTGGGAAACAACTACAACAATATGAGGCTCCTACACTAATACTGAAAGATGAATATGGAAGACTGACACACAGTAACAAGGAAAATGCAGAAATCATGGCAAAGCATTTAACAAACTTCTGAACTGCGAGGAACCCAAAGAACCCTTACAAATCAACATAAATACCCTCATAAAAACCAAACCTAACAAACTAGACCCTCCAACTTTCCAAGAAGTAGAAGAAATTCTTAAAGAACAAAAAAATTATAAGGCATGTGGAGAAGATCAGGTTTCTGTTGAAATGTGGAAATATGCAAGTGACACAGTCAAGACCTCCTTACACATGGGTCTAACAAAAATCTGGGTAACAGAACGATGCCCCGAACATTGGAACACAGCTATCATCCTCCCCCTACACAAAAAGAGAGATAAGAACAACCCAGACAACTACAGAGGAATCTCTCTCC
Source organism: Schistocerca nitens (assembly GCF_023898315.1). Taxonomy (NCBI): domain Eukaryota; kingdom Metazoa; phylum Arthropoda; class Insecta; order Orthoptera; family Acrididae; genus Schistocerca; species Schistocerca nitens. The sequence continues at coordinate 524,834,921 of NC_064616.1, read as the reverse complement.
TAGATTGCACATACAAAATTCTGTCCAAGATCCTATATGAAATAATCAAGGAGCACTAACAACAGGGGTTAGGGGAATATCAGGGAGGTTTCAGACCATGGAGAAGCTGTGCAGAGCAGATAATTAGTTTAGAATTGATTATGACATACTACAAGAAACGGAACAAACCATAACATTTGTAGATTTTAAGAAGGCGTATGACTGTTTCCACAGACCTTCATTATTAAAAATTTTAAGAAATCTAGGACTCCATCCAAAGCTAATTAAAATAATACAACTCACTCTAACCAACACCAAATAATAAGTGAAGTTTAGAGGAGAAATTTCGGAACCATTCCTCATATGCCTATCACCATTACTGTTCAACTGTGCACTGGAGTACATAATGAGAGAATGGTACAAGGACAATCCAAAGATGATAAGAATTGGAAGTGCAAAAGATGATATTAGCTTAAACTGCTTGGGAATCGCTGATGATCTTGCTCTCCTAGCCAACACCGTTCAAGAAGCCAGGTAAAAGTGAAATCACTACAAGAAATAGCAGAGAAAGTAGGCCTTAGAATATAATTTGAAAAAACGAAGATTATGCTAACTGATCCACAACTTGCAAACAAAATTACAATAGGAGAACAGGAAATCAAAATTGTTGATAAATTTAAATATTTAGGCGAAATAATAACATACAATCTAAATGAAAAACCATCATGGCAGAATAGAATAAAAAAACTGAACTATGCAAATTACATTACCAAAACTACATACAAAAAAAGCCTATCTATAGATGCAAAATTAAAACACTATAAAAGTTACACAACCAGAAATAACTTATGCAGCTGAAACTATCTTCAAAACAACTAATACAGCAGAAATTGACAAAATACTAAAAATAGAAAGAAGAATAATTAGGACATGTATACATAAACAGTATAAAATAAATGGACATTGGAATATAGCATCAAATGAAACAGTATATAAAAAATAGAACCAGTCATGAGCACGATCAGAAAGAAACGCATCTCATTCTTTGGACATCCGATGAGAACTCCGGAAAACAGAATTAGTAAAAAAATAATACAAAAATTGTGGAATAGCAAGAGCGACTTCAAATGGATCACAGAAATTATAGAAGATATAAAAGAACTCCAAATTACAGTAGATGACCTAAAAAACAAGACAGAGAAAACCAGAATACTGCAACACCCGCAAACCAGACTACAAATGAAAATCAATGAAAGGAGTACAGAAAGAAAGAAAATATCTGAAAGAATGAAGAAATATTGGGCAGACAGAAGAGCAAAACACCTTTCATATAAGAATAGGCTCTAATAATTATATTACATAAATATCATATTAAGTTATTGTTGAGCCATATTGTGTCCCTGTATAACAACTTGTTTACAACTTTGTATTTTTGACTAAAGTGGTCCAATTAAGGCCAGAAAATTAAATAAATAAATAAAATAAATAAAACTGTATTATTTCAGTGTTTACATTGCAAGTCAGAGACATGTTGGTTGTAACACATAGTATACTATTATCATCACTGCAACAACTACATCGAAAACTCCATTTTTCTTCTACCCATACAGGAGACCCAATGTCGCAGGCATTGTCTGGGAATTGTAAAGTTGTGACTTGGAATAGAAAATGAGTGTTAGTAACTACAGCAAGCACTGATACTACAAGAACGTGAAATATTTCCCTCGTTTGACTTTTGTATTAATCTTCTGATGTATGCTTGTCGCGACTGGTGTTCCGTCCTTTCAGTCCTGTCACCTTCCCTGTCCATGTCCCGCCTGCGCTTTTCTTCTGTCTGCAAAATATGTCCAGTTTCATCTGTGAGGACTTTATTGGTATTCTCCTTTGATATCGTGAACAACTTCTCGCGTATTGTGAACTGCAGTTTGAACATGAGTAGAACGTCTAGGTACAAATATCTCTCATAGTTGTCACGAAAATTTTCTTGAGATCTTAATATCAGCCTCATTCCAGAAAGGCTCGTCAGAGTGAAAACGTTGATGAGCTGATGACGTCGTTTTGTTAACCAATAATGGCCCAAGAATTCCGTTTAGTATTCGAGTGCGTATTCAACATATACCGGCCTCTATCTCTATATATGCTACAGGGAAACAGATTTTTTTTTCTGCTTACAAATTTATGAAAGGATTCGTTAGAACGTATTTACAAAGGACATGTGATGTTATTTATCTCTCAGATCGAATTTGTGAAATGCACCCTGTCCCAGGAATACTATGGTAGGCACAAGTAGCAATTTTTCTACTATATTGCCTACTTTACTTACGCATAATATCACTTACCTTCTACACTCTGTTTCATCTTCCTTAAGTCTTGCCGTAACTAACTATTCATCATCTATTCTTAATGTGTATTTACCGGCTTTCAAATTTGTCATCCAATTTTCTAACCGAGGGAAAAGGCGAGGTGCTTACACCATTGGACTCGTCTTAGGGCAAAACGGTCTTTATTACCCGCCAGACCAATTAATTTTTTCCGTGAATCCCTAAATAATTTAAGGGAAATATCAGCACCAATCCTTCAGTGGGACCACGACCTACACCCTTCCTTATTTCCTTCCATCCTTTTTCTATTCCTTCCTTGCTGTCATCTATTTTTTACCTGAGCTGTATCTCATCCTCTAATCGCGTCTTCCAGCCTTGCAGTTTTCTAGGTCACTCAACACTGTCTGCCTCAAGGAATTAGCCGAGCGGTCTCAGGCGCTGCAGTCACGGACTGTGCGGCTGGTCCCAGCGGAGGTTCGAGTCCTCCCTCGGGTATGGGTATGTGTGTTTGTCCTTAGGGTAATTTAGGTTAAGTAGCGTGTTAGCTTAGGGACTGATGACCTTAGCAGTTAAGTCCCATAAGATTTCACACACATTTGAACATTTTTCAACACTGACTCGACCTTGCAATGGTCGATATAACTCGTGGTTTCTGCGTCGAGAAGGGGCTCACTGACTGGGGTCTCTATCTACCAGCTTCTACTTTGGTTTCCCTCGTTTCTTTCCCAGGCACTATCGATTTTTTTCTTGTCTCCCACATTCTGAAAATGTCGAAGGTACAAACTCGTAACATATTTTGAGTTTTAAAATTGCACTGTTAATACACAACTTTAACCCTATAAGGTAATCTTAGAATACAGTTAAACTAAGAATCTAGTTAAAAATTCTGTTTTGACTATTGACGGAAAACCACCACTTCCTCTAGGGCTTTCTCAGTAACGTCTATATATATTCTGTTTAAATCTGGTAAAATTGAAGTTATTAACCGTTAAAAGTTCTTCTAGTCGTCATATTCTGTTCAGACGTTGGCTGCAGTCGGCCAATTCCAGTGCGAACAAGGTTGATACTATTAGCATATTGAAGTTTTCACTGTTAGAATTCTTTAAAAAACACAAAACTGAGGACCACCGTACCTCTTTTCCGCAGATGCTAAGTTTTTGCCAGTAATGGGAATGAATGTTTCTTACTGCCGTCGCCAATTGAAATCCTCCGGCGTTTGCATAATGGATGTACTTCAAAGATGACAATTCCCTCCAGGTCTTCTGTGTATAAAAACAGAAGGCTACTGTACATCTCTAACCATCACAAAGCGAGACAGGTGGACCTGGCTTACAAGCGCACATGACTGAGGGATTATTAGGCTGTCATCAGGAGAAATTCCGATCTCCGCCGCCTTAGAACGCTGAGAGAATTCAATGGCGACAAATGAAAATTTGTACCAAGGCCACGATTCAAAGCCGGGTCTCCTGCAGTCTCCTGCGCTGGCAGAGTGGTTAGACACATCTGCACCGACTACCGTGTCACGGAATATTTTATGTTTGGCAGCGATGTCAATCACAGCAATGGTGTCTGTTCTTGCGGACATACCAGAAACAACAAACACCATTCATATGAGTCATAAGAATTTCAGTCGCAGAAAGAATTCGCGAGATCCGTCGCCTTTTCTTTATGCTAATCTACAAAGTTTTACTGTCTGCTACACAGCATAACAGGTACTGAACACAACGAGACCCCTCGCATTTTCTTTATGCTAATCTACAAAGTTTTACTGTCTGCTACACAGCATAACAGGCACTGAACACAATGCTACGAACATAATGTCAACTCAAATGTCTTCGAGTTTACCTTGCAGGAATAAAATAATGATGCTAGTTGGACCAACGTTAATAATTAACATTAATGAAATTTAACCAAAATCAGTTCAACAAACCATTCTACCACAAAAAGTCGAAGGAGAAACAGTCATTCACAAGAATTAGAACAAGTAATAATAAATTTTTTTCGCGATCACAAGAATCAGAACAAGTAATAATAAAATTTTTTCGCGATGTGTGGTTTTTATAATGACAGATTTTCAACCGATCTACAATTCAGTTTTTTCACACCGCTTTAAGCTTTTCACTAATGACTTTTTTCTGTATGTTTGTCATCGTAAATCAGTGAATTATAACAGCAATAAGACTTCAGATGATGCAGTTCACTCACTTCAGACACCTCTGACCCATTGGAATGAAACGACACTTAATCACAAAGAATTCCGTGAATTAGATGGCAGGCAGAAAACTACCGGCAACTGCAAGTACTGCAAGTTGCTGTCACTTGATCATAAGAGATACAGGATATGGATGTTCGGTTGCTTGCTAAGCCAGCGATGACGACAGAAAGTTATGTCACACAGATGAAGGTGAGGACACGTGTAACACTCGCACTCAGGCTAGCTGACATAAACGAATCGACTGATCTGAGTTCTATCTTAGATATTTTTTGCCGTAACGTATATGCAGGAGATATGCTCGTGCCTTCTGAAAATGGACGCTTAAAGTGGGAATTGAACCCACACATAGCCCATACCTCTCGCTCTCGAGAACCATCACCTCTGGCGGGCTACGGCCATCTCAAATGCCTTGTTACATTGGTGTCTGTGTTGTCCATTTTAACATGCGACTTAATAAAATACGCTTCCTTGTAACAAAATTCTTCATCGACAAATCCGTCAGTCTGATAGATGAAATGAACTTAATTTCTTGAAATATATAATGTAATCTCTTTTGCAGGTTGCAAGGGTGGCTGATGATTACTGCTGAGTAGTTGCTCTTCCAAAAAGCAGTTTGTACGTGCAAACCAGTTGAGTCTGTACCTGTGGTTACTCGTTCTTTAGTTACACGGGCTATGCAACGCTCTGTTTAGAAGGAATGGCTCGATATACTCACAGGAACGAGCGGCGCATGCCTGGTTTCATGTCCTGCAGCTAATTCGTAGAAATTAATAACCTTTAGCTGTGATCCTGCAGTAAAATAGTCTATGCATTGACTAGAACTGTCAGGTAATCAATTACACACAAATATATAATAAAATATGAACGAATAAAAAGGGGCTCCTTTCTAGCATCTGTAACTGATGAAGACGACAGAGAACTGTGTTGAATAACGTTTATTCAAGAAAGGACATTTCAAATAGATGGGAGGTGGTCCTACGATACTCAGTTAAAATAAAGTCAGAAAATACCCTTATAAAATGCAATAAAGCAACGTTGAGAGTGTTAATAGAATGGTAGAAAAAGCCCCAAACTAAATATTCATCAAATACTTGCGAAAGCTAAACCCATTTAGTGATCACAGTACACGAAAAATTCTCCACCGCCGGCCGCGGTGGTCTCGCGGTTCTAGGCGCGCAGTCCGGAACCGCGCGACTGCTACGGTCGCAGGTTCGAATCCTGCCTCGGGCATGGGTGTGTGTGATGTCCTTAGGTTAGTTAGGTTTAAGTAGTTCTAAGTTCTAGGGGACTTATGACCTAAGATGTTGAGTCCCATAGTGCTCAGAGCCATTTGAACCATTTTTTTGATTCTCCACCTCAAAATCGTTTAGAGTTCAACATAAAGATTCACAAATTAAGACAAGTGATACGAAGAATATTAACTGATATTCTGTCTTTTCTCAGTTCCGTAAATCAAGTGGCAAAAGTTAGAGTCCTACTCTGCGGAACATTCAGATGTTTTGAAATATAAAATCCCCTCAAAAGTTAAGAGTGTTTCAGCGGCCGTTCACCAAACAGAAACAGTCACCTATAAGACTAATTCCCGCACGTTACTCTAGATGGGTCTGCATTTTTCCGGAGTTCGGCATCAAATTTCCAAGATCGCTCTCTTGAGTTCTTCACTCGAGGAGTCCCAGTCTACTACAGCGTTCCGCCGATGTCCAACTCTCATTGACTAACGACCGTACCCACCAAGAACACATCGTTTCTACATAAATGATTTGGCTCATCTTAACCGCATTCATGAACTAAACTAATATATTGCAACAATTTTTAAATCAAGAAATCTTATAAACATTCTGTCGTCAGGCAGTTTACAAAAATTATAAATAAAAGTCTGCCAAAACTAAATAAGCAAGTATTCTTCTGCAAGTGCATTCAAGATAAATAGCAACAGATTGTCGTTACATATTATTTAAAGAATTATTTATATCTTTTTGAGTGAGTCATATTTTGTTTCTCTTTTCAATTCTGGTGTGCGACTGACCACTTTCATATTATCACATTTTTAATAGCACTTGCAGTGAATAATTAAAAAAAATTACTGACAGAGTAGTGAACTGTTTATTAAATAACTACAGACATAAGACAAAATATAAGGTACTGATGCTGTGTTCCTCTTCTGTGTAAATGTGGAAGATTCAACGTTCTGATATTCATTTGGTTGACAAAAAAGATATAAAAGTCGTAATTAATCAAGAACTAAAACAGAATTTAACTGTGATTTATTGTCAAAGTTGAGAGTGCTGTAATTTGGACATCTTTAAAACTGTCTGACATTCTGTCATTTCCTGTTGCATTGTGTGTCTTACTAAGCTACCATCCATTGCTAAAATTTCCACTACTGTGATTAACCATTATCCAGTCCTTTGCTGACACCTTTGTACCTTATAAACAGTCACCTGCGTCATCTGTGGTCTGCCCTGAGCCTTGGAGCAACTGGCATTCAGCCATACATCAAATTCATCTTATGTCATAAGTATTCTAGGAGATGGATTAGCTTGCCTACATACACATTATCTTATACACTCCACTAAATGTGCCCCCACAGTTAAGGGGAACAGGCAAATTTCTCCTACTATTACCTTTTTCTCTCTGTCAGTTCTAAATGACATATTTTCTTAAATGTAATTGAATCTAATTACTGAAAATTACCAGAAAGAATTATATACTTTAACTGACTAAAAACAGTGGTGCACGAAAATTGCTTTAAATTAAAAATTAAACAAGCAAAGATCAACTATTTCAGAAATTTAATAATTGAAGAAAATTAGAAATTAAAAATTAGAAAATAGGAATAGAAGTCGATGATTAAAAATTTAAAAACTTACTAATTAAAATACTAAAAAATTAAAAATTTAGAAATTAGAAATGTAAACTAAAAAAATTTAAAGTACAAATTTTAGAAATAAAAATATTTAAAAAATTTAATAATTACAAACTTAAAAGTAAAAAAAATGAAATATTTAAAAATTAAAAGCCTAACGTTTTTACTGTTATAAATGCATATGCAAAGATGAAAAATCTTGTGTTTTTTCTTATATTTCTCAGAAATAATTTCATCTTGAATGAACACCAAGAGTATTCTTAAATTGAAAATTTGAGGGATACTATAAATTTAATAAAAAATGTTTAAATTATTTTATATTTAACCCCTTCATCTTCAAATATATAAAAGAAGAGAAGAAACTGGAAAGAAATAGTTTTTGTAAAATTGAAAATAGCTGTGAAGTTTTTGAAATAAATGGAGATACATCATTGAAAGAAATATTCCATTTTCTACTAATATATTTTTAAAATAAGAGTATGAACTAATGAAAGTAAAATTTCCATTTTCTACCAATATATGTGGGAGACACAGACATAGATAACAGTTTCTCAAAATTTTTCTTGTAAAAGCATTTTAAAAAAAGATTACAAACTAAAGATATAAACTCAACAGATCCTATTCACTTATTGAATGTAGTAAGACTGAAACCTTTGTAGTAATTAAAGAAAATATTTGATTACAAACATAGTTTTTAATTTTGTGAGTACATACCGAAGACAAATAAAAAATTTTATATTCCATGAAGCACATAATTATTGGACTGTTACAGAAAATGGTATAATTTAAAAATTTAGGGGAGGAGAAGATAATTTTAGCAAAATTGTAATTTTCTAACATGAGGTTTTGTGATGAATTAAATGGAATTATTGGATTAGAATTAGCAATTAATAGATGTATTCCCTTAAGAAATTCATCTTACAGTGAATTACCACAAGGAGTTAAAGAGAAAAGCTTGTATTAAAGTAAAAAATAACAATCGACAGTGTTTTCTGTGGTGTTTAGCATCAGCATTAAACCAGCAGATAGACAGAAATATAGAAATCCTAATAGAACAAGTAATTAAAAAGAATTATTTAAATAATTTGAAAAAAATTGACAATATTTAATTTCCTGTTGCCATTAAGGATATTCCAAAAATTTAGACTAAAATTGTGGTATTGTTACAAAGGACACAAGAATTCATAACAGTCAGAAGCATGAGACTAATATTAATGTTAATTTTTTAAGAAAAAAATTCTTCCAATGAAAAATATTGTCATATACAGCTATTAAAAATAACAAAATCTGAAAAAAAACGTGTTAATTTATTATATTTCAGATATAAAATATGTATATCAATTTGTTTCTAGTCAAATTTCTATAAATGGGCATTGAAAATTTATTTCTGATGTGTGTTTATTATGTTTAATAATGGAGAAAAATTTTATGAGTAGTTAAAAAATTGTATATTTAATAAACCAGTAAAGGTAGAATGACCAGAAAAAGATGAATACATTGAATATGAAAATTATGAGTTTATCAAAAAGGTCCTTTTTTATTAATGTAGATTTTGAGAGCCTGTTATTAAAAATGTATAATTATGAACCAAATCCAGAAAACTGTTTTACTATAAAATATGAAAATCATGATATGCATGTCTTTTGTTATTACATTACTAAGTTTATGGACATTAGAAAATCCCATTTACATATAGAGGATCTAATTGTCATAAAAATTTGTAGAATATCTAAAAAAAAGTTGAAGCAATTTGACAAGTTTGTGCCAAAGAAGAAGAAATGATAACTTTAATTTCTGAAGAACAATTAAGACATAGAGAATCTAAATCTTGTCTTTATGTGACATTTATTATTCAAAAATATGAAATTGTTTTAATCACGATCACTTAACAGGAAAATATATAATTCCATTTCATAATAATTATGATTTAGAATTAAAACTTAATAACTTCATACTAATTCATTTCAAAAACTTATCAGGATATGAAACTCATTTATTTGCAAAAGAATTTCATCATGGCAAAAAGAAATATGTTTAGGTAGAAAAACTGGAAATCTGATTCGCTGGTACTTTTAAATTTACAGCTTTAAGTTTTGTTTACCTTTCCCTCAATAATGAAAAATATTATAAAATTTTTGCAGATGATTTAATAAGTTTAGTAACTAAAAAAAGTTTATTCTTATGATTACATAGAATATCAGGAAAATTTGAAGAAAACGAAGTTCCACCAAAAGAAGTATTTTATGCTACTGAAAGATTGTGATATTAGTAAAGGACATTATAAACATTCTAAATTAATTTGGGAAAAGTATGTTAAAAATTTAGGAACATATCATGATTTATAACTAAAAACTGATGTTTCAAACAATTTTATAACAACTTAAGAGTTAGACCTTTCTTGGTATTACACAGCCCCATCATAAAAGAAGGTTGTATACCTGGAAGAATCCTGGAGATACTAATAGGTATCAGATAGATTATATAATGGTAAGACAGAGATTTAGGAACCAGGTTTTAAATTGTAAGACATTTCCAGGGGCAGATGTGGATTCTGACCACAATCTATTGGTTATGAACTGCAGATTGAAACTGAAGAAACTGCAAAAAGGTGGGAATTTAAGGAGATGGGACCTGGATAAACTGAAAAAACCAGAGGTTGTAGAGAGTTTCAGGGAGAGCGTAAGGGAACAATTGACAGGAATGGGGGAAAGAAATACAGTAGAAGAAGAATGGGTAGCTCTGAGGGATGAAGTAGTGAAGGCAGCAGAGGATCAAGTAGGTAAAAAGACAAGGGCTAATAGAAATCCTTGGGTAACAGAAGAAATATTGAATTTAATTGATGAAAAGAGAAAATATAAAAATGCAGTAAATGAAGCAGGCAAACGGGAATACAAACGTCTCAAAAATGAGATCGACAGAAAGTGCAAAATGGCTAAGCAGGGATGGCTAGAGGACAAATGTAAGGATGTAGAGGTTTGTCTCACTAGTGGTAAGATAGATATTGCCTACAGGAAAATTAAAGAGACCTTTGGAGAGAAGAGGACCACTTGTATGAATATCAAGAGCTCAGATGGCAACCCAGTTCTAAGCAAAGAAGGGAAGGCAGAAAGGTGGAAGGAGTATATAGAGGGTTTATACAAGGGCGATGTAGTTGAGGACAGTATTATGGAAATGGAAGAGGATGTAGATGAAGATGAAATGGGAGATAAGATACTGCGTGAAGAGTTTGACAGAGCACTGAAAGACCTGAGTCGAAACAAGGCCCCCGGAGTAGACAACATTCCATTAGAACTACTGATGGCCTTGGGAGAGCCAGTCATGACAAAACTCTACCATCTGGTGAGCAAGATGTATGAGACAGGCAAAATACCCTCAGACTTCAAGAAGAATATAATAATTCCAATCCCAAAGAAAGCAGGCGTTGACAGATGTGAAAATTACCGAACTATCAGTTTAATAAGTCACAGCTGCAAAATACTAACGCGAATTCTTTACAGACGAATGGAAAAACTGGTAGAAGCGGACCTCGGGGAAGATCAGTTTGGATTCCGTAGAAATGTTGGAACACGTGAGGCAATACTAACCTTACGACTTATCTTAGAAGAAAGATTAAGAAAAGGCAAACCTACGTTTCTAGCATTTGTAGACTTAGAGAAAGCTTTTGACAACATTAACTGGAATACTCTCTTTCAAATTCTGAAGGTGGCAGGGGTAAAATATAGGGAGCGAAAGGCTATTTACAATTTGTACAGAAACCAGATGGCAGTTATAAGAGTCGAGGGGCATGAAAGGGAAGCAGTGGTTGGGAAAGGAGTGAGACAGGATTGTAGCCTCTCCCCGATGTTATTCAATCTGTATATTGAGCAAGCACTAAAGGAAACAAAAGAAAAATTCGGAGTAGGTATTAAAATTCATGGAGAAGAAGTAAAAACTTTGAGGTTCGCCGATGACATTGTAATTCTGTCAGAGACAGCAAAGGACTTGGAAGAGCAGTTGAACGGAATGGACAGTGTCTTGAAAGGAGGATATAAGATGAACATCAACAAAAGCAAAACGAGGATAATGGAATGTAGTCAAATTAAATCGGGTGATGCTGAGGGGATTAGATTAGGAAATGAGACACTTAAAGTAGGAAAGGAGTTTTGCTATTTAGGGAGTAAAATAACTGATGATGGTCGAAGTAGAGAGGATATAAAATGTAGACTGGCAATGGCAAGGAAATCGTTTCTGAAGAAGAGAAATTTGTTAACATCGAGTATAGATTTAAGTGTCAGGAAGTTGTTTCTGAATGTATTTGTATGGAGTGTAGCCATGTATGGAAGTGAAACATGGACGATAACCAGTTTGGACAAGAAGAGAATAGAAGCTTTCGAAATGTGGTGCTACAGAAGAATGCTGAAGATAAGGTGGGTAGATCATGTAACTAATGAGGAGGTATAGAAGAGGATTGGGGAGAAGAGAAGTTTGTGGCACAACTTGACCAGAAGAAGGGATCGGTTGGTAGGACATGTTTTGAGGCATCAAGGGATCACAAATTTAGCATTGGAGGGCAGTGTGGAGGGTAAAAATCGTAGAGGGAGACCAAGAGATCAATACACTAAGCAGATTCAGAGGGATGTAGGTTGCAGTAGGTACTGGGAGATGAAGAAGCTTGCACAGGATAGAGTAGCATGGAGAGCTGCATCAAACCAGTCTCAGGACTGAAGACCACACCAATAACAACATGATCATTTTGGGACACCTTGTTACAAATATTGAATCCAAAAGTGAAATCATTGGACAATTATGATGCAGTTTTGATTGTTGTAAAAGGAATAGGAGACAGAATATCCCAGTGTTGTAAAAGATACGTTACAGAGAATCATAATACATGAAAAATCTAAATAAAATTCTTCTATTGAATTTTTAATGCATGTAGATGCCAATAATTTATACAGTTGTACAATGCTTTAAAAATTACCTTAAGACGTTATTGAATGGGTATAAGCAAATTAATTTGACAGTATAATTTACACATGTTGCTGGCGTGATTTCTTTTTATATACATGGAGCGTTCAAACATAAATGAGCCATAGCCATACTTACAGAAACCAGTATCTGTTTGTTAGAAGTATTGACCGTGGCTGTTGAGACGCTTGTCCCACTTTGACAGAAGGTGGTGAATGGTTGTCTCATAAGATTCCTGCGGCTGTGATGTTAACCAGTTCCGAACGTACAGCTGGACGTCATCGTCTCAGGTAAATTGTTTGCCCCTTAGAGCCTTTTGCTAAGCGATCAAATCAAAACGACAAGGTAATCTTCCCAGTGGGGTCAATTTGCTCCACAACAACGCAAAATCCTCATATGGCCAACACAGTCGTGGCACTCCTGCAGAAATTCAAATGGATGGTTCTTGGCAGCCCTCTCACCCTGAGATTACGCCATTTTTGGTTCCCTTAAAAAGGCTCTGAGGGGAAAACGATTCACCTCGGACGACGACGTCTAGCTGTATGTGTCGAACTGGGAACTGGGAATTTTATGAGACAGCCATTCATCACCTTGTGCTACAGTGGGACAAGTGTCTCAACAGCCGTGGTCAATACTCCTAACAAAAAGGTACTGGTTTCAGTAATTATGTCTAAAGATCGATTCTTTCTGAACGCCCCTTATACAACGGACATTTAGGTAGCATATTATGCATACTGTTCACCATTGCCTGCACAACTATTACTTATAACTATTATAATTCTTACAATTTTTTGTTTTAGAAATGATAATCTGTGTTTCTGTTAAAATATTGTGCACCTTCACCATTGGCTATGCAGTGTTGTCACTAGTTTATCAAAACATGCTCATTGCTAACTCTTACCATACACCTATATTTCTCTACCCCATCCATGAGGCTAGGTAACTGAGTGTGTTACCACAACAAAGTAACTGTAATTCTTCTTAGCTGCCATTCTGTTCTGATGATAATGTTAGCTCATGTGAACTATGGTATTAGTATACCATTATTTTCTTTTAAGCACCACATTTTAACTATTAGTCCTTTCAAACACACTCTAAATTTAATGTGACAAGCTAATGTTTTGATTCTTGTTATAGTAAGTAAGTTTTAACGATGTAGTGCCCTACTTAGCCCCTTTACCTTCCCTCCTTTCTCTTACTGCCCCTTTCCCGTTACATTTCCCTAACTTTCAAGGATTTCTTCCCCTTCCAGTCCCCTACACTTACTACCTTCCTTTCCGCTTTTCCCCTCCCCTTTCAAACTTCCCCTCCCCTTACCCTTCTCTCCCTCCCTATGAGACTACCCTCCCACCCCTTCCCCCTGGTTCTTGGATTTGTTGTTCCATGGCATGTATAATAATTTTTTGTATGGCTAGACCTGAATAGATTAGTGAATGGTATGTATTTGGTATAAATAGAAAGATCCATGGGTACATTGTGTTAGCTCATTGGCAGTATTGAGCAACTTGTAAAACATAATGACAGTCTAGGAGGATTACATATGTTTGTAACATTACATTTGTCAATACATGTAATTTATATTTGTGAAATAAGTCATATCTTTGTATATGTATCAGGTGGAAAGATTTACCTTTGTTATTCTTATAGCATATAATATTCTGTTTAAATTGTGTGAAAAAAATTTGATAAGACTAATTTCAAAATATTTCAATATATCGCCAGTTAATACAATGGAGCCACCTGATATCTACACAACAAGTTAACAACGGCTCTGAGGTGTCTCAGTGCAGTTCACATGAGGCCATCGATATGGCGGATAGTTTTTACTCTATTGGTGTAATGGATATTGTACGTTTACCTTTTATTCAGTTGTCAATCCATCTGGGAGCATTTTGTTTTAGAAATGACAAACTGTGTGTAGATTTTTAATGTATTTACACTTTGTTCCCAAAATTTCGACAACAAATGAAAGTGAACATATATGAAAACATATGTAAAAGATTTTCTAAAATTTAGGTCATCCCAAAATATGGTTGTATCTTGTGCAGATGGCCTGTTACCTATTTTCTTTTCACGTAGTGTAATATCAGTCTGAAGATGACAGTACGATTCTGTCAAAAAAAGTTATTGAAATAAGGACCTTAAAATGAAGCTATCTTGGCTTTCACAAAAAATTTAATTTGACTCCAAAAAAGTAATCAAAATATCAGAGCCTCCTCATCTTTGTTATATTATGGCATGAAGTCAAATGCTAGAACGCTATTACGCAACGACAATCAAGAGAGGCTGTGAGAAGAAGTCAGAAAATTGGATGTTGACTGGCCTTCCCTCCTGGACGACAACGCTGCAGCAGTGCGCCTTACGTGAAGAGGACATAAGCGACCTGACTGACAGATGATGGCCGAGCTCTATAGCAGCTTCAAGATTAGACACATCGATAGCAGCGTTAACGAGTCGCTTGTACTCTCTATGCACCAAGGACTTGGGGATCTCTCTATTGATGAAGATTTATTACCTCATATGTCACCCTTTGCTTATGACACGTATGTATAACTGTCAAAGTTAAGAATTGTAATTTTCATATTGTAATAAAACTCATTAATACGATTTGTTTGATTATTTGTCTGCTGAACCGAATATGCAGACTTCCTAGACACTACATGTTACATTTTTGAAGTAGATTCACAATACCCAAAGAATATATGTGATTTACATAAAGATTTACCATCAGCATGTGAATATACAATTGATCCAGGAACTAATGGAATAAAAACAGTAACTACTTTAGACAATAAATGTATTATGTTGTTCATTATAGAAATCTTAAAGAGTATCTGTCCCTAGGAATGAAAATAACAAAAATTAGTGAAGTTTCAGAATTTAAACAATGTAATTGGTTGATGAAGTATATAGACTATAACATAGATATGAGGATAAAAGATTGGTAATGAAAGGAGTTTCACCATCATTAAGACATTATGGAGAATACGAAAACGATAAATCAAATAGAACCATATAATTTATGTCTGAAAGAACTTCAAAAGGAATTATGAAAAAAGGAGAAATGATAAAATCAGGGAAGAAAGAAATAGAAAATTGAAAAGAAAAATAATGGGAAAAATAAGAAAATAGTATTGACATATTCAGTAGCTCAAACAAATTATGAAGATTTGAGAATACAACATTAATGATGTTAAGATTATTTGATTATAAAATAAATATAATTATTAGGTTGTTAGAACACTAAGAAAAAGATTCCAAAACACATACATGAATTAGAAATAGATATCTAAATCATTAAGACTTGGATATCATCAAAATACAATTAATCTACAACAACAAAATTTAAAGAATGTAAGAATTGAGTAACATCATAATTATTTTAATATGTTAGATATGCAAGAACTGTTTCTTAAGATTTAAGAAACAGAATCCTTTAATTAGTTTCTAATTAACTGTTATGTTAGCTCCACTAAAATCGGCCTCCCTGGCTAGCCGTGCAGTCTAACAGGCTGCTTCCTGAGTGGGATGACGTTTCGGTCCCCAGCACGAATCTTCCCAGTGGATTAGTGTGAAGGTCTGGTGTGTCAGCCGGCCTGTGGAACGTCTTTAAGGCGGTTTCCCATCTGCCTTGGCGAACATGGGCTGGTTCCCCTTATTCCACCTCAGTTACACTATGTCGGAAATTGCTGCACAAACGCTGTATCCAAATGCGTGTACAGCATAATTACTCTACAACACAATCTTTACGAGTTACACATGTCTGGTATGAGATGTTCCCAGTGGGGTCGAATGAAGGCTAACCGACACAATAACTCTGGATTCAGTATGAGGTGGCTGTGGGGTGGGTGGACTTCTGTAGTCTGTTGTAGGGTTGTGAACCACTGAGGACGGGATGAAACCTCTCCATTGTTTCTAGGTCCATGGTTCAATACACAATACACACCACTAAAAATATGAAATTAATATCTTCATGACTAATCTTTATTTCTAAGTCCTGAATTTCTACATCATGAATTGGAATAATGAAAGGATATTTCAGGCAGATTAAAACTCTGTGCCGGACCAAGACTCGAACTCGGGACCTTTGCCTTTCACGGGCAAGTGCTCTGCCAACTGAGCTACCCAAGCACGATTCACGCCCCGCCCTCACAGCTTTAATTCTGCCAGTATCTCGTCTCCTACCTTCCAAACTTTACAGAAGCTCTCCTGCGAACCTTGCAGAACTAGCACTCCTGAAAGAAAGGATATTACAGAGACATGGCTTAACCACAGCCTGGGGAATGTTTCCAGAATGAGATTTTCACTCTGCACTAGAGTGTGCACTGATATGAAACTTCCCGGCAGATTAAAACTGTGTGCTGGACCGAGACTCGTACTCGGGACCCGAGCGTTAAAAAGTTGCATAAAAACCAACTATTCCCACAGTTTTAAAAGTATGGCTCATAGGAAAAAAGTCTTTCCTTGAAAACTGTTGAATTATCACTTCATTCAAATAGATGACCATTAACAATTAATAAAATTTTATTTAATTAAATGACAGATATTATCCAAGGATAAGAATCGCCAAACATGAATTAAAACATAAGTATGGTAAGTTTTTGGCAAATTCTATTGAATGAACTCTAATAAGACCAGCGGATGTGGATAAACAACATTAATGATCAGTAATTACACTTTATTTCCAATATGGTTAAATTAGGATAAAATTAATCCCTTATATATTTAATCTAAGAGTTTAAATTCAATAAATATTCAATATTTGTAGAAAGATGTAAAAATTTGAAGATAAATGTAATGACAACACTACTGCTTTTATTGAGATTATTGGTAAAATTATACTACTGGAATAATGTGATGGTAATTCTGATTTTACAGTCGAAAATCAGGATGCAGTTAATTAAAAAAAGGAAAAAAGGAATACTTTTTTTTCCCATACATACCCCAAAATATTACAACAATTAGTAAGAGAAAAAACAAATTTTTTAGAGTATTTTTAGATGAGATGATACAAAATTTATTATCAAAAGTTTTTTTCCAGAAGGGTTTGAATTTCAGTGATTTTAAAAGAAATCTGTAGTATATATGGGAATTATATCAAATTTCAATCTCTTAGGATAGATAAGACAAAGATATTGAGGAAAAATACAGATATAAACTTATAAATTTTAAATTAAGATTCTCATAAATTTTTATATTATAAATTAAAACAATATAATAAATGTATGGGAAGAAACTAAATTTTTAAGAAAATATTTTTTGTATAACATGAGCCAAAAAATTTATTGTAAATTATGTCAAATTGATTTTAAATCATTTTTAACTATAGAACATTTGATAGGTAAGAAATTTAATGTAGGTATAGATTCTATGACAGAATATGATGATAATACAATTTACTGATCGATTAAATTATTTGTAATTAACAAGTAACACAAAGGCCAAAGTCTTTCTTTTTCACAAAAATTATGATTGTTTGTTATTATACCTTTATTGTGGTAATTATGATTTACTCAAAGGAAATTGTGATAATTGTAATTTGCCAATTATAGTAAAAGATTATATAGAAGTTTATATCTTTTTTAAAGTGCCCACAAAACGAAATAAAAAATTAAAATATCTCATTCAGTATTCTGTGTTGCATATGGTAAGTTAATTTTTCCTCCCATAAAGGTAAAGTATCATTACGAGTTTTGTATTTAAAAGTAGGACACATATTTATTTTATTTTTTGTGTAGCCTCAATATTTTACTGTCAAAACATATTTATAACATAAATATTTTTTCTAATAACATTATAGGTATTTATATCAGAAATTCCTTTGCATTGGGTTATTCGTTTAAAATCACAACATAAATGATAACATTTTAATACCTTTTTTTTTGATTATCTAAATGCCACATTTCTTAAGGAAAGTCTTCATGTATATCATTTTTGAATTACTATTCTGTAATTTAACATTATCAAGTAATGGAAAATTAACGAACTGATTATTTTTTCTTGTCTGTACAAGACATCAAAAACGAATTAAGGCAAATCTAATTCTACTGAATTATAATTATTTGTTCCATCTAATTCAAAATTCTTATTACATAACAGAGCAATTTCTGTAGTTGTTTAATAGATAGAAAGATACTGTTATTTTAGAATTTTTAATATTTTTGCCCTAATTTGAGTGCACACTAAGGATAGTATTTAATAATAGATACTCTCATTTCTGTATTTTCATCAACAGTTATTTCTTCTTTTGGAAGAGTGTCTTTTATTTAAAACCCAGCATCATTTTTATCTGTCAATTTAGGAATATATTGTCCAGTGCTAGAACCCCACATAAAACTTGCAGTTGAATCTCTTTCCCATATACAGACTTTATAATTGTTATAGGACCCATCAAATATTACTAAGCGATAAAGTACTTCGTTTTGTTGACTTTTTATTTTACTATTATTAAGGATGTGTCCTTCCATATAACAGATGAAACTAAAGTTGATAAGCGTGAAAATAAAATAAAAGGATGTCCTAATCTAGAGGGAATATGATTTCCTTTTTTATAGTTACAAAATTAAAACAAAATATTCGATTAACTTTTACTAGGTTTCCCACTCAATCTTGAGTAATTTGAAAGATGAACTAGAATAATGTTGAAACTTATAAATAATTGAATATGATTACGATGAACCCTACCATCTCCAATATTAATATAAATTTCTACATCTTTATTAGGAATCTTCAACAATCTTTACTTTTCTCACTAGGTGGAAAAACTTAAGTTCATAACTTTCGAATTTGTACATTTATAAGGATTAAAATTTATAAATATTAGAATTTTTGAATTTCAAGAATTACTGTGTAATATATATTTTGGTATCCAGTTACGATGGCAATTATCAGAACCCAAGTGTTTAACAGAAAATTTACCATGTACCTTTTTAAAACAGTTTCTATAAGACATTTTTCCAGAATGTTTGTTGGTTGTAATTCTTGCTCTTAAAAATTTCCTTTTACTCTTCTGAATTTAAATATTTTTAATCTGCATGTTATCAGAATGGAATAAATAATACTTTTTATTTCAAAAATTTCTGTTCAGTTATTAGCTGTGTGACCTTTTTCCAAAAATTCCTTTAAATGCAAAATAGGAGATAATTTCGGTTTATTATTGCACAGAGCGTAACTTTATCTAAATTTGTGGAGTAGGAGACAATGATGTGGTGTCATTAGGGAAAATATTCGTTTTTCGTATTGGAAATATGGAATTCTGTGAGCAAATGGAAGTATTGTCGTCTGTCGGACAAGGTTATTCTGTGATTTTTGGACTTGACTCCCTGGATAGGCATCATGGGAAAATTAATCTTTCACAGCGCTGAGGTGTTACCAAATGAACTGCGTACACATGCATTAAGGATAGTTACACATGACAAAGTACCTGCTGGTAGAGGGAATGTAGTTTGGGTATCGGCAGACGCTGATGTTCCACAGGAAAGATGATGTGTGGTTGGGCCAATACAGAACAATGAGACATTGGATGAAATGCATTGTTATATAAGCAGGAGTCTTGCACGCATATCAGCTGTTAATGGGTAACTGATGATTCTGGTTAGCGTGGACAATTACGAAGCAGATGAAGTGGATCTTCCCAAGGGTTTACTTATAGTGAGTACTCGACGAAGAAGATATCAATGGAACACACGGCGATCGTGGCATCAAACAATCCGTTAATGCATATGTACTATGGAACAAGGTTAATCACTTGAAGGATGGAGAACGAGCAAGCATGGAAGCTTTATTGTTGCAATATATAGATTTAATTGATTCGAATGGTCCACTACCAGCAACACCGATCACACAGCATTGTATACAAACAAGGGTTAATTCGCCAGTGTATAATATTGGAAAGCATTTACAACCACTAGTTAACGACTTCATTGACCAACAGCTGCGTAAGGGTATCACAGAATATAGTGATAGTGCTTGGTCCAGCAATATAATCGTAGTCCCTAAAAAATCAGTTGATGATACAAAAAAATATATTTTTTGTTGCGACTATCGGTTTTGAAATGTGCGAAATACAACGGATGCATATACAATTCCTAACATTACGGATATGTTAGACAACCTAGGAAATTGTAAGTATATTTCAACGATAGACCATCGAAGCGGTTACCACGAAGTAGAAGAGTTTTCGGATGATACACGTAAGACAGCATTCACAGCCAATTCTGGACATTACCAATATCGGAAAATGCCGTTTTGTTTGAAGAATGCTCCTGCTACTATTCAGAGGTTAATGGATGGTGTCCTTCGTGGTTTAAAACCCAAGATTTGTTTGGTCTACCTGGATGATGTAATAGTATATTCAAAAACAATGGAAAAACACATTAAAAGTTAAAATGAAGTGTTAGTAGGTTACGAGCAGCATGTCTCACTTTAAGTGTAGAGAAATGTCATTTTGTGCAAGCACAAGTAACGTATCTAGGTCATGTTATTACAAGAGACGGAGTCAGCTGTATGTGATTTTCAAGCCAAAGACTACTAAGCAATTGCAATCTTATCTTGGTTTATGTAATTACTACTGAAAAGTTGTAGAGTGTTTTACTGAAATCGCATGACCAATAACCAGGTTGCTTAAAAAAACTAGTTAATATTAAATGGTCCCCAAAGTGCTGAGAGGCTTTCGACAAATCTTAGAAAATTTTAGTGTCACATCCTGTGTTAGTGTTTCCTGATTTTCAATGTGAATTCATATTGGCATGTGACGAATCTAATATTGTGTTGGGTTATGTATTAAGTCAAAATATAGTTGGGTATGAACATCCAGTGGCGTATGCCTCCAGACAGTTAAATAAAGCAGCAAGAAATTATTCCACAACAGAGAAGGAAATGCTAGCTGCCATATATGTAGTTTCATATTTTCGTTGTTATTTGTATCGTGAGCGATTCAATGCTTCTCTCAGATGATTACTAGAGTTAAATGATCTGCAAGTAGTCTGTTTAGGTCTGTATGTTGGTAACGCCACGCAGCGCTCTATATGAAAATCACTGACTGTACTGTGTGAAGTCTGTGGCTGGTTTTCATTGTTGGAATATTTGCTATTGTAGTGATGGGCAGTTGGATGTGAACAGCGCGTAGCGTTGCGCAATTGGAGGTGAGCCGCTAGCAGTGGATGTGGGAAGAGAGATGGAAGAGTTTTGAGAGCGGACGATCTGGACGTGTGTCCGTTAGAAAAACGAAATTTGTAAGATTGGATATCATGAACTCATATATATTTGAACATTATTAAGGTAAATACATTGTTTGTTTTCTATCAAAATCTTTCATTTTCTAACTAGGCCTATCAGTAGTTAGTGCCTTCAGTAGTTAGAATCTTTTATTTAGCTGGTAGTATTGACGCTCGCTGTATTGCAGTAGTTCGAGTAACGAAGATTTTTGTGAGGTAAGTGGTTCATGAAAAGTATAAGTTACTGTTAGTCAGGGCCGTTCTTTTGTAGGGATTATTGAAAGTCAGATTGCGTTGCACTAAAAATATTGTGTGTCAGTTTAGTGTTGATCAGAATTAGTAAAGAGAGAAATGTCTGAGTACGTTCAGTTCTGCTCAGCTGTTTGAAAATCAAATGACATGAGAGGTTTATCAGCACTGTAATTCATAAATTTTTCTAAGGGGACGTTTCAGATCCATCAAACCAATTGGCGAGATGGGCACAGAAATTAAGTGAATTCAATTACAAAGTGATTCATAAATCAGGAGCTTCAAATAAAAATGCTGACGTGTTAAGCAGAAAGATTGCAGCTTTACAAGTAATGGATTTTGATTGGATGGACAGAGAGTGCGTATTACTTCACACGCATATGCAGTCTTAAATACAGGGTGTCCCACTCAGACCTCCCTGATTTCAAAGACCCAGAGAAAAAAAAACAGTAGATGCAACAAGGAAAAATGTACCACATTGCAGAGCATCTCAGAAAATTTATTTATTTATCATCAACACAACTGTACATGTGAACCATTTATAGCACGAGGAATATCGAGTCTATATTCAAATTCTTGCCAAGTTCTTTATAATATTTCCTCTGTTATTGTTGCAATTGCATTAATGATATGATGTCGCAATGTAGGAATATCGTCCACTTTGGTCGCATACACGAGGTCCTTCACGAATCCCCACAAGAGGAAATCAAGCGGCGTAATTTCGGATGAACGTCGTGCCAGGCAATGGGTCCTCCGCGTTTGCTCCAACGATTGGGAAATTTCAGATCCGGGTATTTGCGAACAGAAGATGACCAATGCGGTGGAGCTCCATCTTGTTGAAAAATGATGTTGGGTGGCAAGTCTTGTACCTCAGGGTACAAAAACTGCTCCAACGAGTCCAGATACACTGACCCATTCACTGTTTGTTCCGCAAAGAAGAACAGTCCAACAATCCTGTCGTGCATTAGCCTGCAGCAGACGTTTCGTTTCGTTTAGTTTAGTCTATCATGAACATGTTCAATGACAACATGCGGATTTTTCTAACCCCAAATCCGAACATTATGCCTATTAACCCTTCCTGATAGACGAAATGTTGCCTCATTTGAGAATAAAGATCTTACCAGGAAGCTGGCGCCCATATCAGTATGGTGCAGTATATCCGAAGCGAATTGTTGTTGGTGTGGTTTGTCGTTCAGCGTCAGATGTTGCAGAATTTGCACTTTGTAAGTACACATACGAAGATGCTAGTGAACTACACAAAGCACTATCGATCAAAATACATCAAGTTGCCTAGATGCTTGACGAATTGACTTAAGTGGGCTTCAGAGTAACGTTTGTCTGATGTCCTCCACAGTATCTTCTGAAACTCCGTAACGTGCACCTCCAGAATGTTTCAGAACACTTCCTGTTGCCAGAAACTTTCTATACCATTCCTTAATTGTTTTCACATCAGGTGGATCACATTCATACACGCGACGATAATTTCTTTGGACAGTAATCAGTGATTTTGTTTCTGAAAACCACACTACTGCTTGCACTCACTGCTGTGGAGTCACCATTTTCACTTCATGCGACCCTGCTGCACTCTGGCGACGATACTTGGCACTTCTGATGCGGGAATATAAATTCTTCGAAATGCTCTACTATGTGGTGCATTTTTCATTGTCATATCTACTGTGGTTTTTCTCTCCTGGGTCCTTGAAATCAGGGAGATTCGAGTGGGACACCTTGTACAAGAGGGCTGGCTATGCAGAACTACAAAGGGTGGACCAGGTGTTGTCATTCCTGCAGCGCTTAGACAGCAAGTGTTACGTCAGGGTCATGACCGTGTTTTATCAGGTCACAGAGGTAAATGTACAACAAACTGATGAGTAGCTGGAAGATACTGGTGGAAGACATGTTGCAATTATGTAGTGCAATATGTAAAAAACTGTGTTCTGTGCACACAACGATCACATTTAAGTCATCAAAAGATTGAGTTAAAATTACTACCTGAAGCAGATAGACCATTTTCTTTTTTAGGATTAGACATTCTGGGACCTTTCAACAAAACACCTGCTGCAAACAAATATGTTTTAACAATGTTGGACCATATATAACGTTTTTAGTTTATGGTAGCTATTCCTGATCAGAAGGCTAGTACAGTAGCACAAGCAATGTTGAACAGTTGGCTGTTGAAGTAAAGTATATCTGAAACTGTTATTATAGAGCAGAAGTTGGAACTCTCGTATGAAAAACTGAGGATTCAGTTGCAACAGATAACCGAAATTTTACCACGAGCATCAGTATGAAGGAAGTGAGGTTGGTTAGAGGCAGGAGGAAAGCTATTAAAAACGGTATTTGCGACAGCAGATAATGAGGATATTAAGAACATCCACAGTAAGATTCGGAGTGTACAAGAATTAGAGGTGTATACGAGAACAAAAGTGGAATGGTACACAACACAAACAGGAAGTATGGAGCAAGGACTACTCAATCTGACTGGAACAGTAAGACATTTAACAGTTGAATTAGAGGAGCATACACATGGAACCAGGTATGTTTTAAATAGTGATTTAGAGAAGATTCAAACTCTGTTGAGTAGTTTAGATGATAGAATGTTAGTAGCCACGTCACTACACACTCTAGCCAACATATTAGATGATGCAAGAGTAGAAGTGGGACATTACATGAGGCAATACACCATGCTGCGCATGGGCCGTTGAGTTCAGCATTAGTAAGTCCACAGCAAATTCTCGTAGCATAGCAACAAGCACAAAGAGACTTTCCTGGAGGATTGCAGCATATTGTACCAATAACTGGTAGGAATATAGCTTTATTTTATGACATATTTATTGTAGAAGTAACCACTGATCAAGCTAAGATACTTATTAGAATTAAATTTCCAGTTGTAGGAATGAATGCACTATATCATTGTTACACGGTACATCCATATCCAATAAACTGGTGTAAAATTCAAAAATGGGTACAGTTACAACCACGAGAAATGTTATTAGTTTCTAAGAAAAGAGATACTGTTGTTGTCATGTCCATAGCGGATTTCAAAGACAGCGTTCAGGAAAGAATTATTACTTGTCCAGCAAGGACGATACAAACCAATCAAAAGTCATGTGAAATGCAACTTCTTAGAGAAGTTAGAAGCAGCATCGTGTGAGAAAAAAGTTTTAGCACCACAAACGGAATTTCAAAGAATCAGAGATCACTGGCGTTATTCTAACCATGAGGCCTTGGGCGTCTTATCACGGTCCATGCGGCTACCCCCGTTGGAGGTTCGAGTCCTCCCTCAGGCATGGGTGTGTGTGTTCTCCACACCATAAGTTAGTTTAAGTTAGATTAAGTAGTGTGTAGGCTTAGAGACCTGTAACCTCAGCAGTGTGGTCCCATTAGACCTTACCACAAAAGTTCAAATTTCCTTTATTGTATGGTTACGTCAGAAACAGTAATCATTACTTGTTACGAAAATGGAAAATCTACAAAAATTGTGCCATTAGAATTACAAGGTAATGTATCGCTAATAAGTGGGACTATATGCGTGATAGCAGGAAGACAGTTTCACCTTCCAGCTACCATTAAGGGTACAACATTGATTAACGTGTCCAGACCAATGTTGTATTGGCCAGAGGAACCCCTACACATTCTATCCCACCAAACCCTAACTTTTATCAACAACTCGTTGCATTCAACTTTATTACAGTCGATAGACAACTTGATAAATTACGAAAACCAAGAAATCTCAGTAAACCAAATACTGCAGCATGTGAAATGGTATCATACAAAGCGTAGGCAGAGGACAATTATTTACGGTTTGTCAACTATGAGCGTAATCTTGGTCCTAATGTTTATTTGTTCAATCTGCTTCTGTCTCAAACGTAAGATGATACATTCAAGTGACATAGAAAACTACCAAATGCCAGTAAAATAGATACAACCTAGTCATAAGATGGAAGCATAAAACACAACACTGTAATTAGATAAGCATAGCAGATTTAACTAAGATTCAATATTTCATTGTAACATAGCACAAGGAGATATCTAAATTAATGTTTAAGAATATATAGGCTAACAAAGAACAAGTGAAGCTGAAAATTGGGGACGAATTTTAACAAAGGGGAGGAGTGTGTTACAGCACAGAGTAATACGGGTTTCAAGTTCTAAAATTTATAACGGGCTTCAACCACCTTGACTTAAGATAGGCTACTTACGCCACGATTACTGGTGGACCACGAAACACGACTATGCAAGACAGACAGGCAGCACAGTCTGCAACTCTGCAGCAGCAGAGTGAGGGGGAGCACAAGCGGCGGGAAAAAGAAAAGGACAGGGACTACGGAAAATAACATGCATGGTCGTTCGCGCATTGGGATGCCGCAGGAAGCAATAGACACGGCTAGGGAAAACACACATAGACCAATCCACCTAGCTACTAAGAGAGAATTAAAGCAAGGGTTGCAGAATAAGGAGGCCATATGCGGTCATCTCTAGTAAACTGCACGTCACAGAACTACGGAGAACTCCTTAAATACTGGAGCCCCAGCGCCAGGTAGGGGTGCACGGTTCAGGTCAATGGGAGCAATGGAGTCCGTGTCGATGACATTTCAAATGTTCAAATGTGTGTGAAATCTTATGGGACTTAACTGCTAAGGTCATCAGTCCCTAAGCTTAGGCGCTACTTAACCTAAATTATCCTAAGGACAAACACACACACCCATGCCCAAGGGAGGACTCTAACCTCAGCTAGGACCAGATGACATTCAGTTCCAAGACCATGTTGTTTTAGTAAGTCTTGTCCTAGATCAATCACCGCAGTACCAGCCAGACGTGAACTGCCGCAGAGCTGAACTCCACTAACGAGCATCGTGCTGTGTCACACCAACCACTACTGATGGGAGACCTGAAGAACTACCAGCAGCAGTGCAGTATGAGGTGCTGTACTTTCAGAGTGTGGGACGAAAGACGACGACCAGGGTTCCTGGTGGACGGCCGTCTTGTACGCCTAAGCGCATCCAGGTGCAGGGCCTACCAGGCCGGCTGCACTGGGTTCAACGCCTGCTGCCTACACCACACCGCAGATGGGGTGGCCCAGGAGAGATGAGGCATGGAGTGGGACCTAGTACACTCCCGCAGGCGGTAGCAGCCTTGTCCGTGACCAGGGCAGCAGGCAACTACGGCCAACCGTGCGCCACCCTTTACAAAAGCTGTCAAAATGAGCGATTCACCGAATAATCATGTTTTCTTAGCCCCACGAGCGCTCCCAGACGATTCCTAACACCGTGCAGAGGTGTCATCCGCTCGGTCCCTCTGTAAAGTGGCGTCAGAAATGTTGATTCCACTATTTTCATCTGGAGGTTGGGCATCGGAGGTTCTCCACCTCAACGCTTGCAGTAGATCACTGTACCGAGAATCCAGACTTCGCAACAGGAACTGTAAAGTGGTGAGCATCATATAAACATTTATTCTGTTCTGGTGGCTATGTCACGGGAAGGAGGAAATGGTAATTCTACGTAACATTGTTTGTAAGTTGTGTTCATTAGCATGTGTCAAGCTGTTTTAAGCCATATAACTTGTTGTGTCAGTGACTGGGTCACGTCTAAGTGTTAGCGTTAACGTATGCAAGGAGTTTGTCTAAGGGGAAATTTAAAATAGACTGGGACGGCAGTGAGAATTTGAATCGAGGAGGGCAGGTTTGTCAGGGTAATCCGTGCAGTTGTGTGAACTGCTGTCCAAAGGTAGCCTAGTGACTGACTCAGCTCCCTAGTAAGCAATAGACCCGGTTTCGATTCCCGACCTTGATACATGTTTTCACTTGCCGCTTCAGTTTATGTACAGGAAATCTAATCTGCGTGAGGCCAGTAAAATGTCTGAAATTGTGCCATTTAGTTAGTTATACATTCGGTCATCAGGAAACTTATGTTCATCTAGTGTTTTCTCATATGTATCACAACACTAATTATCACGCCCTCTGTTAAACCCCTCCCTTCGTGCCATCGCTATTACTTAGGGAACTCGCAAAGACAAAGTAAGACGATCTTTCATAAATTTGCAGTACCATTTTACTGGCTATCCTTTTTTCCTTTATTGAAGTGATACGACAGACCATATTTCTCAGGAAGTTGGTAGGCAAGTTTCCTTAAATCGGTAATAGTTATTCCGAAGGAACTGGACTCTAAATTAATTACATGCCGTGCTAATTGATCTTCCATCTCTACTTTCATATCAGTAGGTCTTCAGATTTTGATATTTTATTTAAACCCCTCAGATGACGCCGCAGCTTTGGTGTATTATATCACCCACATGCTTCATTAAATCCAGTTTCACCATTCCAATGTTTCAGTAAAGCTTCGTCAATATCCTCCTGCTTCTACTTACCATTCGCTTTCTTCGTCATATTCATCAGTTGGTATGTAATTTCAATCAGGGCCAAATACAGTGCTAAAATTAGCAAAAATAGGCAGCTCAGTCACAGGGGAGTTCGATTAACTCATCCTTATGCTCTTTGAACCACGCACATACACTGCGAGCTGTGTGACACGTAGCATTGTCCTGCTGATAGATGCTATCATGCCGAGGAAATACAAACTGGATGCAGGTTTGAACACGGTCCCCAGGGATAGATACGTACCTGTGTGGGACCCATTGTGCCTTCTAGTATGACGTGATCAGCTAGGTAATGCTACGACCACATTCCCAAGGCCATAACCATGCCGACGACTTTTGGTGGGTGTTTTTCTTTTTCAGACGTTTCACACCGTATACGACAGCGGCCATCCCTTAGACGGAGCATAAAATGTGATTCGGCTGAAAGGCTACCTGTCATCATTCAGTGGATGTCAGGCTGCGGTGTTGGCGTGCAAATCCCTGCATTTATAGCTCACAAACAGCAGTCAAGTGAGCGGGGGTGCATGACCAGGCGCCTCCTGCGGAGGGCGATACCTAGCAGCGTTCGCTGAACGGTTTTTGAGGAGACACTGTAGGTAGTCCCTTGGTTCATCTGGGTCGTCAGGTGCTCAACAGTTTCACTTCTGTTCGATTGTACACATCTCCGCAGCCGTCATCACTCCTGTCATTTATGGCCTGTGGTGCTCCACAGTGGCCTCGGCGCCAGGTTTGGATAGCACCATTTTTTCCATGCGCGGTGTACCTTAAGCACGGCGGCACGCCATCAGTTTACCAACTCAGCTGTTTTTTAATGTTTCCACCTTTGGCGCGAAGGCCAATAATCATGCCCTCTTGGACGTTGCTCCATTTCCGCGTTGCGACAACGACTACACTGCTTTCCTCATCCCCCAGCATGCTTTATATACCTCCTACTGCTAGTGCTGCCGCCTGCCATCTCTGAGTGGATACTGCACGTTGACATCGAACATAGGCCGTGGTCACATTGATGTGACTGAACCGTGTATGTTGTTCAAAACAAGGGGAACGTCACAGGTTTCTATATCATGGCCATGGATAGCCCAGTCGCTTGATGTAACCAGTGACTTTACCCAGAGGTCCCACCATACGTCGAGTTCTGCCTTCATTTTATCCCGCATAGCAAATGGGATAGAGCGGTTTTGCCAGAACTCCGGAATTGCTGACGATTTCTATACTATGTGGACCTCAAACTGTTGGCTCTACCCAGAACCTTACAAAAGGTAATCGAACTGCTTCAGTGCCTCAGTTATGAAATGGTACTACCTGAGAGACTAGGTTGATTTCATTGACTATTTCAGTTCCTAAAATATTGGAGGCGTCCAGTTCGAAAATATTTTTTATGAACTGCGAATTGACAAACAGGAGCGTGAGGTTGTGTTTCTCATTTTTGTATTTACCTGCGTCTATTGTTCCTTCAAGGGAATCTGCTGCCCACTGTAAGACAGTACTTAGCTCTGAGAGGGCGGAAAAGCTGGAGGGATGGTGGCGACACAGCAGCTGGTGACAAGTATCTAAATAATCATACACCGCAAGAGCAGAGGACGTCCACAATGCACCATGTAAAAACTCTGAGAGGGTAGATTATTTCATTTCCAGAGTTACAGCATAAAACAGGAAAACCATTGCCTTGTATTCACTATAAATTACGACTCCAACAACATATCACTCTAAGGGCATGCGCATTTACAGGGTGAGTCACCTAACATTACCGCTGGATATATTTCGTAAACCACATCAAATACTGACGAATCGATTCCACAGACAGAACGTGAGGAGAGGGGCTAGTGTAATTGGTTAATACAAACCATAATAAAATGCACGGAAGTATGTTTTTTCACACAAACCTACGTTTTTTTAAATGGAACCCCGTTAGTTTTGTTAGCACATCTGAACATATAAACAAATACGTAATCAGTGCCGTTTGTTGCATTGTAAAATGTTAATTACA
Source organism: Schistocerca nitens (assembly GCF_023898315.1). Classification (NCBI taxonomy): domain Eukaryota; kingdom Metazoa; phylum Arthropoda; class Insecta; order Orthoptera; family Acrididae; genus Schistocerca; species Schistocerca nitens. Next base: position 524,804,767 of record NC_064616.1, on the reverse strand, counting down.
TATTGTAACCCAAAGTTGACGCTTGAGTACCACGCCTCCGCTGTTCGATTGTGTGTATCGGACAGCACCGAATTACGTAGGTATCCAAAGGGAACGGTGATGGACCTTAGGTACAGAAGAGACTGGAACAGCACATTACGTCCACATGCTAACACCTTTTTATTGGTCTTTTTCACTGACGCACATGTACATTACCATGAGGGGTGATGTACACGTTCGACGCGCGTTTCATAGGACGTGGAGGACGCATAAATTGGCCAGCCCGTTCTCCTGATCTTACACCTCTGGACTTCTTTATGTGGGGTACGTTAAAGGAGAATGTGTACCGTAATGTGCCTACAACCCCAGAGGATATGAAACAACGTATTGTGGCAGTCTGCCGCGACATTACACCAGATGTACTGCGGCGTGTACGACATTCATTACGCCAGAGATTACAATTGTGTGCAGCAAATGATGGCCACCACATTGAACATCTATTGGCCTGACATGTCGGGACACACTCTATTCCACTCCGTAATTGAAAACGGAAACCACGTGTGTACGTATACCTGACCCCTCATGGTAATATACATGTGCGTCAGTGAAAAAGACCAATAAAAAGGTGTTAGCATGTGGACGTAATGTGCTGTTCCAGTCTCTTCTGTACCTAAGGTCCATCACCGTTCCCTTTGGATCCCTACGTAATTCGGTGCTCTCCGATACACACGATCGAACAGCGGAGGAGTGGTACTCAAGCGTCAACTTTAGGTTACAATATCTCCGGATGTAATTAACATTTTACAATGCAACAAACGGCACTGATTACGTATTTGTTTATATGTTCAGATGTGCTAACAAAACTAACGGGGTTCCATTTAAAAAACCTAGGTTTGTGTTTAAAAACATACTTCCGTGCATTTTTTAATGGTTTGCATTAACCAACTACACTAGTCCCTCTCCTCACGTTCTGTATGTGGAATCGATTCGTCAGTATTTGATGTGGTTTACGAAATATATCCAGCGGTAACGTTAGGTGACTCACCCTGTGTATATATATATATATACACAGGGCGAGTCACCTAACGTTACCGCTGGATATATATATATATATATATATATATATATATATATATATATATATATATATATATATATCATTCCGTTAGAAGTTTTACGTTTATCGTATCTCACTGGCAGTCAAACATTTAGGTTCACTCGTGCAACATTGTTTGAAGTTCTATGTCACTCTTAATTGTTGTTTGTACAATAAATTCTTACACCACACAGATAACTGCTATCACCCTCATTTAAGGATACTATTTACGTTTAGCTCTAGAGCAGTTTTAGATATTTTGACAGTAGCTCGCACTGTTTGTTTTGTAGCTTTTGGATCTTGTACTTTACGTAATCTTATAGAGTATGCAATGAAGGGAAAAATAAAAGAAAAAGGAAAAATGACGATCTACTTCAAATCCAACACTTGCTGAAATATTTTGCTACACCGAGCCGAGAGCGGCGGCCGTCAAGTGGTACCGAATTGTCTATTTGTCAAATGTGCATTGGCTAGGAAACGAACGTTCACTGGTTATTAGTTACAGCAAGACTTGTATCATGGAAGAGCCGGGCTATAAATGTCCAACCGGTCATACACGTTTTCCTCCAGGTTGCTTAACTCACTTTACGTAAGTACCAGAATGCTGCCTCGAGCTAGGTCAAGGCCAGTTCCGTGTTCTCAGGCCGTTGTGCTGAGCTATCAGCGTACGGAGAGTACACCGCCGCTTGGTACAGAGAGGGAGCTGAAAGTTATGTATTTGGCTTCTATTATGTTGGTACATGCTGCGCAATACCGTACAGAAAGTGTAAGCAACACCGACATATTAATGTTGTTTATATATGATCTTAACTAAGCTGTGTAAGTTTCGTTCAAATAGATAACCGACACTACCATTCGTTTTTATGTTTATCACCGTTCAATCCAGCTATCCCTATTCGTAGCATCAGGAGCCTTGACATGTTCCTGTGTAGGGAAACAACCTACAACAGATAAATGAGGTGATGGGGCTTCCGTTTCTGAGCTTCCAGTCCTGAGAAGCATGTCAGTCATCTGGTAAGAGAACAAAACTGATGGCCTCTTAAGGGAAAAAAAAAGGTTTTAATAAATGGTGAAGTAATAAAGCAAGTAACAAATATTAAATACTTTTAATGAAATACATTACACGATAAATTGATTATCATCATAAGACAGTAAGTATTATTAGACGAACCACATGAGTAAATGTAAGGAAACAGACACTTGGGACTTTTACGAGACACGGTCACTCCCAGATGTGAAACCTGGATAACAAAAATAATGGACATGTTACGAATCCAGTGTGGAAATAAGGTTTATATCAGGATGCACAGGACAATATCGAAAACGAAACACAGACATCAGATTAGAACTGGGGCATACCAGAAGAAAGAGTATGTTACATTTCGTATGAAAAAGTATATAGAAGAAATTTTTTAACCAAATGGCCATAGGGTATGTTAAATACTTATCAAAAGAAAATGCGAGGAGAAAGTTTTCAGAAAAGTTCGGACAGTGTTGAAAGGAATTCAGTTCGTTATTGTGTATGAATTCCCGATCAAACACTTCACACCAAACACGAAACAACGGCCAGAGCAAACGGTATATAAATGAGAGGAACTTGCAACTACAAATAAAGTCAATTTCGTCTACTGTAAAGTTTATGACTAGACTTTTCTGGGATCCAAAACGAATGCTTTGTAATGTTTACTTTGAACAAGGTAAAACAATAATGAAATCCCGCAAGTAATCAGGACAAACTGCATTTAAGATTATATAAATGTTATCCCAGACTGTAAAAGAGGAGAAACACGAAATACAGAAATATCTTTCTTCAGGATAGTGCTATTACCCAATAATGTTAACAGGCAGTGGGAAACAAGCTTTCTAAGTAAGAGTTGTTCGAACATCTAGTCTAGTTGCCGAATTTGGCACCCTCTGGTTTGCACATATTCCCACATCTAATGAAATTTATGACTGGAAAAACATTTTGAATCCAGAGAGATATTTTTCAGTCATTCTAGGGTCGCACTTTGAGCACGCACTCTACTCACTGGAAAAAATATTCGTCAGATCCCAGTGATCTAAACGGGCACTGCATCGAAAAGTAGTTCTTTGTACCGAATGTTCAAAGATTTTAAATTCCATTTCGAGGAGGTACGACTGTCCCCATCGATCTCTATATTGATCGACAATATATTTTAGCTTCGTCATCTACTTCTGAATTCTCAGTGGTTTTTTTACAGTCTTTAACGAGAACTTCAAAAATTCCACCTCAAGAGAAATGAGCGCAGAGGCACTGGCGGGAAACTTTCACCGGGTCGCCGTCGCCGCCGGAGCCGAGCGCTCATCAGGAGAAAGCCGCGCCCACCGCCACTCCCCTCTACGTTTCGTTTCGAAACATCTGCATTCCGGAAATCAATAGAAGACAGAAACTGGACACTCGGACCGTCGTTCTTCTGAACTGCTTGTACGGCCCAACTCGTGGCTACTCTAAAAGAAACTGCTAGCTTTTACTCTTCGCTGTGCTCGTGAACTGTCCGTGTATTCTCCTTTCAGGCTCTTCTTTCGCGCAGTGTATGCTGTGATTAGATAACAGAGAATAGGACTGTCATTGATATGAGAATTTGGTATGCATGCAAGGACTCTCTCATTTATCTGTGGGGGAGAGAGTTGTACCTTGTGACACTTTTCGGATCTTTCCTTCCAGCCACCCCTGTAATATAAGTCAAACATATTTCCTTATACCATTCTTGAATGATGGCATTCACTTCTGATGTGCTACAGTCTTTTTCTGGAATTAGAAAAAGACTCCGGAATACGAAGGTTTTTCCAAATCTGAAAACATGTCCCACGGTATATGGTCATTTAGGTTGCAATCGAGAAAATCTTGTCAATAGTTTATTTAGTAGTCTGTTACATTAATACCCCATTACACATCAATAACCAATAAGAGATATCAAATTAAGCAGAAGTATTATCAAAAACAAGTCGCAAGTTAAATATATTTGTAAGCTGAAGCTATTGGGAACTAACCCAAATCTCCCTTTTCAAGACCGGTAGAATTGTTAAGAAATTAACGAAACGCAAGAGGAGAACACGTGAAGTGTCAAATGTGATTTCCCAGAAACTTCGTTCAGTGGAAAAGGGGTGAAAATAAGCGAATACTCGTCTCGGCTTATCCGTAGATACTCGACCGTTTCTGAAAAACTGACGGTCATTGTTTTCGACGTATTTTCGAGAGACTTTATATGCCCTTTAGCCATGTGACGTCCATAGACGAATTGGTGGGGATAAAGGTGACATTTCGCGAGCGTAAGGTGGGGCTGTAATGGGAGGATGGAGCAAAAGAAAAGAACAAAAATAAAAAAAGCCCACTGTTCAGCGACGCGGCTTATTAATTTTGCGCTCCGTGTTCGAAACACGATTATTATTTTTATTTTTGTTTTTTGTTTGTATACCCTTGTCTGTAGAAGATCACTACACTAAGGTTTTCCAATGTATTTCGATGTAACGTTGTCCTTATTCATCTTCTAATTGTATATCAGATAAATGATATTTTAAAAATTAAATAAAGAGAAAATTATTTGAAACTCTTTTCGGGGATATTCCTGTGGTGTATCTTGATTCGTAATCAACTATAAGCACCAGTTTTCGGAAAAGTGATATGTTATGCGTGGTCTGCTGCGAAGTCATTGCCAACGCTCGAAATCTTCGGCAATGTTAACGAAGTTTCTTTTCAAAGTAAGATTCATACAAAGAAATGTCACTGTGGTATACTTGCCTTCACATGATTCTCGTGGTGTTCGGAATACCTGGTTCCGAATGTTTCTACGATCGATATCATCCAAGGGAATGCACCAAATCTTTAGGAAGAATAAACATATGAATGAGATATAAGAATTATTATAAGAACCGATATGAGAATAAAGCATCGGAATACGAGAATTTAAAAAGATTTTAGCCCCTCGACGGACCACACATACACATAATATAAATGTACGACACTCATTGTGAAATTCAGTTTTAATTTTACAGTTAATGTAACACCACTGTATCACCTAATTTGATAAGAAATATTCTACGGTCAAGCGTAGCTAAATGAAATCAATAAAAATAATATAAACAATAATAGGGTTTCGAACACGGGGCACAAGTTCAAAAAGCTGTGACGCTAACCACAGACCATCATGTTATCTGACAGCATTGCGCGATAAAAGGCACATAAAGTACTTCAAAAACACCACGAAAACTTTGACGTCGTTTTTCAGAAACGGTCCAGTACTTGCGTATAAACCGAGATACGTGTTCGCTTTTTTGGCTCCTCTTCCACTGAGTGAAGTTCCCAGCAAAATTAAGCGATGGCACTTGACATGTTCTTCTTGTCAGTTAATTTGCAATTATCCCACATTCCATGGTTAAAGACCTTTTGTTTCAAGATACAAGATCGTGCACAGCCGACAAAGTATGGCTTTACCGTCTACGCGCTATGTAACTATTTTTAAAAATATGTAAAACTTTACTTGCTATAAAATTCTGTAACTGAAGAACTAACAATATATTCCAAGTAGCTTTTAGTGTCTTATGCGGTACTTTCATGTGTACAACTCGAAAAGTTCACAAATGCTGCACAAGACGCCACCTCGTCTAGAAACAATAAAAACTGTATAAAATGACAGAAACTGTTTATGTCGGTCTCTGGTGCGCATTTCTTCACGTGACTGGAAGTAAGTCACTAGACCGAAGTACCGACCATACAAACTTCTTTTCCTTGGTACACTGTGCCGTAGTTGCAACACCCTCCTCCACCTCGGCAATAATGTTTCAGCATATGTCCTACTCTTCGAAGGCGACAACTTGATAGTCTTCATTTCCCTTGCCGTATCTCGTAAACATACTGTGTGCAGACAATAACACAAAGACGTCTGTAAGAGTTTAACTTCTTGTCAACGTTCAGTTCATAATTAAATTGGATAAAGATATGAAACAACCCTTTCTCTTTTAAAGAAATGTCACGGTATTCATCTAAATGATTCAGAAAAATTGTATAAATCCAAACTCACAATGACCCTACTGATATTTTAATCTTTTTCTTCTCTAGAAACGACTGAGAAGCCTTAAGTGTTAGTTCACATCTTTCCTGAATTTAAGTTCTACGTGTAAGCTGCCCTAAAATACTGCCCTCATCTGGCACCCCTGTCTTATTCCGTTCAAAAGGATGTCAATTCACGTATTCTTGCCATATGGAAGCGTAGAATGGTGTCTACTTACGGCGACGTCCCTTCACCCTTACGATGCAGTGGCATTGTCTCTGACGGTAGAAAAGTAAATAAGATAGCATATGAAAATACATGACTGAAATTCTTCTGTAATTCAGGATCGATCCAAGTGTGGAGACTGTTTATTCAGAACATTAATTCTTTGAACACTTAGTACATCACTCACATTTACATTGATAAAATTGGGAATAAAATGATACCCTGCTCCAGAAATGCTATCAACGTCCAATGAAGTTTGATTGTACACATCACTGAGTGTCACCTTTTAACTGTGTCGTCTTCACACTTAATTTAGGTACCTTATTTTTTGGGCACAGACAGTTTGAGAAGTCTTAATTATTGGTAAAATAGCTATAAGTTTCTGGAATTAAGTCAGTATGTTTACTTAGCCTATATTATTTAGACTTTTATGCGTTACACAACTACGCGCACTGACAAGAAAAGTTTAGCAGCCAGAAGAGGGGAAGGAAGAAAAGAAACTTCACGGGCTGAGATGTTTTGTGATGTTATTTCAGTAATTACAAAATCGAGTCAGATTTACAAAGAACTTGGCAGTATTAGCCCTCTCCGACCGGGATTTATGTACTTTTTCGGTTGGGACGGTAATTCGCTAGTCCGGCTTCTTCTAGTCTCCGGCTAATGGCGCGACATGATACAGAATATTCCGGGCAGTCCATTATTTGTTTTGGGATAGCAGGCGTAGATATCAAGGGGTCATGATGTGCATGGAGTACAACACGAGAACGAGTTGCCATACTCATGAAAGTGTCAACGTATTCGAAAGATGTGCTACCGTCCCTCTTGAAGAGACCTTGGCCAAAATATTCGTCATTCATAAAAATTGACCACACAGCCGACAAAGTCTCTATCTACGAATGTTCTGTCGATGACACTTTGGTCCTGTTGAATCACATCGAAAAGCACTTTTTAATATGCAGTCACAACTCGCGTGCATGACAAAATCATGTCAACAGTGATATGGAAATAAATAACTGTATTTACTTTTGAGATGCTACAACAATTTACATGGTGACACGGAATAACGGGAATGTTTGAAATGAGTAGTGGCAGCCATGGGCAGGTGGCAACACTGCGTGTTCGTGACAGCGATTAAACAGTCCGCCATTTCAGTAATCATGGATCAGTGGAACAGATAACAGCGTGCGTTAACCATAAAAATGTTTTATAAAATCAATGATAGTTTGGTAGCGGCGTAGAGGGACTTTCGACGTTTTTATAATTTAGGACATCATGATACCGTTCCATCGAAACACGAGATAAAATGTTGGATTAATAACTTTGAAGAGACTGGATCTGCCCTCAAGAAGAAACCAACAGGACGACTAAGAAGTGTGCGTTCTCCAGCGAACATTGATGTTGTACGCAAATCTGTTTTACGGAACCCACGGTATTAATTCGTAAGCAAGCAGCAGTGGTTGGTATGTCGCAGGAGAGTGTTATCAGAACTCTTTATCTTGATTGAAAATTTCATCCGTACAAACTACAGATGGTGCAAGAATTGAAGGACAACGATTACCAGTTACGATTAGGATTCTGTCAACAAATGATAAACATAAACAATGACGATGAATTTCTAAACAAGTTGTGGATGTCAAATGAGGCACATTTTCATTGCACAGGTTATGTGAATAAACAGAACTACCGTTATTGGGAAAACGCAAATCCTAATAACGTTCATGAGCGCCCTTCACACGCTAGTAAAGTGATAGTATGGTGTGGTGTTTCATCACATGGGATTATTGGACTTGTTCTTTTCGCAAATGAACAGGGAAACACAATAACTGTTAATGCTGACCGTTACGTGCAAATGTTACGAACTTTCGTTACACTTACATTCAACAACTTCCCAAACGTTCAGGAATCCTGGTTTCAACAGGACGGAGAGACATCACACACTGCACGGCGATCAATGGCATATGCGAGAGAATTGTTTGGTAACCGTGTGATCTCACGATTCGGTAACATTCCCTGGCCGCCAAGATCGCCAGATTTATCGGTTTGTGATATTTTCTTGTGGGGTTACCGAAAGAGCAAAGTCTACATGACTCTACCAAGAACGTTGGATGAGTTAAAACAGAGAATCGGGATGCAGTTCACAGTATCCCAACTGAGGTGTTGCAGCGGTCAATGAGGAATCTGAACAGCAGATTTCACGAATGTATTCGTACAGGAAGACGCCTTCTAAAGAAGGTAATTTTAAAAACAAAATGATAAATGCCATCAATGTTTCGTAAATGGCAAAGTTGTAAGGTTTCAGTTACTATGGATGCAATTTCTTTCCTTCATCACTCCTAGTTTTATTGAACTGTGGATATGTTCCCGATTTTCTGTGTCACCCTGTACAAGTTCCAAATATTTCGGAAGTCGACAACTACAGACAGTAATAGGTAACAAGTCGTGCCACCTAGTGACCTACAAAACGGCGTACCTTCACGCAGTCATATGGAGAATGATAAACTTTCAGCTAAATGAAAACGATACGAACAAAGAAATAGCAGTCCTCAAAAACATAACCAATATAAACTGTTTTTAACCACAAGTAATTTAGGAAAATTATGAAAAGAAATTTAAAGTAGAAGGAAAGTCAACCACCAATAACCTTACTCTAGAGAGAAACAGCTAAACGAAAGACTAAGTTCACAGTTCTCAAATTCGGGTTTCGCGCCCAAAAGCAGTTTTAAAATTAACATAAGACACGCCACCCATAGAACGAAACCTTTAAATAAATCTAGAATAAACAAAACAGGCTACGATGACTGTGACATGCTATAGACCTACATCGGGCAAACTGGGAGGAACTTCCGGGCTCGTTTTAAGGAACATACGAAACCCAGCATGGAAATAGCAGCTAACTGCGTACTGCATCACATTAATAATAAACATACGTCTGGAAACATTAGCAACAAACAGCAAATTCTTTGTCACGCTAAGAAAGTAAAGGAAATGGATGTTGTAGAAAAAATCGAAATATTTGGTCATTATGAAAATCAAACTACAGATGCAATTTCTACAGACACAGACAGACAGAGTAAATTGATCAATGCAGAAGTCACCTCCATAATTATAGTCACATTATGCTTATAGCTAACAGAAACTAAATTAGCAGTTCCTGTTACAATTTCCACACTTGCGGATAGAATAATTTATATCGCCCAAACTTAAATTTTCGAATCTCCCCACTTTGCACCTACATATAATCTCAATAACCTGTTTTATTTTCATGTTTTATTATTATTTATGAAGGTCTAGGAATAAACAAAGGTGCAAAGGTCTCTGAAATTGTTCGTTTCTTCTTTGTTTTGTACTCTGATCAGCGTTATATAATTTGACAATTTCTCCCTTCTTAAATGCACCAAACATCTGTCGAACAATCAACAGTGTGTAGTAGAATACTATCTTCCTCTTAAGCTACGTTCACACAAGTACTATAACAAGGAGAGTTTCGGCACATTACAGTCTTATCACTAATAAGGGGGTATCAGTTTACACTTGGGCGACTTATATTCAAGGTCACGCCCCACTCTCCTCTCCCTGGGAGCCACCAAGACGTCAGTTAGAACGGTCACCCAGGGAAATCCTCAGATACCTAAGGCAAATCGACTACTTATATTCAATATACGGAATGTATTAGCAGTTGCGAATATGAACAATCATCAGCTGTAGGAGGGAATGACAATGAAAATTCATGCTGGACCAGGACTCACACCTTGATTTCCCGTTTTACCCGAACAGTCGCCTCAACCACTTTGGTTATCCTTGCACGTCCCACAGACAGACACAAACTTCCATATACCGTCGTTCCCTCAATACTGCCTGTACTCTTACACACATTATGTACTTCCCGTACATGGGAGGACATTTTAGTTGCATGTCTGAAGTAGCATGGCACCGCTCTTCTTAACAACGTAGGCACTGTAATATCATAGTTATATTAAAGGTCGTGGCGTAGCTCGACACTGGTCCCGTTGCATAAAGTCGGCTGGAAATCGCACCCATTTCCCTACCCCTCTCAGGCAACTCAAGAACAATAAAATTGCACAAAACCCGATCGATCAACAAGATTCAGCTTCCGCTACACCCCTTTGTCATCCTTTATAACTAGCTCAGCTGTGTGTAGGCTCTTCATTCGAGAGCTGAGCGAAGAAGTTTAGGTTTGTTATAAACAACAGTAAAATCGTTATTATGAATTAATAATTATTATTATGGATTATCAACAATAACTTTCTCTCTCTATATTTCAATTGCCTGAGCCTAGTCAATTGTACTCTGTTGTGAAAGGATTAGGTTCTTTCGTAAATAATAACACTGATATAAAATATAATGTACAGTTCATTGAAAATAATTTTTTTGTTATATTCTGTATACTTGTTAACGATAATGATTCTCTATTTATGTCTTATTTTAAAATATTTACAATGACATTTTACAATAAACTATTTTTTCTTGCAGTTTACAAGATCGCTTTTATACACATTTTTCTTTAAAAGTAATGCCATCAGTTGCAGAGATACTCCTTGGGCTAAAGCTAATGTATGGAAGACTAACTAAACACTACATTCCCCAGTTTGTTTCTATATACACTTGTTACTCTTTTATACAATATTTATATTTCCTTTCTGATAATTCTATATGCAATATTTACATTTCAATCAATGATTCCTAATCATTTGTTTCTGTGTATACCATATATACCTTGGAAATGGAGACTAGCAGAGAAAAACACACACACACACACACACCTCTATAATGAGCTGTTCATCCCACTGTTCAACACTCACTCGCCCATACTCACATCAACTACTTACAAGTAAATACACAGACATGCAATCTAATGAATAGTGTGAAAACGGTAGTGTGTCAATCCTGTCGCCACACATAGACCGTTTTCGTCATAATGCGACTGACCTACTTTCAGCTGCAGTGCAGTATGAACCTCTTGGCTTCTCGATTGAAAGATTACCTCCATTAGTGGAACTCTGCCAGTGCCCTCGAGGAGGCACCTCTTGTGATCTTCAACTATAAGAGGCTTTGAAGCCGCATGACGCACACTCTTCTCTCGCCTCTGGGTGTCATTTGCAATTATATGGTCTGCGTACGTGTTTGATCTGAGCCCCATAAACTCCACAATCGGCTATACATTCACCTCATCCTTTATCCGTTTATGGGAACCATAAACATCCTGTTTTGAGGTCTGATTTCGAAAGGATCATCGGTCGCATATTCAGACGAGTCGAGTTCTTCGAGATTGTATCTAATTATTTCATATGGATTGTAGTCTTCCACCGAGCAGATGATAGTGTATGTGTCCTTGTAGAGTAACTTGGAATAAGGAAATTGGATGCTTCATGAATTGCAATGGAACCTTGGCCATATCCCAGTCTTTCATTCAAGATCATGACCCGCTTGAAATTTGCTCTGGTGGCGTAATCTCTTGCGCCATGACGCCCACCCCAGCGATAAACTAAATAAACTTCCCGGTATTCTCTCACATTTTCCGTGGTTATTCCCAAAATTAAATGCTCCATTAACTTGTAAAACTATTTTTCAAAACCACACGTTGTGAGAGTCCTCTGTTCGGCGTTAACATCAATATACCCCGTCAACCAGGAATCCCTCTTGAAGAAGGTACCATGTGTGATACTAACAAGCTCCATCCCCAATCTGATACATTGCTGGAGGTTTCTTTAGTTGAGAATATAACATTGTTTGTTGTCCAATGTTGTCAACGACTTCGGGATGGAACCATTCGTAGCACGAACATAGCGGCAAATCGCTGTACCTGTCATGCATATCGATGAAATGTTCCAGCCTATCTCCAGGACATATCCCTCAACACCTCATCTTTGAGCTTTTCCTTGAAACTGACGATTTTCTCCTCAGATAGCCATAGGAAGCCTCAAAATGGTTGGCTTTGTTGCAGAGCATATCTGTAGATGTTGCTTACAATCAGGTAAAGGATGAACTTATCGTCAGAGAGCCTCTACTGCTCCTCACTCATTTGTGGGCTATTCATATTGGCGTACCTGTTCGTGCAGTGACAAAATCCGCTGCGAATTTCGCGTTTGAAGAACAGCATATCAACATCCGTCGACAATTTGATGCTGGCATGTGTTGTTCTTAACATTGTGTCTCACTAAACCACTGGCGCGGTGAAATTGGAAGCAGGACCCAAACAGCATATGTCCTGGCATACACTCTGCAACTTCTCGAGGATATCAGCAAGCAGGTGTCCATACGTGCCCATATATAACCTAATATATTCTCCTAAATCAGGGATGCCGAACTCCTGCAAGACATTTACCGCACGCTCATTAAGCTAGCCCTTAGTTATACGTAATTTTTTGAAAGTTAAAATTTTGCTTCTCAGCCGCTCCCTCCCCCAGCCCACTTTCGTTCTACTTCGTAAAAAAACAATCTGTGAAAATTTTTATCTCAATAAAACAAATTGTAGGCGACCCTCAAACACTTTGAAGTTGGAACATAGCGCCAGCAAGACCTATTTCATTTAAAAAACATTGTTTTCTTCCTCATCTCCACTAAATACTTGCCTTTCCTGAGAGTAATGTATGTGACCCAGTCAAGTAAATACAGCAATTGTATAAAATTAATTTCGCTCCTATTACCGAAAAGATCATTCGAGGAAGTCAAACAACAACACGGAAAATTTAAGAAATATCGAGTTCACTTTCTACAATGCATACATTTTCAGTTTCATAAAATTTTTATTTATAATAATCATTTTACAACATTCATTTCTATGGATTCAAAAGATAATTTAGTCGAATAAACATTGAACATTATTCAGTCCTAAGACAAGATTTAGTAGCAACTGGGTATTTTGCATGATCTGTAAAACGAATTGTTTCTCTGTTTCGTCTTTTGTGAAAATGTTATTGCAGTCTTGAATGAGTTCGGCACCTCTGTCAGCAAAATCATTCGCAACAACCATATCCTCAAATTTTTGAATTGCACTTTTGTAAGGGGAGTCATCTTTTCGTGTTGAAGGGTCATTATGGAGAAAATCGGTACTGATAGAAAACCTCGTGAAGGAAGATTTCGTAACATGAGCTATAAATGATAAAAGTCAATATTTGTAAAAGAAGAACGATAATTTTGTGTATAATGTACATTTCCACTTGATTTTTTTCCCTCTTCATATATTTCTTATTACAAGATTGCAGTGGCAATATTTGCATTGATCTTTGTTGGAACATTGTCACCAAACAAAGCTAAAACCACAGTTTCTGCAGAGGTGATTTGAAATATATATATATATATATATATATATATATATATATATATATATATATATATATTTTTTTTTTTTTTTTTTCAGTAGCCTTACTGATTGTTGGATCAACGTCCGATAATTTATCAGTTGACTCTTGAATAGGAAAATATGGTAAGGTGGTTTATCTGCTTCTCTTGATTGAAACCAGGCTCGGATAAACACTTGTCCAAGGAAAATACATATTTTTGTTAATGAGTTCTTCTCCGTATTAGGTAAGTGAAACTGATCATGAAACACGCGTAACTTGAATGCATATAAGGGCTTCGCCAACCACCTACCATGACTTACAGCTCCTGGTTCGCAAAACGATATCTCTTTCTTTAAAATGTCACCAAGGAAGACCATCTCGCGATTGTTTCTGCATAGACATTATGTTTCCTAGAAATCTTTGAATAACAGATCGTAAGTCATCAGATACTTCACTGCTACCGGTTATGTGAACGTTCTTGTCCACTTTCGACAAGTTGCTATAAATTTCTTTGAAGTTTCACGTCCTGGCCAGAAATGGCCTTCATCAGTGAGCCATCACGTTTCCTCAGCACCAATTTAGTAATGTGATGATGGCATAACAGGTCACAGTTCAACAATTTTTCTAGATTTCTAGAGCTGCCATTTACTGCACCAGTACTGCTTGCTGTTGTATCACACCAAAGTACCTGAATTTTGTCAGCTGTACCCTACTTCTCGGATGCCAGGTGAACAGCCATGGCTTGGTCTTCTCCAGAAGATGTCGGGATTTCAGGGACTCCCTACGATTGTTCCTTTCCTTGAAAGGTTACTAATACTGCCAGTCTATCTAGCTTTCAACATATCTTAGTTCAGGGAGCCACTTTTCATCCCAGTGCAGCACTAACAACAACACAGCAGAGGATCGCATACAACTATCATCACGAAGCTCGCTGACAATATCAGAGAAGTCTCTTTGTTCAGTTTTAAACCAACCAGGCTGCAGTATTTTCCAAATCAATAAAAGAAAGAATCCACTTTTATTCCTACCTAGTGGCTACAGCCATCTTTACTAACATTATCAATATTTTACTGATAATAAAATTATGAGTCATGTAAAATATGTTAGCATAAAAGTCTACATACACACACACAGAAAATATTATTTAAATTTATTAAAAATTCAACTATCTAAAACATTTAATGTCCACAGCATCGTCACTATCTATTTCTTACTGTTGCTGAACATTATCACTTCATACAATACAGACTGACTATCTCCTCTCAGTGTAAATCTAACTAAAAACTCTGATACACAGTTCTGACTAAAGGATCTGTTAGGTTACAGCCGGTTCTGATGAGCTAAGATGATCTTACATCCTACAAAGGTAATTGGCCCTACAAGTAGTTGCTGTTGTGCAGTTTGTTTTGGTTTCATATCAAAGGTATCTACATTCTTGTATACAGGTAGCATCGATCTTCTTGTATATCTTCTCCTTCGGTGCGGCATGGCTGTCTGTACTGTGTGGCTGCCTCGAGTCGACTGAGCATGCTGCTTCCTCTGTAGCAGCAGCGGCTGACACCACTGCTGATAAGAACTAGCGCGCCAATCAGAGCCCGACCGGATGGGTGTTGGCCGGACATCCTGCCTTTTTCTCAGCGGATCGCACTCTGTTAGAACTAGAGCGCGATCCTCCAACTCTGGTGGAAGCCAGGCGAAGCTCGTTCAAGGTCACCCGCGTTTCGTAGCTGCAGCGGCTAAGTGAAGACATCCATGGATTCTCTGTGTTTTCTTTGTGTACTGTCTGTACTTTATATCACTTTATTCTACATTGTTTGTTCAAAAAGTTCTATCTCGTGAGATTTTTTTAAAAAAGCTTACAGCACTAATTCAGCTACTGAAGCATCTTTATCTTCTATGGTTTGCAGGGGTTACGACCCCTGGGGAGGTGGGTGGGTATTCATGCATGGCTGTCTTCATTTAGCCGCTGCAGCTACGAACGCCGGGTGACCTTGAACGAACTTCGCCTGGCTGCCGCCAGAGCTGGAGGATCGCAAGTGCGATCCGCTGAGAAAAGGGCAGGAAGTAGGGCCAACGCCCATCCGGTCGGGCGCTGATTGGCTGCTGCGCTTTCTTATCATGGCTGGGCCAATTACCTTTGTAGGATGTAAGATTAATTTTTCTTGCACTACTACAGAGGTTGTGAGTGGTAATTCTTGGTTTACCATCGCTATACTACGAGGAAGTGATTCACCACTTGGAGGATTGGAGAGCTATAATGAGAGAGACATTATAAGCTTTCTTACGTTTTCGATTGGAGTAATTCCAAATAAGAATTATGGTACAGCAGTTGTAACAACTAATAAACCATTTTCATTGTATACGAGGAACAGGAGGAAGATAAACGCGAAAGAGAGACTTAATATATAGTACAGACATATATAAAGTCTTATATAAAGACAAACAATGTAGAATAAAGTGATATAAAGTACAGACAGTACACAAAGAAAACACAGAGAATCAAAAAGAACCCCAGAGAGTATCCCAGAGTTGAGAATGCCAGAGAACACAAGAGAGTATCCCAGAGTAGAGAATCCCAACCAGACCCAGAGAGCATCCCTGATTGCCCCAGGGAGGCTACAACACTAAGAAGAATCGCTTCTCGGCTTTTGGCAAGATGGCTGTCTTCACTTAGCCACTGCAGCTACAAACGCCGGGTGACCTTGAACGAACTTCGCCTGGTTGCCGCCCGAGCTGGAGGATCGCGCTTAGTTCTAACTAAGCGCGATCCACTGAGAAAAAGGCAGGTCGGGCGCTGATTGGCTGCTGCGCTTTCTTATCAGCAGCGGCGTCTGCCGCTGCGTCATCAGGGGGCATGAAGGGGACCCAGTCTCACTCGTGAGGCATTAGCATGCTCATTCGACTCAAAGCAGCCGCACAGTACAGACAGCCATGCTTTACTGTTGTTGAAGATAGAGAAGCAAGTTTATACTTCGCCTGGCTGCCGCCAGAGCTGGAGGATCGCGCTTAGTTCTAACTAAGCGCGATCCGCTGAGAAAAAGGTAGGAAGTAGGGCCAACGCCCATCCGGTCGGGCGCTGATTGGCTGCTGCGCTTTCTTATCAGCAGCGGCGTCAGCTGCTGCATCATCAGGGGGCATGGAGGGGGCACAGTCTCGCTTGTGAGGCAACAGCATGCTCATTCGACTCGAAGCAGCCGCACAGTACAGACAGCCATGCTTTACCGTTGTTGAAGATAGAGAAGCACGTTTATACTGTTGTAGTTACCTCTCTCTCTCTAATTTTAGCTTAGGGTGCGGGAGTTACGACTTCCGGGGAGGTGGGTGGGTTTTTTATTTTAAAATATAATTTTCATTTTTATAGATAACTACACATTGATCTTGCCAAAAGCCGAGAAGCGATTCTTCTTAGTGTTGTAGCCTCCCTGGTGCACTCAGGGATGCTCTCTGGGTCTGGTTGGGATTCTCTACTCTGGGATACTCTCTTGTGTTCTCTGGGATTCTCAACTCTGCGATACTCTCTGGGGTTCTATTTGATTATCTGTGTTTTCTTTGTGTACTGTCTGTACTTTATATAAGACTTTATATATGTCTTTATGTCACAGGTGATGATTACAGAATGGGCTGAGCGGCACTGAACTTTGATGTAAGCAAAGCTTCTGCCTGCAGTGACATATGGTAGTTCTTGAAACCGTGTTTTCGACAACGTCTCTCAGTTCTGTGGGATAGCACATCTCCAACTCCATAAGAATATTCATCCACAGCTAACACAACAGGCTTACCTGGATCAAAATAAATCATATACTGATGACTTAACCGTTCATCCTTTAACACCTGATATGTATTCCGACGTTTTTGGGACCACTCAAAAGGAACACCTTTTCCGGTGTGGCCAGTTCAGCTGAGCAGCAATTCGACAGTATTTACACTAAACTCAATATAATATGTAAGCTTGGTGCTCTTTAATGTTGCAGGCTGCCAGCAAATTTTCAACTGCAGACAAGTGCGACTGAGCAAAATCAAGTTGCTGTATCAGTGGTGTGGTTGTGAGGTATGTATTGTACCCTGGGACCATGTTGTTTGGACGATACCATACTCCTACCTCCTAAACCTTCACACTGTTGTCATGTAGCGCTGTTTCATGTGACGATGACCGAGAAAGGCCTGAATGTGGACGTAGATGACGACACTGGGTGTGTAACGAGAGCCAATAGCATCTCTATCCTGCCCACGTCCCTGTATCCAACTTGTAAGTGACTGAGAACACTGGCCAAAAAACGCACCATTGAGTAAACGCGAGCATCCAGTGGTGAAGCAGGTTAACTGCAAACTGAACTCCAGGGGCATCGTGATGGTTGCCCGTGAGCGCCATCTCCACGAACATCGGCTCAGGCTGCAGTACGGTCGTCGCCATTGTGGTTGGCGGCTCGGCGTCGTCAGCGGTGGCTTGGCATACTCGGTACAGTCGGCTCGATGTCGATCTGCCGATCTCCATTACCACCACTCTGGATGGCGTCGACAGCAATGGGCACGGAGGTGGGGGTGACTTTTCTTACGGACTGCAACGGCGTGCTGGGTCTGTGGACAAAAATTCTGCGATAGAATAAAAGAAATAAGAGAGTCACAGCTGGTTCTGGTGTTGCCAGTGCAGCCCAGACGAACCTTGAACTACGTAAAACAAATGACTCCAAACTTATGTGATGACACTGCGCTCCCAACGCTGTTTCTTGCCAAAAACTTTAAAGAAGACTTCGTCCTGAATCTGAAACTTTGTCTGACCCAGCGGTACGAACCGTTTCCATGATAGCTGTTGAAAATGCAACATGGTACAGTGATGACTGTGTAATAATTCTGCTTGTGACGTCCCATCACATGGTAAGAGGTGACGGGAGGAAAGAAAAATTAAGGCTTGCTCCCATGTGAGAGGAACAGAGTTTCTTCATGTGAATTTTGAACATTCAGATGATGTGTCCAGCTTCACAGTTAGACTAAGGGTGAAAAGAACAGTAGTTGCATGGTGTATGCCGTTCGTGGTACAAAACAGATGAAAACTTGCTGACATGAAATGTGATCGATCGTCTGAAAGATGCAGGTTGATACTCTGCGCAAACATTACGAAAAGAGGTCATTTGCTGAATTTGGGCATCCATGCCCTGCATGTACAGTGACATCAGACGAGTTGCTTTGGGCAAACAACACCCCAGTGACCTTGGTGCAACAATGACTAAACTTACCGCTGGAGGGAATGAGGAATTACTACCCACGTTTAGTCATTTTCTGTATGAAGCAACGAAACAGCTGACCATGCTGCTACTGCGTGACGATGTGAAAAGTAGCGACATGCCAATGGCTGGAGAATTTCATTCAAACAACATGGCTCTTTACCTCAAACGTGCCCAAAGAGAAAGAAGCAGTTGCTGCAGCAATACGCCAGACGCCGAGAAGAAAGTTTTGAAGAACTTCAAAATCTTGATTATCAATTTAATAGCATGATTCCTCAGCTGAATCAAACGCTGTGTCAGTACTGACCAGCAACCAAGACAAGTCAGCATTCGAATGTCGTTCAGTTGGTCTGTATAACTTTTATTGATAATTAGACAACAACGGAGGAAAACATTGCAATTTTTGCGCTGGCCATGGTCGTACATGTTTGGAAAGATTCAACAAAGCTGTTAAAATCCGAAGATCTGTAATCAAATAAAACTTTCAACTGTAAAAGTGTTGGTGGAACTTCATAACACCATAGATAAAGGCGACCGCCTCTTTTTCGTGTTGACTGCAACTGCACTGAGCATTGTTGAGTGTTTTTGAGGCGATAGTAATGGATCAATCAGACAGATTAATTCTGTGGGAGAGCACACCTCCAATTCCACAAGAAGATGCATCCACAGCTAACACAGCAGGCTTAGCTGGATCAAAATGAATCATATAATGACGACTTAAGATCTCACTGTAACTGCTGATTTGTTTCCTGACATTCCTAGGACCGCACAAAAGGAACACCTTTTCCAGTGCGCCCGTTTCAGCTAAGCAGCAATTTGTGCAGCATTTACAGTAAACGTAATGTAATATGTAAGCTTCCCCATGACAGCTTGGAACTCTTTAATGTTACAGGGTGCCAGCAACGCTTTAACTGCAGACAAGTGTGACTGAGCACAATGAATACAATGTGAATTTATGACATGTCCTAAATATTTAAGTTCTTCATGGAAGAAAGAACACTTTTCCTTATTACACTTCAAGCCAGCCAAGGGTAGTATGTTATAAAAACATTCTAAATTTCCCAAATGCTCAGCAGGTACACGACAAATGACAACAGTATCATCCAGATAGTTTGTTCATGAAGAGTGTTTAGCTGTTAATGGTTCGTGAAAACGTTGAAAAATATGAGGAACTGAAGCACTTCCGAACGGTAGTCTTTGAAACTGAAACAAATCCAGGAGAATATTGAGCTGCAAATATTAGTTGGACTGCTAGTCCAGCGGTAACTGTAGATATGCGTTATGTAAATTAATCTTGGAAAGGAATATATCCTGTCCTAATCTGTCCATGAATTCCTATGGTGGTGGGAGAGGAAATGAATGCACAACAGTTTGCGGGTTTACTGTGGGTTGGAAATCGGCACACAGACGTAAACCTCCTAACAACTTTTTGAATACGACCCAGAGCGATGCCCAGTGACTTGGAGAAATTGACTGTATCATCCCATCGTCGTCACATGGCTGTAGTTCCTTAGCAACCTGCTCATGCCTTGCAAGGGGGACAGACCTAGCACGATAAAATAGTGGTTGCACATTTTAGCAATAACATGCGCCTCAAAATATATATCCGTTTCTAACTCAAGTCAGAAACAGTAGAATGAGGCACTGAAACACTGATTAGTAACACACTGTCTTATGTGCACAGGTTCAACAAATCATACCTGTATAACCTAAAAATGTTTGCACTGTATCTCGAACATAGTACATGTAGAGAAACACAATCTTTAATGCCATGAAAAGTTTCTGTGAAATTGCACACGCCAAGTAATGGAATATCGTGTCCGTCATATGCAGACAAAACAGAAGTAGACTTCTGTAAACGTGGGCTGCCGATCATTTCATAGATGTCTTTATCAATTAGGGAAACAGACGCACCTACGTTCAATTGAAATTGAATTGTCTTTGGAGCCACTCTTAACTGGACTAAAAGGTTTCTCTTCTGCGTCTGGACTCCAACAGAAGATTTCCGCAAAGTGTAAAAGTGAACCTTTGTTGGAGCAGGCTGTAATGGAAGGGCCGACACGATATTCACTTCCCGAAAGCTACGGTATAGCCTCAATTTAGACCGGGGCCTGCTCTGGCACCCTAGTAAACACACTGTCTGTATATGGCCTTGTTTACCACACTTTAAACACTTTTTATCACAAGCACCAACTTTCCCACCGTGATTTGAAAAACACTGAGGACAAGACTTCCGCACATTGTTCTGAAATACATCTCATGTACCACATAACTGAAAAGTCTTTTCTTTACTTTTACTGTTAAACTGAGCCTGCTTTTATTCACATCGACATTAACGTGAGAGTGAGTGCATAGTGCGCTATGAACAAGAGAAACAGAAGGAGCCTCAAAATCAACTTCAGCTAAGTCCACATTACTTTGGGATTCCACAATAGACAAACCTTTTTTCATATCCGAATCTGGCAGTTTTAGGATAGCAGCTTGGATACGTACGCCTGACATATTTTGTGTGATTGCATAACATAACATAGCATCGCTATAACTTAGTCCACAAGAACACTTCAACCTAACATATTTTGTTAGGTCTCTAAGTTCAACAGTCCACTGTTGTTTCTTAAGACAAAAAAGTTTAAATCTCGCCGTAGCGACATGACTCTGTGTTTCGTAATGTTCGTCTAATTTGCGGACGAGTTCCTCATAATCAACATCTTCCGGACGAGTTTCGGGAAACAACTTGATGCACTGTCTGCACACATCAGCTCCGGTAGCCGATAAAAAGAAAACAATGCGCAACGTACCTTTAATGTTGTATGCTGTGAAATGTCCTTCGAGTTCGGCGTGGTGTTCCGACAAGTCGTCTTCTTTACCGTTAAACTGGCGAAACTTGGGAGCAGCAATTGGTTATGGAGTTGCTTGCTGCAACAGTAAGGTTATCATCTGTTGTACACTGAGCAGCATTCATTCTAAGTGCTGCTCCTGAAACTGAACAGCCTTGTTTAAATATTTCTCGTGGGAAATCAGATATGGTTCAACAGTTCATACTACAGAGAAGAGAAATAACATTTACGGTGTTGCAGTGCCTGTGTTGCTCAGAAAGGAACCGGCAGTGCAGCGACCACAGCTGTTATGAAATACTTGAAATATACTCTCAGCTGCTGTTATTGACAACCATCAGCTGTATAATGGCATGTCTACAATGAAAATTTGTGCCGGACTGAGACTCGAATACGAATTTCCCATTTACCGCGAGCAGTCGCCTGAATATTAGGCTACACAGTTCACGGCAAAACCCAAACTCCCATATGTCGTCAACCAGGTGTCTACAACCTGCATTCATACATCCACTATGTATATACTTATAAAGCGTAGACCTTTTAATTAAAAGTCACTTGCCAAGTGTCGGCAGATACATACGATATTGCAGTGCCTGTAATGTTCAGAAGTACGATGTAATGTTCCTTCTGACATGCATGCATGTTCATATGCGTGCAAGTGAGATCCTATCACCAATTGCCGCGGCAATCACTGAGTACTCCAGTGTAGCCACAGGACTTCCTTGCTATCCAGAACAGTACCAGCTGGAGTGCTGCTACTACTAGACCCAATGCTGTGTGTCTGTGATCTCTGATGGTGCCTTTCATGAGATAGGAGATGGTTTGGAGAGCATGGTCCAGACTACAGATTATGGGCCAGTGTTTAATGTTGGGCCACAGACGGGACTGGGACGTCGACAGGCTGGACTGCTCCGCATTTGGACCATACGACTGCTGCGTGGCCAGCTGTAAGTGCATTATCGAACAGCAGACCAGGCTGTGCCATCATGGGCGTTGGACCAGGCTGGGCCATCATGGGTGGCGCACCAGGCTGCTGGTACACTACTGGCCATTAAAATTGCTACACCAAGATGAAAAGTAGATGATAAACGGGTAGTCATTGGACAAATATATTATACTAGAACTGACATGTGATTACATTTTCACGCAGTTTGGGTGCATAGACGCTGAGAAATCAGTACCCAGGACATCCACCTATGGCCGTAATAACGGCCTTGATACGCCTGGGCATTGAGTCAAACAGAGCTTGGATGGCGTGTACAGGTACAGCTGCCCATGCCGCTTCAACACGATACCACAGTTCATCAAGAGTAGTGACTGGCGTATAGTGACTGGCGTATAGTGACGAGCCAGTTGCTCGGCCACCATTGACCAGACGTTTTCATTTGGGGAGGGATATGGAGAATGAGCTGGCCAGGGCAGTAGTCGAACATTTTCTATATCCAGAAAGGCCCGTACAGGACCTGCAACATGCAGTCGTGCATTATCCTGCTGAAATGTAGAGATTCGCAGGGATCGAATGAAGGGTAGAAGAGCCACGGGTCGTAACACATCTGAAATGTAACGTCCACTGATTAAAGTGCCGTCAGTGCGAATAAGAGGTGACCGAGACGTGTAACCAATTGCACCCCACACCATCACGCCGGGTGGTACGCCAGTATGGCGATGACGAATACACGCTTCCAATGTGCGTTCACCACTACGTCGCCAAACACGGATACGACCATCATGATGCTGTAAAGAGAACCTGGATTCACCCGAAAAAATGACGTTTTGCCATTCGTGCACTCAGGTTCGTCGTTGAGTACACCATCGCAGGCGCTCCTGTCTGTGATGCAGCGTCAAGGGTAACCACAGCCATGATCTCCGAGCTGATAGTCCATGCTGCTGCAAACGTCGTCGAACTGTTCGTGCAGATGGTTGTTGTCTTGCAAACGTCCCCATCTGTTGACTCAGGGATCGAGACGCGGCTGCACGATCCGTTACAGCCATGCGGTTAAGATGCCTGTCATCTCGACTGCTAGTGATACGAGGGCGTTGGGATCCAGCAGGGCGTTCCGTATTACCCTCCTGAACCCACCGATTCCATATTCTGCTAACAGTCATTGGATCTCAACCAACGCGAGCAGCAGTATCGCGATACGATAAACCGCAATCGCGATAGGCTACAGTCCGACCTTTATCAAAGTCGAAAACGTGGTGGTACGCATTTCTCGTCCTTACACGAGGCATCACAACAACGTCTCACCAGGCAACGCCGGTCAACTGCTGTTTGTGTATGAGAAATCGATTGGAAACTTTCCTCATATCAGCACGTTGTAGGTGTCGCCACCGGCGCCAACCTTGGGTGAATGCTCTGAAAAGCTAATCATTTGCATATCACAGCATCTTCTTCCTGTCGGTTAAATGTCACGTCTGTTGCACGTCATCTTCGTGGTGTAGCAATTTTAATGGCCAGTAGTGTATATGGAGAGGAAGAGGTATTAGTACTTAAATTCACATGAATCGGAATTTATCCAGCTGCCATCCTTTGAAATGGCGAGCTGCCTCACTAGATCCCTAAGAGCACCTTCGCTCAGCAGGGTTGGCGGTATGCTCACATCTGCAGCATAAGAAGAAGGAGAAGAAGAATTCTGTCATGGACAACATGAAAATAAATAATCTCAACATACCTGTGGAATCATCGTCAGAGGCCAATCTGGGCAGCTTATTAACAGCACCATCATCATCAACAGAGGCGGCAATACTATACTGCACAACACTGACGGGTGTCTAGGTATAAATGAAGAGAAAATAACAGTGTTAATATCAGTGGGAATGTAGGGAATGCTCGAATGGCAACTACTGATAGTCACTAAAGTCGCTCCAGCCAGTGAATGCTAGGATAGTTACTGAGAAGCAAGACAGTCGCTTTAGCAATTCTACTCATTAGCGGAAGGAAGGAAAGTGACTCCTGCCAGTAATGAGACCAGAGTGACCGTCCAAACCGAGGCGCCCCTTTTTTTATAGGCAAGAGCCTCAAATTTCAGGGAATAGGAAACGAAAACGCTTGTTGCTACGCAGTCAGGTTCATTCCTGCATGCCTAGGTGTGAGTGCATTAGCGCTTGTACACTGTCACGCTGCAGCATCCTGTGATCAAAAGAATAATAGTTTCTTCCGCCGCTTTGTGGCAGAACTACCACGCTGCTGTTACTACAGGGTGTTTCAAAAATGACCGGTATATTTGAAACGGCAATACAAACTAAACGAGCAGCGATAGAAATACACCGTTTGTTGCAATATGCTTGGGACAACAGTACATTTTCAGGCGGACAAACTTTCGAAATTACAGTAGTTACAATTGTCAACAACAGATGGCGCTGCGGTCCGGGAAACTCTATAGTACGATATTTTCCACATATCCACCATGCGTAGCAATAATATGGCGTAGTCTCTGAATGAAATTACCCGAAACCTTTGACAACGTGTCTGGCGGAATGGCTTCACATGCACATGAGATGTACTGCTTCAGCTGTTCAATTGTTTCTGGATTCTGGCGGTACACCTGGTCTTTCAAGTGTCCCCACAGAAAGAAGTCACAGGGGTTCATGTCTGGCGAATAGGGAGGCCAATCCACGCCGCCTCCTGTATGTTTCGGATAGCCCAAAGCAATCACACGATCATCGAAATATTCATTCAGGAAATTAAAGACGTCGGCCGTGCGATGTGGCCGGGCACCATCTAGCATAAACCACGAGGTGTTCGCAGTGTCGTCTAAGGCAGTTTGTACCGCCACAAATTCACGAAGAATGTCCAGATAGCGTGATGCAGTAATCGTTTCGGATCTGCAAAATGGGCCAATGATTCCTTTGGAAGAAATGGCGGCCCAGACCAGTACTTTTTGAGGATGCAGGGACGATGGGACTGCAACATGGGGCTTTTCGGTTCCCCATATGCGCCAGTTCTGTTTACTGACGAAGCCGTCCAGGTAAAAATAAGCTTCATCAGTAAACCAAATGCTGCCCACATGCATATCGCCGTCATCAATCCTGTGCACTATATCGTTAGCGAATGTCTCTCGTGCAGCAATGGTAGCGGCGGAGGGGTTGCCGCGTTTGAATTTTGTATGGATAGAGGTGTAAACTCTGGCGCATGAGACGATACGTGGACGTTGGCGTCATTTGGACCGCAGCTGCAACACGGCGAACGGAAACCAGAGGCCGCTGTTGGATCACCTGCTGCACTAGCTGCGCGTTGCCCTCTGTGGTTGCCGTACGCGGTCGCCCAACCTTTCCAGCACGCTCATCCGTCACGTTCCCAGTCCGTTGAAATTTTTCAAACAGACCCTTTATTGTATCGCTTTTCGGTCCTTTGGTTACATTAAACCTCCGTTGAAAACTTCGTCTTGTTGCAACAACACTGTGTTCTAGGCGGTGGAGTTCCAACACCAGAAAAATCCTCTGTTCTAAGGAATAAACCATGTTGTCCACAGCACACTTGCACGTTGTGAACAGCACACGCTTACAGCAGAAAGACGACGTACAGGATGGCGCACCCACAGACTGCGTTGTCGTCTATATCTTTCACATCACTTGCAGCGCCATCTGTTGTTGAAAATTGTAACAACTGTAATTTCGAAAGTTTGTCCGCCTGAAAATGTACTGTTGTCCCAAGCACATTGCAAAAAACGGTGTATTTCTATCGCTGCTCGTTTAGTTTTTATTGCCGTTTCAAATATACCGGTCATTTTTGAAACACCCTGTATATTACCATTCTTCCAACTGCTTCCAGGACTTCTCCGTTAAAGGTACAATTAAAGGTAGAATCATTCATATGCTGGCAACGGCTGTCAGCCATGTGGTCACCGCTATCAAAAGAGGCCTGCCCATGCGACTGTGATATTCCCAGTGGTATGTCCGGACCTGACTACTGCTGCTGCCCAGAGGCCCGGCCTGCTGAGGTGCCGAATTCTGTTTCTGGCGCGCTGCACTCACACATATCTCTACATAAGTAACGGTTGTGACAGATGTCACAGTGACAACTAGGAAGAATGTACATTTTCTAGAAGAGGTGTGAATCTCAGTTCACATTTACTACGTACAGAGAGGCTCATGTGGGTTCTTCGATGCAGACAGCTGTGGACAGTTGGCGCTTCCAGAAACATGTTGAGGAGGCTTCTGGAATTGAAACTCTAGTACTGAGCAAACTTCACAGCCAGCGTATAATGAATATTTACGTGAACCCTGTTGGAAAAGGAGAAGGACGAGGAAGATGAGGAGGAGGTAAATAAAAAGGAAAACATCTTTTTTTAAAGGCAGTATCATTTACTCATACTACAACTTAAGAGCACCTGTACATTTTCTGTGGTGGACATATAATCAGTTGTGTATTTACAACCATACTTTTCCTTTGAGTCTTCGAATAGCTGGGCAATTTTAATCGTCAGCGTTCCTAACTGACGTACCTTTGAAAATGTCAGGAAGCCACACAATTTTTCACAGCCTTGCCGCAGTGGATACATCGGTTCCCGTCAGATCACCGAAGTTAAGCGCTGTCGGGCGTCGCCGGCACGTGGATGGGTGACCATCCGGGCCGCCATGCGCTGTTGCTATTTTTCGGGGTGCACTCAGACTCGTGATGCCAATTGAGGAGCTACTCGACCGAATAGTAGCGGCTCTGGTCCAAGAAAACAATCATAGCGACGGGGAGAGCGGTGTACTGGCCACACGCCCCTCCTATCCCCATTCTCCTCTGAGGATGACACGGCGGTCGGATGGTACTGATGGGCCACTTGTGTCCTGACGGTGGAGTGTTTTTGACGGAAGCAATGTTGTGATTACGATCGTAGATTTGGAGCGATATCAACATTTCTTCGTATTGTAGTCTGTCTCCATCCCACCACTTGCTGCGGTCATTGTGGGTTGAGGGTTAACCAGTGCCCAGGGTCTAGGCATTGCTGTTGAGAACTTTACAATACTCATTCTGTGCTTTCGAATACAAGGAACGCAACAGCTTTGAAACGAATTGTCGACACACATTGTGATACGTTTAGACACCCACGACAACATTCACACTTGGAGGTGACTTTGTTGATTGGCCTTTTGTGTTAAACAACACCACCACATTTATATCAATTGCTGCACAGTTCCTGTGAGAGGCGAGTAATGAATAACACAATCATGCAATAATAATGTATACACCATCGTGTCTGGAGGGAACCTGTCTGATTCAGATTCATAATACATATGTCAATAGAGCGCATCTTGATACTTTCGTTCTGCTTCAAGCAGTCACTTAAAATTTCTGCTGTCTGAGTATACATCCAAATACATTGCGCTCATAGTAAGAAGATCGAAACCTTTAATAGCTATACAGTACAATGGTACTGTCATTATTACAACCAAGTTGTACATTAGCATATGGCTAATATTCTTAATACAGGAACACTTTTTCATCTGGTAGGTTACAGTTGTCAAATAGGTTTGAATCCTTACATTCCCTCTGTCTGCAGCCCGATAATAATGAATCGTAGGGTTCCCATAGATGGAAACTTATTGGCAACTGATTTTCAGGGTTTAGCTCACCCAAAAGTTTCAAGATGGTCTCATCTGACATAGAAATGTGTGGTATTTTTCACATTAATTTGTCCAAAACAATAACATTTTATTTTTCCCTGCCTGCACTTCTCGAATGTGCACATTATTATCTTCAGCACTTTGAATGAGAATCACTTCCTACTTAGCTTTCGTAATGAGTTGCTTCTCTTCAAACAAACCTATAAACATTTTGAGAGGGGTGCACGTATTAAAGTGATTACTTATCGATCCATCAATGCATTTTTCAGAACATTTAAGTCTGAATTTGTTGCAGGTGCCTAATTTTTGACTATTGGTATGATTTCAATGTTTCTTGAGCAGTCGGCCTCAGCACCTATAAGTTCATATCTTACTTGTTGTAACAGTAAGGCGAACGCATTATGATGTTTCTGCTGGAGTGTCTCCATCCTTATTCAAAAATATGCCTTCGAGGCAAAGGAAACTGTTGCTCGGAATTGTTAAGTTAACTAGAACCTGAATCTGGAATTCTATTAGGGCGTGCTGAAAAGTAAGGCCTCTGAATTTCTTATGTTAAAAGTCTTAAGGCTTTTTCTATAAAATAAACATTATTAACAGAACACATCTTTATTCTTCATGTCTACGTATTTTCAGCCCTCTACGACCAGAGGACAATGAACTGTAGCGTGTAACATGGTGGTGAGTAAAGTAACTATGTCAGTGCATGAGAAACAGCGTGCTGTAATCGGATTCGAAGGGTTTGTCCACACTTGGAACAACCTTTCTTTCAGTGTGACAATTCCAGACCACACACGAGCGCGGCGACATCTGCAGCAATCCCATGACGTGAGTTCAACTGTCATTGATCGTACTCCATATAGTCCCGACTTGGCCCCACCCCATTTTCATCTGTTTACAAAACTTAAAAAACACCTCCAAGGACTTCACTTTGACAGTGATAAAGCAGTGCAAGCAGAGGTGGGGTTGTAGTTCTGTCAACAAAGTGAAACATTCTATAGTGACAGTATGAAGAAATTAGTCTCTCGTTGGGAGAAATGTGGTCGTCGCCAGACTGACTATGTTGTGAAATAAGTATCTAGGCATGAAGAATAAGACGTAGTATGTTAATAAATTTTGTTTTATTCTAAATATTTCAAGTGTTTTCACATAAAAAAAAACTGAAGGCATTAATTTTCAGCATGCCCTCATAATCTCATCATTATTATTGAAAGTCACTGCAGCAAAAGGTTTGTGGAAGATTATTCCCGTTGAGTCATCCAACTGTCATACTAAACGAGTTGTTATTTCGAGTGACGTCATTCCGATGTTTCAGCCTCATTGACTTGAGAAACTCTTAATTCCAACATTTTATCATTTAAATATGTTCAACATTTCGCGGCCCTGTCAGCAACTGTATAAATATTAATTTTAATTTTAATAATCAACAGCCTCAGTTGCACCGTTTACCTAGAATTAACCTAGGTTTCAATCGGGATAACCCAACCTTCTTCAGAATAACAGTAACTACTGTTTGTCCAATGTGGACATCGTCAAGCTAAAACTACAAATATAAATTATCGTCAGACTATAAAAGTTATCGGGAACTGCCTCGGCCCCACTTCGCGACCGCGATGCGGCAGCCACGAGTGCTGCACTGGAACTCACGATGTCCACTATGGACAAACAGTAATTACTGTTATTCTGAAGAAGGTTGGGTTATCCCAACTGAAACCTAGATTAATTCTAGGTGAACGGAGCAACTGAGGCTGTTGATTACTAAAGTTAAAATTAATTTTATCATCTTGTTATTCTGCTGCATAGTGGATCACTGAGTGGTGTGTCGGCTGTTTTTATGCTTAATGCCCAAGCGCTTCTGCTATTTCAAATGAAGACATACCACGATTTTGTCTCCTTGAAAGTCAACTAGTTTCTCATCCTCGTCAATAATGCTCAGCTTAAAATGGCCAAATGTGTAAACAGTCACTGGGAGATATATTGGACCACTGCACACCGCAACAAGTTTGTATCCCAGTCCCACTGTAGGTAAGAACACATATATGAAATGTATCAATCGGTCATTGATGTCTGAATTAGTTGTGATGTTACTTTAGATATTAATTGTGCTAACAGGTAGAATATCCACTGGTTGATCGGACTCTTAAATTCTCTTGGCATTATTAGCCAAAACTTTACTCCTCGAGAAATAGTGTACTGATCCACTGAACCTTTCCGGCTAAAGATTGTTGTATGTTTTGTCATTTTTATCTCTGTTTTAGACATATTAAAATTTGCACGTAAGTCACTTGCTTTGAAAGCTCGTTTTATAATTGCATTTAGATCATCAGCGTCGTTCGGGCCAGAAGGAAACTCCTAAAGTTTGTTACTTCCCAGGTAAAGTTTATTTTTTTCCTCAGTGATGTTTGGAATGCTGTTAGTTTCCTGACCATTCAATGCAATACGCCATTCACCCCTGCTTACATTTATTGGGGAGATGTAATTTGCACAGATGAGTGCTCTTTAAAGCCAGAATCTACACCATGTCACCTTTGGCTCAACTGACATGGTGATGTGCATGTTGCTTGTTTTTATGCATTTGTCAGGAGAAACATTAGGACAGAAATGACCACAGATTTGTGAATAAAAGTCTTGGTACCATCGAAAATTGTTGAAAACACAGCTATTGGCTAAGTAGAGGCGCAGTTCTTCAGATGAGTGTAAATCGCAGCAGAATGTAAATAGAGCATGTTATTCTGTTTTCTTTTAACATAGGGAACTCACTGCGTTCCAGATCCTCATGCAACGTCTAAATTTACGATTCCGCATTCCTTGCAATTTCACATCGTCTTCGGCGATATATTCCACATAAACGTACCACGAAATACTGAGATTTTGAATTTCTTGACCAATTCAAAAAAATGGTTCAAATGGATCTGAGCACTATGGGACTTAACATCTTAGGTCATCAGTCCCCTAGAACTTAGAACTACTTAAACCTAACTAACCTAAGGACATCACACACATCCATGCCCGAGGCAGGATTCGAACCTGCGACCGTAGCAGTCGCGCGGTTCCGGACTGAGCGCCTAGAACCGCGAGACCACCGCGGCCGGCTGACCAATTCAGGCAGTTAAGTAGTGATAAGCGGTCTGTCTGGTAGTATAGTCTGAAGACTTTCTTTTAATGAACAGCCAAAGCCCTTCCTTGTGTGGTTTTAAATGTATAGTCCTTTACCAATAGCGACGGCCGCTATCATCCTCTAACGCTTTTTAGTTTCCTGTAGTTTCTTCTGAGCGTTTTGTGCATTCCTTACTGTTCGGGCTATGGCAGCAACTCCTCCCACCACCCAAATACCAATAGACCCGCTAATGTTGGAATTCAAATGGGGTAATTTCACCGTATGTCTTAGGTATTGGCAGACTCCTGGACTTTTTAACATGGCTTGTTCCTACACTTTTCTTCAAGACGCTTTTAACTGGTACGACCGCTGACTGGAAACAGTTTTTAAACACCCCATAGACTTCTTCTATGTTGTACAATGAGTAGTGTTCATAATTAGTTTGAAATTTATTCCAGCACCCAAATTAAGTTTGGCACGCGTTGCTTCATCAACTGGAAATGCCACAATATGTGGTCCTATGCCTGTGTCCTTCTTTGATGTATTTTCTTGCTTTACTGACTAAAATTACATTTGCAGCGTGATGTCCTGCCAAACCTTGATTTGTAGCATGCGCTAAATCATGTTTCTTGCAGACCTCGTCAAGTAGATTAATCCTCGTATCATCACATTCCAAGTGCTGTTTCTCTTTCGTCCCAGGCCGACAGAAACTATATCCCAGAGTATGAAGTTTAACTGGCAGTTTATCGAGACTGCGACCGCCACCATCTGTGCTGAGGTGTTACCTAGCACTCATGGCATGCTAGTATACTGTTCTGCGCACTCTGCTACATAGCAAACTGCGAGCATTCCTCCAACTGTTTCGTGATGGTGGAAATCCAAGCCATTTCGCCAAAACCCTGTTCCGATGATGCCTTATGACATACTTCACACACTGTACGAGGTTCATGTCCAGCTAAGAACTTTCCTATAATTCATCTCTGTAATAACTCCCTGCGATTTCTGTTCCTGGTTTGTTCTCTGTACTTTGGAAACAGAAAACCTCTGTTGATCGTTTGTAAGGTAAACTTCACAATCGCTGTTCTTTATTTCAAAATACACACCAAATCACACATTGAACTTCTACCTGGGTAGATCAAATTGTTCAAATGGCTCTGAGCACTATGGGACTTAACATCTGAGGTCATCAGAACTTAGAATTACTTAAACCTAACTAACCTAAGGACATCACACACATCCATGCCCGAGGCAGGATTCGAATCTGCGATCGTAGCGGTCGCGCGGCTCCAGACTGAAGCGCCTATAACCGCTCGGCCACACCGGCCGGCTCTGGGTGGATCCATTATCTTAATACGACTATATGCTGTATTTAGAATTCTGTTGTCACGTACATCGGTAGGCCTCATATTAATTGTGGGATGTTCAGTTTGATTGTACTCCTCATTAATTTATGAGAGAATGTCTAGCTATGTCAATGAAACATTAAAATTTAATTGCATCCACAAATCCATTTTAATAGTCCTATCAGGCGCTCCACAATACTCGCTTTCATGTGGGAGAATGTTTAATGGTGGTTTATTTCGTATCACTCCATTACTAATTAGAAGTAAGTATTGTAAAATTTACGTGGGTCATTGTCAAGACGTAGGTTCATACCAGTCTGCTGCATTGTTGAAACACCTGCACAACGTCCTTCCCTGTCTTTGCCTTCACAGGAAGGGCTCCGGCGAAGTTGGAATACGTATCCACCATCCTTAAAATATATTTGACCGTTTATTCGATCGTGAGTATTCTCTCATATCCACGATATCTGACTGCTATAAATAATCCAAACCACGTATTATAATTCATCTGTACAGGAGCGTTTTACGAGCTGGCCTGTGAAGTACATGGACCACAATTTGCATTATTGTTCAATAATGCATCTTTCTCGAAGCTCTGAGATAACTGATATTATTTCGCTCATGTGAGCTATATTCCGTGCCTGTGCTATTACTGTTAGTATCTACAGTTGGTGTATCATATTTTTAGGCTCATCATAACAAACATACTATAGAGGTAAGGTGTTCAGCTTTTGGAGCTGAATGTCAAGGTCTTGACCTCTGCTATGTTCGCTGCTCGAAACTGGTCCAATAATGTTAACTGTTTGGGCTATTTATTGTTCTTTTGGAGTGTTGTCTTACCTATGTGTGTTAGTCATATGTAATAATTCAGCATATGACCTTTTCTCTTAAAGAAAATGCTGGTTCGAAATGTTTAACAATTTTAGCTCCATTGAACCAGGTGTCCATTCAAATTTCCTATCTCCAGCACGGATGGTTTCCTTCGTCAAGCACATACACTATGTAATCAAAAGTATCCGGACATCCCCAAAAACATACGTTTACCATATTAGGTGCATTGTGATGCCACCTACTGCCAGGTACTCCGCATAAGCGACCTCAGTAGTCATTAGACATCGCGAAAGAGCAGAATGGGGCGCTCTGTGGAACTCACGGACCTCGAACGTGGTCAGGTGATTGGGTGTCAATTGTGTCATACGCCTGTACGCGAGATTTCCACACTCCTAAACATCCCTAGGTCCACTGTTTCCGATGTCATAGTGAAGTGGAAACATGGAGAGACACGTAGAGCACAAAAGCGTACGGGCCGACCTTGTCTGTTGACTGACAGAGAACACTGACAGTTAAAAAGGGTCATAATGTGTAACAGGCAAACAGAAATCCAGACCATCACTCAGGAATTCCAAAATGCATCAGGATCCACTTCAAGTACTATGACAGTTAGGAGGGAGGTGAGAAAACTTGGATTTCATGTACAAGTGGCTGCTCATAAGCCGCACATCACGCCTGTAAATGCCAAACAACGCCTCGCTTGGTGTAAGGAGCATAAACATTGGACGATTGAACAGTGCGAAAATTTTGTGTGGAGTGACGAATCACGGTACACAATGTGTCGATCCGATGACAGGGTGTGGGTATGGCGAATGCCCGGTGAACATCATTTATTTATTTATTTATTTTATTTATTTATGCATTTATTTTACCTGGCAAGATTAGGGCCTTCAGGCCCTCTCTTACACCTAACCAGGCATACTCAGATTCAACAAATTTCAGTTTCTACAGAACATTAAGGACATATTACATGTTATACAGTATTAATGTTAAGAAAAAAAATAGAGATTATAAACGTAGTACAATGATAATTATAACAATCAAAAATTAATTATAACAATCAAGAATAATAATAATAGTAATTATAATAATAATAATGACTATGTATATGAAAGTAAACATATTTTTCTTTTATGAATGTCAGTCCTATTGCTAGTTGGGAATTTTCTCGTTATATTCTTGCAGCTTGTGAGTTATTCTCATCAAGCAGAGACATAAGACGATAGAGTGGGGTGAAAGAGATATAGAAGAGGTAGATAGGTTAGAGGAAGAGAAATAGAATGGTAAAATTCGAAGCTATGATGGAGAGGAGAAAGAAAGAGATGAGAGGGGCCCAACAATGGTGGCTATACCGTCCCTAATATGTAAGTCTTGAGTTCACTCTTGAATGTTGAGTGGTTCCGGATAAGACGCAGATCACAGGGGAGCGCGTTCCATAGTCGTATGGCTGAGATGGAGAATGACATGGAGAAAGATTTTGTGTTATGTAAAGGTACAGCCAAGATGCTAGACTTATCCGATCTGGTATTGCGGTTGTGGAATGATGATAGGTGTTTAATGTGAGAAGATAAGTATTGGGGGCACCAGTGGCTAAGAAATCGATGAAGTAAGCACATCGTGTGGAGATCGCGTGCCTTATGTGGGCGTATCCAACCTAGCTGGGAGTATGAAGGACTGATATGATCATACAACCGTATATTGCATACGTATCTAACGCAAGCGTTCATCACTAGCTCGAGGCGTCTCGAATTTTCACTATTTGTGCCGTGTTGAACTACATCACAGTAGTAAAGATTAGGCAAGACTAGTGTTTGGACTAATTTTTGTTTAACATGGGTTGGAAATATTTTTCTAAATTTCTGAATTGCATGTAGGGAGGAGAGCGATTTCCGGCAAGCTGCAACTGTTTGTTCTTCCCAGTTTAGGTACTCATCCAAGATTATTCCAAGGTCTTTTACTGTTTTTTGGTATGGTAGTTGGGTACCATTGAGGTGTATTTGAGGGACTGTTTCGTGAAAGTACCGACTGATTAACTTTGGATGAGATATAAGTATGACCTGGGATTTCTTGGGGTTTAGTTTCAGACCTAGGTTCTCTGCCCA
This sequence comes from Schistocerca nitens, assembly GCF_023898315.1. NCBI lineage: Eukaryota > Metazoa > Arthropoda > Insecta > Orthoptera > Acrididae > Schistocerca > Schistocerca nitens. The sequence continues at coordinate 524,769,179 of NC_064616.1, read as the reverse complement.
TCGAGAAACAGAGCAAAGATCTGCGTTCATACTCGCTACTGCGTCAGCAATGGCTCAAAAATGGCTCTGAGCACTATGGGACTCATCTGCTGTGGTCATAAGTCCCCTAGAACTTAGAACTACTTAAACCTAACTAACCTAAGGACAACACACACACCCATGCCCGAGGCAGGATTCGAACCTGCGACCGTAGCGGTCGCGCGGTTCCAGACTGTAGTGCCAGAACCGCTCGGCCACCAGCGGCCGGCGTCAGCAATGTTCTTGGGGCTTGCACTTATGTACAGTTGGATGTCGTCGGCATATAGATGGTAGTTGCAGGAGTGAATCACTGAAGAAATATCATTAATGTACAGTGAGAAGAGTAATGGACCAAGGACGGAGCCTTGGGGAACTCCAGAGCGCACGTTTTTCCATGATGACTTTTCCGACCCACAAATGACTTGTTGACTTCTGTTTTTGAGGTAGCTGTCGAACCAGTGTATTGCGCTGTTTGAGAAATTCAGCTGCTTCATTTTAATTAGTAATATATCAAAGTCAACTGTATCAAAAGCCTTGCTAAAGTCAAGCAGTGTTAGGATGGTAGCTTCACGTCTGTCCATAGCATGTTTAATGTCATCAGTTACTTTGATTAATGCAGTTGCTGTACTATGGTGCTTTCGAAAGCCTGACTGATATTTGTCATGGATGTTATGAGTTTTGAGGTAATCCGTCAGCTGTTCATGGACGATGTATTCTAGGGCTTTAGATATTGCAGGTAGTATGCTGATCGGCCTGTAGTCACCTGGCGACTTAGGGTTGTCAGTCTTGGGTATAGGTTGAATTAAACTTTGCTTCCACTCAGTAGGATATGTACTACTGACAAGAGACAGATTGAAGATGTCTGTGATAACTGGAGTAATAGTGTCTACGACGTTCTTGATCATGCCAATGCTCACTCCATCATTTCCTACTGCCTCGGAAGAGATTCTCGTAATTGCCTTGTGTACTGTGCCGGTAGTGACATGTTTTAGGAAAAACTTGTCTCTCGAGAGATTGATATCTTGGGGCTGGTAATTTGTCGCTGCGTGGCAGTTTACAGCTGTTGAGAAGAAATCGTTTAATTCTTCTGCAGACGCTTGATAAACAGCGTCAGATCTTCGCTTCCCTATACCGAAACTGCGCAGCTTTTTCCACAGTGCAGCAGGTTTTGATATGCCGCATACGACAGAGCGGGCATGTCTGATTTTGGCATTCCTCACGCTCTGCTTGGTTCTATTTCGGAGTTTCCTATAAGCTTCGTACGCCTCGGGAGTTGGGTTACGCTTGAAGGCCCTATGTGCAGCATCACGTTTATTCATTAACTGGCGTAATGCAGTGGTGAGCCACGGAGCGGGAGCTCTCTTTACCTTGACAGTGCGTTGAGGAGCATGTTTATCATACAGTGCAATGATTTTGCGACATAATTCCCGAATTTTTCCGTCTAAAGTCGGTTCATTGCTTATATCATACCAAGGGATGTCTGAGCAATCCTTTTGAAGAGCGTCATGGTTAACATTTTTTAGGTTTCTGTAGGTTACCAGGTGAGATTTTTCTTTGGTAGTATGCACTGAGTAATTTAAGAATATCACGTCATGAGCAGAGAGTCCTGGAGCGGATGTCTGATTGGCGCGAATTATTTTATCTGGTCGCTTTGTTGCCATTATATCTATGAGTGTATGGCTGTGTGGCGTGTGATGAGTTGGGTCCAGCGGTGTTAAACTCATATCATTGGAGTGGAACAGTCTCCTTAGTTTTTCTGCAGAGGGAGATTTTAACTGTAAGTCGATGTTTGTGTCGCCCATAATGATTATGTGTTCATACAGTGTCACGAGCGAGGACAGGGCAGACTGAAAGGAGGACATAGCACCGACGTTTGGAGGTTTATAGATTACTCCAATTAGCAGTTTCTGATTTGATGTATTTATTTCGAAAAACAAGAACTCTGCTTCTCCTTCGCACTTTGCATCCGATGTGCATAGTATAGTAGGTCTCAGATCAGAGCGAACATAGGCACCCACACCACCCCCGCGTCGTGTTTCACGATCTGCCCTTAGGAGAGTGTAACCAGTGATTCGGATTGCGTCGGAAGAGATGTTTGGTTTCAACCAAGTTTCAGAGACGAGGATAATATGGAACAGCGATTGGCAGAACAGGTTACAGAACTCGTCGAAGTGAGCCGTTAGCGACTGAGCGTTCGCGTGGGCCACAAAGAGCCCGCCGCCGGAACCGGTCCGTCCCATTGTGGCCGCCTGTAGGACCGACCGCGCTCCGTTTACCTGCTGGCCGGAAGAGGGACAAAAGCTGGATTTCGCGGGGGAAGACATATTTACAGGTGTGTCCAAGGTCGTGACTGACTCAAGCGTCTGTGGGCTAAAGGTGAAAGACAAGCTGGAGGTATCGGAGAAGGGAGCGAAAAGAAAGATGGAAAGTGGCAGTGGTGCTTACGAAAAAGATAATAGTAGTAGTAGTGGTAGTGACGAGGATGAAAATAACAGATATAGAAAGGCGGTTTTAAGGAGATTCCTGTTAATGGTGAATGTTAATTCCCGTTTGACTGACAATATGAATATACATGAGCACTTATGATACACAACAGTAAAATTCGGATGCGGTGGTGTTATGGTGTGGTCGTGTTTTTCATGGAGGGGGCTTGCACCCCCTGTTGTTTTGCATGGCACAATCACAGCACAGGCCTACATTCATGATTTAAGCACCTTTTTGCTTCCCACTGTTCAAAAGCAATTTGGGAATGGCGATTGCATCTTTCAACACGATCGAGCACCTGTTCATAATGCACGGCCTGTAGCGGAGTGGTTGCACGACAGTAATATCCCTGTAATGGACTGGCCTGCACAGAGTCCTGATCTGAATCTTACAGAATACCTTTGGGACGTTTTCGAACGCCGACTTCGTGCCAGGCCTCACCGACCGACATCAATACCTCTCCTCAGAGCAGCACTCCGTGAAGAATGGGCTGCCATTCCCTAAGAAACCTTCCAGCATCTGACTGAACGTATGCCTGTGAGAGTGGAAGCTGTCATCAAAGTTAAGAGTGAGCCAACACCAGATTGAATTCCAGCATTACCGATGGAGGGCCCCACGAACTTGTAAGTCATTTTCATTCCGGTTTCCGGATACTTTTGATCACATAGTGTACGTAGCTTTTCCTGCATATATGGCTGACCTCGGCTGATCCCACATGTCTTATCTTAGTCTCTAGCACTGTGACGGGTGATGAAATCTGTGATAGAATATACTTCTGCACCCCTTTTCCTCCACCGCTATCCGACACTGCCATCGTATGTGAGAACTGTTTAATACTTTCTAGTATGGGTCTTTTCAGAGAGAGACTGATCTTGATCCTGTTTTCCCCGTTTTAAGAGTTGCAGTTTGCAACGAATGGCTTTCCGCACCTCTATAGCTCTGCGCTTTGTCGACATTCTGTCACATACTGATCACTCTTCGAGACACTACACATTTTATATATTCTTATACAAAACTTTCTCAAGCTCTGCAACTTTTTCAGTTATTACACTGAGTAACCTCAGAAAGATTTGATTGCCTTCTTCCCAAGCTTTCCTTTCTGCGATATTTACAGGACACGATTCATTTTACTTCTTTTAATTGTATTCGAAACCTCACAGTCGCCGTAAGTTTTTCATTGTCTTTGCGTTTCTCACCTCGATATATGACTGCATTCTATCATTCAACAGCTGCTCCTGCGATTCGCATTTCATAGCTACTGCTTTGATAATGCCATCCAATTCCGTTAACCTTGTGTTGATAACTTAGTCACTTTACTGGATTCCATCATTCAGCAGAGAATCACCTTTTGCAGCCGCTACCTAGAAACCGCTATCCAATTCTGCTACTCTAGTGTGAACTGTCATCGACCAACCTTAAATTTCCTTGTTTTATCAATAAACAGAAAACCATGCTACGAGTTATTGGACCAATCATTGGATATGGTGATGAATTCGCTGAATGACATGCTAGTTTCTATATTAGCCTGGAAATATGCTTTAAATTCAGATTGACGTGTCTGAAAGCTACAATAAGTTTTGCATTATCTGGACCATCTGTTTTGCGATAATTGAATATGCGTGGCTCAAATAAAATGTATCGACTTGCATATGGCGGCCAAAGCAGAAATATTTGCCGAGCTCATCCTGATTTTCTACTACAGTATCATGAAATATGAATACGCTGCTTCATTTCACTTTTTGAGGTGCTCCTTCACCATAACTACCGTTGCTATACACCTTTGTCAATTGTCTCACGACTTAATGAGCTATTCGTGAACTGCCGCTTATACTCATTATTTGCAGCAGTGAACGCCACTGTAAGGAAAAAATCTCACACTCAGTGGAATACCACAGCTTTCGCTGAATTTCTGGTATGCTACTCCCTCAAATTGTTCAAAAAATGGTTCAAATAGCTCTGAACACTATGGGACTTAACATCTATGGTCATCAGTCCCCTAGAACCTAGAACTACTTAAACCTAACCAACCTAAGGACAGCACACAACACCCAGTCATCACGAGGCAGAGAAAATCCCTGACCCCGCCGGGAATCGAACCCGGGAACCCGGGCGAGGGAAGCGAACTCCCTCAATGCCATGCAATATCTTCTACAATACCTGACATTTTGGCTGAAACATGGTTTGTGAAAATATATATACACACTTGAAGTGGACCTCATAAGGATGTGCTAGCATTAGAATAAAATTAGCCTTCCCACAATCTCAAGGAGCAATAATTAAAGCATATATGTTACCTGGAAGTAATATGTTATTCTTCTTCTTCCTCCGTCTTGTGCGATCATAGTAGGACCAGTTGGTTACCACAAGACGATAGTGAAACGGATGCTTCATCCACTTCTCATGATAATGAATACACACTCACATCAGCATACTGTGTACTTTATAGGGAAAACTTTCTTTATTTAGAAACTCTTATACGTATATTGGAGGGAATATGAACAGACTGAAGTAAGAGCGCAGTTCTCTGCCTTTATTTGAGACACTTTATTCACACGTTTCTACTCCTATCCCAGCACAACATGAGCGATGTTTTCTTACAATGGGTGCGCAGTTTGGTGATCGAACACCAACAGTTTACTTCACGATATCTCATAGAATTGGTGGACGTATGATTGCAGCCTTACTCGACAGTCTGATGCATACTTTTTATTCTGCTGATAATTTCAATTGATCCAGTGAAGCCCCCTACTGTGACTGTATGATTTCCCAGCATTACTGATGGTAAGTAAACGTTTGCTGTAGAACAGATCATAAATGTGCATTGATGTTTCACATAGTCAATACCATTCATTCACAGATAATATCACTTGAACTGCACAAAATCATGGTTTTTCCAATACAATCACTGGATGAACTCTTGGCCAGATATCATACCGACACTGAAGCCTGTGTTTTTTAAAACTGTAGCTAACATTTAACAACAATTACCACATCATGTGGCTGCTGCTGTTTTTTCACCTATCCTGTCGTTGCTTTACATCCCCACAACTTAGCCCTTTGCCAGATCTCTCACGACTGGGTGAGCTATTCTTCAATTGTTGTTTGCGTACATTAGTCACAGAAGCGTATGCAACTTTAACAAAAAATCTCATCATAAAAGACGAATACTCTGCCCAGTATTGCCAGCTAATCATTACAGTGATTAAGGTACCCATCATTTATCAGGCACTGCGCTCTTCGTTAACTGAGGAAATTGGGTGCGTAAGCGAGTGAGGTCTGCTGATGTGTTGAATTTTACATCCTTATACAGGCAGAATAGTAACTGCACAGCTTAAGCGTATTCAAGAAAATGACTTAACTTAGATGTTCTGGATATTCTAGAATATGTTTTGACGATTTAACTGGTGAACTATGGCCTCCAATATGACAACAAACAAGTCACCACTGACTATTCCATTTTCAAGATGCTGAAATCAAGAAATACACTCCTGGAAATTGAAATAAGAACACCGTGAATTCATTGTCCCAGGAAGGGGAAACTTTATTGACACATTCCTGGGGTCAGATACATCACATGATCACACTGACAGAACCACAGGCACATAGACACAGGCAACAGAGCATGCACAATGTCGGCACTAGTACAGTGTATATCCACCTTTCGCAGCAATGCAGGCTGCTATTCTCCCATGGAGACGATCGTAGAGATACTGGATGTAGTCCTGTGGAACGGCTTGCCATGCCATTTCCACCTGGCGCCTCAGTTGGACCAGCGTTCATGCTGGACGTGCAGACCGCGTGAGACGACGCTTCATCCAGTCCCAAACATGCTCAATGGGGGACAGATCCGGAGATCTTGCTGGCCAGGGTAGTTGACTTACACCTTCTAGAGCACGTTGGATGGCACGGGATACATGCGGACGTGCATTGTCCTGTTGGAACAGCAAGTTCCCTTGCCGATCTAGGAATGGTAGAACGATGGGTTCGATGACGGTTTGGATGTACCGTGCACTATTCAGTGTCCCCTCGACGATCACCAGTGGTGTACGGCCAGTGTAGGAGATCGCTCCCCACACCATGATGCCGGGTGTTGGCCCTGTGTGCCTCGATCGTATGCAGTCCTGATTGTGGCGCTCACCTGCACGGCGCCAAACACGCATACGACCATCATTGGCACCAAGGCAGAAGCGACTCTCATCGCTGAAGACGACACGTCTCCATTCGTCCCTCCATTCACGCCTGTCGCGACACCATTGGAGGCGGGCTGCACGATGTTGGGGCGTGAGCGGAAGACGGCCTAACGGTGTGCGGGACCGTAGCCCAGCTTCATGGAGACGGTTGCGAATGGTCCTCGCCGATACCCCAGGAGCAACAGTGTCCCTAATTTGCTGGGAAGTGGCGGTGCGGTCCCCTACGGCACTGCGTAGGATCCTACAGTCTTGGCGTGCATCCGTGCGTCGCTGCGGTCCGGTCCCAGGTCGACGGGCACGTGCACCTTCCGCCGACCACTGGCGACAACATCGATGTACTGTGGAGACCTCACGCCCCACGTGTTGAGCAATTCGGCGGTACGTCCACCCGGCCTCCCGCATGCCCACTATACGCCCTCGCTCAAAGTCTATCAACTGCACATACGGTTCACGTCCACGCTGTCGCGGCATGCTACCAGTGTTAAAGACTGCGATGGAGCTCCGTATGCCACGGCAAACTGGCTGACACTGACGGCGGCGGTGCACAAATGCTGCGCAGCTAGCGCCATTCGACGGCCAACACCGCGATTCCTGGTGTGTCCGCTGTGCTGTGCGTGTGATCATTGCTTGTACAGCCCTCTCGCAGTGTCCGGAGCAAGTATGGTGGGTCTGACACACGGGTGTCAATGTGTTCTTTTTTCCATTTCCAGGAGTGTATTTGGAAAGTGCTTTCGGACATTTATAAGAAATTTATTGAATGACTTACCAGCTTGAATTCTGTCGACAACCAGTCTTATCAGTCTTACCTGTTTCCTACTGAGATGATCATTCTGTTATATGACATTTCACACAGGTTTACGTTACTGCCGCAATTGTTTAAAAATGAAGTCCTTCTTTCTGTATATCAGCCCTACTATAAATATTAAGATGTGAATGTACAATGTCAGACTGATGGGCTTCCAGCCATTTAAATGCACTGTGATGGTTGTCAAATGGAATAGGAAATAAGCAAATGATTTTCTTTTCCTACTCAATAAATTTTTAATTGTGTTTATTTGTGTGTGCGTGTGCGTGCGTGTGTGTGTGTGTGTGTGTGTGTGTGTGTGTGTGTGTGTGTGTAATAACACCCCAATTACAGAAACCCTAATTAACAACCCTTTGTTGTAAAAGATGTAGGAAAATTACTCATCCTGACAGTGCCGGCAGCTACTGACGACAAATCTTACTCGTGTGATAATTTGATCAACAGGAATGTCATGTGAATAATAATATTTATCATGAAATAGAGACTGAATCAAAGAATATGATAGGATACGCAACAAAAACATCAGAGAAGGAATTGCAAAATAATTACTAACGAAGGTTAAAGCCCAGGTGGTAAATTGGCCAAAGATAACATTTACCATAGAAGAGAGAGGTAGCCGCATCGAAAAGGAAGTTGGATATGACTATAATGTAACTCGGAAATGGAAATATTAGCTTCAGTTGCTATCTAGTCGCTCTCTAGTACTATTGCGATAGTAGTATGCATGTAAGCGCTACTAGATTGTTTTAAGCTAATCGGAAGCTTGAAAGTTTTACGATATAGACTGAAGTATTATTCAGAAGTCATACTAAAGCAAAGTCTTCTTTACCGTTAGCAAGATAACGGGATATGGAGATTCGCGACGAAATTAAATCGTGTTAGATTTGTGTAGCGACTTAGCCTTCGTGTACTGAATAAGCACGAACATTCAAGGATATTGAAAAAGAAAGATCGCTGACAGGAAAACAATAATTAGCCTCGAGTAGGCACCAGACAAACGCAAACACGAAGAACGTACAATTGCGCCGAGTTGTCCGAAGTTGTCGCCAACGACATGATTACTGATGCAAACAAAAGCGCTACGGTCGTAGGTTCGAATCCTGCCTCGGGCATGGATGTTTGTGATGTCCTTAGGTTAGTTAGGTTTAACTAGTTCTAAGTTCTAGGGGACTAATGACCTCAGCAGTTGAGTCCCATAGTGCTCAGAGCCATTTGAACCATGCAAACAAAAGCAATTCCCTGGGTAAGAAATCGGTGTGCGTGCTCAGCGTAGGGACAATTAATTACAAGGTACAATAAAATTGGATTCTAACTTTAATTTTTCGCGTCGCCTACATAATTGAATAGACATTATCGTGTGTATTAATGGCAATTATATATACGTATATCGATGACCATGCAGCTCGTTAGAATGAAATTACAATGAAATGAATACCATTAGCTGGATATAGGCATTGATATAAGTCAACGGGGACAGTTGTAAATGTGTGCCCCGACCGGGACTCCAACCCGGGATCTCCTGCTTACATGGCAGACGTTCTATCCATCTTAGGCACCGAGGACACAGAAGGTAGTGCGACTGCACGGACTTATCTATGGCACGCCTCCCGTGAGACCCACATTCGCAACTTATTATCCCGTACTACATTCATAGTGCCCCTGCCCATTATATTCATTACTTCGGCTTTGTTGCCGGTTCCCGCAGGAGTTCGGGCACTGTTTGTGCATCCGCACAGAAGAAGATGGTCAAATGGCCGGTGAGCCGTAACTATATACATATGAAGATGGAATCTGTTCTTTCGAACATAGTTACTGAAGTTGAAAACGTGCTACATGCTGGTACCAGAGCTCAGCATTCATGGTACAAGTGGGAATATTTGTATAATATGATGGGTTATATAAACAAGAAGATAATGAACGAGTATGATCCATCCCACTCTTCAGTAGATGTTAATATGTTTGGTTGTAAGATGTCAATACTTGATATGATGGTGGAGCCATGTTAGAATTAATTTCATGGGACACAAGCATATACTTAAAATATTAAAGCGTTGTGAATTTAGAAGTTCTGTGTTACATGTTACTGATTGCCATACAAAGATTGCGCCACTGGCAGAAATATGTAAGAGCAACTTACTATGAATTTGTAGACTACCTGAGCACAAATAGTGTTACTATGTACAGAGTATAGCATTGTATACATTCCTGTACACCCCTTATACCAAAGTGTGTAATTGTGGAACCTGTCAAGTTAGTAGAAAGGGTGAATTCACAGAGGGGATTCCTGTGTGGGTAATTCCGCCTATTGGCCTGAATGTCAACCACTACACAATGAACCTTGTAGATAAATAATGAATAATGTACAGTGTATTTCCTACATAACTGCTTTTTTTTACATGCAGCCCCACCCATGTCCTATGCAGCTACCTGTTAAAAACTATATATAGCTGCTTACTGGGATTCAGAGTGCTCATGCATCATAGCCACCTTCAGTGCCACTGGGGGCACTCCTGGTACTGCTGGTGCCAGTGCCGGCCCTCGAACTGTTGCCACCGCCGATGCTGCTGCAACCAACTCTAGTGCATAAATTTGACTCATAGTGTGTATTCGAGCCACATGCTAGCGACTTATCAGAGCCTGATAAATGGCCGCTGACAACCTCTCACTGTCTGGCTCATATCGCTCAGTAACAAACTGGTTAGAGTGAGACGCAACTGAGCTTGATTCAAAGATGAAAAAAAGTTCCTGAAAAGCAATAGACATCGTGGCTTAGGCAGTAGCATCTAATGTACTTACTAAACTGCTGTGTTCTACATACACACACACATACATACACATACAAATACACACATACACGTACACACACATACACACACACACACACACACACACACACACACACACACACACACACACACTGTTACGTCGGTGTCTCCTTAGTTGACACGACTCGGTGGTGATGGTTGTCCCAACCGGTATGACGTGGAACGGCGTCCGTCTCTCACGACAACGCCACCCTGTAGAAAAACAGAAACTCCTCGCGTGGTTTGGTCACATTTTAGATACCGTCTTTCGTGATAAATGTCAATATTTCGATAGACCAGCGTGTCAAAATGTGTAAGCCGCTCTTGCTTCTTCACTGATAAACGAGGCAGTTGCACCACTCGATGACGCGATGACTTCCTGGACCTGAAATGATGACCACCAGTTTTCTTTTGTTGTGAGTCTGCGAGAGACTTTTCAGCTTGAGTGAACTGGCTAGCTGCAGTTCTTCTTCTTATTATGCCCTATTAGATAATGGATGTTGAATATTAATAATATAAAGTCTTGAATCTTCAATCCATCACCCAAGTTATGGCAACAATATGGAATTGAGAGGATGTTAAGTTGATAAATTGTTATTCCGTCGTCAAGACGTCGCTACGTCGCGTGTTCAATAACTACACGACTTAACTCCAGAGATAACATATACTTAAGCAATGCTCAGCATGCGTCGTAATCTTGGGACGAATCGTTGACTGTTCACTGTTAAATAACCATGAATGCAATTTTCACTTCATAATATTCTAATAGTCAATTAATTGTCACTAATACACATGATAATGTCTATTCAATTATGTAGGCGACGCGAAAAATTAAAGTTAGAATCCAGTTTTATTGTTCCTTGTAATTAATTGTCCCTACGCTGAGCACGCACACCGATTTCTTACCCAGGGAATTGCTTCCGTCTGCATCAGTTCGGACAACTCGGCGCAATTGTACGTTCTTCGTGTTTGCGTTTGTCTGTTGCCTACTCTAGACTAATTATTGTTTTCCTGTCAGCGATCTTTCTTTTTCAATATCCTTGAATGTTCGTGCTTATTCAGTACCACGAAGGCTAAGTCACAACACAAATCTAACACGATTTAATTTCGTCGCGAATCTCCGTATCCCGTTATCTTGCTAACGGTAAAGAAGACTTTGCTTTAGTATGACTTCTGAATAATACTTCAGTCTATATCGCAAAACTTTCAAGCTTCCGATTAGCTTAAAACAATCTAGTAGCGCTTACATGCATACTACTATCGCAATAGTACTAGAGAGCGACTAGATAGCAACTGAAGCTAACATTTCCATTTCCGAGTTACATTATAGTCATATCCAACTTCCTTTTCGATGCGGCTACCTCTCTCTTCTATGGTAAATGTTATCCTTGCCAATTTACCATCTGGGCTTTAATCTTCGTTAGTAATTATTTTGCAATTCTTTCTTTGATGTTTTTGTTGCGTATCCTATCATATTCTTTGATCCAGTCTCTATTTCATGATAAATATTATTATTCACATGACATTCCTGTTGATGAAATTATCACAAGAGTAAGTTTTGTCGTTAGTTGCTGCCGTCACTGTCAGGATGACTAATTTTCCTACTACTTTTACAACAAAGGGTTGTTTATTAGGGTTTCTGTAATTGGGGTGTTTATCACACACACAGACACACACACACACACACACACACACACACGCAAATAAACACTAATTACTACTTTAAAAAAGTATTGAGTAGGAAACGAAAATCATTTACTTATTTCCTATTCCGTTTGACAACCATCACAGTGCATTTCAATGGGTGGAAGCCCATCAATCTGGCATTGTGCATTCACATCTTAATATTTATAGTAGGGCTGATATACATGCCCCCCGGACGATGAATTGGGTACGTGACTTCCCTCTTCAGCGTCCCTAACCAGGTAAGGTCCTGTTTTTTTATTGTTGGCACACTAACTTTCAAACACATATACATATAAAATTTAAATCATTACAATGTTTTTTGTACAATAACATGAACTTAAGGTTCATGTCTGCTTGTTGCCCTTCGTCCATAGTTCTCAATATATATTGTGAGAAAAGGACAAGCTGAGTTTCGCACGAGCTATGCTTTCTAAAACCATGCTGACTCGTGAACCTAAGCTGCTTAGCCTCAGGCAAGTATTCGAACTGAGAACGTGTTCAAGGACTCTGCAGCAAACGTAAGTTAGAAATATTGGTCTGTAATTTTGTGGGTTCACTCTTTTACCTTTCTCATACACTGGAATCACATATGCTTTTTTCCAGTCGCTTGGGACTTTGTGCTGGGCCAGAGATTCGCGATAAATACAAGCTAGGTAACGGGCCAGTGCCGTAGAATACGCTTTCTAAAATCGAACTGGGATTCCATCCGGACCTGATGAGTTATTTGTTTTCTAATTTTTAAGTTGCTTCTCTAGGCCCGGTATGCTTATTTCTATGTCGTCCATATGGGAGTCTATCCGATGGTCAAGTGACGGTATGTTTGTACGGTTCTCCTGCGTGAACGATCTCTTGAATGTGAAATTTAAAACTTCCACTTTCGTTTTGCTGTATTCAACTCCCACACAAGACTGGTCAATAACGGACTAAATGGAATCCTTAGACCCCCCCTTAGGGATTTTAGATACGACCAGAATTTTCTCGGGCTCTGCCAGATGTTTTGTTAAGGTGGTAGTTGATGTATGCTTCGCGCATAGATCTTTTCACAGACGTACGAACCTCTACTAAACGTAGCTTGTCGTCGTTTGTGCGTCCCCTTTCGAACCTCGAGTGCTACAGTCTCTGCTTCCTCATTATCCGCAGAATCTCGTTATTAAACCATGGTGGGTCTTTTCCATCCTTTAACCACTTATTAGGCACGTAACTCTCCAGACCACGATTTACAATCTGATTAAACATTGCCCATAATTCATCAACATACATCTTACTAGTGCTAAGGTGATGCCATTTCGCTGTCTAAGTAAGATATTAATAACTGAGTATCTTCTCTGTCTATCAAAACACTCTCCTAGCCTTCTTGGCTGATTTATTAACTTTCGTAATCATAGTTGCTATAATGACATCATGATCGCTAATCCCCGTTACTATACTGACATCGTCGATGAGGTCCGGCCTTTTTGTAGCCACAAGGTCTAAGATATTTCCATTCCGTGTGCTGCTCAAGACAATTTTCAGAAAATGTGTTCAAAAGTATTTCGCATGATTGTCTGTCTGTACCCCCCGCAGTGAATCAATTGACATCCCAGTCGATACTTGACAGGTTAAAGTCGTCTCCAACTAGTATGGCATGATCTGGTTATTTACGAGCTATTGACCGTAGACTTTCGTTGAATGACTCTAGAACTGCCACAGCAGAATAGGGGGGCCGGTAAAAACATTCAACAATTAATTTAGTTTCCCCTACACTTGTTGTATGTGACCAGACGACTTCACTGTCACAGTTAATTTCGACCTCAACAGAGGCAATTTTTTGTCAACTGCAATGAAAACTCCCCCTCCTATGGCCTCTAATCTGTCTATCCGATATACGTTCCACGACTCACTAACGATGTCAGAGCTTTCCACTTCTGGTTTCTGCCAGCTCTGAGATCCAAGAATAATTTGGCGCAAGAACTTCCCTGGAGTGCAGTAAATTCTAGAAATTTACTACGAATACTTCGACAGTTTACTGATAAAATTGTGACAGTCGAACTGTCTTTATGCGGAATATCGTTTGACTTCTCTTGCTGTGAAGCGACTGACGAGTGTTCATCAGAGCACCTCAAACTACGTCCTAGCCTAAAAAATTCTCATGTGCCTTCCACAAGTCCTGTGCTACCAGAGTAGCTGTTTCCTTTGTGCACATCTACAGTATGTGTGCGCTTATTCCTGCCATGTTGAAAAATCTGAACAATATTGCCAGGGACCATCTTTGCTTTTTTCTTGAAGTCGAATAAGGCAAACACATTTGGTCAGTTGCAGTTGTACCCACGCCCCCCCCCCCCCTCTCCGCCTCCCTTGGCATGGTATAGTCCGTTACTGTGGCAGGTTTTCCCGTTTCTGTAGCTATTTCCTTGCAATCATAGATAACAGTAAGACACGTTTTTTTTCTTTGGGGTATAGGATACCACAGTGTAATAGTCCTGGAATCCAAATAGCGAAGAGGCCCTTTTTCAGGACTCAAGAGCCTGGAAGTCTGAGAGGATTTCTTTTTTATTCTTTTTCATTGTACCAAGAAGTATTACACCGATCTCCAGAAGAAAAAATGGTTCAAATGGCTCTGAGCACTATGCGACTTAACTTCTGAGGTCATCAGTCGCCTAGAACTTAGAACTAATTAAACCTAACTAACCTAAGGACATAACACACATCCATGCCCGAGGCAGGATTCGAACCTGCGACCGTAGCGGTCGCTCGGTTCCAGACTGTAGCGCCTAGAACCGCACGGCTCTCCAGAAGAAACTGCGCCAATCGATAGCTAGTTAGTAGTTGTCGGTGGTCACATTTCTGTGAGAACCTAAGATGTTCTGAACCAGTCGCTTGACTATGTCGAACGGTTTGTTCGATGTAAAGTAAGGACCTTCCCTTCCTTTGCCGCAGTATATCTCAAAGGTCCGCACATAAAATGTTCTTCTGTCGCAAATGGCATACAATTTCAGGTCGTACTTTGCCAGTCTGGCCAGCATGAATTGGACGAAACTACACTGACGTCAAATGGGAAGCAGCATCCCATCAATGATCACAAATTCTGATAGGGATTAATTGTTTTTAGAGTTACTTTCAAAGTCCCTTTATACCTCCCTAATGGCTGCTAATTTATCATATTTTTCTTGTATTCACCTGGTCATCCTCTCATCAAACCCTATGCTTCTCAGTAGAAACATAAATCTGTTATAGGAAAACGTAGTTCGGCAAGTCATCATCCCAACACCATTACGTTCCCAAACTCTCAAGGCATTGGTGCAGCTACTTTTGTTGAGAATGATGAAGAACAGAACTCCACTAAGAAAGATTTCATTTCCGAAGAACAAGTAAACCAAGAATCTCTTTCCCTCGTACACTGAATTGTACATCTCCGTTCTGAAATACACAGGTTTGTGTAACTAACAATTTAGTCAATCGTATTTGTAGGAATGAACCTCATAAAGGCGTCCAATTCAGAAGAAATATTTCTGCACGCACGGGTCGGGCCTAGCAATACTTTTATATTTTTTTTATTTCATTGTATTCCAAAGAAATCATGAATTGCTTATACAAAGTGTTTCCCCATGTTTTCCTTTCCCAAAAACGGTAATCTTTGTCTTGAATATCATCTAAGGGATTGGAATATTTGTACCTGGATTGTTCTGAGTCGCGACCGTGGCAATCCACGTTCTTTTCCGTCTTCACTTTCGTCGTTGAAATAGCATGGAGGCTCAACCTCTTCATCTTCGTCCTCAGATAGCACACGAAGTATTTGAGGTATAACTTCATCATGTCTGTTGTCCCTGTTCACAGAAACGTAAAAGGGAGCAAAGACGTAATTATGTGCATTGCACTTATCTCAATATGCAGTGACGGCTAGCACAAACTAAGGTAAGAGCAAAGGAAGATATGACAAAGTAAATACGTACATGATCGACCGCGCGCAGTATGGAGTGCCGCCTATGGGATGTTTTCGTTTCAAGCGACAGTTTGTTTTCCTTTATTGTTATTTTCACACCCGATACAGCGGCATACTACTCCTCTCTTCGGCCACAAATATGACAAACGATACAGAAGGAGACAAGCGAAAAACAGAAATGGTGCATAAACAAACTTAGACATACAAAAGGAAAACACACGGAGCCGTTCACGAGCGCAGTGTCCAAAATAAAAAACGGTCAGAAACGTGGACACACACAGAGACGACAGAGATGACACATGCGAACGATGGAGCACAAACGATGAAACACTGGAACACGAACACGACGGCACACACAAACACTAGGCGATGGTCTCCAGCACGCGAATGTTCACTATACGTGTGCGAGTCCGGGGACCTGCCAAAGGGGAAAAGGTGGGGGAGGAGGGAGAGGGGAGGGTGTAGATGCCAGTGGCAGAGGAGATGGGAGGGGAAAGAAAGGAGGTATGGGGGTAGGGGGAGGAAAGGAGGAGGGAGAGAAGGGAGAGAGGGTGCCCTTGGGAAAAGACACAGGGGGTGGAAGGGGAGGGTTAAATTTGTTAGAGAGGGGGAGTTGGCGGAAGCCTCCTTGGGCGAGGAAATGGCGAGTGGAGAGATGGAGAGCAGGTGGGATGTGGGAATACTGGTGTGGCAGCGGACGGGGGTGGGAGAGGATGGGAGAGACAAGTGGATGAGGGAGATCAAGGTTACAGGAGGTGTAGAGGGTCTGTATCCGTCCGAGGAAATGGAGGACGTGTGGGAACGGAATGTGGTTATATGGGATCCGCGTGTGGGAGGGGAGGCAGTTGCGATAGGCAAGGCGGAGCACATGGCGTTCTAAGATTTGAAGGGATATGTAAAAGGTAGGAGGGGCGGAGAGCCAGGCGGGATGTGCGTAGCAGAGGATAGGGTGGATGAGGGATTTATAGGAGTGGAGGAAGGTGGAAGGGTCCAGACCCCATGTGCAGCCAGAAAGGAGCTTGAGGAGACGGAGTCAGAAGTGTGCTTTGGCTTGGATTGCCCAGAGATGGGGGGTCTAGGAGAGGCAACGATCAAGGGTGACGCTAAGGTATTTAAGGGAAGGGGTGAGGGTGATAAGACAGCCATAAATGGTGATATAGAAGTCGACGAGACGAGAGGAAGGGGTCGTTTGGCCTACAATGATCGCCTGGGTCTTGGAAGGATTGACCTTGAGCAACCACTGATAACACCAAGTGGTGAACCGGTCAAGATGGGATTGGATAAGGTGTTGGGAGAGTTGCAGGGTGGGGACGAGGGCAAGGAAGGTGGTGTCATCGGCGTACTGGAGAAGGTGGACGGGGGTGAAGGCGGCGGCATGTCCGCCGTATTCACAAGGTAGAGAAGAGGGAAGAGGACGGAACCTTGGGCCACACTGGCAGAGGAGTAGAAGGTGTAGTAATCCGTGTTATGGATGGTGACATAGGAAGGACGTCGAGAAAGAGAGGACCCGATCAGATGGACGTAGTTGATAGGAAGGGCGAAGGTTTGGAGCTTGAAGAGGAGACCGGAATGCCATACACGGTCGTCACGCGATAGTTTCTCACTGACTATACAAGGAAATGGGAGACACACACGTGCAATACTCGGGGGAAGAGCGAACCTGGGAATTCCTACAGACAGAAAGTGAGGAAACTAAGGGCTAACACATACTTCTGTGAGCGTTGCGGCACTCTCTGCCGCCGCGCGGTATTTAGAAATTAAACACTCGCGACCCACGAACAACTGAATGCAGGGCAAACTGCGAAACGTATCATAAGTGGGATCATGGCGTCTTTCAGCGCACGCCTTGGATGTGCTGCCACCTAGTATAACAAACGAGAACGAGCGATGGCCGGTACTGTAACACGATCGGTACTGCTGGATTCTCCCGTAAACGTTTGAAACGGTGTGTAAAATCTGTTGCAAACCAGTACGTGCTGTCGTTCTCAAATAATGGGTGAATAAAATCTGGGTTCCAGACTGTAAGTGATATATGTACCAAATTTGGTTGAAATCGGTCCATTGATTTGGAGGAGACGAGTAATATGCATATATCCATTTTCATAATATATATGGGTACAAAAATTTTTTCTTCACACTTTCATTCACAGCTAGTACTTGGGTGCTAACTCTAGCGGTCTACGTGCCGGATCGAGGCCGTATTTCAGCATAAAAACGGTTCATCCGAATCCTGGCAAGACAAAGCGTTCCCGCGCCACTTCTGAGCGACCAATGTAATGAGTGTTAGGAGGGTCACGTGCTGGCCCAGAGGCGCGTCCATCGTCTCTGGTCTCAGCTCCCGTGTTCACCTCCAAATAGTTTCAGGATATATACTACTTTACCTTCTACAATTAAACCTTCTGCTTTATTTATATGTGTTTCGGTGATCCACTTCTCAGTCCGTGCTGGCCATTAACCTTGCTGACATGCATACTCTGTTTTTACTTTATAAGAATCAAAATGTCGTAATGTAATCTGTGTGCAGTATATATCGAAGGGCTACATTAAAGGGAAGGAACTGAGATAATAATATGGAAAAGTTAGAAGAAGATAAGTGAAGCGATACTGCGGGAAGACTTTTGTAGAGCAGTGCAAGAACTCAGAATTACGAAGATCCTTTGGAGAACTAGTGGTGACAAAACAGTTCCACCTGATATGCAACATGTGAGAGACAGACGAAATACCCTGTAACTTCTAGAAAAAAGCAATAACCATAATACCAGTGAACACAGGTGCTGACATACGTATTGCCAAATCATCTGTTTTAATAAGTCATGATTGAGAAATAGTAACACCAATTAACTGTCCACAGACTAACGGAAAACGTTTGGTTTCCGGGCGAAACTAGGAACACAAGGCAACACGGACGATATCGTTTACCTTATAAGGTAAGTTAGAGAAAGCGAAAAAACTCAGTTATAGCATTTTTAGATTTCGAAAAAGCTTTTGACATTGTTTACTTCCAAATTCTGGAAATATTGGTTGCGAAAGGTTGTTTACGATATATAGAGAAGCTTTAGAAAGTTTTAGTAAGTTCCTGTGGGACCAAACTGCTGAGGTCATCGGTCCATAGGCTTACATACGTAGAGAAACTGGACTGTTACGAGAGATGGACACGGTGGCAGAAGTTGCAAAAGCATCGAGACCGGGATGTGACCCATATTTAATGTCAGCGAACGTGAATACAGGGTTAGTGTTGGAGGAAATCAAGATGAAATGCGTAACAGGAATTTAAGCTAGAAGAGAGAAAAATACAAACTTTAAAGTTTGGTCGACGTCAATGCAGTTAAGTCAGACACGGCAGATGACTTGCAATACCAGCCGAACAGCGTTAATAATAAACATTAAAAACAGTCTATAAAATAAACATCAATCATAGTAAGCCATCAGGTGATGCGAGGGTAGGAAGTTACGTCGGGAAATTAGACGCTAAAAGCAGTCGACAAGTTCTTTTACTTGGGTAGAGAAATAAATGACAACAGCAGAAATAAGCTGAATTTAAACTGCAGACTTTGAATGGCAAGAAATACAATTTCTGAAAAAAAAGAAGTAGAAAGATGTAAATAATGAGGAGTCTTTACTGAAAGTATTTTTCCAGATATTAGAATTACTTGAAAGTGAAATGCTGTGAGGGCCGGCGTGCCCGAGCGGTTCTAGGCACTTCAGTCCGGAACCGCGCGATTGCTACGGTCGCAGGTTCGAATCCTGCGTCGGGCATGGATGTGTGTGATGTTTTTAGGTTAGTTAGGTTTAAGTAGTTCTAAGTTGTAGGGGACTGATGGCCTCAGGTGTTAAGTCCCATAGTACTCAGAGCCATTTGAACCATTTTTGTGGCTACCGTGATTTACGTATACGGAGACCTTGCCTGTCGGTTGCAGCTTGGATTTGTATTTGAAAACTTGCAATGAAATTTCATTCCTACTTTCGCCTGTTAAGAGTTACGAGATACGAAGTTAAGAGTTACAAGATACGAATGCATATCAGCTTGGCGTGCTACATTAGTTCAAAGGTTTCAGGTCTGTACCTGTACCTGTACCTGTACTGAGCCATTAAAGTGATATTCTTCAACACGTTTTGTGTTGTGGGGCATCCAGTCTCGATTCACAGGGGCCAGAATTCTTTTTCTCTATATTAGCCATTTTAATCATAGGCGAATTATATAAATCGCTTATTCATTCATCATATGCTTCTTGGTAATTTTATCGGTTTCATGAATACTTTGTGGACTAAATCTTTGTAGTGGTGTAGAATGCCACGTAGTTCATGTAAAATTACTGTGTTCTTCCATGAACTATGAGCTGTGTTTTGAGTTGAAGTAATAAGTAAGTTACACACGATGTCTCTGAATGTATTTGCAGTACTTGCCATTATTAAATTGGAAGCATTCATTTAAAGTTTCAATTTAATAATCCATGTTCTCATAGGCTTAATAAATTATATGGTAGTGAGGATTCTAAAGTCATCATTTGCCTTAAACAAACGTATTTAGTCTCTGACAACTGCTTTCACAGTCGGCATCATTCATTCAGCACGAAATTGCTTGCTGCATTTTCCTATGAGTCTTTCAGGTTCCAAATGGTATGTTGACATCGAGACCTCTGGAGCAGTGAATGATATATCAGGATCAATTCAGTGTTGTTCAGTTATTAAATATTTTCAGCCTTTGTGTGGAAATGTATTTAAGTCACAGTGACAAGCCAGTCATGCTCAGATCAGATGTTTCTTCTATAAGATGAGGTATTTGTATATTTCGTATGTCAAGTAATAGTCTCTGATAAGAAACTGGGTCATTAAGGTGTATTTAAATATTCATTTAATTCCATTGATTAACGATTGCGCAAAGTAAGTGATCCCTGTATCAACTCGTCCTTAAAGTAGAGGTTGATAGCGTTAAAATAAACCAATATTCGCTGTTTATAAGTGTGCGTTTTAATGAGGAAAATTTTCGGCAGAGATTCTTACGTGCACTTAGATCTTAACAACAACCAGTGGGCTTACGAAGTACTGTAAGTTCAGCATGTCACAAGTGCAAAGGATGTAGAGGGGTGGAGAGAGGACATACCCTAGGGGCACATCAAAAGTGATATAGAAGATTTAGCAATATATTATGTTAATTATGAAGAACGTAGGTGACTGGATGGAAAGGATGCAATAAGGTTGACTTAGTTAACTGGAAGTACTTAGGTATTATGTTATTGCCCCAATAACCCCAATTTCAACATAACTTCCACATCAACTTACTATACACTTGAATACAAAGAAAAAAAAGAAAGAAAGAAACTGGACACGAAATAACACTGTAAATATTGTTCTGCTACAGATTTGAAAGGACACGTGGCACCGCCTATCGCCTGAATCTTGGAGAGAGCAGACTATTTTTAGTCAGGTTTCTCTCGTGAGATTAAAGTTCACTGCGGTCACTGAGCCCGTCACAACACACAACTTCCACTGACTTTCATTTCTACGTGTTTCTCTCGCGTTCTTCTTCGGCAATAAAGATACGGATTGGAAATCGCCCTCAGATGTGTAACATCTAAGGCGACTCTTTCACCAGCGGGATACGTAACTCCTGTAACATTTAATGTGCTTTTCAACAGTCATCGTAATGTGGGCACGTCCGGCTAGGATGCTAAGTTAAAGGCTAAATGAAGACATAGAGAAGCCACAATACATTATGCTTACATTTCTAAAGTCTAACCGACAAGTTCTTACGAAAAGAGAAATGGAAAACAAACTTCTGTTAACTCTCTAGTCAACAGAGATATTGCAAAGTGCTTCTGTAGCTTTTACTTTGTCTCCGACTTTACTCCACTGCCGAAATACAGAAAACAGTGGTTACTATACCGGAAGAAAGCCACCATAAAGTAAAAGTGGATGAAACAGATTTAAAAATTTGCTCATCGAGAATAACGAACATAAATGACCAATATCCATTTGAAAAGGAACGTCACTAATTGTACAGTATTTGGCTACTCGAAATATTAATCTATAACTGTAAGTTATTTCCGAACTACTTCACTATTTTCTTTTAGGTGAAAATCTGACACCTAAGAGAAAGATATTCTTTTTTACATATAAAAATTGGTGTAAAATAGTAAAGCTAGATGTTGTTTCTAATTAACATCATTTACGAAGACTGATAGTGTATCGAAATTTGCTAGGCATTATCGCAATAAACTGGCACAGATGGATGTCGAAGGGCACCTTACGTACTCATTGTCAGAAACAAGTAGATACTAAAAGCCGACGTCGAGAACTGATCATCATTCCCGCCTGAAACGCAATCTACAGATCGTCTCTGAAATACGAAAATGAGGAAACGCTGTCAGAACAACTTTGGGGGCACCTGATTAAAGTCCGATAGCTGGAGGTAGATGAACCTGCCAGAATGGTTATAGAATGCAACTATCTCAAGTCGACAGGGAAGAGAAACTGCACTTGTAAGCTACCGTCGTTTTTCTAGATGAATTTGTCACACTGCGCCCTGTTTATTCCAGTGCGAAACTACTGTGCAGGTTACGTAAGAGAATGAAGGTCCAGTTATGCATCCTGGACACAGCTGATGATAGTTCTTTGACATACCTTATTTACAACTGAATGATACAGTCAATTAATAGAAAAATTTTTTGCCGGACAACATCCACTACAACCCAATAAAACATAAAACTACAGTGCAGATTTCTGTATACAGGCTATGTTATCAGTTTACGAGGTTTCGTCTTCCGTCCTCGATGTGTGTCATCTTGCTAGTCCTGTCCTTGTCAGTACCACACGTCACGAAGCTCCCAATGGAGACACAGCATGAGCCTCAACTGCTTTCAAGTGAAGGGCTTATTTCAATAGTGGTACAAGTCCACTTTTGTTCATTCTGAGATACAGAGTTCTAAAGTTAAATGAGCGCTCAAAAATCTGCAGTTGAGATACCAGAAATATTTAAGCAAATAGCTTCTTGCTAGAGATGAACCTTTCTTTCTGTTTGTTTGGATCATTAATATCAGAAGCATTATAGACAGAAAAGTGGAGGTAATGGACTTGTACAACTATTGAAACAAGTCCTTCAAGTAATGTCGTAGCACTTTCTTCCTGCTGCTACTAGTATGGCAGTACTTCACATTCTACCAGCACCAAAATCATTCCCGCAGGCTATTTTGTTTATATACTGCTGGACGTTTGAAGGAATTCACTGCTTTGCTACCTGCTCTCTATGCTTGTTTGTTTCAAATTTTGTAGGAATTGTAAATTCGTGTGTCGTAAAATAAACAATTAAATACTGAGTAACATAAATGATTACTCATTTAGTTCACTACGCGGTACAACACCAAAGGTGTAAATAAAACTGAGATCACTAGATTCAAGCTGTTTTAGACTTACTACCAAGTTGCTATGTGGGTAATCGATCCAGTATGTCATCCAAGATGACGCAGTCTTTGTATTTGAGACCATTTCGGTTGACTGTGTGTAAATAAGTAATCCGTTTATGGAAGGAGCTTCTTGTGTCTATGGAAAAGGTTTAGGGACATTGTTCAAGATGTTTGCATTCCAACAAACCATAATTTAACATAAACCATCACATCACTAACAAGCGACGAAAACCACTAAAACGAGGAGGTAATCGTTAAATACGTATACAATGACTGATCCATGTTGAAAGAAATCATTTCATCAAAAAAGGCTGAATATCATTTGCTGCAATTGGTTTCACATTGTGCTAAAAATGTAAGAACGCTGTAAATAGCTGGCAAGCAACAATGCAGTAACTAATCACATATAAAAATCCAGAAAATCTTTTCGTTATACATCCCGCGTCATTGTGTTAATAAATTTCCTGTCGATGAAACGAGGTTTGATAAAATTTGAGCTTTTGAAGTCAATTTATCTGACCTGAGAAGAAAAGTAGTAAATATTTCAGAAGTTGAAGAGAAATGGCATAAATAATTTTAATTAATTTAATAATGCTTTATATAAATAAATAAATAAGTTAAATACTCTGCCGAATGATCCTTGTTGTATTCATAGTGCACGGAAGACGCTGTTTGGCATTTTATCCATGTGTAGTTGGATTGTACATGGCTTTTGAGTTTTACGTGGATAGTGGTTCAAATGGCTCTGAGCACTATGGGACTTAACATCTGAGGTCATCAGTCCGCTAGAACTTAGAACTACTTAAACCTAACTAACCTAAGGACATCACACACATCCATGCCCGAGGCAGGATTCGAATCTGCGACCGTAGTGGTCGTTCGGTTCCAGACTGTAGCACCTAGAACCGGACGGCCACTCCGGCCGGCTCGTGGATAGTGTCCTGGGGGCACTACACTATTTCACTTTCAGTCAGTGACGCAGATTTCCATTTTATTTCAATTTATTGGTCAAGTGCACTTTTCAAACGAATTCAAAAGAGTCTAGGAGAAGTCTTAATGGAACCTCTGAACTTCCTTCAGGAAATCAAAATGTTCTACCTCACCACAGAACATTATATAGGCTGTACTTTATTCTTACAAAAGGTTTGGCCACAGTCCCACCTCTCCCAATACAAAAATTTTATGACCGACTTAACAGAAGACGTCACATCAACGTAATGCAAGAAGCCGCAGTACGGCGCCAGTTAAGTATTTTTGCGAAAGACGTAGTAAGAGGATTATGCTAACACTGTAGTAACTGCTCCTGGAAGCTAAATTACTATACACTCAGTACTGCGAAGTTGTCCCCACAACGGAAAAGCTGGGGCAATGATGTCATGGTTGCTCTACGGTCAGGCCTGCGCCTCGATCCTGTTGTGTCTTAGAGGCCTAATGTGCCACCATACCAGAAACAACACAAGATCTGGCCTACATACATACTGCCAGTCTTAGACAGGCAGTATTCATTCACCATTAGGAGCTAGCTACGAGTGGAGGTATACCTCAGCCTGCCAGTTGATATAGGTCAGCAAGCTACCTTCGCCGGTTGGTGCCCTCCAACAGTAGACCATCTACTGGTTAACTTCCACCCAGGGCTGACTCCTAATCTCGTGGATCATGGTTCGTGCTCTGGCCACCTAACTGCCCAACCAGTAATGCTCGTGCCTGCAAACACTGTGGCTTACAATTACCCTGTGAGAGCAAAGGATGTTGCTGTCCGTCATCGCATGCACGGGCACACGTCAACATTGTGACTCACTGCCGTCCACACTGGGATCCATAGCTCTATATTGGATGCCTGGCGCATCTTGCATCGAGCTGTGTATTTGCACCAGGCAGTGCAACTGCCTAAACCAGCCGACGTCCGTTGACCTGCTTCTGGCACCGAGTCAGCGCCACCGTTGGAGTGCTGATCACACCGCACCGTTGTGGCCACCGCCTGCTGCCCAAGACGACACGGTAGGCTGGTCGAGACAAAAAGTTGCCAGCTGACATAAGCACTCTACACCGACCGAACCCAGCCTGCGTGTTGGGGGTGTGGGTCGCCGTGAAGTATCACCACGACTGTTTTATTTTGACGTGGAATAAAAAGAGTATTTAACATAGCTGTTTATTATGGCGAGACGTAGGGCGACCATATGATACCTGCCTACCACAGCACTGCAACCACGTCTAGGGTGGTGAACCGCAAGCCTTCCTAACCACTAGCACGCCAACTCCGCCACCCACCGTAGAGATCACCCCCCCCCCCCCCCACCCACGACCTATATAAGTGGCGTCAGAAGTGTCTGTTGCCTCTAAAATTGGTGGCAGAGCACAGCTGGGTGTGAACAGTGTTTTTTTTTTTTTTTTCCCTGCACGTGTCACGGAAAGTCAGTTGGTCTCCTGCCAGTCTTTCAAGTTGCTTTATATATGTAAATTGTAGCACGTAAACCAAGACTGGGTTGCGATGATTGTAGAAACTAAACAAAAGCAGCCACTCATCACTCATAGGGAGAACTTGATTTAGAGCAAGAAGTATTATGACAGATTACTTCTCGTCAATTGATTTTGTTATTCCTACTCTTACTGTTTTGTTGTATTTATGGGACATATGTTACACTATGTCTGAGTTGAAAACACTTCAGGAAACAATGCGAGCTTTGGCAACTAGGACAGCTCAGATGAGAACAGTCAATTTATAGATAAGCAATTGAGGGTTATGAAAAGGAACAGGGAATCCTCTGGTTTATCATCTCTTGTAAAAGGTTCATCTACCATTGGCCGAGTTTAATCTGTCCACAGTTTTATACATCAGATACAGCAGAGAAAGGAACAAAAGTGGGCTACAATTAGTTAGCAGATTTTTTATCCACGGCCAAATTATTGAAGGCCTTTGGAGGTATTAAATAAGAGGAGGGCATGCGCAAAAGTGAATAGCCATGAGAAAGAAATTAGTATTGGGAGTTTAATTATTACAGAAGATAGTAAGATTGTGGAAGTTCCAGCTGCAATGCCTTGTGAGAATTCTGAGTATGAGTTATGTGTAGTGCCAGATGAAGTAAATGTGTGCTGAACTGACATGAATGAATGTATCAACACCTACATGGGTGATACTGATTTAGGTGCAGTGGTATCGACTCCGTTTGAAGGTTTTTGGGTGTTGTACAATGGCCCACAGAGCCAGGATGAGGTGTAATCGTTGATGAGCATATACAGTTGGTGACATAATTCACGACAACACTTGTCTTTTTTTATGCTGGACTGCAAAGCTTTACTGCCTGCTACACTGCATAACAGCTTAGGAGACACAATGGTACCTAAATACTACCAACTCACATTTGTTCCTAATATATCTCACAAGGAACAAAAATTGAGATACCAAGTGGACAGAAGTTAGAACCTAACAAAACACGAATTTCAAGCAAAAGTGTTTTAACAAAAAAGGTTCATTTTCTACCATACAACAATAAATGTAATATAGTCATCAACGAGCATCACAACCAGTTGTAACAGCACTCATTGCGAGATGTGCATTTTTGCATGACGTGATCTGGAGTTCGTAAACGGATTTAGTAACTCATATGCAGTTTTATTTTTCCCACAGCGTTTTAATTCTTCACAGTTGACACATACATTTCTACATTTCTGCCATCACAGAGTCTGTGATGGAGCCACCAATAAGAGTTCAGATGCCACAGTTCTAATGTATTAATGAGACAATTGTCATGGACGTTCATCTACATCTACATTTATATGCATAAACCGAAGCCACTATATGGTGCAAGGCGGAGTGCAGTCTGAAGTAACACCTCTAGCCATTTCATTTCCTGTTCCATTCGCAGGTGGACCGAGGGAAAAGAAACTGTCTATAAGCCGCCATGCGTGTGCTAAATCCCCTTACCGTATCTTTGTGGTCCTTAGGCGAAATGTACATTGGCGGCAATAGAATCATTCTGCAGTCAGCTGCAAATGCTGTTTCTCTAAATTTTCTCAATAGCGTTTTGCGAAAAGAATCCTTCAAGGGATTCCCATTTGAGTTCACGAAGTATCTTGGTAATACTAAAGTACCGGCTCGCCTCTGAATTCCTTCGATGTCTACTTTTATCTGACTTGCTGGGGACCTCAAACAATCGAGCAGTATTCAAGAAGGAGTCGCCCTAATGTTCTATACGTTATATCCTTTATAGATGAGCTAGGGCTTTCCTAAAATTCTCCCACTTAACCGAAGTCAACCATTCGCTTTCCTTCCTACCGTCCTGACGTGTTTATTTCATTTCATATGGCCTAGAAGTTTCATCGGCGTGACTTTGTCAAGCAGCAAACCACCGATGTAGTATTCAAACATTACGGGATTATTATTCCTACGTGCGTTCTTATATATGCAGAGCAGACTGCCAATCATAATATCAACTAGAAATTTTGTCAAAGTCATCCTGTGTCCTTTTGAAGTCCCACTACAATGACACCTTCCCCCACATCAACGCATCATCAGCAAACAGTCGCAGATTACTGCTCAAATATATATATATATATATATATATATATATATATATATATATATATATATATATATATATATATATATATATAATAGGAGCGCACCTATCGCAGTTCCCTGGGACACTCCTGACGATACACTGGTCTCTGATGGACACTCGCCGTCGAGAACGACGTACTGGGTTCTACTACTCAGGATATCTCGTATATGGGAACCTAATCCATACGCTCGGACTTTTGTTATATGTTTGGAGTATCAAAAGCTTTTTAGAAACCTAGGAATACGGAATCTGCCCGTTATCACTGATCCATAGTTTGAGAAAAGTACAGGCTCAGTTTCGCATGAGCGCTGCTTTCTAGATCTATGCTGCTTTGTGGACAGAAGCTCTTATTTTCGAACTGAGAATATATTCAAGAATTCTGCAGAAAAACGATGTTAAAGACATTGGTCTTTGATTTTGCGGGTGCGTTCTTTTACCCTTCTTAGTTGCATTAGTCACCTATGTTTTTGCCAGTCGCATGGGACTTGGCACTGGGCGAGATATTTTTGACAAATGTGAGGTAGATAAGGGGCCAGTGGCGTAGAGTACTTTCTGTGAAACCGAACAGAGATCCTTTCGGACCTGGCGACTTTCCTGTAGGCCTGGGATTCCTATTATTGTGTACTCCATACGGGTGTCTGTGCGATTGTCAAATGCTGGTATGGTTGTACGACCCTCTTTCTTGAAGTATTTCTTAAACATGAAATTAAAATTTCAACTTTCCTTTTGCTATCTTCTGTTGGCCCACCAGATTGGTCAACGAGTGACTGGATAGAATCTTCTGACCCGTTCAGCGATTTTACGAAGGACCAGAATTTTCTACGGTACTCGGCAATATCTTTTGCTAGGGTATGATGGTGGAGGTTGTTCTATGCTTCGCATATGGATCTTACAGATGCACAAATTTCTACTCAATTTTACCTGCCGTCATTGGCGTGTTCCTTTTTGAACCAAGGATGCTACTGTCTCTGCTTCCTCGGCATTTTCCGAATTCTGTTATTCCACTACGATGGGTCTTTTCCATCCTTAATCACATAGTCGGCACATGTGTCTCAAGAGTGCGAATTACAGTCCGTTTAAACTTTGCCCAAAACTCCTCTATATCCATTATATTGGAACTAAATGATGTGTATGTATTTCCTAAGTATGCTTCTAACAACAGCTTATCTGCTCTTCCTGTCAAAATTACTCATCTAGACTTTTTGATGCAATTATTGTCTTTAGTAACCATCTTCACTTTGATGTCATTGTAATCACTAATCCCTGTATCTATACTGACACTGTAAAAAAAAAAAAAAAAAAAAAAAAGAGAGAGAGAGAAAGGGCCGGCCTGATTCCCCTAGCTACAGGGTTTAAAATATTTCCATTTCAACTTGAAATTTTCAAGTGTGCTGTCGAAATAGATGGTCAAGATTAGTTTCGGAAAACGTGGAAAACATGTTAAAAGCTGCTTCACAGAACTATCTGTCTGTACCATTTGCAATTAATCGATAGATGTCACAGTATTTACTCGGTACATTAAAGTAGCCTCCAATTAATATTGCATTGTCTGGGTATTTCCGTGCTACTAAGCGTAGATCCTCTTTGAAAGGTTCTAAACCTACCACGATGAAATCAGGGGACTGATAAAAACATTCGGTAATTAACTTGAGTTGACCTACACCTATCACTCTCATCCAGATAACTTCACAATTAGACTCAATTTTCACCGTGATAGACACAATATTTATGTCGACTGTTATATGTGATATCTGACAGTCCATTGCAGTCTGACAAGTCTCATATTTTATTTATAACTGATTGGCAGCCCTGACGCTTGCTACGAGCGCTTTTCGCTTGCTGTGTTACAAGATAAGTAATTTAGCTAGTAATTAATCGTTTTTCCTGTCTATTTAATAGTATTAACGTGCATTAGTGTCAGATAAACGTGATAAATTGAAGGTTTCAGTATTTATTTGCCTCTGAATAAGATAAGCGAAGTTTCTGTTTAGGACAGTTCCGCGTGTACGCAAACGTTTGTTTACATTCTTAACTGACGTTAAATACGCGGGATTATCAATAATGCAGTGCACAATACTCATTATTTGTGATTATTAGTGTCATTTAGACTCCATACATTGAAGGTAGCAGTTTTTATACGTTTTATTAGGTTATCTTTCGCGTGAACGTAAACCTTTGTTTACATTATAAATACGAGGGTTAATCAGTTTAAGTAAGTGTACAATACTCAGTATTCACGTTTATTAGTATCATTTAGACTCGACACATTGAAGGTAGCAGTTTTTATACGTTTTATTAGGAATAGTGATACTGACAGTGAATTCTAGCCTCACTTGTATACGTTTGACTAGTGCAACCTGCGACCGTTAACAGTTAAGCAAACGTAAAATACGTGGTAAGTTAGTATTACACTACAATATCTGAGTAAATCAGTGTTACAATATAATTCTGAGCCCGTCTTACATACGGTTTAGTTAGCAGAAAGCTAAAACTCACCTCGCCGTCTGCTTAAATTCCTTAGCTTGTTGTGGGCTTTAGTGATCGTGTACTGTAAGCGAATGGGTTCCTATAAATTAGAGTTCGTATTTGTGCTTTACATTCTGAACTCTTAGTATTAGCTAAAGGTTTTGTTTTGTACCTGCATCTGTCAGTGTACAATACTCAGTATTTACGTTTATTAGTGTCATTTAGACTAGGTACATTTAAGGTAGCAGTTTTTATAGTTTTATTAGGTCAATTTCGCGTGTACGTAAACGCTTGTTTCAATTAGAAATACGAGTGATAATCAGTAGGTGCAGCTTACCGTATATTATTCGTTAATAATATTCACTAGATAGTCCCTAGCAGTTTACTGTCGGTCACTGTCTTATTCTTTAGTATTCACTAAATAGCCCCTAGCAGGAAAATAAGCACCAGATCTAGCTTCTACCATAAATTTTTATTTTCATTATTGAGTGTCCTTTCTGCCAACTAGAGTTAACCTTGTGTGGCAGTAGGTTTCCTTAAGGTTTTTATAGTAAATCAGTTATTAGCTAGATGGATAGAGACTGTGTCTGTTGTGTGCGGATGCAGGAGTTGGCCACAGTCCAAACGCAGCTGGAAGCTTTGTTGGCCACAGTTAACAAGCTCGAGTGTTACCTTGATGTGCGGTGGGGATGGGGTGCCTGGGGCAGCCTCAGATGTACTAAATGTGCAGGGGGGGGGGGGGGGGATGTCACAGCTCTCTCTCACTGAGCCAAC
This sequence comes from Schistocerca nitens, assembly GCF_023898315.1. NCBI lineage: Eukaryota > Metazoa > Arthropoda > Insecta > Orthoptera > Acrididae > Schistocerca > Schistocerca nitens. Next base: position 524,738,074 of record NC_064616.1, on the reverse strand, counting down.
CTCAGGTGCGACTGAGCCGGCCGACCCACTCTCACCTCACTATAGGTGGCTGACTGTGTCGAAGTCTCGAGCCTCAAGGCGAAGGCTGCGTGGGGGACGTACGCTCCTGCCAAATCTCATGCACTTTGCTGGTAGATTCAGTGTGCTATCTGATGCTGGGGGCAGGCTGAACCGGATAGTGGCCCAGGATAGTGGCCGCTTCTTCAGCAAGGTCCGGACAGGTACGTGGGGGTAGGGGTTTGTTAGTTAATGGGAGCTCCAATGTTAGGCGGATCATGGAGTCCCTCAGGAACATTGCAGCTAGGGTGGGGAAGAAGTCCAACGTTTACTCGGTGCTTGCCGGGGGGGGGGGGGGGCTTGTCTGGGATGTGGAAGAGGCTCTTCCGGCGGCTATCGAGAGTGCGAGGTGCATCCAGCTGCAGATTGTAGCACATGTCGGCACCAACGATGCCTGTCGTCGGGGTTCAGAGGAAATCCTTGGGTCCTTTCGACGGCTTGCTAAGGGGCGAAGGCGGCCTCCATCTCTCGAGGAGTGGAAGCCAAGCTGACGATCGGCAGCATCGTACCCAGGGTGGACTGGGATCATCTGGTTTGGAGTCGAGTGGAGAATCTAAACCAGAGGCTACGTCGACTCTGTGATGAAAATAGTTGTAAATTCCTCGACCTACACTTTGGGGTGGAAGGCTGTAGGACGCCCCTCAATAGATAGGGGGTGCACCACACACTGGGAGCAGCCACATGGGTTGCACAGTACTTGTGGCGTGCACATGGTTTTTTTTAGATTAGGTTCCTCCCCACGGGAAACAAACCGTTGGCCTAAAAAATTGCCAGTTCATGTGGGTGTGCCAACTGTAAAAACTGTTAGCTCACCTAAACAGGTCATTCCAAAGGATTTAAATATGCTTAATCTCATGTTGGTAAATCGTCGAACTGTCAGTAGCAACATCCCCGAGTTACTCTCCGAAATAAACTGTACCAATGCCAGTATTCTATTAGGTACCGAAAGCAGGTTGAAACAAGACATAAATAGCAGTGAAATTTTGAACTCGGATCGGACAATGCTTAGGAAAGATAGGACTGATGCTATGGGAGGTGGTGTTTTCATTGCAGTTAAAAGCTGTTTAAACGCAGTTGAGATCGATACTGGGTCGGACTGTGAAATAGTCTGGATAAAGCTGTCAATCAGACAAGGATTGACCATTGTATTAGGATGTTTTTATACACCACCAGCATCCACAACAAACGTCGTAGAACGTTTCAGGGAAAGTCTTGAGTACATAGGAAGTAAATATCCAAATTGTCCATTAGTTATAGGTGGAGACTTGAATCTGACATCCATTTACTGGGAAAATTACACGTTTATCACAGTGGGCAGAGGCAAAGATTCGTGTGAAGTTATTCTAGGAACGCTCTCAACACACAACCTTGAGCAATTGGTTAGAAAATCAACTTGAGATGGGAACACATTAGATATCTTGGAGACAAACAGACCTGATCTTTTTGAGGAAGTTAATCTAGAAGAAGGTATTAGCGACCATTATGTCGTTGTGGCTTCTATGTTAGTGGAAGTTGCAAGAAAAAACGAAGAAACAGCGTAGAGTTTTCTTGTTTGGGAAAGCTAAGATAAGTATCATTAATGTATATCTTCATAGTCAGCTTCAAGCATTCACCGCGAGACACAAAGATATTTGAGCATCTTTGGTCGGAATTTAAAGGTATTGTCCACCATGTTCTCGAGAAGTATGTCCCCAGCAAAAACATAGGGGAGGGAAAGGATCCACCTTGGTTCAACAAACATATTAGGAAGTTGCTGAGAAAGCAGAGAATTTTGCACAGTCGTTATAAACGTAGTCACTGCCTCGCTGACAAACAGAAATTATGCGAAATGAAAGCAGCTGTCAGAAGGACAATGAGAGATTTTTTTAACGAATTTGAAAGCAATACTTTATCTACAGATTCTAAAAATAACCCCCAAAAATTTTGGTCTTACGTAAAATCTATGAACGCTGCAAATAATTCAATACCTTCTCTTGCTGACAGTACGGATAATGTAACTGATGATGATAAACAGAAGGCTGAAATTCTAAACCTAGCTTTCAAAAACTCGTTTACGGTAGAGGACTGCAGCACCATTCCCACTTTCAATCATCGAACAAATGCAAGGATGGCTGACATAGTGTTTAGTGTATCTGGGATTGTAAAACAGTTAAGAGCCTTAGACGCCAGGAAGGCATCTGTCCCAGACAGTATCCCCGTAAGATTATATGTTGACTATGCTACAAATATAGCACCATTCTTATCCATCATCTGTCAGAGATCATGGGAACAGCGGAAAGTTCCAGGGGACTGGAACAAGGCCTAGGTCATAGCAATCTATAAAAATGGTATAAAATCGGATGCACATAATTAGCGGCCAATTTCACTGACATCGATTTGTTGTAGAATCATGGAACATATTTTGTTTTCAGACATAATGACATTACTAGACTCTGAGAAGCTCATCTGCAGAAACCAGCACGGTTTTAGGAAACAGCGGCCATGCGAGACACAGCTGGCCCTCTTTGTGCTCGATATACACTCCTGGAATTGGAAAAAAGAACACATTGACACCGGTGTGTCAGACCCACCATACTTGCTCCGGACACTGCGAGAGGGCTGTACAAGCAATGATCACACGCACGGCACAGCGGACACACCAGGAACCGCGGTGTTGGCCGTCGAATGGCGCTAGCTGCGCAGCATTTGTGCACCGCCGCCGTCAGTGTCAGCCAGTTTGCCGTGGCATACGGAGCTCCATCGCAGTCTTTAACACTGGTAGCATGCCGCGACAGCGTGGACGTGAACCGTATGTGCAGTTGACGGACTTTGAGCGAGGGCGTATAGTGGGCATGCGGGAGGTCGGGTGGACGTACCGCCGAATTGCTCAACACGTGGGGCGTGAGGTCTCCACAGTACATCGATGTTGTCGCCAGTGGTCGGCGGAAGGTGCACGTGCCCGTCGACCTGGGACCGGACCGCAGCGACGCACGGATGCACGCCAAGACCGTAGGATCCTACGCAGTGCCGTAGGGGACCGCACCGCCACTTCCCAGCAAATTAGGGACACTGTTGCTCCTGGGGTATCGGCGAGGACCATTCGCAACCGTCTCCATGAAGCTGGGCTACGGTCCCGCACACCGTTAGGCCGTCTTCCGCTCACGCCCCAACATCGTGCAGCCTGCCTCCAGTGGTGTCGCGACAGGCGTGAATGGAGGGACGAATCGAGACGTGTCGTCTTCAGCGATGAGAGTCGCTTCTGCCTTGGTGCCAATGATGGTCGTATGCGTGTTTGGCGCCGTGCAGGTGAGCACCACAATCAGGACTGCATACGACCGAGGCACACAGGGCCAACACCCGGCATCATGGTGTGGGGAGCGATCTCCTACACTGGCCGTACACCACTGGTGATCGTCGAGGGGACACTGAATAGTGCACGGTACATCCAAACCGTCATCGAACCCATCGTTCTACCATTCCTAGACCGGCAAGGGAACGTGCTGTTCCAACAGGACAATGCACGTCCGCATGTATCCCGTGCCACCCAATGTGCTCTAGAAGGTGTAAGTCAACTACCCTGGCCAGCAAGATCTCCGGATCTGTCCCCCATTGAGCATGTTTGGGACTGGATGAAGCGTCGTCTCACGCGGTCTGCACGTCCAGCACGAACGCTGGTCCAACTGAGGCGCCAGGTGGAAATGGCATGGCAAGCCGTTCCACAGGACTACATCCAGCATCTCTACGATCGTCTCCATGGGAGAATAGCAGCCTGCATTGCTGCGAAAGGTGGATATACACTGTACTAGTGCCGACATTGTGCATGCTCTGTTGCCTGTGTCTATGTGCCTGTGGTTCTGTCAGTGTGATCATGTGATGTATCTGACCCCAGGAATGTGTCAATAAAGTTTCCCCTTCCTGGGACAATGAATTCACGGTGTTCTTATTTCAATTTCCAGGAGTGTACAACAGGCTCTAGATACCGGAGAACTCTGTGTCTAGTGGAATTGATGCAGCTGCATTTTGTTCTGGAATTATTTTCTGTCTTGTAAAAGCGATGGGACGACGTTCCAGCGCCACACCGAGGGGGTGAACACCCTCCTGTCTAAAATGTTGTAAGAGGGTACCTCATTAGTTATTCTTAAATAAAATAAAATAAAATAAAATAAAAGAGGAGAGGAAATCAGGACGCCAGTTTCCGAGAAACTTGGATGTGGGTAAAGAACTGTGTACGTGGAGTTAGATGATCGGTTAACAATGTAAAACTTTTGTCAGATGGAGAGTTAGTTACTTTTGTAACGACAATATCGCTGTCCAGCATTCTGCTGAGCCTTTTCTTTGATCCATAGGAATTGAGTGGACTTTGTACCGAGAAGACAGAAGTGCTTTTCGGTGTGTAGGACTTTGTCTGGGGATTCTGAGAACGACTCTTCAACTGGAGATCTTGAGGAAGACACTTGGTCCCCAAGGTTGAGAAGAGCACTTCACCTAGAGATGTAGAAATAGGGCGTTTTTCGCAACCAGCTGTTGATGTGTTACAGAGAACAACAGATCACAGCCCTCGCAGCTTTCCACTCTACAGTATTGGGCCCGGTTCAGCAATTAAAGAGAACTGTGACTGGGTCTTCCCAGAAACGTCAGAACCTTCCCTATTGTATATGAGGAAATGATACACAGTGCAGTGGCTCACAAGTCGACTTCCCCTGCGCGCACTGCATTTGATTTCTGTCCTGTAAGCATTTTTAGTATGTACGAATAAAAATAAAGGTGATCAATTCCAAAAACTATGAATTAAGAGCCCGCAGCTCGTGGTCGTGCGGTAGCGTTCTCGCTTCCCACGCCCGGGTTCCCGGGTTCGATTCCCGGCGGGGTCAGGGATTTTCTCTGCCTCGTGATGTCTGGGTGTTGTGTGATGTCCTTAGGTTAGTTAGGTTTAAGTAGTTCTAAGTTCTAGGGGACTGATGACCATAGATGTTAAGTCCCATAGTGCTCAGAGCCATTTGAACCTATGAAATAAGAAGCAAAACAAGCAGATCCAGGACAATTAGACGAACAAAGCTGAGTCGCTGGCACAAGCATTTAATCAGCAGTTAGAAAGGATTGTTCAAGAGAGAATAAGGGCCACAAATGAAATAAGAAAAGAGGTCGCAGATTTCCAAAAAAAAAAAAAGTCTTGAAACACTTAGTACATTGCAGGACAAAGTTACAGAACGAAGCAAAATGATTAGCGATGGACAGGTCACCTTAATTGAGCAACATGGACATTGAGTGTCTATGTTACAAGAAGGGACTAAGGTAGGTCAGGATGAAACTAATAAGATAACGCAACAGGTTGGAATGTTAACTATAGCCACGTTGTTCTCGTTACGATGTGATACAGGGCCTGATCGAACAATTCTGGCCGATATAAAAGGACTGGAAGTAATAAAAGGATTATTCTAATTCGAAGAACCACAGGTGAACATTAATCAAAGGAACTGAGAAATGTTGCTGCAGCAACAATGATACGAGGAGTATTGTGCTGTTTCAGATGACAATGCGGAAGATACAGGCTCAAGTACAAGTGAGGCAGGGAAGGGAAGAGGACGAATTGCGCAGCCTGGATGATGGGCTATGCCACTTATGTGGCGCACCATGGCAGCGGTCTGCTAACGAGTTTGTTAATTATAACGGTTACGATGAAGATGAGAATCGCAGGCATTCTGTGTCAGTCCATGACGCCCCATGACAGGTTGTTCGTAGAGAGCCAGGCGTCCTCCGAGGCGAAACAGTGCCCAGTAGACTCCACAGCCTCAGTGAAGTGGTTCGCCACGGCACTATAGGCAGGACACACGTAAGTACCTTGAAAGAAGAAACGAAGGTGGTCTTAGACAACGAGCAATTGTGGTAGAGATTCATAATTCTACTCCTCATCATAATGAGGGGCCCAACAATCAGAATCGGGTGCCTTTTTATAACTAAAGAACTGCAAAAAAAAAAGGTTGTAAACTTTGTCTTCAGAGGCACCATCAAATATTTTGTGTAATTCTGTCCACACTTCACACGCTGTATTTAGACGAATTATTTTCTGCAAAGTTTCTTCCGACATATTTGTAGTCAAAACAAGTAGATCGTTGCTGTCTGCTTTGTTATAAGCTTCTAATGCACTTTATGTTCGGGGCGGACGCCCCATGACACCCGTTCAAGTTGTTTGTTGATCCATTCACTCAGGATTTTTTTTTTTTTTTTTTTTTTTTTTTTACTACAAAGGGTAGTTAACCCTCTGACCGAACATGCTGAGCTACCGTGCCGGCGGTTCAGCTAAGCAGGCGGGCTATGACCAGGACAAAAGGCTGCCAGTTCACGTAAGCACGCCTTACCAACAGAGCGGACGCGTCTTGCCCCGTAAACTCCTGTCTAGTGCCACCACGACTCTTATATTTTAACATGGAATAAAAAGAATATAAAACACTGCTGTTTTTGTGACAGGATGTCAGATAACCGACTGGTCTCTACCCACCGCACCACTGCATCCACGTCCAAGATGTTCAACTGCCAGCTTCGTGGTCACTAGCAGCCCAGCTCCATTACCCACCATGCAGGTCATCCAACCTCAAGGCAAAATCATCATAATATTCATACTTCAACCGTATTTATAGTTCCCTCAACTCGCTCTCACTCTTTTCCTTCTCTTCCGTTTGCTTTTTTTTCTTCTTCCGTTCTTCTATCCATTCTGTTGCTTGTCAAGGAAGCTTATCAGTAATTTTGCAATTGTTAACTATGGTTCCTTTTTTGTTTTGTAGTAAAATGTTTCGTTTCCTGTGGAACAATAGCCACTTGTGTCAGACAGCTGATTGCTTTTTCGTAGATAAAGCTAAGTTCGGACTTTTTTTTTCTGTGCCTGTTGTCATTCATACTACCTAAGTAAACATAATAGCCTATCCATTATCGTCGTTTCCTTATTGTACATACACTGATAGATTTCATTGGAATTTTTCATCCAAGGTACATTTCTTAGTATTTTTCTTATAATTTATCTTTCTTAGTTCTCAATGTTTTTTTAGTTTAAAATCAGCCACTAGCTATCACAATTTGAGATGGGTAAAGTACTTCTGTTTTAACATTTGTAACAAAATGTCATTATCGATTACAGATGTTCCAAGTGATCTAGTGTCTACACGGAAATCTACATCTACATCAGTACTCTGCAAGTCACCAGACGGTGTATGATGGAGGTTACTTCTTGTACCACTAACTCACCCCCCTCCCGCCCTCTCAGACTAGAAAATGGTGTTGGAAGATTGATGGTCGGTAAGCCTGTGTATTATCTCTAATTTCTTGAATTTTCCTGTCGCGATTATTTCGCGAAATGGTATGTGGGAGGAAGTAATATGTTGTCCGACTCTTCTCAAAAAGTACTCTCTCCAAATTTCAACAGTAAATCTCTTCGTGATGCACCACGCCTGTCTTGTAGCGTCTGCCGCTATCGTGCCGACAAACGATCCCGTACGAACCGCTCCGCTCCTCGTTGGATCTTCTCCTGTATCAGTCCTATCTCGTAAGGGCCCCATATTGATGAACAAAACTCGAGAACCTCTAGACAAGCGCTTGGTGAGACACTCCTTTCGTGGAAGTGTTGCATTTCCATTTATATTCTCACAAAGAATCTCATTCTGGCGTTTGCTTCTCATGCTATTTGATTTATGTGGTAATTCCACTTAGTGTCGCTCTGAATACTGTTTCCAGAAATTTCTCATCAATTGTGTAGTCGTTCAGTAATGGATTTCTTTTTTATAGTATGCTCAGTATGTTACATTTATGTACTTTCATGATCAACTGCCAGAGCCTGCAACATTGCTCAATCTTCCGTAAGTCATTCTACGAATCAATACTGTCTTCTGGCTTTGCTAACTTCTTATGGAAACTGCGTCGTCTACGAACAGTCTTAAATAGTTTCCGACGCTTTCTGCTAGATCATCTGTATACGTTGTGAACAGTAACGATCCTGTCACACTTCCTTGGGGGATTCCGTAAATTACCTTCACATCTGTAGATTTTTTTTCCGTCAAGAATGACGTGTTGAGCTATATCTGCACGGAAGACTTCAATCCAGTCTCATATTTGATCTGATCGTAGGTAAGCTCGTATTTTTTTTTTTCAGTATACGGCAGTGCGGGATGGTTTCCAGTGCCTCCCCGATTCAAGGACAGGGCACCAAACTGAACGACGCTATTCACGAACGCAATGTATTTCATGGAGCGACATAGTGAGTTGAGTTTTGCAAGTTCTCTGTTTGCGGAATCTATGTTGATATTTATAGAGGAGATTTTCGTTCTCCAAAAACTTTATAATTCTCCAGCACAAAACGTGTTCTATTACTTCACAACAGTCTGGTGTCAATGATATAGGCATGAACTTAATGAGCATCTGCTCTACGACCGTTCTTTTTTCCAGTCGCTAAGTATCTTTCGGTGCTCCAGCAAACTAAGACAAACTTCTGCTTGAATGGAAGCAAGTTCTTTGGTATGATCTCTGTAGAATCTTACAGGTATTTGATCTGGTGCTGCTGCTGCCTTTCCACTACTAAGCGGGGATTATAGTTACTTTTCTGTTCCGCGATGGGTTGTCTCGATATCTGCCGCTCGAACTGTCAACACAACTGGCACTGCCAAGAGTATCCTACGACTTCCACATCGGTGGCAACGGGTTATACACAGTACTGGTGGCTACTTTGAAGTTCAGTAAAACTTTGAAACACGTATCTATTTTGTACGAGTTGTAAATAAATAGTTGCCACTATTAGTTCCAACCCTCGTACATATACACGTATCGCTCCATTGGAGAATGTGCCCAACGCTCGAAGTCGCTTGCACAGATCTGCATAAAGTTTTGTTGACGCTACTGGAAGAAGACCATGTTCAACAGACAATCAATCACAAAAGAGGGTTCCTGTATTGGTCCTTCATAAGCAGTTTAATACATTGTTTTTTAGACTGTAACACATTCAAGCAGTGTATGACTACAGATATGTACACTATCCTACACTTTCCGGCAATTTTACGTATTTCCCACCCATTTGTCGTAATTATATCAGGTTTTCATCGATTTTTACCGATGTTGTGTCATTTTTTCATATTATTTTTTAATTTTTCCTTAAGTTTATGGTCACATTGCTTGTATACCCGTGTGTTGTTTGAATTTAGTCGAGGATATTTGCGTTTCATATCCGCCAGCCTACTAAAAAATCCTAAGAATTCTCCTACATGCATGCATGCATTCTGGGTAGGTTGATCATGAAAAGTATAGCAACACTCGCCTTGTACCTAGATGGGACGCAATGAATGGTGCAGATCGGAGACTCGTAGCCTGGAAACATATCCGTCTACTGCTACGGTCCGTCAGGGAGCTTATCTGCATACTTATGTAGTGACTCAATTGATGGAAACTCAGAGTCTGGCCCAGTTCTACACATTCATCAGACTTCCATTCTACCATGTAGGGATCTACCACAAGGAGTTGACATGTGTACAGAGCGATTTTTGCTGATGTTCTGATATTTTTTCCCCATAAGTATGTGCTCTTATTGCTTACGATATAAGCCTAACTGCTTTTGTTTACACCTTGCATCTCTGAGCAGGCCCTACAACCATGTCAGCACATGTAGAAACTGTAGATTTTGGAGAATTTTGATTGTGCTAGCAATAAGTCATTTGCTAGTTGACAGTGTGTCGACTGCATCCTGGACCATGATAGTTCCCCTCTCCTTACCTACAGAGTACGCGACCCCGGCAACATAATTTCTAGACAAACAGCTAGCAAGCTATGCATGTGAACCGCAGCCGTCTACCACTGACAGCTCTACACACATACAGCTATGCAAGCATATTAACAATCGCATAATCTCGATTTCATAAGCTTTTACTTTATTTTTGGCAGTGCTACAGCCCCGCAAACATCAAAAACGATTCTGTAGGGGATCTAAGCACATTTAATTTATCCTGCTAAAGAGCATGACATCTTCAATGCAAGTTATATTACTGATATTTCGTAATAATATTGTCTAGATTCTCCAGTAATAACAACAAACCATGGCATGCTGCTGCGCCTATCAACACCTTCTTTTATAGTCTTAAAGATGTACGATGATGCCACATAATCATCCCACTTTCGTTATTTTGTGTGCTAGATGTCTGTTGGATGGAAGGAGACAGTCCTTCGCAGGTATTTTTCCTGTGTATGGTAGAGAAAAATACATTAGTCCTGCTTCGTGCATGTGTTTGAGGAAAAGATCATAGCTCTGGGGACAAGTGGCTGGAAAACCGGATGCATCTGCTATTTTTAGAAAAAAAACCTTTGTTCATTCTGAGACAGGTAGATAGCGTGGTACTCCCAATAGCAGCTGCATCCCTCGAAACATATGCTGTTGTTTTCGTTAGGACACAGCTGTGGGAGAAAGACGCTAACCTTCAAAAATAAATTTATTGTTCGTGGTAGATACCTAACAAAGCATGCCTTCTGAACGGCATTGTACATTACAATCACCTGCCGATTTCCAGCTGCTAGCTGCCGCCACTTTGTTGCGTGGAAGCCGAGGTTGTCACCGTGCACATTTCTGGACACCAAGCCAAGCGGCGCACGTGGTGCGGGTTGTGTCATCTAAGACCGCCTTAGAGTTACAAGAGTGCATAGCATGGCGCCCTTTCATGTCAAGCCCCAGAGCAGCGCAGGAGGCATTAGGCGGGTCCAGTGAACCTGACCCAGTCCTCCCCCGGGTGGTTCAACCACGCATTATATCCAGAACAGTGTCTAGATGATGATCCACAATGCAGTACCCCCGGGATATCGTACGAAGGTTGCTCCACCAGCGAGAGGACAGGGTGAGGTTTATGGCAGCCATCCGCAATACATGCATAGACGCAGACATACAAAAAAATAGAGCAAATGGATTGCATCCATAGAATGTTTGGTTGTGAGTGACTGGACGCATTCGGGTACAGTACTATACCTTCTGACTAATGTGCAGGTTCGAATCCTGCCTCGGGCATGGATGTGTGTGATGTCCTTAGGTTAGTTAGGTTTAAGTAGTTCTAAGTTCTAGGGGACTGATGACCACAGCAGTTAAGTCCCAAAGTGCTCAGAGCCATTTGAACCATTTGAACCCATAGTGCTCAGAGCCATTTTTTGACTAATGTGCTGTTCTGTACCGTACTTAAGAATAATACCCACGAAGCACTCTCTCCCACCATCCAGCAGACATCTAGCACACTAAATAGTGGAACTGGGATGATTATGTGCCATAATCGTGTATCTTTAAGAGTATAAAAGGAAACATGATACGCTCAGCAGCATGCCATGGTTTGCTGTTATTACTGGAGACTCTAGACAACATTATCGCGAAATATCGGTAATATAACTTGCATCGAAAATGTTATGCTCTTTAACAGGATGAATTTAAATGTGCTTAGATTCCCTGCAGAATCATTTTGCGAGGAGCTTTTCCCTTTTTGGGGATTTGTAGCACTGTCGAGAATAATGTAAAAGTGGTTGAAATCGAGACTTTGCGATTGGTAATATGCTTGCGTACTTGTATGTGTGTAGAGCTGTCAGCGGTAGACGATTGCTGTTCACATGCATAACTTGCTAACTGTTCGTCTATAAGTTATGTTGCCAGGATCGTGCACTCTGTAGGTACAGGGAGGGGAAACTTTCACGATCCAGGATGCCAAGTACAGTCGGCACACTATCAACTAACGAATAACTTATTGCTAGCACAAACAAAATTCTCCAAAATCTACAGTTTCTACATGTCCTGACAGGTTGTAGGGATGTAGTCAGAGTTGGGAGGTGTAAACAAAAGTAGTGGAGCTAATCTCATAAACAATAAAAGCATATACTTAAGGGAAAAAATATCAGACCATCAGCATAAATCAACTCTGTGCATATGTTAACTCCCTGTTGCAGATCCCTAGATGGTAGAGTGGAAGTCTGATGAATGTGTAGAACTGTGCCAGAGTTTGGGTTTCCATCAAATTCGTCACTACACGAGTCTGCAGACAAGCTCTCTGATTTGCCATAGCAGATCACGAGTTTGTTTCCAGACTGTGAGTTTCTAATCTGCACCATTTGCTGAGTCTCATCTACACACGAGGCCAGTGTTACTACACTTTTCATAATCTTCCATTTCATAATGCATGCATGTAGATCATCAGGAAGAGGGAAATTCTCAGGAATTTTTTAGTAGGCTGGTGTATAGGACACGGAAATATCCTCAAATAAAATCAAACAACACATGTGTATGCCAGCAATATGACAACATACAAACGGAAAAATAAAAAAAATTATATGAGAAAATGACATAACATCGCTAAAAATCGAGGAAATCCTGGTATAATTGCGAGAAATTGGTGGGAAGTACGTTAAATTGAGGGAAATAGGACGAAATCTGTAAAAACTCGAAATAACTAGCAAAATTACTGAAACTAATAGAGAATACCTAAAATTAGAGAAAATGTACCACGAAATGCGAGGACCTGAGGTGGGTTGGGAGTACCCACACACTCAAGACCGAGAAAAGCTAAAAAGTTATTCTCCACTGCAATCTAGGCCTAGAGTGTTCCGTAGGGGAGTGGGCCGATGTCATGTGTAATGTGTATCACCATTAATAGTGTGTGTGTGTATGGGGGGGGGGGGGGGCGTGAAGGGTGTACTCACGAGATGTGGTGTGAGGGCGATGTTGCTGTATTTTCCTACACATGATCAAAACTACCTAACATCAGACCAAGACTTCTCTGTGCAAGAAGAATGCTACTAGAGCTGTAGTGATGCTACTGTAAACAGCAATAAGTCTGTTATATCTCTTTTTGCTACTGATCATGGTGCTTACTCCCTCATAATATGCTGCTGCTTCTTCATGTCTATTTTTGTGCAGCAAGGTGTGGATGGTACTTCAATGCACTAGCTATCGAAAATATTCATGTCGGTTTTCTTCGCTCTATTTCCTAGTGAGACATAGCCGCATCCGTCAAAACCGATATTATTACTACTACTACTACTACTAATAATAATAATAATAATAATAATAATAATATGCACAACTGACGCAGAAAGTGTGACTGAGGGTACATACGTTTCTGGCTTTAAAAAAAAGTTTAAAATCCATTAATTTCCTAAGATACAGAACAGCAGTCTCCAGATTTTATTCCAGTTGGTTTATAAGCAGCTCGATTGGTGGACATATACGGAAGAGGCCTTCCTAGGACTCCAGAATAGTGCAGAAGGAAGTAGTTTTATCATTTTAAAGTTCGTCATTGGAGTGGTTGGGGTAGGAAACTTGTGGGTTGAGTGTATGTCTGATGCTGGACAAATACACTCCTGGAAATTGAAATAAGAACACCGTGAATTCATTGTCCCAGGAAGGGGAAACTTTATTGACACATTCCTGGGGTCAGATACATCACATGATCACACTGACAGAACCACAGGCACATAGACACAGGCAACAGAGCATGCACAATGTCGGCACTAGTACAGTGTATATCCACCTTTCGCAGCAATGCAGGCTGCTATTCTCCCACGGAGACGATCGTAGAGATGCTGGATGTAGTCCTGTGGAACGGCTTGCCATCCCATTTCCACCTGGCGCCTCAGTTGGACCAGCGTTCGTGCTGGACGTGCAGACCGCGTGAGACGACGCTTCATCCAGTCCCAAACATGCTCAATGGGGGACAGATCCGGAGATCTTGCTGGCCAGGGTAGTTGACTTACACCTTCTAGAGCACGTTGGGTGGCACGGTATACATGCGGACGTGCATTGTCCTGTTGGAACAGCAAGTTACCTTGCCGGTCTAGGAATGGTAGAACGATGGGTTCGATGACGGTTTGGATGTACCGTGCACTATTCAGTGTCCCCTCGACGATCACCAGTGGTGTACGGCCAGTGTAGGAGATCGCTCCCCACACCATGATGCCGGGTGTTGGCCCTGTGTGCCTCGGTCGTATGCAGTCCTGATTGTGGCGCTCACCTGCACGGCGCCAAACACGCATACGACCATCATTGGCACCAAGGCAGAAGCGACTCTCATCGCTGAAGACGACACGTCTCCATTCGTCCCTCCATTCACGCCTGTCGCGACACCACTGGAGGCGGGCTGCACGATGTTGGGGCGTGAGCGGAAGACGGCCTAACGGTGTGCGGGACCGTAGCCCAGCTTCATGGAGACGGTTGCGAATGGTCCTCGCCGATACCCCAGGAGCAACAGTGTCCCTAATTTGCTGGGAAGTGGCGGTTCGGTCCCCTACGGCACTGCGTAGGATCCTACGGTCTTGGCGTGCATCCGTGCGTCGCTGCGGTCCGGTCCCAGGTCGACGGGCACGTGCACCTTCCGCCGACCAGTGGCGACAACATCGATGTACTGTGGAGACCTCACGCCCCACGTGTTGAGCAATTCGGCGGCACGTCCACCCGGCCTCCCGCATGCCCACTATACGCCCTCGCTCAAAGTCCGTCAACTGCACATACGGTTCACGTCCACGCTGTCGCGGCATGCTACCAGTGTTAAAGACTGCGATGGAGCTCCGTATGCCACGGCAAACTGGCTGACACTGACGGCGGCGGTGCACAAATGCTGCGCAGCTAGCGCCATTCGACGGCCAACACCGCGGTTCCTGGTGTGTCCGCTGTGCCGTGCGTGTGATCATTGCTTGTACAGCCCTTTCGCAGTGTCCGGAGCAAGTATGGTGGGTCTGACACACCGGTGTCAATGTGTTCTTTTTTCCATTTCCAGGAGTGTATATCCTGCATTAGCGTATTAAGTGTTGCATTCCATATGACTAAAACTTCGGAAACCGTATGGCTTTTACAGTATAGCATTTTTAGGTGCAGAACCGTGTAACCATTGGAATGTGTGTTTATGCTCTACGATCATTTCTCTCGTCCCAGTATCTTCCTGGTACTGACTCCAAACATTGGAATAATGCTTCAGATAGCATGGTTGATTTACGTGAAAGGTTGCAAATTCCGTCCATCTGAAGCTCCATCAACTATAAACCACACCTTTCCTCTTAACCATCTGTTATATCACCGCAACACTCTCATGTCTACTATACACCAATAAGAGGTGCTACTCTCTTCGATACACACGCATCTAAAGAGATCTTGTGGTTTTGGTTGGTTGCCGTGTGTAAGATTGGTGTTGCAGGGGGGATTGGTCAAGAACAATGTGGGAGGGATCTGACAACCTCCGAATTTATCCTACAGATACGAGAATACTGTTTGACGCCCATCCACACAGGGAAAGATGGCCAGCCGTAATCGTAAATTGTGCATTATGATCGATACACTGAAAATATGTAAATAATCTAATTACACTCCTGGAAATGGAAAAAAGAACACATTGACACCGGTGTGTCAGACCCACCATACTTGCTCCGGACACTGCGAGAGGGCTGTACAAGCAATGATCACACGCACGGCACAGCGGACACACCAGGAACCGCGGTGTTGGCCGTCGAATGGCGCTAGCTGCGCAGCATTTGTGCACCGCCGCCGTCAGTGTCAGCCAGTCTGCCGTGGCATACGGAGCTCCATCGCAGTCTTTAACACTGGTAGCATGCCGCGACAGCGTGGACGTGAACCGTATGTGCAGTTGACGGACTTTGAGCGAGGGCGTATAGTGGGCATGCGGGAGGCCGGGTGGACGTACCGCCGAATTGCTCAACACGTGGGGCGTGAGGTCTCCACAGTACATCGATGTTGTCGCCAGTGGTCGGCGGAAGGTGCACGTGCCCGTCGACCTGGGACCGGACCGCAGCGACGCACGGATGCACGCCAAGACCGTAGGATCCTACGCAGTGCCGTAGGGGACCGCACCGCCACTTCCCAGCAAATTAGGGACACTGTTGCTCCTGGGGTATCGGCGAGGACCATTCGCAACCGTCTCCATGAAGCTGGGCTACGGTCCCGCACACCGTTAGGCCGTCTTCCGCTCACGCCCCAACATCGTGCAGCCTGCCTCCAGTGGTGTCGCGACAGGCGTGAATGGAGGGACGAATCGAGACGTGTCGTCTTCAGCGATGAGAGTCGCTTCTGCCTTGGTGCCAATGATGGTCGTATGCGTGTTTGGCGCCGTGCGGGTGAGCGCCACAATCAGGACTGCATACGACCGAGGCACACAGGGCCAACACCCGGCATCATGGTGTGGGGAGCGATCTCCTACACTGGCCGTACACCACTGGTGATCGTCGAGGGGACACTGAATAGTGCACGGTACATCCAAACCGTCATCGAACCCATCGATCTACCATTCCTAGACCGGCAAGGGAACGTGCTGTTCCAACAGGACAATGCACGTCCGCATGTATCCCGTGCCACCCAATGTGCTCTAGAAGGTGTAAGTCAACTACCCTGGCCAGCAAGATCTCCGGATCTGTCCCCCATTGAGCATGTTTGGGACTGGATGAAGCGTCGTCTCACGCGGTCTGCACGTCCGGCACGAACGCTGGTCCAACTGAGGCGCCAGGTGGAAATGGCATGGCAAGCCGTTCCACAGGACTACATCCAGCATCTCTACGATCGTCTCCATGGGAGAATAGCAGCCTGCATTGCTGCGAAAGGTTGATATACACTGTACTAGTGCCGACATTGTGCATGCTATGTTGCCTGTGTCTATGTGCCTGTGGTTCTGTCAGTGTGATCATGTGATGTATCTGACCCCAGGAATGTGTCAATAAAGTTTCCCCTTCCTGGGACAATGAATTCACGGTGTTCTTATTTCAATTTCCAGGAGTGTACATCGTTATAGGACGCCGTCTGCGCAGTCTTCTAGCTGCATTCACAGTCTTAGTATATTGTACCTGCAAAGTAGTGGAGGGGTTATTTAGTGATGATACAGAAACTGGGAGCCATTCTGCTGCGTCACTGGCTGGCATTGAAATTACATAACAACTGGTGTACCTTGATGTATTTGACTGAATGGGCGTACTGCACAGTCATCTACCTGCATTCGCAATCTAGCATATGGTACTTGCAAAGTAGTGGAGGGGTGATTTAGACATGATGCAGAAATTGGAAAGCATTCACCGGCTGGCATGGAAGGGGGAAATTGCAAAATTGATCGATCTATCAACTGCGGTGTCTATTAGTGTACATCGCCGCATATCAACAGCGTCTTTTTGAAAATTTGTGGGACCTAATTGCTGAGGTCATCGGTCCCTATGCCTACACACTATGTAATCTAACTTAAATTAACTTACGCTATGGACAACACACACACCCATGCCCGAGGGAGGACTCGAATCTCCGACGGGGGCAGCCGCACGGACTGTGACAAGGCGCCCCAGACCGTTCGGCTACCCCGCGCGGCAACAGTGTCTTTCCCATCCCGTCCGTCCACTGGTACGCTGTTGATTACTGCATAATGATTGACTGACACCATTTGGTTGAGATGGAGGGAGCCTTGGCGGAGTACTGGATACTTGCTGCTTGCCATTGTGGAGCATGGCATTAAATGTGTAGGTCGTCACATTCAGATAGATGTTTGGAAGTGTTCACCAATGCTGCAGATTCGTCCTAATCCTGTATGCTGCAACGCCTTCCAAATGTTTTTTATTTATTTATCTTCATCAATAAAATAACAGTACCTATTTTATTTCTACTACCTCACGCATGTTGTGAAAGCCTCACCCCGGGTCAGTCAGCAATGGAACAGTAATGATGAACTAACCAACTTGGAAGCAATTTTACCCCCTCCCGCCCTCCCTCCCTTCCTCCATCTGCGGACGACACAGGCTTTTTTCAAACAGCCAGCTGCAATCCACCGAGAACGTGGCTCTGAGCACTATGGGACTTAACATCTGTGGTCATCAGTCCCCTAGAACTTAGAACTACTTAAACCTAACTAACCTAAGGACATCACACACATCCATGTCCGAGGCAGGATTCGAACCTGCGACCGTAGCGGTCACGCGGTTCCAGACTGAAGCGCCTAGAACCGCACGGCCACACCGGACGTCCACCGAGCACTTCGCGGCTTTGTGCAGCCTATCACCATTCTCCTGGCGAATGAGCGGGCGTGGCACAAGCTCGCGGACTGCTTGAAATATGGCCCTTCACGAACACAGAGGCATGTATGCTCATCTAGTCAACAGATGGGGTTGGGACACAGCAGCCTAACGCGACCACCCACCCAACCTCCCATCCAAACACACACACACACACACAAACACACACACACACACACACACGACCGTCCTCCACACTGCCCGACCACGAGCGACCACAGTTCTGTGATGGAGAACACTTTTATTCAACATCAATGCGTTTCTTATAATCAAGTATCTTTTAAAAAGGAAAACACAGTCATGGCGATGATAAATGTCCTATTTCCACGAAAATAGGTGCAGTCCATTTTCTTTTAGTTTATGAGCAAAACTGGTATAGTTTTTACGTTCGACTGCAGGATGCATTCGCATCTCATTATTTTGAGACATAGAACGAAGTGCGCGGCCGCCGAGTACATATGGTGAAAATTCAGTAGCCCATACATGTCCCTCTGTGTAAAATTGGAGAAAAAAGCTTCCACTACTTTGCTGTAAAAACTACCGATTACCGCTGAATGCCCTCGTTATTTCCAAACCATCATCAAAGTAAAGAAGAAGCCAGAATTTAAACTCCAAAGATAAAACATATGGGTTACGCAATTTCTTTCAGCTTGATGGACGCATTACACGAACTGGGAGCGTTTCTCACGTTCAAATCAATGTCTGTATATAAACTGTCATGTACGTGTGTATTACAGACATTTCATACATGTGAAATAACACTAGAGAATACAATCTTTCACTTCGTTAGCTCACAAGTCTGAAAATAACACAATCATTTTAAGTTCAACAACATGCTATAACTCAAAGGACGTTGATGTTTTGTACACTATGGCAAGTACCGTTTTCTCAGTGTGAAGTCATATCACACCTGCAATTACGAAACAAATCGTGAGAGAATGTTTTGTAATAGAGCCTCCTATAAGATTTTACCGCATCTCTCTCCTCTGATAGGCCTATATCGAAAAAATAAATACCGTCTGCGTGTTGACTTCGAACATATTACATATACACATATCACTCCTTTGGAGAATGTGGCCAGTTCTCAAAGTCCTCTGCAGAGATCTGCATAAATTTTTGTTGATGGTAGTGGAAGAAGACCATATGCAACAGACTATCAATCACAAAACAGGGTTCCTGTATTGATCCTTCATAGGCAGTTTAATACATTGTTTTTTCTACTGTAACACATTCAAGCAGTGTATGATTACAGCTATGTACACTGTCCTACATTTTGTTTTTCTACCATGCCTTCGAAATCTGTGTCAGCTGCTAAACAGTATTAACACGTTAGGATCCCTTGGCTCTCACAGAAAACTGAATATCACATACTGTAAACTATGGATCTCCCATGACACACAGGTTGGTAGGAATAAGACATTGAGGTGATGTTTCTCATTCACAAAATTGTGAAATACATCACAACGTATGGAACCTGGAAGAGTTTGCGGCACTGTAGAGCGTTTCCAACTGCTATCCGAAGATTATAACCTATACAATTAGCTTCATCTCCCACAGTGACAGGGCAGAGGATGTCTTGTTTCCGTTTCGAAGAGCATTGTTTCCTCATTTTGCAGTCGTGGTAGTGTGTATCGGCTTTGATTACGTGGGCTGCAAGGTGATTGTTGAGCAGGTGTCTGTAGCGAACTCTGGCGTCAAACAGCGATAGATACAGTCCTCAGATGTATGGTTATAGATAATACACTTACTAAACTCCTCTCTGTCCAACACCAGTATCTCGTCAGTTGTACATATTTACCCTAAACAAAAAAAGAAAAGATAATACCTTAGAGCCCAGCCTTTTGCCTTCCAGTTTTTTAAGTGTAGGATAGCGACTGAGTGCATCTGTCACTAGTTACAAGTCATATTGTGAAATTTTTCCCAGCAGGATAATACCAATTGTATGGCGTCGTCAAATTTTGAGCCGTATAACGATTTTAGGTAGTCCTTGTGTAGTGCTATGCATTCGGTTATGTAAATAGACCCAGACTTCATGACTAATTACATAATTAGGACCTATCTTTACTTCAGTTTCCCAACCAAAATAAACTACCCTAACCTAACCTTCCTCTTCTGCATCTGGGCAATTTGAATGTGTTGGTGGGTGCACTTGGGCTTTCTGTCAAGAAGGACCAGAGTTCAAGCCCTGAAAGGGCACCACCATTTTCAGTTTTATGCCAATTGCCAGGCGGGGGGTGGGGAGGGATGCCAGCACAGCCATGGGACAAAGAAATTCCCGCCAAAAATCGAAATTCGCGTCAATAGGGTAGATGGGGGTGGGGGTAGGGGAGCCGAAGGTGTGAGTGGGAGGATGCGCGAACCCACATGTAGGCTGAGGAAAACACATGACGTCATGGGGGGGGGGGCATGGTTGGGGGTAATTACTTGATCAATTTCATCAATTTGTATATCAATTTGATATCAAAATTGCGCCAGCACTCCCATCTCCCTACTATTCAAGTCCTTAGTCATTAGTAACTCTTCTAGCTTCTTCCTTAAGTAGGTGTCTAACAATGGCTTGCTTAAGTACAATAGTTGCAAAGGTGTCTCATGAACTTTCTTTTAGTATTTTACCCATAATGTTTTCTGTCCCAAGAGAATTTGTGCTTTGAGGAGAGTTAGTTATTTCCCTGGTTTTCCTTGAAGAGGTTAGAGTCATCACGAAATAAATGAACCCTTGAGGCAATGGTTGTCACATCTACAGCAGTGCTTTCTTTAGCTCATCATATAGAGTTTTTCAGTTACGTTTAGAAAATGATTGTTAATGCAGTTTACTATATGTTTGGCTTCATAGACTGTTTGGTTGCTATCTTTAATTACCAGGTCATGTCGTTCCCCGATAAAATTTCTCCTTTCCCGTATAACTAAGCTCCACACTGTTTTGATTTCTTTTCTGTGTTAGTAACCTATGACATAACATGC
Source organism: Schistocerca nitens (assembly GCF_023898315.1). NCBI lineage: Eukaryota > Metazoa > Arthropoda > Insecta > Orthoptera > Acrididae > Schistocerca > Schistocerca nitens. Next base: position 524,717,044 of record NC_064616.1, on the reverse strand, counting down.
ACGAATTCTGTTTTGGATAACTCTTCTCTCCAAAGAATAATACCTTCTGTAATATAAAATCATTAAAACATACGTGCTTATCCCAACCATTCTGTACGTTATCTCTTTCTGCTTCACAATACTTTAATACCCCTTATTATCGAAGGTTTCCTTGATACACCACTGACGCTATACTTCACCGTTGGGAAGAGACTGCCAAAGTAAAAGAGAAATTTACGTCCATCACATGATATTCCGTATTCTAGTTGACGCATTGGATATTCCTTCTGAAGATATTTGTTGTGGGCTCTTTAATTATTCTAGCATTTTCGCAGTTAACACTTGATTTGGAGTAGGCCTACTTGTGTTGTCTATTACGGCTAACAGGCCAGCGTGGTCCAGTAATCCATATAAAACCTGATGAGTACTAACTTCTTTGACAAAGTCCTCATATCCATAAATATTATCAGTGTAGGTGCTACTGTACTGCTCAATACTCATGCGAAGTCTGGAACTGATGTTAAACGCCAAGCCTTGAGTAAAATTTTCTGTACAAGGTTTTCCCCCAGACTCCGCCTTAAACTTAATATGGGAATCGACACAAATTATTAATTAACTTCTTTTGCCAGACATGTATATTTGAAATAGAGTTTCAATTTTTTCTAAGAACTTTATCAACTTGAAATTCTCCTGGTACGTTAAGAAGTGTCTGTATATAGAATTATATGATTCTGTGTATTAAACGAGTATGATTACAAATTTGAAGTAATGTTATAAGGTTTAAAACTTGTTCTACACGCAGTCTGTCTCGTATTCTCAACTTAAGTGATTCGCTTGTTTTTTCTTATTTGGCTTGAATTTACAGAGAGTACGGTGATTGCTTTGTAGTTGCTTGTATTAAATTTTTCCCTTCCTTGTGTATGAATGAATGCACACTTCGGTTCTTAGGGAATTTTCTCAGTGCAAGACGTCCTGTAATATTTCTTTACGGGTCTGGGCCGGTTTGGTACCAACTCTTCCGAAAATATTCCGTCTCCTCTAGGTATCTCGCTTCTCATATGAGGGTATAACAGAAAGTGAAACAGTAAATATTGCTCTCTCACTTTTCGTATGTATGTAACACCAAAACTAAAGAGTGAAACTTAGCTCTTGCTACGTGATGTAAGAGAAGATTTTAAAACATAATTTTTATTCCACATAGTGACTGTAGTCAAGGGCTTTCTCGATCAGAATTGTTTGTTGTGCTTTGCAACAGGTAATCACTTTCATGACATTAAAGTACGCACCCCGTTCGCGATTAGCTGATTAGCTAGTAACGAAGCACGATATTGATGGGAGTGGCCGGCCCGATCCCATGGAGATTTGCGTGACGTAGAGAGCCTGTATAGGCAGAGTGTGGCCAGTGATGATATCGACCCTGATTGACTGAGAGTTCAGGGCACCATTTATTGTGTTTTTTTCCTAGTGTAATACTATTGTACAGTATTTCAATGCTCTCAGTGCCGATTTCGTGGTATAATATTTGTGCACAGAAATGCGGTCCCTATAGCCGCACTATTGTATCGCTTTTTGCTATTTCCACTAATACCGGTAACCACTGTAACACGCGTCTGTGGTGTTTCTACGATAACTGAATGTGATTTACTGAGTAGAACTCTCATGGATTGCGTAGTTATGAAAGATAATCTAAAGCTCTATCTGGTATTTCACCTATGAGCTACAGAAGTAGGGATAAAGACCACTTAATAATGCTTTTTTTCCAACAAATATAGAAGGAATCAGTGAACAATGGTATTTATCTGGCAAGATGTAAAACGTAAAATCTACTGGTGAAACATATATGTAAGTCTTTCCTGTATGAAATAGGTATGTTTAGCGTTGTGATATGGAATTAAAAATGTCCAATCCATGATATTTCGTAGTTTCTGTTGCTTAACAACTTGTTAGGGCCCATCTGCCTATTTTATGCTGCAAACGTAAGAGTGAAAAAAGAATATTTTTGTTGCCTAACAATGTAGTACTGCAATTTTACCAACGCACAGATCGTTAAAATCGCTTCTCATTTATTGCATTACATACTGCACCTCACGAAGATCTAATTTTATGTTCTACAACAATGTCTAATTATATCAACTTACGACTTTTCGTAGTGTTTAACTGGTGGGAAATAACAAAATTTATGATTCTTCTATATTTCGTTCGTTACCTTTTGTCAAAATGTTCAAATTTGTGTGAAATCTTATGGGACGTAACTGCTAAAGTCATCAGTCCCTAAGCTTACACACTACTTAACCTACATTATCGTAATGACAAACACACACACCCCTGCCAGAGGGAGGACTCGCACCTCTGCCGGGACCAGCCCTACAGTCCATGACTGCAGCGCCCTTAGACCGCTCGGCTAATCCCGCGCTGCGTACCTTTTGTCACCTTCGACGATACATCCACGTAACGCAGGAGAGAGAAACATTTTATATGTTACAGTCACTGTAAAACGTTTCCTGAATTCCTCAGAACTGCAAAAACCTTATTAGAGCCACTTAGAAATATAGTCTACGGAATCGGGAGGAGAATTTCAAATCTTAATGGCCAATAACCTCAACGATGAATACCTCAACATGAAAAACAGAAATCATCTCAGTCTCTCAGAATTGAAACAAATGCTATTTTTTCTCTTTGGTTCCTGTTACTTTTAGCCTTCATTAATATTGTCATAGAAGATTAAAGAACGCTCACCATCTTTTAACGCAGAAGGCAGGACTGATACTATTTTTATCTCATTGTTAATCCCGCGCTGCGTACCTTTTGTCACCTTCGACGATACATCCACGTAACGCAGGAGAGAGAAACATTTTATATGTTGCAGTCATTGTAAAACGTTTCCTGAATTCCTCAGAACTGCAAAAACCTTATTAGAGCCACTTAGAAATATAGTCTACGGAATCGGGAGGAGAATTTCAAATCTTAATGGCCAATAACCTCAACGATGAATACCTCAACAGGAAAAACAGAAATCATCTCAGTCTCTCAGAATTGAAACAAATGCTATTTTCTCTCTTTGGTTCCTGTTACTTTTAGCCTTCATTAATATTATCATAGAAGATTAAAGAACGCTCACCATCTTTTAACGCAGAAGGCAGGACTGATACTATTTTTATCTCATTGTTAAAACTTCGCCTCAAAAGCACAATTTTAAGAAAATACTAACTTGACTTTATGTAGTAGTGATTCAACAAGACTTGTATGGAGAACGTTGAAAGCAACGATGAGTGGTGGTGATGTGAAACGGTCAGTAATCAGACGCCTGCACGTGGGTTTCATCTGGCTGACAAGATTGTGCCCTCACGTTCTGACGGGGAGCGCGGGAGAAGAATAATGTGCTTTCTGACAGCGAGAGTGGATCCCCTCAGAAGATATCTTAACACAATAAATTCAGGAACAGCCCGGAGAGAGAATAAGATAACCGCAGTATTCCAACGGAATCAACCTCAGATATAAAAAAAAAAAAAAAAAAAAAAAAAAAACAAGTGACAAGCGTGCAACGTCTTGGGTATTAATAACCGCTTAAGCTGTATTTTTTCCTTCATTATTGGATCACTACCGGTTTAGTGGTACTAAAAGCCACATCTTCAGGTGAACATATGAGTAAAACATTAGAGCAGGAAAACTCTGAACCTTTCTACCCAGCATTCGTTGTCCGTCAGCACAAAGCACCGCTAAAAGACGGTGTCATAGAATTAAACAGCCGGATTCGAATACAGTGTAATCGACGTGTCCGCTTCTCCATCTACACGGCACCGCGCACAGGAGACGTGGCCGCGTGCTCTGTCATACTCATTAGTGATTCAGTAGTTAAGTTCTAAATACAGCTGAAGCGGTTATTAATACCGAAGATGACTACTCACCACTGTGGTTGCCCTAACTTCAAGGTTGTCTGTGCAAACATGCAACAATTACTTGTAATCTTGTCACGCATTCACAGGGGGATATTCGTATCGTTCATCGATCATTACTTATTCAGTCAACCATACCATACACGGTAAGTGAAATACTTGAAATAGAGAGCACACACCTCGATTTTGTATCTTGTAAGTTATGACGATGGCAAGGTTGTGAGAATATTTTGCCTTTATAAATCTTAAATAAGACATGAATTTGTCAATTTTTCTGACCTTTGCTTTTCAAATGATGTATTTCTCTGGACTGCAATCTATTGGAAGTTACGCTGATGTAAACAAGTTGTTATTACATTAATAGTTTTTATATTTAGTGTTATTACCATTACGAAAATCCGAGGCACCAGTTGCTTCTTAAAACTGTGAATGGCGGTAGGTTATGGTTTTACTGCTGGTCAGGACAAGGAGCAGATACAGGAAGTAGATCTTGAAAAAAACTATGCTCACCCCACCACATCCCTCCTCCCCGCCTGCCCTAATGCGGAACTCTGGATCAGCTCGTGTTCTATGGACATTTTGCAACGACAGTTATTGTAAAAAATCAGCAGTGGTGCTGATGCTTATATACGTTACTTTATTTAATGTCCCTTGTATAACTTCGAACTCTTTGCTTTTTTTCTTTTTTTTTTTTTACTCTGTGCTCTACAGCTAGTACTTTTGCTTTAGTTTTCTTGTTATTCTGTATCTTGTTAGAAGGGATGACACTCAGTTCACAACACCTGGTGAAAACGTGACGTCATTTTGACGCCACACGTTGTCTGTCGTCAGGAACATAATTTGAGGCCGTAGTGAATTTCATCGTTTTTAATTGAAGCCCGTATTTGGTGGGTTTTGTATAACAGCTTATAACCTACGAATAAATAATGTTACAAAATACCAGCACACTGAGGATCTCTCAAACAAGCATCTGTATTGGTACAATTTGTTGTAGTAAAATAACAAAATACGTCTTATTGGTGGTTAAAGAATTTTCGTAATTAATTGTTTAGTATTACAGCTTACGTGTTATGAAATTGTGCCGTTTCAAGGTAACGGCACATTGAACATTTATTAAAAACACATCGTTCTTGGTACAGTTAAATTCCAGGTAATGACATCGGCAGTTAAAGCTGTCAGCAGATCTAGGCTAAGGCCTAATGTCCAATGAGCACTTAAACTTGCTACAAACCGTAGCACTATTTTGCACGACAACGCGCGGGTAAAGCACACTCGCGGAAATGAATGGGAGCACTGCTGTTGCGAGTGAACCGGTCGTCCATGGTCGTGCGTTGTCGTACGACCATGCACAAGCTTCAAATCAATTTGAATGAGCGGTTCCAGCCGCGCGACAAAGTGATGAAGTGGAAGATGCTAATCAGCCTGGTGAAAGCACTAATACACTATGTAATCAAAAGTATCCGGACACCTGGCTGAAAATGACTTAAAAGTTCGTGGCGCCCTCCATCGGTAATGCTGGAATTCAATATAGTGTTGGCCCGTCCTTAGCCTTGATGACAGCTTCCACTCTCGCAAGCATACGATCAATCAGGTGCTGGAAGGTTTCTTGAGGAATGGAAACCCATTCTTCACGGAGTGCTGAACTTAGGAAAGGTATCGGTGCCAGCAAATAAAAAAAATAAAAAAAGAAAAGGTTCAATCGTCCCATGTTTACGCTCCTTACACCAAGCGAGGCGCCGTTTGCCATTTACTCGCATGATGTGTGGTTTATGAGCAGCCGCTCGACCATGAAATCCAAGTTTTCTTACCTCCCTCCTAAATGTCATAGTACGTTCAGTTGATCCTGATGACCCTCTTCAACTGTTGGCGGTCTCTGTCAGTCAACGGACGAGGTCGGCCTGTACATTTTTGTGCTGTATGTGTCCCTTCACGTTTCCGCTTCACTATCACATCGGAAACAGTGGATTTAGGGATGTTTAGGAGTGTGAAAATCCCGGGTACAGACATGTGACAGAAGTGACACAATCACCTGACCACGTTCAAAGTCCGGAGTTCCGCGGAGCGCCCCATTCTGCTCTCTCACGATGTCTAATGTTACTGAGGTCTCTGATGTGGAATACCTGGCAGTAGGTGGCAGCACGATGCACCTAATATGAAAAACGTATTTTTTAGGGGTGTCCGGATACTTTTGATCACATAGTGTATGCTCCTGGGACCAAAAGACGCCTCAGTATCATTTGAGGAATGTTACTTAAAATTGTGATAGGAGTTAGCAATGGAATTAGAAGAGATCGGTAATTTTCTTTAGTCTCGTGTGTTATGTGACCGCTGCAGATGGTATTATAAATGTGATTTTTCCCAGTTTGCCCTGAATTCTTAAAAACATTATTGAGTTATACACTGGCTAGCAAAAAATAGAAACACCCAGAAAGGGAAGAGAAAACGAGACACAGTTTCACGAGTTGAGAGGGTATGTGACGTTATTTCGGTGATTACAAAATCGAATCAAATTTAAGAAGGACTTAGTAGTATGAGACCACTTATAAGTATGACGTTGCACCCTCTCTGGCCTGGATGCAGCCACTGATTCCTTTGCGGAAGTTGTCATAAAGACGTTGTATCCTCTCCTGAGGTAAGCTAGCTCACAAGTGTTGTAACTGGTGCTTGGTAACCTGTATATTGGTACGGGGACGGAATTTACGTCCGAGTTGGTGCCACCCATGTTCTATTGCGGACAAATCTGGTATCTTGCTGGGCATGGGAATACCGTAACTTCATCCAGACATTTCACAGACACACGTGTCATGTGTGGACCAGCTTTGTTCGGTTGAAAAAAACACCACAGCACTGTCGCATGAGAGCTAATACATGAGGACGTATGATGCCCGTGACGAACCGCTTTACCGTCAGGGTTCTCTCAATCACTGCGTGCCGCAACCTGAAATCATATCCGATGGTTCTCCACACCCTGAACCCAGGAGTCACACAGCTGTGCCTCTCCAAAACGCTGCTAGAAAAGGACAGACCCCCATGCCACCGCCATACCCGCCGATGATGGCCTGCCGAGGTGTGGCACGACCGCTATTCATTCGTTGAACATAATGCGCCATCATTCACTTGTAATCTACGCTTTCCGGTCGCTACAATACTCCAGACACAAGCGTTTGTGTTATGGTGTTAACAGCAGACCACACGCGGGACGCTAATTCCCTACTCTGGTTGCTGAGTGTCTCCGACCAACGATTCGGAGTGACACAATGTTGCAGGGCGTCCATTACTTGTTCTCGGATGGCAGGCGCAGATGGACAGGGGTTGTTACGATGTGCTTGGTGCCCGGTATGGCGAAAGTCCCATGTGGTCGTCAGACGTGGTCGACCGGAAACTTGACGACTACTATGCCTGCCCTCGCGTTTCATGCAGGCCAGCATTGGGCCCCTGTCACATCCAAATGTCCCACAAATGCGGAAATGCCACCATTAGAGAAGCCGGCCAAAGGCAGGAGGGAAAATTAGGGTATAACTTCCCATCGACATCGAGATCGTTTGAGATAGAGCACAGGCTCAGACTGTTTCAAGTATGGGAAAGGAATTCGGCTGTGCCTTTTCATAAAAACCATCCTGGCACTTCCCTGGGGCGATTTAGAGAAATCGTGGAAACCCTAACTCGATGGTCGGACGTATATTTGAACCGCCGTCCCCCTGGACAAATGCAGACCACAGTGCGGCCCCATTCAACCACGTCACCTGCTGACATTGCTGTCTCAGACGAGTACACGGAATCCCCGTATCCTTCACAGCGACCACTGAACATCTTATGCTGTTTACTCTCCATATACACTACTGGACATTAAAATTGCTACACCACGAAGATGACGTGCTACAGATGTGACATTTAACCGACAGGAAGAAGATGCTGTGATATGCAAATGATTAGCTTTTCAGAGCATTCACCCAAGGTTGGCGCCGGTGGCGACACCTACAACGTGCTGACATGAGGAAAGTTTCCAATCGATTTCTCATACACAAACAGCAGTTGACCGGCGTAGCCTGGTGAGACGTTGTTGTGATGCCTCGTGTAAGGACGAGAAATGCGTACCACCACGTTTCCGACTTTGATAAAGGTCGGACTGTAGCCTATCGAGATTGCGGTTTATCGTATCGCGACATTGCTGCTCGCCTTGGTCGAGATCCAATGACTGTTAACAGAGTATGGAATCGGTGGGTTCAGGAGGATAATACGGAACGCCGTGCTAGATCCCAACGGCCTCGTATCACTAGCAGTCGAGATGACTGGCATCTTATCCGCATGGCTGTAACGGATCGTGCAGCCACGTCTCGATCACTGAGTCAACAGATGACGTTTGCAAGACAACAACCATCTGCACGAACAGTTCGACGACGTTTCCAGCAGCACGGACTATCAGCTCGGAGACCATGGCTTGGTTACCCTTGACGCTGCATCACAGACAGGAGCGTCTGCAGTGGTGTACTCAACGACGAACCTGGGTGCACAAATGGCAAATCGTCATTTTTTCGGAAGAATCCAGGTTCTGTTTACAGCATCATGATGGTCGTATGCGTGTTTGGTGACATCGCGGTAAACGCACGTTGGAAGCGTGTATTCCCCATCGCCATACTGACGTATCACCCGGCGTGATGGTATGCGGTGCAATTGGTTACACGTCTCGGTCACCTCGTGTTCGCATTGACGACACTTTGAACAGCGGACGTTACATTTCATATGTGTTACGACCCGTGGCTCTACCCTTCATTCGATCCCTGCTAAACCCTACATTTCAGCAGGATAATGCACGACCGCATGTTGCAGGTCCTGTACGGGCCTTTCTGGGTACAGAAAATGTTCGACTGCTTCCCTGGCAAGCAGGTTCTCCAGATCTCTCACGAATTGAAAACGTCTAGTCAATGGTGACCGAGCAACTGGCTCGTCACAATACGCCAGTCACTATTCTTGATGAACTGTGCTATCAAAAATGTGTGTGAAATCTTATGGGACTTAACTGCTAAGGTCATCAGTCCCTAAGCTTACACACTACTCAACCTAAATTATCCTAATTCCGCGCGGTAACTGTGGTATCGTATTGAAGCTAGATGGGCAGCTGTACCTGTACACGAATTCGAAGCTCTGTTTGACTTAATGCCCAGGCGTATCAAGGCCGTTACTACGGCCAGAGGTGGTTGTTCTGGGTACTGATTTCTCAGGATCTATGCACCCAAATTGCGTGAAAATGTAGTCACATGTCAGTTCTAGTATAATATATTTGTCCAATGAATACCCGTTTATCATCTGCATTTCTTCTTGGTGTAGCAATTTCAATGGCCAGTAGTGTATATCCCACCAGGGTAGTGGCCATTCAACCTGCCACAGAAAGTTGCAACGCTAATCATTTTCATTTTCATTCTCACAAATGGTGTGTAGGTAGTTGTGCGAAGTTATTTTGACATCCGGCCATGTCTTGCCGGTGTTTCACTTTTCTGTCATGCATTGTATTTAAAGAATTTCCTAATTCCCTTGATAGTAAGAGGCAGGTGTCGTCTGATGATTTATCTTTCCCTTTCCTGCAAACTGTCCTAAGTAAAAATTAAGAAAGGCACGTGAGACGCGCTAGTGTAATTTGCCAAATGAGAAGACGAAAATGCGAGTGGAGCTTCATTGCTTAGTAGTTTCACCGAGCACTTCTAAAGAAATTTAAGTAATTTATGTAAAATCCCATTTTTCTAGACGGTAGAGTACCAGAGTAATTTTGCAACAAAAAAACGAAGACAAGTAAAATATGGTTTAAATTTAATTAATAGATACGTTCACATAAGAAATCTGCTTACGTAATTTAAGTTAATGGTACGATTAACAATTTCGTAAAACCATTGTTAGTGTCCATTACAGTGTCCTATCACAGTATTTTATTTCGCGTAAGCATTTCACTGCATATCTCTCACCAATTCTTGCTGCCGGTATACAGCCAGAAACAACTGCGGATTCACCCTTCGTCACTCAGCTCACAAGCGTCCTACCGCGGCCATAGTTAGCTTACGGACCATGGCGGACGACATTGAAGAGGATGCTATGCCCGCTGTGGTGGTTGAGGAGAGGGGTCTCTCGTCACACATCTCGGCCTCTCCCAAGTAGCAGCAGATGACGGCTCGGACACGGCTTGCAGATGACAGGCCACAACATTTATGGCGACGCTGATGACGGCCACCATTGCAGGAGACAATCTACAGGCCTATCACTTAGTGACAATCAAGGTCAATACAATTCAGAAAGTACAAAGTTGTTGCTGCTCCAAGACATTCTCAGTGCAGCAGTCATTGACATCGTATTTCTCCAAGAGGTCTTCGTCGACGATTTCTCGGGTATGTATGGTTATACAGCTCATGTGTCCCACGCCTCCCCAACTAACAGCGATGTCGCAGTTCTCCTCAGGGAAGGGTCTCTAGGCGAACAAAGTACGATATCTCCCCAACGCTAGAGGAATGGCCGTAACAGTGCTAGGCACCCAGTTTATCAGTGTGTATACCCCTTCCGGAACGAATCGCCGTCGCGACCAGCCGCTCTTCTTTGCGGAAGGAATAGCACCACTTTTCCAGGATAGGCACGACGACTTGGTGTTAAGAGGGTCATTTCAATAGCACCCAAGCACCTAAAGATCAGCTGCCACGCCATTCACCGTGCCCCGAACTTGGACCACTCATCAGCTAGTAGATACATCAGGGCATGTCCAAGGAAATCGACCGGGATTCACTCATTTCACGAATCACTCGTCTAGTTGTATTGATAGGATTTATGTCTCCCGTTCTCTCGCGGCAACAGTGACCGACACGGAGGTGTGGCCAGTAGTCTTTCCTGATCACGAGGCCTACATATGTGCCATCAGCCTTCGCCGCCAACGTCTGTGGGGCAGCCGACATCTCTGGAAGTTAAACCTCACTCATTTTGTTTCTCCGGATTGTCGGCGCGCCACCGAGGACGCGTGGTGTTAACGCTTCCGCCGCCTCCCAAAGTATCCTACATTGATCAGTTCATGGTAAAACTGTGCCAAGCCAGCCCCATGCAGAACTTTTATTACGTATGGTCGTGAGACCGCTGCTTGGAGGAGGCACACCCTCGATTTTTATTTCATCGTCATTCGCAAATGTGCCTCCTTGCCACCCACACTGGAGCAACTGATGACAGTACATCATGTGAAGGCACTGATCGTAGCTTGTATGCGCCGACACCTCGAAGGGACTATTTTCCGAATGCGAACACATGACAGACTAACAACGAAACGACCCACCATATACAACGTCATTCGAGAACGTTCAATGCAAAGAAAGGCGCTGATACAGGCCTTCACCACTGCAGACGGCGTTACTGGTGCAGCCTTCTCCGACCATTACACACGACTTTATTCTGCTCAATGTTCCGACCCGATGATTGTGACAGGAGTCTCATGATTGGTTTATGGCACTGTTCCATAGGACTTACAGACTGAATTATTGAACGAAATTAAGGAAAATGAATGCAAACGTAGGCTCCCGCGGCCGTTGTCACAGTTAGCAGTACACACGGAGGAAGGCGTCTTGCAGCAATCGCCGAAACGTCAGAATTTTATAGTTGACAATGCGGCCTCAAACTCAGAGGAATTTTATTGACTATGGAAAATAAAGTTATCGTTGCCATAGGTAAAACAGCATCAAACAAGTCTTCCGGCCCCGACGGGTTCCCTGTGAAGTTCTATAGAACTTTTCAATATTTACTGGCTCCCAAGTTGACAAACGTCTGTCGGGAGCTCATGTCCTCTGCGGTGCCCCTCCCCAGAGCCTTTGTGGAAGGAATGATTATACCGATTCACAATCCAGCAGATGGCGCTCGAATACATGATTACTGCCAATTGACACTCGTCAACAACGACATGAAGTTATTCACCAGACTATTAGTAAAACATATACGACCGAACCTGCCTCACATCATCTCACCAGATCAGGGAAAAAACACTAACATCCACACAGCGCTGTGTCAATACCATGACATAATAGCCCTAGCAAGTGCACGCCGCATCTCGTGAGCGCTGACCTCACTGGATTTTAGCCAAGCTTTCGATCAAGAGATCACATGCACCTGATATCCGTTCTCCAACACACGCAATACCCACAGCAATTTATAGACGTTGTGACGCGCCGCCTCTGAGGGACGACCTAGGTGCTCGTTAACGGGTGTCTCACGCAGTCCCTCCCAATTTCATGATCAGTGCATCAAGGCTGTTCCATGTCGATCTTACTGTACGCTCTGGCACTGGAACCGCTCCTCTGTGGCTTCCGTCAACGCCTCACTGGACTCACCTTATGTGGCGTCACATTCGCTGTACAGTGTATGCAGACTACCTTGTTCTCGTGCTCCACAACAGCGACCATGGAACCAGCGCACTAGAATGGATTGCAACATAGGTGTGGCTTCAGGCAGCTGTTTCAGCGTCACCCCCTACAGCTTCGTGGTACTATCAAATGTCTCTGAGTAGAGTTTCACGATGACATACAGCGCACTGCGGCCCTTAATTACCGCCTCTTATTACAACAAATTCAGGTCCAGATCTCCAACCTTCATACACAGACCCTCGATATTCTTCGAAGGACTTACTTCATCAGTGTTACCTAGCATCACGCCTTACACACATTGTGCCATGTACTTCCAATGCCGTTACTGATGGCTTGACTTATATTAGTGGCATTTGGAGCCTACATCAATACAGACATGCTCTTCAAAGTCAGTTATGAATCGCTGACCTTTCCCCCAGACAGGGGACGTCCTGGCCTAGACATGTCCACTACAGCTTGGTGGCCCTGTCTGTCAGCTTGCACATTAAGTTGTGGCACCACCGCCCAGAAAGTTTGACAGACTTGCTGCTGGAGCCCTTAGCTCTGCCCTCCCTTTCAGCACCATTGATGACGCAAGACAAACCCCACCCCCACCTTTCTACTACTTCAGTCACCTTTACATTGAAAACAGTTTTGTTCATATCGTAGTGCCACTGATGATGTGCACGGCACAGGAGACATAGCATTTCCTACAACAGAGGCATCCACCAAACGTCATGGAGGCCAAGAAGCCTCCTGTTAGTTGGAATGTGGTATGGTGCACAATACACTTGGTTACACTGGATACAAACGTCCGATCAACGTGGTACATTACCGTCAGTGGTAAACAGATCATCCAATCGTGCCTCCACAAGACAAACTGGCGGACTCACTTCTATGTGCTAACTGTGGAGTACCAACACGGACCAGCACCATCTCAGATGTGGCATGGCAGAAGATGTATGGCGCTTCGTGTGACAAATCTTCTCGTATTTTCTATGAGTGACCCCAGAACACATTGCATCTCGGCTTCTACTTTTTGCACATGAACTGTGTTTCCTGCACACCAAAACCAATGCAGTCATGTGTGTCCATGGGTACATGATGCAATATTGATTTCATGATGGACCTAAAGATTTACTGACTTTTGGAACTACCTACAAGAATGTAATTGTGTGATTCTACAGGACCCAAAATATAGACAATATTTTTCTAATTACTTACAGAGTGCTCCACACGACCCTCCACATAGCTGTATCATCAAAAGGTAGGAGAAGATACCCACTGACTGAGCTCACAAGAACACAACTGATTATTAATGGAATAACATGTAACATGTGTGAAGACATACCTGGATGATGAAGCATAATGAGAGTAGCAATGCACCCTTTCTGCATCGTGTACAAAAGACATACTCCATTTCCTCATTTATATTACCTAGGTATAGGAAAGTCCAAGGATTATTTTATTTGCTTCCTTAGTGCACAATATGGTGTTAGTTACGTGTATTTTATGAGTGGGATAAAAAGGAAAACCTTAAGAAAAAAAGAATTTCCCACTATTGATTTTCCCTTACCATTGCTAATACCTTGAAGGCAATGGGGACACTCTGGTCAGGCTTCAGGTCATGATCCCTGCCCGCTCTGCCCTCCCCACCCTCCCTGCCCTGCTTCCTATTAAAAAAAAGTGTAAAGCATCTGGTTCTCATCCTGCTACTTCCCAATACCTTTTTATTTTCATTCACATTTCTAAATGACTGACTTCACACTTTTGTGATCATTCTATTCACAACACATGAAGAGAATCTGATGTTCAAAACAATAATACTCACCTCAGAGTGAACTGCTGGTTATAGTTATCCTTTACCACAAGGTGTATTTACCTTGAAGCTACCTCGTTTTTAAATGTGTTAGGCTCTGCATTCATATGGACAGAACTGTAAATAATGGGAAGATTGAAGTATTTGCAAGAATAATTCTAAAACTTTCTGAAGATGATGTACTACCTCTGTTTCCTAATGCCTTTATCCAGCCAGAAATGAGACATCTTGTTCATTTATGAGCTAAAAAAGAGTTGAAGCCAGCCCACATCGAATCCAATAATGGATCTCTCTACAGTGTCCATTATGATGTGTCAACAACCCAAGTTTCTTAAGTTTATTTTTAGAAAAAGTGAAAAATTTGTTTTTAGAAGTTGATTGACAGTCGGGAAGGGTAGGATACTGCATTAGGGGAATTATTTGTGTAACTGATTTTATTACTGTGAGTAATGACTTAAACTTTAGTGTTTGAAAGTGTAATGTCTCAAATGGAAAAGTGAGAAATAGTGCCTCTTGTTATTAAAAAAAAGGGTGCTGAGTGGTCCAAAGTGTGCACACAATATTGAATTATGAACGCGGGTGCTGCAGACACTGTTACAGCATGTGAAAATCAAAATGGTCACATTTGCCTCAGGTGGTGCGAACTGTTACCAAGTTAGCAGCAAGTCACTATATTTCAATTCAGTAAAGTCTGCTCAACAGGTTATGTAGCCAGTAACACAGTTATTAAAAGTGCTTGATAGTCTATAGTACAGTATAAACGGAAAAATACAAAGTCAGAAAATTTCTCACATGGTTCATCACAAAACTACATTACATATATTGGAGATTAGTTTATAAAACCATTTTCTTGATCTTCAAGATATTTATTTACTGAGTAGTGCCATTTATCAATTTTAAAATTTCCAAGTTCTCATGGAAAAATTATATAATCCTTTAAGTTTTAATGTACTGAGGTAATACATTGTAGTGCCTAATACCCATATAGCCTCCTTTCTTCTGAGTTCATGCTCTTTTTATGTGTTCTGTGTGGAGATCATTTCTTTCCCTTCCGTTATAGTAGTGTCAGTCAGCATTTGTGTGGAAATTGCTTAAATTTGCTTTCATTAAGAGTACACATTTAAGTATATAAAGTGAAGGCAGAGCAAGTATTCCTAATGTACTGAAAAGAGGTCTGCAGTGAGCTTGTGTAGGACTGTGGCTAATTATTCAAACAGCTCATTTTTATATGATTTAAGTTTCTTTTAAATTACATTTTTGAGTTGGCCCAGAAAACTATTCCATATGAGAAAATGGTCTCAAAATATCCATAGTATGCCATTCTGATGTCTTCTAAAGTGTGAACATTTACAATAACTCCCAGTGCAATGCAGGCTGTGTTATGGTTTTGTGTAAGGAATCTTATGTGGTGTTTCCAATTCTTAGCTTCATGTATACACATTCCTAACAGTTTTGCAGTCTCTCTGGTAATCTGTCATCCAGTTATAGATTAATGTCTTCATTGTAAATCATTTTACCCAACTGTAAGTAATCTATTTTCTTTGCATTCAGTGTAAGTTTATTTGCACTGAACCCAGTCTCATTACTCTTAAGGATTTTATCAGCAGTGGAATGTAGTGAGTTTTTAAAGTTGCTCACTATTAGACTTATGTCAGCTGCATATAATACAAATTTTGCTGTATCATATTGTAATTGTAAATCATTCACATCTACGAGAAAGAGTAGTGGCTACCTAGGGGTACTCATTAAGGAACTTCTTTTGCTTTTGGAAGTAACCTTTTTTTTTTGTGTTAACAGTTATGAGCTCTACAATCTGAGATCTGATTTTGAGATATGACTAAAACCACATTTTAGTTCTTCTAATAATTACCGCTTCTAGCTTATGAAGAAGGATTTCATGGCAGACAATATCAAAGGCTTTGGACCAGGGTGGCAATGTGTCTGGAAAACATGTAATTCTCAGAGAATTACATTTTACCTGGAAAAATCTGTGAAATCTCAGGGAATTTCTGGGACTTCATAAAACCTCAGAAGTCTGCGTTTTTATGAATTTTATTGAGTTTTGTAAATCACAATTTTAAAATATGTTTAAGTAATTTATAATTTTTGATTAATAAACCTTGAAGTGTGTTAATTATAAGAATATTGTTCCATATAAACTATTGATGTTTAAAAACTGTTGTTTAACTACTGCTCATGGCTGGTATATAGCTCAGCTGAGGGGAAAGAAAAGTGATTATTGTTGTTTAATGTCCTGTAAAAGTTTCATGTCAATGGCTACAGTGGTTCCTGAAATACAGGGAAGCAAAGTCACTAAATTTAACATTGTCAGGCTAGGGCATTCCAACTCCCCTTAAATAGTGGTCTAAGGCTGTCATGCTACTACCAACATTAAAACTCACAGTTATTTCAATATACCATTCTCCTGATAGTGATGCTAATCAATTTGTAGAGTGTTTAGATAAACGTATTCACCGTACAGAAAAATATACCAAACACAAGACAGTAATTTTAGAAGATTTAAATTTTGATGTAAGGCAAAAAACACACAAAAATACTAATTTGCTGAACATGCTAAGATCCAATAATCTCTTCTGTGCAAATTATAGTCCCAAAAGACAACTTTCTTGTCTCGACAATTTTATCACAAATATACATAAAGACGATTCTGAATTGGGACTCCTTAATGTCGACCATCTGACAGATCACAAAGGTATATGGGTAAAACTAACAATTAATGAAACAATGGGGGATAGTGAACCAACCTGATTTGTCAGGTTATTAAATGATAAAAGCATAAATAGCTTCAGGGATAAGCTGAAGGTACTAAACTGGAATAATATAATATATGCTTCCAACAATGTTGAGTAGGCTTGTAGCAGGTTTGTTAATACTCTATCTGAAAGTTTCAATACCTCCTGTCCAATGGTTACCAAACGAAACAAAACTATGGCAAGAAAGCATGGTCGAACTACTCCACATAGGTGGTTGACACCATATTTACAGAAGCTAAGATTAATGGTTTTAATATGCTATGATAAGGTAAAAAATGGTAGTGTTGACAATTCAATGTATGTTAGCCTCACGAACCCCATAGATCACAAATCACATTAGCAAAATGTAGAGCAAATGATAACTTCATCAAAAACTCCAATAATAAGTGTAAGGCTGTGTGGGGGGTCATTAAAGCAGAATTAGGTCCAGGTAGTCATAGTGTAACAGTTACAACTGATGTTAATGTCACCCCAGATAAATTTAACCTCTTTTTTTTATCAATGCAGCAAACCCTAATCCCTCATCTCTTCATAAGAAGAGTTCAAAATCAAATTCACAATCTACTTATATAAACCAGTTTTTACAAAACTTTGCTGATACTGTGCCAACCTGTAATTGGGGACATGTGGAAATAAGTGATGTAATTAAATCAGTGGCAAAGTTAAGTGACTCCAGATCAGAAGATGTTTATAGCCTCTCAAATTATGTGATTAAAAACATAATCAACTTGATATCATTCCCTCTCTCCACACTCATAAACTGGACATTTGGCAGTGGCATTTTTCCAGAATGTCTAAAGAAGACAGTAATAATTCCATTACACAAAAATCGTGATAAATCCTGCACTAATAATTATCGTCCAATTTCTCTGATACCTATTTTTTTTTCAAACATAATCGAATATTGTATACAAAAGCAAGTTAACATGCATTTGTCAAAAAACAATATACTGACTAAGTCTCAATATGGTTTTAGGGCCCAGTTACCAACAATTAATGCTGTTGAAAATGTTGTTTCTATTGTGATATCTTCTTTTGAATCCAAATTATCTGCTGAAACCACAATAGTGAACTTAAGCAAAGCATTTGATTCTGTAAACCACACAATACTGCTGGAAAAACTATGGTGTTATGGCATCAGGAATCTGGAACTCCCTCATTAAATCATATCTCAGTAACAGAAAGCGAACTGTAAGCTACAGTGGTCAAAAGTCCCAGTTACTGAATGTCACTAGAAGTGTTCCCCAAGAATAAGTGCTAGGGCCATTATTGTTTATAATATTTATAAATGACCTGCCCAGCAATATGCCATGCAAATCTGTGCTTTATGCAGATGATGCAACTTTCATCAATTCAGGGAAGGACATAAATAAACTGAAGGAGCAAGGTAAATATTTTCTCAGATTGTCCAATATGTGGTTCAAAGTCAATGAGTTAGCTATTAACTATGAAAAGACTGTAAATATATCCTTCAGCTTATCCAATGCTGATATTGAGTTCACTTCTACCAAACGTCTTGGCATATACTTAGATACGAAATTAACCTGGCAGAGTCACATAGACAACATATCTCCAAGGCTTTCACGAGTTATCTATGTACTGAAAAAATTACACACCTTTGTTTCTGAAAGCCTGTTAATTAATTCCTATTATGCATTCTATCATTGCCATATTAGCTATGGTATTCTTCTATGGGGTAATTCTCCATGGTCCAGGAAAATTTTTATTTGGCAGAAGAAAGCCATCAGGAGCATCTCTGGAATTACCAAAAATAACGTATCATGTAGGTCATACTTCAAATAATTAAAGATAATGACAGTCCCTTCTCTTTTTATATACAGCTGCCTTTTGTACATAAAAGAAAACTTTAACAGTTACAACCTTAGGCAGTCCTTTCATAATCGTAACACTTGTCAAACATTTAAGATAGACATACCATCAACTCAACTCAAGAAAACACAAGACATTTATGAATACATGGGAATAAGGCTTTTCAACACATTACCTATGCAGGCACATTGTGTCTCTCTTAATATATTTAAAAGTAAGACTATAAATGGCTGAAAGACAAAGCTTTTTACAGTGTTAAAGAATTTGAAAACTCTTCAAAAATAGACCTGACTTACAAAACAACTTGAAACTCTGTTTTTACCTCTTCCTAAGCTTTTTTTGTCTCTGTAGTTCCACATTTAACTGTTAAACATGTGCAGAAATTCTTATGTATGAAATGTATTCTTTTATTATGCACATCCTTTAAAATGCACACTTTAGTTATGTGGGCTATCTTTATGTATCAAATGTATTCCTTTATTATGTATGTTCTTTTAAAATGTATACTTTAGCTTTGTGTGATACCTCACAATAGTTATATTTCTTAATATGTAAATTGTACATTACTCATGGCGACATCGATTGCAGGTAAATGCTTAAAGATGGATAAATAAATAAATAAATAAATAAATAAATAAATAAAAGAAGGAGATCTTTCACAATGTAATATGTAATATTTCCAAGTGAACTGAGTTTCATCAATGTCCTAACAGTTTTATCTCTCTTATAAATGGAAATTTGTGTTAGTTTCCAATAGCTACAATTTGAAAATGTATTTCATTTGGAACTGGGTTTTGGTAAAACTTCTGCATAATTTGGTTTCACTTGTGATTATTGATATGTAGTGGAGTAATAATATAACAGACAGATGACTAAATAAAGTGTTGATAAGAATTTCTTGACTGCAGTGCTTTCATACTTCAGTAGAATACTTGTTCCTAGATACGTACTGTAATGTGCCTTGGAACATGTTTTCACTTTTGGAAAACCTTAATTTCCTGTAGTAATTTTTGTAGTTTCAGGAAGAGACTACTGCACATAAAAAGCAAATTGCCATCATTTTGAAACTGATATGAAAATATATTATACTTCTACTACAGGGTTGGCTAGAGGCAAAAGACAGAAAAGTGCTCCTTGGTACAATGTTCTCCCCTACACTCAAAGTTTCTTGAATAACTCACAAGTTAGTGGAGGAGAACACTGTTTGTAGATTTGACTGAGAACTACTCAAACACAGACCACAGTCTCAGTGCTTCCATATTCTGTTGGTTCATTCGCTGAAAACTCAACTGTCAGTTGAACACTGAGTAAAGACAGTACCACATTAGGCAGACAGGAAGGTCTGTGTGCTAGCCCAGTGTCAGTGATAGATAACAATAAAGTTAAAATAACTGTCTGAATGAAAACCATGAAGCACTGGGTTATTGTCAATAGGTGCACGCAAGGGCTTGCTGCTGACATCAGCTGCTTATGACAAGTGAGGCCACGAAGGTCCACATCAGACCTCAAATCTACTGGGATGTTTTTCCATGTGACCTGATGTTGGAGAATATATCCTTCCATGCCATACCTAGTGAACTCCCAGGATGTATACATAATTGCAGATCCTTCTGCAATAATAAGGCAAGTCGAGTTACCTTTCTTCTAGGGAAACCATGCGAAAAGAAGACTCATTGACCTAGCTTGTTATGCCTAAGATTCTAGTTCATATTTGCAACAACATGATATGTATAAACATGCAACAACATTCACATGTCTCAGTTGCCAGTTGCTGCTAACATATGCTGCTACTGTCTATGGTGCTCTGAGCTAGTGGGTATAGTTGCGAGGAGGGGACAGTGTTTATGTGAAAACAGTGGTTGTGATACATAGCACGCTTGACTGTCAACATGGAAGTAATCAGAACAGCAAACAAGAACAAAACTTGTGGAAGGGATGGAAGTAGAAGGAAAGTTATGAACTGTGTTGCAAAATTCTGATGAAACATGGTAAATTTAAATGCTGCTAACTTACAACAGAACCTTAATTGCTTCAGTGACGCATGTAATATGTATGTGATGTGTGAAGATTACATATCAAAACTGGGTATCTGTTTATGTTCATTGCAGGGGAAAGATTAAATTGCAAAGTGTGATCTGACAGTGCAGAAAAAGAATGACTTGTCTGTTGTCATCACGAAATACTGCAAAAAAATAAAAAAAAATTTATTAACATGTGCCATTCAAGATGCAAAGAACAGTGAGAGTGTCCTTTTGGAAATAGGAGATCACAAGAAGTAGAGCATTTGATGCATAAAAACTAAAAACTCAATTTTTGGAATTCCACCCCACAAAAAAGCTACATTGGGGTGTACTACATCAAGGGCAAAGGAAAGGAAATGATTGTGTGCCTTTACTCTGTGCAGCCTTTAATACTGATAAGGGAAGAGTTGAAGAAATTTAAGTTAAGGTAAAAGAAGAAGAAAGCTTGTGTGATGGTAGAGGGAAGTAAAGCAACCGTTACATGAAACTGGTGGAGTCAGTGGAAGAGTTAATGTACACACATTGTCTGTCCATTACCTATGAGGAAAGCCTTCCTCATAGGCAATGGAGAGACAATGTGTGTATATTAACTCTTCCACTGAAGCCAGAAGAAAACCAAACTGAGCCCGCATCTCATGGTCGTGCGGTAGCATTCTCGCTTCCCACGCCCGGGTTCCCGGGTTCGATTCCCGGCGGGGTCAGGGATTTTCTCTGCCTCGTGATGGCTGGGTGTTGTGTGCTGTCCTTAGGTTAGTTAGGTTTAAGTAGTTCTAAGTTCTAGGGGACTTATGACCACAGCAGTTGAGTCCCATAGTGCTCAGAGCCATTTGAACCAAACCAAACTGAAGTACTTCATGATCCAAGAAATAAATCTGTTAAGTTGCACAAGCTCCTTCTAGATTTCTATGCTGCCATAACAGGAGACGTAAATATTCCCACTGCCCACAAGACATACACAAAGTACTTCAAACAGTATGTAGATTTTGGCTTTTTACTGCCATGTCATGATGCGTGTGAAGTTTGTTTTGAAATGTTGAGACTCCAGATGTCAGGATACACAAATGGAAAGTCAGGAAACACAATGAGCTGAAAGAGAAAATGTTAAAGTCAGAGTGTTCACTCATTTTGGAGTTTGATTATCCCTAGAACCCACCCATTCCAAAGTTCCTGGTCAAAGAACAGTTTTACAAATGATTCCTGTAAATATATCAGTTCAACATACATATTCACCATGCATGTACTCCAATGTCCCACATGTTCCACTTAATGGAAGGAGATGCAAAAAAGCTGTGCCAACACTTTGTGCCCCTTCCTGTATCATGTGATAAAACTGAAGTTTGATGAGGAGAAGCATGAGAGAATCATTCTGTTCTCAGATGCATGCTTGGGACAAAACAGAAACTAAATACTCTTCCATTTCCCTACTATGCTATGTAGAACTCTGTATATGCATTTAGTGCAACTGTTCTCTGTGTGGGGGCAGTCATATTGCCAGTGCAACAGGAACGTTTGGAACTTTTCTTAGAGGTTGAAAGGGATGGAGGTTGTGAAAATTAAAGAAAAATATGAAATCGAAGAGAAGTGCCCCTTCACATTGGTTGATGGGATGTGAGGTGACAACCTGTTCAACTTGGAGTCAGCCAAGAAGGGCAAGATTAAGCAAGGCAAAAAGCCCCAGACCTCAAAAGCAGTACAGATAAAATACAAAACAAATAGGTGAGTTTTATTGGCAGAAAACTACAGTGGAATAGGAGGAAAGGCCTATCTGGTGCAGGCCCCAAAACTGGATACCATTCTGTCAGCATTAGAGAAACCAGACCAACCACATATGAAGACTTCAAAGAAAAAGGATTTTCGGTCTCTGCTGTGGTTTGTAGCCCCAGCAAAGCATCAGTTTCACAAGAACTTTCTGACCCATAATGGCGTATTGTGACCTGAGGACCAGGAGGCAGAACCATAAATTGATGAATCAGTTTTGGAGTTTTACACAAGGCTGCAGTCACTTTCTTTCAAACACAAAATCTCAGATAAAAATAATAATGAATGTAAGATTTTGTGACCTCTTGTATTTCACTACAGTCATTCTGTGTACCAGATGTACTTTTGTGTCGCCCCAAAGAAGGGGATATGCAAGGATTTCAGATTTATTTAATGTACTATTCAGCAGATATGGAATATAAATCTGATCATCTTATGCAAAGGAAAGTTGCTAGTCCACTCTTCAGAATAAGAATATCTGTGAGTGATATTTCAATCTACATTGTTGACAGTTCATTTCAATGCTTCATAGCTGTAAATACATACTTTTCATTTGCCTTGTTATTTTAGAAGGATCTTCAGTTATATCGACTGATCCATTGATACATGGGATGGGATTAAAAGTCCTGTTTCCCCTTGCAGCTAGTTCTGGAGAAGGTTGTTTGTCAGATATCATACCTGGCACAAAGTGGGGGACCTTCTGCATATCATCTTCGTCCATACCCATTGATGTGATGGACAATGGCTGGAGAAATGGCAATGTCAGTTTCCCACTGTGTGGGATGCTTTTCTAGAACTGGATCCCATGTTTGCTGTTTTTGATCCTTGAGTTGAGTGAGGCAACTGCCATCTTTGGTGTGGCACATCTGGAGGTGGAGTTGGCCTGGGTTGGCACAAACTGAGCTCATTCCCATTTTAGTGAAGGATGTCCCCAGCTGTGGCTACTAAGAACAGCTGGTGGCATAACTAGGCACTGATGTAGGCACATATACAGCCAGTTGAATCTTTGAATGTGTGCATCCAGACACAGATGCTCACCTTAAAACATGTGACCACTTTTTCTCCTTGTACTGATGGAAGCTGTAACAGGTCAGACAAGAAATGATGAGGCTTCACTCATAGATCGGTATCACCTAGTAGGAGGATAAAAAGTAAAGCAGTGCAGAATTCATAGATGTTAGTGTCAATAGTTTGTCCATCTGCATTTTAAACATTCACATGAAAGTTTCAGCCATGCCATAAGAAGCAGTGTGAAATGGAAGTGTGGTAATGCTTGATTCCATTCTGAGTGCAAAACTGTTGAAAACCAGTAGCTGAAAACTGCAGTTCACTATCAGTGACAAGGACTCGTGTGGTTCCATCAATAGAGAAGCAGTCATCAGGGCCTTAGTGGTATTCTCCATTATGCTTTGTTGCATTTTTATGATGTATGGGAAATGAGAATACACATCTTTTAAAATCAACCACATGGTCCCATGGAATGGACCCACAAAATCTGCATGCACTCAAGCCCATAGCTTGCATAGCTGCATAGGTCACATATGGCAGGCTTGACAGGGTGCTGGTTACTGCTTCTGCCAAGCTTGCCAATGTTGACCTATGCACACCATATCTTCAGCAATCCATGGCCAATAATCATATCACAAGGCCAGGCTCTTCATTATAAAAATGCCCCAGTAGGACTCATGCAAGAGTCACAAAATATGGGAGCACTAAATCTCCAGAATCACCACTCAACACTAACAGTCATCTTCTGAGAAACAGGAGGGCATGTGATTGTCAAAAGAAACATGGAAGTTCTATGGGGGCTTCCAAAGAAAGGGTCTGTGGCCAGCCTGTTTGTAAAATCTGGCAAATCTGTCTCAAGAGTTGATCCTATTGTGCAGCTGCTATTATGTTTCTGGAAGTGATGGGAAGCTCTTCCACTGACTGTTCCAATTGTCAATCAATGTGAAAAAACAGTCTTTCGTTTATCAAATTCTTCATCAGGATCCACAGGGAACCATTAGAGCTGTCCACATCTGTGTGTTGGCTTGATAGTGATAATGTATAAAATGGTGGTAATTTGATAAAACAAAAGAGCCCAGTACTGTAATCTATGATATGTCCATTCTCACAAATATGACATACACTCCTGGAAATTGAAATAAGAACACCGTGAATGCATTGTCCCAGGAAGGGGAAACTTTATTGACACATTCCTGGGGTCAGATACATCACATGATCACACTGACAGAACCACAGGCACATAGACACAGGCAACAGAGCATGCACAATGTCGGCACTAGTACAGTGTATATCCACCTTTCGCAGCAATGCAGGCTGCTATTCTCCCATGGAGACGATCGTAGAGATGCTGGATGTAGTCCTGTGGAACGGCTTGCCATGCCATTTCCACCTGGCGCCTCAGTTGGACCAGCGTTCGTGCTGGACGTGCAGACCGCGTGAGACGACGCTTCATCCAGT
This sequence comes from Schistocerca nitens, assembly GCF_023898315.1. NCBI lineage: Eukaryota > Metazoa > Arthropoda > Insecta > Orthoptera > Acrididae > Schistocerca > Schistocerca nitens. The sequence goes on along the minus strand of NC_064616.1, from coordinate 524,692,153 downwards.
CCCAAACATGCTCAATGGGGGACAGATCCGGAGATCTTGCTGGCCAGGGTAGTTGACTTACACCTTCTAGAGCACATTGGGTGGCACGGGATACATGCGGACGTGCATTGTCCTGTTGGAATAGCAAGTTCCCTTGCCGGTCTAGGAATGGTAGAACGATGGGTTCGATGACGGTTTGGATGTACCGTGCACTATTCAATGTCCCCTCGACGATCACCAGTGGTGTACGGCCAGTGTAGGAGATCGCTCCCTACACCATGATGCCGGGTGTTGGCCCTGTGTGCCTCAGTCGTATGCAGTCCTGATTGTGGTGCTCACCTGCACGGCGCCAAACACGCATACGACCATCATTGGCACCAAGGCAGAAGCGACTCTCATCGCTGAAGACGACATGTCTCCTTTCGTCCCTCCATTCACGCCTGTCGCGACACCACTGGAGGCGGGCTGCACGATGTTGTGGCGTGAGCGGAAGACGGCCTAACGGTGTGCGGGACCGTAGCCCAGCTTCATGGAGACGGTTGCGAATGGTCCTCGCCGATACCCCAGGAGCAACAGTGTCCCTAATTTGCTGGGAAGTGGCGGTGCGGTCCCCTACGGCACTGCGTAGGATCCTACGGTCTTGGCGTGCATCCGTGCGTCGCTGCGGTCCGGTCCCAGGTCGACGGGCACGTGCACCTTCCGCCGACCACTGGCGACAACATCGATGTACTGTGGAGACCTCACGCCCCACGTGTTGAGCAATTCGGCGGTACGTCCACCCGGCCTCCCGCATGCCCACTGTACGCCCTCGCTCAAAGTCCGTCAACTGCACATACGGTTCACGTCCACGCTGTCGCGGCATGCTACCAGTGTTAAAGACTGCGATGGAGCTCCGTATGCCACGGCAAACTGGCTGACACTGACGGCGGCGGTGCACAAATGCTGCGTAGCTAGCGCCATTCGACGGCCAACACCGCGGTTCCTGGTGTGTCCACTGTGCCGTGCGTGTGATCATTGCTTGTACAGCCCTCTCACAGTGTCCGGAGCAAGTATGGTGGGTCTGACACACCGGTGTCAATGTGTTCTTTTTTCCATTTCCAGGAGTGTAGTTCCAGTTATGGAAGACAATGGCTTATGATCTGTGACCAGTAGAAATTCGTTGCCATGCAGCAAAATGCAGAATTTCTGAATACAAAAGATAACTGTCAGTACCTCCTTCTCTATCTCAGAATAATTTTCTTGTGCCATGGTGAGCACCTTAGAGCCAAAAGTAATGGACTTTTACAAACCATTTGTGTACTAATGCAATATAACTGCCCCAAGCATCATACAGTAACATATCCATGGCCAACAAGAGTGGTTAATTAGTCTGATACAAGATCAGGAAATGAGCGGTACAGAGACATTCCATCAGCTTAAGAAATGGTTGCTGACAGCCTGAAGATCAATGGTAAGTGACTTCATTCTTAACATTCAGCTCAATGCATGGGCTATTTTTGCAATTTTTGGGATAAATTTGGCATAATATGTAATCTTGCCTATAAAAACCTGAAGGTCTTTTGCAGACTTTGATGTAGGATTATGGTAAATGGCTGTAATATTCTTTGATGTTGGTTTAGCCTTTTGAACTCCATTGGATTTTACATAAAACCACCATCTTATTATTTTTTTTCTTTGAAGTACCGGTGTCTTTGCATGAAACCACTGATGCTACTCAGAGACTTCTAGTCATACACTATGATACTTCTACAAACGTAGGGCATTGTAGCAGTCACTTATAACATTCAAAGCACGGGTGGTGTGGAAATAGTGCAATGTGATTGTAAGAGATTCTTTTTATGTGACTGTAGGATAAGTTTTTTTTTTTTTTTTTTTTTTTTTTTTTTTTTTTGTAGGAATATTGAGCAGATCGTTGACACAGAAAGGAAGTTACTGTAACGTAGATTTTAGTTTGTACTACTGCTTTTATGAGTATTATCAAAATGAAACCTCTGGGACAATATGTAGTTGTGATGCAAAATTTATTAAATTTGAGGCACATTATTGCCTGTTATTTATGACTACGATTTGTTTTAGGCATTATGAGTTCACTGACATTTTGAGGTGAGTGATTTTGTCTAGGGAAAATGTGAATGCACTACTAAAATAATACCAACTCTAAAAAGTGAACTTGACAAAAAATCCAACAACAGGCAAAGCTTAAAAGAAATGTTCATGAAAACAGCACAAAATTTAATTCTGCTTCGAAAGAAACAGGAGCGCCCTTGGTAGAATGTGGATTGTGAAACAGCAGTTAAGTCTAGGCATGAGGCATTAAACAACTGGAATAGTAACGAAACTGAAAATACATACAATACCTTTCTAACTGTAAGAAAAGAAACTTATAAATTAATCCAACAGACTAAAAGAAACTATGAAAATGGTCAACTTTTAGAAATCAAAATAGAGTTCCAAAAGAACAACACAAGAAACTTTTATAAAACATTCAAAACAAAGTTAACCAGTTACCAACCTCAAAGTCTTTGCTTCAAACATGAAAATGGGTGTTGAGTTCTTAGCAACCAGGAAAATTATAAGGTACTCACTAATTATTTTGAAAAACTATTAAACTGTCCAGAACCAGAGAGTAAATTCCAATCACAGAAAATTAACAACAGCAACCCTAACTCTAAGGAACCTGATGAAATTGAAATAACAAAATAAATTAAGAGACTTAAAACAATAAAACATCCATAGAAGACAGTATAATTGCAGAACTATTAATATCAGCTGGCCCTAACACTATGAAAGAGATCACTCAGCTAATAGAACATATCTGGCAAATTGAGAAAATACCTGAGAACTGGAAAACTGCCTCAATTCATCCATTGCATAAAAAAGGGGATAGAACCGATGTTAATAATTACTGAGGAATCTCTCTTCTCCTGGTCACATACAAAATTCTCTTGCCATGTTTACTTGATCGAGCCCAAGAACAGCTAAAACCTTAAACTAGTTAATACCAAGCAACAGAGTCTGTCCAGAACAAATTCTTAATTTGAAACTAATCCTTAGGCACCAAATGATTTCTGATAACAATATAGTATGTACATTTGTGGATTTAAAAAAGGCCTACAACTCAGTTGGTTGTGAATCTCTTTTCCAAAGACTAGATAATAAAACTCTAACACTAAGGGAATGTTAACCAACACTAGCTCTATAGTTAAATTCATAGGATAAATTTCTGAACCATTTGGTATAAAGACTGGTGTTAGACAGGGTGATGGACTCTCCCCATTACTGTTTAACTGTGTTTTGGAGAAGATACTTAGAGAATGGCAAGAGCAAATGTCGAGTCAAAATATAGATCAATTAATCAAGTTAGGCAGAAGTGATATTAGAGTAGATTGCCTCACACTTGCAGATGATCTGGCAGTTTTAAGTAGGGTGCAGTAGCCACCAGAAATATCACGGGAGGCGCACATCGGCACGGCGCGTCACGGACAGTAATTGCCGCAAGTAAAGTCCCGTCCACCAGAGGGCACGCGAGAATTCGGCCATGCCCTCTGCCGGTGGAACAACATCAACAACTCAGGCAGCACGGGCCGTGCCCAGTTAGTTCACGTTGGACAGGTCTAGCAGACAGTTCCCGGTCTACACTAGGTGAAGTGCAACGGAAACGTGAATTGTGTTGCTACATAGGGCTATTACCAAAGCTCAAAAACAATTTCAAATTCTGTGGAAAAAGTAGGACTACAGATATCATTAATAAAATGGAATATATACCATGCAAAAAACAAGCACCAAAGTTTTTGATCATGAAATATGGAAAAATAAAATGGGTTTCTCAGTTTAAATACTTGGGAGAAATCATACAAGAAAACAGTCTGGAAAAAGCTGCAAACAAAGTTCACTGAAAAAAATGGCAACTGCATTCAGATCAACACAAAATATTTATAATAAAAAATAGCTTTCTAAATTCAGTAAATGTAGGCATTACAGCACTGTAATCAAACCTAATGTCTGTAGGTAACAGAAACTTTAATTTTAAACAGAAAGAGGGATACTGAAGACATAAAAACGAAAGAAAGAAAGATAATCAGGAAAATATTAGGACCCAAAATTACTGATGGAGAAATTTATAGGCTGATAAGTAATAAGGAAATAGAAGAATACACAGACATACATGGTGACATGAGAAAACAAAGACTTAAATTGTATGGGCACATTAAAACAATGGCACCCACTAGGTTGACAAAACAAATAGTAGAATTCTACAAAAACATAATTAAGGCAAAAACTGAGCCAATTAAATTGATTGCTGTGATTAAGGGAGGTCTTAAAGTAGCCGGTGTAACTCAGGCAGATGTTGCAAATACAGAAACATTCGGACAAAAGATGTGTAATTGGAAAGTTGGTCAGAGGAAAATTAGAAAACAGATTGTAACACCATGTTATGATGAGAGAAAGAGACTTCATTCTGAAAAGATGAGGCAAATTTGTACGTGAAGGTAGGCCAACCATCAAAAGTGATGTTGATTGGTTGTACCTTGCATGGCCTTATTTGGCCCATATGTGAATAATAATGATCATAACAATAAAATGTGAATGTGAATGATGGGAGCTGTATTTACCAGTGATTCCAAAATGAAACTATCTCATTAAGACAACTGATTGTCATCTTATATTCGTTGCTTGCACTGGTAATAAGAACTAGTTTTGTGAAAAACTGTATATTTATATTCCAAAGTGCAACCACCACCTCAAAGCACATTATTGTTTACTTTTTGCCATCTTGTTCTTGTATTCATTGCTTACTATGATAATAAATGTTAGTTATATGAACAATTTGAAAATTATATTTTTTTCATATTGTTGTGGATTCAATGTGCTAAGGCAACCTTGGCTAAGGCAAAGGCTATAGCCTATATATTTAATGGAAGGCTGAGAGGAGCACTTTAAGAAGTTAAGTTTTAACCTTGCTTGTAAAAGAGCAGAAAATACCTGCTGGAGAATCAACATATCCTCCTCCTGAGTCTGTTTTGTGACAACTACATCATCCAGGTTACTGACACACTGTGGAATAATGACAATAGTTTGTTCCAAAAATTTCTGAAACATTGTTTTTATTCATTATTGTTTAATGAAACAGTAGTTTAGCTCATATTATGTAAGTTTATTTTCTCCTTTTTTAAATAAAGTAAGATTAAACTGTGATTTTGATCATACATGACTTACCTTGGTAACATAAGGAAAGCTATTTATTTTGGGTGTACAAAGTGCGCCTCGCACCCACTCGTGTTATGAAAAATGGTGCACCAGTTTGAGGGTTAAGTTACCGCTCTCAGAGATAATATGCAAGAGCTGATGAACTGAATCTCATGTGAAGGTTTATTATATGATGAAATAGGACTAGTCTGTAGTCAATCATAACACCCAGGAACTTAATTGTTTTAACTCTTTCTGCTGTCTGTGTTGCACACTTACAAGTTAGCTCTTCCTCAGTTTTGCCAGTTGCAGTGAATTCAATATAGTTTGTTCTATCAAAGTTTAATGAGGGTGCATTGACACTAAACCACTTTACTAAATTTATAAGAATATTGGTCATAGGTCCTTGAAGATATTCACACATAAGACCACCAAACAAAGTTTTTGTCATCTGCAAAAATTATAAAATTGAACTGTAGCTTTGTACATTGTGGTAAGTCATTTATAAATAACAGGAACAGTGAAGGACCGAGAATGGGTCTTGTGGCACTCCACATTTGACACTTCTCCATTCTGATGAAGCCTGACCATCCTATATTGTCTAATACTACTTTCTGCTTCCTGTCTTTGATGTATGACTGTAATCACCTACTTGATACACCACTTATTGCTAAGAGGTTACCTTTCTGTAATAGTCTTCAATGGTTCACAGTGTGAAAGGGTTCTGATAAATCCCAAAATAATGCTGTTCTTATCAACTTATTCAGATTCTCCAGAAATTAATTTTTGATAGCATAGATTGACAGCTATTTGGAAACCAAACTGACTTTTACTGAGAATACTGAATCCACATAGCTCTTCCAAAATTCTTGTGTACATGAGCGTTTCTAGTTTCTTTGATAAGGCAGTCTGGAGAGAATCTGGCCTGTAATTCATAATTTCCATTCTTTCACCTTTCTTGAAGATGGGTTTCACAACAGCATTTTTGAGTCTGTGAGGCACAGTTGATCATTGTAAGGATGCACTGAAAATGTGACATAGTACATGATTTATAAAAGCAAAGAAGTGTTTTGACAAATTGTTGGAGATGTTATCTTTTCCAGTAGAATTTTTATTCTTCAAGGAGATAATACGTTTTTCAATTTTAGATACTGTGATAGGTTTAATGTGAATTTAACTCATAGTTCTGGGAGTAATATTTTGCAAATGACTCAAGGCTTCATTAATAGAGCCCTTGCAGCCTATTTGTTCTGCTACTGGCAAGAAGTGTTTGTTGAAATATTGGCTATCTTTCCTGGACTGCATAAAAGATTTCCTTCATGTTTTGATTTTTAAATGTTCTAAAGTTCTTTTGTTCATCCCCATCTCACTTCTAACAATATACCAAAGAGTCGTTGGTTTATTCTTCGGATTATCAGTTTCTTGTTCACAATACAATGCTTTTGCTTTTTGTATCAATTTCTTTAGGAGGGGGTGGGTGCACGCACAGTGCTGAGTGAAGTAGGACAGGCAGCGACTGTCTGCTTGGTCATGTGGCCAGTGAGTGAAAGAGGGGGAATGTTCATCAACATGAGCAGTAGCTGTCAGAGAGGTGGGCATGGTCACAACGAGCGCGCGACTGTCTTTAGCAGCACTGTTTGAAACACATGGCGCAATGGTAGGGTTGGAACATGCAAGAAACGTTTGTGGACTAACCTGATGAGAATTCAAGCAGTCTTGCTTAGGTGGCAGCACTGTGGACTGCAGTTGCAGAAGCGAGGTACGAGCTGTGCCGAGCTCGCTGTAAGTGGATGCAATGTGTTGTTTCAGCTTCTCAATGTCAGGGGAGAGTTGCATCGCCAAGTCGTATTCTGACAGTAGGTCTGTAATGCAGGTCACATTGTTGCCCTGTAGGGTGGAGCACTCGCATGTGATATCGTATATTGTGGTGAAAACAGAGCACTGGACATAGGTGTGGGTGCATGGTATGTGGGTGTTTATAGGATGGTGGAGCTCTGAACCCTGTATGACGTTCAGAGATAGTTCGTAATGACACAAAAATATCCATACCGAGGATCGGTTCATTGATGTCGGCAGTGTAGAACATCCATGGAAAACGTAGAGGAGGAGATGGGGTCACCGTAACCTTTACTGAGCCTGAGGTAGGTAACATCAACATGTTGACAGCTCGTAGAAGTGACTTCGTCTGTGAAGAAGCACAGGGAGCCATTGAAGTAGGTATGATTGACATGTCAGAACCAGTGTTGACCAGAAAAGCTAGACCTGATGCAATGTCAGTCACATAGAGACAACCACTCGGCCGGGCAGACGTAATGTAAGAGGACACCTGTTAGGTTCCCCGCAGGACTCGGCGTTTCTTAGATCCTGCAGTCAGTGTTTGGGTGTTGGCATGGCAACCTGCACTTCTTGGCGGCGGCGCCAAACACTTTGCGGTACCGGCAAAAAGGGTGAGCAGGGTGAGGAGGAGGTGGAGACTGCGACAGCGGGATCAGCTTGTCCTCATTGTTTTGTTCTGGTAAATAGACCAGTACGTAAGGTGTGTGGGCGATCCTGGAGTGCTTGGAGAGTGGAGAGAGTGAGCTGACCCTACCAGGAGAAGTATACGAGGTGATGGCAGAGCGAGCCCTGCCTCTGCTGCCTGAAGGTCGGTATGGGGGGCGGCTGTGCCAATGAACGGTGTGGAATGAACTGGCTGATGTTGCCACAGCAGTGAATACAAATGGTCAGCAATGCGGAGATGGGAGCCAATGGACTCGAACAAGTATGGTAACAGATGGATCTGTAGATTGGTAGGTAGTTTGGCAGACCACACAGCCCATAGCGTGGCATCAGGCATGGTATGCTCGTTCATGAGCAATCGAAGGCAGTGCCAGAGTTGTGAGGGGATGCATATCCCCAGGTGCTCCTCATAGAGAATCTTGATTATTAACTCTTGTGGCAAGCAGACAAGTCGTTCCATTATAGTCTTCTTTGCAAAGTCGTATTTTGGTGTAGGCGGTGGCAAAAGGAGCATGTCGCAAATCAAATCCGAGTGGTTGTGGAGGTGTGTGACAAGTCAATGGAACTTTGAGTTGTTGTAAGACCCATGGTGTAACTTGAACAGATGCTCAACTAGCACGAATCATGATACCGGGTTGTCCTCGTATAAGGGCGTTAGCTGTGGCAGGTGACCAGGAGGGGGTGATGATGGCTGCTTTGATGTCTCCTGGGGTATTGGCTGAACTGAGGTTAAGTCAGAGGCTGGTGCTGTAGGCCCGGATTTAAACAAGGCAAGCGAATCCGTAGTAGCAGCAGCTGGCATAGTTGACTGTGTGTCATGAAAACACGGCACTGCAGGCACAGATGGTACCGTGGAAACGGGCGGATGGACAGCACTCGAGGGGTGCCTGGAAACTGGACCGTGAGTGAGGCGTGCTGGATGGAAACTGCCCGCTTCCAGAACAGGGCGAGAGACTGGCAGACATAGGCAGTGCTGTGTGAGCAGCAGGCGCGATTGAGCGACCGGAAACGGGAACCTCAACAACTGTGGGGAGGGGGGGGGGGTGCGAGGGGTTGAGAACACCACCCACATGAAAACTATCTGATGTATAACATGCCTGTAGTGCATGTGGCGGGCCACTAAGGCGAGGTAAGAGGTCCATGTTACGCAAAACACTGAATGAGGCATCTAAATTAGACACAAGCGGAACACCACATGTGCAGAACGGATCCGGCACAGTTTGTAGTAAAGGCAGCGTTGCACACAGCCCAACAGTAACTGATGTAGCATGCCAGTGGGTGGCTAAACATGTGCTAGAATGGAGATCACTTTGTTCTTGAAACACTTGATTTGAAGAGACACAATTCAAAATATTGTTCAGTTCACATTTCAGTGTCGGAAGGGCATAATCCAGTGACATGAAGCCTAAGTCCATTGATCACTCTAACAGCGTAGTTGGTGACTGTTGAAAACTAATGAGCTTAGCACACGGTGTTGGTTGAGAATGCGGATCACTGTGTGTAAATGATGAGTATACCATTGGCGAAGAAACGTGATACTCAGTGAGCGGAGTTGTGCTTCCACATCTTTGAACAAGGCATTGTTTGGCATGGTCATTGTGTAGTGCATATAATGTGTTGCATAAACACTGGTGCGGAAGACTCGAAACACGAACGAAATGCTGGGTCACCGCTATGGGAACGGGAGCGGTAATCGGGATATAGAAAACTTAATTCCCATATATGTCGTACCTCGTATATATATATATATATATTTTTTTTTTTCCACGTGGGAAAAATATATCTAGAAACAAAGATGATGTGACTTACCGAACGAAAGCGCTGGCAGGTCGATAGACACACAAACAAACACAAACACACACACAAAATTCAAGCTTTCGCAACAAACTGTTGCCTCATCAGGAAAGAGGGAAAGACGAAAGGATGTGGGTTTTAGGGGAGAGGGTAAGGAGTCATTCCAATCCCGGGAGCGGAAAGACTTACCTTAGGGGGAAAAAATGACGGGTATACACTCGCACACACACACACATATCCATCCACACATATACAGACACAAGCAGACATCTCACAAGCAGACATCAATGCTTGTGAGATGTCTGCTTGTGTCTGTATATGTGTGGATGGATATGTGTGTGTGTGCGCGTGTATACCCGTCCTTTTTTCCCCCTAAGGTAAGTCTTTCCGCTCCCGGGATTGGAATGACTCCTTACCCTCTCCCCTAAAACCCACATCCTTTCGTCTTTCCCTCTCCTTCCCTCTTTCCTGATGAGGCAACAGTTTGTTGCGAAAGCTTGAATTTTGTGTGTGTGTTTGTGTTTGTTTGTGTGTCTATCGACCTGCTAGCGCTTTCGTTGGGTAAGTCACATCATCTTTGTTTTTAGATGTACCTCATATATATTTACACATAACATTGTGTCCATACAGAATGAAGTATAACAAAGAACTGACTAAAGTAAAGTTAAGATGGAGGCTTGACAGAGCACTTAGAGTTCAGAGATATTGAGTTTTGTGGTTGATACGAATTATTGACGGCACACATGTTTCACATCTAAAAATCAGCCATGGACTGCCTGCCTTGGGACTTAAAATCAGGCTTTTATATATCCTCACAATAATAGCCACTAAAACTATACATTGTTTGATATTTAAGTTACAGAAATTACAATTAAAACATAACTCTTTCAGTTAACTGAATACACCAAAAAATTCCTTCTTTTTAACAGTTCCTTGTTTGTCTAATTTCAATAGCTAATGGTTAAAGAAAGCGCTACGATGTTGTGTGTGGAAAAATTTATTACATGCAGCAGCAACATGTATCTGACTCTCAAAAAATTTGTATTATCTTGCAATTATGACCTCTTATGGCTGAGTTTGGGGCTGATTGAGGGGAAACAGTTTCACTAGGAGTGGTAGCTTTGCATTCATGTGAAGGTGTCTTACTGATGTTTCTGAGTTCATATCATACTTTGACTGCTACTGACATTTTTCTGGCATAACATTTGCATGGAAGACACCATTGGAACTTGCTCCAATTGCTTCATCCTTACTGCTCTTCTCCAGCTTCAGACTTTACCCTCGAAGTTTAAACCAAACATCACAGTTCAACATCAAGTATACAAAAAGCCATATTTAAGTGACTCTGGCGTTGTTTTCAGATCATGTGGCAGAGTACAGTAAGCTATTCACGGCAGCACAGACAGTTATCAGTACCACCAAAGTCAGCTACAGCTCTGTGAATTCAGTGATGCTGCTGTAGATCAAACTGTTTCAGATTTCTTCACTATATAATGTCCAACTGCCGTGACACAGCCACATCCATCTGCCGCAATGCAGCCTCCTGCACAGCTTACAGAGAGGGTGCCTCCACTCGAGGCCTTATTATTCACACAAAAATTCATTGTTACTCAGACCAAAATTCAACACAATACATTTTCTTATAAAGTTGAGCAGATACTGCCAATGCTATCTTCTTATCTTTTTTCTGTATGCACTAACATATAAACTGATAGTTGCTAGCACACAGAATGTTTTATTACTGAAATACTGCATGTCTATATGTATTTATGAATAGTAGAAGATAACTGCCTTTCTCTCCTTACAGGCTAAGGACAGGATAGTCAGAGAAGTGAGTGTTTCCAGAAAAGAATGAATGAAATCACAGAGCTCTAGGAAACATTATTGCAATGTAATGAATTTGGTAAAGAGCATGGAACCCTGTACTTATTGGAGGATTCACAGTTACATTGATTACCTACTCCTTCATTTATTTTTTTAGCAGTGAGTGAAATTTCACCCTTAGTTTTCAAAACATTTGCCAGACCAGTACAAAATGCAATGAACAGGCTGAACATTCAATCCCAGCAAACACAAGAGCATTGACCATAGCATTTACCTTAACAACTAATTTTTGTACATTCACACTGAATATTATCCTTTTACAAATTGCTTACATTATTGTCAATTTCAAAATATCTTTCTATCCTTATTACAATATTTACTTCATCATCATCAATTTGTACTAATTTAAGCACAGCTACTCTTCGTAGCTTAGAACCAGCCTTTCTTGCTTTGAAAACCTTTGTGTTGTTTTCAGCATGCACATTTTCTGCTACACGATTATTTACATTTACTTTTACTAATTGTCTTTCATTGACTTCATTACTACCTACAGAAGTTTCACATTTCCCTTTAACCTGATCGTTATTGTTATCTTCACATTGCTCACACACCTCAATATGAAGTTCATCAAATTTGCTCACCATTTCATTTCCTGTTTGTATATAGTCTCTTTTCATGTCCCTTCCATTAGATTCATTTAACAGTGAATTATTTACAGTATTGCTAATAATTAAAGTTCCACAGTTTGTCTCAATTTGGCATCTGTTCACACTGTTACTTACTTTGTCAAAACTCCCATTCATTACTTGCATACCCTTTCTTTCAACATCATCCAATACATCAGTATTAACGTCAATAATTTTCTGATTGACCACTTAATCATGTATATCTACAGTATTCTCTTGCACTGTGTCAGAAATCAGTTCATTACCTTTCACATCACTATCTTTAACAGATTCAAAAAAACTTCTGATGCTCCATTTAACACACTCCCACTGTCCAGCAGACATTTAACTCGTACTGTTTGGATATTAGCCACACTCACAGGATGCCACACCTCACTGATACTTTGCAACGTGTCTTCTTTATGCAGTAAATCCTCATTAATACATTCTAGAAAAACTATACTCCTGATCACCAAGTCTGTTTTCAGTTGTAGTTAAATTACAAATAGTTTGACTCTCTTTACTAGTCCTTAACTCTTCCCCATTATTCCTCAGTTTACATTTGTTGTTTCTTTACTTACCATATTACTTCCACAGTCACATACCAATTCAAATATTTCTTCCTCCTCCTCCTCCTCCTCCTCCTCCTCCTCCTCCTCCTCCTTTGTTACTACTAAATTTTTCACTACCTTCATTACTACTTAAACTATAACTTGAACTGCTGGTACTGTCACTGTCACTGCCCTTCAGTGCTTGGCTGATCAGTTGTTCTTCATTCTCACTGTTTGACCATAAAGGAAGATACTTAAACTGCATTTACTTTCTGCAATCTTTTACCTTTTTCATGGCTTCCTGATACCCTTTTTTTACAATATCTCTTACAGTGAACAGCTGCATACTCTTCTATTTCATATACTGCTTTCATCATATGATTCACTTCTCCGAATTTAATGGGACCCCCTCCACTGGAAATAGTTCTATTTATTACTAGACATGGTTTAGTATCTTTACATACTTTACTAGCTCTGTTCATTTGAACATTAGTCCCTATTGGTTGTTTCTGCTCACTGGTGTCTCTTCTCTGTTTCTTGCCAAAGTATGAGATGAAATTGGAGCAAAAATTAATTTTCCAGGTTGGGTCTGTAATCGTTACCTCCCATATCTTCGGCACAGGAATTCCTCCTGTCATTTCTATTTACACTCTGTGCATTCCTCTGCCAAATATTTCTATAATTATCACTATTACTACCAGAACATGGCCTACTTACTTTATTTACCTGGTACTCTCTCCTTGGTTGGTTCCTAAGTTCAAAATTCCTCATACTGTCTTTTACATTTAGTGGAACTCTTTCCACCTTTCCCACATAATTAAAAAAGTCATTACTGTTGTTTCTGGGGGCAGAGATTCACTACCCATTTCTTTATCTAAATACTTAACTTTATTGATCCAATGTTGACAAAATTCTTTAACAGGCAATATGTTCATGAGCGATACCTGTCACCCCCTCTAAATTTACTTAAAATTCTCTGCTGCTCTCCTTAGACCAATTGTCCTCTAAAAGTGATTTCTTGAATTTCTTTCATAAATTATTAGATACAGTTGTTTCACCTGCCCATCTATAGGAGTTCCCCTATAAATATCTTATCATGAAAGAAGTTTCTTCATAATCAATCCAGTTGTTGGGCAAATCATTAAATTACCTAATAAAATCAAGTGAATGTCTATTATCATATGGTTTAAAACTGTTGAACCTCTTATAATTTACAAAAGAAGATACATTTGATACAGTAAAAACATTATGATTTACTCTCTGATTTATACTTACTTTGATTTCAAGTTCAATTAAATTAGATTCTACATTGTCATTTCCTTCTCCCGTTTCCTTTTCAACAGCACCAGATCTATATTTTTTGCTTCCCTTTCTATTGTTTCTGTTTTATTACTCAGACCTGAGTTTCAAGCTCATCCCTACTGCCATTAAAAGCTTTTCCCAGATACATTTTACTTTTCTCACAGGAACCATTAATAGCTTCCTTTCACACATTTGCTTCATTCTGATTTTGTCAGCTTCACAGTCTCTACTCATTGGCTTTATTTTTACACATGTTTTCAGTACCACTTTCTCTAACTTATTTTCAAAACAAACTCTGACAAATTTTGTTTTTTGCTTAAATTTTTAATTTTTTTATGTCACTATTATTTCTGTTCATTTATAAATTTAAACTACCAATATCACTTTTAATGTGAATCTTCAGGTTTTGGCGGCACAAAGACTGTTCCATTAAGTTTCGGGCATGCAGCCACAAGAAATCTCCTTCTTCTTCTAATATTTTGGTTGTATAACGTTCAGCCATCTTCAGAGTGAGCCGCAAGACTGCCGCTCCAGTGCTCGCTTTGTCCCTTTATACTGTTGTACCGCGCGACTGCGCATGCGGCCACAGATGCAAATGCGCCAGAGACGTTGGTCGGCGGCAGAGACGTGCATAATGCATGAGTTGTATCTATGACTCCGCAGTTGACCTTTGTTGGCATATCGATATATCATTGTGAGCTGCACTGTGACGACGTCTTTGCGAGTTTATTACAGCAAGTGCTGGATTCCAGGATTTATCAAGATTGAAACCACTATCTCTATTAATTAAGTTCATTGTCGAGCGAATTTCAATTCCCTCCTTTACTATCGAGTCCCAAAAGGACGATGTAGTTGCCAAAATTTCGACATTGTCATACAACATACTGTGACCATTATCAATACAGTGCTCTGCCACTGCCGACTTTTTAGGTTGTAAAAGTCGTGTGTACCTCTGGTGTTCTGTACATCTTTCTTGGACAGTACGAGTTGTTTGCCCGATGTAAGAAAGGCCACATTCACATGGAATTTTGTGAACTCCAGATTTTCGGAATTTTGTGAACTCCAGATTTTCGGAGCAGCAAATCATCTTTGACGGAGCCCACGAGTGCAGCTGTCTTAGGCGGAGGACGAAAAATCAACTTTACTTTGTGTCTGCCGAGAATGCGTCCTGTTTTTGATGAGAGGCTACCCACATATGGCAGGAAGGCCATCGATTTAAAGGTTTCTTCATCTTCTTCTACTTTCCTTGTGGCCTCTTTCGGTTTCATTTTCAGTGCCCTCTGTATTTGTTGTGGAGAGTACCCATTGTCTTCAAACACTCTTTGTAAGTGGGAAAGTTCATCTTGCAGACTGCTTTTGTCAGAAATAATATGCGCTCTATGAGTCAAAGTTCGGAGAACACTCATTGTCTGGGCAGGATGGTGGCAGCTATTTGCACATAAATACAGATTGGTGTGTGTCGGATTCCTATACACTTCATGTCCCAAAGTGCCATCCTCTCTGCACTGAACCAAAACATCCAAGAATAGAAGGCATCCCTCCTTTTCAATTTCCATTGTGAACTTTATTTGATCGTGGAGGGAGTTCGGATGTCTTAAGAAGTCTTGCAAGTTGTCTTCACCGTGGGGCCAAACCACAAAGGTATCATCAACATACCTCCAGAATACCGTGGGTTTCAAGTCAGCAGATTCAAGAGCCTTCTCCTCGAAGTCCTCCATAAATAAATTGGCCACTAGAGTGGATAAGGGACTACCCATGGCGACTCCGTCCATCTGTTCAAAAAATTCATTGTTAAATAAGAAATATGTGGAGGTCAGAACATGTTTAAATAAAGCTGAAATCTCTTTGTCAAAACTTCTTTCAATAAGTTGTAGAGATTCTGGAAGGGGAACCTTTGTACATAAAGCCACCACATCAAAACTAACTAATATATCAGACAGGTTCATTTTCAATTATTTCAGTTTACTAATGAAGTCAGCCAAGTTTCTTATGTGGTGAGTACATTTTCCCACAAGAGGCCTCAACAATGATGCCAGATGTTTGGCAACATCATAGGTTGGAGAGCCTATGTTACTCACTGTGGGGCATAGAGGAACATCTTTCTTGTGGACGTTTGGTAGACCATAAAGTCTAGGAGGCACCGGACCACTTGGTTTCAATCTCCAAACAACTTCTGGTGCAAAGGGAGAATCATTCAGAAGCGAAACAGTTTTCTTTGCCACGTGATTAGTGGGATCCCTAGTGATTTTCCGGTACATGCTATCACTCAATAAATTGTACATTTTATCATGGTTTTCGTCCTGAGACAATAAAACAGTAGCATTACCTTTATCTGCTGGGAGTACCACTGTCTGAGTATCCAGGCAAAGCTTGCGTATAGCAGCCCTCTCTGCCACAGATATATTGCTCCTTTGTGGGCGAGCCTTCATATTTGCATGGCATGTTTCACATCTTATTTCCTCTGCTGAATCAGAGGGAAGTGGTCGAACAGCTTCTTCAATGGCGCTGATAAACGAAGGCAATGGCAGAACCTGTGGCATGGGTGCAAAATTCAGTCCCTTACTCAAAACCATCATCGTAGCATCGTCCAAATCTCTAGCTGTCATATTAATAACAGGGCATCGAATAACAGTTTCTCGCTGCGATGTCATCTTCATTCGACTAAATTTTGCAGTCTGTCTGGATGTGGCCACCTCACGAATCCAGTCTGATTTGGCCCAAGTTGTACCAACAATCCAATTCCAAGAATCATAGGGTATCTCCACAGACATCTTCAGGTGCAGGCGATACAGTTCTTCAGAAACCAGGTCTAATTTTTGGCAAGTAAAGTGGATCCTCTCCTTAACAATAGCAGAGCCAGCTTTTGTTAAAATCTTATTCATATACGTCGTTTTTATAAAATGTACTAATCTGGCAAACTTTGGAATTATGTCCTGGTCACGGCACCTTAGGAAAACACTTAAAGAGTTCAGTAATCTCGCTCTCAAGTGTCGAAGCTTATCCAGTCGTCGAACACATAAAACCATCTCCTCCCCACAGAGGTACTTGATGTGAATCTTCAGGTTTTGGTGGTGCAAAGACTGTTCCATTAAGTTTCGGGTGTGCAGCCACAAGAAATCTCCTTCTTCTTCTAATATTTCGGCTGTATAACGTTCAGCCATCTTCAGAGTGAGCCGCAAGACTGCCACTCCAGTGCTGAAGATGGCTGAACGTTATACGGCTGAAATATTAGAAGAAGAAGGAGATTTCTTGCAGCTGCACACCCAAAACTTAATGGAACATCACTTTTGATATTTTTAATTACTTCAGTGAACATTTACATGAGTCTATCCATATCAAATTCTCTTATTATTATTCTTTTACGGTCACAACTGTTATCATCTGTGCATTCCATGGGGAATTACCTAATCATTCCATTTATTAACTGGTTGGCAGTTGCCTACTCACAAAGTTGGAATCTTTTGATCTTCCTCCACTATAATCTTCAGATTCATTTTTAATAACTACACGCTGTTAATCTAAAATGTTAATTCCTCATATCTATCATCACCATCTAATTCTGATGAGCTGCCATTGTGTATTGCTTAGGGCAGATAGCTTGCAATCACCATAACTTTCCAAGCAACACCAGCAGCAATCCAGTGTTTTATGCTTCACATGACACATCGTCTTCCTTTATAATGTTACTATCTGCCCTCCACATGCAAATGCATGGTCTTTTTTTCCTCATCACTCTTATTGAAAAAGATAATAGATCATGCCCAATAACAAGAAAACTTTTACTTGTGTTATTTTAGCACTGCCAGTGATGTCGTGTGTTGGAAATCATTTCATCTCTGCACGTTGTTGATATGCAAGAGTTCTCCCCTGATTGCACATGCCCATCTGCAAGATGACACACAGCTGAATTTATCACCTCATTGGCTGTGTGAAGCTAAATTCTTAATGGTGGCTCTACTTGTTGTCTGTGCATCATCATGCCAGGTATTATGTCTTTGTTGATCTTAAGTGGTGCCTCCATAAATTCTAAAATTTCATGTGTCTCATAGTCTGCCCTAACATTTGACTCTCCCCTGACAGTTGTACTTAGAGGGTTCCTAATGCATCCACACCATAGTGGACATCTAGCAACCAGAACATCTTTTCCCCACTACAATCTGCCTATGATAATTTGCACTCAGAATTCCCATCCACATATGAGGGAGGCATTCTTTGGTGAGTGCTAGTGGTAAATGGTTGATGTAGCATCCATGTGAATGCTCCTCTTTTCATTTGTGTACCAGTGCCTCTGCTAGTAACTCAGTGCTTTTGTTTGTGGACTTGCACCTTCAATGAGGACCCAAGACCTGCACAATCACTATTCGAGAAGAAATCTGGTGTGTATCACCCTTCTGATTAGCTTAGGGCAGATAGCTTGTGAGTGCCATAGCTTTCTGAGCAGGACCAGTCCCTATTTACTGGTTTATGTCTTGCTTGCAACATCCTCTTTCACTTTTCCAAGTCATGCTGGGGAGTTTCCTTCCAGTTTCTGGAGGCCAATAGTTCCATGTGCAGTGAAACACACAAGCACTTTGTATTTGGTACTGCTTTGTGCCAGTGCTGAACATCCATGTGGACCAACCTGTTCAATTCTCACACATTTTTGGACCTTACTTCATCTGCAATGGCACCTAGTCATTGTGTCCCTTTTACTTTTATTTGTCAATTGCTGTGGCCTCTGTGTGAAATGAGCTTTTAGTGTTTATGTTGAAATTTTAAGGGGAGTTGAAACGCCCTATCCCGCCAATGTTAAATTTAGTGACTTAGCTTCCCTATATTTCAGGAACCACTGTAGCCATTGACGTGAAACTTTTATGGGACATTAAACTGTATGCTCTGAGTCAACTGAACTACAATAATTACATTTTAGCCACTGCTTTCAGAAATACAGTTTTTTTTAATTACACATTTAAAATTTTGTGTACTTTTTTGTACATTATCCTAAATAATTTTAATTATGCATTACATTGGATTCTTATTTTATTTCAGTAGACTTTGGATATGTATGTTATTACTCCCTGAAAATTTGAATACTTTACTCAAAGTGGTTTCTGAGATTTAAGTAAAAATGCAACAGAAAATGTAAATTATCAGGAATGGCTTATAAAGTTTCGAAAGACTGTAACTCACATAATATATGCTTAATTTATTATTTGTAGTCCCTCAGAAGCATCCTGCACAATACTGTGTATCATCCTCTTGATCTTTTTCCAGGTTTTTTCGTCTTTTCTTCTTTCTGGACACCTTAGTTGCCAACTGTGCTGCATGTTCTGCTTCATCAAAGCGAACCTTGTCCATCCATTCAAGTTCTCTGATGCAGTTTGCTCCAGGATTAATTCCCATATGCTGTAGCTCTTTCACCTTACCAATGTTGCCATCATTAGGAGTAATAACAGCTGCGCGGGATTAGCCGAGTGGTCTAAGGTGCTACAGTCATGTACTGTGCGGCTGGTCCCAGCGGAGGTTCGTGTCCTCCCTCGGACATGGATGTGTGTGTTTGTCCTTAGGATAATTTAGGTTAAGTAGTGTGTAAACTTAGGGACTGATGACCTTAGCAGTTAAGTCCCATAAGAATTCACACACATTTGAACATTTTTGAGTAATAACAGCATCACTGGCCCCCACTTTGGTGTCTTCATTCCAACAAAAACATTTTTTGGTAAGCGAGTCAATATACCCAGATGACTTGCATGATTATATCCCATATGCCCCCCCCCCCCCACACACACACAGAGTGAGTGTCAGAGAGCACACTTGTGCAGGCACATACTCCCCCCCCTCCCACCCCCACCCATCTAGAGAGCTGGAGGACCCATGTGATGCTGATGTGATATGCTGGTATCACAAGCACTTTGGCAATGATGCCACCAGCTACAGGCTGCCATGCACATGGCACCCAAATACAGTTGGTGACTAGCAGTAGGTGTGCCCAGTTCCTCAGCAATTTCCCAGCTGTTCTTGGTGCTTGACCATTATAATCATGCCTCCCCAATCATGTACCTCATTGACACTGGCTCAGACCTACCATCTGCAAACTCCTGCCATCATCAGGTGCCCCCTCCCCCATGCTCCTGGCCTTTGCAGATTGCTCTGTTATCACTACCTAGAGCCCTCGCAGTCAGCAGTCGTACATCAGGTTGCTCCACCCCTGCAGTTTGTACATGTTCACTACTTTTACCATCAAACAAATGTTTTACTCTAGTCAACCTCCTTTCCCAATTCCTGCTCCTTATCCACTCCCAGTGCCCCTGTGAGGTGCGGCATGAAAGGGTGGACAATATAGTGATTACTCTGGGCCCACTGGCTCAAATGGCTCTGAGCACTATGGGACTCAACTGCTGAGGTCATTAGTCCCCTAGAACTTAGAACTAGTTAAACCTAACTAACCTAAGGACATCACAAACATCCATGCCCGAGGCAGGATTCGAACCTGCGACTGTAGCGGTCTTGCGGTTCCAGACTGCAGCGCCTTTAACCACACGGCCACTTCGGCCGGCACCTGGGCCCACTGGTTCACTGCCACATCAATGCTGTTCTGCCAGACAAGTTTAGGTTTTCTTGGGCAGAAACTGAGACTTTCATTGCTGTAAGGATCTGCCACCCATCCAAAACCCTTGCTGTTTCACACTTCACTTAGCACCTAACACGGCTAGGACCTGGCACCCTTGCAGTGATTATTGGCAGCTCAGAGTGAGAACCATTCCCAACCATTACCCCATTCCACCCTTATGCAGCTGCAGTGATGACATTTCCAGCCACCATTTATAGTATGCTAGACTGTACTAAAACTGTCAGACAGATCACAGTCACAGTGGAAGACATTATAAGATGGCCATTTTATACCTTTTGGTTTCTTTGAAATGCTGTCATGACACCAGACAAACTCGCCCTTGTTTCTTAGACAGTATCCTCTGTGGCACACTGGGCTGTTTTGCCTACCTGGATGTTACTTTTCTCTACTCCTGGGTCATGGCTGATCATCGCAAGCACCTCAGGGAGATGTTTGCCTACAGCAGGGGTCATTTTCAAACTAGAAGAATGCATTGCCAAGGTATTCAAGACTGAATGTACATACATAATCAGGAAGTCACCAAATGGTGTGTGGAGGAGGGTACCCTGTACCACTAATAGTCAGCTCCTTTTCTGTTCCACTCGTAAATAGAGCAACAGAAAAACAACTGCCTGTATACCTTCGGTCTGTCTGATCTTATCTTCATGATCCTTATGTGAAATGTACATTGGCAGCAGCAGAACTGCTCTCTGTTCAGCCTCAAATACTGGTTCTCTAAATTTTGTCAATAGTGGTCCTTGAGAATAACGTCTCCTTCCCTCCAGTGATACCCATGTGAGTTCATGAAGCTTTTCCATAATACTTGTGTGTTGTGTATACCCACCAGTAACTAATCTAACAATCCTCCTCTGAATTGCTTACATGTCTTCCTTTAATCTGACCTGATATGGATCCCAAATACTAAAACCGTACTCAAAATTGGGTCATACTAATGTTCTAAATGTGGTCTCCTGTACACATGAACCATACTTTCCTAAAATTCTCCTGCTAAACCAAAGTTGACCATTAGCCTTCCCTGCTATGACCCTTACATGCTCATTCCATTTCATACTGCTTTGCAAATTTATGCCCAGATATTTAACTGATATGTCTGTATCAAGCAAAACATTACTAATAATATATTTAAATACTGTGGGTTTGTTTCTCCTACTCATCTGCACTGAATTAAATTTTTATCTATCTAGAGGCAGCTGCCATTCATCACACCAACTAGAAATTTTGTCAAATTCATCTTGTACCTTCCTAGTCACTCAAGTATGATACCTTCCCATACACCACAGCATCATCAGCAAACAGCTGCAGACTGCTGCTTGAATTCTTAGGGCACACCACTTCTGCTTCTGACTTGTGACCCAATCCTGAAAAATTTCACACAGTCCCTGAATTTCCATATCTCAGAAGGTATAAGGAGCCTCACAGATTCCTAGGCATACCTAATGCTTTTTTTGCTTCCTTAAAAACACGGTCTCCATTCAGGAACCATTAACTGCCAGTCTGCAAGGTGACCACATGAAGGGTAACAAACGCACACCATTGCAAAAATAAACAGACAGTTCCAAAAAATATGCAAGACCTATCATAACATGACATTCTTTGAACTCCCCATCTCAAGAGAACTGTTTACGGAACATGGATAACTCTATAACAAAGTTGGGAAGTCACTCATTTGAAAATGCTAGCAAAATTAATACAGAGTGTTGACCTCATTACAAAAAAACCAATTGTTATAGGACCATTCTCTACAAGAACCATACTGAGTAACATATACTTGTATGGATATGGTGTCTGTTCTTTCAGACATGTCCGAAAGAACAGACACAATATACATATAAGTATATCACTCTGGCAATACCAGCCATGACCTTCTTCTTCTGTGTGGATGCACACATATTCCCCGAAATCTTACGGGACTTGGTAAGAATGTCTTCCACGAGTAATGAGTGTTTTGGGGTGGGACAAAATGGTTCAAATGGCTCTGAGCACTATGGGACTCAACATCTTAGGTCATAAGTCCCCTAGAACTTAGAACTACTTAAACCTAACTAACCTAAGGACATCACACACACCCATGCCCGAGGCAGGATTCGATCCTGCGACCGTAGCAGACCCGCGGTTCCGGACTGCAGCGCCAGAACCGCTTGGGGTGGGACACTACGAATGTAGTGTGTGGACATACAAGATGAGAATGTGGGTCTCGCAGAAGGCATACGCAAGATAGTCCCTGCAGTCACACTATCCTCTGTGTCCTCGGTGGCTCAGATGCTGCGCGTGGTTAGCTGAGCAGTCTAAGGCACTGCAGTCGTTTGGTCAGAGGGCTGTGTGCTCTCTGTAATAAAAAAACTAAGTCAAAGAACCAACGATCAATTTGAATGGATGTCTTGTGATGTCCGCCCCGACCAGACGCAATGAACTATGTTGAACAAAATGAGTAAAAAAAACGATGGATAGAGCATCTGCTATGTAAGCAGGAGATCCCGGGTTGGAGTCCCAGTCGGGGCAAACATTTTAACCTTTCCCCGTTGATATATATCAACTCCCATCAGCAGCTGAAGGTATTAATCTAATTCTAATTTCATACTGAGTAACTGTTTGAGCAAATCTGAAAGATGTTATTTAGGAATTGTTTGTGATGAAACTTGTGCAGCTACAAAGAAACACAGAAGAGAGACACCTATAAGCAACAAAATAAAAATATCAAAAAATGCAACCACAGCTACTTGAAAAAAGATATCCACAGTCAGAAAACAAAACAACTGTAGAAGATGCCCAACAACAAGGATTTTTTATGGCCTCACCAGAAAAAGAAGACTAAGCAGACACCATCAGTGAAAACGAACAGGTGGAAAAGAAGGTAAGTGGTCAACTACATATGCCTGAATTTGACAGAAGTACAAAATTCATGCTTTTTCGCTAGAATGTTTGGTCTTTTCCTAATAAAATCTACGAATTTGAAATACTCTTGTCAGATGATCTCAAGGAAGCTTCTGTTATAAGTTTAATTGAACATCTGTTGAGTAGTGAGATGTTAGCAGTCAGAAAATTACCAGGATTAACATTATTCTCATCGAGATTTCAGACTTTCCTGGTGTACATATTGTTCCACAAAATTTTGGGAGAACTGCCAGATGTTTGTAACTTCCTGTCACAATATTTCGACGCAGAGTCTTCTGGCCATCTTCAGGTGAGACTGGCAAAAACGCACTGAGCTCTGGTATTCAAGGCCCCTCCTGCACATACATAGTGAATTCACTTGGTGTTGCACATGTGCTGCTTGAGCATGTTTGATTCTGCAGTGCTGTGCACCCTCCATGGTGAAAACTTGCTGCATCAATATCAATTCGATTGTCTTCCCGTGGTTCCATCACAGAACTACGTTGGCTATGGAGGACACGAATTTTGCAACGATTGGATTCCATGCATAATTCAATTGAAAACCACCATCTCAATTAATAAAAGACTCAGTGTCAGGCAGTCATATTTCCACGGGTTCATTAATAATAGAATTCCAAAAATTGACGTATGGGCCACAATTTTTGTCTCACTGTAATTCATCACATGACCAGTGGAAATGCAGTCTTCGGTGATGGCAGACTTACAAGGTAGAAGAAGGCGAGTAAGCTACTGATGTTCTACAATGTGATCCTACACAGTACGCATCGTTTGCCCTATATAAAATTTTCCACATTCACATGGAATCCTGTAAACACCTGCCTTGTGCAGCTCTAGGTCATCTTTCACAGATCCCAACTGTGACGAAATTTTTACAGGAGGGCGAAAGATTGCTTTCACTTTATATTTTCTTAGTATTCTACCTATTTGCACTGAAATGTTACTAGTATATGGTAAATAGGCAGTCTTTCTAAGGCCTCCTCCTCTTCTTTGCTCCATCGTTTACAGGTTTGCAGCACTCTCTCCACTTGCTGGGACGAACATCCATTCTTCAGAAATACAACCTGCAGGTGCTCCAGTCCAATTTGCAAACTATCGGTGTCAGAAATCAAGTGGGCCTGGTGAATCAATGTCTTCAAACCACCCATCATTTGTGTCAGATGGTGTCAACTCGTGGCTTGCAAGTAAATGTCTGTGTGAGTGGGCTTTCTATATTCTGAATGACCAAGTGCGCTATGGCTCTTATGTCACACCGAGATGTCTAGACATGGCAGGCAACCCTCCTTCTCCAACTCAATAGTAAATTTTATGTTTTCATGTATGGAGTTCAGATGTTATAGGAACTCTCACAGATGATCCAAACCATGAGGCCAAACTATAAATGTATCATTAACATATTGCCAAAATATAGTTGGTTTGTCCCCATACAACGGCACAGTTACCTCGCATCGGATGGATGGACGGACAGATAATAATTGTCTGAAAATAAAAAATTAAACTTTTCACTTGAGGGAAGACTTGAACCAAGGACCTCTCGTTCCGCAGCTGCTCACGCTAACCACAGGACCACGGCGTTCTTGAGCTCACATTATCCTTGATGTTGCCTATCTTGCGCATGGACTACTCAGTTTGTATATTTTGCTTATTTTTTTCTTAGTTCCACACAACTTCTTCCTGTTTTCTCGATTGATCTGTGTTCAGTTTTTCAAGGCCTATCCACTGTGCCAACTTATAACTAAATCTGAGGGGGGGTGCCATGGGGACGTTCCCTTGTTAGAAAAGGGCTAAGCGTGTTTACAGCAGCTACACAGTTCTTCCACGAAATCTGCTGTCTGTTTGTCCAGAGAATGCAAACAGTAGGTATAGTTTTAGACATGACAAAAGTAAACTATAGATTACCTCTAAAATAACTGAAACTATGTCATATAGAGCAGATGTGTTAAGGATGCTGCCAGGCAAGCAGAGGCACCCATGCTCTCTTGCCACCTGAGGAATTTGGGTGCTCATGGTAACATGGGACAGTCACACATCATAACATAGTGCAGGAGCAGTACAACCAATATGCTGCCATCAGAGAAACAACCATAGTACTGTGTAGCCTTTGACATACATATATTATATATTTACAGCACAATGACTGGAAAGTAGCTCTTTTTAAGTTAATGAAAAGTAGCCTGATGGCCCAGTTAGGAACTTCAAAGCAAAGTCAGACATGCCAACATCAATTTACAACACACCAGTGCAGGATTCCAATATGTTCACGGGATGTTATGGTGTTTTGATATGTTTAACAGGCTTCAAACCGCTGAATATAATGAAAAAATTCAGTTTACAGTGACATTATAATATCTTCCACACAAAGTATTATGGGCAGTTGGATGGCAAACAGAAACAAATGAAGGTGCAAAACTTAAATAATGTACTGTTAAGTGACATGAATGAAGAAAGTATTGGTTTTGATTTGATTTGGGAGAAGGAGACCAAACTGCGAGGTCATCAGTCAAAGAAATTATTCATTACATGATAGCAGAGAAGTAAACATCTGAATATTTTTGCCAAGATTTACCACTATGAAAATATATTTTAGTTCTCAGTAAGAACACTCAACTAAAGAATCTGCAGTTTGAGCCACATATCGTATTGCTTTTCAGTTTGTGAAGTACTGCACAGTTTTACAGATTTTCAGTTGCTGACAATGTGGAAACTGAGCTACAGTTAGAAATAATGGACAGACCTACAATGTAACACTTGTACAATATGTCTCAAACATAATTAATGTCACAGACTTTCACTTTCTCACTATAAATTTCCTTATCTTAACAAATCTGCAGCTATGCTGATGTTGATCCTTTGATCTAAATACTTGTATGAGCTACTTGTTTCCACAATGAAGAGAATAAAATATATCCACAGAAGCTTACTGATAGACTTCAACTTTATATGCAAATTGAAGGTGAAGGGAGAAAGGAAACAAAATGGAAGGGATAACTGATGTCAGCTGCTTCAGGAATTCATGCAGAATCAGTGGTGATGATTGAAAATGTGTGTCGGACCAGGATTCAAAACCAGGATTCCCTGCTTACTAGGCGGTTGCATTAACCACTGTGCCATGCAGACACAGTGTTTATCCTAACTGTAAGGACAACCTCGGCATGCCTGTCTGCCAACTCAAACTCCCATCTAGTGCCACCTATCCACAGTCCCTGTCCATCCTCCATGCTTGCTAGTGTTAGATTCCCATAGGAGGCTGGATGTAATTGTGCATCTGACCTGAAGAAGGTGGATTTGTTGCCCATTGAGGTGAATCAATTAAATGAATGCATCATGTCTGTTCTTTTGGATGCTTGTTTTTTCACATGTTTCATTGTGTGCTTGCATTTCACCTCTTGTTTTGCCATAGAGCCTCTGCTCCAGATGTTGGTGCAACAACAGACAGAGCTTCTTATGGTGATGCAACAGGCTATGCTGGCATTGCTCTCTCCCCACTCATCTGTGGCTATGTTTCCTCCTCCATTCCTGCCATCTGACAAGGCAGCAGAAGATTGGAAAGTATATGAACGCTGTCTACAGAGACATTTCCATGCCTTCCATGTTAAGGATTAGAAGGTATGCCATGCGCTGTTTTTGTCACGGATTCCTCCCACCTTGTAATATGTGATGTGATAGTTGGGCCCTTTTCAGGAATCTTCCTTATTGTCATTTGACAATTTATGCTCATTGTTGTCTTCCTATAACCACAGCTGTAAGCACACTGTGGCCACTAGGGCTGAATTCTATAAATGCAAGAAGCAGCCCATCAGTCTTATCATGCCTGGGCTGCAACCCTCCATGTCCTTAGTCATAAGTGCCATGTTGTCAAGGCCAAATTGAAAGAGTCAAATGCAGATGTGATGGTTTGTGATATCATCCACTCCATTCCAGATAACAAAGTCTGGCAATGAGCCTTCCATTTAGAAGACCTCTTCCTTGAAGAGGTTTTGTCCATTGCTCAACTGTATGAGGTCTCACACTCTGCAGGTCAGCAGCTGGAAGCATGGTGTGCCATCACAGCCATACAGGGTGCCTGGCTGTGCCTGCTGCATCAAGGGAGGATGAGGTCATAGTGGTGCAAGTCAGCCAATCCAGTGGCTCCCACACAGTGCATAAACAATCTGCAGCTCCCTATTGTTACTCCCACCAAGGTAGATTAGACTGTGCCCATCATTGGGCCATTTGTCATAAGTGTTGAAAGAAAGGGCACATTCTGTTAGTTTGCCATTCAGCTGCACAGAATGTAGCATTGGAGAATATGGATATGTACATCCAGGAAGTATCAGCATCAGGGCCTGTTGCTGATCAGAATTCCCAAAAGCTTTTATTGAGGTTTTGGTTCTCTCTTGACAGCTGCACCTGCAGCTAGACACCAGCATGGCAGTTTCCCTGCTTAATGCCCAAACATACTCAGATCTCAGCTCTCCACTGCTGTCACTGGCAAAAAAGGTGCCAATGAGAATATGGTAAACAGCAAATTCCCTTGGTTGGCCAATTCACAGCTGGCATTACTGGTGGATCAGTGACTCAGCCTACTATGTTTATTGCCATCCATGACACTGGTTCAGGAAATCTTTTTGGGTTTGATACCTTTCAGGTCTTTGGATTTTCAGTTACAGGCTCCATACATTTTGGTATCTGCAGAAGTCCCCAATTAATCATTGGAATCTCTGTGCACAGAATTTGAGGATATCTTTGCAAAAGACCTAGGGTGCTTCACAGACTTTTGAGCCCACTCAACCTTGAAGTAGTTGACTCATTCTAGATTTTTTTGTTCTATGCAGATTTTCTGGTGATTTTAAGTTCACTGTGAATTCACTGTCCCTGGTTGACACATAACCACTGCCACACCGGTCAAACTTGACCTTTCAGAAGCATATGATCAATTACACTTGGATGAGGAGTCTGTGCAAATCATGGTTCTTAATATGCCTTTCAGATGGCAAATAACTCCACAATTTTTTTACACTATCTGGAACAGGTCACATCCTCTATTCTGCACTGTTTCAATGATCTGGGTGACATTGTCATAATTGGATGCACTACAAGCAACCATCGGCAAAACCTCTGAGACCTTTTTCAAAACCTCTGGGCCATGGGTCTGCATTGCAGTCTGCAGAAGTTCTAATTTTTTCCAACTATATCTTGAGTATCAGGGTCACACTATACCATGGCAGGGTGTTCAGTCCCTGGTGATTCTGGTCAGGCCAATTACAGACCTGTCACATCTCTCATCATTGTTTCTCTGGGTACAATTGCCTATTGCCATTGGTTTATTCCCAGGGCGTCCATCATTGTTCACCCTGTCTACCTCCTTCTCCATCTGGTTGGAGCATGTGAGCAGGCATCCACCACACTGAAAAACTGCCTCCTTCTCCATCTGGTTGGAGCATGTGAGCAGGCATCCACCACACTGAAAAACTGCCTCTAGCTATTTTAGATTCCAGCAAACCATTGCTTTTGGCTACAGATGCCTAGCAGTATTGTGTGGGTGCAGTCATCCATTGGAATGCAGACAGCTCAGAGCAGCCACTGGCATTTGCATCCAAAACTCTCAGCCCAGCTCAGGTCCATTAATCTCAGATCAAGAAGGAGGCTCTGGCCATTGTGTATGTAGTGACCAAATTTCATGTTTCCTCTTGGCACCAAATTCCAGTTTATTACAGACTAAAACAATTAGTTTCATTATTTAGTCCATTGGCCTGAGTCACCAACAAGATGATGCACAGGTGGCAGTGGTGGGCCTCATTCCTCTCCAGATACCAACATGACATCCATTTTCACCACACTGGGCACCATGCTAACACAGACACCTTATTTTGGGTCCCTGTTGGCCCAGACTGTGAGTTTGATCAAGAGGAGCTCATGTGTTTTCATTTGACAATTGAAAGACAAGTTTATGATCACTAGTGCCAAGGTCACCAAGGCCACTGCCTCTGATTCCATCCCTAATCTGGTCACCTGCCTTGTCCAGCAGTGTTGGTCATCTGATCCTCTGTGCTGTGCTTCTGATTGGCTTCATAACTATTTTGTCTTCTGCCACAGTTTATCAGCCTTAGATAGGATCCTCCTCCTGGCATGGACGATGCAGTTCTCAGGGTGGTTATCCCTGGAAGCTTGCAGTGAATTCCTAAAACTCTTACATGGGTGTCACAGGGGTGTTTTCTGCACCACAACCTTGGCTCACAGACATTTGTACTGACCTAGCACTGACCATGAGCTGTAGCATTTTGTTGAGGCATGTCCCCAGTGTGCCAGTGAACACTTTGGTCCCAAGGCTTTGTTCTCTCCATGACTTCCAGCATCTCGGCCCTTGGAATGCATCAATGTGAATTTTTTGGGTCCATTTCTGAATGTGTTTGTCTGATTGTCATGGTCTCATTTTTGCATTTTCTGTACGTGTTCTGGTGCTTCTCTGCCAGAATTGAAGTCACTATTTATGCTTTCTCAAAAATTTTTTCTATGGAAGGTGTACCAGTTACTCTCGTTTCTGACAATAGACTTCAGCTGTGGCCCCAGGCATTTTGTGATTTCATCTGTGGTCAGGCTCTCACTATGTCACTCCCCTCCCTCACACCCCTAATAACCAAGCATATGGTTTGCACCTTTAAGATCCATATGGAAGAAATATCTGCAGAACTTTCCCACCATGGAGATGTGACAGTTTTTTCTGATAGCTTGCCGGACAACTCCTATTGGTTCCCATAGTCCTGCCGAGCTTCTTCACAGGTGCCAGCCATGGACACTGCTCCATTTCCTCCATCAGTGATCTTGCTCACTATTGTGTTCTGTTTTATTGAATTTCCCATAAGAGACGGCAGTCTCAGCATGCGGTTTTGGTCAGCACCCCCGCTGGTTACCAGAAATTGTCGTGCCTGCAGCCTCCGCACTGGAGAACGGGAACACCATCAAAATCAGCTCTGAGTCAGCTCAGACACTAGCATTGCTCAATATCCCAGCCTTTCAGCCGTTTAATAACGCTCAATAAGACTGAAAAGTGTACAAAAGATGATTCACACTGCACTTTCAGGCAAGTGATATCACGTGGATGGATCATCATTGGACTTTCTTGTGGCCTACAAATTCAAAGTTATATTACATTGTTTATGAGATAGCCCTGTTGTTTGATTTTTATGAGTCACCATGGTCTGACATTTTTTTTTCAACAAGAAGAATGTTGAAGTAGGAATACTAGAAGTTTTATAGGACCACAAATCACACATTGGAAGTTACATATCTTGGGTTGTAGGTTTGCAGGGGCTTAGTAGAAAATGTAAATTCACAAGTGTGCCTAAGTATGTTGTAACAAAGCAGCCTGAACTGATTCAAATTAATAACTCTTCAGGCAGAGATCATGTGCTGCTGGAACCACATACAATTGTGTTTTCTGTTTCATGCAACAGTGCATGTCATCCAGTGACTTTTCGTTTTGAGCATCAATCTTAGTCATTGACCTGCCTACATGGCTCCCTCCCTTAGTGAAGTGCCTACAGGCATAGGGACACCACAAAGTGCCACTCTTAGGTTTTGTGCCACTGAAGGTCACCTACAATCAGGTGCAAAGGCATCCTCAAACAGAAGCAAACTTGCCCCATCCTGGAAACTGGAGTACAAGTATATTATTCATTACAGATTCTTGAATTTCTAGCAGTCATTACCTGCAACTCTATTAAACTACAGATTTTACATTAATGACCCCAATAAAGCAATACTGCAGCTTCAGAATTCACTGTACATTATAGATTTTCTTAGTTGTCACTCACAACATGTGAAATTGTGATGATTCCTTTTTGTGGCTGTGGTTTTGACACTGATTTTCTGTCAAGGTGGATATGAGACTTTCCAGAACTGTATCAAAATAGTGTCTTCACTCTTTTTCAGTCACTCCCCTCTTTTACACATTACTGAGCTGTAGAAAGGATCCTATATAACACGCTGGTGCATGGATTCTGTTCCCAATTCCCAACACATAAAATTCAAAGCAAAATACATAGATAGCATTCATTGCCAGCTTCAGTTGATGCTCACTGTAAGCACAAAAGTAATTTTCCATTTGTCTGTATAAAAAGAAAATCCACTATGGCTTGCTGATTCTGCATTCAGTTTTATATGTCAGAGCTGTTGTAATATATGTAGAAGAACACAGCCATGCTATGTTTTAGGTGTGCATGCTTCACAATAATGTGACAAACTGGAGAGATGACAATCAGCCTGGTGCAGTCCCAAGGTACTAAAACTGATTCTGCCACCCAGTCTGAGGATGATTTGGGAGATTTACCACATTCATCTAGTCATATACTGGCCTGGGCCTGCTAATGCAGGAAATATAGCTTCCAAGACACATTTTGTTCAGCTTCAGTTAAGCCAGTTAATGCTAAAAATTAAACCATGAAAGCAATGTAATAAATCCATTAATAGGGATAGATATAAAATTTTACAGTCAGTCAGAATGATATAGAAGGCTTCAAAGTAGAATGAGTCTGTTTTAAAGTTTATTCCCTGTTTATCAAATTTGATAATTATTAATGTCCAATTTTCATTTATATCCAGACGGATTTTCTTAACCTGTCTGGTTTATTTTTCCTATTTCCAATTTTTAATTTTAAGTTTCAAATTAACAGTATGGATGTATGAATTAATTATCCTCATGAACATAATTTGTTGGATATCCTAGATTTAATCATATGAGGATGTAATTCCAAATTGTTGAAATAAAAAATTGGCTACTTATATTCACATTAATGCAAAAAATGCTGTACTTTGCATGTACTGTTGAAATATGCTTACTGTTTAGGTACTAAAGTAATCTACCTTATAAATACCAAGTACATAACTATCAATCTTGTAAGACAATATAAGTTCTGGATACTTACTGCAAAATTTGGGCAAGATACATTTTCTAATTTACTGATTCAGTTGTACCAAAACTGGCAAGCTTTGGATGTTGATCCTTCTTGGAAAATTTTTAGTGGTTTCCCATGATCAGGTACCATGAACAGCATCATTTTTTGTTGTATTGGATCTGTGGCTGAGATCATATTTGGCCTTAACAGGTATTTCACTTTTGAATTTTCATTACAATATTAACTGCACTCCATTGATTTGTCAGTACCCTGTGAAACATATATGAATTTCATTTGAAATTTATGCTAGTATATGAACCAGGTTTGGGAAAGGCAGTTGACATTCAGGCCCACATTATCTTGAAGCTAGCAGGAATTCCAAGGTTTTACAAAGCTTTCCTATTTCTCATGGCTATTGAGGATAAGGTTGATGTTAAACTAGACAGATGGCTTTGACACAGGCTTTGACACAAATTTTTTACAGTCAGTGGGCTTTGCAGTTTGTGGTGAATAGAAAGCCTGAGGTCTCATTTCGGTTGTTTGGGGACATTAAGCAAATAATTAATGCTCAAGAGGACATTGATTCCCATCTGTTGCCTCATCCAGATGAACTTTCTTCTAAACTGTCAGCAGAAAATTTCTTTCATTTTCTTGTTGAGGCATATTTTCAGTCACCATTTGATGAAGACTGAAGGAGATTTTGGTGTTCATCACACCATTTTGACTGTACAAATTCCATAATAACAGAGGTTTCTTGAACAGACTATTGGTGGGATTCAATATAATGAGAACTATCTCAACAATATTCTTTATGAAGGCCACATACAGAAAGGTTTTTCAACGAACAGTCATGCACTTAGGCTGTTTCCTCAGTGAAGAGGGACTTGGCAAACCAAAGAATAATTAAAGGCTATCCAGAACATCCCTGTGCCTAAATCTGTCAAGGCTTTCCAAGTATTTCTGGCAGAAGTAAACAATTGTGCGAAATTTATTCTGGAGGCAGGCCCCATAGTTTTCCTGCTAAATCATCCCCATAAAAAGAGGGTCCCCTTTTATTGGTCAGAAGAGTGCTATCTGACTGTTCAGAAGTTTAAATTGACCATCCAGTCAGTATCCTGTCTAGAGACTTACGAGCTCCATTTGCCATTGTGGTTGGCAATAGATGTGCCCTCACAAGGAAGCAGATACATTTGCTACAATAAGTTATGGCCAATTGCCTTTATGTCAAAGGCACTTACTTCAGCTAAATAGCTTTATCCATGGATTAAAAATCAATTGTTGGACATTATGTTCTGCGTCCATAAGTTTCTTATATTTTTACATGGTTACAAATATCATCTCAGCACAAAAATTAAATTGCTGTTGTGGATTTTTGGACCTAAGGCATAGTTGCCAAAGAGTATGATAGATCACCTTCATTGATGGGTTCTATGTTTCATAAATTTCCAGTACTTTTTTTCATCACAATTCTGCTCATTATTTTAATGCAGATGCTCTTGCTCGCTTTCTGGAAAGTCTGGATCCTGAAATTGGGTGCCAGGAGACTCTTTTCAGTTTGACATCCAACTGCTCACATTGTTCAGTGTGTTTCCTATAGATTCCTGATATGTTACTGCAATATCTAGATGCTACCTGCATCTTCAACAAGCCCTGCAGTATGTGCGGTCAGCTTGGCTTCCAAGGCTCTTAGCTGCAGAACTATCTGGCCTTCATTGCTTTTATCATTGGTTGGATCAACTTCAATTTCTTCAATGCATGGTGTCCTTATAGAAGATGATGAATGGTGCCTGTTGACTGTGCACCATCAAGTGCTCCAATCCTGCATCAGTTCAACTCGGAGGGCTTTCATGATGGAGCAACAGGCATGCATCTATGTCTAATGTCCTTGTTTTAATGACAATTTTGCACAGGAACTACAACAGCAGCAATATTTCATATACAACAGATGGCCTGTTTTATTTCTTAAGCCATATTCAATGCAGTTAAGGGACCAAGTTCAAGCAATATTTATGGGCACTTTATTGGGGCCTTTATTGACCCGATTTGGCCAGCTGGAGTGGCCGTGTGGTTCTAGGCGCTACAGTCTGGAGCTGAGCGATCGGTATGGTCGTAGGTTCGAATCCTGCCTCGGGCATGGAAGTGTGTGATGTTCTTAGGTTAGTTCGGTTTAATTAGTTTTTAAGTTCAAGGTGACTGATGACCTCAGAAGTTAAGTCGCATAGTGCTCAGAGCCATTTGAACCATTTGACCCAATTTTCATGGACTGTCCTTGGCAGCACCTCTCTCGATCACCTCTTAAAATTCTAAATGAGTGTGGAGTGGTGTTTTCTCAAAATGCACATGACATCATAATTTAGACTTCATAAGCACACACATTAAGTCTTCATCAGTTTTAGATATTAAGAACAGTGACCAGTTTACCAACCAAAAAGATGTTTTAGCACATTGAATCAGATCAGCACCTACAAATACAGTGGCAAAGATATTTATGCTAGTGTGGCACAAAACACAGTTCATATATATACCAAAGGTCACAATTTCTTACATTATACTATACTGTAGTAATTTATTACAGAAAATATTAGGCTTCAGTGTGTCAGTTAAGAGCTTCACAGAGTCTAACAATCACTCATTTCAATGGCAATGACATTCCGCATCACCCGTTAATCACCACACAGTTTAGGAAAAATGTTCATTAATTTAAAACTTCTTGGCAGATTAAAACCATGTTCCAGACCAAGACTCAAACTCAAAACCTTTGCCTTTTGCGGGCAAATGCTCTACCAACTGAATTCTAGAAATATCCCTCAAGCTGTGGCTAAGCCATGTCTCCACAATATCCTTTCTGCCAGGAGTACCATCATCTGCAAGGTTCGCAGGAGAGCTTCTGTGAAGTTTGGAAGGTAGGAGATGAGGTAATGGCGGAATTAAAGCTGTGAGGACGGGATGTGAGTCGTGCTTGGGTAGCTCAATTGGTAGAGCACTTGCCCACAAAAGGCAAAGGTCCCGAGTTCGAGTCTTGGTCAAGCACACAATTTTAATCTGACAGGAAGTTTCATATCAGTGCACACTCTGCTATAGAGTGAAAATTTCATTCTATAAACATCCCTGAGGATGTGGTTAATCCATGTCCCCACAATATCCTTTCTTCCAGGAGTGCCAGTTGTGCAAGATTCGCAGGAGAGCTTCTGTGAAGTTTGGAAAGTAGGAGACGAGGTACTGATGGAATTAAAGCTCTGAGGATGGGGCGTGACTCATGCCTGGGTAGCTCAGTTGGTAGAGCACTTGCCCACAAAAGGCCAAGGTCCTGAGTTCGAGTCATGGCCCGGCACACAATTTTAATCTGCTTGAAAGTTTCATACGAGCGCACCCTCCGCTGTAGTATGAAAATTTCCTCATTAAATTAGTTTACAGAAATGACTTTAAATTTATGAAACGTTGAAGCTGCTGGGTATCACAGTTGTCAATGTGCAAGTTTTCACATACTGAACACAAATAGTAGTGGCATTAGTCAATACTGAAAGTGTGTCCAACTGAGATCCTACTTGTGAGCTTTCAAACTGTGAACTGCTTATTTTGGTGACACCGCACTACATAGACAGGTGTTAGAAGAAACTGTTAATTTGTAAACTACATTATACTTTGAATATTGACAAGGTCGGATTTCAACGTTTTGGATGTACTACAAAAAGTAATGTGACTTTGGCTTCAGAAAATGTTGACGTTGAGAAATTAAGAAAAAAATTCATGAATACTATTATTCTTCCAGAAAATCTGAATCCCCTTGTTCACAAATTATAGTCAATTACATGAAATTGTTAAGTAGTGAGTTAGTTAATTAGTTCTGTATGTCATTTTGTACTTGAAAATTAAGGTAACAGACAGAGATACTCAAAAGTCATGATTTAACAGTGGTTTTTATGAAATCTGCAATGTTAAATGGGGCTGCTTACGAATTTGAATGCTAGTTAACTCTTCCATAAAGTAGGTTTTGATAAATTGAAAAACCTTACAGGGAAGTTGGAATGTTTAGCTTTCTGTCACTCTGAGTCATTATATGGAGCTAGAAAAACCCAGCAGACGTTCTCCTACCTGTGTATATTTATTTACCACTGCATATATAAAAAAAGTATGATCTTTCTGTAATCTAGGACAATAATTTGTTGAAATATCTGGGAAATTGAAAAATACTTTACAACGATGGGATTCCATTACTTTTATTGATATAAATTGATGATGAACTACATGCATTTTTTACTAATAAATAAGATGAAAGAACAATATGTTTCACTATTCTATTTGCAATATAATTGAACCAACTTAACTTAAAATAATGCTAACATTTAGGGTAATGTGAATGGATAAACTATATCTTTGGTTTGCTGGATTGGTGTATATATGTACAGAGTTTTTGGATTTCCTACTCTGAAGCAAGCAATATGTAGCTGTCCATGAGAAAAACATGGATTTTATAAATTTAATCTGGAAAATGTGCAGTGACAGCCCTTGAGCTTTTTTGATTGTCATCATGAAAGCAAGACCCACAGGGAACTATTTGTTTGAGTGTGAATGGCAAATCAGTTGGAATCATTGGAATGCAAGTGACTGGCACATCTTCTCATTTACATTTGCTGTTAATTATTGTTGCTTCAATCACATTCAGCACCAGTAGTTTCACAGAAAGTCTGATTCCATTACACAACTTTGCTTAGTTGAGGTTCCAAAGGGGCAATATTGGTGAACCAACTTTCATCAGTATGTGTAGTGGCATTCCAGCAGGCTCCAATGAATTGAGAAGGTCTACTGGAGAATTAACAGCTTGATCCTATCCTGTAGCTGTGTCAATGTATTTGTATTTCATAACTGCACCAGGAATTTTCAGCTGAATCTTATTAGTGATTTGACTGCTATCATCATTCTTTGGAGCTAAGACAGTTCACTACCATAGCCAATCAGATATCGGGTTGATCTTTCAGTGTTTCATTTTTTGAGTGGCATTTCAAATAATTTCCAGTACTTAATGCTTGGTAGCAGATGAGGCATCCAAAGATGGTCTAATTGTCTATGATAAAGATTTATTTCAACTGTAAACAAAAGAAGACTACAATGTTATTTGCCTGTAAACAAAAGGAGAATCCTTATTCATATTGACATACAGCACTCAACAAAAGAAAAATGGTATTTCATTTGAAACTTAGTCACCAGTTTAAGCATTATCACGATCACTATTGTTATTGTTGAGGAATGAGAAATTGATATGATATCTGCGATTGATTGAATGGTGTGAAAATTCATATGCTGCAGCACCATCTGGTGGTGAGTTACAGCAAAGTAGATAGTGTAATAACCTTCTACATGGAAAAGTTCATGTATGTGCAAACTTCCACACTGTCACATATAAAGTAAGAGTTACAATACTGTAAATACCTGTGTCGTTCATGATATGGTAACATGCTGAACATTTACAAGTTACTAAATAGTACACTGGTCTAAAATAAGACTGACTATATGAGTGATACAACTAGTAATACAAATAATTATGATAATAATTTTTTAGGCTGCAAATGCTACCAGTTATTAATTATTTCCTGTCTAGAATGAGTTATCTAGAAGAAATTATTTGAAACTAGATTTATTATTTCCTTTACTAATTATCAAGTAATTTATGTTATTTGGCAAATAATCAAGATATTTGTGGCCACATACTGAACTTCTTTCAGAGCCAGTGCCAGTAATACTAATGGGTAAGAAAGGTAGGTGTAGTTTGATAGCTGTGGCCATAAATGCTCTAAACATTTGGTGAATTATTTATGAAAAATTTAATTATAATATATTGTTTATTGTGCAGAAATAGTTAATATACCCATGAACCATGGACCTTGGCGTTGGTGGGGAGGCTTGCGTGCCTCAGCGATACAGATAGCCGTACCATAGGTACAACCACAACGGAGGGGTATCTGTTGAGAGGTCAGACAAACGTGTGGTTCCTGAAGAGGGGCAGCAGCCTTTTCAGTAGTTGCAAGGGCAACAGTCTGGATGATTGACTGATCTGGCCTTGTAACAATAACCAAAACGGCCTTGCTGTGCTGGTACTGCGAACGGCTGAAAGCAAGGGGAAACTATGGCCGTAATTTTTCCCGAGGGCATGCAGCTTTACTGTATGATTAAATGATGATGGCGTCCTCTTGGGTAAAATATTCCGGAGGTAAAATAGTCCCCCATTCGGATCTCTGGGCGGGGACTACTCAAGAGGATGTCGTTATCAGGAGAAAGAAAACTGGCGTTCTACGGATCGGAGCGTGGAATGTCAGGTCCCTTAATCGGGCAGGTAGGTTAGAAAATTTGAAAAGGGAAATGGATAGGTTAAAGTTAGATATAGTGGGAATTAGTGAAGTTTGGTGGCAGGAGGAACAAGACTTCTGGTCAGGTGACTACAGGGTTATAAACACAAAGTCAAATAGGGGTAATGCAGGAGTAGGTTTAATAATGAATAGGAAAATAGGAACGCGGGTAAGCTACTACAAACAGCTTAGTGAACGCATTATTGTGGCCAAGATAGATACGAAGCCCACACCTACTACAGTAGTACAAGTTTATATGCCAACTAGCTCTGCAGATGACGAAGAAATTGAAGAAATGTATGATGAAATAAAAGAAATTATTCAGATAGTGAAGGGAGACGAAAATTTAATAGTCATGGGTGACTGGAATTCGAGTGTAGGAAAAGGGAGAGAAGGAAATGTAGTAGGAGAATATGGATTGGGGCTAAGAAATGAAAGAGGAAGCCGCCTGGTAGAATTTTGCACAGAGCACAACTTAATCATAGCTAACACTTGGTTCAGGAATCATGAAAGAAGGTTGTATACATGGAAGAACTCTGGAGATACTGACAGGTATCAGATAGATTATATAATGGTAAGACAGAGATTTAGGAACCAGGTTTTAAATTGTAAGACATTTACAGGGGCAGATGTGGACTCTGACCACAATCTATTGGTTATGACCTGTAGATTAAAACTGAAGAAACTGCAAAAAGGTGGGAATTTAAGGAGATGGGACCTGGATAAACTGAAAGAACCAGAGGTTGTACAGAGTTTCAGGGAGAGCATAAGGGAACAATTGACAGGAATGGGGGAAAGAAATACAGTATTGACAGGAATGGGGGAAAGAAATACAGTAGAAGAAGAATGGGTAGCTCTGAGGAATGAAGTAGTGAAGGCAGCAGAGGATCAAGTAGGTAAAAAGACGAGGGCTAGTAGAAATCCTTGGGCAACAAAAGAAATATTGAATTTAATTAATGAAAGAAAAAAATATAAAAATGCAGTAAATGAAGCAGGCAAAAAGGAATACAAACGTCTCAAAAATGAGATCGACAGGAAGTGCAAAATGGCTAAGCAGGGATGGCTAGAGGACAAATGTAAGGATGTAGAGGCTTTTCTCACTAGGGGTAAGATACATACTGCCTACAGGAAAATTAAAGAGACCTTTGGAGAAAAGAGAACCACTTGTATGAACATCAAGAGCTCAGAGGGAAACCCAATTCTAAGCAAAGAAGGGAAAGCAGAAAGGTGGAAGGAGTATATAGAGTGTCTATACAAGGGCGATGTACTTGAGGACAATATTATGGAAATGGAAGAGGATGTTGATGAAGATGAAATGGGAGATAAGATACTGCGTGAAGAGTTTGACAGAGCACTGAAAGACCTGAGTCGAAACAAGGCCCCCGGAGTAGACAACATTCCATTGGAACTACTGACGGCCTTGGGAGAGCCAGCCCTGACAAAACTCTACCATATGGTGAGCAAGATGTATGAAACAGGCGAAATACCCTCAGACTTCAGGAAGAATATAATAATTCCAATCCCAAAGAAAGCAGGTGTTGACAGATGTGAGAATTACCGAACAATCAGTTTAATAAGCCACAGCTGCAAAATACTAACACGAATTCTTTACAGACGAATGGAAAAACTAGTAGAAGCCGACCTCGGGGAAGATCAGTTTGGATTCCGTAGAAATACTGGAACACGTGAGGCAATACTGACCTTACAACTTATCTTAGAAGAAAGATTAAGGAAAGGCAAACCTACGTTTCTAGCATTTGTAGACTTAGAGAAAACTTTTGACAATGTTGACTGGAATACTCTCTTTCAAATTCTAAAGGTGGCAGGGGTAAAATACAGGGAGCAAAAGGCTATTTACAATTTGTACAGAAACCAGATGGCAGTTATAATAGTCGAGGGACATGAAAGGGAAGCAGTGGTTGGGAAGGGAGTAAGACAGGGTTGTAGCCTCTCCCCGATGTTATTCAATCTGTATATTGAGCAAGCAGTAAAGGAAACAAAAGAAAAATTCGGAGTAGGTATTAAAATCCATGGAGAAGAAATAAAAACTTTGAGGTTCGCCGATGACATTGTAATTCTGTCAGAGACAGCACAGGACTTGGAAGAGCAGTTGAACGGAATGGATGGTGTCTTGAAGGGAGGATATAAGATGAACATCAACAAAAGCAAAACGAGGATAATGGAATGTAGTCTAATTAAATCGGGTGATGCTGAGGGCATTAGACTAGGAAATGAGACACTTAAAGTAGTAAAGGAGTTTTGCTATTTGGGGAGCAAAACAACTGATGATGGTCGAAGTAGAGAGGATATAAAATGTAGACTGGCAATGGCAAGGAAAGGGTTTCTGAAGAAGAGAAATTTGTTAACATCGAGTATAGATTTAAGTGTCAGGAAGTCATTTCTGAAAGTATTTGTATGGAGTGTAGCCATGTATGGAAGTGAAACATGGACGGTAAATAGTTTGGACAAGAAGAGAAGAGAAGCTTTCGAAATGTGGTGCTACAGAAGAATGCTGAAGATAAGGTGGGTAGATCACATAACTAATGAGGAGGTACTGAATAGGATTGAGGAGAAGATGAGTTTGTGGCACAACTTGACCAGAAGAAGGGATCGGTTGGTAGGACATTTTCTGAGGCATCAAGGGATCACCAATTTAGTATTGGAGGCAGCGTGGAGGGTAAAAATCGTAGAGGGAGACCAAGAGATGAATACACTAAGCAGATTCAGAAGGATGTAGGTTGCAGTAGGTACTGGGAGATGAAGAAGCTTGCACAGGATAGAGTAGCATGGAGAGCTGCATCAAACCAGTCTCAGGACTGAAGACAACAACAACCACCCGAATATTCTCACTGTTTGCTTTGTGCAACCTGTGTTTTCTTTCCAAGAGATAAGTAAGCCTCCAACCTCCCCACTCCGAGGCCAAGTCTATCATCTCAGTCAGTTATACATAACATACAGTTGTTAAACTTGTACTAATAACACAAAAAATAACTGTGTGTTGTTCATTTGACTTAATGACATAAAAAATTATTATACAATGTTCATTTGATCTTTTCACACTTCTCACTGGTCACAGTTGGCTACAGTTGGCTCACTGGCTGTGACTGCTGACTAACTGCTACTGACAGTGACTACCCATGGTATTATTCACTATGCTTATTTATCAGTTTGCATTGTGCATAAACAGGAAACTTATCAATTTTCTTTGCCAATATGTAGGAAACTGTA
The DNA here is from genome assembly GCF_023898315.1 of Schistocerca nitens. Classification (NCBI taxonomy): domain Eukaryota; kingdom Metazoa; phylum Arthropoda; class Insecta; order Orthoptera; family Acrididae; genus Schistocerca; species Schistocerca nitens. The sequence continues at coordinate 524,650,411 of NC_064616.1, read as the reverse complement.
TTAAAATTACTTATAAAATGATAAATTCCGGCCCAGATCTAGGGAATCTAGGGGGCAAACCAGGGTATCTGCCCTAGACAGCTATTTGATAGGGTGCCAAATTCATATTCTTGAAGAAAAAAACCTCGATTCACAATGAGCCTAGCATTCATTGCATATTGGTGTATGGATTATTAATATGATTTTGAAATATATCCCAGTTCATTTTTTAACACATTCTGGGTTGATTTCTAAACAAATCATAAGTTGATTTTTGAATGAGTGCATAATGTATGTTGTGTCTCTGCCAGGGGAATCCCTGTCACATCTAAAAATAAAAAAAAAAACGTTTCCACAGACAAAAGGGGAAGGGGCTATATGAGGTGAGCCAAATGAACCCAAATAGACAAATGCTAATCATTGTTTGTTTATGTGACTGATTGGTTGTGTGAATGATCAGTGTTACTGTAATTATTAACAAAATCTGTAGATTCAGACTACCGGAGTGGGAATGAACAACTGACAGGATTAACAGGTAAGAAATATTACATATTATCTTTTCAGTGTATCCAACAAAATGAAATTTTGACAGAAAATTTTTGCCAGAATGCTGCACTACTAAGGGCCAGTTGTACAGTTCCCAGTAAGCAGCCACTTAAGTTCTATTCTCAGAACAGCATGGAAAATGTTCTGTATGAGCATGTAATAATGCCTAACCAGACAATAAATGCAGGATAACTGAACCAGTGATTATGACAGAGTTAGCGAAGCTAACTGCACAATAAATTTTGACAAGGGCAGGAACAGTTACGGAATTAGTGATGACAAGATTGCTTGTTAGAAAGAGGAAGGAGAAGAAATTGGGACATCACAGAAATTATAAAGAACAATATATGTGCAACCATTTCCTAATATAAAACTTTTTGTTTGTAATAGGCCTAATAGGCATTTGCCATTGATACCATGTGGATTATGTTCTCTTGTGTTATTTATGTAAATGGGGTACATAAAATGACCATTTGTGCGAAAACAGTGGCATGTGTTATGACAGCTGCTGTAATAGAAATACCTATTTCATTTTATCTAGCATACAGTGACAAAATAGATGTAATCAAAGGCTGCAATAACAGAAAGACCTATTTTGTTTTATCTAGCAGACAGTGACAAAATAGACACCACTCTAGGGTATTGTTTGTATTAACAGCTTTTTCAGTATTAGACAATGATATTTTGGTTTTTCATGTAGCAAAAAGTTTGACAAACTTATATGTAATTTTATGTCACACAGAAGAGAAATTTATTGGCTTATGGGTTTTAGTGCTGTAGGACTGCAGGATCCAATAATGCACACTATACCACGTGTAGTAAACACTATTTTATTACTCTGAAGCACACATATACAGTTAAATACATTCTCGGTCACTCTCCACGTGTGTAAACTTTCGTTCGCAGCCACAGACTGCCGCAAAGAGCTTGGCAAAACAAAGATATTACATGCGACTAGGTCGATATAGTCACCACATTAGCCACCCCCCCCCTCCCTCTCTCGAGTGTGGAGCAGAAATATTGGGGCATACCTGTAAAGGAAACACCCAGGGGGGAGGGAGAGGGTGTTTAAACCGAAACCATACCTTAAATTATATTAGTAATTGAAGTCTTCCAGCCAGCGAGGAGGGCGGATGGTCATGCCTGAGTGGGTGAATCCTTGTACAGCAGTCGAGGGATCCGGGGAGGGGACTGTGTGTTGTGAGGAGCCGGGGCAGCGGACCTGAATGCCTGTTGCAGTACATAGTACTTTTACTATGGACGGGTCAGTACCAACAGGCAATGGGACAGACTGGAGAACGTGAATGTGGGTTAAGTTGTCATTGGGGGAGCTGACTGATTCGTAGAAGATACACATATTATCTGGCTGCATAACAAACACTTTAGAGCCACAAATAAAACCTGTCTTGACATTCACTACCACTCACATATACAGGTTGACAGGATCTCCACACGAGTCGGCGGCAGCAACATCACCCGTTCCGAGGCTGGCCTCTGATATGTCACTGAATCCTAATAGGGGAGATGTGGGGGGCTGCCCATAGGAGGGGGAGTCATCACACCCATCACTCTGTATGGGAATGTCACACACACTTGCAGCACTGTCACACGATTAGGAGTGGGTAATGTCACAAGTGCAGGAATGGGCATCACTCATCTGTGGACTGTCGGTAGATGAGGCGGGTGTAGCAGGGGGTCGGGGCCTACTGGTTGGGGTATCGGGCAGTTCTCCTAGAGACCATGCCGGTTTGAGGTGGCAGACAGATACCATTTGAGGTGTTCTATTAATGAGCACCTCGAATGTGTTGGTATGCCGTGATACGACTCTGTGCAGGCCTGAGTATGGAGGTCTGAGTACCGGTCGAACAGTGTCATCGCACACCATGACATGAGTGCACAATGCTAAGTCCTTGTGCAGAAATATGGCAGGGGGTGAATGCGGCCGAGGTGGAGGTACACGAATGTTAGCAATTAACTCCTTAACATGCCCAATGAATGTCGAGTCGCAGCTTTGATCTGGAGGGAGTGAAGGCTCGACTAGCTCTTCTGGGTGTGTGAGGGGTTCTCCATACAGTACTTCTGCCAGGGATGCGTCAAGGTCCTCTTTGTGTGCGGCCCGAATGCCTAACATTACCCATGGTAAGACGTCGGCCCACTCACCTCCGTGGCACATCAGGGAAGCTTTAAGTGTTCGGTGTCAGCGTTCGACAAGCACATTGCTCTGGGAGTGGTATGCTGTAGTCCTAAATCATTTCATGCCCACACAGTTCACAAAGCTGTTGGAAGAGGGTGGACTCAAATTGGCGGCCCTGGTCAGTGGTGATAGAAACTGGGCAGCCGAAGCACAAGATCCACATTAATAAAAGGGCTCAGGCTACTGCGTCGGCTGTGATAGTAGTGAGAGGAATTACCTCTACCCAGCGGGTAAACCTGTCAATGGTGGACAGTATGTAACGGAAGGGGCCCGAGGGGGATTAAGGGCCCGACAATATCGATGTGTATGTGATGGAATCTTCTTTTTGCCACATTGAACATACCCATGGGGGCTGCGCATGACGTCATACTTTTGCACACTGACAAGCCACAAACCCTCGCGTCCCACTGCGACATTGTTTTATCACCCCGGGCCAAACGAAATGCTCACATACCAGACGTGTGGTGGTCCGAATGCCATGGTGTGCCAAGTCGTGGATACTATTAAAAATGTCCTGTCTGAGAGGTGCCAGAATCACCGGACATATGTGTCCTATTGAAATGTCGCACCAGATGGGTGATGAAAACCCAGGAAGCATCCTTAACTCTAGTTTGAGTCCTGTTTTAACATAGGAGCGCAATGCAGTGAGTTCAGTGTCCTCTGTCTACAATTTAGGGAGTTCACTGAGGTCCAGTTGTGAAGATAAAACCGACACACAAGACAGAAAATCAGCGACAACATTGTCTGCCCCTCTGATGTAACTATGTTGTTCATAAACTGACATATGAGATCCATATGACGAAAACGTCTCGGGGACGAGTCCTTGCCTGAGTTACGGAAAGCGTACCCCAATGGCGTGTGGTCGGTAAATACCACGAGATGGTGACCTTCGATATCATCCTGGAAATATTTAATAGCGGCATAAATAGCAAACAGTTCCCAGTCGAAGGTCGACCATTTACGTTTGGAAGTGGACAGTTTGTGGGAGAAAAATCTGAGTGGCTGTACCACAGAACCCACAGATTGCTGAAGTACCACCCCCACTGCTGTATCACTCACGTCTGTATTAAGCGAGATGGGAGAATCAGGAATGGGGTGAACGAGCGTAACGGCTGTCTGTAAAGCTGACTTCGGTTATTGAATGCACAATGCGTATCTGGAGTCCATGTGACCACCCAAGACCCTAAAGTGTTTTTTCCTGCGAGAGCATCTGTCAGTGGGGCTTGTATTTTAGCAGCGTGGGGAATGTGTTTGCAGTAGTAATTTACCATTCCAAGGAAGCGGCGGAGGCCCTGAAAATCTTTAGGCAAAGGCACCGTACTAATGGCCTCGACCCATTTGGGTAGGGGGCAGATACCGTTGGCAGAAACCCCGTGGCCCAGAAAAGTGACACTAGTGCAGCGGATTTGTGAGGAAGAAAAAATTAACAAGTCATCCAGGTAGGCATATACAAAGTCCAGTTTTCCGACCAACGAATCGATGAACCGCTGCCACATCTGTGCAACATTTTTAAGACCGAATGGCATAAACAAATACTCGAACATCCTCCGGTGCCATTGGCAGTTGGTGATACGCCTTGTGACAGTCAATTACACTGAAAATTTGTGCCCCGTGCAGTTGGGAAGCAAAGTCTTGAATATTAAGGATGGGATAATTATCTAGAATTGTTCTGGTGTTAAGTGCCTGATAATCACCACAGAGACGGAAAGTGTTATCTTTCTTGGGCACCAAATGAATGGGTGCTGACCAACTACTAGAAGAAGGGTGAATAGTCTTATTATCTAAAAGTTTGTGAATAATAGCTTTGACATGTTTAAGTTTTTCTGGATTTAAACGCCTAGCCTTTGCACGTACCAGTGGGCCTTCTGTGGTATTGATTCTGTAGACAGTACCGTTGTTGATCGCGGACACCGAAGGGGGTGGTGGGCCTGCATCCGATGCACTACAATTAACCGCCAATGCACAAGCTTGTGTGTCCCAGGCCGGTGAGTCAGCAGGTGTGACAGTGATCCACTGGTAGTCCTTGTCGTAGAGCTTGGTAGGATCCTTGGTAGCGTCGCAGGCACAGCTTCTGTCCGGCAGTAGAAACGTCACGTGGCGTCAGCGGCAGGTGCGAGGAAACAGTGCAGGGGTTGGGGGTGTGGCCGTATGTGACAGCGTCCGTGAGCTTGGCTTGCACGGCAGGGATGCATAGGCAGAGGGCTTCATTGCTGTCTTGAAGTTCGTCATTGTGTGATCTAAGAGAGAGCACTGCAACAGCGGTTTCAGCTAGCTCACACAATAGAGTGGCGCTCTCAGATGAGAGGGAAGAGATACCTGAACCGGTGGTATGGTCTATCAAGTTAATGGTTAGTGTACCTCGTTGTAGATTGGGTGACATTGAGTGGGCTAAGAGAAAATCTACCCCAAGCACGGGTTCGTCCACATCCGCGATAATGAAAGTCCACTGTAAGGGGGTGTTAATATGCTCCAGTTCAAGGCTTAAATTAGTTATTCCATGACATTGAATCAGGGACTTACTGGCAGCTCAAAATATGGGGCAGGGCTAACGCTCAAATTTAATACCTGTGAACAAGGGTATCACACTAACCTCAGCCCCCATGTTGACTAGAAATGAAAGGCGAGACACTGTATCTTTCACATACAAGCATCTTGGTGCATGAGGTGAAGAAGTATTAAGTGACAGGCGTCTGTGCAGTGCACTGCAGCCCGTAACGCCTGAATTGGGTTGCATTATTAGTTTGGGAATGCGCATGGAGAACGACACTTCTTAGCTGCATCGCCAAATCGGGAAGGGAAGTAAGACCAACTGGGGTGGTGCGTGGCATCGTTCGTCATGCTAGCTGAGGTCGAAGTGGCAGTGGAGGGGGGCAACTTGTTTGCAGGTTCCTCCGGTGGTGGCATTGCAGTAGTACTGGTGTGAGAGGAGTAACGGCGAAGGCTGCCAGGCGGCGTTGGGACCGCGTGCATACGCGGAGTGAGTCGTGCATACTCTGTATCGCATGATGGAAGCTGCAGCGCAGGTGTGCCAACCTCTGAGGCTGGAGTATGCGGGGCAGACAGAATGTTGTATACCTGGTCTGTGATCTTCAGTTTGGCATCTAGTGGGGCTGAAGTCACATGGAGAAGTTGAATTTGAACTTCCAGAGGAAGTTTGAGCAACCAGATGGGCCAAAGTGTAACGTCTGGCATGTGATGTGTGCCTATCATGGTGCGGAGATGTCGCCATAGCTGCAACGGTGATCTGGAACCCAGTGATTCGTGACTGATGAGGCGGATAGCTTCCTCTGTCGATGTGGACAGTCACTCGAGGATGGTGCGTTGGGTGAATGCATGTTTGTCCATAGTGGGAGGCGAAGCCGCATTATCACAGATCAGGTCTAGTTCATCATGGAGGTGTCATAGTAGGCAAAGAAACTTCGAATTGTAGTCGGTGACGCCATGTAGCTGCAGCACGTGGTCGACCAAGGCAAACCATGTGTGTGGATGGTCCTTGCGAAGGGTGGTAGCTTCAGCCAACGGATGGGGAAGTCTTGACGTAACTGTTTATTAGAAACTGTCACTCCATGTCCATAGTTCTGCAGCCTAATTGGCTTGAGTGCAGTAGCAGTGTACCGGCTTCTGACACTGTCAGGCTGGCCGGTGTGGCCGTGCAGTTCTAGGTGCTTCAGTCTGGAACTGCGTGACCGCTACGGTCGCAGGTTCGAATCCTGCCTCGGGCATGGATGTGTGTGATGTCCTTAGGTTAGTTAGGTTTAAGTAGTTCTAAGTTCTAGGCAGCTGATGGCCTCAGAAGTTAAGTCCCATAGTGCTCAGAGCCATTTGAACTATTTGACACTGTCAGTGGCATGTAGCACAGTAGGTGTGGCTGGCTCGACCTTGGTAGAGAAATCAGTGAATCGTGCGTTCAACAAAGTAACACCAACAGGCGTAGAATGGACCGGCGCGGTAGAGTCGACCATAGTCGACCGATGTGCGGAGATGACGGAGTACAGTTTTCGGGCCCCTCCCCTACAGATGCTTTAAAAATGTTTGTTGAACACATGCGGTAGACGTGGCAGGAACGGCGTGTGCTGCCAGAAACACTCATAAAGTGGGCGCAGGTCGTGTGTGTGTGTGGGGGGGGGGGGGGGAGTTGGTAGGGGGGGGGGGGAGGGTCTGGTGCAAACTGTGGGGTTCCAGAATAAACATGAAATTTCCCATCTTGGGCATCCGGCTTGATTTGTACCGCCACTGATTCGGGTGGAAAGTTCACGCTGGCACTTGGGAAACCTGCAAACATAGTCACTGGGGTTTGAGCGCATTGTGTCGGCCGTTGTTGAGCACTTGGACCATGTGTGTAAACTTTCACGCATGGCTACAGACTGCTGCAAAGAGCTTGACAAAACTAAGATATTACACGCGACTTGGTCGATATAGTCACCACAAGCCAAGGGGGAGTAGGATGTCAAACCGCTGACTGGGAACAGGAGAGGCAGGGGAGGACATTTTAATTTCCACTGTTCCCATTATAGGTTTGATGGCTTCCATTACAAAATATACACCTCTGAATTCCACACAGTGAAATACAGTGATGTGCCATAGAAGAATGTTGTGTGAAGAGGTCTGGCACTGCACTTTATAACACTTAAGACCAAATAAAATGTCTTACATTTCCTTGAACATATATCTTTCATATATCAAACTCCTCAGATAGATGTGTACTAAAAAATGAAATTATTTCTGACAAATTCCTATCTGAAACACTTGGAAGGGGGTGGGCGGGGGTGCCACTATCAAGTTGTTGTCCCAGTTCAAAAATATCGTAGATCTAGGTCTGCATAAATTACAGCACAACTATTTTTAAATAACAATGTAGGAAACAGGAATTAGGTGCAAGCAATATTTACACATATTCAGAAATGATGTTACTATGTTATGTAATCTTTACACAGCTTCTACATTAGCTTTGTTTCTGTGGGTGGAGTTTTAAGTGCAAAAATGTATCCCATGTTTTGTATGACATTCCATGAAGATTACTCCACAAACAGACTTTTACTCTTACGTTTTTCACTAACTTGTATACACAGCAATTATACTTTCTATTAGAAACAGCAAAATAAAGGCTAGCAATTGGTAACAGGGTGAAGAAGGTCTTTATAAAGGACAATTAAAAAGTTTCTGTTTAAAGCCTGTACAGTCCCTAAGTGGTATTCAAATGAGGCAAAATCACAGTGAGCTTTTAGGCAATCATCCCATTAATGCACCAGGTTCAAGATACCCAGTTATTAAAACAGTATGTGCTTCTGTGTGAAGAAGTCTGTCACTGCCTGTTGCACATTCTCATCTGACAGGAATTGGCCTTTTGTAAGGGGCTGAAGGCATGGTATTCACTTGGGGAGTGCTCAAGTTCCTCTCCCACTTGAGTTGACTGGCCTCCAAGATCAACAGGTGTTTTGTACCAAACTGTGACCAGCACACAATAGTGCTCTTTGACATACTAACTGCCCGACACAATTCTTCATGTTCTGAGGGATGTCTACTAGCATTTGAACTTTGGCATCCAAGAAAAGAATAACAGCACATTGGATGTACCTGGAGGCATTTTTTTGTAATTGTGTTGCCCTAGTTCACATTTCTGCATTTACCATGCTTGTGCCAGAAAGACACAAATGATACACTAATCCTTTGTCTATATGTCAATGCTTACATATCTACTCTGGGATCATGCTAAATTGCATACACACCACAGCAACACCCACAAATTGAATCTTTCTGGTCACCCCTTACATGTTACAAATTGTGCAGTCTTGTATTCCTTATGTAAACAATATTTTTGATTGACATTGTCTCCCAGGCTGCAAATATTTTAAAGAAGAGAATGTGCTGCATATAGGGAGAAAAATCAAAGCTATAAAATAATATGTGAGGATGGTCTGAAAAGTTCTTGGTCTGATAGAGAAAATGACAATTTATGCTTTCTAAGAAGTTTTATTTCTCAACATAACCTCCCATAATATCAATACATAAAATCCAACAGAGTTTCAATGCCATTATAAGCTCTCTGCAGCATGCCTCTGGAGGTGCTGGAAAGTACCAATCTACAACCACAATGGCTTCTTGGCTGGACAAAATTCGTTGATAAGTGTGGAAGTTCTTCAGTTTTGAGAATAGATGGAAGTCTGAGGGAACTAAATCCGTAAAACAGGGTGGATGTTGCAGTACTTGATAGTGGAAATCCCTCAATTGCTCCACTGCCAAGATACTTTTGAGGACAGGTGCATTTTGCCAGTGGAAGATGATATTTTTTTTCTTTAAGCTGGCTCATTTTTCATGAATAATTGAATCTGGTTTCATCAAAAGCTGAGAATAGTATGCTCCAATTATCGTTTTGCCCTTTTCAAGATAGTCAATCAACAATATTTCTTTTGCATCCCAAAATATTGACGGCATGGTCTTTCCACCAAACAGCACTCTCCATGCCTTCTTTGGAGCTGAAGAACTGGCTTTAATCCACTACATAGACTGCTGTCTGGATTTGCATGTGTAGTGGTGAGTCCATGTTTCATCCACAGTCACATATTGATGCAAAAAGTCCCTTCAGTTTGTCTTAAAATACACCAAACTCTTTTTGACTAGAGTAGTGCAAAAGAATTGTGATCCACAATGAGCACATGCAGCACCCACTTTGTGCAAAGCTTTCTCAAGTTCAAGTCCTGGTGCAAGATGCAACCAACATATTCGTTTGATATCCATAGAGGACCATCAATTTAATGCATCTGTATAAATTGACCTTTAAAACCTGTACCATGCACTTTGTTGATTCCCAGTGTGATTGCATGTGGATTAGCTTAGACACTTCCATGGCTATGTTTAAATAATATCCACCCATTTCTTCAAGGTGGAAATTGAAGGTGAAGAGCCACCAAAAACATTTACAAGCCACAAATGAATTTCAGTTCAAATCAAATCTTTTTTACAGAGCATTTAATTACTATATGATACTCAACTGTTTTCCATTTTCAACATCACTACCACAACTCCTTCAAATGATTGCCTATAGTCCATTGACACCTGGAATTACTTGCAGTTTTATATGGCATCTACTAATATGTGTACCAACATAAGGGGAAAAAATCATGTGAGTAGTGCCGTGATTTCTGAGAAAGATCAAGAACTTTTCAGCAGCCCACCTATATTAGTCCTTGAAGAGACATTTGTTATCTGTCTTAGAATTTAAGCGCATGTGATCTTTCTGAATAACGAATATTTCATTCATTGAAATTATCAAAACTGAACTCTGCCCAAACAAGCCATGAATGCCCAACAGTACTGACCAGCTGCCATGTCATCCTCAGCCCACAGGCATCACTGGATGCAGATATGGAGGGGCATATGGTTAGCACACCACTCTCCAGGCTGTATATCAGTTTAAAAGACCAGAGCAAGTAGCTCCTCAGTTTTCCTCACAGGGGCTGAGTGCACCTCACTTGCCAACAGTGCTTTGCAAATTGAATGGTCACCCATCAAACTGCTAGCCCAGCCTGACAGCACTTAACTTTGGTGTCTGATGGAGACTGGTATTACAACTGTGGCGAGGCTGTCAGCTCCATTGAAATAATTTCATAAAGAATATTTGTATCTTGGTAAGTACTACTGTAAACCATGACAATAAGAACTAAACCTGTGTTGGAATTTTGCAATTTAATGTAGCAGTCATATGCAGATTTGGTGGAAAAAGGAAACAAAAACAGTATTTGTGTCAGGAGTGATACCAAGAAAAGAGAATCTCTTACACTGTGCTACATTTAGTCATCCATTTCCTCGCCATTAGATTAAAAAATGTTAAAAAAACACAATGCTTAGTCAGAATCTACTTTCTTCTTCTTTTCTGGCACTAAAGCACATGAAGTGTTCAGGCTGTGTTGACCACCTGTTTCCTGCAATCCTCTCTCTATTTTGTGAGATTCCTCCAGTTCCATACTCCTAACTCTCTCAGATCCATCTCTACATCATCCACTAATTGCAGTCTTTGTTTCCCCAGTGAGCAGCTACCCTCTACCTTTGCAATCAGCACCATATTTGGCACTCACAGTTATTCCTTTCTCTGCACATACTCCAATACTCCAACTGCTGTAACCTTCATGCCTTTATATTTACATGACTGGTGGATTTTTATAGAGTTCACGCAGTTCTGCATTGGTCCAAATTCTCCAAGCATCATTTTCATATACTCCCCCATATATCTTGCAGAGCAGGGAAGATGGGATAAAGTGCCCACTCTAAATGAAATTGAATTTTCATGAAACCTTGACTATTAACAGGATCTTGTGGCACATACATCTTGAATCTGTGTACTTTAAGGTGTCACAATAAATATTTATAGCTAAGGTGAAAGTATGTTTTATAGGATGTATAAATGTTTTTTCTGAATGCTTACATAATGGCCACTTTTTCCTACCTAACCGGGAAAAGTAGCAAGTCCTTTGTCACCATTCCCAAATAGAATGATTAGTTTAAAAATATGGGCAGGCTTATAGTTTTTATTTCACTATTGATTATTATTAGGGGAACAATAATACAAATTAGAAAAAACATGTTGCAATACATTGTTAGCACACAAAGGCCAGTAAATGAGAAGAATTAATCATTTCTAATGATGTAAACAGAGAAATCAATGACTAACTGTTGTTGTTGTTGTTGTGGTCTTCACTCCTGAGACTGGTTTGATGCAGCTCTCCATGCTACTCTATCCTGTGCAAGCTTCTTCATCTCCCAGTACCTACTGCAAACTACATCATTCTGAATCTGCTTAGTGTATTCATCTCTTGGTCTCCCTCTACGATTTTTACCCTCCACACTGCCCTCCAATGCTAAATTTGTGATCCCTTGATGCCTCAAAACATGTCCTACCAACTGATCCCTTCTTCTAGTCAAGTTGTGCCACAAACTTCTCTTCTCCCCAATCCTATTCAATACTTCCCCATTAGTTACGTGATCTACCCACCTTATCTTCAGCATTCTTCTGTAGCACCACATTTCGAAAGCTTCTATTCTCTTCTTGTCCAAACTATTTATCGTCCATGTTTCACTTCCATACATGGCTACACTCCATACAAATACTTTCAGAAACGACTTCCTGACACTTAAATCTATACTCGATGTTAACAAATTTCTCTTCTTCAGAAACGATTTTCTTCCCATTGCGAGTCTACATTTTATATCCTCTCTACTTCGACCATCATCAGTTGTTTTGCTCCCCAAATAGCAAAACTCCTTTACTACTTGAAGTGTCTCATTTCCTAATCTAATCCCCTCAGCATCACCCGATTTAATTTGACTACATTCCATTATCCTCGTTTTGCTTTTGTTGATGTTCATCTTATATCCTCCTTTCAAACCACTGTCCATTCCGTTCAACTGCTCTTCCAAGTCCTTTGCTGTCTCTGACAGAATTACAATGTCATCGGCGAACCTCAAAGTTTTTACTTCTTCTCCATGAATTTTAAAACCTACTCCGAATTTTTCTTTTGTTTCCTTTACTGCTTGCTCAATATACAGATTGCATAACATCGGGGAGAGGCTACAACCCTGTCTCACTCCTTTCCCAATCACTGCTTCCCTTTCATGCCCCTCGACTCTTATAACTGCCATCTGGTTTCTGTACAAATTGTAAATAGCCTTTCGCTCCTTGTATTTTACCCCTGCCACCTTCAGAATTTGAAAGAGAGTATTCCAGTTAACGTTGTCAAAAGCTTTCTCTAAGTCTACAAATGCTAGAAACATAGGTTTGCCTTTCCTTAATCTTTCTTCTAAGATAAGTCGTAAGGTTAGTATTGCCTCACGTGTTCCAACATTTCTATGGAATCCAAACTGATCTTCCCCGAGATCCACTTCTACCAGTTTTTCCATTCGTCTGTAAAGAATTCGCATTAGTATTTTGCAGCTGTGACTTATTAAACTGACAGTTCAGTAATTTTCACATCTGTCAACACCTGCTTTCTTTGGGATTGGAATTATTATATTCTTCCTGAAGTCAGAGGCTATTTCGCCTGTTTCATACATCTTGCTCACCAGATGGTAGAGTTTTGTCATGACTGGCTCTCCCAAGGCCATCAGTAGTTCTGGTGGAATGTTGTCTACTCCCGGGGCTTTGTTTCGACTCAGGGCTTTCAGTGCTCTGTCAAACTCTTCACGCAGTATCTTATCTCCCATTTCATCTTCATCTACATCCTCTTCCATTTCCATAATATTGTCCTCAAGTACATCGCCCTTGTATAGACACTCTATATACTCCTTCCACCTTTCTGCCTTCCCTTCTTTGCTTAGAACTGGGTTGCCATCTGAGCTCTTGATATTCATACAAGTGGTTCGCTTCTCTCCAAAGGTCTCTTTAATTTTCCTGTAGGCAGTATCTATCTTACCCCTAGTGAGACAAGCCTCTACATCCTTACATTTGTCCTCTAGCCATCCCTGCTTAGCCATTTTGCACTTCCTGTCGATCTCATTTTTGAGACGTTTGTATTCATTTTTGCCTGCTTCGTTTACTGCATTTTTATATTTTCTCCTTTCATCAATTAAATTCAATATTTCTTCTGTTACCCAAGGATTTCTATTAGCCCTCATCTTTTTACCTACTTGATCCTCTGCTGCCTTCACTACTTCATCCCTCAGAGCTACCCATTCTTCTTCTACTGTATTTCTTTCCCCCATTCCTGTCAATTGTTCCCTTATGCTCTCCCTGAAACTCTGTACAACCTCTGGTTCTTTCAGTTTATCCAGGTCCCATCTCCTTAAATTCCCACCTTTTTGCAGTTTCTTCAGTTTTAATCTGCAGTTCATAACCAATAGATTGTGGTCAGAATCCACATCTGCTCCTGGAAATGTCTTACAATTTAAAACCTGGTTCCTAAATCTCTGTCTTACCATTATATAATCTATCTGATACCTGTCAGTATCTCCAGGGTTCTTCCATGTATTCAACCTTCTTTCATGATTCCTGAACCAAGTGTTAGCTATGATTAAGTTGTGCTCTGTGCAAAATTCTACCAGGCGGCTTCCTCTTTCATTTCTTAGCCCCAATCCATATTCTCCTACTACATTTCCTTCTCTCCCTTTTCCTACTGACGAGTTCCAGTCACCCATGACTATTAAATTTTCGTCTCCCTTCACTACCTGAATAATTTCTTTTATCTCGTCATACATTTCATCAATTTCTTCATCATCTGCAGAGCTAGTTGGCATATAAACTTGTACTACTGTAGTAGGTGTGGGCTTTGTGTCTATCTTGGCCACAATAATGCGTTCACTATGATGTTTGTAGTAGCTAACCCGCAATCCTATTTTTTTATTCATTTTTAAACCTACTCCTGCATTCCCCCTATTTGATTTTCTATTTATAAATCTGTAATCACCTGACCAAAAGTCTTGTTCCTCCTGCCACCAAACTTCACTAATTCCCACTATATCTAACTTTAACCTATCCATTTCCCTTTTTAAATTTTCTAACCTACCTGCCTGATTAAGGGATCTGACATTCCACGCTCCGATCCGTAGAATGCCAGTTTTCTTTCTCCTGATAACGACGTCCTCTTGAGTAGTCCCCACCCGGAGATCCGAATGGGGGACTATTTTACCTCCGGAATATTTTACCCAAGAGGACGCCATCATCATTTAATCATACAGTAAAGCTGCATGTCCTCGGGAAAAATTATGGCTGTAGTTTCCCCTCGCTTTCAGCCGTTCGCAGTACCAGCACAGCAAGGCCGTTTTGGTTAATGTTACAAGGCCAGATCAGTCAATCATCCAGACTGTTGCCCCTGCAACTACTGAAAAGGCTGCTGCCCCTTTTCAGGAACCACATGTTTGTCTGGCCTCTCAACAGATACCCCTCCGTTGTGGTTGCACCTACGGTACGGCTGGCTGTATCACTGAGGCACGCAAGCCTCCCCACCAACGGCAAGGTCCATGGTTCATGGGGGAAGAATGACTAACTATGGGTTGCTATTTCTGTCTAACTTATTCACAATTTATCGACTCAGAAACAATTTTAAGTCATAGAAAATATTTTCACATGAAATTGTCATCACCTTCATCATATCCAGCACACATTTCATGATCTCAGAACGTACAGCTTTGATATCTTCCCCCAACCTTCCCTTTTTTTATATCTAGAAAAAGCTTCCTTCCAGTAAAAGCAGTCTGTGTCACTATCCTCATCAGTGAAAGTTTCTTCTTGAAAAAGTTTCCTTCTAGCAGAAGCACACTCAGCATTTGATCTCACTGTAGCTTCTTAAATTTATTTTGTGTTGCCTTACATTGTAGAATATTGGCCTTATCTATTTCTTTCTTTTCAAGCTTCCTTTTTTCCATTAAAAGCTCTTCATCTTTCTTTCTTTCTTTTGGCTTCATCCAATGCATTTTTTTTTTATAAATGCTTGAAGTAATTATGACAGTCTTTACTTTTTTACTCCTAGTTTGTCTTTGATTCACACTTTGTTTCTTAGGCAAAGGTTTTACCTTCTTTGGGCTTATGTGGAACCTACCTGTTTGATACTGAGAGGGACATTCTTCAGAGGATGGAAACTGAGGGGTACCTTGAGGCTTATCACCTATAATCTGAGGGCAGCCTACACTTGAAGACAGCTCATAAATTAATTCCGGAAATGAACTCATAGGATTATTTGAAGAATATAAAACAGATTGGTGTCCAGAGGAACCAGCACTTGCAGAAGATACAGCAGTTTCACAATGAGAAGAACCAATATTTGAACAAGGCACAGTATTAGTGTCCAAAGGAATATCAGTAGCCACAGCTGCAGTATAGTCCTCATTGGTAAATATGTTAGGTGGTGGTGGCTCTGAGCACTATGGGACTCAACATCTGAGGTCATCAGTCCCCTAGAACTTAAAACTACTTAAACCTAACTAACCTAAGGACATCACACACATCCATGACTGAGGCAGGATTCGAACCTGTGACCGTAGCGGTCACTCGGTTTCAGACTGAAGCACCTAGAACCACTCGGCCACATCAGCCGGCAAATATGTTAGGGTCTAGAGGAAAAATTCCACACTTTCTAAAGCCATCGAACAGTCACTGGAATGGCTGCATGAAGAAATGCTTCACCCAAGACTGCACTCATTTCAAACTGTGTAATAGCTCCTCTTGGATTATTGCAAAGAAATTTTTCACAGGCTTGCACATAGAAGGTTTGAAAAGGAGACATGAATGCGACATCAGAAGGTTGGAGCTTGTGGCCACAGTGTGGGGGAAAGCGGGCAAGAGTTGTATGACTTTTTCTGGCCTTATCAATGAAACCTATGTTCTTAGTGTGGGTAAAGTGACCATCTAAGATTAGAGGAACTGGATATTGAGCAACTGCATCTGCATGTTTTAAAAATGTTCAAACCAATCCAAAAAGCCTTCACTTTGCATCCACCCACTAGGGTGGCAAGCAAATTCTGTTCCTGGTGGAGCCCCATAAGTTCAGTCCTCATTCTTCACCTAGAGAAGAATACAAAAGGAGGAATGAAATTCCCTCCTGCAGATATACACACTACAGAGGTCAACAGCAAACCTCTGTCAGCTGAAGTAGCCACACTGACTTGTTGTACTCCTTTGAGCACAAACACTTTGCTGATCTTGGTCTGAACTGTCAAAAGACAAGTTTCATCAACATTATAAATATGATGAGCAGAATGAAACTGTTCATCTTGCAATGTTTTAAGGATGTAAAAAAAAGCTGTCTATGTTCACCTTGTTAAATGCTTGTGCTCTGGCCATAGAGGTAGATTCAGGCTTCGTAACACTAAGACTAATATTAGGATGCTGTTCCCTACTGCACACCACCCAGTCATTACCTGCCATTTCATACCCTTTGTTAAATGATGTAGTATTTTGTTATGCTCTGCCAACTGAAATGCTAATCACCACAGGTCATTAACTGTAATTCCTTAAAAGCAATTTTCCATTCCCAAAATGTGATTAAGAATTTCTTGCTCTTGTTCTCCACTGAACAGTCTTTAAGCTGCCAATAACCTTTTTACTGTCAACTGCACCTCTGTTTTTCCCTATCACTCTTTGTTTTGTGTATTACGTGGAATATTGAATTGTTTTGTCACTGCTGAAAAAGGCAAGTTATCATTCTTTACTGCTTCACTTGCCATTTGCATTGCAGCAGGACCCCATGTTTGTTGCCCTGTTTTCTAAATGTATTTTCTTGATATCTTTAAGCTCTTGCAAACCCTTGCAGAAGGGCTGAATAATGGATATTGGTTTTTTGTATAAAACAGTTTGTAATGTTTTAATTTCAGTTGTTATACTATGCATAAAATATGGAATTAGTTATTTCTCACTGGGATAAATGGATTTAAAATGGTCAGAATAGTGACCATCCATCAGTAAAAGTGGCCACCTTGGCTACTTTTCCCAACATGTAGTGTGATTAGTTTTCCCAGTGAGATACAGTGTTTGTCCCAGTGGTTCACAAACAAAACAATACAACCAAAGACAATGACAGTGAGTTATATTTGTAAGCCAAAAAGCACTGCTTGATCCGTGATATCACAAAAACCAATTGCTCTACATAAAAATGAAGCAACTAAAGTAATAAGAGTGATTTACCTTACATCAAAAAATCAAAAAACCCACACATTTTCATGGAAAGGTGTTGATTACTCCTAGTCTGTCCACTTCTTGGTGGTAAACAGCACTACTGAAGACATCAAATAAGCAGTGGCTACTTTTCCCAACCTGTCACTTTGCCCCTCTTTCCCCTATTTTGTGTTCCCATGGATCCAAAACATTTCTGACCTACTGAGTTATTGTCCATATATCCAACCCATATGTAAGAACTGTTTTATAATCATTTTGTGAACTGTAATCTTCAGCTATCTTCAAATGTTGGATGATTGAAAGATGTTCCAGAAGCTGTAATAGTACCTGTTACCAGAAGATATTCTTACCTTTATCTCTGTTGATACCATACAGTTGAAAATAGTACCATCTGTTATGTCTGGCAGTTTCTACGTGACAGCCTCCAGAGCCAAGTTAAATAATATTAGTGATGCAGAATCTCATTGCTTGAGTTATTGAAAGATTAGGAAATTATTGGAATATTTGAGATTAACTATTTTGCAGTTGGGGTTGCTTAGGGGCATTTTCACGAGTCTTATTAGCTTCGGTGGTATTCTCAGCTCCTGTAAAGCCTTAAAGAGATTGTTTCTGTTGACACTGTCATAGGCTGCTTTAAAATCCACATACAGCTGATGCACCATTATATCATTCTTGTAACACTTTTCCATTATTAATCTAGGGTGAACATCTGATCTGTAGGTGTTCTTTCCTTCCTGAAACCGCAAAGATATTCCACAGTCTTGGCTCCTGCATGTGTTCATAGTTTCTTTTTCAGTATCCTATCCAGTATTTTCTATCCAGCATACACCAGTCATGTGCTCTATAGTTATTGCAGTTTGTTCTGTCAGTCTCTTCATGTATTGTATAATGAATGGATAAGTTCCAGTTTGTAGCCATTTTTTCAGTTCTCCATAATTTCCTAACCACTTCCTGAATTTTCTTTAGTATCTCTGTACCACTATACTTGAAAATTTTACTTGGTGTCTTATCCACTCCCACAATACTGTAGGGGCTCATCTCCTTAACAGCTATGGTCACTTCTTTCAACATTGGTTCCTCTTCATCATCATTGCTACCAACTTATTCCACCTATTCCTCTTCTTCAGATTCCTGGATTTCCCCAGATTTCAATTGGTCTTTAAAATATTCTTACCATCTTTCTTTGATATTAGTTTCACCTCCAGTCAGCTTACCTTCTTTATCCCTGCACGTAATTTGTCTGAGACTGACATCCTTGTTTTATTTCTTTTATTCCCTTACACATTTTATAACGTCCTTTTCACTTCTACTGTCCTTGATTTCTCTCAATCTATTTTTCTGAAATTCTGTCTCTTTCCTTCTGCAAATAGTTTTTGCTTTCTGCTTCATTTCTTCATAATGTAGTCTGGCAGCCCTTGTATCTTAATGGAGTATCTTCTTCCTTGAACTATTGCATTCCTCAATAGCCATCTCACACTCATCATTGTACCATTCACTTCAACTTACTCTGTTTTCCAGTTCCAGCTTGATCTCCATCATCTGTTGTATTGTTCTTTCCACCAGCTCCCTCTGCTTTTTAGGGATAACATCCTCCCCAACAGCAAATGCTCTCATAGCTTCATCCATTTCTCTTTGAAATTTTGCTCTTTCCCTTTCATTGGTGATGATGGTTCCACACTAAATACATAGTTAGTTATTTAGTAAGTTACATGCTCCATAGATCATTTGAATGATTATTTTATCAAAATGATGTAGAATGAGTAATTTTAGAGGATATGTGTACATGATTATTGTTAACATTATGGAAAACATTATCATTTCATTCCTGCTCATGCAGATACACATTTTAATATATATATATATATATATATATATATATATATATATATATATATATATATATATATATATATATATATATATATATATATATATATAGAGGGAAACATTCCACGTGGGAAAAATATATGTAAAAACAAAGATGATGTGACTTACCGAACGAAAGCGCTGGTAGGTCGATAGACACACAAACAAACACAAACACACACACAAAATTCAAGCTTTCGCAACAAACTGTTGCCTCATCAGGAAAGAGGGAAGGAGAGGGAAAGACGAAAGGATGTGGGTTTTAGGGGAGAGAGTAAGGAGTCATTCCAATCCCGGGAGCGGAAAGACTTACCTTAGGGGGAAGAAAGGACGGGTATACACTCGCACACACACACATATCCATCCGCATATACACAGACACAAGCAGACATTGTTGTCTGCTTGTGTCTGTGTATATGCGGATGGATATGTGTGTGTGTGCGAGTGTATACCCGTCCTTTTTCCCCCCTAAGGTAAGTCTTTCCGCTCCCGGGATTGGAATGACTCCTTACCCTCTCCCTTAAAACCCACTTCCTTTCATCTTTCCCTCTCCTTCCCTCTTTCCTGACGAAGCAACCGTTTGTTGCGAAAGCTAGAATTTTGTGTGTATGTTTGTGTTTGTTTGTGTGTCTATTGACCTGCCAGCGCTTTTGTTTGGTAAGTCTCATCACTTTCTTTCTTTTTAGATATATTTTTTCCACGTGGAATGTTTCCCTCTGTTATATATATATATAATTTTTTTTTCTACCAGTTTTTAAGTAGAAATTTTTTCAATGGAATAGTAGAATTTGTCCAGGGGAAGTGATTTTAAATTAGATTTAAAATTTGCTTCACTACATGTCAGAAATTTTATGTTATTGGGCAGCTTTATCAATGTGTAATACAGGTTATTTTTGCATATAGTGTTGTCAGTATGTACATCACTATTCTTCTCAAATTGTGATGGATTATTTATGACATACTTCATTGGTGAAAATATATACACCGATGGTGTAGTTGAATTGTGCAGCTCCTTGAAGAGGTACTTACATGACACCAGTAGGTAAACACCACACTTTTGTGCAATCAATACTTTCTTTCTAAGTGATGAGTTTCCCCAGAAAATTATTCTGTACGACACTGTTGAGTGAAAATGTGCAAAATATGTCAGGAGATTGCTATGTTTGTTTCCAAGATTAGCAATTATATGAAGCTCAAAAATAGCTGAACTTAATTGTTTGAGAAGATTCCAGTTCTAGTTTCCATCCATATCCGTGCCCAGACATTTGGGGCATTCTGCCTGCTTACTGACTCCTGCTCCTGTGCTACATCTATTGTTGGTTTGACTCTATTTGTTGTACAGAACCGAATGTAGTGAGTATTTTTTTCAGAATTTAGGGAGAGTCCATTTTCAGAGAATCACTTAGTCATTCATTGGAAAATATAGTTTACCAACTCTTCTGTTGCTTTCTCTCTAATGGTATTTATTATAACATTAGTACTGCCTACAAAAGTACCAGTTTTTCTTGTTGAATGGTAAGCGGAAGTTCAATCACATATATAGGGAATAGAAGTAGACCCAAAATTGAACCCTGTGGGACTCCCTTTGTGATTTTACCCCAGTCACTAAAGTTTTCTACCTTTCTGACATTGTCTCAATTATCCAGCACAACCTTTTGCATTCTGTTTGTCAGGAATTATTCAAATCATCTGTGTGTAAAGCCCTCAGTTCCATAAAACTTGAGATTTTCTAAGAGATCTTCAGAATCAAAAGCCTTGGAGAGATCACAAAAAATACCAACTGGTGATACTATTTAAGGCTTCTACTATTCGATGAGTGAATGTATGAACAGTATTCCTAGTTGAGCAACATTTCTGGAACTGTGATCATCATCATCATCTTGGAGAGTTTCCAGCCTCTGGCCAGGTCTGTTTGCAACATAAGCCTCTCCATCATCTTCTGTCTTGCTACCATCTCTCTGTCTTCACCTTGGTCCAGTCTTCTCATTTCTTCTGAACGCATTCCTCCACTCCCTTCAGCCAAGTGTCTCTTGGTCTTCTTCTTGGTCCCTTTCCTTCCAGTTTCATCTCGTGTATCCTCCTGGGTATACTCTTCTCCTCCATTCATTTAATATGTCCATACCATCTCAGCCTTGATTCCTCTATCTCTTCCTGTGGTGGTTCCACCCTCATTAAGTCTCTGATACTCTCATTTCTTAACCTGTCTCTCTTTGTCACTCCAATACTGTTCCTCAAGAATTTAATCTCACTAGACTGTACTTTTCTTTTCTCTCTTCCTTTCATAACACAAGTTTTGGATGCATATGTCAGGATCAGGACATGATATGACCGTGAGCTGGCCACTGTGGTTGACCAGTTTTGGGCACTTCAGTCTGGAACCACATGACCACTACAGTCACAGGTTTGAATCCTGCCTTGGGCATGGATGTGTGTGATGTCTTTAGGTAAGTTAGGTTTAAGTAGTTCAAAGTTCTAGGGGACTGATGACCTCAGATGTTGAGTCCCATTGTGTTCAGAGCCATTTGAACTATTTTTTAATGACCGGGATATAATCTTTTTACTGATCTGGGGTACATCCTTGCTCCGTATCAGGCTACTGACACTCTTCCAAAATGCTTCTGCTTTTCTCCCCTGCTTGTATAGTTCCCTGGCATTTTTTCAGTTTTCCTGTATCAGGCTTCCGAGGTACTTGAAACACTCTATTCTCCTCAATTGTTCCTCACCAATTGTTATTCCAGTCCTTCATCTCTCCTTTGCTCTTGTTGTGATAATCATATCACTCTTACTTATACTAAATTTCATCCTGTTCTTGTTCTGTTCATTTCCATACATCCAGCTGCTCTTGTACTTCCTACTCCTTATTCTCCCAAATCATTAGATCATCAATCATCTGCAAACACCACAGCTTTCATCTTCCTTTATCAATTACTTGTGCTACTGAAGTCATTATATCATCTATCACTACAATGAAGAATAATGGTGGAAGTGCACTTCCCTGCCTCAAGCCATTCTTCTGTTCAATCCAAGCTGATCTCTCTCCTCACACTTTCACACAGCTCACATTTCCATGGTACATTTCCCTTATCCTCCAAATAATCTGTTTTGCTACTCCTCTGTTCTGCAGGGCCTTCGACACTTTGCTTCTACGTACACTATCATATGCTTTTTCAATGTTCAGGAAGGTCATTAGTAGATCTATTCCATATTCATAATGTTTTGCCTACAATTGTCTTATAGCAAAACTTAGATCCACTGCGGACATTCCTGTTCTGAAGCCATGTTTCTCTTCTCTCATCCCTCCTTCTAATTTTGCCGAGTTTGTGCTTCCAAAATTGCTCAAAAATCTTTCCACAATGACTCATCAGTGTTATCTCCCAATAGTTCTTGCACTCTTTTCTATTTCCCTTCTTAAAGAGTGGGACAATTATTTCCTTCCTCCAGTCTTCGGGGATCACCTTCTGTCTGCGCACAATTTTCATTTCTCGATATAGCCATTGTATCCCCACCTCTCCTGCTGCTCTTACTATTTCTACACTTAGCACACCCAGACCTGGTGACTTCCCACCCTTCATCTTGCCCAATGGCTCTCCCACTTCTCCCCATGTAAGGTCTTTTTCTATTTTCTGTTCCTCCTGTTTTTTCTCCTTGGCTTGTTCCTGCTCATCCAGGTCTCCATTTGGGTTCCGCAGTTCTTCAGAATACCCCTTCTACATAATCTTGAGTTCCTCCTTATTCTCTACATCTTGGCCACTTTTGTTCACCATTCGGGCATAATCTGTTGCACCATTACTTTTAGTCATCCCATATAACACCTTTTTTGAACTTTCACTATCAAAAATGGTTCAAATGGCTATAAGCATTACTGGATTTAACATCTGAGGTCATCAGTCCCCTTGAATTAGAACTACTTGAACCTAACTAACCTTAGGACATCACACACATCCATGCCTGAGGCAGGATTCGAACCTGCGACCATAGCAGCAGCGCGGTTCCGGACTGAAGTGCCTAGAACCGCTCAGCAACAGTGGCCGGCTCCTTCACTATCCTCTTCCATCATTCTGGTCCACTGTTCCATCCACTTCCTTCTCTCCTCCCCCACCACTCTTTTTCCTTCTTTCTTTCTTGCTTGCTTATCTTCTTCTGTACCATATCCTTTGTGTTATCATTCCACCAGGGTGTTTCTTTCCATCTCTTTTCGTTATTCGTCATCCCATACATTACTTCCACCGCACTTACTAATGTTCCCTTGAATCTACCCCATTCCTCTTCTACCATTTTTGGTTCATGCTTTGTGATGCTTTCCTTTACTACTTGTAGGTACTGTATCCTGCTTTCTTCCTCCGTCAACTTCCGTACCCTTATACATCTTTCCTGGTTTTCTGCCTCTTTATTATCCTTAGTCCCTCTCAGGTTTAACACCAGCAATTGGTGGCCACCATCCAAGGCCTCTGATAGTATTACCTTAATGTCGATGATGTTCCTATTCATCTCATTATCATACAGGAAGTAGTCAACTATCGACTTTCTCTTTAAGTCTTGACTGTACCAGGTAATCTTGTGGCTCTTTCTTTTCCTGAACCAACCAGCAAACCATTCCTTTGACAGAACTCCAATAGCATTTCACCTACCTCACTTCAGCAGCCCCAACCCTCTGGTCCAAGCACACATTCACAGCCTTGTCTTTCTCTTCCAACATGTGCATTTAAATCCCCTATTACTATCACATTCTTCCTTTCCATCTGCTTCTGCATTTCCTCTTCAGACTCTTGCTTCTCCTCAGAAGTGCAACCCACCTCCAGTGCATACACTTCTATTGCCTCTATAGTTAGTTTTAGTTTTATTTTACATTTTTAATTTTTCATAATAATTGTTGTAGTCTATGATTTATGTTGGGGTTCTGTCTCTATTTTACACTACTCATGTTATCACTGTTACTATGGACGTGTGTTGTTTAGAGTAACTGATATTATTATTTTACCTGTTTTCCTTATTTATAATGTGAATTAAATTTTCTATATACTTTTTGCCCTTTAGGTTGGTTTGTTCATTCAGTAAATCCGTTGGGTTGCTGTATGCATGTGAATATAACTCTATTCCCTCAAGGACGTTCAGCTATGTTCCCTTTTTCATAATATGGAGGATTTCTAGTGCTTCGTTTAGGGGTTTTACATAGTGTTTCTCTGCTTGTAAATGTTGAAAAAATGTAGATGAGTTGTTTTCACTTTCTCTTGTGTGTGCTTTCTATCTAATTATCAAGTTTCTACTAGTTTGCCCTATGTAGAATTTTTGACATGTGCTACACGAAATTTTGTAAATGCAGGGATCGTTGTGTATGTGAATTTTTGAGCTGCATTTGTGAATTCTGTGTTTGAGGCTGTGAGTGTTTTGAAATGAAAATGTGATGTTGGTTTTGTTGAATAATTTGTGGATTTTGTTCCATAAGTTTCCTAGGTAGGTCATGGTAACGTATTTTGCTTTCTTCTTTTTCATTGTGTGTATGCTTAGTGTTATTTCTTTATGTATATTGTGCCTTTCTGATTGTGTTTTATTGTGGTATAATTGTGTTACAATTTTGTGGTCATAATCGTTTTGCGGGGCTACGTATTCTAAGATTTTTATTTCCCTCTGGATTGCTTCGTCTTCTAGTGGTAAGTTTATTAATCTGTTCAGCATTGTGTGGAAGAATGCAAGTTTGTGGGCTTTCAGATATCATGAGTGCGCATTGATAATACAGTCTGTTGTGGTGGGCTTTCTGTGAATTTGGATGCAACGCTTATTGTTAGTGTTCTTAATAGTTAGGTCAAGGAAGTTAATTGTTTTGTTAGTTTAATGTTCTGTGGTGCACTTCATTTTGGGGTGTAACTAATTGACTACACCCCAAAATCAAATTCACCATAGAACACAAAACTAACAAAACAATTTACTTCCTCAACCTAACTATTAAGAAAACTAACAACAAACATTGCTTCCAAATTCACAGAAGGCCTCGCACATCAGACTGTATTATCAATGCACACTCATGATACCCAAAATCCCACTAACTCGCATTCTTCCACACAATGTTGAACAGATTAATAAACTTACAAAGCTAGAAGATGAAGCAATCCAGAGGGAAATCAAAATCTTGGAATACATTGCCCAGCAAAATGATTATGACCACAAAATTGTAACACAGTTATACCACAATAAAATACAACATGAAAGGCACAATATACATAAAGAAATAACACTAAGCGTACCCACAGTGAAACAGAAGAAAACAAAATATGTAACCATGACCTACCTAGGAAACATCTTGTACCAAATTAACAAATTATTCAACAAAACCGACACACAGCCTCAAACACAAAATTCACAAATGTAGCTCAAAAATTCCCTTACACAACAATCTCAGCATTTACAAAATTTCGTGTAACACATGTCAAAAATCCTACATAGGGCAAACTGGTAGAAACTTCAGAATTAGATGTAAAGAGCACACTAGAGAAAGTGAAAACAACCCATCTACATTTCTTCAACATTTACAAGCAGAGAAACACTATGTAAAAGCAAGCCAACAAATTTCCTGAACAAACAAACTGACCTAAAGCACAAGAAGTATATAGAAAATTTTATTCACATTATAAATCAGGAAAATGGGTAAAATAATAATATCAGTGATTCTAAACAACACACATCCATAGTAACAGCGATAACATGAGTAGTGTAAAATAGAGACAGAACACCAACATAATCATAGACAACAACAGTGATTACAAAAAATTAAAAATGTAAAATAAAACTAAAACTAACTTTAGGCAAAAGCATAATTAGAAACAAACCTATATGAAAAAATAATAATAAACAACAGAATTTCACACATCACTTATTTATAATGGTAATTATGTAAACATGTAACATCGCTGACCCACTGCCATCCAACTGTCAGAAAAGTAGCATATTTGGAAAACAAATAACATCTGATATACATCTCCACTCTACACCTGGGAGAAAGTAATAACTCCAAAACAGACAGGACATGACAGCAATGATGTTACTTTTAAGGTAAACACCTAATGATATATTATAAATTTTCAGATCATAGTTACAAAACGATTATATTAAGACCAGCGCTTATCTATGTATTTACAGACCACCTGACGATGGCAATTTGCCGAAATGGGCTCATTGTGTATGAGATAAAATATAAACAACTTAAATAGCAGTGTATCTGGATATTATTCATAAGTAATCATGTCATTAAAAGACATATTTTGCACTGCAAGCCCAAAGAACAAAAGCTTATTTAACATGTTCACAATGGCATGTACCAATGGTGGCTCATGCTGGAACTCTTCATGGGGTGGCATGTACTAGTGACTCTCACTACACCTGTGGCCTGTACCATCAGTGGCTCACACTTGGCCCTACCATTTATGGTACCAACAATGCACAATATGTGCTGTATTATCTGTCAGCCAGATACAATGAACAGCTGTGAATAAAACTCCATATGACCCTTCAACAAGAGTGCTCTCTGAACAAATGAGACAACACATCATTTGTGATAAATCTGGTGTAAAATTATTTTATGTGATCTCTTATTATTTTAAAAGAATGGACTTTCAAGACAAAACGTCAGTGTATTAAAATAGTAGCCTAGGGTGTTTGAACCCGATCACCACCTCACAGCAAGAAATGGGAAAAGCATACCACCAGATGCAGGGAAGCACGAATATGTGCACCACCTCACACCAACAAACATAATTCTCAGTGCCAGCATGAACCTTTAAACAAATATTTATGACGCACTATACACACAAAACATGTGAAGGTGAAATTTGCTATGAGCAAAGAATTTTTTGTTTCTTGATCAGCATAGGTCATTTTAAAGTCCTCATTATCCTCTTTCCCATAAATATTTGACTTTTCCCAGAAAATTTATATCATATGTGAAAAGTTATTTCTATTCAAAATTTTCGTGCTGTGGAACTCTGAATCCTAAAATGTAGTTATTTTAAAAGTTCAGTAACACAGTTTTATAGCCCTGATTTTTCTGTTTCCAAAATTGTGTGATTTCACTTTTGTAACTTGTTAGTTTGTTACTTTTTCCAAACAGAAAATTTCACTTTCTCAAAACTTTTTGGCAGGCTTTGGAAATCCACCATAAAGATCTACCTAGTATTATTCCATTTTCTAGTAATTCCATTCTTAGTTAAACTCATTTCTTTGCCTGCTGTGTCTTTGTTTCCTTTGATATTGCTCTGTTTTAAGTTACTGACTAAAATATAATATAATAATATTTTGCCAAATTGAAATTTTCCATATTACTATCTGTACCTGGTAAATGAATTGATTACTATTATGTATCAGTGATTTGAAAGCTAGCATGCAAGCAATCTGTGTCTCATTAGTAATTTTTAGATCAGTTCATGTTATGTAGTCCAGGTCTACTAGTGAATCTGTAAGCATCATGCATTTCTCAGTCAATTAGCACAAAACTGTTGAAATCTGAAGCCACTATGTTTTTCAGAGTCATGCAAATTAATATGTTAGTGTGCCACAATTAAACTTAGTGACTGTTTGTTAACTGGAGAAGCTTAGAGATCTGGTTCAAAATTGAGACTTGTGCATATTACTAAACTGATCATCAGAAAAGGAACATTATGTGCCAATACATGTTAAGAGATCATAAATAATTTGCTGTGGTGTTGTGCATTTTCTTTAACAAGTGTCTAAGCCCATTGATAGCAGGAGGCCAACTGAAGAAGACGGGTTGTAGGTTTCTGATGTGCAGTTCCAGGTCAGGTTAGTTACAAGTACTGCTCATAAATGTAATGAACACAAATAATTGTTAGCGTAGTTGAACAATAAATACTTTCCTGACATTCAACATCTGAATACACTCTAAAAATACACATGAAACCTAAGGCACAACATAGGGTTACATACATAGGAAGTGCAGCTGATGCCATCAGATGGAATCAAGAATGGAAAAGTGGTAAGAAACCAGTTAAATGTTTTTGTGGCTTTGTAGTATAACAGACAGACTGTAAATCATATTGGGAGTGGTTTAACCTACAGAGAAAATGACCTTAACAAAACTGACACTTCATAATTCATAAAAAGATATTTTCAGCTCTCAAAATGTGTGGTTTCACATTCATGTTATGAATGAGCCAAATGCTGCCAATTTATATGACCACCTCCACTCTATTAGGAAGCAAGTCTATAAGGCAGCTAATAAATCTCTGATTTTTTCCCACTTCACCCCTGACAGGAAGGGTGACATTGCAAAGGTCATCATGAGTTCATAGCCTGGAGTCAGGAAACTTTTTTTCACATTGTCTGTTTCAGTTTTGCCAATATCTTTATAGTAGAATTCAGGTCTGTTGTAGAAGGAAGCTCACTGAGAAAAGAAAGCGCACTAATTTTGGAAAACCTCTCCAACACCATCGCTGACAACTATGTTGGAAACGGAATTGTTCATCAGGAAATAGTTGTTACACTGTAATATCTTTTATAATAAGATTATACTAAGTGGTATCAAGTCAACTTTCCATCCTATGAAGCACTCCTCATGTAAATACTCCCAGTCCCAAACTGCCATGATATGTGCAACAACTACTAGATGACTTTCAGATATATTCTGCTTTGAAATGTAGTCTACATGCTCACAATGCCTGAAGAAAATATTAATGCATTTTAAAGTATTAGAATTTGGCAGTTATCTCTATATGTAAAAGGTAATGTCTCACTGACTCACTCATCATCACCCTTCTGAAACCACTAAGGATAGAAACTGAAATTTGGAGAACATGTGGATCTTATACCATAGTCATCATTTAAGAAAGGAGTTTTTAAATTCCAACCCTAGGGAGGGTGAAATAGGGGACGAAATGTTTTTATTTTTATTTTGAAAAAGTCACTATTATGGTAATTTCGAAGCTAGACCTACAAAAATTGTTATTTGGTTTTTGGTCAGGAATAAAGAAATAGGTGTTTCAGTATTTTCAGAAATTTAATCCTTTTGGGGTGAAATAGTAGGTTAAAGATTTTTTTGAAACTATATCATTATTAAAGAACTACTAAATTATTTTGAAAGCTACATTTATGAACACTGATATTTGACTTCTTGGTTAGAAATAAAAAAAATACGTGTTTCAGTGTTTTTGGAAATGAAACCCCTAAGTGGGTGAAATATGAGATGAGATGTTTTATGAAAATAGTTTATTATGAAAGCATTTTTAAAACTAAATCTATGAAAATTTAAATTTGGATTCTCAATTATAAATAAGAAAATACATGTTTCACTATTTTTGGAAATTCAACTGCTAAGGGGATGAAATAGGATCAGACTGATTAACTGACTCATTGTCACCCAGCCCAAACCACTAAGAATAGAAACTTGAAGTTTGGAGAGTGTGTGGGTTTTATAAGTAGGTATCATTTATGAAGAGATTATCTTAAATTCCATTTCTAAGAGGGTGAAATACGAGATGAAAACCTTTTTACAAGCATGTCGCTATTAAGGGAATTTTGAAGCTAGAACTATGAAGATTGGTATTTGGTTTCTCTGTCAGAAAATAAAAACTATGTGTTTCAGCATTTTTGGAAATTCAACCACTAAAGAGCTGAAACAGTGGGTGAAATTTTTTTGAACATAAATAATTGCTAAGGAACTACTAAAGGATTTTTAAAGCTATGTCCATAACAATCAGTGTTGACTTCTTAGTCAGAAATTAAAAAAAAAAAAACATGTTCCTGTGTTTTTGGAAATTCAGCCCCTAAGGGAGTGTAATAGGGGATGAAAATTATTAGGAAAGTATTTTCTTTACATTAAAAGCATTAAAGCTAAGTTTATGAAAACTGTAATTTCACTTCTCAGTTATATATTAAGAAATATTTATTCTAGTTAATGATATTAATATAATAGAGGGAAACATTCCACGTGGGAAAAATATATCTAAAAACAAAGATGATGTGACTTACCAAACGAAGCGCTGGCAGGTCGATAGACACACAAACTAACACAAACAAACACACAAAATTCAAGCTTTCGCAACAAACTGTTGCCTCATCAGGAAAGAGGGGAAGGAGAGGGAAAGATGAAAGGATGTGGGTTTTACGGGAGAGGGTAAGGAGTCATTCCAATCCCGGGAGCGGAAAGACTTACCTTAGGGGGAAAAAAGGACAGGTATACACTCGCACACACACACATATCCATCCACACATATACAGACACAAGCAGACATGTGGGCCCAAACTCTCTGTCTTTAAACACCAGATAACTGATGTGTGTATATATAAGAAACACAGTTTTGCACTACACACACTATGGGCACCTGATGGTGGGACCTGGGCAACAAACATGTGACTATTGTAGTATCCAAAGAGAAAAAGTGAAGTCTGGTTAGAAAATTAAACGTCTTACACATAGTAAGGAAATTTACAGCAGTAAGCTAGGTTCCAGATGAGTAGATGCATGGAGTGATAGCAATACAGGCTATGTACATAGAGCAAATCAAGTGCAGTTCATATGCCAGTGATATGTGTGACTCCAAGTGTTCTTCTGCTTATTAAACACTACAAAATGTACTCTAAGTTATCTTCAATTGAATAGCATGCATTATTTCTGACATTTGTTTTAGCTTCCTTTTTAAAAAGAGGTATTTTCATAATATTTTCCATCACCTTGGTCAATTTATTATACGATTAGCTGAGTAACTGGGGCTGCCCAGGTATGTATGTATTCCAATCTTCTATCAGTCCGTCTTCTCCTTCTCCCTCTCCTCATCCATTTGCTACTCCTCCCTCTGCCCATCTGACCCATTCCTTCTGTCATCTTCCTCCTGCGTTCTGTAAGTCCATCTCCTCCTCCCCTCTCTTTGTGCACCTCCTCCTCCCACTCTCCCTGTCCATCTCTTCTTCCCCCCTGTCTCTGTCCATTTCCTTCTCTTTCCTTTCTGTGTCCATCTCTCTATCCATCTCCTCCCCACCCCTCTAAGACCATCTCCTCCTCTCCTCTATCTCTTCATCGCCCCCTCTAAGTACATCTCCTCCTTCTCATCTCTCTGCCCATTTTTTTCTCCCCCCTTTCTCTGTCCATCTCCTCTTGTTCCCTATCTGTCCATTTCCCCTTACCCCTCTATCTACACATCTTCTCTTCCTTCCTGTATGTATCCATATCCTCCTACCTCCTCTCTGTTTTATCTAGTTCCTCCTACCCCCTTCTCTCTCTGTTTTATCACCCCATCCCAATAGGAGGTGGCTGATCCCAATGCTGATAGTATTTCTTTACAGACAATAAGGTGTGTGTGGCAAGTTTGATTGAAATTGATCAAGGGGTTTAGGAGGTCCCTTTTACCTGCAACTTTGCCCACATATGCTCATGTCACATATATTTCATGATGAAAGAGAAATACTGATGTCAACAGCATGAGGGCATTGAAATAATGGAAAAAAACGAAAATTTATGCTGGTACCAGAACTCGAACACGGGTTTCCTATTTTGCAGAAGTTGCTGCCTTAGCCATTTCAGTTATTGGCGCACACTTCCTGTACAACCCAGATTTACAGCTTGTCTCACACTACTTTCATAGTACCCCCTCCCCTGTCCATTTTCCTCAATGCTCACAGAATCTCGCATGATTCTCACAGGTAACTGGACCTAGGATGTGAGGGAGAAGTTCGGGTCGGTTACACCAAACAATACTCCCATTTTTGCAATAGTTCATTTATTCACCTCTTTACACAAGCAGGGCTTACAAAGAACTGGCTGGCGGAACTGCATGAAGATAATGTTTAGCTTAGTTCAAAGACGGTACTCAGATCAATACTGGTGTCGATCTCATTGGCACCACATAGCACCCCCCTCGCAGTGCGGAGTAGTCTCGAGGGGCCATGGGGGGGAGGGGGGTACTATGGCGTCGGCAGGGGTGGTCCGCAGGACAGGAGCTGGACCATGCTCAGCTCGACAGCATCGTCGTGGAGCTGTGTCAGTAGATGTCATGAAGGAAGGTGTGACCATCGAACCTGGAAGTCATTGAAGCACGCTAGTCGTCATACTGGGCATGCTGGTCGTGCGGCGACAGGGAGGCCGGCGGGTTGTAGGTGGAATGGAGCGACGACGACGATGTCTCCGGTGGGCGTGGCAAACACACAAAGCATGTCCAGGTCGATGTCAGGTGAGAGGAAACACATTTCACCAGGTGGCAGGGAATGGTGGAGGTTCTGTCATGAGCACCGGATGAAGGGAAACACACGACGAACAGTGTGTCATCGCATAGTAGTATAGAGATGTCATGAATTATGTCCGAGGGGGACAGGCACAAACACCTCGAGCTAGGGCACGTTCAAGATGGGGGGCATGAGAAACCTCGACAGGGCGAGGCAGGCAGTGGGGGAGAGGTTGAAGGGACCGGAGAAGGGCCCAGCGGCGAGGGTGTGATCGTAGGTAAGCTCTACGTGGGGAGCATGCGATCACTCGATGGAGTGCGTGACACCAGAGTAGAGGCCGAGGTCGGAGAAGAGCTCGACGATTGGAGCTGGAAGTCACTCGACCGAGTGTGTAAGTCCGACGTGGAGGGAGTGGTTGGAATGTCGTGAGCAATGACAGTGAGTGGCGTGGTCGTGGCCTGAAGGGGGGTAGAAGCAGGCTCGACATGAGTAGGCTTAAGTCTGTTGAGAGAGACTGTAACAGCTGAATCTTTTATCTGGATGCCATAGGTGTTGGCTGAGCACCGGAGAACTCGGTACAGGCTGGAATTTGGACGTTGGAGGGGAACACAGACGGTGTCATCTCGGAGCATGACATACTCGCAATTTTCCAGAGATTTTGGGACGTGAGCCTTAGGGCGGGAATGGATGGTGGGCGGAGGGACGTGGAGGTTGATGAAGTGGGATCTGACGCAGTCCATGCAGGAAGGTAAGCCAGACTGAGGGAGAGCAGCGGAAGGGCTTGCAAGTTCGCCAGGGAGAATAATGTTCTGGCCATATACAAACTCGGCTATTGTGCCTTTGAGGTCTCCCTTATAGATCGTATGAAAGTCGAGTAGCAATTGGGGAAGGGCCTCCATCCATAGACAGTCGTGGCATCGAAGAGCCGCCTCGAAAGTGCGGTGCCAGCGCTCAACTAGCACGTTACTTTGCGGGTGATAAGCTGTGGTATGGATGCGCCGGATGCCGCAAATGTTACAAATCTCGTTGAACAGGGCCGACTCAAATTGTCTGCCCTGGTCAGTCGTGATGATAGCTGGACATCCGAAACACGAGACCCATGACTCGACGAAAGCTCAAGCAATAGTTTCTGCCATGATATTTGGGAGGAGGACAGCCTCGACCCAGCGAGCTGTTCAGTCGATAGACGAGAGAACATAACGAAAGCCGTTAGAGGGGTGGAGAGGGCCGACGATGTCAATATGAATATGCTGGAAACGCCCAGGAGGGATCGAAAAGGCGCCGAGGGGGGGTGAAGCGTGCTTGTGTACTTTGCAGCGTTGGCACACAACGCATGAGCGTGGCCATTGCTGGCAGTCCTTGTTGACATTTCTCCACACAAAGCGCTCCGCTATGAGGTGGGCGGACGTGCGAACACCGGGGTGGGCTAAATTATGCAGTGTGTTGATGACAGCTCGATGGAGCGTTGTTGTGATGAGGGGGGGGGGGGGGTAATGTGCCCATACTGTCGTCACACCAGATCTCACCAGAAATGCCAGGGATGGTGGTGCGGACGAAGTGAAGTGAAGAGGTAGAGTCCGAAATCAGGTTTTGCATGTCCTCGTCGGCGGGTTGGAGGTTAGGCAGTTCAGAGAGGTCTAACAGCAAATGAACTGCGTCGACGCATGAAAGGAAATCAGCAACTATATTGGCAGCACCCTTTATGTGTCTGACATTGGTGGTGAACTGAGATATGAACTCCATGTATCTGCAGTGGCGAGGAGGCGGGTCAGCTGGCGGGTTTATAATGGCCGCAGCCAGGGGTTTGTGGTCTGTTAAAACATAGAAAGGGCATCCCTCAACGTCAGTCTTAAAATGCTTGATCGCTTCGTAGACCACGAGCAACTCCCTTCAAACGTGGAATATTTCCGTTGTGCATTGGTGAGCTCGTCGAGAAAAACTGCAGAGGCCAAGTTTGGCCGTCGACGGTCTGGCTAAGGACAGCGCCGATGGCAGTATCACTCGCATCTGTGGTGACGAAAAGCTGCGCATTGGGATGAGGATACGCGATGGTGCAGGCCTCGGCAAGAAGATTTTTGAGGGCAGTGAAAGAGATAGTCATAGCAGGGGTCCATGGAAGGGGCCGAGATCCAGAAGTGTGGTTGCTTGCCAAGGCGTCCGTTGGTGGAGCCTGAATCTCCACAGCCTGAGGTAGATGTCAGCGATAGTAATTAACCGTCCCCAGAAAGCGCCAGAGCTCTTTGAATGACGAAGGTCTAGGTAGGTTCAGTATTGTTTGTACTTTCTCAGGGGGCAGTGAAATGTCGTCGGCAGAGACTCGAAAACCGAGAAAAGTGACAGCGGGTTGATGTAGCTACAATTTGTCCTGGTTGGTCTCGATGCCTGCTGCGGCGAGAGTGTTCATAACAGTTTGCACATGTCGAATGTTGTGCTCGACAGAGGAGCTGAACACAAGAATGTCATCAAGATATGCAAAGCAGAATTTTAGTTCGAATAGCACTTCGTTGATGAAGCGTCGCCAGGTCTGGGTTGCATTTTTCAGACTGAAGGGCATGAATCGAAACTGAAATAACCTGATTGGGGTGGTGATTTCTGTCTTCTCAATGTCTTCAGGTGCCATGGGGATCTGGTGGTAGGCCCGTTTGCTATCAATGAAAGAGAACGTGGTCGCACCTGCGAAGGAACTGGTAAAGTCCGCAATGTTGGGTATGGGGTAGGTGTCCATAATTGTTCATGCGTTTAGTCGACGGTAGTCTCCGCACATGCGCCAGGACCCGTCTTTCTTGGGTGTCATATGAATGGGCGTAGACCAGCTACTGGCAGAGGGTTCAATGACGCTGGAGCTTAGAAGTTCAGAAATCTGCTTTTTAAGGTCGGAGAGGCGCTCGGGACAAAGTCGACGTGGTTTACTGGAGATCGGGGGCCTGGCGTGAGGCGAAGCTTGTGAACCGTGCCGTTGGTGACGACGGAAATGTTGCCGGCGGAACGGGAGGCAGGCAGGGGAGGCGAGGCGTAGTCGTTGTGTTCGGAGCTACTCAGCGGATCCGACGGGAGCCGAGGCGGCGAAGTGTCCCAGGAGTCAACATGACAACATGGCCGCCGGCCCAAAGCAGTGGCACCGTGGTCAGGTGAGCTCGGTAGAGCTCGTGAAGCGTTAGTGAGTCCACTGTCCGAGGGCATGGCCTGTGGCAGCACAGTCGCGGGCGAAATGCTTGGCGGGAGTGCACTGTTTGTGTTGTCAGTGGCAGTCGCACTGCTGCACGCAGGAGCCAAAGTTGCACTATTTGAGGTGCTGTCCGCGAGGGGCGGGGTAGGTAGCTGTCAGTTCAGGAACACGTGACACTCATCGCGCATGCACACTTCTGTCCGGCTGAGTGTCAAATGCTGCCGTGTTATGAGGGTGTAGCCCTGCGGAACTCTCAGTACACGTTATGGCAGTCTTGATAGTATAGTTGCGAGAGGAAGCGGGAGGTAAACAGACGGAAGCTCGATTGCTGGGATTGCAAGCAGATTCGGCGGACTTACTGACTTTGCTTTGTCCTTGCTGTAGTGTCTGTAATTCCTTTGCTGCATCGGATAGCTGGAGCTGTGTTTCGTGGAGCCGGAGGGAGAACTCGAAGATTTCCTTGCATAGGCGAGCGACGTGTTCAAGCTCGACAAGGAACTTATGCGTGGTTTCTTGTAACATCGTCGACAGAGACAAGCATGTATGGATGAGATGAGCTCGGACCGATGTGTCACGGGGTGGGTTGCTCGATGGAGCACAGGGAAAGTGAGTCTTCGATGGATGGTGAAACACAGTGTTTCATACTAGGTCCGGTGAAAGTTTGTGGTGTCACAAGAAGTCATTGCCTAGTATAGGTTCGTCAATTTTGAACACTAAAAAAATCCACTCGAGTTTGCAGTTTGCGGAGAGTGAGACAATGTGTGAAGTTGAACCCGAGCATTGTAGTTTAGTAGAATTCACGGCTTGCAGTGAAGTATGATGAGGGCGGATGTTCGACGACGCTAAGGACGTGGGCAGCAGTGAAACATCGGCACCTGTGTCCACTCGGAAAAGGCATCCAGACGAAATGTCTTTAATGTAAAGTCATCCACAGTTATCCGGTCGTTCCCGGACAGAATGTAGCACTGGGGGTTGCCTGTCATTTTGTGCGCAGGAGGCGTTTGGGAAGTAACAGGGTGGTCTGCAGTTCCATGCCGCCTCACCAAACCATGTGTGGAAGTAACAGTACGGGTGGTGCGGTTGCATTTCCTGTGGAACATTCGTTGCCAGTGGCAGTGGCCGAGGTTCGGTGGTCGCAGCAGGCTCAGTTGCAGGTGGGGGCGTGACCATGGGCGGGCTTGTTTACTGCTTTCCGGAGAGAGCAGAATGGTCTGCACAGTGCGTCCCTGGCCGTGTCTGGCTGCAGGATGATGAGCCTGAACCTGAGACTTGTCAGGTAGGCAGTGGCTGGCGAAATAGACCAGTGATGCATCGTGTAGCTTGTCAGCACTTGTCACTGTTTGCTCGACAGGTTTGGGAGGCCTCTGAGACAGAGCAAAGTGGATGTGAGGAGATAGGTTATCTGACCAGATGGCAAGGAGAGCTGTGTCCGAGGGTAGATCGGCGCTGACCAGGGCGCGTAGCTGTCTGCAGAGTTGGGAACGTTTGTGTTGCCTAGTTGCTCGACGTGGAGCACTTGTCGTATTGCTGCCTCAGTTGAGCATGCAAGCCGATGTAGAACTGTCTCTTTGGCTAGAGTGTACTGGGTAGATGAGTTCGGGATGTTGACCAGGTCAGCAATCAAGTCCTCCTCGTTGTGCAGGTGGGTGATGAGGCGCAGAAACCTGGCTGACTCGTCGAGTTTGTAATGGTTGAACACTTCGTCCACAATTTTGAACCAGGTTGTTGCTCTGTCGTGATTAAATGGCGGCAGCGTCGGTAAGTATTGTAGAATGTTTGGAAGAACAGGTTGAATTGAATTCGTTGGGGCACTGCCTGAAACAAGCTGTTGTTGCTGTAGTGTTCCAGGAGAGTGCGCCTCCCAGGGATGTGGCGATGACGGCTGGTCGGGTGGCAGCGTGAAGGTGACGCATTGTGCTTGAACGCGATCCATCGTGACGCAGAAGCCCGACGTGGGTGAGACACCGTAATGTGTCAATTACAGTTGTGGAAGCTCAACATGTTACGGTTGTGTTCGGATTGACATGTCACAGAAGACTGATGGGGATGAGGCATCGAGATGTGCCGAGAACGGTAGCGGAAGCTCGAATGGTGCTGGCTGTCCAGAAGCACAGTGTGGAAAATGATGTCGAACGTTGGACGGAATGTGTGAATGTTCACTGTTCGTAGTCACTCCACTCAAAACGGTGTGCAGATAAGGTGAATGTCGTGGCACAAAACACTCAGGCGTAGCAGTTGGACGGAGATGGAGGTCAGGCACAGATAACAAGTTATTGTTCCTGTTGCAGGCCGAGGTATCGCAGCAGGAAGGCATGTGCTGATGCTTAATCGAGGCAGGCGTGGGCATGGTCGGATGCTGAAGAGAGTGACCTGTGAACAAAGCAGTTCCAGCCACGTGGCAGGAATCCGCGTGGTACTGCACGGATTGCGGCATGGCAAATCGTTGTCCTGGCAATGGTAGGTCGTCCAAGAAAGCATTTGCAGAAATCGACATTGGTCCTGCACTGCACGGAGATCCGTAAGAGGTAACTGCACCATCGATGAGGGAGGGCACATGTGGTGGCAACAAAGGCATCAGATAGCTGGAGTCACGCACACTCCTAACCTCACTTATTGTTCCAGGCTCGAAAACGTCCACCGAAATCAACGTAATTGTCGAGTGAGAGGCATCGTGTTGCAGTCCTGGTGGGTGCACATCGCCCACAACATGATGCATGTCGATCACAAAATCTGGCGTTACACATTGGGCTGATGTCATTGTTCGAATGCTGTGTCGAAGTAATACACGCGAACATAAATGACGCGGAGGCCATGGGCACAGTAAAATGACAAAAACGGAAGACGTTACAACTTGGGGTCACCAGCGAGGTGAGAAGTTCGGGTCGGTTACACCAAACAATACTCCCATTTTTGCAATAGTTCATTTATTCACCTCTTTACACAAGCAAGGCTTACAAAGAACTGGCTGGCGGAACTGCACAAAGATAATGTTTAGCTTAGTTCAAAGACGATACTCAGATCAATACTGGTGTCGATCTCATTGGCGCCACATATGCATCCTGACTGATGATATCATGAAATGCCATCAAGGATTAGAAATTATTATTACATGTGTGGTGTTTGTGCTTTCAGGCATGTCCAAATCTATGTATTATATCCTGCAATTTCGTTTTCACACAGCTCAATGTTTGTGACATAATGTCTCCTGAGCTCTGTGTCATAAAATGATATAATCTTGCAGTTATATTCAGTGGTATTTCTGGATACAGTATGCAAAGTGAGTTGTGAATAGCAAAGGAATAACAGATTTAACTATTCATGACCTGAATTTTTGTTCTTTGGGATTAAAATTTTTCAATTTTTTTTCATTACGGTAGGTTGGAAATTGCTTTAGTTGAAAGAAAATCAGAGAAATATGCTTTTTTTCTTTTAAAAAAAACAGGGGCTTCACAGGCCTGTTATGTCATTATGGTCCGGTCTTTGACAAACATTACTTCAAGAGAATGGGTTTAAATATGAACTATTTTCTCTGTCATTAACACATAAAAACAGCTCACAATGTGAACATTTTGGATGAGTTATTGATTCTATATTAGAAATAGCATGGTTTTTCACATTTTCCATAATTAACAATAAAATATGACCTTGAGCTTCAAGATTTTGGGTTCAATTTTCATTTGAAAATAAAAATCACCTCCTCTCTTCTTTTGTTCTGAAAACTGTAGGGAAAGATTTGTTTTCATTACCATCTTTACACTGAATTTCTTCAGGTTCTGGATAATAAACGTAAATATTCTGTTGATGGTGAAATAAGATGTGATATAGTCTTTTGTTTGTTTGGTCTTGTAGTTGGTGAACTGGAATTATTGAAGAACATATTTTGTTTCAAGATCACTACTTTCCTAAATTGGTGTATGAACATCAGATAGGAAAACCTCTAGAGTAACTTCATTATCAACTTATCTTCCAGTTTTCTTTCCATGGCCTGTTACGCAAAAACATGAAACTATATATCTGCATACAAGTACAGACTATTTTATACAAAAAGTTTCTAAAAAATCTTCAATAATTTGTTTCTATATAGTTATTAGCATAATTACACTTACCACATAACTGGAAATAAATATGAAGACCAGATTATCACAATAAACAATCAAACCCAAGCACAGAATGATCCACACCCAGCTGTACATGAGTGAATAGCATGAGTATTGCAACTGCTGTGATTCATACTGCACTGGATCCGTAAAAGTTCTGAGATATGTTAACAATGCCCTAAACTAAGACTAAATGGAGTGCAGCAGTCTTGTCAGACTATTAACAAAAGTTTTGTATGTCCATCTTTCTGACTGGAGGTCTAGGGGACCACAGCCATTCACTACTGCAAGAAAATAAAATGCCTACAGCTGTCCTTATAATCTTATTTATTGTGTAGCTGCCAGTTTTAGCACTTTAATATACCATCTTCAGCCCATAGTTGATGCTGAAGGGATTAACACTATCCATGTGTACACCACATCAGTGGCCAGCCTACCTGGTTTATGCAGACTGTAATCTTTGATGTCAGCACTCCATCAACTGACAACTCTGACACTTAAGTTTAAAGTCTGCATACACCAATTATGCTGGTCACTGATGCAGCACATATATGGATCATGTTGATCCCTTCACTATCAACAATGGCCTGAAGGTGGCACCCTGAAGAGCTGAAACAGGTAGCCACACAATAAATAAGATCATAAGGACAGCTGTAGGTGTCTCATTTTCTTACAATATTAACAAAAAATAAGAATTTATGCTCTTTTTTAAAAAATTGGGACTCAGTTCTTTCGAATCATAGTAGGTCAAAATTATGCATAACATGGGAATTTTTCATCCATCTCAGTGTTTCTGACATCATTTCTCCTGAACTACAGGGTGTTTCAAAAATGACCGGTATATTTGAAACGGCAATAAAAACTAAACGAGCAGCGATAGAAATACATCGTTTGTTGCAATATGCTTGGGACAACAGTACATTTTCAGGCGGACAAACTTTCGAAATTACAGTAGTTACAATTTTCAACAACAGATGGCGCTGCAAGTGATGTGAAAGATATAGAAGACAACGCAGTCTGTGGGTGCGCCATTCTGTACGTCGTCTTTCTGCTGTAAGCGTGTGCCGTTCACAACGTGCAAGTGTGCTGTAGACAACATGGTTTATTCCTTAGAATAGAGGATTTTTCTGGTGTTGGAATTACACCGCCTAGAACACAGTGTTGTTGCAACAAGACGAAGTTTTCAACGGAGGTTTAATGTAACCAAAGGACCGAAAAGCGATACAATAAAGGATCTGTTTGAAAAATTTCAACGGACTGGGAACGTGACGGATGAACGTGCTGGAAAGGTAGGGCGACCGTGTACGGCAACCACAGAGGGCAACGCGCAGCTAGTGCAGCAGGTGATCCAACAGCGGCCTCGGGTTTCCGTTCGCCGTGTTGCAGCTGCGGTCCAAATGACGCCAACGTCCACGTATCGTCTCATGTGCCAATGTTTACACCTCTATCCATACAAAATTCAAACGCGGCAACCCCTCAGCGCCGCTACCATTGCTGCACGAGAGACATTCGCTAACGATATAGTGCACAGGATTGATGACGGCGATATGCATGTGGGCAGCATTTGGTTTACTGACGAAGCTTATTTTTACCTGGACGGCTTCGTCAATAAACAGAACTGGCACATATGGGGAACCGAAAAGCCCCATGTTGCAGTCCCATCGTCCCTGCATCCTCAAAAAGTACTGGTCTGGGCCGCCATGTCTTCCAAAGGAATCATTGGCCCATTTTTCAGATCCGAAACGATTACTGCATCACGCTATCTGGACATTCTTCGTGCATTTGTGGCGGTACAAACTGCCTTAGACGACACTGCGAACACCTCGTGGTTTATGCAAGATGGTGCCCGGCCACATCGCATGGCCGATGTCTTTAATTTCCTGAATGAATATTTCGATAATCGTGTGATTGCTTTGGGCTATCCGAAACGTACAGGAGGCGGCGTGGATTGGCCTCCCTATTCGCCAGACATGAACCCCTGTGACTTCTTTCTGTGGGGACACTTGAAAGACCAGGTGTACTGCCAGAATCCAGAAACAATTGAACAGCTGAAGCAGTACATCTCATCTGCATGTGAAGCCATTCCGCCAGACACGTTGTCAAAGGTTTCGGGTAATTTCATTCAGAGACTACGCCATATTATTGCTACGCATGGTGGATATGTGGAAAATATCGTACTATAGAGTTTCCCAGACCGCAGCGCCATCTGTTGTTGAAAATTGTAACTACTGTAATTTTGAAAGTTTGTCTGCCTGAAAATGTACTGTTGTCCCAAGCATATTGCAACAAACGGTGTATTTCTATCGCTGCTCGTTTAGTTTTTATTGCCGTTTCAAATATACCGGTCATTTTTGAAACACCCTGTACATGTCATACAATGATATAATCTTGTATTTGCATTCAGCGTCATATATGGATACTCTCTGTGAAATTTTTTTGCGAGTAGAGGATGTAGCAAACAAGTAATAAATCAAACAAGTAATAAATTTAAGTCTCATGTTTGATGGAGCAATTTTTCATGCATCTCCTGAACTATGTGTTGTACAATGATGTGATTTTGCAGGTACATTCAGTGATATATGTGAATACTGTCTAAAAATGTGTCATGAATAAAAATAAAGTACTAAAGTACTAAATTACAGTGTTATGGCTGATATGGTAGTTATACTGCACAAACAGTGAAAATGTAGTCAGTGAAATCCTTTTTTTTTTTTTTTTTTTTTTTTTTAATTTCTTAATGCTGTGGGGGTTGTCAGCGAGAAAAGGTTTTGTTAAGCTTTGAATTTATGTGTTAAGCTTCTTGCAAGTCACTAAGTGCTCTTTTTCTCAAATACTAGATGAATAAATTCTGGACACTCGTGCATTGTGGGCTTCACTATTGTTTCACTCTGACCCAAAACCCGTTGATAGGTAGGTGGTTCTTACCCACACAGCAAGTCTTTCGAGAGAGCAAGAGATTTTTGCACCAAGCTTGGTTGAAATTGGTCCACTGGTTTAGGTGGAGATGTGTAACATAACTACATACCTACATTTTTATAATATGTATGGATCTTATTCCCTGGTTGAAAGTGAGGTTCTGAGTTTTTTTTTTTTTTTTTACCTTGGTACATGTATGTTCAAACTTGCTCTTGTTACATAATTATGTATAGTTTTCCTTGACATACACAACAGATTGGTACAAGTAATGACTTGATGCATTAAGGATACACAGTTTTTTAAATAGTTCTTTGCAGTGATCCTGACTACTACATCTAGTTGTTATTCTTATGGCCCCTTTCTGCAGTGTGAAAATTGTAACCATGTTTTGTGCCTTTGATCCCTCAGAAGATACTTCCATGTCTAGTAATTAATAGAACACAGGAATAGAATGTCACAACAAGATGTTGGCTGTTACAAATTTGTGATAGAACCCTAATCATATAACATGCTGATGATTTTCTTTTTGCCATTATCTTTGTGTGTTCTGTCCATGTTTACTAATGATCAATATTCATCTCTAAAAGCTTTATGTTCGGTTCAAAGTCTATAGATTTAACATAAATGCTTAAAGTGACAGAGTGTTTTCCCTTTGTATGCTGAAGGCCATGCTGTTTTTTCTATACATTCAACATTAATCCATCACATACTGCCCAGTTGTAAACATCCCTGAGGGTGTCATTTGCTTTCTGTAATAGGGGTTCAAGTGTTTCATCAGTGCCTATAATGTTACTGTCATTATCAGAGAGAACTTTTTCTCCATGTTTTATTCTATCTGGAAAGGCACTGATACAATTATATTAAGAACAGAATTGGACCCAATACACTGCGCTGAGGGACACCTATGTTTGTGTGTTTCTTGTCTGATAATTATTTTACTAAAAATTAACATCAGAAAACATGTGAACTATCTCTGTATTTTGAATCCTGTTCTCTAATTAAGATTGGAACCACATTTTTTGTCATTCCTCTTACACCTAGTGCTTTTCACTTTTCAATTAGTATTTGATGATTAAGAGTGTCAAGAGTATTGGAAAAGTCAAATAATATGCCTGTAATACAGTCACCCTTGTCTAGAGCTTGAAATACCACTTTTCTGAACTTCTCTCGCTTGGGAAAGCAAACTGTGCTTCATTAAAAACAGTGTATTTAGTTATATGACTCATGTTTGATTCAGTTACTTTGGACAATGCCGACAGTAGTAAAAGTGGCCTGTAGTTTTCCGTACTCTCCTCATTGCTTTTCTTTAGTAAGAGTACAACTTATGCTTGCTTCAGGTATTCTGAAAAATACTGAAGTGAAAAGACTCAGATATTATATTTGTTAATGGTGCTTGTATGCTCTCTACACACACCTTCAGAACAAAGACTGGTACCTCATCCATACCTACCAAATTCTTATTTTTTGATATGTGTATAAGATTCCTGATGTCAAGTTTTGTTGGGGGAAACAACATCATTATGTTTGCTGTGTAAATCATTCAGGGTGCTGCATGGGTTTTGGGAGATTTTGTTGCAACTCCTCCACACTACCAGAGGAATAGTTATTCACAAAATTAACCACTTACTGAGGATTTTCTCAACTGACAGTGTTACAAAGCAAATTCCAACTGCCACGTGCCTACTGGATTCTATAGTACCTCAATATCACCTCACCCTTTAGTTAGTCATAGATCATCTGAATGATTCATTTATTGAAATGATGCGAAATGAGTCAGTTTACAGGATATTCATACAGGATTAGTGTTAATATTAATCAATACACTAGCTTTTTAATCCTAATTGTAACACAATGGACTGTGTTTATGTGTGAAAGAAAGGGTTCAGTTGTGAGCAATATATGAATGGTGCATGCCTCATAATGTAGGCACTGGCCATGGTGTCAGCTGAGCTTGTGTGTTTAGTTGCTGCGGTGCAGGATTGGGTCCATGTGCTAATTTGTGTCGGTCTCATTTCAGTGCACGCTAACCACCATCTGGTGGCTGTGCATGTGTGTCTGTCAAAGTCAAAATAATATGGATATGAAGTCAGC
Source organism: Schistocerca nitens (assembly GCF_023898315.1). Taxonomy (NCBI): domain Eukaryota; kingdom Metazoa; phylum Arthropoda; class Insecta; order Orthoptera; family Acrididae; genus Schistocerca; species Schistocerca nitens. The sequence continues at coordinate 524,605,802 of NC_064616.1, read as the reverse complement.
TCTGCCATTGAAGACACAATGGCAGCTCATGGCAGCTAACTATTGTTCACATTTGCTCTTACACAAAGCAAATGGTTAACTATACAATGAAGGATGATACAAGATATGAAAGAGGGGAGCATTCTGCCAGTATGCAGATCTTATTTTTAATCACACCATATAAAAAAACACAACATCAAGAACTTTTCTTGTAATCTCCTATCAGCAAAAGTATAATAATTTCTTTTGATTATTAATGTACAATGAAGATCAGACAGTCCACTTTTTTCTCATGGTTAGGTGCTTTGACTGGTACATTCACACAATTTATGGCACAAGTAATTCAACAGTGAGAAACATTTTAATTGGACTTTAATTGAAAATTGATATAAAATCTACCATAAAAGAAGTACACATACAGCAAGGACATAAGCATTGGCTGAGGTCATAACACACAATTTACGATCATTAGTTCTTAAGATGTATAATTTTTATTTTATGTTTCTTTGTCTATAATTTTACATATTTTTCTTAATAACCAATGAACTATTAAATATATGTAAATTCTGAGTAGTGCAATAAAAAGAGCAGTAAAAATCTGTTAAGGAAGTGCTGCCAAGTTAATATTCGTAATAATATTTCATGGTACATAATGGAAGAATCCCTTTTGAGCATTGCAGTGAAGTTTGCTATTATTCAAGTTCAATTACTGGGCGAACTGTTACATGTACAACTTAATACATCATTTTAGACAAGAATATCAGTGTTCAGCTAATGGCATAGTCAAAGCATTAATAAGTATTCTGCAAGAGTGCCTATATGGTGGGTTGCAGGGGTTGGGGGCAACCCAAAGAGAGGTGAAGTATTTATAACAGTTTGTTCCAGGTCCTACCCTGTTAAAAACTTGCAGAGTATAGTCTTTTTAATTGTTTTCTTGAAAGAAAACCATATGATTACACTATGTTTTTCCTTTTCCCTGAGAGGTAGGTGGGGGTCATGAGCCCCGCTCCCAGGTATGGCCTCCCCCTGGTACTGTGTATAAAAAGATGTAATTCAGGGTGGTGAAACTGCAAACCTCAGTAAGTGAGGTGTATGGGAATTTCACACAGGAGGTGGACTAAGGCTATATTAGGGACAATGTCCATCATTATGGGGGCAGAGTTCAATACAGCCTGGTTGGGGTTAGACCTATGCTAGGAGGGAGTGATCTGTGTGCACTTGTTGAAGCAACATCTTGGTTATGGTGAGTGGTGTTTCCAGCCATGCATGCTTTAGGAAGAGAAAAGTCTTATGGTTAATCCAGTAACTGGACTTGTAAACTCAGGGCCTAGTCAGGTGTCTGATTATTTTCTGGCAGGATACTGTCTGAGTTTCTAATTCTCATGTCAACTGGGTTTTGGACACTGTTTCTGAACATTAGAGTAGGACTTTGTCTCAGTTTTACCTGTGAGTAACTTTGATGGTTTTTGCTACAAATTGGCACTCACAGTTTACTGTAATGTGTTGGTTTACCTCTAATTAGGTGCAAGTTAATCTGTGGTTTACTCTCCTGTACTGATTAACAGTGAACACGGTTAATGTTTTGCAGCAGTTTTATACTGAATTTTATATAGAAAGCTTATCTGTTATTATATTGGGAGCTTGAGTTGCTTTTAACCACTTACTGAAATAGTTGGTTTCTCCAGTCTTTGAGTTCGTGCAAACATTTTAAAGACAATAATCTTTATTAGTGAAAATTGAAACATTATAGTTGAGGCTTGTCATTTCACATAATTTGCTCCTGCATAATCCTAGTTATTAACTGTCTTATTGGTTAATAGCATTAGGAGCAATTTTATTACATCGTTTCAATTATTAATGCAGTCAGGGAAGGAAAGCTGAATTTATCGTCCACAGTGATGACAATTAAGGCCAACATATAGTAATTTGCAGCGAAACTAAATTTTCACATTTTTTCCTCGTACTGTCACATACTCAAGCAACTACCCTTAAAAACAAGATTTTCCTGTCAGGCTACCAATTTTTTTAACAGAAGTTCATCCTTGGAACAGAAGTAGTTGTCTGGGAGATATGATTTTGTGTTAGATTTGAAACTTGCTTTGCTAACTGTCATGTTATTGGGTAAATGGTCAAAAACTTTTATTGCTGCATATTGAACTCCTTTCTGAGACACTGACATCTATATGAATGGGTAATAAAGACAATTTTTCCCTCTAGTGTTGTAGGGAGAGCTGAATTTATCAACCCCAGTGATGACAATTAAAGCCAAAAGATAGTAATTTGCAGCAAAACTAAATTTTCACATTTCTTCCCCATACTGTCACATACTCAGGAAAGAAGGATCCTTTATTGTATGATTATATGATAGTAGAACAAACACTGGTAGCAGTTACTTCTGTAAAATACCTGGGAGTATGCATACGGAATGATTTGAAGTGGAATGATCACATAAAATTAATTGTTGGTAAGGCGGGTGCCAGGTTGAGATTCATTGGTAGAGTCCTTAGAAAATGTAGTCCATCAACAAAGGAGAAGGCTTACAAAACTCTCGTTCAACCTATACTTGAGTATTGCTCATCAGTGTGGGATCCGTACCAGGTCAGGTTGACAGAGAAGATCCAAAGAAGAGTGGTGTGTTTCGTCACATGGTTATTTGGTAAGCGTGATAGCATTACGGAGATGTTTAGCAAACTCATGTGGCAGACTCTGCAAGAGAGGCTCTCTGCATCGCGGTGTAGCTTGCTGTCCAGGTTTGGAGAGGGTACGTTTCTGGATGAGGTATTGAATATATTGCTTCACCCTACTTATACCTCCCGAGGAGATCACCAATGTAAAATTTGAGAGATTAGAGCGTGCATGGAGGCCTTCCTGCAGTTGTTCTTCCCACAAAACATACGCGACTGGAACAGGAAAGGGAGGTAATGACAGTGGCACATAACGTGCCCTCTGCCATGCACCATTTGGTGGCTTGCAGAGTATAAATGTAGATGTAGATGTAGGCAATGGCATCATTGTTGATATCAAATTGTGATGAATTATTTATGACAAATTTCACTAGTAATTATATGTATGCGACAATGCAGTTTAAATGCCCAGTTCCTTGAAAAGGTACCTACATCATGATCAGAGGTGACAAACAGATATTATTTGTACTGCTCACTTTCCTATAATCAGTACTTTCTTTCTACGTGGTGAGTTATCATGATGTTACTAAGTGTACTTACGCAAAAAAATCAGGTTGTTGATTCATTTGTTTCCAAGATGATCAGTTATATGAAGAGAAGAAGTAGTTGATCTTAACTGTTTGAGAAGCTAAGTAATACGTTTCTTCTAGTTCAAGTTTCCATTAAAATGTACACCCAAAAATAACCTATTTGCTGACTCCTGTACATGTGCTGTATCAGCTGTTATTATGACTCCTTTGTTGTACAGAACTGAACATAGTGTGTTCACTCAGAATTTAGGGAGTGCCAATTTTCAGAGAACCATTTAATAATTCTTTGAAAACCATCATTAACAACCTCTTTTATGGCTTTCTCTCTAAAGGGATTTATCATAACACTAGTATTGTCTGCAAAAAGTGCCAATTTTTGCTTGTTAAATGTTAAGTGGAAGGTCATTCATATATATAAGGAATAAGACTGGACCCAAAATTGAACCCTGTCAGATTCCTTTTGTGCTTTCTTTCCAGTCACTATAATTTTCTGCCCTTATAATATTGTTTGCATCATTAACTCAAGGTTTTGCATTCTGTTTGTTAAGTTGTGTGTAAAGCCATCAGTTCCATATTATTTGAGTTTTTCTAAGAGCTTAATGTGATCTACACAGTCAAACCCCTTGGAAAGATCACAAAAATACCTTTATTATTTAAGGCTTGTATTATCTGATGAGTGAATGTATAAATACCATTCTCTGTCAAGCAAGCCTTCTTGAATCCAAACTGTGATGTAGGTGCTAAGTAAATTGTTTTTACTTAAATGTGATCCTACTCTTGGATACATTGGGTTTTGAATGTTTTGGAAAAAGATGTCAATAAGGAAATTAGATGATTCTTATGAAGATATTTATCTTTTGCATATTTTAATCTGCCAGGAAAAATTTTCTTCAATTTTGATGGTTTACATAGACATGTATCACTAAAGACATTATGTCTTAAATTAGACCAACTTTTTAAACTTCTGTTCGAAACCCCATAACATCATATGAGCTTTTGTTTTTTTAGATTTTTTAAAGTTTTGTTGATTTTAGTGAAGGATGTTGGTACTCCCATTTGCTTAATGTTTTGTGATATAACATTTTTTAATATATCCTTGTGCTGCTTCAACTGATCCATTTAATCCTGGTTTTGTTGCTACATTTAGAAAGATATTCTTAAAACTACTCACAACTTGTGAATTATCAGTGACAACATTGTCATTTAGTTTAATTGTTGTTGTATGTTGTACATTGACTGGGTGTTCTGCCTCCCATTTGATAATAACCCATACTGTTTTAATCTTATTATCTGCAATTTTAGTTTTTGTCAGGACATAGGTACTTTTTGACATTTGATTGACTTTCCTTAAGATATTTACTAAGATGGTATCTGTTCTTTTGGACATGTCCAAAAGAACAGATACCATCGGTGACCATGCAGCTCGTTAGAATGAAATTACAATGAAATGAACACCCTTAGCTGCTTACAGGCATTGACATACGTCAACGGGGACAGATGAAAATGTGTGCCCTGACTGGGACTCGAATCCTGGATCTCCTGCTTACATGGCAGAAGCTCTATCCATCTGAGCCACCGAGGACACAGAGGACAGTGCGACTGCATGGATTTATCTCTGTCCAAAAGAACAGATACCATATTAGTAAATATATAGTTAAGGCTCACTGGACACTTTACCATCTTCTTCTTCTGTGCGAACGCACAAACAGTGCCCAAACTCTTACGGGAATAGGCAACACGCAGCGAGTACTGAGTTTAATGGGTGGGGGCACTACGAATGTAGTGCGGGACAATACGTTGAGAATGTGGGTTTCGCGGGAGGCGTTCCAGAGATAAATCCCTGCAGTCATGCTATCCTCTGTCTCCTCGGTGGCTCAGATGGATAGAGCGTCTGCCATGTAAGCAGTAGATCCTGGGTTCGAGTCCCTGTCGGGGCACACATTTTCATCTGTTCCCGTTGACGTATGTCAACGCCTGTAAGCAGCTAAGGGTGTTCATTTCATTGTAATTTCCTTAAGATATTACACTATTTTTTGTAGTATTCACATAATATCAGACCTTCAGCTATTCTGGCCTTTATCTAAATTTCTGTCTTCCTCTTATATGAGATTTTAATTCTCATATTTATCCATAGCTTACATTTCTTTTAATGGATTTTCTGAATAGCTTTTTAGGAAAGCCACTTTCAAACACTGACTCAAATTTTGGTATGGAACAAATTGAATAAGACATTACTATACTTTTCTACATACACCCCACTCCTTGCCTCCTCTTTCAACTTACATTTGAAACATTACATCCCTTTCTTATTAACAAGCCTACTTGCTTTGTATCATCCTCCCTCAGAGATTTACAGTCCTATATCATTTACTTCCATTGACTGTACATCACAATCAGATAATCCATAAACAATGTTGTACACGTTATTTGTTCCAGCCTGAGCACTGATTACTGAAATTACATTGAAATACTGGAATAATGATCCACTTCATTTTTCCAGCCCATATCTTTGAAGAAATATGCAATGAAATCTCCACAAACTGCCAACTGAGGGGTCTATTACAAAAATCATACACATCAAAAACTGGATATTTTGAGTTAATACCATCATGTTCTTCTGTCACCATATTTGTTTCATGGTGGAACTGATTTCTGCAAAAGCCATAGAGGTCCAAAGAAACATTTGAAACGTCTACTCTTCTATAAAAATCTGACTAATACCTGTGTTTTTCTACAGAAACTAAATAAGTCCACAATTTGTAGGTTTCCTATTGTCATCTTTCTGGACTGCTTACTATGCACCACATTCAGAGGAAGCAGCCCAGGATTGCAGACAAAGGAGGAAATAGTAGTCATGTACTGTTCGTGCAGACAAAGTTGACACCCAGTGTGGTGGCTGATGGGAGAGACTGTAAATGGGAAATGCCTTTATGGTCATTCCCGTCAGCCACCGCACTTTGTTTGTGCATGTAGTAGCTTTACTTTATTACAAGCTTAGAACTGAAGGTAGGGGTATTCCAGTTTGTAAAATAGCATTCCCTAGCTTTCATGGAATAACAAAGTACAGACTGTACAGTATCCAGAATAGTATTGTAGTGTATGAACAGTCTCCAAAAGATAAAAGAGGCTCCCATAAAAACATACCAAAAAAAGATATCAGTGTCAGTTTTTCACAAGACTGAATGTCATACATTATCCTTTAAAGCAATGCAATCACACTACTCTCTGCATGATGACACAAATCCAAAACACCTGCCAAAAAATTTGACTATAAACAATACACATCTAAAATTTTCACACAAGTACTGTATCAATCTTCCTTATAAAAACAATAATGCAGTGCAAATGTTATTCATAAGTATGAAGCAAAGTTCCTTCTGACATGCTTCTGAGCACCACAAGCTCTGCAATATTGTATTTGTCCACACTTGGCAAGCAACATTCAATTAAAATGTCTTCCCTGTATGGGAATATACATAATGAATGAACAGGTACAGGTTCTAGGCCACGGTTGATGACATATGGAGGTCTGGGTTTGGCAGTGAGACACACTTGGCTAGCCTAATGGTAAGATGACTGCTTGTGAAAAGCAACACATCTGGGTTCAAGTACCTATCTGGCACAAATTTTCATCGTTTTCATTCCATTATATTGCTGACAGTTGTCCATATTTGCAAATGTGAATATATTTCATGTATTCATTATAAAATCTACTGGAAATTGTATAAAACTTAATAAACAAGTTTGTATATTTCAGATCTGATATATGTACTATATGTGATTCATCTTCCCCTCATGAACCATGGACCTTGCTGTTGGTGGGGAGGCTTGCGTGCCTCAGCGATACAGATAGCCGTACCGTAGGTGCAACCACAACGGAGGGGTAACTGTTGAGAGGCCAGACGAACATGTGGTTCCTGAAGAGGGGCAGCAGCCTTTTTAGTAGTTGCAGGGGCAACAGTCTGGGTGATTGACTGATCTGGCCTTGTAACACTAACCAAAACGGCCTTGCTGTGCTGGTACTGTGAGCGGCTGAAAGCAAGGGAAAATTACAGCTGTAATTCTTCCCGAGGGCATGAGGCTTTACTGTTTGGCTAAATGATGATGGTGTCCTCGTGGGTAAAATATTCTGGAGGTAAAATAGTCCCCCTTTCGGATCTCCAGGCGGGGACTACTCAGGAGGATGTTGTTATCAGGAGAAAGAAAACTGGCGTTCTGTGGATCGGAGCATGGAATGTCAGATATCGTAATCAGGCACGTAGTTGACTACAGGGTTATAAATCCAAAATCAAATAGGTGTAATGCAGGAGTAGGTTTAATAATGAATAGGAAAATAGGAATGCGGGTAAGCTACTACAAACAGCATAGTGAACGCATTATTGTGGCCAAGATAGATATGAAGCCCACGCTTACCACAGTAGTACAAGTTTATATGCCAACTAGCTCTGCAGGTGATGAAGAGATAAAAGAAATTATTCAGATAGTGAAGGGAAACAAAAATTTCATAGTCATGGGTAACTGGAACTCGATAGTAGGAAAAGGAAGAGTCAGAAACGTAGTAGGTGAATATGGGTTGGGGGGAAGAAATCAAAGAGGAAGCCGCCTGATACAATTATGCACAGAGTATATCTTAATCATAGCTAACACTTGGTTCAAGAATCATGAAAGAAGGTTGTATACATGGAAGAAGCCTGGAGATACTGGAAGGTTTCAGATAGATAATATAATGGTACGACAGAGATTTAGGAACCAGGTTTTAAATTGTAAGACATTTCCAGGGGCAGATGTGGACTCTGACCACAATCTATTGGTTATGAACTGTAGATTAAAACTGATGAAACTGCAAAAAGGTGGGAATTTGAGGAGATGGGACCTAGATAAACTGAAAGAACCAGACATTGTAGAGAGCTTCAGGGAGAGCATTAGGGAACAATTGACAACAATGGGGGAAAGAAATACAGTAGAAGAAGAATGGGTAGTTTTGAGAGATGAAATAGTGAAAGTAGCAGATGATCAAGTAGGTAAATAGATGAGGGCTAATAGAAATTCTTGGGTAACAGAAGAGATATTGAATTTAATTGATGAAAGGAGTAAATACAAATATGCAGTAAATGAAGTAAGCAAAAAGGAATACAAACGTCTCAAAAATGAGATTCACAGAAAGTGCAAAATGGGTAAGCAAGGATGGCTAGAGGACAAATGTAAGGATGTAGAGGCGCATATCACTAGGGGTAAGATAGATACTGCCTACAGGAAAATTAAAGAGACCTTTGGAGAAAAGAGAGCCACTTGCATGAATATCAAGAGCTCAGATGGAAATCCACTTCTAAGCAAAGAAGGGAAAGCAGGAAGGTGGAAGGAACATATAGAGGGTCTGTACAAGGGTGATGTTCTTGAGGACAATATTATAGAAATGGAAGAGAATGTAGATGAAGATGAAATAGGAGATATGATACTGCGTGAAGAGTTTCATAGAGCACTGAAAGGCCTAAGTCTGAACAAGGCCCCGGGAGTAGACAACATTTCATTAGAACTACTGACAGCCTTGGGAGAGCCAGGCCTAACAAAACTCTACCAGCTAGTGAGCAAGAAGTATGTGACAGGCGAAGTACGCTCAGACTTCAAGAAGAATGTAATAATTCCAATCCCAAAGAGAGCAGGTGTTGACAGATGTGAAAATTACCAAACTATCAGTTTAATAAGCCATGGCTGCAAAATACTAACATGAATTCTTTACAGACGAATGGAAAAACTGGTAGAAGTACACCTTGGGGAAGATCAGTTTTGATTTCGCAGAAGTGTTGGAACACATGAGGCAAAACTGACCGTACGACTTATCTTAGAAAACAGATTAAGAAAGGCAAACCTACGTTTGTAGCATTTGTAGACTTAGAGAAATCTTTTGACAATGTTGACTAGAATACTCTCTTTCAAATCTTGAAGATGTCACAGATAAAATACAGGGAGCAAAAGGCTATTTACAATTTGTACAGAAACCAGATGGCAGTTATAAGAGTCGAGGGACATGAAAGGGAAGCAGTGGTTGGGAAGGAAGTGAGACAGGGTTGTAGGCTATCCCCAATGTTATTTGATTTGTATATTGAGCAAGCAGTAAAGTACACAAAAGGAAAATTTGGAGTAGGCATTAAAATCCATGCAGAAAAAATAAAAGCTTTGAGGTTTGGCGATGACATTGTAATTGAGTCTGAGACAGCAAAGGACGTGGAAGAGCAGCTGAACAGAATGGACAGTGTCCGGAAAGGAGGATATAAGATGAACATCAACAAAAGGAAAACCATGATAATGGAATGTAGTCAAATTAAATTGGGTGAATGTAGTCAAATTAAATTGAGTGATGCTGCAGGAATTAGATAAGTAGAAAGGCGCTTAAAGTACTAAATGAGTTTTGCTATTTGGGGAGCAAAATAACTGATGATGGTCAAAGTAGAGAGAATATAAAATGTAGACTGGCAATGGCAAGAAAGCGTTTCTAAAGAAGAGAAATTTGTTAACATTGAGTATATATTTAAGTGTCAGGAAGTCATTTCTGAAAGTATTTGTATGGAGTGTAGCCATGAAGGGGTGTGAAACATGGACGATAAATAGTTTGGACAAGAAGAGAATAGAAGCTTTCGAAATGTGGTGCTACAGAAGAATGCTGAAGATTAGATGGGTAGATCACATAACTAATGAGGAGGTATTGAATAGAAGTGGAGAGAAGAGAAATTTGTGGCACAACTTCACTAGAAGAAGGGGCTGGTTGGTAGGGCATATTCTGAGGCATCAAAGGATCACCACTTTAGTATTGATTGGAGGGCAGCGTGGAGGGTAAAAATTGTAGAGGGAGACCAAGAGATGAATAAACTAAACAGATTCAGAAGGATGTAGGTTGCAGTAGGTACTGGGATATTAAGAAGCTTGCACAGGATAGGATAGCATGGAGAGCTGCATCGAACCAGTCTCAGGACTGAGGACCACAACAACAACAACAACATGTGATTCATTGGCCAGAAAAATAAAAGAGTCAATAAGTAGCACAAAAGACATTGCACTTGAAGAGGGCAGAAGATTTTGTAAGTAAAAAAGAAAACAATTTCGGACAGTAAAACAAGGGCTGATTAACAGTATTTCATTTGATTATATGCAAAATTTGCCTCTACCCCCCCTTGCAGACATTTCATGTCATTTACTATGATAGAATATTATGTTACAGTGTTTTTGGAATTGATATTCTGGTCGGATGACTCAGTTTCAGTTTCCCACTATTTTGAACATGAAGGAAATAAAGGTCTTAATGAAGTCACTTCCATGATTTTGAACTACATAAATAACATCCCATTAGAAAATCAAAGAGATGAGCTTGTAATCATTAGCGATGTGCATCCTGGGCAAAAAAGAAAATTTATTATGGTTCAGATCTTGTAAAGACAAGCGCACAACCTAAAGGTCTACAAAAGGATCAAATATTTGTTTCCAGTGTGAGGACACAGCTATTAACCGAATGTTGAAGACTTCTCATTGATAGGGCATAAGAAGCAGAAGATAAAGACTGCAGAAATATCTGAAACCTGGATCAGGAAAATTACTGAAGTGCTTCCATTCATGAGAAATGATCATTTTGTAGATATTAAACATGCTATGTGCATTCTGTTTGAAAACTCCTAAGCCTCCACTGAAACTCTTACTTGGGCTCAGGGAATATGCATATCATTGTTAAGAGAAGTCCTACTACATAGTATACTGCTTTGGATCTACATCAGTAGCATAAAGACAATCAGTTATTCAGCTAACTAAAGCCAAACATCTTTGTAATCTGATGTAGATCGTGGACGAAGGAAACACAACTTTCTACAAGGACTCACTTTATGATATCACAGATGACAATTATAAAGAAGATGAGGAGATGATGATAACACTGATGGCAGTGAGGATCTGTAATAAACAATAATGGGAACAGTAGGAATAAATAAACAGCTGTTTTCAGTTTGTTGTAATAAAGCAATATTGTCTTGTGTTCATTGTTGCACACTTCCAGGCAGAATTTTGAAAATACAATAAATTACTCTCTTGATTTTCTATAAATACCAGAGAAGTCCAAAGAAAAAATTCTCTTTAAGAATTAACTATAGATTGTACACTTAAAAAAGCACATTAATGAGAAAAGTTTCCCTACTTATACATGTTATGAATATCGTTTGGACACTTTTCATGCTTCAGTTTAAATGGTGGAAAGCCTTTTTTATTCCTAAAAAAATGACAATTTTGAACTTGTCAAGTTTTTGTAAAAAACCTCTCAACTGTTTCTTCTTGTCTGACAAGGAGCTCATTAATGCATCTAGGTCTATCATGAATTGCTGGAAGTTTCCTAAATAGGATCTGTACACTGTTACAATTACCAGGGATGTAACAACTCACAAGCACATTGTTCCAGGTTATGATCTACAAGAAAACTAGTTGTCTCAGTATTACTGACTTTATGTGCAACTCTGACATATGTTACAGCCCCTCATTTTCCCATGTAACTCTACACAAAAGTGCTGTAAGTCTATAATTCCTGATATTTAACTTCTTCATCCCTGTGGTTAACTGGTATTCACACTTCAGAATTTTCCACATCTTCTATGTGTACAAGAATCTTATCCCTCTTGTTCCCAACTGCCTAGTGGTTTGATGAAACAAATTAATTTTATTTTCTGGACACTGTTACATATATTAGGGTTATGTTCCAACCTAATTTCTTGCAGTACTGTCTGTCTGTAACCCGACTATAACCTAAAAACATATTCCTCTCTGACTTCAGTAACCATATGCATATTCTCTGGTGTGTCTGTGATTCCCCTTACACTTTCTACAAGGTGCTCAGTTAATCTGTCCTTCCTTCTCCTACTCAGCTGCAGGCCATGATTTGTGTATCCTTACCTCTCAAATGCAGCAACAGGTATGACACTGGTATGAGACTTTATTTCTGTCAAAAGCAGTCTGCTCAACTTTTTCATTATGTGGTTAACAGCTGTGTTAACCCAGAGCTGGTCATGGCAATGCAAAACCTCCACAAACTTCACACGAGTGTGTGCTATTGCTGCTCCTATTTCCCCCATGTCACTGTTAACACAATACTCTAAGTTGCTAGCCAGGCTGTTTTCTGCCCCTCCTACTATAAGTACCTGATCCTCTCCATCAAAATCTCTGCACAAGGCTCATGCATTCCTTGTCACATGGCTAAGCTTGGCACTAGGTTTCACAGTGCTTGTGACATGCCATTTACACCTAAATTTTCTTGTAACATTTGATTTGGTCTACACCCCTCTGGTTACTGTTACCTACCAGCAGGACTTTATACCTGACTTTTCTAATGGTCTACCTTTAAAATTATTCTTATGAGTCTGTTGCACTCTACTTTGCTAAAAAAACTGGCTGAGGCTCTTTTCCTATATCAGGTAACATGTTTCTTTCTTTATTTATTTATTTAGCAGCTTATGATGTACATCTATGGAGTAACTCCAAGTACATATTTGCTCTGTCAGTTTTCCAATAAAATACATTACTTTTACTGATTCTAACTATAGTTTTGCTAAAATAACTAGTAAATTTTAGCCACAACATTTCTGGAAATTTACATCATAGTTACAAAATTTTAGATACTGTAAACTGAATGGATTTTATGAGGCATACATAATCTAAGTACCTAAATTACAGAATATTTAATTGCAATAATTCTATACTATGGGTCCATCATTTTAAATATAAGGTATAATACAGGCATATATCACATACATATTCTAGATCCCATTTTGTTTACATTTATAAAAAAAATATTAACAGCAATAATACTGTAGAAAACAAAATATTTAGATAAAACAGTGCTGTTAAGAGGTTAACACATTTTAGTTTTTCTTTTCCTCTATACCTGTGTACAGTTTTTTTAGTGTACTATGCCTGTTTGCTTCAGTTATTTTCATTTGAAAGAAATCCTCTGATTGAATATAAAGGGGTTTCTAATAGCATTTGTTTGATTGACTGTTTAAACTTATCCTTCGATTTGGCATTAGTGATGTGTGGTGGTAAAGAGTTGTACAACTTGACGGCCATCTAACCACTGCTTCTCTCATACTGATTTGTGTTATGCTCTGAAATTCTTAATTTCTTGGTGTTTCTGGTGTGGTGGTGGTGTACATCTTCAGTTTTTTTGAATTTATCTTTATGATCCCAAGCAAGGAGCACAATTTTATATATGTACAAGCTGTAGAAGATTAGAATCTTAAATTTTTTGAAAAGAGGCTTGCAACTATCTCTTGTTCTTTTGGTTCCTATTATTCTAATTGCTCCCTTTTGTAATTTGAATATTTTAATTGCCTCTGCCAAGTGGCCCCAGATTTCTATACCGTAGCTCATTATAGCATTGAAGTATGAAAAATACCCCATGTGCACATCATCTTCAGTTATTAGTGGCTTAATTTGTCTCAAAGCAAAAACAGCATTGCTAAGTTTATTGCTTATATTGGAAATATGATCTTTCCATTCTAAACAACTGTCCACGGTGATCCCTAAAAATTTAGCACTTTCAACTACTCTTACATCTAGCTCTTGCAAATTTGCCACTTCACTTGCTTTTCTTTTGGTGTTGCTTAATAGTATTGCATTAGTTTTCTCATAATTTAGAATTAACCTATTCACTTCAAGCCAGTAGGTGATCATTTCAACTGTTTGATTACTTTTACTTATGGCCTCCTGTAAGCTTGGTCTCACAGTTATGCTTGTTGTGCCATCTGTGAAGAGTATCAGTTCACTGACTACGTTACAAGGTAAATCATTTACACATATAAAGAAAAGGAGGAGTCCTAGAATACTACCCTGTGGCAACCCATGTTTTATATCTTGTAGTTATGATAGCTGTTTCCCTTGATTGTGTGACACTTCCACTGCTTGTTTTCTGTTCTGCAGAAATGACTTTATGATATCAAGAGCAGTTGCTCCAATTCCATAGTGGTGTAGCTTGTTTATCAATAGAATGTAAAACTGATTGTTAGCCAGAATTTGAAGTGTGATTTCTGGGGCTTTCTCCTTTTGCTTATTACTTATCATATTTTCCCAGCTCTGATTTTCTGTAACTCCCATTATCCCTCCAACCTATCTAACACAAAATACACCATTTCTAATTCTCCTGAAGGGCAAAGATCTTTTTCCACTGGTGCATGATTTTCTTGTCTTCACTATGTAATCTATAACTCCATGGGAGATTCTCATATAACACTTTACTGGCTTCCCTGTTACAATCCCCTCCAGTCAAGCATCAACCCAAAATGCTGACATGTACCTCCCATCTGTCCTAGACGGTGGCGCATATGGATATACTGGTAAATTGCTCAGTAAATATCAGTAAATTACCAGCATTAAATTGTCTACTATGTGAAAAAAAGTGATAAAATGTGTCAGAACATGTGTAAAAACACATAAATGGTATCATTCATGTTGCTTCATGGAAGCAAATCTTAGTAAAAATTCATGTGATTGCAGAACTGAGAGCAACTGTCCTGAAGCTGTCTTAGAAATGTGTAATGCAAGACTCAAAATAAGTGTGAAATGTAAGTGTGAGGGAAGAACTACAAAACAACTTAACTAAAGTCAGACGATATACTGAAATGCTGAAAAGTTTGCTTCAGTATGTGGATATACTAGCAGAGATGCAGAGATGTGAACAGGTGTGTGTGTTTATTAGGCCTAAGAAATGCCCCCCCCCCCCCCCCCTGTGTTAAATATGAACATTAATCATGTTCCACTAATGAACAGATACAAGGCGTTAAGTTAAATTCAGATGGTCAAAAGCCACAGGAGGGGAAAAAAAATAGAAATCATTGCCACAGGAAACTGATCATATACTTCTATCGATCAAAAAAGTGCCTGTGGCAACTCATTACTGTTATGTCCTGTTAAACATAAACATGGTGTTAACACAGTACATGACAACAAGAAATGAAAGACAGAAAAACAAATAGTGAAGGAAAAATAAGAAATTTACATTCTATCAGTGAGTCATGGTAAGACACTAGCTACAATCATGTCCAATATCGAGGCAGACTATAAAGTCATTGGAATAACAAAACCTGGACCTCCTTTACAAGAAGTTCTGAAAAACTGTGAAACTGCAGTAAAAGATGGTGGGAACTGTGTTGTAATTGGGGAGATAATGATGTGTATAAAAACAAGAGTAGCCTTACTGTAAAAGCACTGAAAGAAGCATTAGGAAAAATGTCACAAGCGAAAGTATTTTTTGTAAGCATTCCTCACTCACATGACTTAATTGAAAACTCATGTGTCAATAGTGAGATCATTGCAACAGACCAAAAACTCAGAAAGGGCTGCAGCAGTTTTTTACACACAATCTTCATTAAGGCAACCAGCTCTGACAGAGAGCATTTTACAAGACATGGACTGCATAGAAATCAGCTAGGCAAGAAAGTTCTGGCCAAATAAATTCTTCAAGCAATAAAAGTTGTAGGGGTAGACATGCAGAAAAAACTTGCACCACCTGCAATAGGTTCATTGCCAATGACAAAAAAATTGAGAATACACCAACAGCACATAAGAAGAAACATCTGTGGCTACTTCTCTAGAAGAAATTAGGCCTACGTCAGCATCAGAATGGGATCCATCATTGTACCATTGGCATCATCAGAAGCAGTAGTAGAAAATGTATCAGTTATAGAAGCACCTCCACAAACTGCAGCAGAAGTTACACCAGCAACAATAACTACATACCTGCCAAAAGGATGGAAGAGAACTACAGCTGAAGAAGCAATATCAAGTGTTGTGGGTAAGTGGTAAACAGTGCCTCCTTTCAGCCTACATGATTTTTTAGTGGAACGCAGCAAGACAAAGAAGCACAGAAAATAGGTAGTGTAAAAAATATTATAACTCCTAACAAAAGTGTTCATTCTAAAGACAATAACAATTCTGATCTTAAAATTTGCTACCTGAATAATCAAGGAGTAAAAGACCAAGAATTTATTGTAAATAATTTTGGACTAGAGAACAAATGCGATATTTTTTGTCTGAGTGAACACTGGGCAACAAAGAGTGAACTTACAGCTATCAAATTTGATAACTATAAAATAGCAAATGGTTGCTGTAGAAAAATGCATAAAATGGGTGATGTGCAATTATATACTAACCAGCCACTCAGCCACTCCATTAATAGGTTGGATCTACACTATTTGTGTGATGAACAGAATTTTGAAGCCACTGGTATAGTTAGTGACAGTTTTAAGTTAGTGATAATAGCCTTATGCAGATCACCCAAGGGTAACATTAGTGTATTTTTAGAAAAACTGGACATGCTGTTAGATGTACTTAGAAAGACAGAATGATTATGACATTGTAACAGGTGGAGATTTGAATGCAGATTTTGATGTAACAGCAGCCAAAGAATAGTTTCACTGGGCTAAAAAAATTTCTAAGACAGTACAAACTGTACTTTATCAATAATAAACCCACAAGAGATGAAGCATGTCTTGGCAATATCTTTGTTAGTTTAAATACTACAGAAGAATCACGTGATGTGACAGTATTCCCATTCTCAGATCATGATTCTGTATCTTTAAATTACATAAGTAGATCCTGTGCCGATAAGAGTAACATTGATAAGTCTGTCCCAAAAATGGTAATTACTAGGTCAGTCACAAATGATAAAATTGACAGGTTTTGTAAGTCCCTTACTAACAGAAACTGGTTTGGCCAATGGTCTGGTGACACAAATAGTAGTCTGTGTAAAGATCTGTCAGCAAACTAATATTTGAAAGGTTTTTCAACCCATTTTGACACAAAATTTAATGACTGCATAATGATAAAGAAATGCAAAATAATCAACAAATCCTCCAAAGGCAAGGGTATAAACAAAGAAAACCCATGATATACTGCACAACTAACAAATCTGAGAAACCAAGTTAAGTTGTTGCACAGTATACATAAAAATCTGAAGACTGACCATGCCAGATCAGCCTATGTTCACTGTAGGAATAAGTACAAAAAAGCCATTGTGGAAGCCAAAAGAGCACACAACTTCAGCAGTATTGAGAATTCTATGAATAAATGTAAAGCTGCTTAAATAGTGTTACTAAAGATGAAATAAATAGGAAAATCAGTATATGCCCTCAGAAATTCAAAGATTTCTTTATTAAATCAGTACAAGAAGTAGGAAATGCTATGATCAAACCTGTTAGTGGCTCATCTGAGATTATTTCAAAAAATGTCTGTAAAGCACTAGTAAATACAAGTATGTTTACCTTCTCTGAGATCCCACCTAGTCTTGCCCTAAAAATAGTTAAACTTTTGACATCATCTGAGAGTGTAGACATATATGACATTTTTTGTAACATTCTAAAAAAGTAATAGATTGTATTGTGTATCCTTTAACATACTGCATAAATAAATGTATATCTGAGGAATATTTTCCTGATGAGCAAAAAGTTTCTAGGGTAGTCCCAATGTACAAAAAAGGAGATATTAACTCACCTTCAAATTACAGACCAATTTCCATAGTCCCAGCTCTCTCTAAAGTATTTGAATGTGAAATATGAACTTAGAAAATGCAGGAATAATTAGCGAATCACAGTATGGTTTTAGGAAAAACATGTCAACTATTGATATTATAGAGTCAGTAGTCAAACATATACATCAAGTGTTTGAGGATAAAGGATTTGCTCAAGTCACCTTCTGTGATCTAAGGAAGGCTTTTGACTGTGTAGAGCATAAAATACTCCTAGAATAAATGGAGTACTACGGCACTGGAGGTAGCAGCCTTAAACTATGAAAATCATACCTATAGGATCCCAAGCAAGCTGTTTGTGTAGGTAAAGAAAAGTCCAGTATTGAATTAGTTAAAACAGGTATACCACAGGGATCTGTACTTGGCCCTTTTCTGTTCCTAATAATGATTCATGATCTGCCATCATTCATCGAGTCCATGACAGTACTATATGCAGATGATAGAACTTTCCTTCATCGTAGTAATGATTTCAGTATCCTCAAAGCTTGTGTTGCAAGTGTCCTATCAGTTTAAAGCCAATTACTTCCTACTGAATGATAAAAAAATGCAGCAGATGGTTTTTAGTCTAAAAGACAAGCCTCCATCAGATTATCATAGTTGTTTTAAGTTTTTAGGGGTACATACAGATGAAAAATTATCCTGGGGTCAACATGTACAATATATTAGTGGTAAATTGTCTAGAGTGATGTAATTGCTATGGCAACCTATGGACTTTGTACATCAAAATTATGTTAGAACGTCGTATTTTGCATTTTTCCAAAGCACCGTAACATATGGTATTATTTTATGGAGGAATTCGAGTCCAGTGCATGACATCCTAATACTACAAAAGAAAATCATTAGGGTAATTACTGGTTCTCCATATAAAGCACACCACAAACCATTGTTCTGTGAACAAAAAATCATGACTGTAATAAACATATATACTTACTATGTTTTATTCCATGCAAAAAAGAAGTTACTGGAAGCAAAACATAGAGAAAATATACATTTCTACAACACGAGAAGGAGCAGATTAATTTATACTCCTTACCACAGACTGTCAAAGTCACTTAACGGCTATGAACTGATGGGGCACAAATTATTTAATAAGATTCTACAATATGTACAAGAACTGCCTGATCAAGCATTTAAAAAAAAAAAAAAAAAAAAAAAAAACCTGTGTGAATGGCTAGTTGCTCACCCATTCTATGGCATAAATGATAATTTCAAATGTAATATAATTTTGTAATATTAATAGCAACCCTCTTGTTTTCTTTGAATTATCAGTTATGTTGTGTTATATGCCTGATGTTGTCTAATGCTGTAATAGCCAAATGATAATAAAATTACTATTATTATTACCATATTAAGTAACCTATGGCAACATCCACATTTGTCAGATTAGATTAGATTTACTTTCATTCCAATTGTTCCGTAGTGAGGCAGTCCTCCAGGATGTGGAACACGTCAGAAAAACAACAATACATGACAAATGTTTACAACTCAAACAAATAAGCTAATGTACATTCCACGGGTCCCAAGTGGAATGATCATAATTTTTTAATGGGCACTATATGAAAGAATCATTTTACAAATTCTAATGCACTGAATTTAAAATAAAAAAGTTTTTTTTTATTTATTTATAAGGTAATAAACATGTAATACATACAATTGCTATAATAGTTATTTACATTGAACACTTTACTGCACTGAAATATACTGTACTTATATATATACACACACACAAATCAGTTGGTTCTACTGAGAAATTCATCAATGGAGTAGAAGGAGTTGGCCAACAATAAATCCTTTAAGCTTCTCTTAAACTGAATTTCATTGGTTGTTAAGCTTTTTCATGCCTGCTGGCAAATTATTGAAAATGAAAATGTGTTTTTCGTGAATAATGCACACCTTTTTGTACAAGACTAAGTGACTTTAAATCTTTGTGAAGACTATTTTTATTTCTAGTATTGATTTCATGAATTGAGCTGTTGGTTTGAAAAAGTGATATATTTTTAATGACAAATTTTATTAAAGAATAAGCCATAAACAGGCTTCTGCAGGATGTTCTTGAGTTCACATCACATATAACTCTTACTGCACGTTATTGTGCCTGGAAAACTTTAGCGTGGCTTGATGAATTACCCAAAAAAATAATCCCATATGACATTATGGAATGAAAGTAAGCATAGTATGCTAGCTTTTTCATTTTTATATCCCCTATGTCTGACACAATTCGCATTGCAAATAGATATTTGTTAAGATGCTTCAACAGTACTTTCCCCAGTTGAATTTATTATCAAGCTGTAATCCTGAGAATTTAACACTGTCCACTTCTTCTATCTGCTTGTCATCGTATGTTAGGCATATACTCGTGGGGCACCCCTTACAAGTTCTGAACTGCATCTAGTGTCTTTTTTCAAAGTTTAGTGACAAGGAATTGGCTAAGAACCAGTGATTAACGCCCAAAAATATTTTATTAGCTGATCTTTCTAAGAGTACACTTGATTTGCTATTTATTGCAATGTTTGTATCGTTGGCAAACAAAACAAACCTGCCATCTGGTAATGTTACTGATGAATGGTCATTGATATGCACAAGAAAAAGTAAGGGCCCTAAAATGGAAGCTTGTGGGACCCCACAGGTAATTAGTTCCCAGTTGGATGATGCCTGATAGCTTGATACATGTCTCTTTCCTAATAACACCCTTTGTTTCCTGCCAGAGATACAAGATTTGAACCATTTTGCAGCATTTCCTGTTACACTAAAATATTCTAATTTACTTAAAAGGATATTGTGATTTACACAGTCAAATACCTTTGACAGATCACAAAATATACCAGTTGCCTGCATTTTTTTATCTAATGAATTAAGCACATTTTCACTGTAAGTGTAGATATCTTTCTCAATATCAGAACCCTTTAGAAATCCTAACTGTCACTTTGACAGTATGTTATTTGAGATAAGATGGTTATAAAGCCAACTGTACACATACTTTTTATAAAATTTTTGAGAATGCTGGTCCAACTTTTTCAGTAAACTAAAAAGCACTACCACACATTTAAATTGTAATAAAGGAATACTTAGGAAACTTATCTTTTTGTGAGTTGTGAAGCTTATGTGTAGGTTGCATGCAGAACTAAACACATGAGAATATTATTGTGCAACATACTCTACCTCCAATACTATCAAATTCTGTTTCTTCACAAAATCAGTGACCCGATCAAGAATAGCCTGTTGATGACACAGCTTGGCCCTTGAAAGAAGTTGCAGGATTCCATTAGGTGGTGTAGGTATCTGAGCCTTAATTGTGTTGTCATTGGCTGATGTAAAATGAGCAGTGTGCTTGCCGTATAGCTCACTTCATTAAACTGTCACTCTATGCAGCAAAATTCTGCTGCCACATGTAGGATAACATCTCAATATGATAGGCTGCCTTATTAGAAAGTTACTCCATAAAGAAGTTGTACTTTGGCAAATATAATCCTGCAAGGCGGCTAAGTGGCATAGTCATACTAAATGTGTTCTTTTAGACTTACATGTGGAAACAGAATGTAAAAGAACAATGTCCTTTTTTCTCACTCTGATAGTGTACAGCTATTTAAAATTAAAACAAATTTCTGTGATATTTCATTACAAATACATTATCTTTCCTTGTTACTATGTTTGAACAGCTGCAAGAAACTACCATGAAGACTTATTATGCTACCAATAATTATTCTTTTTTTATTTTCAGAGGTCAGAAATGCCACATCAGAGTCATCTGACATTGTCAGCATAATGACAGAAGATGTAACCACTCAGTTTCATGGTTTCTTCAAGTTTTACTACACCTACAACCTGTATTGAGCCTGTTATCAACAATAACATGCTGAATTCACTTGGGGAAATAAACAGTACATATCTTGACAAAAGAAACCTGTGTCTCATAATGACTACATAACATGGCATGTGATGAGGGCCTCCCGTTGGGTAGACCGCTTGCCTGGTGCAAGTCCTTCGAATAGACACCACTTTGGTGACTTGTGCATCGATGGGGATGAAATGATGATGATTAGGGCAACACAACACCCAGTCCCTGAGTGGAGAAAATCTCTGACCCAGCCGGGAATCAAACCTGGGCCCTTAGGATTGACAGTCCATCACGCTGACCACTCAGCTGCCGGGGGCAGACGTCATGATGACTAAGCTGAACCAACTGCTAATGTGACAAGAACACAACTGCCCTCAGAATTCTAAGTTTGAGAATCACCACAAGCTGGCACTAGTCTTTTACAGTTTGCAATTTGAAGAGAAAGGTTTACTTATGTAGACAGTCCATTCCTGTTTGTACTAGTTTTGTGATAGTTTGTGGTATGCAATAAAGAAAAGTTTTCACAGTTTTCAGAGCCACTCAATGTAACCTTATTTATATTCCATTTCAACTCTGAGGTAAAAATCAGTGTTTATAGGAGAGCAATAGTACTTTATGTCACTTTTTGGCTTGCCAAAAATAGCAGTACCATCTAAAAGTGTATATACTGGGTGATCAGAAAGTCAGTATCAATTTGAAAACTTAATAAACCACGGAATAATGTAGATAGAAAGGTAAAAATTGACACAGATGCTTGGAATGACATGGGGTATTATCAGAATTAAAAAAAAAAAAAAAAGAAAGAAAGAAAAAAACGAAGTTCACAAAATGTCCGACAGATGGCGCTGGACAGCAAAACGTCAGTGACTGCACATGACAATCATGTATAAAAGGAGCTGTAATGAGAGAGAGAATCAGATGTGCCAGCAGTCGCAGCATGTTAACATTACCTGAAAAGGTGCTTTTAGTGAAGCTGTATTATCAGAACGGGGAATGTGCTAGTTCAGTGTTATGATCCTATCGCCAAAGGAAGGGAATTCGAATGGGTAAAGGTCCGTTGACAAATGCAGTTGTGGCGAGAATGATTTCGAAGTTCAAAGCCACGGGTTGTTTAGACGATGGACCCCATAGTGGCCGACCGAGCACAAGGCGTAATGCTGCTGAGACAGTTCAGGAAGAAATGGAGTATGTAGCGGGTTCGTCTATGCACGGTAAAGTCAGCACTGGAGCAGTCGCACTGACATTCCATACACTACTGTTTGGTTGGCACTGAGGCGTACCCTCTGATGCTATCCGTACAAAATCCATCAGCATCATGAACTGTTATCTGGCGATTTAGTGAAGCAGAGGGCATTTGCAGTGTGGGGAATTTTGAAAGATGGCAGAAGATGACGATTGGTTGAGTAACGTGTTGTGGACCGACGAAGCTCATTTCACGCTCTGAGGGTCTGTCAACACCCACAACTGCAGAATTTGGGCTACCGAAAATCCTATAACTGTCGTGGAAACTCCATTGCATGATGAGAAAGTCATGGTATGGGTTGGATTTACCACATCTGTCATTATCGGGCCTTTTTTCTTTGAGGAAATGCATGATTCTCGTTTTGTAACTGCTACCGTGACGGGTGGGAGCTATGCTAATATGTTACAGAATTGCATCATCCCCATCCTGGCTGATAAACACCTGCCGGAATGTACGATGTTTATGCAGGATGGCGCTACACCCCATATTGCTAAACGCATGAAAGATCTCTTGCACGCATCGTTTGGTGATGATTGTGTGCTCAGCCGCCACTTTCGTCATGCTTGGCCTCCCAGGTCCCCAGACTTCAGTCCATGCGATTATTGGCTTTGGGGTTACCTGAAGTCGCAAGTGTATCATGATCGACCGACATCTCTAGGGATGCTGAAAGACAACATCTGATGCCAATGCCTCACCATAACTCCGTACATGCTTTACAGCGCTGTTCACAACATTATTCCTTGACTACTGCTATTGTTGAGGAATGATGGTGGACATATTGAGCATTTCCTGTAAAGTACATGAGCTTTGCTATGTCTTACTTTGTTATGCTAATTATTACTATTCTGATCAGATGAAGTGCCATCTGTTGGACATTTTTTGAACTTTTGTATTTTTTTGGTTCTAATACAACCCCATGTCATTCCAATCATGTGTGTCAATTTGTACCTCTCTATCTACATTATTCCGTGATTTATTCAGTTTTCAAATTTGTACTGACTTTTTGATCACCCGGTATTTCGACACTGCTGTTGATAGTTAACCATCTCTGAACACCTCATACTCCAGACATCTCCTATGATCAAATCTCCAGACATCGGGCACTAGTCACCACACACTTGTTCTCAATTCCAGAGACCACCTGTAATCAACACTGTGTGCTACTGCTTTATTGCTTTGGAAGGAAGAAAGCGATATTAGTATTAAACATTCATTCAAAAGTCATCAGTCATTGAGCACATACTCAGATTGTGGAAGAATGGGGAAGGAATTAGGACATGTCTATTTCAAAGAAACCACCCTGAAATTCACCACAATCAGTTTGGGAGATCTATGCATAACCTGGTTCAAGTTGTTAAGATGAGGATTTGAACTGCCATCATGCAACCTGATTCAATCCATCACGCTAGTGAGTGAGTGTTTCTTTTTAGTTATATTTCTGAACTCACTTGATAATGGCTTATATCCTTCATGTGACACAGTGAATAATTCTCACCCAAGATTTGATATTTATTTAGTATATTTGAGATTTTCTCCAGGAATGTATTTATGCTCATATATGACAGCTAATTTTAACTTTAAAATTACAAGCAATATGTTTTAGCAATCGTTATAACAATGACATGGCTCTGCAGGCAGCAGTGTCTAATTTGCTCAGTGGTGCCACTTGAGGCGTAGCGCCTTCGCATCGCTCCTGTCACTTGTTAGGACGATATCGTTATAGGCATGAGTCATCGACAGATGTCACCAGCTGACATGGACCTGAGTTACAGAGCTGCACGTAGTTGTACTAGTAGGTGGCAGACGTCAGCAGTTGACGGACAGTGCTAGCAGTCGTAGTCGAAACAATGTTGTAAAGTTATGTTTGATTAATATTTAACGTATTTACATAGTTATAATTGTTTTATATGTGTAGCAATTAGCAGTGTGAGTGTTGTATGAGTGAAGAAGAACAGAAGTAAATGAAAATTGTTTTGTTTATTCATGAAGTACCAGTTAAACTATACAGGGGATTTACTATAATTAAATGTACAGTCAGTTTATGGTACTAATAAATCATGAGTAGAACACAAATTAATTGGTAATTTCAGAAGGAGTAATTTTATATTTGATACTTTTCTAAATTTATTTATTTAGCTTTTGCCATAGAAAGAAATGTTTTACTATGATTGGTCATTGAAGTAAAGCGCGGGTTAGTGCAGGATAATACTGCAACCTGATTTGCTGTTTGTGATATCAGCCACTCAGAAAAATGCAGGCTCGCACCAATCTATGCTGGGAACAAAGCCTTTGGCGTGATCTAGGTTGGTCGGGGCTGAGGGTTCCAACAATTAACATCTCATTGAAAGCAGCTCTGACATAAGTACTGCAAAATCGCGGAAAAATGCTAATTACAAGTTTGCGAAGTAGTACAAAGTGTATTTAAGTGAATGGTATAGTGGAAGTCGTGTGGAATTTCGGACGGAATATAAAAATTATTGCTTTTGACTGTTAGTTAAAACCGCGTGGCGTGTTGTGTGATCTAAGACTGGAACAGGAATTACGTGTAGAGCAAGGTGCACAACATTTGTGCGAGCATTTTCATAAGTAAATGATCTGGTGAACTCTATTAACTTTGGTAACGGGTGTAAATACCATAAACTGGCTACATGTGTGATTGTGGTGTGCATGTGAACTTTACATTGTGTTGCCACTTAGTACGGACTTGGCAGTATTAACTGTGATCTTTATCGTAAAAATACACCTGAAAATTTACATTGCCAAGTTAAAACTTTTATTTCAGTAGCTAGCCACATCCCGTTTACCGGACAATTCTATGTATGTTGCGACCTGCAATAGACAGTAGTGGTCTAGTATTTTCTACTACAGCTTTTAGCTAGACAAATGAACATTGCTGGACACTGGCAGGGCAGTAAAAAGTAACGTACCGCACCGCAAATGTACAGTACATGAAGACTGTACCATATGTCAGTTCAAATGATGATGAAGAATTTTTATGCTCTGAGTCAGTTTTATTCCCTCTTCCTTTATCCAGTCGCAAATGGTTGGAATTGAGTTCCATTACACAATCGTAAGGATATCTCAGCGCATATTGGTGGGTTAATAACAAAAGTTGTTGTCACTTTTATCACATATGCCATCAACAGAAATACTCTTTGATTCTCAGCCAAGCTGTTTTGAGACATTAATAGCATATCATTACAAGAAGGGGTATGCTCCAGTTTATATAGTGAAAGGAATCATAGACAACCAACCACTTGCTGAGCCAGAAAAATGTGTCCATTATGGCAAGACAAACCTTTCATGAAGCTGAACTTGGTACCATCCCCATACAAAATCTGGGCATTGACAGCTTATCTAAAAAGACTATTGACTGAATATTTTTAGATAGTTACTATCCATAGTAACTGTAGATACTGATGGCATACTCCACTTACAGTAAAGTGTTTTTATTTCTTCTGGAATATGTCTACAATACTGGCAGGACCAGTTCAGCCTACATTAATAATAATAATGATAATAATAATAATAATAATAATAATAATAATAATAATCCCCGTGGAGGCCCGGGAAAAGAATAGGCCTTCGGTATGTTCTGCCAGTCGTAAAAGGCGACGAAAAGAACAAACCACTAATAGGGCTAACCCCCCTTTTAGTGTGATAAGTTGGTTCAGGACAGAACTAAAGAAGCCTCGGACAAGCGCCGTCATGGTCGGGGACGACGCTTGAACCCTATGCCCGCCCACAATGGTAACGACACTGCTAGCCAACTGGAAAATGATTTAAATCCAAATAGAGGTGTTTTGCAGGATATGCTTCCTGCAACCACCCTAGAAGGAAAACAAAGACAGAGGATGAGATGGTCAGATGAAGTTAATCGACACCTCATGTTCTGTTATTACCAAGCAACAAACCTAGGAACCAACACAACTGGATACAGATCACAAGTATACACAACATTTATTACCAGATACCCAGAATTAAAATTTTTAACAGAACAACGACTAGCTGATCAGATCCATGTAATAATAAAAAATAACAGGATACCCCAGTCAGAATTAGAAAACATCAAACAAGAAGTACAACAAATACTGGAACAAAATAATGTGCAATCAGAAGAAGAAGAAAATACAGTAATGGACTCAAACATCCCAGAGCAAACAAACAAAGAACAACACGCACCAATTAAACAATCAGAGGAAAACGAAATCTTAAGACAGCCACCAGAACAAGCACAAATAGAACACGAAGTGACACAGATGCTAGATATAGAAGAAAAATTCCAGCTAACATATATAGAATACAAAGACACAAATACAGACATTAGACCATTCTTGCATAGACCACCAAATAACCCACAAGTCAAAACAACAATAAAAACTATCAACACAATCATACACAACAAAATAAATGAAAACACAACTATGGAAGAGTTACAACTACTGGTTTATATAGGAGCACTCACTACACTAAATATACACACTAGACAGAGATCAGAACCAACCAACACACAGAAGAAACCCACAAAACCAGCATGGCAACACAGGCTACAAATCAGAATAGAAAAACTGAGAAAAGACATCGGACAACTAACACAATTTATAAGAAATGAAATCTCGGAAAAAAAAACGAAAAAGGTTAGGTAAAATCTCACAACAAGAAGCGACTGAGCAATTAGACGAAAAGAAGCAGAAATTACAAGCATTAGCCAAACGACTCAGAAGATACAAAAAAAGTGAAAATAGAAGGAAACAAAACCAAACATTCAACACAAACCAAAAGAAATTTTACCAGACAATAGATAACACACACATTAAAATAAACAATCCACCAAACATAACAGACATGGAACACTTCTGGAGCAACATATGGTCAAACCCGGTACAACATAACAGGCATGCACGGTGGATACAAACAGAAACAGACACATACAAGATGATACCACAAATGCCTGAAGTGATAATTTTGCAACATGAAGTCACCCAAGCAATTAATTCTACTCACAATTGGAAAGCCCCTGGAAATGATAAAATAGCAAATTTCTGGTTAAAGAAGTTCACCTCAACACATTCACATCTAACTAAATTATTTAACAGTTACATTGCAGACCCATACACATTCCCTGATACACTTACACATGGAATAACTTATCTGAAACCTAAAGATCAAGCAGACACAGCGAACCCAGCTAAATATCGCCCCATAACATGCCTACCAACAATATACAAAATATTAACTTCAATCATTAAACAGAAATTAATGACACATACAACACAGAACAAAATTATAAATGAAGAACAAAAAGGCTGTTGCAAAGGAGCACGAGGATGTAAAGAGCAACTGATAATAGATGCAGAGGTGACATATCAAGCTAAAACTAAACAAAGGTCGCTACACTACGCATACATTGGTTACCAAAAAGCTTTTGATAGTGTACCCCACTCATGGTTACTACAAATATTGGAAATATACAAAATAGATCCTAAATTGATACAGTTCCTAAACATAGTAATGAAAAATTGGAAAACCACACTTAATATCCAAATAAATTCAAATAATATCACATCACAGCCAATACAGATTAAGCGTGGAATATACCAAGGAGACTCATTAAGTCCTTTCTGGTTCTGCCTTGCTCTGAACCCACTATCCAACATGCTAAATAATACAAATTATGGATACAATATTACTGGAACATACCCACACAAAATCACACATTTGCTATACATGGATGATCTAAAACTACTGGCAGCAACAAATCAACAACTCAACCAATTACTAAAGATAACAGAAGTATTCAGCAATGACATAAGTATGGCTTTTGGAACAGACAAATGTAAGAAAAATAGCATAGTCAAGGGAAAACACACTAAACAAGAAGATTACATATTGGATAACCACAGCGACTGCATAGAAGCGATGGAAAAAACGGATGCCTATAAATATCTAGGATACAGGCAAAAAATAGGAATAGATAATACAAATATTAAAGAAGAACTAAAAGAAAAATATAGACAAAGACTAACAAAAATACTGAAAACAGAATTGACAGCAAGAAACAAGACAAAAGCTATAAATACTTATGCCATACCAATATTGACCTACTCATTTGGAGTAGTGAAATGGAGTAACACAGACCTAGAAGCACTCAATACACTTACTCGCTCACAATGCCACAAATATAGAATACATCACATACATTCAGCAACAGAAAGATTCACATTAAGCAGAAAGGAAGGAGGAAGGGGATTTATCGATATAAAAAACCTACATTATGGACAGGTAGACAATTTAAGAAAATTCTTTATAGAACGAGCAGAAACTAGCAAAATACACAAAGCAATCACTCATATAAATACATCGGCTACACCACTACAATTTCATAACCACCTCTACAACCCTTTAGACCACATAACATCAACAGATACGAAGAAAGTAAATTGGAAAAAGAAAACACTTCATGGCAAGCACCCGTATCATCTAACACAGCCACACATCGATCAAGACGCATCCAACACATGGCTGCGAAAAGGCAATATATACAGTGAGACAGAAGGATTCATGATTGCAATACAGGATCAAACAATAAACACCAGGTATTACAGCAAGCATATTATTAAAGATCCCAATACCACAACAGATAAATGCAGACTTTGTAAACAACAAATAGAAACAGTAGATCACATCACAAGCGGATGTACAATACTAGCAAATACAGAATACCCCAGAAGACATGACAATGTCGCAAAAATAATACATCAACAGCTTGCATTACAACATAAACTTTTAAAACAACAAGTTCCTACATACAAGTATGCACCACAAAATGTACTGGAGAATGATGAATACAAATTATACTGGAACAGAACCATTATAACAGATAAAACAACGCCACATAACAAACCTGACATCATATTCACCAATAAAAAGAAGAAATTAACACAACTAATCGAAATATCCATACCCAATACAACAAATATAACAAAAGAAAACAGGAGAAAAAATTGAAAAATACATCCAACTGGCTGAGGAAGTCAAAGACATGTGGCATCAGGATAAAGTTGACATCATACCAATTATAGTATCAACTACAGGAGTCATACCACACAATATCCACCAGTACATCAATGCAATACAGCTACATCCAAACACATATATACAACTACAGAAATCCGTAATTATTGATACATGTTCAATTACCCGAAAGTTCCTAAACGCAATATAACATATACCGTACAGTTAAAAGGAAGTCACGCTTGATCAAGGTCCGCGTCACTTTCATTTCGAACCAGACCTAAGGTCTGAGAAAGGAAAGAAATAATAATAATAAATCCCGTGGAGGCCCGGGAAAAGAATAGGCCTCTGGTATGTTCTGCCAGTCGTAAAAGGCGACGAAAAGAACAAACCACTAATAGGGCTAACCCCCCTTTTAGTGTGATTACTTGGTTCAGGACAGAACTAAAGAAGCCTCGGACAAGCGCCGTCATGGTCGGGGACGACGCTTGAACCCTATGCCCGCCCACAATGGTAACGACACTGCTAGCCAACTGGAAAATGACTTAAATCCAAATAGAGGTGTTTTGCAGGATATGCTTCCTGCAACCACCCTAGAAGGAAAACAAAGACAGAGGATGAGATGGTCAGATGAAGTTAATCGACACCTCATGTTCTGTTATTACCAAGCAACAAACCTAGGAACCAACACAACTGGATACAGATCACAAGTACACACAACATTTATTACCAGATACCCAGAATTAAAATTTTTAACAGAACAACGACTAGCTGATCAGATCCGTGTAATAATCAAAAATAACAGGATACCCCAGTCAGAATTAGAAAACATCAAACAACAAGTACAACAAATACTAGAACAAAATAATGTGCAATCAGAAGAAGAAGAAGAAGAAAATACAGTAATGGACTCAAACATCCCAGAGCAAACAAACAAAGAACAACACACATCAATTAAACAATCAGAGGAAAACGACATCTTAATACAACCACCAGAACAAGCACAAATAGAACACGAAGTGACACACATGTTAGATATAGAAGAGAAATTTCAGCTGACATATAAAGAATACAAAGACACAAATACAGACATTAGACCATTCTTGCATAGACCACCAAATAACCCACAAGTCGAAACAACAATAACAACTATCAACACAATCATACACAACAAAATAAATGAAAATACAACAATGGAAGAGTTACAACTACTGGTTTATGTAGGAGCACTCACTACACTAAATATACACACTAGGCAGAGATCAGAACCAACCAACACACAGAAGAAACCCACAAAACCAGCATGGCAACACAGGCTACAGATCAGAATAGAAAAACTGAGAAAAGACATCAGACAACTAACACAATTTATAAGAAATGA
Source organism: Schistocerca nitens (assembly GCF_023898315.1). Lineage (NCBI taxonomy): Eukaryota > Metazoa > Arthropoda > Insecta > Orthoptera > Acrididae > Schistocerca > Schistocerca nitens. The sequence continues at coordinate 524,574,594 of NC_064616.1, read as the reverse complement.
AATATCAGACAAAAAACGAAAAAGGTTAGGTAAAATCTCACAACAAGAAGCAATGGAGCAATTAGATGAAAAGAAGCAGAAGTTACAAGCATTGGCCAAACGACTTAGAAGATACAAAAAAAGTGAAAATAGAAGGAAACAAAACCAAACATTCAACACAAACCAAAAGAAATTTTACCAGACAATAGATAACACACACATTAAAATAGGCAATCCACCAAACATAACAGACATGGAACACTTCTGGAGCAACATATGGTCAAACCCGGTACAACATAACAGGCATGCACGGTGGATACAAGCAGAAAGAGACTCATACAAGATGATACCACAAATGCCTGAAGTGATAATTTTGCAACATGAAGTCACCCGAGCAATTAATTCTACGCACTATTGGAAAGCCCCTGGAAATGATAAAATAGCAAATTTCTGGCTAAAGAAGTTCACCTCAACACATTCACATCTAACTAAATTATTTAACAGTTACATTGCAGACCCATACACATTCCCTGATACACTTACACATGGAATAACCTATCTGAAACCTAAAGATCAAGCAGACACAGCAAACCCAGCTAAATATCGCCCCATAACATGCCTACCAACAATATACAAAATATTAACTTCAGTCATTACACAGAAATTAATGACACATACAACACAGAACAAAATTATAAATGAAGAACAAAAAGGCTGTTGCAAAGGAGCACGAGGATGTAAAGAGCAACTGATAATAGATGCAGAGGTGACATATCAAGCTAAAACTAAACAAAGGTCACTACACTACGCATACATTGATTACCAAAAAGCTTTTGATAGTGTACCCCACTCATGGTTACTACAGATATTGGAAATATACAAAGTAGATCCTAAATTGATACAGTTCCTAAACATAGTTATGAAAAACTGGAAAACCACACTTAATATCCAAACAAATTCAGATAATATCACATCACAGCCAATACAGATTAAGCGTGGAATATACCAAGGAGACTCATTAAGTCCTTTCTGGTTCTGCCTTGCTCTGAACCCACTATCCAACATGCTAAACAATACAAATTATGGATACAATATTACTGGAACATACCCACACAAAATCACACATTTGCTATACATGGATGATCTAAAACTACTGGCAGCAACCAATCAACAACTCAACCAATTACTAAAGATAACAGAAGGATTCAGCAATGATATAAGTATGGCTTTTGGAACAGACAAATGTAAGAAAAATAGCATAGTCAAGGGAAAACACACTAAACAAGAAGATTACATATTGGATAACAGCGACTGCATAGAAGCGATGGAAAAAACAGATGCCTATAAATATCTAGGATACAGGCAAAAAATAGGAATAGATAATACAAATATTAAAGAAGAACTAAAAGAAAAATATAGACAAAGACTAACAAAAATACTGAAAACAGAATTGACAGCAAGAAACAAGACAAAAGCTATAAATACTTATGCCATACCAATATTGACCTACTCATTTGGAGTAGTGAAATGGAGTAACACAGACCTAGAAGCACTCAATACACTTACACGATCACAATGCCACAAATATAGAATACATCACATACATTCAGCAACAGAAAGATTCACGTTAAGCAGAAAGGAAGGAGGAAGGGGATTTATCGACATAAAAAACCTACATTATGGACAGGTAGACAATTTAAGAAAATTCTTTCTAGAACGAGCAGAAACTAGCAAAATACACAAGGCAATCACTCATATAAATACATCGGCTACAGCACTGCAATTTCATAACCACTTCTACAACCCTTTAGATCACATAACATCAACAGATACGAAGAAAGTAAATTGGAAAAAGAAAACACTTCATGGCAAGCACCCGTATCATCTAACACAGCCACACATCGATCAAGACGCATCCAACACATGGCTAAGAAAAGGTAATATATACAGTGAGACAGAAGGATTCATGATTGCAATACAGGATCAAACAATAAACACCAGGTATTTCAGCAAGCATATTATTAAAGATCCCAATACCACAACAGATAAATGCAGACTTTGTAAACAACAAATAGAAACAGTAGATCACATCACAGGCGGATGTACAATACTAGCAAATACAGAATACCCCAGAAGACATGACAATGTCGCAAAAATAATACATCAACAGCTTGCCTTACAACATAAACTTATAAAACAACACGTTCCTACATACAAGTATGCACCACAAAATGTACTGGAGAATGATGAATACAAATTATACTGGAACAGAACCATTATAACAGATAAAACAACGCCACATAACAAACCTGACATCATACTCACCAATAAAAAGAAGAAATTAACACAACTAATCGAAATATCCATACCCAATACAACAAATATACAAAAGAAAACAGGAGAAAAAATTGAAAAATACATCCAACTGGCTGAGGAAGTCAAAGACATGTGGCATCAGGATAAAGTTGACATCATACCAATTATACTATTAACTACAGGAGTCATACCACACAATATCCACCAATACATCAATGCAATACAGCTACATCCAAACATATATATACAATTACAGAAATCCGTAATTATTGATACATGTTCAATTGCCCGAAAGTTCCTCAATGCAATATAACATATACCGTACAGTTAAAAGGAAGTGACGCTTGATCAAGGTCCGCGTCACTTTCCATTTTTAACCAGACTTAACGTCTGAGAAAGTAAAGAAATAATAATAATAAAAAGAAAACACTTCATGGCAAGCACCCGTATCATCTAACACAGCCACACATCGATCAAGACGCATCCAACACATGGCTAAGAAAAGGCAATATATACAGTGAGACAGAAGGATTCATGATTACAATACAGGATCAAACAATAAACACCAGGTATTACAGCAAGCATATTATTAAAGATCCCAATACCACAACAGATAAATGCAGACTTTGTAAACAACAAATAGAAACAGTAGATCACATCACAAGCGGATGTACAATACTAGCAAATACAGAATACCCCAGAAGACATGACAATGTCGCAAAAATAATACATCAACAGCTTGCCTTACAACATAAACTTTTAAAACAACAAGTTCCTACATACAAGTATGCACCACAAAATGTACTGGAGAATGATGAATTCAAATTATACTGGAACAGAACCATTATAACAGATAAAACAACGCCACATAACAAACCTGACATCGTACTCACCAATAAAAAGAAGAAATTAACACAACTAATCGAAATATCCATACCCAATACAACAAATATAACAAAAGAAAACAGGAGAAAAAATTGAAAAATACATCCAACTGGCTGAGGAAGTCAAAGACATGTGGCATCAGGATAAAGTTGACATCATACCAATGATACTATCAACTACAGGAGTCATACCACACAATATCCACCAGTACATCAATGCAATAGAGCTACATCCAAACGTATATATACAACTACAGAAATCAGTAATTATTGATACATGTTCAATTACCCGAAAGTTCCTAAATGCAATATAACACATACCATACAGTTAAAAGGAAGTGACGCCTGATCAAGGTCCGCGTCACTTTTCATTTTTAACCAGACTTAACGTCTGAGAAAGTAAAGAATAATAATAATAATAATAACTGTTCCACGCATTCTCCATGTGAATAGAAAAGCTGATATATTTTGCATCTTATATACATCAGCATTGTGCCAGACTTAAACTATGGCTGCAACTGCAGGCAGCCAATTTTTATGTTGTTAGGAGTACATTAACCTCAGTGTAACGTCTTCACAGTTTTGGGCATTTTACTTGTTAATATATTTAATAAGTTTCAAACTTTCTTTGAATAAATTTTATTTTTACACTTAGCCTATGTTTTGTGACTATTAACAATACTATCAGTGATTCCTTTACAGTATGTCTAATTTATAGCTTTATCTTAAAAATTAACACAGATGCTATTTGAATGAGTTGTTTTACCTTCTTTGAACCCAGTAAATGTTGTTTCTTGTCATTTATAAATGGATTGTTTTCACTTAAGAATGTGTTTGCGTGACTTAAGTTTTGAGCTTTAGGGTAGTGTCTTCTGCATACACAATTAAGTTGTCACTGAAGCTGAAGGGAAATGATTTGCATAACATATAATATTTGTGGGCACTGAACCAAGTCTTGTGGAACACCATGATTAATTCAAAATTATCACATATATTTATGTAAGTACTTTTTAATATTATGCTTTATCCACAAACACTGGTCTCTGTTATCCATCTATGTTATCAGCTTTAAATTTTCTGCTACAATTTTTGTAACAAGTTGTTATGGCATACAATTTCTAATTCCTTAGAAAGACCTAGAAATAACCAAAAAAATTATTTTCACATTGCAGGAGCACTAATGTACAAAACTGTACTTGAACCAAAACAACCAATTTATGTTTGAATTTTAAACATATATACCTCTGCCACATTTTTTTACTAATAATTGTTTTGCCTGATCATCGTAATACAGTTAAGAAGCATACTTGTTGGTCACCATAAAATAATGATTAATTCCACTTGCCATCCTTTGGAAATGTCTGGTTTTACACATGGGTCTTCCATTCATAGTGCATTTCCTCTGTGCAGATACCTTCTAGTGCACAAAAAATGAACAGCAAATACAATACATCATGAGTAATCTTACAACTAATTGTGTGAACTAGTTCCTTAACATTTGAGTATTATTATTTTTTAAATGAATAGTGAATTTCAGAAAAGCAATGTATCTACACCACTCCTCACTGTAATTAATCAAAGCAGTCGGATACCTCGTAATCATTCACCTCTGCTTGTACTTTCAAGTTTCAAGTGGCAAATTACTAATACGTTGAGCTTTGTATGATCTTGATTCCATGACACTAGTCAATGTTTAGTTTACAAGTTGAAATTTTTCCTCTGTTTCTGTTATCTCAATTCTTTTCTGAGTAATTAGCTGATATATTTGGTAGAACAATTTATGTATCTCTGACACACCTATACTTATGACTGTATTTTCCTGACCCAAGGCAGAGTAATGAGAATTATTAAGGTAACACACAGGCTGTCAATGCTGCTGTGTTTTCATGTTCCTCTGTATATGCTATTAGCTTCAATTTATAGCTCACATCATATGAATGGATTTTATTTTTTTCCAATACAAAACTAGCTACTAACAAAAATATTGTTCTGCGAATGACAATGCAAATTACTTTCAGTTGAAATTCACTGTCACCAATGACCAATGAATGTAATAACACAGCATAGGCTAGGCACTGTTCTGGGTTTGTGATGACAGGGTCGGAGGGAGACAGTGTTAGCAAGCTTGTGAATCCCTGCAACGCATCTTTCTTGCCTTGATGCACTGCTGCTGCCAGTTGAATCCAATGTTGCGAGATAGAGATAGGTTTCCAGTGGTATTGAAAATATGGCAATTTTTAAGACCTACAGGAATCTTAAATCAAACACTGGACATTTTTATATTTATTTTGAGTATAAGATGCACGAGGCAATTTAAAAAGAAAAAAAGGGGGGGGGGGTTTATCTTACAGTCCGTTAAACATATATACTACTGGCCACTAAAATTGCTACACCATGAAGATGACGTGCTACAGATGCAAAATTTAAACGACAGGAAGAAGATGCTGTGATATGCAAATGATTAGCTTTTCAGAGCATTCACACAAGGTTGGTGCCAGTGGCGACACCTACAACTTGCTGACGTGAGGAAAGTTTCCAACCAATATCTCATACACAAACAGCATTTGACCAGTGTTGCCTTGTGAAATGTTGTTGTGATGCCTCATGTAAGGAGGAGAAATGTGTACCATCACGTTTCTGACTTTGATAATGGTGGAATCGTAGCCTATCGTGATTGCGGCTTATCATATCGTGACATTGCTGCTCGCGTTGGTCGAGATCCAATGACTGTTAGCAGAATATGGAATCGGTGGGTTCAGGAGGGTAATACGGAACTCTGTGCTGGATCCCAATGGCCTCGTATCACTAGCAGTCGAGATGACAGGCATCTTATCCGCATGACTGTAACAGATCGTGCAGCCACGTCTCGAAGTCTAAGTCAAGAGATGGTGATGTTTGCAAGACAACAACCATCTGCACGAACAGTTTGATGATGTTTGCAGCAGCATGGACTATCAGCTCAGAGACCATGGCTGTGGTTACCCTTGATGCTGAATCACAGACACGAGCGTCTGTGATGGTGTACTCAATGATGAACCTGGGTGCACAAATGGCAAAACGTCATTTTTTCGGATGAATCCAGGTTCAGTTTACAGCATCACGATGGCTGCATCTGTGTTTGGTGACATCGTGGTGAATGCACATTGGAAGCGTGTTTTCGTCATCGCTATACTGGCGTATCACATGGTGTGATGGTATGGGATGGCATTGGTTATACATCTCGGTCACCTCTTGTTCGCATTGACAGCACTTTGAACAGTGGATGTTACATTTCAGATGTGTACAACCCATGGCTCTACCCTTCATTTGATCCCTGCAAAACCCTACATTCCAGCAGGATAATGCATGACCGCATGTCGCAGGTCCTGTACAGGCCTTTCTGGATACAGAAAATGTTCGACTGCTGCCCTAGCCAGCACATTCTCCGGATCTCTCGCGAATTGAAAATGTCTGGTCAATGGTGGCCAAGCAACTGGCTCGTCACAATACGCCAGTCACTACTTTTGATGAACTGTGGTATCGTGTTGAAGCTGCGTGGGCAGCTGTACCTGTACACGCCATCCAAGCTCTGTTTGACTCAATGCCCAGGTGTATCAAGGCCGTTACTACGGCCAGAGGTGGTTGTTCTGGGTACTGACTTCTCAGGATCTATGCACCCAAACTGCGTGAAAATGTAATAACATGTCAGTTCAAGTATAATATATTTGTCCAATGAATACCCGTTTATCATCTGCATTTCTTATTGGTGTAGCAATTTTAATGGTCAGTAGTGTATATTGTATGTACTCCCAAAAAGTGTGTTTTGGTGAATAATTTGTTGTCATTGTGTCTCAGGAAAGGAGTGCTATCCATATCATTGTGTTACCCCATAAACATTAACATCACAGAAGCTATAATTTTGATACTATGTATTAGGAGCAATGTTGTCATGTCACATGAAGAGGCAGCCTGCAAGCTTAAGAAAATATGTAAATCAGGCCTACAGGTCAGCAAAGGTTGTCCATGAGTGGTCTATGGCAGTAGTATCTTCTTGCACACTTCTGGTATTCCAGTTTCATTACATCTTGATTTGGTCATTTAAAATTTGTTAGGATTATCTAGGATGTGATGCACTATCAAACAGATAGTGATACATAGAATGCTTCAAGAATACTTCTTAGAATTGGTTCTGGTACTGCCCCCCTTCACCCCCCTCCTCTCCCCCTCGCCCCCTCCCCTCCACACACACAGAAGGGGAGAGAGAGAACACTGATAGGGAGTGTGTATGTGTGCTGAAAAAATTACATGAACAATTACTGTAAGCCTTATAAGTTTTTATTTGTTTCCTTAAGTTTTAGATTTTTACACTGACTGTTCCTAAAAAAATGTAGTGAAAAATCATTCCATGTCTTTGTTTATTTTAGTAGGCTCATTTACAATTTGTACAGAAACCAGATGGCAGTTATAAGAGTCGAAGGGCATGAAAGGGAAGCAGTGGTTGGGAAGGGAGTGAGACAGGGTGTAGCCTCTCCCAAATGTTATTCAATCTGTATATTGAGCAAGCAGTAAAGGAAACAGAAGAAAAATTCGGATTTGGTATTAAAATCAATGGAGAAGAAATAAAAACTTTGAGGTTTGCCGATGACATTGTAATTCTATCAGAGGCAGCAAAGGACTTGGAAGAGCAGTTGAACAGAATGGACAGTGTCTTGAAAGGAGGATATAAGATGAACATCAACAAAAGCAAAACGAGGATAATGGAATGTAGTCGAATTAAGTCAGGTGATGCTGAGGGAATTAGATTAGGAAATGAGACACTTAAAGTAGTAAAGGAGTTTTGCTATTTGGGGAGCAAAATAACTGATGATGGTCAAAGTAGAGAAGATATAAAATGTAGACTCGCAATGGGAAGAAAATCGTTTCTGAAGAAGAGAAATTTGTTAACATCGAGTATAGATTTAAGTGTCAGGAAGTCATTTCTGAAAGTATTTGTATGGAGTGTAGCCATGTCTGGAAGTGAAACATGGACGGTAAATAGTTTGGACAAGAAGAGAAGAGAAGCTTTCGAAATGTGGTGCTACAGAAGAATGCTGAAGATAAGGTGGGTAGATCACATAACTAATGAGGAGGTACTGAATAGGATTGAGGAGAAGATGAGTTTGTGGCACAACTTCACTAGAAGAAGGGGCTGGTTGGTAGGGCATATTCTGCGGCATCAAGGGATCACCAATTTAGTATTGGAGGGCAGCGTGGAGGGTAAAAATCGTAGAGGGAGACCAAGAGATTAATAAACTAAACAGATTCAGAAGGATGTAGGTTGCAGTAGGTACTGGGAGATGAAGAAGCCTGCACAGGATAGGGTAGCATGAAGAGCTGCATCAAACCAGTCTCAAGACTGAAGACCACAACAACAACAACATTGTTCTGAATGCATTTATACAAAAGATAAACTATATTAAAATTAAATAAGGTTGTTATTATATTAGTAAGTGCTCAGTACCCAGCCTGTAATAAAACAAAACTCCAACAGTTTTAAAATTCTTTTGGTTGCTCTAATTCTCAGGTTAAAATGTTGTAGTATATTTTTAGGTGCAACTAGTATAAAAGATTCAGCATATCCTCTTGAGAGTCTGTTTCAATGGTAATTGATAATGCAGATGAAATCTGGCACATATCTCCCTGCTACTTACCTCCACACGTGATTTATGAGATTACTAGCTGAGTACCAGCATGTACCTGGCTGCTATAATTAAAGTGCAGCTACCCACAGAGTCCCATTGTGGGCAGTAATTATCGTATGGCAGGAAAACTTGATGGATATGCTCATGCGCTAACGAAAAACTTATTTATACTGGAAAACAAATCAGTTCCCACAGTGGCTACCAAGTGCATATCTGGTGCTGTACACTCTTTTCATGGCAGTATGACATCCATGTTGTCATTTGACAAGCCATAACATGAGCAAACAATATGGTTATCAAGAAGAGATACTGTGTGCTGCCAGTGAAACTGTTTTATGGGGACAGCAGCAATTTCTGTGCTGCATTGATAGAGTATCACTGATTGAAAGGTCTGAGGATAGGTTCATATGTCATTAAATGGTTTAAGGAAGATTGTAATGCAATTAAAAAACACAGATGAGCTTGGTGTGGTACCTAAAAGAGGAAGGTGTCCCATCCTGGTGCATGTTATTGATGAGGTTGCTGTTCCTGTAACCGACCATATGTCATTTGCCCCAGGTTGTGCTAGTCCTTGTGCCATGTCATTAGAATTATCCATCCCTAGTTCAACAGTACAGGAAGTTTTGAGGTCTATTTCACAATGGTACCCTACAAGATCCAGATGATACAGCAACTGAAACCCCATGATCTGTATAATGTAATGAATTAGCTCTTCAGTTTCTGGGGCAGGTCAGAGTTGATGACATGTGGCTAGGCAATATCCTATGAAGTGATGAGGCACATTTTACACTACAGGGAATGGTGATACATAGAACTGCTTCATCTGAGTTACTGTTAAACCATGTGTCATGCACGAAGAGACACTGCACTTGTGACTGTGTGGTATCGCAAGCACCTTTATCCTTGGTCCAGTCTTCATCATAGAGAATACACTCCAAAGGCCTGTCAGATGTACTGTGATATCTGAATGTTATCAAGACCTCCTTGTACAGCATGTAATTCCTGTGTTGGAAGAGTGCAACTGTGTGGCAACCACCAAAAGATGGGGAATGTCCTCTGCAGTGACAGATCTGCTTAAGGCAACCTTCCACAAATGTTCAGAGGTTTCCCAGGTGAATGGCCTGCAATATCACCTCAACTGAATCCATGTGACTTTTGACTGTGGGCTACGGTCGCAGGTTCGAATCCTGCCTCGGGCATGGATGTGTGTATGTCCTTAGGTTAGTTAGGTTTAAGTAGTTCTAGGGGACTGATAACCTCAGATGTTAAGTCCCATAGTGCTCAGAGTCATTTGAACCATTTGATTTTGACTCTGGGGATATGTAAAAAAACGCATTTACTAGGGGCATATTCAGTCTTTAGCTGATGATAAGGCCAGTATACAGGAAAAATGTTGCTCATATTTCTCCAGAATGGCCGTGAGCAACTGTTTGTCACATCATTTTATGGATGCAACATCCTTTTGATTTCTTTGATTCTCATATTGAACAAACCGAGTATGTGGTCGTTTATAATAGAGTCAACATTATGTTTTTCACCTTTGTTTGACCTTTTCTGTGCAACACATGTCATAAATAATCTATTTCCATATGGAACCATTTCTATATATCTTTCTTGCATTCACAGTGGCAGACTTGCAAGTGGTGACCAAAATTGTAACTAATTCATTTTCAGCATGAATCGGTTCCACACTATTACATTAGGGTATCTACCACGTTTCACTGCCACATGATAACTACAACCCACAATGGACCTCTGCGAGTAGCCACACTATAAATATAACCATTCTGCATTTATTCCAATCTTGAATTAGCCCTCCTCCCCACTCAGTCCATCTCCTCATCCCCATGTTTATCTCCTTCTTCCCTCTCTAAGTCAATCCTCTACACAACTCTTCTAAGTTCATCATGTCCCACCCTCTCATTGGCAATCTCCATTTTCCCATCAAACTGCCCATCTCCTCCTCAGCCCTCTCTTGGTCCATCTCATCCTCTTCCCTGTCCCTGTTCATTTCCTCCTTCCCTCTCTCTGTAGATCTCATTCTCCTCCCTCTCTCTGCTCACAACTTTGTCCTCCTTGTTCTGTTCATCTCCTCCTCTTCCTTTTCTCTGTCCATCTCTTTCTCTCACTTCTCTCTGTACATTTCTGCCTCTTCCCTTTCCCTGTCCATTTTCTCTTGCCCCTCACTCTGTCCAACTCCTCCTCCTCCCTCTATCTGACTACCTCTTCCTTCCCCCTGTCTATTTCCATCTCCTCCTCTTTCCTCTCATTGTCCATCTGCTTCTCCCCCTCTATGCATTCCCTCCTTTCTACACTGTCCATATCCTCCCTCCCTTTCTCTGCCCACACCCTCCCCTTTCTTTTCCCTGTGCAGCTCTTTCTCTCCTGCGTCACTGACTACCTCTTCCTCTTTTCTTTCTCTGTCCATCTCCTCTTCCCCCCCCCTCCTCTATCTTCTCCTCATCCCTCTATCCCCTCTATCCATCAACTTCTTTTTCCCTCAGTCCCTCTGCCCGTTTCCCCTCTGTCCATCTGCTCCTTTGTTCCTTGTCGATCTCCTCCTCTGCCCCCTCTCTCTATTCATCTCCTCCTTCCCAGCTCTTGTCCATCTTCTCCTCCCATTCCCTCTATCCATCTACTCCTCCAGCTTATCACTATCCATCTTCTCCCCCTCATTTCTCTGTTCATTTGCTCCTCTTTACTTCTCTGTCCATTCCCTCCTCTTCCCTCTCTCTGTCCATTTCACCCTCTTCCCTTTCTGTCTATATCCTCCTTTCCACATCTCTGTCCATCTGCTCCTCCCCCCTATTTGTGTCTGTCTCCCCCCCCCCCCCCCATCTGCCTGTCTGTTCAGTTCATTTCCTCCAACATTTTTTCTCTCCACATTATCTACCCCATTCCAACAGGACATGGTTGTTTCTAGCCCCAAAAAAATTTCTTTCCAGATAGAAGTTAGTATGTGCACCAAGTTCGGTTGAAATCAATCCACAGATTTAGGAGCTTTTTACCCATGGCTTTTGTATACACATATACAGATATTTCCCAGATATTTTCACACATTTTTACACATAGTTTACCTGTGTCTCTAACAAATTTCGCTATGCAGTTTTGTTTTCATGCAGCTCAGTGTTCATCCCATCATATCTTCCGAACTACATGTCCTACAGTTATGTAACTTTGATGGTACATACAGCCTGGAGAATATATTGTGAATAAAGTTAGTAGCAAAGCAATAATACACTTAAATGTCATGCAGGATGTGGCAGTTTTTCATGCACCTCAGTGTTTATGACATTATATCTCCTGAACTACAGTACGTGTCACCCATACAAGTTATAAAAATGGATGTACCTATTATGTATGTATATACATATATACACTCCTGGAAATGGAAAAAAGAACACATTGACACCGGTGTGTCAGACCCACCATACTTGCTCCAGACACTGCGAGAGGGCTGTACAAGCAATGATCACACGCACGGCACAGCGGACACACCAGGAACCGCAGTGTTGGCCGTCGAATGGCGCTAGCTGCGCAGCATTTGTGCACCGCCGCCGTCAGTGTCAGCCAGTTTTCCGTGGCATACGGAGCTCCATCGCAGTCTTTAACACTGGTAGCATGCCACGACAGTGTGGACATGAACCGTATGTGCAGTTGACGGACTTTGAGCGAGGGCGTATAGTGGGCATGCGGGAGCCCGGGTGGACGTACCGCCGAATTGCTCAACACGTGGGGCGTGAGGTCTCCACAGTACATCAATGTTGTCGCCAGTGGTCAGCGGAAGGTGCACGTGCCCGTCGACCTGGGACCGGACCGCAGCGACGCACGGATGCACGCCAAGACCGTAGGATCCTACGCAGTGCCGTAGGGGACCGCACCGCCACTTCCCAGCAAATTAGGGACACTGTTGCTCCTGGGGTATCGGCGAGGACCATTCGCAACCATCTCCATGAAGCTGGGCTACGGTCCCGCACACCGTTAGGCCATCTTCCGCTCTCGCCCCAACATCGTGCAGCCCGCCTCCAGTGGTGTCGCGACAGGCGTGAATGGAGGGACAAATGGAGACGTGTCATCTTCAGCGATGGGAGTCGCTTCTGCCTTGGTGCCAATGATGGTCGTATGCATGTTTGGCGCCGTGCAGGTGAGCGCCACAATCAGGACTGCATACGACCGAGGCACACAGGGCCAACACCCGGCATCATGGTGTGGGGAGCGATCTCCTACACTGGCCGTACACCACTGGTGATCGTCGAGGGGACACTGAATAGTGCACGGTACATCCAAACTGTCATCGAACCCATCGTTCTACCATTCCTAGACCGGCAAGGGAACTTGCTGTTCCAACAGGACAATGCACGTCCGCATGTATCCCGTGCCACCCAATGTGCTCTAGAAGGTGTAAGTCAACTACCCTGGCCAGCAAGATCTCCGGATCTGTCCCCCATTGAGCATGTTTGGGACTGGATGAAGCGTCGTCTCACGCGGTCTGCACGTCCAGCACGAACGCTGGTCCAACTGAGGCGCCAGGTGGAAATGGCATGGCAAGCCGTTCCACAGGACCACATCCAGCATCTCTACGATCGTCTCCATGGGAGAATAGCAGCCTGCATTGCTGCGAAAGGTGGATATACATTGTACTAGTGCCGACATTGTGCATGCTCTGTTGCCTGTGTCTATGTGCCTGTGGTTCTGTCAGTGTGATCATGTGATGTATCTGACCTCAGGAATGTGTCAATAAAGTTTCCCCTTCCTGGGACAATGAATTCACGGTGTTCTTATTTCAATCTCCAGGAGTGTATGTATGTTCCACAACTCCTCCTAAACCACTGGACCAGTTTCAATCAAACTTGTTACACATATCATTTACTGTCTGGAATGAATGACTGTGGGAGAAAGAACCACCAACCTACCAAAGAGGTGAGGTTGGGGATGAGAAAGCAGTACAATCCAAGATGACATAATACTCATATATTAGTTGTCCAATATTTGAGAATGACACCACTCAGAGGATTGCAACAAGTTAGAGGAAGGAGGAGGAGGTGGATAGGAGAGGGAGAAGGAGGAGGTGGACAGGGAGAGGGAGAAGGATGAGGTGGACAGGGAGAGGGGCAAGAGGTGATCGACAGGGACAGGGGGAAGGAGGAGATGGGCAGAGTGAGGAGGGAGGAGAAGATGAACTAATAGAAGATTGGAATAATTAAATATCTGGCCAGTGGCAGTTTCTCAATGAGTACAATGGATAATTTTTCAGGTATATTCAGTAGTAGATGTGAATACTGCCAACAAAATGTGTTGCAAATATAATTTTACTAAAGAAGTAATAAATTAAAACATCATGCTTGATGTGAGAATTTTACTTCAAGAATAGCAAAATGTAGTAAGTAGTAAACTTTTCTTCATTTCAAAATTATATGGGGACTGTCAGCAAGACAAAAAGCTTTGTAAGGCTTTGAAATCATGTTTAAATTTTGTAGCAAGTCTTTAAATGTTCTCATTCTCAAAATCTGGGATGAATAAATTTTGGGGATTCACATCTCATTGTTACACTTTTTCAACATCCACACCTTCAATAGGTGGATTGTTGTTAGCCCCATGGTGATGTTTTCCAGACAATGTGTGATATGTGCACCAGGTGATATGTTTACCAAGTCTGCTTGAAATTGGTCCAGCTGTTTAGGAGATGTGGAACATACCAACATACTGTTATTGAGTCAGGATTGGCCAGGAGGGGAAAGCAGTAGGCACCCGTTGAGGTGAAAAATCAAACATAGTTTCGACTGTATGAAGTTTTAATGCCATAAAAAAGAAAGGCAGGCCTGGAGAAGCAGGCGAGACTGAATGGGCAGCCGGAAGCTGTCAGCAGAAGAGACCAAATGGTGTGCCTCTCCCAGCAGCTGGCCTCTGTTCCACCCCCACTTGACCACTTCCAAGCCTCCCTATTGGTCGGTCAGATCATAAGAGGCACAGTTCGGTAGTGTTACCTCGTCAGCAACACGTGAGTTTAGTTTCTGATGGGTCAACACGTGAATATCAGGGTGGTTCTATCTGGTTTTGGGCAACGTGATTGAGACACTGCAACTTACCGCCAGGCAGAAGGCACTGACGAACATCAAGTAAAAATAGAATTCAAATTTTTTGTACTAATAAATCCATTCAGCATTCAGTGTTGGCCCCCACTGTACACCCTTCTCCCCTCTGCAGGAGTGAAGCATGGGGGGGGGGGGGAGGGGGGTGGTAAACTAACAGTTACTAAGGGGCTCCTATGAAGGACGGACTTACATAATTTTAACAATACATCTTGATTATTTGCATTTTCATGTTAGATTTGTATTAAAAAATGACAATAATTAGGTGAGGAATGCTTCCCTGACAAAATTTGGATGGCAATGGATGGTGTGGCAGTGGTGTGGGATGCTGCAAGTAGTGCACTGGTTTCAGCAATCAGCTGTTGGTGGTAGCAGCAGCTGAGGTCGCCGACCGCAGAAGGCAGCAGAGCGCTGTGATGCACTGCAACTTCCACCAGGCTGTATAAGTAGAGGGTTATGGAAGGGTCGAAGCACAGATCACAAGGGGGATGGGGGAAGAGGGTTGACACTTTTGAATCACTTCACATGCATATTTTGTTGCTTACATCTAAAGGAGGGCCATGCCTTTTCTTTTGGGTAGATTTTACTTACTTATTATTCCTTTCTCTCACTACTACCTTTTACTGACAGCTACCATATGGGGGCAGAAAGAATCACTCTTGCTCCCAATTCGCAACTTAACATGGTATTCCCCAGGAGAATGCTGTTCAGGGGCTGCAGAAGGGGGTGACCAAAGTCACACAAAAAGTCCTTTTCTAAACTCTACTCAGAGTGATAAATCAATAAAGATAATTTCTAAAGGAGTAATACAGAACTAGGACAAGCATGCAAACACCTCCTCAGTGGGAGTAATGATATTACAGGGAGAGATTTTAAATAGTAAAACGCTATTGCTTACGGCGATCGGTTTGGAAGCTGCCAGCATAGAGAGCAAATGGTGTGTCTGTTCCTGGCAGCAGGCCGCGGTTCCACCCACACTTGACCACCTCCAAGCCTCCCAAGAACTAGCACACAGTAGGGCTGGGTTTGCTCAAAAGTATTTGTAACATAGTTATAATCTCTGAACATTGTCACCCTAGAATTGTACAATAAATGATGAATAAATCATATGCAAATTAGAATTGATTACGGCAGACAAGGTGAAGAACAGGGATTAGATTAGATTAGATTAGATTAATACTAGTTCCATGGATCATGAATACGATATTTCGTAATGATGTGGAACGAGTCAAATTTTCCAATACATGACATAATTAAGTTAATTTAACAACATACTTAAGTTAATATAACAACTTTTTTATTTTTTTGTGTTTATTTATTTATTTATTTTTTATTTTTTAAATATTTTTTTCTTAATTTATATCTAAAAATTCTTCTATGGAGTAGAAGGAGTTGTCATTCAGAAATTCTTTTAATTTCTTCTTAAATACTTGTTGGTTATCTGTCAGACTTTTGATACTATTTGGTAAGTGACCAAAGACTTTAGTGCCAGAATAATTCACCCCTTTCTGTGCCAAAGTTAGATTTAATCTTGAATAGTGAAGATCATCCTTTCTCCTAGTATTGTAGTTATGCACACTGCTATTACTTTTGAATTGGGTTTGGTTGTTAATAACAAATTTCATAAGAGAGTATATATACTGAGAAGCTACTGTGAATCTCCCTAGATCCTTAAATAAATGTCTGCAGGAGGAGAAGTGGTAGTGTTTGGGGTCATGACTGGCTTATCACAAGGCCACAGCTGTTCCAGTCCACATGTTTGCATCATGCTGTGCTTATAGTAAGCAGTCACTGGTAGCATAACATGCAATTTAAATGACTCCAAAACTTTGTATCAACTGGAAACTCTCTGGATGGTAAAGTGAATCATGGCTAACGATTTTGCACTGACCTCGGGGTGACAGCATAAAACAGACCATTTAACATCACCTACCACAACACACACAGTACTCTTCACTGTACACAGATCAACTTACAGGGGAAAAACAAATCAATTCTTCTTCATCATCAACAAAACTTCACTACCCTCTTGGGGTTAATAGCTGGAAGTCATCTTGTAGTGTCGTGCATTGAGTTAACTAATCAAGGAACTACCACTTGTGAAAACCAGAAGGCATGGGCAGAAAAAGAATAAATAGTCGGGGAAGATTCCAAAGAACTGCAGGGATAGACATTAGTAACAATGGGGTAGTGAGGGTCTGAGGGGGTATGGTTGTGCTTGCTCGTCATCTAGCTCAGAAAGGGTGCAACAATGAGGGTTTGCATTAATAAATGCCTGCAATCAATGCGTAGGTGGAATTCACTGTATGTAGGGGTTTCATAAGCGATTTGCTGAATTGGAAGCTTTAGTACTGGAATGATGGGGTTTAGAAAGAAAAGAGATTTCACCAATGGGAAAAAGTGTGTTGCCTTTAACGCGGAGTTTGTTCTGGCTGTATTTGTGTACAGCCATCTGCGATCCAACGCCAGGGTCACCTGACATACTGGCCAGTTATGCCGAGAGCCACACCCGCGATGAACCGGGAAGGTGTTCACATTAAAGAGTAAGGAATGGAGTACAATCTGGAACAGGCTCAGGTAACAGGTTTCAGAATAAAACTGATTCGGCGGTGATACCTACTAGTTGCAGGGTATGGAGATATGGGATCACATACACACATCTACTGAGTGATCGGACACTTCCTCGGATAACTAGCCCAAAATGCAGATTTTTCCCAATGGTAATACCTCAGAAAGTAGTTAACGGGCTAATGCAATCAAGGGACGAGCGATACCTCTATAAAATAGCTAGAAAAGCGTGTCTAATATACAGGGTTATATTAGTTCTTGTGGTCTTGCTGGAAGGCATAGCCAAGCTACGCTTCCCTGACAGAAGAAAGGAAAAAGACAGAATAGAAACATTGACCTGGCAGTAGGGTAATAGAAAAAGGGGAGGGAAAAAAAATATATATCTGCAGCGAGTGTTATGGCAGTAGGGTGTACCGTCCACAGGGACTTCCACAGCAGAATCAGTCGCCTACTGCCGGCCTAGCAGGAGAGTAAGGAACCGAGTCAACAAAATTTGGCCTCTACTAAACTGGGTTAATGTGTAAGGTACATGGCCCTGGAGGAGGGAGATAGAAAGTAATTGTTGAGGTGGGAATGAGTAACTCAAAACAAAGGCAAGAACCGAGTGGAATGCATGGGCAAGGAAGACATAGGACGGATACACGTTGGGGGATGGGGGGGAGTAATTACTACAAAATTCCTAAAATTCCCAAAGTAACAGGGTAAACTATGAAAAATAGGGGTGTGAACCACCGCAATAAAATATAATAAACTACTATAGTGTAGTAGTACAATCTTGAACAAGATAGAGCGTTACCGTACTTGGATGATGACGCCACATCATGTTCGCTAATCATCCACAAACAAATGCTTAATTCATTGGGAGCTTCCATCTTGGAACATCATGGGCGTGTTTGTTTGAATAAACAAACAGGTGTCTGTCACTTCCTAAACGCACAGTGGGGCACCATACCCAAAAGGTAGCAGTGTCGATTTTCATGCTCACTTGTAACAACTTCACTTCGTCAATCAATTACTTCACAAGAAGTAGGGTGAACAATAACGAAACCTCAATTTGTCTGGGTAGACTCATAAATGTGCAACATGCACATGGTGTGCTAACTACTATTGTTCATACACTTGCGTGAAACTTAATCACGTCTCTCCTAGCACAAAATCTATCTCGCTTACCACTCTACAGCAAGAGGGTAACGTGCTTCTTCTCAAATTCAGGGGTGCATTCACCTCATCTCTATTGGATATTTCATGTAACTGGGGTGCTTCACTCACTTCTGAACATATCAGTCCGACTCTGCACATGAACATAGTGTATAATAGGATTCTGGAATCGCTAGCTCATGAAGTCAGATAGCATGACTGCAAGGGGAGTCTTAAAAAATTGTAGGGTTGGTGTAGTGCAATATATCTCAAATCCAGGGCTGTGGTGGGCCTTTACATACAGAGGTTAGCAATTTAAATACAAGTACATATTATACAACACAAATGGCATAAAATATAAAAACACATGCACGAAATAACATATGAGAGAGAAAAAAAAGAAAAATACAAATTATTGGTACCAATTATTAACTGGCTATCAATTGATAATGCATAGCGGGTTGGAAATCGCTCAACACTGCTAAGCATACAAAAGGCATATACTACAGAATGGTGAAACAATTTATCAGACTCTGTACTGGGAAAACAGGGAGTTTTATGAAGCTGGCTGGAGGCAGTAACAGACAGAGGCAACAGAAGCAGGTTTCAAATTAGTGCTGAGGTCGTACTGCAGTGTGCACGGGTGGCGCACTCAGATAGCAAGACAGCTACGAGGCACATGTGATACAGAGCTAGCCAGAAGCGGCTCTTGAGTGAGCAACACCTTTGGCATTGTAACTTTTTGTAATGACATTTTCACTCTCCTCAAAAATCAAGTTGTCAAATCATAGTTCTTACCTGCTGTGACATTGTTTGCATACATTAAAATTAGCACATAAACTACAGTGTTCAGAAACTGGGAGCAGTAACCTGTCTCCTGGTTAAAATCCCCAGGTTTTTCAAATCCATATTGCATTCATGAATACAGCCGTTTTCCTCCATCTGAGGAGGGAGGGGAGGGGAGCAGTGGGGGGGGGGGGGAAGAGGAGGGAATATTATAGATTTCAGATTGTATTCTTAATCCTTAATGTCTAATATTTAATTAAATTATGTGTAAGTACTTAGTAGGTATAGCCTAGGTTCTGATATTCACAGTGCTTCATTTCTCTGTTGATGGTCCTCGGTGTTGATGTACTGCATTGTGATACTGGCTGAAAAATGGGATGTGGAATTTCTACACTGACTACCACAAATAATTTAGCCGACAGGTGCACAGTTGTGTTTTGAAGTTCTTTACTTTCACTCTTCACAACCCCCCACTACACACAGTTAATATGGGCAGTGCACTATTGTTTAATTTTTGATAAACCTCATTAATAGTTTTCAAGCATACATCAGCATGGTGCTACAATAGTTTACTGTTGAATATCTGTGAGCAGTAAAAACTGAACCACACAGTTCTTGCTGAATACTATGATACATATTGAACAGACACTATCATTGTTTTAACACACAGCCTATTTGTGTTACACTTATTTCACAGTTAAATTGATGCATTGTTGTTGATCTAACCAACACAGGTTCCTCGTCTGTAACTTGGCCGTGGATAGACTGTCTCTAGCCCAAAAATTGGGCCTTTGTGTATCATCACAATAATAGGTACTGATACTACACATTGTTTGATGTTTAATTTACAGAAATTATAATTAAAACTTAACTCATTAAATTAACTGAATACATTGAAAAATTCCATCGTTTTAACAGTTTCTTCTAATACAAGAGTTAAGCCTAATTATTTGTTTAAATGATGAAATTAACAGGTATATTTACAAAAGCAATACTTTTTTGACAAAACTGGTAATTCCTTTGGAATTAATTAAGGACTGGCTTTGCTAACATGTTTTCAATTAGAAACAAATGGATACTTTAAGATTACTATTAGTAGTTCCTCCAAATGTGTATAAATAGTACAGAATTTATATTTGCTTATAAGTCAACAATAGAATTTCAGCTACGAAACAATTACTGATTTCATCCTATAACAAAATATATTAACTAGGAATAGCCTAAATAAATCGGGAAATTAATTACTTACACAAAACTAACCAGAAAAATAGATCTGGTGCTATATTCTTTAAAACTTGAGGGGGGGGGGGGGGGAGGGGCAACCTTTCTCTTTTATGAAAATGCAGATTATGCTTACGTATGTTAATGATAATTAGTTAAAAGTGAAGAAACGAATTTAAGGATGGCAGAACTAGAGGGGAAATAAAAATATCAACTGGCACTGTTTCCACACAGCAGCTAAATGGATCAATTGCTGCAGAAATGTAATTAAAACCTTACACTCGAGTGTGAGGTCCCAGCAAGTCAATATGGATGTATAGGCTTAATGAAACGTGTACTACATTACTGCCAGCTTCTTGTAGCTGATGTACATGGGAACATCATTAATTTGGGAAAAATATGATAACCATTAAATTATCAACCCCCAACCCCCTTTCCTCATGTATAATGTTGGTAGTAAATTTACTAATGAATTACCGGTGGCAGAACTGTCATGGTGAAAGAGATTCACATGATGTTTCTAAAGCAAAAGAAATAGGTTTATGATAAGTGAAAAAGAGCATCTGTTTGCAGCCTAAAATGTATAGTGGCTTCATACAAAGCTAACAGCTCCCTCTTGTAAGCACTCCACTTACTTTGTGACTTGGTCAGTTTCAAGGAATTGAAACAATGCAATTGCCACCTACCTCCTATTAGGCGTGGTAGGAGCACCTTAGGCTGATAGTGTTCAGGGTTGGAAAGAAAGCCAATGTGCACTCGATATGTCTGCCAGGGGCCACATCCAAGATTTGGAGGTGACATTGCCTGTGGCTATTGAGCATGCCGGGTGCAGCTGTCTGCAAGTTTCGGCTCAATTTAGCATCAATGACGATTGTCACATGGGTTCTGAGGCCATCCTAAGTTCCTACAGGTTGCTGGTGCAAGTGGTGAAGGCCGTTCGCCTTATAACTGGGGTGTATGCAGAGTTCACAATTTGGAACATTGTTCCCAGAGTTGATTGGGGTCCTTCGGTTTGAAGCTGAGTGGAGTGCATCAACCAAAGGATTCATCAGCTCTGTGACAGTCTTGATTGCAGATTTCTGGACCTGCATTGTTGGATGGGGATTTGTAAGACTCCTCTTGACAGGTCAGGGTGGACTACACAAAAAAAGCAGATACTCAGATAGCAGAGTACTTGTGGAGTGCAAATGAGGGTTTTTAGGCTAGGTGATAGTTTGAGGTACTCCGACGAACACTCAACAGTCAATATGCACCAAGAGCAATCATACCACGTTCACAGTAAAGAAACTTTGACTGTCAAAATTATATCAGTAAATTGTTGAAGTACTGCAGTTTCTGAATTTACTGCTTTCCAGGAACGTTCTTTCACTCAAATTATTCTTGGGACCAAGAGCTGGCTGAAACCCAAAGTGGAAAGCTCTGAAATATTTAGTGAGTCATGGAATATAAATCAGAAAGACATATTAGAGGTCATAGGAGGGTGAGTGTTCATTGCAGTTGACAAAAATATTACCTTTATTAAGGTTGAAGTTGAGTGTTATCTGGTTATGTATAATAGGTGCAGGAGAAACCAAGTTAATTGTTGGATGTTTTTGTTGGCCACCAGATTGTGCTACTGACAGTTCTAGAGTTATTCAAAGATGTTCTATGGTCAGTAGTGTGTAAATATCCAGATCATACATTACTAATTGGAGATGACAGATTATGCATTACTAACTGGAGATGATGTTAGCCTACTGAGTACAGACTTGGATGACTGTGGATTCATTGCAGAGGGCACAGACAGTCATGTGAAGTACCTTTGAACATGTTTTCTGAAATCTGTCTTGAGCAGCTATTTTGGCAGCCTACATGCAATGGAAATATCTTAGACCTTATAGATTGAACCTTATCAGCAACATCAACAAAGAAATAGGGATTAGCAAACAGGATGTCATTATAGTAACTATGGTTACAAAACTTAATAAACCAGTCAAGAAGGCTAGGAGAGTATTTCTGTTAGAAAAAGCAGATAAGCATTTGTTAACATCTCACTCAGACAGTGAACTGACATAACTTAGTTCCAGTATTGTGGCCGAAGATTAAGTAGACTTTAAATCATGGCCTGGAGAATTATGTGCCTAGTAAATGGATTAAGAACAGAGAATACCCACCATGGTTAGTAATAAAGTTCTGACAATGCTGAGGAGGCAGAGGTTATTGCACACTCAGTTCAAAAGAGAACACACAAATGACAGCAAGCAAAGTTATGCAGAGATACACACGTCTACAAAAAGACCTATGCACAAAGCATACAATTACTGTCACAGTCTAACCTTAGCAAAACATGTGGCAGAGAATCCTATGTACAATTTCTGTGCGTCTAAGGTTTGAATCCAGTCATTTGTTGATCAGTCTGGTGTAACAGTTGAAGATAGTAAAATGAAAGCTGAAGTTTTAAATTTTAAACTCAATAAATCATTCATGCAGGAGAATCATACAAGCATATCATTATTTGACCACCAAACAGGGTCCTGTATGGACAACGTAGTAATAAGCATACCTGGTGTAGACAACCAACTGAAGCACTTCCAAATAAATAAGTCACCATGTCTAGATAGAATCCCAATTCTGTTTTTCAAATAATATTCAACGGCATTGGTTCCTTACTTTGTTTGCATTTATCATGAATCTTGCACCCAGTGCAAAGCTGCAAGTGACTGAAAGAAGTGCAACTAGCTCCTGTGTATAAGAAGGGCAAAAGAACAGACTGGCAAAATTAAAGACCAATATCCAAAACATGTGTTAGCTGCAGAAACCTTGAACATATTCTCAGTTCGAATATCACAAATTGTCTTGAGACCAAGAAGCTTATGACCACCATGGTTTTAGAAAGTACAGGGTTATTATAAATGATTGAAGCGATTTCATAGCTCTACAATAACTTTATTATTTGAGATATTTTCACAATACTTTGCACACACATACAAAAACTCAAAAAGTTTTTTTAAGCATTCACAAATGTTCGATATGTGCCACTTTAGTGATTCGGCAGACATCAAGCCGATAATCAAGTTCCTCCCACACTCGGTGCAACATGTCCCCATCAATGAGTTCGAAAGCATCGTTGATGCGAGCTCGCAGTTCTGGCACGTTTCTTGGTAGAGGAGGTTTAAACACTGAATCTTTCACATAACCCCACAGAAAGAAATCGCATGGGGTTAAGTCGGGAGAGCGTGGAGGCCATGACACGAATTGCTGATCATGATCTTCACCATGACCGATCCATCGGTTTTCCAATCTCCTGTTTAAGAAATGCCGAACATCATGATGGAAGTGCAGTGGAGCACCATCCTGTTGAAAGATGAAGTCGGCGCTGTCGGTCTCCAGTTGTGGCATGAGCCAATTTTCCATCATGTCCAGATACACGTGTCCTGTAACGTTTTTTTCGCAGAAGAAAAAGGGGCCGTAAACTTTAAACCGTGAGATTGCACAAAACACGTTAACTTTTGGTGAATTTCGAATTTGCTGCACGAATGCGTGAGGATTCTCTACCGCCCAGATTCGCACATTGTGTCTGTTCACTTCACCATTAAGAAAAAATGTTGCTTCATCACTGAAAACAAGTTTTGCACTGAACGCATCCTCTTCCACGAGCTGTTGCAACCGCGCCAAAAATTCAAAGCGTTTGATTTTGTCATCGGGTGTCAGGGCTTGTTGCAATTGTAAATGGTAAGGCTTCTGCTTTAGCCTTTTCCGTATGATTTTCCAAACCGTCGGCTGTGGTACGTTTAGCTCCCTGCTTGCTTTATTCGTCGACTTCCGCAGGCTACGCGTGAAACTTGCCCGCACGCGTTCAACCGTTTCTTCGCTCACTGCAGGCCGACCCGTTGATTTCCCCTTACAGAGGCATCCAGAAGCTTTAAACTGCGCATACCATCGCCGAATGGAGTTAGCAGTTGGTGGATCTTTGTTGAACTTCGTTCTGAAGTGTCGTTGCACTGTTGTGACTGACTGATGTGAGTGCATTTCAAGCACGACATACGCTTTCTCGGCTCCTGTCGCCATTTTGTCTCACTGCGCTCTCGAGCGCTCTGGCGGCAGAAACCTGAAGTGCGGCTTCAGCCGAACAAAACTTTATGAGTTTTTCTACGTATCTGTAGTGTGTCGTGACCATATGTCAATGAATGGAGCTACAGTGAATTTATGAAATCGCTTCAATCATTTGTAATAGCCCTGTATTGTTCATATGAAACTCAGCTTGCCCTTTTCTCACATGATATGCCGCAAAACATGGATGAAGGGCAGAGGCAGATCCCATAAAATGTAAGTGAATGTGGATGAGTAGAAAAACAAACTCTAATGTTTGGATACAGCATTAGTGGCATCCTGTTTGATACAGTCACATCATTTAAATACCTGGGCATAACACTGCAAAGTAATATCAAATGGAACAAGCTTGTGAGGATTGTGGCAGGACAGGTGAATGGTCAACTTCAGTTTATTGGGAGAATTCTAGGAAAGTGTGGTTCATTCTTAAAGGAGACCACATACAGGATGCTAGTATGACCTACTCTTGAGTTCTGATCAAGTGTTTGGGATCCATACCTGTCAGATTAAAGAAAGAGATTGAACCAATTAAGAGGTAGGCTGTTAAATTTATTACTTGTAGTTTCAAACAACATGCAAGTGTAACTGAGATGGTTTGGGAACTCAATGGGGAATCCCTGGACAGAAGGTGACATTCATTCCAAGGAATACTATTGAGAAAATTTAGAGAACTGGCATTTGAAGCTGCCTGCAAAATGATTCTGCTGCCTCCAACACACATTGTGCATAAGGACCACAAAGATAAGACAAGATAATTTAGGGCTCATATGGGGGCATATAGAGAGAGAGTTGTTTTACTCTCAGTCTTTTTGTGAGCATACGATGAAAGGAAATGACTAGTACTGGTACAGGATACCCTCTACCTCTCACTGTAAGGTGGATTGTGGAGTACCAATGTAGATGAAGATGTAGATGAATTGCTGCCTGTATTGCTGTCTGGCTAGCATTCATTATGGTGGCAAGAGGTGTACAATGGATGGGGTGCACTAAGAGGATGGAATACTGTAAGATGGATTTTACCTTTTCAAATGCTTGCAATATTTCTGGAGTCCTAGTTATGGGGCATTGTCCTCTTGTATTTGATCCTGACAATTCAGCTGTGGCAGGCAACAGTGAGGTAGCCATGTTGGGTAGATGGCATTTACAGAAGTTTGCCATACCTAGAAAGTCAACCTTATGCCATAAAAGTGTAATGCTACACAGAGTAACCAAGAGACCTAACAATTCTGCCTTCTTCTGACGAAGAGCGCATTTGTCTTTGTTTCTCTGCAAGCCATACTTTTAAGTCTATTAAAAATAATTAAATTTCTGTCATATTCTGACAGAAATTTTTTAACACTAATATATTGTCCAAATATCCCATCAACTATTATGAAAACCCACTGTAATCGTTTCTTGAAGCCTAAGTTCTGTACTTTGATGCATTTACCAAATGAATGAATTTTTGAATTATTAGCACCAGTGAGGCAGTATGTGACCACAGACTGGTTGTTTTTCTTTGCCAGCAGAACACTGGCATCTTATTAGGATTCAGTTAAATAAGTTTGTGAAACAAGTGTCCTGAACCATATGAGTACATGTTGATTTGGCATTTCTGGAAAACTGACATTGCCAATGCCAGGGGTGGACCCAGCTCCTTCAACTGGTTGGCAGAGGTTGTCTTTGGATCATGCAAAATGGTGGACCAGTGGTGTACTTTGATGTTGGTGGGTAGGTACTTCTTCACAAGGCAACTGGGCATGCCAACACCAGATTGATGTTGTTGTTTGGGTAGCTGCAAGATGAAGTACACACTTTTCTTACCTGTAGTCCACATCATAAATAATACCTATATCTATTGCGTGGTTATTTGTTGATATCATGGCAATCATTGTGACAGCTGCTAGGCTATCAGCTGTCATGGGTTGATGAGGCTGCTATTGTAGTACACTACGCTGCTGCCAGAGAGCACTTGGGTCACATTGCAGTGTGCAGAGCTTTGATGTTTTGAATGTTGAGATGGATCTAGTAGAGACTCCAGACTATGGAAATTAATTATGATGAACTATTATTAATAATCGTAATATCCTACACAATAATTAATGAAATAAATGTAAACTGTTGATAACATATCTGCCGAATAATAATCGTCTAAATTGTATCATAAGTCTGCGAGATGTCATGGTGACTTTACTGTGTATTTACTCATGTTCAAATAGGGAAAACGGTACCATACCTTCAGGGCAAGTAGCCAACACTTCAACTGAAAGGTTCACATAGGGGTAAGGTGTAACAACCCCAAAGCATTGGGGTATGATCACCATGAAGTTCCACAACCATCTTACAGACATATGATACCACTTAAGGGTTAATAATATCTGATTACAGCAAAAGAGTTTGAGATTCTATAACACTGATGGTTGTTTGTTGTTATGGTCTTCAGTCCTGAGACTGGTTTGATGCAGCTCTCCATGCTACTCTATCCTGTGCAAGCTTCTTCATCTCCCAGTACCTACTGCAACCTACATCCTTCTGAATCTGCTTAGTGTATTCATCTCTTGGTCTCCCTCTACGAGTTTTACCCTTCACGCTGCCCTCCAATGCTAAATTTGTGATCCCTTGATGCCTCAAAACATGTCCTACCAACCAATCCCTTCTTCTAGTCAAGTTGTGCCACAAACTTCTCTTCTCCCCAATCCTATTCAATACCTCCTCATTAGTTACGTGATCTACCCACCTTATCTTCAGCATTCTTCTGTAGCACCACATTTCGAAAGCTTCTATTCTCTTCTTGTCCAAACTGGTTAAACACTGATGGTAAGTACAAATTTTAAATTGTCATAGCATACACTATAG
This sequence comes from Schistocerca nitens, assembly GCF_023898315.1. Lineage (NCBI taxonomy): Eukaryota > Metazoa > Arthropoda > Insecta > Orthoptera > Acrididae > Schistocerca > Schistocerca nitens. Next base: position 524,547,030 of record NC_064616.1, on the reverse strand, counting down.
GCAGCAAATGAAACTTCCCACAGTTTGAATCATAGGTCTGGCTGCTATGGCACATACAGCAGAATGATGGTTTTGCTTCATGGAGTGCAAGATATGATGCAGTTAATTGGTAAATTCTCCATGAACTGTATGTTATGCAAATTTTCTAGGGGATGTCTATTGATTGGAAGCCCTGAAGAAACATGAGTAGTTGTTGCTCAGTCTTAACTGCAGAATAACTCTTCCGATTAGATGGTGTCTGTTGTAGCCAGCTTTGTAGCTTCATACTTGATGAGCTACTCATGATCTATGGCTTTCTGTGGGAAATGTCAATTCACAATAAGCACAGTAAGTACTTGTTAATATTGAGATAACACACTTTATTAGAGCTAATTTGCTGATACATGAAATACAAGACAATGTATGATACACAGCATGGAAGATGAAAAATGTGGGAGTACAGTGAGAGAAAAAATAAAGGTATTAAAAAATTCAGTTCTTCAGCACTTTCTTAACATTTTGCTAATTGTGTCACCACAAATGTATTGGGAAGTGAGTAAAAGAATTCCAATATCTTTAAAAAGTTTCTGTAAGTGGTATGATTACCTACTTTACACTCACTGCTCACATTAATCAAGAAAAACTTTAGCTAATTTAGGTACACTGCCCCCGGAAGTAATTCTATAACACAATAGGGATTGAAAATTTACAAAGCAAGACACAGCTCTTTTCTTTAGGTCAACATGATGGGGGATATTTCTGAGGACATAACACCTTGAAATGAGCTTCTTGATTAGTTTATTCATGTACTGACTCCATTTGAAGTTGTTATCCAGCTGGACCCTAAGGATGCTTACACATTGTGCTTCATTCAGTGAATGATCATTAATGTCTATTTCTCGAACTAAATTACTGCTTGTTTGAAATGGCATAATTTGTGTTGTTATGAGAATAAGACTTAAACTTTTAGATGTGAATCACTTGCAGATCTGTTCAGCTGTCATCTGAGCTGTGACTACTTGGGTGTGTTTTGACAATTGATTAATATTGTTGTGTTATCAACAAAGAAAACAATTTTTAATCTTCCATTCAGAGTCATTGGAAGATAATTTATGTAGATTATAAACAAGCATTGTCCCAGTACCAATTTGAGTGGCACTCCACATGTTAGGTTCCCACATTCTGACGTTATTTTCATGCTTGGGATACAGTCTACTAATAATACCCTGTGCTTTCTGTTATGGAGGTAAGATTCCATCCATGTTAGTTTGTTAAGTGGCATTTTGTAATGCACAGAAGCCCATTCACTAGGATATTTCCAACAATGCAGCACATCCTGTAACATAGCAGTTTATCATAATGATACTCTGTTGATGTGGAGGTATGTCTCGGACAATGTGGAAAAATTTATCACTTCCAACTTATGAAATAATACATTACTGCCTCAATAACAAGCTGTTAATTGGCAGTCTTAGATTTTAACAATGAATTATATGTTCCTGTCATTCAGTTTATGTCCATATATTCATTAATTTGTAATTCCTAATCTAACAATGGCAAATCCAGGATGGAATGTAACAGTATGAGAGAAGGAAAGTTGCTGCTCACCATATAGTGGAGATGATGAGTTGCAATAGGCACAATAAAAAGATTCACACAATTGTAGCTTTCGGCCATTAAGGCGTTCGTCAGCAGTAGACACACATACACACACGCACACATACATTAATGCAGGTGCAACTTGCACACACGTCTGCAGTCTCAGAGAGCTGAAACTACACTACAAGCAGCAGCACCAGTGCATAATGGGAGTGGCGACTGGGTGGGGGTAATGAGGAGGCTGGGGCGAGGAGGGGGAGGGATAGTATGGTGGGAGTGGCAGACAGTGAAGTGTTGCATTTTAGATGGAGGGCAGGAGAGAAGGTGTGAAGAGGGGAAGGGGTAAGTAGTGGAAAGGAGAGAAATAAAACTAAATTAAAAGACTGGAACAACTGAATTACATTCTCCACCAGGGTTTCGATTACCTCTCGTTGTATCCTGAAATGAGAAATGTCCTACCCACTATCCTTCCCACCCCTCTTACCATGGTATTCCGCCACTCCCACCATACTATCCCTCCCCATCCCTGCCCTTGCCTCCTCCTTAGCCCCACCCAGTCGCCACTCCCTGCTGACGAAGGCCTTAATGGCTGAAAGCTACGATTGTGTGAATCTTTTTATTGTGCCTATTGTGACTCAGCATCTCCGCTATGTGGTGAGTAGCAACTTTTCTTCTCTCATATTTTTAATTCCTAATCTATTTAAGCAAATAAGAAATATTATTATATCTGTTTATGAAACCTCAAAGATTCTGAGGAATTATACTGGATGTATTGCTTACTAAATTAATATTTATTTACTTATTGGGAATCACAGTTAAGTAGTGGGTTGGTGCATATGTTCATAGTATTTTTGTTTTACAAGTTGGTATTGCAGTTGCTGTGGATTTATTTATCAACAGTCATTTTTTATTTGTAGTTTACTGTTGCTATTTGAGTTTGAGTATTGTCTTTTGTCCTTTGGAGACAGCTAGTGGAGTTCGGATGCCAGAAAATGGAGTGTCAAGTTGAGAAATCAGAACATTTCCAGCATATTCTTCTGTCTGAGTTCAATAGAGGGGTTAAAGCAGCTGAGGCATTGAGAAGCATTTGCACCACATATGAGGATAATGATCCATGTTAGTGTGCTCAATAACTGATAAATGTGATGGACTGTCATAATTCCACCAGTGTGCACTATTTGCATGTGATGAGGATGGTTGAAAAATTGGGTGTATGGGCACTGCATGCTCTAAGCCAAAATCATATAAATCAGAAATCTCTGTTTGCTCATCATCAATTGGCTCATGAACAACATGACCATCCCTTAAGGAAAAATGGTTCAAATGACTCTAAGTACTATTGGACTTAACATCTGAGGTCACAGTCCCCTAGATTTAGAACTACTTAAACCTAAGTAACCTAAGGACATCACACACATCCATGCCCATGGCAGGATTCGAACCTGCGACCACAGCAGCAGTGCAGTTCCAAACTGAAGCGCCTAGAACTGCTCGGCCACAGCAGCCGGCTTAAAGAAATGAATGGAATATCTGAGCCCAAACAAAGCAGCAACTCCCCAAGCCAAGACTTGTGCGCATCCACAAAAGATAATGTTATGCATCTGGTGAAACAGTAACACCATGGTGTACTACAAATTGTTTGCCTGAGGAGTAAACATCACTGCTGACATTTATTGACAACAACTGAGATGCCTTGTTGACACAATCCCAGAACAATTAACAGTAAGACTGCTCTAAGTGATGCTACTCAATGAGAACACTCCCCCCCCAAAATTCTGCTATGCTGACAAAAAACACTATACAGGAGTTGGGTTGGGAAGTGATTCCATACCAACCTTATTCACTTCATCTTGTACCCTCAGATTTTCACCTTTTCCACTCTTTATGAAATATCTTCAAGGAAGGTCCTTTCTAGATAAAAATCCACTCCAAACTTCTATTGATGAGTTCTTCATCTCAAAACCACATGATTTCTACAATCATGGAATCAAAAAGTTACCCGGCATTGTCATACTGTTGTAAACAGTGAAGGAGAATATATTATTGATGGCTAAAGTCTCTGTTATGTGTATCTGTTGCATTTATTAAACTTATGGAAAAATGCTATGAACTTATGTAACAACCCAATAAATCTCTTGATACTGCATGTCTGTATGAAAATATTAGCTTAAAAATTATTATTACTGTATATCTAAAGCCTATAACAAAAGATGTTTCAACAAGTATGATTGTGGACTCCTTTGTCTTTTCAGCTATCAAACCTGTTCAACAATCATTTTCTTATCTATTAACCTGATGTGTGCTATCCAATAAAACTAGATAGTATAGCTCCAGAGATAATGTTCTCTGTAGTTAACAGTAATATGCTCAGTTCCCAGAAAGTATCCTGTACTCTGTTGTTAAGCAGTGCTTGATTACAATGTTCATAACTTCAATAGTTTCCTTAGTTATGTACACAGTTTCTGCTACTGATGTGTTCAAGTTGCTTGTGACACATGTTTTTGAACTCAAATTAAGTCTGAAGCCTGCTTCTGTAGTTATCAATTCCTAAACTTCTTTCTTCAGATGGACAGGTAATACCTATTTATTTACCTAGATATTTTGTGACAGGATTGTCAAATAATTTTGGAATTTATAAATTTTGCAATGCTATAAGAAGTGTAGTCATAAACAGCTAAAATAAAAACAACACATGAAAACTGTTTCCAATAAGCTAAGCTTAATATTATGTATAATGAGACAGTTGGCTCAGTATGCATATTGAGAACTCTTGGCATTATATTGTTACAAAGAGGGTTGCGTATAATTGTTTAGATACCACACAGGAAGTTTTAAGTGAATATTCTGGTTCAAAAACATCCCCAGAAGAGACTGGAAACCATTCGAGAATTATGTTGTCTGTATGAAAGATACTGAGGACACTGTTGTGTCAAATGTCAGCAATACCAGGAATACTCTCAACAAAGATGACTGATTTTATCAGGAGTCATACCAGCTCCTAACTTCCTGTCATATTCATGTAAGGTGCAGCCTCCTACAAGGTGTGAATAAGAGAATGGAAGGAAACATACAGAAACAGAAGAGGAGGAGAAGTTTCAGGGCTGTACACCAGATTTTTAAGGTTTGTATGCTAAACTCCAGAAAAGATTAACACTAGAGTAAGTAGAATAAATATGAAGAATATCATTCCGCATCAGCTACCAGGTATGTGCTTGCTTTTCTTACATCTTCACACACCGCCAGGTAGCTTGCGGAGTATGGATGTAGATGCGGATGTATGTCAGTCCCTGCCATCTACAACTATATGTATTTGATATTTGTGAGCTCTAGAATTTTTGGATGGTTGATTATTTACAGAACACAGAAAATTACAAGAATGTTGTATGTATGTATACATAGATGCATTCTCTACTAATCTCTACTTTTTTGTATATTTAATAAACATGCTTTAGTGCCATGTATTCATCCTTGTTGATGACACTGCTGTCATAACTGGCACTTGAGACCAGATGATATGTGTCAGTTTTGTTTGTTAAACAGTTATCAGGATCATAGCTCAAAAAAAAATTTATATTTCCATTCTTCTTGTGGTCTGCATTTAGTAGTCATGATATCTGATAGTGATAGAAGTAATAAAATATATTTTTACTCTTACTAAAAAATTTCAGCACTTCAGATTCTTTCATGTTATTTGATTCCCCTGAGTTTATAACATTTGACACTGTCCATAGATTGAAAAATACTAGGAACAACTAGCTGAGTAAGGGGAACATTTATAGAACATTTAAATTTCCTCCTTCAGATTCAATATCCAGTGGCCTATCAGTGGAAAAATTGACAGATATTGAGGACGTTTACAGTAAGGAACTGAATCAGATATTGAGACTGACTCCTTTATTCACTGCTAATTGATGTACTGATATTAAATTCGAATAGAAAGACAGAAGGTCAAGCTTGTTGGTTGTATTTTTAAAGATAACACTTGCTGGCTTGAAACCCACATAATGTAAAAGTCCAGGAACAGTGCAATTTGTCCACATCTCCAGTGATGGGGTATTGTATGGGTTAAGAAACATAGGTAGGGAATTTACAAATAAGATAAATTAGGTCTGTCTTTATCTAGTGCTTCTGATAATAAGCTTGAGTCTCCTGGCTAATTTGTTCCTTTAGTTAGATGGACAGCTTGCTTTGAGCAGTTCGTGTTGTTTGACTTTCGGTTGTAATCAGACATTATACCTGAACACTTTTGTTATTTCTGAAATTGTTGAATATTTCTTCAACAATTTGCATGAAATTTGATGATGATTTGTGATTTATGGCACAAAAAGTGAGGTCATCAGGACCGTTACATGAAACAAAAAGATATGAGGGTGGTGAGAATCTATAAATAAATTAACAGTAACAGTGAAAATTGTGTTGTATCAACACACAAGACTTGAAAGTACAATCCTGACTTTGTGAGATCCATAAAAGACCAACCATAAAGGTCAGGCAAAAACAATTATAACAACAAACTAGAATAACTAGATAAAACCAAGGATAAAACAGAAGTACATACACTGTTAAAAAGGGTACAGATACTGTGGTTGGGTGACTACTTACAAATAATGGGTGGCCAAGCCACTTTGTGAGACATTAAAATCTAACTCCTAATATTCTGGGAAGAAGTCTGGACATCACATACAATCTTAAAGCATGAACCACACTCACCTGAGTATCAGTAACAATAGAGGGAGACACAGATCTGCTCTCAGGTCATCATATAAAATACATTCAATTAAAAAATGTCAAATCAGCAGCTATTTCACACCTGTGACTCAATGGGGGCTCCTCACAGCATAAGAGAAAGCCATGTGTCAATGAGCAATGTCCCACTATAAGCCTTTTAACGGCTACTTCTTCAGCTCATCATTGTCAGAAGGAGGTGAACCATGGTCACACTGAATGTTTCACTGAATGCAGCTTATTATTCCTCATTTCTAGCCACTGAGCCTCCCACCAACACATGGTCTTCTGGGTCATATGTGTACAACGGCCTCCTGGGAGACTGATTGCTGAGCAGGAGATGGGAGGCAGCAAGCCCCCTTTGGCAGCCATATCAGTGAATTCTTTTCCCTGTATCCCTACATGACCTGGCACCCAGCAGAAAATTATTACCTTGTCCTGCTTTTGCAAGAGAAGGACAGCATTCTACTCTTCATGTGCCATTCAATCTGCTGGGTACATCTGACTAATAGCAAGAAGGACACTTTGGGAATCTGAGAAGACGAGGAATTTCTTACCATGGAGACATCTCATCTGCTCCAGTGCCCTCAGGGTAGCAGACAATTATGCATAATAAACTGAAAACTGCTTTGGGAGTGCTATCCTGAGGACAATGTCAGATAACATGACAAGACAGCTAATAAAATCCCTCTGCTTAGATCCATCTGTGTAAACACTAATAAAATCCAGGTGGTGATTTAAAATCTCATTAAATTTAATATTAAAAATATAGTCATGTAAAATTCATCAAGATAACCCAGAAAATTCTGGGGGCTGTCTTTTATTTGTATTTTAAGACAGTATACAAAATCACAAGACCAAAATGGAACAAGAGTTTTCATCCATTATTCTAAATAGCAACCAACGAAGATCTCACATTAATGCACACACATTTTTTGTTTACTATGATTTTTGTAAATTGACATATTCTCTTAAACAAAACAATATGATATTTCACAAAACATTTTTGACCACAGTCTCTGAATTCATAAAAATAAACAAAAAATTTGTTTCAGGCAAATATTAACTTTTTTCAGTCTTTTAACATAGTACTTTGGAGAGGTTTAGTTAGAAAGTCAGCAAATTGTACCTGAGTCTAATGGTACTGTATGTTGTATCAGCCATGATTTAGTTCATCACTGATGAAATGATACATCACGTCAATGTTTTTACTTCTTCTTGACATTTGGTTCAAATGGCTTGAAGCACTATGGGACTTAACTTCTGATGTCATCAGTCCCCTAGACTTAGAACTACCTAGACCTAACTAAGGACATCACACATATCCATGCCCGAGGCAGGATTCGAACCTGTGACCATAGCAGCAGCGCGGTTCCGGACTGAAGCACCTAGAACTGCTCGGCCACAGCGGCCGGCTCTTGATATTTGCCCAGATTTTCTGTTGCCTTTTGATTGTCATGTTTTTATTCAGCAATTCTTCCAAGAAACTGTATAAAACTTTCATCTCTTGAGCTGTAGACACACATTAAGCTTCAGTACTAGATTGTGTAACAACACACTGTTTCGTGCAGTACCAAGTGATTGGAGCGTTATTGTACAGAAATATGTAACCTGTAGTACTTTTCCTATCTTTCATGTTGCCTGCAAAATCTGTGTTACTGTAAGCCACTATTTATTGCTCTCATTTTTCTCATGAGTTGAATATTCCACTTCCCGTCACTGAATTCAGGTATCTTAAAATTATCTTCTGATATTGGCTTTCTGAGTGATTTGAATAATTCATTGATCTGCTATCAAAGTTCATTTTATTTGCCAAGTCCAATACAGTTTCACATGCTAAAGTTAACAAACTGTCTGTCACTTCACAATATGGAAAGTTCAACTTTACTGCACTGATTTCTTCAGTTTCTTCTTGTGGTGAAATCGGAATTGTTACAGATTTCTATTTTTCCATTCTATACCTTTTCATCACTTCTTTTGCATATTTTAGCATAAATATAATAACCCTTATTCATTCTTTTGATTTCAAGTCCAAGATACATTATTAGTTCTTTGTCAACTGTAATGTCAAAATTTTTCTTCAGTTTTTGTTGGAGATTTTTCGTTTGAGAGATGTCTTGTCGAAATGGAATCCCCTCATCAATATCTACAGCAAGATACATTTTCTTTTCAGTATCTGATATGTAAACACAGTGGTCGGATATCAGTTGGACAAGTTTTTCATTATTAAAAAAACTCATTCAGTTTCTTATTCCATTGCAAAGGAGTTTGTTTCAAACCATTCAGTCCCTTTATGAGCAGGCAAATTTTCCCATGTGCCTTGTATCCTTCTGGAACTTCCATGAAAACTTTTCTTTTAGTTTCTTTTCTGTTTTCTTCTGCTTTTTGTCTTCTTTCTTCTTCTGGTTCTTCTTTTCTTTCTTCTGGTTGGTCTCTTCCCCCTTCTGAACGTTCAGTTCTTCAAAAACTTGGTTTTCTGCAGTTATATTTTTTCCTGCTTCTATGTTTTCCTCTTTTTTATTTTCATATCAATGAGTAAATTCAGAGGAGGAGAGGAGATGGTTAGTCTTGAGCATCATGGTGACAGCAAGCTCATCAGAGACAGAGGACAAGATTAGGGAAGAAAGGGGAAGGAAATCAGGTATGCTCTTTCAAAGAAATCATCCTGGCATTTGCCTGAAGAAAATTAGGGAAATCACCGAAAACCTAAGTCAGGATGGACAGATGCAGGTTTGAACCATTGGTTTCTCAAATGGGAGTCTAGTGTGCTAACCAGTGTGCCACCTTGCCTGGTGAGTAAATTCAGCATCTCTTGCTTCAGAAAAAATTCTGGTCTTGGGATACCAGATGACATATCCATTGTCTGTATATCCTACACGAACACTTCTTTCACCTCTTACACTTGCGTTTTTTAAATGGCCAAGTCATTTTGAGAATGCTGCAAATACAAAAACACAAAAAATTGTCAAATTTGGTCCTCAACTATACCACATTTGAGCTGTAGCCACATCAACAGCTGTAGTAGGACTCCTGTTCATGAGATAAGCTGCAGTCAAAACAGCATAGCCCCACATTTTGTTTCCAAGCCTTGAATCACATAAAATCCATCTTACTTTGTTCATGATGGTAAGATTTATTCTTTCTGCCTTAACATTTAACTTAGTTGAGGAGATTGTTTAATGGTGTATTAAATCACTATACCATTCTACTGTACACCATTCCTTCTCAACTCTCCTCCTCTGTCACTATTTTTTTCTGTCTTCATATTGAAATGAGCTTCACTTTCACTTACATATTACTTTATGTGGTCTTCTGTTTCATCATTTGTGTGTAGTAGATACACTTTCAAGAAATGTATGTAATTATCAAGACGCTTTACAAAATACTCTCTACCAAGATAAGTTACGTTACCAAACATGTCAATAATCTCAAGATGCCTCATTGCCCTGTGCTACACCATGGAGAATGGTTTTCTTACTTTCTTTTACATTATATATGTTTCACAACAAGGAATGTCCTCTTCCAACACAATTTTGTCCACACCATAACACAGTTCTGGTATTTTTTTTCACGTAATTAGATTCAGATGTCCTAGTTTTTTGTGACACTGAGTAACTTAATGGCATTAACTGACAATAAATTAATTTACAATTCAAGGTTGTGGAACACTTTTGAAACAACGTCTGTTTCAATTTCACCAACAAGATTAAAACACATGACATCTCCATTTGCAATCTTAATTTTAGTATCTTCACAACTCTTCACATTTGACATAATTTTCCCTTCATGTGGCATGAGCTCATTACTTCTGCTGTCTGCAACAAATCTATTTTATCAGTCTTCTTTTCTAATTGCTTTTCTCTCACAAGTACTTCTGAAAGAAAAACTGTCTTTGGTGCTTTCGTCATTTTCTCATGTTTGTCTTTGCAGTAAAATTTTTCAGCTGGATGATTTCTGTTGCCGGCCGGTGTGGCCGAGCGGTGCTAGGCGCTTCAGTTCGGAACCAAGCGGCTGCTACTGTCGCAGGTTTGAATCCTGCGTTGGGCATGGATGTGTGTAATGTCCTTAGGATAGTTAGGTTTACTTAGTTCTAAGTCTAGGGGACTGATGACCTCAGATGTTAGGTCCCATAGTGCTTAGAGCCATTTGATTTCTGTTTTTGCAGTTTTTACATGGAGGCGGATCCTTAATCGGCCAGCACTCTCCCAGATATTTACCATATGTAGAGCGCTGTGTTTCGTTCTTGTTACCACTAAGTTTCCTTTTACACTCGCTTACGTAGTGACCTGAACCTCCACATCCAAAGCACTTCTGATTTTTTAAAAAATTCTGGTCTTTCTTCTTGTATGCTGCGGCTTTGAATGCAATACGTATTTCTTCTTTCTTTTTCTACATTTTATCTTCTTCTGATTGAAGTCTTCATTTCAGGTTTTCCAGTGCTTTCTCCTCCTCAAGTACTTCGAAAATTTTTATATTCCTTAGGAAATTTTGTCATCCTTGGAACCAGTGTTGTTTCGTCAATTTCCTGCCCCAGGCAGTTCAATCTGAATTCTAGGATTTGTACTTTAGCAATATTGGACATCATATCCAGACTTCCGTCATATTCGAAGTTGTAGAACTTTCCAAGTAACTGAGTCTCCCGTTGGTCTGTATTCTTCTGATATGTCTTGGTAAGTGTATTACACATTTACTTAGACGTTTCGCAGGTAAGGATGTCGGTTGTAACATTGATATCTATGGTTCTCAAAATGTATTATTTTGCAAAAGCGTCTTATTGTTCCCCCTTGGATGTTTTACGTTTTCAGGTTTCTTCATATTGCCGGTAACTTATTCACCAAGGCCTTTTGGCACAAACGTAACATTTATTTCCAGGTCCCATAACGTAACGGAAAAATTGCACCGTCCTTTAATTTTGGCACGCTGTGTAATGCAACATCTTCTGCTGATGAAGCTGTAATTCCTCACACGATACCTAAAATCTTCTTACACGATAAACTATAGTCTTTTGGCACTCCCAGATTACCACCTGTTACTTCCCCAGATTTCCAGCGCCACTGTCAAGATAATTCGGAAAATTCTGGGGACTGTCTTTTATTCGTATTTTAAGAGAGTGCACAAGACTAAAAAGGAACGAGAGTCTTCTCTCATTATTATAAACAGCAACCAACAAAGATCTTACAATAACGCACAAAGATTGTTTTGTTTTCTCCGATCCTTGTAAATCTCAACATTCCTACGTGTATAGTCAAAGGGCATCTTCAGTAGCCAGGGAACCCCTGCTCTATCCCTGGCTTCGGATCTTAATGCTGTCAACCTGTAGTAACCAAAGGTTCTCCGCCATATGAACCCTAAACGGCCTCGTAGCCCATGGACAGTGACAGAACAAACGTTCCATTTGCGGCTGTGGAAGCAGATGGATGATTGCGATTTAGGACTGGACAGAGCACTGCATGGTTGGCATACCATGAAGAGAAGACATTGAATTGATGGAGGATCACCAACCACAGCACACAAGCTGGCAACTGGACTCATGCGATAATCCCCTGTTGACAGTCTAATACCCGTGTGGTGAAGCATGTGCTGCGTTTTGAGGTAAGAAGGCCTTGCATGTACATAAATCTGGCATCCATATTCAAGACGGGGTCACATGAAAGCTTTAGAATTGGAGCAGACGTGTCCAGTCTGATCCCCAATACCCATAACCAACGCCTTTAAGAATGGCCAGAGCCTTGAGGCATCTTATCTTCAGTTCTTTGAGGCCTGACAACCACATTAGCCTCTCATCAAAAGTGAGGCAAAGGTATTTCACCGTTTTCTTAAAAGTGAGAATAGTGCTGTGCCCTACGCCCCCCCCCCCCCTCCGCGTTTAGACCAGCGAATTAAAAGAGTGTGGGGAGCGATTGAAAGGCAAAACACATAGTTTTCTGCAAAGAGAATTTAAAACCTGTGTTGTCTAACCATTCCTCCAACCACCTGACAGTCAAATTCAATTGCCGAGTAGCCATTGCAAGGTTGGAGGAGGCACAGAAGATGAAGTTGTACACAGACAAGGAACAGTGTATGGGATGCCGTAATGTGTATGTAATGCACAAGTTACGTGTTTATCTTTTCCTGTGGTTTCCTCGTTCATATTTATTTAATTTCATGCCTGTTCTTGTGTTTAAGAAGTTTAAGCTCGCGTTTTCTAAGTGAAAATTCAGGCAGTCTGTAGTCTTGGCTGCATGTCTCTAGACTTGCATTATCGGTTGAGGGTTTGTAGGAGCCCCCTTCATAAGTAAGGGGTGCGCAGCACAAAGGAAGCAGCTACTCGCGTGGCAGAGTAGGCTACTTGTGGAGTGCACACGATGTTTTTTTAGGCTAGGCTGTTGTTTGAGGCACTCCGAAGAAAACTCGTCTGTCAATACGCAACAAGGGAATTCAGTCAAAATTTTATCAGTAAATTGTTGAAGTATTCGCAATAGAGTTCTGCCTTCCAGTAAAGGACTTTCACTCAAATTATTCTTGGGACCCAGAGCTGTTGGAACCCGAAGTGGGAAGCTCTTGAAATATTTAGTGAGTCGTGGAATGTATATCGGAAAGACAGATTAGAGGCCATAGGAGAGCGAGTGTTGGTTGGAGTCGAGAAAAATATTGTCTCTGCTGGGGTTGAAGTTGACAGTGACAGTGAAGCTATCTGGTCACATGTAATAGGTATAGGTAAAATTAAGTTAATTGTTGGATGTTTTTACGGGCCTCCCGATTGTGCTGTGACAGTTCTAGAATCATTCAAAAAGGTCTACGGTCAGTAGCGCGTAGATCCCGTATCAACATTACTAATTGGAGGCGACTGTAACCTACCGAGAATAGACTGCTATGTACATGGATTCATTGCAGATTGTGACGGAGAGTCATGTGAAGTACTTTTGAACACGTTTTCTAAACACTGTCTTGAGCAGCTAGTGCGGCAGCCAACATGGCCAGATCAGCTCATCTGGGCCACACGCAATGGAAACATCTTAGACCTTGCCGCCACAAACGGGCCAGATGGGAGATTAGTAATCATGATGTCATTATAGCAACTATGGTTACAAAAGTTAGCAGATCTGTTGGGGAAGGAGGCTGGGAGAGTGTTTCTGCTAGAACTAGAAGACAAACAGTTATTGGCATCACACTTAGACAGTGATTTGACATCACTTAGTTTGAGTAAGATGGACGTAGACGAATTATGGGCAAAGTTTAAACAGATTGTATATCTTGATGTGGAGAATTATGCGTCTCGTATGTGGATTAATCACGGAAAAGACCCACCATGGTTTAACAATGAAGTTCGGAAAATACTGAGGGAGCAGGGGCTATTGCACTCTCGGTTCAAAAGAGAAAGCACAAATGACTACAAGCAAAGGTCAGTGGAGTTTCGTGTTTGTGTGTAAAGATCTACGAGAGAAACATACAACTACTTCAACTGTCATGCCTTAGCAAAAGATCTGGCAGTGAACTCGAGAAAATTCTAGTCCTATGTAAAATCGAAAGCGTGTCTAATGCTTCCATCCACTCACTCGTTGACCAATATGGCGTGGTAGTTGAAGATAGCAAAGAGAAAGGCGAAGTTTTAAATTCCGTGTATAAGATATCGTTCACGCAGTACAGACGTACAAATCGAGCGCTGTCTGAATATCGAACAGACTCCAGTATGGACGACATACTAATAAGCATTTCTGTGGTAGAGAAACAACTGAAAGAATCCCAATTCGGTTTTACAAAGAGTATTCTACGGCATTGACCCCTTACCTAGCTTACATTTATCACGAACCTCTCGCTCAGCGGAAAGTCCCAAGCGGCTGAAAAAAAAAAAAAAAAAAAAAAAAAAAAAAAAAAAAAAAAAAAACCGCAGGTAACTTTTACATATAAGAAAGGCAAAAGAACGGACCCGAAAAATTATAGACCAATATCCCTAATATCGGTTTCTTGCAGAATCCTTCGACACATTTTCAGTTCGAATATAATAAATTTTGTTGAGACTGAAGAACTCTCGTCCACAAATCAGCATGGTTTCAGAAAGCATGGCTCGTGTGAGATTCAGCTTGCCCTTTTCTCACATGATGTACTGCGAACTGTGGATGAAGAGCAACAAGCAGATCCCATATTTCCAGATATCCGGAAAACATTTCATACGGTGCCCCATTGCAGGCTGTTAACGAAGGTACGAGCATATGAAATAGGTTCCCAGATACATGACTGGCTCGAAGACTTCTTAAGTCGTAGAACTCAGTATACTGATCTTGACGGCAACTGTTCATCAGAGGCAAAGATATCGTCAGGAGTGTCCCAGGGAAATGTGACAGCACTGCTGTTGTCTTCTGTATACATAAATGATCTGGTGGACAGGGTGGGCAGCAGTCTGCGGTTGTTTGCTGGTGATATTGTGGTGTACGGGAAGTTGTCGAGATTGAGTGACTGTAGGAGGACACAAAATGACTTAAACAAAATTTCTAGTTGGTATAATGAATGACAGCTAAGTCTAATAGTGAAAAATGTAAGTTAATGCAGATGAGCGGGAAAACTAGACCCTTAATGTTTCGATGCAGCATTAGTAGTGTCTGCTCAACACAGTCACGTCGCTTAAACATCTGGGCGTAACATTGCAAAGCGATATGAAATGGAACGAGCATGTGAGGACTGTGGTTGGAAAGGCAAATGGTTGACTTCGGTATATTGGGAGGGTTTTGCTAAAGCGTGGTTCATCTGTAAAGGGGACCGGATATAGGACGCTAGTGCGATCTGTTCTTGTGTACTGCTCGGTTATTTGGGATCCGTACCAGATCGGATTAAAGGAAGACATCGAGGCAATTCAGAGGTGGGCTACTAGATTTGTTACCGGTAGCTTCGAACAGCATGCAGGTGTCACAGAAAATTACATAGGGGATCCCTGGAGGGAAGACAAAGTTCTTTTCGAGGAACTCTATTGAGAAAATTTAGAGAACCAGCATTGGTGGCTGAGCGCAGAACGATTCTGTTACCAGCAACCCGACGCTGTACTGAAAATTCCTTTCTGATAGGACCACTGTTTAGCTCTTCAGTAAACAGTCGTTCAGTGTACAGTTAACAGGCATGCTTTTGTGTCTTTGTGGTTTGTTACTAATATGTACCGCATGTGAACGTAAACGTCTATTTAGATATGTACTTTCATAAAACGTGCCTCTCGCAAACGAAGCGTAAACACGAGCATTCGTAGTACTTCGAGAACTCGACTAGCCTATTACCACCATGTTACTCTGCCTGTGGTCGTCACGGTGCTCCCCTCTTCGCACTGCACGCCGCCTTCTGCTCAGGAAGTGAGAAAAAATGGACAGATTTTAGGTATATATTCTGTGAGTGACATAACTTAGTTCTGGTTGACATAATTTAATTCTGTCTGATATAATTAATTTTAAAATTATAACTCAAATTGTATTACATTGTAAACGTTTTACTTCTGTTTCACTGACTGCTGCCGCATACTTGGCTCTGGTCTGAACTTCAAAAAGACGTGTGAATGTCAAAATTCGACGTAATGGATGAATAACATTTGTGAAAAAGGTTGACTATTTTACTCTGTCTGAAAAAGCAAGGGGGGGAGGGGGGTGGCTTGAAATTTTCGCACGGGGCGCCAAAATCCCTGGAGACACTAACGGAGATCCCATTCATAAAGTTGCAACAAAATATTAGGCTTTCTAGTCCAAATAATACACCTATAAGGTGTTGCCTACGGAGGAAATCTTGTTGAATCGCCCGCTTCAGCAGGGTCAGGTGTCAAGTATGGAGCGATATCTACTGAACTCGCTCTGGGAGAGATTTAGTAGCGAGCTGATTTCAAGAACCCACACTAGGCGTCAGTTGACTATACGCTCTTTCCTTCGCAGCTTGTGAGACTGACGCTAGATACCTAACAGTGTTAGTCCGGTCGTATTCTGGTTTTAAAATCGGGATTGAAACAGATTCTTTCCACGAGTTGGGAAAGCCTCCTGTCACCCGAACAGCATTAAAGAGCTGAAGGGGGACCTCCTTTGACAACGGGTTCAGGTGTTTCATCATGCTGTACGTTACCAGGTCATTAACGGGCGCAATATCGCGAGTTCCTGACAATGCGGAATCCAACTCCCAATTAAAGAAAAGCTGGCTGTTTTCCTCCATGTTGTTGGGACGGAAATAAAAACCAACCCACTCCTGTGTCTACCGATAACGACGGAAAGCTGGATTCTAGCTAGAGTCGGCTGTAATGGTCTTATAAGATTCATCCATTGTCTGAGCAATGTCTCTCGGCGATGTTAGGAGACATCCTTGCTCTCGTGTAGCTGCTATTGGTGGTCATGAGTTCCGCTTGGAAATTCTCCCAATTGCTTCCCACACTTTACTTGCGGATGTGGACTTAATCATGGAGTTCAGGAACTCATCCCAAGACTTCTGCTTACTCGCAAGAATTATTTTCCTTGCCTTTGCTATCGCTGTTCGAAATGTTGCAAGATTCGCTTCTGTAGGGTACCGACTGAATACTCGCAAAGCCTCCCTCCTGTGCCTGATTCCAGAGCGACACTCATCTTTTCACAAGGGGCCCGGTTGCCTTCTGGGTGCGACTGATAATATGGGGACGGATGCATCAGCGGCTTGGTGAATCACTGTTGTAATGTGATCCAACCAGACTTGGACGCTTCCACATCGTGTGAAAGAACAATGCCTGTAAAGCATCCAGTTAGCGTTTCTGAAGAGCCACCTCGACGGCTTTCGTTTGGTATCTGCTCCCTCTGGCCGACAGATACAGATGGGGATGTGGTAGCTTCATTCACTTCACATTGAGCAGTGTCTGAAAGTGCAGGCAAAAAGAAGGAGAGGACTAGCGCTGTAGACGAACCTGTAGAGGTGCTGATATGCGTAGCGTCACCCATGTTTATCAATATAATGAATGCAGTTTGTGCGAGATCCTCAAGTCTCTGACCCCTGCGAAAAGTGGTGTACCCTCATAGTGCACTGTGCGCATTACAGTCTCCTAAAAGGAGAAAGTGATGAGACATTTGTAAGGTGTCAGGCAAATCCAACACCTTCCATGAAAACCCTGACATGATAAGCAAATCCAGTAGTATGTCACATACCTCCGAATAAATCGTGACATTAAATTAACCAAAGTAATACGAGTAACGAGTGAGCAAATGGAATACCACAGACTAACACAAGAATGCCTAAATGCATGTCATACCTTCCCACCGTGAGACAGACGCAGTTCCGAGGGGAGAAACGAGAACAGAAACCGAGAGCAGAACCGTGTTAAGTTAGAAGGCCCTACGATAAGGGATGGACACCCACGTCGCCAGCTAACCGCTAGGACCACCCCCCAGCCCATGTTAAAAGCTAGGGCCCTCCAGAAGAACAGTATAGATCTTACGATAACACTAAAAGGACCACACCAGCTGCAAGTTTTAGCGTGAGACTTTTTCGCGTCTCTATTACGTCAGGACCACCACCCCCCCCCCCCCCCCCCCCAGCCCATGTTAAAAGATAGAGCCCTCCAGAAGAACAGTATAGATCTTACAATAACACTAAAAGGACCACACCAGCTGCAAGTTTTAGCGTGTGACTTTTTCGCGTCTCTGTTACGTTGCAAACTTTAAAAACATTGCCCCACCACGAAAAGCATAACGTTTCTCATTGGATTGACAGATATTTTTAGGTGGAGCTTAAGGTTAACATTGAGACCCTGATTGGTCAGATGAAAACACAGCCAGATAGTTTTTTTTAAATCAACTTCGGTAAATTGTAGTAAGAAGAAGTTAGGAGAGAGTTGCTTCCGAGACAGCGAGGTGAGCGGAGCTGAGCTTCACGCCGCCCGCTGTCGAACACCGACAAGGTAATGTATGCACGCGATGCCGCATAACAGCGCATAAAGCTTCACTCAGAACTGCAGAAGTCTCATCTGTTACACCCCCTTTTTGCGTAATACTAGTGTCGATCGTCAATTAAAGCTCATGGTGTTCACATTTGCGCCGGCCGCGGTGGTCTAGCGGTTCTAGGCACGCAGTCCGGAACCGTGCGACTGCTACGGTCGCAGGTTCGAATCCTGCCTCGGGCATGGATGTGTGTGATGTCCTTAGGTTAGTTAGGTTTAAGTAGTTCTAAGTTCTAGGGGACTGATGACCACAGATGTTAAGTCCCATAATGCTCAGAACCATTTTTTTGTTCACATTTGCCACTTGAAGTAAAAATCTGAAATGCGATGATTTTTCTGTTATATAGTTATTGAGAAGCCACATCAGCCACCATAATTTACGACACGTTAGATAAGTAATTAAAGATAATTGAGGGTCACTGTAGACCATTTTGATAGTTTTCTCTTTTGTGAAACTTAATTTAAACATAGATTATAAATGTGATATGGCATAGGTCATCCTTCGATCCATTGTAGAACTTGGAAACCCATTCAGGGAATATTCGTTCACATTTTTGTTGAACGCAGTTGGTTTTTACCATCCTGTATTAAAACATTTCCTTTTATCAATAGTGCAATTTATAAACAATGTCTTGTGAGTAGAATAAAATTTCCAGTGGTAAACTTAACTGCTTTTTCGACGTTATTTTACCAGCTAACTAAAAATAGAAAAGCCTTGAACCCCTTCCACTAAATTTACTTACTATTAAGATTCTTTTACAGGGAGTGCAGTGGAGCTGACGCTGAAGTCACTAAGTATTTGGTTATATCATCGCTAGTCTCACTGAACTCTTCTGAACTCTACATGTCACGTGTGGTCTGGCGTCTCCTTACCAGCAACAGGTCCCAGGTTCAAACTAGTCAATTCCCTAAAAAACACGCTCAGAGCGTCGTTGCGCGAAAGTGGTAGGGAGACACGATATAGAACAAACAGACACCACGCAGAATGTTAGAGAATGACGACCTTGCCAGGATGGTAAAATACCATGATTGAAGGTCGACCACATGCCTAACTAGGTCAGAAAAATATTCTGTTAAATAAATTTTCGTAATAAAAAAAATTTTTTTTGAAGTCATAAATAGTTGAAAACAGTAGCTGCAGCGATAGATAGTAGGCTAATAAAGTATTCAATAAAAAGTGCGTCATTCTAGCAGATACAATAGCATAATTAAGTTATGAATTTTAAAAATTGTTAGAATTAAGTTTTCTCCTCAATGCAAGCGCACAGGTGGCGGATACATCGTTGTCAAGTTAGTTCTGACCCAACAAGTAAGTGAATGGATTGTCAGTCTTGGGTATAATAAGTGTCAAGTCGTGTGAACAAAAAGTTTATGAAACGCGTGAGATCGTATGAGCGCATGTTGACTCGAAGTAGGGCGCGTGAATTGCTTTTAAAACAGAAAATAAGGGATTCGGAAAGATTAGCAATGGCAGATCGAGACCTTGACCGAATTGAGGTAGAGACCCAGCATGAAAATGGACAGAGAATAGAGGACAGTACAACAGACGATGCAGTATCGCGAGAAATAGGACATATAACACACCATAACGAGGATAATGTACGCCAAGGCATAGAAAACATGTCAGCATACGACAGAGGAGCAGGAAAGTAGAGAGACAGTCGATGAGGATTCTAACTTGCATCTTGAATACGTAGAACCCATAGTACAAGTAATCGGAGCTGCCTCACCACAGAGTACAAGGAATGCGAGCAGAAACGTGTCACACCACAGTTCAATGCAATCGGTTGCGAACCAACACTTGGGCGAAAACACAGAGCGTAAGACGTCGGAAGAAAACGCAATAGACCCACCAATCTGGGAGAATTATTACAACAAATTACGGAAACCATGACAAGGCAAAATAACGATATAGCGAACCAAATTCAAATTCAAAATTCAGAAACCACGAGACAAATGCGTGAGGTTAAAGAACAAAACCAAAAAATTCAGTTACACCTAAGTCATATTGTAGACGAGGCAAAAGAAACTCGAGAAGTGACAGGAAACTTAATAACAGGTCACAATCAATAGAGAACAGACATTGACAAGGTACAACACCCAGGGAGAAGTCAATAAACTAGAGAAACAGATCAACGAAATTACTAGACAAGCAGCAGGTACAGCGCGTGAAGTTGTTGAAAACAGTGTGTTACACAAACGTATCACAAAAGCAGCGCTGAAAAGATATGATAACCGCATAGTCAAAATAGAAGCACAAACGAAGCGACAATTTCAGAAATTTCGAACACAGTTGTTGCAAACCACTGAAGAGCGTAGTGAACAGGATCGAAAAAGCACAGAGTCTGCAACCACATCCGTATCTGTAACAGCACCGGAAAAACAAGCAATTAACGAAGATATTACGCATTTGCGATTCCAATCACAGGCGGAAAGTAACATACGTGAAATCAGACAGCTTGCACAGCAACAAACACGTTTCGAAATTCATGATGAACAAACGTCATCACAAACACATGCGGAACCACAAATGTATGTTTCAAGACAGTTTGGATCGTGCAATGAAGCAGCAAGGTTACACAGACAAGATACCGAACCAATACCTGACAATGGAAAGCCAGGTCGCGAAGAGTACAGTGCAATGCATTCAGCTACACGTTCACAACCGATGGAAGAAAATTATTGCGTACCACTCCAACGATACTACGCAAGGGTAGGCGAAAGTTACAGTGGACAATATCCAATGGATCTACCACAACCGGAAAGAACGACGGGAGAAATGATCAGAAACAAAAGTGGCGAAGAATCGCGAATTTCATATGGAACTATGACGAAGTATGAGAACGATCATTTCCTCACAGTCAGAAAATTGCAACACTTTCGAGAAGGAAACTCATTACATCCACGAACTTTTATTGATCAATTACGAGTAGGATTACCAGAACACTGGACGCTAGCACACAAATTAGACTTTATATGTGCACACATGTCAGGAACAGTCGCAGAAACCATGCAGAATGTTGCAGCGACATGCCGATCGTACGAAGATTTCAGAGAGAAGTTTCTCTCACGATATTGGTCCAGCGAAGCACAGAACAGAGTGAAGTACGAATTATTACAGAACCCATATTTTGAAAATTCAGGACAGAAGAGTCTCGTGAAAATTTTCGAATTAATGGCAAAGAAAAATCAATGCTTAGATGTACCATACAGTGACGGAGAGTTGATTAAATTATGCGCGATGATGCTACCATTGAAATACCAGCAATCAGTAGGTCGCGGAGGCAATGACGTCGAAGCAATTAAAGGTATTCTAAGGGAACTAGAGTTCATGTTTTCGGAAGATGACGCAAGAAAAAGACGAAGCGCACGTGAAAACGAAAGCAAAAAGCAGTGGAATCCACAAGACACAGTACGAAGAAACAATAATTACGAACCATGTGATAACTTCGCACCAAGAAACGACAATAGATTTCAACAAAGAACCGGTTATGGAATTAGAAGAGAATATGGCAATAACTATAATTCACCCATGAACGGAACAACTATTACAGAGGGAATAACGACAACCGGAACGGGTACTGCAGAACCAATAGACCGACAAATTATCAACAAAGAAACCACTATCAACAAGCTGAACAAGAAAAGAGAATACAGATAGAAGAGGTGGAGGTAAGACCACCAAACCCCGATAAACGTTCGAATTGACAGCTAAGCGCCCATGCCAAAGAGAATGACGCACCGACCCAGGACAATTGCAGCACCTTGAACAGAGAAGTAAAAATCTTATCACGAGAAGAGAAGAAGGAAGAAACAAATCCGCAGGGACCAGATGAAAATGAAGACAAGAAAATAACTATCGTGTTGGGACGAAATTAATTGGGAGAATACTGACGAGGAAGATGAATTACCAGAGGCATGCACAACGAATGTAGGAGGAAAGGACGAAGTAATGAGTATTGCAGAGCTATTTGAGATGGAAACCAGGGAAAGCGAATTCAATGAGGATTATGCGCAGTCGACAGAAGTTGAAAATAAGTTACGAGTGGGCACACAACCCAACGTATATAATGAAGGAAGTTATGAAGCGATAATTAGAGCATTTAGATGCGATTATCTGGAAGTAGCGACAAAGAAGGAGAAGATAGACGAGGATGAGGGAAAAGTAGAGGATGTTGAAGAAAGCGTAAATGAAGGAAGAAATAGAGAAGAGGAAATAAAAGAGAGAGAAGTAGCAGTCAAAGCTTATCCTACAGAAAGTTGGAATTCACAAGGGAAGTGCCTAAAAAGACTCATGTATGATTCAGTGGAGGATTCGTTGATGCAAGAAGAAGAAGAACAGAACCAACCCTTACAAATTCAACCAATTGTGAAGGCCATGGTAAAGCATATCCCAGTCAATATTGTAATTGATAGCGGAAGTGAACTGACTGCGATCTCAGAAAATTTATTCATGCAGTGTAATGCCAATGAGGAATTGCCAGTTCTGAAAAAAACGTCAAGATTGAAGTAAGAGGTCCTATTAGAAACAATGCTGCGGAAGTTACGAGACAAACAAGGTTAACTCTTTCGTGTCAAGGTCAAAAGATCGAAGCCAACTTCGTGATTATACCTAAACTAACTGTAGATTTGATTATAGGTGCAGATTTTTTAAATGAGAGACGAGCGATAATAGATATGGCGAAAGGTAGCGTAACATTCGGGAATGTCACACTTCTCTTTGAGTAAAAGCTAAAATTAGAAGAAATACCAGTTATAAACAAACAATTAAGAATGACGCGAGATAAAGAGGATGAAGAATTAGAATGGTATGCACAAAAGGGGGAATCGCCTCAACTCATGTTAGAAGTCCATAAAGAAATCGACGAAAAATTGCAAGAAGTTCAAGGTATTTCGGAACACAGTAAAAGAGAATTAGAGGGTATTTTACGAGATAAAGCAGAGGTATTTTTACCTAAGACTGGCAGTATTAAACACTTTCAGTACAAGTTTGAAGATTAATTTTATTACTGGTAAATACTCAGCACAATATTTCAAGATTATGTTGCAGATAAGATCGACAGGAGTAAGAAGAATAAGAGAGAGGAAGGTGGGAAAAAGAAAGTAGTTTCAATAAAAACAAAACAAAAATAACACCAATAGTACCATAGATTAAGGTGAAGGTATAAAGCGTAGATAGTCTAACAGCATGAAATACTAAAATGCTATACACCACGACACTACACAAAAAATAAAAAATAAACGAATTTGGTTCTGGCGCTGCAGTCCGGAACCGCGGGACTGCTACGGTCGCAGGTTCGAATCCTGCCTCGGGCATGGGTGTGTGTGATGTCCTTAGGTTAGTTAGGTTTAAGTAGTTCTAAGTTCTAGGGGATTTATGACCTAAGATGTTGAGTCCCATAGTGCTCAGAGCCATTTGAACCAATAAACGAATTTGAGGATTTTTGTAGAAGTTAAGACTCAAAATATCTTAGAATTATAACATGGAAAGGGCGCCGAAATTTGTAAAGCTTTTAAGAAGGCGTAAAACAATGTAGGTACTAGACATATGTTGGATGATTATAAGTAAAACTTTTTGTAAGAACCATTGTAAAAACTCCAGCAAGGACGAGATGCAACGACCCACAAGTTGCAACGAGAGAAGCATCAAGAAAGAAAAGGACGTAATTAGCAAGACACAATTCCTACAATGCAGAAGCGCCAAGAGAAGTGAAAGGACAGTGAGACCAACAGAGGGCCCTTGTATCGAAAGTGGGCATTAAATCTGCCTGCTAGGCGGAACCCTGCTTGGACAGAACATGGAACCACATAGTGGCGGAACACGGAAGCGACCGGTGCAAGGACTGGCAAGCAAACACCGGACTTTCACCGCTCGGTAAACCCCGGGACGCCCCGACTCAGCGGAGCGATCAAAAAACGGCCTGACGAGTAAAAGTCACACTACTGCTATTAAACAGCACGCTGATGCACGAAACTGAAGAAAACTTCCACAAAGTAAAAATGACATGCCCAAACAATTTATCAAACTGTTACTAAGAGGAGAACATCAAAGCGACTTGTTATCAGTAAATATTTCCATATCCTGCCCAGAGAAGAACCAAGAAGCAAGTAAGAAGCAAAGAAAAAGAATGAAGAACAGAAGTTGAAGATTCGCAAGATTGAGACCTAGAAAGAAGATGGGTGAAGAATAGACGACATACCTTCCCAAATCCCTATCCTATTGTAAACTAGTCGTCTGCGAAGTATTACAACGAAAAACGACCGCTTTCAGCGACACATAACGATGACTTTCACGCATACAAAGCCAGTAAACCACGAGATTCTGCACTCACAGCTCCATTCCATTATGGGTCCTCTACAACAGCAACACACACTCGCAAAGCCAACAAGGAACGACGAACGAAGCTGTACATCAAATACTTGCCCACATCCATCTCGCTCAAGTCCATTACCTTCGTGCAAAAACATTCGCCAACCTCATGCTTAAACATTCATAGGATTGTGTGAATGTGTGAAATCAAATTATGTGATGTAGGAATTGTGCAAAAGAAACGTGTGAAAAACTAAATAAGTTAAGCACACCAGATAGTTAATAAACTACAAAATAACAGTCACTGACAATGGACTTAAGAAAAAAATAGACTATCGATAAAAATAAGTCATTAGTTCTGAAATGGACAGTTTATAAAGAACAAAAGTAAGGAATAATAAACACTAAAACTATATGCCACTTATTTTCTCCCCATAAAAATAAAAGAATAACTATATTTTACTTATTTCCTCCTTATAAAAACAAAGAATAAAAATTATCTTGTTGGATGTTTTCCCTTTTTTTTTAACATTTGTACCATTTGTTAGGGTAATATCTCAATACTTGTGTATGTATATTTCTTTGTCAAAGCAATTCTTGGAAATAATTCTTATTTGTTAGTGTAACAATGTTGAAATGAGTGTCTAGAAACAAAAACATTTTACTTGTAGATGATATTTAGAAAATGTGTTAGGAATAGATTTTACTTAATTACTACATTTATAAAAACAATATTTTTTAGAAAATCGATGTGAAAGACTCCTCACTTTCGATAACAAACTTCTTAAAAAACAAACTTCACAATTAAATAAAGAAAGAAAATAATTAAAAAATAATAATTATAACAGAATAAAAATATTCTTCCCTTGTCAATATAAAAATATTTTTGATAATAATGTGGAAGAATATAAAAATATAAATTAGTAATACAAACTAGCATAGAACAGAATAACGTGGCTGAACAGTAGGCAACAATACTTAGATAACGGAATAATTTTTGACTGGCTTAGACAACGATTCAATCATAGCCTCACTTCAGTACAAAAATTAAGTTCGAAGTGTGGTGATATGTAAGGTGTCAGGCAAATGCAACACCTTCCATGAAAACCCTGACATGATAAGCAAATCCAGTAGTATGTCACATACCTCCGAATAAATCGTGACATTAAATTAACCAAAGTAATACGAGTAACGAGTGAGCAAATGGAATACCACAGACTAACACAAGAATGCCTAAATGCATGTCATACCTTCCCACCGTGAGACAGACGCAGTTCCGAGGGGAGAAACGAGAACAGAAACCGAGAGCAGAACCGTGTTAAGTTAGAAGGCCCTACGATAAGGGACGGACACCCACGTCACAAACTAACCGTTAGGACCACCCCCCAGCCCATGTTAAAAGCTAGAGCCCTCCAGAAGAACAGTATAGATCTTACAATAACACTAAAAGGACCACACCAGCTGCAAGTTTTAGCGTGTGACTTTTTCGCGTCTCTGTTACATTGCAAACTTTAAAAACATTGCCCCACCACGAAAAGCATAACGTTTCTCATTGGATAGACAGAATTTTTGTAGGTGGAGCTTAAGGTTAACATTGAGACCCTGATTGGTCAGATGAAAACACAGCCAGATAGTTTTTTTTAAATCAACTTCGGTAAATTGTAGTAAGGAGAAGTTAGGAGAGAGTTGCTTCCGAGACGGCGAGGTGAGCGGAGCTGAGCTTCACGCCGCCCGCTGTCGAACACCGACAAGGTAATGAACGCACGCGATGCCGCATAACAGCGCATAAAGCTTCACTCAGAACTGCAGAAGTCTCATCTGTTACACTCGCTTTTTGCGTAATACTAGTGTCGATCGTCAATTAAAGCTCATGGTGTTCACATTTCCCACTTGAAGTAAAAATCTGAAATGCGATGATTTTTCTGTTATATAGTTATTGAGAAGCCACATCAGCCACTGTAATTTACGACAAGTTAGATAAGTAATTAAAGCTAATTGAGGGTCACTGAAGACCATTTTGATAGTTCTCTCTTTTGTGAAACTCAATTTAAACCTAGATTATAAATGTGATATGGCATAGGTCATCCTTCGATCCATTGTAGAACTTGGAAACCCATTCAGGGAATATTCGTTCACATTTTTGTTGAACGCAGTTGGTTTTTACCATCCTGTATTAAAACATTTCCTTTTATCAATAGTGCAATTTATAAACAATGTCTTGTGAGTAGAATAAAATTTCCAATGGTAAACTTAACTGATTTTTCGACGTTATTTTACCAGCTAACTAAAAATAGAAAAGCCTTGAACCCCTTCCACTAAATTTACTTAGTATTAAGATTCTTTTATAGGGAGTGCAGTGGAGCTGACGCTGAAGTCACTAAGTATTTGGTTATATCATCGCTAGTCTCACTGAACTCTTCTGAACTCTACATGTCACGTGTGGTCTGGCGTCTCCTTACCAGCAACAGGTCCCAGGTTCAAACTAGTCAATTCCCTAAAAAACACGCTCAGAGCGTCGTTGCGCGAAAGTGGTAGGGAGACACGATATAGAACAAACAGACACCACGCAGAATGTTAGACATTTCCGCAATAAGCTGCGTGAGGTTTTCACTGTCAACGGGCTCATGGGGTGGAAGGTACACAAAGTTCACCGTGAAATTAACATGGGCCATTACCCCAACAGCGACTGTTTGTAACTGTGTGGTTATGGGCGCAGGGTAAGAGTGGAATGTGTTCTTGACGAACACCGACAACCCACCTTTCGCCCTGTCACAAGTAAGGCCGTCTTTCCTGTGGAGATGACAGTCCCCAAGTAGAGGTACGTCGGTAACTTTAAATGTGTCTCTTGAAGACATAGCAGATAGGTCTGTCCTGTATGAGGAGTCTAAGTTCCTCCAGATGGGTTCTATACCCAGTCGTATTTCATTGGAGGGTGGTCCATATCAGTGGTGTAGTTTTAATTTACCCCTATTTTTATGCCATGATGGTGAGGCACACTTAGAGCCATGGGTAGAGGAAGGGCTGTCAAGGTGCGATGATGAGGCATCTAACTCCATGATGTCATCCCCATTAGTAATAGGAGCCAGAACGACGTCTGATGGCGCCTGGGACAGCTTTCGACCCGAACGTTCGGATTCTTTCCACGCAGCTTTTCCCTTAGAGGGTGAAGAGGGAAGGGGAGTTTCAGAGGTACTCTGTTTTTGTGGTGCCTTCTAAACGCTCATTGGAAAAGTGTTGACTTTTCTTGAGTCATATCTATCTGTATCGCTATGCCTTTGCTTTCTTTACTTTGGCATGTACAGGTGCAAGTACACGTGCTGGCAGCAGATAATGGTTTACTGGAAGTCCTCCATGTCGAAGCATCTATCTTGGAAACAGATTTCTTCACCAAGGAATCAAAAGACATGGCAACGATGTGGTTTTGTTGCCTTGTATTGTTTTTTGGCTTCCACATATGGAACCCTCTTGGTCACCTTTATTTCTGCAATTTTTCGTTGCTGAGAGAAAATTGGTCAGACTCAGCTCCAGACTGGGTGGCTCCCAGAGCAGTTGATGAATGTCACTGGAGACGAACAGTCAGTGCCCGAGTCATGGGCTGCCTTTCCACGTTTTTTGCAACTTGCTTCACCTCTCCAGTTCAGTGTTGTGTGGACAAATCGCTTGTTTTTGAAGGATCTCATGAGTCTACACATATAAAGTGTAACCCTAAGTTGGGGAACCCTGTCTTGATGTGTCCAGGTAGTGTTGGAGAACTGGTCGCAATGAATCTCAGTCTCTCCAGTATTCCTCAGCGTCCTTTGTTCCTATTTACTGTCCCTTTTATGCCAATTCTTGCTTGAGTTCTGAACTGTCTACGTCCATAATATCATGCCATGTGACCACATCTTTGCTTGAGGTTAGAGAGTTACGCAACTCAACAGTTATGTCGTAATCACCCAGTTTCTGTTATTTCCTAAGAAGTTCCATCTGCTTTGCCCTTTTAGTCTCAAGCAATCAGGTCCCATTTTGTAACTGTTTTACAGACTTTAACGTACGAGCAAGTCCTTCTAATCCGTTTGAATATAGGGAGTGGACACTTTTTGAGCCATCCATTCCTTCCTCACAATCACTAAAAACATAGTCTGATTTATGACTCTTTGAGCAATACTAAATACATTCTGATTTTCAGGAAGACTAGTCTCCCTCATTCGTTTTGCTGAATGGGTTTGAGTACACTCAGGCACTGCATCCATCACGTTGGGAGTGAAGATATTAAACTGATTCGCCATCTAGGGACATATAGGTCCACCCAGACACAATTTGACTATGCAGTCAGATATTGCTATAAAACTTAGTGATTTTAATATCTGAAGAACATGAATAAAATTCTTATATTATTAAGATCGAAAGCAGCTAATACATAATCTCGTTGACTAAGAAGCTTATTCACATATTTCCCTCAGAATATTTGTCGTAGAATGATAATTTAGCATTGTCAGATGAGGAGTAAATGTATAGGAACACAAAAACATTGCATTGCACATGATAAAAAAATTAGAAAACTTCGTGTGTCTTGTGAACTAGACAGAAAAAGCTCTCTCTGATGTTTCGTCAACTTCTTGACTCCCTCCGTTTGTTTTATACACTGCATGTTCCTACTTGTCTGTTTATTATATTTCCAGTTTCTCTAGTTTGATGCAGTGTGTTTTATCTGTCAGATAGAATGTAATATTTAACGGCTTTGCATTACATTTGCGTTGTATTTGGAATTGTCGTAAAAATAAATTTTTACTTCATTGTTGATTTTTATTGCAAAAATGATTTAATAACTTTTCTTCATAATGTCACAAATCTCAGTTTCTAATTCTACGTAAGACCTTCAGTTAAAAAAAATTATGGTGAAACCAATATTGTTGTGTGTTCATATATATCTTACCTGTCTCTCTGGTGCAGAGAAGCAGATACTGTACAAGCATAAACGGAAATGTGCACTATTTGAATTGGAACCAACTTGCGTCAGACAAATCTTACTGAAAGTGCACTGCACCTACCACTCTTATGCTCAGCTGACACGGTGTACTATGCCTTATATAAAGCCACATATTGGATTCCTCTACACGCCCATAGAACAAATGAGTAAAAAAGAGTATAGATCTACAACTGTTCCATATTGCAGAGTTATGTAACTTATCGAGAAATCAACACACCTTCATACAATTGGTACATCAATTTCATCTAAGCTGTCTCTTCCAAACTGTACAATTTATATTAATTTTAACTTTTGGTTACACAGTAATCAATAGATCAAAATTTTGTATGTTTGCTACTTCTTAGTCATGAAACTGTGTTTTATAGACTGATTTGTGGTTTTGGGTGGCGGTTGCAGGTAAAAATTTGCTTTTCCTTTCAACTCCATGTAGTGTGCTGTTTCCAAATAACAAGACCGCAGCATTTCGTAATCCATGCCACAAAACCTTAGCAGGAAAAGGAATCAGCTGTATGGCCGTCAAGAGCTCTAATGGAAAGCTGGTACTAAGCAAAGAAAGGAAGACTAAAATGTGGATGGAATATATGGAAACTCTGTACAAAGGAAACGACATGTAAGGGAAAGAGGAGGTAGAAATGGAGGCGATGGGAGGTACCATACTGCAAGAAGAATTTGACTGAGCACTGAAAAATCTAAGCTGAAATAAGGCATATGGAGCAGACAACATTTTCTCTAAATTTTTGAGTTCCTTGGAAGAACCAATCGTGACAGAAATATTTCATCTGGTATGCAAGATATATGGGCCATGAAAAAAATCCTCAAACATCAAAATCAGTGCAATAATTCCAATTCCAAAATGTACCGACGGAAAAAAAATCGCAGCACCGAGAAAGAGTTGTGTGACTCAAACGAAGGTCGGTAGGCATGTTTCTACAGCTGGAACAATATGTCAATTCAAAGTTCGCGACAGTTACATAAGAGTGGCGCTATACCGTGTCCATCATAAGAAAAAAACCTGATGTATACGTTACACCACGTATTCCTCTGCGTTTGCTGGAATCTCGTTGGATTTAGTTTCACGTGGAGCGCAAGTCAAGCTATGTCGGATACAGTCAGGTACAATAATGATAAGTTTTATGCTGCGCGTTGAGTGCGGATCGACTGAGCGATAATACGAGAGAACAGCTTTACCGGCGCATTTAACTCAGACAGCACTGGCCACCCAGCTGGTCCAGCTAACCTGTAGTGATGTGAGAAGTTGCAGTGAGGATGCAAAAAGGTTCGAATGTTATTTAATTTTTAAGGAGAGTGAAATAATATTCCACAAAACTCCAATAGCGGATGCTTCTTAGGAGACCAGACGGAAAGCATAACATACTCTCGTTCTTGGCTAACATAGTACTGTAATTAAAAACAATAATGATGAAAATTGAATCAGTCGTCAGGTAATCTCTACTCCTTCCATATCCAAATCCGAGAGATAAATTTCTGTACTGGGACTGTCACCTGCTAAACCGATAACGAGTAGATCAAAAACGCAATCCACGATGCCATCAAAGAGCCACATTTTTTGACGTGCCCTTCTGTATCCTGGCATTCTTCGGCAGCGACGTATGACAGAAGCTCCGTGCATTAGTTCCATTAGACCTACGTCTGGCAGCTTAAACGTCTTGTTATTTCTCTCTACAGATTCCTTAACTTGGCTCCAGATCAGTTCTGGTTTGTTGAGTTCATATTGCAGTGGTACGGTGATTTTGTATCCAATATGCTATTGGAAACAAGGAGTGCATTTTTCATTAGAATGAATATTAGATATGTGTTAATTAGCATATATTTCGTGAATTTTACATTTAAAAGATTTAAGTATTCCAAAATGAACGTAAAAAAGAAAGACCAAAGCGAGATTTGTGCCATCGATACATGAATTGTACCGAATTAACTTTCTACAATCCTACCGATTCAGCTATACATCCGGTTTCCAAAGCCCTAACCGAAGTAAATACATTTTCTCAGAAAACTTCAAGGCAGATTCTATCTGAAACTTCCTGGCAGATTTAAACCGTGAGCCGGACCGAGATTCGAACTCGGGACCTTTGCCTTTCGCGGGCAAGTGCTCTATCAACTGAGCTACCCAAGCACGACTTACGCCCCCACAGCTTTACTTCTGCCAGTACCTCGTCTCCTACCTTCCAAACTTAACAGAAGCTTTCCTGCAGACTTCGCAGAACTAGCACTCCTCAAAGAAAGGATATTGCAGAGAAATGGCTTGGGTAGCCGCCGGCACGGTAACTCAGCGTGTTCGGTCAGAGGGCTAGCTGCCCTCTGTAATAAAAAACTGAGTTAATGGATCAACGACGAACTGAAACGGGTGTGTTGCGACGTCCGCACTGAGGAAATACAACGAACGAAAACGAACAAAATGAGACTAAAAAAAAAGTGGTAGAGCACTTCCCCACGAAAGGCAAAGGTCCCGAGTTCGAATCTCGGTCCGCACACACTTTTAATTTGCCAGGATGTTTCATATCAGCGCACACTCCGCAGCAGAGTGAAAATCTGAGATTCTATCTGTAAATCTATGAAAAACATTAAGAAGAGCAGGAAGTAGCCTCTGCCATTTTTACGGTACGTATTAACAGCGCGACAATAACAGCACAACAGTGTAGAGACTCAGCCCGTACACGATTTTTGCAGTAAACATAACATAGCAAAAGTATGATTACGAAAAATGTTGAAGGCTGTTAATACATTAGAATATTTTAAAGTTCAATTTTCTGTAACATAGTGATAAGATATCTAATACATAAATAGGACATACTTCCAAGAACATAACAACGCCAGTGTACGTGTGCTACGGCTGCTGACCGATCGACGCATTTGTATTTGTTTACATCAAGTTTATTCTAATGGTGAACAAAGTAGAGTAGCACCACTGTGAGCATGCAAGTCAGAAGCGCTTTAAGTATACACTGCAAGGGTCGTGAGCGTTGGTGACGTTTGGTATCGGACGTTGTGAGTTGATGTTAGTCAAGAATGCCTTTAAGGCAACAAAGAGGCCATTATTGACAACTCACTGAGTCTTAACGGGTTCGTGTAATAGGGCTTCGAGAAGCTGGATGTTCCTTCTGCGATACTTCAGAAAGACTTGGCAGGAATGTAGCCACCGTATATGATTGCTGGCAGCGGTGGTTACGAGAACGTAGGGGCTCTGGACGGCCACATGGTATTACCGAGAAGGAAGCCCATTGTGTTCGGCGTATGAATCTGGCACCTCGTACTGCAATTGCAGCAGCAACTGGAACAGCAGTTGGCACCACAGTGACACAACGAATCGCAAGAAGACAGGACTCTGTACGGCCACGTGGCACTACCGTAAGGGAAGACGATCGTGTTCGGCGTATAGATCTGGCAACTCGCACTGCATCTGCAGCAGAAATTTGAGCAGCAGCTGGCACCACAGTGACACAACGAACTTTTACGAATCGATTACTTCAAGGACAGCTCCGAGACAGGCGCCCTGTAGGGTGCACTCGAATGGTTTTTTGCAACAGGGTAACGCTCGTCCACATACCTTAACACAACATGCTCAACAGAGTATCAACATTTTGCCTTGGCTTGTTCGATCACCAGATCTGTCTCCATTCTAGCACATATGGGACACCATAGGACGACAATTACAGCGTCATCCAAACCAGTATTAACCGGCCCTGTATTGACTGACTAAATGCAACAGGCATGGAACTCCATCCCCTAAAGTGACATCCAGCACCTGCACAACACGACGCATGCACGTTTGCATGCTTGGATTCAATATTCTGGAGGTTACACCGGTTATTAACGTACCAACACTTCACATTGTCAATTGCTTATCTCGAGCTTACATTAATCTGTGATCTTGCAATGTTAATCCCTTACATATATTACCTAGACCAACTTATTCCCGGAATTTCATTAATTTTTTTTTGTGCTGAGATTTTTTCTGCCGGTGTGTTATAGAACGATTAGTTCAATAGATCTTGTTTGCAAAATACTGACACATTTAAAATTGAATATGAACAGTCACAACCGCAATAATTTATTTTTTAAATTTTTTATATAAGGTTACCGGTTGCGGTCTGTTTTAGACTGTCTGTAAACCCACACCATGATGTAGATGGTGGCTGTGAACTAAGCAGGCGCTGCACCTCCACGAACGCCAAAACAGACCGAAACCGGTAACCTTGTATAAAAAATACAAAAAAAAACAAGTTAATTGCGGTTGTGACTGTGTATATTCAATTTTAGATAGTAAATAAACTGCTATACTCCAGAGAGACATATTCTCAAAAATTTCTGACACACATTACTTATATGAGAATGGAAATACTGGAAGCGGTGGGTCTTGATGAAAATCGGTTTGGGTTCTGGAGAAATGTAGGAGCACACATGGCAATACTGACCCTACAACTTATCTTAGAAGGTAGACCGATGACCACAAAAAGAACAACCAACAAATATTTCATGTTGTGTTAAGAAGTATAAGTTTTACATTGTAGGTAAGCAGCTTTTACGGTTCTATGCCTCAATCTGTAAAAACGAAACAATTCCAAGATCAATTTTTGTCCACCTGTCTCTCTGTCCGTCTGTTAAGATCCCTTTTTCTCTGGAACTGGTAGAAATCGCAAGTTGAAATTTGTGCCAAATGCTAAGCACTACATTCCCTTGGCACAGTAAAAAATTTAATCTTCTATGCTTGCACACTGACTCATCAAAACCAACAGAAGTAGAATAATGAAATTTGGCAGCAAGCAAGGTTTCATATTACAAGTAAAGGAAAAACCCGAAAAGTGTTAATTTGAAATTACATCACATAAAAGGTATTTTTGCCACTTGTTGTCCATCTCCATTTGTCCCTCTATTAAGACTCCTTTTTGTCAACAATGGGTAGAGGCATCAAGTTGAAATTTATATCAAATACTAAGGTATATGTTTCCTTGGCTTTGTAAAAAATTTAATCTTCTAAACCAATGCAATAAGAAACTCGCAAAGTCACTCATCAAAACATTGAAAGAATAGTTTACTAATATAATGTGTTATTGTGGTTCACAGAAAGTGGTTCAGTATACGTCCAATGAAGTTCAAGCCCAATTGAATGTAGTTTCGTACTGCAAGTACCAGAAAAGTGCCCTCATTTTTGTCTGTGATGGGGTGCACACGGTGGAATGGCTTAAGGACAAGGTGCCCAAGATATCCCCGTGAGAAGATGAGAAGCTGCTGGTTGAGACGGCAGTGGAACTTCTTAAGACCGCAGAGATATCAATATGGTTATCAAAGATCCTTAAGGAAGTCTCTCCTGAGATACTGTTCGGAAAAATAGGGGCCCAGAACCTAAAAGTCTCGACAGAAGATGGGAGAGTGATCAACCAGAAGGTTGCACCGGAAGGACGAACCCTGGTAGTGGAGGACGGAGAGAAGTCCCTGAAGGCGATGCGGGAACAGGACCTGAAATTGTTTTTAGGGTTCTAGCAGGTCACCGTCAGTATTCTCAAAGACCTCAAAGATGGCAGGAAGACGGAGACTGGAGGTGCTGCACATTAATCTGCAGCACAGTAAAGGGGCCTCTGCTGCCCTCAGCCGCTGCCTGGGTAGGCAGGAAGTGGACGTGACCTTGATACAAGAACCCTAAAGGGGATGTATCAGGCCTCGGTGGCACTGCAGGTAAGCTGATCTATGCTAGAAAATCTATGAAACACCAAAACAAGCATCTATGTAAGAAATGGAATTTCTTTCATGCCAATGATGGAATTCTGCTCTAGGGATTTAGTGCCCATTAAAATGCAGCAATGTGAGGAAGGTATCACGAGGGAAATTGTTTTGGCCTGAGCATACCTCCCTTACAAAGACAGCTCTCCTACTCCCTTGGAGGTGAGGAGACTGGCAGAGACTTGCCATCGACAAGGTGACCAACTGCTGTTGGGATGCGACGCCAATGCCCACAACCTAGTGTGGGGCAGCAAGGACACCAACTGTAGAGGTGACTACCTTCTTGAATTCCTTTTAGCTAACAACTTAGAGGTCCTGAATAGGGGCAATGAACCCACATTCAGGAATAGCAGAAGGGAAGAAGTAATTTACATAACCTTTAGTTCCATGATGATGGGCAGCTATGTCAAACAATGGCATGTGGTGCTGGAGCTATCCTCATCGGACTACATGTACATTAAATTCAAGGTTGAAATGGGAATCAGACAGACCATGACCTATAGGAATCCCAGGAAAACAGACTAGGAGACATATATGAGGGCCCTTGATTTAGGCTTATCGGAAATTAAAACCTCGATAAGGAATCCAGTAGAATTGGAGGAAGTAGCAGAGGCTGTTACCTCTGCCAAAGTGACCTCATATCAGGACAACTGCGCAATCACCAAGAAGTGCACAAATAGGAGTGTGCCTTGGTGGAATAGAAACTTAGAAAT
The DNA here is from genome assembly GCF_023898315.1 of Schistocerca nitens. Taxonomy (NCBI): domain Eukaryota; kingdom Metazoa; phylum Arthropoda; class Insecta; order Orthoptera; family Acrididae; genus Schistocerca; species Schistocerca nitens. The sequence continues at coordinate 524,511,106 of NC_064616.1, read as the reverse complement.
GCAAAGAAAACAGGTACGGAGACTGTTTAATATTGCGAGACGTTAAGGACAATGGGCTAAATGTCGCGAGGCCCTTGTCAACTACAATATTGCAGTCAAAACAAGCAAAGGAGGCATCCTGGAAGGCATTCTGTGAGGAAGTTTAGAGCACGGCTGCAAAAGCCAGACTACACAAGATACTCAGTAGAGTACCAACCAATCCAGGAGGTTTGTTGAGGAAGGAGGATGGGGAATATATAAAGACAGCACATGAGACGCGGCAACTGCTCCTCAAAACTCACTTTCCCCAATATGCTCTGCCTGACGACATAGTCCAGAATGTGTTTCCGGAGAGACAACGGTTATCAGGCACTCGAAGAGAGGACTGGGAATCGGCCAAGGATTGTGTGAACTTTAAGAAAATCCAATGGGCGGTGGGGACGTTCCAACTGTTCAAGTCACCTGGCACAGATGGAATTTTTCCAGCTCTCCTGCAACAGGCAGGAGAGAAGCTCATACGAGTCCTATGTAGGCTATTCAGGGTTAGCCTAGCAGTAGGAATCATTCCCAATGCTTGGAGGGCAGTGAAGGTTGTCTTCATTCCCAAGCCAGGGAGAACTGATCATGCTAAGGCTAAGGATATGAGACTAGTCAGTCTGTCCTCCTTCATTCTCAAAACGTTGGAAAAACTGGTTAATATATATTTTGGGGAGAGGAGGCTAAGTATGGCCCCTCTACATTCAAACCAGCACGCATATCAGCCGGGTAAATCACGCGAGTCAGCTCTCCACCAACTCGTTGGGAAGGTGGATAAAGCACTTCACTTCACTTCCAAGAAATAGCCCTCTGCATCTTCCTGGATATCGATGGGGCCTTCAGTAACACGATCTTCGATTCCATGGTAAGGGCAGCAGAGGTGCATGACCTGGGGTCGATTATATGCAGGTGGACCAGGGCCATGCTTAGTGGAAGGCAGATAGAGGCTACCATGAATGAAAAGATGGTAATTACCACCACTAGAGGCTGCCCACAAGGAGGTCGTATGTCCCCTCTATTGTGAAATCTAGTGGTGAACGAACTCATTGTGGAATTAAATTCCAGACAATGCTTCTGCCAAGGATACGCAGATGACCTTGTCATAGTAATACTTCCCAAATTTCCTGACACAGTTAGAAATATGGCACAAGGAAGTTTGGACATTGTGCAAAATTGGTGCATTAAACAGGATCTTAGGGTTAATCCTAAGAAGACTGTTGTGGTGTCATTTACTAAGAGACATATTCAACACTCAAGTTGGAATCTAAAGCTCTTCGATGAAACTCTACCTGTGAAGGGGATAGTGAAATATATAGGGGTAAACTTAGATGAGAAGCTAACATGGACCACTCACATTAAGAATATCTGCTCCAAGGCAAAAAGTACTCTAGTGAGTACTAGTAGGGCTTGAGGCAGAAACTGGGGCCTAAGACCTAGGCGTATGCACTGGGTATACACCACACTGCTCAGACCTAGGATTTCCTACGGGCCTGTAGTGGGGTGGAAGAGGGTAGAACAGCGGGTTGCAGCTAAGGAGCTTGTTAAGATGCAGTGATTGGCCTGCTTAGCCATAACGGGAGGAATTAGGAGCACACCTACCGCTGGAAAGGAAGCCATGCTGGACATGCCTCCACTACACCTTTGGGTCAAGATGGAGGCAGCAGCTGGGGCGCACAGACTTAAAACTTGCAAAAACTGGGTCTCATTCGGATATCCAAAATCACACAATAACATAGTGAGTGAGGTAAATATGGGAATGGCTGGGGAAATGCCTACCAACTATATAATAACTCCTAACTGCTTCGACAAGCCTTGCAATATAATAATTGGAAGCAGGGAGCAGTGGAAAAACAGTTCGACACTTTGCGGAGGCATCGTTTGGTTCACTGATGCTTCGAAAATAGACCAAGGCGTTGGGGCACGGGTGTACAGGGTTCAGCCAAGACTGGAGGTCAACATATCTCTAGGAAAACTGGCCTCTGTATTCCAAGCTGAAATTACTGCAATCAGGGGATGTGTGGAGGAGAATATGCGCAGGCGCTACAAGGACTGTAGCATCTACATCTGTTCATACAGCCAGACAGCTCTGAAATCATTGGCAGCTCCTGCAACAAGATCTAGGATTGTTGCAGAATACCACAGGGCTCTGGTGGAGATAGGGGGAAGCAATAGGGTAAACCTAGTGTGGGTCTCTGGCCACTCAGGGATCTGTAGCAATGAACAAGCCGTCAGATTGTCTAGAATGGGGACAACAACTCCATTTATTGGACCGGAACCTGTCCTGACAATCACCAAGGCTATGATTAAATTAGAACTACGGAACTGGCTTAGGAAACAGCACTTAGGACAAAGGTCCATAAACAAAAACATGGTAAGGTAATGATGCCCAAGCCATGTTTTAAAATAAGGGATTTAACAGGAAAGAGATCAAACTCATGACTGGACTGATGACCGGCGATGGGAATTTCAAAAAACACCTACACACAATGGGCATAACGGAAGAGGCCCCTAAATGTAGGATCTGTGATGAGGCTGAAGAAACTGCATCACACCTAATCTTCGAATGCATAGCATTGGAGACTGAAGGATACAGACTCTTCGGGACAACTAGAACTGAAGGAATTGTGTCAGGAAAATTAGGACTACGGAACTGGCTTAGGAAACAGCACTTAGGACAAAGGTCCATAAACAAAAAAATGGTAAGGTAATGATGCCCAAGCCATGTTTTAAAAGAAGGGATTTAACAGGAAAGAGATCAAACTCATGACTGGACTGATGACCGGCGATGGGAATTTCAAAAAACACCTACACACAATGGGCATAACGGAAGAGGCCCCTAAATGCAGGATCTGTGATGAGGCTGAAAAAGCTGCATCACACCTAATCTTCGAATGCATGGCATTGGAGACTGAAGGATACAGACTCTCCGGGACAACTAGACCTGAAGGAATTGTGTCTAACAAAAAAACTGGTAGAGGACTCCTTGCACTATTTAAGGGCACTGGTTGGCTCTAGTAGATAGACAGGGAGCGATACCGCATAATAAACTTAGTTTCGGTGCGGATAGTGGTGGGTTGGACCCAAGCTGTTTTAGCTTCCCTGTTGAAATCAAATCAAATCAAAATCAACCGTTAAAAATGGACTGGCGTTTTTAAGAGACTGGGATATACAGTATTTAGGCCTCTCACAAGACCGGTTGATTATTGAAGATACAGAAGTAAATTAGAAATACAGTAACATACTTTCATGATGTTGGCATAAATTACAAAAAAGTCTATCACTAAACATGTGTTAACACATGCAACCCCATCGGTCATGAACCACTTATGGCATTATGCTCAAAATTTTGTATGTTTCTCACGGCAACTCGTGATCTGCTTCGCACGAGCCTCCTCTCGTGGTTTCGTTCATTGTTCGAGCACAAAGATGTCCTCAACCTCAGTGGGGATGGCACTGTCGTGTGCTCATCTGCATCTACACGTTTGTGAACTAAGTGGCTCACAGAATAAACAGACAGGGCACTCTGTATTAGATTATTACAAGAGGAGGTCCTGCTCACTCAAATGCTGCTAGCAAGTATGTACGTATTTTTAGGTTTTCAATCGTTGCAACGAAATGTGAGCCAAATCTGTTACATAATCTCAATTAATCCTAAGATCGAAATACGAAGCCCTGTAACGTATTTTGGTAGACAGTTTAGATGTGGAAATAACACTGTCACTCCTGTTTCATTCTCAGGCCCGTAAAATACTGCGCTGTGGTTGCCTGTATCGTTGACATTTTTTGAATTTCCTGTCAATGTGCCGTCATTTAAGGGGAGCGTGACTTGTTACGTTGTGATTATGTTGTCATAGAAAGAAGGGCATGCCTTGTGATGCCATGCTCGATGTTATGCTTCCAAGGTCAAATACTGCATGTGACATCGCTACGATTCAAGGCCAGTGAAAGTGTGCTGGAAGCCCCATGGATATTGTACTCCTTATCTCCTGTATTTTACCTGTTCTTGGAATGATAGACATTCTTTGATCTAAAGCGGACGGTTATGGGAGTATTTACCACACATGCATGCGGCAGTGTACTGTGTGCCTGATTCATGGGAAGCTGAACAGCATCTTCTGTATGCATCTTTGTACATCACGGTGGTGTGACCAAAGTGTTGACATGTAAAGCAGGAAATGTGGTATGGTATGTAGAGCCTAATTTTAAGGCAAATAAAGCCTACTGCAATGTACTTTGGCAACTTCAGTAAGAGTAAAGTCAGAGTAAAATATAGCGCCTTCTCGAGCTCACTATTTACTCCTTTTATAAGTTCTTTACTTCGATGACACTTTCGCTTTCCCATTCTTGTTGCTGTTCTTTGGCATCTATGTCCATTATGTCCCGTCAGTGTTACAAATCCGTTTCAGCAATTTATAGCTGTGTGCAGCCAGTCGCGGACTCAGCCCGTTGGAAGCTCATGCTGGCGAAACTAAATAATTCCTTGAAATTGGTGTATTTATAGTGGAGATTTTGTAAACAGTGAATAATGTAGATGTAATGGTAGACAAAAAAGTAAAGTATTTATATTGTGTATGCTGTATCCTCTAATAAATGTAATACGCACACTTAACGATATAGGTGAGAAACTTAGAATACGAATCAGCATTTAGCACAGCAACTATCAGGTAGAATGCAAACAAATAGTGAAGAACAGAGTAAAAAACTACCCTTTGTTTACCGTATCTGGAAACAAAGCTTGTACAATTACAGTATCAGTTAGTTTCGTAACCTTGGCACAAGATAGTAGTTACTATTGACATTATTATTGTACATGCTTTCTTACCTGTATTTTTGTGAGATTTTCAATAACATCATTGAAATTTGTTCCATTTGAAACTTTTTCAGTTGGTAAAATGGACAAATTGCTGGTCATTCTTAATTCTTCATATAGCGATGATGATTTTGGATTAGTTTCAGTTTAGAAAAACTTACCTCGCATTATGAAACTGAGACACAAATTGTCCAGAAATGTTTGATTTCATATGATGTACAGGACAATAATTCGCTAAACTCCCATTTAATTGGAAATTGAAGGATCTCTCAGCTTGTCCATCTAGTAGCAAAGACCAGTTTGTCATCGGTTGCACGTAGATGCGTACGATACCTTTTTCAATCTTGTAGCATCTGCTCCTCACCAAACTCGTCGCAGCTTTCCACCACATACTCCAATGCTATAGACAGAGCGTCTTTGGTTGGTTGGTTTGTTGGGGGAAGGAGACCAGACAGCGAGGTCATCGGTCTCATCAGATTAGGGAAGGATGGGGAAGGAAGTCGGCCGTGCCCTTTGAAAGGAACCATCCCGGCATTTGCCTGGAGCGATTTAGGGAAATCACGGAAAACCTAAATCAGGATGGCCGGACGCGGGATTGATCCGTCGTCCTTCCGAATGCGAGTCCAGTGTCTAACCACTGCGCCACCTCGCTCGGTGGACAGAGCGTCTTCGCAAGCTTCAAGTATACATTTTGTTTGAATAATTTGGGAAATTTTAGTGATTTGTTTCGTAGGCAGGTATCATTGCAACAATTCTTTTACAATTCGGTCTATGCATTCAAAAAAAAAAAAAAATCCAGGGTCATGAGATAGTTCAACTAGCATTGTTTTATTTATCCTTCTTCTTTCTTGTTGCATTTTTATGTGCCAAAAGTAGCATTGTGGTTTGTTATGTGACCAAATACTCATTGAGGCTTATTAATTTGCGAGTCCTTTATCCACAGTCATTTTTGGGGACTGTAGATTTTTTGTAATAAATTTACCTCCTCCAGGTCAAAAACGTAAAATCAACGTATAACTCGAAGGAGTAAGCATGCTGCAAGGTATGCCTTGGATGGATCTGGCATATTTTCTAAAGTGCTCTCGGATGCATCCACGTTTTATTTTATGACTGTAACTGAGTTGTAATGAAAACTCCACCGAGTGTCAGACAATCGTTTAAAACTTTTTTCTGTTTTTCTACAAGCTATTCCCATCTACGTGTAGAAGAGGAGAAGTGTGAATATAACTTCTTTACAGTTCGTAAATAGCTAACAATAGAGAATAATGAGATTTAAGGAACGATTAGCACAAGCACCGAAGAGAGCTTTTGATTAATTTTTCGAACTTTTCCTTTTAGTCCTCCATGTGCACTTGACGTTGACGCGGCACTGTCATATCCTTGGGGTCCTCCACAAACCAATATCCAGACCACATATTTCCAGCTGCTGCTGAATATCTTTGCACATATCCTCTGCCGTGTTTCCCAAGGTAAAAAAAAAAAAAAAAAAAAGGGATTCTCGCACCTCCTCAATGCTTTCGTTTGTATGGACACATTTAATTACTTGAGTCATTTGGTCACTTCTCCTTACATCGGGAGTGCTGTCAAAAATTGTTTCGCAATATTTAGCCTTTCTTCCTTAACATATTAACCCAAATTAAAAGTAAACTATTTTTTATTTCCTTTGACAAATAAGAAAGTACTCTCTTTGACCCACCGGCGTACTCTTCAAGTTGTAAACAATGCTCTTTCAATACTGGATTATTTTTCACCATAAACTGCACCAAATGTAAGAAATTTCCCCTGTTTCCCGATGAAACGTCTTCGTGATGTTCACGGAAAGCAAAGTTTTGCTGGGCTCTAAATGGTGTGAAAAGAAGATGTGAAATGTCTTTTCATTACTTAGTCTCACCACTAATATTCTTCTGATTATCGTTGTTAATGGTTTTATTAGGTTTCAAGACCATAGAGAGTGTTTTCCACTTTTCTAAATTCGATAGGTGTTCAAGAAATGATTCATGATTCGATATCTTTGTATTCAATTTCCACCACTGGCGGAAGCCAGAAATAAAATAATTGTTGTTGCTATCGTCCTCAGAGGGAAATAACAGGCAGAAAAAAACAGTACAGTTTCTTTGTTAATTATGAGTATAGCGTTCATGTCCTTAAATATTTATTATCGGTCGCAGGTTCGAATCCTGCCTTGGGCATGGATGTGTGTGATGTCCTTAGGTTAGTTAGGTTTAAGTAGTTCTAAGTTCTAGGGGACTTCCGACCTCAGCAGTTGAGTCCCATAGTGCTCAGAGCCATTTTTTAAAATATTTATTATCGCTCAAATATAAAACCAAGACGAAGTTAAATAATAACGTCTTCCCTTTTGTGTGTGCATCTGGCCAATGTGCAGTATGATTGGATGAAGAGGAGTCGAGGTTAGAGGCACCGAAAATATGCGCCTTCTCATTAATTTTCTCATCATTACTGTCTTTATCATTTTTTCAGTCACTTACGTCAAAGTCTTCATTAAAACGACGTGCAGTAAACTTCCGATCTGTGCTTGCAGTCTCAACACCAATAGTTATCCGTGCGCTGGAGCCAGATTTAACAGTCTGATTACTCTTTCCTTCTCTGTATTTATTTTCTCCACGAGGGAAATGGTATTTGGATAGAGATCCAGTGAGTGATTCAGCTGCTTCATTCATTGCTTTCCTTAGCCTTATTTTCTGAGAGGTAGATGACTGAACCTCGTCGGTTAAAAAAAAAAAAAAAGACTATTTCAGTGACAGATCATGGCCTACTCGTCCATTAACAGTAATTTTTTCTCTCCGTGTTCTCCATGATCTCGTAGTAGAGAGCAGGTAGGTACCACTATTATCATGAACTGCATGGTCATTCTCAAATGAATGTTGTGTATAGCATTTATATTGCGGCTGTCAATAGAACCAATTTTTTCAGTAGATAAAAAGTTTATTATTATTTGACTATCTGATTAACCATCATAATTGAACAATTTGTAACACATTTCAATATTACAACAAAGTTTTATTTGTTGCGAAACAGTGTAAAGAAAGAATCTGATGTTTGCAAAAGTTTTATAGAACTTCAAGTGGCCATGCATTTCTGATTGTGACAGAATGTACTAGAAAATTTCGAGATAAAAATGACCTAATTAGAACTGTAGGAACTTGCTTTTTGGGCTCTTCTTAGATAAACGATAATACAATCACTGTTTAAACTCACATAACACACCACAGAGAAATCTAAGAAAGTTACATTAATTAAGTAGTATCTCCAATTGAGCTTTGTGAAGAATAAAATGAAATAAAGTTGACACGAAACTAAAGGTATTCTAGAGCCCGTGTGCGAGTAGATTGTTCGCGTTTTCCCCGTTCTATCGGGTAGTCCTCGAGAGTTTCGAATGGACGTCGAACGGAAGTCCCGCAGCGGCTACTATCTTCATTTGCAGAATGAAATTCGCACTCTGCAGCGGAGTGTGCGCTGATATGAAACTTCCTGGCAGATTAAAACTGTGTGCCCGACCGAGATTCGAACTCGGGACCTTTGCCTTTCGCGGGCAAGTGCTCTACCATCTGAGCTCCCGAAGCACGACACACGCCCGGCACTCACAGCTTTACTTCTATCTTCATTTGGTCACCGACCAAGTTACAAGCTATAATTTTACGACAGTAAGTTTCAAACTGATTGTCTTTTTTGCAGTTCTTTAATTTTATTTTTATTTATTTTTATTTATTTATTTATTGTTCCGTGGGACCAAATTAAGGAGAAATCTCCATGGTCATGGAACGAGTCAATACATGAAATTATAACACGATATTAGAAACAGATAAAATGAAATATAGAAAAAAAAAAACATATTCAGGTGACAAGTCATAAGTTTAAATGAAGACAATCAACAATGTAACACTGGAATTTGCTTAATTTTTTAGCTCTTCCAGGAGCTCCTCGACAGAATAGAAGGAGTGAGCCATGAGGAAACTCTTCAGTTTAGACTTAAAAGAGTTTGGGCTACTGCTAAGATTTTTGAGTTCTTGTGGTAGCTTATTGAAAATGGATGCAGCAGAATACTGCACTCCTTTCTGCACAAGAGTCAAGGAACTGCATTCTACATGCAGATTTGATTTCTGCCTAGTATTAACTGAGTGAAAGCTGCTAACTCTTGGGAATAGGCTAATATTGCTAACAACAAACGACATTAAAGAAAATATATACTGTGAGGGCAATGTCAGAATTCCCAGATTTTTGAATAGGGGTCGACAAGAGGTTCTCGAACTTACACCACATATAGCTCGAACAGCCCGTTTTTGAGCCAAAAATACCCTTTTTTGAATCAGAAGAATTACCCCAAAAAATAATACCATACGACATAAGCGTATGAAAATATGCGAAGTAGACTACTTTTCGTGTTGAAGTGTCACTTATTTCAGATACTGTTCTAATGGTAAATAAAGCAGCATTTAGTTTCTGAACAAGATCCTGAACATGGGCTTTCCACAACAGCTTACTATCTATCCGTACGCCTAGGAACTTGAACTGTTCCGTCTCGCTTATAACATGCCCACTCTGTCTGATTAAAATGTCAGTTCTTGTTGAATTGTGAGTTAGAAACTGTAAAAACTGAGTCTTACTGTGATTTAGCATCAAATTATTTTCCACAAGCCACGAACTTATTTCATGAACTAAATTATTTGTTACTGTTTCAATATTACACACAAGATCCTTCACTATCAAGCTGGTGTCATCAGCAAACAGAAATATTTTTGAATCACCTGTAATACTAGAAGGCATATCATTTATATAAATAAGAAACAGCAGTGGCCCCAGCACCGACCCTTGGGGAACGCCCCACTTAACAGTGCCCCATTGGGACTGAACATCACTACCACTCTCAATATTGCGGAGAATTACTCTCTGCTTTCTGTTCTTAAAGTAAGAGGCGAACCAATTGTAAGCTACTCCCCTTACTCCATAATGGTCCAACTTCTGCAGTGATATATGTATGTGAATATGTATGTTTTTTCTTTTACGAAATAAATCATTAAATAATCTCAATGTTGTTCGGATCTATTATTTATACATCGCGCAGAAGCCTCCAAAGAGCGAGCGCGAATCACGCCTTTAAGACCCTGACTATAACTAGACAATGATTTATGTGATATTGACTGAGTTCAGCACAAAAAAATGCGTTATCAAACGTTTTTCTAGTGTTATTTCCAGCATGTAACGTTTAGATGACTCTAGTATTGGTTTTGGTGTCTACAGTTGGTGAAAACCACTGCTTAAATTTCGAGGACTCTGCTCTAGTTCACCTAGTAGAACTTTCATCTTCATAAAATTAACTGTCTAATAATTACGGGTTACCTATGGAAAAGCAATATTTAGCATGTAATACTGCAGTTAAAAAATTAATAAATCGCTGGTAAACTCTTCAGTGAACTTATTTACAGACTTTTAAACTGTACTTATAGTACGCTACACATAGAATAAGTACATCTAGCAAACTATCGTTATCACTACACAGTTTTTAAGCTTCATGCAACATTTTACAAACATCCTAAAAATCCTAAACATTCCAATTAATAACTGCCAAGCCCTGATATTAGGTAAACAGATAACTATCTTTATATATTGCACGTGTATGAGGCCTCAAATTCCAAACTGCCTATTATTTACTGAATTTACTTTGACCTACTTTGGGATGTGATTAAAAATGGTCAGGCACTGGGGGACCGTCCCTGCCCCGTCTCACTCCCATTTTCCTTAGTCAGCCCCCGATACTCTGCAGGTTATTTGGATTTACTACTTCGTCTGCGTCGGTGGCGCTCATTGTCTCGATCAGCAGTACACCATTACACACTGACAAAATTAAGTTTCCTGCAACTCTCTCTAAAGTTTCATACGCTGAAGAGTCAAAGAAACTAGTGCATCTGCCTAATATCTTGTAGGGACCCCGCGAGCCCGCAGAAGTGCCGCAACACGACGTGCATGGGCTCGACTAATATCTGAAGTAGTGCTGGAGAGAACTGACACCATGAATCCTGAAGGGCTGTCCGTAAATCCGTAAGAGTACGATGGATTGGAGATCTCTTCTGAACAGCACTTTGCAAGACATCACAGACATGCTCATTAATGTTTGTGCCTGGGGAATTTGGCGGCCAGCCGAAGTGTTTAAACTCAGGAATGTGTTCCTGTAGCCACTGTGTAGCAATTCTGGACGTGTGGGGTGTCTCATTGTCTTACTGGAATTGCCCAAGTCCGTCGGAATGCACAAGGGACATGAATGGATGCAGGTGATCAGACAGGATGCTTACGTACGTGTCTCCTGCCAGGGTCGTATCTAGACGTACCATATCACCTGTTTCCAGTCATCAACAATCCAAAGTCGGTGTTGACGGGCCCAGGTGACCAGTAAAACTTTGTGTCGTGCACTCATCAAGGGGACACGAGTGACCCTTCGGATGTCAATTTTGATGATGTCTCGTTGAATAGCTTGCACGCTGACACTTGTTGATGGCCCAGCACTGAAATCTGCAGCAGTTTGCGGTAGGTTGTACCTTGTCGTGTTGAACGATTTTCTTCAGTTGTCGTTGGTCCCCTTTTTGCAGGATCATTTTCCGGCCGCAGCGTTATTTGAGATCTGATGATTTACCTGGTTCCTCATATTCACGGTACACTAGGGAAAAATCTCCACTTCATCGCTACCTCGGAAATGTGTCCCATCGCTCGTCCGTCGACCATAACACCACGCTCATACTCACTTAAATCTTGATATGGCTCCGAGCACTATGTGACTTAACTGCTGAGGTCATCGGTCCCCTATAACTTAGAACTACTTAAACCTAACTAACCTAAGGACATCACACACACATCCATGCCCGAGGCAGGATTCGAACTAGCGACTGTAGCGGTCGCGCGGTTCCAGACTGTAGCGCCTAGAACCGCTCGGCCACACCGGCCTTCTGAATCTTGATAACCTCCCGTTGTAGCAGCAGTAACCGATCTAACAACTGCGCCAGACACTTGTTGTCTTATATAGGCGTTTCCGACTGCAGCGTCGTGTTCTGACCGTTTATATACTATATGTGTATTTGAATACGAATGCCTATACCAGTTCCTCTTTGACGCTTCAGTGTATATGCATAAAGAGTACAGTTTTTCAAATGCAGCTACCACAAGGTTGGTCAAATTGGAAACATTGTTTTCTGCATGATATGGTCAGTTCTATTCATGACATCCTTTATAGTGATAGACATCTTATGTGGAGTAGGCACGTGAGGTTTTTTGGGGTTTGGGTGTTAATACTGTCCTAAGGACCACTCAAACCATTGGGTATCTTTAAAATTAATGTAGGGCTCACTGAATTTCAGCAAGAAGTTAGGGAAATAGGAGTCCACCCAGATGCATCCCTGCTAGCGTGGGTAAGCATTATGAAACCGAGGTGCGGCAGATTTCCCAGGCGTTGCCCGTTAACGAGTCGCTGAAGCGTGCCCATAGCTTAAGGTCAGAGAAGATGGTCCCCAGCTCACGAGGCCCGGGACCGCCAAACCCATACGCAGCTACTGAGAACAGAGTTCCGTAAGTTGATCACCTTTTCACACGATCCAATAGGAACGTGTGGCTTATGGAAGGAAACAAACCTGAGGAGTGCTACCCATTTCATGATTATCGGTTCAGACAAGAAGAGAATAGAAGCTATTGAGCTATGGTGTTACAAAACAGTGCTGAAAATTAGATAGAAATATCTGGTAACTAATTGTGACGTGTTGAGCTCGGTGATAGAGAGAAAAATTATGGCGCATTTGACTAAAATATGGGACCGTTTCAAAGGAATTACGCTGAGGCTTCAAGGAATCGTTAGTTTGATAGTGGAGCGAGGATATATGGGGAGAGGGGGGTGGGCGATTGCAGAGGAAGACGAAGTCTTGACTACAGCACGCAGGCTGAAATGGATGTAGGTTGCTATGGTTATGCAGAGATGAAGAGACTCCTACATGATAGACTAGCGTGGAGAGCTGCATAAAACCAATCTTCGGACTGAAGACCGCAACTACGACACTCCCAGAATTTTGAGAGTGGTCGTCAGAGACGGAGAGCTCGAGGGAGTCGCAATGGAAATGATCGATGGTGTAGCGAATGTAATGATGTTGTTTAAAAAGCACGTAACACAGTAAATGTTTTCTTTTGTCTTTCAGTGTTTCATATTCTGAAGGAGGAAAGATTGTTTAACGTCCCATTGACGACGAGGTCACAGGAAACGACGCACCGGCTCAGATGAGGGATGGAAGATGGCGTTGTAGTCTGGTATGAACCTTCCCTTTTTTCCTGTAAATGATTTAGAGAAACCACGGAAAACCCGTGCGGGTCTACCCAGGATTAGAACAAGTGTTCTACCGAACACGAGTCCAGTGACGTACGAATGCGTCGCTTTCTTCGATTTTGATATTGTACAAATGTTGAGATAATTTATCTTAAAGAAAGGTATTAGTTTCAGGCTCGTGTGTTAATCAAACGTAGAAGCTCTCTCAGATAATAAGGGACGGTCGAAAAGTTCCCGTTTGAGAGCGTTGCTGCAGCGTATATGCAACATAGCGCGAATGTGCTATTGGTGTACAAGCACCAACAAGGGATTAGTGTGGTATTCGTGTCTTTCTGACGTGCATGCTGTGAATAGGGAAACGTAAACTATGGCGATATTATTATCAAAAAGTCCAAACAGGACGAACGTGCTGTTATTCTTTTCTTGGCTGCTAAAGGACAAACGCTGATAGACTCCATGGAGAGCGAAGAATGCAGCGAAAACGAACGTTATAGAATGGTGCATGACCCGGGTTGCTGTTCCTTCATGAGACACTAGAATATCCACCCTATGTTACTGATCTCTTCCCACAAGATTATCACACCTTTGGTCCCTTGAAAAACGCCTTGAATGGTCGACGATTCCTGTCGGACGAGGCAGGTGTGGGCTTCTTCACGCAGCACGACACGGTGTTTTACCAGACAGGTGTCTTCAACCTGGTGATGATTGCCTCAGTGCTCACGGCGATTTTGACTTGTTGTCATACTGATTCTGGACTGTACGGATTTCGAACTGAAACTTTATGGACGACTCTTACATTATTCGAGAAGCTATCCAGAATGGGACGGGTCAGATGCCGGTGTCCAATCCGTTTTCTGTTAGGTGAAACATAAAAGCGTGTCTCAGGATAGTTCTGCATCCACGTCTACGTATATACTTCGCAAATGGCCTTACAGCATGTGGCTGGGGTACTTCCAGTATCACTAATTTCCTATCTTTCCTGTTCTGTTCATGAATGAAGCGTGGGGAAAAATGATTGTCGGTATAGCTCCCTATGCAAGCACAGATTGCTCGCTTGCGTGACGATCTTTCCAAAACTGACACTCGGGTGTTAAAAGGACGTGTTGAACAATTAGAAAAAAGAATTACACTGTGAAGAATGAGATTAGGAATATGGTGCCCATATTTGCAACAACAGTCGAATCGCAAAACCAAATGTCAAGAACTGCTCTTAATTCCAACAGGCGCTCAACAATTAAACAATCACCGTATTCGTTAGATCCGTGGACAATAAAGGCGCCAAGAAAAGTAAAATAGAAATTGACAGGTGCTATCGACCCCAAGTCGGACAAACTCAGATTTAAATTCATGAGGACAGCTAAGAGTAAATTCACTGTTGAAATAGAAACTGAAGGAGACTGTAAGAAGTTATAGGAAAAATCCAAACAGATACGAGGTGTTGTAACTGCGATGACGGAAAGCGCGGCAGGAATCGCGGAGAGGTCCGCGAACAACAACACAACGGGAGAGGACGGACACAACCAACGAAGGACAGAACAAATACAACAAGATCGAACAACGGAGTCACAAGGAAACAAACACGTCCACTCGTATACAGAACAAGGAAGTAAACTGTCTAACGTGAGGCGAGGTATCAACCGACGTACGCGTGATTAGACTGTCTGACTGAGCTTTTTTTCTGTTTTTTTTTCCTTTATTGTATTTTGATTCCCCCCGGAGGGGGCGGGCTGGCAGCAACTTAGTACGCTGCTCTGTAGCCTACAGACTTTTTTAAAACGTAAGGAGAAGTTAACAAACAAAAAAAGCAGGCGATAAAACAGGGACTTAAATTGTAAAACGTTGGAAAATTGTGGAAAGTTGAAACAAAAAGCAAAGGGTTGGCAAAGCGAATAAAATACACAGGGTGCAGACAGGTTACATAGTAGACAGACAATTAAAAAACATGGCCACAGTCTGGTTTCTGTTCGCAAGAGATATAAAATCACACCCAGCGACAGTATGATGGCCGTTCGCAACACTTAGGAAAAGACACACAACACTGAACACTCACTGTGAACAGTGCACTAAAATGTCGGCACAAAGAGGACACACCATAGCCTAGGGCAGATGGGGGGGGGGGGTGGATCTGGACAGATGAGGGGGAAAACAAGAAGGGAAAAGAGGATAAACGAAAGGGGGGTGAACAAAAGGAGGGAGACTGTAACCTCCCCCTCACTTATCGACCTTAATGACAGTGAAAAATTAAACCGCGTGTACCTAATGGAATTTTGGGAAAAGCAATCGTCACCGAAGTTAATCTGTCGGTAAAGAGGGAGGAAAGGGTTACATCTAAATGAAGGTAAAAATGCAAATGAAACTGGTGGAAATTAATTTTGAAAAGGGGTAAAGTTAATAACGAAAGTAAATGTGCGGCCGTTACGTTAACAATTAACTAGCGGTAATTAGATATTTGAGATTTGGGGGAAATTACGGTCGCCAGTCCTATGGACAACTACTATAGTAACTGAAAAAGAAAGGTTATTACACATATAATTAACACTAGAACCGTGGCAACTCAAGGTTGACACGTGTCCTGTGAAAACTGAAAGTTTGTCAGAAGTAATAAATTTCGCTACACTCTGACTTAATTTAGCAAAAGAATTAATAAAACCGGAAAACTGAAAGTTACTTTAGTGACTGAAATTAATAATGAGCTTTGTTTCTGAAGCACATCGAAATTCAGTAAAATACGGTTAGTCTTGGGCTACCTCAACAATCTTTTCAAAAGATACTTGAATCTACGCAATTTTGAAATAAGAGATTTAACTTTGAACTTGAATTAAATGATTCTGAACAATTAACAATAGTAAAATTTAGTACGTACCAAGCTGAGCTGCAGTCACAGGTAAGCTAAAATACGGTAACAACACTCGCATTCTTAATTTGTGCTTGTGTAATCTAAATATTGTAGCCAGATATGAATACCTTAACTGAATTTTGAAATTAAAGCAGTGAAATGGAATGATAGTACTTTAATGCTGGCGTCTGAATTTCAACGACACTCGGGTTCATTTCGGAAAAGGAAGGGACCCTGCTTGGTAATGCAATTGGGACAATGAGCAACAAAGGTTCATGCTTAGTTGCTGTAATTTTGTGATGCAACAATTTTAAAAGCTGAGGTCTGCCATACAGTTCTAAAACTTTACGTGCTTCCAGTCTTTCTTGTTGGTTGATTGAAGGTTTGAAGTCGTCGGTCGAGGAGGTGGCGACAGTCACTCATTGTCGGCCGTCGCTGTTGCAGAAGCTGGATGTTGGCGCGCCTTCTTCTCGACTCGGTGACCAGGCGAAACGGGCTCTTGATGTGCGCCAGCTAATGCTTCCCGTCCGCGACAACGTGTCAGAAACTATCATAGCAAGTCGAGCGCAATTACATGCTGCCCAACCCCGAAAGCGCGGCAACTCGCGGGAGCGTCACACAACGCACCTGCTCAACCGCACTACTCCAACCAGACCCCCTCTGCTTGCGCTACGCGCGGCAGAGTTAACACTCTCAAAGATCGTAAACACTTTGGTTCTCCACACGACCTATCGATGGAATCCTTCGATAGCATAGTTTTCCCTAGGCCAGACCCAGCGTGAAAATACAAATAATATTTACAAAACAAACCAATTATACATCCACATAAATGCATAAATATATATATATATACAAACAGTAAAACAATTACAATATGTAAAGACACAGAAATGTCATATCTTGAGGTAACAAAACAAGGAAAAAAATTATAGTACAACAGATGGAAATAGGAGTATATGCATTTCCGGCGTTACAAGACGACTCATAAGGGGAGGGGGGGGGAGGGGTTGACTGAGGTTTTTTTTATTTATTTATTGATTTTCAATGCCCCCTGAAGGGGGCGGGCTGGCAGCAGCTTGGTATGCTGCTCTACAGCCTACAGACTTTTTTAAAAACGGAAGAAGAAAAGAAACAAGAAAAATAGGCGATAAAATGGTGACTTAAAGTGTAAAATGGCGGAAAAATGCGGAAAGTTAAAACAGAAAGCAAAAGGGGTTGGCAATGTTAATAAAATACACAGGAATCAGACAAGTAACATAGTAGACACACAATTAAAAAAAACATGGCGACAGTTTGGTTTCTGTTCGCAAGAGATAAAAAAAAAATCACACCCAGTGACAGTATGATGGCCGTTCGCAACACTTCCCAAAAGACACAACACAGAACACTCACTGTAAAACACTGCACGAAAATGGCGGCACAAAGATGACACTCCCGAACCAAAGGCAGATTGCGGGGGGGGAGCTTGAGGAGGGGGAAAAGGAGGGAGGAGGGGGAAAAAAGGAGGGAGGAGAGGAGAAAACGAAAGGGGGGAACCAAGGACGGAGAGGACTCACAAGGGGGGAGAGGGGCAGGGTAGACACAAGAGGGAATGAGAAGAGGCAGAGGAGGGAAATGTAAAAGGACTCGGGGGAGAGAAGAAGGCAGAGAGAGGGGAGGTGGGGAAAAAAGAAGATGGAAAGGGGGGAGAGGGAGCCCGGGAAATGGACAGAGGAAAGGATGGGGAGTGAGGATCAGAGTTGATAGGAGGGATAAATGGAGGGAGAGAGGGCGTCATCCGGGAGGGGAAGTTGATGGAAGCCACCTTGGGAAAGGAGATGAAGGGTGTAGAGATGGAGGGTAGGGGGCACACAACAGTGAAGACGTGGCAGGGGGCGGGATGGGAGAGGAGAGGAGCAACCACGAGGTGAGGGGGATCAAGGCGGCGGGAGGTGTAGAGGATGCGGATATGTTCGAGGAATAGGAGCAGATGGGGGAAAGGAATGAGGTCATAGAGGATCCGCGTGGGGGACGGAGGGCGTATATGGAAGGCGAGGCGGAATGGATGACGCTCAAGGATCTGGAGGGACTTATAGAATTTGGGGGGGGGGGAGATATCCAGGCAGGACAGGACTGGCATAACAGAGGATGGGACGGATTAAGGATTTGTAGGTGTGGAGGATGGTAGAGGGGTGCACCCCCCATGTCCGGGCAGAGAGGAGTTTGAGGAGTCGGAGGCGGTTGTGGGCTTTGGATGGGATGGAGTGGAGATGAGGGATCAGGTGAGATGACGGTCAATGGTGAGGCCAAGGTAGGTGAGGGTGTGGGTGGGGCGGACAGGACGGGTGCCGACAGTAAGGGAGAAATCCAGGAGCCGGAAGGAGCGAGTGGTACGAGCTACAATGATTGCCTGGGTCTTGGAAGGATTGATTTTCAGGAGCCACTTGTTACACCATGCAGCAAAAAGATCAAGGTGATTCTGGAGAAGGCGTTGGGACCGTTGGAGGGTAGGAGCGAGGGCGAGGAATGCGGTGTCATCAGCATATTGCAAGAGGTGTACTGGGGGGGGGGGGTGGTTGGGGCATATCTGCCGTGTACAGGAGGTAGAGGAGAGGGAGAGGACAGAGCCCTGGGGCACACCTAGAGGGGTAGAATGTGTGGGAATTGGCATTATGGATGGTAACATAGGAGAGGCGGCAGGAGAGGAAGGAGGCCATCAGACGGATGTAGTTGATAGGAAGGGCATAGGTTTTGTTGAGTGGTACTTAAGTAAATAAATTAGTGAAATCAAAGTGAAGTAGAAATTAGAATATAAATGAAGAACTTGGTTTAGTTTAGAGAGTTACATACTGGCAAACAGCGGACAGAACAGCAGAGCAGAAGAGACAATGACCGTGAAGTCAGCAAGTTCCACATAAGCGGGCGCTGTCGATTCAGCCGTCAGGGCATCGCCCAACCGGCTCACATATTTCTCAGTTGTCACATGTGAGCAACGGCCCTCGCCTACATTCCAAGAGCCAATGACCGACGTTAAGAAGATTCTTCGAGAAGCTGTTCGACGTGACAGACGAGGCAATGACCGTGAAGTCGTTCACCTCCAGTGGACTGAAGTGAATAAATACGCGAGACGCAGTGGGCCCGAGAGACGAGAGAAAAAGAAGACGAAGAAGTGAAGAAGCGTAGCAGTAGTTTTCAGTCAGTTTCGGTGCTGAAGACCGTCATGCAAGAAGAGACTGCATCATGCACAGACGCACCAAGTCCACCGCTGTAATGGAATAGCAAGCAGCAGCCGCGGCGCCAGAAGACAGAAGTTAAAAGGTATTTGAAGTCTGATTTTTACATACCCGGGTGACTCGTGAGGACGGGAAGGAGACGGCCTCACATCAGCAGTCACCTGTGAGCTGGGATGAAGATCTGACAGCCAAAGACTGGCAAGCGGGAGTCCGTTGTTCGAGTCCAGGACACTGGCCTTCCCCGCCGCGCCGCTCCGCTGGCCGACACACAACACACGCGGCCGCTTAGAGAAGAGAAACACTGGGACGCCACATCCAAGGTATCATCATCCGATGCACGACTTCGCTCGCAATAATTAAACGGGCCACCTCACGCTGCGCGTCTCCAGTCAGCTGGGCGAGACGGCGACATGAGATACACACTGCCACGCGTAATCAGCCGCCGCCGCCGCCGTTGCCGCAGCAGAAGACTTCGCAAACGACACAGCTGCTGCTCTCCGAGCCAGAACATCGAGTAAGAAACAGTTGTACAAATCTTCAATAAAAGTTATCTTATGTAAAACTGATGTTTCATTCGACCTGATCCCCGACCCAAGGAAGAACCCACCCTGCCCACATGTTGTTAAGAGAGAAAAATTAATTAATTTAGTATTTTCACCCTGACATAATGCTTTAGAATGCTCATCCTGACAATTGAGTAGCATCAAAAGAGAAAACCCAGTTACATTAAGTGAGAGAACTGTTACATTTGGTGTCAGAGAAAAAACCCTTGGCTCAATATGAGGTGTGAATGACAGTCACTAAAGGTCCACAGTAAATATCGTTTAATATGGGAAAGGATAGAGGTGTACGTAGCAGTTGTAACACTTTCTTTATTTAGAAGTGTATTCTCTCTCATAATTTTAGGAGTTTGTCGAATATATTTAAATATCCTTTTCATTCAGTGTGGTAAGATTGTGTAACTAACAGTTTGTAAAATGATGACACGAAATCGTAGAAAGTCAGAGTCAGCACCACTAGCGGTTTCTACTGATGAAGCTATTCAGATCTTAGTTAATCAGATAGCACGGCTTAAAAGTGATAATAATGCATTATTTAAACAGTTGAGTGAGGTTAGGCAAACCAGTTCAATCCCTCCAAACCTAGATTCCTCAGCAGCAGCCTTAGTAACTCCTTTTTCAGGAAAACCTGGAATAGACATAACAGCCTTTTTTGATGATTTAGTAGCAGCTGCAAAGTTAGGATCATGGTCAGATAAACAACTCTTACAAATGACAAAATTAAGATCGCTAGGAGAGGCTAAAGCACACGTATTATACCACGAAGAATTACGGAATGCTCCAACATTTGAGGAATTGAAGAAAGTCTTACTTAAACGTTTTCAAAAACAGAGCGGCTGTAGATTTTATAGGGAACAGTTAAACACTATCACTCAGAGGCAAAACGAGTCGTTAGACAGCTTTGTAGATAGGATTAGAAAAGTTAATATTAACACCTATCAGTTGCCAACTAGTGATGAAGCAAATAAAGTTATTTTACAAGAGGCAGAAGATAGAGCTCTGGATACATTTTTACGTGGGTTACCTCCTGAAACGTCCCGTCGTGTCAGGGCAGAGTTTCCTAAAAATTTAACAGAAGCTGTATCTGTGGCGATGGCTTTCGAAGAAATAGACATTGCCACCAGATACAAGGAGAAGCGAAATGTATTTTCAGCAGGAGTACGATGTTTTAGGTGCGGTCGACAGGGCCATATAGCAAAAAATTGCAGACAACCTAAATGCACTAATTGTCAAAGAATAGGTCACACATTCAAGGAATGCAGGTCTAAGAAAGTTTTTGGAAATAGAAATCAGTTAAACTCAAACGGGAATGTCGGAGCCGCCGCCAGGCGTTCCCAATAAAATTTCATGCCATTAAGGCGAATGTGAAGACGGAATGCTGGTTATCTGCTACCATACAGGATACAGAGGCAAGGATACTAGTGGATACAGGCGCAAACCTATCAATAGTAAGTAATGAATGTATTGGAGAAAAGAAATATGACCCTCCAAGGTATAGATTGAGTGGAGTAGGAGGAGGTACAGTGAAGTCATTAGAATGTACATCACTGATTTTCTATATCCACGGTGTGCAATTTCAGGAAGATGTAGAAGTGGTAACAAAGGTAACTGACGGGTACAACGCGATCCTAGGACTGGATTTCCTGAATAAACATCACGCTAAAATCGACCTCAGACAGCAAACTGTAGAACTTAGCGGAATAGTGTTTCAGCTAGGTGACACCGCTGCAAAGGGCCCACTGCCGCAAGATTTCCCCAACCGGAAGGCGAAATCAACTACACTGCGTGCAACGTCCTTGAAGGTTGATTCGCGGGATCAGATACCATCTGGCTCAGGAAAACTTTTCTGGATGACCGTTGACCCCGAAGTACCTACAGATACAGTGTGTCTAATAGAGCCTTTAGAGGAAAATGAGGAATTAGATGTATCACATTGTTTTGTACGTAGGAGTGTTGTACGAGTTCCAGACGTTGAGGGAGAAAGAAAAGTACCGGTACATATTGACAATTTCGGAGTGGAGGACAAAGAGTTGCATAATGGAATATTAGTAGCTACAGTCAGTACTTTTGAAGAAGAAGATTTCATTTGGTCAGATATTACTTATAGTCAGAAACCAGACACCTATAAAACCTCATTACGCCAGAAGATTGAGCATTTGAAAGGAAATGATAGAGACACGATAAAAGCCGTTTTAGTTGAGTTCCAAGATTTATTTAATGCAGAAGGTCCACTGCCAATACACGGTTATCACACAGCATAGGATCCCAACAGGAAATAGCCCCCCAGTTTATAGGAAGCCTTATACAGTTCCGTATCACTTACACCCAGTACTGGATGAATTTTTAGAACAGCATCTAAAAGATGGAATTATAGAATATTCTAATTCGTCTTATAATTCAAATATCGTAATTATTCCAAAGAAGTCTCCCGACGGTACGAAACGATATACGTAGATTTTGTTGTGACTACAGACACATTAACAAACAAACTATCTCAGATGTTTATCCTCTTCCAAACATTACAGATATCGTTGACAGTTTGGGTAATAGTAAATACTTTTCAACAATCGATCTACGTAGCGGATATCATCAATTGGAAGTTGCACCTGAAGAAAGGCATAAAACAGCATTTTCCACCCCTGGAGGCCACTGGCAATTTAAAAGAATGCCTTTCGGTTTGAAAAATGCCCCAGCAACTTTTCAAAGACTACTCGATGGAGTATTGTGAGGACTCAAAACTCAACAATGTTGTGTATATCTAGACGATATTATTGTATTTTCCAAAGACATTAATGAACATGGTGTGCGTCTGCATAATGTTTTTCAGAGACTTAGAAAAGCTAAATTAACATTAAATATGGAAAAATGTAGTTTTGCATTGACAGAGGTAACATACCTTGGGCATTTCATTAGTGAAAAAGGAATTAAAACAGATCCTCGATTAATTTCGGCAGTTAAGGACTTCCCAACACCACAACACGTTAATGAAGTACAAAGTTTCATTGGTCTCGCATCGTATTACCGAAAATATGTTCACAATTTTGCTGAGATTGCCCCACCCTTAACCCAATTATTGAAAAAGGGTGCAAAATTTCATTGGTCTGAAGATTGTGAATCAGCATTTCAAACCCTTAAAGATAAGTTAACACACAGTCCAGTATTAGCCTACCCAGATTATAATAGAGAATTTATTTTATCCTGTGACGCAAGTGGTCATTCAGTAGGAGTTGTTTTGACACCCCATAGCCTACGCTTAGAGACAACTAACAACGGCAGAAAGAAATTATTCCACAACGGTGAAAGAATTGTTAAGTGTTATTTATGGCATCAAATACTTTAAATGCTACTTGTATGGTAGGAAATTCAAGGTTATTACAGACCACGCAGCTTTAAAATGGTTGCTTGGGTTAAAGGATGCATCTAGTCGTCTCACCCGTTGGGCCCTATGTCTTTCCGAAATGGATTTCGAAGTTATCCATAAACCAGGCAAAAAACACACGAATGTAGATTGCCTAAGTCGGAAAATAGCACTTTTGGAAGCGACAGGTTGAGATACTGAGGACTGGAGAAAGGCACAAGATGAGGATACAGAATGCAAAAAATACGCAACTCAAAAACAATTTTGCTTTGAAGATGGTGTATTACGCTGTAAAACAAAACTTGGACCGCGAATTGTTGTTCCCCAACACCTTAGACAAGAAATAATAGCAGAGGCCCACGATCATATCCTTGCAGGACACGGTGGACAGCGGACAACCGAAAGACGTGTAGCAGAGCGATTTTGGTGGCAAACCAGAAAGCAGGATGCTGCGCAGTACGTTCGTAATTGCATTGCGTGCGCACCACGAGCTGAACTTTCTCGTTCAAAAATACCCTTACAGAGGCTCCCCGAGGCTTCATGTCCATTTCAAATCTGTGGACTGGTTCTCTACGGGCCATTTCATAAAACACCTGCTGGTAATAAGTATGTTCTTACAATTATAGATCACTTTTCACGCTACCTAGCTATGGTGAGTCTCCCAGATCAGCAAGCAAATACAGTTGCCCAAGCTTTAGTTAACAACTGGATACTTAAATTTGGCGTACCTGAAGCTATTATCACAGATCAGGGATCTAATTTTATGTCTGAATTAATGAAACAGCTATGCCACTTACTAAAAATACGTAAATTACGCACAACTCCGTTACACCCTCAGTGCAACGGACGCACAGAAAGAGTTCATCGGACAATTGGCAAGATGGTTAGTTATTATATTAACGAACAACAATGTAATAGGTTGGTTGGTTGGTTGGTTGGTTTTGGGGAAGGAGACCAGACAACGTGGTCATCGGTCTCATCGGATTAGGGAAGGATGGGGAAGGAAGTTGGCCGTGCCCTTTCAAAGGAACCATCCCGGCATTTGCCTGGAGTGATTTAGGGAAATCACGGAAAACCTAAATCAGGATGGCCGGACGCGGGATTGAACCGTCGTCCTCCCGAATGCGAGTCCAGTGTCTAACCACTGCGCCACCTCACTCGGTTTAACATTCTAATTGGGATACGTATTTACCAATAATCATGTCGGTATACAACGCCAAAACGCATGAAGCAACTGGCATGTCACCTTATGAAGTGGTCTATGGGAGAAAAATGCCGTCCCCTTTTGATGCAATCAGGCAGAAAAACGGAAAAGTCGGAGAAACAGTAAGAGATTTCAGTCGAATGATGAAGGATGTATGGAAAAAGGTTCAAAAATCAAATACAAAGGCTTTGGAACGACAGGAAAGATTATGTAATGCCCAAGCTAAATATCCAAATTACAAAATCGGTCAGTGGGTGATGCTGTCAACCCCATACATTGCGAAAGGAAAAACGAAGAAATTTGTAACAAACTACAAAGGTCCTTATCAAATTATTGAGATCACGTCACCAGTCAACGTTAAACTGCAACTGCCCACCTGAACTACTATTGTCCATGCAAGTCGTTTAAAACCTTTTAAGTGCGCTCCAGATGTAATTCCTTCAACAATAGTGTCTGCTTTTCCGAAGAGTGGAGGAAGTTCTCGAAAAGGAAAAAGAGTGGCCACGCCAGCACAACATATAGACATGGCGCCATACAATCTTCGACCAAGGGTGCGAATGTCCTAGTTGAATCATAGTAGACTGTGAATTGTATACAAATGTAAATAATTAATAAATGATAATTTTTTAAGAAAAAAAGGTGAACGTACAAACATGTAGATCTTGTACACTCCTGGAAATTGAAATAAGAACACCGTGAATTCATTGTCCCAGGAAGGGGAAACTTTATTGACACATTCCTGGGGTCAGATACATCACATGATCACACTGACAGAACCACAGGCACATAGACACAGGCAACAGAGCATGCACAATGTCGGCACTAGTACAGTGTATATCCACCTTTCGCAGCAATGCAGGCTGCTATTCTCCCATGGAGACGATCGTAGAGATGCTGGATGTAGTCCTGTGGAACGGCTTGCCATGCCATTTCCACCTGGCGTCTCAGTTGGACCAGCGTTCGTGCTGGACGTGCAGACCGCGTGAGACGATGCTTCATCCAGTCCCAAACATGCTCAATGGGGGACAGATCCGGAGATCTTGCTGGCCAGGGTAGTTGACTTACACCTTCTAGAGCACGTTGGGTGGCACGGGATACATGCGGATGTGCATTGTCCTGTTGGAACAGCACGTTCCCTTGCCGGTCTAGGAATGGTAGAACGATGGGTTCGATGACGGTTTGGATGTACCGTGCACTATTCAGTGTCCCCTCGACGATCACCAGTGGTGTACGGCCAGTGTAGGAGATCGCTCCCCACACCATGATGCCAGGTGTTGGCCCTGTGTGCCTCGGTCGTATGCAGTCCTGATTGTGGCGCTCACCTGCACGGCGCCAAACACGCATACGACCATCATTGGCACCAAGGCAGAAGCGACTCTCATCGCTGAAGACGACACGTCTCCATTCGTCCCTCCATTCACGCCTGTCGCGACACCACTGGAGGTGGGCTGCACGATGTTGGGGCGTGAGCGGAAGGCGGCCTAACGGTGTGCGGGACCGTAGCCCAGCTTCATGGAGATGGTTGCGAATGGTCCTCGCCGATACCCCAGGAGCAACAGTGTCCCTAATTTGCTGGGAAGTGGCGGTGCAGTCCGCTACGGCACTGCGTAGGATCCTACGGTCTTGGCGTGCATCCGTGCGTCGCTGCGGTCCGGTCCCAGGTCGACGGGCACGTGCACCTTCCGCCGACCACTGGCGACAACATCGATGTACTGTGGAGACCTCGCGCCCCACGTGTTGAGCAATTCGGCGGTACGTCCACCCGGCCTCCTGCATGCCCACTATACGCCCTCACTCAAAGTCCGTCAACTGCACATACGGTTCACGTCCACGCTGTCGCGGCATGCTACCAGTGTTAAAGACTGCGATGGAGCTCCGTATGCCACGGCAAACTGGATGACACTGACGGCGGCGGTGCACAAATGCTGCGCAGCTAGCGCCATTCGACGGCCAACACCGCGGTTCCTGGTGTGTCCGCTGTGCCATGCGTGTGATCATTGCTTGTACAGCCCGCTCGCAGTGTCCGGAGCAAGTATGGTGGGTCTGACACACCGGTGTCAATGTGTTCTTTTTTCCATTTCCAGGAGTGTAGTTAACAATGTATTCCTTCTTTTCTTTGTTTTGTTTTTACTAGGTTGGTAGGTCCATAACCACGTTGTTTGCTTCTTTCAGAAAACACCATTCAAGCATTTCCTACACAAAACCTGTCCTACCTCAATGACTCTCTTGACAGTTCCCTTCTAAAGTCATTAGATACGTTCATAAACTCGCAGCAAGGCAAAATTGTTGCCAATGTTATGATGCAACATGTCTTAAAATTAAAAGGTGAACACAAAACTAAAATTATAATGCTAGGAACGGGTGTATCTGGAACCTTTGTGTTGGTGTTTCTGCTTTGTACAGTTTTCTTTTATTAAGACGAAAAAATAATTCAAATAATAATATACCACTTAACTGGATACCACTCTCTTAACTGGTGTACTTCAGTGGTTACTTTTGAGCATTAGTGTATTAATTTTGTTTATTGCACTTCACTCTTTACTAAACAGCCTTATGTTAAAGTAAACAATACTGTAGAATAGATATTCGTGCATTGATATAGGGTAGAATAAACAGGTAACTTTCTAAGTGAATAATCTATTTTTGTTTATTCATTGTCATCAAGATTTCTTACACTTTTTACAACGATTTATGTGTACACTATGTGATTCATGACCGTACAGTGGTTTAGTAAAGTGATAAAGTATTTTCAACATACTTAATGTGAAGCATGTGTAATCTTCTAAGTCGAGAGTTTTCATTGCTTGTGTTAGTGCTTTTGCCGTGTGAAGAGCGGAGGAATGTTGAGTGGTAAATTCGAGGGCGAATTTCTCGGAAGGGTGGAGGAATGTTGAGTGATACTTAAGTAAATAAATTAGTGAAATCAAAGTGAAGTAGAAATTAGAATATAAATGAAAAACTTGGTTTAGTTTAGAGAGTTACTTACTGGCAAACAGCGGGCAGAACAGCAGAGCAGAAGAGACAATGACCGTGAAGTCAGCAAGTTCCACATAAGCGGGCGCTGTCGATTCAGCCATCAGGGCATCGCCCATCCGGTTCACATGTTTCTCAGTTGTCGCATGTGAGCAAAGGCCCTCACCTACATTCCAAGAGCCAATGACCGACGTTAAGAAGATTCTTCGAGAAGCTGTTCGACGTGACAGACGGGGCAATGACCGTGAAGTCATTCACCTCCAGTGGACTGAAGTGAATAAATACGCGAGATGCAGTGGGCCCGAGAGACGAGAGACAAAGAAGACAAAGAAGTGAAGAAGGGTAGCAGTAGTTTTCAGTCAGTTTCGGTGCTGAAGACCGTCATGCAAGAAGAGACTGCATCATGCACAGACGCACCAAGTCCGCCGCTGTAATGGAATAGCAAGCAGCAGCCGACGGCGCCAGAAGACAGAAGTTAAAAGGTATTTGAAGTCTGATTTTTACATACCCGGGTGACTCGGGAGGACGGGAAGGAGACGGCCTCACATC
Source organism: Schistocerca nitens (assembly GCF_023898315.1). NCBI lineage: Eukaryota > Metazoa > Arthropoda > Insecta > Orthoptera > Acrididae > Schistocerca > Schistocerca nitens. The sequence continues at coordinate 524,483,278 of NC_064616.1, read as the reverse complement.
AGCAGTCACCTGTGAGCTGGGATGAAGTTCTGACAGCCAAAGACTGGCAAGCGGGAGTCCGTTGTTCGAGTCCAGGACACTGGCCTTCCCCGCCGCGCCGCTCCGCTGGCCGACACACAACACACGCGGCCGCTTAGAGAAGAGAAACACTGGGACGCCACATCCTAGGTATCATCATCTGATGCACGACTTCGCTCGCAATAATTAAACGGGCCACCTCACGCTGCGCATCTCCAGTCAGCTGGGCGAGACGACGACACGAGATACACACTGCCACGCGTAATCAGACGCTGCCGTCGCCGTTGCCGCAGCAGAAGACTTCGCAAACGACACAGCTGCTGCTCTCTGAGCCAGAACATCGAGTAAGAAACAGTTTTACAAATCTTCAATAAAAGTTATCTTATGTAAAACTGATGTTTCATTCGACCTCATCCCCGACCCAAGGAAGAACCCACCCTGCCCACATGTTGTTAAGAGAGAAAAATTAATTTAGTATTTTCACTCTGACATAATGCTTTAGAATGCTCATCATGACAATTGACTAGCACCAAAAGAGAAAACCCAGTTACATTTAGTGACAGAACTGTTTCAGTTTGGAGTTTAAACAGGAGACCGGGATGCCACACACGGTCGTAGGCCTTTTCGAGATCGAGGGAGACAAAAATGGAGGAGCGATGGGAGTTAAGCTGGAGGGAGAGGAGATGAGTGAGGTGGAGGATTTGGTCAGTGGCAGAGAAGGAAGGTCGAAAGCCATATTGGGTGTTGGAGAGGAGGTGGTTTTGGCGGAGGTGGCTGACTGAACTTTTTTTTCCTTTATTGATTTTCAATTCCCCCCGAAGGGGGGCGGGCTGGCAGCAGCTTAGTAAACTGCTCTACAGCCTACAGACTTTTTTTAAAAAAAAGGAAGAAGAAAGAAACAAGAAAAAGCTGACTGAGCGAGAGGCAGGCGCTTAAGTACACTATGGGGAGCGCCACTATTGGCCCTGGAACCACGTGTTCCGCTGCGGCGCCCTCACACTAAAAGTGGGCCAGGAGGCGCGTGCCGCCACATCTTACGGCGCGATGGTTCAGAGACCTGTACGGATCTTCGACGTCCCTGACGCCTGGCGCGGATTCAAATTCCACGGCGCACGGTACCAGAAGAGGTATCTGGTGCGAGCCTCCAAGAAGCGCACGCACCTAGTCATCATATACAGGATTCCAACAAATAATTATAATGGTGACCTTTTAGATGAGTTTCATGAGCGTAATCCAGCAAAACATCTCACAAAAGTGAATTCAGTGGTGAGTTTAAGCAGAGAGTTAAAATGGGTCAAACGTGACAACTCAGTATCTCATGTGTTATAGGTTTCTCCCAGAATCCGGAGCATATTGCTGACCAGACAAAATGTCATAGCAGGGCACCTAAAAAACAACTGCAAAGAAAAGTGAAAAAACTTTGCAGATTTCGAGCTCACACAGGCGCAAACTTTGTAATGGACTAGGAAAAGAATGTGTAACGTACGCGTTTCTATTCAACAAGAAATTCAAAGAATCGGCTATGACTGTCACTAATAAAACAATGAATTTTTCGTGCGCAACACCGTGTGTTGTCCATTACTCACTTACACATGACAGTAATTTGCAACAAGCATGAAAGCACAAATCCGTGTTAATAGGTAAAAGATTGATAATACCTGATGATGGAGCACTAAGAGAGGAGAAGATAACTTGCCGAAAGTGGAGACAAAAATCTGCGTCTAGAAGAATGCGAGGTGCAGAGGGAGCACGGAATTTCTGACAAAAAAAAAAAAAAACAAAGGTTAAAGTAGATATTCAGCTACGAACTCTTGCATTACAGAAGTATGATAATGACGACTGGTACTTACAATTTTACATTAGTAAGGACTAATGTACCATCGCCGATTTTACAATTGTCGGCATAGATCCATGTGTCAAAAATAAAATATAGCCCTAGAATTAGGGTTTGTCACGTTAATATAAAATAGCTCATGGATCTTGCAGAGCTCAGAACCGATTGTATACATTGTATACAAAATCATATGAAATTCTTTTCATTAAACAGCTGAGACTCTGTTCACCTGTACAATAATAGATACTATAAATTGTATCGATTATTTCTATAAAAAATGGCAATGTTCGAAAACGGTGTCCCATTACAACTTCTAGCGACTTCTTGCGCTCGTGCCACGTCCAGTTGCTGCACTACTCCGTGGAAAAGGAGGTCCGACACAATATCATGACTTTGTCACCTCAGTGTAATAATAACCAAACACCTGAAGAGAAAATCTATAACGATTCCTCTACCCGATGCTGCAGATTGTGTTCAGTTGGGATCGAAGAATCTACCTAATGACTCTCAGCTTCTAGAGATCTTACTTACTGAGCTTTTTCGTCGAAGAAATATAGTTTACAACACTGAGAAGCTATGTAAGCGATTCTTTGTTTCGCATGTCAGAGTATGATCTGATCCACAACAACAGTGGCCACACTGATATTTTCACATACATTATCCATTAAAACTGTATGAGATGTCAGGACATTATGCTTGAAATTTGCAAAGTAGCTGAGGAAATGAACTGCGACATTCTGTATTTACTAGAACCACACACAAAGATTCGAAAATGCCTGGAATGCCGATCGCAGCTCAGGTCATCACACACAGTCAATAACCAATGAGAGACATTGTACTATTTAACAAGAAAACCACAGCTTTAAGAATAGTGCAATACTGTAATGAACATGTGGCTTGTATTAAGGTTCTGGCAGGCACGGTAAGTTGAATATTTGTCTCAATATATTTCTAGTTCATTTACACCACAGATGAGTTCGTAGAGCAGTTTAAAGAATTCAGCACATTGATCAGAGGAAACCAGTAATCTACACCATGGACGCGAACACTAAGTCACTATTATGGTTCAGCTGAGTGTAGGATAAAAATGCATTATACTACAGGAACCCATAATCTAATTAAGTATGATAGTGAAAAACAGAAGTGGAAATCCATCCACATATGAAGGGAGGGCTGGTGCACAGTCCAATAAAGACGTCACAGTGGTTAACGAACGTGCTGTTAGAAACATTAGAACCTTGAATGTAGAGAGAGACCTCATCGCAAGTGCCCACAAAATTATAATCTTCACAGTTGACTACTACAAAAATCAACTCAGTAAAGCGTTGCATTAATCACGTGAATGACACAGTACAATATAAGGAAAGCCGATTGGAACCATCTGAGGCCTATTTTCCACTGTGCGTAGCGTGTGGAAGCAGACGAGAAGATAGACACAAAAGCCTAACAACTCGTCACTGCACATTTCAGTAGAGGCCATGAGAGGTGCAATACCAGTCATAAGCCAAACAGACTGGAGTTCGCTAGTACTAGGGAGCGAGGGTCTCCAAAGACTGAGAACAGAAGTCAAAAGGGCAAGAAAAACTACCAGAAAGGCAGCACTGGGAATGAAAGAGCTCGCTGACTGGAAAGAAACCTTTACCAGCAATTTAAAGATCATCTGCGGCAGGCACCGCTACGGTCGCAGGTTCGAATCCTGCCTCGGGCATGGATGTGTGTGATGTCCTCAGGTTAGTTAGGTTTAAGTAGTTCTAAGCTCTAGGGGACTGATGACCTCCGATGTTAAGTCCCATAGTGCTCAGAGCCATTTTTTGTGGCAGGCAAAAACAGACACCTGCAACCAATTAGGGGCACAGGACTTACATCTTGACCCATAGCGTACACGTTATAAAATCGCCTGTCAAAAGATAAAATCTCCAACATCTTTACCGACTCTAAAACGAGCAGAAGGCAGCATGACAGAAAGCTAGCAGAAATTTACACAGCTGCTCATGGACGCTCTCTTTCTAGATGACACTGTAGAAACGAATTTGATGAATACAGAGATATGCGGAACAATAGTAGGGACGCACACTGTGGAGACGGAATTCCTTGTCCATTGTCAGAAGATGAGTTGAGGAAAGGAATCCTGAATCTGAAAAGGATAAATCGCCTGAGTAGAGCGGCACTGTGGGTTCTGACCCAAAGATCGCTGACATCAATATCAGCATTGATGACATGAGCATCAGCTTTCCCAGAATCTCTGACGGCAGCATCTGGTGCTGGGGCATTGGCACTATTCCCGGAATTTTCCATTCCCCCTTCCTCCTGTAGCGAGTGCCATTACGCGTTTTTGCAAAAACGCCGATGGGCCCTAGGGCACCAATGGCATGAAAGCTTGGCCCCCTCACCCCAATTTTTATAGCAGAATTACGGGAGCGCTGTCATCTACCGTCTGTACATCTGTCCAGGATAAAGTGCCACCAGCTGCAGCTGCAGTAGCAAACAGCTGGCAAGAAAAAGCATATCTGTAAGTGTTTGTCAGTTCTTTTTACAACAAATTTATTTTGCATGCGCGTGTCAGAACACTAAAATTTGATATATTAATAATTTTTATACTTAGGTCTGAGTTCTTATTGTTACAGATGAAGACTCTCAGAAGTTCGAGCCTGACCCTAAAGTATTTGAACAATCTGATGGCATCGCACATGTGCTGCAGTGGCGTCGTGGTGGCATCACAGTGGTGTCACGCAGGTGCTCTGCTGTTACCCTGGTGTCGCATTGGCATGTGGCATCACGTTGGTGTTGGAATGGTCCGCAATGGCGTCACGCTGGTCTCAACTGGCGTTACACTGGCGTCTTGTTGGTATCACAACAGAAGCTGGGTCACTGATGTCGCGTTGGCACCACAATAGCGTCATGATGACATCGTGATTGCGTCACACATGTGACACATACCAGCATAACTTCATGTGAACACAAGTTTATATTTAAAATGATAAATAAATAATTTACTGATTCATAAGAGAAATCTCAGAGTGTGAAGGTGTCGAAGAGATGTGTAGTAACACTCTCTGCGACAAGGCAGTGTAAGTATTAGCACTGACGATAATGAACAAGAATGTGAGTGAAAAAAACCAGATATGTACAACTAATAATTGTTTTTTTTTTCTCTTGCGGGTGAACTGAAATCACTGCAGCAGTAGCCTCCTGATGTAGAAGTAGGTCTGTGCAATCAAATGTACTGCTTAAACACTAATGTCCGTAAGGACATTAGTGTTGCTATGATATAAAATCGGTTATACTACCCAGTGATGGTATTCAAAAACCCTCGAATTAGTGATATTAAAGTAATTTTATCTATAGAAGAGTGGTGTCGACCATGTGATGTGTCAAGGTAGATTTCAGCCTTGTTCTATGGCAACGCTCACTCTCCATTAATTATACTGGTTGATTATACAATCTTCACAGGTGACTTCGCAAGAACAGTTAAAATATTAAACTACAGAGAGTACATAAATCTACGGGAGCAGACTTTTATGTATACCAACTATGCAAACCAGCATGAGCTGCAGTGTTGACTAAGGTGGCAGCCACATGTACAACAATTCTATGAGACATTGTGGAGCAATCTGCTGGAATTAGGTAGCTAAACTCGGCACCCATTCAAAGAAACCATAGTCCAACTCTACGATTCATGCTGTGCATTGATGGACGTGGAAATACGTTAATCAACTTTCCCAGAAGTGGGCACAGAACTTCTATGTTATTTAAATTTCTTTATATTCCCAGCTACATATAAGAGTTTATAAATAAAAAAGTTTAAGAGTTATACGTGTGGTACTTATTTATCTATAAAATCCCTATATAAAGGTAAACGAACAATCATGGTCATAGATACGTATTCCAAATTGACCTGAGCTTAGCCTGTGAAGGCAAAGACAAGAAAGGAAGGAGTGTAGGTGTTTGAGAAATTGCTGCAGACAGAGATGAATCAATGTCCTGATAATCTTCAGACTGACCATGGATGTAAATTATGCAACAGACATTTCAAGGCAGCAATGGGACGATATGGAATAAACCACCACCTAGCATGCTCCTACATGAAGGCAAATACTGTGGAGCATTTGAACAGGACGATAAAAAACCATACGTGGATGAAATTTAATCTTCGAGGGTCATACAAACAGCTGGACATTCTCCCGCAAATAACTGACCACTATAATCAAATGAGATATAGCACAATTAAAATGAGGCCTATTGATGTACATGATAATGGATCTCTAGTTGGCTTAGTACGTATTTCAAAACACGGAACTGCGTTTCAGAAGTCAGTCTTACCAAACTAATCAGTGGAGATATTCACAGTTTCCAAAGCACAACTCAGAAACCTAAGAACATGAATACATAATTTGAGCTCTAGACATGGTATCATACAGTCTTACCTTAAAAGAGTGCTCATCAATATTAAGAGCAAGCGACTTTCCCCCAACAGATCTAATTAAGGGGAAGCGAAGTGTTGCATTTACATGTCTGCAAACTTGTAACAGCATAGCTAATATTACCAAGAAGAATAATAAGCTAAGTCATATGATACTGACGATTAGAATGTTACACTGTACAAGGCATTGAATTACATGCTAACGTTAATACGCTTAAAACAGAGCTAAAACAACAGAACAGCCAATAGATTTCGCCATTAAGGTTCAATAGGATCACTACTAGATATCTTGAGGAGTGAAGTGTTGGTGGTTAATACTGGTGTAATTTATGAGGTGAATCAACAAGTGAAAATTTTAACTATTAGCACATTGCTTGTTGAGTGTAATATCACAAAGAATTCATACCTTAATGACTGGCTTGTTCACACCATCTATGGATTTTTGTCACAGTGGGTCCCGGTTTCAAAACTGTGGAGGTTTCTGGCAGTCCCATACAACTCTCTGTGACTATCTTGAGTTGAATATCATAGATCCGAACAGGAATCTCTTAAGTTTTCGCATTGAGGAAATTATAGTATGTCTTCACCTGAAGCAGTATCGTTGTTCAAAATACAAATACAGTTCACAGAGCCACCCGAAGACCACTTTACAGTGAAAGCAGAATGCGATAACACATGGGAATGATGAATTTCTTAAATCGACAAGACTGAAGTCTCATAATGACATGGCTCGATATAAGAACTTCAGTTCGGTATGGCGACTGCATCATCTGGCAGGATTATTTCTCCCGCTAACCAATAGCATCAACATACTCCAATGATAGAGTTGAGATACGATTTCTTATTCAACATCTATATGAGTTAACACATCCAGACAACAGTTTCATGAATTTGGAAGGAAGGGATTTGGCCACGAAGACAGATGGAAGCGCTCTGCCAACAGCAACATCGCAATTTACACGTAATACATTTGCCTTTCTGTTCCAAGTAAAAAGTTTTGAACGTAATGGTATTGAGTTGACGGCATAGGAAATGTTGGAATCATTTTGACTCTCATAACATATGCCTCTGCGTCAAATTCGACCCTGAATGTATTAGAGGTCGCTGGATGGTTCATATGAATCAATAAATGTCCACTTTATATCCCACGCAAAATGTTAATGGGTTTCTTTGAGGGTAATACACGAGTCATTACGAGTCCTAAACAGGAACTGATTCAAGTTCGAAGCGCCATGGGTAATAACTCGTACATCCGAGAAGCACCAGAACAAGATATTGAAATTGTGCTGGATGAATTGGTGTGGAAAGTGCCTCATTTATCAGTATCAGACGAAGAACGCCTGAAACTCATGCATGTGTTGCATGCAGGTTCCCAGCTACTGCTAACTTCCCGTATAACGGAGCTTTACAAGTATCCAGTCCTTTTGGAGGCTTCAGAACAATCGTGAACACTAGAGACATGTGTTCAACTAGAAACGCCTCAATATATTATCCTAGCACTGCAATCAGACTGTAGGGGAGATCAGAAAAAGGACTGAAGCATATTTGACAACTGTAGATTAACAAATGCTAAAGTGTACCTAAATTCAGAGTATTTCCCATTCGAAAATTCACAGTTTGACTGGAAAAATAGCAGTGTAGGTCTACTGCACAATATATACACAAGGTTCTGCTCTTCCTACTACGAAAGTGATGAATTTGGATGCATATTCAGTCTTAAGAAGTTCAAAGAATTAGTGTCCACAGTGGTGACTGTTTGCTCCAAGCAAAATGAAACCATTAAAAGTGGAACTGTAGACACGTCTAATGAGTCAAAGGGCACTGTAGCGTATCCATTATTAAAACGTGACCATATTGTAAATTACTCATCTCTTACAGGACTCGTACAATGGGTGGTGTAAATGTAAAGTTATTCCACAACATGCATCATATCTCACAATGACATCTCAGAGTGCAAATGTCATTGTTGATATACAGGGGTTTCACGACGAATGTGGGTAGTTTGTGCCGCATTTGTCGCATTCTCCAATGCTGGGCAAGTTCTAATGAAGTACTTGTTTAACAGTTGCGTGGATTGCTCGCTATCATTATGGAAAGTGATATGGCAAGGAGTGGCAGTCGTATGGAAATATGGGGACATCACTTCGAACCTATGACCACAGAGAGAGTACAGTTCACGCCAAAAAGTATTGTGGTTGCATGATATCTTCAAGAGTGCAGAGATATATTATCTCTAGGATTTCAATTGTTCATCAATTCGACGACTAAAGCAAATGTATGGTGGCAACAACAGCAGCAGTTATATGTGTGCTTCAGGAAAAGTGCTAATATTTCTAAGTTGGAGTATCAATGTCCCTTTTTTATATTTCACTCAAAAAGAAAAGAGCTTTGTATTTCTTTATTCTCTTCATATATCTCCCACCTCCTCACTTTCAGGCTTCCAGTAAGTATTTAACATACACTGCCTCAGCAGCTCTTGAATTCTAAGGTGGTCTATGGCGACCTGCAGCCATATTCCAATGCGGGTCTCTCTCTGCATATGGTAAAATGCCAGTCGTCCAATACATGAATCCATGTACTCATCTCATGTGAGAAATGAACTCTTTCGCCATGCTCCGCACTGACTGGTTAGAGCGTATATGCGTGCGACGTGTGTTCAGTGCGATTGTCGATGGCCAACTCCAATCACGGCGGCCTCGCCAAGATAAATCGCTCGAGCCCGCGTGCGCGCGATATCTGCCCGGAGCGGTCGGTGATGGGTAACTACAGTGGCGGCCGCCTTGTTCCAATAAACTGCAATCGCCGTGCGTTTCCAAATCCAGACGCTGTGCCAATGTCGATTTCCAAAAACCACGCGTAAGCTCACAACTAACTATAGTCTATGAGGCATCCGCAAGCTGACTGAGGAAGAAGAAGGAAGAACACTGGTGGGGTGATTTGAGTTGTTGAAATTATGCATTTGCAGACTGGCTGCTTACATACCAAGAAAAAATCATACAGTCGCACTTTTTCGCTTTCTAGAACGTGTGCGTATGATGAAATATGCAGTAAGTGCCCAGTTTCTCCTCACCGTCCGTGCCTAAACACATCGTGCAGAGCATTTCTTGCATAAGACCACTGTAAAAACTACTTCACAATTGTAGACAGGTATATGATAGTTTGTGTTTGATACATTGCTTCTACTTTTTTCCTTAAGAGTGGCAGTCAAATGAAAACCCAATACTCACCACAACAGGACCATGGAATGGTTCTATTGAAAAGCAATCACCATACACGTTAAGACATTTGTCCCAGTCAGGGACAACACAATCAATTAATGTTTCGTAAAACGAGTCTGGCGGCTGACGATTCTCAACCCCACCCACTCTTGCACTTCCTCATGTGACTGGAACCAACGTCCACGTATGTCTATTTCTTCATGTCGCCAAATATGATAAAATTAAATGGTGAAAGACCCAGGCTGTACAGAGGACGCTGCAGTGTTTCTCAACAAAAACACTGAAGCGTAGCCTTTGTCCGATTGGCAGTGTGGGGCCAGAATTTATCATGCAACAGGATGATACCATCTGGCAGCCTTCCGACAGCCCAAGGGCAAATGGCAAAACCAAGAGTGGAAACATTCCACGTCTCACCCTCCAGAGAAATCTAAAGCCAGTTCTGGTAAGGTCATGATGACCTTCATCTTCGACTGCAGTGGTCTTCTGATCGTCGAGTTCCTCGAGCGTTGAACCACACTCAATGTGCTATGCTATGAAGGCAGTTTTCAGAAACTGTAACGCACCCTAAAGTCAAAAACCCGAGGAATGATTTCGGACAGTTTCATCGTCTTACACGATAACTTCACCCAGCACCCTGACAATCGGACAAAGACTAAAAACTACACTCTAGTGATTTGGTTGGTTATCACTGCAACATCCTCCATGCAGCTCAGATCTTCCATCATGTGATTTTCACATCTTTTGCGACCTGAAGAAAGACATGCATGAATGTCTGTTTGAGTAGGGCCAGGATATGCAAGTGTGGAAGCAGTTGTGGATCCACCAGAAGCCGACTGCGAGTAGTAGGGCAATGGGGCTCCTGGGCCACTTTTGATGTCAAACAGATCTAAATTTAATTATACAACTTAATTAATTGAGCAATTAATTACCTCCACTCCTGATGATGTCATGGGTTCTCCCCAACCAGCACGTGTTTCCCCTCAGGGAAATCCCAGGCCCCTCCTGTATGCCGGCCGCGGTGGTCTAGCGGTTCTGGCGCTGCAGTCCGGAACCGCGGGACTGCTACGGTCGCAGGTTCGAATCCTGCCTCGGGCATGGGTGTGTGTGATGTCCTTAGGTTAGTTAGGTTTAAGTAGTTCTAGGTTCTAGGGGACTTATGACCTAAGATGTTGAGTCCCATAGTGCTCAGAGCCATTTGAACCATTTGAACCTTCCTGTATCCCTTCCCTACTCCTTCCCTGGAAATCGTGTGATATTGAAATATTGGCAGGAAATTCAAATTTATTGGCGGGAGTATCAGATTTCATTGGTTTGTCTTGAGGTCCATAGACCAACTGGCTTAGTTCACAACACCACCACCAGAAGATGTTGGTCGTTCCCTCCCATGACATAATGCAAGATGGCGGTACAGAAAAAAGAGTGGCCAATAGGAACACTGAATCCGGTCATGTATAGGCTTCAGCCAATAGGACTGAAGTATCTGAAGATGTCATCGGAGGAGATTTCAGACACGTTAGCAGCTCCACAGCCTCCGTCTCACTGAGTCAACCAGCAGCAGCAGAAGAAGAAGAACCATGAAACATCAGCAGCAGCAGTCGAGTTCCAGCACAGCCCTGCAGTACAGGAAAAAGCAGAAAAGAGAGTATCACATATTATATCTTTCTCTGTAGTTAGCATTATTATTGGTTGTTTTGTGTTGTGGTCAGTATGTGATGCTTCCTGCACCTTGTTAAGGTGTAAACTTCGACCTATCGAGCCCTGCAGAAGCAAGCACCAACATGTTGACCTCTGCTGCATCTGGACCCACAGGAGCCTCAGCCACCATTTTGTCGAGGCCTGCACTGACCTTTGGACCTGCAGCAGCAGCAACCGTCAATATGTCTGAACCTGTCGCGACCATGTGGGATCCTGTAGCACACATAACCCACTTGCTGGAGCAGGCCAAGGAGCTGTTATTGTGTGTCCTGCTCATCGATTTGTGTGATGAGGATGAGTGGTCTGTTCCCAATGCCTTGAATGCTGCTCGTGCTCCGAAACAACAACAAAATGGAGGACAGTAATAAACAAAGTTGACACTCAGCACGGTGGCTGATGGGAGCGATTGTAAATGGGAAATGCCTTCATGGTCGCTCCCATGAGCCACCATGCTGAGTGTCACTGACATATTACCCATCCCAGCAGAACATCCCTGTGGTAGCGCAGAGGCAGAGCGCAGATGATGTGGATAAGAAGGTACCAAGTGTGGTCATGCTTTTCAGTTCAACATACCGTCTACTCCTAGTGGAGCAAAACGTGTAAATGTGGGTACAGAAGCATGCAAGCTGGGCTTTCATGTGAGGATAGGAATTGAAAATGCATCAAAGAGTGATAAAGTGCCTATTTCTAAGTTCGACTGCGATAAAATATGTCGTACAGAGCACTAAATCAATCAGCAGATGACCACAGAGTATTAGCCAACTCGTACCCCCATCGGTCAGTCACGTTACTGATGTGACACTATTATAACAGTGTATGATGACTCTGCGTTATGTGTGAAATCGGGTGAGAAGTGTATTTATCTACAGCACGACTCACTTATGAACTTATACGATGTGGATACTGCGCTATGCCATGAATTGGAGAGACTGATTCTGTCGCTGCCAAGCATAGAATCCACATACAATGATGCAAATTTTCTACATGTGCATAGTGTAGATGTTGATGATTTGGAATAGTTCCTTTGTTTTGGCATCAACGCAAAGCTGAAACAGAAACACTTTGATTGTAAGTGTGAAGAATCAGAGTACTCTGAGGTGCCCATTTGAAGGCGATACGTGCGTAATTTATTGCATCTCGAAAAGTTTTATTTTCGAAAGATCACACAGGTGAAAAGAAGATAAAGAAAGCGGCTGATAATTTTGTTTTGGACTACTACATTAAACGTAAAATATATAAATAAATAATGTGTATATATAATCTCAAAGTGTGTGTGTTTCGTTCCATGTGCCTGCCATTATAATACAAGTATTGTACTTACTAATATCATCAATTTCAGTGCTGCACGTATAATCTAGCAGCAGCAGAGATTTGCCTGAAACACCTCCTCACCAGTCATTGTCAAACTGAATGATGAAGTTATTTTTCATGGGTAAATATACACTCCTGGAAATTGAAATAAGAACACCGTGAATTCATTGTCCCAGGAAGGGGAAACTTTATTGACACATTCCTGGGGTCAGATACATCACATGATCACACTGACAGAACCACAGGCACATAGACACAGGCAACAGAGCATGCACAATGTCGGCACTAGTACAGTGTATATCCACCTTTCGCAGCAATGCAGGCTGCTATTCTCCCATGGAGACGATCGTAGAGATGCTGGATGTAGTCCTGTGGAACGGCTTGCCATGCCATTTCCACCTGGCGCCTCAGTTGGACCAGCGTTCGTGCTGGGCGTGCAGACCGCGTGAGACGACGCTTCATCCAGTCCCAAACATGCTCAATGGGGGACAGATCCGGAGATCTTGCTGGCCAGGGTAGTTGACTTACACCTTCTAGAGCACGTTGGGTGGCACGGGATACATGCGGACGTGCATTGTCCTGTTGGAACAGCAATTTCCCTTGCCGGTCTAGGAATGGTAGAACGATGGGTTCGATGACGGTTTGGATGTACCGTGCACTATTCAGTGCCCCCTCAACGATCACCAGTGGTGTACGGCCAGTGTAGGAGATCGCTCCCCACACCATGATGCCGGGTGTTGGCCCTGTGTGCCTCGGTCGTATGCAGTCCTGATTGTGGCGCTCACCTGCACGGCGCCAAACACGCATACGACCATCATTGGCACCAAGGCAGAAGCGACTCTCATCGCTGAAGACGACACGTCTCCATTCATCCCTCCATTCACGCCTGTCGCGACACCACTGGAGGCGGGCTGCACGATGTTGGGGCGTGAGCGGAAGACGGCCTAACGGTGTGCGGGACCGTAGCCCAGCTTCATGGAGACGGTTGCGAATGGTCCTCGCCGATACCCCAGGAGCAACAGTGTCCCTAATTTGCTGGGAAGTGGCGGTGCGGTCCCCTACGGCACTGCGTAGGATCCTAGGGTCTTGGCGTGCATCCGTGCGTCGCTGCGGTCCGGTCCCAGGTCGACGGGCACGTGCACCTTCCGCCGACTACTGGCGACAACATCGATGTACTGTGGAGACCTCACGCCCCACGTGTTGAGCAATTCGGCGGTACGTCCACCCGGCCTCCCGCATGCCCACTATACGCCCTCGCTCAAAGTCCGTCAACTGCACATACGGTTCACGTCCACGCTGTCGCGGCATGCTACCAGTGTTAAAGACTGCGATGGAGCTCCGTATGCCACGGCAAACTGGCTGACACTGACGGCGGCGGTGCACAAATGCTGCGCAGCTAGCGCCATTCGACGGCCAACACCGTGGTTCCTGGTGTGTCCGCTGTGCCGTGCGTGTGATCATTGCTTGTACAGCCCTCTCGCAGTGTCCGGAGCAAGTATGGTGGGTCTGACACACCGGTGTCAATGTGTTCTTTTTTCCATTTCCAGGAGTGTACATATATACATGCACCATGTGATCAAAAGTATCCCGACACCCCCAAAAACATACAATCTTCATATTAGGAGTATTGTGCTGCCACCTACGGCTAGGTACTCCATATCAGCAAACTCAGTAGTAATCAGACATCGTGAGAGAGCAGAGCGGTGTGCTCCGTGGAACTCACGGACTTCGAACGTGGCCAAGTGATTGGGTGTTACTTGTGTCATACGTCTTTACTCGAGTTTTACACACTCCTAAACATTCCTAGGTCCACTGTTTCCGATGTGACAGTGAACTGTAAAAGTGAAGGGACACATACAGCACAAAAGCGTACAGGCCGACCTCTTCTACTGAATGACAGAGACTGCCGACAGTTGAAGAGGGTCGTAATGTGTAATAGGCTGACATCTATCCAGACAATCACACAGGAATTCCAAATTGCGTCAGGATCCACTGCAAGTACTATGACAGTTAGGCGGGAGGTGAAAAACATGGATTTCATGGTCGAGCGACTGCTCATAAGCCACAGATCACGCCAGTAAATGCCAAACAATGCATCGCATGGTATAAGGAGCGTAAACATTGGACGATTGAACAGTAAAAAACGTTGTGTGGAGTGACAAATCACGGTACACAATTTTGCGATCCGATGGCACGGGCCGGCATCGGTGGTCTCGCGGTTCTAGGCGCGCAGTCCGGAACCGTGCGACTGCTACGGTCGCAGGTTCGAATCCTGCCTCGGGCATGGATGTGTGTGATGTCCTTAGGTTAGTTAGGTTTAAGTAGTTCTAGAGGACTTATGACCACAGCAGTTGAGTCCCATAGTGCTCAGTGCCATTTGAACCATTTTTGATGGCACGGTGTGGGTATTGCGAATGCCAGGTGAACGCATCTTCCAGCGTGTGTAGTGTCAACAGTAAAATTCTGAGGCGGTGGTGTTATGTTGTGGACATGTTTTTCATGGAGGGGGTTCGCATCCCTTGTTGCTTTGAATGGCACTATCACAGCACAAACCTACATTGACGTTTTAAGCACCTTATTGCTTCCCACTGTTGAAGGGCAATTCGGAGATTGCGATTGCATCTTTCGAAACGATCGAGCACCTGTTCATAATGCACGGGATGTGGTGGAGTGGTTACACGACGATAACATTCCTGTAATGGACTGGCCTGCACAGAGTCCTGACCTGAATCCTATAGAACGCCTTTGGGATGTTTTGGTACGCCAACTTCGTGCCAGGCCTCACCGACCGACATCGATACCTCTTCCCAGTGCAGCACTCCGTGAAGATGGGCTGCCATTCCCCAAGAAACCTTCCAGCACCTCATTGAACGTATGGCTGTGAGAGTGGAAGCTGTCATCAAGGCTAAGGGTGAGGCAACACCGTATGGAATTCCAGCATTACCGGTGGAGGGCGCCACGAACTTGTAAGTCATTTGCAGCCACGTGTCCGGATACTTTCTGATGTGTCGGCAGAAGTGCCAACACCGTGTTGTTTGAGGAAGCCGAAAAGCACGCTATAAGCCCACGCAGGATGGCGTGAGGTCTGAAACAGGATACTTAATGAATGCTTTAAAGAAAAGTACGTAGCTGCTGAAATACTTAACTTTAATCCACAGTTGGTGAACATTGATCTTGTTACTGTACATGCTTCATTAGATACATAGCAAAGGATAAATGGCGCCTTGCTAGGTCGTAGCAATTGACTAAGCTGAAGGCTATGCTAACTATCGTCTAGGCTAATGAGAGCGTAATTCTCAGTGAACCTTTCCTAGCAACGTCGGCTGTACAACTGGGGCGAGTGCTAGTAAGTCTCTCTAGACCTGCTGTGTGGCGGCGCTCGGTCTGCAATTACTGACCGTGGCGACACGCGGGTCCGACATGTACTAATGGACCGCGGCCGATTTAAAGCTACCACCTAGCAAGTGTGGTGTCTGGCGGTGACACCACACTTTTGATCACGTAGTGTATATAGCTGAATTATCTATGTAGCTAATGTTGCTTAGTTGGTTAAGTGACGGGGCTGTAGTGGCTACACATATTACCACGATCCTTACAAGTGTGTGTGTCTCTCTATACATGCACGCTACTTGTCGGTACCTAACGTAGTCAGTGTCATGGTAGTGTAGATGAAACATCCTCGTCACAAGGACTTTGCTGTAGATGACTGGTCCTGTGAAGATGTAAGAAACACCTGAAGAAGAAGGAGAATGGAATACTCCTTCCTGATAATATACGAGCAATTATTGTAGGCCCATCGAGTTGTGGCAAGAGTAATTTTCATATGACACTGCTAACAAATGTAGATGGAGTGCGATGTGAACAAGTTTGTGAATTTTCAAAAACACTGTTTCAACCCAAGTATTAGCTATTACAGGACTTATTTCGCGGTGTAAAAGGCGTTTCATACACGTCATTCAGTGAAAGCAGTGATATCCCTACACATGAAAAACCAGAGCTAAACATTGTGCTCATATTTGACGATGTTGGTGTGGAAAACCAAGACCAAATTCGAAAATATATCTGTTTCAGTTGTCATATGGGTACTGATGTATTTTATCTTAGCTGAACTTATTCTAGAATCCCAAAACATTTGGTTGGGGATAATTCAAATCTCATTACAGCGTTCAAGCAAGACAATCTGAATTTAAAACACATTTACCAAGCACATGTAGAAGCAGACATGCTGTTCAATGATTTTCTAAAGATATGTGCTGATTGCTGGAATCATTCACAGTATGGGTTTCTCGTTATTGATAAAACAAGAAAACTGAGTGATGGTAGGTATAGGCGAAACTTCCAAGAGTTTCTGTATATATAGCCTGGTAAGAGAGATGAGTACATCAGCGTACGCTTCACCATGGACAAATTCGCAGGCATGTCTGGTTCTCAACCAGAGAGATTGGGTGTACATAGACAGTACAGTCGCTTGTAGAAGCGAAAATTCAGATTATCGTGCATAAAGTTGGAGGTATTCTCAGGGGGCTAGAAACGTATTACCGGATTCTTCTGAGAATGGTTAAAAAATGGTTCAAATGGCTCTGAGCACTATGGGACTTAACATCTGAGGTCATCAGTCCCCTAGAACTTAGAACTACTTAAACCTAACCAACCTAAGGACATCACACACATCCATGCCCTAGGCAGGATTCGATCCTGCGACCGTAGCGGTCACGCGGTTCCAGACTTAAGCGCCTAGAACCGCTTCTGAGAATGATAAAGGCATTAAATGAGTTAGTGAATGGCTCTAAGCACTATGGGACTTAACATCTGAAGTCATCAGTCCCATAGACTTAGCACTACTTAAACCTAACTAGCCTAAGGACATCACACACATCCATGCCCGAGGCAGGATTCGAACCTGCGACCGTAGCAGCAGAGCGGTTCCGGACTGAAGCGCCTAGTTAGTTAATGAAATCGGTAAGAAAGTTACCGACTTAACCGGAAAAGTTCAGGCTATTGAGGGGGAAAATAGATGTAGAGACCCTTGTTATTGAGACGGTGGAACAGCCACATAATAAGAGGAAGAAGAGTGGATATATAAAGCCTCACGCTGCAGAGAAGTCTGATTAATATACATCGAGATGTTGATGAAGCAGAACGTAATTCAGACGCAGAAAGCCCTTCGACAGAAATTACGGTTGCTAAGATTAGGGCATATGGATCGACAGCAAACAGTAAGAGAGACCGTTAAGCCAGTTACTGAATCTCTGAGATAGCTCTCAGCAAAAACAGAACCACATGAGTACGATGGTATTCACTGACAAATTCGTTATCCATCACGCACCGGGAGTCAGCAGGGCAAGACCGTTCATGCTGGGCACACAGCCTATAAATGTAACTAATTACGCAATACGGATTGGTGATTGGCAGTTTGAGAGAAAACCTGGTTTAATGAACCTTATTTTCCTAAGACCCACGAAAAAACTCATAATTTGTTCAGTTAGTGATACAGAAATGTACTGTGAAATAATGCATTTGACTGATGTACATGAGTTCGCAAAAAACCAGAGCAACAAGAAATATAAAACCATTATAAAAACCAATAGTCGAAGGCGAAAACAACAACAGCAGTAGCGTTGATGGTATTGGCATTGTGCATAAAGCGGTGAACAATTGAATCCCAGAGTATATATATTATGGCGATCCCAAAAAAGCTAATAGATCGACTACGTCTGCTCATGTCATCAGCTGCTGCAGGAAATACAGCTCATTCGAATGAGGTTATTTCAGTAATCTCCAAGCTTAGAGAGAGAGGTATCATCGAATAAGTATGGAGACGGTAGTTCGAGGACTGCTCGAACCAGCACGCAAATTAGCCTCTTAGGCATGTTATGATCAAAGGTTTGGATGACTTATGGCAGTCTGATCTTGTAGATATGAGGGAGTATGAGAATAATGGATTCAAACATACTTTAGTGGTAATTGATGCATACTCCAAATTTGCCTGGATATTACCCGATAAAAATAAAACGGGGAGAAATGTTGCGGATGTGTTTGAGCGGTTGTTGCAGTAAGGGAGAATCGATGTCCGACAACCTCCAAACCGATCGCGATAGAGAGTTTTACAATTTAAAGACCGTAATGCAGCGGTATGGAATAGATCACTACTCAACATTCACCACCTGAAGCCAAGTGTCGTGGAAGGTCTGAACAGAACAATAAAAGATCAAATGTGGACGCGTTTTAATCTCCGGCTGCTCATTCAAACGGACATATATCAGCCCAGAAATAATTGCACAGCATAATCGAACCAAAAATAGCACAATGAAAATGAGACCAATCGATGTTCATGATAATGGACTCATGGATGCGCTGTACTCTCGTATTAGAATGCTGGATCCACGTAAACAGAAATTTAATGTAGGTGAATTGGTATGTATCTCAAAACACAAGACAGTATATCAGAAATCATACCAGACAGAGATATTTACAGTTTCCAAGGTACAAAGAACGAATCCTAGAACGTATGTCTTGGAGGATAGTAAAGATCAAGAAATGGCAGTTCGCTTCTACACCGAAGAGTCTTTGGTGTGTCAGTGTTGTTTGCCATACCATATGCAACTATGGAGCACAACAAGCACCACCGTACGTGCACTGCAAATAGTCTCAACACCCTTAGCCTGCCTCTGGGTGGCCCCCTCTATTGTACGATGTGCAAACATTTTGGATCTTAGACCCCTAATCGGCAATCCATTCGACTCATCTTTCATTTATCCAATAATCTTCTTGTTCTGAGGAACAATAACGTAAGGATTATCGGCTGGATATCCGGATGTGTCAAATTCATTACTGTAACACCTCAATACTTCATATGGATAGCAGTTCTTCACCAATTAGATGAAGCTATCTATATCCATATAAAGGAACTTTGGTTCCACGAAATGAGTTTTAGCAAACCTTGTAGTGGAACCGGTACATATTAAGTTTGGTGATGACAAGTATACACATCCCCAGGTAAACAGGTTCCGTAAACTCTACTGTAACCTTCGACATCTCCACAGCAACAACGTTCTCGTTGAAACAGTGTCCAACTTAAAATTAGGTCTTGCAGTGTATTTTATTATGCCATAAAGCCCATGTCATTCGGTTTTAATCAAAATATTGCGATCATTTCTTACATTCTGCACGATTTTATCGAAAATGGAATTATTCACCGATTTATAAAAATCTTTTTTGAGACCACCAGTCGCGCCCGTCCTCTTTTCTGTATTTAATTAAATATACTCCTTCAACCAGGGGGACTGATTGAAGGAGAAAGCCTAGGTGATTCTACCTAGCTCCATGCCTAAGCAGAGGCACTGCTGGAGATTACGATAATGAGTTATGTACCTCTGTTTGTGTCCAACGGTGGTCATCAGTTTACAGAACTTGTTGCTCTGGACATAACGGCTAATCGCTTGTCATTTCATGCGTTCTGACAGGGTATACAAGATCTGCCTCCATCGCATACTCTACATCAGAATCAGCCGCGAGACCAATTATTTTTCCACCTGATCCCTCTAATTCGTTTTTGGACACCCAGTGAAACCCACCTACCATCAGTGGCTGCATCACATGCTTGTATAAGTTATTGATATCCAAATATAGAATGTTAACTTGAATCAAGGGATGCATTGAACACCAGATCCATACGCGAGTTGTTTGCCTTGGCATGTCTATGGACCTACTGGCAAAGTCCCCTACAAATCCTGCACTGAAAGAAAAGAAGCATCTCAGCATTGGTCAAAAGTTCGACGCTGCTCCTTGTTTTCTTGAGCATTGCATCCCAGGACAACCCAGGTGCCGTGTAATGAAAGACATGGTCCAGAGAGAACGTAGCCATGCATACACTTTGGAACTTTTCAAAAACATCCACAACCAAGCAGACATCGGTGTTCATGATTAGTCTTGCATATTCACTCAAATCGGGAACGTTGAATTCCTGCCAGACATTATCTATACTAGTTATGGAATCGCCTGTGAAAGTACTGGTAAATGCAGATATGTCAGGTACCTGGTTTCATCGAGTTTCACCTTACTATCCAGATACTTATAAGGGGAAACTCATTTCCTAGTCGTAAGTTGAAACATTTCCTCATCGTAGTATGCAGATCAGGTGATGTTCACATATTCCTGAGGCAATGTGTCAGTCAGTGTCTGGGGTGGAGTATGCATGAAACGTAAAGAGTGAAGGAAGTGGAGCGTATAAAAAATCACACAATGATGCAGGACATGGAAAATCCATAACATCATCGGGGGTGATCAATTAATTTGCGTAATTAATTTGATATAAATTTTATATCAAAAGTGGGCCAGGAGTCCCATTGCCCCACTGCTACAGCGTTCTACGAAAAAGGAATTAATCGTCTTGTCTTCCTCTGGGATAAATGACTTAACGTATGTGGTGATTACCTATGAATAGTCCCATTGTGACAGGAGTTAGTTTTTCAATTGCCTGTCACCTGTAACATGCCTTGAGTGTACTGTGGCGAAAAAAAGCTTGTCCTGCTGATTTGTAGTTGTCGTACATCCCTTAAAGCAGTAAACGGCCGCGATTCCAATATTTTTCGATCAATGCTTCAGCGTATGGTCATTTTCAGTTAATATGGCTTAAAAAAACACTGCCTTCGCAGTGGTTTTCTTTAATAGTGATAAGGACAAAACCTTTTAGCAGTCATTGTCGGTATTGTGGCGTACAATATATTTCTCCTGCTGCTTTAATACAGTATAACACTCGCATAGGGATGTAGACACTGCACTACACATACAACATCCAATTCAGCCTATAGATGAAATACTTCAGGTTGCAGAAGAACCTAGTTAATCCTTTTCTTTTTTGTATACCTATTACATTAAACTGGCTTTTAGGGGCTGGTTATTCCAGGAGTCAAACAGAAGAACATGAAACACAGAGCAACCTTTTACTGTATGCAAGGATCTCTCAATTGGACTTTGACAGCGGGCTGCTGGGGGCATTCTTGTAGATTTAGAGTATATTTACAAATCTTTTAAATCTGTAGTTAATCTGTATTCTGCGTTATTGGCACACATGAATAATGACATCGTTGCTAAGCTTACTGAGGTTGGAAATCTGCCTCATTACCGATTTAACAAAGACGGTATAACATGTTTTATTTGAGGTGATGCTCTAGCAGCACCTGCATGTTGGAATAGTCTTACAATTATATCCTCTGCTAACATGGTATTGCAGTTCGAATTCATCATATATGTTGTTGTTCTGGTCATCAGTCCTGAGATTGGTTTGATGCAGCCCTCCATGATACTCTACCCTGCGTGACTTCATATCCAACTAACTACTGCAACCTACATCCTTCTGAATTGGCTTAGTGTATTCATCTCTTGGTCTCCCTTTGTGGTTTTTACCCTCCGCGCTGCCCTTCAATTGGTCATCCCTTGATGCCTCAGAACATGTACTACCAACCGATCCCTTCTTCTAGCCAAGTTGTGCCACAAATTCCTCTTCTCCCCAGTTCTATTCAGTACCTCCTCATTAGTTACGTGATCTACCTATCTAACCTTCATAATTCTTCTGTAGCATCACATTTCGAAAGCTTCTGTTCTCTTCTTGTCTAAATTAGTTATCGTACATGTTTCACTTCCATACATGGCTACACTTCATACAAATACATTCAGAAATGACTTTCTGACACTTAAATGGCTCTGAGCACTATGGGACTTAACATCTATGGTCATCAGTCCCCTATAACTTAGAACTACTTAAACCTAACTAACCTAAGGACATCACACAACACCCAGTCATCACGAGGCAGAGAAAATCCCTGACCCCGCCGGGAATCGAACCCGGGAACCCGGGCGTGGGAAGCGAGAACGCTACCGCACGACCACGAGCTGCGGACGACACTTAAATCTATACTCGATTTTAACAAATTTCTCTTCTTCTGGAACGTTTTCCTTGCCATTGACAGTCTACATTTTACATCCTCTCTACTTCGCCCACCATTAGTTCTTTTGCTTCCCAAATAGCAGAACTCATATACTACCTTAAGTGTCTGATTTCCTACTCTGATTCCCATAGCATTACGTGATTTAAATCGACTACATTCCATTCACTCGTTTTCCTTTTGTTAATGTTCATCTCATGTTCTCCTTTCAAGGCACTGTCCATTCCGTTCAACTGCTCTTTCACGTCCTTTGCTGTCTCTGACAGAATTACAATGTCATCGGAAAACCGCAAAGTTTTTATTTCTTCTCCATGGATTTTAATTCCTACTCCGTATTTGTCTTTTGTTTCCTTTACTGCTTGCTCAATATACAGATTGAATAACATCGGGATAGGCTACAACCCTGTCTCAATCTCTTCCCAACCACCGCTTCTCTTTCATGCCCCTCGACCCTTATAACCGCCATATGGTTTCTGTATAAATTGTAAATAGCCTTTCGCTCCGTGTATTTGACCCCTGCCACCTTCAGAATCTGAAAGAGAGTATTCCAACAAACATTATCTAAAGCAGTCTATAAGTCTACAAATGCTATAAACATTGGTTGCTTTTCCTTAATCTATCTTCTAAGGTAAGTTGTAGGGTCAGTACTGCCTCGCGTGTTCCAGTATTTGTACGGAATCCAAACTGATCTTCCCCGAGATCGGCTTCTCCCAGTTTTTCCATTCGTCTGTGAAGAATTTGTGTTAGTATTTGCAGCGTGACTTATTAAACTGATAGTTCGGTAATTTTCACACCTGTCAACACCTGCTTTCTTAGGGATTGGAATTATTGTATTCTTCTTGAAGTCTGAGGGTATTTCACCTGTCTTATACATCTTGCTCACCAGAGGGTCGTTTTGTCAGGGCTGGCTCTCCCTAGGCTGTGAGTAGTTCTATGGAATGTTGTCTACTCCCGGGGCCTTTTTCCGACTCAGGTCTTTCAGTGCTCTGTCAAATACTTGACGCAGTATCATATCTCCCATTTCATCTCCGTCTACGTCCTCTTTCATTTCCATAATATCGCCATGAAGTACATCGCCCTTGTATAGACCCTCTATATACTCCTTCCATCTTGCTGCTTTCCCTCTTTTGCTTAGAACTGGTTTTCTATCTGAGCTCTTGATATTCATCTAAGTGGTTCTCTTTTCTCCAAAGGTCTCTTTAATTTTCCTGCAGGCAGTATCTATCTTACTCCTAGTGATATACGCTTCTACATCCTTACATTTGTCCTCTAGCCATTCCTGCTTAGCCATTTTACACTTCCTGTCGATCTCATTTTTGAGCTGTTTATATTCCTTTTTGCCTATTTCATTTACTGAATTTTAATATTTTCTCCTTTCATCATTTATGTTCAGTATCTCTTCTGTTACCCAAGGATTTCTACTAGCCCTCGTCTTTTTACCTACTTGATCCTCTGCTGCCTTCACTACTTGGTCCCTCAGAGCTACCCATTCTTCTTCTACTGCATTTCTTTCCCCCATTCCTGTCAATTGTTCCCTTGTGCTCTCCCTGAAACTCTGTACAACCTCTGGTTTAGTCAGTTTATCCAGGTCCCATCTCCTTAAATTCCCATCTTTTTGCAGTTTTCAGTTTTAGTCTACAGTTCATAACCAATAGATTATGGTCAGAGTCCACATCTGCCCCTGGAAATGTCTTACAGTTTAAAACCTTGTTCCTAAATCTCTGTCTTACCATGATATAATCCATCTGAAACCTTCCAGTGTCTCCAAGCCTCTTCCACGTATATAACCTTCTTTCATGATTTTTAAATGAAGTGTTAGCTATGATTAAGTTATGCTCTGTGCAAAATTCTATCAGGATGCTTCCCCTTTTTTTCCTTACCCCCATTCCATATTCACTTACAACCTCTCATTCTACTATCGGATTCCAGTTCCCCATTACTATTAAATTTTCATCTCTCTTCACTGTCTGAATAATTTCTTTTATCTCATCATACATTTCATCAAAGTCTTCGTCATCTGCAGAGCTAGTTGGAAGATAAACTTGTACTACTGTGGTAGGCGTGGGCTACATGCCTATCTTGGCTACAATAATGCGTTCACAATGCTGTTTGTAGTAGCTTACCCGCGCTCCTATTTTTTGTTCATTAGTAAACCCACTCCTGCATTACCGCTATTTGATTTTGGATTTATAACCCTGTACTCACCTAACCAGAAGTCTTGTTCTTCCTGCTACCGAACTTGACTAATTCCCACCATATCTAACTTTAACCTATCCATTTCCCTTCTTAAACTTTCTAACCTACCCAGCCGATTAAGGCATCTGACATTCCACACTCCGATCCGTGGAACGCCAGTTTTCTTTCTCCTGATAACGATGTCGTTCTGAGTAGTCCCCTTCCGGAGATCCGAATGGGGGACTATTTTACCTCCGGAATATTTTACCCAAGAGGGCGCCATCATCATTTAATCATACAATAAAGCCGCATGCCCTCGGGAATAATTACGGCTGTAGTTTCCACTTGCTTTCAGCCGTTCGCAGTACCAGCACAGTAAGGTCGTTTTGGTTAATGTTACAAGGCCAGATCAGTCAATCATCCTGACTGCTGCTGCAGTAACTACTGAAAACGCTGCTGCTCCTCTTCAGGAACCACACGTTTGTCCGGCGTCTCAACAGTTATCCCTCCATTGTGGTTGCACCTGCGGTACGGCTATCCGTATCGCTGAGGCAGGCAAGCCTCCCCACCAGCGGCAAGGTACATGGCTCATGGGGGGTCATAATATATATCATATGTAAAATCACTTAAGATAGTAATGCTGGACTGCTTTATGCTTCTTTGAGTAGGTATTGATAGGCTCTCTATCGATCTTAACTGTCATGCAGTAGTTATAGGGACCCATCATAAAACTTTAAGGTCAGTCGTCAGGATAGAGTTAAGTACAACAAAGACAATATTTGGGGGAAAACTAGATATCAGATTAAAAAACACTAGTACTTATACTTATCAGATACAATTAGTCTATTTTGCTTAATCGCTGTTGTACTCAGCTGTACGGAGAATACTCAAGCTGTTTGAGAATAAGGCTGGAGTTGTCCACGTTATGACAGAGCCAGGTAGCCCCTGATAGCGGGCAACCCATATTACACCACAGAGGACGGGGTTGTCTATGTTCAAGGCGTACCAAAAGCACCATGGTAAACACCAGCTATTTACATACAAGATAATGGAAACAGATATTCCGAGCACTACTTCCCGCAGGGGGAGTTCGGGCCACGGCCTACAGGAAGTAGCACTAGGTCAAAACCTGATTGGCTGGAGACAGCTGTTTAGGGGCTAGAACCAGTCCGGAGGCCGACCTCATGAACTTTGACTGCAGAAGATTACGTCTTCATCTCTGAATTGGACTTTTACTAGTGGCTGTGTGTTACCACGAACCTTAGTGGAAAATTAGAAGTGAACTTTTGTTTGCGTCAATTAGGAGACTTTTACTGGCATCGTTATTGTTACCTTTCGTTTGGTTGTTCAGTCATCAGGCTTCTAAATTTACATAAATAAAAGTTGTGTTTGTGAAAAATTGCGAATTTTCAGTCACAAAAGTCCGATGATGTCCCATACATGCTCGAATGGAGATAGATCTGGTGATCGAGCAGGCCAAGGAAACATCTCAATAATCAGCAGAGCGTGCTGGGCAACAACAGCGTACGTGGCGAGCGTTATCCTGTTAGAAAACACCCCCTGGAATGCTGTTCATGAACAGCAGCACAACAGGTCGAATTACCAGACTGGTGTACAAATTTGCAGTCAAGGTGTGTGGGATAACCACGAGAGTGCACCTGCTGTCATACCACATCGCTAGATCATAACTCCAGTTGTAGGACCAGTGTTTCTAGCACGCAGACAGGTTCGTTGCAGGCCCTCAACTGGCCTACTTCTAACCAACACACTGACATCACTGGCACAGAGGCAGAACCAGCTTTCATCAGAAAACACAACACACCCTGCTCTCCAATGAGCTCTCGCTTGACACCACTGAAGTCGCAAGCGGCGGTACTTTGGGGTCAGTAGAATACACATTACCGGGCGTCCGACCCGGAGCTGTCGTTTAAGTAATAGATTTGTAAAAGTTCGCTGTGTCACTGTTGTGCCAACTGCTGCTCACATTCCTCCTGCAGATGCTATACGATGCGACAGAGGCATACGCCAAACAAGATGATCTTCCCTCTCGGTAGCTCCACGTGGTCGTCCAGAGCCCTGTAGTCTTACTACCGTACATTCTCGTGACCACAATTGCCAGCAACCATGCACAATGGAAGCGTTCCTGCCAAGACTTTCTGCAATATCGCAGAAGTAACATCCCGCTACTCGTACCCCTATTACACGAACTCTTTCAGACTCAGTGAGGTGCTGATACTGGAGTCTTTGTCGCCTTAAATGCACTATTGACTAACAGCAACTCGCCACGTTCAACCTAGGTCATTAACGCTCACGACCGTTAGAGGGTGTATTTAAAGCAAATGTGATTTGCATCCTCACACTGGCGCTAATAGCGCCACACTTAAGTGACTTGCGCGAAAACTGAACAGACTTCTTTCTTCAGATGTAGAAACACGCTGACCAACTTTTGCTTACGTCACACAACTCTTTCTTTGAGTCGCAGTTTTTTCCTGTCAGTGTACGTCAGTGGTGCCAAGGAGTCAAACTGTCTGTTGAGCCTAAAAAGACCACGTACATGCTGTCAAAAAGGAATCTTTTAACAGAGTTGATCATGAAATTAAGTGACAGGTCGGTAAAGAGAAATTCGTCACCAGATATTTAGGCATCTTCGATGAACGACAGAATTGTACTGCACATTTTGAAGAAATGACCTAGAGAGGCGGAGCATGATGAACAAAATTATTAGTCTAGCCAGTTATGATTAAAAGCTGCCAGAATAAGCAATAAGAAGTATCATAATGCTGTCTTAAATGCGATCATGGGACACTGTGCCAAGGCTTGGGCGAACAGACTTCATTTTGTAACACCAGCACGGGTAGTTGACAGAGTGCAAGAAGGAATACTTCTTCGGCTGACGGGAGCTTTTGGAACTTTTTCAGTTGAGGCTTTGCAAGTAATACACGATTTCCATACGGAGAAAAGTGGTGATGTATTGGATCAAGAAAGAATAGTACCATAATGTGCTGTATTTAAAAGGACTATGAGCCACAAGCATGCATCAAATTCACAATCAGATCCTCCACCTATGGCAGAAACGAGGGGATGATGGCCAACCAGTGAGACACACCTACTTTTTTTTCTGCCAAATATAAAACAGAGAATGAGGACGACGTTCCTGAATCGCTGAAGAGGTCTGACACACTGGTCATGTGTCCTATGCAGCCTACCGACATCGAACTGGAAAAAAAAACACCTTCGAATATGCTTGTCGTGAAGATGGTAATCCAGAACATATTGTCTGGAGATGTCCGCTGTATCTCTATGTTGCTGATACTAATGGGCAGCAACTGAATCGATCTGCACGGAAGACTCTACGACAAGGAGATACTGAATTGCGCGACAGGATGGCAGATCTTCGACAGCAATGCTGACGCCATTTCAGAATATGGTAGGGTACCGCATTACATTATCGCTCAATCCCCTCTATTGCACTACGAGAGATTGCGACAGAAGATCGAGAATCAACGGAGCGACGGCAGTTAGCAATGGAAGAGACAGATGCAGCCTCAACGCTCTCCTAAGCACCCAAGGAACCAGCAGGTCGTGCCAATGGAGGAGCATGCGTAGGTGTGGATTGTGGGGTGTGACAAACAAGAACTGACCTCAGTAGTAATAGACATAGATTTGATAGACTGTATAGTTTTTATTTATACAAGTAATAGTTTTTTCTAATTATTATTATTAATAATAGATGTGACTAGATGAAAGTACAGTCGTCTAGCTATAACTGTTGGTTCTTTGATTGCTGTGTGAGAAGGCTCATCGAACTAGAACACACGAAATACTATTTGACTTTATTACATAAATGAATAAAAGGTTTACTTAACTTTGACTCTCTTCTTTACAACTGTCATTGATTATGAACGCATCCAATGATGCAATGAGTAACAGCTGTTCTCTTGAGATACAATGTACGACATTTAATACAGTGCAAGTTCTTCTGAAAATTTAACTACTCATTGGTCCTTCACGAATATGTTGACGGCTGTAGCTGAGGTCACGAACTGGAGCTCGACGCTGCATTGAACTCAGCGTGAGGGTGTTGTTGTGTTGGAGGGTGTGTCTTTTGGAGTCTCTCCCATTGGCTGTTGTAGATTGCAGCGAGCCTGGGATCTGTGGTATCGATTCGCGTTGCCTACGTTGGTACTGCGGACGATATCAGAGTAGAAATTGTTATTGTGAGCGGAGGTAATGTTGTGTGGGAGGTAATAATACATACTGCATAATTTGTGTTAGAATCTATACATGAATTAATACAGCCTGAGTTTAACTGTAGATAACACGCTACAATGTAATAAACAAATAAATAAATGCACAGTTCGATACGACATATAATTTCTCCAATTTTCTCTTTGTCGTCATTTCGTGAAACATTCATGGGCGAAAGTAATATGTTGCCAGACTCATCTTGGAATCGAAGCTTTCGAAATTTCAACAATGAGCTTCCCCGTGATGCAAAACTCCTCTCTTGTATCGTTTGCCACTGGAATTTGTTGAACATCTCCGTAAGCTCCTCCACAAAGTAAACGACACCGTGACGAAATGCACCGCTCTACGTTGGATCCTCTGTATCTTTTCTATTAAACCTACATGTTTAAGGTCAGAGAGTGATGAAAATATTCAAGAATCGTTAGAGCGAATGTTTTATAAGTTACTTCTTTCATGAATTACATTTACATAAAATTCTCCCAATGGATGTCAATTTTGCTTCTGCTTTTCCAATCATTACTTTTATTTGGTGATTCCATTTTAATTGTGCCCACATCCAAGGTCGAAATAGCTAACGCTTAAACTGACAACGTTACACCATGAACTAAAGAACAAACGAAATTGTCGAAACATTTTTGCAAACTACACAAGTGTATGGGCTCCCTGCATCTGAGATGTTAAGACCAGTGTATAGGTTGCTGAATATTCTCCTATTACTTTGTAATTAAGATTAATACTTTTACTCATCATGTTACTTGTATTTCAAATCATCTTATGATCTCGAAGTAGGATACAGTTAGTCCAAAGAAAATACGCAAATTCAAAAGAGAAGAAATTTATTTTCTTTATTTCTCTAATTTTACTGCCGAAGAAACAAGAACCTGAGTTTCTGTAGACGACAAGCGATTGGATTCAGGCAAAATATCAGATTCCTTTGATTTTGCAAACAGGTATACAGTTCATTTTTAGAAGGAAGAGAGACATGGAGGACTTCAGATGAATGTACTTTAGATTTTAAGGTTGAAGGTATGTATAACCATCAAAAGGGACAATACTGCCTTATTAATTTTCTTTTTCAGTTCCAGGATAGGGAAACTATCCTTATCATTTAATTCTAAATTAAAAAGAAATTTAATTTAAATACATCATGAAAAATAAAGAAGCTGCCACCAATGGGTAATCTGGTTCGAATCCTGACGGTGAAAAAAAATTTCATGGCCAGTATTTGGTCGGAAAGAGGAGGAGAGGTGGTGGCGTAAAGTTCGTGATCACCAGACTTAAAACTCCTAGTTTAAATTCCAAACTTCTCCACACTTTCTCATGAAGTTAGGACATGTGTCACTGTCGATGGTGATTCGTCCGTCGGATGGGGACGTTAAGCCATGTGACCCTTAGTGCTGTTCTCGAGGAGTATTCTTTGTTCCGACACCGGGTTTCACCCTCACCCTTCTCTCATCATCATCACACTATAGAAACATTATACTCCAGTCTACATACACACAATACAAACATGTAGTATTACAAAAATTGTAATGGGGCACGTTGTAAATAAACAAAAAGAACATTTTAATCCGATCCATGTGATTAATCCTAGGTATTTACTGCTTCCAGTGATTTATCGCCAATAGCGAAGTCGAATAGTAGTGGATTTTTTCCTGTATTTGTGCGCAATACACACATTTATTTCTTTTCAGTGTCAACGGCCAGTCCCTGCACCAATCGTCGATCCTCTAATACTCTTCCTGCCCTTCGCTATAGTCTTCTGGTGTTGCAGCCTTCCTCAAAATAACACAATCGTCCGAGAATAACCACACGGAACCTCCGGCGGTATCTTCTAGATCAGTGGCAGTCAACCTGGTATCTACTGCCCACTAGTGGGCGTTCGAGCCTTCATGGTGGGCGGCAAGCGGTAGGATTTTAAAAAAAATTTCCATTAGGTTTTCATAAAATTTTGACATAAAATGTTTCGTAAGTAATTATTGTTATACGCTTTAACTTGCTGTAACTCTCTTGCACAACTTTTGTAAAGTTAAGTTAATGTTGTACTTTATAAATTACCATCACTGAGAAACTGGTAGGAGGTTAGAAAATTATGCTACTAACGATGATACAAAATGAGCGATAGGTAAACCCCTACTCTAGATCTTTTATCATAAATTTAAATAGTAGCGGCACAGCATCACTCCGTCGGGCTATTCCCGATATTACGTCTACATTTGTCTATTTACTACCGTTAAGGACGGCTTGTTGAGTTCTTTGTGTACCGAAGTCTTGTATACAGTCACAAATATGGCCCGATACTCTGTAGCTAGCATTTTGTTCACTAAAAGACAGTGCGGACCAGTATGCCTTAAGGAAATCAAGGACCACGGTATCAACCTGAGTTCCTCTCTCTATGGTGATCTGGATCTTATGAATGAAGGGAGTGAGCTAATTTTCGCAAGATCTCTCTTTGTGCAATCCATGTTGATTTTTGTAGATGAGATTTTCGTTCTACAAGAACGTCAAAACGCTTGAGCGTGAAACATGTTTCACAGTTCTGCAACAGATCGACGTTAACGATATAGGCCTATAAATTATGTGCGTCTGTCCGAAGACCTTTCTTGAAAAAATGGAAAGACCTGCGCTTTGCCGGCCGGTGTGGCCGTGCGGTTCTAGGCGCTTCAGTCTGGAAGCGCGTGACCGCTACGGTCGCAGGTTCGAATCGTACCTCGGGCATGGATGTGTGTGTTGTCCTTAGGTTAGTTACGTTAAAGTAGTTCTAAGTTCTAGGGGGCTGATGACCTCCGCTGTTAAGTCCCATAGTGCTCAGAGCCATTTGAACCATTTGAACCTGCGCTTTTTTCCACTTGCTAGGTACCCTTCGTTTCTCCACTGACCCATTGCTATAATCAGAGCACATTTTTTCGAATAATCTCTCTAGAACTTCACGGACATCTCATCTGGCCCAGTTGCCTTTCCACTGTTGAGCAGTTTTATCAGTTTTCTATTCCGTGATCACTTTTCTCATTATCTACCACATCTGCATTCGTGCAGTGACTGAAAGGAGGAAGCATATTAGTGTCTTCCACGCTCTTCCGTTACGATACCACTATGGCTACCAAACGATTGAATACATTATTTCAATACGCTTACTGACTTTACGTAGTATCATAACTAATTAGGGTTTTTAATCATATCTCTTGGAAAAATTTTACTTTCAAATTCTTAGAATGCTTTTCGCATCGTTCTCCTTACACTCATTTTGTGATACATCAGCTTCTGTCAGTCTACCAAGCTTTGACTTCGGTTAAATTGGAGATGCTTTCGCAGCAACTTTCTAAGATGGCTATTCAAGCAGGGTGGGTATTGATTATCCCTAGCAACCTAGCTCATCAATTATATGCTAAAGGTATGTAGCACTATAGCGGTAAGGGTGACCGATCACTGTGATGGAATGTGAAGCTGGCTGTGATGCAGGTGTTGGGAAGTATACGGAAACGCCAAAAACACAACACATTACCATGCCTGAAACGCTGTAGGAAACCCGTTGGCGTTCAAAATAGCTTCCAGCCGCCTCGATATTGATAAATACGGATCCTGTATTGCATGTTTTAAAAAAAAATCTTGTACTATTCTTCCTGCAAAATAATGGAAATTTCTGGTGAAGACGATAGAGATGTATAGAGATCACGTCACCTTCTCTACAAAGTACACCACTAAGGTTCAATGAAACTGTGATCTGTTGAATGTGGTGGCCAGGGGAGGTGCGACAATTCATCACTGCGCTCACAAAGCCAGTCCTGGACGATGCGTGTAATATGGACTGAACACTGTCGTCTTCAAACACATTATCACCATTTGAAAACAAACATTGTACTATGGGATGGCTCTGAGTAGCGAGAATGGTCGCATAATACTTGGCAGTAATGCCACCTTCCAGTGTAACCGTGGGACAAATGGAATACCACGATATGGCTGTCCAAATCATCACCGAACCCCGCCACGTTTCACTCTTAGGGCCTAAACTCACACCCATAAATTGGAAACAACGTGAAAGAAAACACATTCGATCAAATGATTTTCTTCTATTGCTGCATTGCCCAGGTTTTATTGCTTCGACGCTATGTTTTCCTGTTACGTGGATTTGGATTACTGATGAGTGGTTATAGAATTCCAGTTTTCCCTGCAATTCTATGCTTATGGAGCTCGCTTCATGTTATTTTGGTGCAAACAGAGTTCGCGGGTACGAAATTCAGTCCTGCAGTGACTTTCGCAGCTGTAGTCCTCTTATTTTTCGTAAAAAGCCTCTTCAAAGATCATCTGTCTTTATCAATCAACGATCATTTCCATCCGCATTGTGATTTAGCAATTGATGTTTTTCAGCTTTCCCTGTATGCGCTATAAATCTTCAACAGGGTCTCTCTTGGAACATCAAACACTTCAACTACCGTGGTTACGGAAGACGGAAGCACCCACCATAGGAGCACCAACAATTTTCCACGTTCATCTTCACCTAGCTCCGACATAATGCATCCAAAACCACGCAGAACGCTGTTCTGACCACGACCGACACTTGTAGCGTTTTCAGGACATCGCACAGGGGCCATTTGTGATCAAATACAACAGTGTAACCTGCAGACTTGGCTATCATCTGCATTATGTTCAAGCATGCATTTCTCACTCAATGTCCACATGTTTTCCCAGCCCCTCTAGGTCCAGACGTATGGCAGTTTACCTTCCAGGGTGTGGCTCAAAGGAGGGGCTATAGGTGTCAGGGAACGATCCTCCCTGAAAACAATGCTGGTTGAATTAGTCCTTCATTCCGTAACAATTAGAGCAACGGAGGTGAAGCCGGAGAGACGGTCACTGGCTTACGTGACGTAGGTGAGCTCGGCCGGTCCGGCACGCGGGAGTCGACAATAATATGAGAGAATTGCGGCGAGCTGAGTTTTCTCTAAGGCAATGGAAGAGCTGCCGAGGTACTGCGGTCAGGACAGTGGCAAAGGCCCTGACACGGGACGATGGGGTGGTGGGGCAGCCAATGGTGGAGAGCAGAAAGGGGCTACATCTGGTGGTCTGCTTCTGCAGCTCGGTGGCAATCATACTGAGGTAGAAGGGGACAAACAGCAGCTTCCGGCAAAGCTGATGACGATTACGTGTGCTTGCACAGGACGATGGACAGGTACAGTGGTTTCCCACACAAAGCGATGACGGCTGGACATTTGGATTGCCCAGGCCCGAACCCCGGTCCCCCAGAAAGACGATCAGCATCAGAGACGAGAGTCACCCAGTAGGTGACTCAACAGTGTAAAGGCGCTTGGTCGAAGATCAGTGCATTCGGGAGGACGACGATTCAATCCCGTGTCCGGCCATCCTGATTTAGGTTTTCCGTGAGTTCCGTAAAGCGCTCCAGGAAAATGCCGGGATGGTCCCTTTTAAAGGGCACGGCCGATTTCCTGCCCCGTCCTTCCCTAATCCGCCTGGCCTCCTCCCATAAACAACCCAACCCCTTCGAAGATCAGGCAATGGCCTGCAACTATCGACGGCAAGCCCGGCGACGGCAACTGGCTGGCGTACTGTATGTATGTGTGTAGACTGTAGAGTGCTGCAACGCTCAATGTTTGACCGGTCACGGCTCGCCTGTTGACGGGGGGACCGAGCCGCTCGTGTCCGGCCCCACACCACTCGGCTCGGTCACGTACTCGCCCCATGTCTGTTGTCCGCATTCCGGACACGCGGATAACCGAGCATGACCGGTCACCGCTGACGTCTCACCTCGCCTCGTCCCGGCTCGCTGCACTGTACTTTATGAATCCAACGCGTCTCTCTCTCTCTCTCTCTTTCTCTTTCTCTTTCTCTCTCTCTCTCTCACACACACAATATATTTATCTCTGTCTCTCTCTCTCTCTCTTTTAATACAAAAGTAACGTTTCCAAGAACGGGTACGTAACACAGCTAAATTCATAGAGCACTTTCTTTTATAATATTTACTCCCGTCTTCCTAACGTCCGGCCATCCTGATTTAGGTTTTCCGTGATTTCCTTAAATCGCTCCAGGCAAATGCCGGGATGGTTCCTTTCAAAGGGTACGGCTGACTTCCTTCCCCGTCCGTCCCTAATCCGATGAGACCGATGACCTCGCTGTCTGGTCTCCTTCCCCAAAACAACCAACCAACCTAACGTCCGGGAATTTTATTGTAAATAAAACATTGATCACAAGAGACCAATCTGTGTTAATGTAATGTGTTGTAAGCGTCATATAGTGCATCTGATTATGCGAATCAGTCCACATATCAACTCTCGCAACAAATGTTTTATTAATAACTTCCGCCGGCCGGTGTGGCCGAGCGGTTCTAGGCGCTACAGTCTGGAGCCGTGCGACCGTTACGGTCGCAAGTTCTAATCCTGCCCCGGGCATAGATGTTTGTGATGTCCTTAGGTTAGTTAGGTTTAAGTAGTTCTAAGTTCTAGGGGACTGATGACCTTAGAATTTAAGTCCCATAGTGCTCACAGCCATTTGAACCATTTAATAACTACCGCAATAACAGAAGGCATTATGTTGTTTCGTATTGCATCAGCTTGTTCTTTGACATGTCTGCTTATAGTGGAGGGATGTGGCATGACATCTGCCACGTTAACTTCTCCATAATGGGCAACTAGATGTATTAATTCTTGGCCTAGTTCTCTGAAACCACCAGAAACAGCATTAAAAGGTCTCATATCTTTAGCATACATTGCAACACACTTTGCTGTAATACTATTTTTTATTATTGCTGGTATTCCTGAAGGATTTGTATCTTTGTGAGGTTTCTTGCAACTGTGTTTCTTTAAATGAGTGGTTTCAGATTGGAAACACAATAATGTGGAGCAGTTTATGCTCGATACGTACCCAGTAGACGCACTGTTTTCGTCTACAACCAACAAAAATATGCTCCATACTTGGCTTTTTAGACCTTCCCGTCTCTTCAATGTGTAAACATTGGTTTCAATCTTACGTTTTACTGCACTGGCTTCCCCGCACTGCATGACTACAGAGAGAGAGACACACCACAAATGAGAAGCCCGTACTGGCTGCGGTCTCACATGGATAATGACACGTGTAATGTGTTTGAAGTTACGTGCTACGTATTCGGTCACGGCTTCTATGCTTGGTCACTAGAAGTAGTGCGGGCAGCCTATCCAGTTAGGGTGTGCTCGCACCATCTCGTATTTTGTGCTCGCTTACTCGGTCATGCAGGACTCTAGTAGACTGGCGCTGACGTACCCTCGGTTAGTGTCTGGTGATGACTGAGAATGAGTGCCTGAACTTGGCCGTATTATTGCTGACAGGTCGGCTGCAGTTTCTGCACAGTTGTGGTTTTGCCATCCACGACAACTTACCAGACCCAGCCATTGAGCAACCATAACATTATGCTCCATTTCTTCCGATATATCAACAGGATCGTAGCCCTGGCGGTATTGTTAAGGTGTCGCAAATTGTCGTTCCAGAAGCCCTGTCCAACGACTTCCGGCATAGTCAGCTTGCTGTTCTGGTTCTTCGTTTTTGTATGCGTGTGCTTACGACATGGCATCTATGTACAGAGCTGGTGCGCGATTCCCTCCTGATGACGTCGGTTTGCTAAGTCGTAACAAGAGTCGTCTGCTTCGCCAGGCGGAAGTGTGGCGCAAAAGTACAGTTTTTGAGTTCTACCGATTTCTGCTCCACAGGTTCCTTCTCAAAACTCCTCAGTACGTTCGAATGCACTGAGCTCCGACATACAGGGGTTGGACAAAAATATGAAAAAATCGCGAGAAATGAATGTTTGAACATAAATTAAGATGCTAGCGAAGCGTCCAGATTTCGCTATTCTATTTGACAAGGAATGGCATCTGTGCAATGTCCACAATACGTAGCTAGATACAGTTGTGTTCAGAAAATTGGTCTGCGTTGTTGGGAGAGCATTATATTGGAGCTTAGTAAAGTCGAATGTGAGGAAATTGTTGGTGCACATATGGTAGATGCTTCCATAACCAAGGTAACCGAAGTGCGTGCTGTTACGAGAAGCAGCGTATTGAAAATTTATATCGCGAACAGGGAGAGCGGAAATACATCATCCGCTAAGTGACAACGCGGCCGAAAGTGTATGGTACGTGATGGTGACAGACGGGCATTGAAAAGGATTGTGACGAAAAATAAGACAACGACAGATACAAAAGCCACTGCGGAACTGAAAGTCACATTCACGAACCCTGTCAAGAGAAAAACAATACAAAAGGAGCTCCATGAGCAGAGAATTTCAGGGAGAGCTGGATTTCTAGAAGCACTCGTCGGTGGTACAAATGCCCAAAACAGGAAGACGTGTTTCCGAAGACTTAAAACCTGGACTGTGGAGCAGTGGTAGAAAGTCATTTGGTCGGATGAATCTTGTTTCGAACTGTTTCCAAATACTCGTTCAGTTTACGTCCTCAAAGCAAAACAGCGGATGGAGTTCGGTGATTATTTGAGCAGAGATATCGTGGTATTCCAAGGGTCCCATGGTCACTCCGCAAGGCTGCATTACTTCCAAAAATTATGTGAACGTTTTGGCTGATCAGGTGCAACATTTGTTTCCTAGTGGTGTTTGAAGACGACAGGGCCCCAATTCACACAGCTCCCGAGACTAACGGAAGCTGTTTTGAATGCTAGCGGGTAACCTACACTGTACTGGGCGTGGTAATGTGTGTTTTTGGTGTTTCCATATTGTTGTCCATTCCATGTACGTCTCTCTATAATTCTGGACTCTCTCTCTCTCTCTCTCTCTCTCTCTCTCTCACACACACACACACACACACACACACACACACACACACACACAATATGTGTGGCTTGTGTAGTGCTACATGATTCACAATTTACCGTAATTCACAGCCCATGTAACATTTTACCATGCTTTTTTCTTGTAAATCACAAAAAGTACAAAATTGTTTTTAATATTATAATAACATACCATTGCGGTCAACAATAGACAAGTGATGAGGAAAACCTACATCGACTTAGTGAACATTTTAATTCAAATGGCAGCTGTATTGTTTTTATGTCTAGATTTAAATGGAACTCTATCTCATCTGAGGCGGAAATGTTTTGCTAATGACAGAAAGACAGCACTAATGGAAAAATATATCTATCGCTGGCATCACACGCTATGCCTCTGCTATCAGGTTTGACGCATGGGTAATGCACTGTCACGTCAGGCTGACATATTTAATGGTACCAGTGAAGATAAATCTGCCTACTGCATTACGTAAGCTGGTTTTTCCGTTTTACGGAATTGTATGTACGCACGTGTTAAGCTGTGGTTTATTCATTGATTAATCTTTCTGTTGGCGAATAACAATCCATAAATCATTTTTCCAAAATTTTTTTCTCAGAAGGAGCTAATTTGTATTTTACTTCTGATAAACTGAAGGAGTATCCTTGCAGCTCAGCTGAATGCATAATAAGCGATCGCGCAGCGTTTACCATTATTTTAAGAATAAAAGAGACACAAAATTATTTAATATGCACAAATATCTGACTGCTGTGCACAAAAAGTTATGCATCCGGCAGGGTGACGATAATCTCTGTTCGGACAAATGTATCAGCTTATATTCACTGATCCGTAAGCTAAATAGGGTGACAGAGAATTTTACAAAAAATGAGAAAAGTTATATCAGCGGTAAGATGGTGTGAGAATGAAATGTGTAGACAAGGTGATTAAGAAAAGTTAGGTAAAATCTAAGAAGAACTGACACATGTCGATGGACAACGATATGACAGAGCAGCACTCGGACTCAACAAAGAGATGAAGAAGTGTGAAGAGAAACATGTTACTTGAAGGAATATTTGATAATGAGGAGATGAACTAGAATTACATTCATATTTTTAAAATCCCGAAGCAGGGAAAGTTACACGAGAGCACAGTCAGTGCCTCAGCCAAAGATGACAAAATAATTCAGAATATTATATCGCAGTTTAAGAAATTATGGTTAATCCTTTCTCCTTCTTCGTTCATGACATCTATTGTTTTGAGTTAATTAAGTTACTGTTTCTTAATATCTTTAAGTGGCAATATTTCTATTTAATATAAAACCCTCGAACGGGTTCCGCTTTAAGTGCGGACGCAGAAGAGATATTGGGACTCGGTTGAGAAGGTCGAGGTTAAAAATGGTCAGCCTGGGACAGATATGGCGTTAATATGGATGAAATTTTACGCTTCTTATAATCTCGAAGACTTGTTAAGTAAAGGCAACCAGTACGTTGTCCTGGACGGAGAATGATCATTAATCATTGAAGATAAGTGTATCGTCAGAAGTGCCTAAGGGAAGTGTGGTATGACCGCTCTGGTTCTCTGTATCCATGTATCATATGACGAATAGGCTGAACAACAATCTGCGACTGCTTGCTAATGAAGATGTTGTGTACGGGAAAATGTTGTTGTTGAGTCATTGAAGGAGGATATATGATGTCTTAGACAAAAATTTGTGTTTGGTGTGATGAACGGCAGCTACCTATAAATCTTGACAAAGTAAATTAGAACAGATGAGCAGGAAAAACTGTTCAGGACTTTCAAGCGCACATGGTAGGTAGGATGTGAGCGTCCGGTTGTGGCCGATAGTTAGGTGAATAAGAACACCGTACACGTGAGTTCAGAAAGAATGACTTGGCTTAATTGCCATAATTCTACCGCTAATTGTACAGAACACTGAATTTTTGGGACCTGGAGGTTACCGACAGGGAGCCAGAGGTTATGCTGCCATGAAGAGTAGCGAAATGGCACGGCTAAATAGGATGAAGGCTGGCTGAAAAGAGAGCGAGCGATCGCAACCGCAGTGCGCTCATTAGTTTTCCCTGCGTCCCCACATGACTAGTCTCGTCCGTCTGATTGGTTGCGGGGTGTGCTTTAGACGAGCGTGCCTACTTAAGCGCGGCTCGTCAACGGCGTTACCACGTCAGCAGTATCTACAGTGAAAATCTATTTACTTCAAATGAGTATGGGTAGGTGGATATATCCAGTCAATTCCGGTGCTATGCCGGCCCACGTCCACCTACAGTTCTACAGAGAAACCTTTCGATGTCGTGCAGTGAACTAGAGTGGAAAAATTAAGAATTGAAGATTTTAAACCCTGAATAAAATTCTCTTTCCGCTATGTCCACCGCGCGAAACTCCCTTCCACTTCCATAGGAGCAGGTTACTGATCTGTAACTGAGTTTTTATTAAGTACAAAACATGCAAAAATATATAAACAAATACCCCCTTGGACGGAGTGGCGCATATAACAAAAGAAAGAGGCTTACTTACTAGCTGTGGGGGGGGGGGGACTAATTTCAAGAAAATATTTTTGACATTACTATGAAATGAGGCAGGGTTACAAATGTAGATTCTCTTTACAGATAGTATTACAAATATTGTTTACAATGTGGCCACTGATGGAGTAAAAAAGTATGTGATGTGGCTCGTAGAAGGGGTGTACTGAGGCGACGGCAGCTCGAGGACGGCGGAAAGTGCGGTGTCGGTGGACTGCGTCGGCAAGGACGGCAGGCAGGCGGCCGAGATGCGTCAGCTAGCCTGGTGCTTTGAAGTGGGCCATGTGCAGTAACGGAGTACTGTAGTCGGAAGATACGGGGATGATTGTTAGGTGCGGTGGCCAGGCCCGTAGGTTACGAAAGACTGTATCGCTCTGTCGAAGGGGCGCAACAGGGGCTTATGAGGAGCATTACAATACAAAATAAGTGGAAAGGGTTAATTGATGCAATAAAGTTTATAGTATGTTTGAATCCTTACAAGACACATAAAAACTGACTTGTAGCTGAATAAACTGAAAATTAATTACGCACGTCTCAGTGCCAACTCTAGCCATTTTTACCGCAAAATCCAATTCCTACGTCTCCTCATTAAGATTCTCTACGAAAGTATGACGTCTACAATGTCTTTTCTGTGACCAAGAGCACAAGCAGTTTTGAGTACTAAACAAGATAAATTTATAACACATTACTCTTTGAGCTTGTGTTGCGATGTTAAACCTAGTGCAGTAACCTCAACTGCATAGGAACCGTATGATCAACCCAAATACAATTAAAGTTAAAGGAACAGACATGGTACTAGGGAGAATTCCTTCATGTCATACTATTCGTCATTAATCCAATATGTGATGTTCGCTGTGGCATGGCCGAGGTTAATGTGATCTGTTTTCCGAAACAACAAATGGTCAATTGATTCTAATAATGGAATTTGGAGCTATTCTGCAGTATTAGTAGGCTAACAATTTGTAGTAGCATGAAAATCATATATGGCAAATACAACAAAAGATTTTAGGCTTTATTATGTAAGATAAATGAGCACCTAACATGACAATGGGTGTGATTACATCATAATAAGAGCTGCTAAATAGGAATCTACTGTCACTTAAATTAACTTGTTCAATTAGAGTCACAAACGAATGATTACTACGGAAAAGCGCTGTTACAGTTGATTTTGTTACCAAATGCAGTAAGCTATTGCCAACGGATACGAATTGGGGTTCGTGTATCGGTATAGTCGTGCTGGAGCAAGAAGTTTCCTCCAAGAATGATCAATTTTACAGTCCACAGCATTCCCGTGCGTTTGGCACATTCAAGGTCCATAACAGCTTTAAAATTGACAAGTGAACTAACAGCCAGTGGTACTGATTCGGAACACGACGAGGACTCTACTCCAACTGGTCTGTCTACCTCAAATCAGAAGACGGAGCAACGGTACGACAAAATCTCGCAGGA
This sequence comes from Schistocerca nitens, assembly GCF_023898315.1. Classification (NCBI taxonomy): domain Eukaryota; kingdom Metazoa; phylum Arthropoda; class Insecta; order Orthoptera; family Acrididae; genus Schistocerca; species Schistocerca nitens. The sequence continues at coordinate 524,441,683 of NC_064616.1, read as the reverse complement.
TGAAACTGTAACTTAACATTTCATAAAGTAATCCACATAAAACAGTTGGCGGTAGGCACAACACTAGTAATTACCTACAAAATGTTGCGAAGAAGTAGGAGACATAAATATTTGAGGGAAGGATGTGATTTCACGCTCAGCTGATCGACTGGATAGTTACAAGTTGAACGGAACCCGCAACCCGACACAGAAAAATCTTTTCAGCATGACACAGACAGGCAAAAGCATTGTGTTGACTTTGTTTCTGAGTTGTAATATACAGCGCCCACATGGAGACGAAGTAACTGGGCGCAGAAGTTTGTTTACCTTCTAGCTAAGACAAGCAATAAGCAGAATTCGTGGCATATTGGCACAAAGCAGTAATTACAAATTTAGGTGGCTGGCCACAAAAGTTCATGGGTCATTCCGAAAAGGAATCCAGATTTGTAACTTGTTTAGGATCTATACAGTCGATACCAGTACTGACAAAATCAGATGAAAACAGATCTCTTCAGCGCCGATGCACACAAGGCTTGAAATCTTACGGCAGTCGGAAACGGGAACTACATTAGTAGTCTGTAGCTGAGCCCCTGGTAGCTGAGAGGTCAGCGCGACGGAATGTCATACCTAACGGCCCGGGTTCGATTCCCGGCTGGGTAGGAGATTTTTCTCCGCTAAGGGACTGGGTGTTGGGTTGTCCTTATCACCATCATTTCATTCCCATCGACACGCAAGTCGCCGAAGTGCCGTCAACTCGAAAGACTTGCACCTAGCGAACGATCTACCAGACGGGAGGCCCTAGCCACACGGCATTTCCATTTATTTGAGGATAAGTTGAGAATTGTGTCTGACGGGAGGCATGCCAAAGTAGTCCGCGCAGTTGCAGTGACCACTGTTTCCGGATGGCTCAGCTGTCGGCCTGCTTTCGGTAGTGGTGAGGTGAGCACGCCTTGTCTGCCTCTCGTCTGTTGAGCTGCTTGCGAGCGAGCGCACGTTTCTTTACTTCTGCGTAGCCGTCGGTCTTCTTGTCCGAATTCAATGACCACATGGTGTTTCCCTACAGCCAAGCCACGATTAAATTAACGTTTCCTTTGGATCATGAACGACCAAAAGCGTATGACTTTGAACGTTTTATAGGGGATGAAATGCGTCTTCCCCTGCAAGATGTTCTCGGAATTCGTTTTTCTATCCTTAGTACCACTGTGTACATAAAGCTGGCGAATGAAGAGCTGTGCTCCGACGTTGTGCGGCGCCATCATAACGATCTCAAGTTCCGATACACTGACGGCCGTATCGGAGCTGCCGTGGTGGATCACGCTGGTTTAGGCCTCCGAACATTATAGGTATTCGAATTCCCGTTTGAGGTGCCATCGGACGCTGTCGTGGGCGCCTTTAAACCTTACGGCAACGTCGTCAGCCACAGTGCTGAAACGTGGAATACGTTCGAAACATACCGTTTCCGCAGTAGTGTCCAGCATATAAAACTTGAACTGAGGAAGCACGTGCCTTTCGACTTCGTAACTACCGGCTGCAGAGCTGTCGCCTACGATGGCTAGCCTCGCACATGCTCAGGTTGTGGCCAGAAAGGCCATGTCCGTTCTAAATGTATCCGACATAGATTGGTTCAGACGTCGATCGGAGACGTCGCTCACCCTGCGGCGTCTACTGTGTTACCTCTGATGCGTCCGCGGCGTGGCTGGCTGCTGCGCCCACTCTGAATCAGTTGCCACTGGTATCAACTCCTCTCAACAACGCGATGGACGTTTTGGCTGTCTCTCCTACACTGCTGCCGGAGGCAGTACCAACGGACGATGGCCATCAGCAGACACAAGACGTCCATCCCGACCCCATGGTTGCAGGTCATGGAGCTCTTCCGGCCTCCGCTTTTTTGCCGTCTGGCGACATGTCGGACGATAGCCGTCCGCCATCCGACACGGAACAACATGCTAGGAAGCAACGGTCGCCGAGGAAACGAAAGAGACCACGCCGTACCCCTTCTGACGACTGCCTTCATCGGATGTGTGCACAGAATAACGACCCTCCTATGCGACGTCCTCTGATGCCCTGGTACCTGACGATGCGACGTCTTCCCCGCCTCTGTCTCCAGTCAGCATCCGCCTACGGACACCAACCTTTCCCCGACTGCATCTGATGATGTTGCCTCCCTTTCTGTGTCTGACGCTGCCTGTGGGCGCACATCTGATAGTGTTCCACTGGAGCGGCCCTATGAGACGTCTGTCTCCTGGGCACACGATGTCGATGCTGAGGATGGGCTCGGCTCCCTCCCGGTCACAGTGATGTACCTTTCCACGGGGGCCAAACAAGGAGCTCCCTGTGCTTCATGCATAACCTGCATCTGAATCACCTATCCTCTTGGCGATGGCAGCTTGTCAGATCTATCATATAACCATAGTCAATGTCAATACCACTCGCGTAGGCCGCAAACTGGCTTTACTTCGTGACATGCTGTATGCTGCGAACGTTGAAGTTATCCTCCTTCAGGAGGTGCATGTTCCAACCTTTCGTGTTTCCCATGGCTTTACAGCAAATGTCTCCCATGCTTCCCCTGCTGGTAGTCACCCTACATGACGGTATCCTCGCTGATACACTCGTCTATTTCCCTGATGCCAAAGGTCTGGCGTCAGGATCATCAACGTCTATGGGCCATCTGGTACCGGTCGCCGCCACGAATGTTCCACTTTCTTTTCAGACAGTCACGCCTCTTTTCCTAAGTCGGCGGGATGCACTTATCATTGGGGGGGGGGGGGTGATTTCATTTCACCCAGGCACCCGAAGACCAAGCCAGGCGTTCGATCACGTCGATCACGATTACCTGGAAGCTGCGCTCTGCAACATGATATACCCTGATTCTACCGTCGACGTCGCAATGCGAATCTGTGAAGCTACGTCACGTGTGCTCTACGACGGATAAAATGGCTGTCTTATTCCTCCCATCTTGATCCACTGTTCAGTGCATGAAGGCTACCCACTCTCTGTACTGTAGTATGCTTTCGCCACGGAACCATTGCTCTGCAGCCTCCGTCAACGCCTGTCTCTCGGTGGCCAAGTATTCAGCTGCACTGCTTATGTGGACGACCTCGACATCGTTCTTCGTAGGGTTGCTGAGGTCGGGGAGTCATTGGCATGTGTTACCACCTGCCGAAAAGTTTCTGGTAGCTATCTTAACGTCCGAAAATCGGGAACGATAGTTATAGATGCGGAGCTTCCTGCGGACAGCGCTGTTCCATTGCGTGTAGTTGCTACTATCCTATGCTTAGGACTTGATTTCGCAAGTGATATGCAGCGCACGATTTCCTTCAACTGCCGGCGACTACAGTCCCAACAATGGCCTGGCTCCTAGGTCATCGTTTATTACCACTTGATCTTTTGCAGCGGACGCAATATGTAAACGTATGTTTTTCGTCATGTATCCTTCACGTGGCACAAACACTTCCTGTTCCGCCGTCCATGGCCCGCCGCATGCTAGCAGCACAGGGTTAGTATGTTTGCCACGGCTTGCTATTCGAGATAGGTACGAGACCCTCACCATCCCGCGGTTCAGGTGTGGTTTAGGTCTGTATTATGTGACTGACAGAGCGGTAGCCCTTTTCGTCTGCTCTCACATGACGCTGTGAGCTGTTGTCCTTCGTGCCTTACCAGCCTGTAGCTGGAGGCCCTTGCACCACACTCTCTCTCAGCACCTATCCAGTTTTCGGACTTCCCACCGCCCTTCTTTTACTTCCGCCACTTTTTCCTCGAGCTGCGCTAAGCCCGTACTGCGATATTGCCAACGCGCTTGACGTCCACGAAAGCGATATATGGCTTTCTTCAGCAGCACAGATCACTAAATGTGGTTGAGTGGAAGCATCTCCTCGTCGACTGGCGTGCCGTTTGGCGATCGGTGTGCGCTTCTTATCTTGACACTGACATCCAGTCTGCAGGGCGCTATACTACACGGGATTCACCTCGCAGACACCCCATTGTGTGTCGTCCATGATGTTTTGGACACGGACGAGCTTCGCCTGGTGTGCGGATCGGCGAGAGGTGTCTGGTTTCTGATGCGACAGATGCTGGCGCTAATTACCCGTACGACTCCCCGTCAGGTACTTACTCATCTGCTCCTCTTTCCGGACGCGGGATGCTTCTTGCAAGCGAAGATGAACTCCGTGAATGGATATGTGAACAGGCAGTTCACTTCTTGTTTGCTGATGGTGAGAAAAATATCCTTGTTTTTAGGCACTTCCTTAATTGTACAGTTGTCCGCAATTCTAACACAGCCAATTTTTCTCCAATTTCCTATCTAGTGTCTTTCTTAACCCATCCCAGAGTTGGGATGTACAGCTTAAATTTCCCAAATATGGCATTTCAGAGACCAGCTTTATTACACAGCATTGTATGTCTCCTGAAAGCTTCTTTAATTTATGTTGTCACAAAAGTTTTCCTTTTTCAGAAGCAATTGATGGTGGTGAGGTGTCCTTCAAAATTTCAAATTTTTACGAAAGTTTATTATGCAGTTTCCACGAACATTACGTACTAACTTTTATATACAATATATTTCTTATATATCATCGTTTCGAAAATATTCTCTCTAAACCTTTTTTAGCACTCCGTCTTCAGGCCACGAGTGGCCTACCGGGATCATCCGACCGCCGTGTCATCCTCAGTGGAGTATGCGTATAGAAGGGCCGTAGGGTCAGCGCACCGCTCTCCCGGTCGTTAATATGGTATTCTTGACCGAAGCCGCTACTATTCGGTCGAGTAGCTCCTCAATTGGCATCACGAGGCTGAGTGCACCCCGAAAAATGGCAACAGCGCATGGTGACCTGGATGGTCACCCATCCAAGTGCCGACCACGCCCGACAGCACTTAACTTCGGTGATCTCACTGGAACCGGTGTAGCTACTGCGGCAAGGCCGTTGCCCCCTCTAAACCTAAAATGCCAAATTAACTTTAGGGGTGTGTTTTACCCCTTAAAAGCGAAATAGGTCACAAATAAGAAAGTATTTTTTTCAGTATTTTTCCCCCTCTGTGCAAACGCCGAGTTTAATCAAAATCTTTCATTGACACTTAGGAATATTCCCTTTTGAGTAACGTATTATACTTGTGTTGGTGGAAGTAGAAGCATCTTCACAGTCCCTTTCAACAGGCACAGTATTTATTCAAGACAACTCGATAACCCCTTACTAAACACTCTTCCCTTATGTAGGTAATCACTTCTGATAAACATTTCAACATTTTAACTTCATTGGCCACTTCTCTTGTCACTAATGCCTTAATATTACAACTTAAAAGGTAGCGTTGCGTCTTATAGCTTAGAAGGAATTCAAACGCATTCTACACAGCTTACAATACAGCACTGCGCACTTTCACACTATAAGGCAGCGCATGCAATTCCATAGAAAGGAAAATCACAAAATAATATCCATGGAAACTTCAGTAAAACTCATTACATCTCATCTTCTAGAAGTCACGTTCGATAAATATGAATGGACAGGGCCTCAGTCTTCTTGGTATCTCTTCAGGGGATGGTGTACAAGAGGATAGCATTCATTGTGTAAACGGGGGTGTAGCAATGTATCCAGCTTTATGTGTCATTATTATGTTCTGTCATTCGCTTGAAATCAAAACCTAATAAAGATCTCGGAGTTGTCTGTTACCAGAAATGCATCAACTCGTGACTAACATTCAACAGTGTGTAAATCTTTGCACTTCCTTCAGGCTGGGATTGAGACTGGGTGTACCAGTGTCTGTTATGTGTGTAACACAGTGCGCTAAGCCGTAATGGGACTGTTCTCAGCGTGCACTATTTAAGTATGTATGATCGCATAACGCGTCTTAGATTATAGCCTCGCTGTGTAAAGCAGCGACCCAACTGTTGGCTGTTGTTAGCGGTATCCGAAAACGAAAATGCACATGGATTGCTCCATCGTGTAAATTGACAGAGGGGATTTTACATCACCGCACAAATGTGAACAGATTTGTTCCGCTGTTTTAATCTCCCTAACCAGAGGTCTGTCGGTTCCACCTTGTAGCGTAACACCGGGCTGTACGTGTATTGATCGTGATGTAGTGGCTATCACGCTACCCCATAGTTGATTTCCTTAGTACCCATTGTAGAGGCTTTCAGGATTACCGAAAAATTTCATTTAGGCAGTTAATTAAGCTTCATTTTTTTACGTGAACGAATGTACCAGTCTACTACATTCTCCTTTACACAGAAAATACAAAACACAACACGACCAGCCTGGTCACAAAATTGTCAGTCAGAAGAACATTGACACTAACAAATATAATCATAATATCGTGAGTGACGACGATGCCTAGGAAGCAACATAGTAACAACGAAAAACACCAGTATTACTCCTTTTCAATTCACAACGCGTGAGCAGTCGCGGGTTAACATTCGCTTTCACTTGGCAGGTTGGGAAGTCTCCGCTTTGCTCGACAACTCTCACTTTATCTTGCGGAACCCCCCCCCCCCCCCCCCCTATGTAGGCTTCCTCCTTAATTCGCATTAAATTTCGGTTAGGTAGTGGGCAATAACCAGTAACGGGGTCGATTACCTTTTCGACCGCCTCAGCAGTCAACACAGGTGATGAGGTGTGGAAACATTTTCCATACTTTTTTGTCGCTGATTGTCACGTGGTAAAGTGGCCGATTAGCGGGTGGCGTATCAGGACCGACTCTTTACCGATACTGTTTATGTGGGCAACACTGTCAAATGTCCCACACGACGGCACTGTGGACAACAAGGGGCCTGACAGCGATCAGTGATGCGATCAGACTGGCCACATCGTCGGTACTTTGCTGTCTGTGGGAACACACGCCACGAATCGGTAAACATCGTTTCAAAGAAAGGCTACCCTGGCGACTTGATTCAAAGAAAGAGGAGGAAACCCTAACCTGTGACCCTATTGGAGGGTTTATTCCTCATATAAAAGTATCAGTTGCTCTGTATTCTGTTTTCTCTCTTAATACTTCGTTACGTGTAGCATTTTGCTCCAGTACGTATGTTCTGCACGACACAGCCATTATCTGATCGGCAGAAGTTTCAAAATCTTCAGCGTTCTTTCGTTGTAAAGTGTGCAAGCGGTCTCTTTAACTACTAAATACTCTCTTGTCAGAATAGCGCTCTATTACCCCTTTTGCCGTCCGCCCCCGGTAGTTGAGTGGTCAGGGTGAAGGAATATCAATCCAAAGGGTGCGGGTTCGATTCCCGGCTGGGTAGGAGATTTTCTCCACTCAGGGACTGCGTGTTGTGTTGTCATCATCATCATTTCATCCCCATCAACGCTCAAGTCGCTGAAGTGGCGTCAAATCGAAAGATTTGCTCCCGGAGAATGGTCTACCCGACGGGAGGCCCTAGTCACACGACAGTAATAGTAGTACCCCTTTTGCCAGGATTTAAACGTTAGCGCGTCACACAACGCATTAACAGAATCCAAATATTTGCGAACGTCACCGAACAGTTTTAATTTAGTTGTATTCATTTGGAAGCTATCCGGCCAGGAGCTCGCGAGTCCTGTATATGGATATTCCTTGAGAAAGTAGTCAAGTTCTCATTAGGTTTCCCACAGAAAGCATCAATGGACGAGACTGCAGGGGCGTGAGGTAAACGTAAGAGTTTGGTTGTGATGGTGATTCAGCTGCAAGAACTCTAATATAGGTCCAGCAAATTGCCAAGCTAGTGTCACTCTTGGTCTTACAAACCTTGTCAGGAGCACCAATCAACACAAAGTCTTCCAGGGGTGTGACTTTATTAACCTCGCAGGCCACTTGGGATCTCTCCTCTACACATTGTGGAGCAGGACACTGCTGCTGCTGCTGCTCCCGCTGTCTCTCTAATTCTTTGCACTTTGTTGGTAACTCATTCCCTTCTAGATAAGACTGTTCTGCAACCTCCGTGGTTTGCACATGCAGCCTCTTATTCTGGTTTGCTATTTCCTTATTGGCCACTATTAATCTGTCGAATCTCTCTTCTAGTCTCTGCCGAGCTTAACCCTGACCTCTCTGATACGCTTTGCGTCCTGTTTCATGTTTTAGAACGCATCCTTACAAAATGTGGTACTTATAACTAAGGAAAACCATCCAAGAGACTTTAATATTGAACAGGGGGCAATTTGGCGTGAAACTAAATTCTAACTATGTCTCACGGCTTATGTTCGTGGCGGCACTGTAGCTGATCAGAGCGCGCGTGACCAGCGAGACTTAGTTACTTCGTTGTAACAAAGGGCGGCGATGTCGGCGACGTCGACGGCAGGGTGCGTTGCGGCGGCGTCGATGTTGATGCCAGCGGCGGCTGTGACCTACGGAGGTGGCGTCGGGCGCTCGTCGAGCAGGGGCGAGGTGGCGGCGTGGAGGGGGATTCCCGTCAGGCGAGGCAGCGTCGGCGGCGGCTCACGCTGGGAGTGAGTTGACAGCAGTGCAACGGCGGCGAGGCTTATAGAAAGTGCCTGATCGGCGAAGCGGCTGTGTGCGACAGGACACAGCGGTGTTGTGTGTACAAGAGCATCCAAGCGCCAAAAGGTTGTATAACGAGCTTATCTCCTTGCAGTAATGAGCGGAGACCATCCGTAATTAAAAGATCAATGTCAACCCAGACCGAACGGTGAGCTGCGATCCCGCGGCTGACAGCATTTTATACAGGACTTTCGAGCGGACATAGTAGGCAGGTGTGCGTTTGTGTGTGTGCGATTGTTAGGTGAATAAGAACGCAATACACGTGTGTTCAGAGAGAATGACTTGGCTTAATTGCCATAATCCTACCACTACGGGGACAGAAGACTGAATTTATGGGGCCTGGAGGCTGTCGACAGACAGGCAGAGGGCATGCTGTGCTGAAGAGAAGCGGAACGGTACGACTAGATCAGACGAGGGCTGGTTGAGAAGAGAGCAAACTGTCAGAACCAGAACCCGCTCGCCAGTCTTTCCTGTACCCGCACGTGACCATTCTTGTCCCTCTGACTGGCTGTCGATGGTGCATTACACGACCGTGCCTTCCTAAGCGACACTCTCCGAAGGCGATACCCAGTCAGCAAAACCTACTGTGGGAATCTACTCACGTGAATACAGCAAGGGAAGGTGGAGAAATCCGGTCATATCCGGTGCTATGCAAACCCAAGCCGAGTTCTGCAGGGAAACCTTCCTATGTTGTGGAATGAACAAGAGTTGAAAAATTGAAAATTATTTTAAACCATGAATGAAATTCCCATTACTCTCTGTCTTTCTGTCCACCATGCAAAAAACAATCATGCAGCGTTCGAATACAGTATTAGTGGTGTATTGTTTGACACAGACACGTCGAATAAAGATCTAGTTGTAACGTTCCAAAGCGATATGAAATGGATCGAGCACGAAAGTTCGGTAGTAAGCAAAGTAAATATTCGACTTCCGTTTATTGGGAGAATTTTAGGAAATTAAGGTTCATCTATAAACGAGGCCACTTATAGAACGCTACTGCGATCCATTCTTCAGTACTGCTGGAGAGTTTGAGATCCCACCGTGTCGGACTAAAGGAAGTCAGCGAATTAATTCAGAGGCGAACTGCCAAATTTATTACCAGTGGGTTCGGTCAACACGTGACTTTTACGGAGATGCTTCGTGGACTCACATGGAAACTCCCGGACGGAAAGTCAAAATTATTGGGACAATTTATAGAACCGGCATTTGCGACTGATTGTAGAACGATTCAATTGCCGCAGCTTGCTATCATACTCAAAACCATCGGATCGACCTGAACTGCATCCTGCCTTATTTGCATGTAGCCCACATAACGTAACTGTGTTGCAAGTCCTGGAATCATTTTCCATTACAGTCGTTTGATTATACAAAATGGTTACCACAAATGACCACTAGAGAACTAATCTCTGCATCGGCAATAACTCCTGGTCGGCTTGGGTGGCCGAGCGGTTCTAGTCGCTACAGTCTGGAACCGCGCGACCGCTACGGTCGCAGGTTCGAATCCTGCCTCGGACATGGATGTGTGTGATGACCTTAGGTTAGTTAGGTTTAAGTAGTTCTAAGTTCTAGGGGACTGATGACCTCAGAAGTCCCATAGTGCTCAGAGCCATTTGAACCAATAACTCCTGGTGTAAACAAATACGAAGATCCTACAAATATCAGGAAACATATTATTAGAGATTAGACAGTCCTTAACGCTTGTAAACGTAAATTTTTACAATAAATTTCTAAGATGTTACCACTCTCATTGCTATCCGAGACAACTACTGCCCGTAACTCTACCATATGAATCATTGCGTAATCTTTACTCAGAACTAAATTCAGTTGTGAATAAGAGATTTTCAAGAATGTCTGATAGAAAATCTGTGTTAATTTAAGTGTTCTTCCCCTTTCAAATGTTTTACAAACACGAATTAGCAGTCATTCGCTTAACGAGTCATTTTTGTAAGCTATTTACTGAACTAACCATTTATGAAAACCATGAATAACAGCGTCAGGCGATCTCCTATCACCGTCAACAACGTACCACAAGCAATTCCACTGTATTCATGATGACACTTGGAACTATTTGTATGTGTAGTTCGAAAGTCACCTATCGTACTTTATATCTAGCAAACAGCGACATTGGAAAGCTACGTCATTCACGAAAAACTGAATGTGCACCTGTTAGAATTTTAAATGACGTGACGACCTATTTTGTTCTGGATCTGATTTAAACCCAGTACCTATAGGCGATGTTAACTAACCCAGGATTTCGTGCCTGAGCGAGACTGGAACACAGGACTAATTTTCATTGCTGACTAGGCATAAGCATACGTGACATACTTCAATTTAAAACGGTCTCAGAAAATAGGAAATAGATATTAAATGACGAAAATTCTTGTACAGTCCCAGCAATCATACCCAGCAACGGTTGCACATGTTAACCAACCACAAAAGACGTTAAGTACTGTTTTGTTCACATGTAACAGACTTTAAATGACGTAACGTAAGGTCCTGGGTTGGACGGGGATACGAACCCAACACCTAATCGGATTGTTAGCTAACCACTCTAAAATGTGTCATAGATTTTTCGCAACACTAGGGAGACGTCCGACACTGAAATGACGAGACAAATGAGTGATTTCTCCCTTTCCGAAATTCGCAGTTGTTTTACCTGCTCATTCAGTATAGGGTTCCTTAACAGGCAGTGGAACGTGCACAAATTTCAACTACAAATAAAGTGACGAATAGTGCAGTGCTACTGGGAATGTAATCGTGCACAGTTCATCGTTGACTACACATGAAGAGCTGTTAACTGTAGAATTCGTTTTCGCCAATAGTTAGGAGCGGTGTTTTTGAGTTAAAATAATGTGATTAAAAGTTCTGTGTCTCACAGAGAGTCGGCCGAGCGAGGTGGCGCATTGGTTAGCACACTGGACTCACATTCGGGATGACGGCGGTTGAAGCCCGAGTCCAGCCATCCTGATTTAGATTTTCCGTGATTTCTCTAAATCGCATCAAGGAAATATCGGGATGGTTCCTTTGAAAGGACACCGCCGATTTACTTTCCCATTATTCCCTAATCCGATGAGACCGATGACCTCCTCCCCCAAACCAACCAACCAACAGGGAGTCTGATCAGTCAGATATTTATTATGAATGAACGGACGGTAAAAATCGAAACTATTTTCCACCATCAGGTAGGTGTGCTCATGGTAGAGCTTGAAAAGACATGATGAAAATATTTACATCGGGCCAGGACTCGAACTCAGATATGCACCTTTAATGGAGATCTTGAAGAGTTTGGAATCTTTAGCAACCAACGAATTCGTGGAAGTGTATCGTCACGAAGGGATCAAATCCCGCGAATGGAAACGTCCGAGCTCGAATCCCATTCCAGAACTAATACATTCAACATCTAAAGCACAAATAAAAGATAAAATTAGTGCCTTGTGACGGTACGAAGCGTTTGGTTCAGTAAATTTAACAAAATTGCTAGTGTAAGAAAGCTTACTGGCGACAGACATTGTACTTCCACCACTTCCGTCACTGACGTGGCCCAATTTAACATTTAGTCGGCAGGGAAGGGACATCTCGTTTAATGTGGATTTGGAACCACAATAAAGTCGAAAGTTTTTCACTTTGCTGTTCTATCTGTTCGCACTAAACGTTGCGCACTCCAAAACAAAAGCTAAGTCATTGAATCCGATTCAACCTTAAATTACATTACATATATTATACCTCGTCTGTCTGATAACAGTATCAATCTTTAGGAAACTCACAGATAATTTACTTCATTCTCTAACTCATCAGGAATAGCTAAGGCTTGAAAAAAAAAAAAAAAACAGCTCCGTGAAAGAGCTCGTTGCTGCCTCTGTCGATCAGAAGAATTTCTGCTCTACCGTCCTACGGCCGCCTGACGCTAGGTACACTCTGCCCAGCTGATGGCAACGCATTGCGCTTTGAGACTATATTCTACAGCGGACATTATGACGTTCACATTCGCATGCATAAGATTATTTAATATCATAGTTTACAGCGTGAAATATTTTCGATAAACTGAATATACAGCATGCAGCAACAACAACGATGTAACAAGTGCTCAGACAGCATATGACGTGGGGAGTATTAAGTACTCGTATATACTCTATAATTGCGGGCAAAATTTACCCGGAAAAGCATGGTTGGTGCATACGTTCGTAGGAAATTTGTCTGACGTGTTGGTACGCATGTTGCTATAAGTGTGTTTGTAAATGGTAAAATTTTATTTGAGGTTCTAGTATTGTTCTTGGGACGATATTTTGAATTTGCATATTTGAATTTTATGAGTAGCACTATTTATGGGCTATAAAACGTATAGAACCTCGAAAAGACAAATACAATGCAAGAGAGGCAGAAAATCATACACGCAAAGATCACAAAAAAGTTTATGTAAACTAATGCACTTGAAAGTGTGAATAAATTCTCGAAACGCGTTGTGGTAAAAATGAAAAAAAGTAACTTGTAGTTTTTTCAGTATTTATATCATGAATGATACAATTATAGGCTTTCTAGAAACATCGGTTACGATGAATGAAATGAAGGTATGAGTAATAAACTGGTAGCGAACAATTCTCCCTCCACCAACGTGTTTTTAAGGGCTTGAAGAAAAAATTTTACAAAGTAGCTCTGTATTCCCAAAGCAGTCAACTACGACTACTAATACAATATACTGAATCATGGTTGTCAAGTAACTCGTGTTTTGTTTTCAGTTTCATGCTTCAAGCGAGTAACTGTCAGCCAATAACTCCGTGTTTTGACACAAAAGCAAGAAGTACTCAATATTTTGACCTGTCCATACTTCATTACAAAGGCATCAGAATCACAGTGTAACAAACCGTATTTGCCATTTTAGTTAACTCAATGAAGTCTACAGATGAAACAACAAAAACCTATTCTCGGCTAATCAGGAGCGGGTATTCGTGGCTTTCTAGTAGTTTTAGGGCGTTTGCTGATTCTACCTTTCAAACACGTCATTCAAAGTTATTGTCAAAATAAGCGACATAAAAGTTTCTAAGAGCGAATAAGTAGCAACAGCAATATTATTATAGTAGTAACTCCATCATTCGGCTGCTGATTCTCAAGAGCTGCCTGATCGTTTGCATATAAACTGTACCACAAACTCAAAGATTATCTGAAGATAGATTTACTGACTTGCATTCTGCTCCTTTTCAGTTGCACCAGACATGGAGAAAAACAAGCTGATATTACATGTATCAACTTCGCAGTGATATTATGCCCTATGGAAACAGCTGAATTTGCATCAGAAAACGTGCGCGATATGGCAGAACGGGAGAGATGCAAATGCCAGGAAAATACTCTCACAGGTCTAGTGGTAGCTGAAAGTTAAAGCCTTTGAATTTTTATTTAAAAACTCTTAAAGCTTTTTAAATAAAAATATTATTAATGTTCTGCATTAATATTCCGCCGCTAGCGGGCTCCGAATTGTAGCGTGTGATACGGAGGTGTGTGGCGTAATTATGGAGGTGTATGAGAAAGAGCGTGCTATAATCGAGTTTTGAATACGAAAAAAAAGTCAACACTTTGAGCACCATCTCCTTCAGCAAAACAAAGCCAACATCACACGAGCACTGCGACATCTGCAATAATCCAACAGGCCGGAACCTTTGGTTCACTGTCGTCAACCATTCTCCGTACAATGCCAACTTGGCCCCTAATCGATTTTCATCTGTTTACAAAACTTAACGGGGGATGTAACGGATTTTGGTCCAAAAAATCGATTTTTCAGAAATATAATTTTTTTATCTATGCAGTTTAATCTATGTTGTGTGTGAATTTTATCGTGATAGCAGCTTTAGAAATACCTTTAAATTGTTAAACTGATTCACTCTGCACTAGCGTTCACTCCCACATTTTCCGACATTTGGGAAACTGCTTGCTTCAGCGAATTTTTGTCTGCGTGAAAGCTATCTTCTTTTCATGTCTTTGGCTGACAGCTATATCCCTGACTGACATATATATCTTTGCCTGAAAACCATCTTGCAAGTGGTTTATTTACATTTTGACAATACTAACACATATTAGTAGATGGAAGGTTGAATTCGCAAACCTGTACGTGGAGGTCCAGATGCCGGCCTAAGTGGCCGAGCGGTTCTAGGAGCTACAGTCTGGAACCGCGCGACCGCTACGGTCGCAGGTTCGAATCCTGCCCCGCGCATGGATGTGTGTGATGTCCTTAGGTTAGTTAGGTTTAAGTAGTTCTAAGTTCTAGGGGACTGATGACCACAGCAGTTTAGTCCCATAGTGCTCAAAGCCACTTTTGAAGTCCAGATTTATATATAACGGGTGATGGAAAAACTGTGTTTAGGAAAAAGAGGTTTCATGGAAATCAGTTTACTAACAAAAAAGGGGAAGCAGCTCAAAATGAAGATCATAAGCTCTCAGCTTGAGCGTCAAAACTTGTGACAGGAGAATTGTACAGGTGTGTGAATGATGTTGGTATGGATTCCACTGGAGTCAGACTTATTGATTTAGATCTTCTCAGCCAGGCTATAAAGTTTTCATGTTCATGGGTTAGCCGTAAAAATAGGGAATGCATGATTGTTGTTGAAGAAAGAAGAGTGGGAATAGCTTTTGATTTTAAATGAATTTGTTATTCGTGTGGCTATGAATTTTGATTTTCTTCCTTCAAGAAACGGAGACTGGTACCTATGAAAGCAATTTTAGGTTAACATGTGCTCTGAGATGCTTTCGACAGGGCTAGGAAGGAGGTAATTCATTGTGTGGTTTTCTGAATATGCTTCCACTTTGTACAAGGTTTGAAAAAATAAATAAAGAAATGTCTGATACTGTATGCGATAATGCCAAAGTTTCTATGAAGAAAGCAGCGGAAAGAGTGGTGGAAATAACCCAGAGAGAAACAGATCTTGGGGTAGATATTCATGACAGTGAGTCTCCAACAAATGTTACTGACCTGTGTGTGTCTATAGGTGGGACCTGAATGAAAAGGGGCCACACATTTCTGTATAGAGTTGCATCTGTTATTGGTATTGACTGGTAAATTTTTAGATCTATAAATTATGTCTAAATACTGCCACCAGTGTGCAACAAGGAAAATGTCCAACACTGAAGACAGTGAGAAACTGTGGCAAGAAAATCATGTGGTAGTATGCTCTAAAAATTATAGTGACTCAAGTGGGGGCATGGAGGCTGCTGCAGTTGTAAGGATGTTCTCCAGATCTGAGGGCCAGTATGGTGTTAGATATGAGAAAATACTTTGGTAATGGGGACTTATTTTCGTTCACAGCTGTAACAGATAAAAATCCGTACAGTACAACCATAGGAAAGTTGGAATGTGTTGGGAACATCCAAAAGAGTCTTGGTGGTAGGCTTCGTTGGTTGCTGAAAGAGAAAAAAGGTGAAGTACTTGAGGATAGAAGACTACTAGGAGAAAAAGGCAGGCTTACTGTTAAAGAAACTGATTATCTTCTGTTATTTTATGGGAGAGCTATCAGGAGAAACACACAAAATTTAGAGGCAATGAGGCGTAATATGTGGGAAACTTTTTTTCCACAAACATTCCACTGACCAAACACCAACGCACAATCTCTGTCTGAAAGATGATTGGTGTAAGTTCAGCAACAGAAATGAGACGTGTTCACACGAACACTCATTACCAGGACCTGTTATGAATGCAATTAAGCCCACATTCAGGTTTCTTGCAAACACTGATTTACTGAGGAAGTGTCTTCACGGAAAGACAAAAAAGCAAATGAGAGCCTCAATAATTTAATTTCGATTCGATTCTCAAAAAGGACATTCTGTGAACTTGAAGTTCTCAAAGTAAGTGTCTATGATGCAGCTTTTTGTCACAATAACGGAAATAATGGCAGAATTGAAGTGCTGAAAAGAGTTGGTATAAATCCTGGTTTGTTTACAACAAAGGCATTTTACACCGTCGACAAGAGCAGGGTCAAGAAAGCTAACAATCAGTGTCTTACCTGCAAATACAGGGTAGGCAGATTCCATGAGGAGAGAAGAGAAACCTGGAGGATGAGGAGTATCAGTATGGAGGATTTTAAAATTGAGGTAAGCTTATTACATGTAGAAATATGAGAAGAAAATCTTTGAACACAATTTTCTCTATTTTACATTTTTTACGTTATTAGAAGCCTTTTCTCAAAACGTATACACGCTAATGTTATGAATTTTTCAGAAGCTGTTCGCAACGTGTTGCGTCTCCCTGGAACTAAAAAATACTAGATCCTGCACTTACATTCTCATTTTTAGATGACTGTATGTAGAAAAAAATTAATTTTAGAAATGCAAAATTAAAAACTCTGTTAATGATACACTTTGTACTATAAATTTATAACTGTAGTTCTGTTGTCTTATAATCCTCCCAGAACAGTACAATAAAATTTTCAGATTAATTGCATGATTAAAATTTGAGGTATGGTTTCCTATAAAAAATGCCAAAAAATTAAAAATCAGATTTCTGGCAGAAAATTAATCCTGAATATTTTATTATATTTTTATGTTACAACACAACTCTTTTGCTTTACACATGCAAAACCTTACATTTGTAAATTAATTAAAAAAATGTTTACATTTTCCATTACATTCCCCCTTAGAGAACATGTTAAAGGACTTCAATCTAATACTGATGAAGTGTTGCAAGGAGCGATAGAGCTGTTACTCGATCAACAAAGTCAAACATTCTACAGTGCCGGTATCAACAAAATAGTCTCTCGTTTTTATAAATGTGTTCGTTGCTAGAGTGACTATGTTGAGAAATAAATAATAGGAAAATAATAGTTTGCTACTAACTGTAAAAAAGAAATGACCCTTTGAGTTGCAAGACAGGCACAACGAAAATACTGTGACACATTATAGCTTTTGGCCAAAGACTTTGTAGCCAAGAAAATACACACATGTTCACACAAGCACGCAGTGAGGTGTGCTTGCTTGTGTGAAGGTGTTTGTGTTTTGTTTGCTGTAGAAGGCTTTGGTTGAAAGCTGTACTGTGTAACTGTCTTTTCGTCGTGCCTTCCAGCAGTTCAATGAGTCATCTTTATGGTGAGTAGCTGTCTATCCTTTTTCTAATACTGTTGGCTACCTAATCTGTAGTCTCCATTGTTTGGGAAATAAATATGTAGAGATAATGGATAAAGATGCAGAATGTTAATAATGTTTATTTTATTTAAAAAGCCTTAAGAGTTTTCGCTTGCAAAATTCGGAAGTATTGCTTTTCACCACTGTCTTGTACACCAACATCAATAACTACATCTATAATTTGCGAGCCACTGTGAAGTATATGGCAAGGGCACATCCCAAGGTACCAGTTATTACCACTTTTTCCCGTTCCGTTCACGTACGGTGAGTGGGAAGAATGATTGTTTAAATTCCTCTATGCATGCCATAATTAATTTAATCTTGTAACGATCCCTATGGGATCGATATGCAGCGAGTTATGGTATATTACTAGATTGATCTCTTAAAACTAGTTCATGAAACTTGGTTAGTAGACTTCCGCACGATAATTTCCGCCTGTACTCAAGAGTTTGCCATTTGAGTTCTTTCAACTTCGTCAGACTCTGCCGTGGGTGAAACAAACTTGTGACTATTCTTGCTGCCCTTCTCCATATACAATCAGTATCCCCTGTTAGTCACACTTGGCACAGGTCCCACACACCAGAGCAATGTCGTAGGAAGTGTCCCACGAGTGATTTGTAAGCAATCTTCTGTGAAAATGGATTGTATTAGCCTAGTGTTCTACGAATAATGTCTGTCACCTGCTTTACCTATGACTGAGCGTGTGTGATTGTTCTATTTCATGCTCCTACTAAGTGTTACATCCAGTTGTTTGTATGGGTTTACCGATTTAAGTTGTAACTCACTGGCATTATATTCGTATCTTATTAAGTTTATTCGTTTTTCGAAATGCACAATTTCACATTTCCGAACATTCAATGCCAGATGCCAATCTTTGCACAACATTGAAATCTTATCCACGTTTGACAATATTTGTGCAGCTTCTTTCAGAATATACTTCACTGTAGATAGCTGCCTCATCTGCAGAAATTAGGTGGTTTTTATTATTATTGTACAAAAGGTCGTTAAATCACGACATGAACAGGAACAGACCCAAGTCACACTCCTGGGGTGCACCTGAAGTTGGATCTACATCTGTAGATGTTTCTCCATCCAAGATAAGATGAGCAGTGAGTCACTGGGCATTCTGGCCGAAAATGTACTGACATCAGTGTCAGCACTTTACCATCTGTTGTGTCACATTATAGCTGAGACAACTGCGCACATTGCATGACCATAAGCACTTGCCTATCTTCAAGGCCATTCCAGGAATCATGACATCAGCATCAGCATATCTGGCCATGTGCCAATGGTATGGAGGTGGAGCGACAGAGCCCAAGACGCAGGCAGCCCGCACACCTCCCACACCCTCCACACCTCTCATACCACCACACTCAGCAGCCTATGGCATGCAAGCAATTTTTGCTTATAATCAGTTGATTGTTTGTGCACTATGATTTGCTGTCCAGCATGAAGTTTCATCAACAGCAATGATAAGCTGGGAAGAAGAAGACTTTTCAGTAAGTATTTTTTGTTACTCCATCTCTAACTGTTAACATTATTATGCGTGTATATTGTTATTTTGTTATGTCAGTATATTTTGTTATTATCATTGGTATGGATGAGGGCACGTCACAGCAGCAGCTGCAACACATAGGATGTTTTCTCGACCTGGCTCTGTTAGACTACGCCATAGCACTAGCAGAAGAGCTGCAATGACCACCTGATCCAGTGCTGAACAAAAGAACGCCGCAGTTCATTGTTGTGACAAAGCTGCTGCTGTCCACATGATGTCATCCCAACTTATCATACTTCACGTCATTTGAATATACCATTGCACATCCACAGCGACTGCCTGTACCTGAGTCTTGCAAAACACTGTTCACCAACGCAAACAATTTAAATGTGGTTCTGAATATGTAAAAGTAGAAAGAAAATGGGGCGACCAGAACACATTTCGTGTGCAGGCCCATTTTCTTCCTACAGTTAACTGAAACAAAAATCAGTTTCAGGCAAACCATTTTTATTACAAGAAAATTAAATGAAAAACATAATTTCATTAACAAAAAAAATAAAATAAAATGGAGAAAATTTGCAAATTTTAACCCAATATAAAGATAAATAAAATATCAGAAAATTATAAATATTGACTGAATATGAAAATGAATGAAAATCAGTTAATTACAATTTTTAACACAAAGAAAAAATGGCATGTGATAAATTTATATTTTTGAGATTAAATTTTGTGAACATGTTCTTTCATTTTTATTATTCTAATACTTCTTAGAAAGATATGAAAATTATAAATACTCAATTTATGTTATATTTTTAATATCATAAGTCAAACTCCCCTCCCATGAACCATGGACCTTGCCGTTGGTGGGGAGGCTTGCGTGCCTCAGCAATACAGATAGCCGTACCGTAGGTGCAACCACAACGGAGGGGTATCTGTTGAGGGGCAGACAAACGTGTGTTTCCTGAAGAGTGGTAGCAGCCTTTTCAGTAGTTGCAAGGGCAACAGTCTGGATGATTGACAGATCTGACCTTGTAAAAATAACCAAAGCGGCCTTGCTGTGCTGGTACTGTGAACGGCTGAAAGCAAGGGGAAACTACGGCCGTAATTTTTCCCGAGAGCATGCAGCTTTACTGTATGATTAAATGATGATGGCGTCCTCTTGGGTAAAATATTCCGGAGGTAAAATAGTCCCCCATTCGGATCTCCGGGTGGGGCTACTCAAGAGGATGTCGTTATCAGGAAAAAGAAAACTGGCGTTCTACGGATCGGACAGGTAGGTTAGAGAATTTAAAAAGGGAAATGGATAGGTTGAAGTTAGATATAGTGGGAATTAGTGAAATTCGGTAGCAGGAGGAACAAGACTTCTGGTCAGGTGACTACAGGGTTATAAACACAAAATCAAATAGGGGTAATGCACGAGTAGGTTTAATAATGAATAGGAAAATAGGAATGCGGGTAAGCTACTACAAACAGCATAGTGAACGCATTATTGTGGCCAAGATAGATACGAAGCCCACACCTACTACAGTAGTACAAGTTTATATGCCAACTAGCTCGGCAGATGACGAAGAAATTGAAGAAATGCATGATGAAATAAAAGAAATTATTCAGATAGTGAAGGGAGACGAAAATTTAATAGTCATGGCTGACTGCAACTCGAGTGTAGGAAAAGGGAGAGAAGGAAACATAGTAGGTGAATATGGATTGGGGCTAAGAAATGAAAGAGGAAGCCGTATGGTAGAATTTTGCACAGAGCACAACATAATCATAGCTAACACTTGGTTTAAGAATCTTGAAAGAAGGTTGTATACATGGCAGAACCCTGGAGATACTAAAAGGTATCAGATAGATTATATAATGGTAAGACAGATATTTAGGAAACAGGTTTCAAATTGTAAGACATTTCCAGGGGCAGATGTGGACTCTGACCACAATCTATTGGTTATGACCTGTAGATTAAAACTGAAGAAACTGCAAAAAGGCGGGAATTTAAGGAGATGGGACCTGGATAAACTGACTAAACCAGAGGTTGTACAGAGTTTCAGGGAGAGCATAAGGGAACAATTGACAGGAATGGGGGAAAGAAATACTGTAGAAGAAGAATGGGTAGCTTTGAGGGATGAAGTAGTGAAGGCAGCAGAGGATCAAGTAGGTAAAAAGACGAGGGATAGTAGAAATCCTTGGGTAACAGAAGAAATATTGAATTTAATTGATGAAAGGAGAAAATATAAAAATTCAGTAAATGAAGCAGGCAAAAAGGAATACAAACGTCTCAAAAATGAGATCGACAGGAAGTGCAAAATGGCTAAGCAGGGATGGCTAGAGGACAAATGTAAGGATGTAGAGGCTTATCTCACTAGGGGTAAGATAGATACTGCCTACAGGAAAATTAAAGAAACATTTGGAGATAAGAGAACGACTTGTATGAATATAAAGAGCTCAGATGGAAACCGAGTTCTAAGCAAAGAAGGGAAAGCAGAAAGGTGGAAGGAGTATATAGAGGGTCTATACAAGGGCGATGTACTTGAGGACAATATTATGGAAATGGAAGAGGATGTAGATGAATATGAAATGGGAGATATGATACTGCGTGAAGAGTTTGACAGAGCTCTGAAAGACCTGAGTCGAAACAAGGCCCCCGGAGCAGACAACATTCCATTGGAACTACTGACGGTCTTGGGAGAGCCAGTCCTGACAAAACTCCACCATCTAGTGAGCAAGATGTATGAAACAGGCGAAATACTCTCAGACTTCAAGAATAATATAATAATTCCAATCCCAAAGAAAGCAGGTGTTGACAGATGTGCAAATTAGCGAACTATCAGTTTAATAAGTCACAGCTGCAAAATACTGAGGCGAATTCTTTACAGACGAATGGAAAAACTGGTCGAAGCCGACCTCGGGGAAGATCAGTTTGGATTCCGTAGAAACACTGGAACACATGAGGCAATACTGACCTTACTACTTATTTTAGAAGAAAGATTAAGGAAAGGCAAACCTACGTTTCTAGCATTTGTAGGCTTAGAGAAAGCTTTTGACAATGTTGGCTGGAATACTGTCTTTCAAATTCTGAATGTGGCAGGGGTAAAATACAGGGAGCAAAAGGCTATTTACAATTTGTACAGAAACCAGATGGCAGTTATAAGAGTCGAGGGACATGAAAGGGAAGCAGTGGTTGGGAAGGGAGTAAGACAGGGTTGTAGCCTCTCCCCGATGTTGTTCAATCTGTATATTGAGCAAGCAATAAAGGAAACAAAAGAAAAATTCGGAGTAGGTATTAAAATCCATGGAGAAGAAATAAAAACTTTGAGGTTCGCCGATGACATTGTAATTCTGTCAGAGACAGCAAAGGACTTGGACGAGCAGCTGAATGGAATGGACAGTGTCTTGAAAGGTGGACATAAGATGAACATCAACAAAAGCTAAACGAGGATAATGGAATGTAGTCGAATTAAGTCAGGCGATGCTGAGGGAATTAGATTAGGAAATGAGACACTTAAAGTAGTAAAGGAGTTTTGCTATTTGGGGAGCAAAATAACTAATGATGGTCGAAGTAGAGAGGATATAAAATGTAGACTGGCAAAGGCAAGGAAAGCGTTTCTGAAGAAGAGAAATTTTTTAACATCGAGTAAAGATTTAAGTGTCAGGAAGTCATTTCTGAAAGTATTTGTATGGAGTGTAGCCATGTATGGAAGTGAAACATGAACGATAAATAGTTTGGACAAGAAGAGAATAGAAGCTTTCGAAATGTGGTGTTACAGAAGAATGCTGAAGATTAGATGGGTAAATCACATAACTAATGAGGAAGTATTGAATAGGATTGGGGAGAAGAGAAGTTTGTGGCACAACTTGACCAGAAGACGGGATCGGTTGGTAGGACATGTCCTGAGGCATCAAGGAGTCACCAATTTAGTATTGGAGGGCAGCGTGGAGGGTAAAAATCGTAGAGGGAGACCAAGAGATGAATACACTAAGCAGATTCAGAAGGATGTAGGTTGCAGTAGGTACTGGGAGATAAAGAAGCTTGCACAGGATAGAGTAGCATGGAGAGCTGCATCAAACCAGTCTCAGGACTGAAGACCACAACAAACAAACAAGTCAAACTCTTTTGTCCATAAAAATTATAGAAGCTAAACTATCATTAGGAATTTTCTCATTAAAAGTTGCTCCTCATTTCTTGACTGTTTCCTGGTTGCCATAATATTTTTATTTGAATAATATTTATAACATAAATAGGATAATTTTAAACAAAAGATATGGATTTTTATCAATACCTTCTCTTAACTCTATTACTCATTTAAAATCATGAAATAGATCGTAACCTTTTAAAAGAAATGTAGTGGACCTAAATTCCCCATTTCTTGAGGAAAAATCTTGCTTGTAGCTTCTTTACATAAATATTCTGTGAAGTGACATTATTACATAATGAAGAAACAAACAGCTGGGAATTTTTTCTTTATCTTTAGACAACAACAAAAACAAAATAATGCATGTCAAATTCTACTGAATGATATTGACATTTTATACCTATAACAAAATTATTTTTATTACTCAGTTCAACGATTTATATAGTTTTTAATTCAGTGAAAGATTGCGGTTTGTTACGAGTTTATAATCTTTCTTCTTATGATACAAATTGATAGTAAGGCCATAATTGACGATAGATACTCTAATTCCCATTTTTTCAATAACAGTTCCCTCTTTATTTGGTAATTTCAGTACTGTTAAAATCTGTGATAATTTAGCTGTATTAATCCACTGTGATAAAGTTTTTAAATTCTTTTTCTAAATGTTGTTTGGTAACAGCATCATAACCACTAATTGCAACACCCACTTCTACTAATATTCTACTTTTTAAAAGAAACGTAAGTCTTAGTTTTCCCTAATTCAATCTGAAATTGTTAATCTGATTTTCCTATTTTAAGATCTATATCACTTTTCCTTTTTTCTAATTCATGTCTATTAATTTTTGTAAAAATTTTTGGTTTTATTTCTCTTAATTCCTGTTTGTGAAATTTCACATAAATTTTTGATTCTATCTCTAATTCATGTTTAATTAAATTTTCTCTTATTGGATCTAATCAATGTGTATATATTTTTTTCAAAATTATTTCTAATTCTTCATATATTACATTTTTTTAAATGTTCTTTTATTGCATTTAAAATTTGACCACAGTTTTAACACAAATAAACACAAATGACCACAAAGAAAATTTTTAAAAATTTGTATTCTTTGAACATTACAATATAAATCATTATTCCCAAATAAATAATTATTTCTTCTGGTATATTTCCACCAAATGAATCAAAATCAATTTTTGTATCATTTGTTTTATAATAAGGCGTATAATAAACACCAACATGATCAGAAAATTCTAAATTAACTATACCACATTCAAATCTTTCAATTATTTAGTAATTCATCAGTTACAAAACACCTCTACTTTGTACAGTTTTTAATTTCTTATAAAGATTTTCTACATGAAAATTTGGTAAAGGGTTATCAGTTTTTTATTTTTCGAAATTTTTTTTAAACCAACACCAGCTGAAACACTGTTTTCCATTGCTGATATATGTCTGTATTCTTTTTGAAATTCTTAATCTTCTTGTTCTCTATCTATTAATGTTTTTGATAATGTGCTGTAATGACAGCGGCTGAACAGGCTATTGCAGCTAATAATAATGTCAAAAACCACCTCCATGTATTTTTAGTTCGGAATCTTTTTTCCCTTATTTATGTTCAGTAATATATTTGCAATTCTAATACATAATTTCATAAGAAGTTCTACAAGTTTTTTAAATATTCTTTTTTAATTTTTTAAATCACGTAGAAATTATCTGTACTATTTAACTGTTCATTATTTATTTTAATTTCAATTGACTTAGGTTTAGCCTTAATGCTCAGCCGCAAAGTATAGTCAATAGCAAAATTGTTATTTATCTAGACTAAAATATTATAAATACGATTCTAAAAATGCCTTACTGAATAAAATAAAAATTTATAATCCCTAACTGTAACCCTAATCCAGTACCTAAGTTTATATCGCCAAACATTATTTCTGAAGCCCCTCTAAACTTACACCATTGTTCAGCATACTTTTTGTTTTTGTAATTAACTGAATTAAATTGTCTGTCTGATGTCCTTTTTGTAGCTCATTTTATACAAGCTACATCTAAGGGATCTACTCCTTCATCACC
The DNA here is from genome assembly GCF_023898315.1 of Schistocerca nitens. Taxonomy (NCBI): domain Eukaryota; kingdom Metazoa; phylum Arthropoda; class Insecta; order Orthoptera; family Acrididae; genus Schistocerca; species Schistocerca nitens. The sequence continues at coordinate 524,416,455 of NC_064616.1, read as the reverse complement.
TTTAGCAAATTTTTTTCCTATTTTGTTCTTGGATGATAATAATTACAACCAGGAAGAACCAATTAAAGAGGTAATTTATTAAACAAATTACTAGCTAATCCTTTTCTATATTTTTCTGATTTCTACAATGTTTGAGTTTTAATTATTAAAACACTAAGTAAATAAAGTATACTTTTTCAATTATTGACAATCAAAACTAGGAAATTTATTTTCTAACATATGTATTGTTTCACTTTCTTGTTATAATACGTTTTATTTCCAGATAATTCTTCTCCAGTTACTGATAATCTATCTATTAACTGATGGGCATCATTCATCCAAATATACTCCACCTACTTTTCTTTATTTTTATATAAATCTTTACAAATTTTTTAAAATGTGTTACTAATTAATCGTTAGGTGTAAGAAAAAATATACTAACACTTTTTATCAAATAATTATATTTATTTTCTTTACTAGGTGTTACTTTCTTTGCCATATTTACCCTATATAATGCTCTCATATTGAATAAAATTTTGGTATAATTTAGTAACCAAAAATCGTCAAATTTTTCACCTTAATCATTTCCACTACACTATTTTTTAGTAAAAGGTTCATTAGTCCATTGGTACCTTTATATTTCTTTCTATTGCTCATTAACCTATCTCCATCAAATACTACTCATTTATCACCACCTGTTTACACTTACCAAGATGCCTTAATACAAAACTTCATCTTCACTATGGGTAATATATTCTAGAACTCATTCATCTATATTCATTTTCTAACATTTTCTTTTTCTTTGTCTTTTTTTGCAAATATTAATCTCCTCATCATAATTCTCAAACAAATTGCTTATTTGTGATTTGCTTAAATAATAATCTGTATCATATGGTTGAATGGTGGAATAGTGATAACTTCTTCTAAATACTATTGATGATAAGGAATAATTTGTTTTGCAACTTCTCTACTTTCTTCAATTGCTTTCAATGCAGTATCACCTATTTTTTCAATTACATCAACAACAGGTTGAACTTTTTCTCTATTTTTAAATATCCTGGAGTAGGCTGCTTTTCCATCTCCTGAATTCTTCTTTTAAATGTTACTTTACCTTTATTCTAACTTTCTGAAAACCTATAAGTCGTATTTTCAAATCTTTAATAAGGATAAAATTTTAATTATTTATTTTTAACATGTTACATTTAATGTTTAAATTTATGTTTATATGGTTAAATAAAATCTTAAATGATTCTGTTTTGTTTATATTGTTAAATATGTTTTTTGATATTTATGTTTAATATTCATTTCTTAAAAAAACTTTAACTTTTTTTATATCGTTAAAAATAATTTACTCGATATCTGTATATCAATTTATTAGTTTTTCTAGTCATATATATTTTAATAAACCCAAATTTATTATAATAACAACATTTAATTAACATTTCTTTAAAACCATCAAATTATAAGTTGTCATCAACAAATTCATGATGTAAATTTCTATCATCTTGTCTAAAATTATGTAAGCTGTGTGGTATTATTGAGTATGTTTGGGCTAAAAATAAGCTATCATTTCAACTAGGTCTTCAGTTTGAAAAATATTTTTTTAAGTATTTCTTGATAAATCGTCAAATAAGGGCAATTGAATTATCTACATCTACATCTATATCTACATGAGGTCTCTGCAATTGACATTTAATTGCTTGGCAGAGGGTTCATCGAACCACAATCATACTATCTCTCTACCATTCCACTCCAGAACAGCGCATGTGAAAAACGAACACCTAAACCTTTCTGTTCGAGATCTAATTGCTCTTGTTTTAGTTTGATGATCATTCCGGCCTATGTAGGTTGGGCTCAACAAAATATTTTCGCATTCGGAAGAGAAAGTTGGTGACTGAAATTTCGTAAATAGATCTCGCCGCGACGAAAAGCGTCTTTGCTTTAATGAGTTCCATCCCAAATCGCGTATCATATCTGCCACACTCTCTCTCCTATTATGTGATAACACAAAACGAGCTGTCCTTTTTTTCACCCTTTCGATGTCCTCTGTCAATCCCACCTGGTAAGGATCCCACACCACACAGCAATATTCTAACAGAGGACGATCGAGTGTAGTGTAAGCTGTCTCTTTAGTGGACTTGTTGCATCTTCTAAGTGTCCTGCCAATGAAACGCAACCTTTGGCTCGCCTTCACCACAATATTATCTATGTGGTCTTTCCAACTGAAGTTGTTTGTAATTTTAACACGCAGGTACTTAGTTGAATTGACAGCCTTGAGAATTGTACTATATATCGAGTAATCGAATTCGAACGGATTTCTTTTGGAACTCATATGGATCACCTCACACTTTTCGTTATTTAGCGTCAACTGCCACTTGCCACACAATACAGCAATCTTTTCTAAATCGCTTTGCAACTGATACTGGTCTTCGGATGACCTTACTAGATGGTAAATTACACCATCATCTGTGAACAACCTAAGAGAACTGCTCAGATTGTCACCTAGGTCATTTATAGAGATCAGGAACAGCAGAGGTCCCAGGACGCTTCCCTGGGGAACACCTGATATCACTTCAGTTTTACTCAATGATTTGCCGTCTATTACTACGAACTGCGACCTTCCTGACAAGAAATCACGAATCCAGTCGCACAATTGAGACGATACCCCACAGGCCCGCAGCTTGATTAGAAGTCGCTTGTGAGGAACGGTGTCAAAAGCTTTCCGGAAATCCAGAAATACAGAATCAACCTGACATCCCCTGTCGATAGCGGCCATTACTTCGTGCGAATAAAGAGCTAGCTGCGTTGAACAAGAACGAGGTTTTCTGAAACCATGCTGATTAAGTATCAATAGATCGTTCCCTTCGATTTGATTCATATTGTTTGAATACAGTATATGCTCCAAAATCCTACTGCAAACCGACTTCAATGATATAGGTCTGTAGTTCGATGGATTACTCCTACTACCCTTCTTAAACACTGGTGCGACCTGCACAATTTTCCAATCTGTAGGTACAGATCTATCGGTGAGCGAGCGGTTGTATATGATTGCTAAGTAGGGAGCTATTGTATCAGCGTAATCTGAAAGGAATCTAATCGGTATACAATCTGGACCTGAAGACTTGCCCGTATAAAGTGATTTGAGTTGCTTCGCAACCCCTAAGAAACTCATGCTAGCAGCTGTTCGTGTTTCCAATTCTGGAATATTCCATTCGTCTTCTCTGGTGAAGGAATTTCGGAAAACTGCGTTCATTAACTCCGCTTTAGCGGCACAGTCGTCGGTAACAGTACCATCGGCACCGCGCAGCGAAGGTATTGACTGCGTCTTGCCGCCTGTGTACTTTACATATGACCAGAATTTCTTCGGATTTTCTACCAAATTTAGAGAGAATGTTTCGTTGTGGAACCTATTAAAGGCATCTCGTATTGAAGTCCGTGCCAAATTTGGCGCGTCTGTAAATTTTAGCCAATCTTCGGGATTTCGCGTTCTTCTGAACTTCGCATGCTTTTTCCGTTGCCTCTGCAACAGCGTTCGGACCTGTTTTGTGTATCATGGGAGATCAGTTCCATCTCTTACCAATTTATGAGGTATGAATCTCCCAATTACTGTTGCTACTATATCTTTGAATTTGAGCTACATCTCGTCTACATTTGCATAGTCAGTTCGGAAGGAAGGGAGATTGTCTCTTAGGAAGGCTTCTAGTGACAGTTTATCCGCTTTTTTAAATAAAATTATTTTGCGTTTGTTTCTGGTGGGTTTGGAAGAAACGGTATTTAGCCTAGCTAGAACGACCTTGTGATCACTAATCCCTCTATCAGTCATGATGCTCTCTATTAGCTCTGGATTGTTTATGGCTAAGAGGTCAAGTGTGTTTTCACAACCATTTACAATTCGCGTGGGTTAGTGGACTAACTGCTCGAAATAATTTTCGGAGAAAGCATTTAGGACAATCTCGGAAGATGTTTTCTGCCTACCACCGGTTTTGAACATGTATTTTTGCCAACATATCGAGGGAAGGTTGAAGTCCCCACCAACCACTCGGTATTTATTTGTTCAGCAACTATATCATCAGAGTCTGTGGGTCGGTAGAAGGAGCCAATTATTAACTTCATTCATCTAATTATATAATTTCATCATCATTTTCAATGAAAGTAGCCATTTATTCCTCACTTTTATCTTCAATATCTTATCTTTTCATATATTCTTACTATTTTGATATAAACTTTTAGAATAAAAATATAAATGAGTAATTTTCTTCTGATTTAACAATCTTGGAGCAAACATGTAGTTATCGATTATTAATGTCGATTTCATACATCCATTTCGTAGGATTATTGCACATTGAGTACAATCTGGAGAATGTATACCATGTTTATTTTTAATTTGTTTTCTGGAACTGTTTATTGTGATTCACAATTAGTTTTCATTTAGTTACATAATATTTTATTAATATTAAATGAGTCACATTTTTCAATTAAAAAGTAATTCAACATACCTCAAAAAGTGTTTGAGGTGCTATAAGAAATAGTTATAAACTTGTTGTAGAAGTTCGTTTTCATAAAATTTTGGTAACTTTAACTGTTACTTCAAATAATAATAATTTATCTTGTGATGGAGAAAATATAATTAAATCAATTGATTAATATAGTTTTAAAAGTTTAGAAAAATTTATTCATGCAATCAAGCCAATTACTAACTTTGAAGAAGATTTAATTTTAAGTAAAGTTATCATTGAGAGTCATGTTAAATCATATGTGAAGATTAAAGGTAGTAACGAAAAAATATTTGGTCTTCATGATGAAATTACTGAAGCTACTCAGAAAACTTTTGCTAATAATTTACAAAAAATTATCCCTTTTGACTTATTTAATTTTAATTTTTATTTGGCTGATGGAATGTTTGTAGAAAAAGATAAATATTTAATCAGGAAACTAATATTACTACTTCTTTTATGCCTAATTTAGAATTTTGTTTTCCTATAATTTATGAATGAAAATATCTTTTATTTGTTCCAGGTCATGATATAAGAATCCAAGATTTAGCAGTAAATACTACTGGTGAACATAACAATTGGATATTTTTTAATGGTACTATTGTAATAGTAAATTTAGAAATGAAATAATTATATTATTAACAAAATGTTGTGATGTATCTAACATCATCAAATAATTGTGACAGCGTTCAAAGTATGTATGACGGCAGTATCTGTTCCTGAAAGAACACATACCGTGGATGACCATGCAGCTTTGCTAGAAATGAAATGATAATTAAATAGACACCCTAGCTGCAAACAGGCGTTGATATACTTCACTGGGGACATGTTGAAAATGTGTGCCCCGACCAGGACTCGAACCCGGGATCTCCTGCTTACATGGCAGACGCTCTATCCATCTGAGCCACCGAGGGCACAGAGGATAGTGCGTATGCAGGGACTTATCCCTTGCACGCTCCCAGTGGGGAATCTGGATCTCATGTCCCCAGTGAAGTATATCAACGCCTGTTTGCAGCTAGGGTGTCTATTTAATTATCATTTCATTTCAAAGTATGTAATAGTTTAAAATAATCATGATGATATTAAATTCTCAAATTTTGAGCTAGTTATTCTATATATATAAATGGAATTATTTATGAATATGATCAACACTGTAATCAATTGCAGTTTGTTTAAAAAATTAGAGAACATAAACTGAATTTTGTGGTATAGTTTTCCTGGCTGTGAATATCTGAATACCAGACACAGTGAAAAAATTATTTAGAACTCTCTGATGAATTCAAAATTACCTTAATAGATAGATGTAGACAAGAAATTAAGACATATAAATTTAATTATTTTGAAGATGGAAATATGAAAATAAAATATTAAGGAATGAAACAATATTAAAGTAACAAGATGCACAATCTTTATCTTGAAAACAAAAAATTGTTTTAATGTGGTAATGAGATGTAATTTAAAAAATTTTATAAATTTTTTACCTGATCTATTTTTTCTACAAAATCTTGTCTTTCCATTTTTAAATAAATTTTTATTTGAAAAATAATATCTTTTTTACTTATAAATGAGTACGCAAATAAAAAGGAATTCTAATCTTTTTGAAAAAAATGTTGCACTAAAATTAAATTTTTTGTGTCATATTACTAATTGTGAATATCAATACTTTGATAAAACAATTTGTTTTGATGTCATTAATGAATTCAAAATTAATTTTCCAAAACGTTATGATAAAATAATAGATGAATACATGTTTTACACTCATGTAGAAGAGATTGTTTAAGTAAAATATAAAGTAATTGAAAAAAATAAGCTCTATCATCTTGATCTCACTAATATGCCCAATGTAGATGAAGCTTATGATTTTCTCAGATTAAACTTTATTGAAAAAGAATATATTTAAAAAAATAGTATGGATTAAATTGGTCCTAATCATTTTTTTAAATGTAACGAATCCAAAGATTATGGAAGTAGTTAATAAGAATTTAAAATTATTTGTAGGTTTCAAATCTTCTGAATACAAAAAGGCAAACAAATATTGATGTTAAGAAATATGGACATCAAATTTAAAGTTATAGAAAATTTGTATACATCCTGGAAATAAAAATCCACAAATAGTTGATGGCTATAATATGTAGGATGTGGTATTAATCAAAAAGTTATAGGTAGTGCACAACCTGACCTATCGATTATGTCCCATAAATGTTTGATGAGTTTCATGTCGTGCGATCTGGGTGGCCAAATTATTCACATGAACTATGGAGATTGTTCTTCAAACCAGTTGCGAACAATTGTGATTCTGTGACATGAGAACGGTTTTTGGGAACTTGAACACCATGAATAGCTGATAATGGTCTCCAAGTAGCCGAAGATAACAATTTCCAGTCAATGATCGGTTCAGATGGACCAGAAGATGCAGTTCATTCCATGCACACATAGCCCACACCATTATCCCCGTGTCCATGGCTTTGTGGGGTCTGTGCCGTTAAGAAAGGCAGTCGTGTCGGTCGTCCGTTGCCATAGCATATTAACGACAATTTTCGACGCACAATCCTAACGGATAAGTTCGTCGTACGTCCCACACCGATTTCTGCGGTCGTTTCACGTAGTGTTGCTTGTCTGTTAGTTAGACCATCGGCCACTGCTTTGTCTGTGGTGAGAGGTAATGCCTCAAATTTGTATTATCGGCGCACTGTTGGCGTTGTGAGTCTCGGAATATTCAATTCCATGACGATTTCCGAAATGGAATGTCCCATGCGTCGAGTTTCAACTCCCATTCCGCGTTCATAGTGTGTTAATTCCCGTCGGGCGGCTATAATAACGTCGGAAACCATTCACATGAATCACGTGAGTAGAAATGAGAGCTCCGCCAATTCATTGTCCTTTTATAACTTGAGTTCGCAACACTACCGCCATCTGTATATGTGCATATCGGTATCCCATGAATTTTGTCACCTCAGTGTGTAACTATCGGAAACAATACATTTTATTTTCATAAGGACGTTCCAGAGCTGCAGCGAACTAAAGTATTTTTTCCAGTTACAATATATAACATAATTACACTGAAAAAATAGTTGCATACGGTATAGCTCTGCTAACTATCTCTCTAATTGCTTATGCAGATATACATTAGATTGTTTCCAGATGACGCTGTAATTTACCGTATAGTAAAATCATCAGACGATCGGTTCCAATTACAAAATAATCTAGAGAAAATTTCTGTATGGTGCGAAAAGTGGCAATTATCACTAAACAAAGAAAAGTGCGAGGTCATCCACATGGGTACTAAAAGAAATCCGATAATAAATCGTACAAATCTGAGGGCTGTCAATTCGACAAAATACCTAGGAATTACAATTACGAGCAACTTAAATTGGAAAGACCACATACATAATATTGTGGGGAAGGCGAAACAAAGATTACGCTTTGTTGGCAGAACACTTAGAAGATGCGACAAACCCACTAAAGAGACAGCCTACATTACACTTGTCCGTCCTCTGCTGGAATATTGCTACGCGGTATGGGAATCTTAACAACTAGGATTGATGGATCACATCGAAAAAGTGCAAAGAAGGGCAGCTCGTTTCATGTTATCGTACAATAGGGATGAGAGTGATACGCGATATGATATGCGAGTTGGGGTGGCAGTCACTGAAACAAGGCCGTTTTCTTTGCGTAGAGATATATTTACGAAATTTCCATCACCAACTTTCTCTTCCGAATGCGAAAATATTTTTTTGACAGCCACCTACATTGGGAGAAATGATCATAATAATAAAATGAGAGAAATCAGAGCTCGGACGGAAAAATTAAGGTATTCCTGTTTCCCACGACCCATTCGAGAGAGGAATGATAGAGAAGTAGTATGAAAATAGTTCGATGAACCCTCTACCAGACACTTAAGTGTGAATTGCAGAGTAAACATTTCAAATTCAACTTGTAACCTCCTCCTCACTTATCGACCTTAATGACAGTGAAAAATTAAACCGCGAGTACCTAATGGAAATTTGGGAAAAAAGCAATCGTCACCGAAGTTAATATGTCGGTAAAGAGGGAGGAAAGAGTTACATCTAAACGAAAGGAAAAATGCAAATGAAACTGGTGGAAATTAATTTTGAAAAGGGGTAAAGTTAATAAAGATAGTAAATGTGCGGCCTTTACGTTAACAATTAACTAGCGGTAATTAGATATTCGAGATTTGGGGAAAATAACGGTCGCCAGTCCTATGGACAATTACTATAGTAACTGAAAAAGAAAGGTTATTACACATATAATTAGCACTAGAAGCGTGGCAACTGAAGGTTGACACGTGTAGTGTGAAAACTGAAAGTTTGTCGGAAGTAATAAATTTCGCTACACTCTGACTTAATTTAGCAAAAGAATTAATAAAACCAGAAAAATTGAAAGTTAATTTAGTGACTGAAATTAATAGTGAGCTTTGTTTTTGAAGCACATCGAAATTCAGTAAAATACGGTTAGTCTTGGGGTACCTCAACAATCATTTCAAAAGCTACTTGAATCTACGCAATTTAGAAATAAGAGATTTAACTTTGAACTTGAATTAAAGGATTCTGAGCAATTAACAATAGTAAAATTTAGTACGTACCAAGCTGAGCTGCATTCACAGGTAAGCTAAAATATGGTAACAAAACTCGCACTCTTAATTTGTGCTTGCGTAATCAAAATACTGTAGCCAGCTATGAATACATCAACTGAACTTTGAAATTAAAGCAGTGAAATGGAATGATATTACTTCAACGCTGGCGTCTGAATTTCAACGACACTCGGGTTCATTTCGGAAAAGGAAGGGACCCTGCTTGGTAATGCAATTGAGACAATGAGCAACAAAGGTTCATGCTAAGTTGCTGTAATTGTGGTTATGAAAATGGAACAGTTTGAAAAGATGAGGTCTGCCATACAGTTCTAAAACTTTACGTGCCACCAGTCTTCCTTGTTGGTTGATTGAAGGTTTGAAGTCGTCGATCGAGGAGGTGGCGACAGTCACTCATTGTCGGCCGTCGTTGTTGCAGAAGCTGGATCTTGGCGCGCCTTCTTCTCGACACGGTCTCCAGCCGAAACGGGCTCTTGATGTGTGCCAGCTAACGCTTCCCGTCCGCGACACCATGTCAGAAACTAACATAGCAAGTCGAGCGCAATTACATGCTGCCAAACCCCGAGAGCGCGGCAACTCGCGGTAGCGTCACACAACACACCTCCACTGCCCTCCTCTAGCCACACTCTCCTCTGCTCTGCCCGCGCTCCACGCGGCAGAGTTAACACTACCAAAGATCACAACACTTTTGTTCTCCACACGACCTATCGATGTATTCGTTCGACAGCATAGTTTTCCCTAGGCAAGACCCAGCGTAAAATACAAATAATATTTACAAAACAATTCAATTATACATCGACATAGATGCATAAATATATATACAAATAGTAAAACAATTACAATATACAAAGACGCAGAAACGTCATATCTTCAGGTAACAAAATAAGGAAAAAAAATTATAGTACAATAGATGGAAATATGAGGATATGCATTTCCGGCGTTACACGTGCCCCACATTGTCCGAGGATGTTCGTGTAACCTAAACTGACTCAGAAAATGTCCCAAAAAGAAAAATAAGCAGCGGAAATGAATATGCTCAAAATATCAAGAAATTTTAGCATTACGCTGATTAACCATAAACCAATTTTTAGACCATAATAATTGAATGGAGATACTCATAATTGACAACATATTAAAATTCATAGAAAGCATAGAAAATGGTGTAGCTGTTCTAAAATCATCAAAATTCCTAACAGTATCAAGAAATGTAATTCTATTTACAAAATTAACCAGAGTACATGGTCATAAAAAACAGGTATATCGAAATATGCAAATTAATAATTAATTACATAGAATACACACTTTATATAACCTTTTCATAATTTATATTCTCGTCATTAGAGTCTACTTAACGCTAAACAAGAAAATAATATACAGCAGATCGAAAAAAACATTGACAGCAGAATTCTTTCATATCAACTGTCCTGGAAGAAAAACAACTCCGCCTTCCGTACCCGCAAGTACAAAGAATGCCGACAGCGGCACAAGAGCCGACAGCGGCACAAGCGCCGACAGCGGCTCCGCCTCGCAAGTATTGTTGCGCCCGCCTGTGCGGCACGCTTGATTTCACTCGCCTGTGTAACAGCATTTCCAGAACCTCCGTTTCACTGAATTCTTTCGGAAAACCTCACTCCAGAGTAATCTCAAGGAGTCCATTAATACTATCACAGTGGATAACTCAACACTGTTCATCATCATACGCATGTACTAGCCTGAAACTTAAAACAGCATCTAAGTACATCGGCAATGACTAGTAAAACACACATTTATGAAATCTTATAGCTAGTTTCAAAATCATATTTACATTCCTTAATCTTCTGTGACTCAGCTGAAAACTTAAAATAGCAGCTTGGATTTTTCGATTGATTAAGAGTCAGTTACTCTTAAATCAATTAATCAAAATTAATTACTTATTAATTACAACTTCTTTAATGTCCTCTTGGTCAAGCAAAAGCATGGCAATCTAGCAAACCTTAAATCTTACACTGTATATTTACATACTGTACAAATTACCCATTCTGTGGTATTAATTAATCCTAGGTTGGTACAATTTCAAGTCTACAATGTTCCGTATACCTAATAGTTTTCCAGAGCTTGGATACTCTAAGCAATAATCATTTGTGTGAGGTATACCAATGACTTTATATGGTCCATTATAAACAAACTTAAATTTAGAGATTTCATTGTCTATTTCGCTCGATTTCTCATGAGCTTTTACAAGTACTAAGTCTCCGATTGCAAACTTAGCAAAACGCGCTTTAGCGTCATGACGACGTATGCGAGCATCTGCTTTTAGCTTCATTATTTCTTGCAAACGATCTTTTTTCACACCAATACTAATGTCAATCCGTTTCTTCCACAAGTCCCGGTTGGTCTGAAAACACACTCTTATTCCTCATTATTACTTCATACAGGCCTCGTCTTTGTTCATGTGTTACGTTTGACACACCGTCTACAATAATTTCCAATTCACTTTCTACACTATTGTCAGTGCCGAGATTCCTCACATTACAGTAGTTCAAATTCATACCTACGTCAATAGCATCCAGCTGGTATTGCCTATGCACACCGTCTCCTGCCTCGTCAAAACTAACTACTATTGTTTTAGCTTGTGACGTACATGTCAAAGTTTTGCTTTCGCAATTAATCACTGCACGGTACTTTAAAAGCCAATCTAACCTGAATATTACTTCCGTAGTTAAGTCTGGCACGACGACAAACTCTTGTTCAAATCGTGCCCCACATATCTCGAAGTGGACAAAAATCTGTTTTGTGACCGGTTTACTGGCCTTCCCAGTAGCACCGATAATTTTCACTCCTGTTACTGGCATAACCACGATACCAGGTCTGTCTTTCAGTAACTCAAATATTTTCCCAGATACAGCACTCAATTCTGCACCGGTGTCAATCAACACGTTTAACTGTAGGCCGTGCATATTAACAGACACTACTATCTGTCTACACTTGTCCTCGACTGTTTCTTTATTTTCCCACAGTAAATCCTCGTCTATATCCAGGTCATTCCAGAAAAAACCATCCGACGTTGATCGTAAATCCGGCTTATCTGGCGGCTTTTTCAGTCTCTGTTCACATACAGTTTTAATTTCAACACGTTTGTCCTGAGGCTTAGTCTGTAGCTTCGCCTCCAATACCGAAACCTTTTCCTGTAACTCGTCAACTAGTGAGTGTTGCTTTGCTATCAATTCACTAATTGTCACCTTCGTTGATTCCTCTTTGGTCAGATGGATCTCATCTGTCAATCTATCTGGAGGAATGTACCCAGTAGTATCTGCAATTACTTCCTCTGGATCTGCACAACCCACACTCCTACCGTCTGACCGTATAACGACAGCTCTAACCTCATACACGCTGTAATCTACGTGCTTTTCTACCAATCGTGTCCGGCTATCACTAAAATTTTCGTATTCTTTCTCCTTAATACTCTCGCAATGTTTAAACTGGAGGTTTGCGTCGGATGGGTCGGCTACTTCTACCACTATAACTTTCGGTAAGGTCTGCCGGTAAGCCGGCCGGAGTGGCCTTGCGGTTCTAGGCGCTACAGTCTGGAGCCGAGCGACCGCTACGGTCGCAGGTTCGAATCCTGCCTCGGGAATGGATGTGTGTGATGTCCTTAGGTTAGTTAGGTTTAATTAGTTCTAAGTTCTAGGCGACTGATGACCTCAGAAGTTAAGTCGCATATTGCTCAGAACCATTTGAACCATTTCTTCTGCCGGTTAGGGCCAGAACTTTGCGTTACTACTTCAACATCCAACTCCTCCGGGATGAAACACGACGAATCTTGCTTGTGCTCCCCATTAACATCAACTATTTCTGGTAAAGTCTGCCGGTTAGGGCCAGAACTTTCTATTACTTCACAAATACTATCTTCCTGTGGGACGAGACGCGGCAAATCATGCCCACGCTCCCTATAAACACTTCTCCCGCACAGGCCCCCATAATCTCTTAGTTCGTCGTATAAGCGACCGAACTGCCTTAACCAGACCTCATCACTCTCTGCATCCCCTCTCTCGATGACGGACGTGTTATCCGACATCTGATCTTCTCTCAACAATTGCGAATCATTCTTAAACTCGATCTCCCGTTCCGCTATGGGTGTTACAGCTGCCACTTTATAATCGTTTTCCGGAACACTACTTAAATTGTTCTCACTGACAGTGAACGCATTTTCTACTGCCGTGTCTACAGCTGATCTAGTACTTGTGGGCGCACTCCTTTCTCTTAACACTGGCACACTCTCCCGCTGTTGAATATTCCACACGGAATTTACATAATGACGACGCATGGGTTTTCTCCTGATATTGGGCCTCCAAAATTTCTCCACGCCCGGTCGGCCCCTCACCGGCGCGGCTAATTGTTTCCCTGTCTCGTCCCAGCAGATACGCTCCCCGGATGCTGCTGAGGCGGCTTATCACACCCTCTGGCGTTATTACTATTCTGCGAAGCCCGTATCACGCTAGTATGATACTGGTTTCCGTCATTCCTGTTATTATTTGCATTGTACCGATTGTCATTACGGCCCGAACCTCTATTGTTATTGCTGCCAAGATTGCGGTATGCATTATTCCCAAAGTTATCGTTGTTGTGGTTGCTGTGGTACCTGTTGTTGTTACCACGGCCTTTACCACTGTCGCGATTATTGCGCCAGTTGTCCTCGTCCTCAACTCTTTCCAGGAAATCATTGATTGTCCTGTAATTGCTTCCTACGTAGCGTTTTGTATCATCTGGAAGCTTCTTGTAGAGTTCCCACACTATTTCGGATTCCGTGCGGCGATCACGCAAATATTCCAACTTGTGGATCCAGCCCTCACAAAACTCCTTCATCGAGCCACGCGAATTCGCATCGAAAGGCCTCGATACGACAAATTCGCGCCAGACACTTTGTTGTTTTTGCTCTGACCAGTATTCAGCCAGAAACAAATTTTTAAACTCGTCAAAAGCCAGGTTCGTAATGTTGAGGTTTAGGCCCCAACGCTTGGCATCACCAGCCAACACGTCAATAACCGCATTAAATTTTCTCTCATTAGTCCATGATCTGGGGAAAACTCTTTCACAATTTTTAATGAAATCCGTCGCGTGGTTACCGCCTTTTTTCAAGGGGTCGAACCGCTCCTCTTTCGTCAACAATTCCGAACTATGTGCACAGATTGGCACATAGCTCTGTTTTTCGTCAAGTTTCTTTTCTAATGCCGACACTCTCGTAATTACTTGGCAAGTGGTTGTCGCAAGCGTTTCTACTTCCCTTTTTTTCTCTTCGCAGGTATTAGCCTGATTCCTCAATTTGGTATCTACTTCGGATACTAAAGCCTTTAAAGTTTCCACCTTCTTTTGATCCTCTTTTTCCACTAATGGAATTTGTTCCGTCACCTTACTCTCGATGATCGGAGCAACTGCTTCTCCTACGCTTTTCTCGATTCTGCTAATTTCGGAATAAGAACGAGTATTTATGCTCGCAATTTCCGCCTGAACGCCTATCATTTCCTGTTTAAGATTACCGATTTCGGTATTAATCACAACAATATCTTCTTTGATTTTATCAACTTTTGTGTTAACATCTCCAACATTGTTGTTAACAATATTAATAGCTTTGTACTGATTGTCTAGCTTCCGTTCAGTTTTTTTAGACTGAGCTTCTTGCTTGGCAGACTGAGCTTTTTGCTTGGCAGCCTGAGCTTTAATTTCTGCCGATTGACTCTTGATTTCGTTAATCAAAACATTCAATAAATCAGTTAAATTCCCGAAAACTACCGGTTTTACTTCCGTAGCTGGTTCCTCTATATATGTCCCCCCGTATTCGTCATCAAGGGATTCAGATTTGATTTTCACTTCCGATTCCGAAACATTTTCTAAAGTTTGGAATTCCATTTCTACTCTTTGTTGCGTTTCGGCGGTCCTGTCTTTCATGCTAGCCGCCTGCCCCTGAACAATGGGTACCGCGGTGCGCGTTTCCCACTGTTCGACCTATTGTTCCATATCCAAGTCTACCAAATTTTGGTAATTGTTGCCTTCACTCATTTTAATAATTTTCAATATAAATCACAAATCTCAAATCTAATTAGGATTCCTCCCACTACTTAATCTCGCTGACGTAACGACCTGTTCGTAACCAATACTTTGTTACGAGATTTGCACCATACAAAATTCCTGTCCAGAACAACCTCAAATCTGAAGATTGTCCTATCACCAGGTCGCCATGTGTAACCTCCTCCTCAATTATCGACCTTAATGACAGTGAAAAATTAAACCGCGAATACCTAATGGAAATTTGGGAAAAAAGCAATCGTCACCGAAGTTAATCTGTCGGTAAAGAGGGAGGAAAGGGTTACATCTAAATGAAAGGAAAAATGCAAATGAAGCTGGTGGAAATTAATTTTGAAAAGGGGTAAAGTTAATAAAGAAAGTAAATGTGCGGCCGTTACGTTAACAATTAACTAGCGGTAATTAGATATTCGAGATTTGGGGAAAATTACGGTCGCCAGTCCTATGGACAATATACTATAGTTACTGAAAAAGAAAGGTTATTACACATATAATTAGCACTAGAAGCGTGGCAACTGAAGGTTGACACGTGTAGTGTGAAAACTGAAAGTTTGTCAGAAGTAATAAATTTCGCTACACTCTGACTTAATTTAGCAAAAGAATTAATAAAACCAGAAAAATTGAAAGTTAATTTAGTCACTGAAATTAATAGTGAGCTTTGTTTTTGAAGCACATCGAAATTCAGTAAAATACGGTTAGTCTTGGGGTACCTCAACAATCATTTCAAAAGCTACTTGAATCTACGCAATTTAGAAATAAGAGATTTAACTTTGAACTTGAATTAAAGGATTCTGAGCAATTAACAATAGTAAAATTTAGTACGTACCAAGCTGAGCTGCATTCACAGGTAAGCTAAAATATGGTAACAAAACTTGCACTCTTAATTTGTGCTTGCGTAATCAAAATACTGTAGCCAGCTATGAATACATCAACTGAACTTTGAAATTAAAGCAGTGAAATGGAATGATATTACTTCAACGCTGGCGTCTGAATTTCAACGACACTCGGGTTCATTTCGGAAAAGGAAGGGACCCTGCTTGGTAATGCAATTGGCACAAAGTTGCTGTAATTGTGGTTATGAAAATGGAACAGTTTGAAAAGCTGAGGTCTGCCATACAGTTCTAAAACTTTACGTGCCACCAGGCTTCCTTGTTGGTTGATTGAAGGTTTGAAGTCGTCGATCGAGGAGGTGGCGACAGTCACTCATTGTTGGCCGTCGCTGTTGCAGAAGCTGGATGTTGGCGCGCCTTCTTCTCGACACGGTCTCCATCCGAAACGGGATCTTGATGTGTGCCAGCTAACGCTTCCCGTCCGCGACACCATGTCAGAAACTAACATAGCAAGTCAAGCGCAATTACATGCTGCCAAACCCCGAAAGCGCGGCAACTCGCGGGAGCGTCACACAACACACCTCCACTGCCCTCCTCCAGCCAGACTCTCCTCAGCTCTGCCCGCGCTCCACGCGGCAGAGTTAACACTACCAAAGATCAAAACACTTTTGTTCTCCACACGACCTATCGATGTATTCGTTCGACAGCATAGTTTTCCCTAGGCAAGACCCAGCGTAAAATACAAATAATATTTACAAAACAAATCAATTATACATCGACATAGATGCATAAATATATATACAAATAGTAAAACAATTACAATATACAAAGACGCAGAAACGTCATATCTTCAGGTAACAAAATAAGGAAAAAAATTATAGTACAATAGATGGAAATATGAGGATATGCATTTCCGGCGTTACACGTGCCCCACATTGTCTGGGGATGTTCGTGTAACCTAAACTGACTCAGAAAATGTCCCAAAAAGAAAAAAAAAACAGCGGAAATGAATATGCTCAAAACATCAAGAAATTTTAGCATTACGCTGATTAACCATAAACCAATTTTTAGACCATAATAATTGAGTGGAGACACTCATAATCTTATTCCACTCTGTCATCTTACACAAAAGAAAACAGGTTGACAACATATTAAAATTCATAGAAAGCATAGAAAATGGTGTAGCTGTTCTAAAATCATCAAAATTCCTAACAGTATCAAGAAATGTAATTCTATTTACAAAATTAACCAGAGTACATGGTCATAAAAAACAGGTATATCGAAATATGCAAATTAATAATTAATTACATAGAATACACACTTTATATAACCTTTTCATAATTTATATTCTAATCATGAGAGTCTACTTAACGCTAAACAAGAAAATAATATACAGCAGATCGAAAAAAATATTGACAGCAGAATTCTTTCATATCAACTGTCCTGGAAGAAAAACAACTCCGCCTTCCGTACCCGCAAGTACAAAGAATGCCGACAGCGGCACAAGAGCCGACAGCGGCACAAGCGCCGACAGCGGCTCCGCCTCGCAAGTATTGTTGCGCCCGCCTGTGCGGCACGCTTGATTTCACTCGCCTGTGTAACAGCATTTCCAGAACCTCCGTTTCACTGAATTCTTTCGGAAAACCTCACTCCAGAGTAATCTCAAGGAGTCCATTAATACTATCACAGTGGATAACTCAACACTGTCCATCATCATACGCATGTACTAGCCTGAAACTTAAAACAGCATCTAAGTACATCGGCAATGACTAGTAAATCACATATTTATGAAATCTTACAGCTAGTTTCAAAATCATATTTACATTCCTTAATCTTCTGTGACTCAGCTGAAAACTTAAAATAGCAGCTTGGATTTTTCGATTGATTAAGAGTCAGTTACTCTTAAATCAATTAATCAAAATTAATTACTTATTAATTACAACTTCTTTAATGTCCTCTTGGTCAAGCAAAAGCATGGCAATCTAGCAAACCTTAAATCTTACACTGTATATTTACATACTGTACAAATTACCCATTCTGTGGTATTAATCAATCCTAGGTTGGTACAATTTCAAGTCTACAATGTTCCGTATACCTAATAGTTTTCCAGAGCTTGGATACTCTAAGCAATAATCATTTGTGTGAGGTATACCAATGACTTTATATGGTCCATTATAAACAAACTTAAATTTAGAGATTTCATTGTCTATTTCGCTCGATTTCTCATGAGCTTTTACAAGTACTAAGTCTCCGATTGCAAACTTAGCAAAACGCGCTTTAGCGTCATGACGACGTATGCGAGCATCTGCTTTTAGCTTCATTATTTCTTGCAAACGATCTTTTTTCACACCAATACTAATGTCAATCCGTTTCTTCCACAAGTCCCGGTTTGTCTGAAAACACACTCTTATTCCTCATTATTACTTCATACAGGCCTCGTCTTTGTTCATGTGTTACGTTTGACACACCGTCTACAATAATTTCCAATTCACTTTCTACACTATTGTCAGTGCCGAGATTCCTCACATTACAGTAGTTCAAATTCATACCTACGTCAATAGCAACCAGCTGGTATTGCCTATGCACACCGTCTCCTGCCTCGTCAAAACTAACTACTATTGTTTTATCTTGTGACGTACATGTCAAAGTTTTGCTTTCGCAATTAATCACTGCACGGTACTTTAAAAGCCAATCTAACCTGAATATTACTTCCGTAGTTAAGTCTGGCACGACGACAAACTCTTGTTCAAATCGTGCCCCACATATCTCGAAGTGGACAAAAATCTGTTTTGTGACCGGTTTACTGGCCTTCCCAGTAGCACCGATAATTTTCACTCCTGTTACTGGCATAACCACGATACCAGGTCTGTCTTTCAGTAACTCAAATATTTTCCCAGATACAGCACTCAATTCTGCACCGGTGTCAATCAACACGTTTAACTGTAGGCCGTGCATATTAACAGACACTACTATCTGTCTACACTTGTCCTCGACTGTTTCTTTATTTTCCCACAGTAAATCCTCGTCTATATCCAGGTCATTCCAAAAAAAACCATCCGACATTGATCGTAAATCCGGCTTATCTGGCGGCTTTTTCAGTCTCTGTTCACATACAGTTTTAATTTCAACACGTTTGTCCTGAGGCTTAGTCTGTAGCTTCGCCTCCAATACCGAAACCTTTTCCTGTAACTCGTCAACTAGTGAGTGTTGCTTTGCTATCAATTCACTAATTGTCACCTTCGTTGATTCCTCTTTGGTCAGATGGATCTCATCTGCCAATCTATCTGGAGGAATGTACCCAGTAGTATCTGCAATTACTTCCTCTGGATCTGCACAACCCACACTCCTACCGTCTGACCGTATAACGACAGCTCTAACCTCATACACGCTGTAATCTACGTGCTTTTCTACCAATCGTGTCCGGCTATCACTAAAATTTTCGTATTCTTTCTCCTTAATACTCTCGCAATGTTTAAACTGGAGGTTTGCGTCGGATGGGTCGGCTACTTCTACCACTATAACTTTCGGTAAGGTCTGCCGGTAAGCCGGCCGGAGTGGCCTTGCGGTTCTAGGCGCTACAGTCTGGAGCCGAGCGACCGCTACGGTCGCAGGTTCGAATCCTGCCTCGGGAATGGATGTGTGTGATGTCCTTAGGTTAGTTAGGTTTAATTAGTTCTAAGTTCTAGGCGACTGATGACCTCAGAAGTTAAGTCGCATATTGCTCAGAACCATTTGAACCATTTCTTCTGCCGGTTAGGGCCAGAACTTTCCGTTACTACTTCAACATCCAACTCCTCCGGGATGAAACACGACGAATCTTGCTTGTGCTCCCCATTAACATCAACTATTTCTGGTAAAGTCTGCCGGTTAGGGCCAGAACTTTCTATTACTTCACAAATACTATCTTCCTGTGGGACGAGACGCGGCAAATCATGCCCACGCTCCCTATAAACACTTCTCCCGCACAGGCCCCCATAATCTCTTAGTTCGTCGTATAAGCGACCGAACTGCCTTAACCAGACCTCATCACTCTCTGCATCCCCTCTCTCGATGACGGACGTGTTATCCGACATCTGATCTTCTCTCAACAATTGCGAATCATTCTTAAACTCGATCTCCCGTTCCGCTATGGGTGTTACAGCTGCCACTTTATAATCGTTTTCCGGAACACTACTTAAATTGTTCTCACTGACAGTGAACGCATTTTCTACTGCCGTGTCTACAGCTGATCTAGTACTTGTGGGCGCACTCCTTTCTCTTAACACTGGCACACTCTCCCGCTGTTGAATATTCCACACGGAATTTACATAATGACGACGCATGGGTTTTCTCCTGATATTGGGCCTCCAAAATTTCTCCACGCCCGGTCGGCCCCTCACCGGCGCGGCTAATGGTTTCCCTGTCTCGTCCCAGCAGATACGCTCCCCGGATGCTGCTGAGGCGGCTTATCACACCCTCTGGCGTTATTACTATTCTGCGAAGCCCGTATCACGCTAGTATGATACTGGTTTCCGTCATTCCTGTTATTATTTGCATTGTACCGATTGTCATTACGGCCCGAACCTCTATTGTTATTGCTGCCAAGATTGCGGTATGCATTATTCCCAAAGTTATCGTTGTTGTGGTTGCTGTGGTACCTGTTGTTGTTACCTCGGCCTTTACCACTGTCGCGATTATTGCGCCAGTTGTCCTCGTCCTCAACTCTTTCCAGGAAATCATTGATTGTCCTGTAATTGCTTCCTACGTAGCGTTTTGTATCATCTGGAAGCTTCTTGTAGAGTTCCCACACTATTTCGGATTCCGTGCGGCGATCACGCAAATATTCCAACTTGTGGATCCAGCCCTCACAAAACTCCTTCATCGAGCCACGCGAATTCGCATCGAAAGGCCTCGATACGACAAATTCGCGCCAGACACTTTGTTGTTTTTGCTCTGACCAGTATTCAGCCAGAAACAAATTTTTAAACTCGTCAAAAGCCAGGTTCGTAATGTTGAGGTTTAGGCCCCAACGCTTGGCATCACCAGCCAACACGTCAATAACCGCATTAAATTTTCTCTCATTAGTCCATGATCTGGGGAAAACTCTTTCACAATTTTTAATGAAATCCGTCGCGTGGTTACCGCCTTTTTTCAAGGGGTCGAACCGCTCCTCTTTCGTCAACAATTCCGAACTATGTGCACAGATTGGCACATAGCTCTGTTTTTCGTCAAGTTTCTTTTCTAATGCCGACACTCTCGTAATTACTTGGCAAGTGGTTGTCGCAAGCGTTTCTACTTCCCTTTTTTTCTCTTCGCAGGTATTAGCCTGATTCCTCAATTTGGTATCTACTGCGGATACTAAAGCCTTTAAAGTTTCCACCTTCTTTTGATCCTCTTTTTCCACTAATGGAATTTGTTCCGTCACCTTACTCTCGATGATCGGAGCAACTGCTTCTCCTACGCTTTTCTCGATTCTGCTAATTTCGGAATAAGAACGAGTATTTATGCTCGCAATTTCCGCCTGAACGCCTATCATTTCCTGTTTAAGATTACCGATTTCGGTATTAATCACAACAATATCTTCTTTGATTTTATCAACTTTTGTGTTAACATCTCCAACATTGTTGTTAACAATATTAATAGCTTTGTACTGATTGTCTAGCTTCCGTTCAGTTTTTTTAGACTGAGCTTCTTGCTTGGCAGACTGAGCTTTTTGCTTGGCAGCCTGAGCTTTAATTTCTGCCGATTGACTCTTGATTTCGTTAATCAAAACATTCAATAAATCAGTTAAATTCCCGAAAACTACCGGTTTTACTTCCGTAGCTGGTTCCTCTATATATGTCCCCCCGTATTCGTCATCAAGGGATTCAGATTTGATTTTCACTTCCGATTCCGAAACATTTTCTAAAGTTTGGAATTCCATTTCTACTCTTTGTTGCGTTTCGGCGGTCCTGTCTTTCATGCTAGCCGCCTGCCCCTGAACAATGGGTACCGCGGTGCGCGTTTCCCACTGTTCGACCTATTGTTCCATATCCAAGTCTACCAAATTTTGGTAATTGTTGCCTTCACTCATTTTAATAATTTTCAATATAAATCACAAATCTCAAATCTAATTAGGATTCCTCCCACTACTTAATCTCGCTGACGTAACGACCTGTTCGTAACCAATACTTTGTTACGAGATTTGCACCATACAAAATTCCTGTCCAGAACAACCTCAAATCTGAAGTTTGTCCTATCACCAGGTCGCCATGTGTAACCTCCTCCTCAATTATCGACCTTAATGACAGTGAAAAATTAAACCGCGAATACCTAATGGAAATTTGGGAAAAAAGCAATCGTCACCGAAGTTAATCTGTCGGTAAAGAGGGAGGAAAGGGTTACATCTAAATGAAAGGAAAAATGCAAATGAAGCTGGTGGAAATTAATTTTGAAAAGGGGTAAAGTTAATAAAGAAAGTAAATGTGCGGCCGTTACGTTAACAATTAACTAGCGGTAATTAGATATTCGAGATTTGGGGAAAATTACGGTCGCCAGTCCTATGGACAATATAATATAGTTACTGAAAAAGAAAGGTTATTGCACATATAATTAGCACTAGAAGCGTGGCAACTGAAGGTTGACACGTGTAGTGTGAAAACTGAAAGTTTGTCAGAAGTAATAAATTTCGCTACACTCTGACTTAATTTAGCAAAAGAATTAATAAAACCAGAAAAATTGAAAGTTAATTTAGTCACTGAAATTAATAGTGAGCTTTGTTTTTGAAGCACATCGAAATTCAGTAAAATACGGTTAGTCTTGGGGTACCTCAACAATCATTTCAAAAGCTACTTGAATCTACGCAATTTAGAAATAAGAGATTTAACTTTGAACTTGAATTAAAGGATTCTGAGCAATTAACAATAGTAAAATTTAGTACGTACCAAGCTGAGCTGCATTCACAGGTAAGCTAAAATATGGTAACAAAACTTGCACTCTTAATTTGTGCTTGCGTAATCAAAATACTGTAGCCAGCTATGAATACATCAACTGAACTTTGAAATTAAAGCAGTGAAATGGAATGATATTACTTCAACGCTGGCGTCTGAATTTCAACGACACTCGGGTTCATTTCGGAAAAGGAAGGGACCCTGCTTGGTAATGCAATTGGCACAAAGTTGCTGTAATTGTGGTTATGAAAATGGAACAGTTTGAAAAGCTGAGGTCTGCCATACAGTTCTAAAACTTTACGTGCCACCAGGCTTCCTTGTTGGTTGATTGAAGGTTTGAAGTCGTCGATCGAGGAGGTGGCGACAGTCACTCATTGTTGGCCGTCGCTGTTGCAGAAGCTGGATGTTGGCGCGCCTTCTTCTCGACACGGTCTCCATCCGAAACGGGATCTTGATGTGTGCCAGCTAACGCTTCCCGTCCGCGACACCATGTCAGAAACTAACATAGCAAGTCAAGCGCAATTACATGCTGCCAAACCCCGAAAGCGCGGCAACTCGCGGGAGCGTCACACAACACACCTCCACTGCCCTCCTCCAGCCAGACTCTCCTCAGCTCTGCCCGCGCTCCACGCGGCAGAGTTAACACTACCAAAGATCAAAACACTTTTGTTCTCCACACGACCTATCGATGTATTCGTTCGACAGCATAGTTTTCCCTAGGCAAGACCCAGCGTAAAATACAAATAATATTTACAAAACAAATCAATTATACATCGACATAGATGCATAAATATATATACAAATAGTAAAACAATTACAATATACAAAGACGCAGAAACGTCATATCTTCAGGTAACAAAATAAGGAAAAAAATTATAGTACAATAGATGGAAATATGAGGATATGCATTTCCGGCGTTACACGTGCCCCACATTGTCTGGGGATGTTCGTGTAACCTAAACTGACTCAGAAAATGTCCCAAAAAGAAAAAAAAACAGCGGAAATGAATATGCTCAAAACATCAAGAAATTTTAGCATTACGCTGATTAACCATAAACCAATTTTTAGACCATAATAATTGAGTGGAGACACTCATAATCTTATTCCACTCTGTCATCTTACACAAAAGAAAACAGGTTGACAACATGTTAAAATTCATAGAAAGCATAGAAAATGGTGTAGCTGTTCTAAAATCATCAAAATTCCTAACAGTATCAAGAAATGTAATTCTATTTACAAAATTAACCAGAGTACATGGTCATAAAAAACAGGTATATCGAAATATGCAAATTAATAATTAATTACATAGAATACACATTTTATATAACCTTTTCATAATTTATATTCTAATCATGAGAGTCTACTTAACGCTAAACAAGAAAATAATATACAGCAGATCGAAAAAAATATTGACAGCAGAATTCTTTCATATCAACTGTCCTGGAAGAAAAACAACTCCGCCTTCCGTACCCGCAAGTACAAAGAATGCCGACAGCGGCACAAGAGCCGACAGCGGCACAAGCGCCGACAGCGGCTCCGCCTCGCAAGTATTGTTGCGCCCGCCTGTGCGGCACGCTTGATTTCACTCGCCTGTGTAACAGCATTTCCAGAACCTCCGTTTCACTGAATTCTTTCGGAAAACCTCACTCCAGAGTAATCTCAAGGAGTCCATTAATACTATCACAGTGGATAACTCAACACTGTCCATCATCATACGCATGTACTAGCCTGAAACTTAAAACAGCATCTAAGTACATCGGCAATGACTAGTAAATCACATATTTATGAAATCTTACAGCTAGTTTCAAAATCATATTTACATTCCTTAATCTTCTGTGACTCAGCTGAAAACTTAAAATAGCAGCTTGGATTTTTCGATTGATTAAGAGTCAGTTACTCTTAAATCAATTAATCAAAATTAATTACTTATTAATTACAACTTCTTTAATGTCCTCTTGGTCAAGCAAAAGCATGGCAATCTAGCAAACCTTAAATCTTACACTGTATATTTACATACTGTACAAATTACCCATTCTGTGGTATTAATCAATCCTAGGTTGGTACAATTTCAAGTCTACAATGTTCCGTATACCTAATAGTTTTCCAGAGCTTGGATACTCTAAGCAATAATCATTTGTGTGAGGTATACCAATGACTTTATATGGTCCATTATAAACAAACTTAAATTTAGAGATTTCATTGTCTATTTCGCTCGATTTCTCATGAGCTTTTACAAGTACTAAGTCTCCGATTGCAAACTTAGCAAAACGCGCTTTAGCGTCATGACGACGTATGCGAGCATCTGCTTTTAGCTTCATTATTTCTCGCAAACGATCTTTTTTCACACCAATACTAATGTCAATCCGTTTCTTCCACAAGTCCCGGTTTGTCTGAAAACACACTCTTATTCCTCATTATTACTTCA
The DNA here is from genome assembly GCF_023898315.1 of Schistocerca nitens. Taxonomy (NCBI): domain Eukaryota; kingdom Metazoa; phylum Arthropoda; class Insecta; order Orthoptera; family Acrididae; genus Schistocerca; species Schistocerca nitens. Next base: position 524,391,154 of record NC_064616.1, on the reverse strand, counting down.
TACAGGCCTCGTCTTTGTTCATGTGTTACGTTTGACACACCGTCTACAATAATTTCCAATTCACTTTCTACACTATTGTCAGTGCCGAGATTCCTCACATTACAGTAGTTCAAATTCATACCTACGTCAATAGCATCCGGCTGGTATTGCCCATGCACACCGTCTCCTGCCTCGTCAAAACTAACTACTATTGTTTTATCTTGTGACGTACATGTCAAAGTTTTGCTTTCGCAATTAATCACTGCACGGTACTTTAAAAGCCAATCTAACCTGAATATTACTTCCGTAGTTAAGTCTGGCACGACGACAAACTCTTGTTCAAATCGTGCCCCACATATCTCGAAGTGGACAAAAATCTGTTTTGTGACCGGTTTACTGGCCTTCCCAGTAGCACCGATAATTTTCACTCCTGTTACTGGCATAACCACGATACCAGGTCTGTCTTTCAGTAACTCAAATATTTTCCCAGATACAGCACTCAATTCTGCACCGGTGTCAATCAACACGTTTAACTGTAGGCCGTGCATATTAACAGACACTACTATCTGTCTACACTTGTCCTCGACTGTTTCTTTATTTTCCCACAGTAAATCCTCGTCTATATCCAGGTCATTCCAAAAAAAACCATCCGACATTGATCGTAAATCCGGCTTATCTGGCGGCTTTTTCAGTCTCTGTTCACATACAGTTTTAATTTCAACACGTTTGTCCTGAGGCTTAGTCTGTAGCTTCGCCTCCAATACCGAAACCTTTTCCTGTAACTCGTCAACTAGTGAGTGTTGCTTTGCTATCAATTCACTAATTGTCACCTTCGTTGATTCCTCTTTGGTCAGATGGATCTCATCTGCCAATCTATCTGGAGGAATGTACCCAGTAGTATCTGCAATTACTTCCTCTGGATCTGCGCAACCCACACTCCTACCGTCTGACCGTATAACGACAGCTCTAACCTCACACATGCTGTAATCTACGTGCTTTTCTACCAATCGTGTCCGGCTATCACTAAAATTTTCGTATTCTTTCTCCTTAATACTCTCGCAATGTTTAAACTGGAGGTTTGCGTCGGATGGGTCGGCTACTTCTACCACTATAACTTTCGGTAAGGTCTGCCGGTAAGCCGGCCGGAGTGGCCTTGCGGTTCTAGGCGCTACAGTCTGGAGCCGAGCGACCGCTACGGTCGCAGGTTCGAATCCTGCCTCGGGAATGGATGTGTGTGATGTCCTTAGGTTAGTTAGGTTTAATTAGTTCTAAGTTCTAGGCGACTGATGACCTCAGAAGTTAAGTCGCATATTGCTCAGAACCATTTGAACCATTTCTTCTGCCGGTTAGGGCCAGAACTTTGCGTTACTACTTCAACATCCAACTCCTCCGGGATGAAACACGACGAATCTTGCTTGTGCTCCCCATTAACATCAACTATTTCTGGTAAAGTCTGCCGGTTAGGGCCAGAACTTTCTATTACTTCACAAATACTATCTTCCTGTGGGACGAGACGCGGCAAATCATGCCCACGCTCCCTATAAACACTTCTCCCGCACAGGCCCCCATAATCTCTTAGTTCGTCGTATAAGCGACCGAACTGCCTTAACCAGACCTCATCACTCTCTGCATCCCCTCTCTCGATGACGGACGTGTTATCCGACATCTGATCTTCTCTCAACAATTGCGAATCATTCTTAAACTCGATCTCCCGTTCCGCTATGGGTGTTACAGCTGCCACTTTATAATCGTTTTCCGGAACACTACTTAAATTGTTCTCACTGACAGTGAACGCATTTTCTACTGCCGTGTCTACAGCTGATCTAGTACTTGTGGGCGCACTCCTTTCTCTTAACACTGGCACACTCTCCCGCTGTTGAATATTCCACACGGAATTTACATAATGACGACGCATGGGTTTTCTCCTGATATTGGGCCTCCAAAATTTCTCCACGCCCGGTCGGCCCCTCACCGGCGCGGCTAATGGTTTCCCTGTCTCGTCCCAGCAGATACGCTCCCCGGATGCTGCTGAGGCGGCTTATCACACCCTCTGGCGTTATTACTATTCTGCGAAGCCCGTATCACGCTAGTATGATACTGGTTTCCGTCATTCCTGTTATTATTTGCATTGTACCGATTGTCATTACGGCCCGAACCTCTATTGTTATTGCTGCCAAGATTGCGGTATGCATTATTCCCAAAGTTATCGTTGTTGTGGTTGCTGTGGTACCCGTTGTTGTTACCACGGCCTTTACCACTGTCGCGATTATTGCGCCAGTTGTCCTCGTCCTCAACTCTTTCCAGGAAATCATTGATTGTCCTGTAATTGCTTCCTACGTAGCGTTTTGTATCATCTGGAAGCTTCTTGTAGAGTTCCCACACTATTTCGGATTCCGTGCGGCGATCACGCAAATATTCCAACTTGTGGATCCAGCCCTCACAAAACTCCTTCATCGAGCCACGCGAATTCGCATCGAAAGGCCTCGATACGACAAATTCGCGCCAGACACTTTGTTGTTTTTGCTCTGACCAGTATTCAGCCAGAAACAAATTTTTAAACTCGTCAAAAGCCAGGTTCGTAATGTTGAGGTTTAGGCCCCAACGCTTGGCATCACCAGCCAACACGTCAATAACCGCATTAAATTTTCTCTCATTAGTCCATGATCTGGGGAAAACTCTTTCACAATTTTTAATGAAATCCGTCGCGTGGTTACCGCCTGTTTTCAAGGGGTCGAACCGCTCCTCTTTCGTCAACAATTCCGAACTATGTGCACAGATTGGCACATAGCTCTGTTTTTCGTCAAGTTTCTTTTCTAATGCCGACACTCTCGTAATTACTTGGCAAGTGGTTGTCGCAAGCGTTTCTACTTCCCTTTTTTTCTCTTCGCAGGTATTAGCCTGCTTCCTCAATTTGGTATCTACTTCGGATACTAAAGCCTTTAAAGTTTCCACCTTCTTTTGATCCTCTTTTTCCACTAATTGAATTTGTTCCGTCACCTTATTCTCGATGATCGGAGCAACTGCTTCTCCTACGCTTTTCTCGATTCTGCTAATTTCGGAATAAAAACGGGTATTTATGCTCGCAATTTCCGCCTGAACGCCTATCATTTCCTGTTTAAGATTACCGATTTCGGTATTAATCACAACAATATCTTCTTTGATTTTATCAACTTTTGTGTTAACATCTCCAACATTGTTGTTAACAATATTAATAGCTTTGTACTGATTGTCTAGCTTCCGTTCAGTTTTTTTAGACTGAGCTTCTTGCTTGGCAGACTGAGCTTTTTGCTTGGCAGCCTGAGCTTTAATTTCTGCCGATTGACTCTTGATTTCGTTAATCAAAACATTCAATAAATCAGTTAAATTCCCGAAAACTACCGGTTTTACTTCCGTAGCTGGTTCCTCTATATATGTCCCCCCGTATTCGTCATCAAGGGATTCAGATTTGATTTTCACTTCCGATTCCGAAACATTTTCTAAAGTTTGGAATTCCATTTCTACTCTTTGTTGCGTTTCGGCGGTCCTGTCTTTCATGCTAGCCGCCTGCCCCTGAACAATGGGTACCGCGGTGCGCGTTTCCCACTGTTCGACCTATTGTTCCATATCCAAGTCTACCAAATTTTGGTAATTGTTGCCTTCACTCATTTTAATAATTTTCAATATAAATCACAAATCTCAAATCTAATTAGGATTCCTCCCACTACTTAATCTCGCTGACGTAACGACCTGTTCGTAACCAATACTTTGTTACGAGATTTGCACCATACAAAATTCCTGTCCAGAACAACCTCAAATCTGAAGTTTGTCCTATCACCAGGTCGCCATGTGTAACCTCCTCCTCAATTATCGACCTTAATGACAGTGAAAAATTAAACCGCGAATACCTAATGGAAATTTGGGAAAAAAGCAATCGTCACCGAAGTTAATCTGTCGGTAAAGAGGGAGGAAAGGGTTACATCTAAATGAAAGGAAAAATGCAAATGAAGCTGGTGGAAATTAATTTTGAAAAGGGGTAAAGTTAATAAAGAAAGTAAATGTGCGGCCGTTACGTTAACAATTAACTAGCGGTAATTAGATATTCGAGATTTGGGGAAAATTACGGTCGCCAGTCCTATGGACAATATACTATAGTTACTGGAAAAGAAAGGTTATTGCACATATAATTAGCACTAGAAGCGTGGCAACTGAAGGTTGACACGTGTGGTGTGAAAACTGAAAGTTTGTCAGAAGTAATAAATTTCGCTACACTCTGACTTCATTTAGCAAAAGAATTAATAAAACCAGAAAAATTGAAAGTTAATTTAGTCACTGAAATTAATAGTGAGCTTTGTTTTTGAAGCACATCGAAATTCAGTAAAATACGGTTAGTCTTGGGGTACCTCAACAATCATTTCAAAAGCTACTTGAATCTACGCAATTTAGAAATAAGAGATTTAACTTTGAACTTGAATTAAAGGATTCTGAGCAATTAACAATAGTAAAATTTAGTACGTACCAAGCTGAGCTGCATTCACAGGTAAGCTAAAATATGGTAACAAAACTCGCACTCTTAATTTGTGCTTGCGTAATCAAAATACTGTAGCCAGCTATGAATACATCAACTGAACTTTGAAATTAAAGCAGTGAAATGGAATGATATTACTTCAACGCTGGCGTCTGAATTTCAACGACACTCGGGTTCATTTCGGAAAAGGAAGGGACCCTGCTTGGTAATGCAATTGGGACAATGAGCAACAAAGGTTCATGCTAAGTTGCTGTAATTGTGGTTATGAAAATGGAACAGTTTGAAAAGCTGAGGTCTGCCATACAGTTCTAAAACTTTACGTGCCACCAGGCTTCCTTGTTGGTTGATTGAAGGTTTGAAGTCGTCGATCGAGGAGGTGGCGACAGTCACTCATTGTCGGCCGTCGCTGTTGCAGAAGCTGGATGTTGGCGCGCCTTCTTCTCGACACGGTCTCCATCCGAAACGGGCTCTTGATGTGTGCCAGCTAACGCTTCCCGTCCACGACACCATGTCAGAAACTAACATAGCAAGTCGAGCGCAATTACATGCTGCCAAACCCCGAAAGCGCGGCAACTCGCGGGAGCGTCACACAACACACCTCCACTGCAATCCTCCAGCCAGACTCTCCTCTGCTCTGCCCGCGCTCCACGCGGCAGAGTTAACACTACCAAAGATCCTAAACACTTTTGTTCTCCACACGACCTATCGATGTATTCGTTCGACAGCATAGTTTTCCCTAGGCAAGACCCAGCGTAAAATACAAATAATATTTACAAAACAAATCAATTATACATCGACATACACTCCTGGAAATTGAAATAAGAACACCGTGAATTCATTGTCCCAGGAAGGGGAAACTTTATTGACACATTCCTGGGGTCAGATACATCACATGATCACACTGACAGAACCACAGGCACATAGACACAGGCAACAGAGAATGCACAATGTCGGCACTAGTACAGTGTATATCCACCTTTCGCAGCAATGCAGGCTGCTATTCTCCCATGGAGACGATCGTAGAGGTGCTGGATGTAGTCTTGTGGAACGGCTTGCCTTGCCATTTCCACCTGGCGCCTCAGTTGGACCAGCGTTCGTGGTGGACGTGGAGACCGCGTGAGACGACGCTTCATCCAGTCCCAAACATGCTCAATGGGGGACAGATCCGGAGATCTTGCTGGCCAGGGTAGTTGACTTACACCTTCTAGAGCACGTTGGGTGGCACGGGATACATGCGGACGTGCATTGTCCTGTTGGAACAGCAAGTTCCCTTGCCGGTCTAGGAATGGTAGAACGATGGGTTCGATGACGGTTTGGATGTACCGTGCACTATTCAGTGTCCCCTCGACGATCACCAGTGGTGTACGGCCAGTGTAGGAGATCGCTCCCCACACCATGATGCCGGGTGTTGGCCCTGTGTGCCTCGGTCGTATGCTGTCCTGATTGTGGCGCTCACCTGCACGGCGCCAAACACGCATACGACCATCATTGGCACCAAGGCAGAAGCGACTCTCATCGCTGAAGACGACACGTCTCCATTCGTCCATCCATTCACGCCTGTCGCGACACCACTGGAGGCGGGCTGCACGATGTTGGGGCGTGAGCGGAAGACGGCCTAACGGTGTGCAGGACCGTAGCCCAGCTTCATGGAGACGGTTGCGAATGGTCCTCGCCGATACCCCAGGAGCAACAGTGTCCCTAATTCGCTGGGAAGTGGCGGTGCGGTCCCCTACGGCACTGCGTAGGATCCTACGGTCTTGGCGTGCATCCGTGCGTCGCTGCGGTCCGGTCCCAGGTCGACGGGCACGTGCACCTTCCGCCGAGCACTGGCGACAATATCGATGTACTGTGGAGACCTCACGCCCCACGTGTTGAGCAATTCGGCGGTACGTCCACCCGGCCTCCCGCATGCCCACTATACGCCCTCGCTCAAAGTCCGTCAACTGCACATACGGTTCACGTCCACGCTGTCGCGGCATGCTACCAGTGGTCAAGACTGCGATGGAGCTCCGTATGCCACGGCAAACTGTCTGACACTGACGGCGGCGGTGCACAAATGCTGCGCAGCTAGCGCCATTCGATGGCCAACACCGCGGTTCCTGGTGTGTCCGCTGTGCCGTGCGTGTGATCATTGCTTGTACAGCCCTCTCGCAGTGTCCGGAGCAAGTATGGTGGGTCTGACACACCGGTGTCAATGTGTTCTTTTTTCCATTTCCAGGAGTGTAGATGCATAAATATATATACAAATAGTAAAACAATTACAATATACAAAGACGCAGAAACGTCATATCTTCAGGTAACAAAATAAGGAAAAAAAAATTATAGTACAATAGATGGAAATAGGAGGATATACATTTCCGGCGTTACAAACTGTCTGCATTCCTGGGAGACCTACAGTAAAATATAGATTGACACTTTCACCGTTTAAGAAGTTCAAATCTTCTTTACCCATACATGAAGAACGTGATGATACAATCATATTGTCGCTTCCATCTGAAACAGTACCGACTCCCCGTACGGTGTAGATACTTTCGATTCCTTGATTGTCAAAAACCTCTAGTTTGGAGGAAGCTCAGAAAGCTGTGTGGTGGGCTTTAGATGGCTAGTCCCACTCGTTATGATATTAAGCTTCTCCAAAGGAGAATGCTTGTCTTGAAATATGACACACATTCTCTCACTGCAATGGAGACAGGTGTAACTGCACTAAAGAAAAGCAGTTGTGTGTACTTTACCTTCAGAAAAATAGAGCCACGTCAAACTCGTGTGTACACCGCCCTATTGCCGTCCATCAGAGGATGGATTCACAGTAGGAAATAAGTAGCTTGGCATATGAGACAAACAAAACTTCATCTGTCGACATTCGGTTGGTCGAACTTCCCTCTCATGTTCATCTGTCGACTGATTACTTGGTTCACTACATTTTTTATATATTATTTGCTGGCCTCTCCAATATTCCTTTGTGTATACAAAACCACCAAATGGACTGTATGCCATTCGGAAAATTGGGAAACATACCAGTTACGTGTCAGTAACCTGACTCTATAACCATTACATATTGCATTCTAGCATCTACATGTAATTTAGCTTCTTTTTTCTCAAGATCGGATGAAAACCCATACTTTCCAAGTGGGAAGTCTCTCTGCTCGTAGGGCCATTTTCTAGGATGGCCTATGGTTGTGCGTCAGAGCAGAACTTTGAGGTTGTTGCTGGTGGATGGATAGAATGAAAGATACCATTATACATGAAAATGCTGATAAAACAGCTGATGCTGTGCAGCTGGCAGTGTGGGACTGAGGCGTAGCGATGCACAGACAGTTCCACGTAGTCGCTGCATTTGCGTTTTCTGTGTAGGTGAGAGGCGACTTGAAGCAGCCGACAGCGTGCTTATTGCAGCTAGGAACCGAGAAATTCAACGTATTACTAGCACCGTGCAGACTCAGTACTACGTAGTTGTAGCGTTCGCGCTTTCCGTGGAAGCGAGAATGGGTTCTAGCTCACACATTCATGCACGAACTGCGCGCTCACCCGAACGTCCTGCTGAGTACCCAGAACCCCGACGTGCCTGCGCGATTGCTTACACCCGCCCTCTGTTGACAGAGTAATGTGGTACAGAGAGCCGACAGTTATTGCATACAAGTTCACACAAGCAGTTTTTATTTGCTTGTTGTATGTAGCCACTCTTCTCCATTGTAGGTCACTGTCCAGGTATTTGTTTCAAAAAATTAAAAATTTAATGTTTTTCGAACGCAGTGGCGACGTCACACACACACACACACACACACACACACACACACACACACACACACACACACACACACACACACACCTATGGTTGCTAATAGTATTGCCTGTTACCTAAATGCCATCTTCATATAGGTAGGAAACATGGGCTACTACCCAGCACATACACACTGAAGTGCCTAAGAATCTGGTACACCTGCCTAATGTCGTGTAGGGCCCTCGCGAGCACGCAGAAGTGCCACAACACGACTTGGCATGGACTCGAATAATGTCTGAAGTAGTGTTGGAGGGAAATGACACCACGAATCCTGCAGAGCTGTCCATAAATCCGTAAGAGTAGGAGGGGATGCAGATCTCTTCTAAACAGCACGTTGCAAGGTTTCCCGGATATGATCAATAATATTCATCTCTGGGTAATTTGTGGCCAACAAAAGTATTTAAACTCGGAAGAGTGTCCCTGGAGCCACTCTGTAGCAATTCTGGACGTGTGGGGTGTCGCATTGTCCTGCTGGAATTGCCCAAATCCGTCGGTACGCACAATGGATATGAATGGGTGTTGGTGATCAGACAGGATACTTACGTACGTGTCACCTGTCAAGAGTCGTATCTAGTTGTATCAGGGTCCCATACCACTCCAACTGCACACGCTCCACACCATTACAAGGCCTCCACCGGCTTGAATACTCCTCTGCTGACATGCAGGGTCCATGGGTTCGTGAAGTAGTCTCCATTCTTGTACATGCCTATCCGCTCGATACAATTTGAAACGAGACTCGTCCGATCAGGCAACATATTTCCAGTCATCAACATTCAAATGTCGGTGTTGACGGGCCCAGGTGAGGTGTAAAGCTTTGTGTCGTGCAGTCATCAAGGGTACACGAGTGGGTTTTCGGCTCCGAAAGCCCATATCGACGATGTTTCGTTGAATGGTTCGCACGCTGACACATGTTGATGGCCCAGCACTGAAATCTGTAGCAATTTGCGGAAGGGTTCAATTTTGTCACGTTGAACGAGTCTCTTCAGTCGTCGTTGGTTCAGTTCTTCCAGGATCTTTTTCCGGTCTCTACGATGGCGGAGATCTTATGTTTTATCGTATTCCTGATATCCACGGCACACTGGTGAAATGGTCGTACGGAAAAATCCTCACTTCATCGCTACCTCGAGGATGCTGTGTCCCATCATTCGTGCGTCGACAATAACACCACGTTCAGACTCACTTAAATTTTGATAAGCTGCCATTGTAGCAGCAGCAACCGATCTAACAACTGCGCCAGACACTGGTCTTCTATAGGCGTTGCCGACCGCATCGCCGTATTCTGCGTGCTTACGTATCTCTGTATATGAATACATGTTGATATACCAGTTTCTTTAGCGCTTCAGTGTAGATAAGAGGCTTTACTAACAATTTTGGCAAGTGGCATTTTTACTTTTGTATGAAAAGGTGTATAGGCCAACTGCTAGCAGTATAAGATATTGTCAAGTGGCTTTGGACTGGTTTGGAGGTTCAGTTAAATAATGACGTTGCGATTACAAAGTTATGCACTTCTTCGAAAATGACGAAATAATGTCATGTTCCTTAGTTTAATATAAGCCTCCAGTTGCTGTAAATAGCAATAATGTTAACTGCAGAATAGTTAAGATTGTCTTACATCTTTATTTTACACTCACATCCAATAATTACACACTGAAATTTTATAAAATTATATTCCACTTCATCTACACTTTACTGCTTTTCTCGAAGTATATGCATATACTCGGGTACTACACTGTTGCATAATTTCCGTGTCGAACTTTACGAAACTATTTTTCCATAAAAAACGGATCGTTCTGGCTGGATATTATCTCAGCAACAATTCGTAGGTGCTGGGAGCTAGGTGGCTGGCTCTCGAGGTGTTTGAGCGTGAGACGTGATAACTGAGACAGACGACTGCAGCGCTTGGATCATAAAATTTTGTAAAATATAGATTGTAGCGATGAGTCGTCCTTCCAAATTTCAGTTAATTCACGTTGTTATGAAAAACGCGCGGTTCTGGGAATTGATTGAAGATTTGTTGCTGGGAAGGGGTGCAAGTTTTGACCCAGGGGGAACGAGGTAACAGCTGCCGTCTCGCCAATATGAAGCAGCAGCCATTTGCATCATACTATATGAGTGCGATAGCTTTCTGAATGGAAGGTAACCTGATGAGGGTTATAAAATTTTACTGGCACATACTGTCACAGTTCTCTATCATTAGGTGTTTTAAAAGTCAAAAGCTGATAGCCTCTCTCCCATATTTAGAATTTTCGTAGGCGACGTAAATTAGTAGCCCGGCATCGAGATCTGTTCGCATTCACATACGAACACGCTTGCAGCAACACACATACTGATCTTGACTGACCGAAACGTGTAAAATACTGGTTGCAAAGCCGACACTTAACACTTAACATCAGTTTCGGAACCACGTCAGTCTGTCTTAATATTTATGTGACTGAGAGTCGCAACTATATTACATCATTGCCCAAAAAAGCCACACCTAATCAATTTGCAGTGTTTTCGATGCCCGTGATCCGCTTAACTGGATGCTTCTGGTATTTGGGTATTCCTGTGTTTTTATCGGGCATGGAGCCTTCCTCCGAGAACTTCTCCTGGTGAATGACCAGAAAGTTCTTTTATGACTGCTGTAAGGCGTCGAACAATCAGTAAATGTAAACTGAAATATTTAAAACTATAGACGTACAGTCATAGATTTACAACTAATTATAGGCCCAGATGGCTTTTTCTAAGTATTGCTTGCGAACTGTTTACACAGAAAGTTCACTTACAATAAAGTAGGCTGATATACTGCAATTTTGGAAATGAGTTCAGCTGGATATCTGTCGAGAGACCTTTAATATAAAGCTTCTGTGTCATATTTGTTGTAGGTAGCGTAGTTTATCAAGGCTGTATGCAGAAAAACACCAACGTAGCGCGCCGAACACGATGCTCTCTGTGAATGTGCTTATAGTCTGTTCTAAATTACTTGTGGATTGACAGTTCAGCAGAAACACGTGGAGTTGCGAAGCTGTGTCGCCAAATCCCACACGTAATCTAGCATTTCATTCAGATTGCTCAAACTCGCAAACTACTCACTTTATAAATATGGAAATTACATCAACGTGTTCCGGAAGAGCTGCACTATTTTAGTGTTATCTGCGGCAGGAAGTTTTATACTGACAGTTTACGAAAATGCATTTTCTGACGACGTTACCGAATTTTCGACATGCGGTAAACTTTTTTGTTACTGAAGTTAGATGAAAACATAAAGGGAATCTAATCTCAAGAACACATCAGATTTTAGTATACTCGAAACCGGAATTCTGTCAGAGTTTTATAACATGAAATAATTTCAGTTAAATATGATGCGCAGTGATCCGCTAGTGCGTCATGTGCTAAGCAGTCGCCTGTATGGTTTCGTTACGAGAAAGGGCTTGCTAGATTACAACTAACCTATTATTAATTTTTGTGATACACCTGCTTACTTATAACATAATTTAAAATAGAAGTTTTGATGTTTATCGCGTTCAGAAAACGTATCTTAAATAGTCCCACCGATATTGCAGCAGTTTTATTGTAGTATTTAGTTTGTGCAAAATAGACATAATTCCCAAGATGATCTTCATTTGGAGTTAGCTGCAGATAAGGCATGCTTATTAAAATGTCAAAACTTACGAAAATATTATTTCGTTACGTAGCAACTTACCTCTGTAAATTGCGCACTCAAACATGTAGCTGAATACGCCTGTACTTAATTTCTGTTGTGACAGTGTTTAAAAATTCCACTGATATCACTCTCGCTGCTATGACAGCTGTTTGATGTATCACTGTAACTGTCACTGTTGTTCTATAGATGATTGCCAACCTTCTCCCAGTCTTCAGAGATCAAATTCCTAACAACTACTGTTGTGGGTGTTTAAACTGCAAAAATGGTAAATTTACTATTATTCCTGGCAACGTAACCTTTTAGTGTGGACCCATATTATAGCTCGGTTGGGTTGAAATGACAGTAATAAGGTGTTGGCCAAATGATTGGATGCTCATATTTTTCTGCGATTAGTTTGGCCTAGGTGGAGGTAGCGTAGATCGTCGAGGGTGAAAACGGCACTTGAAAATAAGATGCACGCTCTTAACAAGTTTGAGGCTGTCATCTTACATCGCTTCGTAAATATTCGATGGCGTATATTGAGATGTGAAAAGTTTTACTGAGCCGTGGTCACAATCAGTACCGATGAAATGCGAGCTAAGTGGTTAAACGTAGTCCCATATCACCAAGGAAATATTGATAGAAACGAAGAGTGGAACACGTGCAGGACCACGTGATATTAGCGGCGAGGCGTGGCATAGCGACGGCTTGCGTTATCTGCCACATTATGTGACCGGCTGGGTGATGGCCCAGGTGACGCTCAGTATGATGGTGGCATGTGTTTTCAACTGTCGTGTTTACGTCTTCTAATCCTCATGACGTAAAGACACCGTTTTGATTCCTTTAACACGATTTGGCGAAAAGAAGGATGCATGTTGACTGAAACTACTGATAACAAAGTTAGCACCACGCTTCAGAATTCCTTCGATGTCTTCTTTTAATCGAAACGGGTGTGGGACAAAACAAACAAGGATGCATCACACTCGTCTTCTATTCGCGGTCTCCATTTAAGATGGTACACACTTTCCAAAAAAGAAGTTCACTCAATTAACAGAAGTCGAGCATTCGCCGTCCGTGCTACTATCCTTACGTGCTCGATGCATTTCATGCTGCTTTGCAACGTTGCAATTATAGAAATTTAATCGACGCGAGTGTGTTAAACAGCATACTACTCTGTATTCGGTTTTTCTTCCTACTCATCCTCATTAAGTTACATTTAGAGGACGGCTGGTCACTGCGTGGCCGGCCGGGGTGACCGAGCGGTTCTAGGCGCTTCAGCCTGGAACTGCGCGACCGCTACGGTCGCAGGTTCGAATCCTGCCTCGGATATGGATGTGTGGTGTCCTTAGGGTAGTTAGGTTTAAGTGTTTTAAGTTCTAGGGGACTGATGACCTCAGAAGATAAGTCCCATAGTGTGCAGAGCCATTTGAACCATTTTGAGGCACTCCGTGGCAAACTTCAAGCGGGCTGAGTGTACTGGCCGTGTGTGGGCCACGGTTCGACCTGTGTCGGCTTAGCTTGCTCCTTCCCGGAAGTACTAGATAAAGTTCGCTCATTCGCTGTTTGTCCGTGGTATGGTGGACATTCACAAGTCCAGTGGTTACTAGCACAAAAGGAGGCGATCTAGTGATCTATCGTCACTAGCCTTTAAAACTGAGTGGGAAAGAGAGAATAGGGGGATGGGAATTCTCAGCATCTATTATGCAGTCACACAAGCGAAAGATACTGCAAGTTTGTTATGGAACGTTATTACAATACCATGCAGAAACAATTTAAATCTGTAGTTGAAAATTAAAGAGCAAAGAAGATTGTTAGTTCTGTACAACAAAAAGCACTTTGTGCGAAATTTGTAGGCATGCAGCAAGCGAAGAAACTTGTGATTTGAATAGTTAAATTTCTGAAGGCATATCCTTTACGCCTCTCCCGATTGCAACAATTTTCGACGAAACTGAACAAAGTGCACGGAGACTTTATAGATTACTGAAAAGTACGTCGGTTAAGTCAAAGTGCGTGCCTGGAACGGTTTTCCGATTTAAAACTCGCTGTTGCTGACTTTATGAAGGAAAAGGTAGTGCTGGAACGTAAATTAGAACATCCGGAATGGATTACATACCTCGCATTTTAAGTGGACTTGACTGCACACTGCCCGCAGTAAGGCATTATAAGGTTGGGAACATAACCTTTCTCATTTGATCGGGATGCATTTAAAAAGAAAGTTGCATTGTAGAAGGGACAAATACTGACAAGACACACTGTTCATTTCTCGAAGCTCACTGTCTTTAAAGAAAATTCTAAGTTTGAAGAATTGATCGTGGCCTTGAAAGAATTTCCTAAGCGTTTTGAAGACACTGACACTCTTAAATCTGCTTTAGAGCTGTTTTCGAAAGCGTTTGGTGCTTCAGTGGGAAGCGCACCTGTGCATGTGCTGATATAACTGACTGATCCGCAAGGTAATTTATTTTTCAATGACAAATCCTTTTACGTAAAAACTGTCCAGGGCGTCTACATTGATATCGTCAGGTAGTGTTTCCAAGTTTCCATAATAATGTTGCAAAAAAGCTACAATTTTTCGATTGATGTAGTCAGGTAAAAGAACCTTTGTCGACTGTGAAACTATTTAGTCACGATTATATGACAGCCTGAGTGAATTTGTTTGCGTCGGTCCGTATGCCGACAGTTGGTGCCAGGTTAAAATTTTGTTACGTCCTCAATGTGCAAAAAATAATTAAGTAATACTGAATTTTTTTTTGTGACCTACAGGGCGTTTCAGCTGCCCTTTCCTATTGGTTTTCTGCAGCCCACAATGTTTTCAAAAACCACGAACGAAATTTTCATACCATCTCGCTCACTATGCACATACTATCAGTACTCCAGAAAAAATAAACATGACCCTCTGTAGGAAACTTAATGTAGTTAAATTTTGTACTGGGTTACCTTTCCGATGGAGGCCAGAGTTTTCGGGTTATTCAAGAAAAAATGCGTTTGAAGGTCACTTTTGTAAGTTGTTCTTGGATAATTCGAAAATTATGGTCTCTAGCGAAAACATAAATCAGTAAAAAATTTAAGTGCATGAAATTTCCTATAAAAAGGTGATGTCCATTTTTTTGTGCAAGACTAATAGTTTGCGCGTAGTGAGGAAGAGAATATGAAAATCACGCGTGTGGTATTTGTAGGTGTTGCAGGATGCATAAAACCCACAGGAAAGGGGCAACTGAATCACCCTGTATGTTTTGAAAAAGGTGAAATATAAAACCAAGTCTTATGCAATACTACTGCACTCCCAGGGCATTCGCAGTTTTTCCCGCTTCTCTCTCCTCGAGCTCAGACAGCATGGTATAGTGGTGGGGAATGTGTGCAGCGAGGCTGAGCGCTAGGACGCTCGTGCCAGGGCACGGAGTGTGAGCCGAATTCTTGGCCGCCCCTGATTTAGAGCAAGCTACCATTCATCACACTAACTAGAAATTTTGTCAACCGCAGTCACTCAATGACCACATCATGGCGTCATCAGCAAACAGCTACAGATTGCTGCTCACCTTGTCAGTCAGATCATTTATGTGTACAGAAATTAACAGCAGTCCTATCACACCTTCCTGGGGTACTCCTGATGGTTCCTGACGTAACAGGTACACTTCATTCACAGTGTGATCAGTGTGTTCTGTCAGTGTACAGCGCTTCTATACACCGCAAGCCAGGCTGTGATATGTGGCGGAGGGTATTTTGTGAACCACTGTCATTCCCCACTTTTCCTATTCCATTCGCGAATTGTTCGCCAGAAGAACGATTTTTGGTAAACCTCTGTGTGAGCTCTAATCTCGCTAATTTTACCTTTATGGTCTTTAAGAGAGATGAACGAAGCGGGAAGCAGTATACTGATTCACTCTTATAGGAATGTATGCCCTCAAAAGTTTAACAATAAATGACACCGTGCTGCAGAATGTCTCTCGTGCAGCGTCTGCCAGTGGGTTGGTTGATCATCACTGTGACGCTTTCCTACGTACCAACTGAACCTCTAAAGAAACATGTCACTCTTCTCTGTCAGTAATATCTCGTAAGGAAATCCTAGATATTTTATGGATGTGACTGCGTCCACTGATTGTTTTGCAGTCGTGTAATCATGAAGTAATGGCCCCAACTGTCTGTTTCGCGGTAAATTCAGCCAAAAATATAACACTTGCGTAACTTAATTATAGGAATCATAACAGTAAAAAATAAATCGTGGTCTCGAGATGAGTATATAAACTATTATTACACCCCAGTAGACAAAATTACAAAATGACATTAGGAGTACATATAAGAAAATATAGGTAATGGCCTAGCCAGCAGACATAAATAAAAATCGGAGTGCATACAGCAAATTACCTATCTATTCGAAATAATATTTGAACCTAGGTGGCTGACTGTGGAACGGAGATGTTTCTTCAACAGTAGTTAGTAAAGCAACACCTCATCTTGGCGTGCTGGCATGACAAGTCGATATTTCTCGCTATAACCAATGGTGCAAAAACATAGCCAGTCCATGCTACTCACGGTTAGACGGAACCAACTAGGGAATTGGGTTAGATAGAGCAGCAATCAGTCGTAGAATTACGTTGCTTTAATATGACATTTATAGTCACAACGCAGATCAGATTTCGACCTGTGTCAGGTCATTATCAACAGTTGTAACAGTTGTTCGTGCTCAAGTGGATGCTTACACAGTTCAACCATTACTCAACTAGAGAATTTCAAGTTAATGATCACACGATCGACTTAGTAGTAGATGCACTGCAGTTTGTAACATTCTGGACATAGATACGTCCGTCTGTTATCGATAATAATTATGTGACCAGCCTGGATGTATATATAGATGTAGGAGGTAGGCCTATGACCTCACCACGCTTGCACAGAATGGAAATACGTCCAAATTACTTTCCAGAAAAAATGCCTCAATATAGTTAGTTGAAATCGTGCTGGGATGACTGTGGCTTAAGTACGAGCATAGCACGCTGGAGGCAAGGTGAGCTTCCTTAGATGAGTGGCGTTTCCTATTAACCAGCGACCAGATGAGATAAATGAAGCGGGGTACTTTGACACCGGTAATGGTGATCACACAGGGTGTTTTCATTGTGACAGAGGTTTGAAGCATTGGCATGAAGTGAATGATTTATGGGCAGCACAGACTATGTTGTTCTCCAAGTGTATCTTTCTGAGTCGTGTAAATGCGCTGATTTTGTGGATACTATCTGTCGAACGAAAAATACGATAATTACAGCAAAAGATGTATTAAATATTGAACTTGAGGGAAACAGACCGAACAAAGCAGTATCATCTGAAC
Source organism: Schistocerca nitens (assembly GCF_023898315.1). Lineage (NCBI taxonomy): Eukaryota > Metazoa > Arthropoda > Insecta > Orthoptera > Acrididae > Schistocerca > Schistocerca nitens. The sequence continues at coordinate 524,373,957 of NC_064616.1, read as the reverse complement.
AGCATATGGTCGAGGGTACTCGCCTGTGTAAAATTTGTTTTCAGGACGAAGTGGGTGCAATGTTCTCTTCATGTGGACTGTGATATTTCCGCCGGGGGCCAGTTCGATGACTTACAGTGCAAACACTGGAGCCACACATCGCGAAGAGCCTGGTGGACAATAAGAAGCGTGCCAAAATCTGGTGAACCCCTTCACCCTCTAGGACGGAGCGTCAAGAATGCGCACCCGAAGACATGTGAATTCTTCTGGCTCGGCAGCAACCGTTTAACCTGCCATAGAAATCAAGAAGGTGTCGATAGTTCCAGCACCCATTTAGGCACTGGAAGGAGCGTACACAAAGCGCCAAGAATTCGCACAGAGAGGCATATGAAAGAAGGGAGCCTATTTAAAGAGTTGTTTTCTGGCCAGTAAGGTTGGTCCTTGTATATAATCGACGCCAGCAGACTCTGAGACAAAGCACAAACATGAGTCTGTCCAGGACTCACGCAGAGATAGCGGTTACAAATAAGTGTTGTGTGGCTAATGTTATAACACGTTAGGAACGCGGAAATAAATCGGAAGAACGTGCCACCAAAGCTGGTGAAATACTGAGAAATATGCCCGTTCCAGAGTCACGCACGAGCTCACGCAACGTAGAGAAATTCCACCACGCACTGGGAGGCGAGCTCATGAAACGACGATCAGTCATTGGGTGGCATTGCAAATTTAGTATGCTAATAACAACGTCGAGAGGAGGAAAATTTAGAGAACTCGTGGAGCTGAGAGATGGCTCATGAGGAGAAGGCCGTCAGTGAGACAGCTCAGAAGCAAGAGGACGCGGAGGCTCCTCCTCCATCGCCGACATCCTCCTTCTGGCACCGCAATAACGCAGAGACCAAACTTGGGCCTCACCGGTGTAGCCGCTGGTCGCTAATGAAAGCTGCGACTCGCCGCCGCCGCTAAGAGGCGACACGGCGTCCCGACACAGCGCCACCGACAGCACTTCCCGACGAATGATCTCGAATAATGATGACATGATTATTTCCTTCTGCTTCACCTTAATAACTGAGTTCTGTCCAGGCCCAGTAAAATAGGCCATAAGATTTGTGATTTTTGGGCCGGCCGAAGTGGCCGTGCAGTTCTAGGCGCTACAGTGTGGAACCGAGCGACCACTACGGTCGCAGGTTCGAATCCTGCCTCGGGCATGGATGTGTGTGATGTCCTTAGGTTAGTTAGTTAGTTCTAAGTTCTAGGCGAATGATGACCTCAGAAGTTAAGTCGCATAGTTCAAAAATGGCTCTGAGCACTATGGGACTCAACTGCTGTGGTCATAAGTCCCCTAGAACTTAGAGCTACTTAAACCTAACTAACCTAAGGACATCACACACATCCATGCCCGAGGCAGGATTCGAACCTGCGACCGTAGCAGTCGCACGGTTCCGGACTGCGCGCCTAGAACCGCGAGACCACCGCGGCCGGCTAAGTCGCATAGTGCTCAGAGCCATTTTTGTGATTTTTGTTTTGCTTTGTGTGCAAAAGTTACTGAAATAAATGCAGTCATTTCATGTTTTATTCGTCTAAAGTCTATTCCATTCGCTTATCAGTTCCCTAATCTCATAGCCTTATATGTTCCATTTCATTTAATTACTAATATCACTGAAGTTTAAGCTCCGAACGTAGGACAATCTCCTTAGTCATCTACATGGCTCGTTCAAATGGCTCTGAGCACTATGGGACTTAATATCTGAGGTCATCAGTCCCCTAGAACTTAGAACTACTTAAACCTAACCAAACTAAGGACATCACACACATCCAGGCCCGAGGCAGGATTCGAACCGGCGACCGTAGAGGTCGCGCGGTTCCAGACTGTAATGCCTAGAACCACTAGACCACCCCGGCCGGCCAAGTTCATGTCTATTAAACAGCACTGTTATTTTCTGAATCATACACAACGACGTACAAAATATGCGGTCCACACCTGATTTGGAAATTTATGTTAGCAAGGTGAGGTAAACTGGTAAGCTCGCTTGAAGAGTATTTTAACGGCGGCTTTATGCGATGTGCTTAGCGCGAAGATTCAAATGGTTCAAATGGATCTGAGCACTATGCGACTTAACTTCTGAGGTCAGCAGTCGCCTAGAACATAGAACTAATTAAAGCTAACTAACCTAAGGACATCACACTCATCCATGCCCGAGGCAGGATTCGAACTTGCGAACGTAGCGGTCGCTCGGTTCCAGACTGTAGCGCCTAGAACCGCACGGCCACTTCGGCCGGCTTAGCGCGAAGGCTGAGGACTGTCTGGGCCGCATTCGCACAAAAAAAAAGAAAAAAACGCACGTGGCGTGTACATATGCACTATGCTAGATGCTTCTGCACGTAGTCCACTAATAAATATATTTTTTTCAACAAAACATTGTATTTATTTATTCACTTGCTGTTTTCCGCTTCCTCACTTACAGGCTTCAGGTAACTATTAAAATGTGCTGTCTGTGCTCCTTTTGAAGAACAGGAGAAATGATTTTGGAGATATCATCCATTTGACGATGAAAGCGCCAGCGGCCAATTGCTACTCGCATCCAGGGGCCATAGCGAGCCTCTCTGAATATGGTAAAATCCCTGGCATCCAGTACATGCATTGAATTACACACAGCATTCGGAAAATGAAGTTTCTTCTTCACGCCCACGTTTCTTCCCTTTGCGATGCTCTCCAGCCTTGGTTGCTAACGAAAGACACCTGCAGCTCGCAGCAGGAGCGCTACCGCAATACGGCATTTGCATACGTGGCACTACTCAGCAGTACGTTCAGCCGCGGTGCTGAATCGCCAGTTGATGAGTTACCGACCTTCGTAGATACCGAGTTAGTTCAGAACAATGGGTACCACAGTCACAGTCGGGGAAACAAGTGCGATTTCCACGTGTCAGTGTAACTTCTATAGAAAAAATAATAATAATCTTGCCGACCAGCTTTTTGATGTTCCCACGCTATAAATAGTAGGGCATGCGTCAGCGGGATTACTGTACAAATGTGCAGCCACAAAGCACATCGTATGAATCCATCGACGGCTGGGCTGGACTTCTGAAACCCCTTGATAAGCATGCGACCTTCTCAGATGATGCCCCATTTTTGTGTGGTATTAGGTTGGTGCATAAGTTCATAGCGGTTTTATTTTGTATGTTGGTATTCCGATTGCTATGGGTTTATTTAACAATTATCATTCCTTATTTGTAGTTCACTGTTGCTATTTTACTTCACATATTGTGTTTTTTTCATTTGGCGGTAGTGAGTGCATCTGTGGAAGGTAGAAAAAGGAGTGCAAACTGGAGAAATCGGAACATATTCTTCTGTGTGAGTTCGGCAGAGGGGAAGCAGCGGAAGCAGCCAGAGACATTTGCGCTGTGTATGGGCATAATGCCACTGTGAAGAGCACGGCAAGACAACCATTTTCTCATTTTAAGGAGAATAGTTTTGACATTACTGACTTTCTACGTTCAGGAAGACCTTCGGGGTATGATGAAGATCGTTTAAAAGATTTAATCCACAACGATCCACGTCAGTGTACTCGAGAACAAGCAAATGCGATGAAAAGTGATCATTACACCATCGTGCGACATTTTCATGCAATGGGGAAGGTTCAAAAATTGGGTGTATGGGTACCACATGCTCTAAGTCAAAATCACAAAAAGGAGCTGGTGACCACATGTGGATCTCTGCTCGTCATCAACTGGTTCGTGAACAACACTTGCCATTTCTATCCTGTATCGTTACTGGTGACGATAAATGGTGTCTTTATGCTAACATAAGGAAGAGAAAGGAATGGTTATGCGCAAACAAAGCAGCAACTGCCCGTACAAAGATCTGAGCGGATACACAAAAGATGGTTTTATGCATGTGGTGGAACAGCGACAGTGTGGTGTAATACGAATTGCTTGCCCAAGGTGTAACTATCACTGTTGGCATTTATTGTCAAAAACTCAGACGTCTTGTAGACGCAGTCCAAGAACAACGATCAGGAAGACTGTATGAAGTATTACTACTCGACGATAGCGCCGCAAGCATTCTGCTACACTGAGAAAAGCACTGTACAGGAGATGGATGGGGAAGTCATTTCACCTGATGCTGCGCCATCAATTTTCACCTTTTCCGCTCTCTATGAAACAACCTTCACGGAAGTACCTTTCCGGATGAAAATGCTCTCCGAACATGGCTCAACGAGTTCTTCGTCTCAAAACCACGAGCCCGCATCTCGTGGTCGTGCGGTAGCGTTCTCGCTTCCCACGCCCGGGTTCCCGGGTTCGATTCCCGGCGGGGTCAGGGATTTTCTCTGCCTCGTGATGGCTGGGTGTTGTGTGCTGTCCTTAGGTTAGTTAGGTTTAAGTAGTTCTAAGTTCTAGGGGACTGATGACCATAGATGTTAAGTCCCATAGTGCTCAGAGCCATTCAAAACCACGTCATTTGTACACTTGCGGAATTGAAAAATTATGCCTGAGTTGGCAGACTGTTCTAAATATTGAACGAGAATATCTTATTGATGACGGTAGTCTTTGTTACGTGTATCTGTTGTGTTTATTAAACTTATGAAAAAACGCCACGAACTTTTCCACCAATCCAGTATATAAGGCAATTTACTACCACAATTAGGACTTTCCGAAGACTACGTCTGTTGGCATATTGCATATATTATAGATGTAATTTTCACATAAAAAGGAACATAGCACTTCGTTGTTCCTCAACAATGTTTATTTTAACATAAAGGAAAATAACATTTCTGTCATGTCAGATCAAAGATCACATCACCGATGTTCCAGCAATTTGTCATTGAACTCTGCAGTTACTGGTTCATTTTTTTCAACGCACATTTTCAGTCAGAGCTCAGGGAGTGAGAGAATCTATCGCCCTCGATATTATGGACATCACATGCTGGTAACAAGTCCTTAACTCACTTCACTTTCTGCACGAAGACACGCAGATCGACTGGAGTAAGTGAGTGTATACAGATCAACACTGTCTCCAGTGGCATGTAAACTGGGTCCATACTGTGCCAGTGGTGACTCACCACTAACCATCTTGGAGAACTTGCCTCCAATTCATAGTGGGGCACTGTCAGCTCCAGAATAAAATCATTAGAAGCAATCACACTACACTGAAAACCATCCAGCATCCTGTTGAGACCTGTAGGTCTATGGGGGCAGTAGGATGTTTCACTCCCTTCTCTAGCCCTGGATTGCATGTGAACAGCTGTCACCACGGCGCGAACCTCCGTCCGCGTTACAGGGATGTATTGCTTCCGGCATGATAACCCAACGCTCGCCGTGCCGGTGGGCTGTTAATGACTCTACACCCGCAAAAGTTGTCCTGGTCTTCCCAAAAAGACTGGTTGCTTAAATTTCGCTGGGGTAAATATTGGAATGTTGAGCAATATACTTCTCCTGATCGCTCCTGCAAACCGAAACCGATATTTCGAAATATCCCAGAGAAGCTCTAGCACTAACAAACTACCAGTAGGCTGACTGCCATATCCCGAACATGTACATGTCTGCTGATTTAGGTTTTCCTCAGAATACCGCCCTATAGAAGCGTTCCTATTGCCTTCCACCAAATTAGTGGGTGGATGAGTTGAGAAATCGAATGGAAATCCGTGGAGGGAAGACAATGTTCATCACCGAAATTATAGTGTGACACATAGTACAAACTTGATATTTAGAGTTTCTCTGTGCTGTTACCTTGAGATACTTCGTATGTGACGGGACATTTAGTTTTTTTTTAAGAAACAGGTCGAAAGTGTGGAAGTGTTAATCAGGCGTTTTTTCGTTGCGGTGAGATCTTTAACAGAACCTACAAAGGGTGAGTTGATCTTCGTCATAAAATAAGCTATACTGTCAAATTTATAAAGTGATACTTATATTTACAACTTCTCTGTGGTGTTACGTTGAGAGACTTCATACGTGGCAAGACATTTGTTTACTTTAAGAAAGTTAGAATGTGAAGAAGCATCCTGTGATAGTGGTAGAGCATGCTCTTAGCACTCCGTCATGAGACAAAAATGGCAGATAAAAACAGATTTTTCTACCTGCTGAAAGAATACTGAGAGAAAATATAGCTTATGCCACAGTATTGTACAGGATTTCCACAACAAGTAAAGACACTTCAGCAATGTAAAACGCGTGTATGGTCCGATTTCTTCTGTCTTCGAAAATAGCTCTAACTCGTATAAACGGGAGGAACCTACATTTCACGTGAAATATTCGAGGTGTATTGACAAAACAACAATCCAGTGTCTGATTTTTTTAAACTGAGGAATCTACTTCAGGGATCGGGCTGCAGTTAGCCCGAGTCGGAGCGCATTGATCTGTGGCTGGCTGTAGGAGTGCTTGGGTGGCAGGAATAGAGGAGGATTAGCTTGGCCTGTGACCAGCGCCAGCTTCCCGGCTGGCCGGCTCTTTAGGTACACAATACGCCCGGTAAGTAGATGCTGGAATAGACTGGAGGTGACTGGAGGAGACGGGTCAGTTTCCTTTTTCGTCTTGTGAAACCATATTCAGGTAAGATAATGATCGTTACATTCGTAAAGAAAAATCTAGCGATATATTTCCCATGTTTCTGTTACGGGGAAAGTCAAGCGCCGGCACGCCGGTCGGGAATGTTACAGCAGAGAGGGCTGCGAAGAAGACGTCAGCCAATTGCACGCTGATCGAGTCCCCTCTAGGACCAAACGCGACACAGCGGCGTCTAGGCGAAGAGAACATAAGCGCCACTCCTGACTGGTCGCGGCCCAGTTCTGCAGTAGCGACAAGACCAGCGACCTGCATAGAAGCGCCCACTGTATTACTTCACTTCTATTTGAACCGTTATACTGAAAGACCTTGTTTATTTTGCATGTCGCCCTTTGTTTCGCGACACATCTGCATTTCTCAAAGTTAAGTATTGTCAATGATTCATTTCGTAATAAAACTCTTTAATACGATTTGCTTGAATCCGAGAAGCAGGTTTCCTATTATTTGACGAGTAGACAGCATTCAACAGTTTCTGTTGGCTAGGATGCAACTTGCAACTCGTAAATAGATATGTGTTTCATCCTCAGATAATGTTGCTACAGGAGTCCAGTATATAGGGCAGGGTGTAACAGGCGTAGTGGCATCCTGTGGGTTGGAGTCCCAAAACTCCCAAGTCGAAAGATTTTCTCTTCCTGGGTTACCCTCAAGGGCAAAATCGACACTTTTGAAGCTCCCCCCTATCGCCGTCTACTGCCGTCCGCCCTCCTCTGCTGCCGCTCGTCGCCAGCTGCTGCCGTCCGTCTCCGTCTGCTGCTGCCATCCGTCCGTCCGTTCATCCGTCTGTCGCCGTCCACTGGTGGCGCCCTCGTACTCGCCGCCGCCGGCCGCCGGCCGCCGGCCGCCGCTGCCCCACCGTTTCCTCCCCGTCTTCGTTCTCTCTCTCTAACTTGGAGACACCTGTCACCGGTAGCCTGCACAGTCCACCATGAACACCCCACTACCACAAACATATATACGTGCACTTCCCCTGCCCCCGTTACCTCCTGGAGTGCCTCCTCCAGAATTCCCCCCCTCTGCTCCACTTCCCCTCCTCACGGTCTCCTCCTCTTCCACCTCCTCCGCTACCCTGTATACCCAAATGTATACCATCCCTGCTCCTGCTTCTTCCCCTGCTCCCACTCATGCTGGTGCCCGCTATCTTGCCACTATCACCCATCGGGATGACTTCCTCCCTGCTCCCCACTCGTCCTGCTACGACCGCCCCTGCTTCCCCCACGTGTTTCACCACGTGCTGCGCCACAGTCGCCACCATGGAGCACTTGTCCTCCCTTCAAAGTGCCTCCACCTTACATGTGGGACCTGCCTCCCATCACCTCCCACTCTAACCAGTCTTTCACCCCTCCTGCCAGGCCACGACTGCAAAAAACCCCAAAACGCCTCAGGGTGGACCTCACCTCCACTTCCTCCACCAAGAAACTACCACCCACCCCTCTTTCTTCTGATCGCCCCATGGACACCACCAATCCTCCCATATGCCCAGCACCTGCCCTTCATGCATTCGTCATTTCCCACTCCAATCCCAAATTACTTGTTGCCCATACGCTCATGCTAGAAATCTGCAAGTATATCCCCAGTGCCCCTATTGCTCAGCTTATCCCCCATGGAGACTCTATCATTATCAACCCCCTCTGTCCCTCTTTTCATACTGACCTTCTCTGGAAACTTCACTGTATCACCTTTGGCTCACATGCATCTCTCACACCTTTCTTCACTCCTCCTCTCTCCATCAGCCCCAAACCCCTCATCATCTGCTGACCATCACCACCGTGATCACAAAGCTCAGCCCCGTCATCACACAGGTAGAAGTGTTGGCGGAATTGAATTCCCATCCCATCCTGGAAATCTGGTCAGCCCAATGCATCTACAACTACTCCAGCCCTACCTTTCTGATGTGCATGTTCACAGACTCTGCCTCCTCCATCAGTCACCTCCTCACTCAGGGATCCCTGATTTTTAACTGTCGCTACCTCATTGACCCCTCCCATTCCCCTCATTGACCCTACTGCTGCCAATGTTGTCTCCTCTAAAGTAATCACCTCACCCAAAACGGCAAACACCCCATCCCAACCTGCCCTCACTGTAAAGCCTCCCACTTCCTCAGACGGTGTCTTAACCTTGCCTCTCCTCCTCTCTGGAACACCTGGAACGAATCCCACCCCACCTATTCCCGCAAATGCAAGGCCAAACAACCTCAAACCATTCCAGTTCGCCCCATCGGTCAGCCATATACCCCAACAATACCCTCTGCCTGCCCCCTATGGCCGAAGATATCATCCATTTACTCATCATACTCCAGAACATCCACCCCTTCGAATGCCCCCCACCCTCCAGCAGATCTCTGTCGCCACCTGCTCCATCTTTCATTTAAACACCTACACCACATACTCCCGCAATCAGGCCCACTTCATCTTCACCTATCTCGATGCCCTCATTTAAGCCTCTCTCCTCCTCCCTCCACTTCCTTCCCCCCTCCTTATCCTGGTGCACCAACAGTATCATCTCCTATACCTAAACATTTGCTCCCTTCCTGCCAACAAATACCTTTTCATGCGTACATTGTCATAGCACCTGGTCGGTTCCTTCATCCTTAATGAAACCTTCCTCCAAACTCACCCTGTTGTTCACATATCTCCCAACCTCCTTCACTGCATTGACAGTCCCCTCTCCCTAGCGCGAGTTGGGGTCGCTATTGGCCACCTTAAGCATATCCCTGTTGAGCCACAACCCATGCTCAATGACCCAATCAAACACCTCATCCTCAGCATCTTTTTTCCCTCACTCACCGTCACCTGTGCTACTATCTATGTCCATCCAGCAGCTCCTGCTACCCCTCTGTAGCCTGTCCATTTCTACTGCCATCTCTACTGGATTGCCTACCGGGAATCCATTGCCACCCACGTTGAAAGCCACCCACTTACCTTTCAACATCTTGCTGACATCACTCAAGCCTCGTCCTTCCTCCAGAAGACCATCACTGATGCTGTGGAGGCCCACATTCCTACCAAACTTATCCACCCTCACCACCTCCACAGGCCATCCTTATCTACAGGCTCTGCCATTCCTTCTACCACACCTGTGACTGGGATACACTCCTCTGCATTGGCAGTTGCAATTCCACATATGTAACCTCTTAACAGCAAAGAAACCCTGCGACTGGCACCAGATGTGTACACAACTCAACGCCACGCTCCCTGTCGATTCCTCCAAGTATTGGTCTCCCTTCCACCACCTTACTGGTAGCCATACCACCTGCATTACACTTTCATATCAAACTCATACTCCGCTCCAAACACAATGCCGTCCCTGGTCATGGCTGTGTCACCCACTGCCACCTTGAAGAATCTCCTCCATCCTTGTTGGCTGTCCTTGGTATCTTGTATAATGTAATCCTCTCCACTAGCTTTTACCCCAGCCTGTGGAAGACTTCTTGTGTCCTGCGGTTCCCTATACTCAGCAAACCCACCTCTGACACCTCTTCCTATTGTCCCACCTGCCTCACCTCCATTTTCAGCAATGTCTACGAGTCCATCCCCTCCCACCTTATTCATCAATACCTCAACTAGCACCATTGCCTTTCTCTTACCCAGTGTGGTTTCCAGCCCTCCTTCTCTGCTAACGACCATCTAGTTAACCTTATCCATTTTCTTTCCCTTCAGTTGGACTCCTGTCGCTCTATTATCTTTGTTTCACTCGACCTCCAGAACACCTATGACTGTGTCAGGCATCCCAGGCTCCTCTTCAAGCTTCAGGCCTATGCCCTTCCTACTAATTTCGTCTGTCTCGTTGCTTCCTTCCTCTCCCATCGTCCCTTCTATGTCGCTATCTACAGTACCAACTTCCATACGTTTTATCCCACTGCAGGCATGCCCCAAGGTTGTAATTTCCCCTCTCTCCTATCTCCTGTACACTACAGAGATGCCCAAACCTCCCCCACCTCTTCATCTCCTCCAATATGCTTTTGACATGGCCTTCCTTGACCTCTATCCTATCCTTCAACTATCCCAACATACCCTTTGAACCCACCTTGATCAGTTCACCAGTTGGTGCAACCAGTGGCTCCTTTGCATCCACACTTCCAAGGCCAAGGCAATCATCATAATTGATACTACCCCCTCCTTCCACCATCCTTCACACCTACAAATCCTTCATTCATCCCATCCTTTGCTTCACCAGCGCCACCTGGATTTCCGCTCCACCCAGATTCTATAAAGTCCTCTAAACCCTCAAATGCCATGCACTCGGCCTCTCTTTTTGTATCCACTTCCTGTCACCCACACGCATCGTATATGACCTCACCCTTTTCCCACATCATCTCCTTTTCCTCAAACACATCCACGCCCTGTGCATCATCCGCAGATTCGATTATCCCCAGTCCCTGGTGTCTCCAATCCTATCTGAACCCCACCCATTGTTGCGTCTTTACCATTGTGTCCCTCCTACTCTTCATTTCCACACCCTCGACCTCCTTCACCAATATACCTTCCAGCACCTACCCCTCCCAGTTGACGAGCTTCGCCCTGATATCTACCCCTTCTACTATCTATAACCCCCTCCCCCCCTCCTCAGGGCTCCCTCTCTCCTCCTTTTCCTTTCCTCTGAGCGGCTTTTTCTTCCTTCCTACGCCGCCTCCCTATTCGGCAAACACCTTTCACGTCTCTGCACTCCTTCCTGGCTTGCTTTCCGTCTCCCTATCCCACCCCGCCCTTCACCTGCCCTTTGGGGATGCACCCAACCCCTTTCCTTTCATCCCGCCCTCTCCAGCCCCCCTCCACCGCTGTTCCCAACTCTCCCAGCTCTTCCCTCTTCTCAGGCCTCCCCTCTGATGCTTTGGCGTGTCCCTTCCAGCAGATTTTACTCACTGTTGTGTGTGCTCAGTCTTGTGCAGTGGTTTTAGTAGTACTGTGGCTCTGGTGTGGATTTTTAGTACTTTATCCAACTTTTATCTTGTGCATGTGACTTTGGTGTATTTTACATGCTGCTATGCACATCGCAGACTGTATTTTTATCTTCATGCGGCCTTTTTTTAACTGTTCCTCCCCATTAAAATCTCCATGTAAGAGTATATTTTAACCCACATTGTCTCCCCCATTACTGTGTGTGTTCACCTCTTTATCGCCCTATATATGGCGTATGATAATTAATGGCGTAAACGCATACAGTTGAAAGTACATGATATTAGAAGCAAAACAGTCTCAGTAAACAAAGGGTCGAAAATGCATACCTTAAGAGCTACAAGCAATTTTTCATTTTCGATACTGTGAAACAAATCTCTTCTACTGCAACCTCTTTGCTTTCCATATTTTGGAAAATGGCAGTATAGAGCAAAACAAAAAAAATTATGTTCATTTAACATGTGCTCTAAAATGCATACATTAAGAGCTATGAGCACTTTCTCATCTTTGCTACTTTGAAACATAACTCTTCTAATGAACAAATGCTTATAACTTTTAAGGTATGCATTTTATAGCACACGTTTCCTGGACAGTTTTTTTCTTGTTTTCGTCCATACTGCCACTTCCCAAAATATGAAAAGCAAGGAGCTTGCAGTCGAAGAGATTTGCTTCACAGTATCGAAGATGAAAAATTGGCTGTAGCTCTTAAGGTATGCATTTTCGACTCTATGTTTACTGAGACTTTTTTGCTTCTAGTACCGTGTGCTTTCAATTATATGCGTTTACGCCATTAATAATGTTTCACCCTTTATATATATGGGTGGTATATTGATAGTGGCCGGCCCAAATATCTCACGAAATAAGCATCAAACGAAAAAACAACAAAGAACGAAACTCATCTAGCTTGAAGGGGGAACCAGATGGCACTATGGTTGGCCCGCTAGATGGCGCTGTCATAGATCAAACGGTTATCAACTGCGTTTTTTTTAAAAATAGGCACCCCCATTTTTATTACATATTTGTGTAGTACATAAAGAAATATGAATGTTTTAGTTGGACAACTTTTTTCGCTTTGTGATAGATGGCCTTCTAATAGTCACAAACGTATAAGTACGTGGTATCACGTAACATTTCGCCAATGCGGACGGTATTTGCTTCGTCATACATTACCCATGTTAAAATGCACCGTTTACCAATTGCGGAAAAGGTCGATATCGCGTTGATGTATGGCTATTGTGATCAAAATGCCCAACGGGCATGTGCTATGTATGCTGCTCAATATCCTGGACGACATCATCCAAGTGTCCGGACCCTTCGCCGGATAGTTACGTTATTTAAGGAAACCGGAAGTGTTCAGCCACATGTGAAACATCAACCACGACCTGCAACAAATGATGATGCCCAAGTAGGTGTTTTAGTTGCTGTCGCGGCTAATCCGCACATCAATAACAGACAAATTGCGTGAGAATCGGGAATCTCAAAAACGTCGGTGTTGAGAGTGCTACATCAACATCGATTGCACCCGTACCATATTTCTATGCACCAGAAATTGCATGGCGACGACTTTTAACGTCGTGTACAGTTCTGCCATTGGGCTCAAGAGAAATTACGGGACGATGAAAGATTTTTTTGCACGCGTTCTATTTAGCGACGAGTTGTCATTCACCAACATCGGTAACGTAAACCGGCATAATATGCACTATTGGGCAACGGAAAATCCACGATGCCTGCGACAAGTGGAACATTAGCGACCTTGGCGGGTTAATGTATGGTGAGGCATTATGGGAGGAAGGATAATTGTCCCCCATTTTATCGTTGGCGATCTAAATGGTGCAATGTATGCTGATTTCCTACGTAATGTTCTACCGATGTTACTACAAGATGTTTCACTGCATGACAGAATGGCGATGTACTTCCAACATGATGGGTGTCCGGCACATAGCTCGCGTGCGGTTGAAGCGGTGTTGAATAGCATATTTCATTGCAGATGGATTTTGTGGGGAAAGTTGAAGGATATTTGCTATCGTGATCCACCGACAACGCCTGACAACATGCGTCAGCGCATTGTCAATGCATGTGCGAACATTACGGAAGGCGAACTATTCGCTGTTGAGAGGAATGTTGTTACACGTATAGCCAAATGCACTGAGGTTGACGGACATCGTTTTGAGCATTTATTGCATTAATGTGGTATTTACAGGTAATCACGCTGTAACAGCATGCGTTCTCAGAAATGATAAGTTCACAAAGGTACATGTATCACATTGGAACAACCGAAATAAAATGTTCAAACGTACCTACGTTCTGTATTTTAATTTAAAAAACCTACCTGTTACCAACTGTTCGTCTAAAATTTTGAGCCATTTGTTTGTGACTATTACAGCACCACCTGTCACAAGTGGTTCAACTAAAACATTTATATTTTTTTACGTACTACACGAATATGTAATAAAAATGGGGGTTCCTATTTAAGAAAAAACGCAGTTGATATCCGTTTGACCTATGACAAACTGCCTTCATTTGGAAACCATGTTATGATCAGGTGGCCGAGCGAAGACTGAGCGTTAGTAGTCCACTGCATATCCGGAGGCATTAGTGATACAGCATTGCCTCTAATAGCATTTATGGGTTGAGCAGAGTTTACAAATGTATACCTTTCTCCAGAGCTGCAGGCGGTGGCCCAGCCCCAGGTATTTTGGTATTCATTGTTGCTATAAATAGAACATGGTTAGTGACACCAGTTTCAGTGTGGACTTCCTCAAAGAGTGCAAATCTTTTTGTTGCTATAAGATATAGTACATTTCCATTATGAATGGAGTTCCAAACTATCTGTTCTAGGTAGTTCTCAGAAAAGGCATTTAGCGACTTTCCGCAGGGTGTCTTGTCACTCCCACCACTAAAAATAATAAAATTATTCTGGTGGATTGTTGGATGATTAAAGTCTCCTCCATTGATTACAGTATGGTTGAAATGGCTCTGAGCACTATGGGACTTAACTTCTGAGGTCATCACTCCCCTAGAACTTAGAACTACTTAAACCTAACTAACCTAAGGACATCACACACATCAATGCCCGAGGCAGGATTCGAACCTGCGACCGTAGCGGTCGCGCAGTTCTAGACTGTAGCGCCCAGAACAGCTCGGCCACTTCGGCCGGCGATTGCAGTATGATTAGGGAACTTATGTACAACCGAAATTTTCTCTAAAGTCTTCAGTTATGTCAGGAGGTAGGTCAGATGGTCGATAGAAAGACGCTGTTATAATTTTATACTCGCTCTTGATACTGAATCTCGCCCAAAAAATCTGACATGCAACTTCCATTTCTATATGGGTGGTTCTGAGTTCCTTGTCCAATGTGACGAGTACACCACCTGTATTTCCCACTTCCCTATGATTTCATTATACAGTTAAAGTGTCCGCAAAGCTATCACTACTGTGAACTTCAGTTTTAAGCAGCTTTCTGTGGCTAGTGTTATGTGAGTTTCAGTGCTTTATACGAGCACTTCTAACTCGGGGATTTTGTTGCGAATGCTTAGGCATTTAACCACTAGGATTTTAATACTCTCTGCGAGAGGCATTTCTTTGGATCTTACACTGACATTTCAGGATTTCCTGCAGCTTTCGTTATCTGTATTGGATGGAAAATTGTCTAATCTAGAAAATAACCTTATGTGAATCCCACAACCATTCAGCTACTTTTGTTGAGGAGGACTCTACAACTCTCAAACCTATGACGCAAGTCTGGTAAGTGTTCTTCTAGCTTGCGATCTCTTCTGGAGATAGTTCTGCGAATTATGAGATTTGTTGAAACTCCGTGAGCAAGACTGGTACATTCAACATGCTATGCTAGTCGCTGGAATGATCCAAGTATGAATTTGGGGCCCACGCGACAGACATCGCTTGTTTCACTGTGCGTCACAGTCTTCAGTTGGTTACATCCTGTTCCAATAATGGCTGTCACATCGTTTGTTCCAACGTGCGCCACAATCTGTAATTGGTTACATCCTGTTCCCATGATGGCTACCGGAATAGCTGAATGAGGCGTCCAATCATACACATTGAGTGCACTTGGTGTTCGTACTAATTCTTTGCTGCAGTTTCCCTAAGGGTACCATTACTCAACGTACGTTTGCACTGTTGACGACTAATAGACCTCAACCATTTGTGTTAGCTGCTCCTTGACACAGGACGCAGCAGGTTTCCCAACAGATGCAACGAGTCTCACTGACTCAGTTTCGGTCTGAACTGAAGACGGCACCTCGAATCTTTTGGTTAGTTGGATGGGCGCAACATCCGGAGTTCTCCCTGATCTCTGTCTCCCCTGTACAGAACATCTAGAACCGTCATTGACACGCCATTCACAGTCAAATGAACGAGCAATATTGGGCCTTGTATTTCCTACATGAGAAACAGTATTTACAGCAGACGATAGTACGTGATGCACCTTTGGAATCTCTGGTACACGCTCTTGGTAGCCCTCCCAACACACACATTCCAGCAGCTTCTAAACGCTGGACCGCATTCAGGGCAGTTCCTAGCTGCTTACGAATAGCAACCAACTCATCCCCTGTCCGAGAACAGAAAACACAGTGAGGCTGCGTTATGCCTGGTGCTATAATTTTCAGAACAGTAAACAACTTACGCCTGGTGCAGTACTTTGCTGAAGAGTAAACAAATAACTTTATACCAAGCTTTGTGATTCTCTTTTAATTCATGATTCTGATATGCTACAAGTATTACCAGTAGCCTATTGGAACTAAAGTGATTTACAGCCAAAAGCAGGATATCTTTCACAACAGGAAACTCGCCACAAGTTTTACTCTTTCCATGAAAAGTTTTTCAGGTTGTGGGCACTGAGAAAATTCAACAGTAGCGTTAATTTAAAATAAATGCAGACATTATACACTCACCTCAAAAGAGAATTAACGTGACAAGGTGTGTTACTTATTTGTAGTAACTAAATCACAAACATCGATTTATTACGAAATAGCTTATGCTCATAATTTACCTAAATCTTTGCAACTGTTTGAAATTTTTTTAAAATATACATTTTTGAAATAAATCTGTAATGAAATTTTGGAACAGTTAGTTTTAAATGAGGATATTGAGGCCAAAGTTTCTGAAAAGCACAGTTAAGTTTACAGTTGACGATACAATACTACACAACACACAACATTGCGGAAAAGCACAGTTTATGTTTATAACTGATGATTTAATACTACACAATGTATCACGACAGCCGCATGAGCGCTAATGAAATCAACACGAAAAACCCATTTAAATTTTACGTTCAGTTTTTGTACCAAAGTTTTTGATATGAATTTATGTGAAGCACGTGATTTTACTTAAAGACAAAAGGAATGCCGGTAATCGGCTTACATACGCAAGTAAATAAACTTGCGAACTGCATGGATTTTGCCACTAAGCTGATTTTGTATCCCCTTTTACACTACCGTGCCAAAGATGAACACTGCAGCATCAGTAATCTCACAAAAACCACGTGAAATGTAGAGCACAGAAAGCGCACATCCACATGGGGTGGGTAACACGTCCCAGCTAGGGCAGAAAGAATAGTAGATTGTTCAGAAACTGAAAGTTGGGAGAAGATACTGTAATTGGCGGATAAAATGACCTTCTTACTGTCGCAAAATTCATTTTCCACTTTGTCTCTTATTACAGAACAATTATTCAAATTATATCATCAAAATTACAAGGAAATATCGAATGAATCTGAACAATAATTCAGTACCAGTTCCGAAAGTAAGTCGACGATCACAGAGCTGCCAAACCAATTTTGTAAGGGTTCCCAGTTTCAGCTTTTCCAAAATTAGGAACGTATTTTGGTATGGTTCTCAAAATCTCGCTTTAGTGCTGATACCCAAATCTTGCTAGACCTCTGGGATATTCGAAACCGACTTCAGGGCAGGCTTCATGCAACGCACCTACAGAATCCATCCGTGAGTTTTACATCTATTGTGAGTGATAATTACAACTATCTATACATGTATAATACCATGGAAAAATTGTAAATCTAAATAAAATATCTTGTGAGTTATGTAATTGTGTTATTATATGTTTATATCTGCAATTTCGTAATGAAGATATGACTGTGTCATGATTATCGTCCGAGATAGAAAACCCTTACGTAAAGTTTGTGCAGAATAGCACTGGCAATAAGGGCATTCCTGGTCAAGGGAAGTCTACTGGTATCAAACATAGACCTTAATTTTCGGAAGAAATTTCTGAGAATGTACGTTTGGAACATATCATTGTATGGTAGTGAAACATGTACTGTGGGAAAACCGAAAAAGAAGAGAATCTAAGTATTTGAGATGTGGTGCTACGGAAGAATGTTGAAAATTACGGGGCCATATCGGGTAAGGAATGAGGAAGTTCTCCGGAGAACAGTGAGGAAAGAAATATAAGGAAAACCCTGACAAGTAGAAGGGACTGGATTGTCGGACATGTATTAAGACATCATGGAATAACCTCCATTGTAATAGAGGGAGCTGTAAAGGGGAAAAACTGTAAAGGAAAACAAAGATCGCAGTACGTCCAGCAAATAACTGAGGACGTAGAACCTGAGCAGGCCTATTGACTCTTACTTCAGTTGAAAACAGACGATTAGGTTTCTTTCGGATATATCTATTTATTTAACTAACTTATAACAAAAATGAATTCTGTTGCCATTTTAGTCGCATTTACAGCACAAAAATTGAGATTTACTTTCGTTAAGTCTGGTTATTCTATCTAATACTAACTTCAAGAGATATCTTTTAAATGTCATGTTATGCTGTATTTTGCAAACAGCAGTAAACGAGTTAACTCCACTGTGAGCTACAGGGTGTTTCAAAAATGACCGGTATATTTGAAACGGCAATAAAAACTAAACGAGCAGCGATAGAAATACACCGTTTGTTGCAATATGCTTGGGACAACAGTACATTTTCAGGCGGACAAACTTTCGAAATTACAGTAGTTACAATTTGCAACAACAGATGGCGCTGCAAGTGATGTGAAAGATGCAGAAGACAACGCAGTCTGTGGTTGCGCCATTCTGTACGTCGTCTTTCTGCTGGAAGCGTGTGCTGTTCACAACGTGCAAGTGCCGGCCGAAGTGGCCGTGCGGTTAAAGGCGCTGCAGTCTGGAACCGCAAGACCGCTACGGTCGCAGGTTCGAATCCTGCCTCAGGCATGGATGTTTGTGATGTCCTTAGGTTAGTTAGGTTTAACTAGTTCTAAGTTCTAGGGGACTAATGACCTCAGCAGTTGAGTCCCATAGTGCTCAGACCCATTTTTTTGAACAACGTGCAAGTGTGCTGTGGACAACATGGTTTATTCCTTAGAACAGAGGATTTTTCTGGTGTTGGAATTCCACCGCCTAGAACACAGTGTTGTTGCAACAAGACGGAGTTTTCAACGGAGGTTTAATGTAACCAAAGGACCGAAAAGCGATACAATAAAGGATCTGTTTGCAAAATTTCAACGGACTGGGAACGTGACGGATGAACGTGCTGGAAAGGTAGGGCGACCGCGTACGGCAACCACAGAGGGCAACGCGCAGCTAGTGCAGCAGGTGATCCAACAGCGGCCTCGGGTTTCCGTTCGCCGTGTTGCAGCTGCGGTCGAAATGACGCCAACGTCCACGTATCGTCTCATGCGCCAGAGTTTACACCTCTATCCATACAAAATTCAAACGCGGCAACCCCTCAGCGCCGCTACCATTGCTGCACGAGAGACATTCGCTAACGATATAGTGCACAGGATTGATGACGGCGATATGCATGTGGGCAGCATTTGGTTTACTGACGAAGCTTATTTTTACCTGGACGGCTTCGTCAATAAACATAACCGGCGCATATGGGGAACCGAAAAGGTCCATGTTGCAGTCCCATCGTCCCTGCATCCTCAAAAAGTACTGGTCTGGGCCGCCATGTCTTCCAAAGGAATCATTGGCCCATTTTTCAGATCCGAAACGATTACTGCATCACGCTATCTGGACATTCTTCGTGAATTTGTGGCGGTACAAACTGCCTTAGACGACACTGCGAACACCTCGTAGTTGATGCAAGATGGTGCCCGGCCACATCGCACGGCCGACGTCTTTAATTTCCTGAATGAATATTTCGATGATCGTGTGATTGCTTTGGGCTATCCGAAACATACAGGAGGCGGCGTGGATTGGCCTCCCTATTCGCCAGACATGAACCCCTGTGACTTCTTTCTGTGGGGACACTTGAAAGACCAGGTGTACCGCCAGAATCCAGAAACAATTGAACAGCTGAAGCAGTACATCTCATCTGCATGTGAAGCCATTCCGCCAGACACGTTGTCAAAGGTTTCGGGTAATTTCATTCAGAGACTACGCCATATTATTGCTACGCATGGTGGATATGTGGAAAATATCGTACTATAGAGTTTCCCAGACCGCAGCGCCATCTGTTGTTGAAAATTGTAACTACTGTAATTTCGAAAGTTTGTCTGCCTGAAAATGTACTGTTGTCCCAAGCATATTGCAACAAACGGTGTATTTCTATCGCTGCTCGTTTAGTTTTTATTGCCGTTTCAAATATACCGGTCATTTTTGAAACACCCTGTATATTTAATTGTACAATTCATTATGCAAAGTTATTATTTATGGGGTAAAGCGCTTAAATATATGATTTCTATGTGGCAAATTATACTTGTGAGGCAGAGGTTCTCTGTACGCAGGCTGTGTTGAGTAGTATAACTTACCGTAACTACTTATTTCAAACTGAACAGCCGTTAAGGTCTGTCAGTATGCACCTCTGTTAAAAAATTGTGAAGTTTGACAACGATAGTGGGGAGCGTCTGGACGTCTTGACAGTCTCCGCAAATTGCAGCATTGGGCTTCGTCGATGATCATGTCTCCAATCTCAAGCTTCGAAAGTAAGCCTCCAAAAGAGGCTATGAGGACATTAATTGGCAAGTCTGTATATCGTTGTAGTTTTTCAGTTAAAGACGAGCGAATCGATATATCCGGAAACAAGTGAATGCGCTCAAGAGATACCTTGAAAACGTTATTAAGCTTTTACTGTAGGATGTAGGCTTTTTAATGATTTTGACCATCTCGAACACTTTTAAGGGTTGAGGACAAGCGATTCTGTTTGTCTACCGATGACAAGCCTCCTTTACAACATCTCTCCACCAAAGGTAAAATGGGGAAATGTATTCATATAATAAAACTCCAATATTTGCATTCAAGATCATAATTTATGAGAAATACACAGTGGTATTAGTGGGGGAACTTGTAGTGGGGATGTATATTAATGTGGTAACCCCTTACTTTGACTTGTCGCCTCGACAAGAATGAGGTTATAGTCTGCTGTGGAAGATTTTAAGTCGTCTACAGAAAGGTGTACACGTAGAGTATATTGCTGTGATTAACAAATATCAGTTGCGACATAAACCTGCAGATGTACCCTGTGACCATTATGGGTATACTGATCAGTTGGTTTCTCATCGCTTTATTCTCTCGCTAGCAACAACAGTGCCCTTGTTGTCAAACACATATTTGTTAATGTGTTTCGGGCAATGACCATCATTAGAAAATCATATGATGGACTTGATATTTAGTATCTGCGGTGTTGGCCGCCATCCAGTCGACCGCTTTTCCAAATACAGGTGCCACCAGTTACGCTGCCACGTTTCTTACAGCAGCCACCGTTGCACGAGGGCGCTGCCACGAACGATTACGCCGCTGCTCAAGAGATACAACCACCAATCTCTGGAGCTCCAGCGGCGGGTGTACTTAAGTTTGAACATTCATGCACTGGCCCCATTTTGTGTGTTTGCCAGATAAATAACATTTACAGAATTTGATAGTGGCCAAGGCTCGTGATCTGAATAGTTATTGTGTTTAAGACTGAGTGATTTGTAAATATGCAGTATTAGTTTATGTTTCGACATTCAAAGCTACTGATAGCAACTGACGATGCAACTATAGTAACATAGTTAAGTATTATTTTTATTATTTGACATTAGATGTAGAATAAATTAATATCTGAATGCTCTGTTCGTTAACAGCATCTGTTTCTCATTCATCTATCCTCTAAAGAACTATACAGCGTGCAGGGGAAGTCATAAAAGACTGGCGACAATGAAAAGGAAGTGCTATAAGGATCTTTGGACACCATAGAAGGAGGATCTTATCTTTCTACTGAATTAAGTTGAAATACGTAAATTGAAGTATTTAAGTTGAGATATTTAAGGAATCATTGCAAACCAGGGAGAGCAACATCTAAGTGCTGAGCAGCGTCTAACATCTCTTGTTCAGTTTCAGAGACAACAAATAACAGAACTGCTGTCAGCAGTTTCTTGCCTCATACAAGCGCAAGCACCCCAGCAGCAAAAGATGCTAGACGCTAAAGAAGGTATTTAGCTGCAGCCTCCACACTTCCGACATTTCGATGAGACGAAGGAAACGTGGAAAGAATACAAAACACACATTCACCTTGTACAGTTTTCCTTTCATGCGTTGTGGTGTACACCTACCGCCTCTTAGTGAAATTGTTTCCCCTCAGTGAGCCACAAATCCTGCCCTACGAGGAAATAATTGCAATATTATATGAATTTTTTGAGAGTCAAGTATACGTTACTGCTGCACGGTATAAATTTTTCCGCACGCAACGTCGTAGTGATCAATCCTAGAACGAATGGACTGCGGAATTGCAGGGCATGGCTGGAGTCAGTAAATGCAGTTGTGTCAGTGGTGCACCTAATAAGCATGAAATGCTTCGCGATGCTATTATTCAGAATCCGTCAGATCAAGTGGCCGAGGGCTGAAATTCTAAAGCATCGCAACCCTAACCTCAGTGAAGTGCTTAAAGTTACTGATGCACGCCAAGTTCAAGATTTAGCCGAGCAAGATTTCTGTCTACCAGTTATCGCTTCACTTGAGACAAACACCCCGTGCCCCGGCCCCAGCATTCGCAACTTAGCAGTGTGTAAACATGGTCAAACACATTACACGCAATACAGTATTTGACAAACTGCCTATTGGCTTCTGTCTCGGGTTCTTCGGCCGACGTTCATCTAATTTTACTGACGTTTCGCCAGCACGAGTGGCTGGCATTGTCAAAGCTTCACCCTCCATTTGCCGGTGGTGAACTGCAGCCGAACTCGCAGCCGCAGACTATATGTATCTGGCGCGCCAACGTCCGAGGGCTTCTCCGCGGTCATTTCCGGTGCGGTTCTCCTCTTGCTACCTGCGACGGTCGTTCGCAGCAGAGCGGGAAGCCAGGATCCGTTTACCTTAGGGCTTTCCTCTTTCTTGTTGAAGCTGTTCGCGTGTTTTTGTATTTCTACAGCTTCTCTGAACAAGAGCGTGTGATAGTGCTTCTCTACAGCTAGAAATTCCGACGCGCGGGGTTAGCCGACCGGTCTGAGGCGCTGCAGTCATGGACTGTGCGGCTGGTCCCGGCGGAGGTTAGAGACCTCCCTCGGGCATGGGTGTGTGTGTTTGTCCTTAGGATAATTTAGGTTAAGTAGTATGTAAGCTTAGGGACTGATGACCTTAGCAGTTAAGTCCCATAAGATTTCACACAAATTTGAACATTTTTGAAGCTAGAACTCCCGTGTCGGCGAATTTTATTACGTGGTCGGTCTCCCTCAGTGCTTGCTCTGCCATGGCCGATTTCTCCACCTGCCCCAACCTGCAATGTCGCTTATGTTCTCTGATCCTGGTGTTGATTGATCGTCCAGTCATTCCGAGATAGACTTTTCCGCATGTGCATGGTATACGGTATATTCTCGACATTTCAAGTGGGTCCCTTTTCTCCTTTGCCGATCTAAGACACTCTTTGATCTTCCTTTTCAGTTTGAAAACCGTCTTTACGCCATGTTTGCGCAATATACGTCCGATTCTGTCCGTCACTCTGGAAATGTATGGCAGAAAGGCCGTACCCGACATTTCTTTTTCTGATTCCTTACTTCGCCGAGTGTTTGGCTCTGTTACACTTCTAATATAATTTTAGGAGTACCCATTGCTCCTCAAAACACTTTCAAGGTGTTGCGTGTCGCCTCTGAGGTGCTGCGGTTCACATATTCTTCCTGCTCGCACTAAGAGCGTATTGATCATGCCTTTTTTCTGGCTCTGGTGGTGTTTTGATAGTTTGTTCAGGTATCGGTCCGTGTGTGTCGGTTTTCGATACACGCTGTGTCCCAGGTTTTCGCCATCCCTTGTGACCAGCACATCTAAAAGTGGCAGTTTTTTGTCCTTTTCTACTTCCACGGTAAATTGTATGTTGGCAAGGAGGCTGTTCAAGTGTCTTAGGAAGTCACCGAGCTGTTCTTCACCATGGCTCCACACAACGAAAGTATCATCGACGTATCTGTACCACACCTTAGATTTGCAAGTCGCCAAGTCCACTGCCTGTGCTTCGAATTGTTCCATGAAGAAGGTGGCCACCACTGGACTAAGAGGACAACCCATGGTGACACCTTCCAGCTGTTCGTAGAAATCGCCATTCCATGTGAAATAGCTCGTGGTGAGACATGCATGGAAGAGTTTTGTGATGTCTTGCGGGAAAATGGAACCGATGTTCTCTAAACGTCACTGAGTGGCACTTTCGTAAACAAAGAAACAACATCAAAACTGACCAGGATGTCGTTTGATGCAAGTTTCAGTTTCTTCTTTGAGAAGCCGAAACGCGGAGAAGACCTCGGACGTTATCGCGACAGGTACATATAGTCTCCGGCCGCGAGCTCGGCTCCAGTTCACCACCGGCAGTGGAGGGTAAAGCTTCGACAATGCCAGCCACTCGTGCTAGCGAAACGTCAGTAAAATCATTAGATGAACGTCGGCTGAAGAACCCGAGACAGAAGCGAATAGGCAGTTTGTCAACAAGTGGCCACGAAAGCCTTATCAATTTTGTAACACAGTCTTTGCCGTCCTGTCACAACGCTAATTACATCGTCCCAGCTCCGCCCAAAGTGAAGTCATGTGTGGAATGTTGGGTCACAATGAATGGAAGAAATGCTTCTTCTGACGAGCTGAATGCAATTTTTGTCATCGCACGGACATACAAAACCGGTCTGCCTGAAAAAGACTAGAAAGTTCTCCTCTGCTTCACGTAGGAATAACGCAACAGCAGGTGTTAATTTCTACACAGGGGTAATGGGGGAAAGGTTAGTACTAAGCAGCTGAGGTGCTGACATTGTACGTGGCTTGGTTTAGATAAGCAAATAGAATGTGTGGTTGACGACACAATGTCGCACTTGCGCAATCAGTCTGCTCCGCGAGAGGAATTTTTCTCATGGCCACATTGTGATACTGCATGGCAACCCCTCCACATAGATTTTGCAGGTACCTTTTGGCAAACACGTTGGTTAATTATCGTCAATGACTAACACCTCTTGTTATCCGAATGCATTCGATGAATGCGACCAACACTATCATGGCGTTCGATTGTGTATTTTCTCTAGAAGGCTTACCACAAACAATTGTTTCTGATAATGGACCTCCTTTTTCATCCAAGGAATTGCACAATTTTGCAAGCTCAATGGATTACAACATGCCAGGACAGTGCCATTCTCGCCACAGTCTAAGGGTGAGGCCGAACGTTTCTTTCGAACGTTCAAGACACGGGTGTCAAAACTTTGAGCTTCATATTCACGTGAAGATGCCTTACTGATGTATCTGAGTGCATATCGTACTTGGCCTGCTCCTGACATTACGCCGGCAGAATGTTTGCATGGGAGACGCTATCGGACCTTGCTGCATTTTCTTCGTCCTTGTCGCTCTTCTCCAGCTTCACACCTCACCGCGAAGTTTCACCCGAACGTCAGAGTTCAATACTGAGTGTACAAAAGCCATATTTATTGGAATGTCATGTTGTTTTCAGATTAGCTCTCAGAACGCAGTATACTGTGCGTGGCAGTGCAGGCGCGCATCGGCGCCACCAAAATCAACTACGGCTCTGTGAACTCAGTGATCCTGCCGTAGATCAAACTGTTTCAGATTTCTTCGCTGCAAGACGTCCGGCCACCGCGACGCAGCCACATCCTTCCGCCACAATGCAACCTCCAGCCTCCTACGTAGCTAACTTATCGGGTGCCTCCACCTGCGCCCGTCTCACCGATGGAAGTCTCCGCCTGCCAACCTGCGACGCCGTTGCCGTCAACGGAGCACGTTGCCTCCCCTACGAACAGCGACGCCTTCATCGCCGGATAGTCGCTGGCACCTTTTGCAGCACTCTCCATGCTGCTGCCTGTACTGTCGGATGTACCCTGCGCCTGTTTTTCCAGCGAAGCAACCTGTCTCATAAATATCCACGGCACAGGCCCCTATAGCTTCCAAGATGGGTGGGGAAGAGAGCGATTTCGGCCGCTATCCGGTCGGCCGCATTTTCAAAAACGCGCGCCGCCATTTACGTCGCCGCGTTTCCTTCAGCCACCACCGCGGCATGAGGGCGCTGCCACGAACGATTATGCCGCTGCCAATGAGATGCAAGCATCCCTCACCGGAGCTTCAGCGGTGGGTGTGCTTAAGTTCGAACATTCATGCAATGGCCCCCCATTTTGAATGTTTGCCAGTTGAATAACATTTACATACCTTCATAGTGGCCAGGGCTCGTGATCTTCTTAGTAGTTAAGGAACTGGAGACTGACTGATTTGTAAAGCTGCGTTATCTGTATATGTTTCAACATTCAAAGCTACTGTAAGGAAATAAATTAGTACCTGAATTCTCTCTTCATGAGCAGCATCGGTTCCTTGCTCTTGTATCCACTGAAGAACCACACAGCGGGCAGAGGAAATTATGTCACATGATTTCAGTGTTAATGTTGGGGCTCCATTTAAACTGAAATCACTTGACAAATCACCAGATTTTGTGAATAAAATGATCTAGATCACTTGATATACTTCTTTACTTATTGCTTATATTCGGTTAGTGCTACCATCAGATCAAAAACCTTGACGTCCTTTTATATGATGTTGTGACAACCGTGGCGTAGCGTGTATTTCTGCCACCCAGTGCGAACCATAGATTTTCCACCCCCTTTTTTCGCAACTATGCAAAAAATCATCGAAACCTTCGACAATGCGAAG
Source organism: Schistocerca nitens (assembly GCF_023898315.1). NCBI lineage: Eukaryota > Metazoa > Arthropoda > Insecta > Orthoptera > Acrididae > Schistocerca > Schistocerca nitens. The sequence goes on along the minus strand of NC_064616.1, from coordinate 524,347,461 downwards.
CAATATTTGGTTTACGCTTATAACCAGAAGATACAAATCGTTTTCGAAGATTATCTATATGACTGGTAAGTGAGTTGTCCGTAACAGCAAAGGAAAACATACGTATTTAAAACAGTTTGAACAAAGACAATATACATTAACCCAAAGAGAAGTCAATAATTTGCTACATCTGAACCTACGGGGAATGGTATTTCATAGCAATAAATTATGCTGTTCCGATTTAAGTTTGGGGAGTACTTTTACGTATATTAAGTCTATAATAATTTCTCATCAACAGGACCTTAGTTGGCATTTCCGCTGCCCATTGCACGAGGTGCATCCAGTCTGCGTATGGACAGCCATGCTTCTGTTAGTCAGCTTACCACTGACGGGATGGATTCAGTTAAACCAAGCTTTGTTGGATACAGGAGAATTTAACGACTCACAAGAATTTTCCATGATGTAGAAACTTTTCGTAACGTTAGAATGAAAATAATACACACATCAAAAATGTTTTGCATCACCCCAGTTTCCAAAAGTCCTGAAGCAGTCGTTGACTGTGAATATTGTATCACAGACACAGTCCCTTTGTCCGTTCAGAGAGCCGGCCAGTGTGGCCGAGCGGTTCTAGGCACTACAGTCTGGAACCGCGCGACCGCGATGTCCTTAGGTTAGTTAGGTTTAAGTAGTTCTAAGTACTAGGGGACTGATGACCTCAGAAGTTAAGTCCCATAGTGCTCAGAGTCATTTGAACCATATTGACTGTTCAGAGATGTAACTAAACACTCCCAAAGACGTTAACTACCATGTATGAGCAGTGCCTATTAGACGGAGGGAGTCCGACAGACGATCAGCTCCAGTCATTCCACCAGGAAGGAGGTACACGGCTCGTGTTGTCTGTAGCTCAACCATGCCTAGACGGTCAATACCGTGGTTCGGTCGCGTCCCCATTGTTACTTCGTGCCTGGAAGCGCTCTCAACAAGGAAAGTCTCCAAGCGTCTCGGAGTGAACCAAGGAGATGTTCGGACATTGAGGAGATGCAGAGCAACAGGAACTGTCGATGACATGCCTCGTTCAGGTCGGCCAAGGGCTACTACTGCAGAGGATGAGCGCTACCTACGGATTATGGCTTGGAGGAACCCTGACACAACGCCACCATGTTGATTTATGCTTTTCGTGCAGCCACAGGACGTCGTGTTACGACTCAAACTGCATGATGTGCATCTTCACTCCCGACGCCCATGGCGAGGTCCATCTTTGCAACCACGACACCATTCAGCGCGGTACAGATGGCCCCAACAACATGCCAAATCGACCGCTCAGGATTGGCATCACGTTCTCGTCACCGATGAGTGTCGCATATGCCGTCAACAAGACAATCGGTAGAGACGTGTTTGGAGGCAACCTGGTTAGGCTGTACGCTTTAGACACGCTGTCCAGCGAGTGCAGCAAGGTGTAGTTTCCCTGCTGTTTTGGGGTGGCATTATGTGCCGCCGACATACTCTGTTGGTAATTGTAGAAGGCGCTGTAACACCCGTACGATACGTGAATGCCATCCTCCGACCGATAGTGCAACCATATCGGCAGCATATTGGTGAGACATTCTTATTCACGGACGACAATTCGCGCCCCCATCGTGCACATCTTGTGAATGACTTCCATCACGATAACGACATCAGTCCGCTAGAGTGGCCAGCATGTTCCCCAGACATTAACCCTATCGAACGTGCCTGGGATAGATTGGAGAGGGCTGTTTATGGACGACGTGACCCACCAAACACTCTGAGGCATCTACGCCGAATCGCCGTTGAGGAGTGGGACAATGTGGACCAACAGTGCCTTTAGGAACTCGTGGATATTATGCCACGACGAATACGGCATGCGTCAATGGAAAAAAACGTGCTACTGACTATTAGAGGTACCGGTGTGTACAGCAATCCGGACCACCGCCTCTTAAGGTCTCGCTCTATGGTGGTACAACATGCAATGTGTAGTTTTCATTAGCAATAAAAAGGTGGAAATGATGTTTATGTTGATCTCTACTCCACATTTTCTGTACAGGTTCCGGAACTCTCGGAACCAAGGAGATTCAAAACTTTTTTTGATGTGTGTAGTAACGAGTACTCATGCGAGGAAGCGACACCAAGGAGGAAAGTGCTAGTAGCGGAGGACAATCGCAATGCATGTGTTAGGGCGGAAGTCAGTTTAGGTGTTACCACAGCGCTTTTTGGTTGAAACATTTAATCTAAAATGATTGTCCTACAGACTAGAGATTTCGAGGACCTAATAAGAAACCACTGCGGAATCTAGAGCAAAGGCGGGCATGCTGTGGGTTATGGCGAACAGATGGTAGTTTGTTTAATTTGCATCTTTGATTCTCGATGGTGAGTGATTACGTATTGACGTAAGCATGGCATTATTTTTCGGTGGCAGTCATATTTAGGCTGTTGAGGTAATAGTTAGCTAAAGAACGCTTTTGACTGAGAAAATCAACTCATCTGTTGCTAGGGCAAACATCAGCCGCATAGTGCACTACTGACAATTAAAATATCTACACCACGAAGATGACGTGCTACAGACGCGAAATTTAACCGACATGAAGAAGATGCTGTGATATGCAAATGATTAGCTTTTCAGAGCATTCACACAAGGTTAGCGCTGGTGGCGACACCTACAACGTGCTGATTTGTCAATTTTACAATGGGCAGAAAATGAAAACATTACCCCGCAATGTTTGGTACAAAGCCAAATTAAGGGAAATTCAAATGTATGTGAATTTGGAGAATCCCAATTCGAAAGTGACTCAAGCAGCCCGGAATTTGATAACCAGTACACACATTTATCTGGACAATTTAAATCCAGACCAAATTACAAAAAAAAGTACACGTTTTCAGAACTAGTTAATATCGTAGAAAATCATGTTACTGTTCCAATTAGCAAAATACAAAATACATTATTTTGGAGAAATAATATTTCTTTATGTACTTTAAGTGATAAGATTTTTTCAAATGTTGTAAAACATATTCAAATTATGCTAAGTGATTTTTCCTTATGGCAATTGTATAATTATCTTTTGAATGCAAAGGAAGTGTATTTTCCAGCATATGCACAACAATTTGATTCATATTATTTCAATGAAAAACAATCTTTAGATATAATTAAACATTTGTTAGAATATTAATTTGGTGGTGACTGGGATGTTATTTATGATTTTATCTGTACATTGCATAATGTATTAAACAAAACAAATGGAAAACGAAATTGTATTCAGTTAATAGGTCCACCGAATAGTTTTAAATCTACATTCGCTCGTGTAATAGCAAGTGCTATGATAAATACAGAATGGTGTAATAAAAACAATAAACATTTCACATTTGGGTTGATGGAATGTGCTAATAAACGATTAATATGTATGGATGATCCAAATTTTGATCTGGGATCATTTGAACAATTAAAATGTATTTTCAGTGGTGATCCTACTAATATTCAAATAAAGTTTGAAGGAGAGTTTACTCTTGATAAAACTCCTGTATTTGTATGTTCTAATATTGAATATTTCAAAGGGGATGTATGGGAAGAAAGGATTTGTAAATATTATTGGACTACATGGGATACAAAATTAGAAAGACAATCAAATCCATTTTCTTTATACAATTTGTTTTTTTGAATGTAAACTGTTACAAAAATAATACATATTCTTTCATCGTAAATCCTCAACATCCTTTTCACCTAAAATAGGTGGTCTACTACGATCACGATTCTTACCTTTTTTTTCTTTATTTTTTGGTACATTTAAATTACTAGAAACACGTGCAGAAGACCCAGGTAATATATCAGTAGTATACATTGCATTAGAATCAAAACAAACACCTCTAAAATCATCTACAAATGCTTTAGTAGAAGAAGTCATCCACATTTCGTCAGTATGACTTAATGTACGTGTTTGAGGATTATATGTTTCATAATTAGTGCCTATAGTAATTCTAGTTGTCATCTGAATTACCATTTTAGCATTTACAAATGAATTTCCTTCTGTAGGAGTATTATTTGGTACAGGATTAATACCTAAACTGAAACTAGGTATTTGAGGTGCTTGATGAATTTCATTTAATTTACCTATTTCCTGACCTTTTTCAATACATTGGTCATACACAAATAATGTTATATTATTAGATATTGGTTTTAATTTTTCGTTTTCTTCTTGCATTGCAAAACCAGATGGACTTACATTTTTCATTACAGTTGAAAAAGCAGGTCTATTCATTGAACCTAACATTTATGTATCATCTGCTAAACCAATACCATGAGCACGCCATGCTGTTTTAATTATACCTATTTGTGGCTTGTTATTCCATGAAAAAATTTCTGAATTATCAACTGCCCGGCTTGCTATACCTTGTGAATATATTTTATTTAATAATACTGGTCCTCTTACTTCATTCTGTATACTCCACATATTCTTTTTTCCTGAAACATTATTATCAAAGGGTATAATCCATGAATCATAATTAGGCCAATTACGTACTACTGTTGTACAAGAATGATAATCGTTATATCCATATCCCCACATAATTTTTGATACATCTTTCTTTCCCTTAATACCACTAATTAACATTGGATTAGTAGATGTGCTACTTATTTCAACTATTTCATGAGCAACAGCTAAATTTCCACCTTTATTATAAATAATAAATGGTACATGTGTTATAGATCCTGATCCACTTAATGTACTACTTGTGGAAAATGAAGCTTCTAATCCAACAGGAATTAAATCAATAGATATAGATTTAACATAACAATAATCAGGTAACTATGAAATTGAGCTTTAGATAAAAATTGACTTAATTGATTAGAATACCATTGAGCTGCAGACGTTACATAACGTTTACCATAAATATTAACTTGAGCATCTATAATATCTTGCCAACTGTGTCCATAGCCCCATACTTGGAACAAATGAGTAGTAATAGAATGTATATCACCATTTTTAATAGCATCTACACTTTTCCACATAAAAAACTTTCATGACTGAGCCACACTATTAGTACCACCATCAGTACCACTGTCACTATTTACAGAACGAATTTGTGCAGAATATTCTTCAGCCATTTCTGTTTCGTTACCTGAAGTTTTCTCACGTGGTTGCTTATGTTCTGCTGAATCAGGCCGAAGATCTTCTTCTGCTTTCCGTTTTATTCCAAAATGTTTATCTGTTACCTCAATAGGTGGAGTGTTTAATTCGCTACTATCAGACGCGTCTTGAATAACGTCTCGTGGCTCTTGTGGTTCGTCGTCTAAATTAGAAAACAAATCAACAATGGCGCCAAGCACCTCATCTGTATCAGTAGCAGCACGTGTCGAAGATGTAGCTGCTCTTGAAGCATTAATTCTTCTTATTGCAGCCCACAGTAAAGAACGAGTTGCACCTGTCTTTTTGTCCTTCCATGTTTTCGACTTAGGCATTATGTTTCCATTGTCTCTGCAATAGAACTGAACGTCTGCCGTCTACTGCAGTCCTTTTATGCCTATTTCTGTTTGGATAGCCTTGACTGATCACTTGCCAACAGCAACCCACGAGCCCCCCCCCCCCCCCCTTCCTGCGGTTTCTGACTTCAGCAAGTGCGCTTCGCGCGTTCTTCGAACACTTGCTGACGTCAGAAACCGCAGGGGGGAGGGGGGGGGGGTCGTGGGTTGCTGTTGGCAAGGAAGGTTTCCAAACGATTTCTCATGCACAAACAGCAGTTTACCGGCGTTGCCTGGTGAAACGTTGTTGTGATGCCTCGTGTAAGGAGAAGAAATGCGTACCATCACGTTTCCGACTTTGATAAAGGTCGGCTTGTAGCTTATTACGATTGCGGTTTATCGTATTGCGACACTGCTGCTCGCGTTGGTCGAGATGCAATGACTGTTAGCAGAATATGGAATCGGTGGGTTCTGGAGGGTAATGCGGAACGCCGTGCTGGATCCCAACGGCCTCGTATCACTAGCAGTCGAGGTGACAGGCATCTTATCCGCGTCGGCCGCGGTGGCAGAGTTGTTCTAGGCGCTTCAGTCGGGAACCGCGCGACTGCTACGGTTGCAGGTTCGAATCCTGCCTCGGGCATGGATGTGTGTGATGTCCTTAGGTTAGTTAGGTTTAAGTAGTTCTAAGTTCTAGGGGACTGATGACCTCAGATGTTAAGTCCCATAGAGCTCAGAGCCATTTGAACCATTTTTGAACTTATCCGCATGGCTGTAACGGATCGTGCAGACACGTCTCGATCCCTGAGTCAACAGATGGGGACGTTTGCAAGAAAACAACCATCGGTGCACGAATGGCAAAACGTCATTTTTTCCGATGAATCCAGGTTCTGTTTACAGCATCATGATGGTCGCATCCGTGTTTGGCGACATAGCAGTGAACGCACATTGGAAGCGTGTATTCGTCATCGCCATACTGGCGTATCATCCGGCGTGATGGTATGGGGTACCATTGGTTACATGTCTCGGTCACCTCTTGTTCGCATTGACGGCACTTTGAACAGTGGACGTTACATTTCAGATGTGTTACGACCCGTGGCTCTACCCTTCATTCGATCCCTGAGAAACCCTACATTTCAGCAGGATAATGCACAACCGCATGTTGCAGGTCCTGTACGGGCCTTTCTGAATTCAGAAAATGTTCGATTGCTGCCCTGGCCAGCACATTTTCCAGATCTCTCGCCAATTGGAAACGTCTGGTCAATGGTGGCCGAGCAACTGGCTCGTCACTATACGCCAGTCACTACTCTTGATGAACTGTGGTATAGTGTTGAAGCTGCATGGGCAGCTGTACCTGTACACGCCATCCAAGATCTGTTTGACGTAATGGCCAGACGTATCAAGACCGTTATTACGGCCTGAGGTGGTTGTTCTGGGTACTGATTTCTCAGGATCTATGCACCCAATTTGCGTGAAAATGTGATTACATGTCAGTTCTAGTATAATATATTTGTCCAATGAATATCCTTTTATCATCTGCATTTCTTCTTGGTGTAGCAATTTTAATGGCCAGTAGTGTAGTTTTGACCTTGTCCAATGATTTAAAGCGAAGGCTTGAGTATTTTTAGAACCGTCGGTAAAAATGTAATTAACGTTTCCTTTAGGAAATGTGATACAGTTAAAATTAGTTTGCGTTCCAAATAGTGCGCCTCAGCCACGTGGAGGACTTGTGCGAGGGCAGCGGACGATCTCACGGACGTCACGGAAACAGGAGAAGGAACGTCACAACTTCTCTGTCTTTAAGTACTTCCACGGAAAATGAACTATCGTGTTTAGATGCATTGATCTCCATATGTTGACTGACACTTGCAAAAGATGATAACTACTGAATGAAATTTATTGAATTTGGTTTGGAACTGTAGACTATCTTACAAATACAATACATTCTTCATTAAGCCGCGCGGTATTAGCCGAGCGGTCTCAGGTGCTGCAGTCATGGACTGTGCGGCTGGTCCCGGCGGAGGTTCGAGTCCTCCCTCGGGTATTGGTGTGTGTGTTTGTCCTTATAATTTAGGTTAAGTAGTGTGTAAGCTTGGGGACTGATGACTTAGCAGTTAAGTCCCACAAGATTTCACACACATTTGAACACTTTTTCATTAACATGTGTGCTCTTGTACATTTTTCTAGTGTGTAATTCCCAAATACAGTTTAATGTCTGAAGGCCTTATGCTACTTTTTGATCAAAACGATGTTCATAACTGATACTACCACAGTGAAAATGCCCTGTGAAAGTTTTCTTTTTTTATACTAAATTTTTACTCAAGAACGAATATTACGTAAACTGGCCTTGATGTGATTGACGTATTCAGAAGTAGGAAGTGTTTTCATAGTGCAGCGAAAAATATAATAGGAGCTTGACCATATATTTAAAAGAACGCAATATTGGATTTACACCTTTTAATTCCCTGCAAATCCATAAATGTCTTTGAGTTATCCGTTATAGCAAGGACATGCTACACGAGGACGTAAGAACTCAATTTGTAAACCCTAGAACGTATTCACAACCGAATCTGAAATACATGAACCACTCCCAACATATTCAGTGTCAGCAAGAAGTCTTGCAGTTCACATAAGCACTAACTTATCTTGTACTGACTGTAAACTGCACACGATGAATTAGAAATACAAAAAATATGTGCTACTTTGCCACTATTTCAAATGCGTTCCAAATAAACCGTCTTTCTATATTAAAATTTTATTCTCTGTGTTTTTTACAACGCAAAGGCTCTAATACTTCCATCAGTGCCAATCTGTATCTCTTGTTCTATTGACAAATGAACTAGATTTGTTAATATCAACTTCAAAATTGCTGATCTTAAATAATATTTAATCATTTACAGATTAGAGAAACTTCTCATACTATTATTACTTATGGCAGCTCTGAAGAATATTCTGTGTTATAACTATATTACGTAGTGCTACTTCAAATTTGGACTCAAAATAAACTTTAGTAAACCCAGTGGGCCGGAATCAATAAATTCTTCCTTAGTCTGTTGTATCTATAAAAGCTCATTCACTCACGCACTCAAGCCTAAACTCTCCTTTGTCAATATCTTGTGAAGCTTGGTGCATTCCACATCAATGCCTGGTATTACTACAGGCGTTAAGGAAGGCATATTTTTCGGACGAATTCTGGAGCTGCTGGAACCTTTCTCGAATTTTAGCAGTTTCTGTGTCCAACGAAGAAAATATTTTTCGTTTCAAATCGTCTTGGAGAGACAAGCCGGCAATTCTACTTGCTACTTGCATGGTCAGAAATGTGCCTCCTCCTAGTTCATCTTGGAGATCCAACAGAAATCCAAAGTTTTTTAAACAACTTTTTTCACGGTAAATGATAACTGCCAAAACAGTTGCAGGATAAAGATTTATTAAAATTCTTGACCACAGTTACGGTATATCTAAATATACCTTCATCAGAAGTAAAATATACCTAAACAGGAAGACACCTTCATTAGCAAAAACGTAGCATCGGAACTGAGAAAGAAAAAACACTATAGCTTAAGTAACTGTAAAATTACCAGAGTATTACAGGCACAAAAACTTTTAGTTACTTACCGAAATCACATCCTGCAATGGAGATTCATAAAACAATTGTGCCAGGGGCGTCGTCAGTAGTTAAAACATCACCTCCATTTATACAACATAATTATGGACAGAGGGTCGATGCGAACACAGCTTATCATCAGCACTTCGCCTATGAACAAACGTAAAGAAGGTGTGAAAGTCCTAGGGTAGACAGTTTCACCGAGAGAGGGCACTTGTGGTATGCGCGAGACACTCGCGCACATTAAAATGCATGGATCCGTACAACATGCGCATCAAAATTATTAAAAGCCAATCAGTCTGTAACCATATCACCACTTGGCTGAAACAAATAATGTAAAATTGAAGTCCCCCAGCATAGAGACTTAGAGGAACTTAAAAAAACCTTACGGAAGCTACAGCACAGATAGACATCCTGCGGGGTATTGGGAACAGGAAGTAGTTTTTTTTTTCAGATCTGATTTTCGAGAGAGAGTGATTTCGTATTAACATAAATTTGAGGAGAGTTGGCGTAAAGGTGATCAAAATGTTGCTGACCTGGATCATGATGAATCTAAACTTCTGCTTCAGTACAAAACCACAAAACGTCTCGATCAAAGTAATAAAGAATACACCAAATTCAAAATGCATCAGGGATTTTTCATGATACCATATTTTGAAGTTTTCGACCAACTGGTTGCGTCACTCAAGAGATGATTCGACAATCATCTTTGAAATCATTGGAAAAATTTACTCCTGGGCATCCTACACTGTAAAATCTTGATAAGCGTAAAGAAATGTTTTTTCAACATTTGAAGAGACAAAATGAGCAAGAAAAGCAATTGAGGGAAGTTTTAAAGTTCTTAAAAAAACATGAAAGGATAGGAGGATTAATTTCTTGAGTTTGTGCACTTCGTTCGCTTGCTTACTACAATTCCTTTATCATGATGCTCTAATGAACAAAGTTTTTCATTTTTAAGTCCATTAAAATCTCATTTAAGATCATCAGTGTTGTAAGACCGACTCAACCATATTGTTATTTTACATATTTACTGCGATATTACCGATAAACTAGATTTAGATGATTCATTAAGTACATTTATTTCGTGACACGCAAAATGAAGCACAGTTTTTACGTTATGCAGGTAGCTTTTTGTACTGAAAGCATTTAACAAAATAAATAATATTTTATGAATCATTTTGAGGTATATTTACAAGGGAGACTTCTTTTTTGGACATTTATCCACTGACCCCCATGAACCATGGACCTTGTCGTTGGTGGGGAGGCTTGCGTGCCTCAGAGATACAGATAGCCGTACCGTAGGTGCAACCACAACGGAGGGGTATCTGTTGATAGGCCCGACAAACGTGTGGTTCCTGAAGAGGGGCAGCAGCCTTTTCTGTAGTTGCAGGGACAACAGTCTGGATGATTGACTGATCTGGCCTTGTAACACTAACCAAAACGGCCTTGCTGTTCTGGTTCTGCGAACGGCTGAAAGCAAGGGGAAACTACGGCCGTAATTTTTCCCGAGGGCATGCAGCTTTACTGTACAGTTAAATGATGATGGAGTCCTCTTGGGTAAAACATTCCGGAGGTAAAATAGTCCCCCATTCGGATCTCCGGACGGGGACTACTCGAGAGGATGTCGTTATCAGGAGAAAGAAAACTGGCGTTCTACGGATCGGAGTATGGAATGTCAGATCCCTTAATCGGGCAGGTAGGTTAGAAAATTTAAAAAGGGAAATGGATAGGTTAAAGTTAGATATAGTGGGAATTAGTGAAGTTCGGTGGCAGGAGGAACAAGTCTTCTGGTCAGGTGACTACATGGTTATAAACACAAAATCAAATAGGGGTAATGCAGGAGTAGGTTTGATAATGAATAGAAAAATAGGAATGCGAGTAAGCTACTACAAACAGCATAGTGAACGCATTATTGTGGCCAAGATAGATACGAAGCCCACGCCTATAACAGTAGTACAAGTTTATATGCCAACTAGCTCTGCAGATGACGAAGATATTGAAGAAATGCCATCATCATCATCATCATCATCAGCCAATTCAATCATTAGATGATGTGGCCTCTTCGAGTTGTGGATTCAGGTAGGCTTTCAGAAGTCTTCTCCAAGTGGGTCGGTCTTGGGCAGTTCTCTGCCAGGTGTTACCAGCGATCTTCTTGATGTCTTTGTCCCATCTGTCTGGTAGTCTTCCTCTAGGCCTCCGGTGCTCTCTCGGACTCCACTCCAGTACTAGCTTCGTCCATCTGTTGTCTTTTCTTCTTGCAACGTGGCCAGCCCACTGCCATTTCAAGGAACCTACTCTCTCTAAGATGTCATTAACCTTCGTCACAGACCGGATGTCATCTGCCCTTTCCCTGTCCTTTCTTGTATAGCCCAGCATTGATCTCTCCATGGCTCTCTGTGCTGTCCTAAGTTTCCCTTTTGTGAATGAGTTCAGTGTCCATGTCTCGCAGCCATACGTCATCACAGGAAGAATGCATTGATCAAATACTGCTTTCTTCAGATTTACTGGCATTTTTGATCTGAATACTTTTGAATTCTTCCCAAATGCTTGCCATCCAAGCTTGATGCGTCGATAGATTTCTGGCCTTATGTCTCCCTTCATATTTATAATCTGGCCAAGGTAGACATATTCACTGACCTCTTCTAGTAGACTGTCCTTGACTTTCACATCTCCAGCTGGGACCCATTTGTTGGATATTTCTTTTGTTTTGGAAAGGTTCATGTTCAAGCCAACCAGGTGACATTCCGATGCAAGATCTGTAACTAAGTTTTGGAGCTCTGCGAAGTCTTTGGCCAGTAAGGCAATATCATCAACAAATCTCAAGTTGGTAAGCCTTCTTCCATTAATTCTAATTCCCTTACCTTCCCAGCTCAGCTTTGACATAGCCATTTCCAACAGAGAACAGTTTAGGGGAGATGGGATCGCCTTGCTTGACACCCCTCATGATGCGGAATTCTTGAGTTGATTCGCCAATGTTAACATAAGCTGAAGAATTCTCGTAGATTTTCCTGAGCACTTCAATGTATGCTGCTCCCACTCCTTGCTCACTCAAAGCTTGGAGGACAGCTACATGGCTAACGGAGTCAAATGCCTTTTCAAAGTCAACAAAGGCAATGCAGAGAGGCAGTTGGTATTCATGTATGATGAAATAAAAGAAATTATTCAGATAGTGAAGGGAGAAGAAAATTTAATAGTCATGGGTGACTGGAATTCGTCAGTAGGAAAAGGGAGAGAAGGAAATGTAGTAGGTGAATATGGATTGGGGGTAAGAAACGAAAGAGGAAGCCGCCTGGTAGAATTTTGCACAGAGCACAACCTGATCATAGCTGACACTTGGTTCAAGAATCATGAAAGAACATTGTATACATGGAAGAAGCCTGGAGATACTGACAGGTTTCAGATAGATTATATAATGGTAAGACAGAGATTTAGGAACCAGGTTTTAAATTGTAAGACATTTCCAGGGGCAGATGTGGACTCTGACCATAATCTATTGGTTATGAACTGTAGATTAAAACTGAAGAAACTGCAAAAAGGTGGGAATTTAAGGAGATGGGAACTGGATACACTGACTAAACCAGAGGTTGTACAGAGTTTCAGGGAGAGCATAAGGAAACAATTGACAAGAATGGGGGAAAGGAATACAGTAGAAGAAGAATGGGTAGCTTTGAGGGATGAAGTGGTGAAGGCAGCAGAGGCTCAAGTAGGTAAAGAGACGAGGGCTAGTAGAAATCCTTGGGTAACAGAAGAAATATTGAATTTAATTGATGAAAGGAGAAAATATAAAAATGCAGTAAATGAAGCAGGCAAAAAGGAATACAAACGTCTCAAAAATGAGATCGACAGGAAGTGCAAAATGGCTAAGCAGGGATGGCTAGAGCACAAATGTAAGGATGTAGAGGCTTATCTCACTAGGGGTAAGATAGATACCGCCTACAGGAAAATTAAAGAGACCTTTGGAGATAAGAGAACCACTTGTATGAACATAAAGAGCTCAGATGGAAACCCAGTTCTAAGCAAAGAAGGGAAAGCAGAAAGGTGGAAGGAGTATATAGAGGGTCTATACAAGGGCGATGTACTTGAGGACAATATTATGGAAATGGAAGAGGAGGTAGATGAAGATGAAATGGGAGATACGATACTGCGTGAAGACTTTGACAGAGCACTGAAAGACCTGAGTCGAAACAAGGCCCCCGGAGTAGACAACATTCCATTGGAACTACTGACAGCCTTGGGAGAGCCAGTCCTCACTAAAGTCTACCATCTGGTGACCAAGATGTTATGAAACAGGCGAAATACCCTCAGACTTCAAGAAGAATATAATAATTCCAATCCCAAAGAAAGCAGGTGTTGACAGATGTGAAAATTACCGAACAATTAGTTTAATAAGCTACAGCTGCAAAATACTAACACGAATTCTTTACAGACGAATGGAAAAACTAGTCGAAGCCGACCTCGGGGAAGATCAGTTTGGATTCCGTAGAAATACTGGAACACGTGAGGCAATACTGACCCTACGACTTACCTTAGAAGAAAGATTAAGGAAAGGCAAACCTACGTTTCTAGCATTTGTAGACTTAGAGAAAGCTTTTGACAATGTTGACTGGAATACTCTCTTTCAAATTCTGAAGGTGGCAGGGGTAAAATACAGGGAGCGAACAGCTATTTACAATTTGTACAGAAACCAGATGGCAGTTATAAGAGTCGAGGGACATGAAAGGGAAGCAGTGGTTGGGAAGGGAGTGAGACAGGGTTGTAGCCTCTCCCCGATGTTGTTTAATCTGTATATTGAGCAAGCAGTAAAGGAAACAAAAGAAAAATTCGGAGTAGGTATTAAAATCCATGGAGAAGAAATAAAAACTTTAAGGTTCGCCGATGACACTGTAATTCTGTCAGAGACAGCAAAGGACTTGGAAGAACAGTTGAACGGCATGAATAGTGTCTTGAAAGGAGGATATAAGATGAACATCAACAAAAGCAAAACAAGGATAACGGAATGCAGTCGAATTAAGTCGGGTGATGCTGGGGGAATTAGATTAGAAAATGAGACGCTTAAAGTAGTATATGAGTTCTGCTATTTGGGAAGCATAATAACTGATGATGGTCGAAGTAGAGAGGATTTAAAATGTAGACTGGCAATGGCAAGGAAAGCATTTATGATGATGAAAAATTTGTTAACAGCGCGTATAGGTCTAAGTGTCAGGAAGTCGTTTCTGAAAGTATTTGTATGGAGTGTAGCCATGTATGGAAGTGAAACATGGACGATAAATAGTTTGGACAAGAAGAGAATAGAAGCTTTCGAAATGTGGTGCTACAGAAGAATGCTGAAGATTAGATGGGTAGATCACATAACTAATGAGGAAGTATTGAATAGGATTGGGGAGAAGAGAAGCTTGTGGCACAACTTGACTAGAAGAAGGGATCGGTTCGTAGGACATGTTCTGTGGCATCAAGGGATCACCAGTTTAGTATTGGAGGGCAGCGTGGAGGGTAAAAATCATAGAGGGAGACCAAGAGATGAATACACTAAGTAGATTCAGAAGGATGTAGGCTGCAGTAGGTGGAGATGAAGAAGCTTTCACAGGATAGAGTTGCATGGGGAGCTGCATCAAACCAGTCTCAGGACTGAAGACCACAACAACAACATCCACTGACACAAAATATTAAACTTCGGGCTTGATATACTGTGCTTCAAAGTGACTGTAAAAAGAAATTTAGACACAAGTTTTGGAGATTCTCTTTTTCCAACGACGTCTTCCTATTTGTATTGTAAAATATACTTTGATGTCCATTTCCAGACCTTATTGGTGGGCTTCATGTATTATATTACAGCAGATTCGTATGTTCTGTTTGGTAATTACTCGAGAATCCTTGAATAAACTACATTTAACAAAGAACAGTCAAGTTTTGCAAATGAATATATTTTATGGGCAACTTCAACTCACAGTAAAATCGCATTTTATGGTTAGCTATGCGGCTGAGGGTCACTTGCGCCCAAATAATATGGCAAAAACACTAGTTTTGAAGTAGACCACTTTTGCATGATATGTTGAAGTTTTATGTCAACGGGTTTATAAGGTTTACTTTATGAAAACATGGAAATGAGTACCGATAAAGTAGTAAAAGGTATCAAATTTGAAAAAAAAATACCACTTCAACAATGTGTATCCTTTAATGGTGCCTATAGAGACGTAAATTTTTATTTTATTTGTTTATTTATTTATTTAACCTGATCTGATTAGGACTGTCAGCCCTCTCTCACATAGGACCGATAATTCACAGATACAGTACCTTTCTCTCATCATAGTTTCCTAAATAATAACCATTATAATATGACAAGTAATATTAAAATGATCAGAATGTTTCAAATGCCATTGTGAGTAGATTCTACTGAATATGAATTAAGTCAATATTGGCAGTAACTGTACTACTGCAGCTGCTACCATTAACAATGATAATAATAATCACAATACTAATAATGGTAATAATAATAATAACAATAGTAATGACAACTATAATGACGTGACAGATATAAGAAGTAGCTGTAGGTGTACAAGATCAATGTTTTCTTATAAAGCGAGCAAATTTAAGGAGACTGCCGCACTTAAGAATAGTGGTAAAAGAGGAAGACCTGCTTGGAAAGTAAAATGTACAAGCGTAACGAGTGCGTATAGGTACAACGGTAATCCTTATTGTTGCTTTAGTACGTCATTAACTGCATTCTGGAACTGGAGATGTTATTCAGTTCTCTAAATAATGTGGGAAGCTATTCCAGAATCGAGTTCATGCTAATGAGAAGGATTTCGAGAAAATGACTGAACGATGGAATGGAACCAGAAAGGATTTTGCTGTGATGGGAACGAGTTTTTCTGCCATGTTGTTCAGATAAGAGCGTTAAGGTCGAAGAGAGATCTGAGGGTCAGTGTTCGTTGATAAGGCAGTAGAGAAGACAGAGGATATGGAAAACTTTGCACATGCTTTCACGCAGCCAGGACAGCTGCCCATATTATGATGGAATATGGTGAAAGAGTAGAACGTCACAAATATGACGAATATAGGCATTCATAACCAGTTCCAGGTGCCGTGAGCTTTCCTGAGAAAGTCCTTGTAGAGTAACATCCCTGTAATCGATAAATCTAAGTATAAGTGTTGAGGAGTAATCGAAACAATAATTTTTCGCTGTGACCAACGAGCCATATCGAAGCCACTGGTGGCCACTATGTGAACTAACAACTCTATCCGTACTGATAACACTGCTGCTACCTGTCACAAAATCCTAGTTCCAACACTCCTATCAGTAACCGTTGTCTCTGTCAACGGGCAGAAAATTTCTTTCTCTTTGGGCTGAAGATAAGACTGAGGGCTCAAGCAACCCCAGAACACGGTATAATTGTGTAAGTTACCTTAAAATTCAATTTTGAACCACTTCCATTTATCCAATTGCTTTCAGATTCAGCGTAAATACCAATGTAGCCTCGATGACAACGCATGAACTGGTGTAATGAGAATGCAGACAGGCTTATCCAACTTGGCTGCCCCCTGTCACCCACTAGTTTGTGCCGCTCGGGCCCATGTCACCCTTCTCCATACGGTACCACCCACACTACGGCAATGCCTGACAAATTTTAAGCAATAAATTAGCCGTCAGTATTAGTTGCCGAGTAAAGGAATGAAAACAGACGTGCTCAATATTAACTGGCATAAGATAGGAGTGTGCTGTGTGTGGGATACAAAACTGTTGATACCGAGAGGTTTAGTGCAGTGGTTAGCATAATGGACTCGCATTCGGAAGGACGACGGTTCAAACCCGTGTCCGGCCATCCTGGTTTAGGTTTCCCGTGATTTTCCTAAATTTCTTAAGGAAAATGCTGGGATGGTTCCTTCGAAAGGGTACTGAAGTTTTCAGTCTCCATTCTTGCGTAATCCGACCTTGGGCTACGTCTCGAATGACCTCGTTGTCGTTGGGATTTAAAACACTAATTTCCTCCTCTTCCTCTTCTCAAAACGGTTGATGCCGTTTACAGACTGTTAAGCAAACTTGAGTAATAATTCGGTTGACAACGAAGACTGTTTATGAATCGTGGTAGTTAAACATAATAAACCTACAGACTCTGGATAGTCTCCACACATCCCAATACTGTCTGCCCATCTATACCGCCACATTCGTATCCGCATATATTCGAAATGGTTCAAATGGCTCTGAGGACTATGGGAGTTAACTTCTGAGGTCATCAGTCCCCTAGAACTTAGAACTACTTAAACCTAACTAACCTAAGGACATCAAATACATCCATGCTCGAGGCAGGATTCGAACCTGCGACCGTAGCGGTCGCGCAGTTCCAGACTATAGCGCCTAGAACCGCTCGGCCACCCTGGCCGGCCCGCATATATTGCTGTGAGTAGCTGTGTGTAGACACCACTCCCGGCTATTTTTTCTGATTTCTTTTTATTGCTGCTATTGAGCCGTTCATTACAATGAGAGCTAAATTATTTTATTATTTACTTTTAATGAAGCAGTCTGTGCTAATAGTTACTCCTCAATAATTCTTACATGAATATTTTGACGAACTAGAGACTAGAACGAAAATAAAATAATGCCATCTATGACGGGGACGGTTACCCGATAAATTTTCCTGGCTCTTCATCTGTAGTTTCTGGCTTATATACATTTGCTTACACGTGTCATATTTCAGGTATCTGGCCATTTGTACAATGTTTCCACCACATCTTTGAAGTGAGATTCTTACTCCTGGAATTTTAGCCCGAAACACATCATCCCAGAAAATGTGTTCCTTGCAGCTGCGAGTGTGATTGGGAGTTGGCAACATTGTAGAATGTTGTCTGACAATCCTGTGATGATCAAGTTATTTCCTGAAGTGACACGGAATTAACCTGGCAAATTCGCTTCTTATTTCCTGTGTTGGCCATCACTGGGTCAATGTGGAAGCACTGAACGCCTCAGCTGCTCGCCAGGACTGTGGAAATACCTTCCTCTGTAAAACCATGGCTGCGTTGGCTCTGCTTTCCACTCTTAAAGGAGACGTGACAAGAGATACGGCGGTTGCGCTTCCTGAATAAGGCGTAGACTTCATGTTAATCGAGCATATGTCAAACGAGAAAACTATTTTCTCACTGTATCTCTTCGGTAGCACTCATCCTGTACTTGGCACAATATTTCGAACTTTCTCCCCTGCCTTCACCTCTGTATTAAATCTAAAGAGAACAAAATGTCACTAATATTAAGCTTTTTTCCGTTTAATACTCCAGTTTTTAACCATAAAAATGCTAGTCATGTCCTTCAAATATGCAACGTTCAAGATGTCAACACAAGAACAATACTAGAACCTCTAATAAAAAAATGAGGATAAATACACTTACAGCAACCTGCATAGCAACGCTTGAAACAAAACGGACACAAATGCATCCACCAATCTTCTTTTTACCTGTAAATTTTGAACGTAATGGTAGATTACATATTTAGTATTCCCCATGTCATATGCTGCGTGAGCACTCTTTACAACGTTGTTACTACTGCATGGTATATACTCGGTTTATAGAACATGTTTCACCCTGAAAACCAGACTACAATATTAAATAATCCTACGCTTGCCAGTTATGTGACTTTATCACGAGGCCTATCTTTTAATACTGGGTGTTTATAAATGAATATTGAGGTTTTAACGCTTTATAATATTTATTACATTAAACTTACAGTTATAAACGATACATCAAATGAAAGAGCAGCTCAAACAGTTTTACCAAGAACCTTATAAATGTTCAATGTGAGCACCATTTGTCACACGGCACACATCAAGTCTATAGCCGAGCTCTTCCCAAACGTTAAAAGGGCTTGCTTTGCATCGCCTCCACGTTCACCCAACCTAACGCCATGCGATTTTTTCCCTTGGGGCTTCATCAAGGATCGTGTGTACGTGCCTCCGCTACCAGCAGACCTCCCTGAATTAACCGGATTGAAGCATCTGTTGCTACAATCACTGAAGACACACTTATCAACGTTTGGGAAGAACTCGGCTATAGACTTGATGTGTGCTGTGTGACAAATGGTGCTCACATTGAACATTTATTAGGTTCTTGGTAAAACTGTTTCAGTTGCTTTTTCATTTGACATATCATTTATAAATAAATTTTATAAAGCGTTTAAACCGCGATATTCATTTATAAACACACTGTATAATATGCACATCAAAATAGTATAGTTGATTCTTTAACGCTGCATGACGAATGTTGAATGCTGACACTAGTCACTACCTCCACAGATTCCAAAACTAATTCTTCTGCTTCTCATTTTCTTTTTATGATATGTGTGATTTGTTACGTTCTGCAGCCTTGGGAGTTTTTTCAGCTGGTTTGTGACAGGGAAGTCAACATAATGGGATCAGAGCGTCAAACGGTTTCGGCACTAAGAGCATCCGCCGAGTGAGGTAGCAAAGTGATTAGCACGCTGAATTTGCTTTCGGGAGGACAACACTTCAAATCCACTTCCAGTCATCCTGATTTAGGTTTTTCGTGATTTCCCTAAATCACGCAAGACAAATCCCTGGATGGCCCTTTGAAAAGATGTGGCCGATCTCCTTCCCTACCCTTCAGTAATCCGACCTTGCACTCCTTCTCTAATGACTTACTTGACGAGGGGACGTTAAATACTAATCTCCCTTTTGAAAGCAGCACACGAGAAAGTACGGAACAGGAAGGTCACAGCGTCCTATCTCTACACAGTAAGCGTAACGGAGCGGCCGGCATTCCATAAGACTGCATTGTGCGAGACACTTGAAGGAATCCATTTTGGCGAAATCAAGATATGAATGCCAGGTGAAGCACTCAGAACTTGAGACTGTGGTACCGGCCGTTGTCTGCAGCTGTGCCACGAAAGAATGTTCGTTTAAATCCGAGTACGTAGGGCTCATTGGCTCACAATAATTATTTCGGTAGAAGGTACGTTTTACCGTACGTTTCTACAAACAAAGGTTTTGGTTAGCCAGGGTTTGAAACCTGCCATGTAGTGGGAGAGATTTTCTGTCTTCCTTCATATGCCACACCATTACTGGTTAATCAGGACAAAATCAGAGAGAGTAGAAATTTGTTAAAGTTGTTTATGAAATTATTATTAGTCGAAACTCACAAGATCTGCTGCAATTGGCCAGCGAGATTCCTACGCTGGTTGACCTAGTTGTTTTTTGGGGAGTAAAGTCGGAACACACTTGCCACAGGACCATTAAAGAGTAGACTTGCTCCAGGTCGTTGCGGAGTACTGCAGAAGTGACGTCTCCGAGTTGGAGCAGAGCACAGAGGTCGAGCTGGACTCAAAATTTCTCGTCACTACTGCAGGCATCTTCCACACTCATTCTTTCTAAGAGTGGTAAGCATGAGCCATGGATGCAGGCGCCAAGCCGAAGGGGATACAAAGCTAGTTAACTTACATCAGGGTTTAACTGCACAGTTTTAATATTTTCGGCCAGCAAGTTGCATCCATCACACACTTCGGTGAATCGTTGGTATTCATACTTGATTTTCGGTGTTTCTTTCTTCCGGTCACTATTTTCAAAGCCGCGGCCATATCCGTGATATAGTTTCATATTATGCTTTCATGGGTCCACCCACCTTCAGTGCTGTAGTTCGTTATTACGATCATTTGTCCACTTATTATATATTCACATGCTTGATTCAGTGGGTGAAAAATCCAACCTGTAGGTCACCAGGGACTCTGACTCTAGCATTTTAGGAATATACCAAGCAGCTCAATGGACACATCGCACAATGTGAGTGCGAAAACGTTTGCTAAAGACCACAGGCTCAAGGGACAATGAGTCGCGATCACCTAGATTGACGCTGGCTAGTCTCAGGTGGCTGTAGAACGGTAGAGCAGAAATTCTGATCATGACAGGTAACCAAGAGCACTTTGACAGAGATGTTTTCCCAAGATTTTGCTAGTACTAGTGGGTTAGAAAATGAAGTAAATTATATCGATGCTTCTAACAGATTGATACTGTTAGCAAACAGAGTATGTGTGCTGTTCTTCATTACAGTAGAATCGGATTCAATAACTCAGCTTTTATTTTTCACTGCGCTGCGTTTTCCTCGAACAGATAGTGCAGCTGCGTGGAGCTCTATGCAACACAACACAACCTGTGGAAACTTCCGCATCCTATAGTAATGGCGGTTTTTGTAGGTGGCCGTTATGCGATTCTATTTTAGTGATTACATTATCATGTATAATACGCGCATTGGGTAGGCAAGGCAGCTCGTTAACACCTATTTGAAGGAAATGAATGTATTGAACAGGCTGTGATACATTCTATGCAGACAGATAGTCAGAATTCTCACTAAGTGTGGCGCACCATCTATACAGCAAAATCATAACACTACCATTTGTGGAGTTTAGCGGGCTCGTGGAGAGATTTCAGATTGATATACCTAACGTCTCGTTTCGATTCTTACTTCAGGTGACGGTTTTTAATAGGCACTGAGAAATGTCATTCTCTTCTAGTTGCGTCGAGTGAAGGACGCAAAGTTGCAGCGTGGTCTCAAATTCAGAGTAAACATGATGTCCCTTCGCTAACGGCTAGAGGTTTGTTGGACCACGACGGAGACATAAGTGGCAGCATGGCAGTATGTGGGAAGTCTGTCACCAGTAAGCTTTCTTGCACTAGTAATTTTATTTTTGTTAATGAACCAAACGCCAAGTATGGTCACCGGCCACTTATTTTATCCATTGTGTGAGCTTCAGTTGTTGAATAATTTGATTTTAGACTGGGATTCGAACTCGTATTTTCCCGATCACGGGATCTGATCCCTTTGTGATGAACAGTTCTATCAGATAGTTGTTCGCTCAAGATTTCAAACATCTCAAGACCCCACGTAAGGTGATTCTTTGGGCTGGATCCTGTCACGGCAGAAAGTTTTCATAATGTCATTTCAATCTCTAGCATGAGTGCACGTAACTGCTGGTGGAAAGTAATTTTGATTTTTAACGTCTCTCCATTCGTCTACAGCAGTAATCATAAGTGACAGTTTCGACTTTCAGTGAGACACACATTTCGTCACATTTCATTTTCGAACATGCCACTCTTAAGTAATGGAGAAACATCTTGTTGTGTACTCAAGTGATATGTGGGGGTTTGATACCTAGTTAGCACTGAACGCGTCATCACGTTATTTCTATTTCAGACATGAGCAAATCTCGATACTGGTAATAGAAACCTATATGTAATGTTCATTCATGGCTAGGAAACAGTGTCAATAATTTCTGGGCTCGAGTCCGGAGAAGGCAGAAATTATTCATTTGTTTCGTCATTTCAGTTTCAAACATATCGCTACTGCAGAAAACATCGGTATTAGATATTTAGTTGTGCTCAGTTAACAAATAGATTAGGTGTTGTGTTCGAATCCTTGTCCAACGCAAAAGTTTGTCACCTCATTTCAAGTTTGTTACTTGTGAATGAAACTGTATTTAACTACTTTCGTGGTTAGTTGCTAGGGACTACAGTTAATGGATAGGAGTCCTAATAACGTACAAAGGTTTTCGGTATGTAATTTCAAGCTGAGATTTACTGATAATAGATGAACATGAGGTATATCAAGTCTCGTTATGCCTAGGCAGGAATGAAAATCAGCAGTGTATTCGAGTCTTGATCAGGTACAATAGAGTTCCTTAGTTGCATTGGCTGTTGCCGCTGGGATTTAATGCAGTTCCAGACCAAAACAGTTCTTCATGCCTTTTAAAGTTCAAAGACACGCACAACTAGCTGCTCATGAATAACTTAGATTTTTAATATCACTCTGTGTTACATAAGATGAGTGGTAGATGACTTTCGAACTGCACATTGATCCACGGGACATCGCCAATACAGTGAAATTACTAGCGATACTTTGTTGATGGTGATGACAGACGGCTTGATGCAGCTATTCATGGTTTTTATAACTGGTAAGAGCATTGACCAGCTTAGAAAAAACCACTGGCCATGTTAAGTACGGTTAATAAGTGTCTTGAAAACTTTTTAGAGACAGAATACTTCAAATTATTGCATAATTTTTATTCAGACATTACTGAAAAATTTCTTATTCGCAAACGAATTTTGTTTTGAGTACAATAACGGAATGACTCATGTGTATTAGAGTTACGGGCATTAGTTGTCTCAGATACTAATGAGAGTGGTAACATGTTAGAAAAGTGACTTACTTAAAAATTTGAGTTTACCATCGTCAATCACTGTCTAATCTCTAATAAGGTCTTTCCTGGCATTCGCAGTGCCGTATTTGCTTACATCAGGAGTAACTGGCATACCGGGACTTGTTCTCCAGTTATCACCTGTGGTAACTATTTTGTGTAGTGAAACGACTGTACGGAAAAATGATTACAGGTCCTGGAACACAGTTAAGTTGTGTGGGCTGCATGCAAGTCAGGCGGAAAGCAATTCAGGACTTTCGGATGTCTTTGAGCATAGTAGTACGTTTCGCATAAGGACCGGGAACTGTTTTTCCCTCGCTCCATTTACGATTAGAGCAAGAAAGGGCACGACTGGTGTAAGTAGGCTGTTTAGGTTTTTATGTTGGTAACGCCACGTAGCGCTCTGTATGAAAATCACTGACTGTGTTGTGTGCAGTCTGTGGCTAGTTGGATTCATTGTTGGAATATTCGCTTGTGCAGTGTTGAGCAATTGGATGTGAACAGCGCGTAGCGTTGGGTAGTTGGAGGTGCAAATTTGTAAGAAAATAAAAATAAATAACCATAAGCCTTAAATTAAGTAGCTGACGACAGATAACTACGTGGGTGAGTCAGATGGAAACCTTAAATATTTTTTAAAATATTATTTACTGTGCAGAAGTGGTACAAAGCTGTATCACTTTTCAACATAATCGCCCCCACGCTCAATGCAAGTCCTCCAGCGCTTACAAAGAGCATAAATTCTCTTCGTCAGAACGGAACTTCTTTCCTCCCATTGCGTCTTTGTGTGGTCCAAACATATGGAAATCACTTGGGGCAAGGTCTGGGTTGCTCGCTCTCTTCGTTTCCGATTGGTGGAAGTGAACCCAGGTTTCGTCCCCAGTAACGATTCTTGCATGGAAGCCATTACCTTCTCGTTCAAAGCACCGAAGAAGTTCTTCACAAGCATCAACACGTCGTTCTCTCATTTCAGGAGTCAGCTGCCGTGTCACCCATCTTGCGTACACTTTGTGAAACTGGAGCACATCGTGCACAGTGTGGTGTGCTGACCCATGACTAATCTGTAAACATGCTGCAATGTCATTCAGTGTCACTCGGCGGTTTTCCTTCACTATGGCTTCAACTGCTGCAATGTTCTGTGGTGACAACTCGTTGTGCCTGACCTGGACGAGGAGCACCTCCACTGAAGTCACACCATTTGCGAACATTTATCTCTATTCGTATACTTGCTGCTGTGACAAACACCGTACTGAACCTTCATTCATCGATGAATTTCAATAGGTTTCACACCTTCACTACGCAAAAACCGAATAACAGAACGCTGTTCTTCCCTGGTGCAAGACAGAAGTGGGGCGGCTATCTTTATACTGATACTGCGATGGTGGGTGTGCATCTGCACTATGCTGCAACCTACAGGCCACTCTACACTCTGTTTGTAGCACGCTTACCAACTTACAGGATAACGGCGCGAAATTTCGATTTGTTATTACAAATTTCAGGTTTTCATTTGACTCACCCTCGTAAAAACCGGAGGCACTCAGAAGCTTCCAGGGAGGTTGGTCTGCCCTCGTTCACTTAGGCGAGACAGGTGGTGATCCCACCTATGCTTGATCCGTCGGAACCCAACCAGGAGACAGCCACGAACCGACCGACGCGACGACTTGCTTCCCGTCAGTCAGTTTATGAGAACGCAAACCGGAAAGGTTTCAAACGTGATAATCCACAATGGAGTATGTATCAGCTGTCAAAATTACACACCATGTTGGACAGCGACAATAGGTGAGGAAAGGACGCTACCTGAAATTACGTTAGCGGCCAGGGCAGGTAACTGGAACACTAACGGCCACTCGGCAGAAAATTCCGCTGGTACACTTGAATTTGAAACACGGTAATATAATTAACTTCACTCAAAAGAACACTGCCTGAATTTACGTCAGTGCCCAGGACAAGTAGCCAGAACACTAACGGCCACAAGACAGAAAATTCCACTGATGCACTCAAATTGTAGTCGACCAAAATAGTTAATTCCACCGCATGGCGCCTAAATTTCAGCAGTAGAAACGCTCGGTGTTGCTCACAGGAAAACCTCCCCAACAGCAAAACACTGAAATGAACCACCACAACATGATGTACGTGGCTTGGGTAGTTGAAACCACTACTCAACTTTGACACCCTGTGTCGGTGAACCACGAAGCTCGCAGCGATCGGACAGCTCCACACACGCTCCCACTGCGCAGGGGCTGCCAGCGGCCCCAGCCGACTGTACCGGGCGGAGATAACTTCCCTCGTCGGCAACAACCGGCCGACTCGCTTCAGAATGCTGGCATCTAAAATGGTCGTCAGAGGAAATAGCGCGCGCGCGCGCGCGCACACACACGCACACACACACACAGCCGACTCATGAACGATTGGCGAACCAAATCGCGTCGTCGGGTAGGACGACCGACCGACGATCCACCAAGACCGTGGCCCGGCTCAAGTGATGCGTGGCGGCAATGGTTGGGCGAGCAATGTCGACGCAGACCTCACTGCTCCTGCAACTCGACTGCACTAGTGCCGCATTGCAACTCCTCGACTGGCAGGTCCGGACTGCGCTCCGGACACGTTCCAACTGACTGGCCGTCCGAACTAGCGACCCGAACTCCCTCTACGACGGACAACGACCAGGAAGTAATTGCAATCCAGCAAAGATACTACGAGAGGGGATATATCGATACGCGCTTATAACGCCGCTCACGGTCATGCAAAGCAGAAACTCAGTGACAGTAGTAATTTAAATTAACGTTGCGAGGTAGAAATACGTTAAAAACAGGGTGTAAAATACATAATGGCGGGAACACATGCCACGCACGGCTCAGAGACCTTACTTTTGGGATTACCCTCGTAGATATATCATGACTTTTGAATATTATTAAGGTAAATACAGTGTTTGTTCTCTATCAAAATCTTTCATTTGCTATGTCTATCAGTAGTTAGTGTCTTCAGTAGTTAGAATCTTTTATTTAGCTGGTAGTATTCGCGCTTGCTGTATTGAAGTAGTTACAGTAACGAAGATATTTGAGAGGTAAGTGATTCATGAAAGGTATAGGGCCCATTCTTTTGTAGGGATTTTTGAAAATTAGATTGCGTTGCACTACAAATATTGTGTGTCAGTTTAGTGATGATCAGAGTAGGTAAAGAGAAAACTGTTTGAGTAAGCTGAGTTTTGCTCAGCTGTTTGAAAATCAAATAACGTAAGAGTTTTACCAGCACTGTCATTCTTTACATTCTAAGGGAACGTTTCCTATGGCGACGCTGCCAGGATATCTCACTGGAATCTTCTGATTTTTTTCTTGTAGTTTGAGTAATTAGTGTAGTTATTGTTTATTGCTAGCACGTAATTGTAGAGAGAATTTCCTTTGTAGTTGTAGTTTTTCATTGTTGTACACTAAAACAGTTGTGGTATGCATGTAGATTTGCACCAAGTATTCCGCAGCCGTGCTTGCAATTGATTGTATATTATTTTCAGTGATATGTTAACGTGTTTTCTTATTTTTGCTCTTCAAATTGTGATTTTCTTGTTATCGTGTGAAATACGTGATAATTATGGTGTGTGAAAAACGTAACACAAGGCTGCAAAGAAAACTGACAAATGACAGTGACGACGAGAGTAGTGTGTTAGCATCACCGTGTAATAAATCAACAAATATTCAGAATAGTAATTTGGTAATTGTGCATAGGGAAATGGACCAGACAATGAATAATGGTGTAGACAGTGAAACAGTTAATGAACAGGGAAGCATTGTCGATCGATTGGTCGGCAACAGCTCGCCTCAGGAATCCGAAATGACAGGACAAAATTTTGCAAATACTGTAGATTCAAGTTTTGCGTCCTCACCTTTTTCTAAATTAAGTCAAGACACATTTTCTGCTTTTCAAAATACAAATGCTGCTGATGCAAATGCACGGCCGATAGGCACATAGGAACATGTTCCAGACATTAATACATTATTATAGCAACTATCGCAACAAATGGAACAAAATCAAAAACAATCACAGCAACAAATGGGACAAAATCAGAAACAAAGTAAAGAAACACTTCAACAAACGCGTGAAGGTTTAAGTGCTGAGTTACTTAAAATCGAGTCGAAATGTTGAAAAGTCTGTAATGACGTAAAAACACAAATTTGTGAACATTTTCAACCTATTTTTTCGCGGCATGAAAATGCATTACAGAATCACGAAGCAACCATAAAAGAACTGCAAACTATTGTTCATGAGAATCACGACACCTTGCAAGCTAAAATTGACTCAGTTGCATCTACCGATTCGGTTACGCAACTTGCAAAAACTCCGGAAAACTTGAAGGACATAGTAGATACTCTGAAACTTGGTTCAGAAAGACACACGGAGGAAATCAGTTCATTATCAGAGAAAGTAGTCGAACTTTCGGATCAGCTAAATAATTTATCTACGAAGGTAGATGATAATCTGAATGACACAAGACCGGTAGTGTTTACTGACACAGAATAGTACGAACAAATTAGGAAATTCAAACAAAATCACAATCAAATTAATACACAGTACAAAAGAGAAATCCGGGAAGTACAAGATCAGTTGACACACGTAATGCAAGAGTTACATATTTCAGAGGAGACTCGCGCTTATGCACGGGAAGAGGGATTCGGAAATAAGGAAAGGTCACAAAGTAATAACACAGGGAATTTCGGAAATTATGAAAGAAATTGGCAAAGTGCACCAAATTTTGAGATGGAGCCGCCGACACGACGTAACAATGACCGATATGCGACTCGCCGTCATGATGACTTTGACTATAAGCTGTTCATTACTACACGTAAATTCAAAACATTTAAGAATTCCGGCAACGACATTCATAATTTTTCTAATGGGACGTTTCACTAGTACTAGCTCAACGTACCTTCTACCGTGCACCATATGGTAACTTGGTGAACATGGATGTTGATATAGGAGATAGATGTGGTAGAATAACTGAATTCAGGTGTCAACTTGATGTGCGGGGCAATTTTATTCATAAGAATTTTTTTACCTGTTAAACTGGTAATACGGTGGTTGATTCATACAGACGAATGAAATGGGGTACCATGGTATTATAAAGTTCGTTGTTATGAAATTTCGTGCAAAACTGGTGAACAACTTCAATTAATCTATATCTTTTATTACGAAATGTTAAGAAATATGTGGCTAACCTTATACGTACCACAGTTCTTTTGCTGATAATACATCTTGAAGAAACGCTCGAATTGCAACCACAGATTTAAACATTAAGAATGAGTAAAATACGATATTCGACGATCGTGGATTAAAAACGGTAATCTATAGCTGACCATTAAATAAAGATGTACGGTACATGCTGCATGAGGAATTGGGAAGAAGATAGATTTTCGTAAGATAGGTATTCCATTTTCTGGTGCTTACTAGAACTAAATGTCTAAATAAGTATCTCACTAACATTCTGACAATCTTAAATAAAGTCTTACTGATTATATGTATTGCTTTGTAAGACGTATCTCTACAACTTCATCTCAGAAGCGAAACGTCAACCAAAGTACTGGGTCGAAGCCGATGTCAACGCACCAAAAAAGGCGAAGTCGATTTCATCCTCCGGAAATGATATTCCTATGGCTGCCTAACCTGGAAAGCACCACCACCGAGCACTAAGGAAATGTTATTGAGCTACTGATGTAGAAATACGAGAGAAGAAACCTGGAATAATAAACAATGTAGTAATTCCAACGTTCCAAATCTCTTTTGTATTATAAAATAATACACGATTGTCTCAGGCTTTGTCGATATAACTAAAATGGAACCACAACCGCGGTTCCCCGTTCTTCGTTGTGAAAGATGATTTATTGCATCCGCAGCTGTCACTTCAATAAGTAACCGAGTTGCACCCTAAAAGTGCGCAATAAATAAGGTCTTCGATGATTAGGGGCAAGTTACTGGAAATCATTGCACCCAGGATGAGCTGTTTGCAGTTAAAAAAATAAACGTTTGTTTCAATAAATAAGTCAGGTACTAGTCAACGGTGCATATTGCGAGCCTGAACTGGAAACTAACTCGGCACTAATAGGAAAGTTCAGCCGCAGACAACTGTTCGCCACACCGTAAGTAAGTACCGAACAAAATGACCAGACCGTGCATAACTCATGAGAACCTGAGACTCAACTCTGAAATTAATGAGTCCACGCATTCGAAAATCTCGCAAATTGAAACTAAAGCGTGCTGGTCGTACGCCGTGCACGCCATCACAGGTCTTGCGTCCATCTTAGTACGAAAATGAGGGCGCCCTCCAGCCTGTGTCCAGCTCTTATATACTCTCGCACTAGACTTTCCGTAGTCATCCGACTATAGATTTAGAACCTGCTGTAGACAAATTTACTGTGTCTATGCAATTAATGATGGTTAAAACTTCATTAAATAGGAAGTTGATAGCTTATGTGTCGATCAGTTTGTGATATCGTGGTAAACTGTAACTCAAATAGCTGGCCCACAATTAACAAATATGTAATTGGCAAGATGGCGAAATTTAACTATATTATTCATAGCATATAAAAATTATTATTCACAAAGTGACACATTAATTTCATGGAAAATCACCTTAAGTTTCTACTAACGCAATCACTTTTTCCATAACTTTAATAGAATTTAAATTAGATGTGGTTTTAACTATGGAAATATAATCAGCTCAAAGCAATCAAATCATGTAAGAGGTATAATATGAAAACAGTGTGTGGTGTACGAAAGTATCCTGACATAGGCTGCACTGATATAATATGCGAAACTCTCGATTGATTAGTTCGACTGATTTGAGATAAGATTTTTACATAAATGCCTTTTGCCGGTGAAATTTGATGTTGCCGACAAAAGTAGGTCTCTCAGCTGCAGCGTCTTGCTGAGTTCTTTAATTTGATCCTTCAATCGCTTTGTCTCTCCTTTCGTTCAAAAGTTGGTAATATGCCCGTTAGCTTTTATTTTACTCTAATGAATTAATGACATTTGATGTGGTATAGATGCAAACTTGGTATCAAATAGTTCACGACAATATGCTCTTTAAAATGGTGTATCGTACTTTTCTGTAGCTTGAGTGGTAGCTATGATGTGGACATATACTGTTATCACAAAGGGTTGGCGGCTTTCACCACTGGAAGTAGGTCAACCCATAACCGTGACTTCCGCTTACGGCCAAATCTGACAAGAGTGCACGGGAGAGCGGTTTGGCCTCCGGCCACGGCTTCCCACTACTGGCACACTCCGAGCCACGCCCACCTCAGGCACGCGCGTTCCGAGTCTAACATCACATACTCTTTCCTCAGGTCAATACAGCAGCCAACAAAGGCGCTTTCGTAAATGTAGAATTCAAAGTTCTGGAGCATAATTATAGGAATATCTACGCTATTCGTAACATTTGGGACCAGCTCAATGGCTCCTATCTTCACTTCTATACCTACTAGTAGCTGGAATACGTTCTGAAACCAACAGATTATGTTCGACGAAAATGTGTATTCAACACACTTTCCTGAAACACACATTAGGGACGACCTCTGCTTACTGAAAACTTTTTGAACCAAATTGCATTGACGTAAAAAGAGTTTACGTTGATGTACAAGTTCATTTTTGCTTAAAGCAACAGCCTCTAACTGACAGCTGCATATCTTCCCCTTGCGTTTGTTCGTAAGAAAAGAATAAAAGGTTGTGTCCAAATTAAAGTTCTTCTGTTAGGCCATATGACGTAATGGTAGTAATAAATGATGTTTATAGATCCAGAGAGTAATTATTCATAGTATTATGATTAATATGAAGAACACAATATTGCTTTGGCCAATTACTGACAGTTATTGACGTTTCTCTAAAGCAAAGAAAATAAGAGTACAGCGTGGGAGAAAATGTACAGCAAGACGAAATATATAACTGAAGTTCCTTTAACTTTGGTAAGGGTAAGTAGAGAAGGTGGAGATAATTGCCGTTTGGTTCAAAGTGACGTAAATAATCTCTCAAATTCAAGGGTCAGAAGGCCGGCCGGAGTGACCGTGCGGTTCTAGGCGTTACAGTCTGGAGCCGAGCGACCGCTACGGTAGCAGGATGCGTGTGATGTCCTTAGGTTAGTTAGGTTTAATTAGTTCTAAGTTCTAGGCGACTGATGACCTCAGCAGTTAAGTCGCATAGTGCTCAGAGCTATTTGAACCATGGGTCAGAAGGCTGTGCGCAAAAGCTTATATTGCCTTTCAGTTTCAATCACTGCTCATTAATAAAGAATAGATATTCACAAAATCACAAGTAACACACTGTTAGTTAATAGATCTGAGACTTCGTACTTTCTACATACTTCTTTCTCTTACCTTCGAAACCCCCAAGCTTTCTACTGCGCTAACATGACAAATTTTTCCGAGAAATGTCAACGATAGCAGAAAAAGGCTACTTGCTGTACATAAAAATCCAATATAGGAGAAATAGGTCATTTATTCTTGGTGAAAAATTCGCATCTAAGCGTGAAAGTATGTCAAGTTATAGCATTGGCAAATTAAAATAAGGAAATTATACTAAGTTAATATGGCGGGAAAAATTCATAAAACGTGGAGCCAGCTCACGTGCTTGTCCATTGTTAAAAGATATTAGTAAATTTGGCTATTTCCGTAAACTTCTGGAATTTTTAGAGTAATCAAAACTAAAATCTGTATACGCGTCAGGTCGCAGTTTTAAACCTCTGGGAAGATAATTTTGCAGATATTTAACGTTCTTATTAATTTTTTGACTTATTACTAATAAGCAATTGTCTCATTAGTTCTGCTTATAGGGACTGCATTCCATGGTTTCGGGTGCTGGGTCGTTTTCTACAACTTACCCTACTTTCCTCTTTTTATGAGCTTTATTTTCATCGTCTGTTTGTGTGATGCACATCGAATGAAACTTCCACATTTTTTCGTAAAGTATGTTTAGGATTCTGGAGGGTACTGTTTGTTTAATTGTTTTTACAAGTTGTCAAGCCACAAACAGAACCTAAAGATCACTTCTTTCACTCAGAGACAAATACTCACACACAGGACAAAATACAAACAAACACAAATCAGAGATACAACCACAGTCACATTCTCTGAGACATGAGCAGAATTCCCCAAAAACTTACACACAGACGAGAAAGCTTGCTCATAACTGGCATAATTTAAATCATCATGCGTGTAGACCGCATTATCGTTCAAAATACCACAGATTAGGTGTTACTTGATAGTTAAGGGACAGGATGGTTAAAGGAACATACTACAAGCAATATCTAACGTCACTAGATGAAGATTGGTAAAACAGAGCGTCTCTTCGAGACGCTGTGGGGTCCATTGTGACTGTAGGTGTGTGTCTGCCAACAGTTTCAAAACAGAGTAATGACTTTTCTTGGCTCTGAGCACTATGGCTCTGAAATGGTTCAAATAGCTCTTTGACTTTTCTTGCTCGCAGATTACTGTTGATGGTAGCTGGGTGGATTTGGGACAGCATCTGCAGAATACGAATCTAGCTGATATTCATTGCATTTAGAACCAAATTACTGAGGGATACCCGAGCATATATGGAAGTGTCTCACAATAATCCTAGTTCACTCGAGCGTTGTGCAAAATTTGCTATGGGCAATTGCATTGGCCAGCTAACATTCTTCATTACGCTGATAAAATTATTTGTTAGCATCTTTTGTTGCTTTTTCATTGAACTCTGTTCTGCCTGTCTAAAATAAATTGTTTTCTTACTACCGATAGGGAAGATATAGAGGAATGAATAATAACATAAAAGTTTTTAAAAGCAGTTTGTCTCCTCAAGTATCTGTCGCAGAGTAACAGTGTCCCTACAGTATTGATACCTCATCACATTGCATAAATCATTTTAGGTGCACAAAGTTTCTCAGACACAGATCTTTCCAACTTCGGGAATACTACTGTTGGTATGCGTTTATATGTGGCATTGCAGTTATTCGGAGAGGACATACTACCTCATTTTCGTCTCGACTAATGACTTTGCATATTTCTTTTCCAGCAGTATCAGGTATTCTAACATCAAACACGTGATGGAGCTCCAGCATTATGCCACAGTTTACTTTTTTGCATTTTTCCTAGCTTCATCTTTTTGTACATACATTAACAATCACGTCAAAGTATCCTTTGGGATGTTGTGGTCTTCAGTCCAGAGACTGGTTTGATGCAGCTCTCCATGCTCCTCTATCCTGCGCAAGATTCTTCATCTGCCAGTACCTACTGTAACCTACATCCTTCTGAATCTGCTTGGTGTATTCATCTCTTGGTCTCCCTCTACGATTTTTACCCTCCACGCTGCCCTCTAATACGAAATTGGTGACCCCATGATGCCTCAGAACGTGTCCTACCAACCGATCCCTTCTTCTAGTCAAGTTGTGCCACAAATTTCTCTTCTCTCCAATTCTATTCAGTACCTCCTCATTAGTTATGTGATGTGTCCATCTAATCTTCAGCATTCTTCTGTAGTACCACATTTCTAAAGCTTCTATTCCCTTCTTGTCCAAACTATTTATCGTCCATGTTTCACTTCCATACATGGCTACACTCCATACAAATATTTTCAGAAACGACTTCCTAACACTGAAATCTATACTCTATGTTAACAAATTTCTCTTCTTCAGAAACGTTTTCCTTGTCATTGCCAGTCTACATTTTATATCCTCTCTACTTCGACCATCATTAGTTATTTTGCTCCCCAAATAGCAAAACTCCTTTGCTATTTTAAGTGTCTCATTTCCTAATCTAATTCCCCCAACATCGCCCGACTTAATTCGACTACATTCCATTATCCTCGTTTTTCCTTTGTTGATGTTCATCTTATATCCTCCTTTCAAGACACTGTCCATTCCGTTCAACAGCTCTTCCAGGTCCTTTGCTGCCTCTGACAGAATTACAATGTCATCGGCGAACCTCAAAGTTTTTATTTCTTCTCCATGGATTTTAATACCCACTCCGAATTTTTCTTTTGTTTCCCTTACTGCTTGCTCAATATACAGATTGAATAACAGTGGGGATAGGCTACAGTCTCACTCTCTTCCCAACCACTGCTTCCCATTCATGTCCCTCGACTCTTATAACTGCCTTCTGGTTTCTGTACATTTGTAAATAGCATTAACCTCCCTGTGTTTTACCCCTGCCACCTTCAGAATTTGAAAGAGAGTATTCCAGTCAACATTGTCAAAAGCTTTCTCCAAGTCTACAAATAATACAAACGTAGGTTTGCCTTTCCTTAATCTATCTTCTAAGATAAATCACAGGATCAGTATTGCCTCACGTGTTACAATACTTCTACGGAATCCAAACTGATCTTCCCCGATGTAGGCTTCTACCAGTTTTTCCATTCGTCTGTAAAGAATTCGCGTTAGTATTTTGCAGCTGTGACTTATTAAACTGATAGTTCGGTAAATTTCACATCTGTCGACACCTGCTTTCTCTGGGATTGGAATTATTAAATTCTTCTTCACGTCTGAGGGTATTTCGCCTGTCTCATACATCTTGCTCACCAGATGCCAGAGTTTTGTCAGGACTGGCTCTCCCAAAGCTGTCAGTAGTTCTAATGGAATGTTGTCTACTCCGGGGGCCTTGTTTCAACTCAGGTCTTTCAGTGCTCTGTCAAACTCTTCACGCAGTGTCATATCTCCCATTTCATCTTTATCTACATCCTCTTCCATTTCCATAATATTGTCCTCAAGTATATCGCCCTTGTATAGACCCTCTATATACTTCTTCCACCTTTCTGCTTTCCCCTCTTTGCTTAGAACTGGGTTTCCATCTGAGCTCTTGATATTCATGCAAGTGGTTCTTTTTTCTCCAAAGGTCTCTTTAATTTTCCTGTAGGCAGTTGGGATAGTGCTGCATATTTGGCATTAATGGGCTTTGGCAGCAGACGACCGATGCGAATTCCTTTGTTACCAACACGGTATCGCCTGCAGCGTCTCTCCTGGGCTCGTGACTATATCCGTTGGACCCTAGACGACTGTGAAACGGTGGCCTGGACAGATGAGTCTGGATTTCAGTTGGTAAGAGCTGTTGGTAGGCTTCGTGTGTGGCGCAGATCCCATGAAGTCGTTTATCCAAGTTGTCAACAAGGCACTGCGGAAGTTGTAGGTGGCTCCATGATGGTGTTTGTTGTGTTTGCGGTAAATGGACAGGGTCCTTTTGTCGAATTGAACCTATCTTTGACTGGAAATGATTAAGTTCGGCTACTTGGAGACCATTTCCAGCCATTCATGGACTTCATGTGCCAAAACAACGATGAACTTTGTGTGGATGACAATTCTTCATGTCACGTGCTACAGCTGTTCGCGATTTGTTAGAAGTTCATTCGGGACAATTCGAGCGAATGATTTGGACATCCAGATCCCCCGACATGCATCACATTGAACATTTATGGGACATACGCTGGAGGTCAGTTCGTTCACAAAATCCTACACCGGCAACACTATCGTAGTTATGGACGGCTATACAGGCAGCGTGGCTCAGTATTTCTATTGGGGACTTCCAGCGACTGGTTGAGCCCATGCCACTTCGAGTTACTGAATTACGCAGGGCAAAAGGAGATCCGACACTATATTAGACATTTGTCACCTCAGTGTACAAAGCTATTAAGTTCACACATAAGTCATTTGCTCATATTTCGTTGAGAAAAACATGCCAGTAATGTTAATGGCAAATCTTTTGTTCTAGGGGGGGGGGGGGGTTTATGGGCGCTCAACATCGAGGTCATCAGCGTTTTGTTCTAAACAGTTTCTGAATGTTTCTAAAACAAAAAAAATCAACACATTGTTTCACAGTGTAAGATTTATGGAAAGCGTGGATCAACTGTTAGTGCATCTATGTGCCGAGGAAGAGAAATATACATTCCACTATGCAATATTTCCTCCTACTCACCATATTATCCTCATGTAGGTTGCAATACTGTGGTACTGCAGGGTGCTATAGGCTTCCTAACTGACCGTTTACTAGTCTGAGATACTTATCTGTGATATCTCTTCTCATGTTGCAATAGGTTTTCTACAAGGTACTTTATTCCTGGCAGATATAGCAAAACCGTGTACTCATCCTCATTTTATTAAGAAGATCTCTGGTATCTAAGATGCCTCGGCACTCCTGGACGATGTGTCAGGTACGAGGTTGTGTTTGCCCAGTATACATTTTATCTCGGTTTCAAACTGCTGGATGAATATTGCCCACAGAGGTAACCAGCATTCTTGAATTTGCATGTGTTCATCCAAACAGAGACGAATTTCTGAATGCCAGACGCAATAGAAAGTGCTTCCTGGTCTGAAATACAGTAGAAACTTAAGGGGATCCGGAAAGGCTCAAAATCATGAAAAGTTCAATTTTTACTTTTTTGCGTTTTCTGAATCTGCAGACTATTACCTTTTAATAGATATATAATTTATTCAATTCCGAAGACTACAACTATTTTTAAATTTTTTTTGAAATGTGTTCTACATGGTCGTGACCCACTGTGGCGCTGTTAAACTGCTGTCAGAAGGTGTTATTATTAACGTCCGTGTTCATCAGGTACATTTTAGTGATGTGAGATAAAGTATGTGTTGTGGCTAACCTGTGATGGTTCAATATATATCGCTGGTGTGATTGTCGATTGTTACATGTTTATTTACTCTGTCGTTATCTCGAAAATATTCGTAATTAATTCTGTTTCTTGAGTCTCTGTTTTGTTGAAGTATAATAATGAGTAAAAGTAAAGTTATTAGAAATCCTCTGAAGGCTTTTAAGAAAAGGAGAAATGTTGGAAAGCCAAAGGTATGTGTTATTACTGTAAACAATAAAGACGATGAAAATCCCCAACATAGCTTGTGTCCCAAAGAAGAAGACAGTTGGTGTAAATATAACAAAGGATGCTAACTGGTGAAGTGTACACTCATAAGCATATTCTGCCTCATGCAATAATGGAGGTGATAAAACCTATTTTCAGAGACTTAGCAGCACCTGAACTGTTGAAAAAGTGTATTCACGGAAAAACTCAAAACCCCAATGAAAGTGTAAATAGTGTTATATGGTCGAGAATCCCCAAGACTGTATTTGTTGGAATAGAAACACTTCACTTTGGTGTGTATGATGCTGTTGCGATTTTCAATGATGGCAACATTGTAAGGTGCAAGGTATTTAGAAATATGGGAATGAAGATAGGTTCTAACATGGTACGAGCGATGCTTGCTTTAGACAAGGAACACCTTCGGGCTGCAGACAGGGCTGTAAAGAGTCTAGAAATACAAGCAAGAGTAAACAGGAGGAGGAACAAGAGGAAGCTGGAGGAGGAGTTTGCAGAGGATGAAGATAATCCATCCTATGGACCTGGAATGCACTAAAAAGTTAATCCAATCTTTGTCGCTCGATTCCCAAAACTTTTATTTTCTCATACTAATTACATGTTTTCTAATGATCTTCCAAACATATTTGTTTCAAACTTTCAGTAAATGTTACACAGTACCTTCTGCATAATTTAACACAGCCTTTTTCCAAAAAACTGTATATTTTTGAATATATAAATAAAAAATTGCAAAAAAATGTTGTGAATTTTCATTACAATTGAAAAAAAAATCATCTTTAATAACTGAACTAAAATTTTGTAAAATCCCTGTGTTAAGTTGTAGCCCATATTCCAATAAATAATCTGTAAAAAGTTCAACTTCCTACCTCAAATACTTTGTGAGGAAAGATGTAATTTATAAGCGTTATTTTAACATTGCAAGTATAGGGCGTTCCGGAGCCCCTTAAAGTAGATTATTTGTTAGCTATAGTGCTCTGTATCTAGGACTCTCCCTATTGTCTCATTTGGAACAATTTGACCCCAGTCCCCACCCTACAGGTATCCTGAGGCCCACAAAATGGCTTACTAAATTCTGGGTTGGGCACCAATGTGCTCTCCAAAAAAGTTTCTTTCAGCTGGTCAAATGAAGCCTGACCTTCTTATGTTCTCACCAAGACCAAATTGTTATTAACATAATGCGTAATGAAGCTGCATTAAATGTTTGGATTTTGACAAAACATCTGTAGAATCAAGAGAGACTAAACACCAACTTCAGTTACTTCCTTTACCTGAACGTTACAAATTTTATATTGTTTTACATCACGGATTCATCTGGAGAAGCAGATGGCTCTTGTGACGACTCAGCAAAACGACCTCATAAGGACAGCATCGAAGGTAACCTCTGTAAGGCGCTGCAGTCTGGAACCGCAAGACCGCTACGGTCGCAGGTTCGAATCCTGCCTCGGGCATGGATGTTTGTGATGTCCTTAGGTTAGTTAGGTTTAACTAGTTCTAAGTTCTAGGGGACTAATGACCTCAGCAGTTGAGTCCCATAGTGCTCAGAGCCATTTGAACCATTTAACCTCTGTAAGTAGGTGCCATTTAGCAAGAAAATGCCTTCAGTATACAGGAACCAAGGTTCAGCAAGCTGGCAACGAAGAATTTTCCGGAAGGAGAAGTTGCAAGACCTTCATATGGCTGCCAGGGCAGCGAAATTGCTGCTATGAAACGACTGAAGTATGACATCATGGTTACTCACAGACTAGATCTCGCACTTTGGCTTAGAAGGCAAAACTGCTACTGTGTAGGAATGACAGCCGACCTGGCTAGCTTAAATACTGTAGAATTTAAGCAGTCAGTCTCATTCACCACCGGCCGTTAGTTGAAGGGAGGTCCAAATCAGTCTAAAAACCAACGCTTACAATCCAACTGCTGTCGACTTGTCACCTTCCCACTGGTGAGTCACCTGCTCAGTGACTGTCGTCTGCCACTGGTAGCCTTCCTGGAAGACTGGGGTTCAAGCTGAGCCATCTAGATGTCCGGCCATCACCACGTTGTGCCGGCAGCACTGTCACTGTCCATTGCCGAGTGCAGGCACACGTCCTTATTAATAGTCATGCTAGAAGCCGCAGTTGGACCCTGTCTGCCTTGGTGTGCTTGCCACAGAGCTACAGCTGTGGCCGCTTTCTGCTATCAGTCACTGGAAGCTGTCACCGCCGATCTGCACCAATGTCTCTGCTGTTGTGCTGACCATAGCCATCGCCATGGGGAACACCTGGAGCGCCACCCTTCTAGTGAGCTACTGCTGACTCCAGCATGCGGCATTGGCTGCGGCCGCCCACGTTACGGAGGCCATTGATCGCCTCTCCTGTTCCATCTCTATTGTTTCAGTTGTTATGGAATAAAGGACTAATTCATCCTACATTGTTTCCATGACGTGTCACCGCTCGACTCCTGCCACTACTCCACTGCATGCACGTCATGGGAGGTGAACTGCCGTACATCCTGATCTATCACAGCCAGCTTCACCTTCCCAGAGAGAGGTTGTTTACCGTGGACGACATAAGTGCTGTCTCACCATGGCAGTCTCTCATCTCAGCTGCTGTAAGTTGTGTCAAAAGTTCTACGCCGCTGCCGTCAGCTGGATCATGGACATCATCACTAGCTGCACCAGCTGCATCAGTATAACTAAAAAATTATGCGTTCGTTATTGTTAAAACCAATCATCATTTCGATAAAAGAATCATTCAAATGATTTATGAAACAAGTAACTAACTAACTAATTAGCTCCAGCTTGCAGCTTCGACAACACTGTGTTATGAATTGACATATTATTTTTTTCCCTTCTCCTGTTCACCTGCAAGGGGATGGTTGGGAAGTCTGACTGTCACAGGAACTTGAAGAGGCAGTTCGTGAGGATAGAGGGAACCTGCCGACATATCTCAGTTCAAAGGCAATAGAGGTGGAGAGGGTAATGCTGGTATGCGTTCAGTGAGATTCACGCAGTGCAGTCTGTTGGACCACAGTGTGCTGTGTGCAGAGTCAGCGCCTGCTAAGTGTCACGCATGCCGGTACTACCGTCATTTGGCCAAGCATTGTGTAGAGCCAAAGCGAATAATCGTCACACGAGAAGAATGAGACACGTTGTGTTACTATAGCGAGTGCCTCTGTTATTGTTGTCTTTGTTTGTTCTCCGTTTTTCTGTGTTTTTTAAAATTTTTATGGGTAAGGTTTCCAGAATGTCAGGGTCAGATACAGTGGTTATTTCCTCACACGAGACATTTCAAGCTTTTCTAGATTAAATAGGTGTTCCAAAGGTAAGCAACATGTAGAGGCAGAAGTGAGCGAAGGTAAAGCTTCGTCTAGTGTGACCGCATCTTTGTTAGATTCAAGTACTGCCATCTAGGTACCCCTTTTTAAAGCAAGACAGTGGAGGAGGTTCTGGCATATATAGGTGACATGGAATCAGCCACAAGGCAGGGTATCTGGACAGAATAAGGCTCATGTGGCGATATAAAAAGAACAGTATGAGGTTCTTTCGTGAGAAACTGGGCGGAGTAGCTCAGATGTACAATAAATCGGTGGAGAGTTTTCTTGATAGGCTGAGAAAGACAAATATTTAGACCTATGAGT
Organism: Schistocerca nitens; assembly: GCF_023898315.1. Classification (NCBI taxonomy): domain Eukaryota; kingdom Metazoa; phylum Arthropoda; class Insecta; order Orthoptera; family Acrididae; genus Schistocerca; species Schistocerca nitens. Next base: position 524,306,793 of record NC_064616.1, on the reverse strand, counting down.
TCATGGAGAATTAGGAGGCGAACAGTTATTCTTAAGGAAGTTGAGCATAGAGCACTGAATGCTGTTCTTAGGTGATTTTAACCTGGTATGCGGGGAGGGTGCATTTAGAAAACCCAGCGGACTTGGCCAACGCCATGAAGGTAATTACACATTTAGAAGAGCTGGATGTAGTGACAGGGATGCTAGATGAAAATGGTGTCACCTCTATGAATCTAAGGTGTTACAGATGGCCGACCGGGGTGGCCGAGCGGTTCTAGGTGCTACAGTCTGGAACAGCGCGAACGCTACGGTAGCAGGTTCGAATCCTGCCTTGGGCATGGATGTGTGTGATGTCCTTAGGTTAGTTAGGTTTAAGTAGTTCTAAGTTCTTGGGGACTGATGACCTTAGAAGTTAAGTCCCATAGTGCTCAGAGCCATTTGAACCATTTGTTACAGATGTGGATGCCAGAGACATCTTCAAAAGCACCTTCGCTAACTACAATGTTGCGAGAGTGCAGTCATTGAGAAACATGAGTAAGACTGTAGGAATTAAACGTGGAATGGGCAAGGCCAAAATAACCGCTCGTTGAACACCAACAGGAGTTCAAAATTTGTGGTGTTCCCAAAAAATATCAGTGCTACGAAGAATATACACAGGCGGAGTGTTGCTTAGTGCCGTAAGGAATGATAAAGGGCATGTGTTATTATTGGCCAGAGGGACCTATGTTCCTGTGGTAAGTCTGGACCTGTTGGCTAAGAGGAGATTGAGCCCTCTGCATTACAGGTTATGTCAGGTTCAGTGGCACTAAATGTTCAGGTGAGAACTAAATAATTCATAGAGAGTAATGGAGATTTGAACCATGTGTTTGTGGGGTTTTGCACAGTCCTGGTATTGGATTTCTGAACTAAAGATCAGGCAAAGGTTGATTTTTCATAGTGCTCCATGATACTCACAAGGGGAGGCCGCCAATTGTGAAATTCAGATTCTATTCATACTGCGCATAATAAAAGCTCATGGCCAGAGGTGTAATGTGGCAAAGCACCAAGATGCACTTCTCAACCGTTGTCGAGAAAATCGACAGTTAAAAGAAACCGTTGCGGTGAAATACTCTCTACGATTAGCAACTTACTACAGCGTTGTGGCGCAGCGGTAAGCGCTCGGGTTCGTAAACCGAAGGTCGCCGGATCGAATCTCGCATTGTGCAACTTTTTTTTAGTAATTTGTTTTTTGTAATATATATATATATATATATATATATATATATATATATATATATATATATAATTCCCTGGCGACTTCGAACATCATTATGTTTTCCGCAAACAAAGTTGTATTTCACAAATGTTATTAATTGTCTTTATAATGTTAACCACGTATAGTTAACGGAAGACGTAGAAACGGTATTCCGAAACGAATACGTAGAGCGTAAGTCAAACGTTCGAATTAGAATAGCGACCCCACGAACACAAATTTGCTGCGGCAGGTATGAAATATTAACTCCGTTACTCGCTCGTTACACTTGAAGGACAGATGTTGAATGGGCCGAAACGAGCCGCCGCATAACAGTGTAGTTGCCTGCTAACTTCGAATGAAGATAAAAAAAATAATAAAAAAAATTGCATGGCGCGAGATTCGATCCGGCGACCTTCGGATTACGAACCCAAGCGCTTACCGCTGCGCCACGACGCTGTCGAAAATTATAAATCGTAGAGATTATTTCACCGCAACGGTTTCTTTTAACTGTCGATTTTCTCGACAAGGGCTGAGAAGTGCATCTTGGTGCTTTGCCACATTACACCTCTGGCCATGAGCTTTTATTATGCACAGTATGAATCGAATCTGAATTTCACAATTGGCGGCCTCCCTTTGTCAGTGGACTATTGTTTTGACTGAGGGATACTGTTGTCAATGATGCACTGCGATTAGATTCACCATTGACGGGTTAAGAGCCGACTAACCTGCGTTCAGAGTCATTGAGATCCGCGTGACAAAGTGCCACAGGGTACAGGAAAATTGCTTTGAGTGAGGATAAATGCAGACGGACCAATTAACATCTTATGTGTGTGTGAGCCATTAGTGGACAATGACGAATTAAATACATTGTGGTTTTTTATACAGAGGAGTATTGCATGCATACAAGAAGTACATGGGGAACGTGTAGTTCCTATCAGTGTGAATAATTTCATCTTCAATGAAGTGACTTGATCCAAAGGATTCTTATTTGGCAATTGGTTGTGCTGGATGGAGAATGATTTAGCTACGTCAAGCAAACCACAAGCAAACAATCTATACATCTGCATTATGTGTAAAGGTCGAGCATTTGGAAGGAGGAGACAAGATAGCCATGAAAAAGCTGTTAGTGAAATTTTTGGATTAATTCAGTCCTCATGGGTCATTGCTAGCAGCACCCACAACACATCATAATATTCCAACTGAGGACAAAACTCCCGTATATCGAAATGTACCTGCAGAATCCCATCACTTGCAGCCAATAATGGAGGAATTTATTAGTCAGCAATTGAATGATGGCATAATAGAAGGAAATAACTGTCTCTGGGGAACACCAGTTGTTACTGTATCCAAAAGGTCGTCGGCCACAGCAAGAAAAATATAGGCTGTCTTTTGATTATCACTACTTGAACACTAAGATGATTATAGAAACATTGCTGATACCAAATATTATGGAGTTCCAGGAAAACTTGGATAAGTGAAAATAGTTTCGCATGATAATCCTGAAGAGCAGTTACCATCAAGTATCAGAGAACGGGCCAGAGGCTGCACTTACAGTCCCCTTGGGCCATTACCAATATCAGTGAATGCCATTTCGTTTAAAAATGTGCTGGCTACACTTAAACAATTTCTATATGGAGAGATAAGAGGTTTAAATCCGCTTTAGTGGATGGTATGCCTGGGTAACAATATAGTGTTTTTGAGAGTGGAAAGGAACATGCACAGTGAATGAAAGAAGTTTTTTAGGAAATTGAGTTCTGCAGAAGAGACGATTGTCAAGAGCAATCATTTTGTGTTAACAGCAGTAAACTACCTAGGGCATGTGATTATCCAGGACGGTGTGAAAATTGATCCAAGATTTATATTTGCAGTGCATAATTTCCCACCACCACAGATGAAAACGAGCTACAGTCATTTTTAGGATTAGCTAATTAACATAGAAAATTTGTAATGGGATTTGCGGATACTGCAAGATACTAATACAGTTGTTGAAGAGTGGTGTTAAATTCCAGTGGATAGATGAATGTCCAGCCACGTTCGAGAAATTGAAGGAGGCACTAACAACTAGAACTGTATTGTTATTTCTGAATTACAGAAGGGAATTTATTTTTTCATGTGATGCTTTCAACCAGATTATAGTGCACGTTCTGAACCAAGACACACAAAGCAGGGAGCATCCAGTGGCTTACACAAAAAGTCAAATAATTAAGTCTGTGAACAGTTACTTATCCACAGAAAACGAAATACTGAGTTTAAAATAAGGTGTCACATACTTCAGGTGTTATCTCTATGGCAAAATATGTGAGGTACTTATTGACCATGCAGTATTAAAATGGTTGTTACGTTTAAAAGACCCTTTGAGCACATCATGGGCGTTGAAATTAAGTGGATTCGACTTTGAAGCCATTCAAAAACCGGGTAGAAAGTGTGATTACGCAAATGGATTGAGCAGGAAAATTGACATCACATGAGCACTTGGTCATACCATTGTTGAGTGACAGAAGGCATAACCCGCTTGTTCAGACTTCGAACTACTCAAAATGCAGTTCAGTGTTCATGATGGCTTGTTATGTAGGACAACAAGGCTTGGGCCAGAGCCCAGTGCCTGCTGTACTGCAAGATGAATTTTGAAAAGAAGCAAATGACTATATATTGTCTAGATATGGAGGGTGCAGGACAATAGTTCATAGAGTAGCCAAACACTATTGGTGGAGCACATGGAAACAGAATGTCGACCAGTATGTGAAGAACTGTGTGTCATGTGCACAACGTGGATAGCTGTGTCGTCAGCAAGAACTGCTTAGAGGTTACTTGGGGTAACCAAACTGTTTGAGATGAGTGGGATGGAAATATTAGGTCCATTTAGCCAGACGCCATGAATAACTACGTTCTGACTGTAACAGTGAGCCTTAGGCTACTCGAACTTCAGGAGAAAATGGCATAGCGTATTGGTAAATTGCCAGGGTGGAGGTTTGGCCCGTGTGTGATGTTAATTAGCCTTTACACAACGAAGGGTGAGATGAAGAAGTTTATTCTTTGATATCAGGGCCGACCCAGTTGTGGAAATGAAGTCATCAGTAAACACTGAATTGCAATTGACAATATTACGGCGTACGTTCAAGTGCCGGCACGCCAGTTTGGAACGATAGAGCAGAGAGGGCTGCGACAAGAAGTCAGGCAATTGCATGTTGACCGACCCACCTCCAGGACGACAACACGACAGCAGCGGCCTCTATGTGAACAGGACATAAGCTCCGCGCCCGACTGGTGGCAGCCAAGTCGAAGAGAAGCTTCAAGACGAGCGACCTGAATAGAAGCGTCAAAGCTCTTTACTTCGCTTGTATTAGAATTTTTATACTGAAAAACCTTGTTTATTTCGGATATCACCCTTTGCTTGCGACATAAATATGTCATTCTCTAAGTTAAATATTGTCATTTACTTTTCATAATAAAACTCATTTATACGATTTGTTTGAGTTGTTTGTTTACCGATCCAAGAAAGCAGGTTTCCTGGACACCCAACATTCGATGACTAGGCAGGATTTAACAGACAAAATGGAAACACTGCCCCTGTGGGACGCATTCTTCACTTTAAAGCTGCTCCAAATGAATTACCACAGGTTATAGCGCCACTACCTGCAAAGGAGGTGGGGGCAACAAGAGGAGCAAGCATAGAAATTTGTGCGCCGTCCATTACTCTACTAACTTGTAAGATAATGGAAGTAGATTTGTGAATTACGACGTGCATTTCGCTAGCGTATATTTTTTTCAGAAAATTATATGGCAAATAAAGAGTCCATGGCAAACTTCATGAAAGGTTGTGTTTTGTTCAGTTTTCCTGAGAAATATTGCTCTTCACATAGGCCAGTTTATTTTATTTACTATTTTTTTACCAATAGGTATAGCAGGGAGTTTATTGTGAAGGAATTGGGCGAAACAGGGGTGTTTTAAGTGACAGAGGGATTTGTAGCTGGTATGGTGTGTAGAATTAAGTCACGGACAAGCAGTCATTTCAAGAGGGGAAGAGAGAGAGTGATTGTGTCATGAATGTGACACCGGTATCGTTACACTATTTACATAAGCCACTGAGGCACTCCCACCAGAACCTAACTTACCTAAACAACGCCTTGAACTATGACATTCTCCAATCGCTGGAAGAGATGATAGCAACGCAAAAAGAACGCATTACAGGGGAGCGGAAGGTTCAATACGCACAAAAATACTGAGACGAACGATACAATAAAATCACGACAACAAATGTATCGATTTCCGTAGCCGATAGGGTTCCCACTCTACTTGGAGCAACTTGTATCTGCAAAACTTGAGGACGTGATACATAAAATAACATAACACATTAATTGCTCGGTGGAAATGAATGAAATTACGGGAGCATGTTGCCAGAAGTCTCCAAGTGGTGCACAGAACGTTGGACCCACAAAACGTGAGGTCAGCGGGATTACAGCGCCATAGGGGTTGCCCCAAACACGTGTCAGTTGGAGGAACGGGAAAAGACTGTGATTATGTATTACTGAGAAGTTACTATGGGTTGTTGTGTGTTCTTCATTACAGTATGGTCCAGAGACGAGATCTGGATAACTTAAGATGGGGAAGAATTACAAGGTAACAGGAAGAACGACGAAGTGTGAGGTTTGTAGCTAAGGAGCGTGGTGTTGCTCACAGCATTGTTTCACCTGTAGAGAAAGCGTTCAGAGCCAGAGACACAGCTGCCCAAAGGCGAGGAGGTGTACAACCATATTCAACTACGTCAGCTGATGACCGCTAGATTGTGCAACAGGTTAGAGGGGACTGCAACGCAAGGACTCTCGCTCTCCACAGAGGCACGGCGACTGCATAGGCGTAGTACGCTGTGTTTCGTTGACATCCTTACATCGGTGTCGGCGTCTGCAGTGGTACCAGACAAGAGCAGATGTAGTATGAGTAGTGATTCTGGACGTACCCTCATATGGCAGGAACACTTAATGTGCCCAAGAACAATGTCTAACAGCATCGTTTTGGTGGCTGGGCTGCTATGGTATGGGGAAGCATAATGTTGCATGGGTGTACTGACTTCTGAATCTTTGAACACGGTACACTAACAGTTCAACGTTATTGTGACACTGTACTCCTTCCCCACATGCGTCTTTTCGGGGTTTTCATTTGGCCCTGACTTCATTTTTATGGTTGACAATATGCGACTGCATCGAACACCGCAGGCGGAGGAGCTCTTTGAACGAGATATCCGGGGAATGCATTGACTTACCCTCTCCCCTGACTTAATTGCCATCGAGAACGTGTGGGATGCGCTGGGGAGACGTATTGCAGCACCAACGATTATCCGGCAGTTATTGACCACGTTGGTGCAGGAATGCAGCTTCCTACACAAGAACATCTCGTCTTCAGCATGAGAACACGTTGCATAGCATGCACTGCTGTCCGTGATGATCATACGCCCTATCAAGAACCATGTCTCACGTTATGTAATGTCCAGAGGGCCACCACAAATCACTGTGACATCCGTGTAGTTATCGTCTTTGAAAATGTCATTTCTGTTCTTCTCATTGCGTATTTCTTTTAGTTACCTTCTGTGCTGCACTGTAACTGCTATTTCCATTTGTCGTCTAAGTTCCATCAAGCTTTTTTACTTGGCAGTGAACCAGCTTGTGAATGTTACTTTAGTCCTCAAGTTTTACCCACCAGTGTACTTTCGGCGGAAAACCGCTCGTCCGCTTGAAGTCCCAGTGCATCAATTGCTAGCAGACTAATTTAGGATTATAAAATAGTAATTAATTTAATGCGCAGCCAATAAAAATTATATGCTTGTATGGATATGGTGTCTATTATTTTGGTCATGTCCGAAGGAACAGACACCATTGATGACCTGCAACCGTCTAGAATGAAATTAGAATTATATATTAATACCTTCAGCTACTGACGGGCTTTGATATATGTCAACGGGGACAGGTGAAAATGTATGACCGGACCGGGACTCGAACCCGGGATCTCCTGCTTACATGACAGACGCTCTATCCACATAAGCCACCGAGGGGAAAGAGCATAGTGCGACTGCAGGGACTAACTCGCCCACGCCTCCTGCGAGACCCACATTCTCACATTATATGTCCACGCACTACATTCATAGTATCCCTACTCAACACACTCATTACTTGTGGAAGACATTCTTACCAAGTCCCATAAGAGTTCGGGTAATATGTGTGCACCCGCACAGAAGAAGGTCATGGCCGGTATTGCCAGAACTATACACTTATATTGACATGGCGTCTGTTCTTTCGGACATGTCTATTCATGATCTGCAGCCGTCTAGCATGATCAAAATGGTTCAAATAGCTCTGAGCACTATGGAACTTAACTTCTGAGGTCATCAGTCCCCTAGAACTTAGAACTACTTAAACCTAACTAACCTAAGGACATCACACACATCCATGCTCGAGGCAGGATTCGAACCTGCGACGTAGCGGTCGCGCGGTTCCAGACCGTAGCGCCTAGAACCGCTCGGACACCACACCCGGACGTCTAGAATGAAATTAGAATTATATATTAATACCTTTAGCTGCTGACTGGCGCTGGTATGGCTCAGACGGATAGAGCGTCTGCCATGTAAGAAGGAGATCCTGTGTTCGAGTTCCGGTCGGGTCACACATTTTCACCTGTCCCCATTGATATATGTCAACGCCCGTCAGCAGATGGAGGTATTAATATATAATTCTAATTTCATTGTAGACAGCTGCGGGTCATCAATTGACATGTCCGAAAGAATAGACGGCATATCAATACAAGTATATAGTTCTGGCAATATCGACCATGACCTTCTTCTGTGCGGATGCACACATATTACCTGAACTCTTACGGGACTTGATAAGAATGTCTTCCACAAGTAATGAGTGTGTTGGGTAGGACACTACGAATGTAGTGTGTGGATATATAAGGTGAGAATGTGGGTCTCGCTGGAGGCGTGCGCGACATAGTCCCTGCAGTCGCACTATCGTCTGTGCCCTCGGTGACTCGGATGGATAGAGCGTCTGCCATATAAGCAGGAGTTCCCGGGTTCGAATCCCGGTCGGGGCACACATTTTCACCTGACCCCGTTGATATATATCAATGACCGTCAGCAGCTGAAGATATTAATATGTAGTTCTAATTTGAATAAAAAATATGGTTCACGCTGAACTAGAGTAAGGCGAATTGGAGAACATTTTACATATTTGACGAACCATGAAGCATGTTGTGAGATTTTTTTAGAGGAATGTAAAAGGTCGACAGAGCCAAGGGTCGGATTTCCTGAAGGAGCGAGGAGTGCTGGGCCGCGGCTCCACCCAGCAATCCAGACGTGTCTTGTAACGACTCAACAAAACGAAGTCATCAGGAAGACAGAGTAAGCCAACTATGTAACTAGGTGTCATATCACAAGAACACGTGTACAGTGAGCAAGAACCAGAATTCAGCTCACTCTGCGGAAGTCGCTTCTGGAAGGGCTTCTGGAAGGAAAAGTTGTAACAACTTTACAGGACTGCCAGGGCTGTTAAGTGGTTGATATTATGAAAGAGCTGGAACATGATGACATGACTGCTCAATGGCTGGGCCTCACGTCTTCACTTATAACGTAAGTCTGGGACTGCACATAAACGGCAGCCGACCTGTCTAGAAGAAATCCCACCAAAATTCGGAGCCATCATCAGCCAGTAGCCGAGGGAAGGTCCACGCCAGTCAATGCACCAAGGCACACCAGCCAGCTGCTGTCCGGGGCTCTGCCGTCAATAGTTGCAGGCCCCTGCCTACGTTTATAATAGAATAACACTAGTATGCACATTAAATAACAAATTTTAAAAAAATATTTTCCCATGCAACTGTAGAGTAATCAATATCTATAAGTGTATGTTTGAAATGTAGGTGTCTTTATAACTTATGAAATGAGTGATTTTACTTGTGCAATACAATGAAAAGGGAATAAGATGGAAATGTTGTTTTCATAGTTATAACTGGCTGCACTATTCCACTGGTTTAAATAATGAAGAAATCAAATTTCAAGCTGTAACCACGAGAGGTAAGGATTTTCATTGGACACTTGGTCTTGGCATGCTCGGTGGTGGCGTGCGCATCGGTGGCTCGAAGAAGAAGGGAGCGAAACTGAAGAGTGCGGTAACGTACTCAAGGGCCGCAGTTATTTATTCATCGGAAATTTTATAAAGTGATGTGTCGTATGATTCCATGGTATGAAGTGGTCTCTGAAATCCTGATGTTGCGGATGCATGAATTTACAGATTTCCGACGCGGTAAAGTGTTTTGAGCCATGGCTGGTGTTGAAACAATGGCTCCGCAATCCGTCACTGGGATAATAGTGCAACTATTAAACTCGACACAGTTTAAACATTAAAGTTAATAAACACGACTGGTGAAGCGTCTATTGTTGTGCATAGCGACTGAAGATGAGGCACAGTGCCTAAAAGTTTTGCCACATCTGGCATGAGAAACAAATCTTTCACGAAGGCACTGATGCATAAAACATTCTCGGCCTTCTCGCCGCGTCAGTTCAAGGTAAAACTTAGAGCTTTCGACGATTTCATCCATCTCTTCGTCACGAGCAACTAACTTTCTAAACTGCTGCTGTGGTGCTCTTCTATAGCCCATAGACGGCTTATAATTGGTCGGTAATTAGTCTACGTAATTCTGTCACAGAGGGTCTCGATGTCTGCGCTGCTGGCGTCACCGCTCCCGTAGTTACGTACACATTGCGACGGACATCTCAGTCTTTTCTGTGCATCAAGAGCTCGCTCTCATGCACCGCTCAGGTTTTATCTGTTGAAACGGTTGAAGTTCTTCTCACACGTTGTTATTTCTAAAGCCTCTTTAATTACAGAAACCCAATATGTAGAAGGCTAGGACAGAACTTTTGTTTCGTCAAACAGTATTTTGTGCCTGTTTATAAGGCTGTGCTCAGCAAGTGCTGATTTCTTCAGTTCTCGTTTTTTAATATGCCGTTGATGTTTTGCATAGCTGTCGGAAACGGTACGCATGGGCTGACCTATGTAATTGCTTCTGCATTCACAAGGGACTTTATAAATACCAGGGATCCTGGGGCCGAGACTGTCCTTTATCTTCTTAGGAGGTCGGAAAATAGGTCTTATACCACGTCTCCCCTGGAGTCTGCCTATTTTGCTGGATGTAGCGCCACAGAAAGGAAGGACTACAATCGGTGACTCATCACGTGAATGTTCAATATTTTCACGTTGCCTGTTTTGGAAAACTATGACTTCATATAAAGGAAGCCATAGCCGTTCTTTCGAACACGTACGTCAGATGATTAATTTCGAAATCGAATTGTTTCTCGACAGAAATAGATTTTGCTCCTTATACCAATGGGTTTGAAACTGTTGTCTTATGAACTGCATGATGAGAATTCTAGGCGCTCTCGATGCACAGAAAAGACTGGGATGTCCCCCTCAATGCGTACGCTACTTCGGGAGCGGTGACGCCACCAGCGCAGACATCGACATCCTCTGTGACAGCATTACGTAGAATAATTACCGACCAATAACAAGCCGTCTATGGGCTATATAACACCACCACAGCAGCAGTTTAGATAATCATTTGCTTTTGACGAAGACGATGGAGGTAAAGGTAATCGTCACAAACTCGATGTTTTATCCTGAACTGCCGGTGCAGGGAGTCCTACAGTGTTTTATATATATTTAAACGATATTAATAGACGAAACAAAGAACAGGATAGACCAGTTGTTTGCAATGTATCAGTATTTTCGCGACGGACGCTCTAGAAATTCCACACATTTTGACACAAGAAAAAATTATGAATTGAAATGACGCGATATAGTGAGTGTTCGAGCATCCGTGGCTCTACTGTGACAATAATTCCCTGAAGCTTCTGTTGCCATAATAAAGAAATAGTGAAGAAACCATCGCATAGGCAGTTCTATTATGACTGGAGGATTTGTATAATAGCGGGGAGATTGTCGAAACCGCAAATTAAACTGTGATAGAGAACTAATGACAGAATTCCATTTGGAGCCGAACAGCAACGCAGCAGATGGGAACGATGTACACGCCTTCAGCGGGGGCGGAGGGGGGGGGGGGGGAGCAACAGGTGACACGAATGTACAGATCCAAAAGGGTTAGTGGACTCAGGGTTCTAAGGCTGTCTGTTTCAAGTTGAAATAAAAATAGAACCAGTAGTTCCACATCCAGTTGCGAAAACTTTTGAGACCTATGTAATGGAAATTCTAAAGAACATGAGTGTTAAGATGAACACTAAGAACGCGAATGTGAATACAGAAATCGTAATCGAGGTATTTTACATACTCATTCCACTAAGTCAGACGGGAGAGACCAATAAGAAAATGGAAGAAATTAATAAGTAAATGGAGACTAATCTGTCTAACAAAATAGAGGCTATCGTATCTTTCTTGATTAAATAAATCGAAAGCGTAACAGAAGTTAATAAGTGTAGGGGTTCTATGAAAAAAGAACTATCAGAAGTTCAAAGACAGTTTACTGAAATAAAAACTAGGTTCGATTCTGAAACACAGCGAATCAAATAATGTGTAGAACCAGTGGTAGATGGGCAGGTAAAAGCATTATTTCCTGTATTAAAAACCGAAATTTCTGTAGAAACCAATTCAGAGGCATCGGCAATAACAAACACAAGTAGAACGTGCAAAATACTGTAGGTTCTTGCATATTGCTAGAAGCGTTAGGGAATAGTGCCCCCATAACTCTTAATGAAGTTGAATCGTTGCGTCAACAGTTACGGAATGGAACGATGCATGTTCTACTAACGGTACAGAAATATAAACTGTTGAGTAAAGAATAAAAATATAATCCACAAAAGAAACAGGACCGTTGGCACCCTTCCGATTATACAATGAACTGTGAATTAGTGCTACCGAATGAGATGAGTAATAGGGAAAAAATTGATACAGTTATTAATGCCCTCCAGCTAATGCCGAAACGTGTGATAGGACGCTTAAGAGACAATTTTGCTAAGCGTGGGTGGGGTATCTTTCATAATAACAGAGTGCAGAATGATGAAAAAAACTAGTTTTCGCACAGGTCGTGGTCTGGTGGTGCGGAAAAAAAGTAGTTGGCCCAGAAACGACAGGAAACATGTGTATTTTCAAAATGAGGTTAGGGACAGGAGATCAAAGCGTTGTCAGAATGGAAAATGGTTTCGAAAGAGGAACTGTAACAGGAATACCATAGGAGTGTAGACGATGTATGCCAGCAAAAAGTTGATCGCACAAGAACCAGTTCAAAGGAACAACAACCAGTCGGAATTTCAGGCAAATAGCGACAAGCGAATTAAAGCAAGAGATTTGTGTGAGGGTAAATCCGAAGTGCCTGTAGGAAGGAATGTTGTCGTTAAGCACTTGAAGGAAATTTAACTTCTAATTGAAACGAATTACAGTAATTTACAAAGCATAACACTTAGAACGAATGAAACAAATACACAGTTTTTGTAATACAGGTAAATGCTGTGGACACATTTGAAAAGTGCATACGCTAATCTAACTCTTCAAATGAAAACTTCCTAATAGAAACTTTGGAGAGTTACATGTACCTCATAAATATTCACTGAACGTTCTTCTGTTTATGTTTTTTTTTATGTGGATAGAATAGTTGATACTGTGACACAAAGTATAGTAGTTGTGATGATACATTTTCTTCTGATGATCCTTTTGGGAATAACTCAAGAGAATGTAGGGTATACATAACAGGACAACTATACTAAACTCATTAAATAACAAATTTTTTAAAATAATTTGAACCATTTCTGGGTCAATTAATATCGAAATGTGTATATTTGAAATGTGTGTGTCTTTACAACTAATGCAATGAATAATATTACATACGAATACTGAATTTGCAAAACGACTTGGGTTCACATTTTCATGGTTTTTAATTAAGGGCACAGGAATGTTCATGTGCCCGAGTGGCATCTTTTTATACGAAAATGACTTTATTTCCCTTCTTCCGTACATTACTTCCAGTGACAGAACATTCGTGTTTTCCAGCACAATAGCCTTAGTCCAGGATTTAATTTGTTTTGCTTTTCGGGTAACGATAATTATTAAACGATTCATATATAGCTTTCAGTTGGTAAAAGTGTATATTACTTTTATTTTTTAACTAGACCTATGATACGTATCACCTCATCATCATCAGTGGAAGGCAACGGAAAGCCACCACTGGAATCACTTCCCTAGACGCTCATGCGGTGGACCTCTCTGACGAGGCTTCCCCCATGACAAGACCTGCCGTAAGGCAGAACACAAAGTTAAGTTATGATACGTAAGTCTAAAATAAGAATTGTGTCTCATAGCAGTGATTTATGCACTGGGGTTGCTGAAAATGAAGAAACATGTAGCTGCAGGAGAGCTCCTAGTTCACAAACGTCGCAGCAGAAAGTTTCACAAACACTGGACTGTGCAAAAAAGTTATGTACTGAGAGAGGTGATTTCCTTACCGTAACGTTTCACTCTATGCAAAACGTATGCTTGCCTAAGATGTCAATTGAGAACACATATTATTATCGTCAACTAACTGTTCAGGTTCTTTGTGTTAATAACATGAAAACAAATTCAGTATCCCTCTATAGCTACCATGTGGGCCAATCTAAATAAAAGTCCAAATGTGGTACGCAGTTTCCTCCTCCTACAGTACCCGTGTTTCATCTAGTCTCAAAGGGCTCTGGTTGTTTGGTGATATCTCTCCAGGCCAGAACAAGGACAACACGGTCATTAGTTTTTCAACAGTTCTCGGGGCGTTTATTGAAAATTAGACCTCTTTTCTCTATCCGAGGACACTCCTTTCTGCCATCAGATATTGACTTTGCAATAGTGAGAAGAAAGCTGAGGCGTGTGGATGGGCTACACTCAATGAAGGACTTTTGTGCTAGTGCTGAAGGAAATTTTGCAGTTACTGTCGTTTTAAATGAGGATTTCTATGATTAAAACAACTGGTGGGCACATTGATACAAAAAAATGCCAATTTTATAAGAGACTTCTGTTAAGAACGTTGCTAGACATATAAAAGATGTCTTTGAAGTTTCAAAATCTGTTGAATTCCGTTTTTCTGCTGAACAAATTGGAACAGTTGTGGAAATAATTCAATTGGAGAAATAATTCAATATCCTTTCATCCCAGGACCAGCGTATCCACAAATCCCGGAACTACCAATCATGCTTATGCAAATGATGCGTGTCCAATTCATGCAAAACAATTAAGGATATAAGCAAAATGCTCAATTGCATTCCTAACAATAATTAATCCAAAGTGTTTTGCCAAAAAATTGCTGCTTTGGAAACAAATTAAATGAGTAAAATTGCCTGCCACCACTTCACTACAGCCACGGCCTGGGCGGTGCATTACCATAAATCCTAATTTATCGCAGCCGGTTTCATCTTCCATCACTGTGGTCATTCATTCCGGTCGCTATGATAGACATCTCGAAGGTTCATGGACACTAACCTCTGTGCTGATTACATGTGAGCCGGCCGCGGAGGTCTCGCGGTTCTAGGCGCGCAGTCCGGAACCGCGCGACTGCTACGGTCGCAGGTTCGAATCCTGCCTCGGGCATGGATGTGTGTGATATCCTTAGGTTAGTTAGGTTTAAGTAGTTCTAAGTTCTAGGGCACTGATGACCACAGCTGTAAAGTCCCATAGTGATCAGAGCCATTTGAACCATTTGATTACATGTGACAACAAATTCGATTTATTTTTTGATTCTCTTGGCGTTGTGTTTGTGCCATCTTCCCCTATGACGTCTAACCTTATCCAGAAGGTGAATATATCCTCTCCAGTTATAACTAGGTAAGATGATGTTATGAATATTGTCACTTGCTTAATCAAATTGTCCTCGGGCAGCTGAGACGTGGCTGGAACAAATGCGACCCTTAAATGTTGCGGCCAAATGGTACAACTTGGTAATGCTAACACAATCCCTTGTACGGAAAATCAGACTAATTATTGTGGGAATCTTTGGGTTGTGGCAGATTCTGGTATGTGCAGTAAAGAATGTAAACTAATTAGTTCCTGGGAATTTCTGAAAAAATTCGTCAATCTTCATTGAATGATGACGTTCTTATATTATGATACTCATCTTCAAACTACATGCATCTGGTACTAATCCTACGATACCATTGCGTTTTGGTGCTATCAAGAGCAGATTCTTATATGTATGCTCCATCACTCCCAGGTCTAATATGTGTTAAAGTTTCTATCTAGCTCTCTTGTTAGCAACTAATATGGAATGTGGCTGGTTAAAGGATCAGGTTTTACAACATATTACCTAACTGTTCTTTGTTGATTATAAAACTTCCGATGGTTTAATAATGCTTCCTTAAACCCTTCTCTCTGCTGAGCTGAGGCTTGCTGCGAGAGGACTTCAAGAAGTAAACTACTCATTACTGTGACAGGCTAAGTAACTTTTATTAGATACTGCAGTACACTTCGAGCGGGCGCAGATACATGACACTATTTTTCAACGTAGTCACTAGGTCACTGTAAACAGCTACCGGGACTTTCTACCAGTCGTTTAATTGCTCGGCGATAGAAATCCATTTCATTGTGACGGAGCCATTGGACAACCAATTTGTGAACGTCATTATCATTGGTAAAATCCTTGTCCCTATATGTTCTTTCAGTATGCCAAAAATATAGAAATCTGTGATTCCCGATCAGCATCACACACGTCTTCGCGGCTTTAGTCAAACTGTTGGCACCATGTCACTATCGTTGGGTGCGACATTGCATTTGATCCATACACCGCCTGAATTTCAAGGTGAGACTGTGTATAATTAAGAAGATCTGCCCACATGAATCATCATATTCCACGTACTTGCTCTTTAGCGTATGTTTCCAATTCTCGCTTCATTTCAGTTACACACTGTGATGGATCTGTTATCGGTACCTTAGCGGAACTGTGTCTTCAGGATACCTCGAACTTGTACTCTCGTGTGACACTGTATCATGCTCGTTACACTGTGGTCGAAGCGTGGGATGAGATGTGTAAGTTAATTTATGGAGTCCCTATGTACACGGCCCGAGTGGTCGACAGTCTGCCTTCGGCGGTGCTACGGCACGGACGTCTGTTTACGTCCCTGCCGGAAAAGTTCGCGCTCGCGCGGTTGTTTAGCTCTTCGGCGTACTCGTGCGTTTAGACGACTCGATATAGAATGGCACATGCATACCGAAAGTCAACTCTCAAGATTAGTTTTTCGAATGAATATGCGAGACCGAAACCCTACGAAATAGAAAGGTTCCTACGAGACGAAGTTAAACTTGACTACAACGAACTTATCGGAATCCACCTCTCCATAGTGAGAAGTGTCGTTTACGTCAAGCTGATTAACGATGCAGTATGTGACAGAATCATCCGAGATACTAAACATGGACTCAAATTTCGTCACTCTGATGGACATGTTGGAGAAGTAACTATTGATCATGCAGGACTGGGCTTACGAAACATACGTATTTTCGAACTTCCCTTCGTGGTTCCGTCTGACTTGGTCGTTGACGCCTTACGCCCATATGGAAGAGTGCTTAGCCACGTTGAGGAAAAATGGTCCAACTTCACGACTTACCCCGTTCTCAATGGGGTGTGTCAAATCAGAATAGAACTGACACACCATGTACCCTCGTACTTGTTCATCGGCGGATGCAGAGCTATAGTCATCTACGATGGACAACCCAAAACATGCTCAGGCTGCGGGAAAGAGGGCCATGTCCGTTCCGAATGTATGCAGCGGAGGATAGTGCAAGTTCCAAACGGCGAACCCGTACCTCCGTCCACGTTGACGCCGCTGCCACTAACGTATGCGGACGCATTTCGAACAGATCCCATCCCGAAGAATGACCAGATACAGAATCCTGACAGTTTACGGCAACCGACTGCAGCAGAGACCACCTCCAGTGACGAAACGACGCACACCTCTGCCGCTCCGGCGCCGACGACGCACTTAACCGAGCGGAAAGGATCGGTAGGAGGTATGGAAATTGATCCTGCTGTTGTGCCGACAGCTGCTTTCGTCCCTGAGCACCGGGAGTCACTTCCGCATTCGGATACGGAGGCGCACACGCGCAAACAACGATGGCCGAAGCGCCACAAGAAACGACGGCTAGCGCCGTCGGATACCTGCTTACTGCAGTCCACGTCAGATGGACTTGGGTGTAACGTCGATACAGTGCATCCGGATGCGCAACGGGAGGTTCTACCTCCCACACAGCAGTACGACGCGAATCATGCTAGACAGGGGTTGAATACAGACACACCGGACGGAAAGACGACGGAAGGAGTCCCTCCACCCACCGCAGAAACGCCACCACCTTCGGTCTGCCCGGCCGGAGAGACACGACGGGAGCTGGACCTCCAGCACAGGAACTGGGCCGACGAATCCGATACTGACCCACACACCGACGACGCACCCGCAATGGCGAGTGCTGCGTCCACCGGATGTTAACCGCGCAGAAGATGCAGACTGACGCACAGACAGCATGTCACCGGGCAGCAGCACACAAATTAACATAACCGTTCATGTGCGCTTTACGCACTGAGGAACATCGGCAGGCATATCGAACAGCCTCTATTAATATTAATACGATCAGAACGCCTGTCAAATTGCAATTATTACGAGACATGTTGCATGCGTCAGACGTCGACATCGTTCTGCTGCAGGAAGTATGTGTTGAGAGCTTCCCCGACCTCTATGAGTACGATACGTACATTACACCAACTACCGACGGCGGCAGCGGAACAGCGATACTTCTCCGTAGCGGCATAGCCGAGGACGTGGTGTACCTGCCGTCAGCGCGAGGACTGGCGCTCACAGTGCTGGGAGTACGGATCGTTAACATTTACGCACCGTCGGGGTCCGACAGACGGCGCGACCGATCCCGATTCTACGCAGACGAGATCGCAACACTATTCTTAGGTCGGTATGAACATGTCTTATTTGGAGGCGACTTCAACTGCGTGCTCGCACCAAAAGAACAACACCCACGATATACTTCATGCCCGGAGTTGCGGCAACTCATAGAGGACATGAATCTCATTGATACATGGGAGAAGATACATGGCGACAGACGTGGATACACCTACGTCACGAGTCACTCTGCAAGTCGTCTCGATCGCATTTACGTAACACGTCGTCTCGAACCTGCGATCCTCGATGCGGAATTGTGGCCTGTCGCCTTTCCAGATCACATAGCGTATATATGCACGGTCTCTCTGAGTCGTCAACAAGTGTGGAGGAGTCGCAGTGTTTGGAAACCGAATACAGCACACCTCAGGGAACCTGAGTGCAGACGCTTAGTCGAAGACACTTGGCACGTGTGTGAACGACGCCTCCCGACATATCCGACGACGTTGCAGTGGTGGCTGGACTGCGGTAAACCTGCATTGCGCCGAGCGTTAATTGCATACGGAAGAGAGTAGATGATGTGGAGACGATACATGACGGGATTTTATTTCAAGATGCTCCGCGAACTTTCTGTACAAGCACCTTCACAGGAGCGTCGTGCCGGTATAAAACGAGCACAGGCCCAAATAATTTCCATAACACGCCGCCGTCTGGAGGGTGTCGCAATCCGTGCAAGGGCCTTTGAAGGAGTCCGTGGAGAATCACCGTCCGTGTATCACGTTATCAGAGAAAAGCAACGTAGCCGCAGAACCTTAATACAGACGGTCGTACTGCCAGATAGTCGCCGCATGACAACGCAAAAAGATATTGCCAACGCTTTTGTGGAACAGTACGGTCATCTCTATGAAGAAGCGGAACACGATCAGGCAGCCTTTCATGAGGTCCGACGAACGCTCTCCGCGTGTCTCGACGAGTCGCCCAACCTGGAGTTAACAGGTGAAATCACAGTTGGCGACGTAATGGAAGCGATTGATAAGGGAGCGTCGCACAAATCGCCGGGGTCCGACGGGTTTCCTTTAGAGTTCTATCGTACATTTAAAGATCTCATGATTCCACGATGGACTGCCATGTACTGCGAATTGATGTCTCCCAACGTGCCTCTTCCACCCTCCTTCGTGGAAGGAATGATCATCCCCATTCACAAACCATTTGGCGGCACAGGGATACAGGCCTACCGACCACTGACCCTTCTTAATTGCGACTACAAGATCTACGCCAGGATACTTGCAGCACGCTTTAAACGCGTAATACGCCAAATGATTTCACTCGACCAAACCCAGCTAGGAGGAGATAGCAATATACAAACGGCACTCAGCGACTACCGCGATGTTATCGCACTGGCATCAACATGTCGTCTCCGGGGTGTATTGGTATCGATAGACTTTGATCGGGCATTTGACAGGCTGAGTCATGCTTATCTCACGGACGTGATGACGAAAATGAGACTACTCCACGGAGCCGCATCCAAAGTGCTCATCAATGGACGCTTGGTGGGGCCCATCACAATCTCACGATCGGTCAGACAAGGGTGCCCGCTGTCAACGATATTGTGTGCCATCGCTGTCGAGCCGCTGCTTGGCGGGCTCCGGAATCGACTCCAAGGAATGACGATAAGGCACAACAAGTTTATATGCCGAACATACGCAGATGACCTAGTGTTTTTAGCACGGTCAGGCGACGAGGCAAGAGCGGCCTTGCATTGGATTAATTTGTATTGTATGGCTACGGGAAGTCGCCTGAACATGGCAAAGTCGGGAGCGATGAACATCGGGAGAGGACTCCCGACAGGAAGTGTAGCGCCATTACAGCCGATCAACAAGATGAAATGCCTAGGAATTATCTTCACTACAGACGTTCGATGCACGGCGGCACTGAGTTACAGACATCTTCTGCAAACAATTCGTGCGAGTGTTCGAAGTCACAGGTTAAGGGCACTGGATATGATACAACGGGTCACCTTTGCCGACACTTACCTAGCCTCTCGCATCCCCCACCTGGCACAAGTTCTTCCTATGCCGGTGGTGTTGGCCCGCCGAATCCTGGCAGCACTAGGATATTTTGTGAGCACAGGTCTGCTTTTTAAGGTAGGATACGAAACCCTCACCCTTCCTCGTAGTCGTGGAGGTCTTAGACTAGTCCACATACGCGACCGAGCAGTGGCTATTTGTGTAACCACAATGATAAAGATGTGGACACGACACCAGACACGTCTGACGGGCACCTTAATAGACGAACTCGCTCCACCTTCTCGTTCGGCTCCGGTAGCGGTGGCCCACATCTCACCATCGCTTGCCCATATGCGAACCTTCTTTGTGGAACACAGTTATGTACATATGGAACTACCGACTACCAGGACGGCAACGGTACGTGATATATATCACATCTTGACTCGACGACGGCCGAATAATGCCGTAGAGCGCCGCCAACCAACAGTTACGTGGTCAGTGGTATGGCGTACAGTGCACCACCCACACCTTGATACGGGAACGCGCGCACTGTGGTATCAGGTGGTAAATGGGAAATACGTGACTCGTTCCAGGTTTCATACAATTCATATGGCGGACGAGCCACTGTGTCCGCAGTGCAATGTTATAGACACTGAGGAGCATCGCCTGATATGCGGTCCTTCGGCGGACGTATGGTGTTTGGTCAAAAAAATTATCGCCTTCCTCCTTCGAATGGGGCCGCAAACAATAGCACCACGCACACTACTTCTCCCAGATAGGACATATTATCCCCGAACGAAGACAAACGCAGTGACTTGGATTCGAGGTTTGACTGTGCGTTATCTTTTCCGAGACGGCAGTAAGAATGTGCTTGACTTTTGGGCCTTACTACAGGAACATCACTCACAGCTTATGAAACATCCGAGATATCGAACATATTACGCAAATTTTTTAGGGAGTGCCTTGCTTGATCCCCCACCCAGTAGGGGTGTCCCGGTTAGGAGAATGTAATTATTGTCTATAAGTATCAGAACAAGAAAGGACCAGGACAGTGGAGAGGATCCACAAACACACGTGAAGACGTACCCGACACCAACGCGAGGTATGACGGGATTAGCGAGGTACGCGCCTAAAAGAGGAGCGTAGACAGTTTTTGTTTTGTACTGACAGAAGTAGAATATTTTTTTTTCACTATTATGTAAAAAAAGTCCACTTATTTACGTTTCCAGGAAAAATTTTTATTTTATAAAGTCATCGTCTTATATATTTAAAAAAAAATGCTAGAAGCTGTTTATGTTTGTTATTGTTACACCATTCTGAAAAAGAAAAAAAAAGTGGTCAGCGCGACGGAAAGTCAATCGTAAGGGCCCGGGTTCGATTCCCGAAAAATAAAAATAAATAAATAAAAAAGGAACTGGGGAACGAGAGGTCCTGGGAAAAAAAGAAAAAAAAGCGGTTATAGGCGCTACAGTTTGGAACCGCGCGACCGCTACGGTCGAAGGTTCGAATCCTGCCTCGGGCATGGAAGTGTGTGATGTCCTTAGGTTAGTTTGGTTTAAGTAGTTCTAAGTTCTAGGGGACTGATGACCTCAGAAGTTAAGTCCCATAGTGCTCAGAGCCATTTGAGCCAACCCTATGTATACACATCAACAAAAGCTTCTTTTATTTGTTCGTTTTTCGCATTGAACAGCAATGACGATTCAACCAACAGTTATAAAACTGCCATATTAAAATAATTAAAATATCTATAGTAGAATAGTACAAAGAGATCAATGTACAAACATAACTGCTTAAATAAAAACACTAAAAGAGAACACAATACAGCGAGTTGTAGCTACAACGGTGCAAAATTAACATTCTACATCTACATCTACATTTATATTCCGCAAGCCACCCAACGGTGTGTGGCGGAGGGCACTTTACGTGCCACTGTCATTACCTCCATTTCCTGTTCTAGTCGCGTATGGTTCGCGGGAAGAACGACTGTTTGTAAGCCTCCGTGCGCGCTCGAATTTCTCTAATTTTACATTCGTGATCTCATCGGGAGGTATAAGTAGGGGGAAGCAATATATTCGATACCTCATCCAGAAACGCACCCTCTCGAAACCTGGCGAGCAAGCTACACCGCGATGCATAGCACCTCTCTTGCAGAGTGTGCCACTTGAGTTTATTAAACATCTCCGTAACGCTATCACCGTTACCAAATAACCCTGTGACGAAACGCGCCGCTCTTCTTTGGATCTTCTCTATCTCCTCCGTCAACCCGATCTGGTACGGATCCCACACTGATGAGCAATACTCAAGTATAGGTCGAACGAGTGTTTTGTAAGCCACCTCCTTTGTTGATGGACTACATTTTCTAAGCACTCTCTCAATGAATCTCAACCTGGTACCCGCCTTACCAACAATTAATTTTATATGATCATTCCACTTCAAATCGTTCCGCACGCATACTCCCAGATATTTTACAGAAACGGACGCTCATTTTCTGTTGCCCTCCTGATGGGCAGAGTTTAAACAGAGTGTAAATTGCGCCCTGGAGAAGTATGTGCCTAGTAAGAAGGTTAAGGACGAAAAAAAAACCACCGTGGTTTAACAATATTCCGTCTACACTGACGAAGCAGAGACTGTTGCACATACAGTTCAAAAGGGAACGTGAAACTGACGACAGGTAACAGTTACTAGGGATCCTTGCGTCTGTATAAAGATTGATGCGAAAAGCAAACAACTATTACCGTCATACTTTATCGAAAGAACTTGCCAAGAACCCGATAAATTGTGTGTCTACAGAAAACCACCAATCGGGCCGAAGGCCTCTATCCAGTCAGTCATTGACCAGTCTAGCGTCACAGTGGAAGACAAAAAAAGAATAGCTGAAGTTATAACTCTAGCGTTTAGGAAATCTTTCATGCAGGTGTTCGTGCAAACTCACCATCATACGTCCGTCGCACAGACCCCTACATGGAAGATACAGCCATAAGCACGCCTAGCAAAGTGAATCAACTGAAAGTTGAAGACAACGTTGCCAGGTACAGATGAAACCCCAGTTTGGTTTTACAAAGAGTAATCTACGGCAGTGGGCCCTTACTAGAGCCTGCATACATCGCAAATATCTCGCCCAGCGCTAATTGACAAGCGGCTCGAAAAAATCTCAGGTGACTCCTGCAAATAAGAAGGGTAAAAGAACGAACCTGCAAAAGTACAGATCAATATCTATAACACTGGTTTGCTGCAAATTTTTTTTTACATATTCCCAGTTCGAATTAATAAATTTCCTTGAGACGGAAAGACTTCTGTCCAAAAATCAGCACGGTTTTATTAAGCATCGCTCGTGAGAAACTCAGCTACAGCTTTAATCACATGATATTCTACAAACTATGGATGAATGGCAACACGCAAAATCCATATTCCTACAGTTACAAAAACCGTTTGGCACGGTGCCCCACTGCAGGTTATTAACGAAAGTACGACTGTACATAATAGGTTCCCAGATATGCGAGTAGCTTGAAAATTTCTTGAGTAATAGAGCTGAATATGTTGCGTTCATAAGAGGAAAGAATATCATCAGGAATACCTCAGGAAACTGTTATAGGACTGCTTTTATTCTCTACATACATAAATGATATGACAGGCAACGTCAGCAGCAATCAGCGGTTGTTTGCTGTTAATGGTTCAAATGGCTCTGAGCACTATGGGACTCAACTGCTGTGGTCATAAGTCCCCTAGAACTTAGAACTACTTAAACGTAACTAACCTAAGGACAGCACACAACACCCAGCCATCACGAGGCAGAGAAAATCCCTGACCCCGCCGGGAATCGAACCCGGGAACCCGGGCGTGGGAAGCGAGAACGCTACCGCACGACCACGAGATGCGGGCTGCTGTTAATGCTGTGGTGTTCGGAAATGACGTCGTTGAGTGACTAGAAGGACACAAAACGTCAGAATTTCTAATTGATGTGACGAATTGTGGATGGCTGTATATGTAGGAAACCGAAAGTTAATGCAGATGATTAAAAAAATTATGTAATGGTCGAATACAGCTTTAGTATTGTGTTGTTAGACACAGTCACCTAGATTAAATACCTAGGCGCAACGCTGAAAATCTGTATGCAACGAGCACGTAAGGACTGTAGTTGGGAAAGAGAATGGTGGATTGGGAGAATTTTAGGAAGTGCCGTTCGTCTGTGAAGGAGACCATGTGTAGAACACTAGTGCCACCCATTCTTGAGTACTGCTATAGGGTGTGGATTCCTCACCATGTAGGGTTAAAGGAATACATCGAGCAGTTCGGAGGCTGTTTGCTAGCTTAGTGTACGGTAGGATCGATCAACATCCAAGTACTACGGATATGCTTCTGGATCACAACTGGGAATACCTGGAATTAAGCCGACGTTCTTCTCGGGTAATGCTATTGGGAACACTCAGAAAACCAGCATTTGAAGCTGACTACAGGAAGACTACCACCGCCATTATCACAAAGATAAGAGAAATTAGCGCTCGCTCGGAGGCATGTAGACAGTCGTCATTCCCTCGTTCTGTTTGTGATTGGAACAGGAAAGATAATGAGTAGTAGTGGTCAAGGAATCCTCTGTCACGCATCATCTGGTGGCTTCTGGGGGAGATGTAGCGTGGAAGAAGAATCCACCTGGTAGAATTTTACACGGAATCTTATTTAATTATCGGTAATATGTGATTAAAAATCATAAAAAGGACGTCTAATATGTAAAGGATACCCTGAGAAACAGGAAGGTTTCAAATAGAGAGCGTAATTTTAAGACGAAAATTACGAAACCAGATTTGTAACTGTATAACACTTCCAGGGACAGATGTGGACTCTGCCAACGAATTATTGGTTATGAACTGCAGATTAAAACTGAATTAAATGCTGAAAGACAGGCAATTAAGGTCTCAGCACTTGAATAAAATGAGAGAACCAGAGGTTGTATGGAGTTCAAATGGAGCGTAATGAAAAGAGTGACTGAAACGGAGATAAGTAACACAATAGAAGATGATAGGCTACCGTTGGGAGATGCAGTTGAAACTGAGTGTAATTGACGAAATGACATAAAACGCGTCGTGTTTTTAAGTAAATACCCTTTTGAAATAAAACTAAAACAGTCATACATTACTTAGCAAGATTGTTTTTACCTTAAAACTTGTAATTTAATTTACTTTTCTACACAGTTCCCACCAATGTTAACGCACTTGTCGTATCGCACAGGTGGGTTTTGAATGGAATCCTCAGAGAATTATGCTGCCTGATTAGACAACAACTGCATGAAGCTCAGTCCGCAGCTCGTGGTCGTGCGGTAGCGTTCTCGCTTCCCGCACCCGGGTTCCCGGGTTCGATTCCCGTCCGGGTCAGGGATTATTTCTGCCTCGTGATGATTGAGTGTTGTGTGATGTCCTTAGGTTAGTTAGGTTTAAGTAGTTCTAAGTTCTAATGAACTGATGACCTCAGGTGTTAAGTCCTATAGTGCTTAGAGCCATTTGAACCAAATGAATTGACAGATATGTATCAAGTGATACATCGCAATAAGAAAACATCTTTCGATACACCTTCTGTATTCCTTCTTGCAATGGTGTTCCGTCAGTTCATTTCTCTTTTGGCTATGTTGTTTGTGCATGTGTTGCATGTGTGTTTTACATAATGTATTTTGATTAGATTCCGTTGTTATTTAGTTATTGATTATCGGACATATGGTCTGTGAATGTTTTAATGAGCCTAGGCACCATAGTTTCGATTGGTAATTATTGGAGCCTTCTGAAAAGCTGTTATTGTACATAACCTGTAGTAAAACTAGTTCAAATGCAAGTAAAGAGCATTATAAGGTAACTAAATAATATAATTTAGTGCTATGAATCATCGATAGCGTATGCTCTGATTGAAATAATAACACTCTTAATGTATTTTAGACGATGATGTTTCATTGCAATACTTGATAAGCACCAGAGAACAATTAGTACCTGGACATATTTAATTTGAGAGTGCATTGCGTCTTACATCGTGTGTAGGCCTAAAAAATTGAATTACTTACATCCTTACAGTTGCTGACAGTAACGCAGATAGCTATTTTGTTTGTGTATTTGCCTACTTAGCATAGTATTCCAGCTCACATGTGTTTTCTGCCGTCATAAGCATGGTAATGTTAGTTTCATTCACATTTCCTCAAATATACCTAAACATTACGTTTAACTGCCTTTCTAGTGTGTAATAGTTTATCCAGATGTGTTTAGACATTAAAATAGCATTGAGGTCACTTAATCTGGAGAGTTCACAATCATGTTTAGCCACAAATATAGACACATTTTGTGTGTGTGTGTGTGTTGGTGACATAATTTAGATATAGAATTATTGTTGGATGTACCTTTTACGTAATTTGTTGGATAAATGCTTTTGCATACAGCACAGAGAAAGAAAAAATTCAGGTCGTTGGGATGGTTTTCAGGACAGTCAAGACTGCTGCCCTGAGGATACATTGTGATTTGATCCTACTGCCCATTAAAACACTACTCTGCAGTAATCTGTTTCGTTTCAATACCATGTCCATATTGTCTGGTGAGTTGTGGGGAAGGGGAGGTGTGTGGCTGATGACGTCACAGATAAAGGGAGTGTGGCTCGTCACGTGGTAGAGAATGGTAACAGACCTGCCGCCATCTTGGATTTTTCAATTTCCTGCTACCACCAGCAGCTGCAGTGCTGCGACAGCAATGTCGACTAGTAGTGGCAACATGAACTATACAGGGTGAAGCGAGGCATCGCAGCGTGACTCCTCACGTGCCAGCGATTAAAAAATATCTCTCACAAAATTTCGTCCGATGAGTACATCCGCAGAAGAAGGACGTTAAGGAATGGCAATCTGCCAACACTGTAACCAAATTTACGGTAAGTATCTCTGCCAGTTGGTGCAGTGGGTAAAGTTCTGGGCTAGCATCCAGGAGATCGAGGGTTCCGTCCTCGGCTGGGGCACATTCTTTTATTTGCTAATTTCATTCTGTATTCTAAATTTACAACATTTTGCAACGTTTAACATAACAAATAAGTGGTTAGACAAATAAGAAATAGTTAAAACAAATGACCTGCCATAGGACAGAATAACTACAAAAACAATATCAATTTCGAGATGCTAAAGATGATAGCACAGTACAATAACACATCTTCTTGTCATTTAAACTACATGTAATATGAGTACTCAGATGTCCGACATTAGCAACCAGTGACAATAATAATGTCCATATTAGTGATCACATGATCTTCACAACAAAATACATTGTCCTCAGAACAACTGATGCTCAAAGCCTCCTCCGTGCACATCCATACATTGCGCAACCCGCCGGATCTTATAGCTCCGGGCTCTTCGCAGCAAAGCTGCGTCCACAGTAACAAGAGTAGCATGACCATGGGCCACAAATTCTTCCACATTCGTCGGTGGAGTAGAGTATACGTGCTCCCACAGGTGTCCTCACAGGAAGAAATCTAGGGGATTTAGGACAGGTGAACACGGTGGCCATACAAGTGGACCTCCATGTCCGAGGCATTTTCCTGGAAATGTTCTATCCGAATACTGCCGCACATTAATTCCAGAGTGTGGAGGTGCACCGTCATGTTGGAACCATATTCTCTGCCGAACATTTAGTGTGAAGTCTTCCAGCGCGTCAGGCGGATAGTTTGATAGGAATGCATGATACATTCATGCAGGCAACAACTCAGGCAACATGTAAAGGCTCAAACACCTGTCGCCGAATATTCCGGCCCAGACGTTGATACCAAAGCGAACTTGATATCCATGATGGCAGGTGACTTGCGGGTTAACCTCACACCAATGGTGGGCACTGTGCGAGATTGATGACATCCTCACAAGTGAATGCTGCTTCATCCAACCATATTATGGTGTTCACAAAGTCATCGTCGGCTTCCTGTTGTTGTTGGAACCATTCACAGAACTGCATCTGCAGATGGCGATCTGCAGGATGCAGATGTTGTGTGAAAGCGTAATGATAGGGGTATAGCCCATGCTCGTGCACTACGTTAACGACCAAGTGTTGCGAGACACGCAGCTGCCTTTCAACGCTACGTGTACTTCGCTGAGGTTCTTGGTGTATGACCTCCAGAATAGCTTCATCAGTAGCTGGAGTACGGTGAGTCCGCGGATGACCTCTGTCATGCGATGGTGAAAGGAGAGAACCTGTCTCCCGAAGGGGATGCTCCAGATGCCGAAACACATTTTTAACTGGATAGCACTGATGACGATATCTAACTGCATATTCACGAGCAGCAATACCAGTCCGGTTATCAGATGCACCAAGGAACAGAAGCATGTCCACAAATTCATCGGCCGGCCGATGTGGCCGAGCTGTTCTATGCGCTTCAGTCTGGAACCGCGCAACCGCTACGGTCGCAGGTTCGAATCCTGCCTCGGGCATGAATGTGTGTGATGTCCTTAGGTTAGTTACGTTTCAGTAGCTCTAAGTTCTAGGGGACCTCAGATGTTAAGTCCCATAGTGCTCAGAGCCATTTGAACCATTTGAACAAATTCATCGTTTGTGTATGCCATACATGTGCCATACTGGTTTAGACGTTTTCAATGAGAAAATCAGACTCAGTGTTGAAAGGCATAATTAGTGGGACCATAGCGATAACACATATAAGTAGTAACCGAAAAAGATGGCTCTGAGCACTATGGGACTCGACTGCTGAGGTCATTAGTCCCCTAGAACTTAGAACTAGTTAAACCTAACTAACCTAAGGACATCACAAACATCCATGCCCGAGGCAGGATTCGAACCTGCGACCGTAGCGGTCTTGCGGTTCCAGACTGCAGCGCCTTTAACCGCACGGCCACTTCGGCCGGCAGTAGCAACCGAGTTTGGACATGATTCGCAAAGCACGTTCCCAGTCCTGCTGGTAACGTAAGGCACTAACGAAATGTAATGGACCTGAACGAGGCAAGAATAATAGTTGGTACTAATCTATGGAACCATTGGAGGAGGGTAGAAAGAAAAGAGGTTTCTCATCTAGTAGATGAAGTAGTGCGAATAAATTCACGCCCATGACGTGGAAAGGGCTTCTTTCAAAGCAGACCAGTCTACCATTTCTAAGATTGTAGTATGTAAGTGCAAATGTTTTCTAGAGGATCCGCTGCAATCACTGTTAACGATTAAGATTCCAGATACCGTACCACCTGGACCTACATTTACCAAATAAAAAACATATAACTCAACCCAGGATCGAACCCCCGACCTCCATAATGCTAAATAAAAATTTTGTCCACTGCACCAACTGCACAACGTTAGTCGTCTGCTCACAGAGATAGTTACCGTACGTGTGGTTACAGAGTTGCCAGGTTGCCACTCTTTAACGTCCTTTTTTCTGCGGATCTGAGAGACATTTTCTTATCGTTGGTAAGCGAGGAATCGCGCTGCGAAGTCCGAGGGCTCGAATTTCGCTTCACCCTGTATACTAAAGAGTACCTTGATACACTGCTTGTACTAATAACTTCAGAAAAGTATTTCTAACGTTTAAATTTAGAGCAGACATTTTCCAGAAGTACTTGTTGTGCTATAGTGGGTCTCCATTTTATATCTTATACGTTGGTCATCAGATACTTTGCTGCCTAAATAGCAAAACCTGTACACTAATTTTGGTATTTTATTTCCTAATCTAATTTCATCATTTCGAATACTTTCCATTACCCCTGTTTTACTTATGTTGATGTTCAACTTACAATCTTTTTTCAAGACACTGTCCATTCTGATTAGCTGCTCTTTAAAGTTCCTTTCTGTCTGTCAAAGGATTACGATGTCATTGTAAAACCTTTAAGTTTTTATTTCTTCTTCCTGAACATTCATTCGCTCTCCAAATATCTGCTCTGTTTTCATTTCTGTTTGCTCACTGTACAGAAAGAATATAAGTGAGGATATGCTTACAACTCTGTCTCACTTGCTTCGCAATTACTGCTTTTCTTTCATGTCCATCGATTCATATCTGCAGTCATATTTTTATACAAGTTGTAAATAAAATTTCGTTTCCTGTATTTTATCCCTGTTACCTTCATAGTTTTTAGTAATATATTCCAGTCAATATTTCCTACTGCGTTCTCTAAAACAACAAATGTTAAAATTATTGGTTAGACCTAATTTAAACTGTATTCTAAGACAAATCGTACGGTAAGTATCGCCTCGCATGTTTCTACATTTCTCTGGAACTTAAACTAATGATCTCCCTGTTCTTCCATTCTTCTGAAAATAATTTTTCTCAACATTCTGCAACCATGATTTATTAAACTGATATGTCAGTACTATTTACAGCCACCAGCATCTGCCTCTTTGAAAGTTTCAGGGCATATCGCCTATGTCATATATCTTGCACATCTGATGGAATACCTCTGTCTTTGGTGGCTCTTACAAGGGTGTTCAGTAAGATAGAGGAAATGTCGTCTACTACAGGTACTTTGATATTGACTTAGGTCTCTTAGTTTTGTGTCAAATTCATCTCATAGTATCAAGTCTTCCAATTCATCTTTATCAAGTTCATTTTCTGTTTCCATAATTTCAGTTTCGTTTCTCTTATATAGTCCTTCCAGATATTGCTTCCACCTTTCAACACTCACTTCTTTACTAAGAACTAGCGCGCCATCTGAGATCTCTATACTCACACAGCTGCTTCTCATTTTTCCAACTGTCTCATTAATTGTATTACACGTAGCAACAACCTTTCCAGTAGTTGGTAGGTTGGCTGATTTGGGAAGTGGACCAAATTGCGAAGTCTTCGGTCTTTTCCACTAGTTATGCAAGCTTCTGCAGTATGACATTTTTCCTTGACACATTTCTGCTTAGCTATTTTGTATTTTCTGCCAACATCATCTTTAGACACCTGTATTCCCTTTCACCAAATACATTTTTATACGAGGCGTGTTTTTTTAAGTAACCAACGTTTTGTAATAAAAATAAAACTAGAGGACTTTAATCTACTCTTCTACATTATTCCCACCAATATATGACATGTTAACGTTTGTGAAATCAGAAAAGCCTCCTCCAATTGAAAATCCCGCAGAGGATTTTCTTGGTGCTAAAGGCGCGAAAACGGCTAAAATTCATCACCAGATCACTGAAGTGTATGGAGACGCAAAGGATGGGGCCCCTCCACGCCCGCACCAACGTGGTGACCAAACCAAAAGTTCTACTGTCACCTCCGTAAACATGTTAGTTTTTGAATCAGGCGTCACAGGATGCAGGCTGTGATGTTATCCATGCGTCTGGGTAAGATTACTCATTAACATGGTCCATCAGGAGATAGAAGTGGTCGAAAACGATTGAAGGGTAGCGGTTGTAAGGGCAGAGGAAACAAAGTGCCAAGGCCAGCGCCAAGGGAAAAAAACCTCTGCGACAGTAGGACGGGTAGTAAGGGCAGTAGCGGCTTGCTAGCTGCGACAGAGCATGCAAGGTGAGGGAAGGTTAGCGTGAGGTATCGTGCATCGTTACCTATGTGCTGCGTGGTCGTTAGCTGGGTCAGTCCGGGTGCTGCGGCTGGGCTCGCTTGTTGTCTCCTGGGCCGGCCGCAGTGGCTTCTTCCCTGTAACATAAGAGTCCGGCGCGGCAACGCATGCGTTGCTGTTAGGCCCTCTGCTGCGCCTTGTCGTCGGTGACTTGGTGCAGCTTCATCAGGCTGGTGTAGAACGGCGGCGATCGGCTACCGTTCAGCGTCCTCCTCTACTGCACGGTGCAGGACTTCTGCACTGCAGCTTCGAGCAGCTCCGCTTGTTCAGTGAGCTGCGCCGCTTCAGCATCGCAGAAATGTATGCCGTTCGCTCTCGCTGTCACGATGATGGTCGCTCCCGCAGTCGTCGGCGTCGCCACCGGTTCCACTGGGGCGGCGGTTGTCTTCTTTGCGCCTCTCACCTGCGGTGCTGCTGGGACAACCGCTGGGATAGGCGCGCGAACGTCCTTCTGCGAGGTCGCAGGAGTGTTCGCAGGTACGACTGCGCTGAGGCCTTGGGCGAAGACTGCACGCAGTTGCCTCAAGGCCTCTTCCTTCTCTGCAGCCACGGCGCCTGCGAAGGCAGCCCTCTCCGCCGCCATGACGGCTTTGAGGGCTGCTGTGGCCTCCTTCACGGCGGTGCCGAGTTCCAGGTCACATCTCTTCACGGGAGAGCGAGCTGCGTCCTGGCTGCCCGTTTCCAAGCGGCCGTCCCCGCCCCTGGCAGGTGGATCTGCTGCTGCGCCGTCCCTCAGCTGCGCCGGGCTGTTCTGCGCCCTACGCCGTTTCCGACGTCGTCTTCTCTTCTGCTGCTGCGTCGGTGCGGCCGCGGCCGCTTCGCCGCCCCCGGCACGGTTGCGGCTTGAGAAAGCTGCGCAACTGCGCCAACTGGCGACGTGCGGGCCGCCACACCGGACACAAGTCGGCAGAGCGTTGCTGCCGCGGTCGCAGGCGCGGCTGTCGTGCTCACCTGAGCACTTAACGCACCGCGCCGCGTTGCGGCAATACTTGGCAACATGGCCCTCGTCCTGGCACCTGAAGCACTGGGGCTGAGGGTCCGTGGAGGTCGGGAGAGCCTCTGTCGTAAGCGGGAAGCCCAGCAACTTCCGCAAGTCGAAGATGTCGCTCCCGCCGTCGACCGTTTGCACGGTCACGGCATAGAGCGGCGCCCTCTTCCTGTTGGTCCGGTTGTGCAACCTTGCGGCTGCATTACCAAACCCGGCTCGCAGCAGCCCTTCCCGGACCGCTGCCTCATCACAGCACCAAGGTAACCCCCTGAGGAGTGCCTTGGTCGTCTTCATCCTTCCTACCGAAGGTGCCTTCTCACCCGCCGGCGGCGCGTCGCCGATGTGGTCGGCCACTGCGACCTCCATCGCCCTGTGGTCGGTCACGTTTGCGGCTCGAACGCAGATCAGCGAGTCTGTATCGACAGACTCGTAGACCACCTCCTTCCGAGCGCAATTCGTCATGGTGTCGAACAGCGCTGTCCACCCGCCTTTGCACTTGACGTACAAATTGGGGACAGGCTGCGACTCGTCTTCTCGGGAGTTCCTTGCACGGTCGGCAGACTCAGTGAGTCGCACAACCGAAGGACCCTTCGTAGCGGCAGGTTTCCTCTGCGCACCCTTCTTTCCCATGCTGCGAGGCGCGGAACACGACAATTTGCACGCGTTGTGACAACAACGCACGACAATTTGCTCTCCGCGGCGCCCACAGCACAGAAAACCTCTTCACGAGCTCTCAACGGCCGAGTAAGCGAAGCGCGCAACGGCAGCGATGCGCTCGCCTCGCCAGCTCAGGCCGCTCTGCGTGTATGGAGACAACATTATGAGCGATGTGATGGTACGAGAATGGGTGAGACCTTCTAAAGATGGTATGATGACCTTCAGTCATTACTGATAATTAAGTGCAGAAAGTTGATGAAAAAGTGAGTGAGAACAGACACTTTACGATTTCTACGTTGTGATGAGTTTCCTCAAGTGTCGGAAGTGAGCTTCATGCAATTGTTGTCTAATCAAGCAGCATATTTCTCTGAGGATTGTATTCAAAACCCGCCTGTGCGATACGATAAGTGCCTTAACATTAGTGGGAATTGTGTAGAAAAGTAAATTAAATTACAGGTTTTAAGGTGAAAAAAAAAATATTGCTAAGAAATGTATGATTGTTTTAGTTTTTTTTTTTTCAAAACGGTATTTACCTAAAAACACGCCTCGTATTATGTCTTTTCGTCAATTAAACTCAGTTTCAACTGTATTTTCCATGGATTTCTGTTATGCCTTATCTTATTTAGTATTTTATCCTCTGCTGCCTTCAATATTTCATCTCCAAACGGCAGCCTATCATGTTCTATTGTGTTACTCAGCTCCGTTTCAGTCACTCTTTTCATTACCCTCCATTTGAACTCCATACAACATCTGGTTCTTTCATTTTATTCAAGTGCGAAGTCCATAATTGCCAGTCTTTCAGCATTTAATTCAGTTTTAATCTGCAGTTCATAACCAATAAATCGTTGGCAGAGTCCACATCTGTCCCTGGAAATGTTATACAGTTACAAACCTGGTTTCGTAATTTTCGTCTTACCAGTATGCACTCTATCTGAAACTTTCCTGTATCTCCGGGTCTCCTCTACATATTAGACTTTCTTTTTATGATTTTTTAATCACATATTACCGATACTTAAATTACATTCCATATAAAATTCTACCAGGTGGATTCTTCTTCCACGCTACATCTCCATCAACATTCCTCCTCCGGAAGCCTCCAGATGATGCGTGGCAGAGGATTCCTTGACCACTACTACTCATTATCTTTCCTGTTCCGATCACAAACAGAGCGAGGGCATAACGACTGTCTACATGCCTCCGAGCGAGCGCTAATTTCTCTTATCTTTTTGATCCTGGCGGCGGTAGAATCTGCCTGTAGTCAGTTTCAAATGCCGATTCTCTCAATGTTCCCAATACTGTTACCCAAGAGGAACGTCGGATTGCCGGTTCTCTCAATTTTCCCAATAGCGTTACCAGAGAAGAACGTCGGCTTAATTCCAGGGATTCCCATTTGTGTTCCAGAAGCATATCCGTAACACTTGGGTGTTGA
Source organism: Schistocerca nitens (assembly GCF_023898315.1). Classification (NCBI taxonomy): domain Eukaryota; kingdom Metazoa; phylum Arthropoda; class Insecta; order Orthoptera; family Acrididae; genus Schistocerca; species Schistocerca nitens. The sequence goes on along the minus strand of NC_064616.1, from coordinate 524,272,121 downwards.
CCGATCTTACTGGAAACTAATCTATCAACCAGCCTCTGAATTGCTCGATGTATTCCTTTAATCCTACATGGTGGGGAATCCACACCCTACAGCAGTACTCAAGAATGGGCCGCACTAGTGTTCTATGTATGGTCTTCACAGAAGAACGGCACTTCCTAAAATTCTCCAAATACACCATTCTCTTTCCCAACTACAGTCCTTATGTGCTCGTTGCATACAGATTTTCAGCCTTGCGCCTAGGTATTTAACGTAGGTGACTGTGTTAAACAACATACTACTAAAGCTGTATTCCACCATTACATTATTTCTCTTTTTACTCATCTGCATTAACTTTAGTTTCTCTACATATAGAGCTACCTACCATTCGTCACACCAATTAGAAATTTTCACGTCTTGTATTCTCCTAGTCACTCAACGACGACTCATTCCCGTACATTACAGCATTAACAGCAAACAGCCGCTGATTGCTGCTGACCTTGCCTGTCAGATCATTAATGTATATTGAAAATAAAAGCAGTCCCACCACACTGGCAATATACCTGTGTGTATTTTTTTTAAATATTGCCGATTCAGAGATCGAACAGAATGTGACTATTAAGTGTAAGAGATGATTCGTGTTGTCTTAAGCTTTGTGAGTGTTTGGCATAGTAATTATTCTAATAAATTAGAAGTTTATTTGAAATTCCCATTTCATTACCTTAGTCTGACTAAGAATCTTTTGCCTTTCTCATGTAATAGCAAATAAACGTTTTGTGATTAATGCCTGTCCAGGTTTTTAGCTTATTTCTTCCTAAGTAAGATGTCTACGAAGAGTCCCTGCTGTTTAATACGATTTGTTTTGTAAATGTTTTGTAGGTCACGCTGCAGAACGATGTAACTGCGCCTTCTGAGCTCTTATTCTTTTCGGGTGGTGTGGCATTGCCAGTCATTCTTTGCGTTAACATATCAAAGATTTAGTTTCTTAGCCCAAATATAAGGATAATAACTGGCCGTTAGTGGCATACAGAGCTTGTTTACAGGTTGAGCCACACCAGATTATCTTCATAGTAATGACAGATTGTAGCGCAGCGGAATATGTGAACCGGTATCCGCACCTATATAAACATGCTTGGGTATAGTCAGATGTAAGTCGTTACGATTACTAGGTGAGGAAACTTGACTATTATCAGACGCTGTACACATTGTAACTGCATATTTTCGCTGTAGACTAGGTGGACATCTCCACTGTTTACATTCGTCACAACACTACCAAAGACGGTGATGGGAGAAGACAGAGATTAAACATAGCCAAAGACGATAGTGGAACAAGACAGATAAAATCAGTGTCTCGAAAATACAGTCCTTGCCACCAAAATAAAAGTATTTATCATAATCAATAACGATTTTGAGTGGAAAACACGTTCAGATTATGCGCTGGTGTAATTACAGATCTGACTGTGAATGAGAAGTCAAACTTTGCACCAAAATAGAATTGTGTTCTTTCTTAAAGTATGTAGCATTTCGAGCCCACAACACCTGTGACCTAACTTAATTGCTGTACAAAATGAAAAAAAAATACACATGTCTTGCATATTGGCACAAGTGATAAAACTTATAGCTTAAGCAGCACTTGTTAACAATTAAAGTTAAATATATGTACAACACTTTGCAGGCACAATGGACACTCACAGTAAATATCTCGACCTCTAAACTATCTTTAATATTTATTAAAATAAACATGACTTATTTATTGGCACCGCTGAAATAAGTTGTAGGTTAGCTGACAATTATAGTTCCAGTTTGTCCTATACATTAAAATTCATCAAAATATATAAACATTTGGTCCATAAAATTGAAAAACACACATTGGCATTAATGCTGATATGAAGGCCATAGTGCACTTGCCATGGAGAATTACCAAAGAAAACAATGGTATTCCTATGGCGTTGGCGCTGAGACCAGTTTGTGCTCGCAGAAAGCTGTTTCAGCTAGTTCAGCATTCATCTCGTCATGCTTGGAATGTAGTTATCATAGCATCATGATCAGAATTTTTGTTGATATTTCAAACGAAGATTGTCCATACCAGTAACTGAAACCTCTGGGAAGTTGGAGATGTTGAGATATGCTTCCCCCATTATCATCATCTTACAGTCTAGGCTCAATTGGGTAGTTAGCAAGGTTCCATCTCAGTGGAGTAAGTTCCATACGCAACTTTCCATTCTGCTGTTGAGTCTTTCACTTTGTTTTCTGCAGCTGTTGTAAACCTCAAGCGCCCTAAGCAATTAGTATCCACTGCTCTGCGGAAACAACTCTTGCCTTGATAAATATCATCTTGTTGATTAATTGCTTTTATTTATTGGAACAATTAGCGAATTGCTGGGCCAAGTCTCAAATTGTTTAGTCGACATCATGATTAGACCTGCTAACATCTGTGCATGCATATTAATGCACAACCGCAGCAACTGACACCCACCCCACATACAGAATAGTATTTAAGATTGAGTAGCTGACATCCACTGCACATACACTCTATCAGCTTGTGCGATAGCAAACTGTTTTAAGATCCAATACCTGACACCTGCTATCAGGTTTTGGCAAATTCTGTTTGAGTTGAGAATGCATTTTTGTTGTTGAACTGTCAGCTATCACCGCCTTGCTGGTTTGGAATATTACTTTGTTCCATGTCTTCCGCTGTAAGCTGACATGGCGAAGAAAAGGGAAAAAAAGTTTCTCGAGTACAAAGTAAATGTAATGCTTGAAGATTTGGAATATGTAAAAAATAGGTGCTCACAGCAAGTGCTAGTAAACTGAACAAGATCCCTGAAGAGCTCTGATGTACAGAAATTCCGGAAAATACACAGCTGAAAGACATATGGGCTCCTCCTGCGTACTGGGTGAAGAATATGACACTTGGTTAGATTAAGCAGATCTTGGAGAGTCAACAGAATGGTTACCTTACTACAAAAAGTCAACTAATAGCAGGAATGAACAAACTAGTTGCAGGGTTGAAGCTGGATACTCCATTCAGAAATGTGAAACCTGGCAAGAAGTGGATAAAATTGTTTTGGCAAAGACACTCAGATAGCACAAAAATAATTCCAGAGATCATGACCGACCAAGATTCATTGTTACTGATAAAAGGCCAAGGATGTGACAGTTAATAAGCGAAAAGAACGAGATGAACACATTAAAATCAAGGAAAACAATGTATTTAGGAAAGCATATGGTGGAGATATTGGCGAAGAAGAAAAAGAGGATTATTATAATGAGTAAGATGAAGATGAAGAAGAAGAGGATAATTATGATAAGATGACAATGAAGAGGAGAATTATTGTGATGAGTAAGATGAAGATGAAGAATAAGATGAGGATAGTTATAATTTGGAAGACGACATTCAAACATGGAAGATAGTCTCCAACACATCACCTGCAGTTATCGACTATATCTACTGGAATAACTCAGAAGAATTGGTAAAGTGATTAGTTTTCTTGCTACCTTCAAAAGCGCTAGGCAGTAATTTACATGATAACAAAATAATAATAGCTATAATAATAATGGTAATAGTGTAATATGGTTCAACATCCTGCTGCAAGTCTTTCTATAGGACGCCACTTTGGTGATTTGCATGTTGCGGAGCCCATGTGTTCACCCATCTGACTTCTAATTTGGGTCGTCACTACTTAATTTCAGTGATCTGATTAGAACCGATGTATCCAATGTGATAAGGCTGTTGGCTAATGAGATAATATCTAGTAAAAAGGGACCTCGAGAAAAATCGATTATTGTTCAAGTTTACAATAGCTGAAGTAAATAATATGAACGACTCCGTTGGAGAATGGAAAGTTGCGTATGGGAACATTAAGCTTTACATACGAAAATGAAGTACATAGGTAAATAACGATGAACTTACTCCATCGAGCTGGACGTTTGTAAATTGCAAATTGAATCTGGACTGGATGAGGTGATAAGCCTGCAGGAAACATATTTCAAAGGCTCCACCTCAACAATTTGAGTAATGACAGTAGCGCTATGCTTGTTTTGAGCACAAATTCTCACATATTTTAAGAAATAATACAATTTTATTTTGGTGCAATGATCATTCAGAATCAGAGATCTCTAATTATACTTGCGTATTATGATAACATACAACTGCATGTGTTTTTTACTCGAAATCGTTATTTATTAAAACATACAAATTTAATTTTTGTGGCAAACATTGTATTTTCGAGATACTGAAGTATGATCTCTATCATGGTGCAGTATCGCCTTTGGCTACGTTTCATCTATGTCTAGTTCCATTACTGTCTTTTGCCGTGTGAAGATGTATATAATCACTGCGTAAGTTCTATTTGCGTAATACGAAAATATACAGTTTAACTGATACATCACAATGAAGAAATCTCGTTAATACACCTTCTTTCCTCCTTTCTGATACTGTTTCTTCAGTTCATTTGACGTTCAGGTACGTTTTGTGGGTGTGAGCGTGTATGTGTTTCTGTGTGTGTTTATATTTTCAATCATTTATTTTTATTAGATTTAAGTATTATTTAGTTGTTGATTATCGGACATATAGTCTATATTTTTATTTTGCCTTGCCACCATTGTTACGATTGTGAAATGTCGTACCCTCTTCAAAAGTTGTTATTGTACATAACCTCTACTAAGCCTAATTCAAATGTAAATAAAAAGCAGTATTAGACTGTTAATATCGTAGATTATATTTTTCTAGTGTAGAATATGATAAGCTATCTTCTTCCTCCAAAATGAGTACTTGCTATGGTGGCGCATTATTCAGAAACTTGTAAAAATGCTAGGTGATTCTAGTTAGTTCTAGGAATCACCAGTAAAATACCCACAGATTTCATTACCAGCGCTTAAAGTATTTCAGACTAATAAACGTTCTCAATTACATTCTCTTGTAGCTGTCAATTGTTCAGGCTGCCAATTTGTGTGTTACCATAGTTAGAATAGTATTATTAACAAACGTGTTTTCTGATGTTAGTCAGATTTCTTTTACTACATCTCCTCGATTAGACCCAAACTTGAAGTTTAACATCTTATCTTAACATGAGCGTTCACAATCGTGTTTTAGCCACCAATTTGTACAGATACATGTGTGCCTGTGTGTGTGTGTGTGTGTGTGTGTGTGTGTGCGTAAAATAACGTTGTGGGATTTGACAAATACCGTTGACCAATTTAGTTGTGCATCACTAACCAAATTTAGAACAATTTATATATGGAAGATAGTTAATTTGGGGCTCCATTGTGCCCTACACCATTATGATACAGAAATTGTGATTCGCTGATTTCCTGAAAGTTCATATAAACATATTGTGTACATTCTTGGGTGTGCGTGTGCGCGCGCGCGCGCGCGCGCGCGCGCGCGTGTGTGTGTGTGTGTGTGTGTGTGTGTGTGTGTGGGTGGGTGGTATTCACATACGAGTATTTTGGAATTTTCATGAATAATTTTGAGCATGGAACAGAAGTATTTCAGATCCTTCTGATACCTTTGAGCACAGCCAAGATGACTAATCTGGGGATACATTGCGATTTTATTTTAATGCCTGCTCAGATTCTACCCTGTAATGATCTGTATAATTCTATGCTGATATTTGCTTGAAAGAGGTAGGGGCAGTGGATGAGGGAAGGGGAGGGGATGGAACCTGTTTGTCATGTCATGTGATAGATAATGAGGACATGGCTTGTCATGTGATAGATCAGTGTCATGGCTTGCCGCCATACTTGACCTTTGAGTTTCTCACCACTGCCAGCAACTACAGTGCCATGATAGTAGCTCCGATTAGCAGAGGTAACTTGAACTATGTGTCAAAGTGAAGCGTGATATAATATCAGCTTGGATTGTAGGTTTGTACAGATGTGAATTTTGGAGGATAAGCAAAACAGAATTAAATTTTTTAAAAAAGTATTGCTACAGAAGAATGCTTAAGATTAGATGGGTGTAACTAACAAGGCACTGAATCGAAAAAAAAATTAACTTATGGGATAACTGGACTAAAAAAAGAGATCGGCCAATTAGATACATCCTGAGGCATGAAGGAAATGTCAGATCGGTAATGAAAGGGCGTGTGGATTGTAAAAGCCGTGGAGTGGGACTAAAGGGCCAATACAGTAAGCAGATTTAAATGGGTGTACGGTGCAATAGGTATTCGGAGATGAAATTGTTTGCACAGATAGAGAAACGCAGAAAGCTGTAGCAAACAAATCTTCAGCCTGAAACCACAACAACAACAACAACAACAACAGCAACGAGGAATGTCCAAATACTCAACAAGAAATGACATAGGCCTACCGTTCCCAGAAAAATTCCTAACCCACAAGGACTGGAGAAGAAAGTCACCCATTGCCAATGACCGTTGGTTTCGGAGCTGACAGGGACTGTTGCTGTCATCGAATTTAGGTCCAACTCAACTAGTTTCCAAGCGAACACTGCAAAGGTATTTGATTGCAAGCTGTGGATATTTGGCACCGAGTAACTTGCAAAATGCCGCTGCTCATAACGGCATTTAATAGGTCAAACAACACAGTACCGAATGGAAGTCGACTATAGATGTGTAATGTAAACCGACGAAATGAGTTGGAAGGCGTGGAAGCCGAATGAGGCCTTTAACCCGGAGTTTGTGGATAGTGTAGTTCAGGCCAGAGGTGAGTTGGTGATGTTTTGAAGGTGTTTTTAGTGTCATAAATTTCATGAACCAGGATTTTTATTAAAATATTCTGCTTATAAGTGTGGTCATTTCTTCTACATGTTGATGATGAGGACGTCGTGAACACTCCCATGTTCCATGATGGCAACCGCAAATTTTCACAGGGCTGCACGAAAAGTTCCTCAATTGACGAATTCTTAAGCACCCTATAGCATCTCGACTGTCCCACTAAATCAGCAGGTCATAATCACATAGAAAATGTCTGTGACTACATGGAAGAGCGGGTGAAACATGGTAGCCAACGTCCGCGGAGTTTGGTAGCTCTACAGAACCTAATCTTCAGTGAACTGGATATGACGTACCTGAAGAAATTTGTGGAGTCGCTTCCTAGCCAAATTGAGGCCATTGTTATGGTTGGAGGTGACGTTATACGGTACGAGCGTGCTGTCCCTCATTTCTTTCCGGTGTGTTTCTTATCTGACTGAGAGTCACCCCTGAATCATTGAAACTTTGACCCTCCTTGCCAAACATAACGTCCAGTTTCTTGACCGTGACGTCACTTCATGCCTCATATTCCAGCCGTGCTGTTCAGTTAGCAACTGACAACTAATATAGATAATATTGACTTACCTTTTGATGTCGGTGTTTGCATGTGACGTTGACTCGGCGTACCAGAGAGTGACCTGATGGTATAATGTGCTGAGGGTGTAGTGTCCTCCAAATGGAAGACTGGAGGCAGTGGTAGCTGTGGAGGCGGTGGCAGCTTCGGCAGTGGCAGTGGCGATGGTGACAGAGTCTGTGATGTCGGCGGATGACAACGTCCAGTACTTAAACGTGGCAAGAATAAGACAGAGGGAGGGTGTTGGCTCTTATATGTATTGAGGTGCTCATCTATTTCCAGCAAGTCACTTGAGCATTTAACCATAAAAGAAACTCACGTACGAACTCATTTATTTTGAACCATTAAAGCCTAGACTTATTAAAGAATATAGCTCCCTTGTACAAAGCAGCTTCAGACTTCTATTAACGTCACAAATAAATTAATGTGTTACATACTTAACGTTAAGCGTGTAACCGAGTAAAAGTTCAAAAAATGTTTCAAATTTTGTTTCAAGTTTGTTGGAAGTCGCTAAGTGACTATGTTCTAGGAAACTTGCTCTTCATTTTAAGCAAAAGCTAGTTTTTCACGGATCTCAGTATTTATGACGTCATATTTCCTGAGCCAAGTGTCGTATTATGATATAATTTTGCAGGTACATTCAGTACTACATGTGGATATTGTTTAGAAAATGTGTTGCAAATAGAATAAGTATTAAGGCAGTTTGATTGTATGAACCGCGAAAATGTAGTATGTATTTTGTACGGCGTGTCAGCGAAGACAAGTTTGGCTGAGTTTGGAATTATATGTGAAGTTTGTTGCAAACAGCTCTCATTCTCAATTACTTAATGAGAATATCTTGGGTACTCGCGCGTGGTGAATATCGTTTCCTCGACACATAAGCACAGATTATAACTGTAGTAGTTGTCTTACTGTGTTGACTCTTTCACATAAGATTTTATCTTTTAATGAGAAGTATATCAGCATTTTAAATTCAGTGACTGCTTATAAGAAATTTTAAAAATCAAATATGTTGCCTATGCAAGCTGTTAGATAGGCAACCAGCAACTGGTTCTGGTATAGTCGCTTAGTAGTATGCTCATACAGTGCACAAAAACGTCGAAGAGTCACTTTTTAGAAAGCCCATTATTTGTCGCTGTAGCGATGCAGACGTGTGAAATTTCATTCACGCCACGGGAAGTTGCGAAACAGCAGGACCGAGAAAGCATAAACACACTTTGCTACATCGGATCACGTTCAAATTTCGTTGAATGGTTTTCAGCGTTCCCCAGCGGTTCCATCCTGTGTACCACTGCAAAAACTGCGATCTTACCACACCCCAGAGAGGCCAGATGACGCTCAGTGAAATTGCGGTCCCACGATGTCCTTATAGAAGGAGAGAATCATCCGCGGGGGGGTGGGGGGGTGGGGGGTATCAGCAGTGTCAAAAGTTTTTAATAAAGTGTCAGAGATTGTCAGGAACGTTGTTCAGTTTCACACCGCACAGTAAACAGTACTTTTTGACTGAGAAAAGTGTGTCCACGAACTCCCAAATGGCAGGCGTAATTTTATAGGCAAACTCTATGCCACCTTCCGAGGACTTTTCGTGTCGATTCTGGGCCGCTGTGTGTCTGCTGATTCCCTCTGCCACCCACAAGAAAACCGCCTGATTTCAACGCTGGGCTTCGTGGTTCAGAGTTTTTACCTCTGTCGCAGAGACGTTAAAAGAAGGGGCGAAAAGTGAGTTAGAAGGAGTGTGACGGTGGCGTTGGGCAGAATTGTTGTGAAATTTGGTGCCAATGTGTCATCATTAACACACCGTATATCATACATGACCTTCTAATCTCTGGCCTTTTTTAGCATGTGTCGACACGTTGATGTTTGAAGCGTCGCCGTACTAGATTTTAATGTCGCAGGGCGCCACGCTTATGCACCATTACAGAGGAAGGCTATAAGTACGTTTGAACCAAATTTCAAACTATTGCGTTCCAATAGCGGCAAATGACGAGGTTTCAAAAAGTGACCCTTTAATTCTTTTGCGTAGTGTATATTGTGAAATGCTTACTCAAGTATAATATACTCATATTTAGCTGTATTACACTGTCTAAAGTGCAACAATGTGTCTGTTAAATTCTATTTCACTTACTACTTCTGTTTCAGCCCGACAAATGAGGCACCTTGTGTGGACAGTCAAGAGATATTAAAATAAATGTTTATTAGTGTTGCCCAAGTCGCATCTGGGTATCCAAACAAAACTGAATCCAGTAAGCCCTTTCAAGGGTTACTGCAGTATTTCGCCCGTCTGCTGACAACTATATGTTTACCGCTGGCTAAAAGATTGACGCTGCTTTAAAACGGAATAAGAGCTAGTGGAGCGATTGAAGGTTTACTAAGATCCTTACTGAAACGTATTGGCTCCAGTTTGTAAGTAGTAAAACTATACTCTGAAAACTGGTTGGCAAAAACGTCCAAGACAAATCCTTCTAAACTGTTTTTAAATGAGAGACTTTTATAGCACCCACGCACCAACATGAGATGCCACAACGACCGTTTCGTTCAGCCTGACAAAGAAAGAGAAATGAAATACTTGTGTAATTCAAAATTCAAATATAGATTCTGACTATAAGATAGGCGGTGATTCAGCTGGCGGTAATCACGCGAGTATAGCATGCACGATTAGTGTCAGCCGCCATCTGGTCGGCCGCACTTTTAAAAGACGCACCCCGCCAGTCACGCCTCCGCGTTTCGTACAACCGCCACCGTGGAATGAGGGCGCTGCCGCGAAAGCTTACGTCGCTGCCACTGATATGCAACCATTCCCTCTCCGGAGCTCCAGTGATGGATCTACTTTAGGTCAGACATCAACACACAGAGACCATTTTGTGTGCTTGCATTTCATAACATAGCGGGCAGAGCTCGTCATCTACGGAACAGTCACTGTATTGAAGAATGACTGAATTGTGGACGTTCGTATCTGAATATATTTATTGCAACATTCATATCTACGGTTAGCAACTGACGCTGCAACTACAGAAAACAAGGTTATGTATTACTTTTTCTATTTCATATAAGATGTAGAATAAATTAATATTTGAATTGTCTGTCGACGATCCGCAACTATTCCTCGCTTCTATATCTACTAAACAACGACAAAGATGCAAATTTAGGTACAACAATTTTCACGCTAATAAAAATTTTCTCAGAAATTCTGAAGCCAGCAACCGCTTGCTAAAATAGGGAACAAATGGAGGAAAGCTCCACATAATTTTCAGCCTTATAGAAGCCAAGGTGGCACGTAAGCTGAATAGATAGTTCTAGCTGTCAAATTCAATCCTGGTTCACGAAAACGGTTCAGAAGAGGCAGAATCTGTTTCTGACGAGAGGAACTCTTTATCACTTTTCCAGAATGAACAGCGCGAAAGCTCAAGGAGTCGATCACGCTATTCGTCTTACCTGCCACAGGAGGGAAGCGCAGCCACCCTAGTCATGTTGACAATAAAGGACTATTTTTCCTCCAGTGTCAGATCATTAGTATGTCCTCCCCAGGTGATAAAATAGGGAGATGCACGCTGCAAAGGTCCACTCTGAAGCAGATCCTGGTCGTAATCGGCCAGTTACAGTTTATTGGAAGACTGGTATTCAACTTAGTTAGCACCCATCTTAGTCGCAACACGTCTGAAGCCAGACATCTTCAGTAAACACTGACTCCGCTTGTATTTTGCAATAATGTATGCCAAGATCGCGATCGCGGCGACGACACACTCTTGTTGACAAAACTACATTGCACTGATGGTAAGCATCACGCTGACATGCTCGAATTCTCATTTCCTCGGCTCTGTCGTATGGCATTGATGATATGCGTATGTCTTCCTTTAACGGTTCCCTTTAAATACTATGTGCATTTCTCTCGAAATGCTAGATGAACTAATTATATTGTTTGCTTCCGTAATTCTTTCACCCTACAAGTTTGCCGTAGATAAGTTGCTGGGACTGTGAAACGTCCCCTTTCTTAACAATCATACATGACTGTGCTTAAACTGACACACAATATTTTGTTAGCGCAACGCAATCTGACTTTCAATAATCCCTACAAAAGAATGGGCCCTGACTAAAATTAAACTATACCTTTCACAAATCACTTACCTCACAAAAATCTTCGCTACTCAAGCTACTGTAATAAAGCGAGCGCCACTACTGCCAGCTAAATGAAAGATTCAAACTACTGAAGGCACTAACAACTGATAGGGATAGTTAGCAAATGAAAGATATTAATAGTGAACAAACAATGTATTTACCTTAATATCATCATTTATATATATATATATATATATATATATATATATATATATATATATATATATATATATATATATATATATAGCAGTTCATGACAAATTTCAAAACTCCGCCATCTCTCTCCCCACATCCACCACTGCTGGCGGCTCACCTCCAACTGCGCAACGCTACGCGCTGTTCACATCCAGCTGCCGCTGCCCAACACTACAATGGCAGACAACAATGCAAACTAGCCACCGACTTCACAAACCACAGCCAGTGATTTTCATACAATGCGCTACGTAACGTTGCCAATAAGAAAACACAAACAGCCTACTTACATAGCCCCCATGCTCCCCACAAAAAATTTTACAAATTGTTTAGGGCAGTGGCCAGTAATGATTTGATAAAATTTTTCATAATTACAATAACAAAGATATTAAATGCACACACTTATTGATACAATGTTGGTCAAAAGCTAAAATTTTCTCACGGTCCGTAAAGAAAGTCCTGATCATCCATCACAGTAAAATTTCAGTGTTTTTTCTTTCTCAAAGTCTGAGCAGTAAAAGAAAATGCACACGGAAGTAGTGGATTTCCATGCAATCTTGAAGAAGTAGTGTTGTCCTTCCAACGGAAAGACAGTGCTGACTCTTGACATGCAGACAGGTATTGGTCCACAACAGAGCAAACCCACTGCAGAGTCAGTCGAAGTTTTGAAGAATATTGGTAGGTAGGTCATCACAGAGCAGACCCACTGTAGTCCTGGTAGAGAGTATGGTATTGGTGGGCCATCAAATGTGCAGACCCACTGAAGTACTTGTAGAAATAATGGTACTGGTGGGCCATCAAAGATGCAAACCCACTGTAGTCCTTGTAGAGATGGCCAGCAGCCATCTGCTGTGACTATGCAGGTGCACAATCACCCTCAAAGAGTCTTGCAGACAAAATAGCAAGTCCGTAACCACCACTTTTGCACTCGCAAAGTTTTTGGAATTGTCCTTAAAACCAGCAATGCTGTTATCCAGTCCCTTGCTGAATTTTTAACACACGTGCAAACACTACCAGTCCCTACTTCTCACATATTGTCCATATACTATGACCAACAGAAACGTGTGCAGTGAAATGTAACTTAATTTGAAGAACTGGTGTCTATACAATTATAAATTTACAACATGAAAATACAATTACAAAGGTACAAAATACATCATTAAAGAACATAACAATACAGATAACATTTGTAGTAATATGGGCTTTACAAAAGAATCGAAATAACATATACATCAGTGTTACAGGAATTATGACATAAGTACATACATAAAAGATCAGAATAATTATTGAAACATTGACTTCACACATGAGCATTAAAACAGAACAGAATTAATAATGTCTAACATCTTTACAAAGTAAATAACATATTATTAATGCAAATTATATTTGAGGATAACAGTATTCCTCATCATAGTTCATGTAGCTGAGTATTAGAAACATTCTACAACATAAGTCTTATCAGATAAACATGTTAAGACAGGAAGAACATAAATACACAAGGGTCCACAAACACTTTCTTTACTTCTCGGAGATCTCCCTTCGTTCTTCATTATTCCCAAAAGGTCCTATCTATACCTGCTTTCTGTACTTTTTTCATATAACTTCTCAATGCGTTTCTTCCAATTCATCGCAACTCATTCTCTTATATAGTCTACCCCCTCTTAAGCTAACTTAAATCTACTGAGCTCAGATGCTAAACTAAGGGGCGAGGCAATGCAGCAGCACAAAACAATTAACACAAACAGCAATGACAGAAAAATGCAGATTTGCAAAGGAAGCAGCATTACAGAAATTAGCAAAGCAATTGCAATATTACAACTAATATAAGGCAATGTGCAGCAAACAAGAAAAATAAATCTGGCTTAGCAGAGTAACACAAATTAAAATTCAGTAGCACTATGCCTGGCAAACAGCAGCAGAAAATGAAATAACTTATACCTAACCATGACATAGCTCAAGCAGAAGAAATAGTACACTAAAGATAACAATGCAGTTAAGGGAAATGTATAATCACATCTTAATGTCTAAGTAATTAAAGTGGTGCACCACAAGAAGTTATTCTACCAAAAAAGTTACCAAGTACTTGAAAATAAAATTATGAATGTAGTTCCTGTGAAGGTAAATGTCTTTTTGTGCTCCCTCATTTTTTTGAAAAAAATATTATTTACTCGATCTGTAGACAGAAAATATTTATATTAGTACTTCTATAAAATTTTATTTTAACCAATGCTGCAGTGCCGCTAGAAACTAGATATTAAACAAAATGAGCAATCTCTCAACTAGAAAGACAATGGATGTAAAATGTTTCTCATCATTTCATTAGGCATTTTAGTAAATATCATAAATTAAGAGCTCCACAGTGTAATCATATGTTTTCAAGTTCGAGCGTGTCGTATTTGCGATGCTTTCTACGAAGGAATGTCAATAGCGAGGTTAACGGTCTCTTTTTTTCTCCGCCTAATGGCTTTTTCTCAAGGCGGCTGGCACACCTGGCCGCTCACAACGCATTACATCATGGTCACTTACCTTTCTTACCGAAATATTTACGACAGCAGTTTCCGCTCCAGTGACAGTCTCATATAAAAAATTCACAGGTCAAGCATTTGCGTTACAAATGCGTAGAAACAAAATTCTATAAATATAACAGTGCCCAAAAAATTTTCGCCGGCATTGTGATACATTCACGCAGGTACATACACTTCATAAACCTTAAAGTACGATCCTTGGTTTCCAACAACCTTTTTCACAAACCAGAGTCCCTAACCACTACTCATTATTCCTTACCTTATTCGTCGACACTTCTTCAATATTTTATGATAACAGATATGTAGCATACTCAAATAACTCATATAGCATCAGCTTATTGATCATAAACATACCGCAACAGCATAATACACATAGTCATCGTAATAATAGCATCATAACACCTCAGTCAAATCTCAAAAACGTCGTAACTTCCTCCAATAATTTCAAAACCTAAAAAAAATTCTCTGCTCATGTAAAAAGTGTCATCTGCCTGAAATGTACTTTAAAAATCGTGATCCCATTCCAAATATATCATTCAAAGCTCTCATAATATCACAATGGGTCCGAAAAAATATGAACAGTTCACCAAGTACAGACAAAATACAATTTCGTAAGTGTGAAGTTACCCAACTGTGTAATTGCGTAAACATGTGTCACTGATGTAGTAAAAAAAATGTTTATCTCTCAGTTAAATGACCAGATAGCTGTGTAATTTGTGTGTTAGAGAAATATGGTACCGATGTGTAAAGATGTATAAGCAAATACCATATTAGCTAGGGCTCCTTGTGCTTGCCAAACACATGGTACACAAAGTAAGTGTGTACCCCCCTGAGGATTAATGTAATTATACCCTCAGGTGTTACAGATTATTGCAATGGAATGAAATGTATCACGGAAAACCTTTGTATCATTGTACTTCAAATATCTTAAAAAATAAATGTGTTAAGTACAAAATTAATCACTCAAATGCGTGTCCTGTATCGCTAAATGTACTTTATTGCTGTAAGATAATTCTGTGGAACTGTCGTAGTTATCGTCCTCTGTAAGCAAAGTTCTGCTGAAGTCAATGTACTTACCTCATGATAAACAAAAGTGAAATGCTTTGCGTATAGGTATCTTAGTTATTACGCTTATTTCCGTAATGAAGAAAGTAATGTGCTGTGACGTATTGTTGTGCTACGGAAAAGGCAGTCTCATTGTAGATATACCACAAAAGTTACTACTAAAACATGTTTTACTTTCCAGAATTATACAGAAAAACTGTGCAGATATAAAACAGAAACACCGCAAAAGCAACATTGTAAATTGTCACTCATTAGTAGCGTCGTGATAAAATCGTGTAGCTGTCACATAAACTAACCACTGTGTCATCTGGTATCTCACAGAAAGTACTTTAAATCCAGAATATATTTTCAAGTAAACCAAAATGTTGCATTAGAATCTCATTAGCAGTACCAGTATGTGTCCTACGTATATAAGCCTGATAGTCGTTACGTAATCGTGCAACTAACAAGCAAGAATGTACAAATACAACACTGTGTCGTCTGTTCACTATAACAATGCATTCGTAATTTCTGTTTAAAAATGTTCCCTAGGTTCTAGACTGGATATTTAACTTCAACATTGTTGCATGTTAACAGTTTCTCAGTGTGACAAGCATACTAGTAATGTAAAGTGAAAAGTTTTATGGCAAAGACAAAGTTAAACAGCAGATTATCATTCAATAAACGGTTTTACATGTGAAGTGTGGTGAAATCCTTTACTCTTCATAGTACTCAGAGTTTGAACTTGAATGCAATTGTCATGCGGTGTACGTCGGTAAAGAATACTGGAATTTTTCTCAAGGTTAGCGTCTACGTTATTTTTCTCTGAGCCAGCCGGCGCATGCGGCTGCCTGCGGTGCGAGTCATTGTCTGTCCCTTTGTTGGCGTGCGTCGTTATTGGGATTAGGAGACCTAACTTCTACAAATTCGCCTTGCCGAGAGGGCCCAGCTCTGTTAGAATCCCGCCAGTTCTGATGAAATTCAGGTCTGTCGTTATGTCGGTAGTTTACGTAGTTTCTTTTCTCTCTGTCATGTGGTGGAGAATTTCTCCTGGAATCGTAACTGCACGGTGGACCGTTGCGTCTAAAGTTATTCTGTCTCCCGTGATAATAATTGTTTTGGTTCCCATATTGTCTGTTTCTCTGATTGTCTCTGTGATAGTCATTACCGCGGAGAGGTGATCTTTCCCTGTAGTTATTACTTCTCTACTAACGGTTGTCATACGGGTGGTGTCTGTTTTGGTCACGGTTTCTGTTGTGAGAATAGCCTTGTCGTGTCCAGTTATTACTTCTTTCATCGCGGAATTGCGACGGATGTGACCTGTAATTGTTGTGTTCCTGTTTTCGCGTTCCGCGATTGTCAGTGTCAATTTCTAATTCTTGTAAGAGTCCCTGGAATGCTTCAATGTCGTCTTTGCAACGTCCTGCCAAAATAATATGTCGTAAATGTTCAGGCAATTTGATTAAGCAAATGCGGATGAGTTCTGAGGGGCTGTATGGGTTTGAAAGATACTGATTCTTATGCAACATGTCTTCAAAATATTTGACAAGACTGGAATATTCAGATTGTTCAAAGTGTTTCATCATCATGATGCTATGTTTTACTCGGTCTTGTGTAGCTTGAGACCAATATGCTGAAAGGAAGGCATGGTAAAATTCTCCTTCACTGTGACAATCGTGAATGACCGATCGCATTCTTACAGCTGGTTCATTCTCTAAATAGCCACACATAAATTCTAATCTGTGTTCTAACGACCAGTTGGGAGGAAAACAATGAGAGAATTGATGGAGCCATGCTTGTGGATGAATGTCGTTGCCAGAATTCTGAAATGTTTTGAATTTACGTGTAGTAATGAACAGCTTATAGTCAAAGTCATCATGTCGGCGAGTAGCATATCGGTCATTGTTACGTCGTTTCGGCGGTTCCATTTCAAAATTCGGTGCACATTGCCAATTTCTTTCATAACTTCCGAAATGCCCTGTGTTATTATTTTGCGGCTTTTCCGTATTTCTAAGTCCCTCTTCCCGTGTTGGAGCGCGAGTGTCCTCTGAAAAACGTAATTTTTGTATTACCTGTGTCAGCTGATTTTGTACTTCCCGGATTTCTCTTTGGTGTTGCGTATTAATTTGATTCAGATTTTGTTTCAGTTTCCTAATTTGTTCGCTCTCTTCTGTGTCATTAAAGACTACCGGTTTTGTGTCATTCAGATTATCATCTACCTTCGTAGATAAATTATTTAGCTGATCCGAAAGTTCAACTACTTTCTCTGATAATGAACTAATTTCCTCCATGTGTCTTTCTGAACCAATTTTCAGAGTATCTACTGTGTCCTTTAAGTTTTCTTGAGTTTTTGCAAGTTGCATAACCGAATCGGTAGATGCAACTGAGTCAATTTTAGCTTGCAGGGTCTCATGATTTTCATGAACAATAGTTTGCAGTTCTTTTATGGCTGCTTCGTGATTCTGTAATGCATTTTCATGCCGCGAAAAAATAGGTTGAAAATGCTCACAAATTTGTGTTTTTACGTCGTTACAGACTGGTTGACATTTCGATTCGATTTTATGTAACTCAGTAGTCAAATCTTCACGTGTTTGTTTAAGCGTGGTGTGAAGATTTTGTTCCATTGCCTCTAACTGGTGCTGTGTTTGTCTCTGGTGTTGTTCCATTGTGTCTAACTTTTGAAGATTTTGTTCCATTGTGTCTAACTGTTGCTGTGTTTGTCTCTGATTTTGTTTCATTTGTTTCTGATTTTGTTCAAGCGTTGTGTCTAACTTTTGTAGCCTTTGTCCCATTTGTTGCATTAACTGTAATAACAATGCACTGGTGTCGGAAACACGTTCCTCAGTGCTTTTCGGCAGTGAAGTTGCACCGGCAACATTCACATTTTGACAAGCAGAAAATGTGTCTTGACTTATTTGAGAAAACGGTGAGGACCCAAATCCTGAATCTACAGTATTTGCGAGATTGTTTCCTGTCATTTCGGAGTCCTGAGGCGAGCTGTTGCCGACCGATCGATCGATAATGCTTCCCTGTTCTCTAATTGTTTCACTGTCTACACCATTGTTTGCCGCCCGCTCCATTTCCCTATGCACAATTACCAAATTACTACTTTGAACATTAGTTAATTCATTACTCTGCGCCGCTAACACACTGCTTTCGTCTTCACTGTCATTTCTCAGTTTACTTTGGAGCCTAGTATTACGTTTTTCACACGCCATAATTGTCACAATATTTCACACGATAACACAGAAAAGCACAATTTGAAGAGCAAAATAAAATAACATAGCAATGGAAATAATGTCTACTTAATTGCAAGCGCTGCTGCGAAATACTTGGTGCAAATCTACATGCATGTCACAACTGTTTTACTGTACAACAATGAAAAACTACAATTACAAAGGAAATTCTCTCTATGATTACGCGCTAGCAATAAACAAAAGCTACATTAATTACACAAACTACAACAAAAAATCAGAAGATTCCAGTGAGGTATCCTCGGCTAAGGGTCGACATATGAAACGTCCCCTTTCTTAACAATCATACATGACTGTGCTTAAACTGACACACAATATTTTGTTAGCGCAACGCAATCTGACTTTCAATAATCCCTACAAAAGAATGGGCCCTGACTAAAATTAAACTATACCTTTCACAAATCACTTACCTCACAAAAATCTTCGCTACTCAAGCTACTGTAATAAAGCGAGCGCCACTACTGCCAGCTAAATGAAAGATTCAAACTACTGAAGGCACTTACTACTGATAGGGATAGTTAGCAAATGAAAGATATTAATAGAGAACAAACAATGTATTTACCTTAATATCATCATATATATATATATATATATAGCAGTTCATGACAAATTTCAAAACTCCGCCATCTCTCTCCCCACATCCACCACTGCTGGCGGCTCACCTCCAACTGCGCAACGCTACGCGCTGTTCACATCCAGCTGCCGCTGCCCAACACTACAATGGCAGACAACAATGCAAACTAGCCACCGACTTCACAAACCACAGCCAGTGATTTTCATACAATGCGCTACGTAACGTTGCCAATAAGAAAACACAAACAGCCTACTTACATAGCCCCCATGCTCCCCACAAAAAATTTTACAAATTGTTTTGGGCAGTGGCCAGTAATGATTTGATAAAATTTTTCATAATTACAATAACAAAGATATTAAATGCACACACTTATTGATACAATGTCGGTCAAAAGCTAAAATTTTCTCACGGTCCGTAAAGAAAGTCCTGATCATCCATCACAGTAAAATTTCAGTGTTTTTTCTTTCTCAAAGTCTGAGCAGTAAAAGAAAATGCACACGGAAGTAGTGGATTTCCATGCAATCTTGAAGAAGTAGTGTTGTCCTTCCAACGGAAAGACAGTGCTGACTCTTGACATGCAGACAGGTATTGGTCCACAACAGAGCAAACCCACTGCAGAGTCAGTCGAAGTTTTGAAGAATATTGGTAGGTAGGTCATCACAGAGCAGACCCACTGTAGTCCTGGTAGAGAGTATGGTATTGGTGGGCCATCAAATGTGCAGACCCACTGAAGTACTTGTAGAAATAATGGTACTGGTGGGCCATCAAAGATGCAAACCCACTGTAGTCCTTGTAGAGATGGCCAGCAGCCATCTGCTGTGACTATGCAGGTGCACAATCACCCTCAAAGAGTCTTGCAGACAAAATAGCAAGTCCGTAACCACCACTTTTGCACTCACAAAGTTTTTGGAATTGTCCTTAAAACCAGCAATGCTGTTATCCAGTCCCTTGCTGAATTTTTAACACACGTGCAAACACTACCAGTCCCTACTTCTCACATATTGTCCATATACTATGACCAACAGAAACGTGTGCAGTGAAATGTAACTTAATTTGAAGAACTGGTGTCTATACAATTATAAATTTACAACATGAAAATACAATTACAAAGGTACAAAATACATCATTAAAGAACATAACAATACAGATAACATTTGTAGTAATATGGGCTTTACAAAAGAATCGAAATAACATATACATCAGTGTTACAGGAATTATGACATAAGTACATACATAAAAGATCAGAATAATTATTGAAACATTGACTTCACACATGAGCATTAAAACAGAACAGATTTAATAATGTCTAACATCTTTACAAAGTAAATAACATATTATTAATGCAAATTATATTTGAGGATAACAGTATTCCTCATCATAGTTCATGTAGCTGAGTATTAGAAACATTCTACAACATAAGTCTTATCAGATAAACATGTTAAGACAGGAAGAACATAAATACACAAGGGTCCACAAACACTTTCTTTACTTCTCGGAGATCTCCCTTCGTTCTTCATTATTCCCAAAAGGTCCTATCTATACCTGCTTTCTGTACTTTTTTCATATAACTTCTCAATGCGTTTCTTCCAATTCATCGCAACTCATTCTCTTATATAGTCTACCCCCTCTTAAGCTAACTTAAATCTACTGAGCTCAGATGCTAAACTAAGGGGCGAGGCAATGCAGCAGCACAAAACAATTAACACAAACAGCAATGACTGAAAAATGCAGATTTGCAAAGGAAGCAGCATTACAGAAATTAGCAAAGCAATTGCAATATTACAACTAATATAAGGCAATGTGCAGCAAACAAGAAAAATAAATCTGGCTTAGCAGAGTAACACAAATTAAAATTCAGTAGCACTATGCCTGGCAAACAGCAGCAGAAAATGAAATAACTTATACCTAACCATGACATAGCTCAAGCAGAAGAAATAGTACACTAAAGATAACAATGCAGTTAAGGGAAATGTATAATCACATCTTAATGTCTAAGTAATTAAAGTGGTGCACCACAAGAAGTTATTCTACCAAAAAAGTTACCAAGTACTTGAAAATAAAATTATGAATGTAGTTCCTGTGAAGGTAAATGTCTTTTTGTGCTCCCCCATTTTTTTGAAAAAAATATTATTTACTCGATCTGTAGACAGAAAATATTTATATTAGTACTTCTATAAAATTTTATTTTAACCAATGCTGCAGTGCCGCTAGAAACTAGATATTAAACAAAATGAGCAATCTCTCAACTAGAAAGACAATGGATGTAAAATGTTTCTCATCATTTCATTAGGCATTTTAGTAAATATCATAAATTAAGAGCTCCACAGTGTAATCATATGTTTTCAAGTTCGAGCGTGTCGTATTTGCGATGCTTTCTACGAAGGAATGTCAATAGCGAGGTTAACGGTCTCTTTTTTTCTCCGCCTAATGGCTTTTTCTCAAGGCAGCTGGCACACCTGGCCGCTCACAACGCATTACATCATGGTCACTTACCTTTCTTACCGAAATATTTACGACAGCAGTTTCCGCTCCAGTGACAGTCTCATATAAAAAATTCACAGGTCAAGCATTTGCGTTACAAATGCGTAGAAACAAAATTCTATAAATATAACAGTGCCCAAAAAATTTTCGCCGGCATTGTGATACATTCACGCAGGTACATACACTTCATAAACCTTAAAGTACGATCCTTGGTTTCCAACAACCTTTTTCACAAACCAGAGTCCCTAACCACTACTCATTATTCCTTACCTTATTCGTCGACACTTCTTCAATATTTTATGATAACAGATATGTAGCATACTCAAATAACTCATATAGCATCAGCTTATTGATCATAAACATACCGCAACAGCATAATACACATAGTCATCGTAATAATAGCATCATAACACCTCAGTCAAATCTCAAAAACGTCGTAACTTCCTCCAATAATTTCAAAACCTAAAAAAAATTCTCTGCTCATGTAAAAAGTGTCATCTGCCTGAAACGTACTTTAAAAATCGTGATCCCATTCCAAATATATCATTCAAAGCTCTCATAATATCACAATGGGTCCGAAAAAATATGAACAGTTCACCAAGTACAGACAAAATACAATTTCGTAAGTGTGAAGTTACCCAACTGTGTAATTGCGTAAACATGTGTCACTGATGTAGTAAAAAAAATGTTTATCTCTCAGTTAAATGACCAGATAGCTGTGTAATTTGTGTGTTAGAGAAATATGGTACCGATGTGTAAAGTTGTATAAGCAAATACCATATTAGCTAGGGCTCCTTGTGCTTGCCAAACACATGGTACACAAAGTAAGTGTGTACCCCCCTGAGGATTAATGTAATTATACCCTCAGGTGTTACAGATTATTGCAATGGAATGAAATGTATCACGGAAAACCTTTGTATCATTGTACTTCAAATATCTTAAAAAATAAATGTTTTAAGTACAAAATTAATCACTCAAATGCGTGTCCTGTAGCGCTAAATGTACGTCTTGCTGTAAGATAATTCTGTGGAACTGTCGTAGTTATCGTCCTCTGTAAGCAAAGTTCTGCTGAAGTCAATGTACTTACCTCATGATAAACAAAAGTGAAATGCTTTGCGTATAGGTATCTTAGTTATTACGCTTATTTCCGTAATGAAGAAAGTACTGTGCTGTGATGTATTGTTGTGCTACGGAAAAGGCAGTCTCATTGTAGCTATACCACAAAAGTTACTACTAAAACATGTTTTACTTTCCAGAATTATACAGAAAAACTGTGCAGATATAAAACAGAAACACCGCAAAAGCAACATTGTAAATTGTCACTCATTAGTAGCGTCGTGATAAAATCGTGTAGCTGTCACATAAACTAACCACTGTGTCATCTGGTATCTCACAGAAAGTACTTTAAATCCAGAATATATTTTCAAGTAAACCAAAATGTTGCATTAGAATCTCATTAGCAGTACCAGTATGTGTCCTACGTATATAAGCCTGATAGTCGTTACGTAATCGTGCAACTAACAAGCAAGAATGTACAAATACAACACTGTGTCGTCTGTTCACTATAACAATGCATTCGTAATTTCTGTTTAAAAATGTTCCCTAGGTTCTAGACTGGATATTTAACTTCAACATTGTTGCATGTTAACAGTTTCTCAGTGTGACAAGCATACTAGTAATGTAAAGTGAAAAGTTTTATGGCAAAGACAAAGTTAAACAGCAGATTATCATTCAATAAACGGTTTTACATGTGAAGTGTGGTGAAATCCTTTACTCTTCATAGTACTCAGAGTTTGAACTTGAATGCAATTGTCATGCGGTGTACGTCGGTAAAGAATACTGGAATTTTTCTCAAGGTTAGCGTCTACGTTATTTTTCTCTGAGCCAGCCGGCGCATGCGGCTGCCTGCGGTGCGAGTCATTGTCTGTCCCTTTGTTGGCGTGCGTCGTTATTGGGATTAGGAGACCTAACTTCTACAAATTCGCCTTGCCGAGAGGGCCCAGCTCTGTTAGAATCCCGCCAGTTCTGATGAAATTCAGGTCTGTCGTTATGTCGGTAGTTTACGTAGTTTCTTTTCTCTCTGTCATGTGGTGGAGAATTTCTCCTGGAATCGTAACTGCACGGTGGACCGTTGCGTCTAAAGTTATTCTGTCTCCCGTGATAATAATTGTTTTGGTTCCCATATTGTCTGTTTCTCTGATTGTCTCTGTGATAGTCATTACCGCGGAGAGGTGATCTTTCCCTGTAGTTATTACTTCTCTACTAACGGTTGTCATACGGGTGGTGTCTGTTTTGGTCACGGTTTCTGTTGTGAGAATAGCCTTGTCGTGTCCAGTTATTACTTCTTTCATCGCGGAATTGCGACGGATGTGACCTGTAATTGTTGTGTTCCTGTTTTCGCGTTCCGCGATTGTCAGTGTCAATTTCTAATTCTTGTAAGAGTCCCTGGAATGCTTCAATGTCGTCTTTGCAACGTCCTGCCAAAATAATATGTCGTAAATGTTCAGGCAATTTGATTAAGCAAATGCAGATGAGTTCTGAGGGGCTGTATGGGTTTGAAAGATACTGATTCTTATGCAACATGTCTTCAAAATATTTGACAAGACTGGAATATTCAGATTGTTCAAAGTGTTTCATCATCATGATGCTATGTTTTACTCGGTCTTGTGTAGCTTGAGACCAATATGCTGAAAGGAAGGCATGGTAAAATTCTCCTTCACTGTGACAATCGTGAATGACCGATCGCATTCTTACAGCTGGTTCATTCTCTAAATAGCCACACATAAATTCTAATCTGTGTTCTAACGACCAGTTGGGAGGAAAACAATGAGAGAATTGATGGAGCCATGCTTGTGGATGAATGTCGTTGCCAGAATTCTGAAATGTTTTGAATTTACGTGTAGTAATGAACAGCTTATAGTCAAAGTCATCATGTCGGCGAGTAGCATATCGGTCATTGTTACGTCGTTTCGGCGGTTCCATTTCAAAATTCGGTGCACATTGCCAATTTCTTTCATAACTTCCGAAATGCCCTGTGTTATTATTTTGCGGCTTTTCCGTATTTCTAAGTCCCTCTTCCCGTGTTGGAGCGCGAGTGTCCTCTGAAAAACGTAATTCTTGTATTATCTGTGTCAGCTGATTTTGTACTTCCCGGATTTCTCTTTGGTGTTGCGTATTAATTTGATTCAGATTTTGCTCCAGTTTCCTAATTTGTTCGCTCTCTTCTGTGTCATTAAAGACTACCGGTTTTGTGTCATTCAGATTATCATCTACCTTCGTAGATAAATTATTTAGCTGATCCGAAAGTTCAACTACTTTCTCTGATAATGAACTAATTTCCTCCATGTGTCTTTCTGAACCAATTTTCAGAGTATCTACTGTGTCCTTTAAGTTTTCTTGAGTTTTTGCAAGTTGCATAACCGAATCGGTAGATGCAACTGAGTCAATTTTAGCTTGCAGGGTCTCATGATTTTCATGAACAATAGTTTGCAGTTCTTTTATGGCTGCTTCGTGATTCTGTAATGCATTTTCATGCCGCGAAAAAATAGGTTGAAAATGCTCACAAATTTGTGTTTTTACGTCGTTACAGACTGGTTGACATTTCGATTCGATTTTATGTAACTCAGTAGTCAAATCTTCACGTGTTTGTTTAAGCGTGGTGTGAAGATTTTGTTCCATTGCCTCTAACTGGTGCTGTGTTTGTCTCTGGTGTTGTTCCATTGTGTCTAACTTTTGAAGATTTTGTTCCATTGTGTCTAACTGTTGCTGTGTTTGTCTCTGATTTTGTTTCATTTGTTTCTGATTTTGTTCAAGCGTTGTGTCTAACTTTTGTAGCCTTTGTCCCATTTGTTGCATTAACTGTAATAACAATGCACTGGTGTCTGAAACACGTTCCTCAGTGCTTTTCGGCAGTGAAGTTGCACCGGCAACATTCACATTTTGACAAGCAGAAAATGTGTCTTGACTTATTTGAGAAAACGGTGAGGACCCAAATCCTGAATCTACAGTATTTGCGAGATTGTTTCCTGTCATTTCGGAGTCCTGAGGCGAGCTGTTGCCGACCGATCGATCGATAATGCTTCCCTGTTCTCTAATTGTTTCACTGTCTACACCATTGTTTGCCGCCCGCTCCATTTCCCTATGCACAATTACCAAATTACTACTTTGAACATTAGTTAATTCATTACTCTGCGCCGCTAACACACTGCTTTCGTCTTCACTGTCATTTCTCAGTTTACTTTGGAGCCTAGTATTACGTTTTTCACACGCCATAATTGTCACAATATTTCACACGATAACACAGAAAAGCACAATTTGAAGAGCAAAATAAAATAACATAGCAATGGAAATAATGTCTACTTAATTGCAAGCGCTGCTGCGAAATACTTGGTGCAAATCTACATGCATGTCACAACTGTTTTACTGTACAACAATGAAAAACTACAATTACAAAGGAAATTCTCTCTATGATTACGCGCTAGCAATAAACAAAAGCTACATTAATTACACAAACTACAACAAAAAATCAGAAGATTCCAGTGAGGTATCCTCGGCTAAGGGTCGACATATGAAACGTCCCCTTTCTTAACAATCATACATGACTGTGCTTAAACTGACACACAATATTTTGTTAGCGCAACGCAATCTGACTTTCAATAATCCCTACAAAAGAATGGGCCCTGACTAAAATTAAACTATACCTTTCACAAATCACTTACCTCACAAAAATCTTCGCTACTCAAGCTACTGTAATAAAGCGAGCGCCACTACTGCCAGCTAAATGAAAGATTCAAACTACTGAAGGCACTAACTACTGATAGGGATAGTTAGCAAATGAAAGATATTAATAGAGAACAAACAATGTATTTACCTTAATATCATCATATATATATATATATAGCAGTTCATGACAAATTTCAAAACTTCGCCATCTCTCTCCCCACATCCACCACTGCTGGCGGCTCACCTCCAACTGCGCAACGCTACGCGCTGTTCACATCCAGCTGCCGCTGCCCAACACTACAATGGCAGACAACAATGCAAACTAGCCACCGACTTCACAAACCACAGCCAGTGATTTTCATACAATGCGCTACGTAACGTTGCCAATAAGAAAACACAAACAGCCTACTTACATAGCCCCCATGCTCCCCACAAAAAATTTTACAAATTGTTTAGGGCAGTGGCCAGTAATGATTTGATAAAATTTTTCATAATTACAATAACAAAGATATTAAATGCACACACTTATTGATACAATGTTGGTCAAAAGCTAAAATTTTCTCACGGTCCGTAAAGAAAGTCCTGATCATCCATCACAGTAAAATTTCAGTGTTTTTTCTTTCTCAAAGTCTGAGCAGTAAAAGAAAATGCACACGGAAGTAGTGGATTTCCATGCAATCTTGAAGAAGTAGTGTTGTCCTTCCAACGGAAAGACAGTGCTGACTCTTGACATGCAGACAGGTATTGGTCCACAACAGAGCAAACCCACTGCAGAGTCAGTCGAAGTTTTGAAGAATATTGGTAGGTAGGTCATCACAGAGCAGACCCACTGTAGTCCTGGTAGAGAGTATGGTATTGGTGGGCCATCAAATGTGCAGACCCACTGAAGTACTTGTAGAAATAATGGTACTGGTGGGCCATCAAAGATGCAAACCCACTGTAGTCCTTGTAGAGATGGCCAGCAGCCATCTGCTGTGACTATGCAGGTGCACAATCACCCTCAAAGAGTCTTGCAGACAAAATAGCAAGTCCGTAACCACCACTTTTGCACTCACAAAGTTTTTGGAATTGTCCTTAAAACCAGCAATGCTGTTATCCAGTCCCTTGCTGAATTTTTAACACACGTGCAAACACTACCAGTCCCTACTTCTCACATATTGTCCATATACTATGACCAACAGAAACGTGTGCAGTGAAATGTAACTTAATTTGAAGAACTGGTGTCTATACAATTATAAATTTACAACATGAAAATACAATTACAAAGGTACAAAATACATCATTAAAGAACATAACAATACAGATAACATTTGTAGTAATATGGGCTTTACAAAAGAATCGAAATAACATATACATCAGTGTTACAGGAATTATGACATAAGTACATACATAAAAGATCAGAATAATTATTGAAACATTGACTTCACACATGAGCATTAAAACAGAACAGATTTAATAATGTCTAACATCTTTACAAAGTAAATAACATATTATTAATGCAAATTATATTTGAGGATAACAGTATTCCTCATCATAGTTCATGTAGCTGAGTATTAGAAACATTCTACAACATAAGTCTTATCAGATAAACATGTTAAGACAGGAAGAACATAAATACACAAGGGTCCACAAACACTTTCTTTACTTCTCGGAGATCTCCCTTCGTTCTTCATTATTCCCAAAAGGTCCTATCTATACCTGCTTTCTGTACTTTTTTCATATAACTTCTCAATGCGTTTCTTCCAATTCATCGCAACTCATTCTCTTATATAGTCTACCCCCTCTTAAGCTAACTTAAATCTACTGAGCTCAGATGCTAAACTAAGGGGCGAGGCAATGCAGCAGCACAAAACAATTAACACAAACAGCAATGACAGAAAAATGCAGATTTGCAAAGGAAGCAGCATTACAGAAATTAGCAAAGCAATTGCAATATTACAACTAATATAAGGCAATGTGCAGCAAACAAGAAAAATAAATCTGGCTTAGCAGAGTAACACAAATTAAAATTCAGTAGCACTATGCCTGGCAAACAGCAGCAGAAAATGAAATAACTTATACCTAACCATGACATAGCTCAAGCAGAAGAAATAGTACACTAAAGATAACAATGCAGTTAAGGGAAATGTATAATCACATCTTAATGTCTAAGTAATTAAAGTGGTGCACAACAAGAAGTTATTCTACCAAAAAAGTTACCAAGTACTTGAAAATAAAATTATGAATGTAGTTCCTGTGAAGGTAAATGTCTTTTTGTGCTCCCTCATTTTTTTGAAAAAAATATTATTTACTCGATCTGTAGACAGAAAATATTTATATTAGTACTTCTATAAAATTTTATTTTAACCAATGCTGCAGTGCCGCTAGAAACTAGATATTAAACAAAATGAGCAATCTCTCAACTAGAAAGACAATGGATGTAAAATGTTTCTCATCATTTCATTAGGCATTTTAGTAAATATCATAAATTAAGAGCTCCACAGTGTAATCATATGTTTTCAAGTTCGAGCGTGTCGTATTTGCGATGCTTTCTACGAAGGAATGTCAATAGCGAGGTTAACGGTCTCTTTTTTTCTCCGCCTAATGGCTTTTTCTCAAGGCAGCTGGCACACCTGGCCGCTCACAACGCATTACATCATGGTCACTTACCTTTCTTACCGAAATATTTACGACAGCAGTTTCCGCTCCAGTGACAGTCTCATATAAAAAATTCACAGGTCAAGCATTTGCGTTACAAATGCGTAGAAACAAAATTCTATAAATATAACAGTGCCCAAAAAATTTTCGCCGGCATTGTGATACATTCACGCAGGTACATACACTTCATAAACCTTAAAGTACGATCCTTGGTTTCCAACAACCTTTTTCACAAACCAGAGTCCCTAACCACTACTCATTATTCCTTACCTTATTCGTCGACACTTCTTCAATATTTTATGATAACAGATATGTAGCATACTCAAATAACTCATATAGCATCAGCTTATTGATCATAAACATACCGCAACAGCATAATACACATAGTCATCGTAATAATAGCATCATAACACCTCAGTCAAATCTCAAAAACGTCGTAACTTCCTCCAATAATTTCAAAACCTAAAAAAATTCTCTGCTCATGTAAAAAGTGTCATCTGCCTGAAACGTACTTTAAAAATCGTGATCCCATTCCAAATATATCATTCAAAGCTCTCATAATATCACAATGGGTCCGAAAAAATATGAACAGTTCACCAAGTACAGACAAAATACAATTTCGTAAGTGTGAAGTTACCCAACTGTGTAATTGCGTAAACATGTGTCACTGATGTAGTAAAAAAAATGTTTATCTCTCAGTTAAATGACCAGATAGCTGTGTAATTTGTGTGTTAGAGAAATATGGTACCGATGTGTAAAGTTGTATAAGCAAATACCATATTAGCTAGGGCTCCTTGTGCTTGCCAAACACATGGTACACAAAGTAAGTGTGTACCCCCCTGAGGATTAATGTAATTATACCCTCAGGTGTTACAGATTATTGCAATGGAATGAAATGTATCACGGAAAACCTTTGTATCATTGTACTTCAAATATCTTAAAAAATAAATGTTTTAAGTACAAAATTAATCACTCAAATGCGTGTCCTGTAGCGCTAAACGTACGTCTTGCTGTAAGATAATTCTGTGGAACTGTCGTAGTTATCGTCCCCTGTAAGCAAAGTTCTGCTGAAGTCAATGTACTTACCTCATGATAAACAAAAGTGAAATGCTTTGCGTATAGGTATCTTAGTTATTACGCTTATTTCCGTAATGAAGAAAGTACTGTGCTGTGATGTATTGTTGTGCTACGGAAAAGGCAGTCTCATTGTAGCTATACCACAAAAGTTACTACTAAAACATGTTTTACTTTCCAGAATTATACAGAAAAACTGTGCAGATATAAAACAGAAACACCGCAAAAGCAACATTGTAAATTGTCACTCATTAGTAGCGTCGTGATAAAATCGTGTAGCTGTCACATAAACTAACCACTGTGTCATCTGGTATCTCACAGAAAGTACTTTAAATCCAGAATATATTTTCAAGTAAACCAAAATGTTGCATTAGAATCTCATTAGCAGTACCAGTATGTGTCCTACGTATATAAGCCTGATAGTCGTTACGTAATCGTGCAACTAACAAGCAAGAATGTACAAATACAACACTGTGTCGTCTGTTCACTATAACAATGCATTCGTAATTTCTGTTTAAAAATGTTCCCTAGGTTCTAGACTGGATATTTAACTTCAACATTGTTGCATGTTAACAGTTTCTCAGTGTGACAAGCATACTAGTAATGTAAAGTGAAAAGTTTTATGGCAAAGACAAAGTTAAACAGCAGATTATCATTCAATAAACGGTTTTACATGTGAAGTGTGGTGAAATCCTTTACTCTTCATAGTACTCAGAGTTTGAACTTGAATGCAATTGTCATGCGGTGTACGTCGGTAAAGAATACTGGAATTTTTCTCAAGGTTAGCGTCTACGTTATTTTTCTCTGAGCCAGCCGGCGCATGCGGCTGCCTGCGGTGCGAGTCATTGTCTGTCCCTTTGTTGGCGTGCGTCGTTATTGGGATTAGGAGACCTAACTTCTACAAATTCGCCTTGCCGAGAGGGCCCAGCTCTGTTAGAATCCCGCCAGTTCTGATGAAATTCAGGTCTGTCGTTATGTCGGTAGTTTACGTAGTTTCTTTTCTCTCTGTCATGTGGTGGAGAATTTCTCCTGGAATCGTAACTGCACGGTGGACCGTTGCGTCTAAAGTTATTCTGTCTCCCGTGATAATAATTGTTTTGGTTCCCATATTGTCTGTTTCTCTGATTGTCTCTGTGATAGTCATTACCGCGGAGAGGTGATCTTTCCCTGTAGTTATTACTTCTCTACTAACGGTTGTCATACGGGTGGTGTCTGTTTTGGTCACGGTTTCTGTTGTGAGAATAGCCTTGTCGTGTCCAGTTATTACTTCTTTCATCGCGGAATTGCGACGGATGTGACCTGTAATTGTTGTGTTCCTGTTTTCGCGTTCCGCGATTGTCAGTGTCAATTTCTAATTCTTGTAAGAGTCCCTGGAATGCTTCAATGTCGTCTTTGCAACGTCCTGCCAAAATAATATGTCGTAAATGTTCAGGCAATTTGATTAAGCAAATGCGGATGAGTTCTGAGGGGCTGTATGGGTTTGAAAGATACTGATTCTTATGCAACATGTCTTCAAAATATTTGACAAGACTGGAATATTCAGATTGTTCAAAGTGTTTCATCATCATGATGCTATGTTTTACTCGGTCTTGTGTAGCTTGAGACCAATATGCTGAAAGGAAGGCATGGTAAAATTCTCCTTCACTGTGACAATCGTGAATGACCGATCGCATTCTTACAGCTGGTTCATTCTCTAAATAGCCACACATAAATTCTAATCTGTGTTCTAACGACCAGTTGGGAGGAAAACAATGAGAGAATTGATGGAGCCATGCTTGTGGATGAATGTCGTTGCCAGAATTCTGAAATGTTTTGAATTTACGTGTAGTAATGAACAGCTTATAGTCAAAGTCATCATGTCGGCGAGTAGCATATCGGTCATTGTTACGTCGTTTCGGCGGTTCCATTTCAAAATTCGGTGCACATTGCCAATTTCTTTCATAACTTCCGAAATGCCCTGTGTTATTATTTTGCGGCTTTTCCGTATTTCTAAGTCCCTCTTCCCGTGTTGGAGCGCGAGTGTCCTCTGAAAAACGTAATTCTTGTATTACCTGTGTCAGCTGATTTTGTACTTCCCGGATTTCTCTTTGGTGTTGCGTATTAATTTGATTCAGATTTTGTTTCAGTTTCCTAATTTGTTCGCTCTCTTCTGTGTCATTAAAGACTACCGGTTTTGTGTCATTCAGATTATCATCTACCTTCGTAGATAAATTATTTAGCTGATCCGAAAGTTCAACTACTTTCTCTGATAATGAACTAATTTCCTCCATGTGTCTTTCTGAACCAATTTTCAGAGTATCTACTGTGTCCTTTAAGTTTTCTTGAGTTTTTGCAAGTTGCATAACCGAATCGGTAGATGCAACTGAGTCAATTTTAGCTTGCAGGGTCTCATGATTTTCATGAACAATAGTTTGCAGTTCTTTTATGGCTGCTTCGTGATTCTGTAATGCATTTTCATGCCGCGAAAAAATAGGTTGAAAATGCTCACAAATTTGTGTTTTTACGTCGTTACAGACTGGTTGACATTTCGATTCGATTTTATGTAACTCAGTAGTCAAATCTTCACGTGTTTGTTTAAGCGTGGTGTGAAGATTTTGTTCCATTGCCTCTAACTGGTGCTGTGTTTGTCTCTGGTGTTGTTCCATTGTGTCTAACTTTTGAAGATTTTGTTCCATTGTGTCTAACTGTTGCTGTGTTTGTCTCTGATTTTGTTTCATTTGTTTCTGATTTTGTTCAAGCGTTGTGTCTAACTTTTGTAGCCTTTGTCCCATTTGTTGCATTAACTGTAATAACAATGCACTGGTGTCTGAAACACGTTCCTCAGTGCTTTTCGGCAGTGAAGTTGCACCGGCAACATTCACATTTTGACAAGCAGAAAATGTGTCTTGACTTATTTGAGAAAACGGTGAGGACCCAAATCCTGAATCTACAGTATTTGCGAGATTGTTTCCTGTCATTTCGGAGTCCTGAGGCGAGCTGTTGCCGACCGATCGATCGATAATGCTTCCCTGTTCTCTAATTGTTTCACTGTCTACACCATTGTTTGCCGCCCGCTCCATTTCCCTATGCACAATTACCAAATTACTACTTTGAACATTAGTTAATTCATTACTCTGCGCCGCTAACACACTGCTTTCGTCTTCACTGTCATTTCTCAGTTTACTTTGGAGCCTAGTATTACGTTTTTCACACGCCATAATTGTCACAATATTTCACACGATAACACAGAAAAGCACAATTTGAAGAGCAAAATAAAATAACATAGCAATGGAAATAATGTCTACTTAATTGCAAGCGCTGCTGCGAAATACTTGGTGCAAATCTACATGCATGTCACAACTGTTTTACTGTACAACAATGAAAAACTACAATTACAAAGGAAATTCTCTCTATGATTACGCGCTAGCAATAAACAAAAGCTACATTAATTACACAAACTACAACAAAAAATCAGAAGATTCCAGTGAGGTATCCTCGGCTAAGGGTCGACATATGAAACGTCCCCTTTCTTAACAATCATACATGACTGTGCTTAAACTGACACACAATATTTTGTTAGCGCAACGCAATCTGACTTTCAATAATCCCTACAAAAGAATGGGCCCTGACTAAAATTAAACTATACCTTTCACAAATCACTTACCTCACAAAAATCTTCGCTACTCAAGCTACTGTAATAAAGCGAGCGCCACTACTGCCAGCTAAATGAAAGATTCAAACTACTGAAGGCACTAACTACTGATAGGGATAGTTAGCAAATGAAAGATATTAATAGAGAACAAACAATGTATTTACCTTAATATCATCATATATATATATATATAGCAGTTCATGACAAATTTCAAAACTTCGCCATCTCTCTCCCCACATCCACCACTGCTGGCGGCTCACCTCCAACTGCGCAACGCTACGCGCTGTTCACATCCAGCTGCCGCTGCCCAACACTACAATGGCAGACAACAATGCAAACTAGCCACCGACTTCACAAACCACAGCCAGTGATTTTCATACAATGCGCTACGTAACGTTGCCAATAAGAAAACACAAACAGCCTACTTACATAGCCCCCATGCTCCCCACAAAAAATTTTACAAATTGTTTAGGGCAGTGGCCAGTAATGATTTGATAAAATTTTTCATAATTACAATAACAAAGATATTAAATGCACACACTTATTGATACAATGTTGGTCAAAAGCTAAAATTTTCTCACGGTCCGTAAAGAAAGTCCTGATCATCCATCACAGTAAAATTTCAGTGTTTTTTCTTTCTCAAAGTCTGAGCAGTAAAAGAAAATGCACACGGAAGTAGTGGATTTCCATGCAATCTTGAAGAAGTAGTGTTGTCCTTCCAACGGAAAGACAGTGCTGACTCTTGACATGCAGACAGGTATTGGTCCACAACAGAGCAAACCCACTGCAGAGTCAGTCGAAGTTTTGAAGAATATTGGTAGGTAGGTCATCACAGAGCAGACCCACTGTAGTCCTGGTAGAGAGTATGGTATTGGTGGGCCATCAAATGTGCAGACCCACTGAAGTACTTGTAGAAATAATGGTACTGGTGGGCCATCAAAGATGCAAACCCACTGTAGTCCTTGTAGAGATGGCCAGCAGCCATCTGCTGTGACTATGCAGGTGCACAATCACCCTCAAAGAGTCTTGCAGACAAAATAGCAAGTCCGTAACCACCACTTTTGCACTCACAAAGTTTTTGGAATTGTCCTTAAAACCAGCAATGCTGTTATCCAGTCCCTTGCTGAATTTTTAACACACGTGCAAACACTACCAGTCCCTACTTCTCACATATTGTCCATATACTATGACCAACAGAAACGTGTGCAGTGAAATGTAACTTAATTTGAAGAACTGGTGTCTATACAATTATAAATTTACAACATGAAAATACAATTACAAAGGTACAAAATACATCATTAAAGAACATAACAATACAGATAACATTTGTAGTAATATGGGCTTTACAAAAGAATCGAAATAACATATACATCAGTGTTACAGGAATTATGACATAAGTACATACATAAAAGATCAGAATAATTATTGAAACATTGACTTCACACATGAGCATTAAAACAGAACAGATTTAATAATGTCTAACATCTTTACAAAGTAAATAACATATTATTAATGCAAATTATATTTGAGGATAACAGTATTCCTCATCATAGTTCATGTAGCTGAGTATTAGAAACATTCTACAACATAAGTCTTATCAGATAAACATGTTAAGACAGGAAGAACATAAATACACAAGGGTCCACAAACACTTTCTTTACTTCTCGGAGATCTCCCTTCGTTCTTCATTATTCCCAAAAGGTCCTATCTATACCTGCTTTCTGTACTTTTTTCATATAACTTCTCAATGCGTTTCTTCCAATTCATCGCAACTCATTCTCTTATATAGTCTACCCCCTCTTAAGCTAACTTAAATCTACTGAGCTCAGATGCTAAACTAAGGGGCGAGGCAATGCAGCAGCACAAAACAATTAACACAAACAGCAATGACAGAAAAATGCAGATTTGCAAAGGAAGCAGCATTACAGAAATTAGCAAAGCAATTGCAATATTACAACTAATATAAGGCAATGTGCAGCAAACAAGAAAAATAAATCTGGCTTAGCAGAGTAACACAAATTAAAATTCAGTAGCACTATGCCTGGCAAACAGCAGCAGAAAATGAAATAACTTATACCTAACCATGACATAGCTCAAGCAGAAGAAATAGTACACTAAAGATAACAATGCAGTTAAGGGAAATGTATAATCACATCTTAATGTCTAAGTAATTAAAGTGGTGCACAACAAGAAGTTATTCTACCAAAAAAGTTACCAAGTACTTGAAAATAAAATTATGAATGTAGTTCCTGTGAAGGTAAATGTCTTTTTGTGCTCCCTCATTTTTTTGAAAAAAATATTATTTACTCGATCTGTAGACAGAAAATATTTATATTAGTACTTCTATAAAATTTTATTTTAACCAATGCTGCAGTGCCGCTAGAAACTAGATATTAAACAAAATGAGCAATCTCTCAACTAGAAAGACAATGGATGTAAAATGTTTCTCATCATTTCATTAGGCATTTTAGTAAATATCATAAATTAAGAGCTCCACAGTGTAATCATATGTTTTCAAGTTCGAGCGTGTCGTATTTGCGATGCTTTCTACGAAGGAATGTCAATAGCGAGGTTAACGGTCTCTTTTTTTCTCCGCCTAATGGCTTTTTCTCAAGGCAGCTGGCACACCTGGCCGCTCACAACGCATTACATCATGGTCACTTACCTTTCTTACCGAAATATTTACGACAGCAGTTTCCGCTCCAGTGACAGTCTCATATAAAAAATTCACAGGTCAAGCATTTGCGTTACAAATGCGTAGAAACAAAATTCTATAAATATAACAGTGCCCAAAAAATTTTCGCCGGCATTGTGATACATTCACGCAGGTACATACACTTCATAAACCTTAAAGTACGATCCTTGGTTTCCAACAACCTTTTTCACAAACCAGAGTCCCTAACCACTACTCATTATTCCTTACCTTATTCGTCGACACTTCTTCAATATTTTATGATAACAGATATGTAGCATACTCAAATAACTCATATAGCATCAGCTTATTGATCATAAACATACCGCAACAGCATAATACACATAGTCATCGTAATAATAGCATCATAACACCTCAGTCAAATCTCAAAAACGTCGTAACTTCCTCCAATAATTTCAAAACCTAAAAAAATTCTCTGCTCATGTAAAAAGTGTCATCTGCCTGAAACGTACTTTAAAAATCGTGATCCCATTCCAAATATATCATTCAAAGCTCTCATAATATCACAATGGGTCCGAAAAAATATGAACAGTTCACCAAGTACAGACAAAATACAATTTCGTAAGTGTGAAGTTACCCAACTGTGTAATTGCGTAAACATGTGTCACTGATGTAGTAAAAAAAATGTTTATCTCTCAGTTAAATGACCAGATAGCTGTGTAATTTGTGTGTTAGAGAAATATGGTACCGATGTGTAAAGTTGTATAAGCAAATACCATATTAGCTAGGGCTCCTTGTGCTTGCCAAACACATGGTACACAAAGTAAGTGTGTACCCCCCTGAGGATTAATGTAATTATACCCTCAGGTGTTACAGATTATTGCAATGGAATGAAATGTATCACGGAAAACCTTTGTATCATTGTACTTCAAATATCTTAAAAAATAAATGTTTTAAGTACAAAATTAATCACTCAAATGCGTGTCCTGTAGCGCTAAACGTACGTCTTGCTGTAAGATAATTCTGTGGAACTGTCGTAGTTATCGTCCCCTGTAAGCAAAGTTCTGCTGAAGTCAATGTACTTACCTCATGATAAACAAAAGTGAAATGCTTTGCGTATAGGTATCTTAGTTATTACGCTTATTTCCGTAATGAAGAAAGTACTGTGCTGTGATGTATTGTTGTGCTACGGAAAAGGCAGTCTCATTGTAGCTATACCACAAAAGTTACTACTAAAACATGTTTTACTTTCCAGAATTATACAGAAAAACTGTGCAGATATAAAACAGAAACACCGCAAAAGCAACATTGTAAATTGTCACTCATTAGTAGCGTCGTGATAAAATCGTGTAGCTGTCACATAAACTAACCACTGTGTCATCTGGTATCTCACAGAAAGTACTTTAAATCCAGAATATATTTTCAAGTAAACCAAAATGTTGCATTAGAATCTCATTAGCAGTACCAGTATGTGTCCTACGTATATAAGCCTGATAGTCGTTACGTAATCGTGCAACTAACAAGCAAGAATGTACAAATACAACACTGTGTCGTCTGTTCACTATAACAATGCATTCGTAATTTCTGTTTAAAAATGTTCCCTAGGTTCTAGACTGGATATTTAACTTCAACATTGTTGCATGTTAACAGTTTCTCAGTGTGACAAGCATACTAGTAATGTAAAGTGAAAAGTTTTATGGCAAAGACAAAGTTAAACAGCAGATTATCATTCAATAAACGGTTTTACATGTGAAGTGTGGTGAAATCCTTTACTCTTCATAGTACTCAGAGTTTGAACTTGAATGCAATTGTCATGCGGTGTACGTCGGTAAAGAATACTGGAATTTTTCTCAAGGTTAGCGTCTACGTTATTTTTCTCTGAGCCAGCCGGCGCATGCGGCTGCCTGCGGTGCGAGTCATTGTCTGTCCCTTTGTTGGCGTGCGTCGTTATTGGGATTAGGAGACCTAACTTCTACAAATTCGCCTTGCCGAGAGGGCCCAGCTCTGTTAGAATCCCGCCAGTTCTGATGAAATTCAGGTCTGTCGTTATGTCGGTAGTTTACGTAGTTTCTTTTCTCTCTGTCATGTGGTGGAGAATTTCTCCTGGAATCGTAACTGCACGGTGGACCGTTGCGTCTAAAGTTATTCTGTCTCCCGTGATAATAATTGTTTTGGTTCCCATATTGTCTGTTTCTCTGATTGTCTCTGTGATAGTCATTACCGCGGAGAGGTGATCTTTCCCTGTAGTTATTACTTCTCTACTAACGGTTGTCATACGGGTGGTGTCTGTTTTGGTCACGGTTTCTGTTGTGAGAATAGCCTTGTCGTGTCCAGTTATTACTTCTTTCATCGCGGAATTGCGACGGATGTGACCTGTAATTGTTGTGTTCCTGTTTTCGCGTTCCGCGATTGTCAGTGTCAATTTCTAATTCTTGTAAGAGTCCCTGGAATGCTTCAATGTCGTCTTTGCAACGTCCTGCCAAAATAATATGTCGTAAATGTTCAGGCAATTTGATTAAGCAAATGCGGATGAGTTCTGAGGGGCTGTATGGGTTTGAAAGATACTGATTCTTATGCAACATGTCTTCAAAATATTTGACAAGACTGGAATATTCAGATTGTTCAAAGTGTTTCATCATCATGATGCTATGTTTTACTCGGTCTTGTGTAGCTTGAGACCAATATGCTGAAAGGAAGGCATGGTAAAATTCTCCTTCACTGTGACAATCGTGAATGACCGATCGCATTCTTACAGCTGGTTCATTCTCTAAATAGCCACACATAAATTCTAATCTGTGTTCTAACGACCAGTTGGGAGGAAAACAATGAGAGAATTGATGGAGCCATGCTTGTGGATGAATGTCGTTGCCAGAATTCTGAAATGTTTTGAATTTACGTGTAGTAATGAACAGCTTATAGTCAAAGTCATCATGTCGGCGAGTAGCATATCGGTCATTGTTACGTCGTTTCGGCGGTTCCATTTCAAAATTCGGTGCACATTGCCAATTTCTTTCATAACTTCCGAAATGCCCTGTGTTATTATTTTGCGGCTTTTCCGTATTTCTAAGTCCCTCTTCCCGTGTTGGAGCGCGAGTGTCCTCTGAAAAACGTAATTCTTGTATTACCTGTGTCAGCTGATTTTGTACTTCCCGGATTTCTCTTTGGTGTTGCGTATTAATTTGATTCAGATTTTGTTTCAGTTTCCTAATTTGTTCGCTCTCTTCTGTGTCATTAAAGACTACCGGTTTTGTGTCATTCAGATTATCATCTACCTTCGTAGATAAATTATTTAGCTGATCCGAAAGTTCAACTACTTTCTCTGATAATGAACTAATTTCCTCCATGTGTCTTTCTGAACCAATTTTCAGAGTATCTACTGTGTCCTTTAAGTTTTCTTGAGTTTTTGCAAGTTGCATAACCGAATCGGTAGATGCAACTGAGTCAATTTTAGCTTGCAGGGTCTCATGATTTTCATGAACAATAGTTTGCAGTTCTTTTATGGCTGCTTCGTGATTCTGTAATGCATTTTCATGCCGCGAAAAAATAGGTTGAAAATGCTCACAAATTTGTGTTTTTACGTCGTTACAGACTGGTTGACATTTCGATTCGATTTTATGTAACTCAGTAGTCAAATCTTCACGTGTTTGTTTAAGCGTGGTGTGAAGATTTTGTTCCATTGCCTCTAACTGGTGCTGTGTTTGTCTCTGGTGTTGTTCCATTGTGTCTAACTTTTGAAGATTTTGTTCCATTGTGTCTAACTGTTGCTGTGTTTGTCTCTGATTTTGTTTCATTTGTTTCTGATTTTGTTCAAGCGTTGTGTCTAACTTTTGTAGCCTTTGTCCCATTTGTTGCATTAACTGTAATAACAATGCACTGGTGTCTGAAACACGTTCCTCAGTGCTTTTCGGCAGTGAAGTTGCACCGGCAACATTCACATTTTGACAAGCAGAAAATGTGTCTTGACTTATTTGAGAAAACGGTGAGGACCCAAATCCTGAATCTACAGTATTTGCGAGATTGTTTCCTGTCATTTCGGAGTCCTGAGGCGAGCTGTTGCCGACCGATCGATCGATAATGCTTCCCTGTTCTCTAATTGTTTCACTGTCTACACCATTGTTTGCCGCCCGCTCCATTTCCCTATGCACAATTACCAAATTACTACTTTGAACATTAGTTAATTCATTACTCTGCGCCGCTAACACACTGCTTTCGTCTTCACTGTCATTTCTCAGTTTACTTTGGAGCCTAGTATTACGTTTTTCACACGCCATAATTGTCACAATATTTCACACGATAACACAGAAAAGCACAATTTGAAGAGCAAAATAAAATAACATAGCAATGGAAATAATGTCTACTTAATTGCAAGCGCTGCTGCGAAATACTTGGTGCAAATCTACATGCATGTCACAACTGTTTTACTGTACAACAATGAAAAACTACAATTACAAAGGAAATTCTCTCTATGATTACGCGCTAGCAATAAACAAAAGCTACATTAATTACACAAACTACAACAAAAAATCAGAAGATTCCAGTGAGGTATCCTCGGCTAAGGGTCGACATATGAAACGTCCCCTTTCTTAACAATCATACATGACTGTGCTTAAACTGACACACAATATTTTGTTAGCGCAACGCAATCTGACTTTCAATAATCCCTACAAAAGAATGGGCCCTGACTAAAATTAAACTATACCTTTCACAAATCACTTACCTTTCACAAATCACTTACCTCACAAAAATCTTCGCTACTCAAGCTACTGTAATAAAGCGAGCGCCACTACTGCCAGCTAAATGAAAGATTCAAACTACTGAAGGCACTAACTACTGATAGGGATAGTTAGCAAATGAAAGATATTAATAGAGAACAAACAATGTATTTACCTTAATATCATCATATATATATATATATAGCAGTTCATGACAAATTTCAAAACTCCGCCATCTCTCTCCCCACATCCACCACTGCTGGCGGCTCACCTCCAACTGCGCAACGCTACGCGCTGTTCACATCCAGCTGCCGCTGCCCAACACTACAATGGCAGACAACAATGCAAACTAGCCACCGACTTCACAAACCACAGCCAGTGATTTTCATACAATGCGCTACGTAACGTTGCCAATAAGAAAACACAAACAGCCTACTTACATAGCCCCCATGCTCCCCACAAAAAATTTTACAAATTGTTTAGGGCAGTGGCCAGTAATGATTTGATAAAATTTTTCATAATTACAATAACAAAGATATTAAATGCACACACTTATTGATACAATGTTGGTCAAAAGCTAAAATTTTCTCACGGTCCGTAAAGAAAGTCCTGATCATCCATCACAGTAAAATTTCAGTGTTTTTTCTTTCTCAAAGTCTGAGCAGTAAAAGAAAATGCACACGGAAGTAGTGGATTTCCATGCAATCTTGAAGAAGTAGTGTTGTCCTTCCAACGGAAAGACAGTGCTGACTCTTGACATGCAGACAGGTATTGGTCCACAACAGAGCAAACCCACTGCAGAGTCAGTCGAAGTTTTGAAGAATATTGGTAGGTAGGTCATCACAGAGCAGACCCACTGTAGTCCTGGTAGAGAGTATGGTATTGGTGGGCCATCAAATGTGCAGACCCACTGAAGTACTTGTAGAAATAATGGTACTGGTGGGCCATCAAAGATGCAAACCCACTGTAGTCCTTGTAGAGATGGCCAGCAGCCATCTGCTGTGACTATGCAGGTGCACAATCACCCTCAAAGAGTCTTGCAGACAAAATAGCAAGTCCGTAACCACCACTTTTGCACTCACAAAGTTTTTGGAATTGTCCTTAAAACCAGCAATGCTGTTATCCAGTCCCTTGCTGAATTTTTAACACACGTGCAAACACTACCAGTCCCTACTTCTCACATATTGTCCATATACTATGACCAACAGAAACGTGTGCAGTGAAATGTAACTTAATTTGAAGAACTGGTGTCTATACAATTATAAATTTACAACATGAAAATACAATTACAAAGGTACAAAATACATCATTAAAGAACATAACAATACAGATAACATTTGTA
Organism: Schistocerca nitens; assembly: GCF_023898315.1. Classification (NCBI taxonomy): domain Eukaryota; kingdom Metazoa; phylum Arthropoda; class Insecta; order Orthoptera; family Acrididae; genus Schistocerca; species Schistocerca nitens. Next base: position 524,229,904 of record NC_064616.1, on the reverse strand, counting down.
GTAATATGGGCTTTACAAAAGAATCGAAATAACATATACATCAGTGTTACAGGAATTATGACATAAGTACATACATAAAAGATCAGAATAATTATTGAAACATTGACTTCACACATGAGCATTAAAACAGAACAGAATTAATAATGTCTAACATCTTTACAAAGTAAATAACATATTATTAATGCAAATTATATTTGAGGATAACAGTATTCCTCATCATAGTTCATGTAGCTGAGTATTAGAAACATTCTACAACATAAGTCTTATCAGATAAACATGTTAAGACAGGAAGAACATAAATACACAAGGGTCCACAAACACTTTCTTTACTTCTCGGAGATCTCCCTTCGTTCTTCATTATTCCCAAAAGGTCCTATCTATACCTGCTTTCTGTACTTTTTTCATATAACTTCTCAATGCGTTTCTTCCAATTCATCGCAACTCATTCTCTTATATAGTCTACCCCCTCTTAAGCTAACTTAAATCTACTGAGCTCAGATGCTAAACTAAGGGGCGAGGCAATGCAGCAGCACAAAACAATTAACACAAACAGCAATGACAGAAAAATGCAGATTTGCAAAGGAAGCAGCATTACAGAAATTAGCAAAGCAATTGCAATATTACAACTAATATAAGGCAATGTGCAGCAAACAAGAAAAATAAATCTGGCTTAGCAGAGTAACACAAATTAAAATTCAGTAGCACTATGCCTGGCAAACAGCAGCAGAAAATGAAATAACTTATACCTAACCATGACATAGCTCAAGCAGAAGAAATAGTACACTAAAGATAACAATGCAGTTAAGGGAAATGTATAATCACATCTTAATGTCTAAGTAATTAAAGTGGTGCACCACAAGAAGTTATTCTACCAAAAAAGTTACCAAGTACTTGAAAATAAAATTATGAATGTAGTTCCTGTGAAGATAATTGTCTTTTTGTGCTCCCTCATTTTTTTGAAAAAATTATTATTTACTCGATCTGTAGACAGAAAATATTTATATTAGTACTTCTATAAACTTTTATTTTAACCAATGCTGCAGTGCCGCTAGAAACTAGATATTAAACAAAATGAGCAATCTCTCAACTAGAAAGACAATGGATGTAAAATGTTTCTCATCATTTCATTAGGCATTTTAGTAAATATCATAAATTAAGAGCTCCACAGTGTAATCATATGTTTTCAAGTTCGAGCGTGTCGTATTTGCGATGCTTTCTACGAAGGAATGTCAATAGCGAGGTTAACGGTCTCTTTTTTTCTCCGCCTAATGGCTTTTTCTCAAGGCGGCTGGCACACCTGTCCGCTCACAACGCATTACATCATGGTCACTTACCTTTCTTACCGAAATATTTACGACAGCAGTTTCCGCTCCAGTGACAGTCTCATATAAAAAATTCACAGGTCAAGCATTTGCGTTACAAATGCGTAGAAACAAAATTCTATAAATATAACAGTGCCCAAAAAATTTTCGCCGGCATTGTGATACATTCATGCAGGTACATACACTTCATAAACCTTAAAGTACGATCCTTGGTTTCCAACAACCTTTTTCACAAACCAGAGTCCCTAACCACTACTCATTATTCCTTACCTTATTCGTCGACACTTCTTCAATATTTTATGATAACAGATATGTAGCATACTCAAATAACTCATATAGCATCAGCTTATTGATCATAAACATACCGCAACAGCATAATACACATAGTCATCGTAATAATAGCATCATAACACCTCAGTCAAATCTCAAAAACGTCGTAACTTCCTCCAATAATTTCAAAACCTAAAAAAAATTCTCTGCTCATGTAAAAAGTGTCATCTGCCTGAAACGTACTTTAAAAATCGTGATCCCATTCCAAATATATCATTCAAAGCTCTCATAATATCACAATGGGTCCGAAAAAATATGAACAGTTCACCAAGTACAGACAAAATACAATTTCGTAAGTGTGAAGTTACCCAACTGTGTAATTGCGTAAACATGTGTCACTGATGTAGTAAAAAAAATGTTTATCTCTCAGTTAAATGACCAGATAGCTGTGTAATTTGTGTGTTAGAGAAATATGGTACCGATGTGTAAAGTTGTATAAGCAAATACCATATTAGCTAGGGCTCCTTGTGCTTGCCAAACACATGGTACACAAAGTAAGTGTGTACCCCCCTGAGGATTAATGTAATTATACCCTCAGGTGTTACAGATTATTGCAATGGAATGAAATGTATCACGGAAAACCTTTGTATCATTGTACTTCAAATATCTTAAAAAATAAATGTTTTAAGTACAAAATTAATCACTCAAATGCGTGTCCTGTAGCGCTAAACGTACGTCTTGCTGTAAGATAATTCTGTGGAACTGTCGTAGTTATCGTCCCCTGTAAGCAAAGTTCTGCTGAAGTCAATGTACTTACCTCATGATAAACAAAAGTGAAATGCTTTGCGTATAGGTATCTTAGTTATTACGCTTATTTCCGTAATGAAGAAAGTACTGTGCTGTGATGTATTGTTGTGCTACGGAAAAGGCAGTCTCATTGTAGCTATACCACAAAAGTTACTACTAAAACATGTTTTACTTTCCAGAATTATACAGAAAAACTGTGCAGATATAAAACAGAAACACCGCAAAAGCAACATTGTAAATTGTCACTCATTAGTAGCGTCGTGATAAAATCGTGTAGCTGTCACATAAACTAACCACTGTGTCATCTGGTATCTCACAGAAAGTACTTTAAATCCAGAATATATTTTCAAGTAAACCAAAATGTTGCATTAGAATCTCATTAGCAGTACCAGTATGTGTCCTACGTATATAAGCCTGATAGTCGTTACGTAATCGTGCAACTAACAAGCAAGAATGTACAAATACAACACTGTGTCGTCTGTTCACTATAACAATGCATTCGTAATTTCTGTTTAAAAATGTTCCCTAGGTTCTAGACTGGATATTTAACTTCAACATTGTTGCATGTTAACAGTTTCTCAGTGTGACAAGCATACTAGTAATGTAAAGTGAAAAGTTTTATGGCAAAGACAAAGTTAAACAGCAGATTATCATTCAATAAACGGTTTTACATGTGAAGTGTGGTGAAATCCTTTACTCTTCATAGTACTCAGAGTTTGAACTTGAATGCAATTGTCATGCGGTGTACGTCGGTAAAGAATACTGGAATTTTTCTCAAGGTTAGCGTCTACGTTATTTTTCTCTGAGCCAGCCGGCGCATGCGGCTGCCTGCGGTGCGAGTCATTATCTGTCCCTTTGTTGGCGTGCGTCGTTATTGGGATTAGGAGACCTAACTTCTACAAATTCGCCTTGCCGAGAGGGCCCAGCTCTGTTAGAATCCCGCCAGTTCTGATGAAATTCAGGTCTGTCGTTATGTCGGTAGTTTACGTAGTTTCTTTTCTCTCTGTCATGTGGTGGAGAATTTCTCCTGGAATCGTAACTGCACGGTGGACCGTTGCGTCTAAAGTTATTCTGTCTCCCGTGATAATAATTGTTTTGGTTCCCATATTGTCTGTTTCTCTGATTGTCTCTGTGATAGTCATTACCGCGGAGAGGTGATCTTTCCCTGTAGTTATTACTTCTCTACTAACGGTTGTCATACGGGTGGTGTCTGTTTTGGTCACGGTTTCTGTTGTGAGAATAGCCTTGTCGTGTCCAGTTATTACTTCTTTCATCGCGGAATTGCGACGGATGTGACCTGTAATTGTTGTGTTCCTGTTTTCGCGTTCCGCGATTGTCAGTGTCAATTTCTAATTCTTGTAAGAGTCCCTGGAATGCTTCAATGTCGTCTTTGCAACGTCCTGCCAAAATAATATGTCGTAAATGTTCAGGCAATTTGATTAAGCAAATGCGGATGAGTTCTGAGGGGCTGTATGGGTTTGAAAGATACTGATTCTTATGCAACATGTCTTCAAAATATTTGACAAGACTGGAATATTCAGATTGTTCAAAGTGTTTCATCATCATGATGCTATGTTTTACTCGGTCTTGTGTAGCTTGAGACCAATATGCTGAAAGGAAGGCATGGTAAAATTCTCCTTCACTGTGACAATCGTGAATGACCGATCGCATTCTTACAGCTGGTTCATTCTCTAAATAGCCACACATAAATTCTAATCTGTGTTCTAACGACCAGTTGGGAGGAAAACAATGAGAGAATTGATGGAGCCATGCTTGTGGATGAATGTCGTTGCCAGAATTCTGAAATGTTTTGAATTTACGTGTAGTAATGAACAGCTTATAGTCAAAGTCATCATGTCGGCGAGTAGCATATCGGTCATTGTTACGTCGTTTCGGCGGTTCCATTTCAAAATTCGGTGCACATTGCCAATTTCTTTCATAACTTCCGAAATGCCCTGTGTTATTATTTTGCGGCTTTTCCGTATTTCTAAGTCCCTCTTCCCGTGTTGGAGCGCGAGTGTCCTCTGAAAAACGTAATTCTTGTATTACCTGTGTCAGCTGATTTTGTACTTCCCGGATTTCTCTTTGGTGTTGCGTATTAATTTGATTCAGATTTTGTTTCAGTTTCCTAATTTGTTCGCTCTCTTCTGTGTCATTAAAGACTACCGGTTTTGTGTCATTCAGATTATCATCTACCTTCGTAGATAAATTATTTAGCTGATCCGAAAGTTCAACTACTTTCTCTGATAATGAACTAATTTCCTCCATGTGTCTTTCTGAACCTATTTTCAGAGTATCTACTGTGTCCTTTAAGTTTTCTTGAGTTTTTGCAAGTTGCATAACCGAATCGGTAGAGGCAACTGAGTCAATTTTAGTTTGCAGGGTCTCATGATTTTCATGAACAATAGTTTGCAGTTCTTTTATGGCTGCTTCGTGATTCTGTAATGCATTTTCATGCCGCGAAAAAATAGGTTGAAAATGCTCACAAATTTGTGTTTTTACGTCGTTACAGACTGGTTGACATTTCGATTCGATTTTATGTAACTCAGTAGTCAAATCTTCACGTGTTTGTTTAAGCGTGGTGTGAAGATTTTGTTCCATTGCCTCTAACTGGTGCTGTGTTTGTCTCTGGTGTTGTTCCATTGTGTCTAACTTTTGAAGATTTTGTTCCATTGTGTCTAACTGTTGCTGTGTTTGTCTCTGATTTTGTTTCATTTGTTTCTGATTTTGTTCAAGCGTTGTGTCTAACTTTTGTAGCCTTTGTCCCATTTGTTGCATTAACTGTAATAACAATGCACTGGTGTCTGAAACACGTTCCTCAGTGCTTTTCGGCAGTGAAGTTGCACCGGCAACATTCACATTTTGACAAGCAGAAAATGTGTCTTGACTTATTTGAGAAAACGGTGAGGACCCAAATCCTGAATCTACAGTATTTGCGAGATTGTTTCCTGTCATTTCGGAGTCCTGAGGCGAGCTGTTGCCGACCGATCGATCGATAATGCTTCCCTGTTCTCTAATTGTTTCACTGTCTACACCATTGTTTGCCGCCCGCTCCATTTCCCTATGCACAATTACCAAATTATTACTTTGAACATTAGTTAATACATTACTCTGCGCCGCTAACACACTGCTTTCGTCTTCACTGTCATTTCTCAGTTTACTTTGGAGCCTAGTATTACGTTTTTCACACGCCATAATTGTCACAATATTTCACACGATAACACAGAAAAGCACAATTTGAAGAGCAAAATAAAATAACATAGCAATGGAAATAATGTCTACTTAATTGCAAGCGCTGCTGCGAAATACTTGGTGCAAATCTACATGCATGTCACAACTGTTTTACTGTACAACAATGAAAAACTACAATTACAAAGGAAATTCTCTCTATGATTACGCGCTAGCAATAAACAAAAGCTACATTAATTACACAAACTACAACAAAAAATCAGAAGATTCCAGTGAGGTATCCTCGGCTAAGGGTCGACATATGAAACATCCCCTTTCTTAACAATCATACATGACTGTGCTTAAACTGACACACAATATTTTGTTAGCGCAACGCAATCTGACTTTCAATAATCCCTACAAAAGAATGGGCCCTGACTAAAATTAAACTATACCTTTCACAAATCACTTACCTCACAAAAATCTTCGCTACTCAAGCTACTGTAATAAAGCGAGCGCCACTACTGCCAGCTAAATGAAAGATTCAAACTACTGAAGGCACTAACTACTGATAGGGATAGTTAGCAAATGAAAGATATTAATAGAGAACAAACAATGTATTTACCTTAATATCATCATATATATATATATAGCAGTTCATGACAAATTTCAAAACTCCGCCATCTCTCTCCCCACATCCACCACTGCTGGCGGCTCACCTCCAACTGCGCAACGCTACGCGCTGTTCACATCCAGCTGCCGCTGCCCAACACTGCAATGGCAGACAACAATGCAAACTAGCCACCGACTGCACACAGGACAGCCAGTGATTTTCATACAGTGCGCTACGTAACGTTGCCAATAAGAAAACATAAACAGCCTACTTACAACTGTTTTTGATCCGAAATTATGGATTCTAGGCCATTCACACTTTGTGAAGGTTATCTTATTTTTTTCTTCAGAGTAATATACCGACCTTAATACAATTATCAGTACTCAGATACTTCTGTAGCCCTTCCTCCAGCCTCTAAATAATTTTAATAACCCTGCAGCTGGAACACCTGCTCCTATGGGGCCTGATGTTAATTGTCATGATGAAAGGCAGTTATAAAGGTAAGATCTCATTTATCTGTGAATTTATAGGAAGAAGTAGCCAAGGTGCAAGTATATTTAGATGAACAGTAGCCAGTCTTCCTGTCAATGATCACAAAGGGTGACTGCTTTACGAGATAATTCTTCACAAGGCTTCACAGGCCTGGACTTTCCCTAATACTTACCATGACAGAGCAAGTGCTACAAACATGATGACCATTACAGGATCCTACCATTGGTTTCACATAAGCAGCTCCCTCGTTGTAATGGGACGAGCCCTACATGCTGGCAACCACAACGCTGTTTCCCACTTACCCAGTCAACTCACAGTGGCAACCGTTACCATTTCGTCATTGCACTGCGAGAGAGAGAGAGAGATTTTCCCGATATGCCTCACAATGTAATGGCCATGAGGCAGAGGTTACGGGGACGAGCGGCGGACACGTTGCTGTCTCGCCATAGGGACCGAGAAAGGTTTGCATGTTGCTAATGAGACCATAGATATCTGCACAGCCGGTGTCATAGTGGACGCAGCAACCCCTGGCAAGGACAGTACTCACTATTTGCCAATCTGATAATGGTTAAGCAACGATATCGCCAGGGCACGTGACGGCACTTCTACCGAACGACGAAACCAGCATAAACCAGGCGAGTACTGTTTTGCAACAAGCCACTGCAAGTGACGCAGTATCAGCACTGTTTGCCCAATCGATGGCCGTTATGCAGCCATAAAACTAGAAGTTAGAGGTTGAACTGGATGCACTGAACGCTAGAGCAAAGGCAAAAGACAAGATGTTACCAGAAAAATTTAGTTTTGTATCCAGGGAGAAATTAGAGGCGCAGCACGCGAAAATAAAAAACTAGACCTGAAAATGCGATTGTAATAAGAGATGAAAGATTCGTTCACTGGCGCTCTTTGGCGCAAAGAAACAAGCTATCGGGCAGAATTCATGCTCAGGCTCTGGTTTTTCATGCAATGGAGGAGGCTTTAATTAACATTGATCAGTCCTTTTCAGGGATTAATGCACAATTTGTTGATGTAGCAGTTAGAGTAGATGCTCAGAGTTCTAACTGCCGGCCGCTGTGACCGAGCGGTTCTAGGCGCTTCAGTCTGGAACCACGCTGCTGCTACGGTCGCAGGTTTGAATCCTGCCTCGGGCATGGGATGTGTGTGATGTCCTTAGGTTAGTTATGTTTAAGTAGTTCTAAGTCTAGGAGACTGGGGGACTTGTGACCTCAGATGATAAGTCCCACAGTGCTTAGAGCCACTTGAACCTTCCTTTTCTTTTTCTTTTTCTTTTTCTTTTTAGAGTTATAACTTGGCGTCACCGTCGGATCACATGGGGGAAGTAGGTGAACAGATAAGGAAATAATGTTACTGAACAACTTGAGGGGAAGTTAGAAGCACTGAATAAGAAAATATCTGATAATTTAGACGCAGAATTATTGTGGACCGGCAGGTTTCAATACCTTGCTCAGTTACATCTATGTCGGAATGTGTAGCTCCGTTCCCATGGCAGTAGGAACTGCTGTGGACGGAGACCAGCTTGTGTTCAGGGCATGACCATCCAGTTGATTCTCCCTTCCACTGCACAGCTGACAGACTGCTAACTACATGGTTGGCAGCGGAAGCGAAAGGGGTTAATTATGTTTCCTTTTTCCCCAATTGATTCGAAGATAGTGTTCCGAACCCAAGTATTATTTTGCTCTGTCTCTGAAGGGGCTACAAGGAGTACTTCGGCATCGAACTCACATTCTCCTATTAGGGAAGAAACTTAACGCTTCCACATACGAGACAATCATCTACACTGCCATACTGCCGTAAACGACCCCACCATGTCTTGGGAGATGGGGTAAAATCATATGTCCATCAGGTTTAGTTTTTACAAAATTTGGTGTGTGGTTGCTGAGCGATATGAAACGGAACGAGCATGGTAGGATTGTGGTAGGGAAGGAGAACGATCGACTTCGCTTTATTTGGAGAATTTTAGGAAAGCGTCGTTTGTCTGCAAAGGAGATCGCATATAAGACGCTAGTGCGACCTTTTCTTAAGTAGGTTGTAGAAAATTTCCGATACCAGTCACAATAAAAGGTTATTTACACTCCTGGAAATGGAAAAAAGAACACATTGACACCGGTGTGTCAGACCCACCATACTTGCTCCGGACACTGCGAGAGGGCTGTACAAGCAATGATCACACGCACGGCACAGCGGACACACCAGGAACCGCGGTGTTGGCCGTCGAATGGCGCTAGCTGCGCAGCATTTGTGCACCGCCGCCGTCAGTGTCAGCCAGTTTGCCGTGGCATACGGAGCTCCATCGCAGTCTTTAACACTGGTAGCATGCCGCGACAGCGTGGACGTGAACCGTATGTGCAGTTGACGGACTTTGAGCGAGGGCGTATAGTGGGCATGCGGGAGGCCGGGTGGACGTACCGCCGAATTGCTCAACACGTGGGGCGTGAGGTCTCCACAGTACATCGATGTTGTCGCCAGTGGTCGGCGGAAGGTGCACGTGCCCGCCGACCTGGGACCGGACCGCAGCGACGCACGGATGCACGCCAAGACCGTAGGATCCTACGCAGTGCCGTAGGGGACCGCACCGCCACTTCCCAGCAAATTAGGGACACTGTTGCTCCTGGGGTATCGGCGAGGACCATTCGCAACCGTCTCCATGAAGCTGGGCTACGGTCCCGCACACCGTTAGGCCGTCTTCCGCTCACGCCCCAACATCGTGCAGCCCGCCTCCAGTGGTGTCGCGACAGGCGTGAATGGAGGGACGAATGGAGACGTGTCGTCTTCAGCGATGAGAGTCGCTTCTGCCTCGGTGCCAATGATGGTCGTATGCGTGTTTGGCGCCGTGCAGGTGAGCGCCACAATCAGGACTGCATACGACCGAGGCACACAGGGCCAACACCCGGCATCATGGTGTGGGGAGCGACCTCCTACACTGGCCGTACACCACTGGTGATCGTCGAGGGGACACTGAATAGTGCACGGTACATCCAAACCGTCATGGAACCCATCGTTCTACCATTCCTAGACCGGCAAGGGAACTTGCTGTTCCAACAGGACAATGCACGTCCGCATGTATCCCGTGCCACCCAACGTGCTCTAGAAGGTGTAAGTCAACTACCCTGGCCAGCAAGATCTCCGGATCTGTCCCCCATTGAGCATGTTTGGGACTGGATGAAGCGTCGTCTCACGCGGTCTGCACGTCCAGCACGAACGATGGTCCAACTGAGGCGCCAGGTGGAAATAGCATGGCAAGCCGTTCCACAGGACTACATCCAGCATCTCTACGATCGTCTCCATGGGAGAATAGCAGCCTGCATTGCTGCGAAAGGTGGATATACACTGTACTAGTGCCGAAATTGTGCATGCTCTGTTGCCTGTGTCTATGTGCCTGTGGTTCTGCCAGTGTGATCATGTGATGTATCTGACCCCAGGAATGTGTCAATAAAGTTTCCCCTTCCTGGGACAATGAATTCACGGTGTTCTTATTTCAATTTCCAGGAGTGTATTTGTCACACGATCGATTTCGGTCTTGCGCCCATCCTCAGGTGTTTATACATTCATGTACATGCTTATATTGCTAGAGATCACTGTATAAATACAAAAATATTATTTGCTGGTGACTAAACAGATACAAGTGGGACAATTGTAAGTGGCAAGGTAGCATTTGTCGAAAATATATCTGTACTTACATAAAGATGAAGCACCATTAATATAGTTACGCTGTGGTAACAGTTCTTCCACTTAGTTGCACACTTATCATTTTCACGTCTAGGCAGAAACTGAAATGTTCGCCAACACGGGTTGGGACAACTAAACCACTTAGTCAGATTACTCCTGCTGGCTGCGTCTCACGATCGAAAATGGTAGGACAGTTGTCCGAAGTATCTACTAACTACACTTGCTAAAGAAAGTTAACATATCGAGAAAGCTTCTCGAGTTCCCCAGGCAGTGAAGGCATGTTTCGGAAAGCAGTTTTTTTTGTGAAAACAAGTAGAAAAGGTACACTGAGTTTTCTGCGTACTACAAAAACGACACCGTGCTCATGGAGACAGCCACGCAGCTTACAAACGCTGGGGAAAGGCCTCAGGTAAAGCAGACACGGTCTAGCCAGCAAGTTGTCCCTATTCATAGTATAGTGGGAAGTCTCCATGCAGGCAGAAGAGGAGCGTATTTCTTGGTTGCCATGCAAGACGTCTTTACCAAGCATATGGAGTTTTATTTCGTTTCAATGGCTGTGGACACAGTGTTTGTAAGATTCAGAAGGTATTACACCACAGAAAATGGCAACCCCAAGCAAATCTTTTTGGACAATGGTCCACAATTTACGTCCTGAGTTGGGATCTTTGAGATGAAACAGTGGAATATCACTCCATACTGGATGAGTGTTTACTATGCTGTAGCCAGTCACATAGAGAGATATTTCAGAGAATTTGGAAAGCTGACATGACTGCACTGTTGTGAAAAGCACATGTGGTGAGCTGAAAATGGCTCTGAGCACTATGGGACTTAACACCTGAGGCCATCAGTGCCCTAGAACTTAGAACTACTTAAACCTAACTAACCTAAGGACATCACACACATCCATGCCCGAGGTAGGATTCCGCAGGTCGTAGCGGTATCGCGGTTCCAGACTGAAGCGCCTAGAACCGCTCGGCCACTCCGGCCGGCAAGGTGGGCTGAGTACATCCCACAGTTTGGGAATATAATCAACAGTCCAATCCATGATATCATAGCGTATCACCGTCTGAGTTAATATCACGAAAACCCATAGTCACACCCATTAGAGATGCAGCTAAGTTACCCCCACCCCACGATGCCCCATTATGCCTCCTTTTTGAGGGCCCTTGCCATGTAGAAAAAGTAATAGGCAATCATTCGTGCCTAGTAGTAGACGCAGACACCGGCTTGGAAGAAAGTATTCAAAAAATTAGTAGTCTAAATGCATTAATGGATATGCTTCTTGGTACATTCCTCCCATCAACCTTGAAACTGAAAGTTCGCCAGGTGGGGTAGCCGTGCGGTCTGAGGCCTCTCGTCACGGTTCGCGCGGCTCCCCCCGTCGGAGGTTCGAGTCCTCCCTCGGGCATGGTGTGTGTGTTGTCCTTAACGTAAGTTGGTTTAAATTACGTTAAGTAGTACGTAAGCCCAGGGACCAATGACCTCCGCAGTTTGGTCCCATAGTCCTTACCACAAATTTCCAGTTTCCAACTAAGAGTTATCTTTTTCCTGAAGTTGTTGTTCTAATGACATCTTTGGTGTGTGAAGTTATAAGTTTTTTCATTTGTTGTTTATTGTCAACACAAGGACAGGGCGAATTAGGTACATTTAAGTTAAAATTACGGTGTGTCTACGGCACGCAGAGAGGGTCCTGGAGGTAATAGGTTGGAGATTTCTTCTGTTAGTTGAGATTTGACTGCGAAAGGAGCTGGAGGTACGAACAGTTGTCCTCTAGAGGGCGTGGTTTGGCGAAGATGAAAACGACATGAGGCTGCTCTCCTTGCAGCAGATTCCACTTCTCATGTACCTTCCAATGCATTGGGGTACACACCCCTATTCTGTGGCAGATCAGATCGGAGGATAGGTCTGTGATACTGTGTGTCATCTCAGTGAATACACGGCTTATACATGCCTCAATACTGAGAGCAGTAAACACCAGCGCAGGCAATAGAAAAAACAACCACAAAAATCTGTAACTTAGAGAGAACTAGTTAGCCCTAACAGGCTAGAAATTGGAAGATAAAAGAGAGAATCGAGTTGATATGAAACAATCAGTAATGTCTACTTTGGTATGAATCTCGTGCTATGTAATGTCCTGTATCATAGTGGAAAAAAGAGTCAAAATCCTCGATGTAGGTTAGTGACAACCCAAAACTATCAAAAGACTAGGTTTGGTGCTTAGGAGCTTCGTAAAGGTGGAACTGAAAAAAAATTATTGCTAAGAAACGTGTAATAAAAATGGAGGTGAGAAAAATTATTGCTGATGAACGTGTAATAAAAACAAGAAGTTAAAGGGTAAGTGTATTTATTTTGCTTATTGGTATATGAAGTGTCATGTGTGTTAGTTTTAAGATAATACTCGCCTCTAAATGTTGATAGATGACGTGTTATTTGTGTTAGTCTTACGACCTGCAATTGTTCCTAAGTGTCTGGGTGACTTGATACCCAGGAAAACACGTTAATTAATTTGTAGCGTTTAAGAAACGGAGATACTTCAAATGATAAGAGGCAACAACCGCTTTCAACAAACTCCAGACATTAAGAAAGAAAGAGAGATATAGGGAGAGAGAGAGAGAGCCAGGGCACGACTGAGTGAGCATTGACAAAATTATTTTAGCACACCGAGTAACAGCACACAATATAAAGTGAAATTAAACTCTGAACACAGAGACGGTAAACCGAAGCGTTACTCGACACGACAGCAGCTGTGTACTGTGGATCGGTCTTCCCACAGTGCCTGGTACTGACATGAAACGCTCTGACACTTCGGGTAATTGTTCCGTCACTGCAAGACAGGGTGTGGTTGCCACCCCGACAGCCAAGCGAGCGCGGCCAGCTGTCCTGGACAGACAGTCGCGGCCTTGTCATATCACCTGTCTGCGCGCCACACAGCCACGCTGGCACCCGCTGCTAAGCTCCAGGTACCTATTACCTTAACGCCTCCAACCAGTTTAGGCGACACGTTGATCCTGTCAGTAAACATTGGGCACCCAGCTGGTTCCTACCCCACCCACTCTCCTGTCTCGGTGTGTGTAGTTAGGAGAAAAGTCATGCCAGAAATAGGAAGTATTGTAAGTCCTCAGATTAATAATTTCTTCATTTCCACTGCAAAGATTCAGTGTACGATCATCATCAGTCACGTCAGTAAACTGGGAGAAAAGTTTTATAAGGAATGCCTAGACACGCTGCTGTGTGACACTAATTTTTATTATTTGCTTTTCACTGCAGATCTGATTCAGCTAAATTGCTGTTATTTGAGTGAGCTGCGGTACAATGCGGATGACATTAATTTCATTCTACATTTATACGTCATAGTAGAACACTGAGCGTCGATTATTACTTATGTATAAGTCTAGAGGGACTGACATACGGATAACATGATTGTCAACTGTATTTTGACTGTCGTTCTACATTTGTTACATTAAGGTGGTGATTTATTTGTTTTGACAGTAGTCTTACAGTTTCGCAGGTACGGTGCCAAACGTTTACAAAGTATAAACACTCCTACACAGCTGATATATACATTAATTGGTTGTTTGTATATCTATAGTTGCTGTTCGTAGTAGTCTATATTTGTAGCGATCGTAGGTCCTATTAACTTATAGGTATTTATTGGGAAGGCGTTTCTTATTTGACATTTATGGTTTTATAAACTTCTGTTTTCGATAATTTTTCCTAAATTGTGGTCTTCTCGTATGTACTATTTTCGACACTTTTTCATAAATGATGACATTCTTGTGCATTTTATTTTCGACAATTTTTCGTAAATTATGAAATTTTTGTATGTTCTCTTTTTGATCATTTCTCTTAAATTATGACATTCTCGTATGCGGAAAATAGAAGTTAACAAAAGCACACACATTAAATAAAAATGCCTACTCAATAAACACCTATAAATTAATAGCACTTACGATCGCTATAAACATAGACTACGACGAACATACAGAAACCATATATACACGAGCAACCAAATAATGTTATTTATCATCTGCATAACAGTGCCTGTACTTTGTAAAGATATGACATCGTAACTGCAAACTGTCACACTACTGGCCGAGCGGTTCTAGGCGCTACAGTCTGGAACCGCGCGACCGCTACGGTCGCAGGTTCGAATCCTGCCTCGGGCATGGATATGTGTGATGTCCTTAGGTTAGTTAGGTTTGAGTAGTTCTAAGTTCTAGGGGACTGATGACCTGAGAAGTTAAGTCCCATAGTGCCCAGAGCCATTTGAACCATTTTTTTTGTCACACTACTGTCATAACAAATTAGTTACGATGTTTATGCAACAAATATAGAACGACAGTCAAAATAAAATTGCCATCGATGTTATATGTATGTCGGTCCATCTAGACAATAGACAGGGTGTACATAAAGTTCGGGAACACTTTCAATTATTTATTGCACAAGAACTAAACATTGTACCGATTTCCAGAATGAGATTTTCACTCTGCAGCGGAGTGTGCGCTGATATGAAACTTCCTGCCAGATTAAAACTGTGTGCCCGACCGAGACTCGAACTCGGGACCTTTGCCTTTCGCGGGCAGGTGCTCTACCATCTGAGCTACCGAAGCACGACTGACGCCCGGTACTCACAGCTTTACTTCTGCCAGTACCTCGTCTCCTACCTTCCAAACTTTACAGAAGCTCTCCTGCGAACCTTGCAAGGTTTATATGTTAGTACATGCATAGAACTACGCTTTTTCAGTAAAAATCTTTTCATGTAACCTATCACCAATTTAACTGGTATCAGCAACTTAGCAATCACTCATTTACTTTATCTTGCAGTGTCACCGAAAGGAAATAAAATCTATCCGCATCTATAGCTCTAGTGCAATGCTATAGGCGGCAAAAATGATTCAGCAGAATCATAATAGCGTTTACAAGGCTGCATAAGAGAATGGAGTGAGTTGGAGCTCTTTAAAAAGATTCCTGACAGAAAATAAAGATGGTGATGGGGCAGTGTGTTTGAAGAAATTAGGTGGCCAATAGCTTAGCAGTCTGGATTACAACAGAAATTATTTTAGTACATAATTACAATGCAAGAAATGAGATTTCGACTTAGAGCCCAACAAGCGAGGATAGTTGCATATGACGTGGCAGCTTCAACTCATCGGGATAATGTTTTAGTATTGAAAAGAAAATTAAAAGCAAGAAATGGTGGTTCTGTTATAAATGTCGATATTGAGAGAGCCGGAGAATTTATCTACAAACCGGGTTTCCATGGCTAATCCTATTATGATCGACGAGAAAGTTTCAGATGCCATAAAAACTAGGCTTCTTTCTTCTAAGCAAGTTGGACGACCATTTGTGGAATGTCTACGAAACTCAGTTTATTTTTACCCTCGAGCCTAATAGTGTTATCACGGAGATTGGAAAGAAGTTCGTATATAGGAGTACCTGCGCAGAACGGGGAGACACTTTGACTTTGGTGGACCGTGTTTGTGCTAGTAGTAGATACCTCCATTTCAAATTTTCTAAGGTACTCGGTGGAATGAAGATTACAAAAGCAACTGTCTACAGAACACCCAAGTTCATCTGTCTGGAAAGGGGACAATTGCTAGGGAACTTATTTTTATAAAAATTATTTTTTTTACAAATATGTAATATTTGTTAACCTTGTTGGTTCAATATGTTCCAAATGACCAAATTTGCTACTCTTATCACCAGGTTAGGTACTATAGTTGTGTTTTTATTTAAAAATCCCGAGCTCCACCAAAATGGATACTAATGCTATGAAAATGATTCTGTTATATCGTACACATATAAACGTAAGTCGCTTAAACATTTTCCGAAGAAATGTATAGCTAATCAGGAAATTATTTATAGAATCACTGGTTTTATCACAAAATTAGATACCTTTACACCGCGTGAAATATTTTAGTAATTCAGAATCCAAATATAGATTCTGACTGACAGAGAGGGGACGAGCATAGCATGGACATTTAATGAGCTGATAAATATGATAGGCTATTTGCAGCCTGATAATTTTCTAGACAATTATTAAGCGACCGATGGCTTCCCAGTACAGAAAACTAATGGGGGAGAGGCCCACATAAGTGTCAGTCTCCTAGAAGCCGAATTTGTATCGTAATCCTAAGATAGCGGATCTGTTGAAATAATTTATCTTAGCCATGACACCCTAATTGGATCAGCGTTTCGCCGGTGGGAGACGCTGGTTATAGCGGGAGGATCTATATGGCTCATCAGAATAGCCAACGTGAAAGCTCTAGGGGTCGCCCAAGGTATTCGTCTGACCCGACGCAGAAGGAAATTGCTGCTTTCCAAGTCAGCTTTGAAATACAGCACGACTTTTCCTCCATTGTTGGAACGTTAGTGTGTCTTACTTCTGTAACTCTTGCAGCAAATTTCCGTGGATAGGTTTCTGGGGTTATTTGTACTCCATAATTGTGGATTCTAGGCCATTCCCACCTTTTTGGAGACTGTCTCATTTTGTTTTTGAAAGTAATATACTAATCTTAATTCAATATGGAGCACTCAGTTACTTCTGTAGCCCTTCGCCCTGTCATTAAATTATTTTAATAACGCTGCAGCTGAAATATCTGTTTTAGTTTGTGAGGTCTAGTACTAACGGTCAAGGTGACAGCCAGTTTTATGGGTAAGGTCACTGTGCGGCTGGTCCCGGCGGAGGTTCGAGTCCTCCCTCGGTCATGGGTGTGTGTGTTTGTCCTTAGGATAATTTCGGTTAAGTAGTGTGTAAGCTTAGGGACTGATGACCTTAGCAGTTAAGTCCCATAAGGTTTCACACACATTTTATGGGTAAGGTCTCAGTTATCTGTGAAATTACAGGAAGGAGTAGCCGAGCTGCAAGTACATTTCTCTTAGTGAAACCCGTCACGAAAAGTGTCGGCCTTGCGATATAATTTTTCCCTAGACAGCACAAGAGCTAAATTTTCAGCGCTTTGTACCCCATCGGCATGGTGCAAATATGAAAGTTCCTAAAGCACAATTCGATCAATCAAAATTATTTCAAGTACAGGGAAGAGTATTTGCCAGACATAAAAGGAAAAATTCACCCAATCAGCATTAATTAAGGTGTATTAGCTCTGATTGTAAAGCTCCACTTCCCACTCGGTATTACACAGTAAACGCATACAATGTATAAAATGCGAGAGGTGTATTGATTTAATTGAATGTCACAGTTCATTAACAGCTTCCGTTGTGAAATATGTGTCCATTGCGTCGGGATGAAAGCAGAAACAATCCTTCGTCATCGATACGCGACGCAGAGTTAGAGTCCACTGTTGCACTCATTGCGATAATTACGTGTCACAATGGGACGTGAAATATACTGTTTCAGATATCGGAACCCGTGACTGACGTAGAGTCCTCATATTTACTGAACTAGCAGCTCTTGGTCAATCAAGTCACCAGTGACACGCATATGGACTGACACAGTGGAATATTAAGCAAAAAAAAAAAAACTGTGCCAACGACTCAAATATCGTATACTATGACACGTAACTCTCCCAGTACTGTCTGCGCTCTGATGTGCTTTTTGCCTTTTATAGGATATTACTCTCCACGGAAGATGGTTAAAGTATATCACTATGCTTTACTCATTCCAAAATAAGATAAAAACTGTACCACACTACAACTTTTCCCTTCTAAAAGCATGCCACAAAGTTTCGTTTTACGCTGATAGTTTGTTACACTCTGTTGCGTATTGGCACAGCTTCCTCAATTACATAGTAGAAACAGGTACTGAAATTTAATTCTTCAAGCTTTCCCGGCGAGACGTTGTCATGCTGATTAATCGGGTTTCTGCCGATTATAATGGCGCAGCCACCTACCTCACTGCTCTACACCTTACGAAGATGCTCTTGCCATATGTGGGGAAGTGTGCCCATCACATTCGCTACTCAGAGGATTTCCTACAACGCCTCAGGCAGCTACAGATCTCGGACTCTGACATTCTGGTCAGTTTCGACGTGGTCTCCATGTTCACCCGCGTGCCACTGAATGATTCACTTGAGCTCATTGGAGAAAAGTTCGACGTTGCGCTCCTGGACCTATTCAGACACATACTGACTTCGACGTACTTCCTGTATGGGGGTCAATTCTACGAGCAAACGGAAGCGGTAGCAATGGGCAGCCCGCTCTCACCGGTGGTGGGCAATCTCTTTATGGAAAGATGTGAAGAAGACGCACTTACATCGGCTCTAGATCAACGGAAGTCCTTTTTTAGATACGTGGATGACACTTTTGTCATATGGCCCCATGGGAGAGAAAACCTCGATGTTTTCTTAGACAACCTAAACTCAAGCCACCCTAACATTAAATTCACCATGGAAATGGAGAAGGAAGGACTACTCCCTTTCCTAGATGTACTAGTTAGGAGGAAGGGAGATGGTACCTTCAGTCACGGTATGTACCGAAAACCCGCTCACACCGACTTGTACCAGCAGGTCAGCAGTTGCCACAACCGGCATAGAAAAACGGTGTATTCAGAACACTGGTTCACCGGGCACGAACTGTGTCAGGTCCGGATAATTTGGCGACGGAGATAAAACATCTACAATCCGTGTTCTACAAAAATGGGTACTCGTCTTGAGAACTTCAAAAGGCGCTGCGCCCTGTTGCCCCATGAGAGGTTCCTGAAGAGATACAAGAAGAAATGCAAAAGGTTGCACATTTGCCAGATGTTGGGCCGATATCTGCCAAAACCAGCTGAATTCTCTGCAAACATAACATTAAAAGCGTGTTCCATCCACCCACCAAGATTAAGGCTCTGCTAGGGAGTGAGAAGGATGACTTGCGGGTACAAAAATCGGGCGTTTACCACGTACCATGTGAATGTGGTATGGCATACATCGGCCAGACGACCAGGACCGTTGACATCAGGTGCAAAGAGCACCAAAGGCACAAAAGGCCAAAGGTTGCACATTTGCCATATGTTGGGCCGATATATGCCAAGTCAGAGATTGCCGAACATTGTTTAGAACTCAATCATTCTATGAAGTGTAATGATGCCAAGATTTTAACACGAACATCGAGATACTGGGACAGCGTCATCAAAGAATCAATTGAGATTAAGGTTGTGGAGAATCTCATTAAGACCCGATCTTCTGAAGACGCAACGTAGAAAATATCCAGACCGCAAGGGACGCAAGTATAAGGATGGAATCAGAGATGACAGCCCAGTGCATGTAACTAAGGACGTACGTGAAATGGCACCTCAGACAATAGACAAAGTATCTGAGGACGCTCTTCCGGGTCTCGAGCGACGATCTGAACACGATCGACGTAAAACTGACGCTCGGCCGCTCCTGGGGGGCAAGAACTTCGGACGGAACGCCTAACACGACAGAGCACGGTAACAGAACGTCCTAATTCACAGAAGGACTCAAATGACGGCAATCGGAAGATAAAACGTCTAGCACAGCTTGGACGCAATTCAGAACTTATTTCAGCTATACTGACAACTGATAATAACCACAAAGTACGCGCACAGCGTTCGGGACAGCCGTGGCTGGAAGAAAATGCTACAGCCGCTGCTATTGGTCGGCGCACACCATGGACAGAGCGCCAGACGTGGCGCGGACCGCAGAGGGAACGCTTAGCACAACGTAGGCATAAATACTGGACTCGTTCCACACTGTAATCAGTTTCAGACGGCACCTGAAGAAGACTGCGAGTCACGCAGTTGAAATATCGTGCAGGAAAGACGCGAAGAACCGGCAGAAACCCGATTAATCAACACGAGGTGCTGAAAAATGGCTCTGGGCACTATGGGACTCAACTTCTAAGGTCATCAGTCCCCTAGAACTTAGAACTACTTAAACCTAACCAACCGAAGGACATCACACACATCCATGCCCGATGCAGGATTCGAACCTGCGACCGTAGCGGTCGCTCGAGGTGCTGAAATATTTCTATTGCACGCTTAAGATGAAGGGCGATGAATCTGTCACACTTTTGACCTTATTCGAGGAATAAACGTAAAATTTAGAATGATAAGTAACCAAGATAGCTAAAAGTAAACTTCAGACTACAGTTTTGACAGAAAAACGATATATTTGGGAAGTTTTTGGCATGAAATTATCGCTTACAGCAGCCTTAAATGTTCCGAAAAGCAGCAGTATCTCGACATTCATGAAAGTACAGATCCATTACATTTATTTTAATTTCTTTATTTTAGTGGGAAGATGCAGGTCATACACCAAAAATTTCTTATGCAGGTGACTTATCACGTCGCACCATATACAGCTAGGACTCCTGCAGGCCCAGGCTAGCTCGTAGCTAGGAGTAACAAGCAATTCATCACACAAAAGACCCACCTCAGCTTCCTTTGATGGTTTACAAAATCTTTCGTTGAAGAATCACAGATATCAACCTAAAAAGGAAAAGGAACTTATCTAGAATTCATGATAAGCTTTTAATGAAATAAAATATGGTGCAGCAATAAAAGAACAAATAAGTCTTTTATACCGATTTATCTTTTTGTCTATTTTTGAAAAATGGAATATCAAAATGCTTAAGAAATTATTGGTAAGGTTCTGAAGCCCTAGAAGGCTGTGAAAATATATTTCCTGTAGCCACTGGAACTTGTATAACTCACTTGTCTCGTCATGCTGATGTTATGAGCATGAAAGGTGCTCGATGACTCAGCAACACTGCTTTAATTATTTCAATTATCCTTGCCTTTAATAGCTTGCGCGCTGCGTTGTAATTCATGTGCACCGTTCTAGATTAACACGAAACAAGTGCAATTTTTTACATGAATGACGACGATCTGATAACCGTTTAATTGCTAATAACGCGTATTGATTTAGCGGAGAGCATGTCGCTATTCCACGAACGTGAGGAAATGTTAAAGGTCATCTGATGTACGGCTTACGCTGTCTAACCACATTTGATATGGTACATTAATAAAACTTAGCAAATTACATGTTGTCTGATATGCACGAATCGAACGCACGAAGCACTAGTGATTCTGTGCAAGCAAAATTGACTGAACAGGCAATGTGATATCAGAATTTTTTATCTTCTTTTTTTTTGTCTGCAGCTCGTGGTCGTGCGGTAGCGTTCTCGCTTCCGACGCCCGGGTTCCCGGGTTCGATTCACGGCGGGGTCAGGGATTTTCTCTGCCTCGTGATGACTGGGTGTTGTGTGATGTCCTTAGGTTATTGATTGGCGACTCCATGTTGTCTTGTGCACTACGACCAGATAACAGGTATACTTGAAAAAAGAGACAGCATTTGTCGTATATTTTTTACTATTGCAAAATCGATTTTCTGTCACTGAGTGACCATCTTCAGTGCTATATTGTATAACTTAAATTGGGATTCACTGTTGTCACTCAGCTTACGGCAATCATTTAAGATTCCGTTTTTACCTTAAAGTGAACAAGTATCACTATTAGATCTTTTATTACAATCATTAATTCTTGACAGACGACAAAACGTATGTTTGCCTTGGGTACACGTGGAACATAACTCATGTAATTGTTCAGTATGAAACCACTCCTCGATCGAAGGGTAGAAAACTCGTTTAGTGTTATGAATTTTTATTTCCGATTTAACATCTATAACGGTCCCTCTAAATGTCACCCTGTGGATTCGGTATCTTCCAAATGTTTTCTACCAGCTTAGTTCAGACGAATTTCATGTTATGTGTGAAATGCTGTCCATGGATCCGAGATTCATATTCCTGTATCATGAGTGCACAGGTATAATTAGCAAATAAACGTTATCGTGCAAACGAGTGAGAAAAGAGAAAGATGCTCGAGTATATCATATCAACAGCGAAGTCGTTAAAGCAGAACACTACCCCCTATTTGGGAAATGGTAGTGTTATTTACGGAGTGATTCAGCAGGTACAAAGTGTTCTATGTAGAATATAAACGCAGCAATAAGGCTACTGCTTTTATCGCTGATATATCTCATTTGGAGAATTGAACTTGCGTAACGAAATTAGAAGCCCATTTGTTTATAGTTATCATTTTAAATAAGGACACTGCTAAAATGTTAAGAAATATAATTGTAGACTAAAGATAAAATTCAGTAAATTTTTAGTAGTGTGTAAAACCCTGACTCGTGGTTCTAGAAACCACTAGAGAACTATTTTTCCTATAATTTGAGATACGCACG
Source organism: Schistocerca nitens (assembly GCF_023898315.1). Classification (NCBI taxonomy): domain Eukaryota; kingdom Metazoa; phylum Arthropoda; class Insecta; order Orthoptera; family Acrididae; genus Schistocerca; species Schistocerca nitens. The sequence continues at coordinate 524,207,399 of NC_064616.1, read as the reverse complement.
AAATAAAAATCACGTAAAACAAAATTTCATTTTCACAGTTTATGTAACTGAAACCTGCTTGAGTGGAAATGATTGCCTGAATTAACTGATAAGCTCACCCATTGATTAAATAACGCGGAAGCGGTGAAACTGTGTTCAAATAGCCCTCGCTGTCTGAATTTTTAACGAAGAGAAAGAGTGTACATTAAGCTAGACTGAAACCGGCGGCTTTCATGGCGGATAAAACGCTTACTATTTCGTAAAGGCAATATCAGATTGACAATATTAGAAACAGACAAGAGTAAACCATAGAACGGACTGAAAAAGAACATAAAATAGTGGTATGGGATGAATTCTTCAAATGTATATGTTTATAAGCTGCTGGCCCTTAAAACTGCAGCACGAGGGTGTCCTTATTATGCATATACAGTATAGTACGAAGAATTTATGATTACTTGTTTAGATGATTTGTGGGTGTAGAGGGAGCGAAATTTAGTATACAGAAGCGATACCTCTGGCAGCAACAACGGCTCTGTCCTGGAGGGGAATCGAGTCAAACTGAGCTTGGATGACAGATACGCGTACGTCATTACATTCTGATTCAACTCCGTACCAGAGTTCATCAGTTCTAGTGACAGGCAAGCAGTGACGCACCAACCACTAGACAACCCATGACAAGATGTTTGCAATGGATGTGAGACCATGAGAACGTGATGGCGAGGGCGAAAGTCGAACACCCACTGTATCGAGAGAGGCCAGTACAGCACGGGCAGTATGCAGTCTTGGGTTATCTTCTTGAACTGTAACATAACGGGGGTCTCACACCAAGGGCACAGCCACTGGCCTTAAGACATCCGAAATGTAACGACTGCTGTCCAAATTACCGGTTATGAGAACAGATCCTGTTGAGTATGCAAGGACACCGCACACAAAAAAAAATGGCTCTGAGCACTATGGGACTCAATCTCTGAGGTCATTAGTCCCCTAGAACTTAGAACTAGTTAAACCTAACTAACCTAAGGACATCACAAACATCCATGCCCGAGGCAGGATTCGAACCTGCGACCGTAGCGATCTTACACCGCACACAATCACGCCGTATTCTGGGCCCTTATGACGATGAGGAGTTCAGTTTCTGTCCGTACTGATACTATACGCAGAACCGGAAATTGTCAAAATAATGGACGTGGTGTGATACTCGTGTTTACTGTTGTATGCGCACAACTGTCAGGGCGCCTCTCTAAATCGGAACTTTATTTCTATGTACTTGTTTGGGCTGTATTCCGTCTCTGGGGACGCAACACCGGGGCGGAACGGAACGGCAGCTGGGTACTTGGAGACTGCACGGTCTGCCCGAAGGAGGGCAGTGGCAACAGTCTGCAGTGGATCCAGGATGGGCCACGTTCGCTTCCCACCTGGCGCACTGGGGTCCGGGCGAGGCGTACGCAGCGGGAGGCGCAGCAGCGCTGGAGTAGCACTGGAAACGGCAGAGGGTGTTGCCAACCGGCAAGTGCCATTAGCGGCAAGTTGCGGCACAGCATCCAAGAGGGCGTGGGGTCGAGTCCGGTCCTGTCCTGGGAACAGCAGTGGCCGAGGGCCATGGGTGACCAGTACAACCACCTTCGTCCCATGGTCGGACTGAGCAGGCCAAACGGGGTGGAGGACGGCGAGGACAGGGGACTGCAGCAGTCTCCGAAATAGCAGGCAGCAGCGGCGCGGCGCCAGCCGCTAGGCCTCGGCAGGCGGCGACCGGGAGAGCGGCGGCTGACTTACAGCTGCGAGCGGCCTTGTTGACACCAGCAGCGGTGTCGGCATAGCGTCGGCATACCAGTAGTTGCTGAGCCGCCTGGACTCGCGGGACAGCGCGCGAGCGGCACACCGACGCTCCGCTGCACTCTCAAAAGCACTGTAAATTATGAGAATAAAGTAATACCACCAAATACCGCTGTATCACTCTGCACTGCCCCTTGACGCTCTTGAACTTGCTCGACCTCCTGACGAAAGACGGCGGGGGGTCCCGGCTTCAGTTCGGCCATCTGGAGTCCCGGGTTCGACCATCGCGACAACCCCGCAACACTAGCTAGCTAGCGAAAGATTCCTGCGAGATGAATGTCAGGTAACAGACGTCTAACGGTGAGACCACGAATGTACAAAAAATATAATAGTTGTAGTTTATTTCACAGCTATAACAGTTAAAATTACCTGAACGAATAAACATGCACAAAAATGACTAGAGTCACTAGAAAGAATTGAACAAAGTTATTAATAACTTGTCCTGTATCTGTAATAGGGTCCTGAGCTCGTGGTCTAGTGGCTAGCATTGCTGTCTCTGGATAACGGGGTCCCAGTTCGACTGTCAGCCGAGAAGGGGATTTGCTCTGGCTGGGGACTGGGTGTTGTGTTGTCCTCATCATTTCGTCATCATCATCATCATCATCATCATCATCATCATCATCATCATCATTAGTGGCAATGGCTAAATTGGACTGAGTAAGGAAATGGGACTGTGTGAAAAATTGGGATTTTGTATGGGCACTGATGAGTGCACAGTTGAGCGCCCAACAAAAACCTCATCATTATCATGTGTAATGGGCTAGTAAGGTGCTGGAAGGTGCGGCCTAATCACGGTAATTATAGTTGTTGAATACCTAAAAGGCTTTTGCGGCTATAACATCTGTGTTATCAGACAGTGATGGAGCAGTGCTATTGGATGATGTCATAATTGCTTTAAACACATAAAGTTTGTCGAGAAAGTTCGGAGACTGATTTTATTCCTGGCTTAGTAGCGACATCAGCGCAGTAACTACTGTGGCATCATGAACTAACAACTGTAAACATCAGAGGTGCCAGTGTTTGCAGTCTTCAGCTATTTATTAAGCTTTTGTTGCAGCATTTACCCTTTTCCATTGACTGCTTGATTCTCTGGGTGTGTTTATAGTTACTACTCAGGTTAAGTGGGCCTTCTGGGGACGTTCCTCGAAACACGTGTTCTTCTGCTTCGAATAGACTTGGTTATCTGTAAAGGAAGATTATTGGCCGCTTGTAATCGTCGCGCTCGTCTTTCCTTCTCCCGAGTTGCTAAAGCAGCCAACTGTCAGATATTCTTGCGGATTCTGTAGTGGACTTTTTTGATTTGTTGCATTACTCTTTGCGAGGGCCAATATTCAGTGTTTTGTCACCACAGACAAGAGCTGAAAAATGACGTCCCTCTTTTTTTTTTTTTACTGCCACCGGCCTCCTCGATAACCCCCTCCCCCCCCCCCCCCCCAGCCCCTCCACCACCACCAACATCCAGCGTCACAGCAGTGAAAATGTTCTATTATACTTTTAATCACCAAACTAAGGTGACCAGAAGTCCTCCTTTTCTGGGGCACTCAGGCACTCAGAGACAGACTTACAGACACCAACTAATTTTTATATATAGTTGTGTTGAACTGCACTAACCTTTTACTCCTCTGAAATATATTCAGAGAGAAATACAAAACGTAGCTTGTTAATATATGACCTATTCCCTATGGGTTGTAATAGGAGCACCAAAACCATGAATAGAGCCAGTCACTACAACTGTGTGGTGACGTAGGACGTAAATAAGGGGGCTCTCAAATGTATGATTGGGACTGTCCACGAAATGGTGTTTTAGCATGGCAACGCATTGTGGAAAGCTGAGCAAGCTATATAAGAAGAAATGTTGATTGAAGAAGAGTACAGTGTGGCCCAAAATTATTAAAAGTAGCTCGTTGTTAAAGAAGAGCCTGTTGCCAATAATGTTGTTTACAAAATACATTACGTCCCACCACCACCAATTCGCCACAAAGTAAGATCAAGCCAGTTATCTTAGTGAAATCATAACGAACTTCTCTGAGATGCATTTCTCATGATACAATGAGTTGTCTTGAATATCTCTTACACTGAACCTGACAACAGATAGCATTATAGTGAGTAACGCAGTTCAGTACATTTGACGTGACGTGTTGATTGTAACTATTACTGATTTTTTAATCGTATTTAATTTCAGTACATTTACAATAAATTTAATCCGGTTGACGTTACACTTTTATTTTCAGTCAAACTCGCGAGTGTTGAATTTTGACCCCTTGCTTCCATTCTCTACACTTATAATTATTTCTGTAATTTTAATGTCAGTTCATTCATTAAACAATTTTATCTTACTTATTAAATATCATTGCTAGCTACAGAAATTCATTTAATGTATTACAAAATTTCTTTTTCCATATTTCTTGTCCTCGATAAACATCTGCGAGCAGGTCATAACTATGTGCATTCTTTCGGTCAGCAGGATTTTTCGGAACTGATGGATTTTCATATTAAATAAAACCATTAGGTACACTCGTCATTAAAATAATTTGTATACCGGAGGGCGTAGATACGTCGTACGTTGCGACTGTGTCTCAACAAGACATAATATTTCATATGTATTGGTGTCCTGAGACGCGGAATAATAAAACTGAGTTCAAATACAACATTAGCGAGCGAGTCAAAAAGTAAGCAGAGAGAATGTCGATCTCGACAATGAAGGAGGAGAAACTGCAAAGTCACGAGACGTTTTCAGGAATGGCTAACAGTGAACCAGTTAGCAATTGCGAAACAGATAATCCAACAGACATGGGAGACAGAAATTACGTAACGATAAAACAAAAGATCACAGAATCCTTTCGAGAAATTTCGAATGACACATTCACAGAGTATGCAGACCATTCAAGCGGGTTTGAAACGAGAACAGAACCGGCACTCAATCAGATAAGCTATTTGAACACGATAACACAAATGATTAGAACAATAAGTGACGAGATGAGTAAAACAGCTTTGTCAACTCAAGCAACTGGTTGAAAAATAAAGTCCTCAAATAAGTCATTATGGGATGAGCCAAAAAATAAAATAAATTCCTTAGACTGGTAGGTTAACAGTAAATTGGACCGTAAATTGAATGAGGAGATAGATGCTCTGGACAGGTCTATTGATAGTAAATTCGACTGTTAACTTAATGAAAAATTAGGTTCATTGTGTAGTAGGGTAATTTCTTTTAATGGATCAATGAATAAACAAAGTGAAGAAATTAACGACAAGCTATAATCTGTGTGTAATAATCCTGGCGCGAAAATAGATCAAGAGATTAAGATAATCAGTGAAAGGCAGGAAACAACTGATAAAGAATTCCGTACTGAACTGAATCAATATATAAATGTTTTGCAGGGACAGACTGCCCAGGTTCAGAATTGTACTGCATCACGGTTACAATATGTCGGAATAGCAGTTGGTAGTAAATTGCCCGAAATATTAGTCGCAATTAACAGACGTCCAGAACAAAACTCAGAGTTGGTGATTAATGTTGGTCAAAAGTTCGGGGTGCTCAAAAACCGAGGTAGAGAACCTGAGATGAAAAATCAACGAACATATTTAAGGTTTATGAGATATTAAAAATTTAGCTGAAACTTGCACATTAGGAGGAGTAGCTTGTACCACAACCAAGTAACTCCAGAAATACAGAAACACGATCGCAAGGGAAAAGTCCTTTCCGTAACTTTTCTGAACGAGTGTATGAGACTGATTCCTGCAGAGCTCAGTGGCGATGCGTGTAATTGGGCAGGTCGAGCAACAGAATATTGCTGCACATTAGAGGAGTTTGTAAGTAGGTTAGAGGCCGAGTACTAGTCCCATGAGAGACAGAAGGAAATACATCAGGAATTTCAGAATGCTCCTCGGTATCGACTGGGCATAGGAAAGACTATGAGGTCCTGTTGCGAAGAACTGTACGGGGGTTGAGAACTTAAAAGGTTTCGTTGTACCGGAAGAACATCTGCTATACGTGCTGCACCAGAAATGAACTTGGAATGTCCGAGATTGTATTAGCTAGGAGGAACGAAATAAAAAAGTATGCTCTTAAGACGAGTAACGGAGACTGATGTGTAGCACCGGAGTAATGGGAATCGATATGATAACTGTTATAATGATCACATCAGCCCTAACCATAATAACAACAACCAAGACCACAACAGGAAAATTGATAGGGAATGAGGTTGGCCAGAATAGAAATGTAAGCATCTAGGTTAAGAACATCTATTTTTTTCCACTTAATTCCATATAAACGCGTTCCTCTAACATTATAATGAGTGAGTATAAGGTTTTCATTTGATGGAGGGAGGAACAATTTGAAAGCTGAGTATTCATTTGTAATGCGAGAAGTAGTATACCTTGTTGGCCCTGGAGTCACGTGAACTATATTACATGCTGCATGGCGTCCCTGTTGAGGTAGGGATTCTGACTTCCACTGAACTGACTTGCCCTTTGACATCATAACTCCACTTCTCACCAATTGCTGCTCTTGTGTGTCATCTGCGCCTTCTAGTGCAGATGAAAAGCGACATTCCGAAAACCGATCATCCTCCGAAGCTGCCTCATCAGTATGTCTGTTATTTCATCATCTTCCAAGGAGGCTATTATCTTGAGGAAAAAATCATACAAAATATGTGAATGGTAAAGGTAGAAACCTAGTAACCTGAGTAGAAGTGATTCAGTTTACAAACGGATTTGGTTTTACAGGAAAACACGATGGCTAGCCCTCCACCTTCCAACCTTTCCACAGAAATAGTCATTCCATTGTTCAAAACAACAATGACGTCACTTCTTTACGCCCACGATACTGCACCACTAAATTTCCGTTGTTGGAAAATTGAATACTGTCAGAATTTGCTGTAATAATGAAGACTAAAATATAGAGATTCGAAAAAGATCTGAACAGATTAAGAAATACTATTTCTGTGGATGCCAAACTACAACTCTAAAATAACATTTTTTTCTGTGAGAATATACTTGAATAAAGGTCAGCCAAAATTAATGAAAGCAGTTATTAAAATCAAATATTTTCAAAATTCTAGACCATCAAATATCCTTCATGGTCAAAATGGACCCGAACAACATACGAGGGTTAAGTTGCAGATAAAATAAAATTAATGGACGTTTATTAAAGCGCAAGAGATGTGTATTGCCTTGTAAAGGGTGCTCCAGTACTCTGAAGGCTGGATAAATTAAGTTCAAATTCAAATTTGAACCATAAATTAAGTCAGTAATGTAAATAATGCTTGTACCGTTTTATGTAAACACTAAAAATTTCATTATGATGTTCCTTGCTGATAATAACCCGCTTCGCTGGGGTTTTAGTTTTCTGGTTTATAAATGTAATAATGGAGAAAAAACTGCAGTGAAAGACTTTTTCGTTTCGTTTTGTTTCGTTGTATCACAATATCACGATAATTAATTTCATTGTCTACAATTATTACGTCCACATCGCTGATCCTCTTCATCATCTTCGTTTCCTACAAAGTAAACTTGTAAAAACTTCAGCGTTTCATCTGGAAATGGTAACGATGGTCCAGTTTTATGATAAACTTCTCCTTGGATTCTGAACACCGGATTAAATCCTTCCTTCCTCGATTATTGTCGTTGCTCCAAATGATGTCAAATGGCTCTGAGCACTATGGGACTCAACTGCTGAGGTCATTAGTCCCCTAGAACTTAGAACTAGTTAAACCTAACTAACCTAAGGACATCACAAACATCCATGCCCGAGGCAGGATTCGAACCTGCGACCGTAGCGGTCTTGCGGTTCCAGACTGCAGCGCCTTTAACCGCACGGCCACTACGGCCGGCTCCAAATGATGTCATTTGGAAGCATGTGTTACAGCGTCTTATTTTTTTTTCTTCAAATGGTCGTTCGATATCAGTATTTTGCCTTTGCTATATTTAAAGAATTCAGGTAAAGGTGATTTTTAGTGCTGGCAATGTAATTTCACGAGTTGAGCGGCAAATACTTGGTATTTCTACTTTAAATTTTTTCGCTTCCCAATATTTACATATTTTATGCATTCTCCCGATTGCTAGACTTGGATGTTATTGTATTTTATAGCTGGAGCATAATGAAATGCCTCTTTTTTTAAGACAGTGACGACATTGCATCCCTGCGCATTCAGCATTTGAAGATGTCTGCAGTGACCGCGCCGCGACCTGGATTCTGTTCATCACTTTTATTGCTATCCAGTCTTTTTTCTGTTTTTCTATATAATTGCTCTTCTCCAATACGTCCCCCTAATATTTTCACATTGCTCTTCTGTTGGGTTATTTGTTCTTCGTTGAGAACTTTATCGTAACACTGCTACACGTGCTTCTCTTTCTTGATCGGTTTCGTTGTTCCGCGCCATCTTTTGTCTATTCGACACTATATGGGGTCGTAAAAAATTGCTTTTACGTTTGGGCATTTTGCTCCAATATATTTTCACGTTCTTTATTATCATACCTAGATATTAATTACTCCTCCTTTAAACCTTAAACTAGAACTGAATCACAGTTTTTGCGAACAGTTTCCCCTTTCTTACTTTTTCCTGTGATTATTATAAATAATATTGGGATGCGCTAGGCAGAGATTACACGAAGCAGTTTATGTTGGCAGTGCCGAGTCTTAATTGTGTTAACATTACAATTTTTGCCACACACAACCACCCACTTCCATCCACCGCGACCAAAACACCATAGTGCACAATATGAGTCTTACGGCTGCTCTCTTCCCATTCCCACGCTTAAACTCCAATGGTGTGTAGCGAATAGTTTTGGCTACAAAGCGAAACGTATGTATATCTTAAATTTAAATATGTTGCAAGGACAAGTAATAATAATTTGTGGTGTATAAACAGTAATGGTGTGAAACAGTAATGGTGTGAAACAGTAATGTGCTAGTTAGAAAGGCAGTGATTTACCTATGTACTTAAGTGAGAATATATTGACTATGTAGCAGAATTTTACACTTTTAAGTGATTTCTGTAACAGTTACACTTGTTATATTACAATAGTGGTTAATAATTTGGTTTTATATATGTACTTTTGTAAGTGACAAGGTCGTACATATTATAAAATACAAGACATGTAACTATTATCATATCAGTAATTCACAATGTTCTTTCAAAGATATTGTGCAGTGATCAATGAAAAATTGCCTTGCTCATCACAGCCGAAAAGTGAACCTGCATTTCTCTATACAAATCATACATGGGCACATATAACAAGACAACACAGTATTTCACGGTTTTTTAGTTACTTAATTCGTAATTTTAAGTAAGTTCTGGTGTGTATGTATTTTATTAACTGTGACAGCATTCACTATTTAAAAACTTTAATATTATTTTGACGGTAATAGTGAAAAATAGTACTGTAAGAACTTTGTACTAGACACAATGGGAAACTTTGGCAATTTCGTATCGTATAGCACCCAAAGAATCTGTTTCTATGTTGACAACACTATAGTTAGTGCGGGCGTGCACAGAGTCAGTAGCAGAGTGATAGTGGAAGGAGAGTGTTGCTGTTATTGTGTGGGAGGTACGGATATAAAGGGGGGTGCTCCAACGCATGATGGAGATTCTCCTCGAAATGGCCTTATAAGCGTGGCAAGGCACTGTGGAAATGTGGGCGAGCATATATCTGAGCACAATACAAAGTACATAAGAAGAACGGTTAACTGAAGAAAAGTAGTGAGTGGTTCAAAATTATGACAAGTAGCACGTTGTTAAAGAAACCCTGCTGGCACTAATGGTCATTACTAAATGCATTACTTCGCGCCACCAGCAACTTTTTACAAACTAGGATCATGCTTGTTATCTTTTTAGTTATGTACGCTACTCGGCAGCGTACTAGTTGCAATATTCGACCATTATGATGATTCTTTAATTGAACCATAAACCTTGTGTGTGCTGCTGGTTATCCTGATTCATTAACACTCTGGATGATCATAACATTTCGCGATAAATACCGAGAAAGTCCGAAGTGAAACAGATAATTCAATGAAGATAAAAGTAACTGCATTTGCCGTTAAATTAAATCAAGTAATTAATGAAATCAGGTGCAGCAGTAATTAAAGTTCCTTGAACAATGTAGCGCCTCTGTTGCATCCAATCCTTAAAGTAAAAGTTGTTTCACACCAAGTTGCCGACGCTATTGAAACTAAAGCGACTTTTATAATTCGTTGCGCGTGTTGCAAGTATTTCATTTGCTATTGATTTTGGTTGTTGTTAGTTATCGAAGTAGTTACGAGCTTCTCTGAGATACAGTTATTATGAAACAGTGAACTGTCTTGATTGTCTTGAGTATTTGTTTCACTGAGTCTGATAACAGGTGGCATTACTGTGAGTAACGTAATCCAGTACATTTCGCATGGGGTGTTAATAGTAACTATTAATGGTTTTAATTAATTGCATATAATTTTAGTACATTATCCACCAATTTGATACGGTTCACGTTGTACGTGGCTTTACAGTCAAACTCGCGCGTGTGGAATTTTGTACCGCTACTTCCTTCCTTTACGTTTACTATTATTACATAGTTCTAATGACAGTTCAGTCATTAACCAATTTTATATTTTACTCGTTTTTGGGCTGGCGACCGTAATTATCTGCAGTCTAATCATACTGTTCCGCGTACCTATTCTAAATTTTTGCTATCTACAGTAATTCATTTAACGTATTAGATAATTCCTTTCCCATTATTGTTATATATATAAATATCTGTGTACTGGCGATCAGGCCATAACTATCTGCACTCTGTCGGTTGCATTGTTCTTCGGAATTGATACATTTTCTATTAAATAAGGAACGTTAGCTAAAGGATTATTAAAATCTTTTATACACGAGGGAGTGTAGGTACGTTATAGGCTCCACGGTATTCATTAGTACTGAACACCTCAGTGACGTCCTCCAGGACCCTGAGGAGTTGTGGTATGGCACTGTTTAATCCAAAACTGTTCCTGGGACAAAATACCGTCTTCTTTAAGCGTTCTTAAGAGCGCCCTTAACAGTAGTCTTTCTTTGAAACACTTAACGTAATACTGGTAGCAAACTGATAGACTTGTAATTATGGAGCTCTAGTTTTGGCATGGGGATCATGATGTCATGCTTCCAGGTGCCAGGGAATATTCTCATCAGCATAATTTTGTTACTTAGTGTTGCTAGTATGTTGTTCCTATCTCTGGGGAGTTCTTTCGGTGCTCTTCCCATAGTTCCATAAAGTCCAGGTGTCGTGTCGTTGAGCAGTCTCCGTATTGTGGGATGTACTTCTTTTGGGCTCATCAGGGGTATGTGTTGTTCTTCGTCGGCAGCAGCAGCTGCTGTTAAAAAGTTGATGAGCGTGTCTTGAACTGTTTTTGTGTGCTATCTGTCCTGTGGGTCTTTAATTGTATGAAAATTTTTCTCGAAGTTGGCTGCTAATGCATTTACATTTTCTAGTGGCATTACAACTAGTCCAGCAGCAGTGTTCAGGTGAGGCAGTATCGGCCATGAGCGGATGGACATGCACGTCGCATCCCAACTGTCACGACATGTCGTATAGTGGCTAGTTGTCCTGCCACTTTATATTCTGATGATTTCGCAGAGATGGCTTGATTGGTCGACACATCAGCTTGACTCGACATTTAACTTGCAGATTCCAAGGCGATTCCTTTCTCTGATGATCGCCCACGTTTTAGCTGGTAACAGTGGTGCTGGGTGCTCTACTGTGCTGTCTACGTCTCAGATGCCCTCCTTGCGGCATCGTTGAGGTATGTGATTGCATTGTTCACGTTGCTACCTTCATGTAGCTGAAGTTCTTGTAGACGATGCGGGACTTGTTGTCGAAATGTTGTGCCAATTTGTCTTCCTTGTGTTGAACCGGTGTGTGACGTGAAGTGGATCAGCATTTATGTTAATGACTAGAGGCAGGTGATCGGATGTTAAAGCGTGCACAACTTGTGCCACCACGATGGTCAGAAGACCAAGACATGTGGTGTTCTCCGGTTGCCGATGCACTGACTTGAGCGTTTGCTTGCTCTGCTGCTTGAAGCAGACGTCAAAAATGTTCAGATGTGTATGAAATCTTATGGGACTTAACTGCTAAGGTCATCAGTCCCTAAGCTTACACACTACTTAACCTAAATTATCCTAAGGACAAACACACACACCCATGCCAGAGGGAGGACTCGAACCTCCGCCGGGACCAATCGAAGCAGACGTCTACCGCTATGTTTGGTGATGCGGAAATTCCATGCATACGTTTCACGTCAAAGTCTCCTGCAATAACAAGTTGCAGCAGCCTCCTTGCGTCGTTAGAGTTTAGGAGTCCTTTGGGTGTGCACTAGGCAGCAGTAAACGTCACGACACGCTATGTGGTTTCCACCGTTATTCCTGAGGTTATCATAGTTTGCAGCGTCGATCTAGGCATGGCAAGCGTGGGCAGGATGTAAATGGCAGTTCCATCTCCAACCGCAAGTCGTTCGTTTTCACGGCAAACATAGTTAGCCAAGTTCTCTCTTAACGCAGGCTTCAGGTGAGTTTGATTTACATGACAGATGGCGATACACCCGTCGTGTAGAAACCGACAGAGCTCTAGTACAGCTACAACTACTTGCATACTCCGCACATGTTTATAAAATGACTGCTTAAATAAAATTGCTTGAAAGCGTTGTGAAACAGCTATAGTAGCGCTGTTGTCAACAGTTTTCAGCTTGTGGCGTGCAGCATGAAGCACTGATCAGCCACTTATGAATACTCCGTCGCCACACTTACGATAACGTACATAAAATCTGCTATGGTTGTATGACCAGAAAACTTCTTTTCTCTGAATAAGCAGCATTGTAGAACGCCATACCGCAAAGTAAAAGAATGGGGGAAGGTGTACGTAATATTAATCTTTCCATAGTAATAATCGTGTAAAACTGTTTGTAATACTGTGACTACAAATGTTTATAAAATGACAGATTTAAGTAAAATAACGCAATTGTGTTATGAAACAGCTGTAGTAGCTGTAGTCAACAGCATTCAACAGCTGCCATGCAGCCTGAAGGGATTTTTTTTTTAACCATCGTCGACGTCGCTCGAGACTTCGTGGTGGAAGGTAATTAGGTGCTTGGGTTCACTTTATTTTGGGGCTAACTTCTTAGGGTCTGTACATCTGTCCGTAAGATACCGCCAGTTTGTGGAATGGGTTAGGATGTGATAGTACCAAGGAACGTGGTACCTTATACCGATGCCGCGGGAGGGGTATTGGTTCAAATGGTTCAAATGGCTCTGAGCACTATGGGACTTAACATCTATGGTCATCAGTCCCCTAGAACTTAGAACTACTTAAACCTAACTAACCTAAGGACATCACACAACACCCAGTCATCACGAGGCAGAGAAAATCCCTGACCCCGCCGGGAATCGAACCCGGGAACCCCGGGAGGGGTATTGCCCTGCCCAGAGTTCTTGTGTGGTAAACAGAGTTACGCAAAGTGTCTACTTTGTTATGCAAGGTCGTCGACTGTTTGCAAACTGCTTCTAGTACTGTATCCATATAGAGAGCAGCGTGCAAATCAATAACGCGAGTATAGCGGCTGGCACGAAGTATCCATCTGAGTACCATATGTTGTAAAACTTGTAGACGGCCAATTTGTGTTGGACTGGCAAGACACCAGACAGACCTGCTATACAGTATCTTAGAGAGCATCGTCGCCTTATATAATCGAAGCTTTGCTGTGGTAGTGAGGTCAGTAATCTTGAAGCAATTCAGGAGTTTCTTAGGCGTCGAATGTTGACGTGAATAAGTCTGCCGCTGGTGAGAAAAGCCATATCATCGGCAAATTGCGCAATTTGTACCCCTGTGACAGTTGGCATCTCATTGACACAGGGATTAAGTAGTAGTTGGGATGAAATGGATCCTTGAGACAGCTCTGCTTGCGCCAGTCGAGTATCAGACGATTGGCTCTCTACAATAGCAATCATCTTCGTGTCTGTCAAAAACCTAGCTATAAGTTTCATATAACATTTGGGTATCGACGTGAGTTCATCCAGATTCCGAATTAGTTTTTCCATCGATACCTTATCATAGGCCCTTTCAAGATCTAAGAAGACCGCTGCCGTAGCAGTAAACATATCGAAATTTCTGATAACATGTTCAGCCAGACGAAGGAATTGCAGCTCCGCGGACAGTTTATGTTGGAAGCCGTACATTTCTGCCCTGATAGTACTGTCGGCCACCAGTGGTTCCAAAATGCGGGCCTAGATGACTCTTTCTTAGGTTTTGCCCAAACCACTAAGAAGACTAATGGGTCGGTAGTTTGTGGCCAAGGTAACGTCCTTCTATGATTTGGGAATAGGAACTGCCTTGAAGATCTTCCACGCAGTGGGGAAATACTTTGTCAAGAGATAGCCATTGTAAATTCTTGTCAAGAGCACCAGTGGCTTACGTTGCAAGTTCTTCGGGTGTAAGTTGCTTATATTGTCAACACCAGGGGGCTTCTTCCCATTCGGCTTCCTGAGTGTGGTTCTAATTTCGCTAGACGTAGTTAGACGGGGACGGAACCGGTCAGGAGTGGTGATGATCTGATGGACGAGTTGTATGATCGCATACTCGTGGTCTCTCTGGGCTCTGTTCACAGGCTCCCACAGAAGCGTCATTTGTCGCTCGAACGCCGTCGCGAATGCTTCCACTTTTGTGAGTGGGTCTTCTGTTAATCTCTGAAGCGGTCGTTTGGGCGTGGGATCGGCCATCGCGTTGTTCACTAACCGCCATTCTTCTCTCATTTGCAGGAGGAGGGAGGACATCTTATCCTCCCACGTTTCTACTCGCCATTCAAGTAATCAGCGTCCAAGTTGCATTCCCAGGGGACGCACCCATCGGCGGTAAGCTGGGTTGCGAGACCACTGCCATAACTTCCGGTACCGGTTCTTCTATAGCCATAATCCATAAAGTAAGGGAGACAATCGATTGTGGATTGGGAAGTCCTCAAGAACCGTTATGGACGACAGTTTGTGTGTCTTCCGGAGCTTCCGCGGTAAGTAATCGACGACATGATCGATTTAGGCCGGCGTCTGAACCTGCAGTGTAGGCATGATATTGTTATTTAAGTACCTCTTGAACTGGGGCCATTTATTTTCTTGGTGAACTCACTGGTTCGGTAGGTGACTCGTCTGTGATAGTGACGCCAGAACAGGATCATGGTTCGACGATAAGTCATTGATAGTAACAAGACGGGGGTCAATCCCAAGTTCTTGGGTGATGAAAATGTGAAGGACATTTAGACGTTAATGGCTAGGGGAGGGGGTGTGAGTCGGCTCAAGAGGTCACCGGATTTCCGGGCGGGGCAGCACCAGTTCCCTAGGGTTGGTGGTACGTGAATTCCAGGTAGGATGCTTCACATTCTAGTCGCCGCCAATAAACGTCTTGCCGTTTTGTGCTAAGATATGATGTAAGTCTTGAGCTATGAGCTGCGCTGCAGGGCGAAGATACGCCGCCATAAAAGTGACCTGTCCCAAATCTGCCCAGCCTGAAACCACAGTCGTCTCCAGCTCCTGTAAATTGGGTAGGTCGACATGCCGGTGAGTAGTGGTATGACGAAGGTAAACCTGTATGCCACCACCTCGTGCATGTCTGTAAGTGCGGTAAGCCGCCATATTTACAAGTTTGAAAGTTTCATTTGGTCGTAGGTGAGTATCTGACAAGAGGAATATGTCTATCTTGTGACAGCCAATGAAATATTGTAGTTCATTTTCTCATTGCGATCTCCAATAGCTTTCCATAGAAAGATGCTAAGATCCGTTGTATGTGTGGCCACGACGTTAATCTGACTCCTCAAGCTGAGCCAATGTTTCCACCAGTGTAACTATCTTAGACAGCTTGTATTTAGCTGCAAACATAATTTTCCCAGCAGTGATGAGTTTGTGTAGAAAGTTCTGGCTGCTAAGAGATTTGAGACAGTTGTCACACCCGTAAGTGCAGCATCCACGTCTCTGTCCCGAGATCCCCTCGGTGTTGAACGACCAGTGTGAAGCTGTAGACGCTGCATTGCTGAAGAAAACGTTTACCCCTCCCGTGTTGTAGTTGCAGTCCACACCTGGCCCCATGGTGGTGGAGGAGGAGGGGAGGGAGAGGGATTTTTGAGCAGCAGGCTAGCCGTGTCAGTCATTAAAAGTTTCACACCGTCTGGAACAGTCGAGAATTCCCTCTGTGGTTGTGCAGGACGTGAGGTTATTGTGCGGAAATTCTTAAGAGCTTTCTGAATTCGCTATAGCCCTTCCAAGAAGCTGTATGCGGGCCTTGTCAACCCACGCCTTTAGGAGGTGAGCCTGGAGGTGCTGTGCATTCAGTACTGGGCTGCATGGCGACACATTTAACACAGCGTGGTGTTAGCCAGCAATAATTGGATGTGTGTATCCAGCGTTGACAACGTTTACACTGGGATGGTTCGTTGCAGGGGCGGTAATCCTCCACCCACACATTCGTCGACAGCACATAGCGGACTCCTTGGATGGTATCAGATTTATGCCCTCTTGGCAGTGTCACAGCGTAACTGAAGGTGGCAAATCTTTGACCACCACCTGCTGTGACATCCTGCCACGTATGAAATGGTTACTGTTGATTCTTGCAAAAGTCGAACACTTGGTAATCCTCGAGGATGTCAACGTAGGATTTTACATCATCTTCCGTGTATGCAGCTCGTAAACCAACAGAAATCTGTTCCTTTAGGTCGCGGCACAGCATAACATGGTTGACACAGTTGTAAATCACTGTGGGTGCTATCTTCGACGCTTTTGGGACCGACGGAGGTGGGAGTGGCGGGTCGGCAGTCTTAGGCTCCTGCACAGACGCTCTAGCTGGAGCGTCATTCTGTTTGTAGAGACAAGGGTCGGTTGCATAGCTCGTTCCAGTGCCTGAGTAGCACCGTGGCTCAAGGTCTTCTTGCGATGAACTGGTTGAAATCCCTTGTTAGGCACGGTGTTAACAGTAGGTTAGCATTCTGTGGAGGTATCATACGGATTTATAGAGCTGTGAGGACCAATTGCTGTCGCTATTTGGTTAGAGGCAGAGCAGAGTGAGCGCTGAGCAATCGCTTATGAACACTTTATCGGCCTATGACCAATCCGCGCGTATGACACTAAATATTTATAAATTTATTTACACGTCAAATTCCGTAGGACCAAGCTGAGGAGCAAGTCTCCAAGGTCATGGAGCGTGTCAGTACATGAAATTTCAACATAAAAATGGAATGTTTATGAACCCAAATAAAGTCGAGCCATAAGTTTCAACAAATGCAGTCAACAATATAATATAAGAATCAGCTTAATTTTTCAAAGAATTCCTCAACAGAATAGGAGTTACCTATGAGGAAACTCTTCAGTTTCGATTTGAATGCGCGTGGATCACTTCTAAGAATTTTGAATTCTTGTGGTACCTTACTGAAAATGGGTGCAGCAGTAAACTGCACATCTTTCTCCACAAGAGTTAAGGAAGTCCGATCCAAATGCAGGTTGGACTTCTACCGAGTATTAACTGATTGAAAGCTGCTTATTCTTTGGAATAGGCCGATAATGTTAATAAGAAACGACAGTAAATTATATATATATATATATATATATATATATATATATATATATATATATATATATATATATGGAGGGCAATGTCAGAATACCCATACTAAATATGCAGTATATAATTAAACTTTCACATCTTGTACACAAAACAAAACACAAGGGGAAGCCACACAAAGTTGCATGGTCTTTGGACTAAGATACAAGTTGTTACGCCATTTATCACAAAATGAATACCGTGTAGCGGCGATCAGTAGTGCGTCGCCATGTACTGAAGCCCCAGGGTAAGTACTCCGTGAGTAGATTGAAAAATCAGTTCTTGGTGAAATCTATTTGCTCAGCTCTTCTCGCTGCATGGCACAAGTTGAAAACTGTTGACAACAGCGCTACTATAGCTGTTTCGCACTACTTTATTCAAGCTGTCATTTTACATATATCTGTAGTCACAGTGTTATAAGCAGTTATACAGAATTTTTTGATATGTTAAGATTAATATCGTGTACCCTATCATCTCGAGGGTTGGAACACCTCATTTTCCAAGTGGAGGAATACAATCAATTATTCAAAATGACAGTCACAATTGCATTATTTATTTTGCCGCCAACCGGTTGGAAGAATATAGTTGCCAGGGCTACTCCCGTGTACCAGATTTTACGATTTGGAAGATCCTCCCTTCGCCAACTGCCGCCTGCTTTTTCGTCTGTCGTCGCCTGTTGTTCGTTCGTCGCCTCCTGGTGTTCATCTGTCGCCGCCTGCCATCTTCCCACTGCCCGTTGCCGAAAGCTGTTTTCCTGCAGTCCATCCGTCACCGCCTACTGTCCGTCCGACGCCGCCTGTTGGGCACCTGCTGTTACTGTCGTCGTCCCCTTTCCTTGTCCAGTCGTCGTCGTTCCTTGGCTCCATTTTCTTCTCATCTTCACGCCTCGGTGACACCTGTCGCCAGTAGGCCCAACACTTCGCCATGAGCCCTCCCACCACCACTGTAATCTACACTTCCCCTCCCCAACTTCAACTAACACTTCCTGGAGTGCCGCCACTGACCTTTCTCCTTACACCTCGCCTCCCCCCTGCCCACTCACCCATTTCCCCTTGTCCTCCCCAGCTGACTACCCACACCTGCACACCCTTCCCCAACTTCCACATCAACAACAGCTCCCTGTACTGCCCCTGCCTTTACGTATACATCTGCTGCTACCTCTGCTGCCACCACGCAGCTAGTAGGCTTCCCCTTCTAATCCCCCCCCCCCCCCCAGTGACCTCATCGTCTGCCTCCCCCATGTGAATCACATCATGCTGGGCTACAATTGCCACTACAGAAGCCTCAGCACCTCAGAGCACCTCTGCCATGCCTGAAGTATCGGCCATCCACCGCTTCCCTCTCCTCTCCTCCCCACCCCTCTCCCCTCCTGCCAAGCTAACCTCGCCAAGAAATCTCAGAAGTGCGCAAATGCCGACTCTGCTCCTGCCACATCCCACAAAAAATTACTGCAGCCATCCCCTTCCTTCATCTTCTCCATGGATACCACTCCTCCTCCTTTCCCCCATACCTCTGACCCCACCATACACACCTTCGTCCGTTCGACCCATACCCGCACAATGGAGATACAAAAGTATGTCCCAGGTGCTCCCATCTGCCAACAGATTCCCTGCAGGGCTTCAGTCCTTATGAAATCCCCTCTCCTTCCTTTCATATGGAACTTCTCCATAATCCCCCAAGTATCACGTTTGGCCCCCATGCATCCCTCACACGTTCCCCCTCCTCTTCCTCAGCCTGCCTGTCACACCCAACCTTCACTACCGTGGTCACCAAGCTCAACCCGGTGATCATGGAGGATGAGGTGCTGGCTGAACCCAACTTTCACCCTGATATCCACCTTGCCCACTGACTCCACAATGCCACAATTCCTAGTTTCCTCATGTGGTCTTTTTGGAGTCCGCCCCATCTCCACATAATGGTACCCTGATTTTCACTGACACCACCCAGTTAAATACTCCAAATCCCCTCCAAAATCCTACCACTGCCAGTACTGCTTAGTATATAATGACCACCTGACCCATAACTGTACCCCCCCCCCCCAAACCCACACATATCCTCTCAGCAAGGCCTCCCACTTCCTTAAAAACTGTCCCACCTCGCCATCTCTTCTTCCTTTAATACCTGCAATGGATTACATCCCACCCACTCCTACAAATGTAAGGTTAAACCTCTCATGACACCCCAGAGCTTACCATCCACATCTGTCCCATTGACCCCCCCCCCCCCCAACCACCTCAACAATTCCCTCTGTCGGTCCCTCACGGCTGAAGACATCATCTGTTTCCAGAACATCCACCCCTTCCAACGCCACCACAGACTACAGCAGATCTCCCTCACTGCTCGCTCTGTCTTCCAACTAAACATGTTCGCCACCTATTCCCACTACCAAGCCTACCTCACCTTCACCCATCTAGACACCCTGGTTTAAGCGTCTCCTCTCCTCTTCCTTCACCCACCCCTCTCTTCCAGTTATGGCGAGGCATGAGTGTAGCATCTTCTTCCATAACATCCGCTCCTTCTGCACCAACAAATACCTGCTCATCGACACCCTCTCCCAACACCAGGTTGACACCTTCATCCTGAATGAAACCTTTCTCCTGCCTCTCCACACTGTTCTCACCTCTCTTTATATCCTACACCGCACAAAGGATCCTGGTCCCTAAGAGGAAGGTGGAGTCACCATCAGCGACCTTAAGCACATCCCCATCTGGCCACAACCCCTTTTCAATGACCCCACCGAATACCTCATCCTCAGAGTCTCTTTCCCCTCTCTCACTTTCACCTGTGCCACCATCTATGTCTGTTGCTCTACTCCTATTCCTTATGACTACATCTCCCACATTGATGGTACCATCCCCACCTATGTGATTGCGCCGGCCGTAGTGGACGAGCGGTTCTAGGCGCTTTAGTCTGGAACCGCACGACTGCTATGGTCGCAGGTTCGAATCCTGCCTCGGGCATGGATGTGTGTGATGTCCTTAGGTAAATTAGGTTTAAGTAGTTCTAAGTTCTAGGGGGCTAATGACCACAAACATCAACATCTACAGCCACTTCCTTTCTGCCCTTTGGCGGTGGCATCAGTTCCTCCCCACTATCCAAGGTGACCTTTTTCCTCTTTCTCAGTAGACCCGTTCTGAAAGTAACACCACTCCCGATTTTGTCATTGCCTCTGCCAAATTCCATGAGTATATCGTCGTAGACGTCCTTGATCCCACATATAATGACCACCTTCCTGTCCTTCTCACCATCACCTCTGCCCACTGCCCACCTCTGGCTCCCCAACCTCCACCCCCTCCAAAGGTAGCCCATGACTACTATTGTGCCAACTGGGATGCCTACCGGGAATCCATCCCTACTCAGATCGAAAGCCACGCTCTTGCCTCTCACCATGCCCAACGACATCACACATGCCTCGTGCTTCCTCCAGAAGACTGCTACTGATGGTGTGGAGGCCCAAGTCCCTACCAAAACCATCCACCCCCACAGGCTGTCCTCCTCCTCTGCGAATACCGCAGTCTCTATCGTTTCTTCCTGGGCACTCATGACAGGGATACACTCCACCCCCACTGACAACTACACAGACACATTGGGAACCTCATTAGAGTGAAGAAACGCTGGGATTGGCGCCAGTCCTCTACACTGCTCAACGCCACCCTCCCTATAAAATCCTTCAGGTATTGGTCTGCCTTCCTTCACCTTAGTGGTTCACATTCTGCACCCCATTGCCCCTTCCCCATAAAGGGCATCCTTTTCCCAACAACCTCAGTAAGGCAAACCACCTCGCTTCCCACCTTTCCAAGGTCTTCTCTATCCCTGATGATCTGCACTTTGATTATTCCCTTTTACCCACCACCATGGAACGCGCTGATACTCGGTGTGCGGTTCTTGGGGCAGTTACCCCCCTCCAACATCAACACTCCCATCACAGCACAAGACATTAAACTTATCCTCCACTTAAAACACAACACAACCGCTGGTCACAACTGTGTCACCTACCACCACCTCAAAGAATGCAACTTATCCTTTATGACAGTCAGTTCCACTTTTTACAACTCATCCTCTCTACCACCTTTTCCCCCAACCTGTGGAAGACTTCCCGTGTTGTCTTGTTCCTCAAACCCAACAAACCCCGTTCTGACACCTCTTCCTGTCATCCAGTCTGCCTCACCTCCATCTTCCATAAGGTCTTCGAATACATCCTCTCCTGTCATATCCTCCCCCTTACCCAGTGTGGCTTCTGACCCTCCTTCTCCGCAGAAGACAGGAGAAGATCCACCTTCTCTCCCTTCAATTTAACTCCCATTGCTCCGCCATTTTTGTTTCACTGGACCTCCAAAATGCTTTAAAACTGTATATGGCATCATGGTCTCCTCTTTAAACTCCTAACCTACTCCCTGCCTCTCAATTTTTTCCATCTGATCGCTTCCTTCCTCTCACGCCATCCTTCCTGTGTCACCATCCACAATACCAACTCCCATATCTTTTATCCCATCACCAGTGCACCCTAAGGCTCTGTCCTCTTCCCTCTCCTCTATGTCATGTACACCACTGACATGCCAAAGCCATGCCCACCTGTACACCTCCTCCAATATACTGATGTCACTGCCTTCCTGGCACTCTATCCTACCCTTCAACAGTCCCATCGAACCCTTCAAACCCACATTGACGAGATCAACTCTTGGTGCAACCAGTAGTTCCTTCGTATCAACTTCTCCCAGACCCAGACAATCATCATAGGCCGCCCCACCCCTTCCTTCCACCTCAATGGCTTCAACCTCACCATTTATGGTCATCCAATCCAGCTCACCCCAACCGGAGATATTTTTGCCTCACCCTAGACTGTCACCTAACCTGGACCTCTCGTCTCCCGGCCATCCAGTAGACAGACCATACCCGCCTCAGCCTCCTGAAACTGCTGTCCATAGGACATGGGGGTTACATCCTTCCACCATCCTCCACACCTACTAATCCCTAATCTGCCTATCCTTTGTTATGCCAGCGTTGCCTGGATCTCCTCCCCCCTCCAACTTTTAATAAATGCATCCAAATTCTTGAATGACATATGCTCTGCTTTGCCTTCCATGTCCTCCTTCCATCCCCACACAGATCCTGTATGGACTCATCCCCTTCCCCCACCTCCTCCTTTTCCTCCAACATAGCTGAATCCTTTACACTATCTTCAGGCTTGATCCCCACACCCGCTGGTGTCCACATTCATCTCCTGCCTGTTGCTGCACCTCTGTAGCTGTATCCCACTCTCTCTCCACCTCCACACCCTCCATATCCTTCATCAGGGCAATTTCCAGCACCTCGCCTTACCAGGGATGTACTTCCCCGTGATGTCTACCCTTCTTACCAACTCTTGACCCGCCTTGTTTCCCCCCCTCCCCAGGAGACCCCCTTTTCCATCCCCTCCTTCCAACTGAGCAGTTTTTCCTCCTTCCCCCCCCCCCCTCTCCGAGTCACTACACTCCATCGACAGCTTTTTTCTTCTTCCGTCTTTTCCCTCCATGACCCCTTTGTTGTACCCCTCACTCTATCCCCCATCCACATTCTCTTCCCCCTTCTAGCAACGCCCCTTCCCTCCCTCTCAATTCCCATCTCTCTTATATCCCCATCCCTGGCAGATCCTCACAGACTTTATTCATCATTATGTGTACTGTGTCAGACTTCTGTTTATTGAGCTACCCCACACCATCCCCCATTGCCATTCTCTCCCCCCCCCCCCCTCTAGCAACGCCGCTTCAGGGTTTTGTTCTGTGAAGTTCTAAAATGTCGTCAAGTGGCGTGATATTTAACTGTGTGCTCGACTTGTATATACACACATCAAAAAATATTTTGCATCACCCTAGTTCCGATATCTCCTGAAGATAGACGTTGACTGTGGATATTGTATCGCAAACACAGTCCCTTT
The DNA here is from genome assembly GCF_023898315.1 of Schistocerca nitens. Classification (NCBI taxonomy): domain Eukaryota; kingdom Metazoa; phylum Arthropoda; class Insecta; order Orthoptera; family Acrididae; genus Schistocerca; species Schistocerca nitens. The sequence continues at coordinate 524,184,091 of NC_064616.1, read as the reverse complement.
GACTATTCAGGGATGTCACTAAGCCCGCCCAAAGATGTAAACAACGATGTATGAGCAGCGCCCATTAGACAGAGGGGGTCCAACAGTCGATCAGTTCCAGTCATTCCACCAGGAAGGAGGTACACGGCCCGAGTTGTGTGTAGCTCAACCATGCCTAGACGGTCAGTACTGCGGTTACTTTGTGCCAGGAAGGGCTCTCAACAAGGAAAGTGTCCAGGTGTTTCGGAGTGAACCAAAGCGATGTTGTTCGGACATGGAGGAGATACAGAGAGACAGGAACTGTCGATGACATGCCTCGCTCAAGCCGGCCAAGGGCTGCTACTGCAGTGGATTACCGCTACCTACGGATTATGACTCGGAGAAACCCTGACAGTTACGCCACCATGTTGAATAATGCTTTTCGTGCATGTAAATGATGCGCAACTTCACTCCCAAGTCCATGGCGACGTCCATCTTTGCAACCACGACACCATGCAGCGCGGTACAGATGGGCCCAACAACATGCCGAATGGACCGCTCAGGATTGGCATCACGTTCTCTTCACCGATGAGTGTCGCATATGCCTTCAACCAGACAATCGTCGGAGTCGTCTGTGGGGGCAACCCGGTCAAGCTGAACGTCTTAGACACACTGTCCAGCGAGTGCCGCAAGGTGGTGGTTTCCTGCTGTTTCGGCGTGTCATTATGTGGCGCCGACGTATGCCGCTGGTGGTCACGGAAGGCGCCGTAACGACTGTACGAAGCGTGAATGCCATCCTCCGGCCGATAGAGCAACGTTATCGGCAGCATATTGGTGAGGAATTCGACTTCGTGGACGACAATTCTCGCTCCCATCGTGCACTTTCTTCAGGATAACGACATCGCTCGACTAGGGTGTCCAATATGTTCTCCAGAGATTAACCCTATCGAACATGTCTGGGATAGATTGAAAAGGGCTGTTTGTGGACTATGTGACCCACCAACCACTCTGAGGGATCTACGCCGAATCGCCGTTGAGGAGTGAGACAATCTGGACCAACAATGCCTTGATGAATTTGAGGATAATATGCCACGACGCATACAGGTATGCATCAATGCAAGAGGACGTGCTACTGGGTACTAGAGGTACTGCTGTGTGTGGTATGTACAGCAATCTGGACCACTACCTCTGAAGGCCCCGCTGTATGGTGGTGCAACATGTAATGTGTGGTATTCATGAGCAATAAAAAGGTCGGAAATGATGTTTGTGTTGATCTCTATTGCAATTTTCTGTACAGGTTCCGGAACTCTCGGAACCGAGGTGATGCAAAACTATTTTTGATGTGTATTTGTGATGCCAATGGTTTTTCAGTGCTGCACCGCCCATCACGAGGATGTTTTAATCATTATGAGAGTTTCCATGTTTCTGCCATACTTTGACTTGTGTCTGGCTCTGTCTTTTAATTCTCACAATGTGTGGTTTTCGAGTAAAATAAAGCTATTTTTTTATTTCAATTTTATAGTCACCCTGTTTTTGCCTACTTTCTACCATTATGTTCCCTCTTGGGTATATGTATGTTCAACCATGTTTCTCGTTTTTATTGTTTTAAATGTCCTCCTGTTCCATTGTAAAATCTCTAGCCTGGAGAGTAGCGCCAATGCTGCTGCCAGCCCGACCCTGAGGGGGTTCAACCATGTTTCTCGTTTTTATTGTTTCAAATGTCCTCCTGTTCCATTGTAAAATCTCTAGCCTGGAGAGTAGCGCCAATGCTGCTGCCAGCCCGACCCTGAGGGGAGTTGAAATGAAAAATGGTTCAAATGGCTCTGATCACTATGGGACTTAACTTCTAAGGTCATCAGTCCCCTAGAACTTAGAACCACTTAAACGTAACTAACCTAAGGACATCATACACATCCATGCCCGAGGCAGGATTCGAACCTGCGACCGTAGTGGACGCGTGGTTCCAGACCGTAGGGCCTACAACCTCTCGGCCACTTGGCCGGCTTGAAATTACAAGTAACTACGTCATGGTGATGTACAATGTTTGTTATTTACAAACGATCTCATGTACGGTATCTTAAGTGAGCCAGCTTTAGTCAATTCCCTTAAAACCCTCTAGTAATCTATATAATTTTAACTTTTATTAAATATTTATTGACTTTTACGAATGGTAGTAATTTACGTGCTGTAAGTTGTAAATAAAACAAAAGATTTGTTTCTTAACAGACAGTTAGGCCAAGCGCCAATCAGCGCTTTCTTTTAATGTATTAGATTAAAAACATCTGTTACACATTGTTCTGTAAAGTAATATCTTTTGTGAAACACTGTGATTTCCATGTTGACTGATGAAATCATTTTATACGTTGTAACGATGAGAAGTATCGTAAACAGAAACAAATTGCAGCTTGTAGTACGTATCCAGTACCGTCTAGCGGTGTAGCCCACTTGGCTTGGAAAATTTGCATTTGGTAGCAGTTCGCAGTTGTGCCGTGCTCGAGAATGTTGACGTGATACAATGTATCTAATGTTCTTTTATGACTGTCATAGCGTTGGTAAGCTAGGAAGCCATATTCTAGTCGTAATATGTCTCTCATCAATGGTGAAATGTATCATATTTTCATATCGTCTGATACCAGTTTTGTGTTGTATATTGTAGCGTTTGGAAACGACGGAAAGTCGAAACTCGTAAGGTTGATGAAAAATGAAAGAGTGGTCAAGACATAAGTAAAGTTATTAAAAGTGAAAACTCAAGAATGGGTCACACTAGTGTTCTATAGGCGGTTTCCTTTATACTTGAACAGCATATTCTACCAATAAACCGAAGTTGATAATTCACCTTCCTCACTACAAACCTTATCCGGTCGTTCCATTTCCTATTGCTTTGCCACGTTACGCTTCAATGTTTTTCGATCTAACTGTGTCAAGTAGCACACTAGTAATGCTGTATTCGAATATTACGCTATTGGTTTTCCTACTGATCTGCATTTCACTGCAAGGTGAGGTTAACAAGGGTTTTATAATGACTTCATTTTAAGAGAATAAAACAATAATAAAAAGGAATGCCTATTAGGGTCGCCACCAGCATGATTCTGGACCATTGAAGTGGTCCCCAGACACATGAAGACACTAATTGTGGCTTCAAAACATGATATAAAAATTCATAATAAGGAAAAATTGTAAAATAGAATTATGAATCAGAACAGAGCTCACAAAAGATTAACAAATAATGAAGGGATTAGAACTGTTATCGCAAGTCGCGTGAATTTCTGTGTACCAAGTTAACAACGAATCTAAACGTGAGTGGTTACCGGAAGACACAAAATATCCCCTTCAAAAGAAAAATTAACCTGTAGAATACATGCATACAAGTGTGTAAGACGCGTAGAGCTAACTAAGATCAGAGGTTGGAAATGAACTTTGCATCCCAAATTCCGTCGCGATTTCTGAAGTTGGTTAACGCACTGCAATGGCCGTCTTAACCGTGGTTGCAATTGAGATGTCTGCTGACGGTTCGCCATGCATCATACTGCAGTGGCTGCTAGATGTGGCTGGTGTGGGGTGGTGTGCTGTGACTGCGAGCCACGGACCGTCTCATCTTCATGATTACCGATCGTGGGTTCGGAAAAATCTCTAAGTTGAATAGTAAATTTAAAAAATTCGTTAGAAGGCCGAAGTCAAGGAAACGCGGATGGGCGCAGACTCATGAGCTACGTCAACACCCAGAGTTTCCAGCGAGAACGAGCCTCTAATTCTCGACAGCCGTCCTTCAGACCTCGGAAGGGTTCCCGGCACAATATTTCTAGCCAATCCCAGAAAGGGTCTACGTGTTCCTCCAATGAGAGAAGTTGAAGTCAGTTGACTAGTTCCTACCAACAAGCTAATAATGTATCCACCGATAAGCTTCTTGTTTCCAGAAACAAGAACATAGTGTAACCATCTACCGATGGCCGGAATCGCTTGTATGATATTCTGCAACTTTGGAATTGAGCTTCCCACAGAATAAGGCAGAGTTAGGAAATATTACTAACGCACATGCGACGTTATATCTTGTTGAACCGCGTCTGAAGACCAAACACTGCGGAATATCGGCAAATGGACAGCCGAAGACTTAACAGAAAATTCACTAACAATGAGAATTCTTACCCCTACTATTACCTGCCTCTCGTTCTGCTGTCGTAAGCATTGAACGCTCCCTGCGATCGTCCCCCTGTCCCATTGTCCAGAGTCTGCTGTTTGTGTGGTCTGCTACAACGAAACTCGTATTTTGAGTGACGGATGGATTCTCAACAGCAGGCGACAGCTTCGCCTGTACATCGTCCGAAGTGAAAAGAGTTCCTGTAGCCTCAAAGGCATATACATTGCGGAGAATAGCCACTATAAGTATGTATTGTTAAATTAGGTACAGAGAGATGGGTTATCTTACATTGATAAAAGCTACGCCACCCGTTCGCGTAATTAGCACTCATTACAAGTGATATTTTAGCAAATAAAAATCGAATCGGAAAGTAAAGAAAGTAAGAAGAATCAGTGATACAAATCAAGTATGGAATTAGGAGAAAAATATGCAGGTAAGAAACAGGTCACTGCTTCACAACGGATGTCTCTGTGGTATTGCGATCAACCAGCATGAACAATTTCTTAAACGCGAAATTTAAAACTTCAGCTTTCCTTTTGCAGTCTCCTGTTGCTTCCCCAGATGGGTTGACGAGTAAATGGATAGATACCTTCGACCCGCTCAGCGATTTTACGAAGGACAAGAATTTTGTCGGGTTGTCTGCTATGTTCTTTCCTAAGGTACGACGATGGTAACTGTATGCTTCGCGCATCTATCTCGTTACAGACGAACCAGATTCTACGAACTTTTGCCTGTCGTCATTTACGCGTTCTCTTTAGAACCGAGACTGCAACAGTCTTTGCTTCTAAAGCAGTTTTAGATTTTTGGTATTAAACCATGGTGGGACTTCTCCGTCCTTAATTCACTTACTCGGCACATATTTCTCCAGGGCGCGATTTACGATGAGCTTACACTTAACCATAATTATTCTGCTTGCATCATTGTGCAACTAAATGATGTCCATTCATTGTCTGAGTGGGATGCTACCAACTGCTTGTCTTCTCTTTCTAGCAAAAATACAGTCTTAGGCTCCTTAATTGATTTTTTAATTTCACTTGTAATCCTCACTATAATTACTTGTTCGTAGCTACAAGATCTCAAATATTTCCATTGCGTGTGGGCTGTGAAACTAGCTGCTCAAGCAAGATAGTTTCGGAAAATGTGTTCAAAAGTACTTCATAATATTGCCTGTCCGAACCCCTGCAATGAATCCATAGACGTCCCTGACTATACTTGGTAGGTTAAATTCGCTTACAACTAATATTGGATGATCTGGGTACTTCAGCGTTACTGAGCGTATGCTTCATGTGAATAACTTTAAATCTGTTACCGCAGAATGAGGTGGCCAGTAAAAAACACCCAATAATTAACTTGATTTCACCTAGACCTGTTACACGCCTCCAGATACCTTTACAGTAATACTGAAAACCGACCTCATTAGAAGCAGTATTTTTGTCGACTTGAATGAACATTCTCCCGCCTATAGTAATTTAACTGTCTTTTTTATATATATTCCATGATTTGCTAAATATTTCATAGCTTTCTACTTCGACTTTCAGCCAGCTTTCGGTCAACGTTTCTTTACTCAGAACGTGGTCTGATGTTATCTGCACGTCGACTGGCAAGAGTTCATCAGAGTACTTCAAAGTACCGTATAACATAAAAAAAACCATGTGCACACCACGAGTACTTTGCTACCCTAGTAGCTGCATCCTTTGTACAGCGCAACCCTGCCCTATCAAGGAGACCCCTGCAACTGTCCACCCGAAAATGCAGGTCCATAAATCTGCATTCAATACCGTCACAGTGTCGACGAAGCCTTCGGCTGTCAACCTCCACTTGGCTCGAAAGGAAAGGATCCCAGTAAACGCTGGGAGCAATGCTGCAAATTGCGAGCTATGCTTGCACCCTGAATACAAGTCCAGCAGCCTTCACCACTTCAGCTAGCCGTTTCTGTGAACTGAGGACGCCAACAGAACTGAACTGACAGGAGTCACTGGTGACGAAGTGAGCCATAACTTGCAGACGACTGCACCCAGTATGGTCGACAGCCGCCGGCAAGACCGCCTCCACATCTCGGATGGGGCCCCTCGGCAGACATACTGAGCACACATTGGCTTTCCTACAGGCCCTGAACGCTGTTTCCCTAAAGGACTCCATAGTGTGTCTGGTATTGGAGCTCCCGATAACAATGAAACCTCTCCCCCGTGTCCCTGCTTGCACCTGCTAGCCACCTGTCCACTCACAGGGTGACTGGGCGAAGCGAGATGGGCAGTCTCCACATTGGCCCTCTGTCTCGAGCGACGAAAACGACTTACCAAGCGCTACTCATCCTGCTATGCGTCATGGCCACAGGAAGATCCCTCGACAGTAGAGCCCGTGGGCGAAACAAACGGTAGCTGAGGTGTCCCATGCGACGCACTTCATGAATCGCTGCCGCTACACCCCGAGGCAGCAGCCTGAATATGGCTGACTGTAGCCAAAAGCGCCATCAGCTGTTCGCAAACTGCTGCTAGTTCCTCCTGCGTCTGCACACAGCACACACACATTCTATCGATCCTAGCATTACTAAGAAATCACGGAAAAAGCTAAACGCGTAACTAACTACTCTGCATTTCTGTAGCAGGGGCAGCTACTACCTGACTCCACACCCAACAACATCATCAGTAAATAGCCTCTTACACTGTGCGCCAGGTTATTTATATATCCATACATATTATGAAATTGGATGTACGTATGTATCTATTTGCGTTGTATGTATTTATGTATGTTCCGCGTCTCCACCTATACCACAGGACTTAGTACACATATCACTTACTGTCTGGAAGCAATCACATACCTATGAAAGGCAAGGGGGTGGGGTGAAAAAGGCATGTAGCTGACGACTCGAGAGTATCCAGGCTTTCTTGACTAAATAATCGAGAGTGTGAGCGTTTAGTGGCGTGCAACAAACTTTACAGATATATTCGAACCTTAAAGAAACTCCATCAGGTTACTTTCTATTCAGAAAGTGGGTACAATCCGCAACTGTTATGTGATTTATAAATTACAGAGCGCGACAATCAGTCGCCCCTTTTTTGCAGGTTTTATTATTCCATAATTAAATACCAAGGCAACGCCAGGTACCCAGCTAGTATAGTGAATAAGCGTAGTCCTATCACATTTCCCTGGGGCACTCCTAACTATGACCTTGTGTTCGATGAATATTCGCCGTCGTAGGTTTTGTTACTTACTTGGTCTTCGAGCCATTCACATGTCTCGGAAGCTATTACTTAAGTTCATACCTGCGTTAACAGCCTGAAATGGGGCACGGTGTCAAATGATTTCAAAAAAATCTAGGATTTGGAATCCACCTGTTGCCCTTCATCCATTGTTCATAGTGTATAATGTGAGCAAATGGCAAGCTGAGTTCCGCACGAGTGATGCTTTCTAAAACCGCTGTGATTCGTGGACAAAGCTTTTCTGTCTCAAGGAAATTTATCTTATTCAAACTGAGATATATTCAAGAATTCTGCAGCAGATCGACTTTAATGATACTGATCTGTGACTCCGCGGACCCATTCTTTTACCTTTCTTTTAGACACTAGTTACCTGCGCTTTTTTCCAGTCAATAGGGACTTTTCGCTGAGTTCGAGATTTGAAATAAATGCTAGCTAAGTGGCAAAGTGGCCAATGGAGTAGAGTACTCGCTGTAAAAACGGGTAGGGATTGCATCCGACCTTGCCGACTTATTTGTTTTCAGCTGTTTCAGTTGTTTCTCTACGCCAGGGGTGCCTATTCCTAAGTCCTCCGTACAGGGGTACGACGGTCAGACGATGGTATTTTTGGAAAATCCTCCAGCTTGAATCGTTTCTTAAACGCGAAATCTAAAACTTTAGCTTTCTTTCTGCTGTTTTCTATGGCAACACGAAACTTGTTAGCGAGTGACTAGATAGATGCCTTTAACCCGATTATTCATTTTACGTAGGACGAGAACTTTTTCGTGTGGTTGGCATGTCTTGTTGCTAAGGTATAGCGGTGGTAGTTGATATATACTTCACTCAGTACGAATTTCTACTAACTTTTGCCCGTTGTCGTGGGGATATATTTATTTATTTAACCTAATTTGATAAGGGCAATCAGGCAGGCTCTTTCCAGGGTAGCTGTGCGTATGATGGTGAATTATGGTCAAAGATTCGAACATCACAGACATAATGTATACAGACATTGATAACCAGTTCCAGGTGTAATTGAGCTTTCCTGAGAAAGACCCTCCGGGATAACATCGCTGTGATCAATAACTGGAAATATGAATGTTTGTAGAAGTTTTTTTCAGGTCAAAAGGTAACAGTTTGTTATATTTTGTGTAGAGCACGGAGAGATGCTGATGTCTTCTTGCACACTGCAGTTACTTGCTCAGTAAAATTTAGAATTTTATCTATTTTACTCATAAACTCTTTACCGAGGGAGAGAAGTTGATATATCTCCCATTTAGGATCATGCCTCCCCTGTGATTGTGTGGTGCCAGCCATAACACTTTGCTGGCGAGACGTCAAGTATGAGCAAAACCACTGCACTGGACTTGGCGAGAAATTTAGGCTGCTAAGTAAGGCAAGAAAAATGTCGAAGTCGACAGTTCCAAAGGCTGTACTGAGGTTTAAGGAACACATGATAATCGATTGGCGTTCCACGTCTCGATTCTGATTCCTATAAGTCTTCTAATTCTTTTCATGAGTGGCCAGAATGCTGTCGCCTTGGTGCTCAGTACTTATTCTTCCTCACTGAATGATAGCAGTGATGATCTGAGCCAAGCTGGCTACTGTTTTGTCCACTTCTACATGTGTGTTTGCCACTTACTTCATGAAGTTTGCGAAGTCATAGAGTTCACAGTGTCTTCTCCATACATGGTTGGTGATAAATTTTGCGGCTTGGGCTGACTGTTTAGCAGTTTCCTTCACTCCTTCAGTGAATGTATTTGCTTCTGTTGGTGCAGCTCGTACTATTCTGTACCATCTCAAAAACCACGTCCAATGTTGACAGATCAGATCTAATTCGTGTGGCGCGTTTTTCCGTGAGCGGCTACTTCTCCAGATCGGGTGTTGGCTGCTGCTGGTGCGCCTAGGCGTAGACTGATATCGGTGCATTCCTCTGTGTTTTCTCCTTCTCTTCCAGTGGCGGAAGATCATGCTATCCCCTGCTTGCAGACTTCATACATTGACAGACACTGTAGTTCGCTGGGCGTTGTTGTGATCAGTGAGAGCACATTACGGATATCTCTTAGGCATCATCACATTCTCCGCTGTAATGTTCCCTGCCATATTTTACACCTCTTAGAGGCATCGTACAATGTCTTGTGACTTGGAAGAAGCCTTGACGTATATAACATTGTGTCAGACCGCGGTAACTGAAAAGCTTTTCGACCGTTGCTATCCTCGAAACTTTAGTGGTGCTCTTCGGTGTCTCGAAGGACGACTACCTTTATTGGAATTAATTTCTGTGTCCCTTCTTCATGCGATCAACAACGGTGGCGCGAGAATTCATTTCATAGAATGCTGCTTTATTTCATTCATTCCTCGTCCTGTCCTGTGTGTCTGATAACAGGTTTAATAACTTTTCGGCGTACTATGACAAATTTGCAGCATGGTGTCTCGGTCGCACCTATCATGTCCATCGATGTTACACAATCAGTTTCATCTGTCACAACCAGCTTTATTTTGTCCCTGCTATTATACATTGCGATGAACGGGCAAGCTCAATTTTGCTTCCGCCAGTCGTACAATTTTCTGTAGTTTTTTTCGTGTTGTATGACGGTAGACGGGAATCGCTGTTTTTATTGCTGTCGCTTTTCTGTGGCTTCATTGGCTGGCTCCGTTTCCCAATATTGAATGACCTTGCAGAAACAGCGGCGGTTTGTACGACACGTGTTGCTTTTGCTTTCTTCTTCCTAGGGGGCTTCAGATTTCAGAGGCAGATGAAGCTAGACGTCCTTGTAGAGATAGTAGGAAAACTCCGCCTTATTTCATGTGCTGTCTGAAGTTCTACGACTTCATACATACTCCGCAAACCACCAAATGGCATGCAGCGGAGGGTACTAAAATCTACTAGTAATTTCCTTTGCTATTCCACTCGCAAACGGAGCGAAGGAAATACAACTGCTTAATTGCCTCTGTACGAGGCTTAATTTCTGTTATCTTGTCCTTGCGGTTATTACGCGAAGTGTACGTTGGTGGCAGTAGAATCGTTCTGCAGCCAGCTGAAAAGGCCTGTTCTGTAAACTTTCTCAACAATGTTTCGCAGAAAGACCGTCGTCTTAGATCTAGGGATTCTCATTTGAGTTTCCGATGCATCTAGCAAATGTAGCAACACGCTTCTTAATTGCTTCGACATGTTCCTTTTATCGGACCTGGTGGGGATTCCAGACACTTTATCAGTACTCAAGAATGGGTCGCACTAGTGTTCTATACGCGGTCACCTTTGTAGATGACTTCACGTTCCTAAAATTCTCTTAATAAATTGAAGTCGACCATTTACATTCTCTACTACAAATCTTACGTGCTCGTTCGATTTGATATCACCTTGCAGTGACACGCTTCGATATTTAACCGCCTTGACTGTGTCGAGCAGCACACTGCTGATGTTGTACACGAACATTACGGGTTTCTTTTTCCTACTCATCTGCATTAACTTACATATTTCTACAACGAGGGCTAGCTACCATTCAATGAACCAACTAGGAATTTTGTCTAAGTCATCTTGCATCCTTCTTGAGTCACTTAACGACGACACTTTCCCACACACGACGGCATCATCAGCCAAGAGCCGCAGATAGCTCCTGACCCTGTCCGCCAGATCATTTATTTATATAGAAAATAACATCGGTCCTATAAAACTTACCGAGCGAGGTGGCGCAGTGGTTAGCACTCTGGGGCCGCATTCAGGAGGACGACGGTTCAAACTCGCTTCCGGCCATCCTGATTTAGATTTTCAGTGGTTTCCATAAATCACTTGAGGCAAATGGCAGAATGGTTCCCTTGAAAGGATACGGCCGACTTCCTTCCCCATCCTTCCCTAATCCGATGGAACCAATGACCTTGCTGTTTGGTCTCCTCCCCAAATTAGCCAACCAACGAACCAACCAAAGTATCAAATTCCCTGGGACACTCCTGGCCATACCCTTGTCTCTGATGAACACACTCCAGCGAGGAGAACGTACTGAGTTCCGTTACTTAAGAATTCTCCGAGCCACTCACACATCTGCGAACCCATTCCGTATGCTCGTACCTTCGTTAACAGTTTGTAGTGGGGCACCGTGTCAGTAGGTTTTCGGAAATCTAGGAGTATGGAATTTACCTGTGGCCCTTCATTCATAGTTCGTAGTCTATCGTGTGAGAAAAGGAAAAGCTGAATTTCGCTCATGCGATGCCTCCTAAATCCATGCCAGTTCTTGATCTTGGGTACCCCAAAGAAATTTATTATATTCAGTCTTAGAATATGTTCCAGAATCTGCAGCATGTCTATGATATCGATTATAAGGACTTGGGTCTGTAGTTTAGTGGGTCCGTTCTTTCACCCTTCTTATATACAGGAGTCACCTGCGCTTTTTTCCAGTTACTTGGGACTTTTCTCTAGGCGAGAGATTCACTGTAAATGCAAGCTAAGTAAGGGATCAACCCTGTAGAGTACTCTCATAAACCGAACTACGATCCCATCCTGATATGGCGACTTATTTGTTTTGAACTCTAACAGTTGCTTCTTAACGGGAGAGATCCCTATTTCAAAAACCCCCTTACGCGATTCTCTTTGATAGTTAAACGACAGTATGGTTGTGCGATTGACCAGAGTGAACGATTTCTTAACCTCAAGATTTAAAACTTGAGCTTTCCTTTTGCAATCTCCTGGGTCAACGAGTGAATGGATAGTAGACTTCCACATTGTCCGCAGCTCGTGGTCGTGCGGTAGCGTTCTCGCTTCCCACGCCCGGGTTCCCGGGTTCGATTCCCGGCGGGGTCAGGGATTTTCTCTGCCTCGTGATGGCTGGGTGTTGTGTGATGTCCTTAGGTTAGTTAGGTTTAAGTAGTTCTAAGTTCTAGGGGACTGATGACCATAGATGTTAAGTCCCCTAGTGCTCAGAGCCATTTGAACCATTTTTAGACTTCCACCCGCTTCGCGATTTTAAGAAGGACCAAAATTTTCTTGGGTCCTCGGCTAGATCATTTGCTAAGGTATACAGTGGCAGTTGTATGCTTCGTGCATCGATATTTTTATAGACGCACCAATCTCTACTACATTTTATCGATCGTCATTAGCGCGTTCTCTTTTGAGCCGAGAGTGCTACAGCCTTTTCTTCTTTAGCATTTTCCGAATTTTGCTATTAAACCATGCTGAGTCTTTTCCACCCTAAATCCACTAACGTGGCACACACTCCTCCAGAGAACGGTTTGTAATAAGTTCAAACTTACCCCGTAATTCCTGTACTGGAATTAAATTATGTCCATTCATTGTCTAAATGGGATGCTACCAATTGATTATCTGCTCTTTCTCCAAACAATACTCTCCTAGCGTTATTGATTGATTTATTACCGTCGATAATGTCAGGTTTGATTTTAGCTACAAGCTCTACAATATTTCCATTTAATGTGGGTTCTCGAAATAACTGCAACAGACAGTTTCGGCAAATGTGTTCAGAACTACTTTATAGGACTGTCTGTGCGTACCACTTGCAATGAATTCACAGACGTGCCAGTCTATACTTAGTAGATTTGAAGTTGCCGCAAGTAAAACCGCACGATCGGGGTATTTCCGCGCTATTGACAAGGAGAGCTCCACATAGCACGCTCCTCACGTTCAGAGGTAAGATAGCCTAGTCGATAGCCCATCAAAAACTGAAAGCAGATCAAGCGTGAAACCAGGAAGAAGGTGCACTGAACTGTGAAAGAAAGCAAAGTATAAACATTGAACGGTCCAAGAAGAAGAAGTGCAATAAACAGCAGCCTAAAGCAGCAACTGCGTCGTGGCAAATGCCGGCACGGTAGCTCAGCGTGTTCGGTCAGAGAGCTGGTTGGCCTCTGTAATAAAAAAAAAAAAAAAACTGAGTGGAAGGATCAAGAAACGAACTTGAACGGATGTCAAGTGACGTCCGCAACGATCAAACACAACGATCAACAACGAACAAAATGCAAAAAAAAAAAGTGGTACCGGCTTTGGACTGCTAAGCGGGATGTTCGTGTTCAAAACTCCTTTGTGCTTTTTTTTTGCACATCATTATGAACTGTCCGTTCTGTTATTGAAATGTTTGTCCTCTTTCTGTATTCTTCGCAGTTGTTATACTATGTATTGGTTGTAGAATATGAATTATGTGGTAAGAATACGTTATTGTCGCAAATGAATGTGATGAACAGTGAAAGCAGGCGAGGTGCCCCATAAAAGTCTCACAGAAATGAAAACAACAAATAAATGGGTGTGAATTATATTACAACAAAGGAATTGAAGAGTCAAGACTTCCACAACGTAACGCAACTTCAAAAACGATAAAAAGATGGGTTTTGACAGAACACAGAGAAACTGTGTGATTATGGAAATGTAGCATTCATTTGTTGCAGCTTATGTGACAAACTTTAGCAGTCGTACAAATTAGGTGCTTCGATAAAAGTTGCTTATCATATGACACACGCACTGTCACTAATGCCGTGTGTGACACACCAGACGTGTTGCTGGTGGAGGATTCGGTTGACTTTCCGCCTTGTCATCAAACGTTTGCTGTTCCCATTCGAAAATCACTTCCTTTCGGCTGCTAACAGAGCAGAATCAACTGTCATTTTAGGTCCCTACCTTACACCTCGCTGTTGCAAACGGGCGTTACACCACGACACAGACACAAATTTGAATAAAGCGAACAGCAAAAAAGAAGAAAAATTGCCACGAAGGAGGTCTGAACACATGGCTGCTCGCTTGGCAGTCCAACACTATAACCACTGAAATACGGCGCCACTTATTTGTAGGGATGCCCCAAATTGCCCTTCTTCTTCTTGGACCGTTCACTGTTTCTGTATTGCTTCTTTTCACAGTCCAGTACACCTTACCCATGTTTTCATGCTTGACCCATGTTCAGTTTTTGATGGGCTGTCCACTGGGCCCTCTTACCACTAAATATAAGGGGGTGCGATGGAGAGTTTCCCTTGTGAGTGTTGACTTTCTTCGAATTATTCTACGGTTATTATGGTAGAATTGTGTGGCCGGCAAAACCATCAGATGAGTAACTAGAGTTCACCTAGGTCGGTTTTACGCAGCCAAATGACTAAACAGACTCGATTTCAACTTCTACGGAGACAATATTTTTGTCGACTGTAAAGAACACTCCCCTTCCGATGGCGTCTAACCATTCTTTCCGATATACGTTCCATGCCTCGTTAAATATTTTGGAGTAATGGTGCGGACAGGAACGACACCGACCTTGTTGGACGAATCGGAATTTCTGTACGTCTCATGTTCCACGTCCATTGCTTAAGTTTTCGTAGCTGGTGCGGTCGATGGGGCCGCAGGTGGGGTAAGCAATGCCGGAATTGGCCGACGCAGCTGCCTCAGCCGCGAGCGCTACCAGTTCCTTGCTGATCGACGTCGATAAATCCACTTACCTACCTACCTCTAGTCAGCCTCGACAGTTCCGCGGTGCATTGCTAAGCGAAGGGACACACTGTAATGTTATGTGTGCCTCACTGCCCTTTTTTTTGACCAATTTGTGTCTGATTTTATTCTGAGAAGCTCAGTAATGTAATGTAAATATCGTAAATGTAAATTTGATTCAAAAAGTACTTGAAGTGAAGTGAAGCGCAGCTGGACAGCAACGAACTCTTTAGCGCCCAATCCCTGCAACGATAGTAGTTGTGAATGTTGGAGTATGGACTCTAAATAAAAGGACACTTGATTTATTAAAAAAAAAAGAGAACTGTTAGTCTGTATCTTGTGGAAAGAGGACGTGTTGCTAGGCCGTCGCTCAGAACGTATTGTTACATTTAATGAAAATTGATATTTTAGTGATAAAACCGAGGACAGTGTGTGTAAGAGTTACCAAACATTTATGTATACAAATTTCTTGAAGTGAAGAATAGAAATATCTTGTTTTTCGAAAAGGAGGTGAACTTCATTGTCGTCGCCGTCTATCAATCGACAGGATTTAATTGGATTACGGTCTTGTACAATAGTATGGTGCTGAACTTCACTGACCAATTTTGATGTACAGGGTGTTTCAAAAATGACCGGTATATTTGAAACGGCAATTAAAACTAAACGAGCAGCGATAGAAATACACCGTTTGTTGCAATATGCTTGGGACAACAGTACATTTTCAGGAAGACAAACTTTCGAAATTACAGTAGTTACAATTGTCAACAACAGATGGCGCTGCGGTCTGGGAAACTCTATAGTACGATATTTTCCACATATCCACCATGCGTAGCAATAATATGGCGTAGTCTCTGAATGAAATTACCCGAAACCTTTGACAACGTGTCTGGCGGAATGGCTTCACATGCACATGAGATGTACTGCTTCAGCTGTTCAATTGTTTCTGGATTCTGGCGGTACACCTGGTCTTTCAAGTGTCCCCACAGAAAGAAGTCACAGGGGTTCATGTCTGGCGAATAGGGAGGCCAATCCACGCCACCTCCTGTATGTTTCGGATAGCCCAAAGCAATCATACGATCATCGAAATATTCATTCAGGAAATTAAAGACGTCGGCCGTGCGATGTGGCCGGGCACCATCTTGCATAAACCACGAGGTGTTCGCAGTGTCGTCTAAGGCAGTTTGTACCGCCACAAATTCACGAAGAATGTCCAGATAGCGTGATGCAGTAATCGTTTCGGATCTGAAAAATGGGCCAATGATTCCTTTGGAAGAAATGTCGACCCAGACCAGTACTTTTTGAGGATGCAGGGACGATGGGACTGCAACATGGGGCTTTTCGGTTCCTCATATGCGCCAGTTCTGTTTATTGACGAAGCCGTCCAGGTAAAAATAAGCTTCGTCAGTAAACCAAATGCTGTCCACATGCATATCGCCGTCATCAATCCTGTGCACTATATCGTTAGCGAATGTCTCTCGTGCAGCAATGGTAGCGGCGCTGAGGGGTTGCCGCGTTTGAATTTTGTATGGATAGAGGTGTAAACTCTGGCGCATGAGACGATACGTGGACGTTGGCGTCATTTCGACCGCAGCTGCAACACGGCGAACGGAAACCCGAGGCCGCTGTTGGATCACTTGCTGCACTAGCTGCGCGTTGCCCTCTGTGGTTGCCGTACGCGGTCGCCCTACCTTTCCAGCACGTTCATCCGTCACGTTCCCAGTTCGTTGAAATTTTGCAAACAGATCCTTTATTGTATCGCTTTTCGGTCCTTTGGTTACATTAAACCTCCGTTGAAAACTTCGTCTTGTTGCAACAACACTGTGTTCTAGGCGGTGGAATTCCAACACCAGAAAAATCCTCTGTCCTAAGGAATAAACCATGTTGTCCACAGCACACTTGCACGTTGTGAACAGCACACGCTTACAGCAGAAAGACGACGTACAGAATGGCGCACCCACAGACTGCGTTGTCGTCTATATCTTTCACATCACTTGCAGCGCCATCTGTTGTTGAAAATTGTAACTACTGTAATTTCGAAAGTTTGTCCCCCTGAAAATGTACTGTTGTCCCAAGCATATTGCAACAAACGGTGTATTTCTATCGCTGCTCGTTTAGTTTTTATTGCCGTTTCAAATATACCGGTCATTTTTGAAACACCCTGTAGCAGAACGTGTAGTTTGAAGGAAGTTTGTGTACTAAGCAATCTCCTTTTCTCAGGAAAAGCAGATTGCTGTTTGATCTTATTTACTTACAACAGGCCCTTAGGCACGAAAATCTGCGAAAACTTGGGCTCAAAGCCATCCGCAATACGGCCAAGTAACTAACAGAGTCGTATTTTGAACCTTAAAGAACAATAACTCCCTCCAAATTGTAATACGTCACCAACTGGTGCACAAGCTGATCATTCAAGGAGGCAGTAACCAAAATTGAGGTGCCAGTTACGACTTAAAGTAAAAATCTCAATCAAAAATCTCTCTCTCTCTCTCTCTCTCTCTCCAAACACATATACAAATATTCATATTATTAAGATAAAAGTCATTTTATAACACGTCGGAGATTTTCTCCACTCGGGGACTGGATGTTGTACTCTTCTTACGTTCGTATTGTCATACCATTGTTGAGATGAATGTACGAGCGCGTCCTAGTTATGTGACCCTAGCGTGTCAACGTTGTTGTGTCGCAAGTCACAATCGAGCAGTATCTCTAAATGAAGTGTTCTAGACATTCTCCAGAATGTTTTGAGGAAGTGGAAAGTATGTAGAAAGCTTTTCCCGCACACCTTGATTGCCGAAAAAAGAGGCGCGTGAACGTCTGCCCCGACTTTATTGAAAGTCAGAACACGAACAATTCTTTTCTCAAAATATCGACACATATAACCTGACCTGCTGAAACCAATACGAACCTGACACAGAATGACAACGTGTACGAATTCACATGTAGGTTCAGCGCTTTGGCGACTTAAACAACATTCACGCTAACGTAATGCACAATGTGAACACCATTCCAAAAAAAAAAAAAAATACTGCTTTACTTTTGTAACAGATACGCAAGGTTGTATGGACTCAAGCGGCGGGGGTGTGGTGTTGGTGGTAGTGATGTTGGCTGTGGTGGTGGTGTTGGTGGCAGGGGGAGGGGGGGGGGGGTATGAAGAACAGCTGAGTCATTAAAACTGCCATCTTAACTTTTCTTTCTTTTTTTTATTAATATGGTGTCGGAACTATTTAGGCAGCTAGGGTACATATTTGTGAAACTTCCTGGCAGATTAAAACTGTGCGCCTGACAGACTCGAACTTGTTTTACTCTCCCACGATGTTCCAAATCAATCCACACACCGCAGAGCTAAAACTCGTTCTGGAACTGTCTCTTTGTATTTACTTGTACATCGTTACGCCCAACTGAGGAGCGTGATAGAAGCTATGTAGCTGATGAGTTTGCTTCCTCCTTCTCGCAAAATATCTCCATAGTTTCGCTAAAGTGTCTATTCCGTTATAAAGTTCAAATTATGTTGGCAGCAGTTTTCGGAAAAACGTTCAGGAGGTATCTCTATCTCGCACCATGTTATCTGTGACTCCAATTCCCTACAGATCTCTTCGATTTTCAAGCAGAAAATTTTACTTAATTTTCATTGAGATGACAAGGAGGAGACTTCCTGTCTGTCATTATCAATCATTTTGAGAATGTGACCGTAAAATTTTAATAGTATCTTTCTGAAAAAGTCAGATTTTCCCAGTATGCTGTTTTAATTCCAGAGATTTCCCTTTTATCCAAATTCCTCGCAAGGTGGTTGGGTCAAAAATTATGCTTATGACTTTTCTTCCTTGCTCTTTTACGTAATGAATTAGTTATCTGCCTCCAATTATTAAGTTTTCTTACGCATGTAATGCTTTCCGAGTAATTAATGTGTTGAAGTCTCTTACTTTTGCGTTGGTTTTCTGATGGATCTGTCCCAGATGTTTCGGTAACCTTTTGTAATTTAGGCAGTCTCTCAACGGTTCACGATTTTATCCACATGGTTGGATTTTCCCCTTAGATATCTGCATGTAGGTATCGGTACCTGAAAAACTTTCCCAACTGAGCTGGTATAGTATGTCTACTTATCTACCCGACAGTTCCTTCCATGTACAGTTCTTACGTGTGAAATCTGCAGTTTGATTTTCAGTTAATTTTTGTCATGTTTTCTAGTGGGTGAACCGGTACTTTGTTTGAGAGAACTGGAAGGATATCTGCTAAGGCCGAACACTGCAAAATGGCTCTGAACACTATGGGACTTAACTTCTAAGGTCATCAGTCCCCTATAACTTAGAACTACTTAAACCTAAATAACCTACGGACATCACACACAACCATGCCCGAGGCAGGATTCGAACCTGCGACCGTAGCCGCCGCGCAGTTCCAGACTGTAGCGCCTAGAACCGCTCGGCCACCCTGACCGGCTACGAACACTGCAAATTAATTTTATTTTCAGATGCTTTGTCAATAGTTATTCCTTCAACTTCTGTTCCTCATGTCCTGGTTAGTTCTTTCCGTAGAAGATTCAACAGTAAGGGGACATACTCTTCCATTGTTGGACTCCTGTTCCTACATAAAAAGAATCAAACATTTGGCTTAAGAATTTATATTTTGATGTGGTGTTATGATTGAACATTTCTTCTGTTCTTCTATCTACGTATTTTATAACATGCTGAAGACTGTATATTTTTCTGTCGAAAAGGGTGATCACTGTTTGTCAGTCTCTGCGAACTTTTAAGGTGGTTTTAAGATGGAGAAATTGTTCCTTCTGGGCCTCTCTTTCCTCAACGCTTCCTGATGTACACCTATTAAGCGGTCTGTTTGTGCTTAAAGTTTCCTAAGTGCGGCCTTTGACATAATTTTGTAAGAATTGTTACTAGGGAAATACATCTGTAGTTATTGATGTCTGTTTAACAACTTTCCGTATACAAAGGATAAATTGGAGGATATTGTCAATGATCTTCTTTCCTCTTCAGTCAAGTATCTGTGAGAATCGCATGAAGTCTCTGAGGAAAGCTTTTCGCACATACTTTCCACTTTTTCGCGATTATAATGTCTTCCGTTTTAGACCTGTTATCTTCTAGATCAAGTATTATTCAGCGAATGTCGCCTATTATGCATTAGGGCTTGGTTGAGATTTTCTGAAAGCGAGTCTATGTTTGCGTGATCTGTAGTTTAAAAAGTCTTTGAAGATATTTGTTGTAAGTTTAAAATTTTCTTTATTATTTATTGTCAAAGCCCCATTTCGAAGTTTGGAATAGAGACTTCGTGCCTAATAGCCTGTCACTTTTTGTTTAAATATTTTTGCATAAGTTTTATGTTTTTCCTTAAAGGCTTGTTCTATTTCTGACTGTGTTGATCATAAAGGAGTTTTCAATATCTTGGCATCTATGAAGTCTGTTTCTCGTTTTTGGTGATGTTATATAGCTTTTGTGTGGTCTCTGGTAATTCTAGTTATGACAACAATTCTACGTTTTGTGGTCTTATCAGACGTCCTTATTTAAGTTATAACTGAAAATATACTTTGATTACAGGTGTATTTAAAATTCATGTGACTAGGAAAACACTATCATGGCAGCTTTTAATAGAAAGTAATATTACGCTTCTCTAGAAGTACAAATTACATCAAGTACAACTGGAATAATGAACGTTATTTTAATATTGTTTAGTATGCACGGCAACATTTGAATAATTTCCAATCTAAGTGATGTAGACAAAAAAGTATACCAGTGAAAGCAGACGGAAAAAGAGAGGAAATTCGTATAGGAAACACATTTGCGTCGGCCGAAACTTTCTTTTAATATTTCACGGGTAATATTATTCTAGAAAAGCTATCTTGTTAGATGTTAAATGGTATTTTGTTGAGATTTTGTTGGTGAATTTAGAAGGAAGATCAGACAAATATTAAAAAAGATACAGGGAATTTTCTCTTGCTAAAGTAACTCACTTCAGAGTTACAACAGATCAGGCTATTAATAGAAGTTACCATTTTCAGTCGAGGGCAAATGATACGAACGGTGATGAGTGGTGCACGTCTTTAACAGTTCGTAAATAAGTTTGGTTCGTAAATGAGTTTAGATGAAGGAGGGGTATAGTTACTACAGTTTCGAAAAGACGGAATAGACCTATGCCACTATTGGAAATGTGATTCTTTCGAGTGTGTAATGAACTTAGAAATATTTTTACAACAGTTTTTACAAAGTAAGACTCTGGACATTTAAATCATCTGATGTGCTTAGAATATTTTGTGTAATATTAGGTATGTTTATGACTTTGGTTTTATGTGTGCTTTCATGAAACTTTTAACTTTTGTGTAAGGCAGATTACAGCCAATGACGGACGTTATCTGTCGACATACTACAGACATGGAATTTTCGTTATTAAACAATTTTAGAAAAAGCTTATTTCACCATAGTAACAGTAAGTTAATTTAAGCAATTTTCATCCTGCTTCTACTCTTTATTAACTGGATCTGAATAATGCAACGAATGAGCAATGTGATGGAGGTGTGGCCAATGTGGCTACCCCTAGACGACGGCCAAACTAGTTACTGAGCTATTCGGTCGGACTTTTCGCCCAGCCGGATTATACAGTCAGGAACCTCACATCGCATTCAGACTTCACGGAACATGGAACACTGTATAATAAAACTCCTTTCGTAACGCGCTACTCATAAAAAGAGTTGGAAATGGAATTATTGATGGATACACTCAGTTAACAGTGAAATATGCGTACTTCAAAACGTGTACGTTAAACATAATAACATGGTTAACCCCACATCCACAGCCAGTCAGTGAGCAACCGAGAGCAGTCAATATAGCTCCCCGTTTATTCCTGGGAACTGTTTCGATTACATCTGCTATTTATCGATCAGTAACTTATTTCCACTCTCCTTCGAACAGTTATTGCGTGTTTGCAGATGGCTTGTGTTTCATAGCAATTGTTTCAAACAAAGTAAACAAAGGGAAATGTTTTCAGTGTGGACAATAACAATTTGAGAATTTCAAGAATATGCAGCTGTAAAACCAAGGGAAATATTTGACAACAATAAAACGTGAATGAAACTAATACACACATTTTAGAACCAAAACAAAATATTGATCTATCTCTATTCTCGGTAGAAAGACTACTACGATCACTGACGTCTCAGCTAAATTACTGCGATATTTTTATGGGTCAGCTGAAAGAAAATCGTGCACGAGTTATCTGACTGCGATCACGGTATTATGACCATATACATGAGGGACTCAGCTTCTGAAGTCATGCAGGTACTTGCGTTTCCTCAGAACAGTGACAAATGCATTGAGTGGAAACCTCGATCACTGCTACAAGAGACAGACGTTACGTTCAGTTTTATGTAACACTGCGAAACAAAAAGCGTCACTTTTTGGAACCCCGTAAATGTACCATTGCGACGCAAAAGTTTGAAGTTGGGCTCAATGGTCCCTACAAAATTTGTCTGTAATGGTGCTAGTATAAGAAGCGGCTCCCTGCGACGTCACCCTCGGAATCGACAACACTTCAGACGGCAAGATGTCGACAAAAAAAAAAGGCCAGAGTTCGGAGGTTCATAATTATAAGGTGTAAGGTGGGTTAATGATGTCACATTGGCACCAAATTTCACCAAAATTACACGATGGGAAGGTCGTCGCACCCCTTCTTACCTACATTTCACCCCTCCTTTTGACACCTCTGCGATGGAGGTCAATACCTCGATGACTAGTGCTACAATCACGCTGTATTCTATGGGCGCCCGAGAAAAACATTTCAGATATAACTCCGCTCACTATAGATACGACCAGGCCTCAGCTGGTGGCATAAGGGGTGGAAATTATCAACGTCCCAGGGGAAGGGGTGGTTTCATTGATGCCATTTATGACACCCCCTAAGGCCTAATGTGTCGATACTGAGCGGTGGTATTTCTGAAATGTTGTCATCGGTCACCCATCAGAAAAACCCATGATTTCGAAGGTGAACGTCACGATTGTGATCTCCTGTGCAGAGGCGTTAGAGGAACTCGTGAAAAGTGAATGAGAGGTGGTATGAAGACCTCCCAAGCGTGTGACACGTCCACGGTTGCGTTGAGCAGAAATATGATGAAATTTGGTTCCAATTTGACAATATTAACCCACCTAACATCCCACATGAACTTCAGAGCGCTGGCGTTTTCTCCGCATGTGTTGCTACTTGAAGCACCGTCGCCGGCCGCTGTGGCCATGCAGTTCTAGGCGCTTCAGTCCAGAACCGCGCTGCTGCTACGATGGCAGGTTCGAATCCTGCCTCGGTCATGGATGTGTGTGATGCCCAAAGGTTAGTTAGGTTTAAGTAATTCTAAGTCTAGGGGACTGATGACCTCAGATGTTAAGTCCCATAGTGCTTAGAGCCATTGGACCATTTGAAGCACCGTCGAGCCCGAAGATGACGTCGCAAAAGACGTCATACTTCTTTAGCATTCAAATGAAGGTCGTAGTTACCAACCCGTAATGACCCTTTAATTGATTTTCGCAGTGTAGCTAGTTTCATGTTCCATGTATTATTATTATGATTTACGTTAGCGATGTGGAAGGAGTAGCTTCACATTCATATTATACGTTCGTCTGTAAGTTTGGTTACATGCTGACAGTTTATAAGTTTGTTTCCTTGTTTCGTTTTAAAACAAACATAAAGTAGTACATTCTACCGAGAACGTTGCACATATTACGTAAGTAGAAATTCTTCTACGAAATAGAAAGAGTTTGAGAAGAAACATTTTGAGTTTCTTTTAGAATTTAACTTTCTGACTTTTAGGTATTTTGTATCAATGGTTCAGTGATCAAAAATTTAATGGAAGCTAAAGTGAAACATAATGTGGAACAGTGAAAGAAGTTTTTCTTCTAGTTTTATAATTAAGTACACCGTTGTGCCTTTTGAATTGTTGTGAGTTATTTACAAGAAACTTCGAGGGGGAATATATGTAGACTGTGAAGCAGTAGTCAACACACTTTACTACATTCATAATTTTAATGTTTTCATAACAAATATTTTTTCTATTTTCGCTATGTCACTATTAATGTTTATTTCCGATTTTGTATCAAATTTCAACCATATTCATACATGTAATGTAATCTATGAAAATGTATGGTTTATTGGTGCTTGTATAGAATAGATAGAATTGTAACTTTAGGATACAAAAAGATGGAAGGAAATTCATCTGTGTTAATGAGGCAAAAGCGAGCCAATGGAAAATGTGGAAATTCTGAGGCTAAATCATGTAATACTCCATGACGCTGACGCATTGCTAATACTCATAGTGGCCTCCAGACAATGTATTGTTTTCATTAGCAATGTAAATCAGATGCACAGTATTTGTGTCTCTTTACTCAGTTGTTGTTGTGGTCTTCAGTCCTGAGACTGGTTTGATGCAGCTCTCCATGCTACTCTATCCTGTGCAAGCTTCTTCATCTCCCAGTACCTACTGCAACCTACATCGTTCTGAATCTGCTTAGTGTATTCATCTCTTGGTATCCCTCTACGATTTTTACCCTCCACGCTGCCCTCCAATGCTAAATTTGTGATCCCTTGATGCCTCAAAACATGTCCTACCAACCGATCCCTTCTTCTGGTCAAGTTGTGCCACAAACTTCTCTTCTCCCCAATCCTATTCAATACCTCCTCATTAGTTACGTGATCTACCCACCTTATCTTCAGCATTCTTCTGTAGCACCACATTTCGAAAGCTTCTATTCTCTTCTTGTCCAAACTGGTTATCGTCCATGTTTCACTTCCATACATGGCTACACTCCATACAAATACTTTCAGAAACGACTTCCTGACACTTAAATCTATACTCGATGTTAACAAATTTCTCTTCTTCAGAAACGATTTCCTTGCCATTGCCAGTCTACATTTTATATCCTCTCTACTTCGACCATCATCATTTATTTTACTCCCTAAATAGCAAAACTCCTTTACTACTTCAAGTGTCTCATTTCCTAATCTAATCCCCTCAGCATCACCCGATTTAATTTGACTACATTCCATTATCCTCGTTTTGCTTTTGTTGATGTTCATCTTATATCCTCCTTTCAAGACACTGTCCATTCCGTTCAACTGCTCTTCCAAGTCCTTTGCTGTCTCTGACAGAACTACAATGTCATCGGCGAACCTCAAAGTATTTACTTCTTCTCCATGAATTTTAATACCTACTCCGAATTTTTCTTTTGTTTCCTTTACTGCTTGCTCAATATACAGATTGAATAACATCGGGGAGAGGCTACAACCCTGTCTCACTCCTTTCCCAACCACTGCTTCCCTTTCATGCCCCTCGACTCTTATAACTGCCATCTGGTTTCTGTACAAATTGTAAATAGCCTTTCGCTCCCTGTATTTTACCCCTGCCACCTTCAGAATTTGAAAGAGAGTATTCCAGTTAACGTTGTCAAAAGCTTTCTCTAAGTCTACAAATGCTAGAAATGTAGGTTTGCCTTTTCTTAATCTTTCTTCTAAGATAAGTCGTAAGGTTAGTATTGCCTCACGTGTTCCAACATTTCTACGGAATCCAAACTGATCTTCCCCGAGGTCCGCTTCTACCAGTTTTTCCATTCGTCTGTAAAGAATTCGCGTTAGTATTTTGCAGCTGTGACTTATTAAACTGATAGTTCGGTAATTTTCACATCTGTCAACACCTGCTTTCTTTGGTAATGGAATTATTATATTCTTCTTGAAGTCAGTGGGTATTTCGCCTGTCTCATACGTCTTGCTCACCAGGTGGTAGAGTTTTGTCATGACTGGCTCTCCCAAGGCCATCAGTAGTTCTAATGGAATGTTGTCTACTCCCGGGGCCTTGTTTCGACTCAGGTCTTTCAGTGCTCTGTCAAACTCTTCACGCAGTATCGTATCTCCCATTTCATCTTCATCTACATCCTCTTCCATTTCCATAATACTGTCCTCAAGTACATCGCCCTTGTATAAACCCTCTATATACTCCTTCCACCTTTCTGCCTTCCCTTCTTTGCTTAGAACTGGGTTGCCATCTGAGCTCTTGATATTCATACAAGTGGTTCTCTTCTCTCCAAAGGTCTCTTTAATTTTCCTGTAGGCAGTATCTATCTTACCCCTAGTGAGACAAGCCTCTACATCCTTACATTTGTCCTCTAGCCATCCCTGCTTAGCCATTTTGCACTTTCTGTCGATCTCATTTTTGAGACGTTTGTATTCCCTTTTGCCTGCTTCATTTACTGCATTTTTATATTTTCTCCTTTCATCAATTAAATTCAATATTTCTTCTGTTACCCAAGGATTTCTATTAGCCCTCGTCTTTTTACCTACTTGATCCTCTGCTGCCTTCACTACTTCATCCCTCAGAGCTACCCATTCTTCTTCTACTGTATTTCTTTCCCCCATTCCTGTCAATTGTTCCCTTATGCTCTCCCTGAAACTCTCTACAACCTCTGGTTCTTTCAGTTTATCCAGGTCCCATCTCCTTAAATTCCCACCTTTTTGTAGTTTCTTCAGTTTCAATCTGCAGTTCATAACCAATAGATTGTGGTCAGAATCCACATCTGCCCCTGGAAATGTCTTACAATTTAAAACCTGGTTCCTAAATCTCTGTCTTACCATTATATAATCTATCTGATACCTATTAGTATCTCCAGGATTCTTCCAGGTATACAACCTTCTTTTATGATTCTTGAACCAAGTGTTACTTTACTCAGTATAGTTTAATATATGTAAACTTATGGACTGTTACTGACCTATGTCATGCTACCTGTGATAGGTTCCTGGCCCAAATCCTAAAATTTACCTTTGCGTAATATTGAAAATAGTAATAGAGAAAATAGTTTTTTTTGTAAGCAAAGACAAAGTTTTTTCTTGAAAAACAATTTATCGACTTATTTCAGACAGTGTGTTGATAAACGTCGCAAAAGTTTTAATTCCATAAGAGACTAATTACTAAGTTTTTATTATTTTAAAATACTTTAGATTTTGTTGTTGTTATTGTGGTTTTTAGTCAGAACGCCGATTCGATGCAGCTCTCCATGCTACTCTATCCTGCGCCAGCCTCTTCATCTCTGAGTAACAACTGCAACCTACATCCTTCTGAATCTGCTTACTGTATTCATCTCTTGGTAACCCTCTACGATTTTTACTCCCACGCTTCCTTCCAACACTAAATTGGTGGTCCCTTGATGTCTCAGAATGTGTCCTACCAATCGACCCCTTCTTCTAGTCAGGCTGTGCCACAAATTTCTTTTCTCCCCGATTCTGTTCAGTGCCTCCTCATTAATTATTGATCTCACCCATCTAATCTTCAGCATTCCTATGCAGCACCACATTTCAAAAGCTTTCATTCGCTTCATCTCTAAATTGTTTATTGTCCACGTTTCACTTCCATACACGACTACACTCCATACAAATTCTTTCAGAAAAGACTTCCTAACACTTAGATCAATACTAGAAGTTAACAAATTTCTCTTCTTCAGAAACGCTTTTCTTGCCGTTGCCAATTTACATTTTATATCCTCCCTATTTCGCCCATCATTCATTATTTTTCTTCCGAAATAGAAAAACTCATTTACTACTTTAAGTATCTCATTTCATAATTTGATTCCATCTTTTGTTGATGCTCATCTTATACCCTCCTTTCAAGACACTGTCCAGTCCGTTCAAATGGTGTTTCAAGTCCTTTGCTGTCACTGACAGAATAACAATGTCATCGGCCAACCTCAAAGTTTTTATTTCTTCTCTGCCATCTGGTTTTGTACAAATTGTAAATAGTCTTTCGCTCCCTGTGTTTTACCCCTGCTGTCTTTTCAATGTGAAAGAGATATTCCAGTCAACATTGTGAAAAGTTTTGTACAAATCTAAAAATGCTATAAACGTAGGTTTGCGTTTCCTTAGCCTATCTTCAACGAGAAGTCTTAGGGTCACTAATGCCTCGCGTGTTCCTACATTTCTCGGGAATCCAAACTGATCTGCCCCGAGGTCGGCTTCTACCAGTTTTCCATTCGTCTGCAAAGAATTCGTGTTAATAGTTTGCAGCCATGACTTATTAAACAGATAGTTCGGTAATTTTCTCACGTATCAGCACCGGCTTTCTTTGGAATTGGAATTATAAAATAAATTTAGAAATCTGAGGGTAATCCGCATGTCCCATACATCTTGCTTACCAGATGTAAGAGTTTTGTCATGGCTGTCTCTCCTAAGGCTATCAGTAGTTCTAACGGAATGTTGTCTTCTCCGAGAGACTTGTTTCGTCTTAGGTCTGTCAGCGCTACATCAAATTGTTCACACAGTATCATATTTCCCATATCATCTTCATCTACTCAAGTACATCAACGGTGTATAGACAGTCTATATACTCCTTCCATTCGCGCGGAGTACCGCGCTGTTTGAGGCGGCATATCAGGGATTGCGCTGGGCCTCCCACCGGAGGTTCGAGTCCTCCCTTGGGCATGGATGTGTGTGTTGTTCTTAGCATAAGTTAGTTTAAGTAGTGTGGTCTAGGGACCGATGACCTCAGCAGTTTGGCCCGTTAGGAATTCACACACATTTGAACATTTTACTCCTTCCACCTTTCTGCTTTCCCTTCTTTGGCGAGGACTGGTTTTCCATGAGAGCTCTTTGTATCATACAGGTGGTTCTCTTTTCTCCAAAGGTATTTTTTTAATTTCCTGTAGGTGGCATATATCTTTCCCATAGTGATATATGCTTCTGAATACTTGCCTTTGTCCTCTAGCCATTCCTGCTAAGCCATTTTGCACCTCCTGTGAATCGCATTTTTAGACGTTTCTTTTCCCTTTCGCCTGCTTCATTTACTACATTTTTATATTTTCTCCTCTCATCAATTAAATTCAATATCCCTTGCATTACCCAAGGATTTCTATTATGTGTCGTCTTTTTATCTACTTGAGCTTCTGCTGCCTTCACTATATCATCTCTCAAAGGTACCCAGTCTTCTCCTCCTGTATTATTTTTAGGAAATACGGTGCGAAATTGTGATTTAGTGTGTTTCAGTGCTAGATGTGCCAGCCTCACGGCAGACGGCGGATGAAGGCTGGCCGGCGCGTTACGCAGGTAACACAGTTTTGCAACGAGCGTCGGTATGTGTGTACGCGTGCGGCAGCCATCAACAGCCAGAACGCAGCATTAGCAGAATTACGCAAGCGCGGGCTGCGTGTGGCGTGGTTGCATTAGCCAACTCATTGAGAACATTCTAATAAACACAGCGCCGCGTAACCGGCGGATTCAGCAGCGGTCTGCACTATTTAAGGGCATTAGAGGTGGGCGTCGGCATCGGTTCGACCGATTGAGAGTTCGGTCGCTGTTACGTCGTCGTCATCAGTGACGCTGTCCCCGAGGACCGGCCAGCGGAGGGTGTCGCCCACTGCTGCACCGGCGACTCCCAGCGTCGTCACGAGCCGCAGCATCTGCCGGAGGCGAGCTAGGCCGGGGCTCATGCTGCTAACCTCCTACCACCTGCACAGCCGCTGACTGGGCACGGCGTCGCATTCCCTGGGCTGCACGCATCAGCACGTCTCCACCATGACATTGAGTGGTGGGGCTGAGTTACCGGAAAATTTATTGGAAGAACCAACAATAAAGAGGAAGATTTCTAAAAACATCCACCTGCCTCTACCCAGCCACGCCCTAAAACCCCAACCATGTCACCCACTCCGGTTATCCTACAAGTGTTGTCAGTTGGGCAACCTGCGCATCACACACTCTTGTTACAATTGGTGACATTAGTGGTATTCTCCCTTGATTTGGAGGAAATTGTTGCTGGTAATCGATGAGGATACGTGGCACCTGAGAAGGGCAACAAAGGATCAGCAACGCCTGCAACATGACAAATAAGTGCCAAGTTTTCGTTTTGTGGTTTGTCTGAACCTGTAGCATAGTCCGTCTTCCATTCCGGTTCTCCTGTCAGGGCTTACGGTTGTCTTGATTCGATAGCTGGTCGTGATGGAGCAGTCTGTCTCAGCCGAGGTGGCTATTCAGCAGCTACTTGAGCGAATGTCGGAATTAGAGATAGAGCTTGCTCGGTCTAAAGAAGCAAGCAAGGAACGGTTTCCTGTTAATGCAGTAATTCTTGACACAAACGCTGCGTCCTTGGTCACCCCTTTCTCGGGAAAAGCTGGGGAAGATGTTAGGATTTTTTCTTAGAACCTTAGCATGGCCGCTAAATTTGGAAACTGGGGTGCAGAAACACTTTGGCATGTGGCTAAGTTGAGAGTAACTGGGGATTCCAGAGCGTACTTTACATGCCATGAAGAATTAAGGGATCCTCAGACATCTGAAGTATTCAAAGAAGGGTTACAGGAAAGGTATCAGAGGAAAAATACATCTAGCTATTATAGGAAACAATTGAATAGAATGTATCAAATAAATGGGGAATCAATAGAAGCTTTTGTAGATCGAATTCGAAAAATTAATGGTAATACCTGTGAGCTAATGGATTCTGATAGGGTTAATGAAGCCATTCTGCAGGTAACTGAGCAGCGGGCACTAGACGCATTTTTGCGGTTAATACAACCCGAAACCTCCCACCTGATTAGGATGGAATTCCCTAAGACTCTCAATGAGGCAGTCGGAATCGCTGTGGCGTTAGAGGAAGTTGAAGCAGTATCAAAGACGCGGGACAGGAAAGCAGTGTTTAAAGCAGAAATACACTACTGGCCATTAAAATTGCTACACTAAGAAGAAATGCAGATGATAAATGGGTATTCATTGTACAAGTATATAACACTAGAACTGACATAAGATTACATTTTCACGCAATTTGGGTTTATAGATCCTGAGAAATCAGTACCCAGAACAACCACCTCTGGCCGTAATAACGGCCTTGATACACCTGGGCATTGAATCAAACAGAGTTTGGATGGCGTGTACAGGTACAGCTGCC
Source organism: Schistocerca nitens (assembly GCF_023898315.1). Taxonomy (NCBI): domain Eukaryota; kingdom Metazoa; phylum Arthropoda; class Insecta; order Orthoptera; family Acrididae; genus Schistocerca; species Schistocerca nitens. The sequence continues at coordinate 524,153,528 of NC_064616.1, read as the reverse complement.
GATGCAGCTTCAACACAATGCCACAGTTCATCAAGGGTAGTAACTGGCGTATTGTGACGAGCCATTTGCTCGGCCACCATTGACCAGACATAATCAATTGGTGAGAGTTCTGGAGAACGTGCTAGCCAGGGCAGCAGTCGAACGTTTTCTGTACCCAGAAAGGCCCGTACAGGACCTGCAACATGCGGTCGTGCATTACCGTGCTGAAACGTAGGGTTTTGCAGGGATCGAATGAAGGGTAGAGCCACGGGTCGAAACACATCTGAAATGTAACGTCCACTGTTCAAAGTGCCTTCAATGTGAACAAGAGGTGACCGAGACGTATAACCAATGGCACCCCCTACCATCACGCCGGGTGATACGCCAGTATGGCGATGACGAATACACGCTTCCAGTCTGCGTTCACCGCGATGTCGTCAGACACGAATGCGACCATCATAATGCTACAAACAGAACTTGGATTCATCCGAAAAAATGACATTTTGCCATTCGTGCACCCAGGTTCGCCGTTGAGTACACCATCGCAGGCGCTCCTGTCTGTGATGCAGTGTCAAGGGTAACTGCAGCCATGGTCTCCGAGCTGATAGTCCATGCTGCTGCAAACGTCGTCGAACTGTCCGTGCAGATGGTTGTTGTCTTGCAAACGTCCCCATCTGTTGACTCAGGGATCGAGACGTGGCTGCACGATCCATTACAGCCATGCGGATAAGATGCCTGTCATCTCGACCGCTAGTGATAAGAGGCCGTTGGGTTCCAGCACGGCGTTCCGTATTACCCTCCTAAAACCACCGATTCCATATTCTGCTAACAGTCATTGGATCTCGACCAACGCGAGCAGCAATGTCGCGATACGATGAACCGCATTCGCGATAGGCTACAATCCGACCTTTATCAAAGTCGGAAACATGATGGTACGCATTTCTCCTCCTGACACGAGGCATCACAACAACGTTTCACCAAGCAATGCTGGTAACTGCTCTTTGTGTATGAGATATCGGTTGGAAACTTTCCTCATGTCAGCACGTTGTAGGTGTCTGAAAAGCTAATCATTTGCATATCACAGCATCTCCTTCCTGTCGGTTAAATTTCACGTTTGTAGCACGTCACCTTCGTGGTGTAGCTATTTTAATGGCCAGTAGTGTAAAATGTTTCAGATGTGGTCGGATGGGACACATTAGATGCGATTGCAAGGTAGTGCAGTGCAGGAAACGCTGACGGTGGGGTCATCAGGAGCATAATTGCAGTGGGGCCTGGCAGAAACATGACAGGAAACCACAAGGTGGGCCTCACCCCCTTCAGTTAAATGGGGCACAGGGTGGTGTGTCCACTGTGCAACACCCCTGGTCAGGATTAATGCTAATGCATAATCAGTGGCAGACTTTCTTCTGACTGGCTTGGTGAGGGGCAGACCGTGTAAATTTTTATTGGACACCGGGTCTCAGGTATCCGTGGCGAGTGTAAATGTAGTTGGTAAAGTAGAATTAAAACCACCGCACTGGGCGTTAAGTGGCGTGGGTGGGGGACAGGTGAAGTCACTTGGATCAGCGGTGTTAAACTTCCGAGTGGAAATGAGGAACGTCTAGGTAAAGCTAGAAGTTCTTCCAATTGTTGGCAGTAGCTATGATGTCATACTCTAATTGGATTTCCTGGTTGCACATCACTCAAAAGTCGACCTGGAACTACGTCAGTAGAACTGGACGGTATACAATTTCGCCTAGGTTCTGCACCCGAAAAACAATTACTGTCGCAAGGAACCGGCCAGAATTCGGGTGGGCCATCTAAACTGCATATACGGTCCCTTAGGGTTAACTTGCAGGATACTATCCCGAAGGGTACAGGGAAAATAATCTGGGCAGATGTTGGAGCTAACATGATAGTAAATTCGTTGTGTGTCGTTGAACCTTTGTCTGAGAATGAGCCGCTGGATAGAATGAAGTGTTTTATGCGCTGTAGCATGTCCTACGTGCGGGAGATAGAAGGAAAAAAGGGTTTTGCCTGTCAGTATTGATAATTTTGCCTTGAAGAGGTGCAGTTTGTTCGTGGTACGGTAATAGCGAATCTGGAGATAATAGGGAAAGATGAACTGGATAAGGATTTCGCAGCAGATTATACAATGCCGCGAGAGTCTGTCAGCTGGTCCACACTTGTAAACTGGTAAAGTAGCACATTTAGAAGGGCAAGACACAGAAGTCATGGAGAACATTTTGATGGAATATAAAGAGCCATTTAATTCTCATGGTTCACTGCCCGCCACACCATTAGTTCAGCATTACATCCCCAGTGGGAGTGAAGCACCGGTGTGTAAACGTCCATATCGTGTTCCAAAAAGTTTACAGCCTGTCATGGAAGAATTTATTAACCAACAGCTTAGGGATTTTATAATAGAAACCAGTAGTAGTCCCTGGTCCGCTCCTGTCGTAATAGTGGGTAAAACACCACCTAATGGGGGCAAGGCATATAGTTTTTGTTGTGATTATCGTTTCCTGAATCAAAAAACTGTATCAGACGCATACCCAATGCCTAATATCATTAAAACTCTGGATAATTTGGGTCAATGTCGGTACTTCACGACCTTGGATCTTCGAAGCGGGTACCACCAGTTGGAGGTCGCCCTGGAAGACCGACTGAAGACAGTTTTTCAACACCTACAGGTCATTTTCAGTATCGGCGAATGCCTTTCACACTCAAAAATGCTCTGGCAACCTTCCAACGGTTACTAGATAGCGTGTTACGAGGGCTGAAACCTAATCAGTGTATGGTATATTTGGACAACATAATTGTTTTCTCAAAGGACGTCAAGAACATGTGCGCCGTTTCCGCGAAGTTATCGATCGTCTGAAAGCAGCGTGGTTAACTCTTCATATGCAAAAATGTGATTTTTTGTTGCAAGAAGTCCGTTATTCAGGTCATATAATAGGATAGGAGGGTGTCCGCAAGGATCCAAAACTTGTACAGGCGGTAATGAATTTTCCGACACCTACAAAAGTAAAAGAGTTGCAGTCTTATTTAGGTCTCGCCAATTTTTACACGAGGTATATTCCAAAATTTGCGGAAATTGCAAGACCCCACACGCAATTGTTGAAGAAGGGAGCAAAATTTCACTGGTCAGAAGAATGCGAAGAGGCTTTTCAAAAGTTAAAAAAATTGTTAATAATCTAGGCCGGTTTTGGCTTTTCCAGATTTTAGTAAACAGTTTATGCTATCTTGTGACCAGCAATTTTGCTTTGGGTGTTCTATTATCTCAGGAAATAGATAGGCAAGAACACCCTATAGCATATGCTTCCAGACAGCTAAACAATGCAGAAAAAAATTTTTCAACAATCGAGAAGGAGTCATTGGCATTAATTTTCGGAATAACCTATTTCCAGTGTTATTTGTATGGACGACGTTTCAAGGTGATTACTGACCATGCAGCACTTAAGTGGATGTTAGGACTTAAAGACCCGAGTAGATTAACAAAGTGGGCTTTGCATCTTAGTGAGTACGATTTTGAAGTGATTCATTGCCCTGGTAAATCGCACATGGATGGTCTGAGTCATAAAGTATGTGCCATGGAATGCACAGAAATAAATGAGAACGAATGGGAGGAGGCACAAACTGCCAACACAGAGTGTCAACAATTTACCTCGCATGCGACAGTTCGTCATGGAAGATGGGATATTGTACCGCAAAACTAGGAACGGTCCACGCATAGTCGTACCAGAAAAATTGCGAAGTGAAATTTTAAGGCAAGCACATGATGCAATGTTTTCTGGTCATTCGGGTCGAAGAGCAACGGAAAGGAGGGTAGCACAGAGTTATTGGTGGTCAATGCGTAGGCAAGATGTTGATCATTACGTAAAGAAGTAAAGAATTGCATTCCGTGTGCGCAACAGGCGGAAATGAGTCATCAGAAAATTGTGTTGCAACGACTACCGGAAGCGGATAGACCTTTTCAATTACTTGGATTAGACGTCTTGGGACCATTTGTGCAAACACCAGCGGGTAATCGCTATGTTTTAACAATAATAGATAATTTTTCGTACTATGTGTCTATGACAGCTATTCCGGACCAGCAAGCCTAAACAGTGGCTCATGCCATGGTACATAAATGGATATTGAAATTCGGAACACCTGAAACTATAATTACAGATCAAGGGACAAACTTTATGTGCGATTTGATGAAACAGTTATGCAAGTTGTTGCATGTAAAGAAATTGAGAACGAGCACGTTACACCCGCAGGCTAATGGTTGGACCAAGAGAGCTCATTGTACAGTAGCTAAGATGTTAAGTTATTATGTAAATTCGCAACACAAAAATTGGGATACCCTACTGCCATTTGCAACTGCGGCGTATAACTCCAAAGTGCATGAAAGTACAGGATTGTCTCCATATGAAGTACTGTTCAGTCAGAAGATGCCATCTCTGTTTGAATTGCTCAAGACCCCACCAGGAACCGATATTTCGGCTGTTAAGGATTTGTCCACAAAGTTGAAAACAATCTGGCAGCAGGTGAAAAAAATGAACACTAAAGCGTTAGAGAGACAGGACGGAGTTCACAATAGAAAGGTGGCTTTACCCAAATATCATGTAGGACAAAATTTTGTATCCCATTATCAAGGTCCTTTCCAGGTGATCGAGATGACATTGGCAGTGAATGTAAAATTACAGCTTCCAACTCGCCCTACTATTGCGCATGTGAGCCGAATTAGGCCTTTCAAGGGGAATTTTGAGGAACTTCCTTCATTGTCTGCAGTAACTTCTAGTGAAGAGAAAGATGAATCTAAGAAAACGAATAAGAAAGGAGTAGATAAACAAGAGAACCATGTTAATTGTGGAAGCAATCAGACACGCTATTATGCTCTTAGGCCACGCATAAAAAGGAAGAGCTAATGTGAGTTGTTTTTGTTTCTCAGGAGGCGTGACGTTCTGATAAGACCAGCAGTTCCAGCGTCATGGGTTGCGCTGAAGAGGGAAGAGGGAAGGTGTACACTATCTCTCAGCATAATTATTTTGTTTTGCTGTTGCAACTTAGCTGAAGCCTTGAAGGTACGTCCTATATCAAGTGGTGTTTTGTTCTCGCTACAAGTAGACGTAATTACATCTGGACATCAATGGACCTTAAGGGTAGTCTGTAGTATTTGAGCGGTTGAAGACAAAATCTGTGAACAGAGGATACATTTAATGAACTTCATTCAATGGTGGGTAATCAGTCAAGGTTTAATGACACACAGGGGGAATATCAGCTACTACGATCAGCTTTTTCACACTTACAAGCACAGTTGCGGCAAACTGCAGGGTTAATCCCACACGTCCATAGGAAAAGAGGATGGTTAGACACAGGTGGTCATATCCTAAAAACTGCTTTTGGGACCGCTGACGCGGAAGATGTTAAAAGTGTTAATTAAACGCTACAGCAGGTACAGGATAATGTGAATAGCAACCAGGGAATGCTAGATCTTCACACAACCCAATTAGTGAGTTTGGAGAAAGATGTAGTTAATAATAAGTGCCAATTGCGAGCTTTGGCCGCGGCCTTGATGTCCCACATTAAGGCCACAGCAGACACAACCCATCACGACTAGGGTAAAATCAAGTACCGGTTGGATAACATCAATTCACAGCTGATAATCGCTAAGGTGCTCTGTTTTCTTCCTGATAGTATTACGGAAGCACGCATAGAAGCCACAGAACTACAGGAGGCTTTGTTGCACACAATGCGTGGGCACCTAACCCCGGTAGTGTTACCTTCGGAACAACTTTGGGAAGGATTACGGAAAGTTCAATCGGAATCGCCTGCATCGCTGGAGCTACTGACGACATTAACAGATGAACACTTATCTCTGTACTACAAAATGGCCACTCTTACCAGTACGCGGACGGGTACCCTGCTGAGAATTCATATCATAATACCATTAACATGTAAGGATTGTAAATTTGAAAGTTACGCCTTGCATACATATCCTGTAAGTGGGGAAATTCTGCAGAAATTCGTACAATTAACCGTATGGGAAATACTGTTACTGGCACGTAACAGACAAGTTCATGCGTTCATCACTGCACAAGACTTGCTGCGTTGTTGAACAGGTCCAGTTACCATCTGCCCTGTGAAATTGTTACACACTGTTCCCAAATCTTGTGAGTATTTTCTGTTCCACTCTCAAGAATCAGTCGCGGAGTGCCCTAAGAAAATTATAGCAGGCACAGTGCAGTTCTTTCAGCAAGTGGGTCCATATTGGGTATTTTCAGTAATGGAAAACACAGTCGTTATTTGCGTTTGTTACGAGCAGGGTAAGCAAGGGAGTACGCAAAGAATATAATTGCAGCGGCAGGGACTGTTAATTAACGGTACACAGTGTGACATTTCAGGGCCAACTTTCCATTTACCAGCTGTGATTACTGGAGCTACAATCTTGATCATAAAACGCACATTGATTTATGCACCCGACCAACCGGTGCAATTTGTCACAAAGGAAAATCTCACTCTTTTGAATAGCACCTTAGACCCGACTTTGCTCGCCTCTTTGGACCGGATGCTAACAGCTCAGGATGGACGTATAACTATGGAACATCTTTTTTAATGAGTGCATGAGTACTGTAATGAGCATAAGCAACGCTTACTAGTTATTGGATCATCAACCACCGCCACCTGTATTTTTATCTTTGTCGTAGGATTAGTGTATTATCGGCTCAAGAAGAAGGTAGCCAAAATCCCGCCCCTTCCAACCTTTAACCTAAGGGTCCACACAAAAACAGTTATGAGGCACTGCAGCAGAACACTGAGTAATGTTTATGAACAATTAGACTGAGGATAGAAGTGAATGAACACATTGTAAGTAGTGAATCAATCGCATTTTGTAATGCTTGTGAAGTGAACTGTAGTTGTTTTGACTTTTTGGTTGAATTTGGGGACGAATTCTTTTCGTACGAGGGAGGAATTGTAGAGGACAAGGGGTTATTTTTAGGAAATATGGTGCGAAATTGTGATTTAGTGTGTTTCAGTGCGCGATGCGCCAGCCTCACGGCAGACGGTGGATGGAGGCTGGACGGTGCGTAATCCAGGTGACACAGTTTTGCAATGAGCGTCGGTATGTGTGCACGTGCGTGGCAGCCATCAACAGCCAGAACGCAGCATTAGCAGAATTACGCAGGCACGGGCGGCGTGTGGCGCGGTTGACTTAGCCAAATCATCGAGAACATTCTAATAAACACGGCGCCGCGTAACCGGTTGATTCAGCAGCGGTCTGCACTATTTAAGGGCATTAGAGGTGGGCGTCGGCATCGGTTCGGCTGATTGAGCGTTCGGTCGCTGTTACATTGTCGTCATCAGTGACGCTGTCCCCAAGGACCGGCCAGCGGAGGGTGTTGCCCGCTGCTGCACCGGCGACTCCCGGCGTCGTCACGAGCCATAGCATCTGCAGGAGGCGAGCAAGGCCGGGCCTTGTGCTGCTAACCTCCTACCGCCTGCGCAGCCGCTGACCAAGCACAGCGTCGCATTTTCCGGGCTGTGTGCATCAGCACGTCTCCACCACGACACGGGCGGTGGGGCTGAGCTACCGGAAAATGTATTGGAAGAACCAACAATAAAGAGGAAGATTGCTAAAAACAGTCACCTTCTTCTACCCAGCCACGCCCTACAACCCCGATCACGTCACCAGCTCCAGTCATCCTATTACACCCTGTAACTGTCAATCATTCCATAATGATCCCTCTGAAACTCTCCACAACCTGTGATTCTTTCAGGTTATCTAGGTCCCATCGCCTTAAATTCCTACCTTTTTGTAATTTATTCAGTTTTACTCTGTGGTTCACAATCAAAAAATTGTGGGCAGAGTACACATCTACCCCTAGAATTCTCTTAAGATTTAAAATCTGGTTCCAAAATCCATTTCTTACCATTACATAATCCGTCTGAAACCTTCCTTTATCTCCATTTCTCTTCCACATATAAAACGTTGTATGATGATTCTTAAGCCAATTGTTAGCTGTGATTAAATTATGTTCTGTGCAAAATTTTATCAGTCGTCTCCCTCTTTCATTCCTTTCTTCCCAGCCCATATTCACCTACTATTTTACCTTCTCTTCCTTTCCCTGCTATGGAATTTCAGTCTCACATGACCATTAAATTTTCGTCTCCCTTAACAATCTGAATAATTTATTTTATTTCGTCATGCATTTCTTCAATCTCTTCATCATCTGCGGATGATATCCTTCTTTCACAACTATATGGAATATTTTAGTAGCCGTTAACTGGACGAATTGATTTTCTGGTTAATTAGTTCTCACAGTTGAGTGAATACAAAATATTAGAGGTAAGGACTCATTCAGTACCTTTCGCGTGAAAAGTAAATAAAAACAATTAATTAATCATTGAAGTTTTGCGCTAAATATTAAAGTTTCCTTACGCATTTAAAAAGTATGTCTGAAGATTTCTGAGTGACGTAACAAACGATTTATAGCCCGCATTCTTCTGTATTCTGATTATGGTGTGTTTCGGTGAAGAATATAGAACTTCGAGTCAGACTGTCTAACTAACCATTACTAATACGATCACCATCAAAATTTAGTAAACAACAGCTTACACGATATATGTCCTGCTGTGTCTGAAGAAAGGCTGTTACAAGATGTCGACCAGATGATGGTCGGAGAGCACCGAAAACTGTTCTGTGCAGTGAAAAATCTTCCTTCTCAAAGTTGAGCCTCCCCAGAGCATTGTTCCATAGAACGTCATAGAATAATAAAACGCAAAATGTGTTATCTTACAGATTTGTCTTCCCCAAGATTTGCGGTGATTCTAAGTACAAATCTAGGTGAACTGAGTTGTTTTAGGAGACCAAATTTTGTTTCTTTTCAATTTAAATTCTCATCTGTACGGATAATCTAATAATTTTGAAGTTCCTTCCCTAGTTATTTCCTCACCATGTGTTATATTTATCACTTGGTAGTATCTCTAGATGTGTAGAACTGAATATGTTGTATCCTCCATGAAATGAGACACACCATTTACTTAAAATCACACAATAATGTTTTCAAGAACACTATTTACCATTTCTTCTGCTGTTGCATATATTTTTGACTCAATTATAATAATAGTGTCATCTGCAAAAAGAACTAACTCTGCTTACTATATGGTAGATGGAAGTTTAGCGCTTAACTGAAATTTGGAATGAAAAATAATTTCCTTTACACATTTTTATTTTTAAAATGTAAGGTAAATGAAATGTAGTTTTTGACCCTGTTTCATTAAACCACGAAGTAATGAGTGACTGACGCAAGTAGTACTGTTTACTTCTACTAACATTTTTTATAGGATAATGAAGCAATTCTCAGTGCATCGCATGTACTACTTACAACTGCGTCTCGGAAAAGGAAGCTAACTGTTCACGTTGAAGGTAGATATTTGTTACAAAACATGCTTTCTCCGCACAACTTCTCTCCCTAGCGACGACTGCTTCACCCAGTCCCTGAATTCCCATTTAAAATCGCCCAAGTTAAAAGTTATGCACTACACTTGTTGTTTTTGAGGTCACCAGTCGAGAGACTGGTTTGATACAGTTCTCCATGCTACTCTATTCTGGGAAAGCTTCTTCATCTCCGAGTCACCACTGCAACCTACATCCTTCTAAATCTGCTTAGTGTATTCATCTTTTGGTCTCCCTTTACGATATTTACCCTCCAAGCTTCCCTCCAGTACTAAATTGGTGATCCCTTGATGCCTCAGAACATGTCCTATGAACCTACACCTTCTTTTAGTCAGGTAGTGACACAAATTGCTCTTCTGCTCTATTCTGTTCAGTACCTCCTGATTAGTTACGCGTGCTACCCATCTTCAGCGTTCTTCTGTAGCACCACATTTCGAAAGCTTCTATTCTCTTCTTGTCTAAACTATTAATCGTCCATGTTTCACTTCCATACATGGCTACACTCCATACAAATACTTTCAGAAAATACTTCCTGACACTTAAATCTATACTCGATGTTAACCAATTTCTCTTTTTCAGAAACGCATTCCTTGCCATAGCTAGTCTACATTTTGTATCCTCTCTACTTCGATTATCAGCAGTTACTCTGCTCCCCACATACCGAAACCTATCTACTACTCTAAGTGTCTCATTTCCTAATCTTATTCCCTCAGCATCACCTAATTTAATTTGTCTACATCAATTATCCTCATTTTGCTTTTGTTGACGTTCATCTTATATCCTCCTTCAAGACACTCTCATTTCGTTCAACTGCTCTTCCAGGTCCTTTGCTGTCTGTGACAGAATTACAACGTCATCAGCAAACCTCAAAGTTTTTTGTCTTCTCCATGGGTTTTAATTCCTACTCCAAATTGTCTTTTGTTTCCTTTCCTGCTTGCTCAATATACTGATGGAATAACATCGAGAATAGGCTGTCCTCATCGGGGATAGGCTACAACCCTGTCTCACTCCCTTCTAAACCACTGATTCCCTTTCCTACCCCTCGACTATTATAACTGCCATCTGGTTTCTGTACAAATTGTAAATAACCTTTCGGTCCCTGTATTTTACCCCTGCCACCTTCAGAATTTGAAGTACAGTATTCCAGTCAACATCGTCAAAGCTTTCTCTAAGTCTACAAATGCAAGAGACGTAGGTTTGCCTTTCCTTAATCTATCTTCTAAGATAAGTCGTAGGGTCAGTATTGCTTCACGTGTTCGAACATTTCTACAGAATCTAAATTGATCTTCCCGGAGGTCGGCTTCAGACATTTTTGCTATTTGTCTGTAAAGAATTCGCGTTAGTATTTTGCAGCCATGACTTATTATACTTTCTTTGGGATTGGAATTATTATATTCTACTTGAAGTCTGATCGTATTATGCCCGTGGCATACATCTTGCTCACCAGTTTTGTCATGGCTGGCTCTCGCAAGGCTATCAGTAGTTATAATTGAATGTTGTCTACTTCCTGGGCATTTTTTCGACTTAGGCCTTTCAGTGTTCTGTCAAATTCTTCGCGCAGTGTCATATCTCCCACTTCCTCTTCATCTACGTCCTCTTCCATTTCCATAATATTGCCCTCAAGTGCAATGGCCTTGTATAGACCCACCATATACTCCTTCCACCTTTCTGTTTGCCTTTTTTGCTAGGGACTGGTTTTCCATCTGAGCCCTTGATGTACAGAGAGTTGGTTCTCTTTTCTCCAAAGGTCTCTTTAATTTTTCTGTAGACAATATCTATGTGACCCCTAGTTATATATACCTCTACATCCTTACATTTGTCTTCTAGTCATCCTTGCTTAGCGATTTTGCACTTCCTGTCGATCTCATTTTTGAGACGTTTGTATGCCGTTTCGCCTGCTTCGTTTACTGCATCTTTATATGTTCTCCTTTCATCTATTAAATTCAATATCTCTTCTGTTACCCAAGGATTTCTACTAGCCCTAGTCTTTTTACCTGCTTCATCCGCTGCTGCTTTCACCATTTCATCTCTAAAAGCACCACACTTATTGTTTGTAAATCATTTGATTGCTTGATTCCTTGCTTCTGAATTGGCAGATATTGGAAGAGCTCAGGCTTCCAAAGCCTTGTGTCTGACCACTGCCACTACGAACAACAACAAAATCAATTGCAATAATAATATTAATAATAATTTTAACAATAACAATAATATCGTCCCCTATGCACTAGGACCTGTTGTGGCGTAGTGACTCAGTAACTAGAGACCCTTGCAAGACAGGGAAGTTTAGCTTGCTGCCTTCAAAGATGAGGCTGAAAGCGACCTAATCTGCAACGAGGGACGTTCAAAAGGAATGAAGGCAGCTAAGAAGACCCTAAATGCGACAAAATAGGCGGTAGAGATATCGTGCGAAATCCACTTTGTGTCTGACTTGTACAAGCAGCAAAGTGGTAAGTTTCTCATCACCAGAGGCACAGCTGGAATTTTTATCCTGGAATTAAGAATACAATCCTAAAAAACTGTGCTTCAGCCTAAAACTTGAGATAATCAAGTACCACGAGGCGTTGCAGTAGGTAACCAATTTACTGCTACCAAGAACAGTACAGCGAGTATCGGATTTTCGGGCACCTGGACGCACACGTGAACAGAGGGAATCAGAGTCCCCTGGTCAACTTTGCACGAACACAAAAACCTTTTTCGGGTCGAATAAACCTGTTATAAGAAGAAAAGACGAATTAACTAGAGCTACCCTGAATGAACCAAAAATACAAACAATGATACAACAAGAAACAAAACTGATTGTTGGAAATGAAATGGATTTGGGGAACTACACTTTTCCAGGTTAAAACGGACAAACGACTTCTGAAGAAAACCACACTTTTAGGGGTCGCTTTTGCAGTTACGACCGACATAGTCACACCCATAACAAATGTGGAACTTGTAAAGAACAGATTAATGACAATGAGTCTGAGATGTGCAAATAAAACATGCGCACTAATCAATGCACACATGCCAATCAATGTTGAAAACAAATCTAGCAGCGAAAATATAGAAAAATCATGGGAACACTAGAAGACTATGTCAAAATCGTACTAGGCGATTTCAGTACATAGTTAGGCAAAGAAAGAAAGCACGCCCGCATCTCGTGGTCGTGCGGTAGCGTTCTCGCTTCCCACGCCCGGGTTCCCGGGTTCGATTCCCGGCGGGGTCAGGGATTTTCTCTGCCTCGTGATGGCTGGGTGTTGTGTGCTGTCCTTAGGTTAGTTAGGTTTAAGTAGTTCTAAGTTCTAGGGGACTTATGACCACAGCAGTTGAGTCCCATAGTACTCAGAGCCATTTGAACCATTTTGAAAGAAAGCACAGGTAAACCCTTGGAAAATTCCCAGCACATAAATAAACCAACCAGAATGAACCAAGATTAGTTCAAGTGTGCAAGATATTCAAACTTAAAATCACATCAACACACTTCAAAAAGTAACCATCAAAACAGATGACATGGATATCACCGAACTCACTCATAGGCGAATTCCAGATTGATCATACAGGACTCTACACTGATCAGTCACAATATTATGACCACTGACATTCTATCGACATAAACCCTTTCAGACGATACCAGCATCACCGGGCGAGGATAGAGTATCAGTGAACGTGCTGTCCCTATGTAGAATGGGGAAGGCGCGCGATCTATCAGAGTCTGACCGAGGGCAGACTGTGATGGCACGGAGGCTCGGCGCGAGCATTTCGGAAACTGCACGACTTGTCGGGTATTCGAGGAGTGCTGTGGTGAGTGTCCTCAACACGTTGCGAAACCAAGTTTAAAGCACGATCTGTTGTCGTGGTATTGGGCTACAGCCCCTCATCACAGGCCTCGGACGTCGTCGGCTGGACACACTGCTAAAATAGGACAGTGAGCGAACTGTGGCGGAACTAGCATCAGATTTCTATGCTGGGCAGAGTACAAGTGCACCTGAACGACGAGTGCACTGAACACTCATAAAGATGGGCCTCCGCAGCTGAAGTCCCGTGGATGTCCCGTGGATGTGCCAATGTTAACACCACGACATCGGCAACTGTGACTGAAATGGCCACGTGACCATCGGCACTGGACGTTGATACAGTGGCGGAGTCGTGTGTGGTCTAATGGATTCCGATACATACATCATACAGATGGGAGGTCACGAATCCGTCGTCTTCCATGGGAAACGCTCCTTCATAACCGTACTGCGGGACAGATGGCGGCTCCATTATGCTCTGGGGAACAATCCCCTTGACATCTATGGGTCAAGTGGAGCTTCATGACGGCCAAGGAATATCGTACACTGATTGCAGACCACGTACACCCTTTCATGGCGATCATATTTTACGACGGCTGTGGCATTTCTCAACTAGACAATGCACCATGTGACAAGGCCAGGAGTGTGATGAAATGGTTCGAGCAACACAGTGGCGAGTTGAATTGCTGTGCTGACCCCCTAACTCGCCAGACCTCAACCCGATCGAACACATCTGGGATGTAACTGAACGTGGTGTCAGAGTTCATCGCCCTCCTTCCCGGAATTTACAGAAACTAGGTGACTTGCGTGTGCAGATATGGAGCCAGGTCCCTAGAGCGACCTAAAAAGGCCTCATTGCTCACATGCCACGAAGCATCGTCCCTGATATCCATGCCAAATGTGGACATACGATCTTTTAGGTAGACGGTCATAATGTCCTGGCTGATCATTGTATGATTCTAGCCACAAAGATGTTATGAACGTCCAAGTCAGAAATGGTGCAAACTTTGAACATTACCTGGAAAGAATAAAACTACGTTTAAAACGTCAGAAATTCGGAGAAAAGAAGATACAAAGCCCTAAAATAGACACTAGCAGGATCCAACAATCTCTCACAAAATAAGTAGAGAAAAAGCAGTTAACCAATTGGCAACAACTCGAAAGGTAATTGGTCGAAAGTGCACAAAGACTATTTCTAGAAAAGGAGAAGAAATATCCTTGGTGAAGTGAGTAATGTGAGTATGCAACTCAATCTCGACAAGATTCATACAATGACTGGAACAGTAGTAAGACAAAAGAAAACCAGAACGCGTTTCTGACAATGAGGAAAGACACAGTCAAATTATTCACAAAGAACAAAAGGAATACAATAACCATCTTCTACTGGATATTGAGAAAAACTTCGAAAGAAACAACACATGAAATATCACAAGAACTCCAAACTAAGACCTTACGATATCAAGACAAAGTCCCAGGGTCAAGAAACAAAATGGATAATAGGCTCTAAACAGTTAGGAAAACTGCAAGGAGGTCGCTAGATATTTCAAAGAACTACTTAACTTCCCAGAATCAAAACAAAGATTCCTAAAGCAATAAAGCATCGGGAGAAGATGGGATCAGAGCAGAAACTCTTAAAGCCAGCGCCCTAAAAGGAATCACCAAAATCCTGCAAGACATTTGCAAACAGAAAAAATTCCAGGAGATTGGAATAATACGTTAATCCACTCGTCACACAAGAAGGGAAACAGAACAGACGCGAATACACTATAAGATCAAAAGTATTCGGACACCCCCAAAAACACGTTTTTCATATTAGGTGCATTGTGCTGCCACCTACTGCCAGGTACTACACATCATCGACATCAGTCATTAGAGATCGTGACAGAACGGAAGGGGGAGTTTCAAGGAACTCACGGTCTTCGAACGTGGGCAGGTGATTCGGTGTCACTTGTGCCATACGTCTGTACGCGAGATTTCCACACTCCTAAACTTCCCTAGGTCCACAGTTTCTGATGTGATAGTGAAGTGGAAATTTGAAGTGACACAAAACCGTACGGACCGACCTCGTCTGTTGACTGACATAGACCGCCGACAGTTGAGGAGGGTCGTAATGTGTAATAGACAGACATCTATCCAGACTATCAGACAGGAATTCCAAACTCCATCAGGATCTACTGCAAGTACTATGACAGTTTGGCGGGAGGTGAGAAAACTTGGATGTCATGGTCGAGCGTCTGTTCATAAGCCACACATCACGCTGATAAATACCAAACGACGACTCGCTTGGTGTAATGAGCGTAAACATTGGACGATTGAACAGTGGAAAAATGTTGTGTGGAGGAACGAATCACGGTACACAATGTGGCGATCCGATGGCAGGGTGTGGGTATGGCGAATACCCGGTGCACGTCATCTGCCAGCGAGTGTAGTGCTAACAGCAAAATTCCGAGCCGGTGGTGTTATGGTGTGGTCGTGTTTTCCATGGAGTGGGCTTGCACCCCTTGTTCTTTTGCGTGGCACTATCACATCACAGGCCGACATTGATGTTTTAAGTACCTTCTTGCTTGCCTCTTTTGAAGAGCAATTCGTGGATGGCGATTGCATCTTTCAACACGATCGAGCACCTGTTCATAATACACGGCCTGTGGTGGAGTGGTTACACGACAATAACATCCCTGTAATGGATTGGCCTGCACAGAGTCCTGATCTGAATCCTATAGAACACCTTTGGGACGTTTTGGAAAGTCGACTTCGTGTCAGCCCTCACCGAACGACATCGATACCTCTCCTCAGTGCAGCATTCCGTGTAGAATGGGCTACCATTCCTCAAGAAACTATCCAGCACCTGATTGAACGTATACCTGCGGGAGTGGAAGCTGTCATAAAGGCTAAGGGTGGGCCAACACCATATTGAATTCCAGCATTACCGATGTAGAGCGCCACGGACTTGTAAGTCACTTTCAGCCAGGTGTCCGGATACCTTTGATCACATAATGTAACTATACGGGAATCTCATTACTATCATGAGTATATCTGTCTCAGTGAGTTCTCGATAGAGCACAGAAACACACAAAACTAAGAAATTACGAAACTGTCATCAAAACCAGCAAGCCTGTAAGAGTCACAGATAGTTATTTTAAACACGGAAGCACACATAGAAAACACTGAGAAGATGGGACGCAATATCATAAGAGACATTTTAGGCCGAAAACTGAGTCACGAACAATAGCGACTCAGATGTAATCAGGAAATCAAACAGTACACAAATATCCGCATTGACATTAAAAAACGCTAGTAAAGATTTTATGGACACATTAACACTGTGAACCCAGGCGCATATTTACAAAACAAATAGTAAATATTTTTGACAATAGCAGCAAAGCCAAAACGGACATGATGAAATGAATTTGCGGGAGCAAAACTGACCAGAAATTCGCAAGAATTGCTTCGGAAGATGTCCAAACCCATGATATTTTCAGGTTCTAAATTCGTAAATGGGAAGTTGGCCAAAAGGACCAAACTGTTGAGGTCATCGGTTCCTAAGTTTACACACTACTTAATCTAACTAAAACTTACGCTAAGGACGACTCACACACCCATGCCCGAGGGAGGACTCTAACCTCCGAGCGAGAAATCAAAGAAAAAGGCCGGAGCAACATGCTCTGAACTGAGAAAGGAAGCACACAGGTAGAGAATAAAGGATATATGGGCGAAAAAAAAGGCAAATGCTCATCTGTAAGCACTTTTCGTACTCCTACATTGCTTATTCTCAAATACTACTACTATACTACTACTACTAATAATAATAATGATAACAATATCAATAATAATACGGGCGGCGTCCAATAAGTAATGCTACACTTTTTTTGCTCGATCAGTTTCGGTTGAGAAAATGCGGAATCTGTTGTGGGACATAGTGGAAAATTCCCGCTTCATCTCCCATAGTTTTCTGAAGTTCTGATATGGCACTACACGTAGCCTTGAAAGTGGCGTCTCTAATTAATGTGCGTTCCAAACAGAGAGCTGTAATTGACTTTCTCTTTGCGGTAAGCCTGAGCCTCTAATCTATTCATATGGGCTTGGAGAATGTCTACGGAGCCCAGTCAGTGATCAAAAGCACGGTGAGTCGTTGGGCGTGTCCGTCATCAGCGCAACAAGGTCGTTCAATCCCATTCGATCTCCCGTGTATCGGCCTATTGCACACATCTGTGGCTCCTGCAGTGTTGGAACGTGCGAACATTCTCATCTGTGATGATGAACGGGTCATAGTCAAACACCTAGCTGCACAACTGTATGTCTGCACACCTGGGAGGAGTTCACAAAACTTCCTTGGACTGTTCTTTCTCATCCACTCTACACCCCTGATCACGTACCGCCCGAATTTCATCTGTTTAGCCCAATGAAGGATGTATTCCGCGGGAAGCAATGTCTGGATGATGGGGACGTTACTGATGCAGCAACACGGTGGCTCCGACGCCGACCTGTAGAGTAGTGCCATCCGAGCATACAGAACCTTCCAGTAAGGTGACGTAAGACAATCGCGTTTGTGAGGTAACGGGCGAGTTGTGGCGCCCTAGAAATATTCTATGTTCGGAGTTGGGGCAGCCGCACAGGACGGACGTCAAAGTCGCGGCTCGTGATGCCGCACAATAGCTGGACCACGTGGTGCCGAAAGTTAGCCGGAGTCCAGGCGTGGCGTGGCTGGGAATTCCTTGGTGACGAGGACGATGCTTTGTGTCCACGAAGGAGATTTCTATGCCGGGTGTGCCAAAGATGGCGGACTTTGTGAAACCTTAATGGCAGATATTTCACAGATCGTATAGAAATTAATAGTAGCCAGATGAATCGTTATACCTCAAAAAGAAACATGTACATTACTATTATTTGCACGACGATCCTGATGGTGTAATCAGATTTTCAATATCCTTATTAGTTTACAGTTTAGTTTAAAATGGTTCAAATGGCTCTGAGCACTATGGGACTTAACTTCTGAGGTCATCAGTCCCCTAGAACTTAGAACTGCTTAAACCTAACTAACCTAAGGACATCACACATATCCATGCCCGAGGCAGGATTCGAACCTGTGACCGTAGCGGTCCCGTGTTCCAAACCGTAGCGCCTAGAACCGCTCGGCCACTTCGGCCGGCTACAGTTTAGTATCTGACGGTAAATTATACAAGTAACGCCCAGCAACGAATTTCAAAAATCTAAATGGTTCTTCAGATTTTGTCGATCGACGTGTCTTTAGAAAGCTAATAGTGTAAACCTAAATTGGTATGCATTACAGGCATGTAACTCAAATAGTACATGAGTTGTTAGAATTCAAAGTGTACGATTACTATCGATCGCGTCAGGCCATAAGTACTCCACAGTTACACGAAAAAACGGCAACAGCATGTTTATAAATATATTTATTCATCTGTGTCTTTGTTTATATCCGATATATACTATTCATGAAGAAATTGGTTAAATATTTACTGTGTTTTAGAAGGCACAGAGACATTAGGCTGCTTGCCTACCTGTTGTTCTGTTTCTTTTGATATATGTGTTTTAATTGTTTATGTATTTAATAATGTGCGTTAGAGCGTAGCTATGGTCCAGCCGTAGGAATATTTATTATAAATGTAAATCCAGTAATTCCAATGTGTTTCATTATGTTTGTGTGGATACGTTGGCTTGAAGACATGGAAGGAGCGCTCTAGCCAGTCACATCGCTCGTTGCTAAGAGAGACGTATGGAGGCTAAGGAGGAGTTCAAATGGTTCAAATGGCTCTGAGGACTATGGGACTTAACATCTGAGATCGTCAGTCCCCTAGAACATAGAACTACTTAAACCTAAGGACATCACACATACCCATGCCCGAGGCAGGATTCGAACCTGCTACGGTAGCGGTCGCGCTGTTCGAGACTGAAGCGCCTAGAACCGCTCGGCCACAACGGCCGGCTTGGGGGGGAGCATCGTTTCCGCAGAGGACAATAGAATTCTGAGGTGTGCGGCGGGAGAGACAGTCGCACAGGACACGGGGGGTGCTGGACGTCAATGCGCGAAGCACAGTCGCGGAAAGACATGGACAGTGGAGCAGTTTGCGTGTGGGCGCGGGAGATCGAAATATTTCGTAGTGCCGACTTGTGAACTTGAGATCTCCGTGGTTTCCCCAGTGAAGACGTAGTTTGCGTTTAGAATTAAATAAAGCGCGAGCTATGTTGTCGTTCATAACTAATTTCGTGCAGTAGGAATCTTTTGTTTCGCTGTTATTCAGCTTACTATTTTATTAAATTGCTGGTACATCGACACCAATAACTGTTTTGCAGAAATATACCGCATTCTCAAAAGTACTTCTACTATCGTACTCATCATTTAAAGTCGTTAAGATAGTACCTGCAGATTTTATTTAATTGAAATCTTTCATTTATAGATTTATCTGTTACTATCATAATTCACAACTGCGGAGTGATAGAAACCTTCGACTATACGATTCATGTGTGTATTCTTATCTTATACTGTAGACTCATCAGTATTTGGCCTGTAATGCGACAACTACGTATTCCAGCCTAAACTTTTAATATTGTAAAGCTGAGTCGGAGGGTGCGTAGTTGAGGGCCACCATCACCATCATTTCAATCCATTTATTGTTTGAAAGCCCGCAAGTTGGACGATGACTACGTTGAAAAACAGGTTTTCGTAACGAAAAGAGAGGGAAAGAATATGGTGTATTGGAGCCCTGAATAAAACCAACCTGTTTTCAGAAAAAAATGTGCTGGTTTACTTACTGAACGTCAGTCGTAATAATAATGATGCAGTGTACGCCCTACAATAGTGTAGTAGCCATTAAGTAGTTACTGTTGAGCTTTAGTAACTCCTAGTTCGTTTATCTGTTGTGAAGTGAACAATGGCAGGATAAAATTAAAACTATATGGTCAGCAGCACACGGTAAACGCTATAAAGTCAGTCCGTAGTAAAGATATTTCTGTTGTTGAGAAGTGAGATTTAAGTGCAGTATTTAACAATCATTTTCTGACCATTGCTGGTGAATTTAATAAAAACTTAGTTTCTACAATGAATCATAAAACTCTCTTGGAAAATGATTTTCCGACATTGATGTCTGAAATACTCGTCTGTGATACTGACAAGGGGGAGATTGAGACAACAATCAAATCACTGAAGACTAAGGACTTCCATGGATTAAAGTTCTGTGCTGCACACGTTTGCCCCGTACTTAGCCATATTTACAGTTTTTCCTTTAAGAATGATCAATTTCCTGAACGATTAAAGTACTCACTATTAAAGCCACTTTATAAAAAGGGGGGAAGGGATAATGTAGACAATTCTATGCCATCAGTGTTTTTTAAGTTATTGAAAAGGCTGTGTATGTAAGGTTAACTGATCATTTTGTTTCACGTAATTTGCTATCAAATGTACAGTGTGGCTTTACAAATCGTTTAGCAACTGAAAATGCGATATTATCTTTTCTCCGTGAGGTACTGCAGGGATTAAAAAAATGGTTTCGAATGCTAGGCGTATTTTTTTATTTAACTAAGGCGTTTCATTGCGTTGATCATAAAATATTGCTCCAGAAGTTGGACCATTACGGAATTCGGGGAGTAGTTCACAACTGTAACGACAGACAGCAACAGGTTATTATTCACATTGTTGAGAATGGCTGTGACTTGGGGTCTGAGAGTGGTACAGTCAAATGGTGCCAGGAATCAGTGCAGGGGCCACTCCTGTTCCTTACTTATATAAATGATATGCGCTCTAGTATTACGGGTAATTCTAAAATATTTATGTTTGCTGATGACACTAGCTTGGTATTAAAGTTTGTCGTGTGCAACATTGGCTCTGTTTCCGATAGTGCAGTTCATGAGGTAAGTTCATGGCTTGTAGAAAATAAACTAAAGCTAAATCACAGTAGGACTCAGTTTTTGCAGTTTCTAACACGCAATTCAACAAAAGCCGACGCTTTAATTTCACAGAACTGGCATGTGATTAATGAAACTGAACAATTCAAATTTCTAGGTGCTCAGATGGATAGTAAACTGTCGTAGAAAGCCCACGTTCGAGACCTTGTTCAAAGACTTTATGCTGCCCTTTTTACTATTCGAACGGTATCTGAAGTAAGTGATCGCTAGACACGAAAATTACTCTACTTTGCTTATTTTAATTCGTTTATGTCATCTGGTATTATGTTTTGGGGTAACTCTTCCCATTCTAAAAGGATATTTGTGACTCGAAAGGGGCAGTTCGGCCAATAAGATCGTGAACCGCTTGTAGACCCCTGTTCATTCGTCTGGGTATTCTGACATTGGCCACTCGATGTATATTTTCTTGACTGTCGTTTCTTGTTAACAATGTCAGCTTATTCCCAAGAATTAGGAGCGTTCACTCAGTTAACACTCGACAGAAACCCAGTCTGCAGTTGGATCGCACTTCCTTAACTCTTGTACAGAAAAGTGTGCAGTACACTGCTGCATCCATTTTCAATAACCAACGATAAGTATTCAAAAACCTTAGCAGTAATCCATGCGCTTTCAAATCTAAACTGAAGGGATTCCGCATGGGTCAATCCTTCTAATCTGTTGATGGCTTTGTTGAAATATTAAGCTGATTCTTTTGTTACATTGTTGATTGCGTTTACTTTAACTTATGGGTTGACTTATTGGTTAAAACTATTTAATTTTATCTGTTATTAATTTTATGTTGTAAATTCATGTACTGGCACGTTCCATAACCTTGGAGATTTGCTCATCAGTTTCGTCCTATGGAGCTAGACGCGTAAATAAAATAAATAAAATACACTACTGGCCATTAAAATTGCTACACCACGAAGATGACGTGTAACAGACGCGAAATGTAACCGACAAGAAGAAGATGCTGTGATATGCAAATGATTAGCTTTGCAGAGCATTCACACAATGATGACGCCGTTGGCGACACCTACAACGTGCTGACATGAAGAAAGTTTCCAACCGATTTCTCATACACAAAGAGCAGTTGACCGGCATTGCCTGGTGAAACGTTGTTGTGACGCCTCGTGTCAGGAGGATAAATGCGTACCATCACGTTTCCGACTTTGATAAAGGTCGGATTGTAGCCTATCGCGGTTGCGGTTTATCGTATCACGACATTGCTGCTCGCGTTGGTCGAGATCGAATGACTGTTAGCAGAATATGGAATCGGTGGCTTCAGGAGGGTAATGCGGAACGCCGTGCTGGATCCCAACGGCCTCGTATCACTAGCAGTCGAGATGACAGGCATCTTATCCGCATGGCTGTAACAGATCGTGCGGCCACGTCTCGATCCCTGAGTCAACAGATGGGGACATTTGCAAGACAACAACCATCTGCACGAACAGTTCGACCACGTTTGCAGCAGCATGGACTATCAATTCGGAGACCATGGCTGCTGACGCTGTATCACAGACAGGAGCGCCTGCGATGGTGTACTCAACGACGAACCTGGGTGCACGAATGGCAAAACGTCATTTTTTCGGACGAATCCAGGTTCTGTTTACAGCATTATGATGGTCGCATTCGTGTCTGACGACATCGCGGTGAACGCAGACTGGAAGCGTGTATTCGTCATCGCCGTACTGGCGTATCACCCGGCGTGATGGTGTGGGGTGCCATTGGTTACACGTCTCGGTCACCTCTTGTTCGCATTGACGGCACTTTGAACAGTGGACGTTACATTTCAGATGTGTTACGACCCGTGGCTCTACCTTTCATTCGATCCCAGCGAAATCCTACATTTCAGCAGGATAATGCACGACCGCATGTTGCAGGTCCTGTACGGGGATTTCTGGATGCAGAAAATGTTCGACCGCTGCCCTGGACAGCACATTCTCCAGATTTCTCACCAACTGAAAACGTCTGGTCAATGGTGGGCGAGCAACTGGCTCCTCACAATACGCCAGTCACTATTCTTGATGAACTGTGGTATCGTGTTGAAGCTGCATCGGCAGCTGTACCTGTACACGCCATCCAAGATCTGTTTGACTCAATTCCCAGGAGTATCAAGGCCGTAATTACGGCCAGAGTTGGTTGTTCTGGGTACTGATTTCTTTGGATCTGTGCACCCAAATTGCGTGAAAATATAATCACATGTCAGTTCTAGTATAATATATTTGTACAATGAATACCCGTTTATCATCTGCATTTCTTCTTAGTGTAGCAATTTTAATGGCCAGTAGTGTAAATGATGCAAGGAACTACGCACAGACCTAAGAAGCTTTTTTCATCAATAGGTGCTTAGCATATGTGACGTTTATGTTTTAGTTTTACTGTCGTAGACGCATTCTACGAAGTAGAAAGTGGACTATGTGAGGAATGTATTCGATTCACAAGCTGTTTCCTCCACTACATTATGTGATGCGATAATGTTAGTATTTGAAACAAAAAAGGTACTATTTGTAACTTACGCCCTCAGAACTACAGTCTTGTGAAATAATGATAACCCTTCTTTCTTTACCCCTTAGGAAACCTCGCAGGGGATAATAAACCGCAGGTTGGGAACCACTGATCTTAGAGGATATTATGATTCACACACTCAAATGCCTTACATACGTAACAGAAAATATAAACTGGTGCTATTTTGTTAATAATTGTTTTTAAAATGTTATGAGTGTAAATGGCGTTCTCAATATAGGAAGGAAGGAAGATTGGGTTTAATTTCCTGTCGGCATCGAGGTCATTAGAGACGGAGTGCAAGTTCGGACTGCGTCAAGGATGAAGAAGGAAATGGGCCGCGCCCTTTCAAAGGAACCATTCTGGACTTCGCCTGGAGTGTTTTAAGGAACCCACGGAAAATCTATGTCTGCATTGTCGGACGCGTGTTTGAACCGCTGTCCTTCCGAAAGCGAGTCCAGCGCATTCTCTGTAGAGCAACTCTTCTGAAATTAAAACCGTAGCTTACTAAAGATAATATATCTGTCCTGCAGGAGTACAATTCTGGAGTACATTACCTTCTCAAAAATTGGAAAATGATATAAGTAATGAACTATATCAGCAGCTATTGACATCTTCCGTATCACCTTTTAGTTAGAGGAATTTAACAAAGGCGTATTTCAGTCACTGTGGAAAAATTTCCGGCGTCAGTAGAAAACAGAGGAAAAAGAGAGACGGTGCAGTAATCTGTTTCTGACAGCAAATACACGACAAACATGGTGGCGAATCATTCGTCGGTTCAGTGCCAAATAAAGTCAACAATACAGAAACAATCGTACCATCGAAATGTACCTCCTCTTTAAATGTACAGAAGTGAAAGGAATGCTATCCTCACGTGAAAGTAGAAAGGGATTATCACAAGCTCAGAGCACGATCACTGGACGCCCGAAGAATGTAGAAAGGCAGCCCAACTAATGACATACAGCACATAGAGTTGCAGGTGTGTTGAATGTGACACAAGATGATTGATTCGTCTTACCATCAGAGTAAAATTCAGAAAGACTGTGGTATACTCGTACTGGGAATCTTAACATGGGCTGAAATGAAACGCCTGGTGCGTTGCCGTCCTCTCTCAGATACGAGCGATATGAAGTCATTTCGGCAATCATGCGCACCTTCTGGCTTGTTATTGTACCCTATGGAGAAAAGTCTCACTGCCAGGAACTGTCTGCAACACTAGCCGGCCTCGAAATGCTACTAGTCTTGTGGGACAAAGAAAAGACTGATGCACGTCTGCTTTGAGAAATCTCTATGAATTACGGGCAGCCGTTGAGAGTTTACAGATTAGCATAGTACCCCAACCCTTCCAGTTGCTTGCAGACTAGAAGAGCAACACTCTTCTAGAGGTAAGTCTCATTCACATAATGTCAACAAGAACGTGTGTCATACAGCGTGTGTGTTCTTACTAGTTAACCTGTAGCATTTAAATGTATTGAATACATTTTCTAATATAAAGGGAACAAGTTAAAAATAAATTTCACCGTTATATTACTGCAAAAACAACACGTTTTCATACGAGCTACTAACGTATTACTAATGTACTGACACTACTGGATCACAAAGGCACTGTGAAACAGATCTGAATGTTTCTTATGAAACAGCAGGTAAGACAGGATGTGTACCATTGAATATACTGGATTCATAATGAATACGATAACGTTGAAAGGTCTGAAAGAATGTATGGTATGCCCCCGACAGGTAGACTTGGTGCGCTTGTGCTGTCTGTAGCTGAGATAATACGCTCTAATCGCTCTAATCGGGTGACCTCAACTGCTGTTCACTGCTTTCTGGTTTCTGTCAATGTCAGCCAGCAGACAAACTGTATGTGGAAGAACAGCAGTCACATTCAACATCAAGACTACGAGACATTAACATCCCTCTAGTAGAGGCTCTCTGTCAAATTTTTGTTTCCGTGTCTAGTATCACCACTTTAATTGTGTCTGTGGTGTGCATATAAGGACAAACTAAAATCTTCTTAATCTTCTGGTTAATATAGCAGGATACAGTACTAAGACACAGGAGTCAAACTTTCCCTTAAAATGGAAAGTGGGCTCTACGTGGAATGTGACCACTCCACCCACTTCCCGGTAGTCGGGCATCAAACGAGAACAGTTCAACAGCGAAAACACTCGACAGATATGGAGGACATGGAAGTTCTGAGTGACTATAGTAACTACGACTACCTCCTCTCATTTGGATCGTGTAACAAGAGGAAGAACGTAAGGGCGACAAACAGGCAGCAATCGCAGCGGTGTAGAATCAACAGTTGACCATCGGGTCTGTCAGCACAAATTAACTGATGTAGGGATAATGACGTTGGTCCCTTCAGTATATACACGGACATGGGGGAGAGGTGAGAAGTTTCATCCAATGACAATCAGAAAGCTTATGTTCACGGAGCATGAGTAATGTTACAAATGTCTTGTCAGTAAGATGTAACAGGACTCGCCGGTGAGTAATTCGGGTAATCTATACCAGTTTATGTAAAGAAGAACTCCTGAACGCTATTACTGCACCTTTAATCATCCCGAATGTATGGCGGAAGACGAGAAGTCAGACGTAGGACAGAATTAACACCATATTGCTATTCAGAACGTATGTACATCAGTTTGACTCCCGTGTGCTGTCTGGCTCTGTGCGTTGCCCGGTGGAGGTATATATACCTTCTGCGCGTAAATGTTTTAACTGTCATACATATGATCATATATGTAACCAGTACTGCTCCACCGTAAAATGTGCTAATTGCGGTAGGAATAACACTCACGCCGACTGCCCCACATCTCAGCAGCGATGCGTACACAGCAGACAGTCATGACGCGCTGCAGAAGGCGTACCTGGAATACCCGCGTCAGAGGTATAACAAGGAAGTCTCCAACAGGCAGGAAGACGCGGAGTACCAGCGCACGCTTCTTCAGGCCTACGCGATAAATGAGCCGCCTCAGCCCTGCCGGCTATACGGCACAGAATCACAGCCAGACAACAATACCAGGTCTCCCACACGGTGCCCATGAGGAAGTCACCGCCAACTTTACATCTCGTCACCCTGCCACTTGAAACACTTTTCTACAGTCTGTACCAGCCGCGACACCACACCTCCATACGATAAAACAGCTTGATGGCCTGTCACTTCTTTAAATTGTAACCTCTGAGTTCATAAAAAACTATTACCCCGACTTTTATGCCTTAAAAAAGTTCACTTTATATGAAATTCGACCCAAAATCGAACAAAAATATCCTTATCTTATATGCTGCAGTGACCATAAACTCCCTCATTGTGTAGTGGAATAATTAAGGGGGATTTGACGTAAGCTAAACTAAGATGATTGAAACCGTACTCCATGCAACAGATCTCAGATAGCAACTCTGTCTGTGTTAATGAGTGACTCACAGATGTGAGGACGTGTGCAACGCAAATGCAATGACACACTGTATGCTATAACAGCTAATAAATTGATATGAGTTAGTTTGATAGCAAAACATTGGAGTCTTCCTCACTGCGACCCCTTGCCTTGAAGCCCCACTGCAACACTTACCTAACTCGCCAGATGAAAATTTCATTTAGAAATAAGAAAGTCCCATCACCACTGAAGGAAGTTTATTATCTCCCGTCTTTAAATATACCGAAACTGAATGCACTTTATTTGTGTACGAAAATCGTAGGTGAACACATGTGAGGTTTCGAATAAAGATCGAAGGAGTGAAAAATAACTTCGTAAGAACCCCAAATTATATGAGTACCGAACGTACAAGAGACAGTCAAAGGAAAACGAGACAGATGCAAAAAGGTAGGAAACAGTTCATTTCAAGAATAATGGCCATAACTTAATACATTTAACCCATTGTAAGACTAAGCGGTCAATACATTCATGAAAGAATGTTTGCGGTAGCCTACGGAAAAAAATATTGCAGCCAGGCATGCACCTCTTCGTCCGAGGGTTATCGACGGCCACGAATTACTTTCTTCAGGGCTCGATAAATACTGAAACGAATGGGGAGGGGTCGGGGCTGTATGGGGCTAAGTGTAAGGGCTTCAAAGCGAAACTTCTGCAGCGTGACCGGGAAAACCTTGGCAACATATACACAAGTACACAGATAAGCCAAAACTTTATGAGCACAATCCAACGTGACGTTGGATGCCGCCTGGCGGCACGGCGAGCACATATCGCGGAGCAGACACGGCCCAAGGATTACTCTAGCGAAATTGTGGGCTGCAAATGACGAAATCCATTGAGGTAAGTTACTTTTCCGAAAGGCAGGTTACTATTACTCTTAGCCTGTGAACGAGCATACACTGAAAGAAGTAGGACAGTGGAACTACAACTAGACATCTGTGGCATCTCTGCCGAGAAAGCGTAATGCTGATGCATGCACAAGTGTTTCGGAGCACCCCGTTCACCGTACGCAGTTAAACATGGAACCTCTCAGCAGACCACCCCTACGTGTTCACAGGTTGACATAACGATATCGTCAATTACGATTGCTGTGGCGCGGGACCATCGGGATTAGACTGTCTATCAATGGAAACGTGTCAACTCTTCGGGTGAATCACATCTTTGCTACACTAGCTCCATAGTGGCCTCCACAATCGCTGTTATCGAGGCTAACGGCGGCTCGAAACGTGCAGCGCGCCACAGACGCAGTCTGCTGGAAGCGGTATTATGCTATGGGAGACATTCTCACGCGATTGTATGGGACCTGTGACAGTAATCATAGACACGCTGACAGCTGCGAACCACCTGCATCCCTTCATGTTTGATGTCTTCTCCGATGCCAATGTCATATTTCAGCAGTATAATTGTCCGTGTCTCGGAGCCAGAACCGTGCTTTAGTAGTTAGAGGAGAATTATAGTTAACTCATCAGGCGAACAAATTCGCCTGATGTAAATCCTATGGAACCCATCTTGGCCGTTATCGCGTGCCATCACCGCGTGCGCAAATCAGCGGTCCGTTATTTACACGAATTACCTAACCAGTGCGTATACATCTCCAAAAAACTGTTGGATCCCTGATACGCATAATCAGTGACGCATTTCGTTCCAAATACGGAAAAACAAGCTATTAAGCCGATGGTCATAATGTTTGTCTCATCAGTGTATATGTGTATATATGTATATACTATGTAGAAAATGTACACAGAAACTCATTTTCTTACAGACAAGTGACCTTCAGCGGACCACATGATTTTACATACCCATACATTTACAAAAGACAGCGATATAGAGCACCTTATACATATTAATACCTATAATATTGATTAATGAGTGGCAATAAGATAACTTGCAACATCTGTGGCATCTCTGCCGAGAAAGCGTAATGCTGATGCATGCACAAGTGTTTCGGAGCACCCCTGATGACTGAATTTAAATTTGATATTGACTTCCACGTCTTCTATCGAAAATTTGAATTGCATAAAGGACTAGCATTGTCCACATGAAATACAAGCGTAAAGTACATACCAGAAATAAATCTCATGTTCCACGTAACGCATAATTACGCAAAGGCAGCGCAAGCAAACAACCATCTCACCATAATGCAGAATGATGCCAATTCAGTGTGCACATTTCTTTTTGCTCAAGACAAAGCGACTATTCTAAATGCATTGGCATGCCCATGCAGCAGCAGGCAGGAATGCAGAGAGGGCCCCATGTCCACAAGCCATGCAGGCCCTGGTAAAGGATTATCTGCACAAGCAAAACGATTGGATGGCTGAACTCGGAGTTTAAGCCTTTCGGGTTGCTAACCAAAGATAAAGCTACCCTAGGAAAAGTGACTGTAAGTTGTTTGAGAGATTCAACTACTTATCGAGACGCTTAAAAATACATAGCATGAAAGGCGTCTATAGCACATAGATTTCAATGTATTGTAACGGAAGTTCAGCTCCTGAGCCACAAATAGGAAGACCGCTTCTCGGGGGTCATGAAAATTGCAAAAAAAAATATTTAAATGTAATCATGATGATTTTCATGGAACTTACACGGAACCATAACAACTAGGTAACTGTAAAACAGTATGCCAGGTGTTACTAGAATATTTGACAAAATAAAATGAGTATTAAAATTCGTGGAGCGTTACATCAGCCATTTAGGAAGGAGTATCCATGGAACGAGAACTAAATTCGCAAGACGTGCACATTGTAGCCATCTTGTACTTGATTTAAATCAATTAGAGTGTTCAAACTTTTTGGCATTATGGAAATTTCATTGTTCTCACCAAAAAGCTTCCACATTTCTCAGTAAGACATATATTATGGCAAGGTGGGGCAGCACTGTCTGTTAGGTCATTGCTTCCAAATTCAGCTAGGTACGTGAACCACACACATGTGACAGGTTTCCAAGAAGTGGTGATTCAAAATGGTTCAAATGGATCTAACCACTATGGGACTTAACACCTGAGGTCATCATTCCCCTAGACTTAGAACTACTTAAATCTAACTTAACTAAGGACACCACACACATCCATACCTGAGGCCTTTTTCGAACCAGCGACCGTAGCAGCAGCGCGGTTCCGGACTGAAGCGCCTAGAACCGCTCGGCCACAGCGTCCGGCTGCAGTGGTGGTGTGAGATCGCTTAAGGACTTCAGACATTTCCACAGTCGCACCATGTTCACTTCTAACCAAAATCAAAAATGAATAGTGACGCGCACTGGTAAGTAGGCTTGACCCTCCTTCTTGTTGTGTGGAGATGAATAATTGATATGAATCATCTATTTTGGACATTACAGATGCGTTCAACTTAATTATATTCAATAACGATTACCCAACTCTTAGTTGGCACCAGGAAGACACTCGAGTGCAAAAGGCTTCACTCTGTGGGCGCCCAAGATACAACATGGACTTACGTGGGAGATATGATCTATCCGCTGGGCTCTGTTCAATTTCTGTTTATAATATGTATGCTAAATGATTATGCCTCAGTACCACACATACCATCACTGAGATGGAATATGTGCAGAGCTGATTGAGAAACATATAAATCATTTATAAAAATGCACCTCCATAGATGATGTAAAAGTTAATGAAAATATAAGTGACCATTAGTTTCATTTTGTACTCTTAGGGGGTCATGAATTCTTTTCGTGTTGTGTGATTTGATATCACATGGTTCTGAGCAATGCAGCATTTTTGTCTTGTTTTTCTGTCTTCTGTACGGCAGCATTTGTTCCACTTTTCCGTACACCTGTTCAAATTATTTTTGCTTTCTATCTGAGCTATGTATCACCATTACCTTGTTTTTCATTCTTCTGCACTGCAGCATTTCTTCTACTTTTCTGTGCACCTGTTCAAGTCATTTTCTTTTTCTTATTATACATAGTCTCCATTACATAGTAAGTATGCAAATGCTAAAAGGTTTTAAGTGTAATCTCACAATATAATGAAAAATTTTTTTGCTTTCATAGCTGATAAGTAAAAACGTTTCTTTTGTTTCTAAAAATGAATTTTCATCTTATTGTTGCTAATCGAAAATATTTGCGTAAGTGCTCACATAAG
The DNA here is from genome assembly GCF_023898315.1 of Schistocerca nitens. Classification (NCBI taxonomy): domain Eukaryota; kingdom Metazoa; phylum Arthropoda; class Insecta; order Orthoptera; family Acrididae; genus Schistocerca; species Schistocerca nitens. The sequence continues at coordinate 524,122,421 of NC_064616.1, read as the reverse complement.
ATGATGTTTTCTGTTACTATTCTGTTTGTGCACAGAAAGCTATGCACGTGAATTTTGACTCAATTTGGGAAATATTATGGTGCTTCAAATGGGATATAGAGTTTATTGTTTCTCATTGATAAAATTTCTGAGCGGAAAGATAGTTGTTCTGCTCTAAGTCAATAGAAGTTTGTGCTTGAGAAATTTTTACGATATATGCGAAACTATTATGCTCCATTTAAAAGAATGTAGATATGATCTCAATTAATTAATGTAAGGCAGGTCAGTCTTGATGATTTATTGTTGTGGCATTAACTGATTTTAATCAGCAATATCCTATGATTATTATGGAGAAATATAAAGATTACCGAGAAATTAAGCTGGAATTTTAGTTTTCATCCTACAAATACTTTGAAAGCGATGTTTTCTACAGGAAGCAGTTATTTGCTCAGATTAAAATGTGAGAAAAATTTGAAAACTCTGTCATATATGCGAATTTTGTTATGGAATTGTTGAAAATTCTTTCGGTGAATATGCAGTACGTGGCTATGAATTGAATCTGAGTCCTGTGGCAAGATATGGCGTATTTATTATGGCTCAATCCATGATGGTTAGTGTCGATGGCTGACATGTTACAGGTCACACGTTCAAACACGACCACCAGTAATCATTTGTTATTTAGCTTTTACTCTTCCTGGGATGTTCTTGAAATGTCATATGGTTTTAGTGTTTGTATATTCTGAAGTATTCGATGACTGTGTAATTACTAGCATTCTGGAACTTTCAATGTTTGTATGAATATCTACATTCACTGTCCACGAGGTCAGTTCTGTTCCGATTGTATGTAGGTGTCAGCTATAGTGCTTTCAGTTGTAAGTGCTTTGCTTCTTTGACCACCCTGCCTTTGGATTTGGACTTGACTGTGGTTTCGATGTGACAGTTTTCTCTGTTCAGAACGTCTTTCAGCAATGATGAGGTGATATGTTCGAAATTATGATGCATCGTTGAGGTCTTATTTGTATACTCAAATGATAAGGGTATTCATAAGAAATAATGATATTGTGTTTAAGATCAGTGTGAAGTATATGTTGTATTGAGGCATTACGAGGATAATTACGATATCTCTGATTATTCAGAATTACAGTAATAAAGATGATGTTACTTTTAGGGTTCTTCATGTGGAATTGTGGTAGTTCGCATTCATTATGTGAAGTGGTAGGTACTGACATAAAAGAATAAGATGAAAGTATGTACTGTGTTAGCTGTTGGTTTGATGGTTATTATAAAAAATTGCCGATGGTTAACTACAAAAAATGTTTCGTGACCTAAAGTTTTTGCTGATTATAAACAGGTACTTGATTTCTTGAAGGGATTATGCATAAAACAGAATAGGAATTCATTATAACTGAAAATATTATCTTAAAAATTAATTTAGAATGATAAGTGCATAGGAGAGGTTTCTTTCTTAATTTGTTTCATATTTCTTGTGCACCCAGACTTCAATTTCAAATATTCTAGTTTTTCTGTTGGAGGATGTATCATAATTTTTATGACATTTAAAATGTGACCGGTATACTATGGTAACCATTAAGCGCTAAATAATTATTGTCACTACTGTAGGTTGTAACTGACGACACTGCCTACAGACGTGTGTGTTGGCTAGTGAAGATGTGTTGGAGAGGAGTTAACTGTGTGAACAGGGGTGTTATTTTGATTCACTAATTTTGCGTGGTTTGTTGGATATATTTTACACATCTAAGCTAGTAATAGAGGAAACATGTAGTATGAGTTTGTGAATAAAAGAAACAAGTACCAGGAAGCTAGAAATTTAAACATTCATTTAGAAAGAAGAACAATTTTTACCTTGTGAGTATTTCATCTGTATTTAGTTTTCCTGTATCTGGAAAGCTGTCACTTTAATAGTTGTATCTGTGATTTAGGCTATTTCATTTTTAAGTCACTTCATTTTTGTGTAAATTTTACCAGAATGTGATACTCTGAAGACGATAATGAGACGCCTAACTCACTCATAACTTCATAGCTTGAATTGTCAAGGTGAAATTTGGAACAGCGGTGGACTATCGATGGAGAAGCAGAAGTGACTAAGGATACTTGCGTTAGTGTGGATAGTAATCTGATACGTTAATTTTCTTAATTCAGTATAATGTATGACCATCGGGTTTTATTTTTTGAAGGGGACAGATTAAAACACAATTTAACACGTGAATTTTGACTATAGTAATCAAATGTGTGGACATGGGGTAATGACATGGTTGAAAAGAATCAATTTAATTGTTGATAATTGTAAAGCAGTATTTCCATTTCTGGCGTTATAACTGGACAATGCTAAAATACAGCATTGATTGACTTAAACGTAAAAGCATCTTATATAAGACTAATTTTCCAGATATCTTTCTAAACACTTTCTGCAAAGTTCTAAATACACCAGTGTATAGTCAATAATAATCAAATTTGCGACAATATTCAACAGAGCACTGCGGCTAGAGAAATTTATTATTGTTTCATCAACATCAAAAGAAGCATAGTTTTGGTCACGATCAGTGCTTTTTGCTATGTTGTGTTCGTTATATCCATGAATTTTAATTCTGTAAAAGGATTTTTTTTCAACCTCCGCTCAGTCGCAGAGTTAAAACCATAGTGAAAATCCGGTGAAGCCTTACACGGATGAGTTGCACGATTTCTCGAGGATGCTCATCCTTCGTGACACATCTCACGTTTTAGTTGTGAACGCACAGTGAGCATGTAAAGAAGCATGCAATGATACTGTCTCCCACCAAGTGTGAAGTGCCTGTGGAGGGGCTTCGCCTGATTTCATGTATCGCAAAAAACGTGATTGTCAAGGGTTTCCTTCTGCAAGACAGTACTTGGCAGCACACTGTATGTGCAACGAAAATGCTCCTGCTGCGTTTTCTATGGGAAGGGTTTGACAACCCTCCATACAGCAAGGATTTAGATACTGATTTTCATCTCTTTGTTCATATGAACAGGTGACTATGAGGACAGCATTGTGGCACAGACAACACGCTGAAGATCAGCCTAGTGTATTCGCAGTAGTTATACTCCTATGATGGGGGTATTGGGAAGCTGGTACCACGCCACGATAAATGTCTAAATCGGAGCGGCGACTAGGTAAGAAAAGTAACTTGAAGGTGTACCTAAATGTGTCAAATAAACCATTTTTGATTTTCACTGTTATTTCCATCTCTCGACCGATCGGAGTTTGAAAAAAATAGCACTTAAATTTCATGATTATTCGGGTTAATAGGGCCTCATTGTGTGTGCTGAAGGAGAATATTTTCAGAAAAGAACATTTTCAAATAAGATTGTTTTCTTTTAAATTGGCTGTAAAAATATTGAGTAACTATTGAGTGGCGGAAAGTGGGGGTCGATCTGGTGTATCATGTAATTTTATGAGATTCTTTTGCCACCAGTTGCGAAGTATTCCGTTACAAACTTTACGAATGTTATCCTCCAAGTCAGAAAAATATTCTGTGTCTACAAATAACGTTGAATTATAAACTACAGCTTTATGCATTCCTTGGTTGTGTATGGCGTTAACTAGCCGTTAGGTGTGCTTCTTCTCTTTTCGTAACACACTCAAGCGTCTTGAATAGGTCGTAGAAAATATTAACTTGTGCTTGTTTGTTGTACAATCCTTCCAAAATCTGACTAGTGGATGGATAGATATCATTATTAGTTGAGCAGAATAATAAAATTCAAACTTTTATTTTCTGTGTATGTTATTATTACTAAGACGTGGCACTAATCTCCAGGACATTATTTTCACAAAAAATGTAGATAATAATGTCAGTACTGAAACAGGATGATATTGGTAACTTGATAGTAGATCAAAACTGTTTGCGGAACCGGGACCGAAGTTGGGACCTTGGCATTTCGCGGTCACACAGTTTTAATCTGCTAGGCATTTTCAAATTGGCACCACTCCGCTGCAGACTGAAAATCTCAATTCGGTTCATAATAACAGACATATTTGTTATCACGATTCTTATGAAGTAAAATAATAGTTGCCTCTTTTAAACCTGTCTCGAAAATGACTTAATGATGAACTGGAGGACAACAGCTCTGTAGGTTTTTGAAGGAAATATCATTAAATTTTTCTGAACTTCTATTTTTGAAAGAGAGTAATTACTTTCTTAATTTAATTTGGGGAAGTGGGTTAAAAGCACCACATTACTTAATTTGATGGACTTTTCTCTCTCAACATACTGCCTTAACTTATCTGATGTACTGTTTACCCCATTGTCTCTGTTACATTTAAGAAATTTTTATTTGAATATCTGCTACCTGTGAATTAATATAACCTTTCCATTCAAATCCATATTGATTATCTGTGATGTAGTTTTCTATTACTTGTTTCACTTTGTTCTTTATTAATTTAATTGTTGTATTCAAATTATAAATGTTGAACATAATGTGCATACTTCTAGACTTTTCAGTGACTCTTCTTTACAATAATGAGCAATTTTTGGAGTGGACCACAGCAGCAGAAGGATCATTACTTGTTCTTAATGCAACAGAAATTTTCTTTTTCCTGGAAGATATTAATGTATAACCATTTCAACTTAATATCTCTTTCTCCTCTTGGCTACATGGTGTTCAGATATAACAGAATTCATGACTGTACATCCTTCAAACGACCAAAAAGCTCATCTACCCTCTCTTTTAACACCTTGATATTCTGCCGAAATAAGCTGATTTAACTTTTCAACGGTTTTTTGCACCATTTACAAGAATGTTCTACCATTGTAATTTCCTTTTAAATTGTTGCCCGAATCCGGACTCCACAGGGCCCCTCACATAGTCGCAATATATTGCTAAATAATGATAATTGTGCAGTTGAGATCGGTATTGATGGTTTGTGCCACACCTTGAAGAAGACTGCGGAGATTTAGATGCATTAATGTTTGTTTAGTATTTTGTGTAACGGTGGTATTGCGCAACACACGCCAGCGGGAACAGGACTGAAAATAGACAGCATTGAGAGCATCTAGTGGTTTTTTGAAGCTCCTGCTTATCAGGAAACGCTAGATACCTCGTTATCAACAACAGAATATAAAAAGGTTAGGGTATCATGGCAATGAAGAGAGAAGTTTATTTTACTTTTAGCATGTTTCAGAATTGCCAAATAAGATCTGATCATCCGTCCAGTGAGCATAAATGTCTATTCTTCATGCAACGGTTGTCATAGTACATACATGAGATGACGAAAGCTTTCCATCAACGTAATAGTTGCATTTCGTTTGCAGCACTAGTTACAGCAGAGAAATGCATAGCAATTAGCACCTGTGCGCGATAAATTATGCAGTTCGCTGGTTTAATTTCTAGTTAGTTGTTGTGATGCTTTACACTGCGGTGACAAAAGTCGTGGGATAGCGATATGCGCATACACAGTTGGCAGTAGTATAGTGTGCACAAGGTATAAAACGGTAGTGCACTTGTGGAGCTGTCATTTGTTCTCAGACGATACATGCGAAAAATTTTGCGACATGATTATGCTATTACGACGGGAATTAAGGGACTTTAAATGCGAAATGGTAGTTGGAGCTAGATGCATGGAACATCATATTTCGGAAATCGTTAAGGAATTCAGTATCCTGTCAATCCCAAATTTCGCCGATTATCTCTCAACATTGACATTGCAGTGGCCGACGGCCTTCACTTAACGACTAAGAGCAGCGCCGTTTGCGTAAAGTTGTCGGCGCTAACAGACAAGCAACATTGCACGAAATAACCGCAGAAATCAATGTGGGACGTACGATGAACGTATCCGTTAGGATATTGCGGCGACATCTGGTGTTTAATGACCTATGGCAGCAGACGACCGAAGCGAATTCCTTTGCTAACAACACGTCATCACCTGTAGTGCCTCTCCTGGGCTCGCGATCATATCGAGTGGACTCCACACGACTAGAAACCAGCGGCTTGGTCAGATGAGTCTGGATTTCAGTTCGAAAGAGCTGATAGTAGGGTGCAAGCATAGTGCAGACCCCACGAAGCCATGGACCCAAGCTATCAACAAGGCACTGTGAAAGCTCTTTGTGGCTTTATAATGGTGTGGGCTATGTTTACATGGATCATTGACTGGAAATGACGGGATGCTGTTTTAGCCAGCAGCAGTCCACCCTCTTCTTTGTGTACACTGCCCACAGCCGCGGTTACCCAGGGATGGTCACTGTGCTACACCGCCTCCACCACTCTCATACTTATGTGGCCGTTTACAGCAACTATTTCATCCAGGGCACCACTAATTCTAGAAACAGAATAGGTAGATGATTTTTAAAATACCAAAATCAGACATTAATCTGAAGCGCTAAGAACAACTGCACCCACTCGAGAAAAAGGAAAGAAAAATATTGACCACAGTTTCTTCACAGAGAAAAAAGGGCGCAAACCTCTTAAAGCTTACCAAAATCGATATGGTCAGATGGAAGTAGAGACTGAAGTTTCATTTACCTTCAGTGCAAATGCACTTTAACAGGTTGGCAATAAAATTTTTAAGTTCAGTTCAGGATAAGAATACCTCTAAATGGATAGAAAGTGTTCGTAAAGGAACCATGTCATAATTCTATGGGACACAGAAATATACAGTATGAGAATCAAATTGATTAAATCATGAACCTGCAAGAGAAATAAAAAAATTGTATAAATGCTGGAAGAAGATGGAGAGAGTGGGCAGAAAGATTACCTGTTGAGAACAGCAAAAGATGTTAGATTTCAGACAACGTCTGCTCTTGGTCTATTATCGGATTCGAGCATATAGTTCCACAGTTTCCAACAAGATGTTTTGATATCGTTAGCAAACAGGTTAAGTTACAACAAAGAATTTACGACATAGTGCAATAATGTACATTAAAAAATCATCGTTTGTATTAAGCCCTAAACTGATATTTGCCTTGTTTCTTTTAATCTGCTGATACAGTTAACTATTTCTTGCATAATTTTCTCACGTACCAGATATAGCTGTACAACTTGACAGCTGAAAAGACGCTATTCTATATAGTGTTGTAGTTTCTGTTTCCTTAGGTACTGGGGCACTGGAATTCTGTAAGTATATCAGCAAAATATGCCTACTTTATTCACTAGATAGTGCAGTAAATAATTTTTTTCTATCGTTGCGGACTTTGGAAATTGGAAATTTGTGGTATGTACGATGGGACTCAATTGCTGAGGTCATCGGTCCCTAGGCTTACACACTAATTACTCTAACTTAATCTAACTTACGCTAAGCACAACACACACACACACGCCCGAGGGAGGACTCGAACCTCCGACGAGGGAAGCCGCACGGACCGTGGCAAGGCGCCTCAGTCCGTGCGGCTACCCAGCGGGGATGTGGACTTCTGACAAGAGTTGCAGTGATTAGTTCCGTTTAATTAGTCTATCCGTGTAACAGCTAAACAGAGTCTACTAATAAGTTATCTGATAAGCATACTAGATCAGCCAATTGATTTATGGTGGGTATTCTATTGTCAATTTGTTTTACGTTAGGTAATTCATGAACTGGCAGGAAGGCTCTCTCTTGATGCCTAGAAAACGTCTGTCAGGAAATTCTAGCACAATGTGAAGTTAACGGACCAATATGAAACTTCTGTCCAGTTTGAAATTTAATTTCGCATGAACATACCACGCCATCAGCCTTGCAGCAGTGGTAACATCGGTTCCCGTAGATCAGATCACTGAAGTTAAGCGCTGTCGGGCTGGGCTAGCACTGGAGTGGGAGACCATCAGCTTTGCCGAGCGCTCTTGGCGAGTGGGGTGCACTCAGCCATTGTGAGGCAATCTGAGGAGCGGCTCCGGTCTCGTAAACTGACGTACGGCCGGGACAGCGGTGTGCTGACCACATACCTCTCCATATCCACGTCCAGTGATACCTTTGGGCTGAGGATGACACGGCGGCCGGTCGGTGCTGTTGGACCTTCAAGGCCTGTTCGGGCGTGTTTAGCTTTTATGAACCTACTACTACTTAATCAGCATGTAAAAGCAGGACGCAGGTGGATACGTTGAAATAAATATTCTTGGTACTGATAAACAAACTCCTCAAAGCGAACAAGAGGTGAACCCAAGGCAACTTTCCTGTTACATTCTGTGTTGCACATACTGCCGATTCATCGCTTTTCCTAGCTCATATTTGTCAATAATTTCTCGCGCTCTTCCTGACTACAAAAAAGCGTAAAAGAACAAATACAGAATGGTAATCCTATGACTGTCTGTTGCGTGGTTTGATAGGTTCAGTATCACTCACTTTTTTTTCTGTGTAACACAATGTCAATAACTAAAAAAAGAACACAGTAGTTTATGACAAAAGATTGGTGGTAAGCTTCTGGAGCCTTGGATATCAAAGGCTTCTACTACGACACGATATAAAATATAGCGATGATGTGAAGCGGCTGTTAGGGAAGGCGAATGGAAGGCTTGTATCTGTTGCAGAGATTCAGACTGTTAAGGAAACCGCGAACTAGGGACTAATGCGACCGGTTCTGGACTAGCCGGCCGAAGTGGCCGTGCGGTTAAAGGCGCTGCAGTCTGGAACCGAAAGACCACTACGGTCGCAGGTTCGAATCCTGCCTCGGGCATGGATGTTTGTGATGTCCTTAGGTTAGTTCGGTTTAACTAGTTCTAAGTTCTAGGGGACTAATGACCTCAGCAGTTGAGTCTCATAGTGCTCAGAGCCATTTTGGTTCTGGACTACTGCTCCAACATTTGTTGTCATGCTCCAGGATTCGTCAAAGCACTGCCAGAAACATAATAGGTCGGTGGAGCCTACATTAAATGGCAATAGAAAATTGCAGTGAAATTAAATGAGAAACTTCGGCGTAAATGCGACGTCATTGTCACTGTGTTGGGCAGCTTTAGAGAATCGACATTCCAGATAGACTGTGTGACGTTTACCTGCATCCGCAGTAAGTGGGGACTATGAGAATGAGTTTCGGGTAACTATGTGTCACACGAAGAGGCTGTAAATTTTGTTTTACCCCATATGCTAATAGACAGGGACTAAGAGTGCTTAGTAATGGATTAATGCACACCGCACAGTGTCTCCTGGAATATATTTAGAGACAAATATTTATAGGAAGTGTGGACGTATTACGTGCAATAGCGTTAAAGCTTTCCACTTCAGAGGTATACACTGCGTGATGTGGTGCACCTGTAACCCAGAGACTAATCTAACTGTTACAGGAAAAGGGGGTAAAAAGGTCGGAATCAGCTCACTAAATTTTAAAATTGTAATTGATGTCTTTAGAGACGCTTTCTTCCCTTTGCATATAGGACGACGAATGTGATCTCCAACAGTTACAGTCACTCAGTAAACCGAGAGCGTCTGGAAGCAGCTGGTATCTTAATAACATGTGGAGCAGTTGACCTGATAAATAAAAATATATTCGTATTCGCGTCATCTCTGACCCTAAGACAGATAATCAGAAATTGAAAACTAATCTGTGCCAGTTAAAGAAGACTAATGCGTTTCGTTCTTCGGCTTATCACCGATTCGAGTGCTATAATCCTGAAATTAATTTGCGTTACTGATTTTGAATGATATAAATTGGGGTCCAAGATCTCCATAAACCCTATGAACGTATTAATTGTGAGGACAGAGTATGCATCTGACATATAAAAATATAGGCTCAATGAAGTCAACGTCGTCGGCGTACATTTCTCCATAATGAGTCAGCCGATAGAACAGAGTACGTTCCAATATACTGTGTTTGTAGAGGTCCGATACTTCAGGTATTTGGTCGAAAAGTTAAAACAGGAAGATCGTATACAGTAGATCACAGTTAATGATATTCCAATGAAGCTGAAATGTCAGGAGAAGTCTAAAGTCAACCATTGGTCTGACGGAGGAAAGAATAAGAGATCAATGAACTCACAGTCTTGTACCGCGAGCTGTAGGGTCTAGACATCAGACGTACTCGGTAAATACTGCAGAACGAAGGGGTTTTTAACTTTCAGTGGCGCTTTTAAACGGGGAGTACCCTCAAAGATTTTACATTTGATTCGCAGGAGAAATACAGACCGTGACGATGCTTCTTGAGAGACGCCGAATCTCTAGTGGAAGTCGGTTTACAAAATTTCATGCATTATATTTCAAATATATGAACATTTTGCAAGCATCTGCGTAACTGTCTCATAGTGTTCTTTTAGGTAAGTTATGAAAAGCTATAGCATACTCAAACGCATGTATGAGCTCATTCTTCATTCCATGATTCATCGACAAGTCTAAATATTTGCCGCAAAGAAAGTACTGTTTTTGTCAGAAAACTTATGCTGAGTTCGTGGGTGTTGATATAATGAGCAGAGTTCTCTACACCCGAGTTAGAAGAACGTCTCTAACTGTCACAGTGCTGACAGGACGCTCTAAATCTAAGAAGAAATTAAGTGATCTAACAGCTGACAAGAATATTTATCTTCCTTTCCTACGTAAGACGTTTTGTGCATGCTGGCAGGTCTACTCGGACTTTCATAGTAAGCTGCGCATCAGTTATGTTATAAACATTGCAGTAATTAATGTCACTCTGAAACGTGAGACTCATAACAGCATGTGACGCGTGGAAGACATCTCAGCTACACCAAAGACGACGTAATGTACACAGGCAGAAGAATTTAAACGCTCAATCGTTTTTCTTTTACTGGTCTGTCTAACGACAAGGTGAAGCTTATTATATAAGAACTGTGTGTGTGTTTTTGTGTGTGTTTGTGTGTCTGTAAACAAACATGCGTTGAACTGATGAAAACTGTTTCAGGAGTCATTCTTACTGCCGAGTTAAGAGGGCAATTGAAGCCTTATATCCAAAGCTACGTGTTTTGTGATGTGTTTACCAGTAATACTGATACCTGGCCCTGGTATTGCTATCAACCACACATAACGATAGTTTGCTTTCTAATATTCTTAATTATTTAAGTTGGTAATGTGTGAAGGGCAAGTCGTTCACCAAGATTTAGTTTCCGTTAGGAGGAAGTGTTGTATCCTGTCTATTCTGTTTCAAAAATCATACGTGTTTATCTGTTTTCGACGGACATCTATTAGCTGTGAGTAATGTTTTAGTTTATGAGGTGCATAAAGTGTTCTGTTTATGTATATAATCCATAAATGTTTCGATTTACCGGAGAGGAAAGAGAAATATTTTACAGTTCTTGGTTAAACTAGTGTGGAAGTGTAACTGTGAGTAGTTGTGTGTAATTAAGATGATACGTAATAGTAGGTGTTTTGAAGACTAGATTGCACGTAAAAATATATTAGAGAAGACAAGTTCTCGATTGCAGTGATCTGAGACGATAAGTACGCCCGCAATCCAGTAAATAGCACAGCATTAATCGGATTTTTACAGCTACGAGTTTGCAATCTGTGTCACTTCAAAAGCATTGCTCTCCCAGCTGCGACGCAGGCACGAGCGTTCTCGAAGGCAGCTGCGAAATTTCATCAAAACGAGGAAGTGTCGCTCTGATTGCCCTACTCCACAGGCATATCTAGTAACCAACGGGCTCCCATCAGCGGCTAATTGGAAAGTCGATTGGTGTGTACAGCCATTCGCTCATTTCGCAGCGGAGCGGGAGAGTTGGCCGCTGGCTGCTGGCGGCTGGCAGCTGGCGCGGAGCCAGCGCGGAAAGAGACAGAGCGCCACGCCGCGCCTCGCCGCGCCTGGCCTCGCCTGCGCCAAACTATCGATCCGCACTTCTCCACGTATTAGCCGCCAAGCCACCTCATTCTTACTAACACCCCATCTTTCATTAATCGCCAGGTCCTCTCACCCAATCAGTGGTTCGTAAAAGTTTCCCAAATACAGGGAAGTTCATATGAACTGATGTCACTTGCTCATCCATTTAACGAGGCATATGGGAAGGTTAATTATGTCTTTTCCTTCGAAGGCATCCTCTCCTTTTAAAATTTTAATAAGTCCTCTAAACAACTGACGACACAAGTAAGAGGACTATTCATGAGTAACAGACTTGTGCCAATATGCTTTCTATATCAAAATACGGTGAACAATGACAGTGAATTTTTCTGTGGGGAATATTTCCAGAAAATTTATGGCATGAAACATACGTCAGGAAGAACTACAGTAATTTCGTAATTGGTTCTTCATATTTTTAATACTAAAAAGTCAACCACCAATGGGTAGGAACTTTTTACATTTGTACTAAATATATTACCATTAATACAAATGGAGAAGAGAAATACTATATTTTTTTATAATCATCAACAGGACTGCACAAAGCAGATTACTCGTTTGATATTTCCCGCCCCTAGTGCAACATGAGGAACTGGAAATTTCCCAATCACATCACTCTTATTAATAATTAGAATGAATTTTTCATTTGACACTAAAACGGTTTTCTTTATGTGAGACGTAACTTCTAGGTCATTATTCAGTGTTTTTTATATGGTGCAGACGTATCTGTATCTGTAGCTATGACCATTCCACTTGCCTCCTCTAAATGTATCCATGATAGAATCTCTTCCACCAAGATGTGCTGGTTCTGGCTTCACGATAGGATCTAGTGTGGGTTCTCCAAAGAGATCGACATTATTCATGCTATCGCCATTCATCAAAGAGATGTTGCAATCACAATCAGTCTCCTCAAATTCCTTTCTTTTCGTGTACTTATGACAGCTTTGGTCACAGGCATAGCTTTCTGATTCTCCTGTGTCTGTTCTACTCTATTTTTGATTGGAAGCTTTTCTTTTTTGGGAATGAGTTTATTGCTGGAGGTGCATTCTCTGGTGTTTGGATTGCTGGTGTAGGGGAAGGACGGCCACCCGCGATACACCGCTGTGTGGCCGGTAGCTGGGACGTAGGCGACAGTGTATCACTTTTGGGAATCTAGCGTATTATACTGTAATTTAGAATGAGGCTTCTAATAATTAAGGATTATACTGAGTGCTTAATAATTATCACCATATGATAATTGTGACAATAATGAATAATTCAGCAGAAATAGCAAAGTTTTCTGTGCATTTAACAAAAATTTGGTTAGTACCAAGTCACTACTTGAGCAGAGTGGCAAAAGTTCTAGAGTTGTGTGCACATTTAATTTCAGTCTGAAAGTGGTTTTTGTAAAATTATTATTTACCGCCACAGTGAAATTGCTAATGGGAAAATAAATTACGAGTAACTATACGTAAACAATGTGAACATAAGTACCAGTAGGAACATTTGTGATAGGCATGGTTTTCTTATGAATAGACTGGGTGTATAGACTGGGTGTGTCATTTTTTGGAAAGTGTACGCCAGGGAAATGCAACAAATTCTTACATTAATACCTCAGAGGATATTACTAGCTGAAGCTTTAAACTTATACCAAATGAATATCTTGGAGATCAGGAGAAATTTGATAACATGACAAAATGCAAAAAGTATCTAAAAAATCCAGTAAATATTAACACACAAACAAAATAAAAACAACTAGCCCTCTCTTCTGCTTCCTAATTTTGTTAGTCGGCACGAATTCAATCCCGGCAGTAAACAAAGTTGTATTTATCAAAGACTAGACGGCAACCTCGCAGATGGCAGCCTCAAAGTTGAGGGAACAACTGCACAAGCCGTGGCTGTAGCAGACCACTCAGACAGCCACGGCTTCATTCGTCCGTCTCACAGTGCAGATCATCCACAGTAGTCCGTAGCATTTAGTATATACAGAAGAGTGTCTGTATTTTTGTAATAGAAATCTACAGTTTTGTTCTTAGCCAGACAAAATTTTGTCCCCTTGATTCCGAGAGAGAGAGAGAGAGAGAGAGAGAGAGAGAGAAAGAGAGAGAGAGAGTTGTCTTAATAACATTTCGCTGAAGAACCTTCACTTTCAATCTCCTTTAAGCAGATTTTAAAAGATACTTTTATTAATAACTTTCTATTAGTAGTTTGTTTGAGGTTTGTATTCCACTGTTAAGAATAATATCAACATAAATACCATTTAAATTGTACTCGACCTTAACTTGTAGCTGCCACTGTATTTTTGTCTTAAAAACGCTTCAATATTTTGCTGCAGGAGGAAGAGGTGACTTAAAAATGCTCTATAAGGCGTTCTACAACAGAACTTCACTTTCCTGCTTTGGATTCAACTACTAGCTTTTTTGATAACGATATTTATGGTAGTAATGAGAGTGAGACCAGTCAAGTCGCCACAACTGATTAGGCCAGTTAATGCTTCTGCATCTAATCAACCCAGAGCTATTACTAAAACACTACGTAAGTATATGACAGCTATATATCTTTAGGATTCATTATTAATAGTGACACTCTTCTCTCTGCTATAAGCAACGACGTTTTCCCAGATAGACCTGTGGTTATAGATAAAACGCGTTTAATTTGGAATCAATTCACGGCAAAATTCGAGAAAATAATGTTGAATTCTTCATTAGAACGTGTGAAGCACTCTTAAAATTAGAAACATTTATAGGAAGAATATTCTCAGACGTCACAAGAGGCTGAATTGATAATTTTATCATTTGCAACTACGTACACGTTATCATCTTTTATGCCCATAAAAAAATAAATATGCAACGGACATGAACTTGTCGTGTAGGCGACTTTAACCTAAAGAGTACAGACTGGACGTCTGTGGATTCATTGCAGTGGGTACATACAGACGGTCTTGCGAAGTACTGTTGAAAACATTTTAGATAAACTGTCTTGAGCAGCTACATAGAAAACCCTCGAGCAATGGAAATGCTCTAGACCTTGTTGACACAAACAGGCCTAACTTAATTGACGGTGTCAGTATAGAGACAGGGATTAGTGATCATAAAATCATCAAGGTGACTATGTTTACTAAAGTTACGTATTAAATCAGTCAAGATGTCTAGGAGAGTATTTGTGCTCGAAAGAGCAGATAAGCGATTATTAGCATCCTACTTAGGCAATGAGCCGACATCATTTATTTCAGTTACGATGGACGTAGAAGAATTATAAGCAAGGTTTAAACGGATTATAAACAGCACCCTGGAGAAGTATTTGCCTAGTAAGTGGATTAAGGACACAAAAGACTCACCTTGGTTCAACAACGAAATTCGTAAAATGATGACGAAGCAAAGGCTGTAGTACTCTCCGTTCCAAAGAGAACGCCCTAATGATGGCATGCAGAGTTAACAGAGATTCGTGCGTCTGTAAAAAGATCGATGGGCCAAGCATGCAACAACAACCACCGTCATACCTTAACAAAACATCTGGCCAAGTACCAGAGAAAATTCTGGTTCTGGTAAAATCACTAAGCAGATCTAATGCTTCTATCAAGTCAGTCGTTGACTGGTCTGGTGTGGCCGTATAAGGTAGCATTAGAAAATCTGAAGATTTAAATTTCACGTTTAAGAAGTTGTTCACGCCGGAGAGTCATACTGCCGTACCGTCGTTTAACCAGCGTACGGACTCTCATGTAGAGGACGTAGTAACGGGCATCGCTGGCGTAGAGAAACAGCTGCAAGTGTTGAAAATTTACCAGCTCTGGACGGAATCCAAATCCGGTTTTAAAAGAGTACTCTACAACATTGTCCCCTTATTTAGCTTGTATTTATCGCGAATCTCTCGCCCAGTGCAAAATTACAAGGGACAGAGAAAAAGCGCAGGTGACCTCTGTAAATAAGAAGGGTAACAGAATGAACCCGCAAAATTACAGAACAATGTCCTTAATATCGATTTCCTGCAGAATTTTTCATCATACTGACATTTTGAATAAGATAAATTTCCTTGAGACAGGAAAGTTTCTGTCCACAAATCACGAAGGCTTTAAACAGTATCGCTTATGCGAAAATCAGCTTACCCTTTTCTCACATGGTATACTGCCAACTATGGATGAAGAGCTGCAGGCAAATACGTACAATATTCCTAAATTTCAAAAAAGCATTGGACACGGTGCTCCGCTACAGACTGTTAACGGAAGTACGTGCATATCGAATAGGGTCCCAGATACGTGAGTGGCTCTATGGCTACGTAAGTAACAGAGCCCAGTACGTTTTCCTCGTCGGCAAGTGTTCATTACAGGCAAAGTTATCGCCAGCAGTGTTCCAGGAAGCGCGACGCGACAGCTGTTATTTTCTCAATACATAAATGGTCTGGTGGACAGGGTGAGCAGCAACCTGCGACTATTAGCCGATGATACTGTGGTGTCCGGGAAGCTGTCGTCGATGAGTGACTGTAGGAGAATGCACGATAACTTAGAGAAAATTTCTAGATGATGTGATGAATGGCAGATAGCTCTAAACGTTAAAAAGGAAAAAAAATTATTGGAGATGAGTAGGAAAAACAAATCTCTAATGTTTGAATACAGCAATAAATGGATGTTGTATGACAGTGTCACATCGTTAAATGTCTAGAGATAAATTGCAAAACTATGTAAAATGGAACGATTGAAGGATGTAAGAAGTGTATTAAGGAAGATAAATGGTTATTGCGAAGATTTTAGAAAATCTTAGTTCATCTATGAAGGAGACCGCATGTAGGACACTGGGGCGGCCTATTCTTGAATACTGAGCGAGTGTTTGGGATCCGTACAAGGTCGATTTAAACGAAGACATCGAAGCACCTCAGAGGTGGACTGCTGGATTTGCTGCAGGTAGGTTCAAAGAAAACGCAAGTATTACGGAGATGCTTTAGTACCTCAACCGGGAATCCCTGGAGAATAGACGACCTTATTTTCGAGGAACACTTTCGAGAAAATTTAGAGAGCTGTTATTTGAAGCTGACTGTTGCACGATTCAACTGCCACCAACGTACATTTCGCGTAAGGACCACGAAGAAAAGAGAAATTAGGACTTGAACGCAGGCATATAGACAGGCATTTTTCCCTAACTCTATTAGCCATTGGAACAGGTACGTTTACAGCTCATTGTATAGAACAAAATGTTGTCTTCGTAGGCAGCGATTCATGTGAGCAGAGATGAAACAGAGGGAAGAAATTACGGGCTGCATCGTGGGTGATCAAGCACTTCCCAACGAAAAGGTTTTAGGAGCATCTTCATTGCCCCTGCAGAATTCGGCTGAGAATTGTCTTGAAGTAGGAAACTCATGGCAGTTATGTTATGTGGACTGCATAGCTTTAGACGAAATTTCTCACCAAGTCCTCGTACTTGGGAGGGAGATACTATTTTCTAGACATTTTTACTTGCTCACTGTGCGCTCGGAACTGAAAAGAGCGACGTGACGCGAACGATGGGCGTACTAGAGAAACTGCCCGACACATCTGTGCAAAGCTTCATCGGCTTTTCATAGTTGATTCCATTTCGCGACCGATAGGATCTAACTTTTGGAATACACTTTGTAAATGTAGGCTTTAGCTTTCATCCATAAAGCCTAATATCAATCAAATCTGCGAAAATAAGAATCAGTACTATTCGTCTCAGGAGTAGAAACACGAATACCAACTTTCGTTTACGTCACACAACTAATTTTGGTGTTACAACTTTTTTCCGTCAGTGTATTTGCAACCCTGTGCCGCTAGAGGGCTCCGAATAGTAGCGCGCAACATGCCTGTGTGTAACGTAACTATGTCGGTTCGTGAGAAACAGCGTTCTGTAACCAAGTGTCAAATTCGAAAAGTTCGTCCACATATGGAGCAGGAGCACTGTCACCTTCGTTATCACAATCCCAGACCACACACGAACGCTGCGACGTCTGTAAGAATTCGTCATCGATCACCCTCCAAACAGTACCGACTTGCTACCATCAGATTTTCATCTGTTTCCTAAACTTAAAGAACGCCTTGGAGGATCTCTCTTTGATAGTGATGAAATGATGCAAGCAGATGTGAGGTTGTGGCTCCGCCAACAATGTCAAACATTCCACAGTGATAGTATCAACAAACACATATCTCGTTAGCAGAAATATGTTCATCACCGGGGTGACTATGTTGGAAAAAAGTATTTAGACACGAAGAATAAAGATGTAGGATACACTAAATATATTTTCGATTGCGAGTATGGACAATCATCAGCTGTACAATGGAATGACGACAGTGAAAATTTGTGCCGATCAGTTACTCGAACCCGGATATCCCGCTTGTAGTGATAGTTTGATCAGAAGTACAGTGCAATATTCCTTCAGACATGCATGCGTGTCCGAAGGATTATGGCATCGTACTTCTGATTAACACAGACACTGCAATATCGTATTTATCCGCCGACACCGGGCAAACGACTTTCAATTAAAATGTCTCCCCTATACGGAAAATGTACATAATGAATGTACGAGTGCAGGTTGTAGAAAAATAGTTGATGGCGTGTGAAGTGTGGGTTTGGTCCCGAGTCGTACTCGGATAGTCTGAAAGTAGGGCGACAACTCATGAGAAGGGGGAAGTTCGAGTTCCAGTCCGGCACAAATTTTCACTGTCGTCATTTCATTGTACAGTTAATGATCACCAATATTTGCAACTACGAATAAATTTCATGTATTTCGTAACGGCTGTAGTCGTCGCCGTCATCGATCATCCTCCATACAGTCCTGACTTGCCCCATCAGATTTTAATTTGTTTCCAAAACTTAACGAACACCTTGGATGCCCGATGGAATATTGCATCGAACTGCGGGTAACCACAGGAACTGCAATATCGTGAAGATGCAGAGCCATAATAAAGTTTTTTATTTAAGAATCTTCGACTTTTCACATAAAAACTTCGGGGGCGTTACTTTTCAGGACGCCCTCGCAGTTTGTGAAGCCAATGGCTATTATTTGAAAAAAAAATTTGCTAGTAAAAAACCTGCACCATCCATACTGGGATACTCGTCAAGTAAGAGCGACTCCTATCAGAACGGACTAAAAAGGAACACGTAACCTACGGAATCACGGGCGGTGTGAAGAATAGCGTTCCTGTTTGACATGCCAGCAAGAGGAATAGAAATCGTGAAAAATTTGATTGTGTCTATTTCGTGAAAACATTCTGAGGTAACAACAAGAACCAGATTTCAGGACAGCAGTAGCAGACGGCAATGTTTGAGTAATAACAGCTGGTACAGAGGTATAGAAGCAGTAGTTCTTCTTTAATTCCATAGGTGAATGGAAGGGGAAAATGCCTTAATATTAAGTAAAATAAAACGAACAATTACTACACACTCTATAGTGGTCCATAGTGCATTGCTATAGCTATAGAGGTAGATCATTTTAAGTTTGATTATGTTGGTGAATATCTTCCAATCAACCAAAGACGAATGTGTTGGCACAAAACTGTATATTAGTTTATTTCTTTTTCTACGTATTTCGAAGCGTGTACAGCTGGCTTAAATATGCCCTCTGTTCGCAACTGTTATTTTTCATCTGTGATTATTGTATAATTGTAGCGCCAAATATACAGTGTGACTAGAATCATTAAGTAGCTAGTGATAATGAAGTCGCTATCTTTCGATACTTTATTTAGGATCTGCGCTCGCATCGTGAAGTGAATGACGACCGTCCTGTGTTGGCTTTGTTAAGTATTCTTTTGTGATTGTTCTCTTCGAAACTAACAGATAAAACGAACGTAAATTTAGATTTTTGAACTTTACTTAGATTGGAGAGTACTTTAAAATGAGACCTGAACAACTTAAAAGTGATATATACATACGAAGACGACTTTAAATTAATTTTTTTAACAATTCATACTTCAGCTTCCTCAAGCCGCTGTAATGTCGACAGTTGTTTTGTTTTTTAATCAGTACGACCGTGAAGTGAACGAGCTCAGACAAAGGAATTCCACAAACCAACTCTGCACGGACCACACATTTAGCAACAAAGATGCATCTCTACTCCGACAGCTGAAGCTGCGTATATGTAACGGTAAGTTTTGTCCATATAAAGTGGAGCATCTGTTTAGTGAATGGACCAGTGAATTTTCAGTAGACGCAGGATAACTTTAATAGTGGTTCCAAGAGGAGATGGCTGACTTGAAACGCGACACCAAAGCCCAAATGGTTCAAATGGTTCCAAAATGGCTCTGAGCACTATGGGACTTAACATCTGATGTCATCAGTCCCCTAGAACTTAGAACTTCTTAAACCTAACTAACCTAAGGACATCATACACATCCATGCCCGAGGCAGGATTCGGACCTGCGACGGTAGCAGTCGCGCAGTTCCGGACTGAAGCGCCTAGAACCGCTCGGCCAAACCGGCCGGCTAAGCCCAAGTGTTTTCCAGCAATACAGCTTTGAACATTTTTGGTTCAAAGTGAATAATTTATTGCCTCTTCTGTGGTAGCATGTTAAGTCGCATATTTTAGTTTCTCCGTCTACATAGCAGAAGGGCTTCAGAGTGATATAACACCTCTGACTAAAGGATGAAACTAAGTACGAATATATGAAAATGCAACCTGAGTCTTCGGATGAGAAGCTGTAGTCAAATATGCGTACATCAGCCACAAGGCAGTCAATAACGACATTGGCACGTGTGATTGTTGCAGCAAACATTATTATTTTTGATATTGTTATTATTACTACTATTACATTTATTTAAATTGCATTGTACTTGGATTTTATACTAACAATTAAGATCACTGAAGATTACTGTATACCTTCCATTTTTCTTATACATTCTATCAGATAGTAAACAAAGTCTGAATTACACATTCCTTCTGAAAAATGTCCTCCCCATCAGAACTTAATGTATTCACTAGTTACCTATTTTTAATTATTGAACTGAAAAAATACACATTTGCTCATTTTCCAATTAATTCTACTGTGTTAAAAATGTTTTTTTTGTACTGAAATACATTCAGTATTATAAAATCTAATTTTTTTAACAAAATAAACTTCCGAAAATTTCATTGAAATCATAAAAATATTTTAGGATAGAAGTTTAATATTTCTCAATATAAAGTTATGGTGTATAGAAATTTGTCCATGCTTCCAGATGTGATTCTTGCAATAACTTTGTACACAGGGAGTTTTATATAGACAGACTTTGACTAATTGTAAGCCAGGAACACTGGTGTACACGACTGTGGGGGGAGAGAAAAGGTGGGCTGTTCCCTGGGCACCATTCCGAGGCAGCAGTCGGCTGCAGAGTTGCAAAACAGTTGTGAATCTCTGGTGTCTATGCCTCTTCATGAGTAGATTATTATCTGAATAGTACTTACTACTGCAGAAATACTTGGCTCACTGGAACGTGTTCTTCCAATTTAAAAAAATCTCATTCTTTTAAGTAATAAGTGTCCTTCATAATAAACTTTCATACCTAATATGAAGAACATAAGTTGACACCAATGTTCCATCACTCTGCGTATATGTGGAGCAGGATACAGACGAAATGTGAAAGTAAAAATAAATACATGCTTGGATTGCACGGATCGCTCACTGTTCAAATTTGCTGTAATTAACATGGCAGCGTAACCCCAAAAAGAGTTCTTCATTTCCTGTACAGAAGATCAATTAGTGCATGCGGAGAAACTTTGCATGTCAAGAGAAGCTCTGTATCAAACTGCGTCGCACGAAACAGCTTGTAGGCATTATCGCTGGATAAACAATCAATCTGTAAAAGAAAATTATCATAATCAGTACCAATACGTAGAAGCAAATTATTATTTTCTTTGCTTCATTTATGTGTAACAGTGCACTCCGTGATGTATTGATTACTCTTTGGCATTTGCATTGCAGAATACATAGAAGGAAAAACTCATAATCATCAAGACACTGAAATTTTATGTTGTTTAGGCGGGCGGCTACCGTGGATCTGTCTTATTGTATGACGTTCCTATAAAATGTTGTTGATTATTACTGCTGAGTACTGCAAGACCGTTAGCTAAATAGTCATGAAGCAACACACTGCAAATTTATAATCGCGGGGGAAATCGACACATCTCTCCCCAGTCAATAAACAGACTTATAATCGAACAAAATGAGCAGGTCCAGGGCTCGTTACCTTCACTGAATAATAAAACAGTGATTGTTGAGTTTGGCCACTGTTCCCTACGTCACAGTAAGAACACGTGCAACAAATTATATTTATTAGTAGTGTGTCACCTAATCATTGAAAAGTTGTTGGACTGTACAAAGGATCTTGTAATTTAATTCTGGTCTGAGTATAACTGATTTTTTTCGCCCTGCTTATTAGACCCAAAACAAAAATAGTTAACAAAGAGCAAATTTTCCAAAAATTTGGATTGAATCACATAAGATGAAGCTGACACTGTGTAGAGGTATTAAATTATATTGAAACTGCACGGAGAAAAAACAACAATTTGTCATTATCTGGGTAACTCACGAATTCAACTACAGTGAGCCAAAATCACAAATTATAATAAATTGGACAACCCCTGTTGCTTGCCAGAACACGTAATTAGGGAGCTGGCAGAGTAAGGATTGCACTATTGCAGGGTGTGAAACACATATTTCCGAAAATCAGCATTTGGCAGCAGCCAGAAGACCAATCGCACGGTGGCCGGAATACGAATCCATGAAACCTCCATCCTCAACCCTCTCTTCAAAAAACTTTACATGGAGTGAACGACTCAACGCTTTTGCCGATGTGACAGATGGAAATATCATTTATTTCGTGAAAAATAGGATAATGCACCTGAAACTTTCCACCTTAACGTACAAAACGCACAGTAACGAATATGATGTTGGTACTGCCCTAGACCAGCGTCTCCTCGATTGGTAAGCTTGGAGGAGAGAGGTTTGGTGATTCATTTCAACTGGAAAACCAAAATTTTTAAGCGAAAGCAACCGCCTTTCTCATGCTGGCTGGGAGACGCCATAGCTTCACGACCTTCGAAAGCAAAAATGTCAGACTCATTTATTCTAGTGTCCCTGGCTAAGCCAGGCACCAGCTCTGTTAAATAAAGCACAAAGCAGCCAACAGCCTCACTTCCAAAAAAACTGCCCATCTACATGGGGAAGCTCTCCTCCCCTAATGAGAATAACTAACTGTCTTATGCCGACAAGAGGACCCTGAATCCACATTTTTAACTTGCCTTTTAGACTGGGTTTACAGTTCAGGCTTGGTAGTAGGAGCATAGTCCTGATCATCATAATTGACAAAACTTTCGTGTATTCTTACAATGATATTCTCCCACACTGGGGTGCCCTGATTATAGTATCAATGCCTGTTAGGCTAGCAAAGGTTTGTTATTATTTATTTTAATTTACCAGTTATTTAACATCTTAGTCTCATAAAAATGACACAAAACACATAAACTAGTTTTGAAATTAAATCTAGTAATTATGACCTAGCGAGTAAAAATATGATACATTATCAAAAGATGGCGTACGCCCAGTGTGGAAAATGCAAAATTAAATGAGAGTGAAAAACTGTTTCGGTGCTCTCAGTTTCTAAGTTTCCAAATATAAATTAACCATGCTTGTACATTGTGTGTAAGCTGTTTGTAGATAAAATTGTGCATTGGATTACTACCACATCTTCCATGGAAACCAAGGTGAATGTCTCCCATAGCCTTACCAGCCAGACTCTGTGATGCGGACCATATTTCGTGCAGCCGTTCGCCAGAATGACAATATCTCTGGCACGGCCGTCGACGTGCTGTAACAAGAAACATGTTTCATCCAATTAAACCATATGTTTTCATGTCCATGGTCCCATAGTCGCTGTAATCACGACTGACGATGTCGTTGAGACTGCATGTGAACACAAAGGGAGCCTTATGTTCAACAACCTGTGCTGAGCAGTATGCTCTGAAACACATCGTCAGATGTACCACATATCACCGTCTATAACCCGCCCTACAGAGTTGGCAAGCCCCCCAAACTCAACATTTTGTGATGCGGTGTGGACGTCCAATACCTTGTCACCTGATCGTGATTTCACCGCCCTTCAACTATTTTATGTAGCTGGTCACAATAATAGCACGCAAACACCTGACTAGCTTCACCATTACGAAGAGGCTGATCGTCAGGTGCTGGGTCATAAAAATCTGCCATTTGTCAAAGTCACTACTATCACTGGATTTCCGTATTAGGGACGATACGTCGTTGCTAGAACGATTTTGATTTGGCTCTGCTCCGCTTATATACACTCATGTTCAGAAGAAGATAGAACATCTTGAACGACTATAGATAGGACGTTCACATTCACAGAACATGTACAGTAGTATGTTCTGCAGAAATGATTAACGTTTGAACCATGTCGGCCCGCGGGTTCAAGGTCAACATCTATATTGCGGCGCAACACCACCTGCCGGTAAAATGTGCCTGCGGCTCTCGTTGTCGCTATAAACCGAATGTAACTGACAACTTTGACTTGAGCATGGGTGCTGGATGCCTCGCAGGTGAGAACCGTCCCGTCAGATCAGTGAGTTTGAAAGAGGGCGCATTACTGGCATGCAAGAATGTGATGCATCAATCCGGGAAAATGCTGCTCTTGTGGAATGAAGTGTGCAGAATGGTTCACGGAAAGCCGTAGAACAGGGCGAGATGGGTTAGGACGCATCACCCAGACCAAACCCTTCATCCGAATGGCATTGCAGGACAGATCTGCGTCCTCCTCGGCTCTGGCGCAACAGCGAAACAGTGTAACACATAGTGCACTGTCGGTAGTGACAGTCCGTCGCCGTTTATTACGGAATGGGTTACGTGCGCGGCATCCACTTTTCCGCCTACCTTTCACTAACGTACATAAATATGCTCGGCGGCAATGGTGCATGGAACGATGACACTGGGGACAAGAATGTCATCAGATAGCGTTTTCGAACAAATCCAGGTTCCGTTTGCTTCAAAGTATGGCCGTACTTTGATTCGCTGATGACAGGGGGAGCGGCATCACAATGACTGTATGCGCACTAGACATACAGCTCCAGCCTCATGGTATGGGATGCTATTGGGTACAACCACAAATCACAGTTGGTGCGTGACCAGGCCACTGGGACCCGTGTGACCTATGTGAATGACATCCTGCGACCCGTAGCCAATATGTTGCTGCACGAGCACATGCCTACTTGGTGTCGTAGGATGTCAGCCTTTTGCCCTGCCCCGCCAGATCTCAAGACTTGTTGGCAATCGAAAATGTGTGGGGTACTGTGGAACGACGGGTACAGCGCTGTGACCCAATGTCAACCACCAAAAATGAATTTTGGAACCAGGTGAATACAGCATGGATGACTATACCACAGGACGCCATTGCCGCCTTAGACGCGTCGATGCCATCACGCATGGACAAGTTATTATGGCCCATGGCGGACCCTGTGCCTACAAGGCAACAGGACACGAGTTGAGCCGAAGTGACTGAAATGCAAATCATTTCTGCAAAACATTGTAATGTACATGTCCTGTGAGTATGAAGGTTCTACCTCTAGTCGTTCAAGGTTTTCTATTTCTTCTGAACATGAGTGTACTTTCCTTACCGCGTCATGTGCCCACATCGGCACCAGATGACATTCAGTCTCGTGGTAGGCAGTGATCACAACATTGTGGCTCATCAGTGTATGTTCTGAAAGTTTGGATTTGGACACGTTTCTGAAGTTTACTGTATTTATGACTGGGAGTATGGCTTGAGGATTTGTGGTAGGCTTCGTAGCATCGGAGGATGTGTTGAGTGGGGTTATTCCATATTCGTTTTCTTTCTTCTGTTGTCATCCAGTACGTTGTCCATATCTTTGCATGATGTTTATCGTATTTTTGTTTGTTTTATCCGTAACAATAGTGTACTATTTCTGCTGTTCTTCATGAGTTTCCTAGATTCTGTTGAAACATTCTTTCCATTCTCTGCGTTTTCATGTCTGAAATTCTATTATAGATTACTTATTTTATGCCATTGTTAGAAAGGCTTCGCGAGAATGTTTGATGATTCATGAGTGCTGATTACCAGACAGTAATGTCAGTACTCTTTGTTGCAGCATCACACATTTATGCACAGTTTTAACATGATGCTGATTAATAACACGACTAAAAGATCGTTATGGCCAGATATAAAGAATGCACAATCAAGGGTCCTTCGTGATGTGGTAGCGACAGTCACGATTATTAGGCACAAGTCTCATTAACTATGTCTCATCCCTTGCTGCTGGAGCGATGACACGATGCAGTGTAGGTGAGGATGCAGACTACTCCCCATGACTGAAGCGCCGCAGTTTCTGACGCGCGCTGCACGTGAGTGACTGTGGCGTGCTGGTGATGCAAGCTAGTTATCAGCATGTCAAATGATGGTGTATCAGCAGTGCAATGTCCATAACATGCCGTGAACTTTCATACTCGTAGAGTCTTCGGAGGACGAAACACATGCGGCACTGAAAGCATGCTACCAGTAGGCTGCAGATGTAGTACTGAAAGTCGATGAAGATAACGTGTAACCTGGTATAATCACTTGTTTTACCACTTATCTAGTTAGTTCTGTGTTCAAGTTACTGTTTTCTGGTCCATCTTTCCTTGTCGAAACACTCTCTGTATTCATTATATTTTTGAGTTTTAAATGCCTAATTGTCTTAAATTATTATTTATTTGCAAAGATACAATGTTTTCTTAATTTTTTGTAAATTATTGGTGTTGGGTATTCTTGCGCTAGACATGTAATCTGACGCTAAAGTTTAAACGCTACTTTACTAGTATTATTCACACACGATGTTCTAACTATAATTGATAAAGGCTCAGTATACACAGTGCTTCTATACAGAACATTTTCGACTCAGAGGTCAACTGAAGCCTAAAAATACCGTCCCACACTTGCAACTACAGAAAACAAGTGAAACAAACAGAGCTCACATTATTGCCCTGAAGAAAGAGAATTCTACAGTCGGAATAGTTGACGGAAATTAGAGCAATACTCTCGAGCAGCAGAAATTTGTTAATGTACTTTATAAAAAACATCAATGTGACCGGTGACTTTCAATGATTACATTATTGTCTTTCTCTACTAACAATGTACAACAAATAAAAATGATGTTCGGTTAAAGTTTATCGTCCCGTACAATGACTACATCTTGCTGGCGTAGATATCCTTTCCAATGTTCTTGCTTCGTTTTAACTGACTCTTCGTTGAAAAGCTACTTTGTAGTTACCTGGAGTACACGAAGCACTTAGAAGGAAGTAGTTAAGGAAGATATGGATTTTAACGTCTCGTCGACGACGAGGTCGTTATTCTTGAAGTACAAACTCGATTAGTTCAAGAATGGGGATGGATGCTTGGTGTTTCCTTCTGAATAGAATCATTCACGTCAACATACTTGGAGAACTAAATCGTGGTGGTAGGACTGGGATTTTTTGGTACCACCCCTTTTGAATATGTCTTGAGTGGTAATAACTGCGTAACTACACTCGATATGAAGGCTAATGATAGGGGCAGTATGCCATCGAGAGATTCTCCGAAGTATGCTCTTAAATGAGCGTTGTAAATTTTTGTAATATCGAGATTCAGTGCATAACCTGTACATGCCCTCCAGACATGGTCATGTAACTCTTCGATGAGAATAAGCTAATTGACTGGTAAGATACAATGTTCCCCCAGGCCTATGTTGTATTCTATTTCCACACAACACAGGTAAAATGTTCCATGTTTCAGGGATTGTTGTAATCTGTAAGACGTGATACCTTGTCATCAACTGTGTAATAAATTTGATTTTCGGTGTTGTGTTGGTTGGAAAGTCAGCACGTCAGAGGTGAGGAGTTCAGATGGTATTGGCTTGCGCGACAGTTGTCATTTGCGTGTTATTGCACACCAAGTTCCTTATTTTCATTCGTTTTGAATGTTTGTAGGTGTCATATCTAGTTGTTGACGATATTACGAGAGACTGAAAGGGAAGATGAAAATCCTGATGCTCATCGTTCATTGTATCTTGGCCTCCTGCGTCACTACGTAATTATTCAAAGTAATTTGTTTCAGTTAATCAGCACATGCTTGTGTACAGGTATCGAGTGGTATTTGAGGTAATTCCCAAAGTAGTGGGCACCAAAGTGAGTTATAACTGGAAACGGAAGAATCAGAGTCGCTACCCAAAGTATATTCTCACGCATGGAATACAATCGCGTGCGCCCTGGAATTGGAGAACGTGCCACCAATCAGGAAGGTTATCGCCAGTGTCGTCCCATATCAGCACTGAGCTTGAAATTCAGGAGAGAAGAGGGAAGAAGTTTCGCTGAAAGTCGAGGCAAGAGAGAACGTCTGTCTGTCGACAGCCACGCCAGCTGTGTCACACAACCAGCACGAGATTCTCCTACCACACTTCTGCGCACTCAGGCGTAATGCGGAACCGGCATTCAGCAATTTACACGGTCTTTATGCTGAGGTGATACTTCAACTTGGCACGTATGCGAGACGACTTAGTAAAGGAATACTAGACGTGAAAATTTTAAGTAGAAGAAACATTAAATTGACAATATAAAGTCCGAGTACCCCCTAAACTGGAGGTGGCCGGCACGTTACTTTCACCTCCCATGAAAGACTTTTGTACAGATGCTGAGTGGTGGATTTTGCAGAAGGACTGCCCGGGTGTGAGACCTGAATCCCGGATATCAAGGGCAGCTTTGGCCAATATTTTTCTACTGAGCTTACAAACATTTTACAATAATCATTTTCCCTATAATTTGGCAGCGACTGACCTGAGTTGCTGTCGCTGAGCTCATGCGGTGACGAAACCATAAGAGATGATAAAGATGAAGGATGATTTCATCATCCCCTGCAGCAGCTGGGTAACTCGAGCGGCAGGTACATACATTAGTCTGTAACAGCCGTACAACGAATATTTTCTAGAGACTTGAGGAGATGATACACAATTGTAGGGCCCTAATTTCTAAGAGGAAAAGCTAAAAAATAGTTGAAATTGAAGTCTAAGATGATAAGGACTCAACCTATAATCTGCATAATACTAGTCAATGCTGAAATGGTTTAATAGTATATAAAAGGCCTTCCAGTAGAATTAACACTGGTGAAAAGACAGTAATGTTTAATACTGATACATTAATGAGTTAATATTAATAAAAGTATTACACCTGTGCACAAGCCATAATTTTTTAACCATGTGTAAGTTTCCAACAACTATGAGAAAACGATATAAGAACTTTGAAACCTTTGTGTTACAGATAAGTGACAATCATCCGAAAGTTATAGTAATACAGGAACTAAAAATGGTACAAACAACATGCACCTATGAAAAGGCAAAAATTTCGTGACAGGGAATAAATATATCAATGAACTTACCATTTCCTTTATTACGAAATCTCAACTAATTAGTTCACTGAATAAATGAAGAAGGCTATAATGACTGCATCTGTGTAGACTATTAACATTGACAGAGTATGAATCACAAGTACATCTACATCTACATCATACTCCGCAAGCCAACTAATGGAGTGTGGCGGAGGGTACTTTCGGTACCACCACCTGATACTTCCAACCCTGTTCCACTCGCGAATAGTACGTGTGAAGAATGATTGTCGGTAACCCTCTGTACTGGCTCTAATTTCTCGAATTTTCTCCTCGTGATCAATACGCGAGGTGTATGTGGGGGGAAGTAATATGTTGTTTGACTTCTCCAGAAAAGTGATGTCCTGAAATTTTGAAAGTAAATTTCTCTGTGATGCACAACGTCTCTCTTATAACGTCTGCCAGTGAAGTTTGTTTAGCATCTCCGTAACCCTCTCTCACCTGCTAAACTATCCCGTGACGGAACGCGCCGCTCTTCGTTGGATCTTCTCTATCTCCTCTATCAGCCCTACCTGATAGGCATCCTAGATAGATGAACAATACTCAAGAATCGGGTGAACAAGCGCATTATAAGCCACTTACTTAGTGGATGAGTTACATTTCCTTAAGATTCTTCCGATGAATCTGAGTCTTATGCCTGCTTTTCCCACTATCTGTTTTATGTGGTTATTCCACTTAAGGTCGCTCTGGATAGTTACCCCTAGATATTTTACGGCAGACGCTGTCTCCAGCTGTTTGTCACCAATAGCGTAGCTGTACAGTAGTGGATTTCTTTTCCTATGTATGTGCAATATGTTACATTTATTTACGTTCTGGATCAACTGCCAGAGTCTGCACCATTCATCAATTCTCTGTAGGTCGTTCTGCAAATTCTTACCGTCTTCTGCCGTTGCTACTTTGGTATAAACAACTGCATCATCTGCGAATAGCCTTAAAGAGCATCCGACGTTTTCTACTAGATCTTTTATATCTATTGTGAACAGCAGCGGTCCTATCACACTTCCCATGTGGTACTCCGGATATTACCTTTACATCTGTCGATTTAGTTCCGTTAAGAGCGACGTGTTGAGTTCTATCTGCAAGAACGCCTTGAATCCAACCGCAGGCCTGCTCCGATACTCCGTAAGCTCATTTTTTTCATTAAACGACAATGTGGAACGGTGTCAAATGCCCTCCTGAAATCAAGGAACAGCTTGGTCTCTGTTTGCGGAATCCATGTTGATTTTTATAGAGGAGCTGTTCATTTTACAAGAACGACATCATTCTTGAGCATAAATATGTTCCATAATTCTACAACAGATTGACGTCAACGACATAGGTCTATAATTGTGTGGATCTGTGTTACGGCGCCGGCCGCTGTGGCCGAGAGGTTCTAGGCACTTCAGCCCGGAACCGCGCTGTTGCTACGGTCGCAGGTTCGAATCCTGCCTCGGGCATGGATGTGTGTGCTGTCCTTAGGTTAGTTAGGTTTCAGTAGTTCTGAGTCTAGGGGACTGATGACCTCATATGTTAAGTCCCCATTTTTTTTTTTTTTTTTGTCTTACGGCCTTTCTTATAAACGGGAATGACCTGCGCTTTTTTCCAGTCGTTAGGTACCTTTCGTTGCTCAAGCGATGTACGATAAATTACTGCTAGAAGGGGAGCATTTTCTTTCGCATAATCTTAAGCAATCTAAGATAAATTACTGCTAGAAGGGGAGCAAATTCTTTCACATAATCTTTATAGAATCTTATAGGTATCTCATCTGGTCCTGAAGCCTTTCGATTACTAAGCGACTGTAGCTGCTTCTCAATTCAGGTTATCTCAGTATCTGCCATTTCGACGTTCGCACGACGTCTGAAAGGAGGGACAGTGTTAAGATATTCCACGGTGAAACAGCTTCGGAAGACCGAATTCAGTATTTCCGCCTTCTCTCCGTTATCTTCCGTTTCTGTGACGGCGTGGTCGCTGAGAGAATGAGTAGATGATTTTGACCCACTTACTGATATTATATACGACCAAAAATTCTTAGCGTTTTTACTCAGGTCGGTTGACAACATCTTACTTTCGAAATCATTAAACGCTTCTATCATTGCTCTCCTTACGCTCATTTTCGCTTCTTTCAGATTTAGTTTGTAAGCTAGGTTTTTACTTGTCTTGAACCTGAGATGAAGTGCTCTTTATTTACTGTGTTTTACTTCTACCATCTCAAGACAGAGTTTCGTTGTTGATCATCACAGTATTCTCAATACAGTGAGTCAGTGCTCACTAGAGAACTGTAATTTACTTTTTCACAGAAAATCATTTTCCATGTTGATTAAAATATGTTAGGTCATATCAACAGTACTTACAGGTATTTCAAAAAAATGCACAAGACTTACTTATTTATTAAGAGAAACTGTGAAAATAGCAATATTACTAAACCTGCACACTGAAATTACCAGTATCACTAATAATTTCTTTCATATTACATTAATTGTAGACAAAGTTTATTTTCAGGCGTCCTGTTGACATAATAATCCAGAACAACGCCTTTCGTACGTCCTTACTCTTTATCATCTTAAGAAAGGATTGACATCAGATGATACAACAGCAGAAGCAAAAGTGTAATTGGATAGTTATCAGCTACATGGTAATGTCTTTCTTGCTACGTACAAAATTTATGAGGGCATGCTGAACGTAATGTCTCCGAATTTTTCATTTGAAAACTTTCAATGCTTTTGAGATAAAGCAAATATTATTAACATTCTACATCTTTGTTCTTCATATCTACTTATTTGCAGCCCTCTGCGGCTATAGGGCTCCGAATCGTAGCACGTAACATGACGGTGTGTAATTTAACAATCCGACATTTTGTCACCCTCCATACAGCCCCCAATTGGCCCCATCCGATTCTCATCTGTTTCCAAAACTGAAGGCAAAACTTAAAGAACATCTTGGAGGGCTACACTTTGATAGTGATGAAGCAGTGCAAGATGAGGTGAGACTATGGTTCCATCAAAAAGTGAAACACTCTGCACACGCTATTAACAGACTAGTCTGTTGCTGAGAGATGTGTATTTGTCGCCAGGGTGACTACGTCGAGAAATAAATATCTTGACGTGAAGAATAAGGCTGTAGGATGTTAATAACGTCTGTTTCATTTAAAAAGCTTTAAGAATTTTCACGTAAACATTCCGGAGGCATTACTTTTCAGCATGCCCTTGAAGTCACACACACACACATCGTTTTCTGTCATCTATCTCATATACTACGGAGCAGTCGTACATTGATAGGGGCAGATACCAGTTACAATCTCCACCTGAGAGTGCTGTAATTCATTATATGATATAGGAGGAACGAGCACGTTTCCAGGGGTCTTTCTCGTTCGCGAAGCCCACTATTGCTGATAGCGGAATTATAAATAGTAGGGAAGGCACAGAGGACAACTTTGCGACTGTATACATACCTTTGTCCACATAAACAGGTCGCTGTACTCGAGACTTGGGGGGGGGGGGGGGGGGCATTTAACTGTTGTGATGACAACACTCGATCACATCTGAAAGTGACAATCAGCGACGTGTGCCTGCAATACGTCACAAACCTCGATGGTGTCATATGTTCCAAAGGTTATTCACATCTCATTTTGTCCCCCCTAGATACCCTTGTTTGACGTCATTACCACCATAGGATGGCTAATACCTTGTAACGGGACATCCTCCTCTAGCATTACTTTTCCTCAACAGTAGTTGTCGATACCAGCATTATTTTTAGCATTTAGGACAGGTCAGTATTATCTCATTTGCTTTTGTAAGACCTTTCATATAATTTTATACACAGTATATTATAGTTCAAGCTAAAATTTACGAAAATGAAGTACTTTATAAAATGTTATAGCCTCGATATTATAAACAATAAGTACTAGTACTTAATGTACAGTTAAAATTACTTTTTTTAGAAACATTCGAAATTACAAATTATCGGCATACTTAAAATTTTGTTTATTTCTGGATTCACATATGAAATAATAATCGAAAGTAATAATGTAACGGAAACCAGTAGAAATTGATTTGTTAAGCAAAATTGTAAACCCTGTGGAGTTCGATTATTTCTGCAGATTGAGAGAGTCGTTAGCATGCCTCTGATGTGATCGGATGTATTTTTGTATTTTGTGACAACAATGTAGTTTTGGCTTTGGTCATGTGAAAAATCAAAAGACTGTATGATGTGCTAAAATGTGAAAAAAATATATTTACGTAAAAACAAAAATTCTGCAGCAACAATCTTCAAATTTATTTGGATAAATTCAAATGTGAGGACCTGAAATGTGACATTTTCAGCTTCAAGAATCAGACCTCTAGACAGTAAAAACTGCAGCCAACTCTGCATGACGAGCTAAGTAAACTAGAAAGTTCATTGTAATATTCGCTCCTCTCAGATCTTCATAAAAGACTAATGTGTACAGTAGATGGAATTAGGAAGGAGAGGGTAGATTACAACCTCCAATCATACTGCACTTAATTCCTTACCACAAGTATAATCAGATAGTGTTCCATTATCCCAATGCACATATTAAAACCTGACTAGTTTTGTTCCTCAAAACCCCACATAAGCTACCCATCCACCTTCCGCTTCCACCTTCGTGCCATAGATCCCACGCTCTCATTCCATTCACCTGTCAACATAATGCATCAGTTCTAATCAATCGAAGGAAGCATTAATATTATTCATAATTCTTATAAATAATTCATATAAATATAATATAACATATATATATATATATATATATATATAATTCATATAAAGATAATATTGCTTTTATGGCGTCTCTTGGCATGTTTCTAACTACAACGAATTTAAAGAAAGCAATACAGCTAAAAGAAAAATTACATTATTCCACGAACCTGCCACCTCCCGTACCGCATAATACGGACCTCAAGAAATGGCAGTTCAAAACAATTTGCTATTTAAATACACGTGGAGCATGCAGAACGCCGTCACTTTGTGCGTGATTAGAGTTGGCCTGCAGCCGAAATCAGTCCTTAGTGGGAAAAAAATCTATGGGCGTCAATTAATACAGCCCAGAAGTATAATTAATATGTTCTCTTCCCTTTATTTAGGTTTTTCAAATGACTGTTCTGTTGGGGTGTATGAAACATGTTTCACCTATTCATGCTAAGCGTCTTCAGTGATATTCGCATTACGCCCTTTTCATGCCTGAAGGTATTGTTCAGTGTGCACTACATGCACATAGAACACATTTCTTCCAATTGATAAGTGATACTTAACGATTTCTCTGTACATAACCTTTACTGCAGCGCACTGCACATGTTTTTGTCATATACTGTAGGACCTTTCGTACTTTTTACATTCTTCAACTTCCGCTCATAGATTGGAAGTATAGAAATATATAATAATTGTCTTAGACAGGTTACAGAACAAACACGAATATGTGTTTCAAAATCTTTTTATTCGGAGCTAGGCACTAGAGCTAGGGTATTTTCCTTGTAAGGTTAAGAACGGGAACGGAAGAGAGGTAATACTTTTTAGTTGGGTAAAAGCTGTAGATTTATTCCTTTTTGGGCGAGAGCTGTAGCACGAGGTGAGGTTAGCCGATTCTTTGTCTTCGACCTTTCTTTTCCAAGCGGTAGCGGACTCTGTATCTGTTACTGGAGCTGTGGCGGTTTCGCTTCGATTATACAGCAAGGTGGCGGTAAACAGTGTGGCTGGAGATAGGAAAGGTGTCAGATGAGAAGCAGCAGGCTCGCGGCATCAGCCTCTTCTCAGTGGCAGGCCGTGCACAGAAAGCGTGTTGTCTCTTCTGATGTTAAAAGGTGGAGGTGAGGTCCGCAACAAACAAACATTCACCCGTCTTTCAGAGAATCTCTGAAAGATGATAGTTTGTTTTCCGTAAATGATATGTCTTCAACTCCTTGACCTTTCCAAGCATTTGAACATGAACACAAGCTCTTTTGGAATCTATGAATGGGAGGCAATGAAAGGATCTGTGCAGTACAAATGTTGAATTATTAGAACTTAACTTTCATTACACATAAGTCAGTGTAGTTGGTTGCCTTCATATTGTAAATACTTCATTATTAATTACGCCGTAACTCACAATAGAAGAACAGAACTGTTATTATTTCTGCGAACATGACGGTAATACGATGGCAAGGAGATTATATCTTAGCTTGGAAAGGAAAGATAATATTTTTTACGTAAATAAAAGCGCTTCATTTCAGTATGATCTTAATTTTCATCAGTGCACATTGCCCAACGAGTCTTGGAAGGATGTTCTTCAATCTAAGGCTGCCGTAACCTCATTACTGACCGCTAAACATTTCACAACGATTTAATACATTACATGAGATGATTTAATTTGTGAAAGTTCAACTATTTGTGTCAGTGTTACCTTTAAAAATATATACGAGTTTTTAGAAGACTCTATCTCTGGCAAAACACAATTCCTTCGTTGTTTCGTTAGCGTTTCACTATCGTTATTGTGTTTACCCGTATTTCACTTAATAGTATAAGCCATGATTAATATCGATGCCTGAGCTCTGCAGTTCAGCCGATATTCAGCATATACGAGTCTACAAGATGTACGTGCGTGGAGATACTATATTCAGTTCATTTTGAAGACATGGTATTGGTTACTGTCATTTACAGAAACATCCCCCTGCTCAGAGACTGTAGAGCCACCATTATCAGTCCGGCAGCACTTCTTACGAAAATAACAATCACCTCACTGCACAACGAAGCATTAGTTATCCATATAACACAGTACACAGTTGTATGTCTAATTTTGTATTATATTTGTATTATATTGCATAGTCAATATAATGTTGTTGGAGTCCCTACAACATAGACGCATTCAGTAACGCTTACAAGGATACTATGAGTCAATAATTCAGAAATAAAAGTTTTAGCCCTTATCCTACGGAAACCAGTGAATGGATTACATCTCCCAACTTATTGTCAGTATTAAGAAGTCACATAAATCGTGAGACAGATATGTAGCTATGGATACCACTTGTATCTCGACTCCTGAGAGCTCAGTTGCTATAGCCAGACATTGCGTTCAATGTGCTTTTCAAGTACGAAAGCAATAGTTTGCGTCACAGACTATGGAAGGTTCCCCTAAGAGCCGAAATGGAGTATCCTAAGTTTATGGAATCAAGTATTTTTCTCTACGCAGACAAAATAAGTTAATAATTTCTTACGTTAAAAGAAGTGATCTGCCACTACTGGTGGCATTATAAAAAATTTCTAAGATCTTGTCGTTATTAGTCCAATTTATGATGTATAGATTTGCGTTTGTCACTTCACTGTGACTACCTCAAGACATACTGTTATTATTTGGTAAAGGTTTTATCCATAGCCTATGATCACAATGTAACGTCCTTACTATAAATGATTACTTGTCTTGAGAGGGCCAGGTTAGCCACATCTCACCCTTGAAGAAATATAGGACGGACGAAGACGCTAATGATAAACAGGATGTAGTAAATACACATAGAATCATAAGGCTGGGGAGAGCAGTGATTGCAGAGACAACACTAAACATCTATGATGCTCTTTATTTACTGAGACTCTATATATGAAGGCATTAACAGACAGAGACTAGGCTGTTCGGGGCGGGCGATAACAAGGCAGTGAGGTGCCCATGCAACGACCGGGGTGGCCGAGCGGTTCTAGGCGCTACAGTCTGGAACCGCGTGACCGCTACGGCCAAAGGTTCGAATCCTGCCTCGGGCATTGATGTGTGTGATGTCCTTACGTTACTTAGGTTTGAGTAGTTCTAAGTTCTAGGGGACTGATGACCTTATAAGTTAAGTCCCATAGTGCTCAGAGCCATTTTTTTGCCAATGTAATGGGTGCTCTCTCGGGACGCCTTGGGACCCTCGCAGAGTGCCTTCCAGTGTAGAGCAGTGCAGAGCCGTGACGCACAGCAGTGAGAGAGCGGGTGGGTGAGCTCTGTGCGGGTGGCTGGAATGGCGCCGGACGCATAATCACTCGAGAGAGGACAATGCAAAGAGATGGGGCAACGTGGTAAAAACACGAACCCTCGCCCCCCCCCCCCCCCCATCCCGTCTTGTTTCTCTAAGACCTGCTCACAGACAACATAAGCGTTTCCAGGACAAACACAACAGTGCATGAGGGAATTCGGAGACACGTTCTTCTGCGGTACAGGAGTATGGGCAGGACTATGGGCCACAGAGGGAGATAAAACCTTACAAACTTGACCCAACAGTGTGAACTGGGCCATGCGGGTGACTCTCCCAGACAATGTTGAAAGAAGACAACCTATTTTATCTTTTTTATTCCGACGGTGGCGAAATTGCACTGGCCGGAGAAAAAGTTTTGACATTAGTAGGTGGGTGGACGTAGATCTTACGTCCCAATTTTTTGGTGGTGAAACACACTAAAGAAATTGATTAGAGGAGATAATAAAATGTCGTGTGACTAGGGCCTCCCGTCAGGTAGACCGTTCGCTGGGTGCAAGTCTTTCGCTTTGACGCCACTTCGACAACTTGCTCGTCAATGGGGATGAAATGATGATGATTAGAACAACACAACACCCAGTCCCTAATGGGAGAAAATCTCCGACCCAGGTGGGAATCGAACCTGGGCCCTTAGGATTGGCACTCTGTCGCGCTGACCACCTTTTTTTAAATTAATAACTGAATATATCTTTATAATTTCGCACACCTTACACTGTTTTTTGATATTCTTTCAAATAAAATTGAAAACTTTTTCGATTTTGAAGAAAAAAATGAAATACACGAGCAGGACTCGAACACGGTACCTCCAGCGCGGTAGCTGTAAACCTTTCTATTTTTTGTTTTTTATTTTTTGTTTGTTTTAATTGTAAATTTTTGCTCTACCAACTTCTTTTTATATGGAAAAAGGCGTCTTTCAGTTACGACGAACAAAATTAGAATGTACATCCGTAGTAACAACAGAACAAGAGTTCCTTCTATACTATGAAATAGAATTTGAAACTAATAGTATGATGAGAGATAATAAAGAAAGAAAAATGTAACCAAATCCCTCACGCCATTCCATGTGCATGACCATTTGCGTACAGATTCCGTGTTCCAAATTGATAAAACATTTCGCAGCGTGTGGAGCTCTATGACGGCGGTCATCCTCTGTCCTGTACTCCCCAACTGTGAGGGGGGTTATCGAAGATACTGCGCAAATAGTTCTCAAATAGTTGTCGGTATCGGGGTGTACACTTAAGTGTGCTATGACTGTCCTGGAGAAATTGCCAGTAATCAAGTACCACCTTCTCATCATCTCGAAAGAGGTAGTATATGGACATGCCTTTAAACCATGTGAGGGCGTGAGTCTTCGCAGGTGGGAAATAAGTATCCTCTGGACAAAGGAGGAGCCGTGGCTCAATTGTGCGAGGCGCGATACGTAGGTAGCAGGCGAGGATCTTCTGCACTAGCAGCCATACCTCTAACTCCGATCCACATGTTAAACAGTGTTCGTCAGTATCCACGAGGTGGCAACGTTGGCAAAGGGGGAAATCCGTCATCCCAATAGCGTGCAGCCTTTGTCGTGTTACAACCTTCCCGTTCACCACCTGGTACCACGCGGCTCGTACCCGCGTGGGGAGGAACGGCTTCTGGACCGCTCTCCACACTGCAGGCCATAGGGTCGTAGGGCTCTTCCTCTCAATCACATTGCGAGAGTGAATCCTCCAACCACTCAGCTACCGGGGGCGGACATTAGAGGAGATGTTAATACGAAGCTGAAGCAAAATGGAGGACAGATTTTTTGAAGTTTATATTATTAGAGGTGATTGTCGGCAAAGCGGGAGATTGGACAGAAGTTCGATGAGTCGCAAAAAAGGTAGGAACATCATTCTCCGTGGACACAGAGAGGACGTTAGAAGCAGGAGCTCAGAAGAGTTAGATCGGTGTATGCGGAAGGTGGATTTGAGGGAGGAACGCGGGTCAGACATGCCGGAGGCGCGGAAAAGCACAGTAGGACTTGATTTTTGGAAGTCAGTCAGTGAACCGGGGAAGTGTTAGACTGGAGGCGTGGAAAAAAGCAGTTACACTTGGTTTCTATAATTTGTTGTAAGAACATGGAGAGCATTA
This sequence comes from Schistocerca nitens, assembly GCF_023898315.1. Taxonomy (NCBI): domain Eukaryota; kingdom Metazoa; phylum Arthropoda; class Insecta; order Orthoptera; family Acrididae; genus Schistocerca; species Schistocerca nitens. The sequence continues at coordinate 524,083,289 of NC_064616.1, read as the reverse complement.
TCTAGATGGGAGATAGCGAGTAGGCCAGATAAATATTCGGATCGAGGGAGTGGAAGTCAGCAGGACACACACCCAACGCAGGTGACCGAGGGACAACACTGTTCTATGGCTCGAGGGTAGAGGACGCAGCTCATGGTAAGGAAACATTGTGGCAGCGTCATGCACGGGAACACTGGAAGACAGGCATAACACTCTGTTTGTTCGAAGATGGTTCAAATAGCTCTGAGCACTATGGGACTTAACATCTGTGGTCATCAGTCCCCTAGAACGTAGAACTACTTAAATCTAACTAACCTAAGGACATCACACACATCCATACCCGAGGCAGGATTCCAACCTGCGACCGTAGCAGTCATGCGGTTCCGGACTGAGCGCCTAGAACCGCGAGACCACCGCGGCCGTCTTGTTCGAAGAAAAGTAGCGACCTCTGTAATGGTCGTTCTGCCCCAGTGGAAACATTATCTTCCATCACTGTCAAATCAGTGTCATGCAATCACTGCTTACCTTCCACACAAGTTCGCGTGTGTCTTAAAGACAGATCGTGCCATCTCTTCCTTAAAATTCTCACTCGTCACCGACCCTTGCCAACACATAAAGACGAAAGTTAATGTGAACTGCTGTCTAGTAATTAAGATGACATTGTGAATCATAATTATTAATCCTTGCTAAATATAACGTTATTACTGGATTAAATTCCAGACAATGTAATTGACGATTTTGATTTCATTGCTATTAAACTCTCTATCATAGTAAAGAGATAGAGGAAAGATGAAGTGACCACTCAAGGGATACATTCCTGAGCCCTTGACACCATATCGCATTCCGAAAATTAACTTCGTGACTTTATTAATTAGCATTGTACCACGAGGTGAGACCTGACATGGGGATCAGACCCGTCATAACCGACTGTGGGAACTCGTCTAATGTAGATGACGCTGTATTAACGGGTGGAGCCTCGCAGAATGTACGTCACAGCGTAACTGTTCAGAGATCAAGCATCACACTGCCATGTGACGCTAAGAACTCTTCCATGATTTTCTGTCTCATGAGGTAAAACTTGTATTATTGTAGTATGATAAAAAAATCCTTTGAGATTTATGAGGATGCATTAATTATACACAATGAATGGTAAACAAAAGGGGTCTGATTTTTTATCTTTCGTTATGCATGATCTCTTAACAACGGAATTGTTATCTCCGACTCCTCCTCAACTATTTCTAGGACTGAGTTTCAGTGCCAGTTGTTCTTAGTGCTTCTCTTCAGATATAGCGGAGTGTTGCTAATTAAATTTGTTGTTACATCTATTAAACGTTCGTTCTGTATAACATGGAACTAAATGTACTTTAGCTAATTTAACAACAGAGTTGTCATGTGTATTTCTGCTGAAATGTTTCTACAAATGAACAACTTCGAACCTTGAATAGGGTCGCTTCTGAAAATGGTAACAGGTGGTACAGGTCAGATGAAATCCGATGGCTTGCTAGTGGAAGACAGGAGGCAGAGGAAAGACGGAATACGGGTATCATCAAGTAAACTGCACACTACCGATTTTTATCATTCAGAGGAGAAATTAGTTAATTGAAATTTCATTCAAAAGATCACTGACACTCTATTCCCTAATTCGTGATAACGCAAAACGAGTATCCATTAATTTAACTTTTCAGTGTGTTCTGTCAGTCTTGTCTGGTAAGAATACCTTACTGCACAGCAGTGTTATAGAAGAGGGGCAAGCGCACAGCTGAAAGACGCCTTAGTCATTTACTACTGGAACAATACGATAACAATATTTGCAGCTGAACAGAGTGCATCTGAATTACACCTGCTGTGGTAGTAGAATAAAAACACTTTCTAAATATCAAGAAGGAAAATGTTGAAACTTGACATTCATAGTTAGCCTTCTTCTCTCGAATAGTACCAAAGATGCCACTGAGCTCATCTTATTGACGAACCATCGATACTGTAACGAGCTCGCAGTACGTAGACACCACAGAGAAGTTTACTGCTTAGCGTGATATTTGCGAGTAGTATTAACTGCGCTTCATCACATATCCTTTTATTACTGTCCAAATACAGTTGCTATAAGGTTATTCTACCTACGAGATTATATCTCCGTTGTTAGAGCTCCACAGCGCTAGTGTGCGTTCGTCACCCTGGTTTCGTACGAGGCTAATTCTACCATACACAATCGTAAAAAACATGTAATTATGTAAGCTGCCAACTGATAGGATCTGATGGAACTTTGTCGGAACGCCCTACGTAGTTTGTTAGTGTCAATGTATTGATGTTGGCAGTGGTGGAGACGTCTTTAGTAGGTCGGACGTTGTTACTTAAACATGTGCTGTACTGCTGCTCATTGGCACTGATGGTCCAAGATGGACGGAGTTGGTGTACAGGTCCTGCAGTGGCATCAAGCACTGGATTGTAGTCTTATGTTAAATCTGTTGCTGTGGTATGATGAAGGTCAAGACGCAAGTTTTTCGTCGTGGCTATGTCCAGGAGATCTGGTCTATGGTTGGAGTTGGTAGGGATATGAGCTGGCTCAACAGGACCAAAGCTAATCACCCTGAGGCGTCCTTCCAACACCTTGTTCCACGGGAGTTTGTGTGCCTGGAGTGCTATGCAAAGCGCTTCGCGTTGAGGTCACCAATTAGAAGTATTTTGTCGAATCTATCAAACAGCGCTATAAAATCTTCCTCTTCATACATACTATTAGGGCTGAGGTAGGTTGGAATGAGCGTTATGACGCCATATGCTGTGGAAGTGGCGATCGCCGTGGCATCGAATCTTGCTAGTTGCGACAAGGCGACTGGAGCATGGATGATGGTTTTTCTCTACGTAGATGGTGTTACCCCCATTGTGGCCATTGTCTCTATTGGTGTGATAGCTGTTATGTCAGATGGCCGTTTGTTACGATTTCTGCAGTGTTTTTATGGCCGTTTGCTACTTGTTATGACTTCTGCAGTACTTGTTAGCAGCAGACACAGTGGCTGCGCCAAAGACTGAGACGGGGTGGAGTTTTACAATTATTTATTGAGCTTTCTTTACAATTTCTCCCTCGTCGTCGCTGCCCAGCCCTGCGGATCCTTCCGCCTGGCTGCTGCTGTGTAGATTCTCCGACAATGAGCGCAACGTGCGCCACCAGTGCCCCGCTGAAGTCAGGATGCCCGGTGGTTGAGATGAACTCGTCGCCGCTCTGCAGCCCAGTATGGCACCTCCACGGAGGTTAGCTGCCGCCGCCTGCTGCACCGGCTGCTGGGAAGCCGTCAGTCGCGATGTCCGCGTCATGGACGGACCATGTGCCGTGGGGCCGGGTTGCCGTGGAGTCCGGGCGTCAGTTCCCGGCGGCGCCTGTGACCAAGACCGCGCTGCGGCCGGTCCTGCTGTAAGTTCTCGCTGTAGTTAGTCAGCCATGGTGCCGACCGAACCCGGGCCGACTTCCAGAGCTGAAGTTGACATTTGGCGGCGAACGGATGACTCCTGCGAGCTGGAATAGACTTCCGGAATCGTCACCTACGAAGATTGAACATTCCGACACGGACCACATCCGTCCTCAGATCCGAACTGCTTCCTAATGGCTTCTGTCCGTTGCTGCCTGCGCTTCACTATTTATATCCGGCAGGAGGACGTGTTTTACCCTCGATGGCAGCTTATGGTTATTACTCCCGCAGTATATTGCAGCGTAACTTAGCGTGCTGGCCTCACTTCCCTTACTCAGCACTCTCCAGGCTTCGCTCGGCGCACGGTCTGCGTGCGTCCTTGCGTCAGCCGGTTGGTAGACTGCAACTGTTAGCAAGGCTATATGTGCCGCGCTAACTTCGTAACGCCTCGGTTGCCGCTGTTTTGCCATTCTCCACTGCGTGAAGCAACGCTTACTACATGTGGCCGCAACATAGCCCACAATATTGCGAAGCTTAAATGGCTGCATCCATCAGAGATGTGTTTCGGTGAGGAGGACGATGTAACATGGTGACGGCGTAAGAAGTCAAAGTTCAGGCTTCTTGGTATCGAGACAATTTGCGTTGTATATATAAAGTCTGAGGTTTTCAGTCTGTGAAAGTCTATGGCACATAGCTTGGGGAGAAAACCTTCATGGCTTCCTCAAAGAGGGCTATGATTTTCATCAATGTAGTTGGTCGTGCACAGATTTACTGGAATGGATCCTTTAGGAGGTTTATCTGTTATAACGTCGCCAGGAAGAGCTTGATTCTGAACATAATGGACGCAAGATCGTCGTTATTGGATGACAGCTGCTCCGACTGCTGGGTGCTTCCAAGACGTCTTCCTCTGGCTTGTGTTTTGGTCTGAGTGGTGGATGTCCCAACTGATGGCTTCAGTAGAACAGAATGGAAGTCTGAAGTGTCGTTCACTGCTGATGACTGGTATTGCTGCTTGGGCTGCTTGTTGTGCACTTTCCCTCCTCACTTGACCCTGTGCTGTGTACATGCTGAGCACCTGCTGAAGTATGCTGCACCCAACCCTTAGGTCAGATGTTCCCCATTGCAGTTGGCGCCGGTTGGTTTTTGGACTAGTTTTTCGTCTGATGGTGGCCTGCATATTTTACCAACCTCGCAGCGAGAATGAAGCAATTAGCGGTGTGAAAATATCACTGTAACCACTTGCTTTGTGGAGGTCCCTCCTTTAGACAGTAGGTCTCAACTCGAATCCATGTGTTCAGGATGTGCCCAAGGTCATTTATGGAGTATCAGATCGATCTAGCTGGCAAGGAGACGCAGTATACTGGCTGAACAACTAGCTGATTTGTCTTCTAATCCCAGTTTTTGATAGAAGTACTGATGCTTGTGAGAAGCCAAGTTTATATAATTCAATTTCCATCTTCCAAGCTTTGATTTCGGCGTTAGGTATTTGAGGATGACTTTCAACTTTTCTTTGTGGGGAGTTGATGGGTATAAAAAGTAATCTTCAACTCCCGGAAGAAGTTCAGCGCCGTCCGTTGGTCCATCAACGTCTCAAAGTCATATTTTATGGAGTTCTCTTTGCATACGGGCTCGATGGGTCCGGCAACTTTTCTCTTCAATTGTGCGTTAAACAGTAGCTATTTTTCGGTGTAGTAAATCGTGATTGGCGGGATCCCCGCCAGTCGGTTAGGAGGTGCTTGGGATGGGCTGGGTCGGCCTGCTTGGCTAGGGTCGTCTGTTGTTGGTAGAGTGGTGACTTCCACGTGCACGCCCTCTGGTTGCAGAGGGTCCAGTTTTACCATAGGCAGTGGCGGTTGTCGCTTGGTTGCATCGTTCCGCTTCCGACCTGACTTCTTTCGGTGGACGAGCTTGAATTGAGCGTCGTCATCGTCAGCTTGAGATGTGTCAGTCAGATTCTACAGCTGATCCCCTCTTTCTGTCGTCCTCGGATATGATGTCCCTTTCGTGGCGGGGCGTTGTGAGTTGGCATAACGCGGCCAACGCCCTGGCATGTTGATTGCGCCATCGCCGCTCGGCGTCAGTGATTTGTTTGTCCTCGCAGCCGTCCGTTGAAGGATAGGTATGGAAAGAGGTTAACAGTACGCCAATAAGACAGTTCTGACGGTACAGTTTCAGGTGATGACTGACCTCGATCGTTGCCTGGGGCGACGGGCGGGGGTCCCAGCTCTATGTCGCATCTTGTTCTGGTTGTTCCTTCATGTGCCGTGTCTAGCCGAAGTTGTCGTAATAGGGTGTCGCCTGCCATAGCCTGAGTCGTTCTAATCGGATGTCCGCCTGAAGTAGCCTGAGTCGTTTTAAGTGGGGCGGAGGAAGCCCCGCCGAACAACGATCAGTTGAACAGCGCGGCGAAGGCTACCGCCTCGGCAGCGCACGCACTTCGATCCTCATACACTACTGGCAATTAAAATTACTACACCAAGAATAAATGCAGATGATAAACGGGTATTCATTGGACAAATATATTATACTAGAACTGACATGTGATTGCATTTTCGCGCAATTTGGGTGCATGGATCCTGAGAAATCAGTACCCAGAACAACCACCTCTGGCCGTAATAACGGCCTTGATACGCCTAGGCATTGAGTTAAGCGGAGCTTGGATGGCGTGTACAGGTACAGCTGCCCATGCAGCTTCAACACGATACCACAGTTCATCAAGAGTAGTGACCAGTTGCTCGACCACCATTGACCAGACGTTTTCAATTCGTGAGAGGTCTGGAGAATGCGCTGGTCAGGGCAGTAGTCAAACATTTTCTGTATCCAGAAAGGCCCGTACAGGACCTGCAACATGCGGTCGTGCATTATCTTGCTGAAATGTAGGGTTTCGCAGGGATCGAATGAAGGGTAGAGCCACGGGTCGTAACACATCTGAAATGTAACGTCCACTGTTCAAAGTGCCCTCAATGCGAACAAAAGGTGACCGAGACATGTAACCAATGGCACCCTATACCATCACGCCGGGTGATACACCAGTATGGCGATGACGAATACACGCTTCCAATGTGCGTTCACCGCGATGTCGCCAAACACGGATGCCACCATCATGATGCTGTAAACAGATCTTGGATTCATCCGAATAAATGAAGTTTTGTCATTCATGCACACAGGTTCGTCGTTGAGTACACCATCGCAGGCGCTCCTGTCTGTGATGCAGCGTCAAGGATAACTGCAGCCATGGTCTCCGAGCTGCTAGTCCATGTTGCTGCAAAAGTCATCGAACTGTTCGTGCAGATGGTTGTTGTCTTGCAAATTTTCCCATCTGTTGACTCAGGGATTGAGACGTGGCTGCACGATCCGTTACAGCCATGCGGATAAGATGCCTGTCATCTCGACTGCTAGTGATACGAGGCCGTTGGGATCCAGCACGGAGTTTCGTATTACCCACCTGAACCCACCAATTCCATATTCTGCTAACAGTTATTGGGTCTCGACCAACGCGAGCAGCAATGTCGCGATACGATAAACCGCTACGCGATAGGCTACAATCCGACCTTTATCAAAGTCGGATACTTGATGGTACGCATTTCTCCTCCTTACACGAGGTATCACAACAACGTTTCACCAGGCAATGCCGGTCAACTGCTGTTTGTGTATGAGAAATCGGTTGGAAACTTTCCTCATGTCAGCACGTCGTAGGTGTCGCCACCGGCGCCAACCTTGTGTGAATGTTCTAAAAAGCTAATCATTTGCATATCATGGCATCTTTTTCCTGTCGGTTAAATTTCGCGTCTGTAGCACGTCATCTTCGTGGTGTAGCATAACGCGCTGGACTGTACTGAATACGTCTTCCATTCCGCAACATATATTACACTGTGAGTATTTCGTGTACGTGACAAAATCAAGTTGACAGACGGGCTACCCTGCGGCAGCGTCCTCGCGATGGATCTGCGAATCTCAGCTGTCCTCTGCATTACCACTCGCCGGTGCTGTCAGCGCACTCTGCGGTATTCGATTGTAGCAAATCTTGGAGACGATAGGATTCCATGCATCATCCAGCTCCTAAGCGCTCTCATGGCTCATCATATTTTCCGCAACGTGTATTTCGACGGATTCTTTAATAATGTAGCACCAAAACACTGTTTCTGTGGCCAGAATTATTGTTTTACCATTCGTCCTACAACGTCCGGTGGAGACACAATATTTGACAATAACAGAATTGTTTGGTTGTAAAAGGCGAGCGTAGCATTGATGTTCGGTGCAGCGTTCTTCCTGTGTGCGTAGTCATGATCCGACATCGGTCTTTTCGTCCATCAGACCAAGAAAGCAGTATCAGGCGCCAATGTAGATGCCGTGTTCCTTGGCTTCGCAGGGGCATTCGATGTAGTTCCATACTGCCACCTAATGAACAAAATACGAGCGTGTAGAATATCAGAACAACTTGTGATTGGATTGATAAGTTTCTAGCAAACAAAATACAGCATGTCATTCTCAAAGGAGAGAAGTCTTCAGATGTAAAAGTAACTTCGAGCGTACCCAAGAGGCACTGTGTTAGTGTTGTAAGTGCACATGTTGTAATCTATGGTACTTTAAAATGTACCTACTTCATTGTGCTAATTGATTTTTCTCTGCGTTTGTGTCCTCCGAAAACCATGTCACATAATTTGCTACCTGTTATTCCGTCCAGGGTCGTAATTGCACAGCTTAAGTGTACTACACCTGTCGTGTAGACTAACCGTTTTGCGTCTACACTTCAACACCTGACCTGCCGCCCAGAGGAAATTAAGTATTAATGGTTTACTCATGCCACATATTCTTGGAGATACTAATCAACCTTAAACCATACTACTACTAATAGATCTAATTATTTGTGTGCAAATGAAGTAAATAATGATGTAACACTATTCAATACACTGTCCCCAGTTACCAGTACAAATATCTGCACTTGCAGCTCTAACACCCTGTATGCAAATGACCTAGTAGATAACGTTGGAAGCCCCATGAGGGTTTTCGCGGATGATGCTGTTGTATACAGAGAAATCGTGAAGATAGAAAATTGTACGGAAATGCAGAAAAACCTGCAAAAGATCGACACTTGGGGCATGAAGTGGCATTTTACCCACAACGTAAGAAAGTCTAACGTATTGCGAGTACACAGGCAGAAAGACTCTTTATTGTATGATTACACGATTTCAGAACAATTATCGAAACCACTTACTTCCATAACATGGCAAGGAGTATGCATACGGAGCGATTTCAAGTGAAACAAACACATAAAATTAATTGCAAGTAAGGCAGATGCCAGACTGAGATCCACTGGAAGAATTCTCAGGAAATGTAGTCCATCAGCAAAGGAAGTAGCTATCAGAAGATCGTTTGAACAGTACTTGAATATTTATTTTCAATATGGGATCCGTAACAGAGACGACTGGTAGAGGAAAAAAAGAAGAAACCAATAAGAGCAGCGCGTTTTGTTACAGGTTCATTTAGTCAGCACGTAGGCGTCAAGGAGATGCTCAGCCAACTCTTGTTGCAGCCGATGCAAAGGGGTCTTTGTCCATCACAGTGTGTACTGTTAAAGTTCCCAGAGCGTACTTTCCTAGGAGAGTCAGCGAATATATTGATTCCTACATCTACATCTACATTCATACTCCGCAAGCCACCCAACGGTGTGTGGCGGAGGGCACTTTACGTGCCACTGTCATTACCTCCCTTTCCTGTTCCAGTCGCGTATGGTTCGCGGGAAGAACGACTGTCTGAAAGCCTCCGTGCGCGCTCTAATCTCTCTAATTTTACATTCGTGATCTCCTCGGGAGGTATAAGTAGGGGGAAGCAATATACTCGATACCTCATCCAGAAACGCACCCTCTCGAAACCTGGCGAGCAAGCTACACCGCGATGCAGAGCGCCTCTCTTCCAGAGTCTGCCACTTGAGTTTGCTAAACATCTCCGTAACGCTATCACGGTTACCAAATAACCCTGTGACGAAACGCGCCGCTCTTCTTTGGATCTTCTCTATCTCCTTCGTCAACCCGATCTGGTACGGATCCCACACTGATGAGCAATACTCAAGTATAGGTCGAACGAGTGTTTTGTAAGCCACCTCCTTTGTTGATGGACTACGTTTTCTAAGCACTCTCCCAATGAATCTCAACCTGGCACCCGCCTTACCAACAATTAATTTTATATGATCATTCCACTTCAAATCGTTCCGCACGCATACTCCCAGATATTTTACAGAAGTAACTGCTACCAGTGTTTGTTCCGCTATCATATAATCATACAATAAAGGATCCTTCTTTCTATGTATTCGCAATACATTACATTTGTCTATGTTAAGGGACAGTTGCCACTCCCTGCACCAAGTGCCTATCCGCTGCAGATCTTCCTGCATTTCGCTACAATTTTCTAATGCTGCAACTTCTCTGTATACTACAGCATCATCCGCGAAAAGCCGCATGGAACCTCCGACACTATCTACTATTCCTCTTACGTATATCTCGCGAAAAGACCACCAAGAGTGATTCGAGCCCGCTTACTAGCAATTGTTCTTCCGGCGAACCGTACGCGAATGGAACAGGAATAAGGGAATGCGACACTGGTACACAAAGAAGCCACCACAACAAACCGTAAGTTGCATTTCGGAGTATAGATGTAGATGTAGGTGTCTGGTCTGTAAAAGTCATACGTCACTGGCTAGGTTAATTTGTTAATTCCACCCTAACACAATAACAAATTGCCCTTTACTGGTATCAGCAGGTCGGCAATCTTAGATGGTGCCACTTTATCCTGAAAATTACGGATGACTCTTCTATTATAAACAAAATATTGCCAACGAAGGCAAGAAAAACTAGAGATGTTGCTGGCATGTCCTCCTCTTTATCCAATTCCTGGATCTTGGTTTTCACTGATACTGCACTGTTAATCTGACAGGCAAAAGGTCCAGTTTACTCGAATATTGCCTTTAGGTAGATGAGCTCTTTAGACAGACTGCTGGATCTCAGACTGTCTAACCTACCTGTACATGTGTTTTAAGAACACTCATAGTTTACGACGGAAATGACAACTCGATGATTGCAAGTACATGTCGGTATTTGTGAGATTGCTATAAACTGAATGCCTATGAGAGCCATCATCCTTCGTCCAAACAAAACATCCAGGAACGTTAGAAAACTACCTTTCTCTAATTCCACAGTGAAACGAATAGTCTTACGATTGGAGTTGTGGTGCCGTAAAAGTATCATTAACCCTTCCATGGGGCCACACTAGAAAAGTAACGTCAAAATACCTCCAAAATATAGTTGCTAAGTGCTGCTGATTCAAGCGTCCTTTCTTCAGAATCCTCCATAAAAAGGTTCGCTACCAGAAGAGACAGACGGCGGCCAAATGCTCCTCCGTCAGTCTGCTCAAAATATTCAGGGTTTCAAATAGGGTAGGTTGAGGAAGGAGCGTGCCTAAACAAAGCAGTGATTTTTACCTAAAACTCTTTACCAGTCAGTGACCAAGAATGTGCGGGAGGGACCTTCGTAGAAAGAGATACTACATCAAAGCTGACTAAATGGTTAAAAGTACTTAGACGGAGAGCCACGGTCTGTTGGTAAAATCAGCCGAGTTTCATATACGTGAACTTTTGCCTACTAGTGGCTTCAGCGAGAAAGCAAGGAGTTTGGCTAAGTCGTGTGAAGGAGCACCAACTTTCCTTACCACTGACTATAAAGGTAGACCTTCTTTACATGGGAAGATCGATTACGATCCCACGAGACATGTTCCATGGAAGACTTCCGCACTGCTAAATTCTTCCTCGTTACCGCAGGGACCACCAAAAGGTTAAGACCATACGGCTGTGTACCACCAAGACTGTATAGCCTCTCTAAAACTTGTAAAGAAAGTCTGCCTTTATGGCCAAAAGCAAGTAGCTCTGGTGCACCTACATACTACACTCCTGGAAATGGAAAAAAGAACACATTGACACCGGTGTGTCAGACCCACCATACTTGCTCCGGACACTGCGAGAGGGATGTACAAGCAATGATCACACGCACGGCACAGCGGACACACCAGGAACCGCGGTGTTGCCCGTCGAATAGCGCTAGCTGCGCAGCATTTGTGCACCGCCGCCGTCAGTGTCAGCCAGTTTGCCGTGGCATACGGAGCTCCATGGCAGTCTTTAACACTGGTAGCATGCCGCGACAGCGTGGACGTGAACCGGATGTGCAGTTGACGGACTTTGAGCGAGGGCGTATAGTGGGCATGCGGGAGGCCGGGTGGACGTACCGCCGAATTGCTCAACACGTGGGGCGTGAGGTCTCCACAGTACATCGATGTTGTCGCCAGTGGTCGGCGGAAGGTGCACGTGCCCGTCGACCTGGGACCGGACCGCAGCGACGCACGGATGCACGCCAAGACCGTAGAATCCTACGCAGTGCCGTAGGGGACCGCACCGCCACTTCCCAGCAAATTAGGGACACTGTTGCTCCTGGGGTATCGGCGAGGACCATTCGCAACCGTCTCCATGAAGCTGGGCTACGGTCCCGCACACCGTTAGGCTGTCTTCCGCTCACGCCCCAACATCGTGCAGCCCGCCTCCAGTGGTGTCGCGACAGGCGTGAATGGAGGGACGAATGGAGACGTGTCGTCTTCAGCGATGAGAGTCGCTTCTGCCTTGGTGCCAATGATGGTCGTATGCGTGTTTGGCACCGTGCAGGTGAGCGCCATAATCAGGACTGCATACGACCGAGGCACACAGGGCCAACACCCGGCATCATGGTGTGGGGAGCGATCTCCTACACTGGCCGTACACCACTGGTGATCGTCGAGGGGACACTGAATAGTGCACGGTACATCCAAACCGTCATCGAACCCATCGTTCTACCATTCCTAGACCGGCAAGGGAACTTGCTGTTCCAACAGGACAATGCACGTCCGCATGTATCCCGTGCCACCCAACGTGCTCTAGAAGGTGTAAGTCAACTACCCTGGCCAGCAAGATCTCCGGATCTGTCCCCCATTGAGCATGTTTGGGACTGGATGAAGCGTCGTCTCACGCGGTCTGCACGTCCAGCACGAACGCTGGTCCAACTGAGGCGCCAGGTGGAAATGGCATGGCAAGCCGTTCCACAGGACTACATCCAGCATCTCTACGATCGTCTCCATGGGAGAATAGCAGGCTGCATTGCTGCGAAAGGTGGATATACACTGTACTAGTGCCGACATTGTGCATGCTCTGTTGCCTGTGTCTATGTGCCTGTGGTTCTGTCAGTGTGATCATGTGATGTATCTGACCCCAGGAATGTGTCAATAAAGTTTCCCCTTCCTGGGACAATGAATTCACGGTGTTCTTATTTCAATTTCCAGGAGTGTATTTAGCCAAACTCCTTGCTGAGGCCACTGGTGGGCTAATACTCATGTCATGTACGAATCTTGGTTGACCTTTTCTTAAAAGACAGATAGTTCTACATCTAAGTTGCTTGGATCTTTTAGCCAGCTTTGATGTAGTATCCCCTTTTACAAAGGTCACTCTCTCAGATTCCTTGGCACTATTTGGTAATAAGTTTCGGGTAAATAGCAATGCTTTGTTGTGGCGCAGTTTTCTCAAACTGCTTTATGTTCCGCCGTCAATATTTTGAATAGACTGATGGCGTCGCATGGGGAATTCCTCTGTCTCCCCTGGTGGACAATCTTCTTATGGAGGACTCTGAGGAGAGCACAAGAATCAGCAGTCTTAAGCGAACTATAGTTAGGAGACATGTGGACGATACTTTCATAGTGTGGACTCTGGAGAAGTTAGTGTAGTTTTTAAATCATCTCAAAGTTAGTACAGTTTTTACATTATCTCAACCCAGTTCATAACAACATGCTGTTTGTTATGGAATTACGGAAAGAAGGTAGTCTGACTTCCCTGGGTGTTTTGGTTATTCGGAAGAATGAGAGCTCTCATTGCCATTTACCGTTAATTTCATACACAGCGACATATATTTGCAATCATCTAGTTGCTATTATTTGAAACAGATAGACAGTGTGCTTAAAAGACTTGCACACAGAGTTCACACTGCCTCCGATTCAGTAGTTTACTTAAAGAGTTTACCAAGCGAAATAAAGGGCTTACGGGAATGTATATTCTGCTTGTCAGATTAACAGGGCAGCATCATTTAAAACCAAGATCATTGAAGTGTATAAAGAGTATTGCACGCCAGCAAAATCTCTAGCTTTTCTTCCCGTTGCTGGCAGTATTTATTTTGAAATAATAAGAATCCTCCATAATTTTCAGGTGAAAGTGGTTTTCGGCCCTCCATCTAACATTGCTAACTTGCTGGGATCAATGAAGGACAATTTGTTTATTTCGGAACGCTGAAATTTGAAAAATACGTTGCCAGTGTGGTTTGGCTTATATATGGCATACCACACACACTGTGGAAGAACGCTTCACAGAACGTGAACGCTGCACTCGTCTTTTGCAACCAAACATGTTTGCTGTTGCTGAACATGCCATCTCCACCGGGCAGTGAACGGAGAACAATAAAAACATAGTTTTGACAAGAGCAAACAGGTTTTCAGGACTATGTTATTGAAGAATCGGTCGAAATATGCTTGGAAAAAAGTATGATGAACCGTGAAAGCGTCTACCAGTTTGATAATTCGCGGGATTTTATCATGTGTACGATTTGCTCAAATCGAAGACGACTGAGTTCCCTAATGACCGCGGCGAGAGGCAACGCATAGGACAACTGTCTTCTTTCTTCTTCAGTTATAGCAGCGAGGGCGCCGCCGTTGGTTAGTGAGGTGCGTCTGTCAACATGACTTTGACGCATGCTCGGAATACTAAGAGCGCGCTATATGTTACAGAACGCAGTATGTCTGCGTCAATGTTTAATGTTACCTCTGAGGACGACCAGTAGGTGCCCAGTCGAAATATAGTGTAGTGTAGTAGACGACAACTAGCTCGAAGCCCAAAATTTTTTCGCACACTCAAATTGCAGGGAAGATTTTAGAGTTTACATGATAGGTCTTGTCAAAGAGGCACTGTGTCGGCTTTTATGGGTCCCGTAAGTATGCAGATTCCATTTCCACCCCTTGATGATGTCACATACACTCAGAACGAAGAGATATTCCAGAATGACTACGCAGCTGTACTACCCAAAAAATTCTTTTTGATCGCGCGATGTAACGTCGCACGATGGTAATCCCTTCATATTTCCTCGGCACATACCTTATCAAATGCTTGTGGTAGAGTTCTGAAAGAATGTCTTCTATTGCAACAGCGTCCACCGACAAATGACAGGTAAATGGAAGTACTTTTTCGCAGAGATTGGCTGAGTATTTCCACTAAACATATTTTTTGTTTTAGATAATTTAACAGCTGAAAATGATACCTATTATTTTAACCATTATAAACATTTTACTTTTAAGAACCCGACAGATTAATTAATTTAACGTAAAAGTTTTAGAATATGATTCATAGAAAGTAAACTTTTATTTTACGTATTTTCTTTCTTGTTAAAACTAAGTTTACGCTATTCAGCCTCTTCATTTGTTAATATGAGTTGAATTAATGTGCTTATGCTTACCAATCCATTTTATGTAAGGTATATTGGAACATATAAATTGCTTAGAACATTGTAAACATGCCTATGTTGGAACTGCTAATTATTTATAACTCTCAAATAGGTTTACAGATTAAAATTACTGATTTAGTTTCCTTGCCAAAACATACCCCGGAAAAATGATCGTTAAATTTTTTGTATGTCAAACGTCAGGATTACTAATATAAAATTGAGCCAAAAACAATGAAAACGGAAACTAACTGGCCAGTTTGCAGTATTACGCCAAGAAGAATTGACTCTGAAGACAGCAGGCTCTACGTTCCATGTAAAGCGGTAGGATATGCTACATAATCCTCATAAAATAACTAAAGTATTGTAATTTGCTCCGAAACAGTTCGAATACTGATCCGTTTATTGTACAGAAGTTACAAACATTTATTTTCGCCGTCGCAATTTAGATAATTACTCAACAGAAAATACGTGTTTTTCACTTCAGTGAAACTTGTGCGGCGTAAAAAAAAAAAAAGGCACGAAGCACAAAATGCAACGCTATTGGTCTGTTAATTTCACGGGTTTGTTGGTTATTGAAATAACCCACGGGCGCTTCGGAGCGGCGGGGTTGAATGCGGGGTGAGCACGGCAGCAATTTCCGGAGATAAACCTTCACAGACACGTGTCTCATCCGGCTCTCCGAACTATGAATGTAACACAGAAATGACAGATAGCGTTCGCTGGTTACCTTTCCGGAAATGTGAAATCTGCTCGACCATAGATAAATCTACTTCGCCTTCCGCACCTGTAAACTTCCGTTCTCGTTCGCAAATATACGAAGTTAATTTGTTTCAGTGGTCTTGAAAAAGTCTGAATATATCCAGTATGCAATGAAAGATCCATTTTAAATTTCAGTGTGCACTGGAAGATCCATCATAAGAGAAAAACAATAAATTTCTTGCTAGCCGAATGAAGTACGTGAACCAGCTACGAAATTATTTCACTGTTTCTCGTATTAGTAATAAGGATTACCTTTTCCTTTAGCACTTTTCTTATGAAGTATATTGAAAGAGACATCCCCACTGCTACATTACATTAAAAATATTAGTTTTTCCAATATCAAAGATTAGTAACGCATATACTTAACATATTTTCTACGTATGGAGCACGGCGTGTCTCCCTATATAATGTACTTTACTAAGTGTTGCATGGTCTGAATAAAACGACTTCTCGTGTAGAAACAGATTAATTTATATCAGTTCAGTAAACCTTTAATGTTTTATATCCTCTCGGGCCTCGGCCCCACAATTTGGTACCCTTGCTATACACCAAGCAGTATGTTGATTTGGGTGTTGGGGGAAGGCGTCGGGGGGGGGGGGGGGAGGGCACTACCAATTCATGCGATAATGATATATTCAACCGAACATTTACTTTCTTTCATCGGAATACAAGTGGATAAAATAATAAAGTAATTGAGTTGTTAATTTGCTTGAAAGGATCAGTATCTGGAAAGAAATAGATGTCATTTGTCTGACACATCATGTAATTCCTAGGATAGAAAACTCTACAGTAAAGGGTTACAGAGTGTCTACACATTCAAGTAAATCCAATATGGATGAATGAGGAGTTGCCACTTTCGTAAAAATAAACGTAAATCATAAATTTAAAATAATTCGTTATAGTCCAGGTCAATGGAGAATGTGATTATGAATTAATATTGGACAATATAAAGTTTGTTATTGCTGAACTGTACAGGTCCTCTCTGGCTAACTGGGAATCCTCGTGAAAAATTCTGATGCCCTATCGTGCTGTCTACTAGATAGAATAAAGAAAATAATTTGTGGAAATTTTAATGAAGATTTCTTAAAGGAATCTGACAGAAAAGTGATCTAGAGAAGCTATTAGCCACATATGGTTGAGTATCAACTACAAATTTTCTTACACGACTAACACGATACAGTAGTACTGCAAAACTTAAGGACGATGTACCTAAAGTAATACAAGGTATTCATTAGTAGCTGGAAATAGATGGCAATACGGGAGCGTGATACCAGAGGTCTCCCAGTCGTGCACAGGAAGTTGGACGCTACATGGCGTCAGGTCAGCGTGGATATAGCACCAAAGGAACTGGCCTTGCAACACGAGGCTGTTGAAGGAAGAGGAAAAAACAATATGTCAATCTACATCTATATCTATATTTATACTCCGCAAGCCACCCAACGGTGTGTGGCGGAGGGCACTTTACGTGCCACTGTCATTACCTCCCTTTTCTGTCCCAGTCGCGTGTGGTTCGCGGGAGGAACGACTGTCTGAAAGCCTCCGTGCGCGCTCGAATCTCTCTAATTTTACATTCGTGATCTCCTCGGGAGGTATAAGTAGGGGGAAGCAACATATTCGATACCCCATCCAGAAACGCACCCTCTCGAAACCTGGCGTGCAAGCTACACCGCGATGCAGAGCGCCTCTCTTCCAGAGTCTGCCACTTGAGTTTGCTAAACTTCTCCGTAACGCTATCACGGTTACCAAATAACCCTGTGACGAAACGCGCCGCTCTTCTTTGGATCTTCTCTATCTCCTCCGTCAACCCGATCTGGTACGGAACCCACACTGATGAGCAATACTCAAGTATAGGTCGAACGAGTGTTTTGTAAGTCACCTCCTTTGTTGATGGACTACATTTTCTGAGGACTCTCCCAATGAATCTCAACCTGGTACCCGCCTTACCAACAATTACTTTTATATGATCATTCCACTTCAGATCATTCCGCACGCATACTCCCAAATATTTTACAGAAGTAACTGCTACCAGTGTTTGTTCCGCTATCATATAATCATACAATAATCTTTCTATGTATTCGCAATACATTACATTTGTCTATGTTAAGGGTCAGTTGCCACTTCCTGCACCAAGTGCCTATCCGCTGCAGATCTTCCTGCATTTCGCATACAATTTTCTAATGCTGCAGCTTCTCTGTATACTACAGCATCATCCGCGAAAAGCCGCTTGGAACTTTCGACACTATCTACTAGGTGATTTATATATATTGTGAAAAGAAATGGTCCCATAACACTCCCCTGTGGCACGCCAGAGGTTACTTTAACGTCTGTAGACGTCTCTCCATTGATAACAACATGCTGTGTTCTGCTTGCTAGAAACTCTTCAATCCCGCCACACAGCTCGTCTGATATTCCGTAGGCTCTTACTTTGTTTATCAGGCGACAGTGCGGAACTGTATCGAACTCCTTCCGGAAGTCAAGGAAAATAGCATCTACCTGGGAGCTGCAGTTGCGATGTACTTTAGAGGCGTTCTTCACTTCAACATGGCACGGAGACAACATTTGCACGGCTACACGTGGAGAAGTGGAAATGGGACGAAGGACGAAATACGACGAATTTAGCCCAGGAGTTTTGTACTGCTCATAGCATTGTTCCACGTACACGGGAAACTTTCCGAATCACATGACGTGCTGCCCGAAGGAGAGCAGGTGGTCAAGAGGGTCAGCTAGCGCTTCAGATGACCGCTGCATTGTGCTGCAATCAAAAAGAGGTCCATTTCAAATAGCGGGTGCAGTGACAACCATGTTTGACAGGACTGCAAGGCACGCAATCTCACACTCCACAGTGGCAGGCGACCACACTGGAATCGTCTCTTTGGACGATGACCAGTACACTGTGCTCCGTTGACACCCGCATATTGGCGACGCCATTTGTGATATACTCAGAGCCCAGAGATTGGATCAAGGTGGAGTGGGGTCACTCACCCTTCTTGGATGAAAGCACTTTCAGTCTAAGTAGTGATTCTGGACGTTCCTCATACGGCGAGCGATGGGAGCACGTAGTGCACCCAGGAACATTGTCGAACACGATCGCCTTGATGGTTTTGGTGTGGCGGGGCATAATGTTGCGTGGCCTTACTGACCTCAAAATCTTTGAACACGGTATATTCATTGGTCAACTCTATTCTGGCATTCGTATCTTTTCAAGAGTGCATTCGGTCCTGCCTTCATTTTTATGGATGACAACTCTCGATTCCATCTTCCGAACAAGAGTACACTGAGGTGCTAAAAGTAATGGGATACTTCCAAATATCGTGTCGGACCTCCTTTTGCCCGGTGTAGTGCAGCAGCTCGATGTGGCGTGGACCCATCAAATCGTTGGAACTCCCCTGTAGAAATACAGAACCATACTGCCTCTACAGCCATCCATAATGGCGAGTCTGGAACCGAGCGACCGCTACGGTCGCAGGTTCGAATCCTGCCTCGGGCATGGATGTGTGTGACGTCCTTAGGTTCGTTAGGTTTAATTAGTTCTAAGTTATAGGCGACTGATGACCTCAGAAGTTAAGTCGCAGTGCTCAGAGCCATCTGAACCATAATGGCGAAAGTGTTGCCAGTGCAGCATTTTTTGTATGAACCGACCTTTCGATTGTGCCCCACACACGTTCGATGGGATTCATTCCGATGGCCAAATAACTCGCTCGAATTGCCCGGAAGGTTCTTCAGACCAATCGTGAACAATTGTGCCTCGGTGAGATGCCGCATTGTCATCTACAAAAATGCCATCGTTGTTTTGGAACACGAAGTCCATGAATGGCTGCAAATGGTCTCCAAGTAGCAGAATATAACAATTTCCAATGACCGGTTTGTCGGACCAGAGGACACATTCTATTCCATATAAACAGAGCCCACAACACTGTGGGACCACCACCAGTTTGCACAGTGTCCTATTGACAACCTGGATCCATAGCTTTGCGGGATCTGCTCCACACTCAAACCCTTCCACACCTCTTACCAGTCGGGACCCATCGGACCAGTCCACGGTTTTCCAGCCATCTAGTGTCACGAGCCCAGGAGGGGCGATGCCATCTTGTTAGCAAAGGCACTCTTGTCGTTCGTCTGATGCCACAGCCCATTAATGCCAGATTTAGCCGCACTGTCCTGATGGATACGTTCGTCGTACGTCCTAAACTGATATCTACGGTTATTTCAAGCAGTGTTGCTTGCCTGTTAGGATTGCTAATTCTACTCAAACGCTACTGCTGTATGTCACTATGTGAAGGCCGTCGGCCACTGCGTTTTCTGTGGTGAGAGGTAATGCATGAAATATGGTATTCTCGGTGCACTTTCGGCACTGTGGACAGAGAAATAAAGAATTTACTAACGATATCCGAAATGGAATGTCCGATGTGTCTAGCTCCAACTATCATTCCACGTTCTAAGTCTGTTAATTCTTGTCGTGCGGCCATAATCACGTCGGAAACCTTTTCACCTGAATCACCTGAGTACAAATGACAGCTCCGTCAATGCACTGCCATTCTATACTTTGTATACGCTGTACTACGCCATCTGTATATGTGCATATCTCTATTCCATGACTTTTGTCACCTCAGTGTACATTCGGCGAATGGACTGGGCTGCCCTTTTCCGCGGCTCAGATCCTATCTAGCATGTGTGGGATGCGTTGGGGAGCACATTCACATGCACCAACTACCATCCACCACATACACCAACCTCCATTCAGCAGCTGTCAACTGCGCTGCTAGAGGAATGGTATGCCCTACCAAAATAACTCGTTTCCAACATTGCGTCCAGTATGGGAACACATTGCTGAGAATGCACTGCTGTCGGCAAGATCACACGTCCTATTATTTTGAAATATGGCGGTGTTTAAATGGCAAGCGCTATTTAGGCCTTCCAGCGTTGTTATCTCTAGATCAAGGGGTCTCGGGTTCGATTTACAGCTGGGTTGGCGGTTTTCTCTGCCTGGGGACTGGGTTTTTGCTTTGTCATCATTATATCATCATCATTCTTGAAAGTGGCTAGATTGGCCTGTTACAGATTGGGAATTTGCATGGACACAGCTGAGCCCCCCACAAACCAATTATCATCATCATCGTATTTCGGCGTGCAACTTTACTTTAAGTTTCAAGTTGTTACTAAGCATTTGGCTGTTCTACATACCAAGATTCGTGTGACGGGTGCCTAGTTTGACGTTATCAATTCATTTTAAGAAAATGTTATGTGACTCAGCCCCAAATGGAAAACCGTTGAGCAACCCGCAGCGCCGCCGACGGACAGACTGTCAAGACTGCTGGGGTGGAGCCTACACCGGGTGTTGCTGTCGCATTGTTCGGTACCACTGATGTCGCCGCACTCGTCAACGCTGGTTTTAGTGCCGGTCTACAGGCAGGACACGCTTGGGCTTGTTGCCCAGACCATCGCTGATGCTATCACTGCTGCAGTGACCGAAAAAAATACACCAACTTCTTGAGGCGAATTCGACTGAGGGCTATGTTCAAAGCAAATAATTATAAGAAACTGAAGACAGGGTACGACTACTCGAACAGAAACTGATCGATAAGACTGACGGACTTGAAAAGTATCAGGGACGCAGTAATCTCAGGTGATTCGGGATTCCAGAGATTAACTGAGAGAGTACAGATGCCAGGCCTCCAGGTGAAACCGAATGACACCGATAGACGTCTCAGACTGGGACGTAGAACGCCAGGATTTACAAAACTTTGACCAGTAAAAGTGAAGTTCGGGTCTACAAGAAAGATCTGAAATCTTCAGAGCGAAGAAAAAAACTTGTGGAGTCATGTCTGACGATGCTAGATGATCTCACCTCTGAATGATTAATCATTTTGAACAACGCAATTTGGAGATTTGGGCTAGAAAACGTCTGGAATAACGATGGCAAGATAATGATGAAGATCAAAAACATAAAAAGATCAGTTTTTAATACAAATCAACTCGAATGCCGATGCTTTAGGCTAAGAGTATGTAAACTCTTGCTGCAGCTACTGTATGTGTTTACATTGAAATGGGAGATTATATTTAACTATAACTTAACTTATGTGTCAACTGTTTTGTCTTACTTCGTTGTTAATTTATTTTATTATTGTTTCCTAGCTATATTCTTCAGTTACTGTGCCAACATAGTCTTATTCCTTTTTTATCTAGAAATTTATTACATATCATTGTTGTTATTCATCATTAGCGCTATTAATTATTTACTTTGATTATCTTGCTTTCAGTACTGCTGCACACAGATTATTCTAGTTATGCTTAGGTATTTTCTTTTCCTGTCACCGATCGGCTATTTAACGACCGCTGCAGGGTCCGCTGGATTGACCACCATGCCTCCCTCTCCCCGATGATACCTACTGCTTTCACTTCCGGGAAATGAAATAGACCTGCTGTTGTGGTGAAACAAGAGCTGTATCATTTGAGAGATACAGAGGCGAGTGACTGTGCCGGGACTAAACCCCAGTTTACTGCTACTAGCGCCACGCCATCATAACCCTGCCGTGAGTAGCATAGAAGTACTGCGGTCGTTATCTATGGACGAAATTAAAAATTTAAGCTGCTTTTCCAAACTTTGTCGATTTATGCTTCAGTATAATAATGTTTAAACTCTTAAATCTCAGAGTGATCCCTAAATACATCGTTTTAAATAAAAATCAAGTGGGGCTAAATAATTAAGCTAGAAAGCCTAAAATTGTTCAGAATGTGCAAATGTATGTCAAAATCGTCTGTTACAAGTTTCAACTTGATCAGAATAATATTTTGGTCAGAATCCACGTTTTTATGAACAACTGAAGGCGCTAAATATTAGACTCCAGAAGATATAAATTCGTTTTACGCTTCAGTTTAGTATAAAAACAATAACTATGTGTCCCCATTAAGCTGCCTCTAATAGTTTTCGAGTAATTTACTGAAAAGTAAATATGGAACAAAAACGTCTTATCGGTAATAGATTAAGTATCATTTATATTAATGATAGAAAGTTCTGATTACAGCACCTGATGGGACCTATTAAGTAATAGAGCTATAATAAGTTTCAAGTGTTTGTAGCAAATACCAATCAATACAAGGTCTCTTGAAGATGTAGTTCAGAGGTGATGTTCTACTGCCAGTTTCGTTCTAAAAATTCTAGAGACAAAGTTTAAATGCAGGAGCGCTAAAACTTTTTCCATGAGTAAGGCTAACTTAATTCCATTCATACAAAAATCACATAGATTCTAAATTGATACGCAACAGTGTTATAAAATATTGTGTCTCCTAGAAAGTGTCCATTTAGACGCTACAACTGGGGCATAGAGTGGATTGATCCCTTCGGCCATTCTTTGCGCCCAAATATGAATACGGCTGTCATGATGGAGCTGCATGGACCTATGAACCATGTGCAAGCTTATGCGCACACTCATCGGTGCCCAGCTGCTCCCCCGTTGAAGCTACCATAGTTGGCGATACTCTCCAGTATTCTCACCACCACAGTTGCTGATGTGGCCTGCATTATGCTGGCATCATTCGTCGACGACAAGCAATGAAGTTAAGTCAAGAATATATAAAGTATTTGTTAGTTGCTGCTAATAGGCCACTAAGAATGGACAACATTTATGAGAACAATGTGAAAGTTAAGATGGAACCAGTCTCTGATGGTGAATCCTCAGAATCAGAACTGAAATTAATGAGAACAGTTCCATCGAAGAAATAAATCGAAAATCAGAGTGAGATTTGTCAAAAGCAGAATCTGAATAGCTTTTCTATGTTACTGCAAAGATAGGACTATTTTATGATGATGCAGTAATTGAAGTTGAGATCAGAAAGAAGAAGGTAGAACTAATAAAGGTTTCAGATCATGAAACTGAGCTCAATATATCTGAAATTTAGCCAAGTCATGGAATGCTAGAAAGTCCTTTAAAGTCAACTGAAATGGCAAGTGGCAATGCAGAGTCACCAAATTGGATGCAACGACTGTTTATTAAACTTTAATCAGATCGTAAGGAATTGAGGGTAGTAACAGAGCATCAAAGGATGAAATAACCTCAAAACTGAATAGCTTAAATTATAAAATTGATGCTAACCACCATGACCTGCCCTACAGCTAAATAAATTGCATACTACTGTGAGAAGCGAAACTGGCAAAGTTCACAAAGATTTCAAAGAAGCTGGTGAACTTATGGAAGGGCTGTTAGAAAGAATAAGCAACGAATCCAAACTTAGCTCTAATCGATTTTAAAAAATAACTATTAACGTAACTGCGTGTCAGAAGAATATTAAGAAAGGAAACAGTGAACGAGTGAAATTTTGTGAAAATTTTGGTGAAAGTTTTTCTGATAGGGTGGAAGCAGTAGAAGCACAAGTTGGAGAAATAAATACTAGTATTACTAACATAGTTCCTGTAATACTAGTATTCAGCACATTGCTTCAATTGACGCCAATTCCATGTCGTAAATTTTTTTGTTTTGATCCAGACATACAAATTCACCATTAGTATGATTTTGTCTATTCTAGGACACTAAGACAAGGTGAAAATAAATTCTTAATTTTATACATAAAACAACCGACTTTAAAAATTAAATTAAAAATTCAGTATATTTAAATAAATCAACCGATTTTATTAACAGTAACTAAATTACCTATCTTTTACAATAGCACAATAATACAATAATTCAACTAAATACAATAAACAATTGGTTTCCAAATTCATTACTTTACTACTTGATTTTAGCATAATAACATTAATTAGTTAATAAAAGTAAGTTATTTTTAAAAAATTTACACTCTTAATGTCAGTAAATCATTTAAGATGTATTAGTTAACAATAGAACTTGACTTTAAAAGATCACATTGTGAACCATATATCATGAAATTCATCATTTCCATTTTTCAGTTCCTTCTTTCCTTTATATTTCTATTTCATTTGTCCTTTTTTAATTATTTCAAAATCAATATCATCATTAAATTTAGAAAATCTATTTGGTAAAATAACTTTAAAATCATTATTAAGTTCTACACATAGTTGTTCTCCAAATCTAGTATTTAAATATACACAGTTCGAAGTATTATATAAAAACATTTATATCTAGCTCATTTACTTTTCTAATTTCCTTAGAATTACTTAAACTGTTTAGATTATTGTTAAAGTAGTTCCATTTATATAGAAAAAAGTTTTATTAGTTTTACAAAAATACATTTGTAGTTTATATAAAACATATTTTTAAAAATATGAGATTTTGAACTTATAGCTAAATGATTCATAGAAAATTATTCTTGTCTTAATTTTTTATAAGTTTAATAAAAATTATTTCTTATAAATGGAGAACAAATAGGAAATCCAAACTAAACTAAAGGAAACTGAAGAAGATATTGATTGTCTTCTTTGTTTAAGTAATGAAAATAATTACTAAATTATTAAAACAAGTTCCAAACATATTTTTCATAAAGAATGTATTGATAAATGGTTAAAGGAATAAGAAAATTGTCCACTTTGTAGAATAATTATTAAAAATAAAGAACCAACATCAGCTGACATTTTTACAACATTTGATTCGATACCTTTAACTACAAATACATGTTTTGATCATTTTTTGATTTTTTACCAATAACTACAAGATCTTTTAAACCTTTGTTTGATAGAATTCAACAATTTAGTAATCAGCATTACGAATCTGATGATGATACTAATGATTCTGTTGATGATTATTTTTAGATAATTTAAAAATTAAATTTAAAAATTATAAAAATTTACTTTATCACAAATCTAATAAATTGCTTATATATAAATGGAACAAATTCAAGAAGAATTTTCTGTGAAAACTAAATTTCGTAAGTGATGTCATACAGAAAATTAATTAATAATTTTATTTTACCAAGAAAAGGTTATAGAACTATATGTCGGCCATAGAAAAATAAATAGCATGTACAAAATTACAATAAGAATTAAATTCCTTGTGTATGTGGAAAAAGTGTTGCTAAATTTTATTTTTAAAGAAGTTTTACGAAAATTCAAGTGAAGAACATACAAAAATATAATTAACAATGGACAATGAAGAAAAATCTACATCTACAATCAATAATGAAGAAGTTGTAACTGAAGACACAGCTACATCTACAAAGAAATGTAAAAAAGTATGTAAGAGATTCAAGATCTAAATTGTTTTTATGTAAATCCTTCACATAAAGATAAATATAATAATAAATGTAAGAAATGTAATTTAGAATATATTACGAGCAATGAAACTAAAGAAGAAGAAACATCTTGAACTTTATGATTAATTATCTATTAAATAATAAGAAGTCTTTGTGATTAATTATATAAACAATTAAAACAGTTTCTTTTAAAATCTAATTGTTAATCTAAATAATATAGTAATTGTATAACTAACAAACAAACTTATTCTTTTACAAACTAATTGTTAAACTAAATAATAAATAACTTCTCTTTGTGATTAATTATCAATTAAATAAAATTTCTAATGCGTCTATTGAATAATTATCAGTTTATTATCTATTATTTCTTACAAACATAATAATTCTTTTTGTAATAAGTAAAGGAGCAAAATGGAAAGATACACTGCTGCTGAACTAGAACAATTCATTGTTGATGTACTTCATGAAATATGTAAAATATATAACTTACAACGATATTCAAATTTATGTAAAGCTGATTTAATTTTATTGATTATTAGTATTAATAGAAACATTGTTAGAAATAATACTCATGAATTAAGTGAAAATCGAAAAAAATGTTATTAAAATTATTCAATTTGAATACAGTTCTAAGGCTGCCATAGCTGTCGCTGAATAAAATGAAAATAATACAAACACTGTTAAAAATTATAATAAATCTGAAGTAAGAGAAAATTAAATAAATTATATAACAGAATTAATGAAAAATTTAAAAAAATATTTTTAATATTTATTTACCTGAAAAACATACAAATACTCCTAAAAATTATCACTTGAATCTAGTGAAAATTTTTGGAAAAACTTAACATATTATGATATTTATGATGTTTTTCTAACTAAAGATAAAATTGTAAAACCAGAACCGATTTTCAAGCACAAGAATTAGGATGGATATTAAATAGAAATATTCGTTTACAACTATCAATTAATAATTATATTCCACTGGAAGAATCATCTTATATTGATTTGCAAGATTAAATTAAAAACTAAAAGCTTGTGTTAAAGTGAAAAGAAAAATGATGAAAAATAATTTTTATGGTCTATAAAGGCAGCTCTGCATCCTGCACATGTATGTCCCAAAAGAATACCAAAATATAGAAATGTTGGTTTATATCTTGATAAAAAATTTGCAAATATTGTATTTCCACTACTAGTTGATCATATACCAAAAATAGAATTTATAATTAACGTATCTATTAATGTTTATTCATTTGATAAAAATGATGAATAACAATATCAAGTGTATCCATTAAATATTACAAAATGTAAAAAGGAAACATATGTAAATGTACTTTATTTCAAGAAAGATATTAATTCACACTATTGTTACACAAAAAACTTATCTAGAGTTGTATCAAGTCTAACTACTAAACATACTGAAGTAAAATTTATTTGTGAACTATGTTTGCTACATTTAATAGTAATGTAAAATTAGATGATCATTCACCAAATTGTTTAACTAAATTACCAGTAATAGTTGAAATTTTAAGTAAAGGATAATGTGTATATTTTAAATATAATCAATTTAACAATAAGTTCAATTTGTTATTTTGCTAACTTTGACAGTTAACTATAGAAAATGGATAAATTGGAACCAAATTCAGAAAAACAATGTACAGTGAAGTATCAAAAACAAGAACCAAGATGATTCTGTTATTATATTAAATATATAAATGGAAATTATAAATATCCTGTTTATAGTGAACCAAATTGTCATAAGAAATTATTGAATGTGTAAAACAAGGAATAGAAGTAACACGAAAAATATACTCTGAATTTGAACAATTGAAAATACTTACATTTAAAGAAAATAAAATACATAATAAATCTAAATTTTGTACATTGTGTAAACAATATGATACAAAAAATAATATTATACTTTGTAAACCTGGTCATCTAACTGCAAAATATATTGCACAATTATTCAATAGCTGTAATTTAAAACTAAAACTACCTTATTTTGTACCTATTTATTTACTTCATTTATCTGGTTATGATTCTCACATTTTTATAAGGAACTAGGTTATAATAATAAAAAATAGAGCTAAAACCAAACAACAAAACTAATTTCATTAGTTTTGGTATACATACAAAAAATTTAATTATTGATACTTTTTAATTATTGCCTTTTTCACTTGATAACCTTTCAACAAATTTAAAGAAAAACAATTAAAAATATTAAAAAGCTTTTTCCAGAATTATTTCGTTTAGTAATTATAAAGTGTGTTCACCAATTTAATTATTTGGATTCTTGTAAAAACTTTTAAGTAACACAATTACCTGAAAATGAATTACTTTACAATAAATTAAATGATTGTGAAATAATTGATAAAGATTATGAATATAAAAAATCAGTTTGGGATAAACTGAATATAAAAAAAGGTGAATATCATGTTTTAAATCTTTAAACTGATGTACTATTATTAAGTGATGTATGTGGAAATATTAGAAAAACGTGTATACAAACATATAATCTAGATCTCGTTATTTTACAGCTATAGGTTTGTCATGGGATGAAATGTTAAAAATTACTGAACAGTATTTTGAATTATTATTTAATTATGTTGTGATTTGAAATAGTTGAGAAAGGAATAAGAGAATGAATTTCTAAATGTTGTAAAAGGTATTTAAAACCAAATATTAAATATTTAAAAGATTTTAATAGTAAAGAATATTAAATTATATAATGTATGTAGTTGCAAATAATATATATGGTGATCCTATGAACCAATTTTACCATTCCTCTTGCGATTTTTAAGTACACTAATTCTAACTTTATCACTTCTTTTTAATTTAAGTCCTTCATTACATTCAATAATACTTAGTTTTTAATTTCTTTCACTAACTTCTATTGGTTTCATTTTTATTGTATAAAGTTCTGTGATTCTGTATTCATCTATTAGATTTATTATTAATTTTAACCATAGATATTATCTTGTTTAGGAAGTTTTTTTCACATTTTTTTAAGTGTTCAGTTAAATTGTTCAACAAGGGAAGCTTTTATTTCTGAAAAAGATGAAACATTATAAGATATTTTTCAGTATTACTTTAAATTCTTTGTTATAAATTTCTTTACCATTATCTGGTGGTAAATTACTTTTTATTCTAACTATATTTTTACTTTAATAGTAACAAAAAAACCAGTTTTGAGAAAACATAAATTATTGTTAACAAATATTTTTAATGTCTGTTTAATTTTGAAGTTCCTTTTAAAGTACCTAAATCTATATGAACTTAATTAACTTTCCCATAAGTCATCTATGTTAAAAGGAACAACATTTCTTCTTTCAAAATTCTTTCTAATTGGTTAATGTAGTTCATTAATGATATTTTCAGGAATATTATTTTATTCTTTACCATCTACAAAATTTTTTAATAAATTGACTCTTTTTAGAATTACAAAATGTACAAATACATTCAATTCTTTGTCTTCCATTTTTAGTTGTTACTCTATGTGGATTTTGTTTTTCTCTAAATTTTTTATATTTTATGCAGTATATGTATTAGTCATGTGAAGTATGATTTTTCATTTATATTTATAAAGAAGTTAGTTAGATTTTTTTTTTCAAAAAAATTAATAAAGTTAAAATTAAAAATAATTTAAAATCATATATCTTCTATCTCTTCTATATCTTCACCTACTTTCTTAAGTTAGTCTTTATAAATTCGTGGTTCTAATGTTTTAATTTAACTTCCTACTGCATTAATTAAGGTAATATATTAAGGGTTTTTTTGGATATCGTTCATTTTATTATTTTGTTCTTGCAGGATATTTTCAATAAAACCATTTAATTGCTTTAAATCTAAAAGTAACTTGTTATAATCATCTTTATTAATATAGTTATTAAATTGTGTTAAGATGCTTGTGTATTCTGGTTTTGTAACAAACGTTGGTACTTTTTTATCGAAAAAAATTTTCTTATGTACATCTTTTTCATCAATTGGATTATTTACATTTACAAGTATTGTATTTTTAAAACCAACATAAACTTAAGTTATTGTAACAATTGTAGCATATTCCTTTTGAAATTGTTTAATTGGATTATTTATCTTTAGATCTATAGATGATTGTAGATGTTTAATAGTATTTGGAATTTTTTCAATTTATTCTAAATTGAATGTAGATGTATTAAGTACTTGTGTATTTTATTTAGTTAGATATATCTTATTTCCAAAAATGTCCACTTATTAAATCTAAAATAACATTAAAATTATGAATCTCAAAAACTAATTAAAAAAATAAACGTATATGACCACATATTTCTTCATCTAAATTCTCTATTCCCTCTGTATTGTAGTATAGTTCACTTTTTCCTCAATAGTTAACTAATTATTATGGTATATTCCCACAAAATGAATCAAAAACAAATTTTTACCATTATTTTTATAGTAACCAATTTGAATGTGCACCAGCATTATCAGATGTATCTACATTTTCTATTCAACATTCCTTTTTAATGATTTACTTAGTAATTAATCAAACATGTATACACCTCAAAGGTTTTTAATTTTTAATTGTTTAGTAAGTTTTCTATATCAAAATAAATTTATGTATTAGGATATTTATCAATAACTTTTTGAAATTTTTTGTTTCCTTCATTCCATTACTAACTTTTTCCCTTTCTAGGTATCTCTTTTTTATTCTTCCTTCTCTAACATTTTTCTTTTTGATTAATACTGCATCAGTTGTTGCTGCAGAGCTATTAGCTAATGAACTAATTGTTGCTAATTATGGTAATTCAGCTTCTAATAATGTTAAAAATCCACCTCCATGTTGTGCTAAACCGTTACCAACTTTCTTTTTTGATAATATTCAATAATTTTTTAAACAACAGGAATACCTAATGTAATAAGTAAATTTCCACCAACTTTCTTTTCCCTTATCCTCAGTAGAACATCTCTTCAAAAGGTTCAATTGCACTTGATTGTTCAGTGTTTAACTTTAA
This sequence comes from Schistocerca nitens, assembly GCF_023898315.1. NCBI lineage: Eukaryota > Metazoa > Arthropoda > Insecta > Orthoptera > Acrididae > Schistocerca > Schistocerca nitens. Next base: position 524,052,461 of record NC_064616.1, on the reverse strand, counting down.
TTTAATTGATTTTGGTCTAGTTTTATCACTAAGTAGCAACATATAATCAATTGTGAAGTTATTCATTTGTATAGTTAAAAATTTTATAAAGATTTTTTATATAGATTAAAACTTGTAAAAATTTTTATATAGTTAAAAATTTTTATAGATCAAAATTTATAATGATTTTTATATAGTTTATAAATTTATTCCCATACCTATTTTTCTTTTTTCGTACATATTTTCTCTAAGAGCTGTTGCTGCAACTCTTTCATCAAGTGAAGCATCATTTGAATACATTCTTTCTTCTGCAGCTAGTTAAAGTTCTTTATCAGCTATATGTTTTTTCTAAATCTTTATCATCGCTATATGCAATATAATTGTTTTTTACAATATTCACGTAATGTAGTTATACCTTAATCACCTTTTGCGAATCATTCATTTATTTTGTACCTTTACCATAATAATTGTAATGTGGAAGTTTCATTTCAAATGGTAATTTGTTGTTTAACATATGTACTAATTCTTTTCCATATATATCACTAATCCAAAATTTATGTGGAAGATTATTTAAAAATCTAATTAAATATGAAATTAATTTTGGATTATCAATTACAAAATCACTAAATTTATTTTTAACATTTGTGCAATGCTAACTTTTTCGTTATGATAATATTTATATTCAGTTAGTTCTTCACCATGAATTACAGCTAATCTATCAATTAATTGTCTAATGCCATTTAACCAAGCATATTCAGTTGATTTATATCTTTTATCTAACCTTCACCTATTTTTTGTTTTTCAGGAGAGGTAACACCTGAAGATTCTATTGTTTGTCTTCTTCAATTTGGAAAATAATCATTAACACTTGGTTTTTTAATATGAAGATGTTTTAGTTTAAATTATTGTCAGAATATAATGGTCCTGCGTTTAATAATATATCTGGATAATTTGATAAATCGTCACCATTAATCTTATCATTTAAAACATCTATAGTATTTTGTTTTCCAGTTAAAAGCCCCATTGTTCAACTGTACCTTTATATGGTTTTTCCTAATTTTTAAATTATCACCATTGAATTATACAGGTAAATTACCAACATACTTAGACATACCAACAGGTTTTAACGTTTATATTTTAACGTTTATTTTCTTCTCATATTTGTTATATATATATATATATATATATATATATATATATACAGGTTGTTTAAAAAATGACTGGTATATTTGAAATAGCAATAAAAACTAAACGAGCAGCAATATAAATCCACCGTTTGTTGCAATATGCTTGGGACAACAGTACATTTTCAGGCAGACAAACTTTCGAAATTACAGTAGTTACAATTTTCAACAACAGATGGCGCTGCGGTCAGGGAAACTCTATAGTACGATATTTTCCACATATCCACCATGCGTGGCAATAATATGGCGTAGTCTCTGAATGAAATTACCCAAAACCTTTGACAATGTGTCTGGTGGAATGGCTTCACATGCAGATGAGATGTACTGCTTCAGCTGTTCAATTGTTTCTGGATTCTGGCAGTACACCTGGTCTTTCAAGTGTCCCCACAGAAAGAAGTCACAGGGGTTCATGTCTGGCGAATAGGGAGGCCAATCCACGCCGCCTCCTGTATGTTTCGGATAGCCCAAAGCAATCACACGATCATCGGTCCTTTGGTTACCTTAAACCTACGTTGAAAACTTCGTCTTGTTGCAACAACACTGTGTTCTAGGCGGTGGAATTCCAACACCAGAAAAATCCTCTGTTCTAAGGAATAAACCATGTTGTCCACAGCACACTTGCACGTTGTGCACAGCACACGCTTACAGCAGAAAGACGACGTACAGAATGGTGCACCCACAGACTGCGTTGTCTTCTATGTCTTTCACATCACTTGCAGCGCCATCTGTTGTTGAAAATTGTAACTACTGTAATTTCGAAAGTTTGTCTGTCTGAAAATGTACTGTTGTCCCAAGCATATTGCAACAAACGGTGTATTTCTATCGGTGCTCGTTTAGTTTTTATTGCCGTTTCAAATATACTGGTCCTTTTTGAAACACCCTGTATATCATTAATTTCTCTTTCACTTAATGTATAATTATTATTTCCAGGAATGTCATTATACCAATTTGTTAATTTTTGACTGGAGATAAATCTGCAAAATCTTCTATATGATGACTATATCCAACAATTTCTTTTTCAACTCCCCTACTTTCTTTAATTGTTTTCTAAAATATTATTACTGAAACCTTCAATACCTTGAATTACTTTTTCAATAGCATCAATAACATGTTGATCTTCCTTTTTATATTGTTCATGTTCCTTTTTCCGAAGTTTAAATTTTTCTTTTAATTCTTCATATTTATTTTGTTTTGCTTGTTTAACAACTTTTTCATCACACTTCACAAACATTTGTTAATGGAGAAAAAACATTAATTATGTTTATGTTTAAGTTTATGTTTAATGTTTTTATTCAATCTTTATGTAGTTAAATAATGTTGAATTTTATTTCTTAACTTACCTTCATTTATTTTTTTGACTTATCCATTGTTAAAAATCAAAATTTTTCTTTCCGACATTTACTACATAATTCTTTAAAATTACTAAACGTTAAATCTCCATCAACAAATTCATGATAAATAGATTTAAAGTTGTATCATCTAGTCTAAAGATACTTAAAAAAATTAAATTGTCTCTAGCTAAGCGTTTTGTTATTTTTGAATAAGATTGTGCTAAATATAAGCAATCTATATCTTTCTGTCTACCTGTAGTAAAATTTTCTCTTACAATATCATGGTTATCTAGAACAAAATAATCAAATACAACAATTGAATTATCATCACATTCATCTAAAGGACTAATTTCTTCATTATTTTAAATAAAACTAATGATGATTTCATTAATTTTATCTTCAAATATTTCATATTGTTTTATAATTTATTGAATAAACACATAAATGGTTAATTTTCTTCCAATTTAGCCATCCTGGAGATAAAATATAACTATCAATAATTAATGTTGTTTTCAACACCACTTGGTCCAATTATTGCACACCTTATAGAATTTGATGTAAGTTTGTTTTGTAAATTATTTTCTGGTATTCTTACTTTAGTTTCTCAATCTGTGTTTTTCATTTATTAATAATTTTTTATTCAATTATATTTTTCATTTATTTATAGTCTTTCATTTATTAATAATTTTTACATGTATTAATAATATTTCAGTAGTAAATGACTACATTATTTGAATTTAGTGAGAAATCTTCTATTCTTAGTAAAAGATTAACTGTTCCAATACATGATAATTATACTAATGTTTCATTAGTTGGTCTTTATTCAACTTTTTTAACTCCAAATATTTCAACAAAAAATAATAAAATTTATTGTGATGGAGAGACAGTAGCTATTCCTGTAGGACAATATAGTTTAAATATTTTTAAAAAATTTATACATTTGAAATAATCTAATATATGCATTGAAGCAGATGAAATTTTAAACAGAATTGTTATTGAAAGTTATGTAAAATTGTATATGGATATAATAGTACTACAATAGTAGTACTGGAAGCTTACTTGTATTTAATAATCATATTGTTAAGGCTAATGAAAAAGCTGTAGCTATAGATATTCCTAAAATAATTCCTTTTGAATTAATAAATAAAAATTTTAATCTGACTGTTGGAATGTATATAAAACATAGTGATCATTTTCCTAAAGGATCGTATATTATTGCTTAATTTAAACATAATGCTGTAATTGGTGGAAAAATAAATTGTAAACCAAATTATCCTGTAAATGTTCTTATTTTTAATACATTGAAGATTTATAAGTTACTAAAACTGATGAAAATTATAATTTAATTGACTTTAGTGGTGCTACTGTAACAGTTATTTTAAAAATATCTTATCAGTTTTGTTCATTTCCTGTTAATTAAAAAATTTAAAATAATTTAAATTTTCGTAACAAGGATACAGATTTTGAAATAAAAATTGGTGATGGTTGGCTACATTCAAATCATGCACAATTATACACGAATTGTAGTATTATTGGAAATAATGGTACAGATTATCCAACTTATGATTGAAAATCCTCGACACGATCAGAAATCGGACCAAGTACTCCGTAATCCGGGGGCAGCAATGTTACCCACTAGACTACGAGCTGCGGACGTCATCAGTTCTGCCCTAGTGCAAATACCACATTTACGCTAATGACCTGCAGTTGTATTTAAGTGCAAAGTCTTTAAACCTGAAGACAGGTGTCGAGAATCTCATTACCAACCTGTGTGCACTATCAAACTGGGTGCAGGATGTAGGATTGAGGCTCAAACCATCCAAATCCCAAGCGGTACTGGATGGTAATTCTAGGCTTATTAGTTCGAATTGTTGAAATCCCTACAGTCTTTAAGCACACATGGGACAAATATCAACTTCTCTCATTCAGCAAAGAGTCTAGGAGTAATAATAGATGAAAATCTGAATTGGATTGAGCACGAAACTGCAATGTGTAAGAAGGCATCAGCACTCTCGACGCCCAACAAAAAATTAAAAATCTCTTCACCTGGAAAATGATCTTGTAGAAACCCTTATATTTCCAGTTATTGATTATAGTGATGTTGTGTTGTCAGACTTTTCTCTGGAAAGCTCACGGCGCCTAGAACTGCTTATGAATGCCTGTGTTCGTTATGTCTGTGATTTCGACTCTCCATACATATTTCTTCATATTATGCACGGCATTGCCGGCTCCGTGCAGACAAGCGTAGAGACTCCTTTACCCTATGTCTTCTCCTAACGTTCGTGTCTCGGTAACATGACAGGAACACCCATTCCTGTCAGAACAAAATCGTTGCTGTTCCACTCCATCATTCAGCCACTTTCTCGAAGTCCCTCTCAGTAGCAAGAACACGACTTGGGAATAATCTCCCGTGTTATGTTAGAGAACTGAATAACATTTCTAGCTTCAGAAGACAGCTAATGACATATCAGCTCTAGCCACAATAATGATTACCATTGGCCCTGTACACACTTGTTGCTCTTGCACATCCATCTTTGCAATCATTTATCATTTCCCAGTACTGTTAGCAGGTGTGCCTTCCTTAAATTACCTTTCCCGAGAACTCTCTGTATGAGAAAACATCTATTTTATGAACGTATAAATTGTTTCTACGTCTACCACTACCAATACTGTCATTATTATTATTATTATTATTAGCATTTTTAATAATAGTGTTATGATTATTGCTGTTATAATTATTAGTGACAGCAGTACAGGTACTGCCAGTATTAACTGCAGTAGTTCTTTACTTACTCACATTTCCACTGTAGACACTCAGCTCATTTTAATACTATCTGTCATATTAAAATTGCTATTTCTTAGGTACCTATGATGTAAAAATGTATTATATGTGTGAAACCCTGGTCAACCGTCAGAGAGGACCTGATGTCATTAATCAGATGTTGTTAAAGAAATAAATAAAGAAAATAAATGTTGTTAACCCTGTCATAAGCTTTGTGATGTCCAGGCGGCCCTCACAAATCACGGTGATTTCAGTGTAATTACTGTCTATGAGAAATGTTTCTTTTATGTTCGTTTTATTATTTATTTCTTTCAGTTACCGTCTGTACTATACTGCAGCAGTTATTGCTACGTATGGTCGATGTGTAATCGAAGTATGTTACTTGGTAGTGACACTTCATACGAAAAATAATTTCGGTCCCTAAATTTTGCACACCAGTGCATAATGTAGTCATAAAACAGACAGAAAATAAACACGTATCTACCTGGTCGACAATGGAATGTCGGACTATGATGGAAAGGTAGTATCATTACATATCTTATCTAAATGTACAGTCCACAAAACTCAATGAAATTAACGTCTGTGATTAATAACAAAAGAATAATAGATTTTAAGGAAGCATCCAAAATGTTGACTGGATTGTAGTTCACACGAACGTAGTAGCTGCCCTACACTCAACATATTTCTCAATACGTTCGAAAACACTTTAAAATAGTTTGCAAAATAATAATTGAATGTAATTGTAATAAATTTGCAGTGAAGTCGTAGATCACTAGACGTATTAAGGTATCATTAAACGGAAAACGGGAAATATACAAAACAGCTAGAACAAGTAAGAATTCCGATGGACTGTTAGGCTATGAACACATTAAGAAAAGTTGTATAAAATCCAGGAGTATGCTCGTCTTGTCCGAAATTGACAACACAGACAATATTCATGAAATATGTCGGGGATATTGTTAAAGAGAGAGACACGGAAAGTAACTTTATAAGATGATATTGTTTCGACTAACGAGGTGGGAATATTATAAGAAATAGTTAATGCTTAGCATATACTTCTAATAAAATATTCTAGGTAAGAAAATCGGATCAAGAAAATTCGAAGTGAAAGCAAAACTGTAAACTGTAGGGAAAATATACAGGAGATCTAATGAAGAGGAAATTCATCACACATCCACATCTGAAGTAAGGAAGATCATCTTGACTCTCAAAAGTTCGTATAGACTTGACAACGTCACTAACAAGACACTAAAAAATTGTCGCCCTGTGATTTGTGTCCTGCGTCAGGTGCATAATACATCGCTCGTCCAGGGTAGCTTGCCAGACATAATAAAATGTACTACTGTCAGACATCTCTATAAGAGAAGGTACTCCATAGGTGTCAGTAACTACCGGCCAGTCTCATTTCTTACATCGTTTTTCGAAATTTTTGAAAGTGTAATATATTCGAGTGTTGTCATCCACCTGTGAAGTAATGAGGTACGCAGTAAATAACAATAAGGATTGCAAACGGCTGCTCTCCTACGGAGCTGTTAACAGAGAACGTAAAAATATTTTTAAACGCGAAAATATCACGAGTTCTGGTCTTCTTTGCCTTATCAAAGGCAGCTGATTGTGTCAGTCTTAAAACCCTATTAGAGAAACTAAGATCTTATGTGGTACATGGATCAGCGAGAGTATGGTGTCTGAGTAATACAAACTGGGTTGTCATATCTACATAGTGAGAAATGACAGTGCAGGGATCCGTTATAGACACGTTACTGCTACATGTTAATAAACTACCATTATTTTTTAATTAGAAGGCAAAATTATCTTTTTCACGGATGATTCAAGCATTATCGTCAAGCCGAGGAAAGGAACATACACAGGGAAAATGGTAATGATGTTTTGTTAAGGTTTACCCAAATGGACTAGCTCTAAATTTGAAAAAAAAAAACCGGATCATCCAGGTTCTCCGCGAAAAATAGCCAACGCGACACGAATGCCGACTACAAGAAAATAATAAAAAAAAAGAAACAGAGAAAGTTGTAATTTCTGTGGTGTGCGGATTACTAAGAAAATTTGGAAATTTGTGGTAAGTTCCTATGGGACCAAACTACTGAGGTCATCGGTTCCTAGGCTTACGCACTACTTAATCTAAATTAAACTAACTTACGCTTCGAATCGTCGCAAACCGTGGGGCGGTCTGGAGGACAGTGTGGCAGAAGGGGGGGGGGGGGGGCTGGGGAAGGCGGCGTCGAGTTACTAAGAACTTAAATTAGAAAAATCGTATAGGAGACGTGTTGAAACGTTTAGGTTGAGATACTTTTGCCATAAGAAAAATTAACAACTTTGGTGATATAGAAATCTGTAAGTTCTCATACCATGCGCGTTAACAAAATGAAGCCCACAAGACATAGCCAGATGTCAAGGTAACTTCGTACACACTACTGGCCAGTATGTAAATGATTACTTACAATATCTATGACAGGTAGAACGGCCATCAGAGTACGTAAGTGTTGTTCGTTCAGCGGCTTTGTCAAGTCTGGTAGGGTATATAAGTGGTGTGAACACCGTCAGATGTTGAGTGATATCTGTAAAGGACACCCGATAGCGTTTGAAATAGACCTCATTGTGTGCCTCGATTCGGCCGGCTGGTCGAATCATGCAGAATCTACATATTACATGCCAAAGAAAGGAAAACTGATGAGAAGAAATTGTCTCTCCCTGTGTGGAAATCACACGAACGTTGTGTGAGCTCAATGGGATGTAGACAATATGACATATCGAAGTTCGGATCGTTCCGGTGATACGGGGTAGGGAGAGGGACGTGCACGGGTAGCTGAATTGGTTAAGGCGGTCGCGATAAGTGAGATATCCGGGTTCGAGTGGCTGGTCGACACAAATATTCATGTATCTGTAGTAAACCACACACCTCATACTAAGATCGTATTCGCAATTTGCGAATACATTTTACTATTTAGCATGTCTATAAATCGTTAGTAGTGCCTGTTCCTTCAGACACATACGCATGTCTGAAGGACACTTGCATGGGACTATACAGGCACTGTCAAACACACACTGCACTCACGGACCTTGATGATTACCACATATATTATAATCTACCCACTGAAATAAAATGTAAGACAGAAAGTAGGGAACTAACAAGTTTGCTAATCTCAAGCTGGACGGAATCTGGAGCTCGAAGGAAGAAGGAAGGAAGGAAGACTGGGTTTAATGTCCCGTCGACATGGAGGCCATTAGAGATGAACCACGTACTCGGATTGTATCAAGGGTGGGGAAGGATATCTGCCGTGGCCTTTCAGAGGTTTGCCTGAAGTGATTTAGGAAAACCACGGAAAACCTAAATGTGGATAGCCGGATGCGGGTTTTAACCGTCTTCCTACCGAACGCGAGTCTATTGTGCTGAATCTTGAAGCTCGTGTCGTCAATAACTTACGGCGGTTTCCTGGTAACTATTACGAAAGTTGGATATGTTGCAATGAGCACACTGTAGCATAAAACCACTACATGGCAAACAGCTTATACCTTTCCACAGGTGAGAGGAAGACGGTACCTGTTATGAGACAGGGAAACAAGATTGTGTACCCAACGTCTTAGAATAGCGAGAATGTGTAATTAATGAGAAAACCTGCAATGATGGAGCGCTAGAAGGTGAATTTCATACTGAGATGGTCATATGATGGAACGGCGGCTCTTTTGTTTCTAATCTCGGGTTTATAGTCGAGAAAGGCGGTTATGTGCAATTTCTCACATTATCATCGGTATTTACTGTTGAACCGAACCACAACTATCAGCATAAGTATGTTCATGCCACCCTGCAACCATCAAAAGTTTATCATGCAGTCGACGACTACAATGATTCACAAAATTTTTGTATACGTAAGATTACCAACCACCTCTAAATCTAATCTTCTCTTCCTTTCTTCATAAGAGGAACGTGGAAGATTAAGTAAGAACCGGGCAGTAGATCACTGAGAGAGAGTTCCTTTATAGATAAGTCTTACCACATCAAAAGTGATAGCAACGATAGGAGGCGTATTCCATGTGTCCTAGATGTCTGAATCCATTATTTTCCATCAAACATCCGACCAAGAAATGTCTTCTGACGAGGAAGTGAATGTGTGGACACGAAGACTTCTGTGTGTTAGCACGTGGGCATGTAATGTGTAATTGTTGTCGTTGATGATTATGTGCCTCCTTAAACTTGTGAAGTATATGATGGTATGGCGTCCAAGACGACAATTCTCGTTGATGAATGTTTTCCACACCAAAGCACACCAGCAAGATGTGGCCCACTCCAATTCTCGGTGTATAACTGAGGGACAGTGGCTAGACTCTCATGCAGCGCACAGCTGATACCAGTCCTCGTCTGTAACCCTGGCACTACTTGTAGCATCTTTACACCAAGAATTCTTCTATAAACGTCACAGACCCAGAGTGTAAGTCGGCATAGAGACAGTAAGTAATATATCCCATTGTGCACAAAAGCGTCGAAACTTAGTTTTCTTACAGCATCACAAATCACTGCATGACTTTTTTCTTTTTCTTTTCTTTCTGTTTAGGATAATCACACACTGTGGTTTCGTTACTTGCGATAGAATCCATTTTTTACATTCGCAGCATGTTATAATTTCGGTGTGTGTTTATTAGGCTCGGCTGAAAAAGCGTAACCTTGGTGTTATTGTTGTAGACTAGTCCGAAGAGTGGTTTCATGCGGTACTCCAGCTAGTCAATCCTATGGAAGCCTTTTCATCTCTGCGTACCTACTGAAACCTACATCAAGTGGGAAATTGCTTGAACAGGGAATCCCTATTTGTCTTCAGCTGATAGCTTTTCAGCACGACACCAGTAACCTTTACGGTAATATTCATACACACTCGTGAGTAACTGAAACAGACACAATTTCCCAGCGGCATGCAGACCCTTTCACCCTAATGACGGAGGATACGCTTCGTGTCACATATTTCAGTGCCATCCTCAGCGGTAAAAGCTCAATCGCCACCCACAACTTGCTTCTCAGAACATGAGTCCAAAGTGCTCATATCTCGATAGCTATCTAGCTGCACTCGATGGTACTGTAGCCTAGTAACATGTAGGGTAAAGAAGCACCTTCATACTCGTAGTGTTTCCACCAACCATTTAGTTTTATACAGATCTTCGTAGTGTTTTAGATTAGACTACAATACTGTTTGGACGAATGATAATCAATAATATAATATCAGAAACTGTAGATCTTTCTAAATAACTGCTACATGAAATACAACTTGAAGGTCAACAACAAAATTTTTCATTATAAAAGTAAATGTAATTAAAAATATGAAATATAAGTAAAATTTTCAATTATTATTCGATTTTAAAGTGTATGCAGAATTACCTGGATTAATGAGTGTTTTGGAACGACAGAAAAAAGTTCACTGGCGAAACGATACCTATTATCAATTTTTAACGATTACATTGGTTTGACTAAACCTCTGCGAGTTGACTTTCTCCACGATTACAGATACTTTAAAAACTTTTATAATAAACATTTCGTGAAATATTGTGTCCGTGTCCCAGTAGGCCACATGTTGGTTGCATCCATGCCTGTGATAATGACGGTGCTATTTATTTCGACAGTATAGCGTCGTAGCCGAAGGTAGTGTAGATGACTGCACGTCATTGGTGACAGTGTTAGAAATAGTCGTACATAGCGTCGTGGTCGAAGATGTCGATAACTGCAGCAGCAGCTGAGAGGCTATGGTGCATAGCGAACGATAGGATTTGGGGATATTGCACTTAGCACTGTTGCAGGAGAGAACGTGTTAACCACATACTGCACTAAGTTATCACATCCATCATTGTGTAGATCATTTATATTTTAAGTTTCGGATGCACTAATAATTTCACGTCGAAACGCAATAGCTGACTGTGGTTCATTCTAAGATCAACGACGTCGCACAATAAAATCTTCGAATACGAGAGCTGCGAGAGTCAGCGGCCCTGTTCACATACTACCACAGAACTACAGTGCTTGACAACAAATGTGAAGCACGCAGAAAACATGATCGGATGTTAATGTAAATCAAATGGCTCTGTGGACTATGGGACTTAAAATCTTTGGTCATCAGTCCCCTAGAACTTAGAACCACTTAAACCTAACTAACCTAAGGACATCACACACATCCATGCCCGAGGCAGGATTCGAACCTGCGACCGTAGTAGCCTCGCGGTTCCGGACTGAAGCGCCTAGAACCGCTCGGCTATCACGGCCGGCTATTAATGTAACTTCGTACACGTACGCCAGGGGAAAAGTCAAATTCTTCCAGTTTTTTGGAGAGGCACAGCGCAGTTACTCTTGGTGTTATGGTGTGGAGAGCCACAGGATATCGTCAGGGTCGTAGTGATTGACTGAACTGTTAGGGTACAGAGATACGTCGCAGACATCCTGTGTCGTATGTTACCTCTCATATGAACGTATCGTGGAGTCAATTTTCAAAAGGATGATCGTCGTTCACACATGGCACGTGGCTCTGTGAATTGCCTGCGTCATGTTGAAGTATTCCTGCAGCCAATAAGATCCCCAAATGTCTCCTCGACAGAACAAGTGTGAAACCATCTCGAACTCATTTCCGTCCCAGCTCTCTCAAATCTCCAATTTCATAGTAATCCCCTTTAAACAAGAAAAAGGCGGCTAAATATCTGACAGCTATATTTATCGGGATGACCTGTAGAGCGTCAGCTGGTATGATTTCGAAAGCCCCTGATAACCTGATGGGCACAGCAGCCCTGCTCTCCCTGTCAGGCATCCCGTTTTCGTCCATAATATTGGCAGCAAGGTGTTTGGTGGTCGCTGATTGCCTGCAGGGCTAATCTGTGTGGATTACCCTACTTGGTTTGGCTGCTGTAAAATTGACGTCATGACTGAAATTTAATGTTTCATCAGGATGAATGACAGGGTGATTTCCTAGTTATCAACGTATCTTATAACGCTACAGCTGGCTTTCTTGGCGTATATTTTCCCTTTGCAGTAAATATAAATTTTCCCCGAATGAAACAAAAGTATTTTGTTATCGCGCAATGATCTTCTTTGGCGAATACTCTACTGCGTTTCTGCAAGAATGTGAAGCCATAACGAACATGTGCTTTGCAACGAATTCCTCGTTTGCATGTACCTGCAATAGTATTTGCTTCCAATGACCAATGCATTTTGTCGTATTTTGTAAGTTCATGTTATTAATTTATAATCTCTCCGTATCCATTAATTCATCCGTTATGGGCATATTCAAGGATGAGGTCTTCAGATAACGAGGTATTTCTAAGTAACACAAACATGGCAATCAATCAAAGACGTCTAAGTAATCGACCATGCTTGGAACTGCATATTTATTTGGTGGACCGGTAATTTCCATAAATGCCTGATCTATCCCTTCATGAATTGAACATTCCTACCTGCAACCGACCTGGCTCAGACAATGACGGAATATTCTGTTATCTAGCGGTTCAGGCGCTCAGTCCGGAACCGCGGGACTGCTACGGTCGCAGGTTCGAATCCTGCCTCGGGCATGGATGTGTCTGATGTCCTTAGGTTAGTTAGGTTTAAGTAGTTCTAAGTTCTAGGGGACTGATGACCACAGATGTTAAGTCCCATAGTGCTCAGAGCCATTTGAACCATTTGAACCAATATTCTGTTAGGTGGAGACCCCATGCTGGGCGCCATTTCTGTATTCATGAAATTTTTAGTCAAGTTTACTTTTATTAATTGTAATATAACAGTACTTGACTGCAGCATTTGCAAATTAACTAGAAACGTGAGTCAGCTGCAGGAATATAAGTAGATTATATTACAATCATTTATTTTCATAAAATCTTGTGTTCGGTTCAAGGCTATGGACTTGAGTTACCCTTTCAAAAGACTATTTCTAAATAATAAATATATTTCCATTCCTACGATTACAAGGCTGAAACCTATACTTAAAAAGTCGTTACTATGAATTTTAGATTCTGTTACTCAGAGACAAAGGGAGCATTGGTAGACGGGCTGTCACAGGACTGCAGACGTGTATGTCATTTACTAGGCGATGCGTGACGAATAATTTACGTGAGACTTGAGCCCTTGCGTGCACAGCGGCTGCAGGTGCGCACGGAGTCGCCCTATAGGTTTCGGATAGGCTAACGACCATTGTGCTTGGAATACATCCGGTTCGACAATGAAGCTTAGCGGTCAACGTGTGGTGACTTTTACAGCATTGAACTGGCAAGCGGTTTACTGCACTGCGGTCGGTCTACTCACTATTAACTAGCCGCATCCTACCTCTAACTCTGCCGTGTGGCTGCCCGTGGCAGGTGACTCAGCAGCGGTGACTTTCCCAGAATCGAGGTACTCACGATACTTCCCGACACGGAATCAAGTTTGATCGGGTCGACTAGGTTAACGCTCGACTTTTGGAACCGATATTCATGATTTTTTCAATAAAATAACAAACAATTTACAAAACTGCCTTTAGATCTTTATTGCACACCCTTTATATTGTAGTATGTATTTTGTACCCGGTATACGACATTGACGAAAGGCTTTCGCGGCGTGCGAGGGCGGTTGGTGGAAGCTCGGAATGTCACAATTTGCAACCTCGAACAAAATTTCATACACTATTCTGAAAGTTATGATACAGTCCAACGTTGTACGTAGAGACGTTAAAAATGGTTTTTAACAAAATGTCGACATTGTAAAAGAAAATTCAACTTTTTCTTTAAAAAATCATTATAAAACGTGCACCGAAAATCAGAATTAAAATTTATCGCAACAGTCCTACGTTCTACAGTAAAAAAGACGCACAAGTAACAAAAGGTATTGTATAATTGCATGTATATTTCATGAGTTATATCACCCGTCAACTTGAAAAATGTTCTCTACAAAAAACAAGCGTTTTAAGTTTCAACTTGTGGATCATAACATCGAAACCAAAAAAACATTTAATCGGCAATACCAGCAACGTATAGTTGTCTTTTTCTCGCCGATGTCGAAATACTCTCAATTTGACGAAATTATATCGCTTACCAATCAAAACTTTTTTGTACGATTAGGGTTACTTTTTGAAACTTTTCCATCCGTAAAAATACGCTTGCATGTCATTTTCAAGCACTCAGGTTTTAGGTCGTATAAAAAACAAGCGAAATGACAGTTAAGGCAGACCCGAGACAGGCACGTGCTTTCATACTGTTTACCATAAAGAAGTCATGCTACGAAGGAAATTTTATTGAGATAAGTATTTCAGTTATTAGTAATGCTCTCTGTGATAGTATAAGAAACTAACAGTGTTGTTGATTTAACCAGCTGCCCATCGGTGGTCGGGCCTGTTCGGTCGCAGACTTCGAGAGCATCAGTACTGACAAAGGAAAGTCCCCACCGCATCCCCTCCAGATCTAGTGGTCAATTGGCCCAATGGATAGCCCGACAAAAACTGAGCACAGATCAAGCGTGAAAAACCTTACTCTGAAAATAGAAGTAAGTGAACGATCGAGCCTGAAGATGCGCAATACCGAGCGACTCGCAAGAACCACTGGGTGGTGGTTGTGTGGTCACGATGTTGGACTGCAAAGCGGGAGATTCGTGTTCAAATCTCCCTTGTGGCCCATTTTGTATCACAAATTTATGAACGGTCCGACCGGTCATTGACGTGACTTTTCTGCTTCTGTAGTCTTGGCAACTGTCATAAAATACATTGGTTACAGAATATGAGTCATGTGGTAAGAACATATTACAGTTGAAAATATATGTGGTGAATAGTAAGAGCAGGCGAGATGCCTCATAGACCTCTCATACAAATGAAAACAACATATAAACGGGTGTAAACTATGTTACAATGAAGAAATTCAAGAGTCAAAACTTCCAAAACGGAAGGCAAGAGGCATAACATGTGGTACTCGTGTAGAACAAATAGGAGGTACGTACGTCTGGAGGTCCCTCCGTTACACCTCGCTACTGCAAATGAACGTTACACCTTACACACTCATACCTCTAATACCCAGCAACACGTTCTCTTGCACTGATGCATGCCTGTATTCGTCGTGGCATACTATCCACAAATTCATCAAAGCACTGTTGGTCCAGATTGTCCCACTCCTCAACGGCGATTCGGCGTAGATCCGTCACAGTGGTTGGTGGGTCACAACGTCCATAAACAGTCCTTTTCAAACTATCCCAGTCGTGTTCCATAGGGACCATGCTGGCCACTCTAGTCGAGCGATGTCGTTGTCCTGAAGGAAGTCATTCACAAGATGTGCATGATGGGGGCGCGAATTGTCGTCGATGAAGACAAATGCCTCGCCAATACGCTGCCGATATGGTTGCACTGCTGGACGGAGGATGACATTAAAATATTGTACAGGCGTTACGGCGCCTTCCATGACAACCAGCGGCGTACTTTGGCCCCACATTATGCCACCGCAAAACAGCAGGGAACCCCCATCTTGTTGCACTCACTGGACAGAGTGACTAAAGCTTTCAGCCTGACCGAGGTGCCTCCAAACACGGCTCCGACGATTTTCTGGTTGGAGACATATGCGACACTCATCGCTGACGAGAACGTGATGCCAGTCCTGAGCGGTCCATTCGGCATGTTTTTGGGCCCATCTGTACCGTGCTGCATGGTGTCGTGGTTGCAAAGATGGGCCTCGCCATGGGCGTCGAAGAAGTTGCTCATGATACAGCCTATCACGTACAGTTTGAGTAACACGACGTCATGTGGCTGCACGAAAAGCATTATTGAACATGGTGGCGTTACTGTCGGGGTTCATCCGAGCCATAATCAGTAGATAGTGGTCATCCAATGCAGTAGTAGCCCTTGGGCGGCCTGAACGAGGCATGTCATAGACAGTTCCTGTCTCTCATCCGAGCCGTAATGAGTAGATAGTGGTCATCCACTGCAGTAGTAGCCCTTGGGCGGCCTGAACTAGGCATGTCATCGACAGTTCCTATCTCTCTGTATCTCCTCTCTCTCCGAAAAACATCGCTTTGGTTCACTCTGGGACGCCTAGACACTTCCCTTGTTGGGAGACTTTCCTCGCACAAAGTAAATTGCGGACGCGATCGAACCGCAGTATTCACCGTCTAGGCATGGTTGAACTACAGACAACACGAGCCGCGTACCTTCTTCCTCGTGGAATAACTCTAGCTGATCGACTGTCGGACCCCCTCAGTCTAATAGGCGCTGCTTATGCATGGTTAAGGGCCCGGGTTCGACTCCCAGCTTGGTCGGAGATTTTCTCCGCTCAGGGACTGCGTGTTGTGTTGTCCTAATAATCATCACTTCATCCCCATCGACGCGCAATTCGCCGAAGTGGCGTCAACTCGAAAGACTTGCACCAGGCGAGCGGTCTACCCGACGGGAGGCCCTCGTCACACGCTTTTCTTCTTTCTTATGCATGGTTGTTTACACCTTTGGGTGGGTTTAGTGACATCTCTGAACAGCCAAGGGGACTGTGTGATAAAGTATCCACAGTCAACGTCTATCTTCAGGAGTTCTGGGAACTGGGGTGATGCAAAACATTTTTTTGATGTGTATCTACATTGACGACGGATTCAACACGCCTTCGCAATTGCCAAACGTCTAAATAGCGTTTTCCTTGCCACTTAATACCACAAAAAAATGGCTCTGAGCACTATGGGACTCAACTGCTGAGGTTATTAGTCCCCTAGAACTTAGAACTACTTAAACCTAACTAACCTAAGGACATCACAAACATCCATGCCCGAGGCAGGATTCGAACCTGCGACCGTAGCGGTCTTGCGGTTCCAGACTGCAGCGCCTTTAACCGCACGGCCACTTCGGCCGGCTTTAATACCACATTTGCAGCTAAGTGAAAAATTTCTGCATACAGAAAGAAATCCGTTAAAGGATACAAATATCTAGAATATTTAAAACAGTGTGTCAGTTATTAAGATTGGAAAGAATTCCTTGCTTCAGTTTCTATTGTGCGATCGCAGATGTAAGTGCTAAGCTAACTCATACAGTGCACGCCCCTTACAACAAACTGAGTACGTGAAAGGAAGTGTTAGCTTGTTTCGTCCACGTCATGAAGAGCTATATCAACATCTGCATGGGTTCTGCCGCAGGTGATCGGAATCCAGGAAAACGATGTGTTATACTATACATTTAAGGAGATGGGACCTGGATAAACTGACTAAACCAGAGATTGCACAGAGTTTCAGGGAGAGCATAAGGGAACAATTGACAAGAATGGGGGAAAGAAATACAGTAGAAGAAGAATGGGTAGCTTTGAGGGATGAAGTAGTGAAGGCAGAAGAGGATCAAGTAGGTAAAAAGACGAGGGCTAGTAGAAATCCTTGGGTGACAGAAGAAATATTGAATTTAATTGATGAAAGGAGAAAATTTAAAAATGCAGTGAATGAAGCACGCGAAAAGGAATAAAAACGTCTCAAAAATGAGATCGACAGGAAGTGCAAAATGGCTAAGCAGACATGGCTAGAGGACAAATGTAAGGATATAGAGGCAGATATCACTAGGGGTAAGATAGATACTGCCTACAGGAAAATTAAACGGACCTTTGGAGAAAAGAGAACCACTTACATGAATATCAAGAGCTCAGATGGAAACCCAGTTCTAAGCAAAGAAGGGAAAGCAGAAAGGTGGAAGGAGTATATAGAGGGTCTATACAAGGGCGAGGTACTTGAGGGCAAAATTTTGGAAATGGAAGAGGATGTAGGTGAAGATGAAATGGGAGATATGATACTGCATGAAGAGTTTGACAGAGCACTGAAAGACCTAAGTCGAAACAAGGCCCCGGGAGTAGACAACATTCCATTATAACTACTGACAGCCTTGGGAGAGCCAGTCCTGATAAAACTCTACCATCTGGTGAGCAAAATGCATGAGACAGGCGACATACCCTCAGACTTCAAGAAGAATATAGTAATTCCAATGCCAAAGAAAGCAGGTGTTGACAGATGTGGAAAATACCGAACTATCAGTTTAATAAGTCACGGCTGCAAAATACTGACGCGAATTCTTTACAGACGAATGGAAAAACTGGTAGAAGCCGACCTCGGGGAAGATCAGTTTGAATTCCGTAGAAATATTGGGACACTTGAGGCAATACCACACGACTTATCTTAGAAGCTAGATGGAGAAAAGGCAAAGCTACGTTGCTAGCATCTGTAGACTTAGAGAAAGCTTTTGACAATGTTGAGTGGAATACCCTCTTTCAAATTCCGAAGGTGGCAGGGGTAAAATACACGGAGCGAAAGGCTATTTACAATTTGTACAGAAACCAGGTGGCAGTTATAAGAGTCGAGGGACATGAAAGGGAAGCAGTTGTTGGGAAGGGAGTGAGACAGAGTTGTAGCCTCTCCCCGATGTTATTCAATCTGTATATTGAGCAAGCAATAAAGGAAACAAAGGAAAAATTCGGAGTATGTATTAAAATCCATGGAGAAGAAATAAAAACTTTAAGGTTCGCCGATGAAATTGTAATTCTGTCAGAGACAGCAAAGGACTTGGAAGAGCAGTTGAACGGAATGGACAGTGTCTTGAAAGGAGGATATAAGATGAACATCAACAAAAGCAAAACGAGGATAATGGAGTGTAGTCGAGTTAACTCGGGCGATGCTGTGGGAATTAGATTAGGGAATGATACACTTAAAGTAGTAAAGGAGTTTTGCTATTTGGGGAGAAAGATAACTGATGAAGGGCGAAGTAGGGAGGATATAAAATGTAGACTGGCAATGGCAAGGAAAGCGTTTCTGAAGAAGAGAAATTTCTTAACATCGAGTATAGATTTAAGTGTCAGGAAGACGTTTCTGAGAGTATTTGTATGGAGTGTAGCCATGTACGGAAGTGAAACATGGACGATAAATAGTTCGGACAAGAAGAGAATAGAAGCTTTCGAAATGTAGTGCTACAGAAGAATGCTGAAGATTAGATGGGTAGATCACATAACTAATGAGGAGGTACTGAATAGAATTGAGGAGAAGAGGAGTTTGTGGCACAACTTGACTAGAAGAAGGGATCGGTTGGTAGGACATGTTCTGAGGCATCAAGGGATCACCAATTTAGTATTGGAGAGCAGCGTGGAGGGTAAAAATCGTGGATGGAGACCAAGGGATGAATACACTAAGCAGATTCAGAAGGATGTAGGCTGCAGTACGTACTGGGAGATGAAGCAGCTTGCACAGGATAGAGTAGCATGGAGAGCTGCAGCAAACCAGTCTCAGGATTGAAGACCACAACAACAACAACAACTTCACCATTTCGGGTCAAACAGAGCATATTATAATAATAATGGTATAACAAGGTTGCTATTGAATAGAAGAGGGTCATAAGTAAGGGCGAACGAGTACTGGAACATGCAATATGACCCCAGCACTGAATGGCAACCGTATTTATTGCATGGTTGTAACAAAGCGTACTAATTTGTCCACAGTGTTGACAGGATGCTGGGCCACTACAATACGGTCAAAGCTAAGGTTGTACAATTGTCAGAAATTCAAACTTGTGGTCTACAGGATGCCGTGTACAACAGATGTGAAATACATGTTTCTGTGTTTATCATTATCGGTGAGATTCGCTAATGAACTGTTACCGGCGCTAATATTTTCCGGTGAGGGGCAGAAATTTTCTGGTAGCGTTCTGAATTTATGCTGCTGGAAAAATATCAGTGCTTAGCTCTGGATAACTGTTGGCGAATACGTATTGGCACATTTATCGAAAATGACCGCATGTTGCAGTCAATACGCTAATATCGTCTGGAAAAAATGAGTCGCTTAGACTTTTATGAGGAATTCATACAAAGGCGTTCTAATTATGCACAATGATACAACATACGATGTTCTGAAGCAATGTAAGCCTTATGGTGTAATTTCATCTGATGCTGGAAACTATTCAAATTTATTTTAATTATGTTAAAGTGATGATCTAGAACTAATCCATTATTAATAAGTACTGTACATTTCCAGCAAAACATTCAATCAAAAATAGCATCTCAACTTGTGACTCTAATTAAATACATAAAAATTACACAAGGAGCTTCATTTACTGAAACAGACAAAATTAGGACAGGCTGAAGGACTAGTTATTTAGCTACTTACTATTGCTTTAACCCATAACTATTTCTCGTGGAAGGGAACATTTTACAAACGAAACACAGAATTAGCAATGGTATGTTGTTTAGGCCCTTTACTTGACATATTTATGGAACTTACTGAAAATAAGTATTTTAATGAACAATTTACTATGGCAGGAAGCGGGTTACTGCAGAAAGTATGTAGAAAAAGCTATCATTTATTTCACTGGCACTTCTAAGAATTTTAATGTACTTTATTCAGTCTTCAACAACAATAGTAAAAAGTGTCTCTCAGTTAAGTGTGCAAATAATGAGAGGATTAATTTTTCACCTATGAGCATCACAAACTTAAGATGCAATCATGACTTCCATGGTATCCATAAACCAACGACTTCAGATGGCATTATTCACTGCCCCACATGCAACATAGTCAGTCAGTCATAACACACATTCTGACACACATTGGTTGATCGTACAGTAAAATTCCCACATTCGACCAAGCAAATGTCAGGTAATTCAGGTCATTTATGTGACACTGCAGCTAAATTTGGGCACAATCTTAAAACTATAAACAATTTATACTAAATCAATTATGAACTTCATTGTGGAAAAAATAATTCTTGAGAATATTGTTCAGGAAAAGAAGATGAATTCTGTAATGTTTTAATTCATCAATACAACACTGATAGAATAAAATATGCAGTTCAAAAATGTAAAAATAGCATTTCAGCAAATAATACCGTTACGATTATGATCTCACATAATCTGGGTAAAACGTCAGTATATGAGCATTTAGGCGTGTATGAGATTCCTTGAGCAGGATGGAATCAGATAGATTTTGGACCAACAGTACACAAGTTAAGAGAGTTATTTAACTAAAATGCTAATCTAAATAACAGTAATCAACTCATAGTCTGCATCTTATAAATACCAACCACTCAGCTGGAAAGTATTAAGGGATACTGAAACCATGATCAAAATGATCAAGGCATTTTCATTTTATCACTCAAATTGTCACACACACACACACACACACACACACACACACACACATATATATATATATATATATATATATATATATATATATATATATATATATATATATATATATATTCATCTTGGGTTAAACATTTTTAAAAAAGGTATTGATAATTTGAGTGATAAAATGAAAATGCCTTGATAATTTTGATCATGGTTTCACTATGCTTTGATCTGTTTCAAAACTCAGGCAATACTCTCAGTTTCAGTACGCTAACTAATCTAAACTTTGCTGTTAGCAGACCATTAGCCACTCATGTTTTACTATATATCCTTATCAACATAGTCTGATACAATATTCACTGACTTTGTAGGTGTTACTTTATTCTGCGAATGTCATTTGTTTTAATACGTAGTTTGTGATAGAGTACTGGGCGTACTAGTAAGTAAAGGTTTGTTCATACAAACGTGATTCTGTTACGGTCCTCTTTGTAATTACTTTGTAATCACTAACGATCTATAACAACAATAGCTCCGATCTTCGAAATATTAATTGTAACATTATCGAGTGAGGTGAGGCTGTATTAGAAACCTGTTCTCGTAGTTGGGAGAATGGTTGTCAGTTGCGTGCCTGGCCTTCCATGTTTACCTTCACTGTGATTTTCCTAAACTGCTTAAGGAAAATAGCTGCATCATTACACTGATAAGGAGAAAACCGATTTCCTTCCATAATCTTATTTCAATCTGAACTTCTACCCTGTGGTCAAGGACTTTATCGTAGATGGGTCGTTACACTGTGTGCTTCCTACTTTTCAGGTATCAGTACAAAATATAAATAGTGCGATGTTGTAGTTTGAATAAGAATCTTTGGTTCTCCTCATTACAAATGTCAATTAGTTCCAAGGCTTAACATACTGCGAGTTCGTTTCAATCAATCTTAAGTTGTTGGCGATTCTATGTATGCCATACCAGACAGTCATTCAACCTTTAATAGCACTTATTTTGATGGTGTTAAATGATTTAATTTTTATCTTATGGAAGGTTTAATGATGGACAGATTTTTACTACCATTAAAAATAGTTCAGTTCTGTTTATTTGCAGGTGCTCTCTTTGTTCTGTAACTAAGCCATTTTAGTGAAACTCAGAATTTTATGTTATATGACAATGAAAAGATATCACACTTAAGAGTATGTGCATAAGTACACTACTCTAAAAACATTACTATTGGTGAATAATGGAATAACATCTACTGTAACATTGATTGTATTCATTCGTGTATCGATTGTGCGTTGAAACATTTCCATGGTTTCGTCATGCATTCCTATTATTTAAATATTTTTCGTTTTGTTTTGTTGTCCAATAGAAGTTACATCTTCGTATTTGTTACCGATTATTTCGTTTTTAATAAATGTAAATTACAGTTTCATATAGTGTACTTCTATGTCATTTAATGTATTTTCAAAATGTTGTCCTGTAGCATTACCTATTCTGTATATTTGACTGGTATTCTGCTGAACTTAAATTGAGC
This sequence comes from Schistocerca nitens, assembly GCF_023898315.1. NCBI lineage: Eukaryota > Metazoa > Arthropoda > Insecta > Orthoptera > Acrididae > Schistocerca > Schistocerca nitens. The sequence goes on along the minus strand of NC_064616.1, from coordinate 524,029,616 downwards.
TTGTTAACGTGCACTTATTTGTAATGCCCTGTACTTCCACAACATACGCTTGAAATAGGTATGATAAATGGCACGTTCAAATAATTCAGGGTATTATTTCCTTTCGACCGTGAAATGGTTTTGCAGACTTTTCGCAAAGGTATCTTGTAATAGGTAATCGATAGATATTTCAAGTTCTTTGAGTAATTTTTCGGTTATGCACTGCTGTAGTAACATGTTTCACCACTGGCGAGTTCCACTTGCTTTCAGCCAATGAGAGCACTGTACGATCAAATAGGCCCCATTTAAATTCACATTTCATTCTGGACGTTGCAATGAGGAAGCGGGAGCAATTCGGAGGTAGTGCCTGTCTGTAGCTTTGGGTGTTTTGGTTGCATCGCTTTCAGTTATTTCAGTCGTGTGATACTCGAATTCGTACATTTATTCTGCGAGCATTTTGTATGGTGATCTGGTGATGAATTGCTACTTTATCTCGTATTTAGACGAAAGGCATTGCAGAGACACTGAAGTACTTTGTTTCCCGTGAGTTGGAAGCTGATCACATGATCGTGTCGTAGTTAGTTAATCCGATGCATTATGCACTCAGTTTTGTCATTCTTTACCTTATTTTAGACTAGTCAGTGCCTTAATGAAAGAAGTGTATAGAAAAATGTATTTCCGTGATTATTAGAAATTCGATTCATTAATCACTCTGAAGTTAATACAGAGTGTCAGTTCAGTATTACTGTCAACCATTTCTGTTCTCCGAAGTTATTTACCTAATTTTCGTACGTAATTTTGATGTATGTTTTCTGTGACACCATACTGAGCATACCTGGTACCAGTATCCCCCTTTGGCTATTCAGTGACTATGTATGGTACACGGGATGAAACAGATGAAGCGTATACAGCCTCCCACGTTATTAGTAATAAATATCAAGTTCTACTGCATGACTAATTTTCAGGTCGCGCAAGTTAAGTTTAGGCACTATCTCCTGAATGAAGACGGCTGTTGCAGAATTTGGCAGTGTGCGTACGTACTTAATCAGGAAATAATTGTTACACGACAGAGTAATGATGCCCTGGGCTTTTGAAGTAGTACGAGGCATGTTCAGAAAATAAGTGTATATAACCACAGCGGGTTGTGGGTCTTTTTTTCTATTTTAAGGTTTGGAAGCACTGACTGGTAGAGGGGGGAACCCCTGACCAGAGGGCGCATCACAGGAACACGGTAGTGCGTTAACTCATGTTGTAATACGAGGGATATTAGGAAAATAAGTTCCGATCGGTCATGAAATGGAAACCACTGTGAAAATCTGATAAAGCTTTGCACATACATGTTCGACAGTGTCTCTGGTAGGCTTGTCGGTTGCATCACTTCGCTCTTTTCAGTTCTGAGTGCATGGTGGGCACATAAAGATGCGTAGAAAATAGTGTCTCCCGCCAAGTATGAAGTCCTGGTGAGAGATTTCGCCTGATGTTAGGCAGCCCACATTACAGAATTGTCATACGGTTCCTTCTTCGTGACAATTCTCGGTCGCAATCTGCAGGGGCAGTGAAAATGCACCTGCAGCATTTTCGATGGGAAGTGATTGATCACCCGCAGTACAGCCCGTAATTGGCTCCCTCTGTGTTTCATCTCTGCTCACATTAACAACTGGCTATGAAGACAACATTTGCGCACAGACAATGAGCTATAGGTGAGCGTAGAGAATTGGCGGGAGGCACAGGCGGCTTCTATGATGAGGGTATTGGGAAGTTGGTACAACGCTACGACAAATGTCTAAGTCGGAGTGGTGACGATGTAGAGCCGTGGGTGAAAGCTGTAGCTAACTGTTGCAGATAAAATATTTCTGATTATCACAAAGGCTTCCATTTCGAGATCAATCGAAACTTACCTTCCGAATACCCTAGTATCCAGCTGCGTGAAAGATTTCGGTGAGCGAGCCACGTGCTCTAATCCGCTTCCTACTCGCGAAAGAAATAACACCTACACAAATATTTTCACTAATCAAAACGGCTTACAGCGAAGGTGTTTCAGTGGTTTAGGAAGTTACGTGGACGCAGAACAAATGTTCATAATGAACACAGGAGTTGAAGAGCTTCCATTTTGAGAGATGAGTTGGTACAAGAAATCGAGGAAACTCTTCGTGAAGACAGTCTAATGACAGTGGACGAAATTTATGTTATGTTTCCTCAACTTTCCAGAACTTTGTTATACGAAACACTCACAGAAACGCTGGGATACCGAAAACTATGCGCAAGATGAGTCCAAAAGTAGCTGAAAGATCAGGAAAAGAAAACTCGGATCAGTGGCGCCCGAGAGGTTTTTGATAGACTGGATTTGAAAGGTGAGCATTTTCTGAACATTATTGTCACTGTAGATTAAACGTGGGTGGCTCAAACACGCCTAAGACTAAAAAGATAGTCGTCACAGTGGCGTCACATCAATTCCCCATCTCCCAAAAAATTCAAAATCACAATTTCTGGCAAAACATCATGGCCTCAGTGTTTTGGGGCAGAAAAGGCATCGTTTTGTTCGATTTTCTGTCTCAGGGAGAGATTATCAATGCACTACCATATCGTGAGGCCCCAAAAGACTCAGTAGGATCATTGAAAACAAGAAAAGTGGAAATCTGACAAGAGGAGTGCGCTTGTTACAAGATAACACTCGTGCTCACACAGCCTCAGCCGCCAAGGTGATGCTGGACTCATTTGGCTGGGATGTTTTGAACCACGCCCTGTATTCCCCTGACTAGGGGTCTTCAGATTATCAGCTTTCTATCTCCCCGAAAACAAAAATGGGTAGATTTAAGTTATAAACCGACGAGCAGATACAGAAAGAGGTACTGAAGTGGGGGAAGGAGCTGGCGGAGGAGTTCTACTAAGAAGGTATAAACAAGTTTGTGACACGACTCACCACATGCATTGAACGTGATAACGATTATGAGGAAAAATAGTCAACAAATTTATCAACAACAACCTCTATTTTTAAATACCCTTTTTCTAAAAAGAAACATAAAATTCTAGTACACTTACTTTCTGAACAAGCCTCGTGCCTCTGATCCGATGGCAGGTTGTGGGAATGGCGAATGCTTGGTGAACGTCATCTGCCAGCGTGTCACATGAGAAGAGACTGACAGAATTGTGTCTTCAGCAATCCCGCTTGTTAATATACTGTGAAATGATACATGATACGTGAAAAAAAACGCTTGCCTCTCTTTTTCCAGAGGATCACGAAATTTCTGTCTTTCTAACATGTGAATTACGAGCAATATCTGCAAGAACATCAGTTTTGTTCGTTCCGCTGTTTGCAAGTTTGTTTCTTATCTTCTGTGTAGGATTTTACTGCACTTCCAGTAACATTTTTCGTACATTCGTTATTTTGTCATTCTTGTTGGACATCTTCTGTCGGAATATCTTAGTGCATATAACTCAACTGTTCGGGTTCGTTCTGCATTCTCAGTAAAGAAGTAGCATATTTAGTTTCCGTTGCTTTCATAAAAGATAGTCATATTTTTTTCAAACTAATCAGCACTCGACACTTGTGAACGATACACACGGAATGAAAGCTACGTTTCCTCAGCGCACCTTTTATACCGGTATTGCAGTGGTAAAATTTTTCATGTCCCCCCTCCACCGACACGCTGTATTTCCTTATGTGGGTATGACAGCAAGAACTTTGGCATAATATGGCCATCGGTGTCTTGTACAAAACGTAGAAATCCTAAGTTCTAAATATTGTAATTGGTCCGAAACAAATAATCGCATTCTGAAGAGTGAAACGCCGTTGGTTTCGGCTCCTTTGGGCCTACGATACTAGCAGCATAATCTGCTATATTTCCATTTGAGAAAGCGAAGTTGTGTACCAATATCGCTCTAATTAATATAGTTATGAAATGAAATTATACGTCGTTTAGTGAGAACTTTCTCACAATTTATTTGCGTAAAAAAGCGGAATTAGGATACCTTAAACGGTTCCGGAAATGTTTGAGGTGACTGGCGTAGCTGAATCTCCGTGTACGTAGTGGCAAAAGTTACAATTATTCTTTTGAAGAAGAGGATAAAGAAGAGAGATGGAGCCTGGTACAGCAGTTATGACTGAAAAGTAATGTTTATTAAGTGACCAAAAGCAGCACTAGTCGGGAAATGGATCGAGTATCAACGTAGCGTACAGGGAGGTCTATGGGAATTATGTAGAGGCTGCGCGATGATTTGATTAATGACGGACTTTCTGTGCTCTGTAGATTTCACTAGCATCCTGTGGTAAGGGACACCTTTGTTAGTAGAGGCGCCTGCTCATCAGAGGACTGTGTAGAGTTCTCACCTCGGCTGTGAACGACGCGCCACTTGCCTGGGCGGATCCATTTCTCCACCTATGTATGCCGGTCGCGAACAGCACCGGCTACTGCTTGTGTCGCCGGCTTAAGTGCAGCTCTCATCGTTTCTTCAGGCGGATTTATACAACGTCGACCTGTGCACGAATAAGAAAGTATTTACAGGAATACTTCACTAGGGACTTGGCCTCGAGTGGACTGTTTTCATCAGGGACTTAAGGTTCATCACAGATCACTGCAGGTTGTATTCTTACTGAGTCCAATGAACATCAGATTAGCATCGTCAAAAAACTGCCGAAGACGAAGGTCGGACTACACAAGCGAACTATAACACATTACGATGGAGCAAGCAATCATCATTCTTCTGGGAAAACAACAGCAGCACCAGCTGTTGATGACGCAGTAACAGCAGGAACAATTAGAAGCTTCTGCAAATAACATCCCAAACTACATAAAATTTCGGAACAATTCTAGAAATGGTAACTGGAGACAACAGCTAAGGATCCCGTCGCTGGCTCACAGCGTTACTTCCAGCACTTCCTGTATTTTGTTATTCAAATGAAGGAAGGGATACGTAAATCACTTGGCAACAGCAGCGATTCTTGGTTTCCAAAGCGTGAAGGCTTTCGTTCTTTCTTGTTCAGGGTGTGAAGTGTATAACTTGTTGCGAAACCATGTCCCTCTAGCAGATACGTGAATGGTCGCTTTCCTCAAAACTCGTGAACTGATTACAGGGAATTATCGGAAACAAACGCAGGCAGTGGCATTCGACTAGCACTTCACCAGTCGCAGGAGAAGCCAGAGCAATCTTATAGAGTCATAGTGGCTAATCATCGTGGCTTAGGCCATAAGTGCTCGTTTTTATCATAAATGTCAAACCGTGCATTTAGATTTCTTAATTCGAGACATTGTTATTCAATATGCAACAGATAGGCAAGTGCGTCAGGAACCATTAAAATTAGCAATCCATCATTACACGATGTCCTGCAGTTCGCTCAAGCTTTTTGAGCTTGGGCAGAGATTCGATACGCTAAAGCATTTGCAAGCAGGAGTAGCACAGTTGCATGTACAGGATGTTTATAAATAAATTTTCGCCACTTGATATGGCACCCACGAAAAACGTGTGATCGTAGGACAATGAAACATTGTGGAAACGTTTTGAAGTACATGCTAAAGCGGAATAGCGAACAAACTACTGAAAGAAACACGTTTTAATTTCCACGTGAGAGGGCAAAATTTGTTAATAGCATACAATGTTTACGTTCCAGGTTACAGATGTTACTCAATGTGACGACCATCTGTATTTTAGTGTATATAGTCATTGGCGCAACACGCAAGAAGTGGCTTCTAGGGCAGCGGAGTATGTGTAGCGTACGCATAGGTCCGATAAGAAGAATTTTGAGTCCAGAAAGAGTAGCAGCCGTCATTAGTTAACTGTAGTAGCGTCTATTGAAAGGTCCCGGAGCAAATCTCACTTCGTGAAAAAGTCATGGGATAGTGATATGCACATATAAAGATGGCGGTAGTGTCGCAGATACGGGTAAAAGGGCAGTGCATAGGCGGGCCCGTCATTTGTACTCAGGCAAATCACGTGAAAATGTTTCCCACGTGATTATGTCCGCACGACGAGAATTAACGGACTTTGAACGCAGAATAATAGTAGGAGCTAGAAGTATGGGATGTTCCATTTCGGAAATCGTTCGAGAATTCAATATTAAGAAATCCACAGTGTCAAGAGAGTGCCGAGAATACCAAATTTCAGGCATTAGCTCTCACCACAGAAAAGGCATTGGCCGACGACCTTCAGTTAACGATAGAGAGCAGCAGAGGTTGTGTAAAGTCGTCAGTGTCAACAGACAAGCAACATTGTGAGAAATAACAGCAGTAATCAATGTGAGATGAACGTCTCTGTTAGGACAGTGCTACGAAATTTGGCGTTAATGGGCTACGGCAGCAGACGACTGAAGCGAGTGCCTTTGGTGACAGCACGACATCGCCTGTAGCTCTTCTCCTGCGCTCCTGACCATATCGGTTGGACACCAAACGACTTGAAATCTGTGGCCTGGTCAGATGAGTCCTGGCTTCAAATGGTAAGGGCTGATGGTAGGATTCGAGTGTGTTGCAGACCATACGAAGCCATGGAACCAAGTTGTCACCAAGGTACTGTGCAAGCTGGTGTTGGCTGTGTTTACGTGTGATGGACTCGGTCCTTTGGTTCAATTAAAGCGATCATTGACTGGGAATGATTATGTTCGGTATCTAGGAAACCACGTGCAGCCAATCATGGACGTCATGTTCCCAAACAAGGATGGAATTCTTATGGATGACAATGCGCTGTCACCGGGACATAATTTTTCTCGATTGGTTTGGAGAACATTCTGGACAGTTAGAGCGAATGATTTGGCCACCCAGATCTAACATTTATGGGGCATAACTGAAATGTCAGTTCGTGCATAAGAACCTGCACCGGCAATATTTTCGCAATTATGGGCTGCTATAGTGCCAGTATGGCTCAGCATTTCTGCAGGGGACTTCCAACAACTTGTTGAGTGCATGCCACATGCAGGCGCTGCACTACGCTGGGCAAAAGGAGGTCCGAAGGTCCGATACAGTATTAGGAGGAATCCAATGACTTTCGTCACAACAGTATAAATGATAATAATGCCCATATAGTACTAGGAACAGAAAGCTGGCTAAAACTAGAGTTTAATATCAATGAAATTCTGAATTCTGATGGTAATATTTACGTAAAGCTTGGATGAACTCTGGTGGTGAACGCGTGTTTGTAAAAATAAAAGAAATACGATTACATTTAGTGAAATTAATACAGACACAGAATGCGAAACAATTTGGGTGCAGAAAAGTGTTACAGGCGAATCAAACATGGTCATCGGATGCTTATACAGACGATTCGCCTCAGAAACTGTTGAGACGAAACCTGGAAAGTATCTCGAGCAAATTTCCTGGTCATGTTATAATTTTAGGTGGAGATTTTAGCGTACCATCTACAGACTGGGAGACTCGAGTGATCAGGAAAGATAGTAGGGACAGAGAACTGTGCGAAATTGTTCTAAGTGCCTTATTCGAAAATCACCTTGAGCAGTCAATCAGAGAACCGTTTAGTGAAGATAACATATTAGACATGCTGGTGACAGGCATACCCGAACATTTCGAATCAGTTAGCGCAGAATTGGAAATCAGTGGTCATAAGGCCGTTACATCATCACTAGAACGGTCATAAAAAGGAATACGTGAAATGTGTACTCACCTGCGAATAAGGACAACCATCAACTGTATAAAGGAAAGACATCAGTGAAAATTTGTGGCAGACCGGGACTAGATCCCGGATTTCCCGCTTTAGCGTTAACCGCTTGGCTACCCGTGTATGAGTCACGAGCCGACGCAGACTTCTATATGTCGTCGTTCCTGTGTCACAACCTGTAGTAGTGCACACATTATATAATTCCCATACAGGAGAGGACATTTTAATTGAAAGTTGCCGCCTGGTGTAGGCGGATAAATACGATATTGCAGTGCCTGTTTTGTTAATAATAACGATGCAATATCCCTTCTGACATGCATTCATGTTCGAAGGAACATTGCATCGTTCTTCTTAACAACACAGGCATTGTAATATCGTAAAGACTGGAAGCAAAGAAGGGAAGGAAGGTCTTTCAGTTTAGCAAGAGACAGATTTCAGATTAGCCGACGGATCATCACGAAAATTTCATCTCCAACACTGAGAATGTCGAGTATCAATGGACAATGTACAAGAGCATCGTACAATGTGCTTTATACAAGCATGTACTTAATAGAATTGTGAGGGATGGAAGAGACCCATCGTTTTTGACAACCAGTTAGGAAGCTGCTAGGAAAGTAAAGAAAGTTTCACTGCAAATTTAAATGTAGCCAAAGCCTTATAGGCAAACAAAAACTTAACGAAGACAAAATCAGCGCAAAGGAGGGCCATGCGTGAAGCGTTCAACGAATACGAAAGTAAAACTCTATCCGTCAACATGACAGAAAATCCCAAGATCCTCTGGTCTTACATTAAATCAATAAACGGATCGAAACCATCTCACCAGACCCTGTATGAACATAATGCCACTGAAATAGAGACACAGAAACGGCCGATGTACTGAACGTCTTAACCGTTTCACGAATGGTAAAATGACAAATATCGAAATAAGCGACCAGTTGATAGAAAAGCATTTGAAATCGCTCAACAGAGCGAAGGGCACTGGACTTGATGAGACACCAGTCCGATACGAAAACTCTTTCCCCTCTTCTAGCAGCGGTATATTGTAGGTTTATAGAAAAGCGAAGTGTTCCTAATGATTGGGAAAGAAAACAGGCGTCATTCTCGTTTCCAAGAAAGGGTCGGCAAACAGACGCCACAAAACTAAAGACTTACTCGTATATCTCTGACGTTACTCCGTTGTTAAATTTTGGAACATGTTTTAATGCTCACTTATTATGAGACTTCTGGAGGCCGAACGTCTGCTCTGTAGAAACCAATATGGGTTTCGAGAACAACGATCGTGTGAAACCCAGCTCGATCTGTACGTCCATGAGACTCAGAAAGTAGTAGATACAGCGCCCAGGTAGATACTGTTGTCCTTGACTTCTGAAAGGCATTCGATACAGTTCCGCACTCCCGCCTAATGAAAAACAAGTACGACCTTACGAAATATCAGACGAACTGCCTCACTGGATTGGAGAATTCTTTGCAAACAGAACACATCCTATCATTGTGAACGGAGAGAAGTCTTCGGATGTAAAAGTAGCTTCCGGCGTGCCCTGTGTGAGGGATATAGGACCATCACTTTTCATAACATATGTGAATGACTTAGTAGAGATAGTTGGGAATTCCATGAGGATTTTTGCGAATGATGCAGTATCAATAGAAGTCACAAAGCTGGAAAATTGTTTCTAAGTGCAGGAAGACCTGCAGAGGATCAAAGTTCTTTGTATGGTATGGCAACTGACTCTCAACGGCAGCAAATATAACGTACTGAGAATACATAGACAGAAATACTCCTTACTGTACGATTACAAGACTGCAGAACAGTCGCTGGAAGCAACTATCCCCGTAAGATACACTCCTGGAAATTGAAATAAGAACACCGTGAATTCATTGTCCCAGGAAGGGGAAACTTTATTGACACATTCCTGGGGTCAGATACATCACATGATCACACTGACAGAACCACAGGCACATAGACACAGGCAACAGAGCATGCACAATGTCGGCACTAGTACAGTGTATATCCACCTTTCGCAGCAATGCAGGCTGCTATTCTCCCATGGAGACGATCGTAGAGATGCTGGATGTAGTCCTGTGGAACGGCTTGCCATGCCATTTCCACCTGGCGCTTCAGTTGGACCAGCGTTCGTGCTGGACGTGCAGACCGCGTGAGACGACGCTTCATCCAGTCCCAAACATGCTCAATGGGGGACAGATCCGGAGATCTTGCTGGCCAGGGTAGTTGACTTACACCTTCTAGAGCACGTTGGGTGGCACGGGATACATGCGGACGTGCATTGTCCTGTTGGAACAGCAAGTTCCCTTGCCGGTCTAGGAATGGTAGAACGATGGGTTCGATGACGGTTTGGATGTACCGTGCACTATTCAGTGTCCCCTCGACGATCACCAGTGGTGTACGGCCAGTGTAGGAGATCGCTCCCCACACCATGATGCCGGGTGACGGCGGCGGTGCACAAATGCTGCGCAGCTAGCGCCATTCGACGGCCAACACCGCGGTTCCTGGTGTGTCCGCTGTGCCGTGCGTGTGATCATTGCTTGTACAGCCCTCTCGCAGTGTCCGGAGCAAGTATGGTGGGTCTGACACACCGGTGTCAATGTGTTCTTTTTTCCATTTCCAGGAGTGTATTTAGGAGGATGCGTACGGAACTGTGGAACTGTGTGAATTGGAACGACCAGATGCCAGACTGATTCATTGGAATAATCGTCAGGAAATGTAGTCAATCAACAAAGGAAGTACACTATGTGATCAAAAGTATACGGACAGCTGGCTGAAAATGACTTACAAGTTCGTGGCGCCCTCCATTGGTAATGCTGTAATGCAATATTGTGTTGGCCCACCCTTAGCGTTGATGACAGCTTCCACTCTCGCAGGCATACGTTCAATGAGGTGCTTGAAGGTTTCTTGGAGAATCGCAGCCCATTCTAAACGGAGTACTGCACTGAGGAGAGGTATCCACGTCAGTCGGTGAGGCCTGGCACCACGTCGGCGTTAGAAAACATCCCAAAGCTGTTCTATAGGATTCAGGACTCTGAGCAGGCCAGTTCATTACAGGGATGTTATTATCGTGTAAGCACTCCGACACAAGCCATGCATTATGAACGGGTGCTCGATCGTGTTGAAAGATGCAATCGCCATCCACGAATTGCTCTTCAACAGTGGGAAGTAAGGAGGTGCTTAAAACATCAATGTAGGCCAGTGCTGTGATAGTGCCACGCGAAACGACAAGGGGTGCAAGCCCCCTCAATGAAAAACACGACTACTCCATAACACCACCGCCTCCGAATTTTACTGTTGGCACTACACACGCTGGCAGATGACGTTCACCGGGAATTCGCCATACCCATACCCTGCCATCTGATAGCCACATTGTGTACCGTGATTCGTCATTCCACACAACGTCTTTCCATTGTTCAATCGTCCAATATTTACGCCGTGATGTGTGGCTTATGAGCAGCCGCTCGACCATGAAGTCCAAATTGTCTCATCCCCCACCTAACTGTCATAGTACTTGCAGTGTATCCTGATGCAGTTTGGAATTACTGTGTGATGGTCTGGATAGATATATGCCTATTACACATTACGACCATCTTCAACTATCGTTGGTCTCTGTCAGTCAATAGACGAGGTCGGCCTGTACGATTATGTGCTGTACGTGTTCCTGCACGTTTCCACTTCACTAAACAGTTTACCTAGGTATGTTTAGGAGTGTGGAAATCTCGCGTACAGACGTATGAAACAGATGACACTCAATAGCCTGATCAAGTTCGAAGTCCGTGAGTTCTGCGGAGCGCCTCATTCTGCTCTCTCACTATGTCTAATGACTACTGAGGTAGCTGATATGGAGTACCTGGCAGTAGGTGGTAGCACAATTTACCTAATATAAAAACGTATGTATTTCGAGATTTCCGGATACTTTTGATCACATAGTGTAGCAAGGAAAACATTAGTTCGAACAGTACTTGAATATTTTTCGTCACAATAGGATTTGTGCGAGACAGGACTGATAGAGGATATAGGGGAGATCCAAAGAAGAGCAGCCAGTTTTGGTACAGGTTCATTCGGTAATAACGAAAGCCTCCCGGAGATGCTCAGCCAACCACAGTGACAGGCTCCGTAAGAGAGGCGTTCTCCATCACCGTGTCTACTGTTAAAGTTCCTAGAGCCCACGTTCCCGCAGGAGTCAACCAATTTACTGGTCGCTCCTATGTATATCTCTCAAAAAGACCACGGAGGAAATATTAGAGGAAATTTGAGCCCGGTTGTCAGGAATCGTTTTCCCGCGAACCACACGCGACTGGGACAGGAAATGGTTCAAATGGCTCTGAGCACTATGCGACTTAACTTCTGAGGTCATCAGTCGCGTAGAACTTAGAACTAATTAAACCTAACTAACCTAAGGACATCACACACATCCATGCCCGAGGCAGGATTCGAACCTGCGACCGTAGCGGTCACGTGGTTCCACACTGAAGCGCCTTTCACCGCACGGCCACACCGGCCGGCTGGGACAGGAAAGTGCCCTCCGTCACGCACCGCAAGATGGCTTTCCGAGTGCCGGCCGGAGTGGCCGTGCGGTTCTAGGCGCTACAGTCTGGAACCGAGCGAGCGCTACGGTCGCAGGTTCGAATCCTGGCTCGGGCATGGATGTGTGTGATGTCCTTAGGTTAGTTAGGTTTAATTAGTTCTAAGTTCTAGGCGACTGATGACCTCAGAAGTTAAGTCGCATAGTGCTCAGAGCCATTTGAACCATTTGAGCTTTCGGAGTATAGATGTAGGTGTAGATGAAGATGTAGAAGCGCGGCCAAATGGCTAGTGTCTATTGTAGAAAGCTATCTGAATCACACTGAGGAAGCAGACCCTCTCCTATGAATTTCAGTGTTCTAGAAATTAAGTGTTGCTCATGCACAACCATACCTTGAAGACTCTAACACTAGCCACATACCAACGATCAGTTTCTTTCCAAGTGGACACAGTCATAGCTGATGCATTAGTTAACTAACGCATTATAAATTAGCTGTTATTACGAAATTAAGGTTCTATACCAATTTTTCCGTTGGGTAAACTCGGTCAGTTTTCTAAACTCCTCTCAGAAGGTAACATTTACTGCAAGTTTAGGCCCTATTTGGCAAATTTACTACCACAATAGAGTTATACGTGAATGCCTTGTAACAGAAATAAACCTTGTCGTCACTAGGTTAAACTGCATGCCGATATAACAAGCAGAGCAGTAGTGTTATACGTGGCAACCGTGACATGACTATTTGTTCTGTTGGGGTGTAGGTCTTATACACCGTTTTCACTTTCTCTTCGTATTTCTTTCAGCACACCTTTAATGTCTTCCTCACTGCCTTTTCTAAGGCTTGTATAATCCGCATGTCGTAAGTCGGCCTCCATATCTGCTGATTCTTCCTGTATCTCTGCTGTTGCTTCTTCGTTTTTGAACAGATTTCTGAATAGTTGCATAAATTGCTCTGGTAAGCCTATAATGCCTGGTACTTCGCACATTTTTGAGTGACATACAGTTAAATACTTTTTTTAAGTCTATTGTGCAGATAAATAATTCTTTTCCGATATTCTCTGGCTTCTTTCGTGGTTCATCTTAAGATTATTATTTCGATCCTTGGTGATCAGGCCGTTCTGAAATCGGCTTGTTCCCTCAGTAGCTCTCTGTCGATGTATGATGTTAGTTGATCCTAGACGATTTTAAGGAAAATCTTGCTAGCATATGGTATCAGAGAAATTCTTATCTAATTTTCATAACGTTTGGGTTTCTTATCTTCAGGAGTGATATGTAAATGGTATTTTAAATCTATGTAGGCCAGATGCAGATAGAAAAAATTATAGCACCCCGCTATTATTAATTCAATCACTCCCTTTCTTGCATTTTTAATAGCTCGATTGCAAGGTCGTCAAACCCTGGCGCTCTTCTTCTACCACTATCTTTTTTGGCACATCTAACCTCCTCTTCTGTAACTGCTCACGCTGTCTCCATTGTCTTTCATCTCTCCTTTGTCTTTATATAGGTTTTACACATACTGTCCCATTGTTGTTACCTTTTACTACGCCTTTTACTACTTTGGCTAGACCATTGATTTCTTTCAATATGTTCCTTTTTCTCCCACCTTTGTTATGTCGTTCTGTTATCTTACACTTCTGTATGATGTATTTCTCTTTGTCGTTTATAGCTTGTTTTCTCAATTCACCATTTAGTCTTCTGGTGCTACTGAGATTTCCTTCCGCTCTCATACATCTTCCATCTGGCAGTTTCAGTGACTTATCTGAGAGCCATGATGACCTGATTCGCTTTTAGAATGTAGGAATGGTTGTCCCTGCTCCTGTTTTAATTGTTATTTTAAATTATTCCCGCAGTCAGGCAATTTGAACGTATTTGTTGTTTCTATAGTGTAATTTTCTGGAATATTTTCAGTATCACACCTCAGTGGTCTGCATGCTGTTATAAGATTCTTCAAATTTATCGGCGCTTTGGCTGCTAAGAATTCGCGGTCTGATTTTCCTACTGTACGAAACTTTCCCGCATCATTTGCCCTAATATGTAGTCGACTTGATTCCGGCATAGTCCGTTTAGAGATATTCAAGCGTGTAGCCGATGTTTCTGCTGTTTTAAAAATATATTGGCAATCTACAGGGAATTTTCTATACTGAACTCTGATAGCATTTCTCTTGTGGACATCCACTGGCCTAAACTAAATTTTCATGTAGTTTGTGGTTTAGGTGCCTCTCCAGATTTAGCATTCTTATCTCCCATAGCAACTGTCATATATTTCCTTGGCGCTATGTCCAGAACTTTCTGCGCATCACTATAGAAACTATAAATATTAGTAGTTAGGAAATATTTTTCAGAGGATGATGCAGCACATGCATTGTTACATTTAGATCTGGAAGAAAAATCGATTGAAATAAAGCTTATAAACAAACCCTTCAGCATCTTGTATTGACGTTTAGCTCTCATAGAACTGCAAGAAATCTTAGGCGTGGTAAATTACTGGGCTAAATGTGTTCTGCAAGAGACTGAAATTAACCAGCAAATCAACAAATTTCGCCGCAAAAGTGTACCATATGTGTAGTCAGGTGATCGTTAACATGCATTTCAGAAGCTAAAACATCAGTTCTGGCCATTTTACACCTGAAATTCTTTGCAGTATGGTCCCTAGAAACCAATAGCCTCTGCATCAAAGCCCTTCACAGGTACTCAGTAGAATTATTCACAGATCAAACAAAGGGTTCTGATGATTATTTTTACTGTTTAAATTAAACTAAAAACCGCATTATTTCGGGCTTACTTGAGTGTCCTTTAGAGGACTGTTCGGAGATTACAATATTGGGCACTATTTTTAAGTTAATTTTAGTATAACATGCAGTAATATTCCACTGGAAATCACGTTACTGCATCTTGAACAGAAACCACTCCAGTCTGCCTCAAACATCCGTTTTCGCCCTGTCACTTTAGTATGGGTATGGACTGTTAGGAAGGTCTCTCCTTGGACGTCTAACATCATGTGAACCGCCACGCAGCTGGCAGAGGCATATAGTGGCCACCAATGATGATGCCTATTGAAGACATCAAAATCAGCTTAGGCCATGATAGTCACATGTGCCACTGTCCCCACCATATGAGCAAGATCACCCACTACTACTACAGGACTAGTGTCACTGCCTAGGACGTTACCTAGGCATGTGACATGGGCTCCATCTGGCTAAGAATTACAATCTGGTTTTACCCTACCCCAGCCTGGATTGTTGAAAGGCGTGGATTGCTTTAATACAGGTTCATTCACCTCTACAAGTATCACAAGTTAGAGTAAACAAGTAATGGCTGTATTTGCATTTGTATGTATCTGGGAGGGGGGGGGGGGTGCGCTCTGGGAGTGCAAGCAAGGATGTTGCGACAAACACTACCAGCGAAGTGGTCTTTCGCCAGCTACGCCCGCACCTAATATCCAGGTGATGTCTTCCAAAAAGGATGCTAAACACAAATGCTGCAAACGGAGAAGCTGTCACGCGAGGGAAGGGTTTGGTATACGGCAGAGATATCGATTGGAAACGTGGAGATGCCTATGCTACTAAGGGCCGATCTTTACCCATGGGGCAGTGCTAAGTGGATCATTAGCCAGCCGCCAGTAACGTGAAGCTCGGCGGGTCACCCTTGCGTAGTCACTCCTCTCCTACATCGTTTCCTCGGACGGAATGTGGCCTGCGAGCGAATAAGAAACTGTTTGGCGAAATACTCTGCTGAGAACTAATTTCTACTTTCTGTTTATTATTACTGAGTTCAATAAACATTAGTCTAGTGCCGACAAAACAGTAAAGCTGTATTCGTAGTGCTGGGAAAAACGGTGACCATTAATAGACATTTGTATGTAGAGAAGTGGTTTGGAAGACGAGAGGGTTCGATACAGCAGGAAAGACACAGTGAAAGGGATCCTTTATACGAGAGTATTTGGGCAGTGAAAGAAGGAAGCAAACGATTCCTGTTTAAAGTTCCGCCAATAACCAGATCATTACAGATGGACCACAAATTATGATCGAGGGTGGATGGACAAGTATTTTAGCTACCTGCTTTTCAAAGGAAGCTTCTCGGCGTTTGACTTAAGCATTTTCAGGAAATCATGCAACATCCTATATCTAAATAGTTAGATGTTAAATCTGCCACAGCGTCCTCCAGAACTGCGTCCAGTATCTTATTGTTGTCATAGTAAATGAAGCAGGTAGTCCGACTAATTTATGGAGGCTTTATGGCTCTTTGGATTGAGTGAATGTTTTGAAGGATAGCGCTCATGATGCAGATGATATCATTAGATGTAAACGTAGAACGAAAGAGTTATTAGACTGTATTTGGGGTGTCAAAAGTATGTCGGAAATGGAATTTTCTGCTTTAGTAGGTGAGATATGGCATTCTATTTTCCGGAGTGTGTTAGGCAGGAAAGATTGTATGTATTGAAAACGGATGTGAAGGTCAGATCATGGCAGTACTTTGGGAAATGGTTTCTTAGCTATGAGAAGGAAGATATATGAGTTTCGAAAGTCGTACATTAAACTGTCATAGAAATTGAGGCAAATTTGGCAACTATAGAACGGGTACTGTAATCTAGTAAATCCAACTTCATAAAGGTCAAGATATATGAGGTTTCCTCGTTAGAGTAAGTGACTTGTGATGGAAAGTCAATGAAGTATGCAAATCAGATATGTCGCTTTCGAGTTGTTTATGATATGCAGAGCTTTGAATATATGCAAATCAAAGTGGTGAGGGGGGGGGGGTCGGTGGGTGGAGTGCACAGGGGTGAGAGCAAGGCATTTTGTGTTATTTGGACAGGGTATTCTTGGTCGTGGACTGATGTAGGCGTTCCGTCCAAGAGTAAGCAAAGCAGGGTGAGAGGAAGGCATTTTGGGTTATTTGGATAGGGTATTCTTGGTCGTCGACTGATGTAGGCGTTGCGTCCAAGGGTAAGTAAGCGTACTATATTCAGGGGCTTGGAATGAAAATCAGTATTTGAAGATTCATTAAGTACGGAATCTCTTCCTTGGATGTACACTACTGTCCATCACAATTGCAATAGCAGAAATGATAGCAAGTAACACAGTTTTACTTTTTGCGTATACACAGTGTGTTAGGAAGAATATACGGTACTATTCATAAGTTATTAGAGTATATACGGGGTAAAAAATTTAATACAATGAGCTACAACCTGTAGCAAAATGGCTCTGAGCACTATGGGACTCAACTGCTGTGGTTATCAGTCCCCTAGAACTTAGAACTACTTAAACCTAACTAACCTAAGGACAGCACACACATCCATGCCCGAGGCAGGATTCGAACCTGCGACCGTAGCAGTCTCTCCTGTAGCAGGAACAGTGGTTCCAGACAAGCTGGACATCGAGTCTGACGCAATTTAAACAACAAATACGGGTTCAAAATTCACTGTTTCTTCAGTTGTATGCCAGAGCACACCAGTCACATTGGCTGGCGACAGATAATGTGCCACTATCTCGGAAATCCATGGCCAGATGATTTCAATGAATGAAAGATCAGGAGAACATTCCGGCCAGTGCTATAATCGAATTCTCTCCATTGTGAGGCAGATCAGCACATGGAAAAGGACGAACTGCCTTGCCTTTTTGAAAGGTAACGTCACAGAGACCTGGAAGGTAGGGCGCTACCACCGGCCTTAACTTGACAGAATTGTAACATCTGCTGTCCTATATACCGGCTAAGCGAACTAGAGGTAATCGTGTTGTGTACCAAATGGTACCGCATACTATTAAGCTAGGTACTGGACCGTATTTCGATGACGACTACAACGGTTGGCGATGTTAACTTTTGTCGAGGCCCCCATAAACGGATTTATTCATATCGATGCCGCCTGAAAATATGTTGTGGTGCACTCCTATGTCCACTGTTGTCACTGAAAGCACCAACGTCAGAGCAAGGGAAGTCGCAATAATGGTCGCCGTATGGATAGTCCATGATGCCTGAGACGCTGTCACACTGTCCGTGTGGACATTTGTTTTACTGAAAATAAGCTCATTTCTTCACTCAAGGTACATCATGTGGCTGTACGATCCTACACCCCTGAGCGAGCAACATATCTGTCGTCTCTGGTGCTAGTCGTGTTCGTGTAGAGCCATTGAGATCTGCCTTCATGCTGGGTTACCCTCCCCCTCTCCCCCCCTGAACCCATCGACTACGTATCTGCATGACAGCCGTGGGATTCCGACCGCGCGCGCTGTAATGTCCCGGACTGATAAACCAGTCTCGATAGGCTGCTGCTGCTATCGAATTTTGACGTTTCTACTTTTCGCATGAAGTATTACACAATACTCTCACAAAATGTCAACCTTGAAATGCTATCTCTGAATGAGAAAACCACTCCATAACTTTCTCTAGTGTGCTGAGGTAGGGGGCGTTATTTCTATCTACTTTGTGAGGTTGCACTGCAGTGCCAGTCATTTGCATGTCTAAACATGTACTAGACTTCATGACAGTTAGGCTGTTTTGCAAGTTGTCTTCATGGTGTTGTAATTTTAATAATCATCTAACTGTACTTAAGTAATTTAATAGAGACCCCATAACAGTTCTTGGCCGACTGCCGCGTCAGAGAATGATAGGAGTGAAAATATCCTCGAAACTCCTCCTGGAGCATTGAATGGGTCTAGCCATTGAAGTCCTTACATATCTAGGTTATCACTACTTTTGCTTTTTGATTATATATGAACTAATAGCCATAGCAGATAGAAAATTATCGCAAAGCGTAAAACTAAAGAGTTGGGTCAATGTAAATGGATATTTATATAGATTGTTCGAAACTGATATGTGTGTGTTTGATATGTTTTCATAGTAAAGGGAGTGAACTGTGCTTTATGCTGTTGTAACCACATAAACCGCCAATGCATTTAAAGAGGCTTTGTGTGAAGCATTATTAACGAGTGGTACGACAATGTGAAATTTTGACATTATGATCTACATTTCGAGTAAACTAGTGGTATAATAATACTAATGTTGCAATAATTATGACACAAGTGGGAAATTTTATTTCTTAATAGTTTCAATACCGAAATTATTTTTGTACTTCCTACCTTATCTACTAATAACAACAATACGTTAGAAAAAATAAATATAGATGCTTGTTATTTGAAATTCTTAACAACCTTCGTACGTACTTGCTACTTTCATTCTATTGAAAAAAAAACTGTATATGTAGCACGGAATATAGTGACTGAATGTACGAAATAATTTAAAGACGTCAGAGGATATCCTACATGTGAGGACGAACCATCTGCTTCATTAAAAAGGTACTGAGCAGAAAATGAATCGCTTCCATCAGAATGCATACAGCTCTGTCTCTGCTACTTGTGAGGCCGTCTATCACAAAACAAAATATCATTTGCGGTAGTATCGTCTGAGGAATAGAATCCTCACAGCCAGTTTTAGTGTGGTAACTTCTGGCCAGCAACATCTTTTGTGAAACAGTACAGACTGTAACAATCGTTAAAGTGTACCGGTCATAGCGTCGAAGAGTGGTTCGTCTTGAAGAGAAGCCACGTTCATTAGGCACCATTGTGACTGAGGTAGCCTCTTCACTCTGTTTTGCAGTTTGCGCCTTCTCCCATTGAGATATTTTCGGACTGATACTGAATTCTGCTTCACTCAACCACTCCTTAATAATGTGAACAACAGTTTAAGAAAATCAAATAATGACATGCTATTTATCTTAATTCAATAACGGTAAACCGTAATCATAAGATTGTTTTGTCACATGTAACTATCGTTTGAAAACAGTGTTAAATTAATCTCTGCTGTTATACTCCTAAACGTCTTCCTAAGATTCTCAAAAATAGATGAGCAGAGCCACGTCAAGGAACAGAAATACCGTTTAAGAAGGCACTTGAATGAGAAACGGAATAGAAAAGAAATAGATGTATATGATCTTGATAAGTATTCTAGTTGCGTATATGACAAAAATTGTTTTGCAGTTCATTGGTCGGGTGCTAAAAAAATTTAGTCGAGCTATAAAGGAGTCTGCTTACAAAACAATTGTGTGTCCCGTCACAGAACATTGTTATAATGTGTGGGATCATACCAAATAGACTCATAAGGGCTGTTAGAAGTATACGGCCAACGGCCTTGCCGCAGTGGTAACACGGGTTCCGATCACCGAAGTCATGCGCTGTCGGGCTGGGCTAGCGCTTGGATGGATGAGCGTCCGATCTGCCGAGTGCTGTTGGCAAGCGGGGTGCACTCAGCCCTTGTGAGGCAAACTGAGGAGCTACTTGATTGAGAAGTACTAGCTCTGGTCTCGTGAACTGACATATGGCCGGGAGAGCGGTGTGCTGACCACATGCCCCTCCATATCCGCCTCCAGTGACGCCTATGGGCTGAAAATGACACGGCGGCCAGTCAGTACCGTTTGGCCTTCCGAGGACTGTTCGGATGGGGTTTAGTTTAGTTTTAGTTTTAGAAGCATACGAGGTGTTTCTAAAATAAATGTAAAGCGTGAGAGGGGTAGTGGAGTGGATAGTAACAAGCAACTTGCACATAGCAACACATGTCCTCATCCTTTATCATCCGGCGCTAGGCGTCATTTAACAGCGTCGGGTGCCTCCGGGAAGGTAGGCATACAGCCCGCCATCCGAGTCGACATGAACCATCGTGTTGGTACCACATGCGCTCTCACACGCTGAGTGGGACGTGTTCCAATAACCCTGGCAATGTTTCACTTTAGAAGATTAAGCAGCTATTGACCAATTAGACTATCGGATACCAAACCAGACCAAAAGTTGACGGCGAAGTGCCCTTGGTGACTACGAACAAAGGCGAACAAAGGCGGCGTGCGTATTTTTCAGTGTCCACATATGTTGATTATGACTGCTGAACGCATCTTCCTTTGTATAGTATGCCTCATCCATAAAAAGTATAAAATGTGGGAATTCAGGTAGAAAATCTTCTAGGTTACGAGTTTGAACTTTCTCAGGGCGGTAAGAGTGCAGATCAAATTCATCCCCACACGTGTGAGACCGTGGACTGGCTTACACCCATTTCTCGAGTAACATTCCTCAATCTCGCTGAGAGTGCGTTTTGCTGCAGTGCTGTTGCCTCCTCCTCAAACTCTGGTATTCGCACATTCATTGTTGAACGTGTCCGCCCAGCCTTCGCATCAGAATCACAAAATGAATATGTCGGGCTTAGATTTATGCTTTAAATTCACATACGTCAACGATGGACAACTCGCCTCAAGTATACCTGTCTTTCTCAGTGACCTTTTGTTGGTGGTGAACGGCAGTGGATCTGGCACTCGACGATTCCGAAACTGCTGAAACATGCAACCGTCGAGCAGCGAGAGCATTTCCATCCACCACCCCGTAAGGGCAGTGCGTATCTGCCCTTTACTCCCAAGACAAAACTCTCCGATTCCCGTCCGCTTGGCGTAATACCAAACACTAGAGGGTCCACGTTTGTTGACACTCTGACACAAGCTGGACCAGACTCTGCATGGTGCAAAGATGCCGCCCTCTTTGTAACATCGTATCAAACAGGCACTTGCACTGCCAAGCGCAACCTGTTTGCGTCGCAGAAAATGCCGGGAGAATCTTCGTGATGTTGTCTCGCCTGGAGTACCTGCTACCATTTCAACTTTGATAACGGCCTTTATGCCTAACTTCCCAGAGGCTTGTGACGCTGTTAAATATCGAGGATTTGAACATAAGTTGCTACGTGGAAGTTGTTTGTTATGATCCACTCTACATGTCCTCAGTCTGTATAGATGAGGATGGTGCAAATGGCGACAGGTTGGTGAGGCTCACGCGTTCTTATATTTCTAATCGTAATTTGTGATAATTAACGATTGGACAGTACATGCATGATCAGCTAGAGTCATAACAACATCGCAGAAACTTGCATAGTATAGTCAGAACTAGAATACTTATAAAGAACGTAATCTATTTTCTTTCTGTTCAGAGAGACTGTTGAAGAAAACTGAACTGACTTGCGCATTACTGATGGTTCATATGGCTCTGAGCACTATGGGACTTAACTGCTAAGGTCATCAGTCCCCTAGAACTTAGAACTACTTAAACCTAACCAACCTAAGGCCATCACACACATCCATGCCCGAGGCAGGATTCGAACCTGCGACCGTAGCGGTCGCGCGGTTCCAGACTGTAGCGCCTAGAACAGCTCGGCCACTCTGACCGGCCGTTATTGATGACTTCAGCAATCCTGCGAAAGCCTACATTCAAAATTTTGAAGAAACAGTATTAATTAATTGAATTTAGCAATATATTACACTATCTTATTTAAAGCTGCCAAGGAGACCATGAGGAAAAGATTAGACTATTTACAGCGCGCACAGACATAACTGAAGAAGACATTTTTCCACTCTCCTGACACGAATGGAACGACAAGAAAATCTAATAAGTGTGCAACGGGTAGTATAGTCTACTATGCACTTCATCGCGGCTTTCAGAATATGGATATTGATGTAAAAGTGGCAACCGAACTTTTCGATAGATTCAAATACTTCGAATAGGGATCTGTGGGAAAGGGACGTACATTTGAAACGCGAACAAAATTTTAATGTGCATTTCACTGCATTTTTGTTGTAGATTAAACGTCATCTCCAGATAACGTGTTCGAATGTACCATAGTCTTCTACTAAAAAGATGCAACTATTCACGAAAACGTACTGAACGTTTTTGTTATAACTGCTTTCAGAATTTATTGTAATGTACTAATTACTTCCATCGTAATGTTACCCATAAAAAGTGGTTTTGTAAAATAAAATGGAGCATTTACTGCCTTTGACAGTTGTAATGTGACATCGAAAGTTCACATCATTCGCGAAAGAATTCACTTACTACCTTGATCTTAACAAGTAACAGTCTTATTAATTTAGATGTCACATTCATGTCTTAGGAAGAACCACCTGTTAATAATTCGGAAAACATTATTTGCACTGTACGATTTCTTAGAAAACTTATTACTTTCATCAACAAAGTACTAGAGTCTTCTTTGGTATTCAGCAGCAAGTACATTGAAACGGTACATACGTTTCGCACTGAACGTTAGACGTTAATCTTCACGGATATTGTCAGTCTGGAACCGCGCGACAGCTACGGTCGCAGGTTCGAATCCTGCCTCGGGCATGGATGTGTGTGATGTCCTTAGGTTAGTTAGGTTTAAGTAGTTCTAAGTTCTCGGGGACTGATGACCTGAGATGTTAAGTCCCATAGTGCTCAGAGCTATTTGAACCATTGTTTCACGGATATTGACGAAGTGCGATGGAGTAGTAAATGTAATACAATACAATTATATTGGCAGAATATGAAGAAGCCATTGAATAAACCAAAAACCGAATGTCGTGAAACGCATATACGGTAACAAGTAGCATCTCATTTGTAAGTAAACGAATTCTCAGATGGAGAAAAACGTGGAAGGAAAAAGTTACAGCCACCAATCATTATTTGGCTGCAAAATTCTCTTCTATAATGAGAATTTTAATGTGAAACAGCTATTGTGTACGGTTGTTAATCACATAAACAATAAGCATTGCATCTACATCTTTCAAACAGTCCTTTGTAAAGAAAACAAAACAGGAATATTTCCGAATTAGATTTTAAGCTTACCCAAATCTATGATGATCTTTCAGCCCAAAATACGAAATAATTCCGTTAACAGAACTGTAGAGTAATTCTTTCCAACGTTTAGAATAAAAGATCAAGTTTGTAATGTACTGTATGGAACTGGGAACCTAGAAACGACGGAGAGGCTGCGTCCCCGCAGTAGCCCGCAGTGGTACACAACCCCACAACAGACTACAGCAGTCCACTCACCCCACTACCGCCCCACACCGAACCCAGGGTTATTGTGCGGTTCGGCCTCCCAGTGGACCCCCCTCCGAGAACATCTCACACCAGATGAGTGTAACCCCAATGTTTGCGTGGTAGAGTAATTACGGTGCTCGTGTACGTCGAGAAAATGTTTGCGCAGCAATAGCCGACATAGTGTAAGTGAGGCGGAATAAGAGGAACCAGCCCGCATTCGCCGAGGCAGATGGAAAACCGCCTTAAAAACCATCCACAAGCTGTCTGGAACACCGGACCTCGACACTAATCCGCCGGGCGGATTCGTGCCTGGGACCGGCACCCCTGCCTGCCCGGAAAGCAGTGCGTTAGACCGCACGGCTAACCGGGCGGGCAGAGATCAAATTGGTCGACGAAATGAATGGATATTAAGATGTAGACTACACTGACTTCGATGTAACACTAAGCCTCAAAAGTTCGCGTATTTCCAGAAATATTTAAAGAAGCTGGTCTACTAGAATGTGGCACGAAATATTTTGAATAGATGAAATATTCTCAAAAACTGCCACTTCTTTTAAGTTAATACTGCTTACAATGTACGAAAAAAACTTTACTTGTATTATTAGTTATAACGAAACAATAAAAATAGAAGCTATCGTTGTGGCCAAAAAACGATGAAACTAAATAAAACTTGTAGAATCTGGATCCCATAGAGCGTTCAAAATTGTAGAACTTCCAAGTTTGTATCTGAAACTTTTTCTAACACACATCCAGTATGTATTCATTTAACAAAAAAATAACGGAAAGTAAACTGCTACATTTGCGAGCCTCATATTCTCACACTACAATGTAAAACCATTTCAGACATAGACATACCATCAGTGTAAGACTATTAACATATACGCGGATCGCTGGTTAAAATAAGAGGAAAAAACTGAATTTCTTACGAATCCTCAGACACACCTGTTAAAGAACGACTGAATTGCCTAACATACTTTTCATAGATGGAAAGAGAAATGACAGTGAATGCGACAGTCGGGTTAATCTCCTTCCTCGTTTTATTCCATATTAAAAGTAGCCGATTCGATATGCGGTGTGCATATCAAGGTTATCGGAGCTATGTTGTTAGTACTCTCGGCACAGACTAAAGTGGCGCACAGCAGAACATTAGACGCACTTTGATTCCCACTATCAACTGCTATCAAGGGTTGGTTGAAGCAATTTGCAAGCCACAAGCTAAATGTCAAATCACAATTAGACATGTAAGTTACCAAACCTACTTCTTCCGGGACGGTGAATGGTTTAACAGCTTAATTAGGACACATGAACAAAAGATAAACCTGAGTACTTTAATAAAAGCCAGGGTACAATTAGAAGTGTTTTGTTAGAAATAGCGTACCTGATCTCTAATGTGCAGAATAATGGAAGCCCCAAAAATGAAACGATATTTCAGGAGGTTACTGATTTCTTTCAGTGGAAAGGAGATATCTGAATTTCTGAATTTTTGTGCTATGAAGGAAATGGCAGATCATCATTGGACTAATACGAACTCAATCAAATATTTGTGGCAGGTGACGGAAGTCCTAAAGAACCTACTTATAATTTATCTACGGCCAAATATCAGCTGTTTAAACGGTATAGTGTAGTGACTAGCTGGTTAAAAGAACTTCAGGTTTTCAATAATTTCGATAATTGTAGGGGTAACTGCCACACTTTAGTCGAATTTTCGCATTATCTAGCAGACAAAACATTTCATGGCCAATGCAACAAACTCAGCGAGATTGGCTGCCGGTGCATCCAATGTTCATGAAATTTTGCACCGTTTATCTTCAATACAAGTGGAAGATCACTGTCTACATAAGATTTCGTAATCAGACTTGAAATACACTCCTGGAAATGGAAAAAAGAACACATTGACACCGGTGTGTCAGACCCACCATACTTGCTCCGGACACTGCGAGAGGGCTGTACAAGCAATGATCACACGCACGGCACAGCGGACACACCAGGAACCGCGGTGTTGGCCGTCGAATGGCGCTAGCTGCGCAGCATTTGTGCACCGCCGCCGTCAGTGTCAGCCAGTTTGCCGTGGCATACGGAGCTCCATCGCAGTCTTTAACACTGGTAGCATGCCGCGACAGCGTGGACGTGAACCGTATGTGCAGTTGACGGACTTTGAGCGAGGGCGTATAGTGGGCATGCGGGAGGCCGGGTGGACGTACCGCCGAATTGCTCAACACGTGGGGCGTGAGGTCTCCACAGTACATCGATGTTGTCGCCAGTGGTCGGCGGAAGGTGCACGTGCCCGTCGACCTGGGACCGGATCGCAGCGACGCACGGATGCACGCCAAGACCGTAGGATCCTACGCAGGGCCGTAGGGGACCGCACCGCCACTTCCCAGCAAATTAGGGACACTGTTGCTCCTGGGGTATCGGCGAGGACCATTCGCAACCGTCTCCATGAAGCTGGGCTACGGTCCCGCACACCGTTAGGCCGTCTTCCGCTCACGCCCCAACATCGTGCAGCCCGCCTCCAGTGGTGTCGCGACAGGCGTGAATGGAGGGACGAATGGAGACGTGTCGTCTTCAGCGATGAGAGTCGCTTCTGCCTTGGTGCCAATGATGGTCGTATGCGTGTTTGGCGCCGTGCAGGTGAGCGCCACAATCAGGACTGCATACGACCGAGGCACACAGGGCCAACACCCGGCATCATGGTGTGGGGAGCGATCTCCTACACTGGCCGTACACCACTGGTGATCGTCGAGGGGACACTGAATAGTGCACGGTACATCCAAACCGTCATCGAACCCATCGTTCTACCATTCCTAGACCGGCAAGGGAACGTGCTGTTCCAACAGGACAATGCACGTCCGCATGTATCCCGTGCCACCCAACGTGCTCTAGAAGGTGTAAGTCAACTACCCTGGCCAGCAAGATCTCCGGATCTGTCCCCCATTGAGCATGTTTGGGACTGGATGAAGCGTCGTCTCACGCGGTCTGCACATCCAGCACGAACGCTGGTCCAACTGAGGCGCCAGGTGGAAATGGCATGGCAAGCCGTTCCACAGGACTACATCCAGCATCTCTACGATCGTCTCCATGGGAGAATAGCAGCCTGCATTGCTGCGAAAGGTGGATATACACTGTACTAGTGCCGACATTGTGCATGCTCTGTTGCCTGTGTCTATGTGCCTGTGGTTCTGTCAGTGTGATCATGTGATGTATCTGACCCCAAGAATGTGTCAATAAAGTTTCCCCTTCCTGGGACAATGAATTCACGGTGTTCTTATTTCAATTTCCAGGAGTGTATATATATTATGTAATATATGTCACTAAAAGTTCTTGACCGATTTACTTCAAATTTCTATAAGATCCCTAAAGCAACATTTTGGAGTAGGTGGGTAATATATTTTTATTATACACAGTATATGAGTACGTATATAACATATGTAAAGGAGAATGTTGTTACCAAACATCTCGAAAAGTACTTGACCGATTAACTTGTAGAGAATTAAGTGTATTGAAAAGATAAAAGCATGCATTTTATAGTTAGATTTCAGGCACATTATGCATTACAAATGTACTCCTTTAAGTTGTAATTTAGAAAGGAATCAAAGCATGAACTATGATTTAATTGTTATCACTAAACTATTGTTTTTAAATTGGTGTATATACCAGCAAAAGTCAGAACCGGAGGCCTAGAATCTGAATTTTATGAATGCCGCAGGTGAAGGCGTATTCATTCGTCGCATTCTATTGACACCCAGTGATTCAAATACGCCTTTCGATTTAAAGCGATTACAGTTCCCAATGCAGCTTGCATTCGCTATGAGTATCGAAAAGGCACAGGGTCAATCACTTTATGTGTGTGGGGGGGGGGGGGGGGGGGCATTAAACATCGCGGGCAACGACTGGCACTGTAGCTAATGGTGAATGAGCAGATACGGCAGAGAGAGTCAGCACGGAAGTGAACATTCGCATATCGCCAGATTCGCTTACTGTGGACTACAGAATGCATGCTTCCCAATGGACTAATATATTATAAGCAAATAAAAATCAAAATATGAAACCATGCAGTTTGCAATTTTTGCAAGCATTAAATTTTTAGGAACACCAATTTTAATTTAACGTTGCCATAGAGTTCCTCCAGCGATTAGAGGAATAGGGAATTGCACAGCTTCTGTATGAAGAGAAGTGTTTGTTAATTCTGTTGACCAACTTTAATGGTTATGACGTACTCGTCTGGTGACTCTGGATTCGCACACGGGAGGACAATGGTGAAGACTTACATCCAACCATCTAGAGTTAGGTTTCGTATGGTTCCCTAAATAATTTACGGAAAATTATATTTGTAAATGAAACGTCCCATTAACTTCACCAGTCTTTTCCAGTCAAAGCTTCCGTTCCATCTGAAATTACCTTACTGTCGGTAGAAAGTTAACCTCTAATCCTGCTTTCTTCCTTCCGTATGAGTAATAGAGAACTATGGAACACAATGGTGATTCCTCTGAAAATAAAGTATATCAGTAATCATCAATGTCGAGAAAGATTTTGCTGATTTATTGTATCTTGGTACTGTGCGACTGTGGTTTATGTCATCGCAATGAGAAACAAAGGAAGACTGCACGTTTAGAACATACCTCCCTGAAAATTCATTCCGGTGGCCATGATTGTCTTACTGTAGAAACGCTGGTGCATGGGCTCTGGCATGCTTCCCAAAAAAAGCCTCTTCGTCAATGGCTTGTAAGATACTGACGTTATATGATAATTTCATTTGCAATTGCATCAAGGATCATATGTTGGTGAGGTTTATTCCATTTGATTTGGAATAGCTACTGGATAGAAAGGAAGGAAACTTATAATATAGATTGCTACGAAGGGTAATCAATGCACTCCCTCTTATCGATCATCACATCTTGAAGCCAATATGGAAAATTAGAATTTTGTGGTGATGTTTGCTGCATCACATAGAGCAGCCTCCCTCTCAAGTGTTGCGATGCGTTTTTCAGAGCCGGCCGTGGTGGCCGAGCGGTTCTAGGCGCTACAGTCAGGAACCGTGAGACCGCTATGGTCGCAGGTTCGAATCCTGCCTCGGGCATGGATGTGTGTGATGTCCTTAGGTTAGTTAGGATTAAGTAGTTCTAAGTTCTAGGGGACTGATGACCTCAGAAGTTAAGTCCCTTAGTGCTCAGAGCCATTTGAACCATTTTGAACCTTATTCAGAAACCCTGAAAGTACCTATCATATACCTGCAGGAAGTAATTCGCAATATTGTGCACATAGTTTCACTAAACCTTTTACGATAAATTCCGGGATGGGTCGTTTGATTACAGCACGATCGATTTACTTCCACCTACATCTCCAATTAGAGCTTATGTTCCGCCTATTACGAACCATCCTTCAGCGAAACGTGAAAACATAATTTTCGTTGCTTTTACTTTTTCTCCTAAATCGAAGTAAGTGCATATTGCTATATACGAATAGAAGACAAGAACATGGAGGGCAGATATGTGTAGTAGAACCAATAAAGATTAATCGCAATATTCTGTTCAGTTTTGTACAAGTGGTGTTTTGTGAAAGGATTAGTTGACACTAGCGCTTTGACCACGTATAAATTAAGCCACTATACGGGTGAATGATCATAAAACGACTATTCCCTCACCACTACCTAATTATTTCAGTAAGTAAATATTTTGCTACAAGTGTTTAAGAATGAAACCATTTTCAAATAAAAGACACAAAAAATTCCTCGACATTACAACTGGTGTACATTACAACGTAAATTAATTTTAAAAATGTTCGTCCCCCGTAGCTGAGTGGTTAGTACGACAGAATGTCAATCCTAAGGGCCCGGGCTCGAGAGGCTTTGTCTGAGATTTTCTCCACTCAGGGACTGGGTGTTGTGTTGTCCTAATCATCATCATTTCATCCCCATAGACTCGCAAGTCGCCGAAGTGGCGTCAAATCGAAAGACTTACACCCGGCGAACGGTCTACCCGACGGGAGGCCCTAGTCACACGACATTTGTTTATCTATAAAAATGATCCACGTCTTGAAATTGACTAGACTCTCCTGTCAAAATCTTGGAAGAAAGGTTTGAAATCTACCATGTTGTTATTTATACATTATGCTGTAGCGCTCTATGAGTATTTTGATCATTCAAAGGGACGTGAACTGAACTGAAACAAAGGAGAATGTGCTATTAAAGTAATCTTATGAACAATTTAAATTAGCAATTGTATGTTCCGAAAGAACTCTTAGTGAGATATATGAGCTTAAAGAGAAATGCTAGAACATGTTACAATTTATTCAGGTTTTTTACATTTATCATGAAAACTGATTTTATCTACCGTAGTAAAATACTTATTGATAGATATAGTTGTCAAATTAATTATCTACTTTTTTATCATTAGCTATATAGTCATACCTATAAAGCGTCAGAAGAGGTTTTCTCTCGTAATACAGTTTGTATTATCGATTTACTTGAGATTAAGTTCTCTTTGGATCGTTTTATTGCCTACTTTGTATTTACCTAAAGACTTATTCGTACACCAGTCGTTCTCAACACATAACGTTGTTCATGATTTTGAAACTGTGTCCCAAATTAATAATTTTATATCAAGATAACGACATTTCTCTAGGTAAGTCGTGGAAGATATAAAAAGTCATATAGTCAAACGTAGCAATGGTGTGAATGACTATGTTAAGACTATGTTTAAACTACTGATAACCCAGTGAAAACTTCTTGATTGATGAATGTGACGAACTGGTCAATGATACATGTCAACTGTGTTAATATTTATTTATCAATGCCAGAAAGGCTTTTATATTTCCATCGTTTACAAAATATTTTTCTATTCACTTTAGTTCCCACGTATTTTTTGTCGCCTTTGTGGCAACTGATGCAATTCTCATTTTATTTTTGTAGGAAAAAGCTACGAATTCGACTTTTTTGGTGCTATTGTTTTATTTCTAAAAATATATGTGCCTCTATTTTCGCAGCGATTGCTCACCTCAAGTGATATCACGTAAAGGTTGGGTAGAATTGAGTGACTAATACATTTTACGACCTTTTTGCTTATCAACAGCACAGTAGCGATACACAATCAGTTTCTTTATTCGAAGTGCAACTTCGTTTAGGGACAGTTTCCCCGCAATAAGCGTAGTAAATGTAATGCGCCACATTGTGCTTTCCTTTATCTGACACCCCGTGGCCCTGTGGCTAATTAGCTTTTATAACCAACAGGACCTTCACATTTTCACATTAACTAACAAGGACACTGCGCCTTCTTATCATCACCGATTTTGTCCATATTTTCGGAACATGCAGGACCTGACCACAAATGAAAGTTAGATAAACGGGCTTATAAAAAAAAGAAAAGCCTGCCGTTTTTGAAGCGGTTTAGGCTACTCGTTGGCCATTTTTGTTAGCATAATTTCCAGTCAGCGGTTGGCGCAGTGGAAAAAGCATGGAACAGTAACCCTAGTACCAGGGACTCGAGTCGCTGTTCAGGAACTCTTCTTCCGAATTTTACGTTACTTACACGGCAGGTGAACCGAAATAATGTTAGGTATATTGTATTTACTAATATTTTCATTAAAGGCATGAAACGAAAAGTCAAAGGAAAATCTGGATTTGGAAATAAATTTCCAGGAAGGCATCTTAAGGTGTTAGTTATAACTTTGTATATACAAAATTAGATACTTGTATTATTTTGTAAGTGATGTTTATCAGATATTCACAAAAACAGGGGAACCAGTAATTTTCTCGGCATCTTGTGCATGTTATAAACGCCACATTTTTACTTTAAATGGTTATTCTAAAGTTTATGTAGAAAAACAAACCTGCTTTACATGACTAAAAGGTTCGCTCTCATTACACAGTTTGCCAGCAAACGATGCATGATGCATCATTTCGCCACACATTGGCGAGGATAGCTGTTGATGTACACACATCAAACAAAGTTTCGCATCACGCCGGTTCCCAGAACCCCTGAAGATAGACGTTGACTGTGAATATTGTATCACAGACACGGTCCCTCTCACTGTTCAGAGATGTCACTAAACCCGCCCAAAGATGTAAACAACCATGCACGAGCAGCGCCTCTTAGACGGAGGGGGTACGACAGCCGAACAGTTCCAGTCATTTCACCAGGAAGGAGGTACACTGCTGGTGTTGTCTGTACTTCAACCATGCCTAGACGGTCAATACCGCGGTTCGATCACGTCAGCATTGTTACTTTGTGCCAGGAAGGGCTCTCAACAAGGGAAGCGTCCAGGCGTCTCAGAGTAAACCAAAGCGGTGTTGTTCGGACATGGAGGAGATATAAAGAGACAAGAACTGTCGATGAAATGCCTCGCTCAGGCCACCCAAGGGCTACTACTGCAGTGGATGACCGCTATCTACGGATTATGGCTCGGCAGATCCCTGACAGTAACGTCACTATGTTGAATAATGCTTTTCGTGCAGCCACAGGACGTCGTGTTACGACTCAAACTGAGCGCAATAAGCTGGATGACTCGCAAGTAGCCGGCCGCTGTTGCCCAGCGTTTCTAGGCGCTTCAGTCCGGAACCGCGCTGCTGCTACGGTCGCAGGTTCGAATCCTGCCTCGGACTTGGATTTGTGTGATGTCCTTAGGTCAGTTAGGTTTAAGTAGTTCTAAGTCTAGGGGGCTGATGACCTCAGATGTTTAAGTCCCATAGTGCTTAGCCCCTTTTTGACGCGCAACTTCACTCCCGACGTCCATAGCGAGGTCCATTTTTGCAACCACGACACCATGCGGCGCGGTACAGATGGGCCCAACAACATGACGAATGGACCGCTCAGGATAGGCATCACATTCTCTTCACCGATGAGTGTCGTATATGTCTTCAACCAGAAAATCGTCGGAGACGTGTTTGGAGGAAACCGGTTAGGCTGAACGCCTTAGACACACTGTCCAACGAGTGCAGCAAGGTGGAGGTTCCCTGCTGTTTTGGGGTGCATTATGTGGAGTCGACGTATGCCGCTGGTGGTCATGGAAGGCGCCGTAACGGCTGTACGATAAGTGAATGCCATCCTCCGAACGATAATGCAAACATATCGGCAGCATATTGGCGAGGTATTCTTCTTCTTGGACGACAGTTCGTACTCCCATCGTGCACATCTTATCAATGACTTCCGTCAGGATAACAACATCGCTCGACAAGAGTGGCCAGCATGTTCTCGAGACATGAACCCTATCGAACATGCCTGGGACAGATTGAAAAGGGCTGTTTATTGACGTCGTGACCCACCAACCACTCTGAGGAATCTACGTCGAATCGTCGTTCGCTAGTGGGACACTCTGGACCAACAGTGCTTTGATGAACTTGTGGATAGTATGCCATGACGAATATAGGCGTGCATCAATGCAAGTGGACGTGCTACTGGGTATTAGAAGTACCAGTATGTACAGCAGTCTGGACCACAACCTTTGAAGGTCTCACTGCACGGTGTGGTTTTAACGAGCAATAAAAAGGGCGGAAATGATGTTTATGTCGATCTCTATTCCAGTTTTCTGCACAAGTTTCGGAACTCTCGGAACCGAGGTGATGCAAAACTTTGTTTAATGTGTGTACAATTATTATGATGCAGTCTTCCCAGTATGTGATTTCTTTTCCTCTATCAGTGAGATAAGAGCCGTTTTGATGTTTTATCAAATTCTTTGCCTCAGGATAAAAATAGACATCACAGTTTTGGAAACTGGAAATTTGTGGTAAGGTCTTATGGGACCAAACTGCAGAGGTCATCGCTCCTTAAGCTTACGCACTAAGTGTTCTAACTTAACCTAACTTTCACTGAGGACAACACATACACCCATGACCGAGGGAGGATTCAAATCTCCGACATGTGGTGCCTCCCGGATCGTGAAAAGACGCCTCTGACCGTGCGGCTGTCCCGCCCGGCATCACAGTTTTGAACTACCGGAACGTATTTGGGAGGG
Source organism: Schistocerca nitens (assembly GCF_023898315.1). NCBI lineage: Eukaryota > Metazoa > Arthropoda > Insecta > Orthoptera > Acrididae > Schistocerca > Schistocerca nitens. The sequence continues at coordinate 523,995,751 of NC_064616.1, read as the reverse complement.
ATCACTTTAATTCTGCACGACGGCAGTTCTTCTGCATCTCGAAATATTTAGTCGTATATTTGTAGATTTGTTTGTCTTCCGCACGAGTCAACTAACGGAAAATAACTTTTTTGTCCTGCACGTAGAGCTTCAGCCCATCAGCGAAAACGTTTTGTACAAAGCTTTTGTAAGTTTCCCAAATTTTGAGGAAGTAATGAACACGTTCGTATATTTTGCCTGGTACCCATCCAGTATTCTTCGAATCCTCGGTCCAAAACAGTTAGTACTCTCCTGTAGGCATACGTAGAGCGTTGGCATTGATTTTCTTGAAGTGGTTATAGCATATTACGCTTTATACGACTTACTTTATCCCAGTTCGGTTTATTTGCAGTTTAAGGGAAGTAAAAATTGAAAATAAAACAGTTTCTGCATAGGGGGTCCAATCCCACGACCCTCGGATAACCGCTGTTTATTCTTTCCGCTGCACCAACCGCAGCGCCGGCCCGAGTCGCCGAGCGGTTCTAGGCGCTTCAGTATGGAACCGCACTACCGCTACGGTCGAAGGTTCGAATCCTGCCTCAGGTATGGATGTTTGTGATGTCCTTACGTTAGTTAGGTTTAAGTAGTTCTAAGTTCTAGGGGACTGTTGACCTCCGCTGTTAAGTCCCATGGTGCTCAGAACCATTTGAACCAGCCAACCGCTGCTTAGAAACTGCACTAAAATGAATGACTGCTGCGGCACCCGAGCTGCGAAAAAAATTTAGTTACTTCTAGACGCTACGCCTTCTGGAACACCCCCTTCTGTTATTGTTATTTCTGCTCAGGCCCTACATATATCATTAATTTTGACGAAACGGTGATGACGAGCAGTCGCGGTCCCATAGTAAGTTATAAAGCCTGCAGATCGTCTCAGGAAGGTATCAGTTTGACAAAATAAAGACAATCTTAGAATTGCAACAATTTACCACAAATCGGAAAAATCTGATAAATTACTACCAATGAGTATAGTAAAAAAGGAGAAATATAGATGTCCTGTTGTATGTACGATAAAGTGTTCTATTAGTTACTGTACTTAATAGTATCAAAATTAGTATTACTTTCCTGTTGCACCTAATATGATCGTATTCAGTATTTAGAAGCTCCAGTCAGTGTGACTCAGTCTTTGTTGTTTTATAATAATAAGAATAATGTCTTTCTGTTCGATCACATCCAGGATATGCTGCTACCAACGTCTTCAGATCAGTGGTTGACGGAATTCACTTTGTAAAATTAATTCACTGATTTCCTCTGTCGGTAGTGAACGGTGAGGATTCCATTTTCGCATTGCAGCCTTCCTTTGTTATTCTGTAAATAAAACTTTTCAATAATCGACTGAAGTTATCGTCAGTTCATAAATTATGTGTTCACTATCTGGTCTTGCAATATACACTCCTGGAAATGGAAAAAAGAACACATTGACACCGGTGTGTCAGACCCACCATACTTGCTCCGGACACTGCGAGAGGGCTGTACAAGCAATGATCACACGCACGGCACAGCGGGCACACCAGGAACCGCGGTGTTGGCCGTCGAATGGCGCTAGCTGCGCAGCATTTGTGCACCGCCGCCGTCAGTGTCAGCCAGTTTGCCGTGGCATACGGAGCTCCATCGCAGTCTTTAACACTGGTAGCATGCCGCGACAGCGTGGACGTGAACCGTATGTGCAGTTGACGGACTTTGAGCGAGGGCGTATAGTGGGCATGCGGGAGGCCGGGTGGACGTACCGCCGAATTGCTCAACACGTGGGGCGTGAGGTCTCCACAGTACATCGATGTTGTCGCCAGTGGTCGGCGGAAGGTGCACGTGCCCGTCGACCTGGGACCGGATCGCAGCGACGCACGGATGCACGCCAAGACCGTAGGATCCTACGCAGTGCCGTAGGGGACCGCACCGCCACTTCCCAGCAAATTAGGGACACTGTTGCTCCTGGGGTATCGGCGAGGACCATTCGCAACCGTCTCCATGAAGCTGGGCTACGGTCCCGCACACCGTTAGGCCGTCTTCCGCTCACGCCCCAACATCGTGCAGCCCGCCTCCAGTGGTGTCGCGACAGGCGTGAATGGAGGGACGAATGGAGACGTGTCGTCTTCAGCGATGAGAGTCGCTTCTGCCTTGGTGCCAATGATGGTCGTATGCGTGTTTGGCGCCGCGCAGGTGAGCGCCACAATCAGGACTGCATACGACCGAGGCACACAGGGCCAACACCCGGCATCATGGTGTGGGGAGCGATCTCCTACACTGGCCGTACACCACTGGTGATCGTCGAGGGGACACTGAATAGTGCACGGTACATCCAAACCGTCATCGAACCCATCGTTCTACCATTCCTAGACCGGCAAGGGAACTTGCTGTTCCAACAGGACAATGCACGTCCGCATGTATCCCGTGCCACCTAACGTGCTCTAGAAGGTGTAAGTCAACTACCCTGGCCAGCAAGATCTCCGGATCTGTCCCCCATTGAGCATGTTTGGGACTGGATGAAGCGTCGTCTCACGCGGTCTGCACGTCCAGCACGAACGCTGGTCCAACTGAGGCGCCAGGTGAAAATGGCATGGCAAGCCGTTCCACAGGACTACATCCAGCATCTCTACGATCGTCTCCATGGGAGAATAGCAGCCTGCATCGCTGCGAAAGGTGGATATACACTGTACTAGTGCCGACATTGTGCATGCTCTGTTGCCTGTGTCTATGTGCCTGTGGTTCTGTCAGTGTGATCATGTGATGTATCTGACCCCAGGAATGTGTCAATAAAGTTTCCCCTTCCTGGGACAATGAATTCACGGTGTTCTAATTTCAATTTCCAGGAGTGTATATTTTCCTCTCTTGTCGGTTTTTGGTAAAAGCTGTTACTTTATCTCAGAAGTTTAAAATGAGTTGTAACACATTATTTTTTATGGATTTCTTTTCTTTATGTTCTCTACAAAACTGGCGTCTGTGCTGTCACTTCTTATTGATCCGAAATACTCAGACTTCTTAATCTTAAAGTTCTGCTCCTTTGGCAGTACACCAACTGTCATTAATGGCAAGCTAACCGGTACGTACCAGCTTTGCTAATATATCTTTGGATAGGTTGTCAGTCTTCAGACTTTATTTTATTACTTGTGCGATAAGAAACCACAATTTCTCGCTTTTTTCAATATTTTCCCAAACCTGTTACCATTTTTATTATTAAAGAAGTTGTTCTGTAGTGTCCTCTGTATTTGTAGTTATGTCGGTTCTCCTTCCTCGTTATTGTAATTACTAAGTTGTTCATGATTTGCATTTATTTCTTTAGCCTTTTTTGGTTGTTTAAGTGGATCTTTTTTTGTTTCTGTTCATTTTACCTGCCATATTAATTAACTTTGTTTAGTTATTGTGTTTAAGTAATTTTGCTTAGAAGGGTTTGCTTTAGGTTATCTTACATGGATCTAAACTCCAAAATTAAATCCCTGTGTGGTGATGCCTAGAGAATTTCGTTGACTTGTCTCACTAATGAAGCGAAATTTCTTATCTTTTGTGTTTACTTTATTATTCAGACTTACGTTTCATCTGCTAACCAAATCACCTTAGTAATGATACAAATGTAATACAATCGATTAGTTGCGGATATACGGTGTCATACATGATTCTGTTTCCTCATTTCTGCTTTCATAATGTTTATTTTTTAATTGTATTTGCGCATGTAGTTCAAATGGTTGAAATGGCTCTGAGCACTATGGGACTTAACATCTGTGGTCATCAGTCCCCTAGAACTTAGAACTGTTTAAACCTAACTAACCTAAGGGCATCACACACATCCATGCCCGAGGCAGGATTCAAACCTGCGACCGTAGCGGTCACGCGGTTCCAGACTGTAGCGCCTAGAACCGCACGGCCTTTGCGCATGTGATACGGAAATATACGAGAGTGGTCATCTGGAGTACATTTCAGATAGCTTGTGTCATGTAAGTTTCCGTCTCCGTATCTGAGCGGTCAGCGCGTTTAACTCCCATGCAGAAGCCCTGAGTTTAATTTCCGGTACTGTCAAGGGTTTTTCCTTTGTTGGAGAACTCTGGAGGGGTCCACTCAGTAAGGTCAAGCCAATATAGGAGATAACTGTATTAGAAGTAGCGGCTACCAAGACTGTAAAGCTAACAGCGTTCGGGAGAGCGGTGTGCCGACCCCATGCGCCTCCAAACCTCATCCGAATCGACGCCAGTGGTTAGGAGATGACATGGAGGCCTGTCAGCATCGCGTGGTCGTCTGGTCCTGATCGCAGAGTTCAGTTTTTTTATTCAATGTAACATGGCGTTGTTTAAGAAAGTGAACAGTTTATTTATAATGTCTGTGTATGGACCATGGTGTGTATTCCAGAATGCAATTTTCGCTCTGCAGTGGAGTGTGCGCTCTTTTGAAACTTTCTGGCAGACGAAAACTGTATGCCGGACCGAGATTCGAACTCGGGACCTTTGCCTTTCGCGGGCAAGTGCTCTACCACTGAGCTACCAAAGCTCGACTCACGATCCGTCCTCAAAGCTTTAATTCCACCAGTACCCCGTCTCCTACCTTCCAAGCTTCACTGAAGCCTGTTGTTGCTACGCTGACCACGGTTAATCAATCACAGTTCAGACAAAGACAGTCTTCCGAAAGTCACAACAGATCGCCACATTCAAAGAACAGACAGTAAACTGTTCATCTATCTGTAGATTTGCAATCAGTCTGTACCTTTTGAATTAGATGCAGGTGCTTCAGTCACCCTGTTTGATCAAAATACTACCGAGTAGAGTTGCGCTCAACCAAACCCACGGCTCGGTAGATTTGGTGAGTACATAAATGACGTAGTAAGTGGGAGGCTTTTGAGTAGTATTGGTTTATAGGGAAAGGAATATAAAGGAACGTGTGAGAGAGGATCTGGGAGGAGACGACTCCACCCTTTTCTTTGTAAGTTTGTCTTGGACATAAGTAGAACTGCACATCGTCCAACTTTAGTCCAGTGTATTCTTAAAATATAAATTGCATTTTATAAGTACAAAAATTAGCTTCTCGGTTAGTTTCTGCACTTTTATGTAACCAAAATAAGTGCTGTTGATGCAAATATAGTTTACATCCACAAACAAAAAAATGTATATGATTATTGTTACTTTGTCCTCAATAGAACATTCTTCATTATGATCAAAGGCAAGAATTTCCTGTTATAAATGTTTAGCAGTAACAGAAACATGTTTTATATAAGCTCTACAAAGTATGGAATAGATCTTTGATAAGTTGTCGTTTTGCTTTCCTTCTTAATTTTATATTTTTTGAGGAAATTGCGTTTTCTCGCGCTATATGATAAACCTATATTGTATCGTTTACGTTTACTGTAACATGCAACTGTTATAAGTTACAAATCAACAATTTTCGAATAAAACCTGAATTAAACAGTGACAGCTTCAATTTTCAAAAAAATAACATTCATTTTTTAGTAACAGACAAGAGCTTAACTATGTAGATAAAAAAATGTTTCGTAGTTTACACGGCCCTTTATATATAAACTCCCAGTTTCTAGATGGTTCACCGCTTCCATTTTCTAGGGGAATCTACAAAGGCACTAACTGCTTACTCAGACAAAGTGATCGAAATGAAGTCACCCCCGACTGGCACGCAACACATCTAACGTACAACTAACGCGGTTACGATCTTAACATACCAGAGCTACTATGAAAACTACGGTAGGCTCCGCTTACTTATGACAGTCTCTGATAGCCTAAACTCTGCTAATGAGCAATAGCGACACCCAACACAACGAACATCATGCCTGCAACGGCGAAAGTATCTCTGTTCTTGGGATGTACACTTTGCAAGCAAAGTATAGAAATACGATATCATCTGTGCTTTTCACAGTAGTTTTTCAGTCACGTTCTGATCTCAATACTTTTGTAATAGGTGCTTCTGATTTCTTTGCTTTAGGTATACAGAGTAACGTGCGTGCTATTGATAAACAACTTTCCCATGCCAGTATTCATCAGTTGTATGAACAATATGAGCATTTGTTCGAGGGCACAGTAGGGCACACGAAGAATTTTCACTCTCATATTACGCTCAAGGACAACACAAGACCTAAGTTTTACCTCACTCGTCCGGTACCACATCTCATGCGTGATGAAGCTGCTTCTGAAGTCAGCAGATCAGAACAAATCGGAGTTTTGAAGCCCTTTTCTGCAAGACAAAGGGCTTCTACCCTCGTGATCACAAGAAAAGCAAACGGGAAGTTCAGACTTCGTGCCTATTTTAAAGCCACAGTTAACTCTCAAACAGTGACTGATTCACACCCGCATCTACGAAGTGAAGAGCTAATGGATCGCCTGACAGATTGATGGTTCTTTGCAAAAAATAATTTGACCGATGCTTACATTCAGCTTTGCCTGGATGAGGAAATTAAAATAAATTGTGGTGGCTAATACGAATATCGCCTTGTATCAATACCAGCGCTTTCCCTTTGAAAGCGGTTCCGCTTCGGCGTTATTTCAACTTACGCCTGAACAACTGAAGTCGAAAGTTCCTACCTGTTCAAATTCTTTAAATGACATCGTTGTCTCCGGACAAACACCGGAGAAACATTTCAAAAATATGGAAACACTTTTTCAAGTTTCATCGAAGCAGGACTCAAGTGTAATTTACAGAAATGTTCGTTTTTCAATACTGAAATCGAATAACTGCGACATGTTAATGGCACTCAGGTGCTCGTCCATCGACCCAGGATTTAGAGGCCACAAAGAGACTACCTTTTCCTGCTAATGTACCAGAACTCCCAGCTGTTCTTGGCAAACTGACGTACTAATTAAATTCATTTCAAACGAAGTGAAAATACTGCTCCTTTGCATAATGTTTCTTTTCAATGCAATGGAAAGTGCGAAGAATCTTTACAGAAATCAAAACACGCATTGCTTAATCGCCCCTGTCTTAAGCAGTTAGATTCGGAAAAAACAGTAGTGCTTGCCGTTGACGCTTCACTAAATGCAACTGGGACAGTTTTACGTGGTCTAGTCACGTTATTGTGACCATCCGTCAGAAGCCTGAATGACCACATTTTCCGTAGTGGACATGCGGAAAGAAAGTCATTGAGGTTCTGGAATGTGCCGACAGGGATGTGGAGCCATGCCGACTCCAGTATTGTTGCCAGCTGCGCTACGTTTCTCTGTTGAGGATTCGTTGCGAACATCTATATCTACATCTACATCTACATTCATACTCCGCAAGCCACCCAACGGTGTGTGGCGGAGGGCACCTTACGTGCCACTGTCATTACCTCCCTTTCCTGTTCCAGTCGCGTATGGTTCGCGGGAAGAACGACTGTCTGAAAGCCTCCGTGCGCGCTCGAATCTCTCTAATTTTACATTCGTGATCTCCTCGGGAGGTATAAGTAGGGGGAAGCAATATACTCGATACCTCATCCAGAAACGCACCCTCTCGAAACCTGGCGAGCAAGCTACACCGCGATGCAGAGCGCCTCTCTTCCAGAGTCTGCCACTTGAGTTTATTAAACATCTCCGTAACGCTATCACGGTTACCAAATAACCCTGTGACGAAACGCGCCGCTCTTCTTTGGATCTTCTCTATCTCCTCCGTCAACCCGATCTGGTACGGATCCCACACTGACGAGCAATGCTCAAGTATAGGTCGAACGAGTGTTTTGTAAGCCACCTCCTTTGTTGATGGACTACATTTTCTAAGCACTCTCCCAATGAATCTCAACCTGGTACCCGCCTTACCAACAATTAATTTTATATGATCATTCCACTTCAAATCGTTCCGCACGCATACTCCCAGATATTTTACAGAAGTAACTGCTTCCAGTGTTTGTTCCGCTATCATATAATCATACAATAAAGGATCCTTCTTTCTATGTATTCGCAATACATTACATTTGTCTATGTTAAGGGACAGTTGCCACTCCCTGCACCAAGTGCCTATCCGCTGCAGATCTTCCTGCATTTCGCTACAATTTTCTAATGCTGCAACTTCTCTGTATACTACAGCATCATCCGCGAAAAGCCGCATGGAACTTCCGACACTATCTACTAGGTCATCCCGACTGCGGTAGTCTCACAGAGTCTCGACTTGGTTTAAATCAGGGGAGTATGGTAAACTCATCTTCATGTTCTTCAGTCCACACATGTGCACTGTGAGCTGTGTAACACGTCGCATTGTCCTACTGGTTGATCATCATGCTGAAGAAGAAATCAAACTGCATATACGTGTGGACATGAGCCCCGAGGATAGATGCATACTTATGATGATCCACTGTGCCTTCCAGAATGGTAAGATCATCCAGGGAATGCCACGAGAACGTTCCTCATTCCATAACACACCGTCCTCCGGTCTGGACCCTTCAGACAATTGCTGCAGGGTGTTTGATTTTAGACGTTTCACGCCGTGCAGGCCATCGACCACTTATCCGATGGCGCATCAAGCGTGATACTTCTGAAAAGGCCACCTGTCATCACTCGGTGGACACCCAGTTGCGGAACTGACGTTCAAATTCCAGCCTTCGTCGCCGATGAACAGCAGTCAGTATACGTGCCCGAGACGGACACTTGTAGTGGAGGCCAATATGCAGCAGCGTTCGCTGGACGGTCATTGAGTAGACACTGTTGGTAGCCCCTTTGTCCACCTGGGCAGTCAATTACTCGACAGTTGTGTGTCTATTCACCCGTACACATCTTCGCAGGCGTTGTTCACCTATGTCATCTATTTTTCCTAGTGTACCACTGTTGCCTCGGCAATGGTTTTGGACAGCGCGATTTTTCCATTCATGTTATACCTTAAACACAGTGACACAAGAACAATTATCAGTCCGCAGCTCGTGGTCGTGCGGTAGCGTTCTCGCTTCCCGCGCCCCGGTTCCCGGGTTCAATTCCCGGCGGGGTCAGGGATTTTCTCTGCCTCGTGATGACTGGGTGTTGTGTGATGTCCTTAGATTAGTTAGGTTTAAGTAGTTCTAAGTTCTAGGGGACTGATGACCATAGATGTTAAGTCCCATAGTGCTCAGAGCCATTTTAACCATTTTTTTGAACAATTATCAAACTTTGCCGTTTCGGAAATGCTAATACTTTTGGACTGAAAACCAATGAGCGTGCGCTTTTGGACGTCAGATAAATCGCTCTGTTCGCGCATTACGACGACGGCTGCACTGTTTTCCGCGTCCTATCGACACGTTTTATATAGCGTCCAGTGCTACTGCAGGCAACTGCCGTCCTTGCACTTTGACGTCGAACATACGCGGTAGTCATATTAATGTGACTGGACCATGTATCTCAAAACGTTGGTGACACGAAACGTCTCGTAGCTTTTGCGTCTAAGACGTTGAACAAGGCCCAGGCCAACTACAGTGAACTGTAAAAGGAAAATTTAGTCCTAATTTACGGAGTTACAAAGTTTCATCCTTCCTGCACGGTAGAAAGTTTTTTTCTTGTAACTTCCGGCCAAAGATGAACCTGATCGTACAGCACAAAAGTTGCACAGCTTTCGATACTTCTTTCCAGTTATCATTGTAATATTCTATATTGTCTTGCAAACGCAGACTATCTCTCTCGCATTCCTATGGGTGATGATCGGATTTCGGTGCATTGGAAGTTTCTTGTCTTCAAACTGATCATTCTGATTCGTAAGCTCTGCGAGCTTTTCACATTTATTCTCAGGGGATCACACAGGCTACCGAATAAGATCAATCACTACTACTGCTCAAGCATTACCTTCGGATGGGTTGGCCTCATAATCCGAAATCAGTCTCACACGCAGTAGTTTTCAAGTACTATGCATAAAGTAACAGTATTTCTCAACAGATTGATATAGTTTTATTGTATTGTCCTAATTAATAAATGCGAGTCTTGATTTTCACATGTTTGGAACAACATTTGTTGAAACTGTTACATAGAAAAGCTTTGGGAATCAAAGCGACTAGTACGACTGCACTGTACATGGGTCAGGCTCGGTAAAACAAACAGAATAGATGACCGCCCGTTGCCCTGCATGTGCGGATAACCAGGGAGATCCGCGCCAAATTTTTACATTTGGTCTCGGGCTGATGGTTTTTGGCAGTGTATTCACATTGATTTTGCTGGTCTTTTCTGGAACACAAGATGGCTGATTATCATCGATGCATATATAAAAAATCCTTTTTTGTCATTTCAGTGCATTCAGATACTAGCGCTAGCGCTACCAAAGCATTGGCTTCTGTCTTTTGCTTAGAAGGTTTGCCACAAACAATTTTCTTCATCGGAATTTCAACAGTTTTGTCAACAAAATTGAATTCAACATCTCCGAACGGAACCATTCTCTTCTTAGTCAAACGGTGAAGCTGAACATTTCGTTCACACTTTTAAGACTCAATTGTCTAAATTCCATGTTTCGCATTCGAGGGAAAATGCTTTGTTGTTTTTCTAAGCAACTATCGCACTATGCCCGCTCGCGATGCTTCGCTTCCATGGCTGTCGTCACCACTCTCTGCTGCGTCTCTTTCCGCCTCGCCAGTCTGTTTCCGGTGCAAACTTCGCAACGAAGTTCCGCGTGAAGTACTAAGTTTTCTGTCGTGTCTATAACAAGTCTCACATCCAGGAATCCGTCGTTTCCACTCAGACGTCTGGCCGTGCTCATTATACAATTCACGGTGCATCTGGTACCGACGAACGAAACAAAACCAACTTTGTTTCCTTGGCTACAATAATCCTGCCGTGGATTTTGGTTTTTCAGACACGCTGCATGCAAACCAGTCCGCCGCCCCTCCGGTGCCTAACGTCTATGCATGCATGTCTGAAGGACATTGCATAGTATACCGTCAAACGCAGACACTGCAAGTAGCATAACATGCATAGACAGGCCGCGACAATAATAATAAAGTTTTTCCTTATGGTGGAATCACAACAACTGTGCGATTGCAGGACGTGGACACTGAGTGACATATTGAGGTTTGGGTCGATCCTGGAGGGGTGCTCAGCTATCATAAGTGGTTAAGGCGACAGGTCACGTAAAGCGGGAAATCTGGGTTTTACGAAAAATATGTGCAGCAAGTGCAGTGGTACTGCCAATTCCGAATGCGTTTCATCCAGTTTAATTATAAAAACTGTTACAGACAGAGTGGACCGCAAAAGTAACCAATCAAGTGAGCAGCTGATGTTCCATTCTCTGATCACTGGCTTACTAATTACTGTACATGAGGGAAATGTCACACAAATAGGAATGCCATTAGATGTAATAACCGCCACAAAATTTGAGGATGAGAACAAACACATGAATCGAGAAGCATGGATTCAAATTTATCTGATGATAGCCGACACACACAAACCTCGGTTATAGTTGTAGGCTGGCAACGTGTGGGTACTGGTTCCTGTCCTTCCTGACGAACTGTTTAGCATTAAACACTTGCAATTACAGTGGGTTTCAGGGACTGACTCTTCCATAGAATATTGTAATTTGCCGGAATATTTTATGTATATATTAGTAACAGTACTCTCTGCAGGCAGTCTGTTCAGCTGCGCGTTTTATTGAAACCATGTTTTCAGGATAGAGTGTTTTCCTGTTGTTGACCCTGCTTGCTACATCTACAAAGATACTTCGCGAGCCACTGTAAGGTGCGTGGCCGAAGGTATCCTGTACCACTACTAGTCATTTGCCTTCCTGTTTCACTCACAGATATGGAAAAACGACTGTCTGTTTGCCTTCGTATGAGACCCAATTTCTCGTATCTTATCTTCGTGGTCCTTACGCGCTATGTATGTTGACGGAGGTATAATCGTGTGGCAGTCAACTTTAAATGCTGGTTCTCTAAATTTTCACAGTAGTGTTCCCTCCAGGGATTCCCATTTGAGTTCCCGAAGCATCTCAGTAACACTTACGTATTGTTCGAACCTAGCGGTAACAAATATAGCATCCCCTCTCTGCTTCCATGTCTTCCTTTACTCCGACCTGGTACTGACAAGTGAACCACTCTTTCCTAAAATTCTCCCAATAATCCGAAGTCGACCATTCGACTTATCGACCACAGTTCTCACATGCTCGTTCCATTTCATATCGCTTTGCATCTTAAATTGCAGATATTTGTACGACTTGACTGTATCATGCAGTACACTAGTAATACTGTATTTGAACATTACAACTTTGTTCTTCCTACTCACCCCCATTAAATTACACTATTCCATACTTAGAGCTACCTGTCACTCATCACACGAACTGGAATTTTTGTCTAAGACGCCTTGTATCTTCCTACAGTCACTCAGCTTCGACACCCTTCCGTACACAACAATATCATCAGCAGGGAACCGAAGATTGCTGCCCACCCTGTTTGCAAATTATTTATGTATATAGAGAACAACAGCTGTCCTGTCACATTTCCCTGGGCCGCTCAAGACGACACCACTGTCTCTGATGCTCGGTTCCGACTTCCAGGGGACAGTACGCACAGCTGAGGAATAACATTCTTACTACTGCCCACGACTGAATGCCAATTGGTAGCACTGTGTGCACGTGATGCGCTAGGGAAAGCATACAGCTGAGGCAGTTAAGACCAGCCATTCCAGACGTATCCAGAATGAATCGGTGTGATGTTTTCTCCAGTATGGCGAATTTCCTGACGCTCGCAAGTAACATTTATTGTTTATAGTCGCCAATTTACAAGTCCGACACTGCTTTTTTTCTAATGAAAATATATACTTTTGTCTGTGGTATCTGGAAAAATCTTCTAAGAGAACTACAAGACTTAACGTGAATGGGACTAGATCCAGTATTATCAGTATAACATCGCCGCATATCACTGTCACCCTCAGGATAAGAAGTTCATTAAACGCCTGCCCCATTATACCAACTATAAGCAAGCACGTAACTGAGGTACGGTTCTTGTGTTTATTGTTACGGCTGTCGTACCAAGCGCCCAGAATGTTGACCTTGTGGATTGCTACACGCTATAAAGTGGTTCTGGAGAAGCAATACTGCATCTGGAGTTAACGGCAGCACAGAACCGTGTTGTAGGGAATTTCATTCCTTCAGGAGTCGTCGGCGTTTCCTAATAGATCTCTTGTTTTAATTTTCGTCGCAAAGAAAAGCAGAGAAATGTTAAATTAGGTAAGTGTGCAGACCGTTTTGCTTTTCCTAACCGACCGTTCTCATGGCCTCCAAATATTCCCTTAAGATGTCCTTTCAATACATGTGCGAAATAGGAGGGACATTCGTCACGTTGGTACCACACTGATTTCCTTATGTGCAGTAGGATGTTTTCCAACAGCTGCAGCAGTAGAATATATTAGGATCTTGAGATACGTGAGAGTATTTAGATTCTCAACAATAAAACAGCGACCAATAATACGGGTCTTGAGAAACACACACCGAACGTTGATAGACAAAGAGCGTATTTTTTATTTATGTCTTTGAGTCAGCCTAGATTTTCAAGTGACGATTACTGCACATTGCGAAGATTGACTTGCCCATGGTTTCTAAACTATGCTTCTTCCTGAAGCAAAATTGTGGGTGGATGTCATGTATCACTTTGCGTTTTTCGTAGATAACATGCAGAGAACTCTAGCCAATTTTAGAAGCCATTGTCATGAAGCTGTAGATGCAGCGAGATGCGAAGAGGGTAAAAGGCAATAGAATGCAGCGTTCTGAGAACACTCGTTTGGTTGGTGCCTCTCGTACGTCCTGGATGCCATTTAGTTCAAATGGTTCAAATGGCCCTGAGCACTATGGGACTCAACATCTTAGGTCATAAGTCCCCTAGAACTTAGAACTACTTAAACCTAACTAACCTAAGGACATCACACACACCCATGCCCGAGGCAGGATTCGAACCTGCGACCGTAGCAGTCCCGCGGTTCCAGACTGCAGCGCCAGAACCGCTAGACCACCGCGGCCGGCTGCCATTTAGTGACATTTGTATTGTGTGTTACTGCTGTTACTTTCTTCGGTTGCTCTTCTTTTTCCTTGACGTATTTTATTCTCCACACTTCTGGTTTTTAGAACTTTTTCATAACGTATGCAAGAAGTGATGATAAACACGATGGGGGTATTCTTCAGCATACAGCCGCACCGTTGCTCTAGTAGTTCGGCAAAATTCTCCATAAATGATACTCACTTTCTCTGCGGGCGTATGCATTGTGAATGTCCCAACAGCTTTACGAACGAATTATGTGAATGATGCAACAGCAGGCTTAAAGAGCAAAGGTAAACACAAGAGCCATATCTGAATCATGTATTTGCTTTCAGGGCAGACGTTTGTGGAACCTCTGCTGATATTGGGATGGTGGTTTGCGGCGCTATTATTTTAATACTATTTGATCAAGTCGTATACACGTTACGTCGTTGACGTTCTCTTAGAAGTTTCATTCAGATGGCTCAGAAAGAAAGCACATAGTTATATTATAAAAATAAGAGGTTGGTGTCGTAATTCGGCGGCTATAGACGATAAAAATTATTTGTAAGCATAAGGAAATTTTCTATATTAGCCGCTATAACTTGGCAAAAACCAGACTTCGGTATATTCATTCATTCTGGATATATTTGGGTGGCCGGTCTTAGCTTCCTCACCGTGTGTAAGCAGAGCAGGGACGGACGGGAAAACATTGCAGCACTGAAAAGAACAGCAAATGGGGAAAATCCACTGACATTAGCGGCTTTGAAAAAAGACAGGTTGTTACGGTCCGGCGTCCGTGAACGAGCATCTCGGAAAAGGATAATAAAACCCGGAGCAGGCGACAAGATGTGGAACGTTAGCGCCTCCTAACAGAACGTGGACATCGGAGATTTGCTCACTCTACACCGAAGACAGGCGACGATCTGTGGGAGATATAACAATAGATTAAAAATAGGCCCAACGGTAACGTCAATTACGATTGCAGTGTGCATGGGTTCATCGAGACTGCAGACAGGATCCTGGTCAGGAGAACCAGGTCGATTTTCGTGTCCGAACGCACTGTCATCCAGGCGAGCGTCATCTCGAAATATGCATCACGCCACACAATCATGCCGCATGGGGAAGTATTAAGTGATGGGGAACTTTGACACGAGCTTCCACGGGAGCTGCGGTAGTGACTGAAGGAACCCTTACTACTGCAGAGTACGTGAATATCAGTGCGGACCGTTTGCATCAGTATACACTTCATGTCGTCTCGGAACGCAATAGCATGATAACCACCCGTGTCACAAGACCAAAATCGTGCTACAGTGTGTTTGTGGAGCAACTCCTTATTTTGACGTAGTGGTCACCACATTACGCTGTTCTGAACCCGATGTAACGTATCTGAGAAGCTATCAGTCGCCACTTCCACTCCAACAACTACCTGCCATAATTTACGGCAATTGAGTGACCTGTGGATACACAACTGATACCACATAGCTCCGAAAACCAACTAAGGGCTTGCTGAATCCACGCAACGCCTAATTTCTGCTGTATTGCGTTCCAAAGGTGGAACAAATGCTATTGGGAAGCTGTTCAAAAGATTTTGGCTCTTCGTTATGTCAGCCATTACATGGCTTGAACTTGATCAGAGAAGGGAAGTAGTGTGGCACACCTCCGTCCGCCGTCACAAGAAGACGTCCTACGAACATCAGTCCTACTATACCAGATGTAAGCAGAGGAGTGACTTAGATACGGTTAGTATGTTCACCGGTGCACTTGAAGCCCATCAGTGTGTGTTTTCGTGCAATAGCTATCGGACCACTGGTTTGTAAAGCTGTTGTGACTTTCACAATGTCTAGTCGCCGGCGGGAGTGGCCGAGCGGTTCTAGGCGCTACAGTCTGGAACTGCGTGACCGCTACGGTCGCAGGTTCGAATACTGCACCGGGCATGGATGTGTGTGATGTCCTTAGGTTAGTTAGTTTTAAGTAGTTCTAAGTTGTAGGGGACTGATGACCGCAGAATTTATGTCCCATAGTCTTCAGAGCCATTTGAACCATTTTTCTACGATAGCCGGAAAAGTGGATATTGTGTCCGTTTATGGCGAATGTCGGGAAACTGTTCAAGCAGCTGGCGTTTGAATGGTGTAAGGTATCTTGATAGTGCCAAGCTCTTACGATATGTCTTTGCTAACATCATAAAAAACTAAGTTACTAGAATTATGAAGAATGAAACACGTCAACGACAAAGAATAGCAATTAATGAGAGAAATACAATTAACTTAATTAACATTTTAGGAGTGGTAAGGACGAGACCATATGCCACTACGAGGTAGTTCTAATATGTGATTAGGATCAGCCAAGGAGTATTCTGTGAATACTATATTCCAACATATTTCATCCTTTCCACAGTTAGATCCATCAATAGCTTCGTGATAATCAGTATCAAAATCAGGAACAGTTTTGCGAATTGTATCAATGAAAAGTGCGAAGTGATGCAGCGTTTCTAAGAAAAATCTTGTTTATGGCTGAAGCACCGTTTACAAACTATGGACAAATTAAATTTCGCAGTACATGATAGTGGCCTTTTGAAAATCGACGCTGCCCCACTGAAGTGGATAACCAATCTGTCAGCTGTGGTGCGGCCTTTTCAAGAATCTCATTATCCATCCATGTTGTATTGATGGAACTTTTAATAGCTACAAGTGTATACAGTTCCTAATAAATATGCTACCACAGTTGTACGACGTTCCCATTGATATAAGGCGTAACGGATATGGTGTCAGCAACAAACAACCTTAACAAAACGTTTGGCGATCGCTGAATCGGTCACTTGGGAAATAAAAAATGGCCTGCACGTTACCAGACTCACCGCCATTCTATATTTATCAGTGGGAAAACTAAAACTACAGGTCTAAAGGCAAACGCCGTCGACTCTCGAAGAAATAAAGTGCCGTATAACACGGGCACATGTTCAGTAAGTTGCGGTGAATTTCAACCTTGTATCAGCACTCAAGGTCAACGTTTTAAGTACTTCATTTGACAGTCATATAGGGCCAGTTCGCGAGCATTTTTCCACACAAGCGACTTACCATTTCCCCCGTCCACTTTTTTCCCCTCGTATACTTTCATCCACTTCTATATTCGCGACTAATTGTGATACGCTCTGTTTACAAGAATGGCTCCTGGCGCGCCTCTCAGTTAAACGCCCCAAGCGACAGTTGCTAATTGCTGTAAGTCCTGCATAGAAAGTTCACAATAGTGGCGCCAGAGGGCTCAAAAACAGGGGCCAATAATGCGATTCTTGAAAAACGCGAACCGCGCCTTGCAGATTAAGGTCGTTGTTTTTCCACTTCTCTTTGAGAATTGTTTGTGTAGTTGGACTTTAAATCAACCCTGCAGTCATAACAGTAAACACACGAAATTTATCTGAGTTATGTGTTTGCTTCCATTTGGTGCAGCAGAGCTGACATTTGTGTAACCTCTTTTGATTCCTGTCTGTTTACTCCTTCATTAAATTTCGCAGGTGTTATGCAGCTTAAGTCCTCTTCAGAGGCTTTTGCTGACTACACAGAAGAAAGTAAATATCTGCTTTAAAAAAAAAGTTCTGTTTGCCATCTCAGAAAATCCATTGTAGTGTCTTCAATATCTTAATGAAAACACTATCTCTATATAATTATCCGTTATTAATATATTTAGGATGCCCTAACTTAGCTGTCATATCCTGAAGGAATCAGTTATTATTAAACTTCGCGCTAATGTCATATTATGGGATTTGTTACAGTTTGGAATTGATTGATTTGCAATATAGGTCACAAACGTAGTGATAGTATCATTCACCTAGAAACCTTTCCCCTAAATACTTACAATATTTTCACTAGAAGTTGTTACACACTGCTCGGCTTCAGCCAAAGCACTTTGATGTTAGCATTGCTGTGGACCTAACTTGGAACCACAACACTACAATAGTTGTGAAGATATTCATTTCAGAACTTCTTTTGTCAACACAACACTGCAATTATACGAGGATTACGAGGAATGTAAGGTCCGAAAGGTCACGAAATGGAAACGACAGTCAAAATCCGATGAAGCTTCCGACAGATGTGTTGGACAGTGTCTGTAGTACGCCTGTGGATCATGTAACGTCGCTCGTTTCAGTTCTCAGCACACAATGAGCACATAAAGATTCCGTGTGACAGTAGTGTCTTCCGCGAAGTATTGGTGCCCCCAGCGAGGTTTCGTCTGAGTTCATGCAACCCCACTCAAAACAATTCTCGGCCGCACACTACAGGGACAGCGAGGACGCCCCTGTAGTGTTTCCAATGCGAAGTGTTTATCACCCATCGTACAGTCCGCACTTGCACTCTATGATGCCCATTTCTGCTCACATGAACCGCTGGCTAGGAAGACATCTTGGTACAGAAAACGAACTTCAGACCAACGCACAGGTAAGAGGAAATCCGACGACACGACCCACCACGGCGGATCAAGGAAGGTCCGACTTACACTCCCAAATTCCGGGTGGTTCAAATGGTTCAAATGGCTCTGAGCACTATGGGACTTAACATCGGAGGTCACCAGTCCCCTAGAACTTAGAACTACTTAAACCTAACTAACCTAAGGACATCACACACATCCATGGCCGAGGCGGGATTCGAACCTGCAACCGTAGCGGTCGCGCGGTTCCGGACTGAAGCGCCTAGAACCGCTTGGCCACACCGGCCGGCGCTGCCTTCTGTGACGAGGGTATTGGAAAGTTGGTACAGCACCATGACAAATGTCTAAATTGAAGCGCTGATAATGTAGAGAAGTAGCTGTAAGATGTAGCAAACTTTTACAAGTAAAACAGTTTTGATCTTCATTGTGGTTTTATTTCGCGAGCGATCGTACTTTACTTTGCAAATAGCACTCTTACAGACAGATATCACAATTACGACGAAACTTTGTTTTCTGTAACACAACTGAAGAACAGGCACTGTAAAGATAAAAAATGGGATTCAAGCTTTGATGTACCTCTTACGTGGTTGCCCATTTAACAATGTAGCATATCCATGATGAACATTAACAAAACCGACAAACTGTAGGGACGGATTCCTGACTGGAAATAGAGGAGAAAGGTCCTATGAACACGTGTACGGAAATGCATCGTTGCCACAGTATGGCGCTGGTGAGTGGAAGTTCCTCTGACCACGTCCTGTGTGTTTTTCGTGTGTTGCAGGCTGTGTGATTGGGACAGGGTGTAAGGAATGTATCAGATCCCTCCATTACATTGATTAAATATTACATTGAGTATCGAAAACAATATAGCCAACTTAGGCTATTCTTCGCATTGTGTAAGATCCTGCCCTTGGTAATAAATAAGCACTCAGATATCGATAGTAACAATCTGAGGGCGAATCATGGGAGCGCGATTCTACGCATTGTTATGAGACGAGCCCTGTCTGCGAGAGTAAAATTTCAGTATTGTCGGTCGAGAGTTCGGAGACAGAAGACGTGTCACACTGCCCTCACGTCGGTGATGGCAGATCTTACCACACTGAAGGCTTGATTTCCTTTTGTATAGCCAGGACAGATTTAAATGGCTTAACTACGCTTGAAGATAAAATTCTAGGTAAAATTCGCAATCATAGCGTAAAGCGCAATTTCAGGACTGGGCTCGTGATTGTTAGTCCGAGTTTGCAATAATTCCATGTTTTGCTCGTCAGTTAATGACTTCTCCTTATCCTCCCAATAATAATTATTCTCCACATATTCATAAATATGCTGTGGTAATAAATGTTAATGCAACTTTGAAACTGAAATAATCTGTTGATCTGGGACTCAGCCATTATTGATACTTATAAGGTCATTGTCAGGCATTTCGCCATTGTTAATACTTATCAAACTATTATTGGCCATGATGATTTCTGAAGTTTTTGAATAGACTTAATTTATGAAATCCCTTATTACATGTTATTTAGTAGTTAACAGGACCCAAGCCAACTCCTTTTTATTAAATTCATTCTTAGCAAAAAATGGCTCTGTGCACTATGGGACTTAACTTCTGAGGTCATCAGTCCCCTAGAACCTAGAACTACTTAAACCTAACTAACCTAAGGACATCACACACATCCATGCCCGAGGCAGGATTCGAACCTTCGACCGTAGCGGTCGTGCGGTTCCACACTGTAGCGCCTAGAACCGCTCGACCACTCCGGCCGGCCCATTCTTAGCAACAATAAGCATTAGCCGCTGCTGTTGCATGCTGCTGCGAATTGCTGTAAACTACTTGGAAAAAGGAAGTCATCTAAAGAGGTGAGTGCAAAACTTAGGGCCAAAACAAAGCCACTATACACCACAACATGTCCTGTACTCTTATCCAGTAAATTCCGTTGCACAAGCCAGATTCTGTATCACTTGTAAATTCTTATTCAACTACGCAATCAGACAGCTCATCTATATGTTAGTTTTAAGTTTTTCACGTAACGATTTGTTGAGGACTTAAATGACAGTAAAACTGACACTCATACATCACCCACACAGTGTTATGCAGGTTAGATTCCAATTACTGATAGCTCAGGTTGTTTATCGAGTCCATTTTCACAGACGAATATAGGCTTCATTCGTTGTAGGCACGTTGCAAGGGTACTGTAAGCAGCAGAATGGTCCGGAATTCATGTGGGGAAGAAACCGAGATGATATATGTGTACGACAAAGCAGATGGAAACGGTCGAGATCCAGCACGGCTATACCAAAATAAGTATCCTCACAGACACCAAACATATCTGACAACATCTCAAACCCTTTTTGGGCGACTGTTTGACCATGGGTATTTTCAGACTGATGAACGTGCGCGGAGGCGGCGGATTGTGCGTACACCAGATTTGGAGGACCGGGTTTCACAGGATATGCTGCTTCCCGACGGTTTCCATCTGAATGGTCGTAAACAAACACAATCTCAGCTTGTTCTTCACATGAATACCGGACCATTTTGCTACTTACAGTACGCTGCATCAGTCTCACAGACTCACAGCCTGGAACATAGAAGGTACACACGGCACGTGGTCCGAGGAACTTTCATACGTCAGCGCCATCTACCGTGGCAACGACGCATTTCCGGACACATGATCATAGAACCTCTTTTACTCCACTTCCAGTCAGCAATCCGTCCCTGCAGTTAGTCGGTTTTATCAATGTTCGCCCTGTATTCACCCACAGATTATTTTTCACACAGTGATTAACCAGGAACATGCGATCAAATGTAGGTAATTATGTTGTGGATTGGCAGGAGAGCCAACCCAGGCTTAATAGAGGAAGCCGAAATGCACGCGGTTTAGCTCACGCAGGCTGGCGTGAGGTCTGGAACAGGACAAGGAATTTAAACTAGAAAAAAAAGGATGTAGCTGGTGGAATACTTAACTTTAATCCATGAATGTTGAACGTAGCTCTTGTCTGTACATTATTTACAATATCAGTAGTAACTGAACATGGCGCCTTGCTAGGTCGTAGCAAATGACGTAGCTGAAGGCTATGCTAACTATCGTCTCGGCAAATGAGAGCGTATTTTGTCAGTGAACCATCGCTAGCAAAGTCGGCTGTACAACTGGGCGAGTGCTAGGAAGTCTCTCTAGACCTGCCGTGTGGCGGCGCTCGGTCTGCAATCACTGATAGTGGCGACACGCGGGTCCGACGTATACTAACGGACCGCGGTCGATTTAAAGGCTACCACCTAGCAAGTGTGGTGTCTGGCGGTGACACCACAAATTATACATATAGAAATTTGTACGACTATGAAAATGTATTTTTGCTTCACTTTGGTCCTTTTGTTACTGTAAAATACATACTGGTTCAATGGTTCAAATGGCTCTGAGCACTATGGGACTCAACATCTGAGGTCATCAGTCCCCTAGAACTTAGAACTACTTAAACCTAACTAACCTAAGGACATCACACACATCCATGCCCGAGACAGGATTCGAACCTGCGACCGTAGCAGTCACGCGGTTCCGGACTGAAGTGCCTAGAACCGCACGGCCACCGCGGCCGGCCAAAATTATACATACTGTCTTCTTCATTGTTATGAGTAGCGTAGTGACATATATTAATAAAACGACATACCGTATTCTATCAAGTATTTAACACACACAAAGAAATGAACAGTTTTTATGCATTTACAACACTTACAATATGCAATTTGTCATCAATTCTTTACAGTTGCTTTTGTAAAAATTAAGCTGTCTTGATATGAAGACATTATTTACGTAGACACTCTTTCTGGAGGAATCAGCGTCTAGCCGTCCATATTCAGAATTTCCTTGATCTCCCTAAATTACAAAAAGGCGCGTACCATAGCGCCCGTTTAAAATAAAGGCGTAACTGATTTCCATGTCATTCCAAACCGAGTATGTGTTACGAGTGTAGTGGCCTCGCTGTCGTCGGGACGCTCAACCCTAAAACTCCATTGTTAACCCTTAATAAAGTTCCCGCTTAACTTAAATATGCGGCATGTTTTGTGTATTTCTTGATCGTAGGGGAGATTATTGTACCTTAGAAAACTTTATAGACTTTTGCTTCTAGTCAACCATGTAATAGAATTTTAATATATTTTCTTATTCCATTTTGGAATGATAGCACTCACTGTACGTGTGCTGCAGTGTTTTTCTGAAATTAGGATAAGTCTCCAGAAAAGTAAATTTCTTTCAAGTGTGAAAAACTCTTTCAAGCTGAAACATGGTCCCGTACCTAGTAACAAATACTCTATTCAGATTTAAAAGTCTTGCAATTGAGAAAATATTGTCAATACTGTGTTTAATAATCTATATGTCACAGTATTACGTTACTAGACACCAGTAAACGTTAAATGAAATCATATTTAGAAGAAGTATCGTCAAAAACTAATTACAAGTTAAAAACGTTTTGATGTAGATGCTACTGTCAACCAACACAAATTTCCATTTTCAAGATACGGGAGAGTGTCATCACGTTAAAGAAACGCAGTTAATTTTCTGATATCACGAGTTCCACTATAGAAAGACCTTCTTCAGTTTCAAGATACAAGATGGTGAACGATCGGCAAAGTACGACATAATCGTCCACATGTTATTTAATTCGTAAAATTTCCAAACGCTGCGCAAAATTCAACCTCATAACTCACATCAACAAAAACAAGCGAAGATACCGGAAATTGCTTATGGGGGTTTCCAATGCCATGTAATTCTATAATCAATCACTTGACTGAGACACCGACCAGGAAATATCATGTGTTCCTAAATACACAATCCTCCAGCTAAAACATTTTTCCTGAAAATGGTGGCAAGCTTTACGAAATCTTAAGTTCATATAGCTCAGGCGATTTTCACATCCCTTTTCCGTATGGAAGTATCATTAACTTTCCGTAAAAGCGCAGTGTACATTCATTTGGAAAATTGGGCACGCTTATTGCGGTGGTCAGTTCTGAAACCGTCAAAGTATGATCTGCTTCTAGTTAAAGTTATCATTAAAAGTTGCAACGGCCAGTTTGAATGCCTGCTGTTGATTCAAATAACTTGCTGTCCACAACGCGAAGAAGAATTTCACTTGATACGAAGGAAGGAAAATAGAAATTAACGCCGCATCGATGACGAGGTCGTTAGAAACAGAGAACAAGATAGTATTTCAGATGAGTGCAGACGGAAATAGGCCGTAGTCCTTTAGAAAGAACTCTTCTGGCCTTTGACATAAACAACCTACGAACGCCATAGAAAACCTAAATCTGGATAGTAAGACGCAAAATTGATAAGCCGTATTTCAGAATATCAGTTTAGGTCTTTAATCACTGCGCGGTGTTGCTCGGAATCACTTGATAGGATATCTGCTCGTATCTTCCGTTAACTTCCTGCACATACTACAACCGATTTGCTAAAATGACAACATTTCATTTTACTTGTACATCTGTAAAGAATTGTGGAAATTACTTTCATCTGTGCTCAAAACTGGCTACTTTATTAATTTACATGGGAAACTGTTACTATAAATAGAAGCAGGTGTGAGGAATGGCTGCGAAACTTTAAACTGTGTAAGGGAGGAGCGGTAGTCGTGCAGGCGTGAGAAATGGGGAGTTTGACATGCCTCTCGCTTGATCGCCGCGAGGCTGGGAGGCGGGGTTCGCCAAAGGGAGCTGCGGGCGCTACATAATCGCATTTATCGAACGCCGACCAATATAATTACGGCTGCCACATCGATACCCACACTAACGACCATAGCGCCAGTGTGCGTGCCTTAAACGACCGAAATTCTATACGCCGGAAGTACAGGCACTAGGGTGATAGCACTGCTACTTTTCACCTTGCACCTTTTTGCAGTTGTGGCTACTTCACGTTTTATGATATGCAGTGCGACATAAAATTGGCCAGTGAGTGTTGTCTTAAAACAACCTGTCAGTAACGGGAATGTTTCCTTCATGGCCATTTCCACGAGTTTTGTAAGTAGCGACCTCTGATAAACAGGGAAAACACATTCTGCACTTAAATAGCAGCACATCGTAGAAATTTTAACAAAAGTCACAAAGTCTCAAGAGCTAAAATACACTTCGCCTTTGATGAGGTTCAAAACAGTCTTTGTCTGACGGGCCTTTGATTTTCATGTCAATACGATGTGGGTGATAACAACGAATTTGTTTACTGTTTCCAGGAAAGTTGATTACTGACATTCGAATCCATACACTGGTGTCGAAAGCTTTGTGAAGTAATTCCCACTGAACTCCGAGACAAGATTAAACCGTTTCTACAGAAATTTCCTTCAAATCAAAGAAAATGCTAATGCTAGTTTATTGTATCGTCAAGGAAGCAGAGCACAACCTCAGTTTGGACTTGAACAGCGAACCTTCTCAGAGTTTGCCTTAATAATAGCGCAAAATCTAAAACTGAATAGCTTAACTGGGTTTGGATCTCGGTCCTCTAGTTAACATCGTCCAGCAAACGAGCAGTAAATGTGATAATTTCGATTGTGCAGTTAAGAACCACCACCTAATTCATTTCAGTTATTGCCCTACTTAGTGCAAATGCATTTTAAATGTAAACTGTTCCATCAAATCCCCATATAACAGACACCTGAAAATTTTATTCCTGATGAAAGGCATGTAATGCATCTGACGTCAGACCACAGATTTCTCTGTCTTGATTAATTTCAAAAGTAGAGTGTAGAGTACACCCTTGTATAAAGCTGAATAACTCGAGCAAAGAAGAGTATAACCATGCACGAGTTACGAGTTGATCAAGGGGTTTTTGAAGGGATTCGTAGCTCACGGCAGAGTCGACTGCAGATTTGCATCCAAATCAGAGAACGACACGTGGAACGCTTCCTTCAATAAGTACGGCTGTACACTCAATTGTGTCCTATAATATGCTGAAATACTATAGTATTTCTTGGTCATCGATTAAATTTTATCATATCCTTCGTCGCAGATGAAGAGCAGTCAGAAAGGGTGCGTGAACCAGGGCGCCTGCTGCGGAGGCCCATACGCAGTAATATTCACTGAACAGTTGTTGAGGAGACACTGTTGGTAGTTCCTTTGTTCATCTGGGTGGTCAGATTGTCGACATTAGCAAGTGTGTTCGCCCGTACACATCTCCGGGCCGGCGTTCTCCCCTGCTCCCCTGTCATCTATGGCTCGTGGTGCACGACAGTTGTCTTGGCTTCCGTTTCCGAAAGCGCCAGTTTCCCAAGCACGATGCACTTTAACCTTAGCGGCACGTAGGCAGTTCACAAACTTAGCCGTTACGGAAAAGTTACTACCCTTGACCCTAAAGCCAATGATCATACCTTTTCGACGTCATAAAAATCGCCCCGTCTCCGTAAGTCCGAAATTCCTTCACAAAACAAGACGAAGTAAATACTCTAGAATTAGAATCAAGAACAGCTGCCAACATTAGTAACTAGATTTCCTCGATGTATCGAAACTCGTAGAAAGATGCCTACTCAAAGACTGCACAGTTGTACAAGTCACACCAATACCCAAGAAGGGAAATGAGCTCTTTATTCTCACGAAGTATTGAGTGCTATCGACAGGGGACGTGAAATTAACACCATATTTTTACATTTGCAGAAGGCTTTTGACATCGGTCCTCACAAGCGACTTCTAATTAAATTACGTGCCTATGAAGTATCGTCTCAGTTGTGTGACTGGATTCGTGATTTCCTGACAGTTCGTAATAACTGTCGGAAAGTCCTCGAGTGAAACAGATGTAACATCTGGTGCTCCCCAAGGAAGTGTTATAGGCCCTCTGTTGTTCCTGATCTACGTAAACGATTTAGGCGACAGTACGAGCAACCATCTTAGATTATTTGCAGATTGTGCTGCCATTTACCATCATATAAAGTCATCAGATGCTCAAAACGTATTGAAAAAATTTAGACAAGATATCTGTATGGTGCAGGAAGGGGCAAGTAACTCTAAATCATGAAAAATGAGAAGTCATCCACATGAGCGCTAAAAAGAATCTGCAAAAATTTTTTTACACGAAGAAACGCACAAATCTGAATGCTGTAAACTCGACTAAATACTTACGGATTACAATTAGGGATCACTTGAATTGTAACGACCACATAGATAATGTTGAGGGGAAAGCAAACCAAAGACTGATTCTTTTGGCAGAACACTTAGAAAGAGTAACAGGTCTACTAAAGAGACTGCTTGCACTACGCTTGTCCTCCCTCTTCTGGAATAGTACAGTACCGTGTGGAATCCACATCGGATACGATTGACGGAGGACATCGTAAAAGTACAAAGAAGAGCAGCTCGATTTGTATTATCGTTATGTTTAATGGTGGTTCGATGAACCCTCTGCCAGGCAGTTAATTGTGAAGTACACAGTAATTATGTAGATGTAAATGACTGCACTGTTATCCACGCCATCCCCCTTCAACCCCCCTCCTCCCGCCCCACCTCTCCGAGACGCTTTGTATACCCAGCAATCCGTGAGTGATTATTGCACGTTGACGTCGAACAGAGGTCACATTAATGTGTCTAGTCCATTGGCCTCAGTTCCTGCCATTAATTGCGGAAACCAAAAAGAATACCCCTTTATCGGTCCTACCGGTATATAAAAATACGATACCAGAAAATAAAAGGAGTAGCAGTATTACAATTCGGAGCGTTTGCTCAGCGGGAGATGCAGGACGAACAACCATCCGCGTTGTTGTTAAAGTCACAAGATCGATACTTGTCTCAGGTGATTTTCAAAACCGTAGGAAATTTATTTCAGGATAGCCTTTTTAAGCCGTCTTTTTTTGTGTAAGTGGTCAGCGTCTTAATTACTTCAGCAATATGAATTGCATCGGAAAATATATCTTCTCTAGAAGGCTGTAGTGTACTAGTTTCATTTACAGGGGTACTCTATACACAAAAAAAATTTCGGGTTGGAGTAGCAAGTGTACTAGTCCGAAAACGCCATTACACAATGAACAAATTAAAATAGTTTCATATGACGCTAGGAATGTCACAGCGTTTCAAATCAAACTAGTTGACACTCGTGAAGCACGACAGTTCGTATGTACAGAGAAAAAAAGCAAGTTTTCTACTACAAAGAAATTATATCTTCACTAACCAACATGCAAACGGCGTAAAAACGTACATATTTGCATTAGATTTCTCTCGTACCTCTAAATCTCAAAAGCCAACTATTAATGTATTAATGATAGAATCAGCAATTAAAGAACTAAGTGATATATGAACTGTACTTATGGATAAAGTAAGCTTTGTTAAATGTGAACCTCGTTATATTAGTGTGTGCTCGTAGAAGCGTAATTACAGTTCATGTCTGGATACTGATCCAGGATCTCGGCGATTTAGCTTTGTGGATGCTAGTGTTACATAACAGTAAACGAACCGGGATCGAAACATCTAGTATCAGCCTACAATTACAATGATTGACATTTAATTTTTGTTCTTAAAGGTCAAAGGTTTTTCTGGTCTATTTCTGGGTACTCATTTCAGGTAAGGTACACTGCTATGCAAAACTTTAGGACAAGATAAAGTATCATAAAATATTAACTACTAGGTGGAAATCGATGGACGTATAGGAGCATGATGCCAGAGGACTCTCAGTCGCGCACAGAAAGAAGTTGGACGTAATATGGTGTGAGGTCAGTGTGATTATAGCTCCAAACTGGGCTGACGCGAAATACTAGGCAGTTGAAAGATCAGGAAAAGACAGTATCTGTTAATCAGCGAGCAGCTCCGTTGCACTGTGATGGCATTCTTCATTACATCATGGATGGTACACAACATCTGGATAACCTCAGACCGGGAAGAAGCTTCGGGTAACTGGAATAAGGAGGAAGTGCGTTGAGTGTACTCCCGGAGTTTGGTAATGCTCAACGCATTGTTTCACGTGCATGAGGAATGTTCAAAAGCACAGACGCTACTGCCCGAGTGAGAGGAGGTGGTCGACTACATCATCTACAGCAGCAGGTAACAACTACATTTTGCAACAGTCAAGAAGGGACCCCCGTCAAACAGTGGGTGAATTGCAACCACGTTTAACAGGGCTGCAAGGCACGCAATCTCACTTTCAAATGGTTCAAATGGCTCTGAGCACTATGGGACATAACATCTCAGTTCATCAGTCCCCTAGAACTCAGAACTACTTAAACCTAACTAACCTAAGGACATCACACACATCCATGCCCGTGGCAGGATTCGAACCTGCGACCGCAGCGGTCGCGCGGTTCCAGACTGTAGCGCTTAGAACCGCTCGGCCACTCCGGCCAGCAATCTCACTTTCCACAGTGGCATGGCGATTGCATAGGGGTGGTCTCTCTGTCCGACTACCAGTACGTTGTGTTCCGTTGACACCTGCAAATCGGCGGTACTGTTTGCGATGGTGTCAACAGCACAGGGAATGGACCAACGATGAGTGGGGTCTCGTTCTCCTCTCATATCACAGCAGATTCAGTCTGAGTAGCGATTCTGGATGTATCCCCGTGTGGGAGTGAGACACTGCGGAAATGTCTGGAATTTCATCCAGAACATTGGCGCAAACACTGGTCAAAAGAAACTTCACGCCTCCACCTTCCCTCCCCTCATATAGCGTGACGTGTGAGAAAGTAACGTACTCAGGGATATGATCGTTTTTGAACACAGTACACTCACCAAACAACGTTACCATAGTTGTGAAATCCTTCCTCATGTGCCACTTTTCCGTGTTGCGAATTTATGGATTACATGAGCAGCTGCCTAACAGGAGAAACAGCTTTTCAAACGAGAGGAAAATCGGCGAAGGACAGCCCTGCCAGTTCCTCCAACGTAAATCCTATCCAGCACACTTGGGGTGCTTTGGGGATACGTACTGCAGTCGTCTACGTGCAGCAGCGACAATCCAGCAGTTGGCAATCGCGCTGGTGGAGGAATAGAACACACTACCCCAAGAACTCAATGTCAACCTCGTGGCCAGCGAGGAAGCACATTGCAGCGCATGCATTGCCGGCAGTGATGATTGCACACCCTATTAAGAAACAAGTCTCGCCTTGTGTGATGTCCAGCACACCTTCATAGATCGGAATAACTTGTAAAGTGCGCGTGGGGCACACAATACTCGTTAAAGCCTGTGCTATGGTAATTGAGCGGGGTTCACCTTATGAGAAAGGATTTTCGTATAGATATCGACCGCGTGTACCTGAATGGTGGCAAATCAGACTTACACCTACTCTGTAATAACTATCATCTGTCAAGCAAGCCCGAAATGCAACTACACGTCAGGATGGACCAAAAGCAACACTGAAGATGCTACTAATTTAATAATAATACGGTCGCCAGCTTAATTAGGCATTAACTGAGTTTCTTCCCTGTACAAGTTGGTAGATATTCATGCAAAACAACAAGTAGTAACACTGCATAATATAGTAGAATTTTAGAACCAGAAAATCTATTGAACTGATAGTTTCACGTTCTGTACTGATATGGGAAAACCATGAATACATAACACTACACTATAATGTATACTACAAAACTTCGTACTATCCATTGATCTGATTAAAATCGGGCATAGGTTACCCTAGAAATAGCACCTTCGAGCCACACACAAAATGTCAATTTTGATAAAGATAAAACACTGATATATTTTGGCTTTTATATTGACTTTAACTTTTGCTGGTCAAATCAATTTAGAACACTTCAGAATTCAAATGAATAAAAAGAGGGGGGGGGGGAGGGGGGGAAGCCCTGAAACTGTTATGATCACTATATTAAAAAAATTGATTACTGAAATTATCATGCGTTCAAGATTTCCAGTATATGAGTTACTACTCTTTTTATCTTATTTGCTTCTCATTTAAATACCTTTATATCTGTCTCGAAATAATTAAACTTCATTACTATATCAATATTAAAGTTATCTTTCAACTTCGTTAGACCTGCGTTATTAATTTACTGGTTCATTAACAAAACAGTTCTTTAAACACCATTCTAACATAGTTAGGTCTGCAAGTAATTATTATTAACACAGAATTTGATTTTTCATTTCGGGACACTCGGATTGCACAACATTTGGAAAGAACCCTGTCTAGGTTAGTTGTGAGGATAATTAAATGAGGGGAAAGTTCTGGTAAAATTTAGGTTATTATTGAAGAGTTCACTCTATGGTCCATACGAATACAGTACTATAAGTTTCAACCTGCTTGTATCGATGCGGCAGTTGGCGAGCGGCGAGATGGCGAGGCACAGAGCACACATACAACCACAGCTATGGCTCTTGACGTATCGGCACTTTAATTCTTCTTAGCGTCATAATACTTGTCCATTTAGTGCCTATGGACTTTTGCCATGCTGTGTGGGCGTTGGAACGGCATACCCGAGGCTCAGTGAAGGTACGTCTTCCAGGGGAGCCTCCTCGCTCCAGAAGGTGTTGCTCAAACCAGTGCCAAACTCCAATTACTACTGCTGAGCCCGTTGTGCCGTGCGCATTTTCCCGCGCTCGCCTGCCATCCACCTTTTAGCGCTCCCTTACAGACAGGGTATTCACCCGAGGTTTTGCATTCTACATGTCCTAATACATTGCCTACGTATGGACCAGAAGCACAGTTACAATTTTAAACATCTTACAACAGTTTCAACATTTGTTACATTTCAATTCTATTACAATATTGCTTAACATTTGACATAAACATTAATTTTCACATTGAAACTCGTTTACAGTTTTCTTAAAACAATGGCATGAAACAAAAAAGAAATGAAAGCAGAACATTAATTACACAAGTTTTTCGAAAAATCAGAAGTAAAAAAATTACTTATTTGTACAATAGTACGGCGTTGTTGTTGTTACAGACTACAGTGCAATAATTGTCTTTCAATACGAGCGTCATTTTAGTTCGTCTCATTGTGTTCTTTCAGTTACATTCTGCACTATACTGCAGCAGTCTTACTGCATATGATCCAACTTTCATTGAGGTGTCCTACTTAGCAGTCAGACGTCAGACAAAACTTACTTTCGTCCTTATGTTTGATACCCAAGTGTAGATGGATTGTACAATCACATGCATTTTTGACAAAAATTTTATATTTCGGTGAGATAAGCAAAACAATGCGATTTAATCGTCACAATAACGTCAGTACTGTTTTGCTGAAGTATGCAATGTTACCCGCTACAAAATGATGTATAATTTCATAGTTTATAATAGAGTTACCTATACACTGAGATGATAAACGTCGTAAAATGCCTCCTAATATTGTGTCAGACATTTTTCTCGGTGTAGTGCAGTATCTCGACGTGGCGTGGACTCAACAACTCGGTGGAAGTCCTCTTCAGAAATAGCCGTGCATAATTGCGGAAGTGTTGCGGCTGCAGGCTTTGTGCACGAAATGACCTCTCGAATATCTCGCATAAATATTCGATGGGATTCATGTCAGGCGATCTGGGTCGCCAAGTCATTCCTCGAATTGTCCAGCATGTTCTTCAAACCCATCACGAACAGTTGTGGACCGGTGACGCGACATAGTTTTTTGGATATATGAAGTCAATGAATGGCAGCAAATGCTCTCCAAGTAGCCGAAGATAACAATTGCCTGTCAGTCATCAGTTCAGTTGGTCCAGAGGACCCAATAAATCCTATGCAACAACAGCCCAAACCATTACAGAGCCACCACCAGATTGCACAATGACTTGTTGGCAACTTGGGAGCACAGCTTCATGGGGTCTGCGCCACACTTGAACCCTACCACCAGCTCTTATCAAATGAAACTGGAACTCTCATCTGATCAGGCCACGGTTTTAGAGTCGTCTAGGGTGCAACCAAAATTGTAACGATCCTAGGAGAGGCGTTGCAGCCGATGTCGTGCTGTTAGCAAATGTTCTCGCGTCGGTTGTCTGCTGCCATAGCCCATTAACGCCATATTTCGGAGCACTGTCCTAATGGATACGTTCATCGTACGTCCCACATTGATTTGTGCTGTTATTTCACGCAGTGTTGCTTGTCTGTTGGCACTGAAATCTCTACGCAAACAGTGCTGCTCTCGGTCGTTAACTACAGGCCGACGGGCACTGCGTTGTCAGTGGTGAGCGGTAATGCCTGAAATTTGATGTTCTCTGCACACTGTAGATCTCAAAATACTGAATTCCCAAAAGATTTCCGAAATGGAATGTCTCATTCGTCTAGATCCAACTATGATTCCGCGTCCAGAGCCTGTTAATTCCTATAGTGCGGTAGTAATCATATGGAAAAACTTTTCACGTGGATCACCTGAGTAGAAATGACAACTCCATCATTTCACTGCCCTTTATCCCTTGTGCATGCAATACTAACGCCATCAGTGTATGTGCATATCTCTATCGCATGACTTTCCCGACCTCAGTCTATATTTCAGTGATACGGTAATGATGGGGCCTGTATGTTTCTTGCACATACTGTTTTTCATGGAAACTTCAGGAACGTGTGAACTGAATTGGTGCCTGCATTTACGAATTTCATGGGTTCAACAGGATATATTAATTCTGTTGACACCTCTGATGTATCTATCACAAACGAGTAATGAAAAAGCAACAATGGCCGATGTCAGATTTTGTCAAAGAAGTATATTTTGTGTTCCTTGTCGTAAAGCTCGGGGATCAGCACAATTCATGGGACCTGCATCGAGTATGTGCAATTTTTGAGGAAGGAGCCCCGCAAATTGGACTTTCATGTAAAAGACGAGCACTGACCTATGAAAATCTGCTTAATTAGAATGCCAAAAGTAGAACATACTGCCCGATTCAAAAGTGGACGCTAAAAAGCTTCTCCCTAATTCAATTCATATAAAACTTGGAATTATGAAGCAATTTATGGAAGTCCCACCAAAAGATTATCTCACTTTCAAGTAAGTGGAAAGCAATTTACCGGAATATCAGAATTTAATGTGAAAGTAGGGGTTTTTCGTCATATCTGACGTTCGGAAAGTAATGGAAGGCGAAATACTTGAAACCAGATTGAATGAAATTAGAAGATCATCTCTGATACCCTTTAACCAATTTGTCAACATGTTTCTTGGCAACTGCAATGATCTTGATTACGAGAACCAGTTAGAAGAATACTGGATAACTTCAGTGTGTTGGATGTCTCAATGAGCCTGAAGCTGCAGTTTCTTGACCCCCGTCAGTTATTTTCTAGAAAATGTAAGTGCTATCAGCAAAGAACAGGGACAAAGTTTCCATCAAAACATTAAACAAATGGAACAGGGGTAACAGGTATGATGGATTATCAGCGTGATAGCAGACTATTGTTGGATGCTGCGTACGGACTGTCTTCAATCAGTGCACAGCAGACAATGCAACGGAGTTTCATAGGAAAAACAAGGTAAATTACGATTTATGCCATTGTACATTGCCGGGTAAAATTAGTATACCCTTGTAGAGGCTGGATTGGACCCGTGGTGAAACGCCCTTATTAGGTTATGGCGTGGCCTTCAAAGGCGGCAATGCAAGCGATGACTCTGGCATCCTATCATTCATACACACCGTGAATAATGGTCTGGAATACGTTATCCCACGCCTACTCAACCTGTTCATGTAGTTCTGTAAGAGATGTTGGTTGACGAATCACGTCTCGACCTATCACATCCCATGCGGGCTTGATTGGAGACAAGTCTGGAGATCATGCTGGTCAGGGAAGTTGCCGCATGTCTTGCAGAGCACGTTGAGTTTCACGGGCAGTGTGCAGGCGAGCGTTATCTTTTTGGAACAACACATCACCTTAATGTTCTAATAATGCCAGTAGAATGGATGTAACAACGTTCTCCACTTACCGAGCGCTGGTTAGTGTCCCCTCTAGAAATACCAAAGGCGAACGAAAGCTGTTGCTTATCGCATCCCACACCATAAGGCCTGGGGTGGGCCCATTGTGTCTTGTGTTCTGGCGTAACCCCAAGCGCCGGAACGAAGAATAAGAACGCGAGACCAGAGAAGGCGGCGAGACGACGTCAGCCAATAGGTCGCTGACCAGGACGTCACCACAATCGGAGCGGCATCTAGCCGAAGTGAATATAAGCGCCGCTCCTGCCAGCCTCGACCCGATATTAGTGCAGTATTAGCACGGCCTAGCAGAGAGTGCTACGGTATCAGTTATCAGTGATCCATATCCATTGCTTGTTTGAGTTTTATCTATGGCAACCAACATTACTGTTTGCATGTCGCTCATCCTTTGCGACACTTGTTCTAAATACAAAGGTAAGTACTGTCAACCTGCTTTATTGAAATAAAACTGTTAACGTTATTTGCTTGAATTGTTGTATAGCATTCCGAGAATGCAGCATCCCTTTAGGCACTCTATGCGCGACGATGGGGCAGGATCCCACATCTTGGACGAAGTCACTCTACAAGACAGCGCTCACCAGGCCTATGTCGTACGCACCAGCGACCATCACATGCGTGCAGGCAGAATCAGCTTTCATCGCCGAAGACGAAGGTACGCCATTCCATCTTCCAAATGATCAGTCGAGCCGTGCTCGTCGATTCTGTGGCGAGAGAGGAAGACGGGCTAGACTTGTGCATGCCCATAGTCCCACTGCTAATAACTGGTTCGCAACAGTTCTTGCTCAGACATCTGGGCTCACAAGCCCTCTTACCTGTGCTGTGGTGGATGTACGATCTGCCACTGCTGCCCTTATAATACGTATATCCTGACGGGCATCTGTGCTCTTGGACGTCCAGAACCTCGTCTACAGGTGTGAGAATGGTCATGTGATCACTGATAGCAGCATCGTTACATAACTGACCCGGAACGTTCAACGTGTATGGCAGTTCTCCGAAAGGACAATCCTGCCACTCGGAAAGGCACTATGCGACCCGTTTCAAACTCGCTCACATGGCTG
Source organism: Schistocerca nitens (assembly GCF_023898315.1). Classification (NCBI taxonomy): domain Eukaryota; kingdom Metazoa; phylum Arthropoda; class Insecta; order Orthoptera; family Acrididae; genus Schistocerca; species Schistocerca nitens. The sequence goes on along the minus strand of NC_064616.1, from coordinate 523,960,622 downwards.
TAGAAAGCATAAATGTGTCTTCGTGACATGCTTGCTACAGACGTCTGCACCACACTGAGGCTTATGGCTGTGACCATTTCCTAGAATAGGGTAGACAGAGATGGTGCTCTGTTAGCTATGTCACTACGCTATCTCTTGGCGGACGACGTTGAAACCATTGTCGGTACATCTACTATCCCCAATGAGGCATTCACCGTCATCGGATTAAAACCTGCATCGTCTTTCCAGGTGTACTAATTTTTTTCTGGCAGGTTGTTATACCCGAATAACATAATACTTCACTATACTATTAAGAGTGCATTATTTTTTAAATCTTTTAACGTATGTGTTTTTTGTCAATTTTCCATATTCCTTGATTACTTCTTGAAAAAATTTGTGTGATAAAGGGAAATTCTTAGCATTTACATATTTAGCATACCTAAAATGGAAAAGAAAAAAAAATAGGAAAATATTAATATGTACACCTGTGTTACATTTTATGAGAATTAGATACCACAAATAAAATTTATATTCATTTCGCTATCCATTAAACTCTGCCGGCCGTTGTGGCCGAGCGGTTCTAGGCGCTTCAGTCCGGAACCGCGCTGCTGCTACGGTCGCAGGTTCGAATCCTGCCTCGGGCATGGATGTGTGTGTTGTCCTTAGGTTAGTTAGGTTTAAGTAGTTCTAAGTCTAGGGGACTCATGACCTCAGATGTTAAGTCCCATAGTGATCAAAGCCATTTGAACTAATTAATTGACGTAACATCTAATTGAAGTGATAAAAGCTCTCTGAATTAATCTGTAAGGTATACATAGTATTTCACATATTTTTCAAGTTGATTAGCTCTATGAACAATGGAAAAATGCTCCTATCGGAGGACAAAAAAAGGCTAACATGCTCCTTTTTAAAAGGCTCTGTTTCAAAAGTGGTGTACCAGCTGCCTCATTCTATCTTTCTCAGCACCTTCAAAAATTTTTCGAAAAATTTTGGTATGCGGACATATTTGTGCACTTTTTAACATGCAGCTCACCTCTCACTCCCACAGGCTCCATCCACTCCCACTTCACCATTTTCACTCACTCGGTCAGCCGGACTCATTTTCATTCTGTGTTTGTGACCTTCCATCACTGTCTCCTTTCTCAGAGCCACAGTCTTCTTCGCTCGGTGCTGCCACTACTGTCTACTCTCACTGTCACTGCCCCTCTCTGGCTCTCTCTTACTCCTACTATATTATTCCTTCGTTCCTACTGCTGCTGTCTCTTCTCACTGTCTCTATCTCTCTCTTCTTCGTGGGCATTGTCATAGCCCATGTCTCTCATAATCGCTGAGTCTCATTCACTTCCACTTTTTCCTCCTCTTTACTCCTCTTCCACTGTCACTCTTTCCTTCACTCTTTTCCTAACCCTGTACTGTCACCATCAATTATACTCCACTGACACTGTGTCCCTCTCTGTCTCTCACTCTGTCACTGTCTCCTTTGCTCTTTCTATAACACAACAATTATCTGATATTTTCTAGTTTTTATAACATTTCTGTCTCACTCCCACTGCCACTGTCTCCTTCTCTTTCAGCATAGAAAAAAGCTAATATGTTCGCATTCTAGAATTTTTACGAAAAATTTTAAAGGTGCTGAGGAATGTTGAATGAGGCAGCTGGTACCCCACTTTTCAGCTGGAGCATATTCGCCTCTTTGTGCTCCGATAGCAGCAGTTTTACGCTGGTTGCCTTCTTTTCCCTGCTACAGCAGAGAATGTCATTGAAATAATAATAACTCTAGAGATCACTAAAATTACGTGATAGCGAATGTATGGTTACGAGCCGCAACTGACTTTAGTTTGCCGGCCGCGGTGGTCTAGCGGTTCTAGGCGCTCAGTCCGGAACCGCGCGACTGCTACGGTCGCAGGTTCGAATCCTGCCTCGGGCATGGATGTGTGTGATGTCCTTAGGTTAGTTAGGTTTAAGTAGGTCTAAGTTCTAGGCGACTGATGACCACAGATGTTAAGTCCCATAGTGCTCAGAGCCGTTTGAACATTTGACTTTAGTTTAAATATTGTCCTAATTAATTCAAAACTACTTGAAATGTTAACTTCACGATGAAGTCCTCATTTAATTGAGCCCAAAACGTATCCACGTCTACCAAATCACGTTGGTGAGGGTGGTACATGCGCGATGGGGGCACAGACACATTTTGCCGCTGAAATAACATATCTAACATGCCAGTATGTTTGAAGGGGCAAAAGTGAAACACAGGCTGTACCTAGGTCTCCAAGGTCACCTGATCAAAAACTCTGGATTGTTCGGTCAGGGAATATTTTAAAAGTTAAATGTGTAGAATTCACATTCATACGTTTGATGAACAAAGACATCGAACTGTACTGTCTCGGCAAGGTTTTTCAGATGACCCGGATGTGTCTGAAAGAGTTTGTAACTGCAAGGAAAAGTGAAGAATTACCTTCAAAGGTGAGGACGGCACGTGGATGACCTCCTGTAACAGGTACGAGGTATAGTAATCTGTAGTATGGAACACGCACAAGTAATATTTTATTTTTTGTAAAGGTAGGTCTGGGTGAATTCTGGGCCCAATTATATGGGGAATTTACCGATAAGTTTACAATTCAAGTATATTTATGCTAATTAGGATAATGTTTCGTACCGAAGTCATGGACGACTCATAAACAAACATGGGCAATCACAATTTTTTCGTAAATGGCCCTTTGCAGACCCCCGTATACTGGATCGGTTTTGATTCTAATATCGTATACTTTCACCCGTTGTAGTTTTTGCTACTAATTGTGACACATTCTGTACACGAATGTTACACTAAGGCACCTCTGGCCCCTGCAACTTGGCAACACGAACGGCCGCTTCTGTCGCTTGAGACTTAAAACGGCCTTGGCCATTTGGCTGCGGTGCCAATGGATCTGGAGTCAGCACACCGCTCTCCGGAGCGTTGAAGGTTTAGCGGGCATTAGAGCTGCTATTTCTCATTCAGTTAGCTCATCAGTTGGCATCACGAGATTGAGTAGTTCTTGTTGCAATCGTTCCACTATGCAAAAATCCCTGGCAGTACCAGGAATTAAACGCCCATCCCCCACAAGGCAGTAAGCTAAGCTTACAGGTCCACTAAGGAGGCGGATATACAGGCAGCCATACACGTATGATATAAACCATACAGTTCAGTAAATGCGCCATGCCAACGCAGCCTGTTGTACACGCAGCGACTAATTCTCACACATACTACTGCACGACACTAGCTACACGCTGCATGCCACATCAAGCCTGTCAGTGAGGCCAGAAACAAGGAGAAGTGCGCTCACACATCCATGCAACATAAAACACACAAACACTCGCATGTTCAATATGCAATAAACTGCTACAAAAGTGGAACACTTGATGTACATGTATATCTTATACACGCTCTCAGTCCATCAAATGAAGAGCCTGTCGAGACAGAAATAGGAATACGAAACATTATCTAATACCATATGACAGTGCTCTCAATGCATTAGGCAGGACGTAACACTTTTTTTTACACCCGGATTACTTCTGGAAACATTTCAAAGAGCTATTACTAAAGAAAAGAAGCTTCTGAAATGTTGTACTACAGAGGGATAAAGAATATTGGAGGAGTCGATTGAAAACCTATAGTAAATATCTGAAAGCAAAATTTACACTCTCATGACTGTCATAGTTTGTGTTTTTCATCAAATCCTGCTACTACAGCCACTATGTGCAAGTAAACTTGCATTATCTGTGCAGCTGAATGGAGTGCACTGTTCCCAACAGTCAACGGTAGAGTGATTTAGGTACCCTGTGGAGTCTAACAGCATACCTCGTAGGGTCATTTCAAGCTTAGACCATGATATTATATAGCCTTGAAGGAGAAGCGTCCCAGAAAACGGAACGTGCCCCTGAATCAGAGTACACCACAAAGACGGCGTCCAAGTATTCAACCACTATCGTGAGAGACAATATACTGAAGTTAATTCTCGAAGTAGACCCCGTGCCTAACAACACCAGCTGTCAATCGCTACAAAAAACTTATTGCTCGCAGGTAGCCCTATGAAAATGTATCAAAACTGCGCGCTGCCTGTTTTTGGAGGCAGTGAGAGGTCTGAGTCACCCAGAAGGCGCGATGTTGTTTCCCTACGATCTATTTGAAGCGTTCGCATCCCTTATGAACAATAGTATGAAATCCTCAGCATCATGATGAGTGAAGGATGAAGAACGTTGGCAAGGGAACATTAGAATGAAACCTGCATTCTGTACTTTTCATTCACGAGTGCAGGGTTTCCCTGGTACCTGATGATTGTCGTAGAAGATTTTGGATGGGACAAAGTTCGAATGCACTCCTGAGGTATTAAGCCCTTTGGGTGCATAGAGTTCGATCGCTGATGTTTTGAGCTGGCATCACGTACGGATGCAAGAGGCCTCCCATCGATGTCGAGAGTAATTTGGGAGCTATGCAGAATCGGCATAGGATCCTCACATCTGCTGTCCAGCCATGCAGTCGAAACTGGCTTTGTCCTTCAAGACGATGATCCACGATCTCACGGTACCCAAGACGTGAACACCTTCCCTCAGAATAGCGATCAACCGAAATGACTGGTATCCGGTACCAACTAACACAAAGCCAACGGAGCATGCTTGCAACCGGTTGGAAGATTGCAGTGCTTCGTCGCAGGCACTCGGTGATCCCAAGAGGGCTGGCCTTGAACAGTAGCACAGGCTTCAACACCAACGATTCGACCACCTAGTGGACTTTATGCCTTTTTTTTTAGTCCTCAGTCTGTCCTCTGACTCGTTTGATGCGGCCAATCACGCGTTCCTCTCCTGTAACAACGTTTTAATCTCAGAGTAGCACTTACAACTTACGTCTCCATTGTTTGCTGGATGTATTCCAATCTCTGTCTTCCCCTACAATTTTTACTCTTTTAAGCTCCCTCTAGGTCCATGAAAGTTATTCCCTGTTGTTTTAATAGAGATGTCCTATCGTCCTATCCCCTCTTACTGTCAGTGTTTTTCACATTTTCCTTGAAAGGTATGTGCTGAGATTCGATCAGGATAGAGCGAGTGAAAAATGTCGATAGTTCCCAACCGCAAGGTTGGACGAGTAGTACATCTTCGAGTAGTAAGATCTTTGACAGCTAACAGATCTAGGTGCACGCGTTAAAAGTTTGAGTAGTGGTGAGGAGATGCGCAGAGACAGCAGACGTGTTTCGAGTCGGAGCTAGATGCCTGCAGGAGGCAGCCGGGTCGTGACAGCATCAAAGTAAGAATTGGCGCTACGCACATAATAAGCTATATATTGAGCGAAACTCGGCACATACCTGGGGAAACTAGAAAGAATAATTAATAAAATAGGTTTTCTTTGGTTAAATAATGTCTAAAAGCTAGATAGAAATCCCATTGTTGATGCAATAAGCGTTTTGTGAAACTTTCTCGTAAATCCATGCTATAGAAGTTTTTTTAGTTTTTCACATGTGCCTTAAAGGTTTGAACAATAAATATTTTTTAGATAAAATTAGAGTTTCATCTCACACCTGTGCTTGCATTGAACCAAAAGGTACATTAAAGTAAAGTTCCCATGAGTAAAGTTAATAATTTCTTTTATCAGAGTAAAATAATCTATATGCCATTGCACAGTTGGCAAATTATTCAGATCAGGACAGAATTTTTATTAAGTAACAAACAGGGCCAAAATGAGTAAAGTTATCTAGAATGACAATTTTATGCCATTGCACTACGGCAGAGTTGAATATATGTTTTATTATCGGCTAAACGGGAAGGAGTGCACGAGCTAAGTGCACAGACGCAGTCAGATGCAGGTTGGTGACTTTCATTTATTTTTGCCACTAAACTTTCATGCAGTCAGATGTGTATTTTGAATATTAATTTTCCAACAATATTTTCATGCAGTCAGATAAAGTTCAGTTCAGTTAAATACGCAGTCAGATGCAAGTTTTATTAAAGACTAAAGCAGTCACATGCAGTTCAGTCTAGTTCAAATAGAGAATTTTTATTTACAACACTTTCATCCTTTCCTCTACGATTCTGCACAGAACCTCCTCATTCCTTACCTTATCAGCCCACCTAATTTTCAACATTTGTCTGTAGCACCACATCTCATGTGATTCGATTCCATTTTGTTCCGGTTTTCCCAGTGTCCATTGCTCACTACCATACAATGCTGTGCTCCGAAGTACATTCTCAGACATTTGTTCCCAAAATTAAGGCCAATGTTTGATACTAGTAGACCTCTCTTGGCCATGAATTCCCTTTTTGCCAATGTTAGTCTACTTTTGATGTCCTCTTTGCTCCGTCGGTTATTGGTTATTTTGCTGCTGCCTAGGTGGTATAGATCCTTAACTTCATCTACTTCGTGACCATCAATCCTGATATTAAATTTCTCGTTGTTCTCATTTCTGCTATTTCTCTTTACTTTCGTCTTTCTTCGATTTACCTTCAGTCCATATTCTTTACTCATTAGACTGTTAATTCCATTCAGCAGATCATGTAATTCTTCTTCATTTTCACTGATGATACCAATGTCATCAGCAAATCGTATCGTTGATTTCTTTTCGCCTTGAAATCTAATTTCACTCCTGAAACTTTCTTTTATCTCCATCATTGCTTCTCCATTGTATAGATTGAACAGTAGGAGCAAAAGACTACATCCTTGTCTTATTCCCTTTTCAATCCGATCACTTCGTTCTTGGCCTTCCACTCTTTTTATTCCCTCTTCGCTTGTGTACATGTTGTGTATTAGCCGTCTCTCCCTATAGGGTACCATTATTTTCCTCATACTTTTAAACGTCTTGCACCATTTGACACTGTCGAACGCTTTGTCCAGGAAGACAAATTCCATGAACGAGCCTTGATTTTTTCAAACTGAAAATTAAGTGAAAATAATCTCAAATTCTGAAGCATTAACAGAATTCGCAATGCGACCAGATAATTTTATATCCGCACAAATAAAATTAAAGCCGTGTTTTCCAGCTAAATACACATGGAAAAATCTCGGGTTTTCATTGTTTTATATGATGTTTTGCCTGTTAAGATTTACTCAAAATTATTTAAACATAATGACAAAGAAATTAGGTTTAAATTTCTTACTGTAGGGTAATGACTTTAACAGATACTTTTGTATAACTCTGTGTATTCAATATTTAGATATGACGTTTGTGACTATAATATTCATTGCACTTATTATCAATCAAAGGCCTTGCATTGTACATCACAGTTGTTGTGGTGTTGTAATGAAGATAGAAAAATGACAATCGGTTAGACTCTTCACTTCTCCAGTAAGATAGTATTAATATGTTATTACTATGTTATTTGCAGTAGCTATTTTCGTTGAAGTTGGTTTGGCTCCTAGTTCCATCTAAGATTAATGTTGGATATTCTTGCTGACCACAATTTCTAGAGATGCCTATACGACGCAAATGTCGTTGCCACACCAAATTTCACCTGAATCAGTAGAGATTTAGCATTCACAAATTTTTGACATCGCTAGACACGACACAGCTATAAACGCACATCAGGGTACCCCGCCTGCGACTGCTGCCCTTTCGTTTCGTTCCGTTCTTTCTGCGCCACTTAGCGCCTAGCTCATCCACACAACCACGGGTCGAAAATCCAGGGTGAATTTCCGACTTTCTTACTTGCTTCGTCAAAGCCAGTATACATATTCAAATAACCTAAGAATATTACAGCCATTATAATAATCGAAAACGTTCATTGTTATGGTTTTACTTTCGTTAAACAATATCTGTTACTCAGTTAACTTTTAACAGATTGTCAAGGACATTTAATATCATTAGAAAACATTGATACGTGCAATGTAGTTTCAAAAAATCTACACTTTTATGTATCAATTTAATTTCAATAGAAAATTTTTAACAAATTTTTGGTCAAATTTAAGCTGTTACATTACAGAAGATAAAGTGGAAACAAAACTAACTGCCTAGAAAACGGCAAGGAATTCTATAAATTATATGTACAAGCTGCATGTAATATAGGATATTCTCAGTTACGTATGAGAGTACATTCCCTAGGGGATGAGCTTATCACTTGACTGGTCACGTTGTAGAAAGGTAAAGGCGCACACAGTCAACTGGTGGAACCGACGAACTACAAGATGTTCAGTAAGAAAAGACACAAATGGATAGATCGTCCTCCAAGAAAAACACATGGCCATCGGCTGCAGACTTATGTTTGCAATCCATCTGCTCGTGAAATATTGATAATGGTGCGCACATACTTGAATTTTATGTCGTGTAAATTGATATAGTTTCTGAGAATATGGCGATTCAGAGTGTAAAGAGAGATGAAAATTTAATTAACGTGGGATATTGGAACGCTATAGTAGGTGAAGGAAGAGAAGTAAGTACTTTGTGAGATGGCTCTGAGCACTATGGGACTCAACATCTATGGTCATCAGTCCCCTAGAACTACTTAAACCTAACTAACCTAAGGACATCACACAACACCCAGCCATCACGAGGCAGAGAAAATCCCTGACCCCGCCGGGAATCGAACCCGGGAACCCGGGCGTGGGAAGCGAGAACGCTACCGCACGACCACGAGCTGCGGGCCTACTTTGTGAGACTATGGGCTTGAGAGTAGAAATGAGAGAGGAGAAAATCTGTTTAAATTGTGCAACAAATTTCAGCTGGTGCCCACTACTCAAATTCCACAAGCCGAGGAGGTATACATGGCAAAGATGTGCAAACAGCGGAAGATTGAAGCTGTATTACATCATGGTCACACAGAGATTCCAAAGTCATATATTAGGTTGTAAGGCAGTAGCAGATATGAACTCAGATCACAATTTAGTAGTTACGAAGAGTAGACTGAAGTTAAAATAATCATCTAGAAGAATTAGTGAGGAAAGAAGTTGGGTTCTGCATCGCTGAGAAATGTTGAGGGGCGTTTTAAGTTCTCTAAGCCTGTAGACACTGCGCTAATGAACATAAAAAGGCATACTAGTTGAAGAGCAATAGCTCTCTAAAAAGGGCAGCCACAGAAGTTGGACAGACAAATATAGGCATAAGAAAGGTGACTGCGTACAAATCTTGGGTAATGGATGAAATACTTCAGCTCATCAATGATGGAAGAGACGTAGGCGTACAAACCTTGAGATACAGATGGAATACTTCATCTGATAAACGAAAGAAAGGATGAGGGCTGCACTTGTATCAGCTTCCTGCCGGAAGGAGCAGCTGAGTACTAGTGGACCATCAAGAACAATTTGAGAAGGGGCGGTCTGTAATGATGTTAAATAAGGATATTCGTGGTGTATTTAACAGTTATTTATATGGGAAACCCTCGAAGTTAATTTCTGCGAGACACAGCATCAAGACGAAACTGTCATTTCTCCTACACGGGATCGACAATAGAATACAGGAAGGGGAATTTTGTTAAAAAAAATCTCACCTCTGGTGCCACCCAAAAGCCAGTCGATGTATGAAACGGAACAATGCGGTCTCCAGACAACGCAATATGGTGCCCAGGTTTATGCGATGAAGCACTAGGGGTGGTACCTAATGGGCAGCACATTGACCTGCATATAACTAAATATTTTGCTGGGATTTTCAACAAAGTGTGGATATGTGACTACCTAGCATCATACCACAACTTCTGTGTGCAAGAAGACTGTCAAGGAAACAACAACGTGAATGTGAACCGCAATCAGTTGGAACAGACAGCTCGACGAGGATGAGCTCCAGTTGTAGAACAAAAATATGTAACACACTTGAATTTGAGGCCAAATCACAAGTCGAGGAGTGAACAATGATATAGGTATGATTCTTGAGTTTCTCCCAGCGTATTTGATAGTCAAAATATCCACGGGTGTACTGCCGGTCTACAGTGTCCAACGGGCACAATATTTCGGCGATCATACATGTCGCCATCATCAGGTAAACTGACGGACTGAGCTCCTGTGAACGTGCCGGCACGGAGATCCGTACACTATAGCTGCTCAGGGGGAACTGGGTTCGGTCGCGGCGGCGGCCGATTTAAATACCCTCCACCCGCGGCGCGCTCACTCCGCCGTCCGCGCTCCGCGCCACGGTCGCGCGGTGGAACAGATTGCGACGGCGTCTGAGATGACGTCGGTGTGATGGCTCTGTCCGCCGTGGTCGTCACAACTATACATTTGCTCGATTTACTCTTGATTAACCCAATCGCTGGTTCCCAAGCCTTGCTAAGATTATAGCCACAGTCACGGTTGATGTGGTCGTCATTGGTGCGAATTTCGATGGCCTCTCTAACAACGCTGTCCCTGTATCTCGACGTCTGTACCAGAATCCTCGTGCGTTCATACTCCATAGAGTGATTTTCCGACAAACAATGTTCAGCGACCGCCGACTTGCTCGGATACATCAGTCGAGTGTGCCTCTGGTGTTCACGGCATCGATCCTCGACGGTACGCATCGTCTGACCAATATACGACTTGCCACATTGACACGGAATCTGGTACACGCCGGCCTTCCTCAAACCGAGGTCATCTTTGGCGCTCCCCACCAGTGCACAAGTTTTATTCGGAGGACAAAACACAGTTCCGACGCGGTGTTTCTTCAAAATGCGGGCGATTTTCCCCGAGAGTGCGCCTGTATAAGGGATAAACGCAGTGCCTACCTCCTCCCTCGTGATTTCATCCATCTCCACAGGTTGTGCTGTAGTGGGTGGGCGGAGAGCACGTTGAATCTGCCACTCTGAGTACCCATTTTTTCGAAATACAGTTCTCAGATGTTCCAATTCATGGTGTAGACTCTCTGCGTCAGAGATAGTGCGCACCCTATGTACTAGAGTTTTAAGCACCCCATTCCTCTGTGAAGGGTGGTGGCAGCTGTCTGCGTGCAAATACAGATCAGTGTGCGTTGTCTTCCGATACACCCCATGGCCTAGGGTGCCGTCAGGCCTTCTCTTGACCAAGACGTCAAGGAGAGGTAGTTTATCCTCCGTTTCAGTCTCCATTTTCTTTTTCCTGGGATTGGATTGATGGTGTCACCTGGGTTGCAGCTGATTCCGCTCATAAGAAGGCAACGGGACATCAAACAGCTAAGTTCTCACGTCTCCTTGACAAACCATCTCTGCAGGTTCCGGGCGAGACTGTCATCAATTTGAGTTGCATGGTGTTAAGTGATGATGCGGTCTCGGTTTTGCTGAAAGGTTTCAACCTCGCTCCCACCCCCAAGTTCACTCCGGTCGCAGAAATTGTTAGTGCTGTTGAACAGGTTGCAGCTCGACTTCCGCCTGAATCAGCTGAGGAAATACGTCGTGAAACTTGTCGTGCGTTGACGAAATCCAAGCCGATGAAGTCAAATATCACTAGTAAAGAGAGGGCGGCCATTCGTGATCTGAGGGAGCGCTCTGAAATTGTTGTCTCCCATAAGGACTACACTGATAAGATGCACAGCCTGCTAAATGACGATTCCTACCGGAAGATCAGCGTTGACCCTACAAAGAAGGTGGGCAACAAGACGAGGTCGCTTCTCAAGGACGCAGATTTACCGGAGGGTGACGCTAAGAAATTGTTACCCCAAGGTCCGGTACCGCCTAGACTATATGGACTCCCGAAGGTTCACAAAGAGGGCGTACCATTACGCCCCATTGTCAGCAACATCAGGGCACCTACATATTTGTTGGCCAAATACCTGACGGGAATATTAAGTCCTTATGTGGGTAAATGCCCTCATCACATCCGTAATTCCGTGGATTTTGTTAAACGCCTTGATAGCTTCACGTTGGGTGAGTCAGATATCATGGTGAGTTTTGACGTCGTTTCCTTGTTCACGAGGGTACCCCTGCGAGAGTCACTAGAATTGATTAGTCAGAAGTTTGACGAGAAGACCACTGAACTTTTTAGGCATGTCTTGACTTCCACGTATTTTCTTTTTAATGGAGAATACTACGAACAAACGGAGGGAGTCGCCATGGGTAGCCCACTCTCACCGGTGGTAGCGAATTTGTACATGGAGAACTTCGAGGAGGAAGCCCTGTCGTCATCCGAATGGAAACCTACTTGCTTTTTCCGTTACGTGGACGACACGTTCGTCATCTGGCCACAGGGTATGGATAAACTCCTTGACTTCCTTACACATCTAAACTCCATACACCCCAACATCAAATTCACCATGGAGACTGAAACGGAGGGTAAACTACCTTTCCTTGACGTCTTGGTCAAGAGAAGGCCTGACGGCACCTTAGGCCATGGGGTTTATCGGAAGACAACGCACACTGATCTGTATTTGCACGCAGACAGCTGCCACCACCCTTCACAGAGGAATGTGGTGCTTAAAACTCTAGTATATAGGGCGCGCACTATCTCTGACGCAGAGAGTCTACACCATGAATTGGAACATCTGAGAACTGTATTTCGAAAAAATGGGTACTCAGAGTGGCAGATTCAACGTGCTCTCCGCCCACCCACTACAGCACAACCTGTGAAGATGGATGAAATCACGAGGGAGGAGGTAGGCACTGCGTTTATCCCTTATACAGGCGCACTCTCGGGGAAAATCGCCCGCATTTTGAAGAAACACCGCGTCGGAACTGTGTTTTGTCCTCCGAATAAAACTTGTGCACTGGTGGAGAGCGCCAAAGATGACCTCGGTTTGAGAAAGGCCGGCGTGTACCAGATTCCTCAATGTGGCAAGTCGTATATTGGTCAGACGATGCGTACCGTCGAGGATCGATGCCGTGAACACCAGAGGCACACTCGACTGATGTATCCGAGCAAGTCGGCGGTCGCTGAACATTGTTTGTCGGAAAATCACTCTATGGAGTATGAACGCACGAGGATTCTGGTACAGACGTCGAGATACTGTGACACCGTTGTTAAAGAGGCCATCGAAATTCGCACCAATGACGACCTCATAAACCGTGACCGTGGCTATAATCTTAGCAAGGCTTGGGAACCAGCGATTGGGTTAAGCAAGAGTAAATCGAGCAAATGTATAGTTGTGACGACCACGGCGGACAGAGCCATCACACCGACGTCATCTCAAGACGCCGTCGCAATCTGTTCCACCGCGCGACCGGGGCGCGGACGGCGGAGTGAGCGCGCCGCGGGCGGAGGGTATTTAAATCGGCCGCCGCCGCGACCGAACCCAGTTCCCCCTGAGCAGCTATAGTGTACGGATCTCTGTGCCGGCACGTTCACAGGAGCTCAGTCCGTCAGTTCGCCTGATGATGGCGACATGTATGATCGCCGAAATATTGTGCCCGTTGGACACTGTAGACCGGCAGTACACCCGTGGATATTTTGATTATAATGATATTGGTAATTATATCGGTTTCATAAAGTGTTTCCTGATATGCGTCTACGATCAGCTTTTACACCTTTCTTGGCTAAAGAAAATTCTAATATCAGGCTCGTAGGTGCACGCACATACACCAGTTCCTTTCCCCCGCCTCTCTTCCCTCACCAACTCTGCCAACGAAGGTTTGTGACGTCAACCACAAACACTGAGTGCCAGAAGCTCCATAGATATACTACTATCATTAACATACTAAAAACTTTCCGCATATAGGTTTGAGGTGGTGAAACAATGCAGGTGAACATAGGATGTCTTTTCTAACGGAGTCCTTAACGGCAGACCAGCCTAGAAAAAAAAGAACAGTTTTAAATTTTGGTCGTTCGTCGACTGCAGTCGTTCATGATTTCATTTCTGAAAATTTATTTCCCTCTTATAGTACATCGGTGAAATATGTATAAACGCTTTTTTCCATGGTGGAGCTTCGTTTCTACAGCTCTTCATCACATTAATCATGGGAAACACACTGGAAGGTAACGTATCACTACAGTATACACACTTTCATAAATGAAATGTACAAAATTCTCTCAATTATTGGGGATACATGCATCAAACCGCCGTCGCATTGAATCCCTGATTTGATGATATATCCCTGGAGAATTGAATATAGCTTCACTGACTTCCACAATACGGATACGAAGACTCTGTACATTGATCCATCTCACCTAGCTATCTGCCATAGATTCTATTACGAGGGTTATTCGGAAAGAGAGGAACGATCGGTCGCGAAATGGAAAAAACTGTGAAAATCTGATGAAGCTTTGTACAGATGCGTTGGGCACTTTGTCTAGAACGCCCACCGATCGCATCATGTCGCTTTTTTCAATGCTGAGTTCACAGTTAGAAGGTAAAGATGGCTAGAAATTAGCATCTCCCGCTAAGTATCAGGGCCTGGCGAATGATTTGGCCTGAAGCTATGCAATCCACATAACATAACTCTCATGCGGTTCCTTCTACACAATACTCCGCCGCACTCTACCGGGGCAATGAAGATGCTACTGCAGCGTTTTCGATGGGAAGTGTTTGATCACCCACAATACAGCCCGTGATTGACAACCCCTGAGGTTTATCTCTGCCCAAATGAACTGCTGGCTATGAGGACAATATTTTGAGACAGATAACGAGCTGCAGTCCAGAGTAGAAAATTGTCGAAAAGCACTGGCGGCTGTCTTCTATAACGAGAGAATTGAAAAGTTGGTACAACGCTACGACAGATGTCTAAGTCTGAACGGCGACTGTGTAGAGAAGTAGCTGGAAGGTGTAGCTGACCGTTGCAAATAAAACAGTTTTGATATTCACTGTGGTTTCCACTTCGCGATCTATCGTTCCTTGCTTTCCGAATAGTCCTCGTATTTAGATGCATTGTAATGAGGAGAAGCTCCATCGAGCATGAAGTAGGGTAAGTTGTTCTAAAACTGATACACCCAAAACTTTCCAAAAAATGATACATCCAATCTATTCATAGGGAAACTATACCTTCTCAAATGTTCTTACCGTTAGTTCTGCTGCCAATGTTTAGGAATAGTTAGTTATATTTCGTTTACTCCATTAGAAAGTTCACTTGGGAGGCAAAAAAGTTGTTGCAAACAGCACTTTTAGACTGAAAATGAATGTGCACAGAGCTCTAGAAAACTTGACACAGTGAAGTAAATATTGAAAACGTACCCACCTAATTTCTAACGCATACACCGAAAATTCTGATCTGTTGACTGAATTATTCATTATTGTCATAGTTGTTATATAGCTATAATAATTAAGCAGTCAATAAAACGCTGAAATATGATACACTAGATTCTGAAATATGATATTTTTGATTTCCAAAAGTGATACCCACTCGCCTACGGCTTATCCGCAAGTCACACACCAGAGTACCGCGGGTTGCCGCCACTTCCACGTTTCAGCAACACAGTCGTGGGAGACCACTTTCCAGCAGTTAGGAGGTACTGCGTATTTACACTGCGCAGGGACAAGCAGCACAGACGAGACAACAACCGGTTGCTGCCCCAATTCAACTAAATGTGACCCACGCAAGGGAATTTACGTCGTTACGTCGGAGAACGACACACTTCGCAGCTGCGTGACCCACTTCATCTGGCACCAGAGGACAACAACCTAATACGACTAAAACGGAGCCGGCCGCTGTGGCCAAGCGGTTCTAGGCACTTCAGTCCGGAACCGCGCTGCTGCTACGGTCGCAGGTTCGAATCCTGCCTCTGGCATGGATGTGTGTGATGTCCTTGGCTTAGTTATGTTTAAGTAGTTCTAAATCTAGGGGACTGATGACCTCAGAACCATTTGAACTAAAACGGATGCACATTCACAGTTAGACTTTTCGGAAGTCACTAAGATGGTCGCGAGAACAACAATACGAGGTGTGGCTAGAAAAAAAAAGGACTAGTACTGGTGAAACAATAACACGAATGCAATAAGGCTGAAAGTCTCGTGGCCTGTCACGTGACTCTCGCTCCGCCTACTGCTCGAGTTTCATCTGCCTCCTGCATTCAGTTTGCCCGTGGCGTCTGTTTTAAGTAGTTGACGTTTTGTCTGTGCGTCGGAAAATGTTGAGTGTACAGAAAGAACAGCGTGTTAACATCAAATTTGTTTCAAACTAGGAAAATCTGCAAGTGAAACGTTTGTAATGTTACAACAAGTGTACGGCGATGATTGTTTATTGCGAACACAAGTGTTTGAGTGGTTTAAACGATTTAAAGATGGCCGCGAAGACACCAGTGATGACACTCGCACTGGCAGACCATTGTCAGCAAAAACTGATGCAAACATTGAAAAAATCGGTAAACTTGTTAGACAAGATCGCCGTTTAACAATCAGAGCAGTGTCTGAGTTAACAGGAGTTGACAAGGAAAGTGTTAGGCAGATTCTTCATGAAAGTTTCAACATGAACAAAGTGTGTTCAAAAATGGTTCCAAAGTGTCTCACAATTGAACAGAAGGAACGCCGAAGAATGATTTGTTCTGACATCCTGGAAAACATTGAAAGTGATCCCACCTTCTTACAAAATGTTATTACTTGCGATGAATCGTGGTTTTTTACTTACGATTCCGAAACTAAACGCCAATCGATGCATTGGAAAACTCCTGGTTCTCCACGACAAAAAAAGCACGAATGTCAAAATCGAAATTCAAGGCAATGATGATTGTTTTTTTTTTTTGACATCAAAGGGATTGTGCACATTGATTGGGTACCAGAGGGACTAACAGTGAATCAGCATTACTACATTGCCCGCATCTCGTGGTCGTGCGGTAGCGTTCTCGCCTCCCACGCCCGGGTTCCCGGGTTCGAGTCCCGGCGGGGTCAGGGATTTTCTCTGCCTCGTGATGGCTGGGTGTTGTGTGCTGTCCTTAGGTTAGTTAGGTTTAAGTAGTTCTAAGTTCTAGGGGACTTATGATCACGGCAGTTGAGTCCCATAGTGCTCAGAGCCATTTGAACCAAGCATTACTACATTAGCGTCCTGGCTACCCTACGTGAGCGAGTACGGAGAAAACGGAACGATTTGTGGAGAAAAAAGTCATGGATCCTTCACCAAGACAATGCCCCAGCTCACAGTGCGTTGTCAGTGAAGACGTTTTTGGCAAAATACAACATTCCCATCTTAGATCATCCACCCTACTCACCTGATTTGGCCCCCTGTGACTTTTTTCTTTTCCCTAAAGTCAAGTCAGCTTTGAAAGGAACTAGATTTGAGACTGTTGAAGCAGTAAAAGAAAAAGCGACGGAAGTAAAGTATGGACTTACCGAAAATGATCTGCAGCATTGCTATGAACAGTGGAAAATTCGTATGGAGCGGTGTAGAGACCGAGGAGGAGAGTACATTGAAGGAGATAACATGAAATTGTAAATAATTGTAAATAAATGTTTTTTCCAGCATCAGTCCGGTTTTTTTCTAGCCGCACCTCGTATTCTTAGCGACCCTTCCCCAGAAGGACATTCAAGAGATCTTACAAAAATTTTATGAAGCACTAGACATCCTATCGAAAGTGTTCACCTTAGCAGATGGAGCCATGAAGATATTTTCCCTAGAGAGCCTGTATACAGAGAGAGTGGCCATAGGTGAAGTTTCCCGTGATTGGTTGATTAGCTTTGGCAGAAAAATGGCGCCAATCGTCTCCGTGCTTCCTATGTTCGCCATGCATTTGAGTTGAATTGAAGTTCAGAGGAATTTGGAAACGATTAAAAGGTATTTGAATTGTTGAGAGACTTGTTATGTGTTGTGCATGCATGTTCTATATAGTTGTATATCGTTTTTAATACGTAATTAGCGTTTGCGATCTTAAATACGAACTGAAATAATGAAGCGTTTTGTGATGAAGTCGGTAGGCCTACATGTTTGAAGTAAACACGTTAGTAATTGTACAGTATTTTTTTTGACATCTATAACTCGTTCTGCAAATGTTCGTAAACGATGCCAGGTTGTGCTGCATTTGGTTGTTCCAATAGAGGCGAAGGTGGATTTCGCATGTTAGCATTTCCACGCAATGAAGAAAGACGAAAGCAGTGGGCAGTCGCAGTCAACAGGGCTGACATAAATCAAACAGGAGCCTTGTGGAAACCAACCAAGTACTCTTATCAATGCGAAGTAAGTCGTTTTTGCTTTTTACTACATATAAAACAACTTGCAATATACATAATTAAATTTGAAAACAGACCTGTAAATTGGCTGTGTGAAAATTATTATAACACATTGTTCTTGCAAACAAAGGCATTTAACGAATGATTTCGCCATATTGTCTTGTGCTTTTGGTTCGGTGAGTGTGTACTCCACTACTGGCCATTCAAAGTCCCGCCCGCAGTTTGGCAGAAAAATGGCCACCGTATCGTCCGGTTGGCCACTCTCTCCCTATACAGGCTCTCTAATTTTCCCGTAGACAAAAAGGCTGGTTAACCTTTTACTCTGTATATTCAACGCTAACAGTGTTTACAATAAGGAGGTGGAACACGAGGACTTTCTCACACGTTTTGAGATCAACATTCTTTTCCTGATGGGAACCTCCACCCCACCGGACCTTTCAGCTTGCGTAAAATTGTGAGCTACGGGACGGACAGAACAAATGACCGAGGGGGTGGCACGGTCATATGTATCAAGCGATCTATCACACACGACCCCCTCGCACTGCGACAATTTACATCTCTGCAACCAACTGCAGTTAACATCTCCTCCCCTTTTGGAATTATTACTTTGGTTTCGGCGTATATCAGCCCTCAGAGCCCGTTCGTTGAGGATAGCCTTCTCCTGCTATTTTCTCGACACGACAGAATCCTACTCTGTGGTGACCTCATCACCAACCACTTTATGTGGAATTCGCATCGTACCAACCCACGAGAAAACAAGCTTTACGGTTTGGAGGAACGACTGGAAGCCGTCACATTCGCGCCGGACAATACAATTCACGTCCCAAGCAATCCAACCCACAGACCCGATGTGTTAGCTGTAGCTAGCGTGAAAAAAGACTCGATTTGCGACTACAAACCATCAACTATCTGACGTCCGATCACAGTCGTGTCGTCGGTATCACCACAGAGGAGCTAACATCTGTGCTCTCCAGTACAAAACACTACGAACTGTGACCAGTACCAGGCGTTCCTTAGCTACTATATCCGTCCCACAACAGATATATTGACAAGAGTCCTCGTAGAGGAGACCGTCTTTGCATTGACTGGAAAGATCCGAAGGGCCTAACGTCACGCTACGGTCACAGGTGAGCGGCGTGCATTCTACAGTGAAGTGTTTCAACCACTGCTCCAGGACTTGAGAAACCTTAAAAACTGGGTACGAAACGGTGCCATCCATAACCCTAGAGGACCGCTGAGTTTAAGCGTCTCTCGCGGGAATTACAGTACAGAGCCGTTGTATTCTGCCAAGAAAGGTGGGAAGATAAGATGGCTGTTCTCACTTTACACACCAGGGATGAATGGGGCCTGGTACGAGAACTTCGAAAACCAAGACCAGCAAAACTGGCACTTGTGGGACCAGCGGGTCCATTTTTTGGCCAATTGATCAAGACAGAGCTTCTTGTCACGACGTATGGGACGCAAAATGTCTTCCAAGAGGAGGTGATAAGAATACGACGCCAGGCAGAAGACATCCGACGGGTGGCACAACAGACAGAAACACTACTAACGACATCGATGGAGGTCCGCTCGATTGTATGACGACTTATCAACCACTGGGCCACCGGACCGGACGTTATAATGAACGAACAGTTGAAGAAGTTGCCGCGCAAACAACTGGTGTTGATATCCGGCACTTTTAACAGTTGCCTCCTGCTGGGATACTTAGCTTCCGACTGGAAGTTTGCTAGCATAGTGCCATTGCGGCAGCTAGGAAAGGACTATCGTGAACCGCAAAACCATCGGCCTATTAGCATCCTGCCAACATACTCCAAAGTACTGGAACGGATCCTACTCCAGCGACTTCGCCCAGCAATTACCTAAGAGGATGTGATACGCCCAGACCAGTTCGCTTCCAGCTACGCGTATCGGTATATCTCCAACTTCCCCGGGTTATGGAGTTCATAGCATATAATATGAACAATGCGAACTATACAGCGGCGATGTTTCTCGATGTTGAAAAAGGGTAGATTCAGTATGGAAAAAAATAAGCTGCTCACTAAACTGCACGACGTCCCCACCATACCGGACTACTGCACGAAGATTATTAAGAGTTATCTTCTGGACAGGCTCTGCTCTGTCCAAATTGATGGTCAATGGTCCAGCATTCAATAGCTGCCAGAAGGCATCATTCAAGGCTCTATTCTGTCCCCTCTTCTATTCGTCTTGCATGTGAATGACCTGCCGTTATTTCCACAAGTTGTCCCTGCGCAAATCGCGGACTATACGGCGATCCTTATAAGCAGCCACTCAGCTGATGCAGCGGTACAGTACCTCCAAAGTCAGCTTACATTTATTCAGTTATGGATAGTAGCAAATCGTATTACTTCGAATGTTTGTAAGCAAACAAAGGAGAAAAGGGAATGTAACATTGTGTGACAGAAATGTAAAGCCAAATGGAACACTACGTAACATTGCATGAAATGTAACAAAGTACGGGTACCTTAGGAGAGTCAAAGGACCTAGTACACAATACTCTTGTTCACTGCTGAAAAAAGAAAGCCTCCAAACAAAAAATGAGTAGGCTAAAAGCAGGAGAACTATAAAGCTATGCCTGTGATCAAATATGTGGCAACTACACATAAAAGAAAGGAAACTGATTCTGATTCTGAGACCTCTTTGAAGAGTGACGACAGCCTTGATGATATCGGTCCCTTTGCAGAATCCACACTATATCCTGTTGACAGGCCCACCATATGTAGGTGGAGGAGATTATGTCTTTGCTGAGTCTCGAGGAGGAAAGAGCAATTCATACAACTACAGATAAGATTCATACAACTACAGATAAGTACTGGAAAATGACATGGAAGCAATCTCTATTTAGTTTGTGGACAAGCACAAAATCAAACTTACTGCCAGATAAAAACTGTGTGCCGGACCGAGACTCGAACTCAGGACCTTTGCATTTTGCGGGCAAGTGCTCGATCAACTGAGCTACCCAAGCACGACTCACGAGCCGTCCTCACAGCTTTAATTCTGCCATTACCTCGTCTCCTACCTTCCAAACTTCACAGAAGCTCTTTTGCGACGAGGTACTGGCGGAATTAAAGCTATGAGGACGGCTCGTGAGTCGTGCTTGGGTAGCTTTGTTGGCAGCCCTGCAGCTAAGCAAACGTGCATATAAGAAGCTCTCGCTAAGTTAAGCGATTAAGATTGAAATAAGAACTAATTTAGTTAATATTACATTTTAGACTAGTGTATTTACTTCTTCTCTAGGCTATCTATTGAAGATTTCGCTTTCCTGACCGTATTTAGATCGAAAAGGGAGTATTCCGTAAAGGTCGGTAGTCGCTAGTTTTGTTTACGATTTTTAGGCGTAAATTTCGGGCGACTGTAGATTTTCGTTTTTGACTAGAGTTATCGCTTCAAAGTCAAAAGTCAAATTAATTCGTGTCTGTCATACACAGTTTAGGTAGTTAAAACTTTCGGAAGTAAGTGTAAACGTTTGTTTACATTATTGTTTATTTACGGATTAGTGCAGATTACGAAACTACTGTGGTCTTGTGCTAACTTATTCTCGACTTTTGTGTTGAGTTTGTCTGTCAAACCATGTGTGGCAAATATGGTGGTTGCCGTAGATATTTGAATGGGGATCGTTCTGTGTACATTGTAGGTTATGGTTTCATTGGGGCGAATGTATCGGCGAGGAAACGAGGGTAGAAAATGAGGTTCTTCCATGGCTGTGTAGGTTATGTAGAAATTACAGAAAAATCGCTGAACATGAGGCAAAAATTTGTGCCCGTAAGGCTGAATTAGGTAACGCGAACTTGGAATTATGTAGGTTAAGGGAGGAAAAAGAGACTGGGAACTGGAGGAATATAGCAAGCAAAGAGCGAGAAAGGGAAACACTTGAAAAAACTCCAGAAATTCAAATAGTAAATCAGTGTGGCTTACTATCTGAAGTGGAGGAAGGGCCTCATCGAGATGTAGTTGAAAATAGGTTGAAGCAGAATATTAGCTTAAAGAAAAAAGACAGGTCGGAATCAAACCAGAATAGGAAAAGAAGAATTCTGCTTATAGGCAGCAGTCATGGGAGCGGTGTGGGCCAGCTGCTTCAGGAGAAATTAGGTGCAGGGTACCAGGTAACAAGTTTTGTGGAACCAAGTGCTAGCCTTAGCCAGGTGACAGAAATCTTAGGTCAGCTATGCAGGGGCTTTGAGAAGGAAGATCAGGTAACTATAGTTGGGGGAGCAGGAAACAGCCTGGCTATAAATCAGAGATACAGTATTAGGAGTGGCCTGGATAAAATAGGAGCAGAAACTGGGCACAAATGTGGGGTTTGTGGAGCTCTTTTAGCGCCATGATCAGCACTGGGTAAACACTGCTGTACCGCTTGTTAACACTGAGCTGAACAGGATGCTCCAGACACCGGCCAAATATCACATAAGCGTTGTTCCAGTTAATGCTATTGGTAGGTGCGGATACACTACACATGGCCTGCACCTAAATAGGAAGGGGAAAAATAAGTTAGTTTCTCTATTAGCAGAAACTGTAAGGGGTGCCACAGTCACATAAGGGGTGATCCCTGTGGTTAATGGGACCGGGCAGACAGGTTTTTTAGGTTACAGCCAAAGTTCAGACAGACAACAATCAAGATAAATAGAATAAAAGAAACTTCATATACAGTAAATAGGGGCAAAGCTAAGGGCAGTATCAAGTTACTTCATCAAAATATAAGGGGAATAAAAAATAAAGTAGATGAGCTACTACTGTGTTTAGATAATCTCAAAAATAAGAATGAGATTGATATACTCTGTCTGTCTGAACTCTGAACACCATGTAACTGTGGCGATGGATAGTGTCAGTATAAATGTGTATAATTTAGCATATTACACTTGTAGATCTAGGATGGATAGAGGAGGAGTTGCCATTTTCATAAAACAAGGGTATAAATAGAAAACTGTAGAAGTAAGCAAATTTTGTGTTGATCAGCAGTTTGAGGTTTGTGCATGTGAACTTCAGTTAGATAATGTGGTACTGATATTGCCAATAGTGTACAGGTCCCCAGTAGGAGACTGGGAGCTATTCATAAAAAAAGTTTGACTCCCTATTATGCTGTCTGTCAGACAAATGGAAGAAGTTATTAATCTTTGGTGATTTCAATGTACACTTTCTAAGTAATTCTGATAGAAAAAGTGAACTAGAAGCGTTATTAACAACATATAACTTAGATTCAGTGGTGAATTCCCCTACATATCTAGCTCAAGACTGTAGCACTCTAATATATATGTATTTGTACAGAAAGAGGATGTAAAATAGCCGGCCGCGGTGGCCGTGAGGTTCTAGGCGCTTCAGTCCGGAACCGCTCTGCTGCTACGGTCGCAGGTCAGAATCCTGCCTCGGGCATGGATGTGTGTGATGTTCTTAGGTTAGCCAGGTTTAAGTAGTTCTAAGTCTAGGAGACTGATGACCATGGATGTTAAGTCCCATAGTGCTGAGATCCATTTTGTATGAGACAGCAAGAACTAGTAAAGATCCAGAAGTAGTTTTACACTATAAAAATTATTGTAAAACACTGAGGAAAGTTGTAAGGAAATCAAGAAATATGTATGTTAGAGAAGAAATTACCAATTGCGGCAATAAAATCAAATCAGTATGGAATGTTGCTGGAAGGGAGACAGGAAAAGGAACCACTGGGGTAGGTAGTATTATTACTAAAGAGAATGAGACCATCCTAACCATGAGTACACAAGTAGCTAATGTATTTAACAACCATTTATTAAGTGTAGGAGAAAAAAATTGGTGAAATTAATTCAAAAGAAAAAGCCAGGCAGTACATGGAAGAGTCAGTTTTGAAACGTTTTAATCAGATTAAGTTTCACCTAACAACCTCTTGTGAAATAAATAAAATTATTAAATCTTCGAAAAATAGATGTTCTGTTGGAGTAGATGACATTTCTAATAAGATATGAAAACAATGTGGAGCAATTACAGCTGATGTTCTGAGTCACATATGTAATGCATCACTAACTCAAGGTATTTTCCCAGACAGGTTAAAATATGCCACTGTCAGGCCTCTCTACGAAAAGGGGGAAACCACAGGTGTCAATAATTATCGGCGAGTATCCTTGCTTACAGCATTTTCAAAAATCTCCGAGAAAATAATGTACTCAAGACTGGTTAACCATCCCAACAGTAATGGGATACTTAGTAAATCACAGTTCGGATTTCAAAAACGCTGTTTCAATGAGACAATGTGGTCTCATATACAGTTTCACTGCCCACATAACAGAGTCATTAAACAGTAAAATGTCACCAATAGGAATTTTCTGTGACTTGTACAAAGCATTTGATTCTGTGAACCATTGCATTATGTTACAGAAATTACAATTTTATGGTATAAATGGAATAGCATGTGAGTGGTTTAAGTCATATCTACATAACAGAAAACAAAAAATTTCTTTATATGGCTCAAGTGATTTAAGTAAGTTAGGCAACGCCAGGTGCTGCAGCTAATGTAAAATATAAGTCACATATATTTAATATATTTTACAATTATTTGTACACATATTCACTTGTACCTCTAGTGAATTTCGTTCTGCAGCTTCATTCTCACGCAGCGCAATGTTTATGACGTCGTATCTCCCGAACTGTGACGTAAAATGGTGTAATTTTATACGAAGTGTGTGGGGCTACGGTTAGCGAAATCTGTTCTGACGTGAGTTAGAAATAAAGAAGTAGTAAATTAAAAAGTCATACATGATGCGGCAGTCTTTCACGCATCTCTGTATTTGACGTCATATCTCCTGAACTATCTATAGTACAATGATATAACTTTGCTGGTACATTCAGTGGCATATTATACTGTCTGCATAATGTATCACGATCACAGTTAGTAGTAACCAAGCAATAATCTAAAACTTCATGGCTCTGAGCACTATGGGACTTAACTTCTGAGGTCAAACAGTCCCCTAGAACTTAGAACTACTTAAACCGAACTAACCTAGGGACATCACACACATCCATGCCCGAGGCAGGATTCGAACCTGCGACCGTAACGGTATCGCTGTTCCAGACTGTAGCGCCTAGAACCGCTCGGCCTGAAACTTCATGCTTTACGCGGCAGTTTTACTGCATGAACAGTAGAAATGTGGTAGTGAAAAGCTTTTTTCCTTTCATATTTTTGTAAGGGTTGTCAGCGAGAAAAAGTTTCGTGAAGGTATGAAATTATGTGTAAGATATGTTGCAAGTCACTAAGCGGTCTTATTCTCAAATACTGAATGAATAAAGTCGGGTATTCACGCGTCGTGGGTAAAAATTTCCTTTTTGACCATCACCTTTTTGACAGGTAGGTGGTTCTTACCCCAAGAGCAATTATATCCAGACGGTAAGTGATGAGTGTACCACGTTTGGTTTAAATTGATCCAGTGGTTTAGGAGGAGAACTGTAACACACATTCCTACATATATGAGCAGATAAATGCTTCTATAGGAGTACCAAAAAGGCTAATATGCTCCTGTTTTAATAGACTCTGTCTGAAAAATGGGGTACCAGCTGCTTCGTTCAGCCTTCCTGAGCACCCTTTATAATTTTCTCGAAAATTTTTCCATGCGATCTTATTCGCGCTCTTTTTAACGTGCAACTTACATCTCACACTCACAAGCCACCCTAACTGTATCTGACTCACACTCACCAGTCCATCACTGTAGGTGGCTCATACCCATCCATTCCCACTTGCCCACGCTCACTCATTCATTCAGCCTACCTCTTTGTCATTCTCTCTTTGTGTCTCTCTCATTCTCATTGTCTCCTGTCTCACAGCCACAATCTCCTTCGTTTTGTGCTATTACTACTGTCTACTCTCACTGTCACTGCCTCCCTTTTGCTCTTCCGAACTCCGACTATATAATTCACCGCTTCCCACTATTTCTCTCTCTTCTCACTATCTCTCCCTTCCTCGTTGACATTGTCATAGCCTCTGTCTCTCATTATCACTGGCTGTCACCCACTTCCACTTTCTTCTTCTCGTTATTCCTCTCCCACTGGCACTGCTTCACTCTTTTTCTAGCGCTGTTCTGTCACTGTCAACTATGTTACACTGCCACTCTCTATCCTTCACACTTCAACAGTCTCCTTCTCCCTTTCCTTACCACAACCACTGTTTACTATATTCCAGTATTTATTACTTTTCCGCCTCTTTCCCAATGTCACTGTCTCAGCTTAAAAAACCTCAAAGATGTTCATATGCAAATGATTTTGGGGAAATTGTTAAAGGTGTTGAGGAAGTTAGAATGAAGCAGTTGATACCCCGCCTTTCAGTAAGTTTTTTGGTAAATAGGAGCACATTCACGTTTTTGTGCTCCGGTAGGAGCATCTTTTCCGCAGGCTCCCTTCTTTTTCTTGTTACAGAAAGGCATGGCACTCATATGAGAGGAACATAATGTGTCAGTAAAATTTTGAATTTAATTACGTGTAACTGAAGTAAAGAAAAAACTATAGAATTCGACACCTCAAACCGGATTTTATGTGCACAAAAATTTTGCATGTGCTTCAGTACTGTGACATGGGGTTCCCAGAACCCTTCTGATGATAACGGAAACATTTTACAGCATGTTTCTCCGTGCTACGTCATTTTATAAACTCGCCTCACAGCGGATATTACGAGCGTATTTTAGGTGTACAACTAAAGTAAATTTGTCCTCTGTATCTCGGAAACCGATAAAGATATCAAGAAATTCGATATCAGGACCTTCGGAATGTGCAGTAAAAATTGCAGTCATATTGGAATCCGTGGCTCGGTTTTGGTACAAAAAACCATGTTTTTCGGTTCTTCTCATGAACCACCCATAGACTAAATGGTGCCCCCATGAGCCCCTTAAGGGGCATAATGGACCACATATTATACAAAATGAGCCAATCGATTTGCTTCATAAGCCTAAACTGGAGGAAGTGTACGATATCCAAACTCTGATCCTTCACTGTAGGATAATTACAGCAAGGCGATCCTTCTGTTGGGTTTGAAAATGGTCCCAAGCCCAAGGGCTATACAAAACTCTTGACTAGACATTCCTATTACCAGCAGAACGCAAAATATGAGCCATGGAATAATCCTAGTTCTACTTAAACCGTTGTTAGATTTCATTGGTAGGAGAGGATTTATTTGTGCGTGTTAGCTGTTTCTATCTCGAGTGTTTAGACGACAATATTAGGCAAAACGACCTACTTGTTTTCTTGTTTTAATTATTATTCTCATGACAGAACATTATCAACGTTTATGGTGTTGAGACAGCAACCAGCCACAAATTTATTTTCAGTGCCTTTATTCAAAAGGTACCGTTACCCGTTTAGAATCATTACGATTCACCTTCAGGCGGTTTTCATGCTTTCATTACATGTGGTGTGTTTTTTTACCTACCACAAGCTGCTCACATCTCCTCGAAAACTATCCCAGAAAAGTCAACCTATTCAGAGTTGGACCGTCCGAAGAGGAAAACCTTAAGCCACTGGCCGGATTTTAAGACTGACGAAAAGTGTTCGCAGTGAACCACGCTGAGACGGTATGGCGGAAGTATCCATGCATCAAAGGCCCGATTTGCGCAACTCTACCCACTGTTGATTTTGTGATACTTCGTAGAACCGCTGCGAATACCATAAATAGGCTCTAGTATACGTATCTTTTGTGCAACGACTTAATCTCAGTAGAAGTAGCAGCGCTGCTGGTGATGGAGGTAATGGTAATGTTCGGCCCCGAAACTGTAAGGAAAACACCAGAGAAACTGAAGTAAACTTCGTGAATGGTGAAAACGTACAAGACTCTGACTTATTACTTCTTTAGCGATTGTTGTCTCGCTTACACTAGGCTCGCGTGTTTGCGTGAGGCAAGGAGTGGTGCTTAGAGGCCATTCTCCTTACTACCGTGCGATCAACTCGGTGCACGCTCGTGAGCATGAGCGGTCACGGTTCTGCCCGCACAGCTCTACGGCTACGCAACGGTCTCGTGACTACTTGACGCATTGCATGGGTAACCAGTAGCCTTAGCAATAGATAACCAAGTATTGAAAGTTCCAAATCACAGTTTCTCGAAGATCACGTACGTGCATCCCCTATGAAAAAGTATCTTTATCAATTACAAGACTCAAAACTTCCGAGAATAGAAAACATTATACAGGACCACATGAAGTATCATACAAACTTTCCCGCAAACAGAAACTTATCGAAACCAACCCACGAAGTGAATTGATTAACGACGAGTAGAAATACCAATAGGTGTGGATGAATGGGCAAATGTATGAGATCCATCGCGAAACTAGAAAAATACGAACAGAATAGCGGAGGAAGTTTGTCCCAGCTTTTGAGAGCAAAATAAAATCGATAGAAGAGATAGACGACATACTCAGTTTAGAAAACTGAAAATATAATGTGAAAGTAGCAAGCTCAGCTGTTTCATATGCAACTGTGGTTGCTTCCGTTGCAAATAAAAATACGAGTCGAACATTGTAGCAAAGATACAATTTTCAAAGAACACAAACTCTACAAACTTCCGCTTCTCAAAGAAGAAGGATGTGAAGGTCATTAGGGAAAGACATCAAATTATTGAACGTGGAAAGGAAAACCATAAATATAAAGGCATCACCTCGACGTGAAAACAGACAGCGATAAAATAGATGATAGATTTTAAACAATGTGCAATATAATTACGTGAGTTACGGAAAAAGAAAAGACATCTGTTGACAATATATTAATAGATGACGAAATAGTTGATAGCATTTAGGAGCTGAGGGTGAAAGAGAAAGTGAAAAAATTCCAATTCTTGCCGGAGATAAAACTCTGTTTCAAACTTCGGCATCGGCTTAGAAATATATTCCACCAAGTTTTGAAATAACTCCAAGAGTTAAGTCTGTTCTGCTATATTTCAGATAGTTAAAGTTAAAGACTATGCTACGGTTCCAACACGTAATCACCCTTTCAGACCCTCTCGTTACAACTGTGTACAGTAACTTTTACTGTGTCTTAGCTGCAACAGAATATTTTTTTCCCGGTGGAAACATGAGGTACACATTTGTGAATGTTCAGCCTTTTCATCATGCTCAAGTGCTACCAACTATTGGGTATCACTATGAAAACATGAGCAAGTCAGTATAGCAGTGCGTAGCAGCTCGTGATCACCAGAATACACAGATATGGTTAGTTATCTAGTTCCCTTATATATTTGAATATTGTTATTGTTAGATTGCACGATGACTACTGAATGGTCATTTAACTGATTATTACAATAGAGAATATTTCGTAACTACTTATTTTAGTCCATAAAATTAAGTCAAGTGTACAAAGTACGTTTTGAAAATGGGTACACATTTCAGCATAAATCTTGCACCTAAAACCATTAAAATCATCTAAGGGCATTACCTTGTAAAGAAAAGTTTTCCTTCCTCCAGAAAAATTCAGGGCAGAAAGGATTAGATGCCATGGTCTTAAGTCCATATCGATTCACTGCCGGCCGCAGTGGCCGAGCGGTTCTAGGCGCTTCAGTCCGGAACCGCGCGACTGCTACGGTCGCAGGTTCGAATCCTGCTTCGGGCATGGATGTGTGTGATGTCTTTAGGTTAGTTAGGTTTAAGTAGTTCTAAGTTCTAGGGGACTGATGACCTCAAATGTTAAGTCCCATAGTGCTCAGAGCCATTTTTCGATTTACTGTAAAGTGGGTCACCAGGTATGTGGCACTTGCTTTCAACCCCGTCAAAAAAGTACGAACATAGATTCAGTTGGATGTTTATCATGTTATTATTGCAAGAAAAAGTGCAACAAAGACAACGTTTTGAAAGAAATGATTTTGGAGAAATAAGTAGAAATACATCAGTACGTCAGACAGTGCAAGAATTTAGTGTCAGACCAGAAGGGACTTAACATCACACAGAACAAAGCAACGAAAAAACGTCATTCTGCAGTACTCAGGAACTTAAAAAGGACTTGCGTCATTCCCTAAATAAATTGTCCACAAATGAACTGGATACTGTAAAACATCATTACCCTTCTATTGTTCTCTTAAAGTCAATGCTAACTTCTTAAGCGTGTCAGAATACACCGAAATACGAGTTACGCAAAGTTGAATTCTAATGGAACTACCGCCAGAGAGCAGGGAAAAGTATTCCAAAGTGCAATATTTCAAAACTAGGCTGCCAACAGAATTGAAGAACTGAAAGATGAAACACCGCATAACGAAAGTCAAACGGATCCCAAATAGGACCAGTCTATGCCGAAGACCGTGAAGTAAAATGATACGACCCCAGACGCTGATGTGCGCATTGTACAATCCTCAAAAGTAATAACGAGAAAAATTACAGAATCAATATAGAAATTACGTCCTCACTAATAAATGTATATGGCACTACCAGGAATGACAAATATATCAAAACGGTGAAGTTGGGTTCTGGAAGAATAACTTGCACAATGCACAATCCTCATACAGTGTGTTTCCTCATGCAGTCTATATATAGACGAACACAGTCAACGCATATTCTAAGCAAAATAAACATGGATGCAGGCAAATAGTCTAATACACGAAAAAACGACACCTCACAAACAAATGTACAATATACTTGTAAAAAGTGGATCCGACGCAGATTTATAAAGTTTCAAAGGCTAAACTTAATATACCGGGTGATCAAAAAGTCAGTATAAATTTGAAAACTGAATAAATCACGGAATAATGTAGATAGAGAAGTACGAATTGACACACATTCTTGGAATGACTGGGGTTTTATCGGAACCAAAATAATACAAAAGTTCAAAAAATGGCCGACAGATGGCGCTTCATCTGATAAGAATAGCAATAATTAGCATAACAAAGTAAAGTCCGCAGCTCGTGGTTGTGCGGTAGCGTTCTCGCTTCCCACGCCCGGGTTCCCGGGTTCGATTCCCGGCGGGGTCAGGGATTTTCTCTGCCTCGTGATGACTGGGTGTTGTGTGACGTCCTTACGTTAATTAGGTTGAAGTACTTGTAAGTTCTAGGGGACTGATGACCATAGATGTTAAGTCCCATAGTGCTCAGAGCCATTTGAACCATCTGAACAAAGTAAGAGAAAGCAAATGCCCAATATGTCCACCATCGTAACTCAACAATAGCTGTAGTCGAGGAATACTGTTGTGAACATCACTGTAAAGCATGTCCGGAGTTATGGTGAGGCATTGGCGTCGGATGTTGTCTTTCAGCATCCCTAGAGATGTCGGTCGATCACGATACACTTGCGACTTCAGGTAACCCCAAAGCCAATAATTGCACGGACTGAGGTCTGGGGACCTGGGAGGCAAAGCATGACGAAAGTGGCGGCTGAGCACACGATCATCACCAAATGACGCGCGTCTGCATAAACAGCGTACGTTCCACCAGGTGTTTATCAGCCAGGCTGGGGATGATGCGATTCTGTAACATATCGGCGTACCTCTCACCCGTCACGATAGCAGTTACAAAAGCAGAATCACGCATTTCCTCGAAGAAAACAGGCCCGATAACGGTAGATGTGGTAAATCCAACCCATACCGTGACTTTCTCGTCGTGCAATGGAGTTTCCACGACAGGTCTAGTATATTCGGTATCCCAAATTCTACAGTTGTGGACGTTGACAGACCCTCGGAGCGTGAAATGAGCTTCGTCGGTCCACAACACGTTACTCAACCAATCGTCATCTTCCGCCATCTTTTGAAACGCCCACACCGCAAATGCCCGCCGCTTCACTAAATCGCCAGGTAACAGTTCATGATGCCGATGGATTTTGTACGGATAGCTTCGGAGGGTATGCCAAAGTGCCAACCAAACAGTAGTGTATGGAATGCCGGTGCGACGTGCGACTGTAAGAGCGCTGACTTTCCCGTGCATAGACAAACCCGCTACAGTCTCCATTTCTTCCTGAACTGTCTCAGCAGCATTACGCCTTGTGCTCGGTCAGCCACTACGGGGTCTATCGTCTAAACAACCCGTGGCTTCGAGCTTCGAAATCATTCTCGCTACAGCTGCATTTGTCAACGGACCTTTACCCGTTCGAATCCCCTTCCTATGGCGATAGGAACGTAACGCTGAACTAGCACATTCCCCGTTCTGATAATACAGCTTCACTAAAAGCGCCTTTTCAGGTAACGTCAACATGCTGCGACTGCTGGCGCATCTGATTCTCTCTCTCATTACAGCTCCTTTTATACACGATTGTCATGCGCAGTCACTGACGTTTTGCTGTCCAGCGCCGTCTCTTGGACATTTTGAGAACTTTTTTTTTGTTCCAATAAAACCCCATGTCATTCCAAGGATATGTGTCAATTTTTACCTCTCTATCTACATTATTCCGTGGTTTACTAAGTTTTCAAATTTATACTGACTTTTTGATCACCCGGTACACTATGTGATCAAAAGTATCTTGACAAACCCGAAAACATGCGTTTTTCATCTTAGGTTCATTGTGCCGCCACCTACTGCCAGGTACTCCATATCAGCGACCTCAGTACACATTAGACATCGTGTGAGAACAGAATAGGGCACTCCGCGGAACTCACGGACATCGAACGTGGTCAGGTGATTGGGTGTCACTTGCGTCGTACGTCTGTACGCGAGATTTCCTAAACATCCCTAGGTCCACTGTTTCCGACGTGATAGTGACATGGAAACGTGAAGGGACACGTACAGCACAAAAGCGTACAGGCCGACCTCGTCTGTTGAGTGACAGAGCAAGCGGTCTAAGGCGCTGCAGTCATGGACTGTGCTGCTGGTCCCGGCGGAGGTTCGAGTCCTTCCTCGGGCATGGGTGTGTGTGTTTTTGTCCTTAGGATAATTTATGTTAAGTAGTGGGTAATCTTAGGGACTGATGACCTTAGCAGTTAAGTCCTATAAGATTTCACACTTTTTTTTTTTTTTTTTTTTTAACTGACAGAGACCGCCGACAGTTGAGGAGGGTTGTAATGTGTAATAGGCAGACATCTATCCAGATCATCACACTGGAATTCCGAACTGCATCAGGATCCACTGCAAGTACTATGCCAGTTACGTGGGAGGTGAGACAACTTGGATTTCATGGTCGAGCGGCTGCTCATAAGCCACACATCACGCCGGTAAATGCCAAACGACACCTCGCCTGGTGTAAGGAGCATAAACATTGGACGACTGAAAAGTGAAAAAACGTTTTGTGAAGTGACGAATCACGTTACACAGTGTGCCATTACAGTGGCAGGGTGTGGGTATGGCGAATGCTCGGTGAACGTCATCTACCAGCGTGTGTAGTGCCAACAGTAAAATTCGGAGGCGGTGGTGTTAAGTTGTGGTCGTGTTTTTAATGGAGGGGGCTTGTAACGCTTGCTGTTTTGGGTGGCAGTATCACAGCACAGGTCTACATTGATGTTTTAAGCACCTTCTTGCTTCACACTGTTGAAGAACAATTCTGGGATGGCGAGAGCATCTTTCAACACGTTCGTGCACCTGTTCATAATGCACGGCCTATGGCGGAGTGGTTACACGACAATAACATCCCTGTAATGGGCTGGCCTGCACAGGGTCCTGCCCCTAACGTTATAGAACGGCTTTGGGATGTTCTGGAACGCCGAATTCGTGCCCGGTCTCACCGACCGACATCGATACCTCTCCTCAGTGCAGCACTCCGTGTAGAATGGTCTGCCATTCCCCAAGAAATCTTCCACCATATGATTGAACGTATGCCTGGAAGAGTGGAAGCTGTAATGAAGGCTTTATATTGAATTCCATCATTACCGATGGAGGGCGCAACGAACTTGTAAGTCATTTTCAGACAGATGTCCGGATACTTTTGATCACATAGTGTACTAAAGACGAAAGAAATATACAAACCTGAGATACATAATTAGAGTCGACCATAGAAAGAAGCAATCACTTTGCCTTCAATAGAGGCAGCACACTGATTATTCCTGAAGAGTCAGCAGAATATCTTCTTGACAGACGCCTTCCGGACGACGAGACAGATGCTAACCAACTGAACGGGAAGCTTGGAAAGGGACTATACAGTGAGTGTCTCAGTAACTTGGTAACTTCACCACTTGCTGAAGGAGAAATAAAACAACCTATAATGAATCTGAATAATGGAAAGACTTTGCAGAAAATGTTTAGATGTATAGGCTTCTGGACCCCCAGAACAGGTAAATCTTGCGATGTGCAAAGAGGCGTGCGTTCATCACACTCACACCTTCCGACAGGGTGAATATTATAGTTAGATCAAACGCCCGAGTTCAGTCTTTCTCGTGTCGTATGGAGCAAACTTAACCGAATCAGGTGTGGGGCACGGAGAACGGTAGAGGTGTGGCACAGACGGTGCTACCTATGGTTCTGACTGCCCCTATCTGTTTTCGCCAGATTCCTAGAAGAACTACATGAAGGTGGTTCTGACTCAGTTGAGTGATTGTAAAACCTGATCATTAATCTGTGATTTTTTTGTTTTGGTTTAGCCTACTGCTTTTTATAATTTCATTGTCTCTAAGAGCATCAAACACCAAATAAATAAAATAGTAGGGTGACGTGCGGTCTATAACCGGTTCCTTGGCAAATGTCCAACAAATCACGGAACAAGCGGGAGTTATTAGACCCAGATCCCGGCCAGATAACGATCTTGTCCCACCTGGTGTCAGGTTACCCATTTGGGGAACTCATGTTCAAGATTACGCCTGCTCCCCCTCCCTCTGGGGAGCCCCTGGGAATGGATTGAGATCATCAAGGCGAATCACCACACTCCTTAGTCAATTACCAGTGTTATATGCCAGAATATGACGCAACTCTTCAATGGTCTCGTGACATAAAAAAGGTAGGAACCCCTCTCAAACAATAGGAGCAAACCAAAATAGCGGGAAAATGACGCAGAACGTTAGAGAATACCACCAAATTCATTTAGTTTACTGGCGGGATGGGCGTTATGGCTCAAGAAATTACATCATCAGACGAAATTTCAAACAGGTTACCACCCTCAATGAAGGACTTGTCGCTGTGCACATGACCAAGTGTTAATGCACTTTACGAAGCCTGTCTATGTCGGTATGTGTGTTCTGGACCTCTCCTAACTCCACATGTATCACTTTCACTACGACTTTGCGAAGCCAAACTTCGCAGACCCCAAGGTACTCTATAAGGATACAGACAGTTTCATCTGTTGGGTGAAATCCTGAAACTGTCGCCACGGCTGGATATGCGGCCGATAATCCTTTTCGAGTAACACTTCAAATCAAGAAGGCTGTCAACCTGATGAAAGACGAGGCGAGTGGACTGCAGATGGTGAAGTTTGTGGGCTCAGATCTAAGATGATGCCTACAGTGAAGGTGGACATGCCATACAAACGTCAGCTAAGGGTGTGCAACGTACAATCTCATAAATGAAGATTACAAGAGGCGCCTCATTGAAGACCCTGGAGCAGCTCCAAATATTGTGCTACAGGTAATCTTGCGATCTAGAGGCCGTGAGGTACATTCTACACTGTACCTGAAGGTAGGACTGTCGTGTCATGACGATAAATGGATTATCTGTGGGGACGGGATCTGCACCCTACCTTACTTACACTATACACTGGAGTGATTAAGTGTGTGGCTGTGTATTTAGTTGTGAATACTTGATGTGTATGTGCGAGTGCGTGCGCAGAATAACAGGATGAACTGCTTATCATATTTGTGAGTCTAAATATGAATGCCTGATGCACGCTTTGTGTGTGTATGCTGCATATATGTATTGTACGATGTACGCAACTGCACACTATGTGTGCGTATTAATACTGTGTTTATACTTGTGTATATGTGTGTGTGGTTTTCTCTTCACCTGGTGCTGCTAGTCCCCATGCCCCATGTATATTTTGTATATAGAAAAGAAATGATCAAATGTAAATAGAAAGAAATGACTCATTATACTTAAACACTCGATATAGCGAAAGACATATAAGAACTGTATATATTATAGCAAATCAGAAAGTAATTATTATACGGGTAACGTAGTATTTAAGTTCTTCTTCGTTTTTTCTTTTCGTTTTGCTTTTTTAATGCAAACAGTATCTCTGTATATATGTATCTGATGGCACTAGGTTTAAAGGAAAGTATACATATGTATGTGTAAGCAATCATTCAAATTACAACAAAAATAATTTATTGTAAAATAACACTGTAAATAAGCCATAAATTAAGAAAATAGTATTATTAATAAATACATGAGAAATAGTTTGCAACAAAAAATTGTTGTTAGTAAATCTTAAGTCATTTCTCCTAATGACGATGTTATTTTTTATAAAAAACCTGACCCTTTCACTACAGACTACAATTGACTAAGCTCATGCAATGGAAATAATAACAGCTAATTTTTTTCATGTAAGTCAGGTTTTCAGAATCACTTACTGCCAAATGGTTTATCAATAAATCTTCGAAATTATGAATATGGTGCATAGCAGGTTCCAGAATGCAGAGAAACAGAGTCCTGGTACTGGACACGTCGGAACCTCTCCGGCAATTTATCAAGCAGAAGTGCACAGATACACAAATACAATGGCCACGCATTATGTAGCTTTCACGCTGCCCCTTTTTATAAACTATTGGTAACTTGGAACTGTGCTTGAACAAAAAAAAAAAAAAAAAAAAAGGGGTCAAATGGCTCTGAGCTCTATGGGACTTAACTTCGGAGGTCATCAGTCCCCTAGAACTTAGAACTACTTAAACCTCACTAAACTAAGGACATCACACACATCCATGCCCGAGGCAGGATTCGAACCTGCGACCGTAGTGGTCGCGCGGTTCCAGACTGTAGCGCCTAGAACCGCTCGGCCACCCCGGCCGGCTGTGTTTGAACATTTGTCTAATAACCAACATAGCGAAACCATGCGATAC
The DNA here is from genome assembly GCF_023898315.1 of Schistocerca nitens. Lineage (NCBI taxonomy): Eukaryota > Metazoa > Arthropoda > Insecta > Orthoptera > Acrididae > Schistocerca > Schistocerca nitens. The sequence goes on along the minus strand of NC_064616.1, from coordinate 523,923,894 downwards.
AAGATTTCCTAACAGCATCTGTGGGCACGTTAAATTGATTATTTGGCATGTGAGTCCCAGAGTCTGGGAGAAGGATGCGTTTGTTCGGTACGAAGTGATTCTGCCGGTGTTCCTCTCAACGTTCTAAATGGGTGGTGGTCTTGGCAGAATATGCTGTGTTGAAGAGCGAGTAGTTTTCCCTAGGTGGGCCGGCGTTTCCCAGTACCTGTTAGAAATAAAGTTGAAAAGCGCTGGCAGGAAGCACCTCTGGACGGAAGAGCTCTAGCAGTGGAAGCAGGAAACATCCGATTGAAGTACTCAGTTTCGGCTGCTGAACCAGATCGACAGAAAGGACTGAACGTAATGTAATTTCGTGGATCGGTTTGGAGCTCATGAAATTGTGCGGTCTGCCGGGAGCTCTCACGACGGTAAGACGGGAGTCGTGCAGTGCGGGTCGGAGCTAACGTTTTAGTTGTGTTGCGCTTATGATGTCATGTACGAGTGATACTCTGCCATAACGTTGTTGTTCCGATACGGAAGACTACAAGAGTCCGAAAGAGCGTTTCCCGTGCACAGGCTGAAGCGCTGAGCGGTTTTCGCGTTTTCGTGAACAAGAGTGTGACTTACAAAGGAAAATTCCGAGGAGCAAATAAACGTGGATGAAACTTGGCGGATTTGTTCAGAGGTAAACATAATGCAATAGGTATATATTTCGTCCCCGCTCAATTTCGCTTCTGACGTGTAGAACACATGGCGAAAAGCCGTTTGACATATTAAGTTTAGAGGGAACATCTTAGAAACCATGATATATAAAATATGTGTTTCATATGAAATTTCAAATGAAATTTCTTGAAAACTATATAATTAACTTCCTTAATAATTTGAAATTTCTCAAAATATTACGGTACATTTCATTAACTTTGAAAAATAAAAACTTCCCTTGCAACATAAATTAAAGGAGCTCTCACGCCACAATCATTCATGTGTAATAAAGTTCATTTTCAGCGCACACCATTTTTGGAAAATAAATAGTACACAGTGTCCAGTCGGAGTATTTACAATGTATCTATTTAAAATATCTAAACGTTCATTATTATTCAAATCATTTGTTTTACTTATTTTTTATGTTTGAAACTGTCATTTTACGTCGCACATTCGTCATTTTTGTTTTGTAGTTTGCAATTACACATATGAGTGTACTGCTGTTTGAAAAGTAAATAAGTACCATTTACAAAATCATTACAATATTGATAATCTGTAATGCTTAAAACATAACGTTTTCCTACACCAAGGACATAAAATGCACACAGTTCCTTCAGATAATACACAAAAAACAATTCAGCAGAGTTTCAAACTGTGGCGTGTGATCCTCTAAATTTGATTTGTATCAGGCATATTTCAGTTAACTGAAATACATTGGGGAAGAGAACTGATTACGTACTAGTGACTGTAGCTTGTTTATATTGTTTCTCAAGTGAAGATTGAAATTATAATTTTTCAGCAGAACTAGATTCGAAAATTTTCTCACAAAGTTCTTCCGACATCTAAAGCAGTATACGTCCAACGGCTGTACCTGTCCCGTAGAGCCTTTTGGGATCATCAGATAAACAAGTTCCTTGCCCTCAGACATGACATTCAACACTTTTTTTTCGCAATAATCACCTCCGTTTTTAAAGTCTGAAAAAAAAAACAATGGCAAATTTGGACCGATACTTCAAGAATCTCTTTTTGAATTCCCAAATTTTCTTGTGACGACACCGAAATCCAGTAAACTAAAGTCAGACCAGGTCAAAAGATATTTAACAGAAGTTTTCTTTTCCAGTGCGGGAGAAAAATTGGTATTACTGTTGGATATTGTGGGTGGTCAGTGTGAAAGGAAGCTAACTGGCTCGAAGGGTAGGAGATATCAGCTAGATAGATGTGGATTTGTTGAGAATAAATTCCATTCCTTCCGATGGAAACTTGGAGTGTGCTATTATCGCGTGTATCCTTGTCCCGCTTGACTTTAGAATGTTACCCTGTTTTCCTAGTGAAGGAAATGCTAGAAACCTGTTTGAGATGGTACTGACTGTTTTCGGTGCTCGTTTTCCAATCCAATGCTAACATTTGAGAGGCTCTGGAATGTAGGTGAATAGCTACAGAGTCCTGATTGGTGGTATAGAAGTAGTGACAATTTAAGACTTGTCTTGTGGATCAAAGCCAAGCTGGAGACCCTTCAATAGGCGGACGGCTATCGTTCAAATGGCTCTGAGCACTATGGGACTTAACTTTGGAGGTCATCAGTCCCCTAGAACTTAGAACTACTTAAACCTAACTAACCTAAGGACATCACACACATCCATGCCCGAGGCAGGATTCGATCCTGCGACCGTAGCGATCGCGCGGTTCCAGACTGTAGCGCCTAGAACCGCTCGGCCACCCCAGCCGGCAATAGGCTGATTACGTATGTTTATCAGTACTCAAAATTGAGCCGGGTTCACCAATAAACAGTTTAGAGAAAGTCTGGGGAGCAGTACGTCGTGTAATTTGACTCGCGCGTCGCTCATTAAAATGTGTATGTTGATTGTGGCCTCTGTTGCGCCCGACGCTACAGAATCTCCCAAGCAAGTACGAAAAGGAACGTTTCAACCCGTTCGTCGCTAAGAAAGTTATGCTTGTCCTTTACCTGTGTTTTTTACGACATAAGCGTTTAATTCTGTCAGTCTCATCACACAACTCCTAGTTCCTTTGACAGTAACCCTCTTTGGCAATTCACTACTATACTGCCAGAAAAAATCGTAACATCAAAAAATAATTATTGTACACTAATGAAATTTCTGGACTACATTTGTCTAAGTAACATATTTAAGTGATCAACATTGCCAGACGTTGTAAGACAGGTTAACGGAAGCAAGAGATAAGCAATTGCATTGTGATATGCTAATACACTAACGAACGGTGTAAGCACCACTATGTTGAATGCCAGCATGCAAACGTGAATGCATTATGTTCTACAGGTGCCGGATGTCAGTTTGTGGAATGATGCTCCATACCTGCTGCACCTGATCAGTCAATACAGGGAGGGCTAATGCTGGTTGTGTATGACGCTGGAGCTGTCGTCCGATGTTGTCCCATATGCGCTCGACTTGACACAGATCTGGTGATCGAGCAGTCCAAGGCAACACGTCGACACTTTGTAGAGCATGTTTGGCTGTAACGGTGGTATGTGGGCTAGTGTTATACTGTTGGAAAATACCTCTTGTAATGCTGTTCAGGCAGCACAATATGTCGAATCACCTGTCTGACTTATAAATTTCCAGTCACGGTGCGTGGGATAGCCACGAAAGTGTTCCTCCTGTCGTATGAAATTGCATCCTAGACCATAATTCCACGTGTATGTCCAGTGTGTGTCGCACGCAGACAGGTTTTCTCAGGTCCTCAACTGGCCTTCTTCTAACCAACATACTGCCATCACTGGCAAGGAGGCAGAATCAGTTGTCATTAAACACACAACATACCTCCACCCTGCCCTCCAATGAGCTATAGCTTGCACTCCTCAAGTCGCAAATGGTGGTCAGTGGAATGCACACTACAGGGCGTCTGACGCGAAGCTGTCCTTGAAGTAACCAGTTTATAACAATTTTTGGTGTCACCGTGCTGCTCAAATTGCCGCTGCAGATGAACTACGATACGCCATAGCCATACGCCGAACAAGGTGTTCTTCTCTCAAGATAGTGCCACGTGGCCGTCTGCAGCCCAGTGTCCTTCCGACCGTACATTCTCGTGATCACCCTTGTTAGCAATCATGTACGGTGGCCACATTCCTTCCATGTCTTTCTTCAGTATCGCAGAAGGAATATCCAGATTCTCGTATTCCTACTACACAACCTCATTCAAACTCACTGAGGTGTTGATAATAACGTCTTGAGTACCATCAACTCACCACGTCAAACCTCAAATGTAACTAACGCTCACGACCCTTACAGCATGTATTTAAAGCAAACCTGATTTAGACCCTCGTATTGACGCTACTAGCGCCTCTCTGATGCAACTGGTGTGGAGTTTGAATAGATATCATCTTTCAGATGTAGAAACACGCTTACCAACTTTCGTTTATGTCGCACAACTTCTTCTTAGTGATGTGTCTTTTTTCCGTCAGTGTATTTCGAGTTGCGGAACACTGACAACAAGCACACATATCGAACAACTGTCCCAGGGAAAGCTTTAAAAAGTACTGAAAGTTTTCGAAAAATAAGACTGCAGGATGGCAATAACCTGCTAGTGTGCAAGGAAACCTCGACATAGCATAATTTGTGATCGTATTGTCCTCAGATGTTTATGGGAAGTGTCAGTTACGACAATTGCGGAGTGCACCTACAGGGATGCGTCAAGATATTCAGTGCCCCAGTACCACCAGGATCGAGGGTATGGAAATACAATAATAGGTTGATTTATTTTAATAGCCTTGCCTGTGGATTTTTCACAAAACAGTGTGTTTATTACACAAGAAAATATATCTAGATTTCATAAACCTAGGTTGAGTACAACCAAGGTATCTGAGTTTAAACGTCTTACTACAGCAAAGTAGTTCAGTAGCAAACAAAGACTGTACAGTCACCACAGAAAGTAAATGGTTCTTCCAAGTACACTGAAACCCACACTGTTTTTACCTTATCGTACTTTACATGTGGCAAGGATGTTATCGACCATATGCCTGCTCTGCGAGCCTCTTCCGTTTCTTTCTGTCTAGTGAACTGTTTGTCCATTTGGTGTTTATTCTAGCTGTGTCCTTCCGGATGTCATCTCACCATCTAATGCTGCGTCTTCCTCCACTTTTTGTAGAGTGCCCAGTTCAACATCATCATATTTAGCACATTGACATTGTTATGATGTTAATATAGTTATCTTAATTCTCCACTTTTTTCTTATCCTGTATTTCATTATATTTTCATCATTACAGCCAAAAAGAATTTCTTATTTCTCTTTGGAATATTAACATATTTTTTTCACCTTTTTAAGTATTAATGCTTCACACCCGTATAAGTTTACCGGCATAATAGTCGATTGGTACAAGTGGACTTTAAAGTTAGTACTAAGTGATCTTTTGTTTTTTTTTCACTTCTGATTGTCTCACTTATGACCAAGTATTCTGTCTTTTCTTCACTAACACGTAATACTCTGTTCTCAGCGATTTTGTAACAGTTTTTCATTATTATGATTAATTTTGTGGAGCTGCTTAATAAACTTCGTAAGCAAGTCTGCCTCCTGCAGATGGATGACTCGTGGATCAATCAATTTCCTCTAAGACGAGGTTAAATAAAATAGGTGAAGTCCCATCCCCTTACCTCAGTCCAGTGCAGACCTTAAAGTTTTCAGTTTCTCTTACCATTGTCTTTAAGGGAAATAAAGTTTTGTCTACACGCATTTTAACTAATATTGGAACGCCCTCCACATGTGGAGAGCATCGGGAAAATGAAATGGGATGGATCATAACCAGCACAGTCAGGAACCTAGGTTGAGTACAACCAAGGTTTATGAAATCTAGATATATTTTCTTGTGTAATAAACACACTGTTTTGCGAAAAATCCACAGGCAAGGCTATTAAAATAAATCACCTTATTACTGTATTTCCATACCCTCGATCCTGGTGGTACTGCGGCACTGAATATCTTGACGCATCCCTGTAGGTGCACTCCGTAATTGTCATAACTGACACTTCCCATAAACATCTGAGGACAATACGATCACAAATTATGCTCTATCGAGGCTTCCTTGCACACTAGCAGGTTATAGCCATTCTGCAGTCTTATTTTTCGAAAACTTTCAGTACTTTTTAAAGCTTCCTTAGTCAGAAGCAAATCGACAGCCACGAATGTTTTTCTTCAAGGTTCCAAAAATATGGAAATCACATGGGTAGACATCGGGACTGTACGGAGGATGTGTAAGGTCATTCCAGCGAAACTACTACATCGTATTCCAAATGCCTTTGGCAACATGTTGGCGCGCTCTCATTATTTGCCCAACTGTGTAGTGCGAGAGAACACGTAACAGACGAAACATGACAACAATTTGATGAAGCAGTTTGACGAGGCATTGTGTCTCTTGAGATCAATGTCAGGGGCCATACTCAAGGTTGAAATCAATAATGCTGAACTTTGGAATGTGCATAAAGTATTTGATAGCATTTCTGGGGAATTAGACGCTGTATTCCAAGAGTGTAATTCATATCCTCCAATAGACAAATTTTCCATTGAAGATGATGTGACCCTGAGGCACAAGTACCCATGTAAAGCTATTCATTCTGCAACAGCCGTCCGCTGTTGGCCGAGCGGTTCTAGGCGCTTCATTCTCGAACCGCGCGACCGCTACGGTCGCAGGTTCGAATCCTGCCTCGGGCATGGATGTATGTGATGTCCTTAGGTTAGTTAGGTTTAAGTAGTTCTTAGTCTAGGGGACTGATGACCTCAGATGTTAAGTCCCATAGTGCTTAGAGCCATTTGAACCATTCTGCAACAAATATATGGAAGCCCCGTTTTAAGGGAGACTCTCTCGGTCAGGGGAAGGAAACACAGGCGCTAGATTTCATTGCAACAATATGTTGAGTATTGGGATAGGACAGTAGCGTCATTATCGGGAATTGGTGTCATTTCGGGGAGTCGAAGGCTTTTTTCGGCAAAATACCTTATGGTTTGCAGCAAAATATGTATGGTCGAAAGGAGTATATGCTAAAAAACGCTCACGTTCACTTGATTCTAGAATTTTGAATCTACGACCTTCCTCAGCAGCAAGTGAGCGTCATTGGTCAGGTCACGGAAGAATTCATACTCCATTACGAAACAGATTCTCTCCACATATAAATTGGTTTATATACAGTGGAACCTGATGTACAAAGGTGACACACAGTTTATCGAATCATTTTGGCAATCGTGTGAGGACGAATTGATTAATATTATGGTGAGATACGAATCAGGAAGTACACTTATGTTCGTTCCAGAGATTCAATGGTAATTTTTTCGTTGTTGCGCTTTTTCAACGAAAATTATTTTTTTATATTTTGCTGTCGTGTACAGTTGCCTGTATGAGACAGACGTATGACAATGCTTTCTGTTCCTGATATTTCAAGAATGGTTTACGCAAAATCTGGAGTTACATATCGAATAGTGGTGTATTTCTATATTTTTGTCTATGGAATGTATCTACGAAATAAAATACCCATTGTAAGATTTTTGATGAGGTATTTTTCTTTACGCGCACTGAAATTACCAATCTAATCAATTATACGAATATTGTCTGGTATTAAATGGTTCAAAGTAAGGTTTTCGTAGTTGACCAAATGTACCTAATTGCTTTTAACATCGATGCAACTCTAGTCTTAGGAGCGCAGAGTACATACTCCGTCGTGTGGTTTATTTCTCGCACAGTGAACTACAAAGTTTTTTCTGGGTTACTGTCATAATTTCGTTAAGCATTTTGGTGCGCAGTGGCCATACTGGGACGAAAAGTGTGTTCACTGTGAGAAAATCGCACATACTGCTGCTGTATTTCGTAGCACGCCTACCGCCTCCTCGCCCAACTCACGGAAAGGCTCTGAACATTGCAGTGTAAACCTGTCAACAAGTTGTGTGGGCAACTTGACCAGTTCATTAGTAGACCTAAGCAGATATTCTTGCAGCACATTATTAACAGCATTCCCATTCAGGTTCTGCTACAGACGCTACTGTTTCCTTAATAAACGAGCTTACATAGGGAGAAATGGATGAGCCACTCTTCACAGCTACAGCACAGAGGCTCCATCGTTATGTCGAGCAAAATATTCCTCTCCAACGTGTTCGCAAACTGGACATCCCCAGATGGGGAACGTATAATTGTCGTAGGCCGTACGGGCGCTGAAAACCTTCATAATCTGCGCCTACTCTTCACCAAACTCCAGCAGAATGGTTTAAAGTCCAATTCAGATAAAGGTGAATTCTTCAAATATCAAATGGAATACCTAGACCACATCCTTGCTAGCAGATGGTTAGAAGCTATGCTAAAACATGTGTATACAATTATTCATTCACCAGTGCCAACAAATCTACAAGAAATTTAAAGTCGTCTTAGCAAAGTACATGATTACCGCAAATTCACACCGCAGACATCCGAGGTTGCTAAATCTATAAACTACTAGCTGAGCACCCAACGACGCCCAGATATGTAATTTATTCCAATCTTCGACTGGTCCATCCCCTTCTTCTATCGCTCTCTGCCCATATCCTCTTCACTCCCTCATTTGCTGCACCACCCTCTTCATCTACCTCCTCCGTCCGCCACTCTCTATCCATCTCCTCCTGCGTCTTTCTCCGTCCATCTCCTCCTGCCCCTCTTTGTATCCATCTGTTCCTCGCCCCCTGTCCGTCTGCTCTTTCACCTTCCGTAAATCTCCCCCCCCCCCCTCTCTTCATCCTCCCTCTCCTTGTCCATCTCCTCCTCCCCCTCTCTCTGTCCATCACCTCCTCCCACCTGTCTCTGCACATCCCCCTCAGCCCTCTCCCTGTTCATCTCCTCTTCTTTCCTTTCTCTATCTCCCACTCTCCCCTCCCTTTGTCGATTTCTCCTCTTCCCTTTTCTCTCCATTTCCCCATGCCCCTCTCTCTGCCAATCTCCTCCACCCCCTTCTTTCTCCGTGTTATCACCTTCACCCAAATAGGGGGCTGCTGCCTCTTACCCCCACAGTTTTTTTCCAGATTGTAACTAACATATCTACAAAAATTGTTTGAAATCATGCCAGAGATTTAGGATGTGCTTTTTACCCGTTGCTTTGACCGTGTAAGCCCATGGCAAATATATTTTACAAATATTTAACGCATTTGACAAGTATTTCTGCACATATTTCACTTGCATCTCTAGCCAATTTCTCCCTGCAGTTTCCTTTTCACGCATCTCAGTGTTTATGATGTCATATCTACTGAAGTATGAGTCGCTCAATGATACATTTTTCTAGATACGTTCAGCGGAATAAATAGGTGTCTGTGAAATGTGTCGTGAATACAGTTGGTAGCAACGAAGTATTGAATTCAAACGTCTTTCATGACGCGGTAGTTTTTTTACACATCTCAGTGTTTGTGACGTCATATCTCCTGTCGTACAGTGATATAATTTTGCAGGTAATTTCAGCGGTATACGTGAGCCGTTAGTTAAGTATCACAACAAACCCAATAATAAATGCTTGAGTTAAGTGCTTCTCAGCACACACGAGCACACGTGAAGCCAGATACAAACAACGGAAAACAATTCACTTGTTAAAACATGTCATTAATTTTAAAGAACGCGCTGGGGACTTTGGCCAGCATTCACCCTTATACACACAGAATGATTTGGGTAGGATTTCTGGAAGCAAGGCTCTAAAACTGTGTTCTTCTAATAGCGACCTACACCTCCCGATAGACTTCATTTCTGCTGAATTCTTAAGACGTTAGGCGATATACGGTTTAGGCGATATCCAAATGTGGCTCGCCGGAAGAACTCTTATTTACAGTGAAGAAGTTTCGTCACAATAAAGAATAATGGATCAGCAAAGGTGTCACTTTCGCCAACAATATTTTGAAGAAACTTAACTTACAGCTACAGAAGATGGCCACTTTTAAATTGACTCTTAAAACGTCCTATCTTTCTGGGTTTACCAAAGCCGGAACTTTGCCCACTCTAGGATACAAGCTAAAATCCCTCATCTTTTGAGGCGTTTCAGGTGGCAGCAGTCTGGACACTTCACACTGTCATGTAAGGGTCAGACTTCGTATGAAACTTGTGGCTGAGCGAAGCATTATTAAGGAAGAAGAAACTTACTTAGCTGCTCCGTGATGTTTTAACTGTGACCTAAGTATCACTGTCTGGAATGGAGATTGCCTTGTACACGTGGAAGAAAGACATATCTATGATATAAAAATGAATACTGTATCATATAGCGAGGTTAAATACATACACATAGTACCTCAGCTACATGTCTTTTAAAGCTACTGCCGTGATACGGAGCTAGACAATCGATGCAAGTACTATTCCACGTACATGCACACTGGCCTCGGGCGAAGCCGCAATCCCTTTCTGTTATACATCCGCAACTAATAGATGTCAACAGTCCATATCTCCTCTCAAGAAGCAGAAAAAAGTGTGTTTCATTAATGAAGATGTCACAGTGTTCACCGAAATAAAAAACGCGGCGTTAGAAATCATAGGGGAAATTGTCCATAAATATACGGTTGTCTTAGACTAGCCATATCCATGGGATTAGTTGAAGGCATTTTCCGAAGATACGGAGATTGTCATCTGGCTGAAGGACCCAAAAATCTGCCTACCCCTACGCTACCCGGAGGACAGAGAGGAGAAAAAGTGAAGAAAATCGCAGCATTATGTGGCTTCCATATTGCTGCGGAATCTGTACAAATTCAGTACTCATGTGGAGCAATTTACACACTTGACCTCAAGTCAGACGCTACGTCCTGCAGTCTCGTAAGCAAGATCACGTAGATCAATTTTTTAGACCCGCATCATTATGCTCTCTGAAGTCCAGTAAGCAGTAATTGAATCTACGGTGTCGTCGATCATCGATAACATTACACCAGCAGTCGACGTCACCGGAGGCGCCAATCCGTACGAGGCTGGAGCCACGCCTCCCGGGAGTTGCGAGGCGCCACCACGGCGTAGCAGTTACGAAGTACGGCCGCAAGGGACAAGCGTGGCCGTTCCTTCTGGAGTTCAGTTCGACTTATACTTCTGCTTCCAGTGGACAGAGTTACCGTTTCATCGCTCTGCCAAACTTATGTTAGACTTGGGTCTACCGAGAGTTAAACTGTATCCCGCCGTGGACGAGTGTTGTAATAACTGCACTTAGAACATTTATAGTGTGAAATCTACAGACTTGTCGTATCATACAGCTCAGATTGTTAGGCTCCTTCTGTGTTTACTTTCGAAATCGAGTGTTATATCTGAATACATAATTCCACGTGTGCTCCCATCAGTCACAGCACTGGGGAGCTGTAAAGATAAATGTCATTAAGTACTAAATAAAAAGTTGTGTTATTTGCATGTGAGTGTTCATCGACTGTTCTCTTTTTCCACGTGCCTGTACAAAAGGTGAACACCACAGAATTAGTCTGGCCTCTCGCAAGTTTTAAAATACCGCCTGCAACCTAGGCCAATGGACACAGCTAGACGATCTTGTTGACAAGCACAAGAAATCTGACGTCATACAGAACATGGCACTTCTTGAAATGCCACAGGAGACAGATGGTATCCTGAGATGGAACATCGATGTGGTTTTGTCTAGGTCAAAGTAAGCTATGGATGTTCACAGTACAGGGGCAGATTCTACTGTTCGGCCTAGTTTAGTGTCAAATTACAGTAATGCATTGTTTCTGTGCTATATTGACAGAAATGGAAACAGTTAAACAATAAATCAACAGTCAGATATTTCTCAAATATCAGTATGGCAGTTTTACCAGTTCTAGCACAATGTGTTATCTTTATCTTACTCTCGTAAATGACTTTGCTACTCTCTCCTTACGCCTCCCCCACTCCTCTAGATCGTCTGCCTTATCGTTATCACTGTAATTTATTACCCAATTATGACAATTTATTATTCTTGTCCTTACCACCATAATTTAATTTATTACGCAATTATGATGTAGAAAACAGTGCACTGCTGTCCTATTGGTTGGGGGATGGATAACAGCCTTGATTTACTACCCTCGTCTCTACCCGTGACAGTTATTACCTTTATCCTTAGTGATGACTTCATAAGGATAATTAATGACCCAATACGGTTGATTCAATTTAGCTGCCTCTATGACATCCGACTTAAACATGGTGATCGAAATGGCAGATGCAAAAAGTAACGTATAATTGTATCCTAAATATCCCCCACCCCTCCCCACCACCACCACCACCACCTCTGATGTTAAAGCGAAACTAAGCAAGTGTAAAATGGTGGGAACTAAAAAAACGGAAGTGTGATAGCGTTTTGACGTGGTTTGAACAATTACATGGTCTGTTTACTTAATATTTAAGAACACAGGATTTTCACGGAGTTGTCAACCGATTTGTTTACCTTTATTTGTATTGCTTCTACAGTTTCATTCATGTGTAGGAGAATAGGGTAATTTATGTTACGAATGTCACAAACAGATGGCCAGTAAAAAGCATAAACCAAAGTGTTAATCACCTGGGTTCTTCTTCCTCTCGAGAAGATGGTGGATTTTAAGCTCTTTAGAGCGGGTCATGTTGACACTTTGAATTACCACAGAGTGTAACTTGCATCTTGATGTTGTCGACCGAAACCTGCGTCCCTTCATTGCAGGAATGTGGTCGCTCAGAAATTAAATTATGTACGGTGAACAATATAAGTCGTCATTTTTAGTTTCTCATACGTTGATAACGCAGATTACTAATCAACTGCGGTATCAAACTTCTTATATACTGTAATTACTGTGATGTGCGTAACAGATGGAAATAATGTTCATGAAACTGACTTATCTAATTGTAAACTCTTAGTCCAACTGAACTGCTGTGCCTGTCTGTGTATGTGTGTGTGTGTAGGGGGGGGGGGGTCTAGGGGAGGGTCTTGGAGCAGATCCACGTGCGCTACGTCTCGGGTAGTGTCTGGAGGTAGGTCCATAGGCTATAAATCTGAGGTGGGACCCTGAGGTTGGGCACTCACTTTAAGTCCAGGGTAGGATCTGGAGGTGAATCAGCCTGCGTTCGCTCTGCGATAGTGTCCGGGAATGGATCCACCCGTGCTAGGTACAGGGTAGTGTTCATAAGTGGATCAATCTACATTAGATTTTGGATAGTGTTCACAAGCGGAACCACTCGGAGTAGGTTCAGCATAGGCTCTTGGTCTAGCCATGCTGCTAACACACACACACACACTCACACACACACACACACACACACACACACACACACAAAATAGACCAATTTGGATATGAGTTTACAACCGAATAAGTCAGTTCCTTGAAATTTGTTACAAATACTAATAACAGTATACAGGAAGCTTTGACAGCTAAAGTTGATCAGTAAAATGTGCAATCAACATATGAGAAAGTAAAACTGAAGAACGGTGTAGTTCACCAGTACATACTGTAGTTGTTAGTGACGATATTCTTGCAGCGAGCTCTTGCAGTATCCGATCGACTATCTCAGCGTGCAAATTGAGCTCCTTGACTGTTTAAAGTGTCATCTTGTCCCACTCTAAAAGTGTTTAATATCCATCAACGTCTTGAGAGGAAGATGATCCCAGCTGATCAATGCTCTGGTTTCTGGACAATCTAGTTATTGGCATTGGTAGCACAAATTGCACAGTTCTCCTACATGTGAAAGACAATGTGACAGCAATAGGAATAGTGGTAAAAGAAAATCGGCTCGTATGTGAGTAAAAATCCTGTGACTGTGCCACATAAATCTGAAGTAGCTGACTTTAAAATGATTGTTTTGATGGATCAACTGTGTGAAATATTGTATCAGTCCCGTGTAGATTACTACTACCATTTTAGTCTGGATATAACATAAGAGTTGGTAGGCACTTCTTCAATTAACATCAAACCACGACTTCTGTGCGCGAAGAGTCTACGAAGGCAACAAAAATATGATAATGGACCCCATTCTGTTGGGATCTGTGGAGGACTGTCTTAAACGTCTATAAACATCGATGATTTTGACGCAAATTCACTAATTTTGGCACTAAATTCACCGATTTCAACTCATCTGGACCGAAACTGAAATAGTCCGAATCAATTCAATGACTTAGATTCAAAATTAAGAGATTTCGATGTAAAATATGACTGACTTTGACACAAACACGTCAATCTTGACACAAATTTCACTGCTTCTAACCCACAGTTTTCATTGTTTAAAACCTATGGATTAGCGCATTTAACGATCGTTTCTTTGCTAAAGTGGCAAAATTAGCTACAGTCTACATAGAATTCCATAACACTGCCTCCAACTTATGTCTTATAGAAAAGTATTACTAAGCACTCCAGTCTGTTTTGACTCAACGGAGTAACAGGCTCACTGGTAGAGTAAGTAGGACTGCATCCTTGTGTCACCCCTTTTCAGTCCGAGCACTTCTGTCTTGGACTCGCTACATTCTTAAGGCGCCCTATAACATTTTGTACAAGAATATTTGTATTCTTTTTCATTCCCATGTCAGATGTCGACAAGTTTCGTTAGTATCCAACATTGATGCGGATCCCCAATCAAACCCGAGTGTCTACGAATTGTTTACAGTAGCACTTGTTCTTCCACTTGTCTACCCAGAAAAACTTCTGTCAGCACGTTGGTAACTGTCAAAGCTGGTCATTAGATACACTCAATCACTTCGACTGCGGTGGAGATGATTGTGTTACAATGTTATTTAGCCCATTGTAGATGACTAGCTTCACTTCAGCTATACTGAATACAGCTTAGCGCTTAACGATTCCCACAAAATATGTCAAAGCCAGCCTTTATATATACTCAAATGCTTGGACTGTATTGGGGATGGAGGACAGTACTCTGTTAAAGTGGGGGCCACGAAGCTAGACAGACCAAGCTCACCTCATCTTCTGACAACATTGGCAGCTGATGACAATTTCAAATGTCACTGAAAATCACGAAAAAATTTAGACATCTCTGATTTTAGTCTAGAATATGGTGGAGTAATTCCAAAAAGAAAATTCTTGCCTAATATTACAAGAACTTCTCAAGAATTTTCTTTTTACTTCAACCGGTGGGAAAGATAGAAACACTAACACATTGGGACTCAAAAACAATGAACATTCTCAAAGTTAGCATATGCCACACTTTTTATTGAGGAAACATAAAACTAATCCGAGATGAAAAGTGAAATACCGTTAAGGGATATGAAACATTCGCCTGTGTAACGAAAAATGTTGTCACTAATTGTATCGGGTCAACTATAAACGCAGTTTATTTGCGAGAGTATGCCGCCGTTAGAGATTTTGTTCCGTCAGTTCGCCTTAATAGAGCCGAAAATAATCATTACCTCCCGAAATCTTTTTATTTGCAGCTGTTACTGACACTTCATCACTTCACAAATCACCCAGAACGCTGACATACGCAACGCAAAAGTAACTATAGGTACTATGTCCGTTCAAGTGGATGGAAATATATTTATTCGTATGTTTTTGTGAAACCCAAGTTTTCTCAAAGTATGCTACGAGACTATTGTCCTCAGCACGCAATAAGTGCATTGTGTACAAAAACGTCACTCTTTCTGCAGCAGTGTCTCTCCATTTCATTTCGTCCATCACTACACTTTCTGAAACGAAAATCAAGTGAGCAGAGAAGACGATGAACGAGGACTCTACGCCACAATAATTAATTTTTCCCGGAGATCACCCCGCATTTCACTAGCCGTCGGATACTTTCCTCCATCGTAGTAATCTAGTACAGTTCTGTGCCCCAACGTCTTTATTAAAATCGTCAATTCCGAATATTTATGTTTTCGTTTATATCCTTTTTTTCGAAGACTCCACACACATGCTCACATATGGAGATTCGCCGATGTTACTACATTGTTAACACTGAACACCGTCGATTCAGAAATACCACAGTGTTTTGTTGTCAATTTATGAACCTGCGCAAAATATGTAATATTCCTTATTTCCTAACTGTTGGCCAGATCAGAAGAAATAACTTCAATACGTACAATACGACAACCTTAGTTTCCTTTCGAATGTCTTATCGCCCTTTTTGTAAACCAGATGGCTGAGGCCCTTTCTCTTCCATTACGTTCACTACAAGACACAAGCGAACGCATCTTTCTACGTAGGACTGAAACCACACACGAACACAAAATATCGCATGGGAACACTGAAAATACAACTGGCACTGACCTGCATCACCACAGGAGTCTGTGGCAACAAAGCTAAATCACAGCGCTCTGGCCCTGACGATATCATACAGTAGCTATTATCTTGAGATGGTGATGGCCACTGAGTTAGTACATTGTATGCAAGTGTGTTGACTTCAGTTATCTTAAATACAGTATTATTCTCTTTGATTCTTTCAGAATCTGTCACCACTGCTCTAACAGGATCTCCATCCAAAAACGAGATTCCTATTTTCATATTTTGTGCGTTACTTAAAACATCGCGGGCGACAGTGCGTATATTTCTGTGCAGGCATCTGGGGGGGGGGGGGGGGGGGTGGAAGTAAACCCTGTGGTCAGCGTTAGGCTGTTTGATAACTAATTTTCATTTTTTGACTGTTCGTGTATTTAATTCAAAATCGTAATAAAGCGATGGAATCACTGATAATATTTTCCCACTATGACCACTTTAGCCTCACCTTCCCCTATAAATGACAGCTGATCCATCCGAAAAGTTTACATGTATGTGTGCACATTATCAGAACATCGTATTTCTGGCTGGATCTACGTCCAGGTGCCAATTTAAGCTGAGTGGTTACTAGAAATAGATTCCAGTACATTCAAGGAAGGTTACACTTAAGTGTCAGCACTATCTGGTCTTCACATTGCAGACATTTCTCAAATTGCCCCATACATTACCATGTTATACAATGACGGAAAAAATCACAACACCGAAAAGTAATTAATGTACAGTAATGAAATTTCTGGAATACATTTAAGATCACAGGTTAGTGAAAGCACAAGATAAGCCATTGCAAGTGTTACATGCTGATAAATGATAATTAATTGAAACCCTCAGTTACCGACAGGTGTTATTGATATACCTGGATGGGGAGAGCTGAAAACGTGTGCCTCGACCGGGACTCGAACGCGGGATCTCCTGCTTACACGGCAGAAGCTGCACGGTCATCAATCGTATCTGTTGTTTCGAGAACAGTTACTATCTTCTTACATGCTAATACATTAATAAACGGCATAACAACCACAATGTTGAATGCAAGCATGCAAACGTGCATGCATTGTGTTTAACAGGTGCCGGACGTCAATTTGTGGGATGTTGCACTTGATCGGTCAATACAGGGACGGTTAATGCGGTTTTGGATGGCGCTAGATATATCCTACGATGATGTCCCACATGTGCTCGATGGGAGACAGATCTGGTGATCGAGCAGGCCAAGTCAACACGTCAACATTCTGTAGAGCATGTTGGGTTGCAACAGCGTAATGTGGGTGAGCATTATCCTATTGGAAAGCAGACCTGGAGTGCTGCTCGTGAATGGCAACAAACCAGGTTCAGTCATGAGACTGACGTTCAGATTTCCAGTCAGGGTACGTGGGATAGTTACGAGAATGTTCGTGCTGTCATAAAAAATCGCACCCCAGATCATAACTCCATATGTAGGTTTAGCGTGTCTAATATGCAGAAAGGTTCGTTGCAGGCCCTTAGCTGTTCTCCTAACCAACACGCTGCCTTCACTGGCACCATGGCAGAACCATCTTTCATCAGAAAACACAATAGACCAGCCGGCCCGTGTGGCCGGGCGGTTCTAGGCGCTTCAGTCTGGAACCGCGCGACCGCTACGGTCGCAGGTTCGAATCCTGCCACGCACATGGATGTGTGTGATGTCCTTAGGTTAGTTAGGTTTAAGTAGTTCTAAGTTCTAGGGGACTGATGACCTCAGATGTTAAGTCCCATAGTGCTCAAAACCATTTGAACCACAATAGACCTCAACCCTGCCCTCCAGAGAGCTCTCGCTTTATGCCTTTGAAATCGCAGATGGCGGTGGTTTGGGGTCAGTGGAATGCATGCTACAGGACGTCTTACTCGGAGCTGTTATTGAAGTAACAGACTTGTAACAGCTCTTTGTGTCAATGTGATTCCAACTGCTGCTCAGATTGCTGCCGCAGATGCAGTACAATGCGCCATAGCCATACGCCGGTCACTATGGTCTTCCCTCTCGGTAGTGTCGCGTGGCCGTCCGGAGCCCGGTTCTTCGCGACCGTACTTTCGCGTGACCATAGTTGCCAGCCATCACGTACAGTGACTATATTCCTGCCAGGCCTTTCTGCAGTATCGCAGAAGGACCATTCAGCTTCTCGTAACCCTATAACAAGATCACGTTCAGAGACAGTGAGGTGTTGATAATGGCATCTTTATCGCCTTAAAAGCTTTCTTGACTGACATCATCTCACCACGTCAAATCTAAAACCTACTGTTATAGCATGTACTTAAAGCAAATCTGATTTGCATCCTCGTAGTGGGGTTGCTAGTGCCACTCTTACGCAACTGGCGCGAAATTTGAATAGACATCATCTTTCTGTTGTAGAAACACACCTACCAGCTTTCGTTTATGTCGCACAACTCCTTCTTGCTGTTGCTACTTTTTTCGTCCATACATCGATAAGTTACAGAAATATTGTAATACATTACCCCAGTAATCAGCATTGATACACTCACACACATGGGTAGGCCAGTCAATGATCCGTATTCGAGGTAATTTTGCTGTGAAATAGAGCGTGGGGTTTTAAATCATCATGCTGGAAAATACCACTTCATACCCCTGTCAGAACGTGTGTGACGATACTGTTTACCATTATGCCCTCAAACAGGTGAGCATTCAGCTCTCTTTCAATATTGTCAAATAAGTCATTTTGTCATACCAATGTCGGGTCATCAGAGCTCCAATTACGAACGTAGCTGATTTGAAGGCATGCACTGCGCAACACATTCTGAACGTGAGCCCCAACACACTCCGATCTGTTGTGGAAGAGGATTTTTCTCGATTTTAACTTGTGACAGAAACCGGTGAACAGCATACCGATATTGTGATGCGCCAGTCTCACGACAAATAAAAACCGATGTAATTTCGCTTTTTATGCGGGTTTTGGACCTAGCACAATTAGAAACCGATGACATTTTATGTGGTTTTTCGGCTCAGAATGATCATAAAACGATTTTTATTGATTGACGACTCCACAGAGTGCTGCGTGTACAATGACCATATACGTGAAATTAGGAGGAAGGTCAGCGTTGGTCGTAATTTTGATGGTTTATTGACAGCAAAATCGATTTTCGATCACATAATGATAATCTTCAGTGCTGTGGTGCACAAATTGACACCAGTGCCTATGAGCTTTAATTTGTCCACTACAACACTGAAGATTATCATTATGTGATCGAAAATCGATTTTGCTGTCAATAAACCATCAAAATTAGGGCCAACGCTGACCTTCCTTCCTAAAACGATTTTTGTCGTCCGATGTAGTATGATCTTACCGCGGTGGATGGGCTTCCGTAACTAACAGTGCTACAGCTGTTGACTGCCGAAGTTGCGCAGACGTGCACATTGAACAGTACTGATGGAATAACGTGCAATTCAAACCATAGCCGTCGTATAACGATTCATCTGTCATTCGTAGCCGATCCCATTTACGTTAAGACGCTTATAGCATTATCTATTGATAATATTTTAATTTTTCCTTTTCTACCATGACGTTTCCCCTGCGTCAACAATGTTCTGTTCGAGTTTGACGTTATTGTGAGCAGTGGCTCTCTTTCTACAGCGTTTTGAAACTTGCACTTTGGTTATGGATACATTGTACTATAAAGAATGGTGATGTGCCAGTACTTGAAAGACGGACAAAATAAAAGGGAGAGCACAGAGAAAAGTTTTGAAAGACTATAACAAATACATGTGACTTCCAAGTCACTAAACAAAAAGTATACGCCAACCACTCTACAACACACTTATATGTGCAGCCTAATAGTTTAGGTTCATGTACAGACAGTTTAAGAAAATGTACAACGTCTCATAATCGCTAAAACTGGGGGCTGTCCTCTCTTCAGAATGTAAATTGCACTCTTTGAAAATGTGATGAATCGAACATACTCTCCACAATCTCCACAAACTGGTAGATCCTCTCACTGGAGCAAGGGGGCAGAGGACTATGACCTTTAAAGAGAAGGGTTAGTGTCACTTCAGACTGTCTCTGTGATATAAAGGAGGAGCGCCATGGCCGGACAGTTGATATGACAGAACGACGCCTATTTACCAACACTTACAGTTACTCTGCCTCCCAATGACTTACGACTCTCCGGTTCAACATCGACGAAACGGCTCGTAAAGGGACAACACGTGTTTCTACAGTGTGTCCCTGAAAAAGCTTCCGTAGCTGCAATGACAAAGTCCCCATTTCCTTCGATGCCGACGTGTCGTGGTATCCAGCAGAACATTCCCTTCTTTCCCTGGTCGTGAAATTGCCACAGGGAGCCCTGAAGCCACTGAAAAAGTTTTACCGCTGGATGTACCTGTGAATTCGGCTGTAGAGGCTGAGAGAATCGGAGCAAGTGAGTAAACTCTTCCCTCTCTCGGTACTCATTAACTCCAGTACCTTAAGGACCAAATACATTTCTGCACTATAGACTGTACATTCGATTGGCAGCCGAATCCTGAGAACACGACCAGGGAGAACCACAGAGCATTCAAGTAAAACCCCTGATTAGACATATCAGTATACACTGGAATAAAATTATGGACCTTCTGTAAAATACTACTAAAAATAAATTATAAACGGTAATATGCCTGTTATAAATGTAAAAGAATCCTGGGAGTCTTACAAAGTTAAGGCGGTGATACTTCCCAACCTTTGTATAACACATCATTATTTGCCATTCCATACTCTAATTTACAATTTTTAGCATTAATCCCAAAGTGTGTCATTTCTCTAAAATAATTATTAAGCATTTTACACGGTGCTCTACTACAGGTCGTTAACGGAGCTACGAGCATACGAAATAGGTTCCCACATATGTGAGTGGCTCGAAGACTTCTTATGTAATAGAACCCAATATGTTGTTCTCGACGGCGCGTGTTCATCAAATACAAGGGTGTCGTCGGGAGTGTCCCAGGGAAGTGTAATAAGCCCGCTATCATTTTTATATACATAAATGATCTCCCAGAGCGGGTGGGCAACAGTCTGCGGTTCTTTTCTAATGATGTTACATTGTGCGGAAAGGTGTCGGAGTTGGGTGACTGTAGGAGGATACAAGATGACTTAAACAAAATTTCTGGTTCGTGTGATGAATGGTATCTAGCTCTAAATACAGAGAAATGTAAGTTAATGCGGATCAGTAGGGAAATACCCGTAATGTTCGGATACAGCATTAGTGGTGTCCTGCTTGACACAGTCACGTCCTTTAAATATCTGGGCATAACGTTGCAAAGTGATATGAAATGGAACGAACAGGTGAGTATTGTGGTAGGAAAGGCGTATGGTCGACTTTGGTTTATTGAGAGAATTCTGGGAAAATGTGGTTCATCTGTAAAGGAGACTGCATATAGGACGCTATGGTGACCTATTCCTGAGTGCTGCTCGAGTGTTTGGGATCCACACCACGTCAGATTAAAGGAAAACATCGAAGCATTTCAGAGGAGGGCTGTTAGATTTCTTTTCGGTAGGTCCGATAAATACTGAAGTGTTACTGAGATGCTTCACGAACTCAAATGGGCATCTCTGGGGGGCAGATGACGTTTTATTCGAGGAACATTATTGAGAAAATTTAGAGAACCAGCAGTTCAAGCTGACTGCAGAACGATCCTGCTGCCGCCAACATACATTTCGCCTAATACCACGAACATACGAGAAACGAAGGCTAATTCGGAGGCATATAGATAGTCGCTTTTCCCTCGCTTTATTTGCGAATGGAACAGGAAACAAAATGACTGGTACTGGTACAGAGTAGCCTCCGTCACGCACCGTAGAATGGCTAGGGGAGTATTATGTAGATGCAGGTGTAGATTAGAGAGTTACTTCACGGATGGACGAGCAGTGTTATGATGTACAGGAGATTGCGGTTGGGAATAGGATCTACACGTCTGCCGCACAACGGCGACAACGCCTGACAACATGCGTCAGCGCATTGTTCAAAAATGGCTCTGAGCACTATGGGACTTAACTTCTGAGGTCATCAGTCCCCTAGAACTTAGAACTACTTAAACCTAACTAACCTAAGGACGTCACACACATCCATGCCCGAGGCAGGATTCGAACCTGCGACCGTAGCGGTCGCGCGGTTCCAGACTGTAGCGCCTAGAACCGCTCAGCCACTCCGGCCGGCTCCACGCATTGTCAATGCATGTGTGAAGTACTCGCTGTTGAGAGGAATGTCGTTACACGTATTGTCAAATGCATTGAGGTTGACGGACATAATTTTGAGTACTTATTGCATTAATGTGGTATTTACAGGTAATCACGCTGAAACAGTATACGCTCTCAGAAATGATAAGTTCACAAAGGTACATGTATCACATTGAAACAAACGAAATAAAATGTTAAAACGTACTTACGTTCTGTATTTTAATTTAAAAAACCTACCTGTTACCAACTGTTCGTCTAAAATTGTGAGCCACATGTTTGTGACTATCACAGCGCCGTCTATCATAATCGAAAATAGTGATCCAACTAAAACATTCAAATTTCTTTACGTACTACACGAATATGTAATAAAAATGGGGGTTCCCATTTAAAAAAACGCAGCGCCGTCTAGCGGCCAGCCATAGCGCCATCAGGTTCCCCCATTCAAGCTAGACAAGTTCCGTTCTTTGTAGTTTTCTCGTTTGACGCTTATTTCGTGAGACACTTGGCCCAGTCACGATCAATGGACCACCCTGTATATACAAGGTTGGTCATGCGCACTTTTCTCCTCTGTTTCAGAAGATATTTGCAATTTTGTTTTTATTGTGTAGCTGGAGTCAGGCCAGACAAATAGTGCTCATCGCCTCTTTTGTGTGACAACCATTGTCAGCGGAAAGTGTCGGTTTGCTTCCCGTTAAAAACCAAATGATTCTTATACCGGAATGTTACGTGCCTATTCGATACAGCGGCCTCGAGTTTGACTTGTGCGACATTTGTTTTATCAGTATGAATGAACAGGAACAGTAAACCACGAAGCATGACCGTTACTCCAGCAGCGGCAGCACTGCTGGAGACGCTGAGTCGCTGCTGGACTGCTGCTTGTTCTTCGTGTTTTACTGTCCCCGTAAGTACATACCAATAACTCAAATGTCACACTTCAGTTATCTGTGGCCGCTCTATCGATTGAGCGCATAAAGTCTGCTTTAAAACTCATTTTGTTTGTAACGGGAAACAAACCGATGCCGTCGGCGAGAATGGCCGTCTCATGAAAGATGTGATGAGTACTATTTGTTTGGGCTGATTCCAGGTACAGAACGCTAATCTAAATTGCAAATATTTGACTAAACACACACACAAAAAAAAAATAGCGCCTGACCACTCTTAGGATACACTCTCGGTGTATATATGGGTTGAATCACCTAACATTTGCACCGCAGATTTTGCTGAAATAGTAAGCGCTACTGGTGTAGGGTTTTCATAGAATTCAGAGTCAGGTGCTCGTACTGTTAGCCAATCAACTGATTGTAATAATATTTATAAAGTGTATTTTTTGGGCAAACATACGCTTTTCTAAATGGCAAAATGCCTATGGACATTAACAAACTGAAAGTATGATACATTAGAATGAATGTGGTTTTGTTACAGGATTCTAGCTCGAATCGCTTGAAAGATATAGTATTTTGAAAAATTTCCACATTGACACTTGTTTGTGCCATTCAACCTGCGTACTTGCTAGGTACGACGCTGTTATGTTGGTTTACAGTATGCTTGTATGTTGCTTGAGTGCAGTGTGACTTGCTGGTTGGTTGGTTGGGGAAGGAGACCAGACAGCGTGGTCATCGGTCTCATCGGATTTAGGAAGGAAGTCAGCCGTGCCCTTTCAGAGGAACCATCCCGGCATTTGCCTGGAATGATTTAGGGAAATCACGGAAAACCTAAATCAGGATGGCCGGACGCGGGATTGAACCGTCGTCCTCCCGAATGCGAGTCCAGTGTCTAACCACTGCGCCACCTCGCTCTGTGACTTGCTGGTAAACTAGTGTGTGACAGTCCAAGCAGTAGGTCTTCAGCGGACGATGGGATTTGCCAATGCAGAAAAGCCGACATGCTCATGGTGTATGGAGAGATTAGGAAGAATGCAGTTCGTTCTTGTACGGTGTATGCGGTAAGGTATCCCAACAGACGGAAACAATTTCCTCAGTTATTTATCAACCTCTTCAGCCAGTCACGTAGCAGTGGTAGTGTACCACCTAGACAACGTAACAGAAAGAAACAAAGCGACAGAAGAGGAAGAAATGAATGTTCTTGCTGCTGTTGCAGTTGACCCGCACTTTAGCTCCCGCGCAATCGGAAGAGGAAGTGACACGAGTCAGCAAGTGTTCTATGCAGTCTCCGTCGACTTATGTTCTGTCCCTATCGCATCTCTCTCGATCGAGAGCTGCAGGAAAACGGTTATGAGCATCGTATCAACATATATACATTTATTTTATTTATTTATTTATTTATTTATTTATTTAACCTGGCAAGATTAGGGCCATCAGGCCCTCTCTTACATCTAACCAGGCATTCTACTTATTTTACATTCATATGTTTTAGTAGGCATGTTAAACTACATCTAGTACAAAAAGTGAAATAAACAATTTGAAAGGTACACCTGGAAAAATACATACATATAGAGTTTATATTCTTAGATCACAGGTACTGTTATAATTAGACATTATTGAACAGACAGATTTGAGATAGGAGTGCTGGCAGCAGGGAGTATGAGGGAGACTCATGGTGAAGGGAGGAGAAGAATAGAGAGACATGATGAAACATAATTAAGGAAATATAAAGGAAAAGAATATTGCGTGGCTAATAGAGATAGATGAAGAGGAAGGCATCTCAGGAGCAACATAGGAGACGCTAGCTTTGCTATTTGACAGATGAGGGGATTGTCCTTGTACATTAATTTTGTGGAGAACTTTATAAGGATGATAGTAGGAAATGCTTCAACTTCTTCTTAAAAGCAGCAGGAGATTGAATTTTGCGCAAGGTAAGGGGCAGTTTGTTCCAGAGGCGGACAGCGGCAACTGAGAAGGAGTTTGCAAAAGTTTTTGTTTTGTGAGTGGGCACAGTTAGGATACCAAATAAGAGTGACCTCGTATTTCGATTATGATGACATGACAGGTTTTTAATCTCTGAAGCAAGGTACTGGGGTGTTTGCGCCTCGAGGAGTCGGTGGAGTAGACATAGAGTGTGGTAGTCGCGCAATTTGTCCGGCCGCAGTCACCCTAGCTGGGAGTATGAAGCACTAACATGATCGTATCGGCGAATGTTGCAGGTGTAACGCACACAGGCATTCATGGTTAGCTCTAGCCGTCTTTTGTTTTCACTGCTCATGCCTTGTTGAATCACATCACAATAGTGGAGGTTCGGTAGAACGAGTGCTTGCACGAGCTGGCGTTTCAAGTCCTGTGGAAATATGTTCCGAAATTTTTGAGAGCATAGAGACAAGCAGACGTCTTTCGGCACACTGCGACTGTGTTCTCCGCCCAGTTGAGATGCTCATCCAAAGTTACACCCAAGTTCTTCACTGTTTTCTGATATGGTATTGGAGTACCGTCGAGCAGAATAGGAGGTAGCCGTTCGCGGAAATCTGAAGTTATTAATTTCTGATGGGCTATTAAGATTACTTGCGTCTTTTTTGCATTTAGTTTAAGCCCCAGGTTTTTCGCCCATGTCACTACTGAAGACAGATCATCATTCATCTGAGCGATTGCAGTGTTTACATCTTCAGGTCTGACGCTTAGGTAGAGCTGGAGGTCGTCGGCATAGAAATGATATTTACAGGAGGACAGAACCGATGAAATATCGTTGACATATAAAGAAAACAAAAGTGGTCCTAAGACTGATCCTTGTGGCACTCCCGAGGAAACATGTTTCCAGGAAGATTTTTCATTTACGCAGACAACACATTGCTGTCTGTCTTTTAAGTAGCTTTCAAACCATCTCATTGCACTTTCAGAGAAATTAAGCTGTTACATTTTTCTGAGCATTATGTCAAAGTTAACAGTGTCAAAAGCTTTGCTGAAGTCCAGTAGCGTCAATATTGTTGCCTTTCGATTGTCGATGGCATATTTCAGGTCATCAGTTACTTTAATTAGAGCAGTGTTTGTGCTGTGATGTTTACGGAAACCGGATTGAAATTTGTCATATAGGCTGAATTGATGCAAGTGTTCAGTGATTTGGTCATGAACAATATATTCAAGTGCTTTGGAAACAGCAGGCAGTATGCTAATTGGTCGGTAATCACTAGGCAGTTGCGGGTTTTCGATCTTAGGGATGGGTCGAATTAGGCTTCTTTTCCATGCAGTGGGATATATTCCGTTCACGAGGGAAAAATTAAATATGTCAGTTAAGACAGGCACTAAGATATCGGCAACATTCTTAATCATGGTTATACCGATACTGTCGTTGCCTATTGCATCAGAAGAGATTCTCATTATTGCTTTTCTTGCCGTATTTGTTGTTACATGTTTTAGATAGAAAGTATCGTTGTTAGTTATCCTGTTTAGGGATTCTTGTGGACGGTAATTATCAGCTGTGCTGGTATTCAGAGGTGCAGAGAAGAATTCATTTAATTCGTTAGCTGACACATGAAAAGTGGTTTCCGATTTTGCCTTTCCGACCCCCAAGCTACGGAGATTCTTCCATAGAGTCGTGGGCGTCAGATCGCTGCATACAAGGGAGCGAGCGTGCCTGATTTTAGCATTGCGAATGCATTGTTTCACTCTGTTCCGTAGCTTTCTATATTCTTCGAAACGCTCGGGTTTCGGATCTGCCTTGAAACGCCTGTGGGCAGCATCCCTATTAGTCATCATTTGACGTAATTCAGCTGTCAGCCATGGAGCAGGAGATTTTCTTACACGGATTGTGCGCACAGGTGCATGTTTGTCATAGAGGGCAGTGAGTTTATCACCAAGTTCATTAATTTTGCCGTCGATTGTGGGTTTTCTGATTATTTGATGCCATGAGATTTCTGAGCAATCGGCTGTTAGAGCGTCAAGGTCAATACGTTTCATGTTCCTACAAGTTATGTAACGCGATTTGATCCTTGGGGGCTGCACAGAGTAGGCCAGGAATATTACATCATGTGCTGAGAGGCCAGGGGCCGATGTTTGACCAACATCTCTTACTTTGTCAGTCTGTTTCGTTGCGATTACGTCTATAAGAGTATGACTGTGCGCCGTATGGTGTGTAGGTTGTAATGGAAGAATGTTCATGCTATTGCAACTAAACAGTCTTCTTAGGTTTATTGCGGAGGGAGTGTCTCTTAGCAGGTCTATGTTCAAGTCACCCATTACGATGACATGTTCGTATTGACACTGAAGTGAATGTAATTCCGACTGGAAGGAACTCATTGAGCTTATTTTTGGCGGCTTGTACACGACGCCAGTCAAGAATTTCCGACTTTGTATATTTATTTCAATGAACATGAATTCAGTCTCTTTTTCTTCAGCAGGATTTGACGTACATAAGACTTTCGCTTTGAGATCTGTTCGTATATACGCGCCGACGCCGCCACCTCGCTTTTTTGATCTGTCTGCCCTAAGAAATGTGTACCCTGGGAGATGAATAGATGCAGAGGATATGTGTGGTTTCAACCACGTTTCGGATAAGAGGATTACGTGGTACTTTAGTTGGTTGAAGAGGAGGCTAAGTTCTTCGTAATGTGCAGGTAAAGACTGGATGTTGCAGTGAGCTGCTAAAAGCTCTGACGCGTTCCGCTGAGCAGCCTGAACTAGGGTGGCAGACTGGTTTGTCCCTTTGTTAGGCACTACCTGCCGCGAGGGGCACTGGCCGCTGCTTCCGCCAAGTGACATAACACAGGGGTGTCCGAGATTTTGCGCGCCCTGTGTGTGACACCGCGAGTGCCGAAAGAAAGGCGACTGCTAGAGATTTCCTGAGGTTGCGGGAGTATAGAAAATGGATTAGTGGTATTCGGTGCAAGGAGAATATGACCAAAATAGTGACGGCTGTGTGTCACTGTGTATCCTCTGTCGTACAAGGAGAAATGTAATTAGCGTATTTGAAACAGCTTAGGGTGGAAATAAGGGAAAAGGGAGTGATTTAAGAGGCCGATGCTGCCAGCAGAGAGAAGTAAGCTTAATAATTAATAGATTATCGTAGGAAGCTAGAATTAAATTGAAATTTACTAAAGTGATGCTGGTAGTGATTATCGTAGGAAGCTACAATTAGATTGAAATTTGCTAAAGTGATACTGATGGTGATTTTTGTTATGAACAATTTAAACCGAAGAGATGGGTGATTAATGAACGAAAGGAGAAACTAATAATTGCAATAGAACTAATTCAGAACGGAAGAGAATAAACTGAGATAATGAAAAAAGTATTAGCAGTAACTAAAATTAAGTAATGGTTAGAGCTACAGACACAAAAAAATAGTGAAAAGTTAATACAGTTACAAAAACAATTAGTTGAAGGTACAAATATGGCTATAATTAAAAAATTAATAAAATTACAAGACTATATCTGAGTATAGGGCTGTTACAATTTGCAAATGGTGTTAAGTTTGCACTTTTGGCTCGAGTAGCTTCACTTAATACTATTCAGTTCTGTCATGTTTGTGACTGTCTTCTTTCCAGCTGCTGTCTTAATGATTACTCTGCCATCCTGAGTCCACACATTCTGAAGACCGAAATGGGATATGGCACTGTTTAAAATCTTTAGCCGTTCGTGTGTCGTGTTTGTGACTGTCTTCTTTCCAGCTGCTGTCTTAATGATTACTCTGCCATCCTGAGTCCACACATTCTGAAGACCGAAATGGGATATGGCACTGTTTAAAATCTTTAGCCGTTCGTGTGTCAGATCTTCCCTTATTGTAAGCCCTGTCCTTGCTAACTTCTTCTTCTGGGTAAAGATCTCTGCCCTTTTTCGGTACGAGATAAATTTAATTATTATTGGACGAGGTTTGGTGGCACCTGGTAGTTTTCGTCCCACCCGGTGGCTCCTGTCAATGTCTGCCTTGGTCACTTCTACGCCTAATTTTTCACGCGCAACCTGTATAAGCAGGTTGTCCGTGTCTTCTTCTTTATTTTCTACTACTCCAAACAGTCGTAGACTATTTCGCCTTTGGTACTGTTCTAGTTCGTCAGTTGCGGCAGATAGTTTCACTTTCAACTCTCGTGCCTTTTTCTCGTATTCAGACACAGACTTTTTTAGTGCTGTAATTTCGGCAGTATTGGCCTCAACAGTTTCACGCATTTTGGCCAATACTGCTGCCGTTACAGTATCTGATATAGTGCCTGCTATCAGATCGAGATTGTTTTTATCGCGAAGCGCAGCGTTTACCTCAGAGCGGACCAGCTCCGCTATGCCGGGAGCCGCGGCCGCACCTTCCGCCAAGAGCGGGCCCGCCGCACCTGCTGCTTCCCCGCTGCTGGACGCGCTGCTGTTGACTCTTCTGTTTACCATTTTCTCGAAGATATTGGCGGAGCACAGAAAAAAAATAGCACTACTACACAGAACACTGTTGTTTACACGATTTCCACTTGTACTAGACAACACCACCTGCGAGAACACCTTCGAATTCGACTAAATTTCGCGAGCCGAACTTAACACGTGTTACGCTGCAGCCGCCATGACCTTACCGGGTGTTACGACAGGATACTCCAGACATTTCATGTATCTTGTTCAGTGATGACGCCACATTTACCTATCATGGCCAGTGAACCGTCGAAACATGCACTCTTGTTCAGTTAACAATCTTCGTTGGCTTCGTCAGGTGGAACTTCAGCGTCCATGCAGCGTAAACCTGTGGTGTGGGATAGCGAACCATCAGCTCATTGGCCTGTTTTTCATGGAAACACTGAATGCTTACAAGTATGGCAGCCTCCTGACTGACCAGCTTCCACGGATTCTAGAAGACGCTCCTCTGCAGACTAGGAGGAACCTGTGGTACCCGTATGAGAGTTGTCCAGGCCATAGTGCACGAAGTACTACTGCATGTCTTCATGAATTATTTCCAAATCGTTAGACTAGACGCACAGGATCTGTACCTTGCCGGACCGTTCCCCAGATTTGACACCTGTAGCCTTTTTTCTGTAGGGAAAGCTGAAAGACGCTACGAGGACATACCAACTTCACCCCATCGGGTGATGGGTAACGACGTATTACTGCAGCCTGCTGGGACATCTCTGGTGAAATGCTAGCATGTGTGTAGCACTCGTTCCATACCAGCCTGGAAGCTCTTATTGCCACTGTCAGCGGTCACCTTGAACACAACCCGTGCTGGTCCATTGTATAGTTACTGGTCGGAATTCACATATTCGGTGTACGCAGCTCTGTCGTTATTTAGCGTCTGCTACCACAGTTGTTCTACAAGTTTCGGTGTGGGAACTTTTCAGAACACGATACCTCGTAAACGACTCGCATTAGAATCCTGCAATGAACAACACTGACATTCTAATTTATCCTACGTATTTAGTTTGTTAAGGACAATAGGCATTTTTCCATTTAAAAAGTGTATATTTGCACAAAAATACACTTTCTAAGTATTACTACACCCTGTTAATTGGCTACCAATACGAGCCTCTACTACCAATCCATTCTGTGAAAACGGCACATCAACAGCACTTTCCATTTCCACAATATTTGCGATGCAAGTTTTAGGTGATTCACCCTACATATGGGTGATCATTAATAACATCTACGAGCCGGCCGCGGTGGTCTCGCGGTTCTAGGCGCGCAGTCCGGAACCGTGCGACCGCTACGGTCGCAGGTTCGAATCCTGCCTCGGGCATGGATGTGTGTGATGTCCTTAGGTTAGTTAGGTTTAAGTAGCTCTAAGTTCTAGGGGACTAATAACCACAGCAGTTGAGTCCCATAGTGCTCAGAGCCATTTAAACCAAGCCAATAACATCTACGAACTGTAGGGAAGGATTCCTGATGGGACATAGAGGAAAAAAAGTCCTAACATTTGTTCGGAAAAGCATCGTTGCCACTTTAGATGGCGTTGACGAATGAAAGTTTCTCGTACCACGTGCCTTGTGTGTTGCAGTTTGTGTGATTGACGCAGCATACTGTCAGCAGCAGAATGGTCCGGTGTTCATGTCGGGAACAAGCCGAGATGGTGTTTGTGTACGGCCAGTTAGATGAAAACCGACGAGAGGCAGCACAGCTCTACTAAAAGAGGTATCCTCACGGACACCAACCACATCACACAACATTTCGTC
Organism: Schistocerca nitens; assembly: GCF_023898315.1. Classification (NCBI taxonomy): domain Eukaryota; kingdom Metazoa; phylum Arthropoda; class Insecta; order Orthoptera; family Acrididae; genus Schistocerca; species Schistocerca nitens. The sequence continues at coordinate 523,892,880 of NC_064616.1, read as the reverse complement.
TTTTTAGGATCTTTGTTTTATCATAGTCCCTTTCAGATAGACGAACGTGCAGGGCGGCGGAGGACTGTGAGTACACCAGATCTGGATGGGGTTATACAGGATACTAAGACGAACCCTAGTGAGCTCCAAGCAAGTGGCCCTACAATATGGTGTAAGCCAAAGTACGATTGTGTGTATTCTGCATGACAGGTAGGTGTGAAAGTATGCATTATATCCCGTGGAGGAAAGTTTGAACATCTGTTGTGACATGAATTCGATACCGCTCTGTACTGTGTTTCAGGACGATTTGTTGTCGTTGCATGCACACCGTCCTTTTCCAAACAAATATTCATAGAACCTTTTTCATGCATTTGAATTTAGGAATCTTTCACTGCAGTTTGTCGGTTTTATTAATGCTCACACAGTACATGTCTTTCAAAATTACACCGACAAACTTCGAGGCGATATGGAAGGTGTCCTCACGAACAAAATGAGGATAACAGTTCGTCTCCGAAAACGTCTCCAACGCCGCTACGGAGCGTGGAAATCGTAGGCGCTGGCACCTGTCGCTAGATCTTCCGTTCGACACAGGAGTGAAGTACGTGAACAGACCGCCAGGTCGAGACCTGTGCTTTTTTATATTCGGTGATCGCGACTGATTTCCACAATCTACAGTGAAACAGATGGACGTAGCTGCTACACATATAGTCCTTGGTGTATATACAGGGTGGTCCATTGATAGTGGCCGGGCCAAATAACTCACGAAATAAGCATCAAACGAAAAAACTATAAAGAACGAAACTCGTCTACCTTGAAGGGGGAAACCAGATGGCGCTATGGTTGGCCCGCTAGATGGCGCTGCCATATGTCAAACGGATATCAACTGCGTTTTTTTTTTTAAATAGGAACCCCCATTTTTATTACATATTCGTGTAGTACGTAAATAAATATATATGTTTTAGTTGGACCACTGTTTTCGCTTTGTGATAGATGGCGCAGTAAATAGTCCCAAACGTAACAATCTGGCAGTGCGGACGGTATTTGCTTCGCGATACATTACCCGTGTTAAAATGGATCGTTTACCAGTTGCGGAAAAAGTCGATATCGTGTTGATGTATGGCTATTGTGATCAAAATGCCAACGGGCGTGTGCTATGTACGCTGCTCGGTATCCTGGACGACATCATCAAAGTGTCCGGACCGTTCGCCGGATAGTTACGTTATTTAAGGAAACAGGAAGTATTCAGCCACATGAGAAACTTCAACCACGACCAGCAACAAATGATGATACCCAAGTAGGTGTTTTAGCTGCTGTCGCGGGTAATCCGCAGATCAGTAGCAGACAAACTGCGCGAGGAATTTCAAAAACGTCGGCGTTGGGAATGCTACATCAACATCGATTGCACCCGTACCATATTTCTATGCACCATGAATTGCATGGCGACGACTTTGAACGTCGTGCTCAGTTCTGTCACTGGGCACAAGAGAAATTACAGGACGATGACAGATTTCTTGCACGCCCTCTATTTAGCGACGAATCGTCATTCACAAACCGCAGTAACGTAAACCGGCATAATATGCACTATTGGGCAACGGAAAATCCACTATGTTTTTACAAGATGTTTCACTGCATGACAGAATGGTGATGTACTTCCAACATGGTGGATGTCCGGCACATAGCTCGCGTGCGGTTGCAACGGTATTGAATAGCATATTTCATGACAGGTGGATTGGTCGTCGAAGCACCATACTATGGCCCTAACCTTCACCGGATCTGACGTCCCCGGATTTCTTTCTGTGGGGAAAGTTGAAGGATATTTGCTATAGCGATCCACCGACAACGCTTGACAACATGCGCCAGCGCATTGTCAATGCATGTGCGAACATTGCCAAATGCATTGAGGTTGACAGACATGATTTTGAGCCGAACACCCGAACACCCGAACAACCGAAATAAAATGTTCAAACGTACCTACGTTCTGTATTTTAATTTAAAAAAACCTACCTGTTACCAACTGTTCGCCTAAAATTGTGAACCATATGTTTGTGACTATTACAGCGCCATCTATCACAAAGCGAAAAAAAAGTGGCCCAACTAAAACATTCATATTTCTGTACGTACTACTGGAATATGTAATAAAAAAATAGGGTTTCCTATTTTAAAAACGCAGTCGATGTCCGTTCGACCTATGGCAGAGCCATCTAACGGGCCAACCATAGCGCCATCTGGTTTCCCCCTTCAAGCTAGACGAGTTTCGTTCCTTGTAGTTATTTCGTTTGATGCTTATTTCGGCGGCCGGAGTGGCCGAGCGGTTCAGTCTGCTTTCCGCAGCGCTGCGGCGAGGACGTCTTGTTTACGTCCCGTCCGCACGGTCGCGAGTGCCCGTAGTTGTTTACTACTTCGTCGCCGCTAGTTTAGAGTCCATCACTACCGACGCAACATGGCACATTCATACAGACAAACCACCATCAAGATCAGTTTTCAAACCGATCATGCACGCCCGCGAGCTTTTGAAGTGGAACGTTTTCTACGTGACGGCGTTAAAATTGACCCGCGAGACATAATTGGTATCCATCTCTCTATCACGAGCAGTGTTGTCTACGTCAAGCTAGTAAGTGACGAGGTGTGCAACAGAATCGTGAGCGCACATGCGAACAATCTTAAATTCAAACATTCTGATGGCCATATTGGGGCGGTCTCTATCGATCACGCGAGCTTGGCCTCCGTACGATACGCGTCTTCGAACTCCCTTTCGAAGTACCACCGGACGTAGTCACCGCGGCTTTCCAGCCCTACGGCAAAGTGATCAGCCATATGGCCGAAAAATGGACCACCTTTACAACGTACCCCGTTCTTAACGGGGTACGACAGATTAAAATTGAACTGACCAAACATGTTCCGTCATATCTTGTCATCGGCGGATGTAGGGCGATCATTATGTATGACGGTCAGCCACGCACTTGCTCTGGTTGTGGCTAAGTAGGGCACGTCCGGTCGGATTGTCTCCGACGACGGCTTACTCAACTCCCGACAGGTGAATCTATGACTCCTTCTACGGTGACGAGCCTTCCTCTCAATTACGCCGAAGTTACACGGGCAGCAACCTTTTCCGATGCTGACGACATTAGTCCGATAGCCGCCCCCGATGGAGAGACCAAAATGGCTTCTGCAGTACAGGATCCGGCCTCTACAACGGCGCCCCCACCTGAAGATAATCACCGACCGACCTTGCAAGAAGGCGTGGATGCCAGGATGGACATTGACCCACGGGTTGTGCCGACAGCGGCTTTTCTTCCAGACACCGGAGCATCTGACGAAATCCACCCACATTCAGATACTGAAACACACGTCCGTAAACAGCGTTCCCCGCGAAAACACAAGAGACGGCGGCGTGCTCCATCGGACGAGTGTTTGCAGCGATCGTCTGACATGGACTGTGGAAATTCCGACGACGGTACCGGCGGTACAGAGGCCGCTGTAACTTCAAACTCAACAGATCGCCGTGGTGACGGCTTCAGCCCCTCAGACCCCACAGCACGGCAGGATCACAAGCAGACAACCGCTGCCGATTCCCAGCCAGCAGAGCCGACGGAGTCAGCGCCGAGTGCCGCAGCAGCCACTAACAGCCACCAACAGCCGATGGTGTTTCATGGCGACTGGGAGGAGCCGGCCGGTGTGGCCGTGCGGTTAAAGGCGCTTCAGTCTGGAACCGCGTGACCGCTCCGTTCGCAGGTTCGAATCCTGCCTCGGGCATGGATGTCTGTGATGTCCTTAGGTTAGTTATGTTTAAGTAGTTCTAAGTTCTAGGGGACTGATGACCACAGATGTTAAGTCCCATAGTGCTCAGAGCCATTTGAACCATTTTTTTGACTGGGAGGACGACTGTGAGGAACACTCCTTGCCCATCGTGTCGGACGACACGGGGGGAAATTTACCCCACCAGTGTTGATCCTTTCCCGCCGTCAGTTACAGTGACGAGACAGCCTTACCAGGGTATTGATGGCCAACACGGATGCTGTGGATAGACCTCAAACTTATCGCGTTGCAACTATAAACATCAACACTATACGGACGCGCGCTAAGTTCTCCTTGCTTCAGGATATGTTGAACTCTGCTTCCATCGATATAGCCCTTCTCCAGGAAGTGTACGTCGACGGCTTCCCAGGCATGTACGGTTACGATGCTTGCGTCTCTCCAGCTTCCCCAACAGGCAGTGGTGTCGCTGTACTTCTTCGGGAAGGGATAGTGGCGGACGATATCCTGTTTCTGCCTGGGGCAAGAGGAATGGCACTCACAGTACTGGGTGTCCGCCTTATCAATATCTACGCACCTTCCGGGACGGACAAACGTCGCGAACGTTCACGATTCTTTGCGGAAGACTTCGACCCGCTCTTCCAAGGCCGCCACGACCATCTGGTGTTTGGAGGTGACTACAATTGCGTACTGGCGCCCAGAGATCAACTCCCACGACATAATCCGTGCCCGGAACTCGGGACGCTAATTCGAGACCTGCAGATGGTGGACACTTGGGAACATCTTCACGGCCACCGACCGGGATTCACGCACTTCACAAGTCACTCTTCCAGTCGTATCGATCGGATTTATGTCTCACGCTCTCTCGCCGCTGGAACACAGGATGCGGAGCTGTGGCCTGCAGCATTCTCGGACCACTCAGCTTACATTTGTGCCGTCACCCTGCGGCCGCAACAAATGTGGAGAAGCCGCAGCCCGTGGAAATTAAACATCGCTCACCTGTCGTACCCGGATTGCCGCCAATCCGTTGAGGATACGTGGCATTCGTGTGAAAATCGCCTCCGTGCATATCCCACAACGTTCCGCTGGTGGTTGGACTGCGCCAAACCGGCACTGAGGCGAACGTTGATAACCTACGGTCGTGACCACGCTACTTGGCGAAGACATACACTCGACTTTTACTTCCGGGTCCTGCGCGACTGCGATGCTATGGCGCCGTCTCCGGAACGACAAACGGCGGTCCACCGTGCTAAGGCTCAGATCATCGCTCATATGCGACGCCACCTAGAGGGGGTAGTCATCCGCTCAAGGACGCAGGATCGGATACCGATCGAACGCCCGTCAATGTTCCACGTCCTTCGTGAACGTAAACGACGCCAACGAGCGCTGATACTCTTCATCGACACGGAAGGCGGTCGTCGCCTCACCACGCAACAAGACATAAACACAACGTTCTACAATCATTATTCCCAACTCTATTCCGCTCAGACCCCTGATCCGACAGCACTGGAGGACGTCTCTCAGACGATTTCCGGCACCGTCACCCCGGCAATGGAAGCGGCCTTGATGGAAGAAATTACAGAAGAAGAAGTGATCGACGCCATTGGAAAAGGAGCTGTCAACAAGTCTCCGGGTCCTGATGGCCTCCCCTTGGAATTTTACCGGACTTTTCAATATTTATTAGCCTCCCAATGGACGGACATCTGTCGCGAACTCCTATCCCCGGACGTACCGCTCCCTGCGGCCCTTGTGGAAGGGATGATTATTCCTATTCACAAACCGTCCGGTGGCTCACGACTGCAGGACTACCGCCCGTTGACGCTATTGAACTGCGACTTTAAGATCTTTTCTCGACTGTTGGCGGCGCGGATACGCCAGACCCTACGAAATGTTATCTCACCCGATCAAACGTCATTAGGAGGCGACAATAATATTCAAACAGCACTCAGTGAATATCGTGACTTGATCTCACTGGCGAGGGCATGTCGTCTGAAGGGTGCACTGGCGGCAATCGATTTTAGTCAAGCTTTCGACCGAGTGGACCACAACTATTTGGAAGCGGTCCTCCAACATATGCGGTACCCACAGCCATTCGTCACTGTCGTCATGCGACTACTCCGTGGCGCGACGTCCAAGGTGATCGTCAACGGCCGACCTTCGCAGCCCCTCACCATTTCTCGATCGATACGCCAAGGGTGCCCTCTGTCCACTTTACTTTACGCTGTGGCCATGGAACCTCTCCTCTCCGGCCTGCGCCAACGACTAACGGGTATGACGTTACGAGGCCACACTTTCCGGTGTAAAGCGTACGCTGACGACCTGGTGATTGTCATCCGTAACGGTGACGACACCACTAGCGCACTAAATTGGATAACGAAATATGGCATGGCCACTGGTAGTCGTATCAACGTCGCAAAATCGGTGGCGATGAACATCGGGGTCGGATTGTCTGAGAACAGTGTCACCCCCTTACAGCTCAGAGATAGTTTGAAATGTCTCGGCATTGACTTTACAGATGATATACGACGGACCGCTGCTCACAACTTTCGACGGCTTTTACGGAATGTTCGGACTGGAATTGCCAACAACCGCCTACGAGCCCTGGACATCGTCCAACGGACCCAGTATGTTAACACACATTTAGCGTCACGCATTCCGCACATCGCCCAGATATTAGCTATACCGGTGATGTTAGCTCGCCGCATACTTGCGGCTTTTGGGTCCTTCGTGAGTTCAGGAATGCTTTTCAAGATCAAATATGAGACTCTCACCCTTCCCCCGGATCAGGGAGGGCTTGGCCTTTATCACGTTTATGACAGAGCGGTCGCCCTATTTGTGAGCACAATAGTCAAACTATGGCACCGCCGTCCGGACAGTCTGACCAGTTTGTTAATAGAAGAACCAGCACCGCCCTCCCTGTTGCCGCCTGTGCCGATACACCACGTCCCCTCCTCGCTCTTCTACATCGGTGTCTTTTACCTCGAACTCAGTTACGTTCGACTTGCCTTACCAGCGACTCAACTGGCGACGGCAAAGACGGTTTATAGGGTCCTGCAACGTGGACGACCCGATAACGTCGTGGAGAGGAAGCACCCGAACGTCAACTGGCGTGTAGTGTGGAGGACAATTCACCACGTAACACTGGACACTGACGTCACGGCGATGTGGTATATCACTGTCAACGGTAAGCAGGTGACCAGATCAAGGCTACGTGCGATCCACATGGTAGACTGACCCACGTGCACGAACTGTGGCGTTCAAGACGACGATGAACACCGTCTTAGCTGTGGCGAGTCTGCGGCAGTGTGGCACTTAGTGAGGCAAATGTCAGCATACTTCCTTCGGGTAACGCCGAATCATATCGACCCCAAGACTATCTTATTCCCGGATGAAACGTATTACCCACGCACTAAAACTAATGCAATGACGTGGCTTCGTGGACATTCAGTGCATCATTTGTTTCAAGACGGCACTAAGGACACTTTAGACATTTGGAACTATTTGCAGGAACGACATTGCAAGATTCTCCGTAACTCTAAGTATCGACAATATTTTTCCAATTTTTTGTGGAGTGCGTTCCACGACCCTCCACGTAGCTGGAACATCACGGGTAAGAGAAGCTAAAATTACAATACGATCATAGAACACTACACGGTACAATGTGGGATCTACTTTCATCATTACGAGAAGTCATACCTGGATGATACAGCAGATGGAGAGTTTCGTTGTGAACCCTCACACTCTGTAGTAGTATTTGCCCCATTTCCTCTTTTTGTCCCCGGTGCGAAAAGGTCTTCGCAGTTTTAGTTTTCCCATCCGGTGCAAGATGTAGCACTGGTTAATGGTGGTATGGATTCCACCCTTCAGTTTTGTTTCATGGTTTTCTTCGCCCCGCACTTTGCTATCTTTCTTTACGCCTTTTTCTACAACTATTAGCATGGTTTTAGTTATGTGCGTCCCCAACTCGACGCAAAGAGTGCACTTACTAGTTTTCAGTTCCTTACTGTTAAAAAATTTTTTTAAAAAATTAAAAAAAATGAAAAAATAAAAAAAATTAAAAATAAATAAATGAATAAATAAAATTAAAAGAAATCACAATAATACACCAACTGCATCCCTTGTACAACTTAAAAAAAAAACAAAAAAAAGGTGTTGGGCTGCTACGCGAAAGGTTATGAGTTGAAACTTTGTGCGGTGCTTAATATTTTCATTATTTAAAAACAACGTCGAAATGCCAAAAAAAAAAAAAGAAGAAGCGGTTCTAGGCGCTACAGTCTCGAACCGCGCGACCGCTACGGTCGCAGGTTCGAATCCTGCCTCCGGCATGGATGTGTGTGATGACCTTTGGTTCGTTCGGTTTACGTAGTTCTAAGTTCTAGGGGAATGATGTCCAAAGAAGTTAAGTCCCATAGTGCTCAGAGTCATTTGAAACATTTTTGATGCTTATTTCGTGAGATATTTGGATCGGTCATGATCAATAGACCATCCTGTATATACGACTATCTGTTGTCGTGAAGGCACATGGTGTCGTACATGAGCTTCTACCCGCAGTATATTGTCTCCCGGAACACTATATAATCGCCGACTTTTTGCGGTATCGTACACGGGATATAACAGACAGAGAATGACAGCGTCGAAATTACGTGGGCGAACGCCGGCGCACACAGCAGTCTTCGCCGTCTACTCCGCTTGAGTGTGCGGCAATCGGCCGCATTACATGAATAACGGCAGACACTCCGAGACGTCGGCGCCCTTATTGAATTTAAAGGACAGGAACAATGACTGCAAAGAAACTGGAGGAACCATACGTGTAGACACTGTGGCAGGCGTCAGACAACAGAATCCAAGTAATGTACGTTACCATTTATTCCGTTAGTATAGGAAATTAAATACACTGTAAAAAGTAAACAACACGTGAAACGAACGGTAAACCTAAATGTTGTATTGCGACAGAGACTGTTTTCTTCACTTGTTTAAATTAGTTTATCGGATAACTCTTATTTCCCGCTGCAATGCTTTCACCACTTACAAATTAAATACAGTCATATTACACCGATGAGCCAAAACACTATGACCACCTGCTTAATAGCGTGTAGTTCCACTTTTCCTACACAGTACAACAGAGATTCTGCTTGGCATGGATTCTAAAAGTCCCTGACAGGATTCCAGAAGCACGTGGCACCAGCTGTCTACGACAGGTCAAGGAAATTTGTGGTAAGGACTATGGGATCAAACTGCTGAGGTATCGGTCCCTAGGCTGACGCACTACTTGATCTAACTTAAACTAACTTACTCTAAGGACAACACACACACCCATACCCGATAGAGGACTCGAACCTCCGACGGGGGGAGCCGCGCGAACCGTGACTAGACGCCCAAGACCGCACGGCTACAGCGCGGCGCACAGGTCAAGCAGTTCCCTCAAATTGCGGGATGGTGGCTTACGGGCAGGCACCTAGCGCTAGATATGTGTTCCAATGCGTACAGATCAGGCACATTTGCTGGCCAGACATCAATGTGAGTTCACTATAATGCCCCTCAAAGCACTTTAGCACGATTCAGACCTTGCAACACGGATAGTTATCCGGCTGGGAGATGTCATAGCCGTAGGGATAGACTTCAAGCATGAAGCGATGCCAGTGGTCCGTAGCCATGTTCACATAGTTCACCGCTGTCATGATGCCTTCGATTACCAGCACAGATGTCATGGAAGCCCAACTCAAAGTACCCCACAGCATAATTCTGCCCTCACCGGTCTGCATCTGTGGCGCAGTGAATGTTTCGTGCAGCCATTCGCCTGGATTACGTTTGTGAGGATCCACTATCGACCTAGCTTAACTAGAAATGCGATTCATTCGGCAGGGGACACGTTTCTATTGATCCACGGTGAAAACTCAGTGACCCTGTGCCCACTGCAATTACAACACAGGAATACGTAGGGCACGTGTGATGTGGAGCTCCATTATCAACAATGGTCATTGAACGGTGTGCTCTTAAACACTTGTGCCTGCAACAACATTGCACTCACTCGTCAAATCTGCCACAGATCGCCCTCTATACTGGATTACACAGATAGGGATCCTCCGACCTCTACCTTTTGTGATGACACGTGGTCGTCGAAAACCATACGTCCATCTCGATACTTCACCATCGTTCAACCAGTTTCCGCAGGTGCTCACGACAGTAGTATGCCAGCAGGCTACCAACTTCGCCGTTTCAAAGATTTTCGTTTCCAGCCGCAGGGCCATAACAATGTGCCATGTGTCAAAACCGCTTATATCAGTGGATTTCCTTATTTGCGGCCCTTACCTTTGCTGTATTGACTTGTCATGCGTTTCTCTTCCGCTTACATTCTTTCCTTACTGTGTCACGTGCTCGCAACACCAAGAGGAGGCACTCAACCTTGTGGTTCTAAGTGGTCATAATGTTTTGGCTCATCGATGAAGGTGCTCAAAATGCCTGCCTCTTGCGTCGCAACATGACTGACATCTGTATATCACTAATTACTGCACTCGCTCAAAGATACCGGGCATGGTGTGATCAACCTCACACGCTGCATGTAACCTCACCACTAGGTCTTCTGCTGACTCAGCCAGGGTTCGTACACCACTTGCTTCAGATGACTCTACAGGAAGAAGTTTTGCAGGTTGAACTCAGACCACCGAGGTGGGTCATGTTACAGGGCCACCTCGACCAATCCAGCGGTCCCCTAACGTCAGTTCAATCTGGGTTCTGGCATTCCGACTGAAGTGTGTGAATGCTCCATTGTGCTGGAACCACATACGCTGAAGGACTGTAATGGATACCTACTCCAGTAATTACAGCAGCACTTTCGGATGCTTGCGACTGGAGGAGGAAGCTTGTAACGGCGAATGGACCATGGCATCCCATACACTGGTGGTGAAAATTTTCTCGATGACCTCTTTCGTGAGTGGTGTGGCCCCTCGCCTCCATCCACACATGGCAATTGTGGGCGCCCCTCACGAATGAAGGACGCCTCGTAGGTGAACAACACGGCTGTCTGGCACATCGCTGCAGGAACCACTGCCCAAACTCCACATGTCGAGCAAAATCGTGGGCGCACAGTTGCAGCACCAGTCAACCGCTGAGTGGGAGCTCTACGTTGCGTGTACACAGTCCAGGTGCTTGTGGATGGGTGTGCATGGAACGTCTCTCGTACGTTCTCCGCAAATCGTGGCGTGTATGGTTCGTGCGCAACCTCTGTCGTGTTGACACCCTGTGAAGACACCCCTTCCACTCAGACGCCGGTAGATGACCTCAAACGTGGATCGGTGTGGCTGACGCCTGTTGGGATATCGATACCCACCGATGCATAACGCTGAGTGCCCATTGCTTCTCGCCTCACCATATGCCAAATGCATGTCGCACTGCTCGCCCAAGGTGAACGTCGCGGCACACTAGCACGCGACAAACTACGATTGAGCACTGTTTTTCCATTGCATATGTTTGACGTTCTCCACTGCCGCTACCGCTGTAATCGGCCCCCACAGCTCAGTGCCATCTAACGTCCAGACTGCTGTCATGTACATTGCGAGACTTTCTGCCCGCAATCTGTTCTAAAAAGGGGAGGCATAGCGGCAGGCGCCGGTGCCTATGACTGCGACGCTCTGTAGCGTCGTTGGATGTTTCCGTACATGGGTTCCTACCCTCGTTTTGTTCCTTAACACACCTTCTTTTTCCCCTCGAAGTTCGTGGTGAAATTCTGAAACACACTGCACATGTGTGTGTGTGTGTGTGTGTGTTTTTTTCTCCTCGTAACTTTTATCTCCGAACTCCTCTTTACGGCTCCAAACGGCATGGTTGCCTCAAGTAGAACAGGGGAGTTGAACAAGAGCTCCCTTCTTCGTGTGGGAGTTGTCCGTTCGTTGCTTTGTGTGATGATATACGAATATCCACTTAAAAAGGCACATTTGGTTAGGGTAATACTGTCTCACTATCAGGTGGATAAACCCTCAAATATTGTGCTATGGTAACACTGGGGAACTGAAATTCAGAATAAATGTTGCCTTCTTTTTTAATACACCATTCACATAAAGTTGTGATTATCATTTCAAAAATAAACAAAGTTACTGAATTAATTTTTAGTTCGTTCGTAATTAAACCTCTGCAGTCCTGGTACGCACTGAAACCCCCGCGCCACAGTATCGTAGCACACCGCTACAGGATTGAAAATAACACGGTGCAGCTCACTGTTGAAATGGAGATGGACTGTACTATTTAGTTATGGCTCCTCTGACGGCGTGGCGTACTGTGGCACGGATTTAAATGTGTACCAAGACTGCAGACGTTGACTTGCAAACAAACTAAAAATAAATTGGGTAATCATTTCTTATGACTACTGCTGGTATTTTAAAACACGCATAAAAGAGTTTCGCATCCCATGGTTCTTAAGTTCCTACAGAACCTCCTTGCGTCTTTATATCCGATTTCATGTATCAGTATGGCAGCCAAAAGGAACTTTGAGTGTAATGGGAAATTCTATAGTTCGTAGAGCACAGTACACGTACATCCAAATCATAGTCATTAAGAATTTGAATATCGCATTACATCCATGGTAGGTACATGAGTGAGTACACACACAAATGCCCATTTCGCTTTTCTTTTGGTATTTATTCTATATTACAGCGCCGGCCGCAGTGGCCGCGCGGTTCTAGGCGCTTCAGTTCAGAACCGCGCTGCTGCTACGGTCGCAGGTTCGAATCCTGCCTCGGGCATAGATGTGTGTGATGTTCTTAGGTTAGTTAGGTTTAAGTAGTTCTAAGTCTAGGGGACTGAGGTCCTCAGATGTTAAGTCAGATAGTGCTTAGAGCCATTTGAACCATTTATATTACAGCTGTAGCTATATTTAGTATTTAGTATTGTCTCTTGTACTTATTATTCTTTTCTTTATTTGCCCTTTCAGGCTGAAAGATGTTAATGTCGTCCTGCATGTACAGAAAGTTTTCTTTACATTTAATCCTGTTCTGTATTGTTTATTTCTGTTAGTGGCTGATACCAAGTTTTATCGTTATGCTATTTTTCACCCTGCTGCTATTTTTATCAAACTGAGATACTTCCTGTTCTAAATCTTTGTGTTTGTAAGAGTTATTATTCCTGAAGTACTCCATGTGCACGTATTTACTAAAGTAGGAATTCCAGTCTTCTTATAAAATTTCATTCGCGCATTTTTTCTCACTTCACGTATCAAAGTTTTGACAGTCGATAAACAAATTGTTCGATAGGTGTTGCTCTTAAGAATTATGTTTTTGTCTTCTTTATCTCCGTCTATACTCATGCTGTACGAACCAGTACGAAGTGCATGGCAGAGGATACTTCCAAACGTATCACATATAAGTGTTTCATCCTGATAGATTAGTCTATCGATCACGGGTAGAACGATTATTTGTCTCTGTGAGCACTGTAATTAAGAGAGTGTGCTAAAAAGTATTGCCACTGAATTTTTAATGTGAAAACTCTTAAAGCTTTTAAATTAAATAACTGTTGTTAATAATCTAAATCTTTATTCTTAATGTCTACACATTTGCAGGTCTCTGTCGCCAGAGGGCTCCGAATTGAGGCGTCTAACATGGCCGTGTGTAATGTAACTGTGTCGGTGCATGAGCTAGAGCCTGCTGTAATTGAGTTTCGAACGAGCTCCGTCTGTTTCAGCAGGACAATGCCAGACAATAAACTGTAACAATCCGATGTCTAGCATTTATTGTCATCGATCATCCTCCATACAGTCCCGGCTTCTCTCTGTCTGATTTTCATCTGTTTCCATAATACTTGGAAGACTTCACTTTGACAGTGATAAAGCGGTGAAAGTAGAGGTGAGGCTGTGGCTCTGTCAACAAAGTCAAGCGTTCTACAGTAATGTTACCAACAAACTGGCCTCTCACTGGGAGGAACGCGTTCGTTGCCAGGGTGATGTAGCATGTTAATAACATTTGTTTTATTTCAAAAGCTTTAAGAGTTCCCACATAATCAATTTTGAGCAAGTTTTCTGCACGTCCTCGTATTCTAAGCTTGTCTTCGCGGTCCATACGAGAGCGACATTTTGGAAGTTGCAGTATACTGTTAGAGTCTTCACTTAACACTGGTTTCTGAATCTTGGTAAGTAGACTTTTGCGGAATACTTGGTGTGTATCTTCAAGCGACTTTCAGTCATGTTTTTCGTCGTATACGTGACGCTTGTCCGTGCGGCAGACGAAACTTCGTGATGTCCTTATTTGTAAATGTTCAAAAGTTCCTGTTAGATCTATTTGATAAGTTTTTCACACACGAAGACAATATTCGAAGATCAGTGCACGGTAGTTTAGTAAGCTGTCTCCTTTGTAGACTGACTCCATTGTCACTGCTTCCTACCAATAAACCGAAGTTCGCCATCCATTGTACCTACAACTGAGCATTTTCACTTCATATCCCAAAAAACTGACAACCAGGTATTGCATTTGTGACCCTTGGTACTGCAGAAATAAAATACTTGCGTTTTATGCCTTGTGAAACGCATCATTTTATGTTTCTGAATATTGAAAACAAGCAGTAATTAAAACTGTGTGACCGACCGAGACTCGAACTCGGGACCTTTGCCTTTCGCGGGCAAGTGCAGTTTTAATCTGCCAGGAAGTTTCATATCAGCGCACACTCCGCTGCAGAGTGAAAATCTCATTCTGGAAACATCCCCCAGGCTGTGCCTAAGCCATGTCTCCACAATATCCTTTCTTTCAGGAGTGCTAGTTCTGAAAGGTTCACAGAAGAGCTTCTGTAAAGTTTGGAAGGTAGGAGACGAGGTACTGGCAGAAGTAAAGCTGTGAGTACCGGGCGTGAGTCGTGCTTCGGTAGCTCAGTTGGTAGAGCACTTGCCCGCGAAAGGCAAAGGTCCTGAGTTCGAGTCTCGGTCGGGCACACAGTTTTAATCTGCCAGGAAGTTTCATATCAGCGCACACTCCGCTGCAGAGTGAAAATCTCATTCTGGAAACATCCCCCAGGCTGTGGCTAAGCCATGTCTCCACAATATCCTTTCTTTCAGGAGTGCTAGTTCTGCAAGGTTCGCAGGAGAGCTTCTGCAAAATTTGGAAGGTAGGAAACGAGGTACTGGCAGAAGTAAAGCTGTGAGTACCGGGCGTGAGTCGTGCTTCGGTAGCTCAGTTGGTAGAGCACTTGCCCGCGAAAGGCAAAGGTCCCGAGTTCGAGTCTCGGTCGGGCACACAGTTTTAATCTGCCAGGAAGTTTCATATCAGCGCACACTCCGCTGCAGAGTGAAAATCTCATTCTGGAAGTAGTAATTATTTTCACCTCTGTCAGATCTGGTCATGATTTGACTGTGTATCTGTAAAGTACATACGTTATATTGTAAATGTGACCCTTACTTCAGTTTTGTCCCACCGATGACGATCTTTGATTGAACTCAACCGCTTTCCAAGAAATCAGTATTTCAGCTTTGCTCATTATTTACATTTTTAATAGTATTTTAGGGTTAGTCAGTATTGCTTTTAGACTGTGATTTGCCTGTTTCATTATTTTATCAAATTATTACTTTATCGTTACCATAAAATATTTTATCACTGAAGTTTCAGATATCCTATACGCCCGCCAACTGCGGACATTTCTCTGGTGTCTTTGTTAGAGTATCTACAACAAATCTTATCTTACCATAGCCAGTTTTTTCGAGCAAACTGTTAATAGCATTTTTCCTGTACTATTTCTATTTGCACATTACTCACGAAGTCTGTGAATACAATGTGTGACTCAAAGTTAAATTTCCTTCTGCTGGGTCGATCGCGAAAACCAGCCCTGAGAAATAGACTACTCACAGTCGCCTGCCAGTTTCTATCCATTGTTTCTAAGCTGTTGGGACTATACATAGGGATGAAGCCCTACAAAATGACATGTGTCCAAGAACTGAATGAGGAAGAAGAGACAAAACCTGAATTACTGTACGTGACCATGTCAAACAACTGAGAATGGATCTTGTGCAGTATTTCATGAGTGACGAAGCCTGGTTCCATGTGACAGGATCTGTGAACTCTCAGAACACCATATACTTGTCAACATACAACCCCTTTACGATAAACGAGGAACTTCTTCGCAGGCCTTTGTGGCCGAACGGTTCTAGGCGCATCAGTCCGGAACCGCGCCGCTGCTACGGTAGCAGGTTCGAATCCTGCCTCGGGCATGGATATGTGTGATGTCCTTAGGTTAGTTAGGTTTAAGTAGTTCTAAGTTCTATGGGACTGATGACCTCAGATGTTGAGTCCGATAGTGCTCAGAGCCATTTGAACCATTTTTGAACTTCTTCACGGTGAAAAAATCGAAGTGTGGTGGGCCGTCTCAACAAGTCGGATTGTTGGTAGTATATTTTTTGAAACAGCAGTAAACGCTACTGCTGTGCATATGCGAATCTTCGAGGAATTTTACTCTTTGTTGTCACCCCTTCACGAACATGCATATTCCGTCTTTCAAAATGATGCGGCGCTGTCACACTCCACACGAGTTAGTCTAACTAATTTATGGAAGAGTCTCAGAAGAAAGGACTTCCAACAAAGGGTTGTGACCGTTGCTTTCACCAAAATTAACCACTTGTGAGTGCTATCCGTGGGGCAGTCTGAGTAAGAAAGCGTACTCAAATAACCCAATCACGTTAGAAGATTTGAATGCCTATATTCGCAATGAATTCTGAGAACTGATGCTGCAGAGTTATACAAAGTGTATATTAAAACGTTAGGGCGCGCACAGAAGTTTGTTAAAGCACAAGGAGGTCGTTGTCAGCACCTAATCTAATGTAAAAGACAAGACGGTGGCAGACGGTAGCAGACGGTAGCAAGACAAGAGCTTTGCATTAGCTTATTTGTTATTTCTTTATTATCCAATTATTACATGTGTGTCTGTTTGTTGTTGTTCAAAAACTGGTTCAAATGGCTCTGAGCACTATGGGATTTAACTGCTGAGATCATCAGTACCCTAGTTCCAGACTGTAGCGCGTAGAACCGCTCGGCCACACCGGCCGGCTTTGTTGTTGTATCTGCTCGTGGTGGGCAACAATTCGTTCCAATTACGCGCTCACCAATTACGCGAGTAGTCTGCACTCGGCTGCCGGTTTTTCGTGCACCAGCCTGTATGTGTATCTAATACAGAAAAATGTAATTACAAAATCGAACTTACCAAGAATTCATGTATGTTTGAGTTAAAATAACTTACGAGATACTTCCCAATTAGTGTTGCCATCGCAGAGAAACCTATACTTCGGAGCAATTTTGATGGAGTACACATCATATAAGAGCGGTACGTTTTCAATCGAGGCCTCTCTAACGCAACGCCTCAAGCGACGACAGAGTTCGATTCGAACACCCACTGTTGGAATCCTCGAGACAGGTGACAAATGCGGGTGGCAGAACGCAGTGGAGCGTCAAGGCCGCGGATGCTGCTCGCACGCTTTTTTCTCACGCCCGGAGCGAAGGGACGGCGAGCTCCGCACACACCCACTTCCGCGGTCGATTGTGAATGAACGTGTGGTGTGTGCAGCGGGGAGAGCGGGGCAGAGGAAGGAGAGAGAGAGACTTGCGCTCAATGAGCGTGGGTTGGCACGCCTGCGCTGACGTCAGACCCTCCCCGAGCGAGCGGCGGCCGCGGGAGCCCGCCTCCGGCGCAAGTGTCAGTGTGGTGGCGGCAGCGCGTGGGCACCGCTCCCAGCAGCAGCACGTCCGCCGCGGTCCACATGGCAGCGCGCGCCGTCGGCACTCACCCCCACTAACTAGGCAAGCTATACTTTCACTCCTAATCTTGCTGCGCGTTGCTTCTGTTTACGTTGCTACCTGCGCTTACTACCTCCGCAGAGGTGTAGTCTGGGCGCTTGCCAGCACAGGCGTCGAGACGGTTCACTAAAAGCTCACAAGGCGGCCGCGATCTCTCGAGGCGCCACAGAAAGCGTCTTGTTTTTTTACATTTTGGTTCCAACATACTGATGAAACCGATGCCTCATTTAACGACAACTGCACGTGCTCGATGCATAGAAATAATTTAAATTCTGCACGTAATCAGCTTTGTATTAATTTCTATTTATTTACACATTCTGATATAAAAGGCGTTGTATACATCACGTTATGAGTTGTGTTGTAGTTAATGGGCATCATTATTTCGAAAAAAAGTCCTGTACGACGCTCATTCTATTTTTGATGTGTACTGTGGTTTGAAATAAAAAATAAGATCTTTTGTGAGGCAAGTATGGATGAACACACACAGTTTTTCAATACTATCCTTCTTGTGACTTCTTTTTCAGATTTATCTGCATCCGATCTTCATAAGGAAAGGTACATGTTTCTTTAAGTGCGTTTCATTCCATCAAGTTGTGAACGTGATGCTTATCATAGCGCAATTTGGTTTTCCTAGTCTACTAATGAATTTACTCGCGGCTAGTATAGCAGTCTCAATCGTGTATTAGCATTTACATTTTTGCTCGTGTCAATTAAAATAAGTAGTCATTAATATTTTTATGTACTTTACATTTAACCAGTTAGTGATATTTTCAAAGAGAAACTCTGTCCCTCCACCTGTACCGCAACAATAAATTTAATAAGTACTTCGATTGTACGTACAAGTGAATAATACGTATCACAGCATACTTTAACGTGTTTTGACAACCTATGATGTTACCGACTGCAGGATATTTTCGCTATGTATAAGCATTTCATTCTTTATTTTTTTTTTTTTTGTTGGATGCGTGTTGTTTAATTACAAACGTTAATTCTCGCCTGTATGCAGTTCATGTACAAATCTGAATGCCGTTACGATAGTAGATATATCCTGTGGTCGGTTTATAAGTACAGTGTGTATCAAAATGGTTTAAATGCGGATTTTAGTTAATTCGTAATTGTTTTACAACATATTCATTAAATCTGTTCCTTAAGTAATTAGTTTCTAAAATTTTAGCTTGATTGCAGGAACCCTTCATTACATTTCTGTCTCCTCCTAAATTCATTTAGCTTCATTACCTGCAACACATGTCAATCGTTCGCAAATAGCGGGTATTTTGACGATAATCTGGAATGAATTCTGTACTACATTGATCTAAACAAGATCGTAATTTTCGCGGTAATTATTTCTGGTTCTTAATGAGCTACGTACGCAGGGCACGCCCACACCGACGCCCGCGGTGTTGATGCCTGATATCCGTAACCAATTTAGCTACACCAAACAGTGTATAGTGATGAAATGCTATACGTTTAAGAAATTAATAGTTATATTTATGCCTCCAAAGTTGTAATAGGGTTTTGAATTTACACTTTCAACGCGAAGAATACTCGTAACGTTAATTGCGAATAGCTATACTACATTTCAAACATGTGTTGATTTATTTACTCCAAAAATGGCAATCTAGACAAGAAAACTACTCTAGAGATATTAGCTCGTTACATCTTTGACTGTAAATATCTTTTTCCCAATGAAATATCAGTGTGCTTGCTTTCACCTTTATTTATATCTATTACGCTTACAAATACAGTTCTGTACCGGAATTTTGTACTAGACTTTCTTTGAAAATTGTGAAATGAACAGCACTTTTGCTAGTTTTCTTTACAATAAAGGACCACGCTAATCACAAAGTTGAAATTTTTCTCTGATTCATTGCGTATTTATTAACCTGACTCGGAAGAAACTGCAGTTTCTGAGAAACATCCTTTTCGTATTTATAATAATTTATGTGGAAAAACCAAGGAGCAAAATGTTTCTCTCTCCGACAAAATTAAGTCATTCACAGAGTACCTGAGAATTTATAAATACACCTAACATGAAATGAAATGAGACTAATCTTATTAGCTAAGGAACGTTAAAAATTGAGTGTAGGGTGAGTAAATAAGTTTTAAACGGATCTAGACTCTTGACCGACAGACACAAATTTTACGGAGTGTTGACTTTTAAAAGAACCGTTATCATTTTTTGATGTCAACGAAAAATACTTTCCAGGAGAGTTTGGTGCAATGACAATAATAAATAATTGCCTGAAAATAAATTAAGCCATATTCCAAGAAAAAAACGGAGCCCTGTTAGTTAATTTTAAGCGTTTGTAGCCTCCATAAGGAATATTGGTCATTATCTATCAGCTCCTGCTGCACTTCCAAGTAATAAGCTTTCTTGTAATTGTGAATTCGTCATAACAGATAATTCCGATTTTCAAAGACGTAGTGACAAAAAGTCTTCGATCAATAGCAACATTACAGGGAACTGTAGCTTCAATGAAATTCTGTATTATCAAAATCAGTGTACAGAAATTTCCAATAGAAGTAATTATGAATGTAACAATATTATGCCTGTCCCAGAATGAAGAAAAAAATTTGTTTTTATGACATCGATTTCCACAACAAATGAGAAATGTTTGTACTTTCCTGAACAGAAATTCATTTACAGTTACTTATTTCGGAAACATTTTTGCATTGGTATTCGTTACTGTCCCTGCTTATTTCCAGTGTAACTAATCTGTGTTGGTTGTGAGTGTTTAATGTTTCTGCTGCTCTGTGTAAACATATATACTTTTTAAATTGTGTTCTTACGATTTCAATATGTACCAGTACCCTTTATTATTTTTCACATAAAGCGACAGGTGAAATTATTAACGGTTTGAAACGATGTGACATGAGAGGTTAATGTGTAGAGGGTACCCCACACAACTTACTATGAAAATTTCGGCTCCATTAGCTAACTGAGGAAGAAAGAGTGAAGTTTCCAGATAGGATTACGATGTCAAGTCTTTCTTCTGAAACAAATGCATTTATCGGCATTTCATAATTATTCTCCTTAATTTCTGACGCTGCATTGTTTTTGACTATCGTATTTTCTTCTTTTGTCTTGTATCTTGGGCACAACACACTTAATCTATTTCTTTTTTCCACTTTCCATTGTCACCGTATGATGATCATTGAAAAGTTTGACATTCTTGAATTCAACTTGTTTGTAACCGCTTCCAAGTCATTTGACACTCTGTAGTTTTACCTTCCAGTTAAGTTTGAGACGGCAGTAGTACACATTTCCCTTAGCCTGTACGTAAACGAGTTTATGGAATATCCTCCGATCATAAATTTATTGGTGGTGGTGGTGGTGGTTAGTGTTTAACGTCCCGTCGACAACGAGGTCATTAGAGACGGAGCGCAAGCTCGGGTTAGGGAAGGATTGGGAAGGAAATCGGCCGTGCCCTTTCAAAGGAACCATCCCGGCATTTGCCTGAAACGATTTAGGGAAATCACGGAAAACCTAAATCAGGATGGCCGGAGACGGGATTGAACCGTCGTCCTCCCGAATGCGAGTCCAGTGTGCTAACCACTGCGCCACCTCGCTCGGTATAAATTTATTCAAGTATTTTTAGTTGTAAGCTAAATTACTCTCATAGCGACATTTATTCCCACCAAGTCACCTTAATTATTTGCCTACATGAAAATATGCGTGTATTTTTTTCTACCGCAGACGATGTCACTGAATACTACACTCGGGATATTTAGGGTACAGATCAAAAGAATATTGCTCGAAGTTTCCAGACATGTTAATTTACTATGTGTAATTGTTATTTAATATTACATTAATTTCAGAAAACCTGAATGATCGAAGCTTCTGTGAGCTGAGAGGAAAATGTATATCTTCTTAATCAATTGTAACGAAGGATAATTTTTTTTTGTGAATAACCTAATACCTCATTTAACGTTGGCAAAATGTTGTATACGGTTCTGGTGCAATTTCAATTGCGCATTTTCATTGTTATTTCCATGAATTACACTGGTGCACTGAAGAAAAGTGAGAAATCTCAGAAACCTCGAAAAATAATTCTCACGTGTGTTTCTCACAGGACTAAACATGTACTTCACAACGATTTTAAAAATAGTCTGTTAACTGTTTGCGATAAATACGTTGTGCTGCGGTGAGTGTAGTCACCACTTGACGCTAAGGCATTTTTCCTAATTGTATTCAAAGATGACAGAGGCTGGGATGTCTACAATTAGTCACCACTGCAGAAGTAATCCTAGGTGCTAAAAACGTTGTAAAACAGATATGCTAATGCTGCCTTCTTGCAATGAAGACAATCATAAATAATTTAAAGAATAAAATTTGGTCGTGCCGATAAATATCGTCCACCGTTAAATACAATATGTGACGTTCCCACAATGAATACGACTAGTTTCTTTTTTAAAAAAGAAACAAACTTCTTAGTACAAGCAATGTATCAGATATATAAGTCTTTCATTTCATTACATATTTTAGCAGTTTTTGTGTGCCGACAGTTTAGTAAAATTCCGCCTTAACACTGACATGTAAAACCTTAGGTGGCATTAGTAGTGAATTCTAAAGGACAGTGGGAATTGACCAGCTTCCTTAATGCCATTCAGTAACATTTCATATTGTGTTTGAATGATTCGTACTATTAAATGTATTGACTTCAGAAATTTTCCCATTAAAGTTTCTCTCACACCTTGTGTTTCATCAGTTTCAGTCTTAAAAACTGGTTCTGTGCGGGGGTTCACTGATATGAGAGTTTTAACAGTTGAGGTGTGTGATCGCTCGCCTTGTAACTGCAAGAGTAGTTTTAGCTTCCGAAACAAGTGTCAGAAATAAATATTCACCGTGACATTTATCTTGTGCAAAAAAACCGTACCAGACAGCAGATTGAATAAAACTCTTCGAAAACCAAAAAATAAAATGTCTTCGAAAACCATTGTACTAACTGCTATCTCTTCGATCACTTTCCAGTCATGTGTCACACGAATTCCTAGTTAAATCTATCATGAAAGCATGTTAATAAACCAACGCCAATTGAGGAATGGTTACACAGACCGCAAGTTTTCAGTTGTAAGTATTTTGGGTATCCCAATAATGTCATGTTATTTCATTAATAACGTTACTATCTTGATGAATTAGAAAACAGTATGAAAACCAGTAGGTGCAACATACTTTCGCACCGTCAACAAGATACACCGAACTAAATGGTTTGCACACAAAGCTTACTTTACCGACTTTCAACACCTTCTCTAACATATTAATAGTAAATAAGTCAGTGGGATATTGACTTTGCATCAAAGACTATTACATATACACTCCGCAAGCCAGCATAAGGTGTGTGGCAGACGGTAATTCTAGTACCACTATCCTGTTCCCACTTTCCTGTTCATGGCCCGTGGGTAGAGCGTTTGTTGGAAAATGCTACATCATCTAATTCCTGTAATTTTGTCGTCGTGTTCTTTTCGAATTTTCGACAGTATACCTCTTCGTGATGCACAACGACTCTCAGGTAGTGCCTGCCGCTGGAGTCTGGAGGGCCTCCGTAGCGCTCTTATCACCGAGTAAAAAATCCTGTGATACTGCGCGCCTTATCTGTTGAATCTTCTTAATACTTTATTTTAATCTTATTTGTTAAGGGTTCCAGATTAATTATAATAAACAATACACAAGTATCAGTCGAATAAGAGTTTTGTAAGTCACATATTTCATGTATTAGCTACATTTACCGAGCGAGGGGCACGGTGGACTCGCATTCGGGAGGACGACGGTTCAAACCCGCGTCTGGCCATCCAGATTTATTTTTCCGTGATTTCCCTAAATCGCTCCAGGCAAATTCCGGGGTATTTCCTTCGAAAGGACACAGCCGATTTCCTTCCCCATCCCTCACACAATCCGAGCTTGTACTCTGTCTGTGATGACGTCGTGTCGACGAGATATCAAATTCAATCTTCCTTCCTTCCTTTCGTTGATTAGTTACATTTCTATAACATTCGCCCAGTGAATCTCAGTCTGGCATCTGCTTAACCTCTTGTTTTACGTTGTCATTCCATTTTATGTCGCTCCATGTAGTTAATCCAAGGAGTTTTACAGCTGTTACTGTTTCCTGCGTTTTATGGCTATCAGTGTAATAGAACAGTGTAATCAAGCTGTACGTCTCCGATGACTTTTATGTCGCCTATTTTTTTAAGGTTCTGTATACAAGGGTGTTTGTGAGAAGTAATTTTCATATTATTTTATTACAGCATTTTGCAATGACCGCATTCGTTTACAAAAAATGGAAAAGGTAGCACGGAAAGTGCATCAAACAACGAATTCCAAGAATGGTTCGACATATTCTGAATCACAAAGTAGGTGCAAGTTTAAAATGTGAAGGCAGTAGCCATAGATGTTTTAATAGTTTAATATCGACACACAAGAGCATAAAACCGACAAGTAGGCTGTACTGAATTGAACAACTGATTGAACGTGGTAGACAGATTTCGTACTAAGTGTGTGTTTATAGGAGTGCTCAATAAATCGTTTTATGTTTCATAAATCTACAGGAATACAGTCTCGGCATTGATCTACTTACCGTACCCTCGACCATAGTGTGACTTCATCACATAACACTGACACTCTTATATTTGACAGATCTAGATAGTGGGACGTCGTGCACTCAGAAAATTTGTCAGCAAATTGCGTTTGAGACGTGTAGGAGGCTCGGTCGGCTGCGATTGATTACGCCAGAAACATTCGGATTCAATCCGGAATTCATGTTGACGCTAATGACTCCTGCGGTCCGGTTTTGGAGACTATCCTCGGCTGCGTGGCTTGATCAAACAGCTAGAATTGTGTGTGGCGTGAAAGCACAGCTAGCTTTTTGCCACAGTAGTATGTTTATTATTTCAAAAGTAATCGCCATAGCTATTAATACGTTTCTCCCATTGTGAAATACGACTGTCAATGCATTCAAGGAATTTTTTTTTCGGTTGCTTACGGAACAATGATTGTCTCATACACAGGCGTACACCTGTTCGTCGGAAGTAAATCGACAGCCACCAATGTCTATCTTCTGTAGATTTCTGTTTTGTGACAAAACTTGTCTGGTTAATTAACGTGATTGTACTATACATTTGCACATATTTTTAACTTGGTACTGCGGTAGTAGACGGGAGACACGGCATCTGATTCACCAGGCAAAAGAGCGCTCGCTGCCCGCAATCTGCTGCGCCGTGAGAGCGGTCGTCCGATAAATGGAACATTCTGCGTATTATACGCAATGATACGAATTGTGTAACGTACGGGATTCATTCAGGAACGAAAGTGATATCATGTTTGCTAATAATGAGTTAATTGTGTATTTTATGTAATTTGGAGATATTATACATCGTGCTACCTTTGTATGTTACGTTTTAGGTCGGAAACTGGTCATAGATGAACGAAATTAATTATATGGTTAATAAATTTTTGTGATTCACGACTAGATTTATAATAAAACACATAAAGTTTGTGGTTACTGCAAGGCACGCTGGAATTTCCCTTTTTAGCGGATTAGATGAACGTGTTTTCTTCACCCGCTTATTATGATACACAGCATTACCAAAAAAACTATACCTCGTCGAGTAAATCCTGGAACCAACAGGGTCTCAACGTATTTATTTAAAGCTTTTTCTCCCTGTTTCTGAAAGACAGAGTAAAGTTTTGATTTTATATAACGTTTATGAAAAGTTAACTTGGATCACTTCCACGCACAATTCTGACAGCCACATTTGTTTGAGATTTTCTTGGTTACATTTTAGGTTTGACAATACCCACCATCCACTATCATTTTACCAACATTTATTCACAGTTAAACGTGTTTGCATCTATATTTTGCCTAAGCAAACGATTAGCCACTTGAATAATTATGCATCAGTTTTTCAAAAATTCTGGTATCGTATGTCCTTTTTACACCTGTGTCATTTCGTTCGAATATTACTAGTTTATTCTGGCACCTTATCAAGCCAAATATCACAGACAGAACAAATTTTCTGAGCGTTCCCTTGGTAGTTTTGAGTTACAGTTCTCTGTGGCCAATGCCGTGATATTTTCGCTAAATTGGTATTTCCTTTTATTGTTCATAATATTGCTGAAATCGCCACATAACAGCACATTGATCCATATGGTTAATGGAAAATTTATTGCGACCATTTAGCTTTTCGTTATTCTTTGTTATAAATACTTAATTGTGGCTCCACTCTGCATAGTGTTCCTACTTCTGTAATATGCACTCCATGACTTAGTCAGCTTTAAAATTGAGCTGTCCTGTTCCGTTGCCAATTCCGTGGGTACCGTCACTCCTTTCTCCTTCTCACCGCCAGTAAATATAATTACTTCAGCCGTCGTGTGTGTTCACTAAGACTTTTTCCGAAATTACGTTCTTTTATTCTGCGTTGAGGTAACAACGTGTGCTACTATGAACTGGAACGTAATTATACCAATTAAGTGACCAAGCCAGTTATCACCGTTCCCAGGCCAGTGAATCACACAACAATCCACAAACGCAAAACCATGGAACAAATTCGAACATAGGGAACACCGTTTAGACCACTATAAAATATAATTGTTTCCACGTAGGAGTTACAAATGTATCGTATTTGTAAATCAACCTCTCTCCAAAACCGACAAGTAATGTAGGAGAGTCAGTCAAATGAAAATGAGACAGAAGGGAAATAAGTAAACTCTTTATGATTTCAAAAGTAATGGCCATAGCTGTTACCACATATTTCCCCCTAGCCGGCCAGTGTGAACGAGCGGTTCTAGGCGCTTCAGTGCGGAACCGCGCGACTGCTCCGGTAGCAGGTCCGAATCCTGCCTCGGCATGGATGTGTTTGATGTCCTTAGGTCAGTTAGGTTTAAGTAGTTCTAAGTTCTAGGGGACTGATGACCTCAGATGTTACGTCCTATAGTACTCAGAGCCATTTGAACCATATTTCCCCCTATGAGACAAGACGGTCTATGCCTTCATGGAAATACGTTTTCTGTTGGCTACGAAACCATGATTGTACCCACTCGTGCATCTGTTCGTCCAAAGAAAATCAACGGCCACCAGTGTCGCTCTTCTGTGCTCCAAAAATACGGAAATCGCATGGGGGAGGGGGTGGTGGGAGATCGGGTCTGTATGGAGAATGTATAAGGGCTTACCAGCGAAACTTCTGCAGCACAGTCCAAACACTAATCTACCAATTCAATTCCCGCCCACACGTTGACAAGTTTGTTAGCTGTAGCTCATGATAAATGCTGAAGAACATTAGCGCTGAATGACATTTTGTTGGTTTCTATACGTTTGTTTGAGAGTCGGTTTGTAGGATCAAGTTTGCCTGAGCCCGATGTGAGCGCTTGGAGGAAGAATTTTTATGGCCTGTTTCATCAGCAAGCTGCAGATCTGTTTCAACCATCGATTGCATTGTATAATGGTACTATGTAATTTTGTAATGCAGCTAGTATTTTTAATAAAGCGTCTTTTCTTATTACATAACATATAAGAAAAATAATTTGCGTTTTGAGATTTATTTGCACTATATCATATGGGAAAGATTTTGTACAGTCACTTAAATAGAGAATTTACTTAATGTTAAGTGAAGGGACGTGCAACAGCTCATCTAGTGTTCCAGACTGGAAACACATCACTTGTCGCTGCGGGGCAGTGTACCTCATGTCTTTAAAGTGTCCACAGTACTCACAAAAATATTTTAAGCTTTGTGACATGTCTTGTATGGCTTATTAATGCGATTGTACCATTTATCTGAAGACCGCACGCGCGGGGTTGTGTTTGCCGGCCACCGGCGCCGCGCTCGCCGGTCGAGTGAGGCGCGCGTCTCCCTGCGGATGTCGCACTACAAGCCTTTTTGGCCAGTGTCACTCGAACAGTGAAACAAACTTCCCGAGTGTAACAGTGACATCTGCGAAAGCAGCAGTGACAATACTGAAGTACTGCATTCCACAACGGGTGTTTATTTACGATTCGTATGTGCGTGTAAAGTCCGCTCGTACTGTCCAGAGATAGTTTGATCAGAAGTTTACAGCTGCTAGATTTCCGAGTCGTGATGCAATTCCCAAATTAGTGATTAAATTTCGTGGAACGGCAAATTTTCGTGATTACAAGAATGAACGACAGCGTACATTCTCACAGAAGCTCATCTCGATGAAATTGTTTACCGCCTAGAAGATTCTCCTAAAAATCTGTTATACGTCTTTCACAACATAAGCAAATTGCTAGCCCCCCGGTAAAAAGAGCTGCTAAGTTACTTGGGATAAAGCTCTAAAAAGTAGCTGTAATACGACTATTTAAAACTGGTGATTCCGGGCACAGAGTTAGGTTTTGCGAATCGGTTTTGAAATATGACAAGTGCATTACGGTGAAATGGATCCTCGCCGCATTCTGTTTTCAGACAAAGTTCGGTGCATTTACACTGGTGTGTTAATTCCATAAACTGTCGACAATGGAGCGCTGATAGACTTGTTCTGCTTCATCAGAAACCCATTCACGATCAGAAAATAGGAGTGTGGTGCGCAATTAATGGTGACAGAATAATAGGTCAATTTTTTTAATGGTACAGTAATAGTGGAAGATACGAACAAAACATTTTGGAACCGTTTTTAGTGACCTTAGTGGAAGGGAACGAAACTACGTTTTTTTTTCTTCAGAATTTGGGAAGGGCTAATACGGCTATTGTTGCTTTGCCCGAAGTTCATGATGTGTTCCATGACAGAAGTCATTAGCAACAATATCTGGCCCTCTCGAAGTCCCGATTTAACCCCGTGCGATTTATATTTGTGGGAAGAACTGAAGGATAATGCGTACACAGCTAATACTGACATGTTCAGGAACTCGAGAATAATATCCGCGAGTCAATTAATTCTATGTCTTAAGAGAATTACATTGTGTGATGATAAATTTCTCGAATAGATGTCAGAAATAAGAGGAAAACAGTGGCAGGCATTTCCAGCTACTCCCTTTCTGACATGATGAGTACAAAATTTATTGCCTAAATTAAGTACTGTTGCAGGAGACACTAGACGTCGACGCTGCGTCTGATTCGCCGGGCAGCAGAGCTCTCGCTGTACGTCTTTTGCTGTGTCGCGTGTGCGATCATCAGATAAATGAAACAACCTGTATGTACGAAATGAGACGAATTATCTAATGTACTGCACTCAATCAGGTACGGGAAGGCAGTCATGTTTGCTAATAATGACTTGACTATCTATTTTATGTAATTAGGTGAAATTGTATACCAAGGTACCTTTAATGATAGTTTTTAGGTCTGAAGATGGTCACGGCTGACCGAAATTAATTACCTGGTTAATAAATTTTCATGATCCGTGAGTGGATTTGTAACAAAACAAACATTCCCTAAATCGCTATAAAACCTTATTGCGAATATGTAGCAACTCGTCATGATATGTTACAATTCAGATCTTACCAAATACCAACTGTTCGAAATAGTAGAGAAGCACTGTCCTCCTTCTCCTTATTGCATTAACAGAACTTTGTAAGAGATGGGACATGTTTCCTTCTCACTACCACCGTACAATTGACTTTTAAATCTCACAGGATTTGTATGGAACCTGGCGAAGAATTCGATCCCTTGTCTTAATATCTCAAGAATCTCACTGCCGTAGCTAAAAAATAACGGCTAATTATTTGATATGAGACTGGAGACAGCAATATGTCATGTTAAAAAAAGTTTAATGACTGCTGGACGAGAGTGTAATACCAGTGGACATAGAAGAATCGCCATTATCACCCACGATCCAACTGGCCGACGTCGATTAGACAGGGATAGCTGAGGGAGATAGCGACATCACAGTGGTAGGTAAAACTATGGAGAAATCAGTTAAGACATGGTAAATACACTCCTGGAAATTGAAATAAGAACACCGCGAATTCATTGTCCCAGGAAGGGGAAACTTTATTGACACATTCCTGGGGTCAGATACATCACATGATCACACTGACAGAACCACAGGCACATACACACAGGCAACAGAGCATGCACAATGTCGGCACTAGTACAGTGTATATCCACCTTTCGCAGCAATGCAGGCTGCTATTCTCCCATGGAGACGATCGTAGAGATGCTGGATGTAGTCCTGTGGAACGGCTTGCCATGCCATTTCCACCTGGCGCCTCAGTTGGACCAGCGTTCGTGCTGGACGTGCAGACCGCGTGAGACGACGCTTCATCCAGTCCCAAACATGCTCAATGGGGGACAGATCCGGAGATCTTGCTGGCCAGGGTAGTTGACTTACACCTTCTAGAGCACGTTGGGTGGCACGGGATACATGCGGACGTGCATTGTCCTGTTGGAACAGCAAGTTCCCTTGCCGGTCTAGGAATGGTAGAACGATGGGTTCGATGACGGTTTGGATGTACCGTGCACTATTCAGTGTCCCCTCGACGATCACCAGTGGTGTACGGCCAGTGTAGGAGATCGCTCCCCACACCATGATGCCGGATGTTGGCCCTGTGTGCCTCGGTCGTATGCAGTCCTGATTGTGGCGCTCACCTGCACGGCGCCAAACACGCATACGACCATCATTGGCACCAAGGCAGAAGCGACTCTCATCGCTGAAGACGACACGTCTCCATTCGTCCCTCCATTCACGCCTGTCGCGACACCACTGGAGGCGGGCTGCACGATGTTGGGGCGTGAGCGGAAGACGGCCTAACGGTGTGCGGGACCGTAGCCCAGCTTCATGGAGACGGTTGCGAATGGTCCTCGCCGATTCCCCCAGGAGCAACAGTGTCCCTAATTTGCTGGGAAGTGGCGGTGCGGTCCCCTACGGCACTGCGTAGGATCCTACGGTCTTGACGTGCATCCGTGCGTCGCTGCGGTCGGGTCCCAGGTCGACGGGCACGTGCACCTTCCGCCGACCACTGGCGACAACATCGATGTACTGTGGAGACCTCACGCCCCACGTGTTGAGCAACTCGGCGGTACGTCCACCCGGCCTCCCGCATGCCCACTATACGCCCTCGCTCAAAGTCCGTCAACTGCACATACGGTTCACGTCCACGCTGTCGCGGCATGCTACCAGTGTTAAAGACTGCGATGGAGCTCCGTATGCCACGGCAAACTGGCTGACACTGACGGCGGCGGTGCACAAATGCTGCGCAGCTAGCGCCATTCGACGGCCAACACCGCGGTTCCTGGTGTGTCCGCTGTGCCGTGCGTGTGATCATTGCTTGTACAGCCCTCTCGCAGTGTCTGGAGCAAGTATGGTGGGTCTGACACACCGGTGTCAATGTGTTCTTTTTTCCATTTCCAGGAATGTATATTGTCCTTGTCTTAAATGGGAATCTAATTCAATGATGCGTTATGGTGTTTAGCGTGTATCAGAGATGCACATGTAGAGATATTGGAGTGTACACTATTACTACCTCCCGCTCGCTGTTTGACAGGAATGAACACGAGGGTACTGACATCCAAGCCAGGTCTTTAGTATTCTCCTTAGCTGGGCTCTTTCTCGTTTCTTGTTCTGATTTGCTGTTGACAGCGGTGGGTGAAGTATTCACATTCGGTACGCAAACTTGCGGAGTAATGGATTGGATGACGGCGCGCACGCGATGTCGGTAAACGACTTTGCAGCATACGATGCTTACATCTCAGCGTCACCACCGAGGCACACAGGAGGCCCGCCTGATAGGCCTGGGAATCATGTAGCGTGCATCCTGTCCTCGCCGGCGGGAGCGGGAGGATGTAGCTATCTTATGAGTGTGGTAATTGAAAGGTCGGTGGGGGCGGTGTGGCTCCCTTCTGTTTAGCGGCCGGACGCGGAGGCGTTGGCGGTGGAGTGCCTGGCACTGATCGCACTGGTCCACTCTGCGTCTCGTACCTCAGTACCTGGTCGATTCCGTGGTGTGTGACTCGAACATACGTCATAGTAAGGCGGAAAGAGGAGTCACAGCAAAGTTCTGTATTGTCGTCCTTAATCACTTCTGCTAGATTCTTGCATAATAAAAATTATGTCGATATGAAAGATCTTAAAAACACGGTTTGTACATCTTCAGGCGGTTGTGATACTTGCACTACATCCTAAAACTTAGCCCTAGTCGTTTGGATTCATTACTTTCATGTCGGGGAAGTTACTAGGTTCGGTGTGTAACGTAATTTTGCGGGGAAAAGCTTTCTAATTTCTTCGCTACAAGATGAAGTCCTTCCTCCGCTACAAAAATTTGTGGCAACTGTCCACAAGCGTATTGTTTTACTATGCTGCGATGGTCTTTTTCAAGCGTTATAATCGTGTGGATATTGAGCTTCTAAGGCAAATCGTGTAGTGTATCTACGGCATCCAGATAAGTACTCTTCAAGGATCCTACCACGTAATATAATTACTCGAGTTGTAAAACTACGGTAGGCTACCGAAGACTACCAAATGTAAGCATACACTACTATAGTTTTTCTTGTAGCTGTAGTCAGTTAAGGTCATATCCCCATAACCTGTACCTTTACAGTGGGTTTGTTGCATATAGGGCTTTACTTCTGACGATCGTTTTTTTACGTATGTATAGAGTCCCCTAAAAAAACAAAAAAAGGAAGTGGTGAACTATGTAGGAACTGAGTGAGGGTATAAAGAGAGCCAAGTAACCTACGGAACATTTTTCTTTCCTATAGTTATCCCCCCTGTCTATTATTTAAGAATAAACAGTATTTAAAGCAAAACTGAAATTGTAAGTGCTTAGTTCAGGTTTTATTCGGAAATTGTTGAACTGTAAGGTGAAACAGAGGGATATTGTAGTAAAAATAAAGAAAACAATATAGCTCTTTCTTATGGCCCTAGAAAACGCAATTTCCTCTACAGAAAGGCAAAATAAGAAAACACAAAACAAAAATATATCAGATATCGCTCCAATACGTCACCGAACTTATGTAAAACGTGTTTCAGTGATTCATAAACAATTTTCGCATATATCTATAATAACAGGAAAGTCTTGTCTTTGATCGTAATGAAGAACGTTCTACTGTGTACAATAATTTTTTTTTGGGGGGGGGGGTTGCATGTAAACTGTACTTTCATCAAAAGTAATTGCTTTAGCTACATAACAGCGCAGAAATTAATCGACCAACTAATTTTTATTACTTATAAAACGGAATTTATTTTCTGTAAGAATATAAAATACTCAGTGGGCTAATACTGAATGATGTGCAGTTCTAATTATGTACGACACAAGCAACCAAACACACAAAAAAGAAAGCCGCCGGCTCCCATTTTCTCTCTTACACATTTCATTTATGTTTCTTTCCCTACCGATTCCGCGAATACTACCGGTAATTCTACCATTTAATACGTCATTTATGTAAAGTACCGATACTACCGAACCGTATTTTTGGTAGATCGCAACTCTAATAATTACTCTCACTCCCATGGACCAGAGGGTGCCACAGATCAGTACTAAATATGGAGCCGCCTGGCTTTCCACGCGTGATGCGGGTTCTATGATTAGTTCAGCAATGCTGAGCGAGAGACTTACCTGATATTGGTACCTCCAGACGACAACATTTATTGTAGTGACGCCCAGGCGGCTCGATAGTAAAGTAGCTTGGATCTGTGGGATAGAGCAGATGGGACTCAGTGCATTTCTCTTTAGTGTTCACTTGGTAAAATACCTTTTAGCTTATGTAGTAAAAACTACATGCTGATGAATGGAAATAAGCTCATCGAATTTGGTCATCGGGTACTTTTAATAGTCATTTCAACGTAATACAGGTAACAGCTTTAATTAACACGACACTTCATCAACCACGTGAGCCGTAATGGGAAAGCTGTCCGCTGGTGCAATGAAATATTTATGTAACTGAAAACAGTTCACTTACTGGCTGATTTATTTAGAGCTGAGCTAAACTAGTAAGCTGGACAGCGCATCGACATTAGAAAGTCTGATAGCAGATAATGGATTTATCAGGTACAGGTAGTTAGAAATAGCGTACTGCACAGCAGGCGTTATATGGTTCGTACATGAACGCTGTAGCGAATCCAGTGGTCGTTATAAAGGGAACGTAATCAGTGACTAGGCGGAATTTAATTGCAAGTGGGTGCACAAGAAACATCTTTTGTAGCAAAGTAATGTGTAACTGAATTCTCTTGGCTCCTATCTGCAAATGTCAGCGCACAGGAAGGGAATACATTACATTAATTTAAATGTGAATACATACAAACCAACAAGAAGAATTTAGAAAATAGTGGATCTCTACTGTCAGATATATAGAACCTAGGCAATTTACTTAAAAATTGAGAAAAATTATTATTAACTGAGCAACAAATGTTCTTCACTATTTTACTTTTCCGTAATTATAGCTAACACTTGTTGCAACGCTAGGACAACTTAATCATGGTCAGACAGTCTGTCGTAACATTAACAATACATAAGAATGGAAAGCTCCAAAAGTTCATTTCAAAACATAAAGCTCATATTCTTGCAGAAAGCTGCATATGAACTGGTAGTCAAAAAGACACAGCAAATACTATTACCGCCTAAAATATGTTTTATAGTCAATGGTTCAAATGGCTCTGAGCACTATGGGACTCAACTGCTGAGGTCATTAGTCCCCTAGAACTTAGAACTAGTTAAACCTAACTAACCTAAGGACATCACACACATCCATGCCCGAGGCAGGATTCGAACCTGCGACCGTAGCGGTCTCGCGGCTCCAGACTGCAGCGCCAGAACCGCGCGGCCACTTCGGCCGGCTTTTATAGTCATCCAATGAAAATAAGGAAGATTAAAACTGTGTTAAATTTTGTGCACTAAATTAATATACGAATCTTTGGTGTATATTATACACAAAATTATTATTACAAACAGTATGGTTAAATTTCTTTTATGAAAAGTTAACAAAATCACACAAGGGGCCGATGAAAGAGTTTCCGTTCGAAGGATGTATAATCGAAAATTTATATGCTAACGAGGCAAAACTGCAATGATCATTGAGGCAATTATCTCATCGTCGCACCAAGTTGGAGATACTCTTTTGATAAAATACCGTGTCCTGCTGTGCGACGAAGTTCGTAACTGCCTGCTGCATATCCTCGTCCGCCAGCTATTTCGACCCTCCAAGGCCTTTGTTAAACCTAGAACACTATAGGTGGTGGTGGAAAGTGAGGAAATCTTACATTGCTATTAACCATCGTAAACTGTAGTACTCCAGGTTTACTCTAAGGAACTCATAATTTATAAGTCATCCATTAGTTAATTACGGTTATTAGGTCTCCAGTGGAATGATACATACCAAATTAAGAGCAAAGTTTCCTGGTTTATATCCTACTGCAAATGTTAATTTTACGAGGATTTAGTAATCTAGGTTTACGTGACCGAAGGTATGATAATCGCCTGGGTGAAGATCAGGACTGTAGGGCGGCTGCTCGATTGTCTCCGGCATGAGATGGCGTAACTTCTGCCTCTCAGATCCATCGGCGTTTTGTGCCGAATCGTGACCAACCGGAACTTGGCACACCATTCCACAACGGTGGATTTCGACAGACATGTTGCCCCATACACATTCTTCATTCTCCGGGGGATGTCTACCGGTGTTCGTCCATCGGAAGCCAAGAAAAGAATAGCAGCACATTAGTCGTGTTTGGATGCATTTGGTAATAACGTCGCCATAGTCCATATTTCCGCATTTACCGCACGGACGTCGGATAGACACGAATGCCACGCTAATACCTTGTCTACATATCAGTGCGGATGTTAACTGCATCGGATTCAATTCACGTTGCATACATGCTGCAGCATCGACCTCAAACGGAGACTTTTTGGCGACCCTTATATAAATTTGATCCTCCATGGAAGAATACTGCAAGTAAATAACAATTATATTTGTAATATAAACTTCCTGTGAGATCATTTAAATTAAGGACATAACTCGGACTAGCCGGCCGAAGTGGCCGTGCGGTTAAAGGCGCTGCAGTCTGGAACCGCAAGACCGCTACGGTCGCAGGTTCGAGTCCTGCCTCGGGCATGGATGTTTGTGATGTCCTTAGGTTAGTTAGGTTTAACTAGTTCTAAGTTCTAGGGGACTAATGACCTTAGAAGTTGGGTCCCATAGTGCTCAGAACCAACCATAACTCGGACTACGTAAAGGTGACTTTACTCCAAGAAAATTTTCTAGAAGATAAAATACGATTTTTGTGTGAATCTGAAGCTGATGATACTAATAAATGACCAAAAAACTGTGGTATTATTATTAACCGCAAAAAAGTGAAAATGTGGAACACATTTTAGTGTAATAAAAATGGTCATAATGACAGATATTATTATAAAGATTAAGGGTCAAAGTCTGTAGAGGAAAGCACATACTATAATGTACAACATAATACACTAATGGAAAATTTATTATTTTGATGTATCTATGGTACGAATTTCTGTTTATTTCTAGGAATACTCTATGTGGCAAAAATTACTTTCTTTAATTTATTCTTTATAGCAACACTGTTCTACTGTTGCAATGTTAAAATATTTTTGGTAGTTCAACGGCCAGATCTATTTAAATATGCTACTTCCATAATAATGATCTATTTTTTGAAACGGCTGACACTAATTTTTGTGGTGCTTCAAAGACCTAAGGGGGAATATGTGGCAGCGAAACCAGGATTTTCTTAGATTTTATGTTGAAGATAAGGATGGTTGAAATTTTGCCTTCCATCATACTACATATCTAGTCACATAAAGAAACTTTTGAGGTAGCAATGTTAATGCACTTTGAAGGATGATAACAGTAAAACGTTATGCTAACCCACTTACAGTTCTTTTCTATAAATACTCTTAGACGAATCAGAATTAGTGACATAATGTGAAACCATAATGTAACTGACCTCTATTAAATCGAATGTATACAGTTCTTAGTATACAAATGATAAAAATTGTTCTTTTCTAACTGCAATTAATGATATCTTATTTTTGAACCCTGAGTGGGAGATGCAACAGAGAAATAGACGGTCTTTGATCCTAACGAAACTCCACACATTAATATACAACGTTACCTCGTAATTTGTCTGGTCTGAATGTAAATACTGGAATAAATTCTTCCATTTACCCATGTCGCTATGTCCACCGGTCTACCCAAACTACCGCAAACACTACTATAGATTCACTTGCATCATATATTAGTTTTACTGATTTAATTTTCATTCCGAAGTTTCGGATTTTGCAATCTCGTGTTAAGTGAAATAACAACGAAAATTATAAATACATCCAGTGGCATGAATTAATAAAATCACTATGTCCAACTGTGTATTCCTGCAACTATGTAGGTTCGTAAGAAAGACTCTTCATGTAGCCCTAGAACAAAAAATTAAAACTGTGGAATTTGGAGAATTTGGTAGTGAAACATCTTGTCTTCGTCATATGTTCACTGATTCATTTTGCGCGAAGATGGTCTGGGACAGGAACTGCATACCAGTCGTAGAACCACATTTCTGTACCTGTGTTCTATGACAAATAGATTACAAACAGTCCTAGAGGACAGAGAATATGTGTAAGAAATATCATTATTGTTACAAACTTATTGCATTTCGTTAGGTTTATTTCCCCCGAAAATGGTGCACAACTGTACCGATATCCACGGTAAGCGCTGGGTATCTTGTTTCTATTCGCTCACGGTACCTGCCGTTGACATCGCCAATACTCTCTTTAAATCGTCGCTCCAGGTTTCAGGTTTGCATTCAGTATTGCTCGGTTCCGTCTACGATTATGCTTTAACGGGTATACATAGCAGTACCATGGATAGGTTCACTTATTAAAAGGTATCTCGACATGAGTCTCACGTGTGGGTTCACTGAATGCAATGGAAAGGCAGCACAACGATACAAATTTGAGATGTGCCCACAGGGACACAAACCACGTTAGCTGTACCTATTGGCCTACAAGAAAACAAATCCTGAAAAGTGCATTGACGTTCCGGTTCCATTTGCGTTAAGTTCAAGACATAAACAGTTTCACGTATCGCTATGATTTATAATCGCGTTTATATTGCAATGTGGATCTTAAAGTTATTTTACAGTCCGCCTGAAACACAGGCTTTCTAAAAATACCCTACATTGTAATTTAAGAACGTCATATTTCCTCGAACGATTCTCAATTACATTATCAGCGTATCTGGTCTATTTGTAAGGTTTATTTGCTACACTTATCACAATACTCACTATAAATCCACCATCAATTTATCATCGCAAATGCGAGTGGTTGTTCTGTTTCATATATTTAATTAATTTAATAGAGCCAAGGAACTTCTCGCTAGTTACAAAATGGTTCAAAAGGCTCTGAGCACTATGGTACTTAACTGCTGAGGTCATCAGTCCCATAGAACTTAGGGCTACTTAAATCTAACTACACTAAGAACACCACACACATCCATGTCCGAGGCAGGATTTGAAACTGCGACCGTAGCGGTCGCGCGGTCCCAGACTCAAGCGCCTAGAACCGCCCGGCCACTCCGGCCGGCCGCTAGTTACATCACAAGATTCTTTTCCTCTTAATTGAAACAGATTGCCTCTAAAATACTTTATCTAGCTGTATTTCTAGATTTTTGAATGTCAAAATGTGTTTTAAAATATCGTTAATTGTGTGTCTGCAGTTCCGGTCATCTCTGAAAGGGGCCAGTGAAGCAGCAACTGGTGTGACGTGTTTTCCTGTAGCTGTTTGGTAAGTAGCGCACAGCCAATAGCTCGTCAAGTACACAGACGTTGTTGTTAATGTTATCATTTTCGGCAACAAACGTGAGTCGGCTATAGTTAGAACTAAATAGTTCCACTTCCGCATCAAGTGCTTATGATCTCTTAGCATTACCCGCAGAATCAGGTCATTGGCGAATTTAGGCCGAAGTGCATCAGGTGCCGAACGAAAGGTACGATTAACTTCAATGGATGGGATTTTTTGACTGACGGCATGTCGCTCATGCCTGCAGATGGAATGCGGCTCGTAACGTTCCGGCGCGCAACTGTACAATGCAGGCGATGCCAATAACGTTGATACACATACTCTGTCGACGCTACAACAACAAAATGGATATAACCCAATTTCAGGATTTTCTTAAGTGAACGCCAAGTGATACAGCCAATCTTTAAGTGGATTTCAAAAATATCTCTTACAGTAGCGTTACAGAATTTAAAATCGTCATTTGAGGATCGTGGAAGTACATTGGGCAACAGTAGTAAATGTTTCGAGATTCTACAGACAAACATTTATTTATTATGAGGGCATTATTCTTTGAGCTGTGGAAAGAGCGAGGACAAACGTGTTTTGACTTAAAATTAAAAGGAGATAACCATTAACTGAGCATATTGAGTACACTAATTTAGAGCGTCACTATTTCCGGTGAAGCACAAGAATACATACGTAGTAAAGCGTCGGTCCACTGCCATGGAGTTGATCAATGTCAGTTAAACATGCGACAGCGTAATGACACAGTCGAATGTCGGAAAATTATTGCACCGTGATGCGTTACGATAAATGTTTTCTTAGAACTGTGAGCAGTCTCTATTATTTTGCGTCGAGACATTGCAGCTTCTTCCTTCAACAAGCATCAGGTACGATCGGAAGTTATGACTGAGTGCACGATTATACATAAAATCAGATTTGGGTCATATTTTATTCACAAATCAGCGTTTCTTCTCACATTACTATGTGCTTCTTTTTCTGCATTAAGGCTGACTTGGGAGTAGTGTTTGAAAGTCGCGCATCACACTTTCATAAGTCAATCTGCAGCGTCACCGGTCGTTGCAATATGCGTTCTACTGCATAGGCTACCCACAAGTGATGTACTTATCGCCTTACTGGTGAGACAGGTTCGTTCTAACGGTTATAAGCGATTATTTTATAGTTTTGCAAATGTACTGAAGATTGCATCATCTGAATGACCTCTCTTCATACATGCCGCCGCTGTGGCCGAGTGGTTCTAGGCGCTTCAGTTGGAAACCGCGCTGCTGCTACGGTCGCAGGTTCGAATCCTGCCTCGGGCATGGATGTGTGTGATGTCCTTAGGTTAGTTAGGTTTAAGTAAGTCTAAGTCTAGGGAACTGATGACCTCCGATGTCAAGTCCCATAGCGCTTAGAGCCATTTGAACCATCTTCTTACGTATTCATAGATTTCAACGATTGATTTGTATCGAGAACCAACCTATTATCTACAGGTCATATAAAATTTGTACACCTCAACATATTTATTACGTGTGGCAGATTTTGACTCAGTCCTCTTATGACAGTTTATTTAGAGACTTATTTACATTCTTAATATCTAAATTTCTATGATACGGCAACGTAGCATCTTTATTTCGTAGCTTCTCACATTTTTAGGTTCAAATGGTTCAAATGGCTCTAAGCTCTATGGGACTTAACATCTGAGGTCATCAGTCCCCTAGACTTCGAACTACTTAAACCTAACTAACCTAAGGACATTACACACATCCACGCCAGAGGCAGGATTCGAATCTGCGACCGCAGCAGCA
The DNA here is from genome assembly GCF_023898315.1 of Schistocerca nitens. Lineage (NCBI taxonomy): Eukaryota > Metazoa > Arthropoda > Insecta > Orthoptera > Acrididae > Schistocerca > Schistocerca nitens. The sequence goes on along the minus strand of NC_064616.1, from coordinate 523,852,932 downwards.
GTGCGCTTCCAGACTGAAGCGCCTAGAACCGCTCTGCCACCGCGGCCGGCTTCTCACATTTTTAGCTTATGGAATTCTTCGTACTTAACGTCTCCGGTGTCGTATTACAAAGAAGCACCTGCAAGGTGGCTTCTATTATTTCTTCCATAATTTTTTATCATGTCCAGTGCAGACTTTGACATAATTCCAGGATTTCCTTCTAATAACAGAAAAGCTTGCATTACTGAATGTATGGCTGTTGTTAGTGCCTCTGGAACGTGACTCTCGTTTCCCATAGGGTTGGTAAACCTATTATATCAAAGGAGATTTACGTGTGATACAATGTTTAGCTAACCACTACAGGTGTTGAATGTAACTTTAAGACATTTAGGAAAATACTGTTGTTTCGAAAGAGTTGCAGGAAAGATATTTCGGAGTATTTGAGCCATAAAGAACAAGTATTCAGTTCTGAGGACGAAGATACCGAGCGCAGAAAGAAAAATTTCACAAGCGTTGCACAATACACCTACTAATAAAGCTTTGAGGGATGGAACGTATCTGCCGTGATTCAGTGACCATGTTTTAAGGATATTACGAAGCATAAGCGAGCTTCAGCCTAATTTCATCGAAGTCCGTAGCGTTGTTAACTTACAAAATCGGAACGAATCCAAAATAGTTGAAAGTGAACAATGCGACAGGTGCTATACTCATTCGAAAGTAAAATTTCAGTGAACGTCTGATAAAATATTCTAGGACATCTTGTTTAACTGTAAAGTCAATAAACGGATGAAAATTATCGATCTAGACACTCGGTGATCAGATCACATTGCCACAGAAACGGAAGATAACTCACTGAATGTGAAATAGAATTCAGTCTTCAGATGATACTTCACTGCAGAAAATCGAGATGTGATTCTCCCTTTCAGTCATCGCTAAATGGCGAAATTGCTGATACTGGGGCAAGTGACGGCGGAGTAGAAAATCATATCACTCAACAGACGAGACGCTTCTACACCTGGCAAGAGGATTTGCTAACGTGCCGCCCTTCAAGCTGAAGGTTACCATAGACCGTCGGAACAAAATCCGCAGGTCACTCCCGACTTCAGTTAGGTTCGTCGGACAGATGCAAATTTTTGTTGGAATACATCGCTGAGATCAGCCCGGAGCGAAATATGTAACACGATTCAGGGTCTCGCATTATGAATAATTTTGGGAACAAATGTCTACCCATTGGGAATTAACATGGATTCCACAAGCAGAGTTCTCGTGAAACGCTGCTACCGCTATTCGTCTATGAAACCCAGAAGGCTGTAGGTAGTGGTGGACAGGTTAATGCAGTGTTAGTTGGATTACAGAATGCATTCGATACAGTTCCATGCTTTCAATTGCTGAGAAAAACGCGAGCTTACAGATTATTGAAACAGATTCGTGACTAGATTCAGAACTTCTGAACAGAGCACTCAACATCTCCTTCGTAAAGAGGCGATTAAGTTAAAATCGAACGTAACTATTGGGTAAAAAAAACAGTGCCTTCATGTAAAAATGGTTGCCGTTGCCAACGATACCATGATTGTACCCATGCGCGCACCTAATTTTTGGAAGAAAAACTAGAGCCACAAATGTCTTCACTCAAGGCTCCAGATACATGGAAGTCGCATGAGGAACGATAGGAACTGTATTGAGGATGTGTAGGGGCTTCCCAACGAAATTTTTTCCAGTTTAGTCGAAACAACCTTGGCAACATGTAGGCGGACGGAAAGGTTCACTTCTAGGTACAATCGAGGTTTCGTAGGCAACTGCGAACGTTTTTCCATGAAGGCGTTGACCGTCTTGTCTCACAGTAGGATAAATCTATTAACAGTTATAGCGATAACTTTTGAAATAATAAACAGTTTACTACCTTTTTGTCCATGTGCCTCGTATTCGGTTCACTTCTCCTTACTATACTGGCCTATATTCTACTGAATATCGCTGGAAGTTGGGCGAAGTGGTTCGCGGACCTGTTGATTCGTGTGGAAAAATTACAACACTATAAAACTGTAGCAAAATGGAGAAAGACTAGCAGGTGGAGTCAATCTCATAGTCCGTACATCGCCGTTGTAGTTGCATCCTCTTCTCTGAATCGCTGTAGAGGTCCAGCATCAGTACTCGAATGTAGGATGACCTGCAACTGGGATGCTGAGGGAGGAGAGATCCACCTAGGTGCCTGGTAGTGACCGCCGATTCAGTAATGCCTACGGCACTGAAGCGTGCCTATTTTTGCCGATCGATCGCGTCGATCGTTTTCTACGCCGAGTTCGGGGGTGCAAAGCCTTACATAATGGGGCGCCGTCGATTAATAATTTCGTCATGGTCAATTCTGGGGAAACAAACGTTACTTGTTTGTTGTGCCTTTACGCTGACGTTGGTCGTACTCTTTCTGTCCGCAGGTTCTTTATGAATCCACTCTGTTTGCAGGTAGGTGTGCCCTATAGTAGTAGGTACTCAGCTAGCCGCACTTTTAGCAGGGTGTTGTCCTCTCAAGACTCATTTGAGTGGCCTTATGCGAATGGTGAAGACAATCCACCATGCCACTAAAAATGCCTGATATACAGGGTGATCGGAAACAGTCTGTAAAGCTTATAAGGCTGTTGCAGCGTAAATTGAGCTAAGAAATAATTATAAAGAAAGAAGCTCGATCCGATGAGAGACGGTTTCGCCAAATGTATTCTTCGTTTGGTTTTCTAAGTCCGAACAAGATAGCGATAAAAAAATTGGCTACGGGACAGTAGTAAGGGTCGAATCCGAGATAAAGGCTGAGCAATGTCGTGCACTATTATCTACGCTGTGAGAAAAACTGATACTAATTCTATGTGGTGGCCAGTTTGAATTTACGTACCGAAAGGCCTGATTGGCTGATTTCAGTGTCTCCTATAGATCTAAGAGTGTAACTTGTAGACACATGGTTGACGGCATATGGAAGTCTGGATGTGGCCTTGAGGCGTGCTCGGGTAGCCTAATGGTAAAGCGACCACTCACGATAAGCAGGAGATCCGGGTTCGAGTACCGGCCTGGCACAAATTTTCATTTTCGTCATCCCATTATATTTTTGACTACCCTGTAGAGTCTTCGTGTGACATGATTCCCGAAAAGTCGCTCCACGGCATGCAATACCTCTGCTCCCATTGGCGGTTGGTCGGATGTCACCTGTTACAAGCAGCTGAGTTGCTTTCGAGCCGAAATTGAAAGCATGGGCCACAGTCTCTACGATCTCATCTAATGGCCACTTCTATCACTGTGAGGTAGTAGTCGAAGTTCTGAGAGGTAGATAAAGATCCGATGACATTCACATGCTGATTTGCCGAACGTATATCCTGATGGAGGAAGTTTACGAGCAGCTTAGTGGTTCAAATGGCTCTGAGCACTATGGGACTTAACATCCATGATCATCAGTCCCCTAGAATTTAGAACTACTTAAACCTAACTAACCTAAGGACATCACACAACACCCAGTCATCACGAGGCAGAGAAAATCCCTGACCCCGCCGGGAATCGAATCCGGGAACCTGGGAGCGGGAAGCAGCTTAGTACTTCGAGTTTCACTTTGCTGGCTGGGGACACATTCCTAAATGTCTGTGTGCCAGTATTTCTGCATATCACGGCATATAAAAATTGCATTCGCATTGCCGTGGTAGAACAGATGTCTGGATGACAGAACACATGCCACGACTGAAATACTCTGAGTAGTAAAGTTGGCACATATGGCTATGGCCACCCTCTGACTTCCTCCTAGTACATTGGCCTGTGCGTACCTAACGGTGGCATGCGTCAAAACGTATATCCAACGTTTCTCGCAGCAAGTCCACAATTCTGCATTACTAAACTGTGATATTACAACCTCGTTGTAAGGTATTGTTTGAGAGACGGCACTCACTCTGCGCAGAGCATCAGCAACAATGTTTTGGGTACCATTATATACTGGATGTTGCACGTAAAATGAATAACAAAATTAATATGGCTAAGCTGAACAGACAGATAAATGTGCTAAGGCTATGTAACAGCTAACATAGGTGACATGTAAATAGAACAATATAATTTTCAGCCATAAATCGAAAGTATTTCACTGCCTCAAATGCGGCCAAAAATTCCGTATAAATTGTGACCAGTAACGCCGTTCCATTTCAGATTTTTGGAGGGAAGCTATGTACATTTCTAGACTCTGTTTACGTACTGCTGCAGAACCGCACACACAGTGCGGACGGAAGATCTCTAAGTGTCCTCCAGCGGTAGGATGTGTTAACGAAGCTACCCACGCAAAGCTCGCATAAGATGCCTCTAACAGATCCTGTGGGCCTTTATTAGCTACAAGCGATGTGGTATTACGCATGGTGAGACAGGCTAGTAGCACCTGGGCTTCCGCTGTACAATATATCAAGTGGCTGTAAAAGTTCATATTTATGTATCATTGAGGTACTGCCACTATCAGTGGCATAAGATATTTCTACAGAGCGGCGAACATTCTGGGCGTCGACATATGACAGAGAAATATATCTTCTTTCTGACAATGGGCACATCTGTAGCATTTGATTATGCTCTTTACCTGAGTCGGTAATACTCCATATTCGGTTAAGCTGTGTAAGACTTCTTGGAGGCGACATTCCTGTTCTTTTTCTGGAGGCACCTAATGATTTCATCAATAAACTTCTGGATTTCATGTGAGTCGTTGCGCAACCCATACTACTTGTTTGGAAATGCATATATTTCTAACGATTGCGCAACGGAAACATTATTTCTCAGTCACTACTGGTATCCAACTGCAGATCTGGAAGAGATCCAAGGTGGAAAAACCATTCAAGTAGCAAACTGACAAGTAAAATATGAAATGCATCGCTCTTGAGAGCTATGGGGATTATCAGAGAGTTCAGCATTTTATAATCGCTAATGACCACAAGGAACTAGATTTTCTTGCCAGTAGTTGTTGCAACAGTAACGGCGATGTGATTTCCGACGGTCATTTTGTGCATGCCTGAATTATTGTGCTGAAATCCATCTTGGCGATAGGACGTGTGTAACGGGGAAAACTTCGCGGTCGAGAGAAAATAGGAGAGCAGGATGTGATGTGCGTAGTGTGTACTGTTGTGTGGCGTGGCGATTCTGGCCTACACGATGGGCCCATAACAGCCGGAAACTCCCTTAACAGTTCCATTATCGATGGCTGTCCTGTGACAATATGCACTCTCAGATCACTTTACTGAAATAAGTACCTGATTGTTCTTATTTCATCCACCGAGCGCAAGGCCATAGAAAGAACAAAAAATGGGTCCGTAATTAGTGTGCATCGAACATTCTTTTCCCCGTGGGCTGTGGGTGGGGTTTCTCCATACAAAAACCACTTGGTGGATAGCAACCTGGAGCGTGAAATTTCCGAGCCCACACATCAGCACAATCGTAGCCAGAACATTATGACCACCCACCTAATAGCCAATATGCCCATCTTTGAGCTGATAACAGCGGCAACGCGTCGTGGTGTGGAAGCACTGAGGCCATAGAAGGTTGCTGGGGGGAATTGGCACCATATTTGCACACACAAGTCACCTCATTCTCGTAAATTCCGGGGAGCGTGGTGATGAGCTCTGACGCCACGTTCAATCACATCCCAGGTGTGTTCGATCGGGCTCAAATCTGGCGAAAGGGTGGGGGGGGGGGCAGCATATCAATTGGTACTCGCCACTGTGTTCCTCGAATCACTTGGCCTTGTCACACAGTACATTATCTAGCTAAAAAATGCCACAGGCGTTGGGAAATATAGTCGTCACGAAAGGGTGTACGTGGTTTGCAACCTGTGTACGATACTCCCTGCCCGTCATGGTGCCTTGCACGAGCTCCATTAGACCCATGGATACCTATGTAAATGTTCTCCAGAGCGTAGACTAATGGAGCCGTCGCCAGCTTGATCCTTCCCTCAATACAGCTATCAAGCAGCTGTTCCCCTGGACAACGACGAATTCGCGCCCTCCCATCGGCATGATCTACGTCTACATCTACATATATACCATATATACTCCGCTAGCCACCAAGCAGTGTGTGGCGGAGGGCACTATTTGCGCCAAAGTCATATTTCCCCCAGGCTGTGCCATTCGCGGATCGCGCGAGGGAAAAACGACTGTCTGAACGCCTCAGTATGAGCTCTAATTTCCCTTATCTTTGAGTGGTGATCACTGCGTGATATGAAAGTTGGTGGTGATAATATAAGATCTATATCCTCGGCGAAGATCGGATTTTGGAATTTATTCTGCAGTCCCTTCCGTTTAGCGCGTCGTCTATCTGCACGTGTGTCCCACTTCATAGTTTCTATGAGAATTGTAACGCTCTCGCGATGGCTAAATGTACCAGTCACGAATCTTGCCGCTCTTCTTTGGACCTTCTCAAACTCGTGAATCAAACCCAACTGGTAAGGGTCCCATACAGACGAAAAATACTCTAAGACTGGATGAACTAAAGTATTGAAAGCAATTTCCTTTGTTGAAGGACTGCATCGCTTCAGGATTCTGCCAATAAACCGCAATCTAGAGTTCGCCTTACCCGTTACTTGTGTAATCTGATCGTTCCATTTGAGATCATTTCGAATTGTCACACCCAGATACTTGACGGATGTTACAGCTTCCAAAGACTGGGCATGTATATTGTACTCGTATATTAATGGGGATTTTTGCTTTGTTATACGCAGTAGGTTACACTTACTAGTATTGAGAGATAACTGCCAGTCATTACACCACGCATTTATTTTCTGCAAATCCTCATTGATTTGTTCACAACTTTCGTGTGATACTACTTTCCTGTAGACTACAGCATCATCGACAAACAGTATAATGCCGCTGTCAGTACCATCAACCAGATCGTTCATATAAATAGTAAAAAGCAGTGGACCTATTACGCTGCCCTGGGGCACACCTGATGTTACGCTTGTTTCTGTTGAAGCCTCCCCATTCCGGATGACATACTGCTCTCTGTCTGTTAGAAAACTTTCTATCCAACTGCATATATCACCGGATAGACCGTAAGCGCGCACTTTTTGGAGCAAGCGACAGTGCGGAACTGCGTCAAACGCCTTCCGAAAGTCGAGGAATGTGGCATCAACCTGGGAGCCGGCATCTAGAGCCTATTGTACATCATGCACAAAGAGGGCCAGCTGTGTCTCACGTGACCGCTGTTTCCTAAAACCATGCTGGTTTCTGCAGATGAGCTTCTCAGCGTCTAGAAAGGTCATTATGTCTGAACACAAAACATGTTCCATGATTCTACAACAAATCGATATCAGTGAAATTGGCCGGTAATTATGTGCATCCGATTTTCTACCGTTTTTATAAATTGCTATGACGTGGGCCTTCTTCCAGTCCTGCGGAACTTTCCGCTGTTCCAATAATCTCTGCTAGATGATGAATAAGAATGGTGCTATATTTGTAGCATAGTCAAAATAAAATCTTACGGGGATACCGTCTGGGCCAGATGCCTTCTTGGTGTCTAAGGATCTTAACTGTATTACAATCCCAGATACACTAAACACTATGTCAGCCATCCTTGCGTTTGTTTGATAGTTGAAAGGCGGAATGGTGCTGCAGTATAATAGAATAATGTCGTGTGACCCGTCGGGTAGACCGTTCGCCTGGTGCAAGTCTTTCGATTTGACGCCACTTCGGCGACTTGCGCGTCCGTGGGGATGAAATGATGATGATTAGGACAACACAACAACCAGTCCCTGAGCGGAGAAAATCTCCGACCCAGCCGGGAATCGAACCCGGACCCTGAGGATTGACATTCCGTCGCGCTGACCACTTAGGTACCGGGGGCGGACGGTGCTGCAGTCCTCTACCGTAAACGAGTTGTTGAAAGCTAGGTTTCGAATTTCGGCCTTCTGTTTATCATCATCCGTTACGTTACTCGTACTGTCAGCAAGAGAAGGTATTGAATTATTTGTAGTGTTCATAGATTGCACGTACGATCAAAATTTTTTGGGTTTTTTTAGAATCTGCAGAAAAAATATCGCTTTCAAATTCGTTAAAAGAATCTCTCATTGACCTTTTGACAGCCGCTTTCATTTCGCATAATTTCTGTTTGTCAGCGAGGCAGTGACTACGTTTAAAATGACCGTGCAAAATTCTCTGCTTTCTCAGCAACTTCCTAATATTTTTATTGAACCGAGGTGGATCCTTTCCCTCCCCTATATTTTTGCTAGGCACATATTTCTCTAATACGTGGTGGACAATACCTTTAAATTCCAAGCAAAGATACTCTATATCTTTGTGTCTCGCTGTGCATGATTGGAGCTGACTATGAAGACATTCACTAATGACATTTTTATTTGCTCCTCCGCCCCCCCCCCAAAAAAAACCTCTACGCTGTTTCTTTGGTTTTTTTGCAACTTCCACTGAAGCCACAACGACATTATGGTCGCAAATACCTTCCTCTAGATTAACTTCCTCAAAATGATCAGAAAAGATGAAGAAAGTATCGGGATTTATCAGACCATACAACTCTCTGCCACTGGGAAAATGTCCAGTGCCCATCGTCGTGTGCTCATTTCAGTCACAGTTGCCGATGCCGTGGTGTTAACATTGGTACATGCATGGGTTGTTGGCTGCGGAGGCCCATCGTTAGGACTGTTAGGTGCACTGTGTGTTCAGACCTACTTGTATTCTGCCCAGAATTAAAGTCTGATGTTGGTTCTGCCACAGTAAGCCGCCTGTCCTGTTTTACTAGTCTGCCCACATTACGACGTCTGAAATCTGTAATGAGGGACAGTCGACCAAGCCCACGACGTCTGGACGTTGTTTCTCTTTGGTTTCAGCACGTGTTGATAACACTCGCCGCAGCACTCTTCGAACACCCGACAAGTATTTCAGTTTCCGAAATACTCGTGCCGAGATTCCGAGCCTTCATAATCTGCCCTCAGTCAAGCTCAAATATATTGAGTGCCTTCCCCATTCTACACACAGACAGCGCGCGCATTGACACTGCATGCATCGTGCGTGTGTGTGACTGCCAGTCATTCCTCGACAGGTGACGCTGCTATCGCTTGGACGGGTTTATATCGATGGTAGGTCGGTGGTCATATGATGTGGCTGATCAGTGTATGACACGACCAACGCGGTGAACACCTGTGGAGCGACCACCTCTATGATCTTTTCCACATATTTTGGAAGATTAGTCCATTCAGTTTGCGTGTCACTGAAAGTAAGGACGTGGATTTATGACAAGCCGGACATACAAATGCAATGTAACACAGCGACAGGTACGTCTGGATCAATCAGCAGGTAGTGGTGGCGCAGTAATTGCGATGGTGTCCCGTCTCACAGGTAATTTTACGCAGCAGTGCATGTGACTTTTACTTGTGTGAGGGTAATAGCGCCAAAAGGTCTCTACTTTCAGACTTTCGTATACCTTTGTCATTGGGGCTATGTGATCATGTAGCTCACTTCATGGATGTTGTGGTTGTGTAAAAACTACATACATAAAGCTAACCATTTCCGACAAAGCGGTATGAATACCACCGACAAAATGAAATCAAGAATTCAGACCCTGTGAAATCAGCACAGATGCCGCGCGGGATTAGCCGAGCGGTCTAGGGCGCAGCAGTCATTGACTGTGTGGCTGGTCCCGGCAGAGGTTCGAGTCCTCCCTCGGGCATGGGTGTGCGTGTTTGTCCTTAGGATAATTTTGGTTATGTAGTGTGTAAGCTTAGGGATTGGTGACCTTAGCAGTTAAGTCCCATAAGATTTCACACACATTTGAACATTTTTTTCAGCACAGATATGCTAATGACATACTTGCTGAAATTCCAAGTAATCCAGAGTCAGCAGCTTCGAATATTGAAAGTGAATCAGATGACTCTGATCAACAACCACAACTTATTCCAACTGAAGAGAAGATAGTCCACCGTGAAGGGGCTGTGGATGAAAGTGTTTGTGTTGAAAGTGACAATGGTATGCGTAATGACAATGCAGAACTAATGGAGCATATCGAATGGGTGAAACAGATGCCTGCAAAAGCAACTATTCAGTTTTCACGTACTTATGGTTCAAATATTGTTTCTCAAAAAGCAAACACATCTGACATATTTGGCTGCTTATTTCGTAATGATTTACTTGACTATCTAGTATTTCATACCGAATTGTGCGCAACTCAAAAGCGTGCAGGATCCACAGCGTTGAGACCAGCTGATATTAACAAAATGAAGAAATTTATTCCCCTCAATTTACTAACGGGCTGATCATCTGTCCCAGCTCTCCGTGATACCTGTATTTCAGTTCTCATGCCTCAGATTTTCGTGGTTGCTGGTGCAGATACATGTGAATGATAACGATAAGCAGCCAAGAAAGGAGCAAGATACACCTACTGCTGGATTATCGTAGCGAGACCTACTCTGAAAGTTATAAACCAACAGAACATCTCGCTGTGGACGAATCGATGATTCGTTTCAAAGGTAGGTAAAACCTCGAGTAGTTTATGCCACAGAAATCCATAAAACGTGGGTACAATATTTTGTTACTGGCAAATGAAACTGGCTATGATTCCAAGTTTGCGCTCTACGCGAAGAAAATAAGCCAGGAGATAGAAAAGTGCTTAGGTTCCCGAGTTGTATGACATTTTATTTCAGAACTTGAAGGGAAAATGTGACAGGCTGTATTATGATAATTATTTTACATGTATACCCCTTATGCTCGATCTGAGGAAACAGGGGAATATATGCTTATGGGGCGGTGAGGAAAGGAAGAGTTTGGGTCCCAGAACACTTTGAGAAGGAAAAGAATGTGTCTCGTCTCGGGGAAAATTCGAGTTTCGCTGTAGCAGCCAAGGTATTACACCAGCAGTTTGGAAACATCTTACACCAAGACAGTTTCTTTCAAATTTACACAATACTGAAAAGGTAAGCACAACACTCGGAAATGTAAATTTGCTTTCATGCACAGATATTTAAAGGATTACAGTGCCTATATGGGGCTTGTAGGTAGGTCCGACATGTTAAAACCAGTCTAAGAGATTGACAGGAAGAGCAAACAGTAGTAGCACAGAATTTTGTGGCACTGTTGTAAATGTCTTCATCATTCATAGGGAACATTGCAATCACAAGCAAATATCCTTGAAGCAGTTCATACTGTCTGTAATTTTGCTGGTCTAGTTCGAGCATCTTCATCATCACCTAACGGCAAGAGGTCTCAGATCCAGCGGAACAGATTCAAGCCATTCGTTGCACCTGATAAACACTTTCACAATCCATCCCATATGCCAGAAAGAGGACCATCTCGAAGATGTTCACACTGTAGTTATGCTAATGTATCGCATCACACAAGATCAGTGTGTAAAACACATAATGTGGGTTTGTCCCACTGAATTTTACGAAAAATGTAGCCATGAAAATCATCATAATGAACCAGTGGTTTCACTTAGAAACCACCCAAAATACTTTATTATGAAATTCAAATTTTATTCTTATTATATCATGTTATTGCTTTTTGTGACAACAAAGACATATTTATATATTCATGGTCTCCAAAGGGTTCTAAAACACTACCTGTTAAGAAAAAATCAAAGCAAATTAATACTACGCCCACAAAAATAAAAGCTGTATCCAGATATTTAGGAGTTTTACTGAAAGAACGATTAAATTTGGGTTCTCACACAACGAAATGAATAAGAGAAATCGAAAAGTAATGACAGAACAATGCTTCGTATTACGACGCTATTTTACCTGCTATTGTGCGAGTATCACGGCTCATACGTTGATACTGCTAGCACCAGCATAAACATGCCTCGCATGAATACACACAATGCTTCGAATTGCGAGGTTATTTTAACTGCCACTGTGCGAGTTTCATAGCTCATACGTAGATACTGGTAGCACCAGCGCAAGCAGTAAACACAGTGTAACGAGGAGAATTCCCGTGGATGTGAAGAGTTTTTAGCACCACATCTGTAGATGCATTTCGAGTGATGTTTGAAATACATCCACTTGCCCAAACAATAAGAAGAAATCAGCTCTGTACTGGCTAATGAAGAATGACTAACACCTATTTCAGAATTCCGTGGTGTAGGCCACAAACTGAAAACAAACAAAAACCTGAATATCCATTCTTTGGCAGGAATATTGGAATGATGCCAAAAAACGAAGACGATCCTACAACTTATTCCCAAACATTAAACAAATTCTCGGATTACGACACATGAAACCCTCATGATGAATGATCCACGTTTTGACAGTCCACGATCCGTGTGTCACGTACTTGCACTAAATCAGATGGAAGGAAAGAAAGAAACGATTGTACCTGCGGAAAAGAAATCTAGAAAAGCCCTCTGCATACATGTGTGTCTCCTGCTGGCCGACAAGTGACTAAGCATGGAACACCAGATGTTAAGTAGATTCACCATCAGGAGCTAATATGATAGATCCTCGATAACACTGCTGAAACGATTCCAAAGGGCTTTGGAGAGACATCACCAATTGCACCAGCATACAACTACTGCACTACAGGAACATCAGTTTCCCTTCAGTAGCCGTCTGTACACCCAAGGAATCCTACACACCAGCGATCGTCGGGAATTGAATCGATGATCCAAACTGGATATAACATTGTGCCTTTGGACCAGGGGTCTCCATTGATTCACAGCTTATCTCGATGATCCTAAGTCCACTGCAAACGTAATTGGCGATGTTATTGGGACGATAAGGGATAATTCAGGTGTTTGTTGCGGAGCCCAATGTTCAGCAATATGTGCTGAACCATGTACTGTGTAACAGTTTTACCTACAACAGCATTGCACGCTATCCTCATTACAAGTGGGCAAATCTAAGACGTCTACTTTCTCTGATGACGCGTAGCTGTCCAACGCCTTGTTTATTCGTGTTTTCAGCGTCTTTCGGTCACTTCCCACAGGCGCTCATGAGGGTTGCAGGCGAACAGCGGACCAGCTTTACTTTTTCTGAGATGCTCGTTTCCAGGCGTCCAGACGTAACAATCTGCCTTTTCTGAAAGTCGCTTATGTTAGTGGATTTCCTCATTTGCAGCCCGTATCGCCGTTGAAATGATTTCCCATTCGTCTCTGACGCTGAGTAAGTGTCTGAGGGTAACAAACGGCGAAGGTTATTAGTCACCTATTCACCCTCCCCCCCCCTCCCGCCCCCCAGGACAGAAGCAGTGCATCCCGTCTCTCTGCGTATAGACTAAATTCTGTATGCAAGTCTTAGAAAGGGTTCCAATGTTTGTGCAGCGTGTATCTGAGGCGGAACTTGGGAAGCGGCCGAGTATATATCTACTGAGACGTGGGAAACCGCCTAAAACCACATTCAGGTTGGCTGGCTCACCGAACCCTCGTCGTTAATCGATTTGGGACCAGCATATCTCGGTCGCGTTAATATGCGTCACTGCCGGGGTGGTTCAGTCATTTCTGATCCGCTAATACACTTTACTTGCCACGTCACGTGTCTATGACGCCACCAGACATTCAGTCTCGTGTTGGACAGTGGTGATGATGTTCTGGATCATCAGTGCTGTAGTAGTAATAATAGCTATACTCACGGTGCTAACTTGTGTAGTTATTATTCAACCAAAAGTGTAAGTAGATGTATACTTGTAAACAAAAATCATGTCCTGTTTTACCAATAATAGATAAAAGGTTATAACATAGGATAAATACATCACTAGCGACTATAATTGCATCGCCAGGAAAGATAATAAATAAATAACGAAATTTAACTGGTACTTATTGTGCGTATACAGTATAGTAAGAAGAATACATGATTAAATATGTAGGTGATTTGGAGGTATACATGGAAAAAATGCAGAACTTTTACATTTATTGGATATCCGAGCAGGAATCGACAATGTTCAGGGATATGATAGGAACGATCATTCGAAGCAAAAAGTCTAGTAAACATTGGCTCTAATACGCACACCGAAAGTGGTGGGAGCACTTCTTCATCTTCGATACTGCGAAACAAATCTCTTCTACTGTAAGATCTTTGCTTTCCATCTTCTGGCAGAACGTACTATTGACAAAAACGGGAATAATTGATCTACTAAAAATTTGCTCAAATGGCATACCTTAAGAGCTATGAGCACATGCTCGGTAGAAGTAATGTGTTTCACTATAGCGAAGGTGATCAAGTGCTCATAGTTCTTAAGTTGTGCTATTATTTTTACCTTCCCATCTATTTCGACTGTTAAGTATAATCGACCGACTCCAAGAATCAGTATTTCTATGACGTGTTGCGCACAAGAGACACGACTCTACTGCTGAACGGACACAACGTTCAAATGCATGGTGGTTTGGGCGGAATAGCGATTCGTAAACCAAGCAGAACATATGACCCAAAAGCAAGGGTGAAACAACTGCATATTTAACTCTAAGTTTAATCGCCATCTGTCTGAGAAGAGTGCCTAACATTTCTGTGAGCAGCATTTTCTGTAGCTACTCAATCATTCTGACCTCTGATGCTTTCAAGTAACGTCTGCGGTAATGGAATTTCTAAACCAAATATGGTGTCTGAACCTTCATATAAGAAATGAGTCTCTGAAGACCAATACGTCGTTTCCAAAATTTACTGGCAGGCATTTTGCTTGGTTTCGCTACAAAGTTGAGAGCAAAAAACAGTGGCTTACTCGCCTGTCACAATTGCCATATTTTAGTGGCTATAACCGTAACAAATAGACTTAGTGCAACCTGACAGCGGGGTTCCTCTTCACAGACTGTGCCATCCAACGTTCTGTGAACGATTTTGCGAATAAGCCATTATAGTAAGTGGAATATAGATTGCTTGTAATATGTACAAAAATTTCGCTTTCGTACTACCAATCCACATCCTTAAGAACCGATTTATTCGCAGTACACTGTTTCAGAATAGTGCACGGTCTCTGAGCTGCAACACTTGTGTCCGCCTATCCAACAACACCGATATTCTCTAACTCAAGTGCCAAAACCCGAACCCCAGAAACATCATTCAGTGGAAGAGTAGCCAAAATAAGCGAACACATGTCTTGGCTTATTCCTAGATACAGGACCGTTTCTGACAACACGACCGTCAAAGTTTTCGACATAGTTTAGGTGCCCTTTAGCGGTCGTTAAGCGCAACTCACCCGGTGGAATAGTGGCTATCGTCACGGTCTCTCTCTTTCGCGTCCCGTGTCCGAAACCAGTTTACTGTTTTTATTTATTTTATATTACTTTCATTCATCTATCTACCGATGTCCGTAGTAGGTTACTACACGAATTTTTTTTTTATAAAGTTAGGAGATACAAGGACGTTATATTAGCTGTAAAATTACAACTGGTATTCAGAATAAGGGTCATACATGTTATACAATATACGAGTGTATGATATTTTCGGGGGTTACAATCTTGTTAAATTCTCATATTCTTATATTTCATCTTATATCAGTTCTTAATTCTAACATTTGTACTTATGTTTATTCTACAGGAAGATTTGGTACATTCGATTGGATGATACCGATCGTAGGAACATCCGAAACACAGAAATTCCGAGCACCATGAGCTACGCGTCAAGTCAGGTTTGACATAGCGACATTTCTTTGTATGAATTTCACTCGAGAAACAATCGTCATTAACGTTGTCGAAGATTTCGAGCGTTGCCAATAACTTCACGGCACACTGCGCATAACGGATCACTTTTCCGAAAACTGGCGATTGATTATGGATCAAAATACACTATAGGAATTTCACCGAAAACGATTTCAAATCATTTTTCCATTCTTTCTTTTTTTATTTTTAAAATCATTCACCAGACATACAATTACATGACGAATAAGGACAACGTTCTTTCAGTTTACAGTGGAAAACATTAGTACAGTAATCTTCTAGGGACGTGGGTAGATAAATGAAAAACAAAAAATAAAAACAATAATCGGGTTTGGAACACTGAGCGCAAAAGTGTGATTGTAACACTAGCAACTGTGCCATCGCTTCGGTTGGACTACGCACTCGCTAAAAGGCATATAAAGTACCTTCATCGGAAGCTCAAATGGTTCAAATGGCTCTGAGCACTATGGGACTTAACTTCTGAGGTCATCAGTCACCTAGAATTACTTAAACCTAACTAACCTAAGGACATCACACACATCCATGCCCGAGGCAGGATTCGAAACTGCGACCGTAGCGGTCGCGCGGCTCCAGACTGTAGCGCCTAGAACCGCTCGGCCACTCCGGCCGGCCGTCATCAGAAGCGATCGAATATATACGAATAAGCGGAGACGCATGTTCCCTTATTTTGACCACTCTGCCACTGAGCGAAGTTTCTAGGAAATCGGGTAATGGCACTTGCCGTGTTCTCTTCGTAAGATCCACTCCAACACCTCCCCCCCCCCCCCCGCCCCCCGCCCCCCCCTCGCAGCTACGTGATGAGAGGACGTGACGCCAATGGCTTAAGTGTGTTGTTGGTGGTGGTGGTTAGTGTTTAACGTCCCGTCGACAACGAGGTCATTAGAGACGGAGCGTAAGCTCGGGTTAAGGAAGGATTGGGAAGGAAATCGGCCGTGCCCTTTCAAAGGAACCATCCCGGCATTTGCCTGAAACGATTTAGGGAAATCACGGAAAACCTAAATCAGGATGGCCGGAGACGGGATTGAACCGTCGTCCTCCCGAATGCGAGTCCAGTGTGCTAACCACTGCGCCACCTCGCTCGGTTTAAGTGTGTTGGTTCCTTTTCGCTTTACATATCAAAAAATTTACTATTTCACTAAGCGATTCTCGACTTTTACGTATTCTTAATAATTTAACATTGTATTTATTCAAACAGTTTAAACATTAATTACTTTATTATATTCGAACCAATTAGAGGCTAGGAGCACCTTCCTTTAATACGGCACTTGAGCGCGCTTACATAAAGCTCGCTCTCACTCTTCCCCTGTGGGATAAAGACACTTGGACTCCTTCACAGGGGCTGCTAAAATAGAACTTTCCGCGTCGTGGCGCAAATCCCAAGTAGCGGAAAAAATGTAACAAGATTACTTTACTTCGTAATCAAATTTCCTGAAAAGTTAAGAGTTTCTGTCGGACACAACCGCTGGAAGACACACACTCGTAATCTGCCATGAAGTTCCGTCAGATTGCGTTGGGTCTATTGTGTTACGTTTCTGACCACCGAAATACGGACAATGACTCGGAAGTGTAGCCGTGTGTAAACCTCCGTTCACATCATTGGTGAGTAAACGACTCATTACGTAAGGAATGAAGATTTCTTAGATTTCCACATTTGGCTACCGTTTGACTCAGTAATAACGAAGTACAAACTCAATAGGGTTAAAATACAGCAGGGAACCGCCCATGGATTTTGTTTAAGGAACCGTTTCTTTATTCACCTTAAGGCTTACGGCAATCGCGGAAACCGAAATGTAGTTCTGCTCGCTATGCTCCGTTTCCTTAAAAAAAAAAAAAAAAAAAAAAAACCTTGGACAGAGGCTAAGTCATTCGGCAGGTGTGTATTATGTAATACGGAAAGTTATGCCAATTTCAATTTATCCATCGGCAAGCCTACAAAATATACGTGGACGGCTAAATTTTAACAGATTTCCACATGAAAAACAAAGATACAGAATCAAATCCAGGATCGATAAACTGTTTCAGCCTCTCGGTATTATGCATTCACTCCGTTGCAGGATAAAACATTCAATCTTGATATTGCTAAATATTACCTATATTCTAACATTTGTAAAAGCTGCCGCACGAAGATAACAGGTGTCAATTAAATATACTTTATACAAAAAATAGGTACATAACAATGTCTGCATTATTAGGATTCCGAGTGGTAAATGGTGCATGACTTTAAAAATTCAGTAGGCTATAATATCCTTACATGCTATAGTTGTAACCCCTACACTTCTTGGCATGTAATCATAGTCTGTATAAATACTGTGCAATCTTCCTCCACATGGTACGTAACAGTTTATTAAATGTGGCTTCTCTAGGACCAAAACGTATGTTGCCAACCCGTCATATCCTAAACATATTTTACGGATGGCATGGCGGGGATACGTACATCCTTGGGAAGCCCTTCGTTCTTTAAAGAAGGCTTGCACATTCAAATGGCTCTGAGCACTATGCGACTTAACTTCTGAGGTCATCAGTCGCCTAGAACTTAGAGCTAATTAAACCTAACTAACCTAAGGACATCACACACATCCATGCCCGAGGCAGGATTCGAACCTGCGACCGTAGCGGTCACGCGGTTCCAGACTGAAGCGCCTTTAACCGCACGGCCACACCGGCCGGCCGCTTGCACATTCCTTGTCACCTGTAGCCAGAAATTTTTCTGCTCGAATATGGCACATGGAAAATCTTCAAGAAGCGGCGGAATTTTACGTCCTCAGACATGTCTTGTATAGCGGTTATTGCTTAGATTACCCTTCGTATGTCACAGTCCAACAGTAAATACAGCGCATGATTTTAGGAACTAAAATCCTAGGACAGCTATATCATATACATTATTCAGTACTGGACAGTATTTACCGATATTGTACTTCTTGTTCTTTTCGTTATCTAATTATTATTCGATTTTGACCCTTATATAGACTGTGGCCATATAATTTATTCCTAGAATTCTTATTCAATACTTAATAGAGGTGTTTTGCATATCTCCTGGAAGAGATAACGTGATGCTGAACAAATAAATTGTTTGACGGGTTGTCTGAACACTACAAGCAGAGGAAGGTTAGTGTCTATCAAATATTAAATGAAAGAATGTACAAGACTTACGTGTGAGGTACATTTCTGTTAATCCTCCACTGAACATGAGCAAGCACCAAAAGAGAAGACCTGCACTGAAAACTGATATCGTCTAATTCTCTCTGATCTGTGAATTCGTATTGTTTGAACTGGTTACGTTCATTTTTTTAACAGCAACTGGTGCTGCGTATGTAATTAAATACGCATACTTTTTTCCAATTGATTTCGCTTCCCGAGCTAACGAAAGTCTCTGTATAGTGAAAATGGAATCGACTGGTTCTGTTGCCACTTGCGAATTTTAATTTTATAAGAAAGACTGCCATATTATTTCAAATTTGAAAGTCATAGTATCTTCATCTTCTTTCCTAAATTCTTCCCACGCGAGGATATCAATTTATATTTATAATCGGAGACGCGTTTTTGTGGAACGTACTCACCGTTGAAACGTTTTGAAGTGCAACTATTACGCAGTATTTTTTCCGTTCGTTGTTTGAAAATTTCGTTGCGAAACATACTCACCTAAATACCGTTGAAACGTTTTGAAGTGAAAATATTACACAGTATTTTTTCTGTTCGCGGTTTGAAAATTTCATTAAAAACCAATTTGTAACATAAGATGGGTAAATAAATTACTGAAGAAAGGTTCCAAGCGTTTGAAAACTACTTTGCTGTTACTCATTCATTTGCTGTCGGGAAACTAAGTTATCTGTCACCAGCAAGGAAACAGTCTATATTAAATTTTAATTGGCGATGAACTATTAACGTTACTTCTGCAATTGTTGCATACCGGTATGACAGGAATTCCGCTTGATCGATAACAAGAAATGCAGCATCAGTTACAAAAATGAGAAAAGACCTTTTTCCACGTACGATGAGATAATTTCGATTTCAGAATTATGGTCATGCTTTTATGCATTGTTGACCAGTGACAAGATATTATGTAAGTATTCATAGTAAATTTTATATTTTAAATGTTGTTCAAACTAATTTTGTTTGCTTAATTTCCTTGTACTATAATCACTTGGCTCTACGCTGTGCTATGAAAGCTTTTTTAAATCTACTTCGAGACTTTATTATCGCCCTCTTTAGATTACTATATATATTGTACTATAAGTCACTGAACAGACACATACTTTAGTTAGTTTTCAATGTGTGTGAGTGTGTGAGAGCCATCGAGATGTGTGATCTGAACTATTTCAACAGACTTAATAGCCTCACTTGTTTAGATTACAGCCATCATGGTAATTTGTTATACGCTTGTAAAGTCTCAACGTTTCCAAGCCAGTTCCAAAATATTTGTTTTAAGAAATTAGGCTTCGAAATATGAAACGTCGGGTAGGCAATTCATGGCAGCTACCGCAACATTCCTCGATGTCTTAGTCAGATTGAAATGAGATATTTTGAATTTCATCATAATGGTAGCTTTAATAATTGCTTTAATGGCACAGTTTCGCAAACGAGTCCTGTAGCAGTAAATTTTTCGAGTGTAAAACAGTGACGACACAATAAGAATGATTTATTTCTGTTTCCTTCTGTGAAAAATACAATGTAGAATTTGTTTAGCGTACAACATATAGATTACGGATGTTACGAAAAGCTTTTTCGACTCACACCCCCAAACACGCCAGTTACAATCTGCCGAAATTTGGTATTCGTGAAATTATGGGCTTATATTTTTTTCTGATGCGTATTATTCCACAACGTTGAATATAATATGATTACGTTAAAGTAAAGCAGATAGTATCCGCTTTACAAAAGGTGATAACAGTGTCTGTGAAACCAGGCGTAATGACTATCACAGCAAAATACATGTATTAATACATATTTTTTCGTTGCTTTGAACATGATATGTATCTGCAATTTAAATTCAGTACAAAATAAACACTTAAATGTAACGCAAAATAATGCAGATGTACATTGAGCAACAATGTAAATTTGGTCACTAATACTATCAGAGATTCCCTACGTTTATGTGCTCATCACTAATTAGTTTTGAAGACAATTTCAGTATTAGAGGGTTCTATGGTTATTTTGACATGGTATTACATCTAACTGCTTTGATTTAATTCACAGGAGAATTATGAAAAACATACATCTAACTCTTTCAGCTGGAGCAATATATCGTGAACTTACGCAATGCGGCTTGTGAGGCGATGCCAAATACTGGTGGTTGCGTGCGCCAAGTAGGGTACAGATTTTTATTGCAATGCGTTGCGTCTAAGAGTAGGTCACACATTGTGTATCTTGCTGAGATTTATCGTATTCCTGAAAACAGCGACGGAAAACACGCCAATGAAATCCATCTGCTTACTATATTAGCTCCTTCTGTATGTTCAAAAATATTCACAGTGGTACTTTTTATGCCCTGTTTCGAATTTTGTGGTCAAATTTTAGTTCTAATCACATTTTTCTTATCGATGAAATAAATATTCAGTAAAGTAATAATTCTTGATGATTCTACGCCCAAAGAAGCTATTATGTTTCTTAATTTGTGTGCTGTTGTGGCAAATACAGTGAATATCTTATCCCCTTGATGATTTCCTTGTGTTCATATTCTGAGATGGCAAATTATCCCATTAATTTATGTCTTAATCTCAGTTTTCTTTAAAAACTATAAATACATTCTTGGTGTGTCAAGGTAAATTAAAAATGGAACCAGAGGCGCTTTATAGTGTAGTTTGGAACTTATATTCGTCACATTAGTTTTGTCTTTCGTATGGTTACTCAAAAGTTTCCGCGTGCGTTGGTGCGAGCACAGGTGTGTGTGTGTGTGTGTGTGTGTGTGTGTGTGTGTGTGTGTGCGGAGGATGTGGGGAAGATGGTTATGGTTTGATATTTTTCTTTGTGATACTGTTTAGCAGATTTTTCAGTCACAAATATTATGTTAGTCACTTTCCTTCTTTCGTGAAGGAGTAAAAAAGTAAATTGATCGAATCTTCACAACAGTTTCAGCTCATATTTTGTATGCCCTATTACAGCTGAAGTGCTTCAAAATATTTATGTTACACTCAGATTGTACGTGTAATTTTCGTCTCCACCAAGAGAATTTCGCTACTTTCTTGAGTGAGTGGTCCCTGTTTGCATACGGGTTAGAACAACGTATCTCAAGCCGCAAACAAGTGATAGTTTCATAATCACCCCTATGATAGTTTGGCCAGCAATTAATCAATCGTGTAACGGTTAACTGTAAACTACGCATTGTGGATAGTTTAGGAAAACATATTCCAGTATATTGTCAACGATTTCAGAATTCTCCAACTTATACAAGGTATTCAGAAATTCGAGTTTCAAGCTTCTTGGCCTTGTAGAGGGGAGTGAATACGTAATGCATGTCCTGAAACGTACCGTTTCCATTCTACAATTGTTTGAATTCAAATGTTTAACTTATACACTTCTGCTTGAGAAATTAAATTAGGAGTGACGTAGTTCAGTTATTAGGCAATACTTCGAAAGCAAATATGACGAAGCATCCATTTATCACTTAAATACATTTGTGTGTATTAACACGTAAACAGTAGTCTAAGTGTGAACAATATTCCAAATGAAAAATGAACCCAGCATACTGTACGTACAGTACAGTACAGTACTGATGCATTACCACAACGGCTCGATGTGACGACCAGCAACGTTGTTACAGACATTGTGCACGTCATACTGTCTACGCTATTGCATACCAGGACAAGCAGTTCTGAGACTTTTCTCTTTCCCTCAGCAGACGCGGACGTGTTACAGATCTGAAATGAAAGAGGAAACTGTACGTTTCCTGACATTGATTTCTATTCAAAATATTTTGTACTCACTCCCCTCTACAAGTCCTCGAAGTTTGTAAAGGAAATTACCGAGCACCCTGTGTATAGAGTGTGTCTCCTAAGAGTCGTCAGGTGCAATTTCACACTGCTCTATAGAAGGGCATGTAAAATTACGATTTACAAATAATTTTGTTGTAGCTGCAAACAAACAGACACCTTCCGTTGACACTAGACGTCACATCAAACATGTTATGAGCAGTATTTGTTTGGCGGACTAACAACACAGAAAATTCGCCTGACGACTTTTAGGAGAGAGACACTGTGTAAGGGTCAGTCAAATGAAAAAAGAGAGAGACGGAAAAAAGTAAGTGAACTATTTATTATTTCAAAGCTAATCGCCATAGCCGTTAATGAATTTACCCCACTGAGGCAAGACTGTCAGTGCCTTCATGGTACCAGACCCGATACCCGTGCATGTTAACGTGACGGCTTTCGGAACGGGGAGGTATGCTGGCCCCAGATCGAATCCGTCCTGCGGATTAACGACTAGATTTCGATGTGGCAGTCAGACTGGATTTGGTTTTTAGACGGTTTCCCATATCCCACTAGTATTACCGTGCTGTTTCCACGTCAGATATAGGATATGCAAACACTTTCCCACACTTGCATACAGAACTTACTCTATATTCACATTGGTGCACTACTTCTGTCCTGGTGGGATAAACTGGAGACTGATCAGCTTCGCTGTTTGATCTCCTTAAACACTTCTCAAAGTCCACCTTCACGGAAAAATGTTTGCAGTTGCCTACGGAACCATCATTGTATCCAGGCGTTCCATTTCTTCGTCCGAAGCAAATCGAAGGTCACGAATGTCGTTCTAGAGAGCTCCAAAAATGTAGAAATCGCATGTAGAGACATCGGTACTGTATGAAGGATGGGTAACGGCTTCCCAGCAAAGCTTCTGCAGTGTAGTAGAAACAACCTTCGCTACATGTTGACCCATCACACATCCACCATGCGTTCCAGATCTCTCCCCAAGTTGTTTCCATACATTTGGAACCCTGAAGAAAGACGGTTGTTGCCGTCGATTTTCTTCCCTGGGTACATTCGTGGTTCCGTAGGCTACCTCAAACATTTTTCCATGAAGTCACTGATCCTCTTGTCCCACAGTGGGATAAATGAATTAACAGTTAAACTTTTGAAATAATAAACAGTTTACTTTAATTTATTCCATCTGTCTCGTTTTAATTTGTTGCCCCATACATGTACTTACTGTTGTTGTTGTGGTCTTCAGTCCTGAGACTGTTTTGATCCAGCTCTCCATGCTACCCTATCCTATGCAAGTTTCTTTATCTCCAAGTACCTACTGCAACCTATATCCTTCTGAATATGCTTAGTGTATTCATCTCTTTGTCTCCCTCTACGATTTTTACCCTCCACGCTGCCCTCCAATGCAAAATTTGTGATCCCTTGATGTCTCAGAATATGTCCTACCAACCGGTCCCTTCTTCTCGTCAAGTTGTGCCACAAACTCCTCTTCTCCCCAATTCTATTCAATACCTCCTTATTAGTTATGTGATCTACCCATCTAATCTTCAGCATTCTTCTGTAGCACCATATTTCGAGAGCTTCTATTCTCTTCCTGTCATGTACTTACTTCACCCAAAAAATTTCTCAATAATATTCTTCAGCTATCGTGCAACCCCAAGTTGCTAATATACATTAACATTTTACACGGTTTTCCGCGTGCAAAGATAGGTTCTTTGAAAAATAAACACCCAATTTTCTTCACCATAATGGTCTCAATAGTAATAGCCTTTATATTTCAGGACCTCTCCATTGGCTGAACTCTACTCCTCAACGTTTCTTCCTAGTTTTGTTGCATTTTTGTGTGTTGTATTCTGTACTTTCCTGTCACATTAACGTGATCACCGATCAAAAGCCTGAATAACCAACATTTGCAACGCGGACCGCTTCGAGACGTTCAGGAAGAGAGTCAGTGAGGTTCTAATAGGTATCGACAAGGATGCGGAGTCTTGCTGACTCAAGTATCATAGCTAGTTGCATCAGGATTCTCGGATGAGTATCCATGGCGCAAACAGCCCGATCAAGGTAGTCCCACAAATTCTCGATTGGGTTTAAATCCGGGGAGCTTGGTGGCCAGCGGAGTACGGTAAACTCACCATGGTGGTCTTTGAGCCACACACGTTCCTTGCCAGCTGTGTGACACGTTGAATTGTCCTGCTGGTAGATTCCATCGTGCCAAGAAAACCTGCCTGTAAGGGTGGAAATGGTCCCAAAGGATAGATGCATACTTGTGTTAATCCACCGTGTCTGCCAGAATGACAATATGACTCAGGGAATTCCACGAAAACATTCCCCTAACCCAAACGCACCCTCCTTGTTTGCTTTCAGACGTTTCACGCTATACGCGCCAACGGCCATCTGTCCTATCGAGGATAAAACGTGATCCATCGGAAGATGCCACCTATCACTAATAAGTGGGCGTCCAATGGTGATACTGGGGTGCAAATTCTAGTATTTGTCGCCGACGAACAGCGGTCAGCGTAAGTACATGAACCAGGCGGCTGCTGCGGAGGTCCATACGCAGCAACGTTCGCTGAACTGTCGTTGAGGAGACACTGTCGGTAGCTCCTTGGTTCATTTGGGTGGTCAATTGCTTAACAGTTGCACGTCTGTTCATCCGAACACGTCTCTGCAGCCAAAGTTCAACCCTGTCATCTACGGCCCGTGGTGAACCACAGTTGCCTGGGTGCCGGTTTTCGGTAACGCCGTTTCGCCATGTCCGATATATTTTAACCACAGCGGCACTCGAACAGTTTACAAACATGGCCGTTCCGGAAATGCTTTTACCCTTGATCCGAAAGCTAACGATCATGCGCTTTTTGACGTCAGATAAATTGATCCAGATCCTGAGTACGACAACGTTTGCACTTTTTGTCGCGTACCCCGACATCTGTTATATACCCTCCACTGCTAGTGCTGACAGTTGCGGTCCGTGAGTGGTTATTGCACGATTACGTGGAAAATATGCTACTGACCGTGTATAAAAGTACTATGTAAACGAAGAGACAATAACAATAGGCTGTAGTAGCTTCTTTCAGTTCTGTCCTAACATTTAGGAGAAGGATTTCAACTTACATCTTACGGTTTGATCTTTAAATTGGTTTCCAAGTACGCCACATAAGACATTTGTCGTTCTCAAAAGACATCACGCTAATATCCCGTAACACCAGCTACAGCCTTGATAATCACCTCAGTTAGGTGAGACGGGATGTCCGTACGTTTCTTTATATATTCTGTATGCACTTGAAGCCACGCAGTGATCATTATATCTCATAAAGCTACAAGGTTGCGGAATGTTCACTACCACGTTTCATCTGCTGTTCCCCATAATCTCAGACATATTATTTGGCATTAAGAACTAGTAATTTAGGGAGCATTCGAGGGGGGGGGGTATGGTGCCTGATAGTTCGCCAGACCAGGAACATTTATCTGATGAACTGTGAACAAAAGTACATCTACATCTACATTTATACTCCGCAAGCCACCTAACGGTGTGTGGCGGAGGGCACTTTACGTGCCACTGTCATTACCTCCCTTTTCTGTTCCAGTCGCGTATGGTTCGCGGGAAGAACGACTGTCTGAAAGCACCCGTGCGCGTTCTAATCTCTCTAATTTTACATTCGTGATCTCCTCGGGAGGTATAAGAAGGGGGAAGCAATATATTCGATACCTCATCCAGAAACGCACCCTCTCGAAACCTGACCAGCAAGCTACACCGCGATGCAGAGCGCCTCTCTTGCAGAGTCTGCCACTTGAGTTTATTAAACATCTCCGTAACGCTATCACGGTTACCAAATAACCCTGTGACGAAACGCGCCGCTCTTCTTTGGATCTTCTCTATCTCCTCCGTCAACCCGATCTGGTACCGATCCCACACTGTTGAGCAATACTCAAGTATAGGTCGAACGAGTGTTTTGTAAGCCACCTCCTTTGTTGATGGACTATATTTTCTAAGGACTCTCCCAATGAATCTCAACCTGGTACCCGCCTTAGCAACAATTAATTTTATATGATCATTCCACTTCAAATCGTTCCGCACGCATACTCCCAGATATTTTACAGAAGTAACTGCTACCAGTGTTTGTTCCGCTATCATATAATCATACAATAAAGGATCCTTCTTTCTATGTATTCGCAATACATTACATTTGTCTATGTTAAGGGTCGGTTGCCACTCCCTGCACCAAGTGCCTATCCGCTGCAGATCTTCCCGCATTTCGCTACAATTTTCTAATGCTGCAACTTCTCTGTATACTACAGCATCATCCGCGAAAAGCCGCATGGAACTTCCGACACTATCTACTAGGTCATTTATATATATTGTGAAAAGCAATGGTCCCATAACACTCCCCTGTGGCACGCCAGAGGTTACTTTAACGTCTGTAGACGTCTCTCCATTGATAACAACATGCTGTGTTCTGTTTGTTAAAAACTCTTCAATCTAGCCACACAGCTGGTCTGATATTCCGTAGGCTCTTACTTTGTTTATCAGGCGACAGTGCGGAACTGTATCGAACGCCTTCCGGAAGTCAAGGAAAATAGCATCTACCTGGGAGCCTGTATCTAATATTTTCTGGGTCTCATGAACAAATAAAGCGAGTTTGGTCTCACACGATCGCTGTTTCCGGAATCCATGTTGATTCCTACAGAGTAGATTCTGGGTTTCCAAAAACGACATGATACGCGAGCAAAATACATGTTCTAAAATTCTACAACAGATCGACGTCAGATATATAGATCTATAGTTTTGCGCATCTGCTCGACGACCCTTCTTGAAGACTGGGACTACCTGTGCTCTTTTCCAATCATTTGGAACCTTACGTTCCTCTAGAGACTTGCGGTACACGGCTGTCAGAAGGGGGGCAAGTTCTTTCGCGTACTCTGTGTAGAAACGAATTGGTATCACGTCAGGTCCAGTGGACTTTCCTTTGTTGAGTGATTCCAGTTGCTTTTCTATTCCTTGGACACTTATTTCGATGTCAGCCATTTTTTCGTTCGTGCGAGGATTTAGAGAAGGAACTGCAGTGCGGTCTTCCTCTGTGAAACAGCTTTGGAAAAAGGTGTTTAGTATTTCAGCTTTACGCGTGTCATCCTCTGTTTCAATGCCATCATCATCCCGGAGTGTCTGGATATGCTGTTTCGAGCCACTTACTGATTTAACGTAAGACCAGAACTTCCTAGGATTTTCTGTCAAGTCCGTACATAGAATTTTACTTTCGAATTCACTGAACGCTTCACACATAGCCTTCCTTACGCTAACTTTGACATCGTTTAGGTTCTGTTTGTCTGAGAGGTTTTGGCTGCGTTTAAACTTGGAGTGAAGCTCTCTTTGCTTTCGCAGTAGCTTCCTAACTTTGTTGTTGAACCACGGTGGGTTTTTCTCGTCCCTCACAGTTTTACTCGGCACGTACCTGTCTAAAACGCATTTTACAATTGCCTTAAACGTTTTCCATAAACACTCAACATTGTCAGTGTCGGAACAGAAATTTTCGTTTTGATCTGTTAGGTAGTCTGAAATCTGCCTTCTGTTACTCTTGCTAAACAGATAAACCTTCCTCCCTTTTTTTATATTCCTATTAACTTCCATATTCAGGGATGCTGCAACGGCCTTATGATCACTGATTCCCTGTTCTGCACATACAGAGTCGAAAAGTTCGGGTCTGTTTGTTACCAGTAGGTCCAAGATGTTATCTCCACGAGTCGGTTCTCTGTTTAATTTCTCGAGGTAATTTTCGGATAGTGCACTCAGTATAATGTCACTCGATGCTCTGTCCCTACCACCCGTCCTAAACATCTGAGTGTCCCAGTCTATATCTGGTAAATTGAAATCTCCACCTAAGACTATAATATGCTGAGAAAATTTATGTGCAATGTATTCCAAATTTTCTCTCAGTTGTTCTGCAACTAATGCTGCTGAGTCGGGAGGACGGTAAATCTTGGAAAAATGTCAAATGGCTCTGAGCACTATGGGACTCAACTACTAAGGTCATTAGTCCCCTAGAACTTAGAACTAGTTAAACCTATCTAACCTAAGGACATCACAAACATCCATGCCCGAGGCAGGATTCGAACCTGCGACCGTAGCGGTCTCGCGGTTCCAGACTGCAGCGCCTTTAACCGCACGGCCACTTCGGCCGGCTAAATCTTGGAAAATGGGAGTGTCGTCACCGTACTTGCCATGAAGCGGTAGAACCTAGGGTGACACTTTGTGACAGTGAATGTTGAAATAAACACGTTCGTTCATGTTCACAATAAACTGAATAATTTGGTTAAAGTCCTAGCACCAAATACACTCCCAAAACACCACAAAACAACGTCAGGCCTACAACACATCCTTCACGTCCTGTGGGTTAAACGTCTTCATGGGCTGTTGGTGCATTCGAAACCCTGCACCCTTTTGAAGACAGAAAAAGTCGTGGCTCATTGGACCACACACTACGCCTCCAGTCAGCTACTGTCCAGCTTCTGTCGTTCGGCCCACTGAAGACCTTCAGCTTTATGTGCCACTGTGTACAGAGACATTTTGCGAGGTACTCAGCTCCAGGTGCCCATTTTCTGCAGTTTATTTCGTAATATTCGCTCGAAAACTGGTTGAGATGAACCTTCATTCACCGAAAGCAGCAATTTCTGTCCAAAATGAAACCGACTGTTACTCACAAGCAGTGAGCTCACGGCGGTTAGAATCTTTTTACGATCACTATTCATAGGCTGTGTTACACGGCTGTTAGCACGTCATTGCGTGTTGGACTGTAAACGTTGATACACAACAAATCAGGCCTCTTGATTCACTGTATGGTCACGTGCCCGTCCAAACACGACAGCTGCTTTCTCCTATTCTGTAACGTCTCCACGTGGACACATCTTACCGCAGAGGTTCCTTGCAACCTGCTGTTACATTAACACCACTTCACTACCTTGGGTTACATCGGTGTTGAAGGCTAAAAAGACCACCTAGCGCCAGTCCTACATCATCTACAGCTTTTCCATGCGACCAGTGTGTTCTTTTCAGAGAGTGACTAATATACATGGTGGTCGGAAACAGTCTGAAAAGCATGTAGGCCTGTTGCAGGGTAGGTTGTGCTGACGAATATATGTTAAGAAAAAAATTCGATACAATGCACCGTTTCCGATTTCATTAGCATAAAAATTAGGCACTCAACCCGTTGCGCTCGAAAATTTAAGCGGCGTACCAGAGACGGTGCTACCAAACGTGCTCTTCGTTTGGTTTCCTGAAACAGAACAAGAGAACAATACAATAACTGGACATAGGACAGTGGTAAGGATGGAACCAGAACCAAAGAGTGAGCACTCTCCTGCGCTATCATCTAGTCTATGAGAACAATTGACACTCATTTTACGTGGCGTGCCGCTTGAATTTGCTCGCGCAATGCCCTGATTGGCTAACGTTAATGCTAGTTAACTCGGAAACGGTACAACGTATCTAATTATTTTTCTTAACAATTATTTCTCATGAAAATCTGCCCAGGAGCACTCTTACAACCCTCCCAGATTGTTTCTGACAATCCTGTACGTTTTGTCCGGCGAGCTTATTGTTCCTGAAATATAGTAAAGTGGTGTTACTGGTTTTTTTGTGTGAATTAATCTACATCCAACTATATCATAACGTTCATGTCCTTGCTCGGTGAGCATGCGTGTTGTAACGCTTATACAGAATAGTTTGAATTCCCAACTATTGTCGGTGTTTGACGAGAAGGCTGTTACTCGAAATGTTTTCATATATAGATATGTTCATTGTCATACGTATCAAAAGTAAACGTCGAAACACAAATCAGGAGAAACAGCTCAACTGGATTTCACTACCATCAGAAGATGCCCCAAGTAGGTATCATTCACCACTCAACTGCCATCTCGACAAATGCCTATGTGAACACCATCATTTGTAAAAACGGCGAAACAAACCTAATCGCAGTAACGTAGCTTGAGCCATATACCTCACATAACGATCAGTATGATTGGCCTGGTATTCTCTGTTAAGCAGTCTGCACAAAATGTCAAGAACATTCATTACAGCAGAGTGTAAACGAAGTAATATCTTCCGTTCTATCTATGTTCTCGTGGTCTTGAGATGGTATTTGTTACACACTGAGGTGGCAAAAGTTATGGGATACTAGTCACTAGAAGCCCCTGCAGAAACATTGATCCATGCTGCCTCTATAGCCGGCTATAGCTGCGAAAGTGTTGTCGGGGTAGGATATTGTACAGGAACTGCCCCAAAGATTATGCCCCATAACTGTTCGATGAGATTCATGTCGGGCGATCTGGGTGGGCAAATCATTCGCTCGAACTGTCTAGTATATTTCTCAAAAGCAGTCGCGAACAACTGTGGCTCGTTGACATGGTGCATTATCATCGATAAAAAATCCATCGCTGCTTGGGTACATGAACTCCATGAATGGCAGCAAATAGTCATTGATATCAAGGGAAGGCCGTCGGCCACTGCGTTGACCATCGTAAAATGTAATGCTTGAAAATTGGTATCCTTAACACACTCTTAAAACAGTGAATCGCAGGTTATTGAATTCCCTAATGGTTTCCAAAATGGAATTTCCCATGAGTCTTGCTCCAACTACCATTCTGCTTTCAAACTCTGTTAATTCCAGTCGTGCAGTCGTAAATACGCCGGAAATATTTTCACATAAACCACTTGAGTACAAATGACAGTTCGACAAGTGCGCTTCTCTTTTATACCCTGTGTCCGCGATACTACCACCATTTGTACATGGGCATACCACTGTCCCTTAACTTTTGTGACATCAGTTTAAAGCAAAATCCAGATCAGTTTCAATCATTGTAAATTTATTTTAAACCACTTTTTATTTGTATGGTGAAACTATGTATCTCATAGAAACACGACCGCAATTTATTTCGCATTCTGACACACCCGTAATGGTAGGCCCGTCCAAAATTGCATTCGCGACAGATGTTTTGGCTGGTCGTCCACCTGTGAATATTTCTTGTTCGAAAACCTGTTCTTGATGGAGCGGACACCGACTGCCAGGCGCTCCCCACTTATTCCGTTTGTACTGCATCGATCGCCAACAATATACAGCGCCGGCCTCTCCTCTCATTTTGACTAGCACAGAGTTAATTGTGTTGTGGTCGTGTGAGTTTCCATGACAACTGTCTATCATAAACCAACGTAATTACTTCTGTCGAAACACAGAACGGACACCTTAAAGAACATAAGGTGATTGAAAATAGTAAGGATTATACTTCACCTATCCAAAACTGCCTACTTTTTCGTGAGAGCTAGTGTGTCAGGGTGTGGTGAGAGGGCAAAGTTAACAGTGTGGGAATTCATTATGGGAATTATTGTATTATACTGAGGAAACATTTCAGCACTATCAAGAAAATATAGAAGTATGGTGGTGGGAGTAGATCATTAATGAAGTCCAACGTACAATTTACTTGACGCGACGAAGTCATCAATGTATTTGCATGTTCTCGAAGAAGTTGAATATTATGGAGGTCAATACAGAAACAAAAATTACGACTTTAAGTAGTGTATAACTAAACTGGAGGGATAGATAGCTAATTATAAATTTATATTTGAACCAGAGAGCAAGAGTAACAACAGGAGGTGTGATGAGTGAAGAAATTTAAGTGGGAAGAGGTGTAAGACAAGGTTGTTGTTTATCACCAGCACTGTTCAATATCTATCTGGAGGAAGGTATTAATGAAAGATTTGATGGAAAGAAAGGACTTAGTATAAGGGGTCGGAGAGTGGAGTGTATAATATTTGCAGACGACATGGTTGTGATGGCAGAGAGTGCAAGAGTGATGGAACAAATGTTAGATGATCTAAACACAAAATCAAAAGAATATGGAATGAAGATTAACAAGAAGAAAACGACAAGCATGGTAACTGGAGGAAAGGGGAGGAAATGCCGTATGAAAATAGGGATAGAGGAAATAGAGCAAGTGACTAACTTAAATTACTTGGGAAATGTAATAATGGATGATATGCATTGCTCAACAGAAATTAGGAAAAGAATTGCAATGGCAAAAGGAGGATTCAAGAGGAAACAGAAATTACTTTGCGGACCACTAAACAAAGGTCTGAGGAAAATACTTGCCAAGCGTTACATCTGGAGCGTTGCCCTGTATGGTGCGGAGACCTGGAAATTGAGGAAGGAAGATGAAAGAAGATTGGAGGCACAAGAGATGAGGATGTGGAGAAGAATGGAAAAAGTGAAATGGGAAGACCGAGTAAGGAAAGAAGAAGTATTAAGATGAGTTGGAGAAGAAAGAAACATGTTGAAAGTCATTAGAAAGAGAAACCGGAACTGCAATGGACATTATTTTAGGAGAGACTATTTGTTAAAGGAAGGAATAGAAGGAATGGTGGAGCGAAAAAGGGCAAGAGCAAAAAGAAGATATCAAATGCTGGACAATATCCAAGGTGACAAAGATTCAGAAATGAAAAGATTGGCTATGGACAGACAAAAGTGGAAGAGGTTTAACCCATGACAAGACCTGCCGTAAGGCAGAATACCTACTACTTCTACTATAACTCTAAGACTTCATATTTTTGCACTTCCAGGCTTGTCGTTTATGAACTATAATGATCTGACCGCTGATAACTTACGTAATGTTTCTAGTGTTTATTGATTTAGCATATGACGGTCATAATACAGATCTTATTCAGAGATTTTGACTCTGCAGCGGAGTGTGCGCTGATATGAAACTTCCTGGCAGATTAAAACTGTGTGCAGGACCGAGACTCGAACTCGGGACCTTTGCCTTTCGCGGGCAAGTGCTCTAACCAACTGAGCTACCCAAGCTCGACTCAAGCCCCGTCCTAACAGCTTTACTTCTGCCAGTACCTCGTCTCCTATCTTCCAAACTTTACAGAAGCTCTCCTGCGAACCTTGCAGAACTAGCACTCCTGAAAGAAAGGATATTGCGGAGACATGGCTTAGCCACAGCCTGGGGGATGTTTCCAGAATGAGCTTTCGGAGCCGAAGGCCCACTCGTGTACCCTTGATGACTCCACGACACAAAGCATTACGCTTCACCTGGGCAGGCAACACCGACTTTGGACTGTTGATGACTGGAAACGTTTTGCCTGGTCAGACAAGTCTCTTCTGAAATTGTATCGAGTGGGTGGGGGTGTACGGGTATGGAGACAACCTCAGGAATCCATGGACGCTACATGTCAGCAGGGGACTGTTCAAGCTGACGGAGCCTCTGTAATGGTGTGGGGTGTGTACAGTTGGACCCCTGAAATGTCTAGATACAACTCTGACAGGTGACACGTACACAGGCTAGAGCAACTCTAGGGAAGGTGTTAGAGAGAAGCTATATACACACATCAAAAAAAGTTTTGCATCATCTCGGTTCCGAGAGTTCCGGAACCTGTACAGAAAATTGGAACAGAGATCAACATAAACATCATTTCTGCACTTTTTATTGTTCATGAAAACCACACATTTCTTGTTGTACCACCATACAGCGAGACCTTCAGAGGTGGTGGTCCATATTGCTGTACACATCGGTACCACTAATACCCAATAGCACGTCCTCTTGCCTTGATGCGTGCCTGTAATTCTTGTGGCATACTATCCACAAGTTCATCAAGGTACTGTTGGTCCAGATTAACCCACTCCTCAACGGCGATTCGGCGCAGATCTCTCAGAGTGGTTGGTGGGTCACGTCTTCCATAAACAGCCCTTTTTAATCTATCCCAGGCATGTTCGATAGGGTTCATGTCTGGAGAACATGCTGCCCACTCTAGTCGAGCGATGTCGTTATCCTGAAGGAAGTAATTCACAAGGTGTGCACGATGGAGGCGCGAATTGTCGCCCATGAAGACGAATGCCTCGTCAACATGCTGTCGGTGTGGTTGCACTATCGATCGGAGGATGTCATTCACATATCACACAGCCGTTACGGCGCCTTCCATGACCAGCAGCGGCGTACGTCGGCCCCATATAATGACACCCCAAAACAGCAGGGAACCTCCACCTTGCTGCACTCGCTGTACAGTGCGTCTAAGGAATTCAGCCTGACCGGGTAGCCTCCAAACACGTCTCTGACGATTGTCGGGTTGAATGCATACGCGACACTCATCGGTGAAGAGAACGTGATGCCAGTCCTGAGCGGTTCATTCGGCATGTTGTTGGGCCCATCTGTACCTCGCTGCATGGTGTCGTGGTTGCAAAGATGGACCTCGCTATGGATGTCGGGAGTGAAGTTGCGCATCAGTCAGCCTAATGCGCACCGTTTGAGTCGTAAAACGACGTCCTGTGACTGCACGAAAAGCATTTGGTGGTGTTGCTGTCAGGATTCCTCCGAGCCATAATGCGTAGGTAGTGGTCATCCATTGCAGTATTAGCCTTTGGGCGGCCAGAGTGAGGCATGTCATCGACAGTTCCTGCCTCTCTCTCTCTCCTCCATGTCCGAACAACATCGCTTTAATTTCACTCCGAGACGGCTGGACATATCCCTTGTTGAGAGCCCTTCCTGACACAAAGTAACAATGCGGATGCGATCGAACCGCGGTATTGGCCGTCTAGGCATGGTTGAAGTACTGACAACACGAGCCGTGTACCTCCTTCCTGGTGAAATGACTGGAACTGGTCGGCTGTCGGACCCCCTCCGTCTAACAGGCGCTGCTCATGCATGGTGGTTTACATCTTTGGGCGGGTTTAATGACATCTCTGAACAGTCAAAGGGACTGTGTCTGTGATACAACATTCACAGCCGACTTCTGTCTTCAGGAATTTCTGGGAACCGGGGTGTTGCAAAACTTTTTTGATGTCTGTATAAGTGCGTATCATAAACCTCTTCCATCAAAAACATTTTTCTCCTCCATACCTCCTTTGTGTTACCACAGATGACGCGTTACTAATCAAATTTGTACTAAGATTGCGGTACATGCGATTTGCTTCCACCGTCCAGAGTGGAATGCATAAGATCTACTAAATATTCACCAACCTACAGTCTTCTACAGGATCTGTACCCTGCGCAGAAAACAGCACGTAGGTCGTGAATTCGTAATCTTGAGCCTGTAAGAAACACTTAGCGAGGAACAACTGAATTTCCAATCAGTTTGTTTATACGGGATGCCACTCGCTTTTTATTAGCACAACACGAGAAACTCCACAATCGCATTCCACTTTAGAGTCACAAATGGTTTCTATTTTTCAACAAACTAACGAACTGCCTGTTTTCGCAGTTAGTATCACACTGTTCTCAACAGTATGTCCAAATAACCACACATTTCTACCACGGCAGACAACATGTATGTCCTCCGAGACTTCCCAACCAGCTCTGTTCACAAACTAGACATTGCAAATTAAATTCCATTTGATACCGCAGTGGACAACATGTCCGTCCCCCGAGACGGCCGAACCAACTCTATAATTTTACATCCGAAACACTTCGCCAGTCATCCATGTCAGGCGCGATCCGAAGATCACCAAAGTGCTTTGTTTGCATTTTCATTTCGCAGTTGTTTATTATTCTGCTGGTAATTAATACTTGTGAAATAATGGAATGATAGCACACTATAAATATAAAATGCAAGTAAATACGCTGCTTCCTCACGATATCCGTATCTAACAGCCATCTGTCATCGGTACCTCACACACCATTACGTCATCTTGCAACTGTTGAACTGTGGCCTTCTTAACTGCTCTATGAAGAGCTTCTTGTACCTGAAAATGATGGTTGCAAAGCCAGAAATGTTACAAAGCTTCCTATCTGATCACCTTTATCCATTCATATCAATTGTGCATTCCGACCGACCTGGGCAATTCCATCAGGACAAGGTGACGCCCCACACGTCCAGAATTTCTACAGAGTGGCTCCAAGTACACTCTTCTGAGTTTAAACACTACCGCTGGCCACCAGACTCCCCTGACATGAACACTATTGAGCATATCTGTGATGCCTTGCCACTTGCTGTTCAGAAGAGACCTCCATCCGCTTGTACTCTTACGGATTTATGGACAGCCCCACAGAATTCATAGTGTCAGTTCCCTCCAGCATTACTTCAGACGTTAGTCGAGTCCATGGCACGTCGCGTTGAAGCATTTCTGCGTGCTCGCGGGGACCTTACACGACATGTGCCGGTCTACTTGGGTCTTCAATGTACACTCCTGGAAATGGAAAAAAGAACACATTGACACCGGTGTGTCAGACCCACCATACTTGCTCCGGACACTGCGATAGGGCTGTACAAGCAATGATCACACGCACGGCACAGCGGACACACCAGGAACCGCGGTGTTGGCCGTCGAATGGCGCTAGCTGCGCAGCATTTGTGCACCGCCGCCGTCAGTGTCAGCCAGTTTGCCGTGGCATACGGAGCTCCATCGCAGTCTTGAACACTGGTAGCATGCCGCGACAGCGTGGAAGTGAACCGTATGTGCAGTTGACGGACTTTGAGCGAGGGCGTATAGTGGGCATGCGGGAGGCCGGGTGGACGTACCGCCGAATTGCTCAACACGTGGGGCGTGAGGTCTCCACAGTACATCGATGTTGTCGCCAGTGGTCGGCGGAAGGTGCACGTGCCCGTCGACCTGGGACCGGACCGCAGCGACGCACGGATGCACGCCAAGACCGTAGGATCCTACGCAGTGCCATAGGGGACAGCACCGCCACTTCCCAGCAAATTAGGGACACTGTTGCTCCTGGGGTATCGGCGAGGACCATTCGCAACCGTCTCCATGAAGCTGGGCTACGGTCCCGCACACCGTTAGGCCGTCTTCCGCTCACGCCCCAACATCGTGCAGCCCGCCTCCAGTGGTGTCGCGACAGGCGTGAATGGAGGGACGAATGGAGACGTGTCGTCTTCAGCGATGAGAGTCGCTTCTGCCTTGGTGCTAATGATGGTCGTATGCGTGTTTGGCGCCGTGCAGGTGAGCGCCACAATCAGGACCGCATACGACCGAGGCACACAGGGCCAACACCCGGCATCATGGTGTGGGGAGCGATCTTCTACACTGGCCGTACACCACTGGTGATCGTCGAGGGGACACTGAATAGTGCACGGTACATCCAAACCGTCATCGAACCCATCGTTCTACCATTCCTAGACCGGCAAGGGAACTTGCTGTTCCAACAGGACAATGCACGTCCGCATGTATCCCGTGCCACCCAACGTGCTCTAGAAGGTGTAAGTCAACTACCCTGGCCAGCAAGATCTCCGGATCTGTCCCCCATTGAGCATGTTAGGGACTGGATGAAGCGTCGTCTCACGCGGTCTGCACGTCCAGCACGAACGCTGGTCCAACTGAGGCGCCAGGTGGAAATGGCATGGCAAGCCGTTCCAGAGGACTACATCCAGCATCTCTACGATCGTCTCCATGGGAGAATAGCAGCCTGCATTGCTGCGAAAGGTGGATATACACTGTACTAGTGCCGACATTGTGCATGCTCTGTTGCCTGTGTCTATGTGCCTGTGGTTCAGTCAGTGTGATCATGTGATGTATCTGACCCCAGGAATGTGTCAATAAAGTTTCCCCTTCCTGGGACAATGAATTCACGGTGTTCTTATTTCAATTTCCAGGAGTGTAGATTACGAGTGGTCTCCGTGTACAACATGTGATCACATGACGTACTTGTGCGATGTTGTGTTAATCCAAGGCTGTCTGCGATCGGTTTTGGAGAAGACAAGACGGGAAATAGTGTGTGAAGCGCAACTCCGCGTGAAGTCGGAATTAGTTGTTGAAGTGGCTTCAGAAAAATGTTTATTCTATGCCATGTGGATTCTAAGATCGTGTGCAGCATTTTGTGACTTTTGTGGCGCTGTGGAACAAATGATTAATGACGGTAAATATTTAGATGAATATTAAAGATAAACAGGAACTAGTAATTGTTTTATTAATTTTGTGATTGGACAAATAAAACAAAATTAGTTGGCATCCTAACATTTTAGAATTCTCATTATGTTTAGCATTTAATCGAAACCACTTGGCACAGTATTAAGCACAGTGTATTACACAAGCATTGGAGCTCGAGACCGTCTGCGAGACGCGAAGCAAAAAAAATTGACTGCAATTCAGTTTCGTGAAAGGGGGGGGGGGGGCAGACGCACTGGACTTTTATATGTCAGTCACACGTAGCATCAACCCGCGTGCATATTGTGGCAGACGGTATATCGAACATTTATTCCTGTGTCTGTTGTGACAGTGTTAGACTTGGCTTTCCTGATAAGGGAAAATGGCCAGTAGGTGCGGTGTGCTCTCGATGTGGCAGGAACTGTTCTGGGATAACAAACTTACCGAGTGGAAAGACAGTGATTAATTGAAGTGGAAGTAATTTAGAATAGTGCATAATTAAGAGAACTGTGAACATGAATTTTGTTGTAGATTATGTTATAGTGAACAGTGAATGTAAGGAGTTCCGTTTGACTACTCAAAAGGCGTGATATTATTCGTCATGAACGACGGATGTTAGGGGAGAACATTTCTTTTGAGGCTTTGGATGAACTATGATCGGATGGTTATTGCCACGATATTAATCTGATGGCAGCACGTATACTGCGAGTGGAGCTGGGCGAATGCAGACGGTGTCATCATCGGATGGCATGCGCGACTTTGAGTGAGGCGGCGGCGGAGACACTGTACCGGCGAATCTTGCGGCCGGCAAAATCTGATCTACAGGAGCGTCTGCAACTTGGCGGCGGGGCATCGCGGAGGTCAGGGTGGTACCGGCGACTGACGGGGGTCTGGCCGGCATGGAAACTCGACACGTGCGGCGGGTTTCGTGACGGCCGGCAGGCATCGCGTGACTTCCGTGTAATTAATGCAAATTATACTTACAAAATTATTAAAGAAGGAAACTTTCGTTGTCATTTCAGGGGATTTCATTTTGCTATTTTACGATTTGTAGTTTTGTGTTTTGTGAATTATTTATGACGCAAGATTGATCCTAGTAATGACAATATGGGTGTTACGATCACCAATCAAGCAGATGTTGCTAACATTGAGGGCAATATTAATAAATTAATTAATAACGACAATAATAGTTTACTACCACTGAGTGAATCTCAAAATATAGCGTATGGCGATAACGCTGAACTAAATGGAGAACAAGATATTAACGTTAGTGTAAGTCATGTTGAATCGACAGAATTGTCAAGTAGTGATGATGAAATTAATATTGAGACTCCGACAGAATGTGATTTTATAACGTTGTTACGTGAAATGAGACAGATGTGAAAGGATTTTCATAAGATAAAAAATAATTTGTCAAAAGTATTTCGTAGGGATCTCAAACTGGCCAGCTAACAAACTAATGATAAGTTAAAACCAATTAGGGAAGATCTGTGAATAAAATTAATGAGGGAACTGATCCGCTGGTCAGATCTTGTGATGAAAGGAAATTAACACTGAAATAGCTGAAATGAACTCTGAATTGATCGATTGGAAAAATACATTAATATCTAGGAACCTGAATACTGAAAACGGCGATTTAAATACTGAAGAGGAAACGTCAGGAGGGGTTATTTTTGATGAAAATGAAGGACAAGAATATGACGATGAACTGGGAGTGAGTGAGGATAAGAATTATGAATTAATGTGAGACATAGGGTCCGTAAATAAAAATTAAAAGTAAGGTCAGCAAAGGCCATAATATTGATAGCAGAATCGATTTTCGATCACATAGTGATCATCTTCAGTGCTGATATGTACAAATTTAACTCAGACACTGGTATCAAGTTATCAATAACCAAAACTGAGAAGCGATCACATTAACTGAAAACAGTTTCAGTTATTGTGATCGCTTCTCGGTTTTGGTAAAAGAGAGAGAATTCATAGAGTGGTTGTAAAGCGTATGGGCTGCTAAATCAGTGGAGAACGTAACAGTGGTGCTGGAGACTGTCCAGGACGACAAAATACCAGCCACCAGTTGTTGCAGGAAGAGCGATAGGTGAATGACGCATCGTTGTCGGGTGCGCAGCGGGCCGTAAGAGGTCACTTAATGTTTACAATCTTGGGACCTACTAAACATTCTGAATGTGTAGGAAAGTCCCTCGATTTGTTTCAAATCAAGAAAAGAAATTTTTATTTGACTGAATCCACCACGGAAAAGGCTTCAAAACAGAATATATTAAGTACCAAAGTTTTCTGCGAGCTATATTTGTTAATTGCTATGAAGGGGTTGGCTCACACTGTGGGAGAATAACTTATTATACCAGCAGCAAAAGTAATAAGTAATGATATGTTTCATGGAAAACGTACACAAAACGTAAATGATATTCCAGTATCAGATACAACAGTGAACGGGAGGAATCGACTAATTGTAGGAAAATGTGAAAGTAGCTGTCATTATTGCTTCGAAACAAAGAAAATATTTCTATCTGCAGCTTGATGAGAGCACAGACGTTACTGGCCAGGCTAATTTATTACATTTAGGTCGTTTTGAGTTAAATGACAATATTCAAGAAGAACTATTGTTTTGACAGTTTTTGCCGAAAAAACAATAGGCGAAGAAATTTTGAAATTTCTTGAAAAATTTATGAAAGAAAATGAAATAGATTGGTCAAAGTAGGTGTGTCTGACAGTTGATGGGTACGTGCTATAATTGGTATTCATAATGTCTTAGTCGCCAAAGTTTGGTCAGTTGCTCTCTGGGTTCAATGAGCATATTGCAGGATGCGTAGAGTGACTCTTACAGTTGACGGTGATGTAAAAATTGCCAACTTTATTAAAGCAAGGCCTAAAAACTCGAGATTGTTTGGTGTTTAGTACGATGAAATGGGTAATAAACACAGTTTCTACTTCACTGCGAAGTTCGATGGCAGTCGATAAGTAAAGCATTATAAAGATTTTGCGAACTCTGCGACAATCTCAGATTTTTGTCATTCATACAGATTGTGATGGAAAAATTACAAGTTACTACTTAAACTGTGTGAATGATGAAAATTGGTTGACACTGTTGACATATTTAGCGGGTATTTTCGGCGCCCTTAACATGATTAATTTAACTTTGCAGGGCAGTACATACTTACGTTTTCGTGCAAGACAATCTAGAAGCAATTTTAATGAATCTTCAACGATAGGTTAAAAAAGTGGACCAAGATTCCTTCAACTCATTTCCAGTCTTAAGCGATTTTCTGGAAATTACCGAAGTCATAATTGTTAAAACAACTTCTACAACCTTGAAAGATCACCTCAAGTCTTTGGTCTCCGGCCTCCGGTAATTTAAAATTATATGTTTCTATAAATTTTACGAAAATGTTTAAATGAGCCTAATTGTAAACACTGACTTTCTTTAAAAATAAACTTCACCTAAAACAGTTAATTTTTCAAACACTACAATTTTAAAACTAGTAATAATTCATTTTAGATACTTGTCTTATGCTGTGGTTATACATTTCATTCTTCATTCATATAAACGAGGAATCCACTACCTAGAGTTTCTGGGGCAGTATCTAAGCCTTTGAACATTTCTTTTAGGAACTTCAAAATGGTTCAAATGGCTCTGAGCACTATGGGACTTAACTGCTGAGGTCATCAATCCCCTAGAACTTAGAACTACTTAAACCTAACTAACCTAAGGACATCACACACATCCATGCCCGAGGCAGGATTCGAACCTGCGACCGTAGCGGTCGCGCGGTTCCAGACTGTAGCGCCTAGAGCCGCTCGGCCACTCCGGCCGGCTTTAGGAACTATTTCCCTAAAATTGAGAGCAAAATCCAATGGAACAGATATCCCTTTGAAGAAGGTTACTTAAAAGAATTTAAAATGTCATCAAGTAATAATGACTCGTTAAATGAACTATCAATGACCAGACTTTGAAATGGTTTTTTAAAACACCACCTTTGATCACGTTCTGGATGAGTGTTCGGCAAGTGTATCCAACAATTGCCATATTTGCACCGAAACTGTTGATGGGTTTTCGAAAGCCTATACATGTCAACTAGCCTTTCCAAGGTATTTTTTTTAAAAAAAAAAAAAACAAATACAGGAGTAGACTCAATGTAGATTGTGATTTGATTCTAAGATTAATCCAGATACTAATATAGGGGTCTATTTCTATGAGTTTACATTTTTACATGTATAAAATAAGTGCCCTGCATAGCCAACAAGGTTGAGAACTGCTGAAGTACACAGTTACTGAGGCTTGAAACTGACAGTACAAACACGCTGCTGCTGTAGAGACGTGATTGGATTGGATTGTTTGGGGGTAGAGACCAAACAGCGAGGTCATCGGTCTCATCGGATTAGGGAAGGAAGTCGGCCGTGCCCTTTCAAAGGAACCATCCCGGCATTTGCCTGGAGCAATTTAGGGAAATCACGGAAAACCTAAATCAGGATGGCCGGACGCGGGATTGAACCGTCGTCCTCCCGAATGCGAGTCCAGTGTGCTAACCACTGCGCCACCTCGCTCGGTTTGTAGAGACGTGAGCTACCACGCGAGTACCGAGTTCTAAAATTGTTACTGGCTGTACACATGAAAACAAACGCCTGTCGCGAATATAGACGGCGGAAATATGTACTACACAATCATTAAAATGCGAAATCGTGGCTATTAGCAAGAAATTTAAGTATTTGGACTAAAACCCCCACAGTAAATAAAAATATAAGTGGCTTCTAGCTATCAGAAGCTCGTTACAGCTCACTAAACGCTGTGATGTGAAGTGTTGCCGCCGAAATGGGAGCTACTGGCCAGCTAATGAATTCGAAAACTGAACGAAGTTATGAGTAATGCAATAGTGAACATAGTGCTCTCGACATAGTGTCAGCTTATATCATTGATCCAGAGGTATATATTTCTTGATGTAAAACACGTTAGCTGAAGTGAGGGAAAATCGGACAAAAATACCATTAATTGTAATGTTTTCAGTTCCACAGATGCAAGCCAACTTGTAAATATGTTTCATTACAGACCTCTGATTGTGTTTTATTTCAATAGAACGAAATGCTTTTGGCGAACATATACGCATTTCCTTGTAGCTGTAAAGACGGATTGAAAACATGTTCAGTAATTGTAACGCAGCTACGAATAATATGGCCACACTAATGAAGAATTTATTTTCTGAAGTTTTATTTCAAATTTTGTAGCGTAGATTTTATTAAATTTTTGGCCATACCAGGAACATCGTCTAGAAATGTTTCATCCACCCATTCGTACGTCCTATTTTTTTACTTTCTTGTTCGTGTAATGTTCAAGTGTCAAATTCCACAAACAAGCTATACCGCAGCAGGATTGTATAGTTGTTTCGATGGGGTCAGTGCTCCACTCCTTCGTTGTACTTGTAGCGACTAAAACTGGCTGTCACCTGAAAATTACAGGAAAACAGACAGACATGGCCCGTCACAGGAGTC
Source organism: Schistocerca nitens (assembly GCF_023898315.1). Taxonomy (NCBI): domain Eukaryota; kingdom Metazoa; phylum Arthropoda; class Insecta; order Orthoptera; family Acrididae; genus Schistocerca; species Schistocerca nitens. The sequence goes on along the minus strand of NC_064616.1, from coordinate 523,809,101 downwards.
CGCACGAGTGTGCCCAGCTGGAGTGGCGGGAAAGTCAGTTCCGAGAACTGCGTGAACTGCCTGCAGGTCGTGCCTCCCCTAACCACAGTCAGGGCCTGCGAGATTTGCGGAATCCATTGGATCGTTACTAAAATGCGCACGAGTAACCTTTCATCAGGGTGTGACATGTTGGCATTGATGTGAACGCCAAAAACAGAAGCGAAATTCATCGCTGAACACCACAGAATGCCACTTCGTTTGGCAGTTGCCTTTGATTTAGGAGCACTCTGGTGGTATTGTGTCAGCGGTAACCGAAACGTTGATACTGGAAATGTTAATCCAGCTTCCAGTGATTTGTTGCCGACGGTTTGTTGTGACTATATACCAGCAACATCTTCACAGAGCTCAGCTGGGAAAAAAGGAGTACCTGATCATTTTGCCACAATTTTGTGCTGTGCCCATCTCGTCATCATTTGTTCCGAAGGCATTTCACCACAGCCAGCCGTCTTTGCTGTCTCTCCGATCTGTATGATTCTATCATATCTCTTTCGCCAGTGATTCAGCCTTTCTGAAAGTCCCAAAGACGGCAATAAGTAGCACGTGCACGTCCTCGAGGCACGCGGTGTGACGATGACCGCTCGAGGAGTTGAGCACACCGAATAGCCACCATTTACTAATTTCTGTACGAACAGCATTATTCTGTAATGTTAATAGTAAACCTAAGCTCGCATAGCAATGGAAATGTGAGCAAAATATCCCGAATACATAGAAACGCAGAATTATCAGTTGGGTAGCGTTGGGTCCTTTTCCATCAGCCTCACTTTTTGCACTATTGACAAATTATTCTCCAATACGTCGGTTGTAGATAATTTTCTCCATATTCGTAAAAAAACATTTCGAATGTCGCGTCATAAAAAGCGATTTTAAAACAATAAACGTGTAATTTATGCTACTTCCAGTAGTACCCATTTGGTTTAATTAATTTTCTAGCTCTCGTAATTGGCCTCAACCCTAACTAATCTGCATTAAACCACTGATAAATATTTCAAAAAAATGGTTCAAATAGCTCTGAGCACTATGGGACTTAACTGCTGCGGTCATCAGTCCCCTAAAACTTAGAACTACTTAAACCTAACTAACCTAAGGACGTCACACACATCCATGCCCGAGGCAGGATTCGAACCTGCGACCGTAGCGGTCGCGCGGTTCCAGACTGTAGAGCCTAGAACCGCTCGGCCACTCCGGCCGGCTAAATATTTCATCTCATTCACAAATATCTTCGAAGCTTATGACAAAAATGTGGTTTTGCGCGATTTATATAATCTATAGACGTTGCTGTTTATATTTCAGCACGTTATTCATGAGATAAGAAGTAATACTGTCATATTCTACATGTACACCTACATGGATACTCCGCAAATCACGCTTAAGTACCTGGCAGAGTCAAGGTACCACATAAGATAGCTAATCTCATGTGCCACAGAGGGCTAACGGACACATCTCAGAACTTAGCTATGTGGTGGTGTTACAGCGCAGGGAGCAAACTTGTTCATTGTTTCAGATACATACACTGTCTGACAAAAAACGTAAAGCACGCAGATAGGGAGGACGAAATGACATTAAACTTCATGTCATAATGGAGTATGTGATTTTATTTCAATGTTTACGAAGTCGATTCAAATTTACAAAGGAGTTGGCAGTGTGGGCCCATTAATCATTGTGACGTTCACTCCCTCTCGCCAGGATTCTTCCACTTATTCGGTTGGGAGGAGTGTCATAAATCCGCTGCATTATCTCCTGAGGCAAGATGGCTCACAACTGTTGTAACTGGTCCTTGATGTCCTGTATACTGACATTGGAAAGGAGTTGACGTCAGAACTGGTTCAGATTAGGGGACAAACCTGGGGATCCTGCTGGCCAAGGCCGCACCTCAACATCACGGGGACAATTCGTAGAGACACTTGACATCTGTGGAAGAACATCGTCCTGTTGGAAAATGACACCTCGATACTGTCGCATAAGAAGTAAGGCATGTGTGGCCCAGCCGGTTGGCCGTGCGGTCTAACGCACGGTTTTCCGGGCGGGAAGAAGCGCCTGGTCCTCGGCACAAATCCCTCCGGCGGATTTGTGTCGAGGTCCGGTGAACCGGCCACTCTGTGTGTTTTAGGCGATTTTCCATCTGCCTCGGCGAATGCTGGCTGGTTTCCCTTATTCCACCTCAGTTACACTATGTCGTCGATTGCTGCGCAAACAAGTTCTCCACGTACGCGTGCACCACCATTACTCTACCACGCAAACATAGAGATTACACTCGTCTGGTGTAAGACGTTCCCTGGGGGGTCCACCGGGGGCGAACCGCACAATAACCCTGGGTGGCGGAGGGGTGAAGTGGACTGTGGTAGTCGTCGTGGGGTTGTGGATCATTGCGGCTGCAGCGGGGACGGAGCCTCTCCGTCGTTTCTAGGTCCCCGGTTAACATACAATACAATATAATACGAAGGCATGTGTACACCAGATGTTCGTGACGTACCGTTGTGCCGTCAGAGTTCCCACAGTCACTATCAGGCGTAATCTGAAGTCATACTCGATGGCTACCCACACCATGACACCAGGAGTAGCACTGCTGTGCCTCTCGGAAGCGCTGGAAGAATAAGACCCCTCCCCAGGTCGGGACAATACTAACCGACTATGGTCATCCAGGGCAGTGCAAAACCTCGGTTCACCGCTGAACACAATGCAACGCCATTCATCTGCAGTCCATGCTTCCCGGGCACGGTACCACTCTAAACGCAGCCGTTTTTGGTGTGGTATTAACGGCAGCCTATGCATGGAGCCGTAATTTCCTAGTCTGCTAGTCTCCGACAGTGGTGTGGGATGACACAGAATGTTTCAGGAAGTCCATTACTTGTTCTCGGATAGCAGCTGCGTATGTGAAGGCGTTACGGTGCGCTCTGGGCACATTATGGTGACCCTCTTTTCTGGTGGTCAGACGCGGTCGACCAGAATCTTGATAACGAATACGCCTGCCGTCACGTTCCCATGGAGGCCAACATCACGGCCAATGCCACATATGATTGCCTCACAAATTTGGAAATCTCTATTTCGTCCAGACGACCAAATGGAGACTCACGGTGAGTTCAGTTTTGAAGTCTGTCAGGTGTTGACAATGCCGTCTGAATCGAATAAGCGGCATCTCCGAGTGTTTCACAGTGACCACTAAACATCAGACGCTGTTCACGCCCCATACATATGCTACAAGCCCAGGTAACACCGCTAAACACGAACAGCATTAATGCAGTCTTATGGCCATTCTACATGTCACAGAAAATTGCAGCTTCAATCAGTTATGTAGTCACCGATGGTGTCTGTGTGAGTAAACTTGACATTCGACGTTGTCTTTTGTGTGTTTAACTTTTCTTGTCAGCCAATGTATTTATTTCAGTCCAGTTGTGACTGATTCATAAACATGGCTGGAGAGATAAGATCATTCTCGACTCGATAACAGTTTCCTAACTTCCGGTTTTGCCAGTCATGTAGTGTGTGACTTATAGGATACCATGTTCAAAGTATTATGAAACCATGAGGCTCCGTTCATAATCTGGACATTTAACTTTAGGATTAGGTCACATAGGAGTGGAAACGGATAAATGTTTATACTGGATCGAAATTACGAAAATAAATATTATTATTAACAATGTTTCCGTAATGGAAAATAACAATCAATTTACAGGACTACAGATCAGAGCTATCCAGATTTAGAACTTAACAGCAAAAATTTAACCTTATTTATTTGGTCATAAGGGAATCAGGATTCATCCTGACAAAAAATTACGTGAAGGACGTTATTAGGTCGTTACTATCTACGAGGGCGCGCTGAAAAGTAATGCCTCGAATTTTATATGTGAAAACTCTTTCAAAGATTCTTAAATAACGCAAACGTTATTAACATTCTGCATCTTTATTCTTCATGCCTACATATTTGCACCCCTCTGTCGGTAGACGGCTGTGAATTGTAGCGTGTAACATGGCGGTGTGTACCGTAACTACGTCGGTGCGAGAGAAACAGCGTACTGCAATCGAGTTTAGAATTCGAAGAGTTTGTCCGCACATGGAGCAGCCTCACCTTTAGCATGATAATGCCAAACCACACACGAGCTCTGCGACATATGGAACAATCTGACGCATTAGGCTGATTGTCATTGGTCGTCCTCCATACAGTCCCGTCTTGGCCCCATTCGATTTTCATGTGTTTCCAGTACTTAGGGAACACCTTCGAGAACTTCACATTGATAGCGATGAAGCGGTGAACGAGTTGAGGTTGTGTGGCTCAACCAAGAAAATTAAGCATTCTACAGTGACGGTATCGACAATCTGGTCACTCGTTGGGTGAAATGCGTTTGGAGCCAGGATGTCGATGTAGAGAAATAAATTTGTATATCTGAATAAATATGTAGAATGTTAGAATCGTTTGTTTTGTTTACAAAATCTGTAAGAGTTTTCACATGAAAAATTCTGTGGCATTACGTTTCAGCACGCCCTTGTAATGTATGTTGTAAGTATCCTTTTCATGTTTTCTACAGCTCTCACTGGGTGGTGTGCTGATGCCTGTTTCTCGTGTTCTGAGTTGGGTTCACTCAAGTTCTCAAAACTGTATTTTAATGTTATCTGTCTCGCAATTTTTCCCTTTCGTCTCCCTTGAATCTGATGGTCTACGCCATTTTCTTCTGTCCCATCTGTCTTCCAAAGACTGAAATAAGAATTCTCAATTGTATTTTGCCAGCTTCTTTCTTGTCAGAACTTTATTCATAATGGTCCTCCACAGCTTTTCGACATCATAACATAACAATTACTCAGTAGTGTTACTGTTTTTAAACCTCTCCTCTTAACACTGAGGTCAATTACAATTTCTTTATCTACTACTTCGCTGTTTTTTTCTATCGATTTGGTTAGTATTCAAGAGTCTCTCCCACTGTAAGCTGAAGCTGGCTTTACATTTATTTTACAGTGGTAGATGCTGTGATCTCGAAAATTCATAGACTATGTCTCTGACTACTTCCTCAGTCCGTGCAGTCGATTTAGCCTATTGCCGGATTCTGCTGTTAGAAATTTGTATTCCGAACTTCTGTCGCTCACCAAATTCACGAATTCTTCGGTTCCTACATTAATGACTAGGTATTCCACTCCCCTCATCTGCTGAAGTCGAAAGAACACAATCAGAGGCAGCCACCAGGAATAACTGGCGAAAATTTTCATTTTTGTAAATTTCTTTTTGGTTTTCCCTATTTTGATTTTCCTACAATGCTTAAATATCGGTTGTTCTCATACCTTCCACTGTGTACCTATGTCAAGACCAGACTACAGCAGTTGAATATTTACTCTTTTTCACTAGACTAATTACATTGCATTCCATTACATTAGTCATATTACGGGGAACTCGTCTAAAATTATTTGTGGACTGCGTAAAGAATTCAAAGATGTTAATTTTATTTAAGTACAGTACAAATGGCTCTGAGCACTATGGGACTTAACGTCTAAGGTCATCAGTCCCCTAGAACTTAGAAGTACTTAAACCTAACTAACCTAAGGACATCACACACGTCCATGCCCGAGGCAGGATTTGAACCTGCGACCGTAGCGGTCGCGCGGTTCCAGACTGTAGCGCCTAGAACCGCTAGGACACCCCGGCCGGCAAGTACAGCACAGTACAATAACTTAGCATTATGCAATATTATTGTTTTAAAGTGGGAATTTTAATTATAAGAGAACTTACGTTATTAATTTTTAAATTTTCTGCGAAAAAATATTCAATGGAGCACGAGGAGTCACCCAGCAGAAATAATTTTAATTCAGAGTTAAATTCTACCACGCAACCAGCACGGCATTTAATATTCTCCAGCAAGTTGTTATATACCTATATATCCACTATATGACGCCTTTCTGTACTAATATTAACTCCTTGAAGTCTTTGGAGAGGTTCTTACTTTGGGAATGTTACGTACGTATGTATGTATTACAGATTTTTCAGAAAGAGAAACATTTGTAAGGAGAAAGGACTTTAACTAATACAGACATCGTGAAACAGTTGCCAAATTAGAAAGTTCTATGAAGAGATATATCCATTCTTTCATCGTAATAGCAGTGCCTGTGTTTTCTAAATTGTTTTGTACTTGAATGAATCATCTGGACGCAATAGGGATACTTCTTGCAGTAACGCTGTGTCCATTGCCGTCAGCTCCACAATCATCTGATGATGACTCAAAAGAGAAATACAAGAGCTGTTACCACAGTGAATAGTGTACACTTTGTGATCAAAAGTATCCGGACACCCCCAAAAACATACCTTTTTCATTTTAGGTGCATTGTGTTGCCACCCACTGCCAGGTACTCCATATCAGCGACCTCAGTAGTCATTAGACATCATGTGAGAGCCGAATGGCGCACTCCACGGAACTCTGACTTCGAACGTCGTCAGGTGATTGGGTGTCACTTGTGTCATATGTGTGTACGCGAGATTTCCACACTCCTAAACATCCCTAGGGCCACTGTTTCCGATGTGATAGTGAAATGGAAAAGTGAAGAGACACGTGCAGCCTAAAAGCGTACAGGCCGACCTCGTCTGTTGACTGACGGATACGGCCGACTATTGAAGAGAGTCGAAATTTGTAACAGGCAGACATCTATCCAGACCATCACACAGGAATTCCAAACTGCATCAAGATCCACTGCAAGTTCTATGACAGTTGGGCTGGAAGTGAGAAAACTTGGATTTCGTGGTCGAGCGGTTGCTCATAATCCACACATCACGCCGGTAAATGCCAAACGACGCCTCGCTTGGTGTAATGAGCGTAAACGTTGGACGACTGAACAATGGAAAAACGTTGTGTGCAGTGAAGGATCACGGCACACAATGTGGCGATCCGATGGCAGGGTGTGGGTATGGCGAATGGCCGGTGAACGTCATCCGCCAGCGTGCGTAGTGCCAACAGTAAAATGCGGAGGCGGTGGTGTTATGGTGTGTTCGTGTTTTTCATGGAGGGGGCTTGCACCCCTTGTTGTTTTGCGTGGTAGTATCACAGACATGCTTACATTGATGTTTTAAACACATTCTTGCTTCCAACTGTTGAAGAGCAATTCGGGGATTGCGATAGCATCTTTCAACACGTTCGTGCACCTGTTCATAATGCACGGCCTATGGCGGAGTGGTTAAACGACAGTAGCATCCCTGTAATGCGCTGGCCTGGTCAGAGACCAGACGTGAATCCTATAGAACACCTCTGGGATGTTTTTGAACGCCGACTTGGTGCCAGGCCTCACCGACTGACATCGATACCTCTGCTCAGTGCAGCACTCCGTGTAGAATGGACTGCCATTCCCCAAGAAACCTTCCAGCACATGATTGAACGTATGTATGCGAGAGTGGAAGCTGTCATCAGTGCTAAGGGCGGGCCAACACAATATTGAATTCCAGCATTGCCGATGGATGGCGCCACGAACTTAAAAGTCATTTTCAACCAGGTGTCAGGATACTTTTGATCACATAGTGTATGTTACTTTCCTTTCCTGTTAACAAAATTTCCTTTACATTATCAGCATACTCGACCGTTGGATCGTTTTAATTGCTTGGTTATTGATCTATGGACGGACTTTTAAAGTTCGGATTACAGCGGACGGCGTATACAACAATACCGATCGGCAGTCCACTGATAGAATCATCATGGTTGATTGTGAAATGTTATGGTTGATGATTCTATTCAGTTTACGTGCATAGCACTTCGTAGTCACAATGATTTTGTCTCTTTCTCGGTTCCAGTATTTAACATTGTGAACTCTCGTCGTTATTTGGATTGTCTGCTTCTCTAGCTGAGTTTTATCTACCAGCGTTTCTCAACAACTATACAAGGGCTATTTTTTCCAACCTCCGATCAGTCGCGATATAGAAACCAAAGTGAAAATCAGAAATGTTTTATTTGCAACATTTAGCTACACCTTGTGTATGAGACAACAAGTGTCTGTCGCAGTTGTTAGATCGAGAATCGTTCAACGTGACAAATCTGTAACCCTTCCGCAAATTGCTGCAGATTTCAATGGTGGGCCATCAACAAGTGTAAGCATGCGAACCATTCAGCGAAACATCATCGAAATGGGATTTCGGAGTATTGCCTGTGCCCGTCAACACCAACATTACACTGTTGATGATAGGAAACATGTTGCCTCGTCGGACGAGTCTCGTTTCAAATTGTATCTAGCGGTTGGACGTGTACGAGTGCGGAGACAACCTCATGAATCCATAGATCCTGCATGTCAGCAGGTAACCTTTCAAGTTTGGTGGAGGCTGTGTAATGGTGTGCGGCGTGTGCAGTTGGAGTGGTATGGAACCCCTGATACGTCTAGATACGACTCTGACAGATGACACGTGCGTAAGCATCCTGTCTGATCACTTACATCCAATTATGTCCTACGCTCTGGAGTAGGATGGTTCAGACGTAATCTCGAAAACTGTCGATCTCCAGTCATCATTACCGACAGTTACAGCGCGCAGCAAAAATCGTGGACCACTTGTTCTGCTCCTTGTACTGTCCCGCATCTTGCACCGAAGAAGACCTATTTCAGGCAAATCAAAAATTAGTTTCATGGCTGCCCGCTTTTAGTCATCCATGGTGTATTCTACCACTCAATTACATCCAGAAGTGTTTACTTTAAGTGACTGCTTTTCTGTATTTTCTGATTTCTTTTGTCTGCTTCTTTTCATTGCTGTGTCTGACGTGAATAAAAACTTTTCTTCCGGTCCGAGTCGGTCAAGACCAAGAGCTATTTTCTTGCATTCAGTGAGAGGACAAAGTCTCCAACCCCAGAGGTCATCAAAGTAGTCACTTCCTGCAGTCCATCCTTTGTTTTCGCAATCATGAGAACGTCATCTGCAGATACGGCGGCTTTAACTCGTCGGTTCAAGATGCTGGCACCTACATTGTCAACCAACCTAACCAGCGCAAAGTAAAGGAACATGTTGGAAAGAGCATGTCATTGCCTTACGCTATGGGCTAGTCTGATGCGACTCAACTACTTAACTACTTCCCAGATGCAGATATTACTGTAATGCTCCTCTCATAGTATCCCTGCGTGTATCCAATGAATTCATCCAGCACACCATTCGTAGTGAATACAGCCCCCAACGCACCCATTTTATCCATATCAAAGGACTTGATCACATACGCGGCCACTACAAAAAGACAGTTCCTGGCCTCATATACTCTGTTCACACCAGATTTATGAGCAGGGAGTTCTACAGCTTCCCATTACAACAAATAAACGCCCGCTGACGTTCACCCTGATACTACCTCATACGAGAACAAGCGGAAGGTGCTGATGAGGCCAGTGTACGCAGAAAAACGTTTTGAACACAGAGACGACTGGAAGGAAGAGCACTGGAAACAAGGGAGCGGTTAACTGCATTATGACCTCATATGTTTTTGGATGGGAGCTGCACAAAGTGTCACCGACATCTCAAAGCAGCTTGAGAGTATGACGGAAGAAGGTGCTTTACCCCCACCCCCCCCTAATGCAAATGTTCAAGCCGATAAATGTGGTGAAGAGAGCAGCGGTGACCATTGCCACCCACATGGCCTCATATGGAGAGACCCTGGCCAAAGCTGGATGCAGAAGGTCTGGACTGTATGTGGGAGATGCTGTTCAGTAGCATCGTGGGGTTGTTGTTTACCTCCACCGAACGCTTCATAAAAGCAGCATCAGATCCTCGTTGTTGAACTAAGACCCACTACAGACTAGTTGTGCCTTTAAGGAACACTTCCTCCTGGAACCACCATGACTGATTTTTCGCCATATTTATCGCAGAGTTGGTTACATCACAGGACAGTCTAGGCACACATACTTTTGTGCTGGATATCAATCTGAGCAGTCTACGTGGCCATATGGCTGTACAACTGATTCTGGAACTTCAGCAAAAGTCCATCCAATATCATCCCTTAGTACTGTTGGGTTAAATGAAGCAAAAGGAGTGAGATCTTATGCACTGAGTGAGTTTTGAGAATTAAAAATTCTTTTCCGCTGATCCATATACCACTATCAAAAATATCTCACAATCATTCTTATGATCAGCAGGTTACTAGCAGTAATGTCAAATGAAAAGAGTCTTTTCAAGCCTTTACAAATCCCCTGTAGTTTGAGAGGGATAAAACGTTAATAAATAGATAGAGAGCTTAAGGTCTATGTGATGCCATTACACCTATTTATATTTCTGTAATTAGTGAGCTTCAGAACTGTTTGTTGTATGCAATTTCCAAAGAATGGATTTAGTACCGTTTCGCAAGATGCCTTGTTGCGTTCACCAGTCATAAAATTGTGATTATTCCTATGGACTGTTGGAAGGTTGAAGTCTACTCCAGTGATGTCTGTGTATTCGGTGATCATGTGCATTAGTGATCTGACGTTGATTCTAAAAATTTCACTTAGTTTCGATGTGAGTCTTATAGACGATAGAAGTGTCAGTTTATACGTTCAGGCCCACGTTAACTTCGCATGCAGTTTGTTTACTTTCCAATGTATTTTGCAAACACACTTCCACCATTCTTCAATATCCTATCATTTCGATATGCATTTAAATTTACTCCAAAAGTCTCACTGCTCTCAACTTTGGGATCAAGCCAGAGAAAGCATGATATGAGCTCGACAGCGTTTTGGGAGTGCTTCAAACTCTCGGACAGCCTATGGCCAGAAAGTCACATCGAAAACGAAGATTTTGTATTATTTTCTTAACGTGTATTTTCGCCATATAGACTACGTGAGAATTTAAGGTTTTTCAAAATACAGAATAAGTGGTTATTAAATCGAATAATTAATCACCATTTGAGAATACATAGTAAATAAATTTTGTTAATAAATGCTTATTATATATGCACAATCCTCTAAACGGGAAATCTGAGGAAATATGTGCTCAGTACGATTATGTAATAAATGAGAAACATTTGTCTTTTAAAGAAAATATCAGAATGCAGGATGCAGGATGCAGTCAGACATAGCAACTACATCTCCCACATGCTTACGTCACTGTTAAAAAACGACGCCGCTGTAAGGTCGGCCAAAGTGAGATGGAGCAGAATACGAGACAAGAGATTAGTTTTTAGGAAATCGTAGACAGCCTGTTACTTTTTTTATCAAACAAATGATTTAGCTATCCCATCACTAGAGAGGTAATAGGTCCAGTGGTATGTTGGACCTAACTAACTTCGGCGTCGACGAAACTTAAAATTCTAACTTGTTTTCCTCACTTTCATACCTTAGATACCATGTGTCAACTAGTTCTCGAGCAGTATGGTTAAAACGTGCCGCTATCTTCTCAATCCTCAAGGAATGAGAGATGAAATTTGTTTAAAACTAGTGGCCGGTACGCTCTCTAAAGCTGCTATCTAATATGAGGCAGTCATTCCCTATAGTGATATCGATTTTGGCAAGATGTTGATATTTAAGAAATTAACAGGGAACGAAGTTTAGAAGTCCCTCTTTAAACTTTTGGCATGTAATGCAGCAGGCGAATGAAACTGTCGGTGGGCATCAATGAGGTGAGGATGGCCGATATTACGCCTGGCCAGCATTCCATCTTGCAGGAAGTTATTAATCTTCGAGTACGTCCTCCGAGAGTCAGCATAGTTGACCTGGAATCCACCTCGGTGGAATTAGGAACGATTAAAAAGCTCCTAACCTCCTCCTCTAAACTCACACCCTCGCCTACCTGAGAGCGACAATTTCAGTCGTAGACTGGTGCTCGACACACTTTTAATCTGCTGTGTGTCAGTTATTATTAACAAATTCGGTGAACAATCCATTTCTGTCAACGGAAGCAGTTTCGCGTTAGCCGTCGGAGAAACACTAGCACAGAATTAAATGTGGCGGTGAGAAGACAATAGCGACAAAAGGGAGCTGTAAACTGATGGAATTGCTATTGATGCGATGTTTGCGCACAGTTGGTGACACCGGCGTCCGTAGCCCGCCGCCCACGAGCCGTAATAACTGACCGAATGGACGAATTAATCTGGCAGCCGCAGTGCTTCCCTCCGCCGTCAGAGTGTATGCGGGTAGAATGAAGTTCATCTCCAGCACCAAAGAAACTTTTTCTTCAAGCGGCTGTGCATCAGAACTGAAATAAGGGCTTTCATCGAACAGCAAACGAAAAGTATGTACAAAGACCGCACTCACGGTAAAATTTTTCTCTTCAAAAAGTCACAGTAAGTGAACTGTCAGTGAAGAACAGCTTAAATCGGCTTTTAAAGTCGCGTTTAATAACTACCAAATATTTTAAATTTGCTGCTTTATACACCAACATTAAATTAAGTGTAGACTATTGGAGTTAACTCCTTTTATTAGCTGCATATTTGTAAATGTCATTCTCTTCAAGGTAGATTTTTAATACTCTTATCATTTATATGTTCTATTAAGATTATGTGTATATTAGTAATGGCACATACAAAAAGTCATCAACAGTCTATGCCTGCCGCTTGGTGTCCGCTTCCGTCAGAACTCTCTTACAGCTATGAATCCACCTTTCAGTTTGTAATTTCACATAACATACTTTGTCATTCATAGCCACTTTCTATTTTCTCTTTCACATTTAATGTACTCCCTTGCCCCCACCCCCTCCCCCACTCCAACCCGTCTCATCCTCTTTTAAACTGCGCACACGTTTTAAAGTATCCAGTTCTTTCAAGATATACTGCACAGTGTAGCGATACGCATTTCTGTTTATATTTACTGTTCCCAAAGTTTACAATATATTCTTTTTTGCGTCCCTGAGAATTCTACATCCATCCAATTTTAATTCGTTCATATACAGTAGTATGCTCTACATTCACAGCTACAGGCCTTGTTACGTTACGCCATAGATTATAACAAATCCCCCCCCTTTCCCCCTTCCCCCTGTTTTGTTTGTATTTTAATCTGTTACATTCCCTCATTTTCGTATCTATTCTTTCACGTTAGTGGAATGCTGCTTGATTTGCCTTATTGTACTTTATTAACAGGTTTCACGAAGCGCTTTTGCTGTAGATACTGTTACCTTGTATGTTCTTGTATTTATTTACAGATTCATCTCGTGCAGCTTAATGTACGTAGATGATAACTATGAACATCGTTTACATGAGCCTGCTTGCATCACCAGCCCCCTTTTTCCTATTTTCGTTAGTCTTATTTCGTTTTACTTCCAGATATTAACCACTTTACTTGCTGAATGTTGCGCCTGTTGCTCAGTGCGGCTATGTGCATACTTGTTCCTGCAGTAAACGCCACATACCATAATGAGATTTTCACTCTGCAGCGGAGTGAGCGCTGATATGAAACTTCCTGGCAGATTAAAACTGTATGCCGGAGCACTTGCCCGCGAAAGGCAAAGGTCCCGAGTTCGAGTCGCGGTCCGGCATACAGTTTTAATCTGCCAGGAAGTTTCATATCAGCGCACACTCCGCTGCAGAGTGAAAATCTCATTCTGGAAACATCCCCCAGGCTGTGCCTAAGCCATGTCTCCGCAATATCCTTTCTTTCAGGAGTGCTAGTTTTGCAAGGTTCGCAGGAGAGCTTCTGTAAAGTTTGGAAGGTAGGAGACGAGGTACTGGCAGAAGTAAAGCTGTGAGGACGGGGCGTGAGTCGTGCTTCGGCAGCTCAGTTGGTAGAGCATTTGACCGCGAAAGGCAAAGGTCCCGAGTTCGAGTCTCGGTCCGGCACACAGTTTTAATCTGCCAGGAAGTGTCACCTACCATAGTTTACTTCCTGCAAGTGACATCTCATTCTGTGAATGTCACTGTCCCTACATGTGCCGTACTAAATTTCTGAACGATCCAATGTCACGTGTGTTTTATTTTAAATGTTCTATGACAAAGCCCTATAATATTGGCCTTCCACCTTCAATCATGCATTTTTAACTGTTGATATTTGTAGTTGACACGTACATTCTACCAAGCAAGAGCCTTTTGGCTCCAACATCCGTTGTCAATAAGTGATTCTACAAATAAATATGATTTTCGAAAATTTTATATTGTTTGTTTACTAATTTGGTTCCTTCTCTGTTTGATACTTGTAACTATTTTGTTCAGTAGGTCTAGTTTCCTTCTGAAGTAAACAAATTTATATTCGTCGAAACCGTGGCAAAAGGTTGATAAACCTTTAATTGTAGAACTGGGTGGTTGTTATTTTCCCAGCCTATCACGTTTCCGTGCACCATTGCCGAAGTGCGGCCATGATGCACGTAAAATCTTGATAGGCTTGTGCATTGACACATCATGTGTTGTGAGTAGTTGCCCATGAAGCAGTAAACTCTGCAGAAAATTGGTCGTAGCGTACTGCCGCAATAGTATGATGATGTGTTGTATGTCATCCTCCCCGCCACATCGACATAGGGGTGGGTCTGTGATGTGTAGCCAGTAAAGGTGCAGTCGGAACCGACCGTGGGTTAAAGCGAAGGCGGAACATGGTAACCAGAAACATACTGTGGTAAATACCAAGGAGTAACACGGTGGTACAGGGATGGTTGGTAGCATGGCTGCATAATCTCTTCCCCTTAGTTTGCACGATAGGCACCGATGATTGTTCCATGAGTTCCGTGTCTACCGGCGCATATCTCTCAGGAGTTCCGTGTAAGGAACGTGTTCATACTTCTTTGTCGCATGGTGGACAGCACTCTTAATGAGTGTGCTGACTATTTAATTTCTCCTGATACTATGGTGCCCCTTTATGCACAGCATAGTGTTGTGATTTTCTTTTTACCGTGATGTGGTTCAGCCGTTGGGCATTTGAGGCCTGTTCGGACGATGTTTATTTGTTTAGTTTTGTTGTCGTATTCCTGTAGTCGATTATCGAACACTGATGGTGCGGAACAGTTTCAATTCAATGATAAAATAGTTAAGTATCATAAAAGATGCATGCTGACGGTGAAACTTTTTACTTAAACCAATATTTACTAGTGAAGTGTTTCCTCGACAGCACCTAAATTCACGAAAACATGGTGTCTAGCATAAACTGTGAGCATTTGAAGAGATAACTGGAGCCATTGTACTGTCTTCTGAGTTCGAATGGAGGCTCGTTAGCTTTAAAAAGAAGAGTATTCGTAGGGGTTGACGCCAGAGGACCCATGCAGCATCTTATCCATTTATACTGTTCTGAAGATGTTTGTTTATTTTGCTTCGTTGCCGTATTCCTGTAGTCGATTCTCAAACAGTGATGGTGCCCAACTGGTAATCGTTTGTAGGGCAGAGTCTGTGGCCGAACCACAGCAAAGGCAAAACTAAACTCCGTCCGAACAGACTTCGGAAGGCCCAACTGGTTGCGGAGTTGGAGGACATGTGGTCAGCACACCGCTCTCCCAGCTCTTGTCAGTTTTCGTGACCCGAGCCGCTGATTCTGTCAAGTAGCCCCTCAATTTGCCTCGAAAGGACTGAGTGCTTCCCGCTTGTCAACAGCGCTCGGCAAATCAGACGGTCACCTATTCAAGTACTAGTCAAGTCCAAAAGCGCTTAACTTCGGTGGTGTGACTGGAACCGATGTTACCACTGCGGCAAGGCCGTTGGCTATAACAAAGGCGACCGAAGTCTACGTACGGCCGGATTATTGTACGATATAGAATGATACATACACTTGGGTCGACAAACCACCAACCTGCCGTAATGGAATGTAAAATTTTAAATGACTTTTCACTCTTTTTTAGGATATACTTCACATACGTTGATTAAGTGAGCTTCGGGCCAGCCTAGAGCCCAGGATATTTAACAACTTGTTCGACCGGTATACGAAAAGGCCAATAAAATCGTTAATAATGCTTATCGTCTATGTCTCGTACAAATGTAAGCCGCTGTTTCGGCTGGAAAATAACACTGATACTTCTCCACAGCGAAAACCATCTGAAGTTTCCATTCCACGAGGCTCTCGTTTTGTAGTGTAGAAGCATACGTCGTCTGCATATTGAATAACGTTGAAATGGTCTGACAAGTGTGATTGGAGATCCGCAGTATAAAGATTAAGTAATAGCAGCTATAAACCTTTGCTCGTGTATCGGGAGCTTATGTATCCCTCATCTTGTCATATAATCGATGCTCTATTTCTGAGTGAATGTTATAGATTGCTGATAAACGTACTAGAGATGCCAAGTTTTTTTAAGTCTTGAGCGAACTACGGAAAAATGTCGCAGTCGTACGCCTTGGTCAGATCCGTATGTGCAGGGAGCAGATAACTGTTGTAATTAAATGAAATCTGAGTGTTGATAACTAAAATGGTAACGGCATCAGAGGCCTAGACCTTTCAAAAGCTCTGCTGGCCTTATGGGAGAAAATTCTGAGCTTCTGCCCATATTGCAGGCTGTGTTCTAAAGTTTCGCGGAAGCATGACAGTAATGTTATTGTTGTATGGGATGTGGCCATTGCCCTCGGCATCTCTCTATTGTAAATACACTGTGCAACAGACCTACAGTATCACTTGCTTCGAAACCACTTAATTGTCACACTTGCCGACACATGGGTTTGAAATTTCCCTCAAAGGTGTCTGCAGCCTCCCTCTCTAATGGTACAAAAGCGCAGAGCCATGAGACATAACCCGCGGGCTCGACGACACTTCAAGCAGCAAGGTGTCGACGAAAAAACAGTCCAGAGCTCAGAAGTTCGTGTGACGTGTAAAGTGGGTTCATGATGTCACATTGGCACCTAACTCCACCACAGTTCTGCCCAACGCCAACGTGGACAAGTCGCATGATGGCAGGGCCGCACAGTCCATCTCACCCACATTTCACACCTTCTTTTGACGCCTTTGCGATGGAGGTCAGAACCGCGACGTCCAGTGTTGAAATCACGCGATTTTCGTACGGCAGGCTGACGAAAACATTTTAGACATACCGCCGCTCAGAATCGAGACAAAAAAGCCACTCCTTTCCTTGGTACATTGGTTCCTACATATTTTGTGGTCGAAACCGACAGTTCGCTGTGTGATGAGCAGCAGTACGTCGTTCTTGACAACCTTTCACACTGACGAAATCCTCGTACATTTCAACCATCGTCTATGGACACTGTGGGGTGCAACCCCATTTAACGTGATCGCACCTGTTTGATGTACAATGCAAACACAGTTTTTGCCCTCATGTACAGGTTGGAACCAGTAGGTACGTTCAAAATCATTGGACGAAATTTCAGCATAATCAGAAGCAGCAAAGGATTCCTACGCTTTTTTTAATGATCCTGTTTAACTTACTTCTGTGGTAAGGTCATGGAGGGATGCGACATTGACACATGCGACCGTAAAACAGCAAACGGTCCTTCCAAGACACCCCAGTTTCGCAAAACCCTCACTGTCATCGATCCCTATTTATTTAGACTTTAGAACTGTACACAAGCGGCAAGACGCAGTCAATACCTTCGCTGCGCAGTGCCGATGGTACTGTTACCGACGACTGTGCCGCTAAAGCGGAGTTATTGAACGCAGTTTTCCGAAATTCCTTCACCAGGGAAGACGAATGGAATATTCCAGAATTTGAAGCACGAACAGCTCCTAGCATGAGTTTCTTAGAAGTAAATACCTTAGGGGTTGCGAAGAAACTCAAATCGCTTGATACGGGCAAGTCTTCAGGTCCAGATTGTATACCGATTAGGTTCCTTTCAGATTACGCTGACACAATAGCTCCCTACTTAGCACTCATATACAACCGCTCGCTCACCGATAGATCTGTACCTACAGATTGGAAAATTGCGCAGGTCGCACCAGTGTTTAAGAAGGGTAGTAGGAGTAATCCATCTAACTACAAATCTATTTCATTGACGTCGGTTTGCAGTAGGGTTTTGGAGCATATACTGTATTCAAACATTATGAATCACCTCGAAGGGAACGATCTATTGATACGTAATCAGCATGGTTTCAGAAAACATCGTTCTTGTGCAACGCTGCTAGCTCTTTATTCGCACGAAGTAATGGCTGCTATCGACAGGGGATCTCAAGTTGATTCCGTATTTCTAGATTTCCGGAAAGCTTTTGACACCGTTCCTCACAAGCGACTTCTAATCAAGCTGCGGGCCTATGGGGTATCGCCTCAGTTGTGCGACTGTATTCGTGATTTCCTGTCAGGAAGGTCGCAGTTCGTAGTAATAGACGGCAAATCATCGAGTAAAACTGAAGTAATATCAGGTGTTCCCCAGGGAAGCGTCCTGGGACCTCTGCTGTTTCTGATCTATATAAATGACCTGGGTGACGATCTGAGCAGCTCTCTTAGGTTGTTCGCAGATGATGTTGTAATTTACCGTCTAGTAAGGTCATCCGAAGACCAGTATCAGTTGCAAAGCGATTTAGAAAAGATTGCTGTATGGTGTGGCAGGTGGCAGTAGACGCTAAATAACGAAAAGTGTGAGGTGATCCACATGAGTTCCAAAAGAAATCCGCTGGAATTCGATTACTCGATAAATAGTACAATTCTCAAGGCTGTCAATTCAACTAAGTACCTGGGTGTTAAAATTACGAACAACTTCAGTTGGAAAGACCACACAGATAATATTGTGGGGAAAGTGAGCCAAAGGTTGCGTTTCATTGGCAGGACACTTAGAAGATGCAACAAGTCCACTAAAGAGACAGCTTACACTACACTCGTTCGTCCTCTGTTAGAATATTGCTGCGCAGTGTGGGATCCTTACCAGGTGGGATTGACGGAGGACATCAAAGGGTGCAAAAAAGGGCATCTCGTTTTGTATTATCACGTAATAGGGGAGAGAGTGTGGCAGATATGATACGCGAGTTGGGACGGAAGTCATTAAAGCAAAGACGTTTTTCGTCGCGGCGAGATCTACGAGTATTTACGAAATTTCAGTCACCAACTTTCTCTTCCGAATGCGAAAGTATTTTGTTGAGCCCAACCTACATAGGTAGGAATGATCATCAAAATAAAATAAGAGAAATCAGAGCTCGAACAGAAAGGTTTATGTGTTCGTTTTTCCCGCGCGCTGTTCGGGAGTGGAATGGTAGAGAGATAGTATGATTGTGGTTCGATGAACCCTCTGCCAAGCACTTAAATGTGAATTGCAGAGTAGTCATGTAGATGTAGATGTAGATGAATAGAGAAAACCTGTGAATTAGTTCGAGGCACTTTCAGGTGGGCAACCACTTGACACACCTCCAAGGTCAGTTCTCTGCTTGCAACCACCTTGCAAAATGTGCCTTTGTAAAGGCACATTTCTAAATGCTCAATAAATGTAGGTGGTGCCATCGATGGTTTTGCCAAAGTGGGCATTCTTAGAGGTATGCATCAACGTTTTATTCACGCATGTGTCAATATCACACGCCTCATCGATCACACAACAAGAAGGCATGAAACGGGACCACTTACAAAACATTTGAGCCCTTTGCTGTTGCAGATCACGTTCAAATTTCGTCGAATGGTTTTGAACGGCCCTAGTGGGTGCAACCTGTACATGAAAACAAAACCTGCAGTCCTGTTGCATTCCAAAGGTGTGCAATCACGTTCATTGGGACTGTAGGCCCCCAGTGTTCACTGAGGAGGGTTGAATCGCCCAGGAGGTGACAACAGCACCAAAGGTTGTCAAGAACGTAGTCCTTTTGCTTATCGCACAGCGAACCGTTGTTTTGACAGTGAAATATGTGGGAATCAAGGTCACAAGGTTCCAGACTCTGAGGTCGTTTTATTTTGATTCTACATCTACATCTACATCTACCTCCCTTTTCTGTTCCAGTCGCGTATGGTTCGCGGGAAGAACGACTGTCTGAAAGCCTCCGTGCGCGCTCGAATCTCTCTAATTTTACATTGGTGATCTCCTCTGGAGGTATAAGTAGGGGGAAGCAATATATTCGGTACCTCATCCAGAAACGCACCCTCTCGAAACCTGGGGAGCAAGCTGCACCGCGATGCAGAGCGCCTCTCTTGCAGAGTCTGCCACTTGAGTTTGCTAAACATCTCCGTAACGCTATCACGGTTACCAAATAACCCTGTGACGAAACGCGCCGCTCTTCTTTGGATCTTCTCTATCTCCTCCGTCAACCCGATCTGGTACGGATCCCACACTGATGAGCAATACTCAAGTATAGGTCGAACGAGTGTCTCGTAAGCCACCTCCTTTGTTGATGGACTACATTTTCTAAGGACTCTGCCAATGAATCTCAACCTGATACCCGTCTTAACAACAATTAATTTTATATGATCATTCCACTTCAAATCGTTCCGCACGCATACTCCCAGATATTTTACAGAAGTAACTGCTACCAGTGTTTGTGGTTGTGGTTGTGTTGAGTGGCGATGTATCTGAAATGTTTTCCTCAGCCACCAGTAGGAAATTCCCTTGGTTTCAACGCTGGGCTTCGTAGATCTGGCCTCCATCGCAGTGGCGTAATAAGAAGTCGTGAAATGTGGGTAACATGGGCTGTGACGATCTTACTTACGTGTGAGACGTCCGCGATGACTTTGGGCAGAACTGTGGAGAAATTTGGTGCTAATGTGACATCATTAACCCACTTTACACGCCACATGAACGTCTGATATCTGGACTTTTTTCTGCATGTGTCGACGTCTTGCTGTTTGAAGCGTCGTCGATCTTGAGGGTGACGTCGCAGGGCTCCATGCTTTTGCACCATCACAGAAGAAACCTGTAGGTACCTATGAGTCAAATTTCAAACTTGTGCGTTTAAATGGAAGAAAATTACGACGCTTAGAAGAAAGTACTCCTTAATTCTATTGCGCTGTGTAGGTACAGTGCGTCCAGTTTTCAGCTACGGGGTTTTAAGATGAGTGAATAATATTGCATAGTACATTTTGAGAAGTAGTTTTGCCACGTCGGATAAAGGCGAATCATTGTGCTTACGATATCTTCTCCAGTGTGGGAGCAGTATTTTTATCCTCTACCAATGCCCTTTGCAGATCGTTTTTACACAATGGTTCACTGAGAATGTGATGTGGATCATTTTGCGGTGGGACGCCTTCCATATGGCGCTCTACTGAATCCGGTACGACGGAATGTAAAATTGGAGTCAAAATGTATGGAGCTGCTACGGTCGTAGGTTCGAATCCTGCCTCGGGCATCGATGTGTGTGATGTCCTTAGGTTAGTCAGGTTTAAGTAGTTCCACGTTCTAGGGGACTGATGACCTCAGATGTTAAGTCCCATAGTGCTTAGAGCCATTTGAATCATTTGAATTTGAAAATCATGACACTCAACTACAACACAGAAAAAAGACGATTGAACTGGCGAAACACAATTTTCGGAAGGAAGGAGGAGGCTATATTGACTGAATTTTATTTTATTTTAATGTAAAACTTGAACTGCGAATTTTCGTACTACTCAATGAGAACATATGCTTTGTTTACTTTCAACCATTACAACACTGTCAAAGACAGTGCCGTAACAAGACAGAGATGAAAAGTAGACAAAGATGATAGTGCAAAAAAAAAAAAAAAAAAAAAGAGAACAGAGACGAAATGTCTGTATCTCTAAAATAAAATTTACTGAGTGTGGGTATGATGGTCACCCTATTAACATAGTAGTGTGAGTGTTGACGAGTGAGATGGTTCGCTGGTTCAGACGCTTGACTCTCTTTCGGCAGAAGCAGCGTTACAAAACACGTCACACCCGCTACATTTAGGATTACAATGCTAATCCTAAACTGTTTAAGGTGAAATATATGTTATACTTCATTGTTGTCCATCCGGAGCTTGTGCTCCATCTCTGTTGACCTTGTTGTAAAAGGGAACTTACTTTTAATATTTCTTCTTTTATCCGTCATCTTCTTCTTCAGTGAGCATTAATTTTGCACTCGGTTTCAATTTCAGGAAAGGTTAGCCATCACCGGAATAAATGATTAAGGAGATTGCAGTACTTTAGTTCTGAAAAGTCACATTATGTCACTAGAGAGTTTTGCAATATAACTTTGAGACACACACACACACACACACACAGAGAGAGAGAGAGAGAGAGAGAGAGAGAGAGAGAGAGATACACTATGGAATGTTACGTACACTGGCCTGTCCGTTATAGATACGGAAATTGCAAAGAGATATTCAAATTAAGTACAACTTCTGTTCCTACACACACCATCCAGAACGAGCTAGAGCCACAAAACTTTGGTTATGAGCGTTAAAATCTAATTTATATCCAGAAGTAATTTATCGCAATATAATGTAGCTACTTAATATTCGACATCCGAATCTTTTGTTACCGCTACTTAGTGAGATTTAGAGATTTTTAGCTTCCTGATATCACACTCTACATAAAAAACTGTACCCTATTCATAAAATTATCGCGTTAAAATGCTGCTGTTGCTCAACGCTACCAGCATATGACTTCAACGAAATTAAGTTATGAAAACGATGTGCTAAGGCATGTGACGGCGAAATTTACTTCCATATTTTCTCTCACGCATCTTGAACTACATGTTCATTATAAATAATGTTACATCCGTACGTCGTCAGATTTCTAGTGAAATAGAATTTAAAAGAGTCAAAGAAATTGAAGCTGATGTAAAAGGATATGTAGAACATTTTATTAAATGAAGTAAATCTCCATTACAGCTTAGGTAAATTATTGTTTCCTAGCTAAATTGAGAACCATGGAAACAAAATTTTCAGCTAACATTCTTTCTATAAGGGTTCTTGTACTCTATTTAATACCAGTGAGCAAAGTAAATAAAACTGGTATACTTATTTCTGTGTTAAGAAGTGAATGCCATAAAGAAACAGACCTAGGTTTACCGGTAAAATAAGAACAGCAAACGTCCATAGTACTGTAGTCTAACTGCCACTTCAAAAAACTTACAGGTTAATCTCAGACACTGTAACTGTCCGAATACTATACCCCAAAGTGCCGACGTCACCAAGGGTGCTGTAATTTACAAAAATTACAAAGAGAAGGTATAAAATTATTTCTGATATCGAACGTAGTTCATCGACTTATGGTATAGTCAAATAAGAACCAAAATCACTGGAACCTCTCGAGTGCCATTGCACCCACCATTTTAAGGACTGAGCAAACTTTAAGAAAATTTATCGACAGATGTTTCCGTATAACGGTGGTTTTCTAGACAGTTTAGACTTCAAGTTTCTCTTGTAGGAGTGACGATTGAAGCCATGTGGTCACTTCGACAATGGTAGGATCAAACTGTTTCGGCACAAGGTAAATACCACTTACATCCAACATGTTGGCAGGTTCTCTAACGGTGTTGGTGTTACGGGACAACTTGTGGCTCCTGGAATGATTAAGTTTACGTGTTAGTGTTACGGGACAACTTGTGGCTCCTGGAATGATTAAGTTTATCTATGGAGACAGCTGTCGAAATGACTTGCCTGAGGCCAATATCGGTGAACAATAATTCTACGATACTTTCATTGTGCAGGCGCTTGCTGAAGATAACGGAATTCGATGAGGAAGCGTGATAAGCTGAGAAATTCGTCTAAATTACAGACTTCACCTAAACGCCAGGATCGGTCATTAGCATCTGCAACCCATTACTTTGCTTATAAACTTGATGTATAGAAGGAAAGCCACGCAGAATTGTGAATAAATTAAGTTCTGTCAAAATATCACTAGGGCTGTGGAAGCCGGGATTTTATAGAACTGTGTAGACTAAACACAATGATTTATCTCGCAGTTTTGTGTGGAGCACGTAGCGTGCAAGAAACTTTCTTCTCAGATAGACAGACAATTCCGTAGCCGCAGACACACATAAGAAAGGAGCACGTGTTTGACATGAACAGATGAAGATGCTTTGTCTTGCCAGTAGGCTCTTCGACTGTGTATTCATGAAGGCGATGTAAATGAAGTTAAATAACGATATTGTCAACCAAGGCAAACATTCGCTCGTACGTCTCGCATATGGAACTGTCTTCGGTAAGAATTTTCACGCCTTAGGCTACAATTCCACAACCCTATTTGGGGTCGGCCGACTGTCGGGAGCCAAACAAACTTTTGCGCGACATTAGCGGTTTTCCACTACAGCCGACCAACTATGACGAGATTCTCCAGACCACGTCGACTATTAGAGAAAAATAGTTTGCATCTAGAAGGACGGGTGTGTCATGTGTCCTGCGCAGAGGACGACAGAGAATGTTTCCAGCACTGACAATGTGTTAACTATCTTTGTCTCAAACAACACTCTCCAGCTATTCTCCCCAAATGGCTACTGGCAACGCAGGGGTGTGCGCTACTGTGAGACAAACTTATTACTTCGAACTCCGCCTCCTAACATTTATGTACACGGAAAACTATCTTTTATTAACGTAATACTTATTTTCTCTTATTTCACCCATAATGAACACGGTAAAGGCGTAACAGCTCTCACTGTAACACTAAACACAACGTTACATGTTAAGTACGGACTGTGAAGCGCTCGCTAAGGACAAATGCTGTAGATTTTGGCATTCGGCTGATGCAGCACTTTGTACCCCCTTCCTTGCTAACTGCCCACTAGGCGAGCAGACCACCCAGCTTTTCATTAGCGCATTACTCCTAGTATCGGTTTGCCCCGACCAAACATGTTTGCTCCGGCGTCGGTATCGGACCCGACAACGAGAAGCATTGCGATATTATTATAGCTGCACTTGTATTGGAAAATAGACAACAAAACTTTCATCTACATCTACATCATACTCCGCAAGCCACCTAATGGTGTATGTTCAAATGTGTGTGAAATCTTATGGGACTTAAGGTCATCAGTCCCTAAGCTTACACACTCGCTAAATTATCCCAAGGACAAACACACAACCATGCCCGAGGGAGGACTCGAACCTACGCCGGGTCCAGCAGCATAGTCCATGACTGCAGCGCCTTAGTCCGCTCGGCTAATCCCGCGCGGCCCTTAATGGTGTATGGCGGAGGGTACTTTCCGTACCACTATCTGATCCCTCCAACCTATTTCCACTATCGAATAGTGCGTGGGAAGAACGATTGTCGGTGAGCCTCTGTATTGGCTCTTAATTTCTCGAATTTTCTCCTCGTGGTCAATACGTGAGATGTATATGTATGCGGGCGGGGCTGGGGGGGAAGTAATATGTTGTCTGACTCCTCTTGAAAAGTTCTGTCCCAAAATTTCAATAGTAAATTTCTCCGTGACGCACAAGTCTCTCTTTTAACGTCTGCCAATGGAGTTTGTTTAGCATTTCCGTAACGCTCTCTCGCCAGTTAAACGATCCCGTGACGAAAAGCGCAGCTCTTCGTTGGATCTTCTCTATCTCCTCTATTAGTCCTACCTGATAGGGATCCCAGATAGATGAACAATAATCAAGAATCGGGCGAACAAGCGCCTAATAAGCCACTTCTTTCGTGGATGAGTTACATTTCCTTAAGATTCTTCCGAAAAAACTGAGTCTTGTGTCTGCTTTTCGCGCTATCTCTTTTATATGGTTATTCCAGTTAAAGACGCTCTGGATAGTTACGCCTAGATATTTTACGGCAGACGCTGTCTCCAGCTGTTTGTCATCAATAGTATAGCTGTACAGTAGTGGATTTCTTTTTCTATGTATGCGCAATATGTTACATTTATGTACGTTCAGGGTCAACTGCCAGAGTCTGCACCATTCATCAGTTCTCTGCAGGTCGTTCTGCAAATTCTTACACTCTTCGGGCGTCGCTACTTTGGTATAAACAACTGCATCATCTGCGAATAGCCTTAAAGAGCTTCCGAGGCTTACTACTAGATCATTTATAAATACTATGAACAGCAAGGGTCCTATCACACTTTCCTGTAGT
Source organism: Schistocerca nitens (assembly GCF_023898315.1). Lineage (NCBI taxonomy): Eukaryota > Metazoa > Arthropoda > Insecta > Orthoptera > Acrididae > Schistocerca > Schistocerca nitens. Next base: position 523,783,417 of record NC_064616.1, on the reverse strand, counting down.
ACTCCGGATATTACCTTTACATCTACATCTACATCTACATCTACATGGTTACTCTTCAATTCACACTTAAGTGCCTGGCAGAGGGTTCATCGAACCATTTTCATACTACTTCTCTATCATTCCACTCTCGAATGGCGCGTGGGAAAAAGGAACACATATCTTCCGTTCGAGCTCTGATTTCTCTTATTTTATTATGATGATCATTTCTCCCTACGTAGGAGGGTATCAACAATTTATTTTCGCATTCCGAAGAGAAAGTTGGTGATTGAAATGCCGTAAACAAATCTCGCCGCAAAGAAAACCGCCTTTGTTTCAGTGACTGCCACCCTAGCTCGCGTATTCAGTGACACTCTCACGCGATAACACGAAACGAGCTGCCCTTCTTTGCACTTTTTCTACGTCCTCCGTCAATTCTACCTGGTAAGAATCCCATACCGCGCAGCAATTTTCCAGCAGAGGACGGACAAGTGTAATGTGGGCTGTCTCTTTAGTGGGTTTGTCGCATCTTCTGAGTGTGCTGCCAACAAAGCGCTGGCTTTGTTTCGCCTTCCCTACAATATTATCTATGTGGTATTTCCAATTTAAGTTGCTCGTAATTGTAATTCCTACGTATTTAGTCGAATTGACAGCCCCTAGATTTGTGCGATTTATCGTATACCCAAAATTTATCGTATTTCTTTTAGTACCCATTTGGATGACTTCCCACTTTTCTTTGTTAAACGCCAACTTCCACCTTTAGCACCATACAGAAATTCTCTCTAGATCATTTTGTAATTGGAATTGATCGACTGATGATTTTACTAGACAGTAAATTTAACGCGTCATCTGCAAACAATCTAAAGGGGTTGCTCAGATTATCACCTAGATCATGTATGTAAATCAGGAACAGCAGAGGGCCTATGACACTACCTTGCGGAACGCCAGATATCACTTCTGTTCTACTCGATGATTTACCGTCTATCACTACGACCTGTGACCTCTCTGAGAGGAAATCATGAATCCAGTCACACAACTGAGACGATACTCTATATACACGCAATTTGATTGATAGTCGCTTGTGACGAACGGTATCCAAAGCCTTCTGGAAATCTAGGGATACGGAATCGACCTGAGATCCCTTGTCGACAGCACTCATTACTTCATGGGAATAAAGAGCTAGCTGGGTTGCACAAGAACTATATTTTTTGAATCCGTGTTGGTTATGTATCACTAATTCATTTTCTTAAAGGTGATTCATAATGTTCGAGTACAGTATATGCTCCAATATCCTACTGCAAATTGAGGTCAGTGATATGGGTCTGTAGTTACTCCTATTTCATTTCTTGAATACTGGTGTGACCTGTGCTACTTTCCAGTCTTTAGGAACAGACGTTTCCTCAAGTGAGCGGTTGTATATGATTGCTAAGAAAGACGCTATTGTATCTGCATACTCTGAAAGTAACCTGACTGGTATACCATCTGGACCGGAAGACTAGCCTTTCTTAACTGATCTGAGCTTTTTCGCAACACCTAAGATATCTACTTTTATGTCACTCATGCTAACAGCTGTTCTGGTTTCGAACTCTGGAATATTTACTTCGTCTTCTTTCGTGGAGGACTTGAGGAAAACTGTATTTGGTAACTCCTCTTTAGTGACACCATCATCGATAACATTTCCATCGCTATCGCGCAGTGACGGTATTGGCTGTTTCTTGCCACTGGTGTACTTTACATACGACCAGAACCTCTTTTGGTTTTCTGCCATATTTTGAGGCGATGTTTCATTGTGAAAACTATTAAAAGCATCTCGCATTGACGTCCGCACTAAATTTCGAGCTTCCGTGAAACTTAGCCAGTCTTGGGGATTTTGCGTTCTTCTGAATTTGGCCTGTCTTTTTCGTTGCTTTTGCAACAGTGTTCTGACGTGTTTTGTATACCATGCTGGATCAGTCCCGTCCCTTATTACCTTCCGCGGTATGAATCTATCTACTGCTGTCGATACTGTATCTTTGAATTTGAGCCATATCTGGTCTGCACTTACATAATTAGCTTGGAAGGAATGGAGACTCTCTCTTAGGAATGCATCAAGCGAATTTTCATCTGCTGTTTTAAATAGATATATTTTGCGATTATTTTTAGTGGTTTTCGTTGATATGGTTTTAAGCCTCCCTACAGTGACCTTGTGTTCACTAATCCCTGTATCAGTCATGACGCTTTCTATTATATCAGGATTATTTGTGGCTAAGGGGTCAAGTGTGTTCTCACAACCACTTACAGTTCGTGTGGGCTCATGAACTAATTGTTCAAAGTAATTCTCAGAGAAGGCATTTAGTACAATTTCGGAAGATGTTTTCTGTCTTCCACCGGCTTTGAACATGTATTTTCGCCAACAATTCGAGGGTAGATTGAAGTCTCCAACAATTATAACTGTACGAGAGGGGTACTTATTTGTAATGAGATTCAAGGTTTCTTTGAACTGTTCAGCTATTATATCATCTGCGTCGGGGGGTCGGTAGAAGGAGTCAATTACTATTTTGGCACGGCTGTTGAATATAACCTCTACCCACAGTAATTCGCAGGATCTATCTATTTCAACTTCACTACAAGATAAACTACTACCAACAGACACAAACACACCACCACCTACTTTATTTAATCCATCCTTTCTGAACGTGGTTTGTGGCTCTGTAAAAATTTCGGCAATATTTATCTCCGGCTTTAGCCAGCTTTCTGTTCCTATAACGATTTCAGCTTCAGTGCTTTCTATCAGCGCTTGAAGCTCTGGTACTTTTCCAACACAGCTACGAAAATTTACAACTATAATACCGACTGTTGCTTGGTCCATTCTCATCGTTTCTTTGCTCTGTACCCTTTGAGACTGGAGGCCTTTTAGATCTTTCCCAAGACTGTCTAACCTAAAAAACCGCCCAGTCCACAACACACAGCCCCTGCTACCCGTGTAGCCGCCTCCTGTGTGTAGTGGACACCTGACCTATTTAGCGGAATCCGAAATCCCACCACCCTATGGCGCAAATCGAGGAATCTGCAGCATACACTGTCGCAGAACCATGTGAGCCACTCATTCAGACCCTTCACGATGCTCTGCACCAAAGGTCCGCTATCGGTCCTGTCGACAATGCTGCAGTTGTTGAGCTCTGCCTTGATCGCGCTAGCATGACTGGCAGTCTTCACCAACTCAGATAGCCGCCGGGAACACTGTACCCTTCTTGGCATCCGGAAGGACCCTTTCTACATCTTGGATGACTCCCCCCGGTATACACACGGAGTGCACATTAGCTTTCTTCCCGTGCTTAGCTGCCATATCCCTAAGGGGCTCCATCACCTACCTAACATTGGAGCTCCCAATGACAAGCATCCCCACCCTCTGCGCTTGTTCGGACCTCTCAGGAAGACGGGCCATTGCCGCAACAGGCGGGGCCGCCCTTGCTGGCTCAGAAGTACTTTCAGCAGTGGGCAGTACCTCAAACATGTTACGGACGCGTAAGGGTACAGCCTTGCGGCCAACACCAACTTTCGCCTTCCGCCACGGGATTCACGACCCAGCAACGGTTCGCCAATCACCGTCAGGCAAGTGACGACCGGCAGGGACGTCCGAATCCGAGGGTGCAGTGGTATCAGAGATCCCAGGCGATGCTACAGGTTCCAGAGGCGTCAAAGCGCTTGCCTCGGGTGTCCCAATGTCAGCGCGGCCCAGGGCAACAGCCTGGAGCCTGTCGACCACGGCCAACACAGCTTCCAGCTGTTTACGTAAGGTAGCCAATTCCCCCTGAATCCGTACACAGCAGGAGCAGTCCCTATCCATCCCTAATATTATTTTGCCTCACTTTTATCTCACAAGCCGTTAAAAACAAACAGATTACTGGCGACTACGCGAATTTACACTATACGGGTAGAAAAACGCGATGATACAACTCGCAAATTGTATAATACGCTCGAAATTTCTGAATTAAACTATGCAAGTACCCAAAAGCACGCAAAGGAATTAACAATTAAACTATAATACAAATATGTGAGCTAAGAGAGTGACTTGCTGCTGGCTGCTGCTTATCCAACGGCGGCAGGGAGCTCACTCCTCTGTCGATTTAGTTCTGTTAAGAGCGGCGTGTTGAGTTCTATCTGCAAGGAAGTCTTAAATCCAATCGCACGTATGCTCCGATACTCCATAAGCTCGTATTTTTTTCATTAAACGGCAATGCGGGACGGTATCAAATGCCTTACTGAAATCAAGGAACGCGGCATCAGTCTGAGCGCCGTTGTCCACTGCGCCGTGGATATCATGCAGGAAGAGAGCGAGCTGAGTTTCGCAGGATCTGTTTACGGAATCCATGTTGATTTTTATAGAGTAGCTGTTCATTTTCGAAGAACTTCATAATTCTTTAGCATAAAACATGTGCCATAATTCTACAACAGATGGAAATCAACGATATAGGTCTATAATTGTGTGGATCTGTCCTACGGCCTTTCTTAAAAACGGGAATGACCTGCGCTTTCTTCCAGTCGTTAGGTACCTTTCGTTGCTCAAGCGACCTACGATAAATTACTGCCAGAAAGGCAGCAACTTCGTTCGCATGATCTTTATAAAATCTTACTCGGAACATACTTGTCTAGGGCATATTGAACAACGCCTTTGAATTTTTTCCATTTTTTCTCCACATCTTCGTCCTCGTCATCGAATGTTTGATGCTGACTGCTGAGATATTCTGAAATTTGTATCCTGTCACCCTTGCTGAGCAAACTGAGCAAATATATCTTCCTACCTTTCTTAATATTCTTTGTAGGACCCGTCGTCATAGATGCTGTCACAACGTTAATATCACTGATACCTTCCTCTACGTTAACTGATTCGATAAGTTCAAGTCTGTTTGTTGCCAGGAGGTCTAAGACGTTACCCTCACTAGTTGGTTCTCTATCTGCTCAAGGAAATTTTCGGACAAGACATCCGGAAAAATGCCACACGATTCCCTGTCCCTGGAACCAGTTTTGATAGTATAACACTCCTAATCTATACCCATCAAGTTGAAGTCACTCCTTATTACAACGGCATGATCAGGGAAATTACTAATGATATTCTGCAAGATCTGTCTGGAGCGCCGCGCGGGGTAGCCGTGTGGTCTAGGTTGTCTTGTCACGCTCCGCGCGGCTCCTCCCGTCGGAGCTTCGAGTCCTCCCTCGGGCAAGGGTGTGTGTGTCGTCCTTAGCGTAAGTTAGTTTAAGTAGTGTGTAAGCTTAGGGACCGATGACCTCAGCAGTTTGGTCTCGTAAGATCTTACCACAAATTTAAATTTTTTTCTGTCTGAAGCGTTCTACAACTATAGACCCTGACCCAGGAGGTCTATAAAAGCATCCGATCACCATATTTGGCCGTTCTTTGATACTCAATTTCACCCAGATTTTTTCACATTTCGAATCCGTGATAACCTTCCTAGACTTTATCGATTTTTTAAATGCAATAAACACACCGCCACGCCGGCCGGAGTGGCCAAGCGGTTCTAGGCGCTACAGTCCGGAACCGCGCGACCGCTACGGTCGCGGGTTCGAACCCTGCCTCGGGCATGGATGTGTGTGATGTCCTTAGGTTAGTTAGGTTTAAGTAGTTCTAAGTTCTAGGGGACTTATGACATCAGCAGTTGAGTCCCATAGTGCTCAGAGCCATTTGAACCATTTGAACACCGCCGCCACTGGCGACTAGCCTATCCTTACAATAAACATTCCAGTCTGAACTTAGAATTTCGTTTTCATTGACGTCTGGGCTCCACCAGCTTTCTGTTCCCAATACTATATGTGCATTATAACCTTCAATAAGCAATACTACTTCTGGTACATTTCCTTGGATTCTCCTGCAGTTTACTAAAATCATATTAATCTTTATCTCTGATTGCGAGGACCAAGATTCTCTGAGGTCGCTGTGGCTGATTTAACAAGCAAATCGTGTTTGCTCCCGAGGGAGGGGTCCTCTAACCTAAAAAAGCCCCACACTTACTCCGCTACCCTAGTAGCCGCTTCCTGCGTGTTGTGCACGCCTGACCTATTAAGGGGAACCCTACAATTCTGCATCCGATAGCGGAGGTCGAGAAATTAGCATCCGATAGCGTCGCAGAGTTGTCACAGCCTCTGGTTTAGACCTTCCACTCTGCTCCAAACCAGACGACCGCGATCAACCCTAGGTACGATGCTGCAAATAGACAGCTTAGCCTGCACTCCGCTTGTGTTGCTAGCTGCCTTCACCAAATCAGCCAGCCGGCGAAAGGAGCCGATGATGGCCTCAGAACCCAGTGTGCACCCAGTGTGCTCGATAGCTGCTGGCAGGGCCTCCTCCACATCACGGATGGGACCTCCCGGCAAACATACTGAATGCACACTGGAATTCTTTCTTGCCTTGCCTGATATCTTCTCTCTGAGGGGCTCCATCACCCGCCTAACATTGTAGTTCCCAATGACTAGCATACCCACTCTCTGTACATGTCAGGACTGGGCAGGAAAATCGACTGCTGGCCCAACCGGAGAGGCATCTCGTGCTGGCTCAGTTATCATCCACATTGGGAAGCACCTCGTACCTGTCTTGATCTGCAGCCAGCGTTCTTGAAAATATAGGAAACTATATCGATCACGTACTTAAAGTTTTCGAATCTATTAATTCACACATATTATAGAAATAGAGGTACTATGTAACGGTACGTATGTGACAGCATGTGCTACAAGTGTGCAATATGCTTCGCCGCACTTGGTCTGGGAACCGCTCTTATACCCAACAGAAGGAACGTCTTGCTGAAACTATCATACAGTACAAGCTCAAACTTTGAATATTATACACTTCCTCCAGCTTAGACAAATGGAGCAAATCGGTTCGTTCCTGAGAAAAGTCGGTTTTCATCATTTTTTCGCCGTCAGTCTTCAAGAAGGGTCGCCGAGCAGATGCGCATAACTATAGACCTATATCTCTGACGTCGATCTGTTGTAGAATTTTAGAACATGTTTTTTGCTCGAGTATCATGTCGTTTTTGGAAACCCAGAATCTGTTATGTAGGAATTAACATGGATTCCGGAAACAGCGATCGTGTGGGACCCAACTCGCTTTATTTGTTCATGAGACCCAGAAAACATTAGATACAGGCTCCCAGGTAGATGCTATTTTTCTTGACTTCCGGAAGGCGTTCGATACAGTTCCGCACTGTCGCCTGATAAACAAAGTAAGAGCCTACGGAATATCAGACCAGCTGTGTGGCTGGATTGAAGAGTTTTTAGCAAACAGAACACAGCATGTTGTTATCAATGGAGAGACGTCTACAGACGTTAAAGTAACCTCTGGCGTGCCACAGGGGAGTGTTATGGGACCATTGCTTTTCACAATATATATAAATGACCTAGTAGATAGTGTCGGAAGTTCCATGCGGCTTTCCGCGGATGATGCTGTAGTATACAGAGAAGTTGCAGCATTAGAAAATTGTAGCGAAATGCAGGAAGATCTGCAGCGGATAGGCACTTGGTGCAGGGAGTGGCAACTGTCCCTTAACATAGACAAATGTAATGTATTGCGAATACATAGAAAGAAGGATCCTTTATTGTATGATTATATGATAGCGGAACAAACACTGGTAGCAGTTACTTCTGTAAAATATCTGGGAGTATGCGTGCGGAACGATTTGAAGTGGAATGATCATATAAAATTAATTGTTGGTAAGGCGGGTACCAGGTTGAGATTCATTGGGAGAGTCCTTAGAAAATGTAGTCCAGCAACAAAGGAGGTGGCTTACAAAACACTCGTTCGACCTATACTTGAGTATTGCTCATCAGTGTGAGATCCGTACCAGATCGGGTTGACGGAGGAGATAGAGAAGATCCAAAGAAGAGCGGCGCGTTTCGTCACAAGGTTATTTGGTAACCGTTATAGCGTTACGGAGATGTTTAATAAAATCAAGTGGCAGACTCTGCAAGAGAGGCGCTCTGCATCGCGGTGTAGCTTGCTCGCCAGGTTCCGAGAGGGTGCGTTTCTGGATGAGGTATCGAATATATTGCTTCCCCCTACTTATACCTCTCGAGGAGATCACGAATGTAAAATTAGAGAGATTCGAGCGCGCACGGGTGCTTTCAGACAGTCGTTCTTCCCGCGAACCATACGCGACTGGAACAGGAAAGGGAGGTAATGACAGTGGCACGTAAAGTGCCCTCCGCCACACACCGTTGGGTGGCTTGCGGAGTATAAATGTAGATGTAGAATGTAGATGTAGATATCTAAATAACTGACGGCAGCAAATTGCTCAGATTTTAACAGCATATTCTCTAGGCATTTATTTAGAAGTTCCATATTTCCGATTTGAAAAATCCTTATCCATTATCCAGAAACATTCCCGAAGCACGGTTTTTGTATACCAAACTGAGCAGTGCATTCCACGATACTACACACGGCAAACGGCTGTAATTTTACAATCTATTCCAAATTTCATAGTATCGAAGAATCTTGAAAATTTTCTTGATATCTTTATCCCTGTCCCTGAAATAGAAGTTCAAAGTTACCCTACTTATACAGGGTGGTCGGAAATTCCCGTTACAGACTTCTAGGACCTGTAGAGGGGAGTGAGTAAATCATATTTTGAATAGGAACCCATGTCCGGAAATGTCATCCAACGAGACTACAGAGCGTCAAAGTTATAGGTGCGGGAGTCTGTAAATGTACGTATACACGGGGTGATTCCGTGATGATGTTACAGACTTTCTAGGGTGATGAAGAACGAAAAATGTATTAATTTGAAGTAAGGATCCCTGTACCGGAAAATAACGAGTCGAAAGTTATAAACGAAAACCGTTCTGATACCTCTGACAGTTGAATACCTATATCGGTTCTTGTGTTTCGAAGAGTGTAGGGTTGGTAACTTTCAGTGGTGGTATTGTGGACAAAAACGAGAAAAAGTCCAATAAACGTGGACTCTGAAATGCGTACCTTACCGGCTATGAACACTTGCTCAGTAGAAGAGATGTGTTTCACATTAGCGGAGATGAACGAATGGTCATAGTTCCTCAGGTATGCAATTTAGAGCCCACGTTCATTGGACATTTTTTCTCGTTTTTGTCCACACCACCACCACTGAAATTTACCAGCTCTACACTCTTCGCAACACAAGAACCGGTACACGTATTCAAGAGTAAAGGAAAACGGTTGCCTCTCACCTTTTGCAGCACTACCGTTTGGAGGGAGAAGAGTTTCTTAAAAAAATAGTGAGCGGTAACGAAACATTGGTTCACTTGTTTGGACCAGAATGAAAGTGGCAGCCAGCGGAAGGGCATCACAGAAATTCGTCGAAGAGGAAAAAGTTCAGAAATGAGAGATTGCCAGGAAAAATTAAGGTACGGTATTCTGGGATGCTGAGGGTGTGATTATGGTTGATATTTTTCAGCAGAGATTCGCAGTAAATTCTGTTCAATACGTGAGAACTCTCAAACAGTTTAAACCGCGTTGTCAGCGAGTTTTCCCAGCAAAAAGTATAGCGGATCTTCTTTTGCGTGGCATTGCAAGATCACACACCAACCGTCACACTACTGAAAAGACTGTGAAAATTGGATGGGGAGTCTTGCCTCAGCCCCCATACAGCCCTCACATGGCACCATCAGCCTTTCCCCTGTTCTTGCTGCTAAAAGAAACTCATCATGGGATTCATTTTGAAGATGAGGAGGCCGTGAAAACGCCCGTGCGTCAGTGGCTTCGGAAGACGGACCGTGCGTTTTACCACAGAGAAATACATGTCCTTGTTAAAATGTGCCTCAAAACTATGAACGTTGACGAAGATTATATTGAAAATTCATAAATTAATCTACAGTATTGTGGTTTTCAACCTACGTGATTGCATTTGAAATTCTTGACAAATAAAACAAAAGTAGGAGGCAAGGCATTACTTTTTGACTGACCCTCGTACTTGCACGTAATCTTCCGGCTCTTGGTCATTAGTTCCAAAGTAGCCTCCAAACCTTGTTAGTATCCAACGATACAGCAACATATAAAATACTGTACTAATTCGTCAGCAGTTCCAACATCCCGATACAGATCCCTACGTTGCTAATCTAATGCTCTTAGGAATTAGAATACCAGAAGACCAAAGCTGAAATAACGGAATATATTCTCACGTGCTACTCAGCAGGATATGGAACGCTCAGCTTATAAATGTATGGTACTTATAGACCTGCACAAATATTCAGTTCCAAGTCATAGTCACTAATATGGATTGAGCTGGGAATATCCCAAATGTGAATCAACGGAACTTTATTATTTCGTATTGTGTTACTTACCAGTAGTATTTTAATAGCGTACTATCTCAGCGGATCCTGTGTTACATTTTCATCTTGTTTACTCGTTTCATTATACTGAGGATGCAATTTTTTTTACGTCGGAATCTGTCCTGTGTTAGGGGGTAGACCAGAGTAGAAATGTTTTAGCCTAATTTTTACTGGATTGAAGTGTTCTTTGTATAGTCTATATTTAAGATTAATGCAGACAAAGTTTTCCATAAACGTTAATATGTTAAAATCGCGATTTACGGCGTGGTGATTCGGCTTATCCGAGCGCTCGGGTGCAGCCGATGTAATACTGTAACAGTTACCGACGCAATAGTAGTCCTGCTAGTTTCGAATGGTATTAAAGAAGGCATTGACATCAACTAAAATACTATTCTCAATAAGATTTTTCTTCGCAATATGATTTGTTTATGGTAAACAGTCTGAAAGCACATGCTTGTCTCGCGTTTGCTTAACTTGTCAGTTCCCTTGTTCTTTGTGTGAAGTAAAACGCGAGTGCTTGAAAATGGCAAGCAAACGTATTTATACGGATAGAAAAGGTTCGAATAATAATTCCAACCGCAAAAAAAAGTTTCAATTGGTAAGCGAAAACCAGTTAATCGATATAATTTCTTCAAAGTAAGAGTGTTTCGACATCTCCGGAAAAAAGGCAAACTGTGTGGTGCCGGCATTCCCGATTAAAGGTTCCCTCAATTTCAATATTAAGAAACACAAGTTCAAACTATAAAACTATAAACGCTTGTTTTTTTTTAAACAACATTTTGTTTCAAATTGGCGGGAACTATAACTCATGAAATAGGAATGCAATTACATTATACCTTTTTGTAACATTTGAGTCGGGGTTTTTAGTTTCTATTACGTAGGATTTTTGCGATATGTTTGAATTTCGATATTTGATGCAGTTTTGCATAACGACTTATTTTCCGAAGGACTTGTTTCTATTTCAGAGTGCCACCATTTTGCTGAAAACCATTGTTTTAAATATCCCTAAGTAATATGTTAGTCAGTATGATATGTTTCAGAGCAGTTTCTCAAATTTTGTTCTAGGTTGCAAATTGTGGCGTTCAGAGCTCCCACCAACCGCCCTTTCATTGCACGAAGGCGTTTCGTGGATGTCGTGTAGCGTCCACTAGCTACAAGATTTTTACTTAAGAAACATACATAACACAATAAAGATCTAAGTCAGTTTTGTAATGTGTTTGTTATTTTATTGAAAACAATCGTGAATGTCTGTTACAAGGTCGACAGTCACCCTGGTCTACCAGCCTACGTAACTTCGTACCGGAGTAAGACTTAAACTGATATATACCCTGATTTGTCAAAACAAACTGTAGTATAATGTTTCCAGTGATGAGGTGGCTGTATGGGAACGCTCTGAAATCCAAAAAATTAAAAAAAGAGAAAAGCTATACATTCCAGGCATACGGATACAGAGCGTACGCTATCAGCACTGCTGCGCTATACAAGCAACACGCAAGCGATCTCGGAAGCTACTTCAAAAATGGTGAGAGAAATATCGCCACAACTTTTACAAAGTGGCTGTGAGTAAATGTGGCTGGCGTATCAGTGCTATACTTACTAGAAACCGAAATACCTTATACACCGCAATGAAGCCCCACCACATATCTCATAGCATTTATCGAGAGAGTGGTCTGTTCTTCAATTCTCGTTAACAGACATACACTGGAAGCAGAAATGTGCACTTACTCGAAAAGAAGTACTATGGGCTCCTTGAGAAATGGTTGAAATTCAGGGGTAACCACAGCTCGATGGAGAGTGAGTCTGGCCAACTTAAACCGTGGGTCACACTCATTGCACATTTGCCTCGGCAGAACCGCTGCCGCGTGGGTACTCGTGGGGGCTCGATGGCGGTTCTTGGTTCAAGTGGTTCAAATGGCTCTGAGCACTATGGGACTTAACTTCTGAGGTCATCAGTCCCCTAGAACTTAGAACTACTTAAACCTAACTAACCTAAGGACATCACACACACCCATGCCCGAGGCAGGATTCGAACCTGCGACCGTAGCGGTCGCGCGGTTCCAGACTGTAGCACCTAGAACCGCTCCCACATCGGCCGGCGACGGTTCTTGCTGTTGGCTAATAGCTCCAGGTGGTTCAAAGCTGCCTTGCAGTCCAGGTCGGTCCAAAATCGTTTGGGAATAGTAAATAGATAAATAAAACAGACATACTGTCGTAGCGTTCGACATACTTGTAGGTGTGGAACATCATTATGTTCTGAAATATTCTTAGTGTTGTTGTTTTTGTTGTTGTGTTGTCACAGATCTATGTTCAATATACCGAAGAATAGAAAATACTTAATGTATATTTCGGGCATCTGTACTCGTCTCATGAATATTGTGGAAAACATTATCAATGTTCTTGCATCCGGTGTTCTGAGATGAAATAGTCCTCAACGGTATTCATCGACTGTAGCAAGATCATTTCCATAACAATGTGCACTAAACAAATGCCATTCCAGCAAATTCAGATCGAATCAAGCTCTATGTAATTTTCTGAAGTACTTTTATTGTTACAGATAGTCGGCGGCAGACTCATTATTTAAATAAATAGCGAGTATTAGTCGCGCTTTACATTTAATCAAATCTGTACGAATAAAAAAAAGGGGTGTTTCAACTGAAAATTAAACATACATATAATTGTAACTTAAAATAGTCTATGCGCCAGTTCGTGAAATATTTATCAACTTCCACAAGCCCTCTACGTAGAAAAATCAAGAATTTCATTCTGACGGCCTGTAAATCAATTACAAATAATAGTTATAATCTCATAGTGGGGATATACATAGTTCGCACTGATGTTCCACGCCTCGTCACATTAGAAATATTTACAATGGCCGGTTCCGGCGTTGTTTGTATACAAAAAGTTAGTTTAGCCGTAGCTGAGGGTCTGTCAAGGGCGGCTTAAAATCGATACCCGTATTAAATGTCACAGCCGCCCCGGAGGAAATTGGCCGCAGGGATAAGAAAACAAGGGGACGGCTTAGCAGCAGCACTTGAGCGGTGCGGGGGCGCTCGCCACGGCCGCCTGAGCGCTGCGGCGCCTCTAGCATCCGTTATAAAGCTGCAGCTATAATCTGTAGTTACTGCTCCACGTGAATCTGAGCTACGCTCATGCGCAAAACGCATGTCGATACTAGGGCAGGGCTACCAACCGGCGCGCCCCTTGGACGTGTCCCATTTCCTAGTGACCGCAGGGGTTTTGTGGAGCATCGGATAAATTAACGTACGCTGACTCATCCAGCGGGAAGTACATTAGTTAATTGAGGGTTCGCTTTCCCTGTCGTGCTGCCGCGCTGCCCCATCCTTCTGCCTTCTCTTCTGCCGTGACCGTTAAGTGTTTTCAGGAGTCGACTTCCGCACTTCGTTTAGATGAAATATAAGTATATATTCCGAGCCGAAGCGAGCAAAGAAGTTCTGATAAATACCAGGTTAACCTTCACAGGTAAATTATGACTGACGTAGCAGACGTCAGAGGGGAAGGAAGAAGGAAAAAACTGACTTGAGCTGCCCCAGAAATTCGCTTCATATTTCTTTCTTTATCTGACGTGCAAAAGAAGCATTTCTAATTTTTGATGCATGTCCGTACTGCTACTTTGAAAACTACGTTACTTTTGTTATATTCTCTTTTTCTCTCGTAATTTTCATCCCGTAGTAAACTCATTATGCTAAAAGGTGTAATGAGCAGTTAATGAGAAACTGGAGCTTACAACTCCCTCATTCACGAAGATAACCATGAATTATGTTGGGAAAGGCCAATTAAGATTGTTATTCCTTGTTTGTTCCTTCTTAAAGTGTTACAATCTGCTGAACAGAAGAGCACCTCTAGGTCTAGTGCTGAAATACTAAGGGTCAAGCGGAAATATTAATCATGAATCCGTAGTATAATGCCTGATCGTTGGAAGGGTTACAAATCGACGCAAAAAATATTAAAACCCATTTAGAAAAAGAAATGAAAGGCGCTCTGCAACCTAAGGTAAGCTGAAAAAAGATAATAAAAACGCATATCTTTTTCTCAACAATTAAAGATCAATAAAGGTGTGCTTACTATTAACTCGAAAATAGGCTTAATAATGATGTGGCAAGCTTTTTGAGTAATATTCATTGAGATATAATAGCAGTCTATCCAATTCTGAGGAAGAGCTGTGTGAAAGCCTGAAAGACGCCTCGCTATCAGATGACAGACATTAATTCGTTTCCCCAGTGCATGTGCATCCCAGACATATTTTACAGTATTCAGATCTGGAAACTCCGATGTTCAAACAATGCGTTGTATATCTTCACCTGCCGTAAATAAATCAGTTTGAGCAGATAGGAATTATCGTATTTTAATGGAATTCCAGAGAAGTAGTTCCTCCGAAAATACGAACATGTATCTTTAGTTTCCCAATCCCAACTCTATTTGGCATTAAAAGTATTTATTCTACCACCAACAGAAATTTGAAGCTCTCTATCTTTATCCAAAATTATTCTTCTCCACACCAGGAAAGAAGCAGGAGTCTACCACATCGCATTGTAATTCGTCATATGATATACTTCCCTTTTTCCAAATGCAACGGACAACGACTTTAGTGCTACTGCAACCGGAAGCAAGTGTTATTTTATGTGATCTTTTGGTCCCGTGCTGCAACTTCCCAGTAGACTCCAAGTGCAACCGTCTTACGAATGGCCCGAGTACAGACGTCACTTACAAATTATTGGAAATCAAGCATCGTGGTATCTAACAGCATATGATGGTTTTTCTTCACCCCTTTGCATAGACAGTTCACGTCTAACGATAACTTAAGTGCCGTTGATATAACATAGCGCTTTGTAAGTAGCGGCTTCTGCGTTCCACGGTTATGTCACTAACTTAACGTGACGTACATTATTTGGATATGAAAAGTGCCTTGATATTCTGATATCACCAATTATGCCGTTTTCGTGTGCATTCAGCTCTACTGCTTCTATTTTGATCACTATAGCAAATTAGTATTCTAAGAGAACGCACATTGCTTATATACGACCAGTACATTGTTTTTGGGTATCCGAATAACTATCCTGGACTGTCACAGAGTTATGTGTATTTTAGTCGCAGACTAGTGCAATATGTTTACTAATAATTTATAGGTGAATCGTTTTATATGCAACTATATTTCGAGCTTCCTAAACCTACAAAGTAAGGGTTTTGTAACTAAGCCTTAAAAAAATATGTGTCCTTGTGTGTGCTGAAGTATCCACGAGAAAGACTTAATTTTGAATTTTTTCGTAGCCTAATGGTGTGCAACATTGTGTCTACCCAGGAACTGATACCTGCAAAGGATTTATTCGTGACGTATGGTTGATTTCGTTCGCTACGAACGTGTAGCCGTTGAACGTCATTATAATAAGCCTAGTGACACATAAGGCACTCCCATGCGGATTACCGTAATCATGTCAAAATTGCCATGACAGAAAGTGAGAATTTAAGCAAATAAACATCGATAGACTGAATATTAAACACATATCTCAGTTTCTGTCTTAATGCCTTAGTAAACCACAACGAAATACTCTATAAAATGGTTCAAATGGCTCTGAGCACTATGGGATTTAACATCTGAGATCATCAGTCCCCTAGACTTAGAATTACTTATACCTAACTGACCTAAGGACATCACACACGTCCATTCCCGGGGCAGGATTCGAACCTACGACCGTAGCAGCAGCGCGGTTCCGGACTGAAGCACCTAGAACCGCTCGGCCACCGCGGCCGGCTAACTCGCTATCACCTCATTCATTCTTATGTAAACATTATGATTCATCTCCACATATGCTTATAAGAAAACCCTTACCTATCCTCAGCGCGATATGTAGGGTGACTGTATGTGTCGTATGGACAACAGTGATAAGTGTTTATGTATTGCTGGGTTTCCATTGCTATACGAAGAAACTGAATGAAGCTAAAAAGTAATGCCAGAAGGGCCATACGTGAAACATTCAGCGATTTCGAAAATAAAATTGTATCTAGCAATGCGACCAATAATCCTAAGAGGTTATGGTATTATGTTAAGTTAGTAAAACAAGTCGAGAAATCTACTATCAGAAAACGAATAAATATAAGAGATACTGCAAAAACTGAAGACATCATGCTATTTGGTATGTAAACATGTATCCAATGCTGATTTCAAATTTATTTTACTGTTTAAGACATAGAAATAAGAATGCCCAATGTAAGCTAGTTCTTCAGCTATGAGCGGTGAAAACTGGCAAGTTTTCGGAGTATTTAAGCGTGAATGTGAGTGTGAGGCACTCAGTTTTGATTTGGCGCTTTCTCAAGATAAATCTGTAAGAGTTACGGATGAACTTGGTTTTAATTTGGGTAGCGTTTCGGCCACACAGATTTCCAGCGTTAGCATATTCAGTTTACAATATCTAGAAAATTTTGCGGGCGCTGTGTCTGACTTACAGCAAATCAATTCTGATTTTCAAGTATGCTGCAGAGATAGGGGCTTATATTTATTTGGAGAAGTTTAGTCCGGTTTTAATTTGATGAGCTGAATCAGTATGCTTGTTTCACACTACAGAGATTAGCATCGATACTGAGCAAACGGACTGTTTTTAAGAGATGGTGAAAGCTGACGGTCTAGTTTATAGCATGCCTACACTCTCCGGTACATTAATGATTTGAATGACACGTATAGCCAATGTTTCTTATTTAACAGGAAAAGATATCGAAAGATATCGATTCTGAAGAATAATGCCAACCGAAAGAATACAAACTGTTGTAACTTGATCACTATAGCACAAACACTTATCGTGTACAAGAGCCATCGAGAGGGAAACGTTGTAGGAAGTTAGTTAGATCACTGAAGCTCTAAAGCTAATTACGTTTGAAATAAATAATAAAAATAATATGAAATTGCTATTGTAGATTAATTTATTACGGTCGCCAGCGCATAAGAGGGAAAAAGTTAACATATGTCAATAACTGAATTGACCGTGAAGTTACATAGGGTCTACTAATTATAAGTGTAAAGGAAGATCGTAGCGAGACAAAAATGCACGAGCGCGAGTTCGACTGTAAAAATCACGAATGGCAGAATGATTTTAAGTTCACTAGAAATGTCTTGGAATTATTTGCAATTGACAAGAACCAGTAGTTGTCAACTATTAACACCTCACACGAAATGTACTGAATTATGTTACTCACTGTAATGCAATCTATTGTCATGTTAAGCAGAGGTTCTGGTCGAGAGATGCGGAAAATGGGTGAAGTTCAGAATTTTTTTCGTACAAGGATTGTTTTTATAAAACGGAGATTTCACTGGGATGTTTTAGATACATTCATGTATTAGAAATACTTTTTTCCCCATAATAAATTGAAAATGGTGGCTGCAACCCTTGTCAAAGTATGCCTCTCGAGCGCGTCCTGATTTGCGCGAACCGTTGTACAGACCCGTGGCTATTTCTGAAACACATAAAAATAGAAAATTCTTAAATTGGAATGAGTCTGGTGGCCATCACAATGAGTTTTTCAAAAATGCCTAAAAAACAAAATGGCAGCTGCCAGAAAAACATATCAACTTCTTGCCACGTTTTTTCTAAGTTCAAACGCTTAAAAAATTTAAAATTTGAATAAAAAGTTCTAGCTAGAAAAATCAAATAAATCGGTCAATCTGGCGAGGGTCTAGAGCGCTTTACCCGCTTTGAGGATAACGCTCATAAAGTTTGGAATAACAAAGAAAACTGTTTCAAAACTTATCGTTAATCTGCGATCCCTCCTCTTCGTCAAAAATGCTCTGGTTCTGAATTTGATGATGTATTTTAACAAACTGAGACATTACTTGTCTGCGGTGGTCAATCCTTTGCTATCAGATAAATCCGAGAAGTTTTAGCTGTCCCTAAAATTTTTTTGATCTTCAGAATGGATGAATAGCCTTCGTTGAATGTACCTGGGGCGAGACGATCAAATTCTGTTTCGTAAAATGCGGTCACCCCCTGACAGATCCACAACCGCACCCACTCTTATTCCTCTTCCGACTGAAACTGACGTCCACGAATGTCTTTCTTCAGGTCGCCATCGATGTAAAAATCATACGGCGAAAGATCAAAGAGAATGCTGTAGTACTTCCCGACCAAATCGCTACAGTGTAGCCTTCGTCCGACTGGCAGTTTGGGGGCGGGCGTTATCGTGCAACGGGACCATTCTGTTCAACAGTATTACTGGGGGTTTTAACTTTATGGTGCGTCGAAGTTTCTACAAAGTGTCTGCATAGTGCTACGTATTGATTGTGATCCTATGCAACTCGACGAGCATCGGACCCCTGCAGTCGATGTTCCACGATGACGCCCGCCCCGACACTGCCAGTCGGACGAAGGCTACGCGTCAGACATATGGTTGGGAAACACTGCAACATCCTCCGAACAATCCAGTTCGTTATCGTGTGATTTTCGCGTGGCTGCCGACCTGGGGAAAGTCGTGCGTGGATGTCGGTTTCGGTCGGACGAGGAATTGCCAGAGTGGGTGCGGTTGAGGATCCGTCAGCAACCCACCGCTTTCTATGAAAGAGGAATAGATCGTCTCGTCTCCCAGAAGGGTAACTGTCTTAAAGCGCGTGGTTATTGAATTTGAAATCGGGTAGTAGTGTCCCCAAATCCCAGGTTAACATATCACTCTCAATCAGAGTTAGAGTCAGGTCTGGCTGCGTGCTCGATAGCCTAATGATTCAGTCTGTCTGTGGCAGCCAGTGAATGAGGACTCATTGTATTTACAATTTATTTATGCTACCGCTCAGTCGTTCGACGGCTGCCACTCTTAGTAAGCCGCTCCCCGCCCCACGGAGTATGAGTATTTAATTCGGAAGAATACCATCATGTTTCGTTTCCTCTACAGTTGCCGCAAAGTTGCTGATAGCCGATATTCATGAATGACTTATTTATGATATAGGTGTAACCCCGAAGGATGTCTGTGGAATACAATTTGTCCCAGTTAAGACTGTAGCTGTAGTGAAATTAAACTCAGTACTAACATTAGAACGAATGATCGACAGAAATACAGAAGAGACCGATTTTGCAACTTCCTGAGGTGAAATCATCAAAGTATCAATCTCACAGAGTGGATTTGGATTACGCACGGTTAGAACGTATAACGTTCCTTTAGAAATGACACACCAACAAAGTCAGTGGAACTGAAGACTTATGGTACGCTTTAACAAATAAAGCTGGAGCGTGATAGATGAATGCCCATTTGACTGTCGTTATCGCTGTCGGAGCGCTCCACATTGTTTTGCAGAAATACATCCCATTTTATATTAATGGTAAACGTTTTCGGACCCTAGCTGTTTAAAAATCCAACTAAAAATTTGTGCCATGTGGATGGAAGTTGGTCTCTTATGCGCGCTGTGCGCATGTGTTCGTAGTTTCGTTATATTACTATTACACAATAACAAAGAGGGGGCTATATTACAGGGTGTTACAAAAAGGGACGGCCAAGCTTTCAGGAAACATTCCTCACACACAAATAAAGAAAAGATGTTATGTGGACATGTGTCCGGAAATGCTTAATTTCCATGTTAGAGCTCATTTTAGTTTCGTCAGTATGTACTGTACTTCCTCGATTCACCGTCAGTTGGCCCAATTGAAGGAAGGTAATGTTGACTTCGGTGCTTGTGTTGACATGCGACTCATTGCTCTACAGTACTACAATCAAGCACATCCGTACGTAGCATCAACAGGTTAGTGTTCATCACGAACGTGGTTTTGCAGTCAGTGCAGTGTTTACAAATGCGGAGTTGGCAGATGCCCATTTGATGTATGGATTAGCACGGGGCAATAACCGTGGCGCGGTATGTTTGTATCGAGACAGATTTCCAGAACGAAGGTGTCCCGACAGGAAGACGTTCGAAGCAATTGATGGGCGTCTTAGGGAGCACGGAACGTTCCAGCCTATGACTCGCGACTGGGGAAGACCTAGAACGACGAGGACACCTGCAATGGACGAGGCAATTCTTCGTGCAGTTGACGATAACCCTAATGTCAGCGTCAGAGAAGTTGCTGCTGTACAAGGTAACGTTGACCACGTCACTGTATGGAGAGTGCTACGGGAGAACCAGTTGTTTCCGTACCATGTACAGCGTGTGCAGGCACTATCAGCACCTGATTGGCCTCCACGGGTACAATTCTGCGAATGGTTCATCCAACAATGTGTCAATCCTCATTCCAGTGCAAATGTTCTCTTTACGGATGAGGCTTCATTCCAACGTGATCAAATTGTAAATTTTCACAATCAACATGTGTGGGCTGACGAGAATCTGCACGCAATTGTGCAATCACGTCACCAACAGAGATTTTCTGTGAACGTTTGGGCAGGCATTTTTGGTGATGTCTTGATTGGGCCCCATGTTCTCCCATCTACGCTCAATGGAGCACGTTATCATGATTTCATACGGGATACTCTACCTGTGCTGCTAGAACATGTGCCTCTACAAGTACGACACAACATGTGGTTCACGCACGATGGAGCTCTTGCACATTTCAGTCGACGTGTTCGTACGCTTCTCAACAACAGATTCGGTGACCGTTGGATTGATAGAGGCGGGCCAATTCCATGGCCTCCACGCTCTCCTGACCTCAACACTCTTGACTTTCATTTATGGGGGCATTTGAAAGCTCTTGTCTACGCAACCCAGGTACTAAATGTAGAGACTCTTCGTGCTCGTATTGTGAACGGCTGTGATACAATACGCCATTCTCCAGGGCTGCATCAGCGCATCAGGGATTCCATGCGACGGAGGGTGGATGCATTTATCCTCGCTAACGGAGGACATTTTGAACACATCCTCTAACAAAGTGTTTGAAGTCACGCTGGTACGTTCTGTTGCTGCGTGTTTCCAGTCCATGATTAATGTGATTTGAAGAGAAGTAATAAAATGAGCTCTAACATGGAAAGTAAGCGTTTCCGGACACATGTCCACATCACATATTTTCTTTCTTTGTGTGTGAGGACTGTTTTCTGAAAGTTTGGCCGTACCTTTTTGTAACACCATGTATAATGGGATCAACATATGCCGCCGTGGTAACCGATTATCTGCTAGTAGATAAGTTTCTGGACGTCAGCGTAATACAGACGAACGTCAAGATCGACTCACTGTGCGAGCTGCGGTGACCGACCATACATCATCCATGGAAGGAATCGTGGCATATATTGCATCTGCTTCGTTGCCAAGGACCATTGTGAACCGTCTGCTTGCAACAGGACTAAGAACACGTGTGCCTCTAGCCAGGCTTCCAGTGACACCACGACATCACCAAGAACAGACACTCTGGTGTCGTGGAAGAATCGACTGGAGTGTCGAATAGCACTCCTTTGTGTTAGGTGATGAGAGTAGTTTGTGTCTGTATGCAAGTGATGGGCATACTCATGTATGGCGTGGATCTGGTGAGCGGCATATTCCAGAGTGCTTCCGCCCTCGTCACACATAGATCCCACACCATGGTGTGTGGGCGTGGGGCATCAGTTAGAACTCGGAGTTACAGTTGGTGTTAATGCAGGCTAAAGTAATCAGTGTCCTCTATATTTCACAGATTATTATCGCCGCGCTGCTGCCATTTTTTCGACCGGGAGGTAATGTGCTTTCTCAGCAGGACAACGCACGTCCACATACAGCTGCTGCGACCCTACCTACTCTTCGTTGTGTACAACAAGTGTTCTGGTCAGCATGAGCACCATGTCTATCATCAATTGAACACGTGTAGGACATGATGAAGTGGGAACTTCATGCATGCGATAATACTCGCCTGCGTGGCCGCCAAATGGGGTACACTGTGTATTGATGCGACTGTTTGGACACCCTTTACTGCGACATATTTACTTCCTTTGTTAAATTATACTCCTACAATGATAAACTGCCTATCACATTCGTTGTCAATAAAATGACCTTGTCCTTGAGGACATTAAATTTTCTAGTAATGTATATTAACTTACGCATTATCCATTGATACATTAAAATCATGTAGCAACTATAAACGTAAACCGGATACCTTCTACCACTAAAACACTTCACTTGTGGAACCATCAACGGGAAGCAGAAGTCTATGTCGCTTTTTTTTCTGGAAGTATGCTCCTTTTTTGTTGAAAAAGGCACTGCATTGGCTTCAGTTAACAGTACCGAGCCGGAAGCTGCTACAGATGAGCTATTGCGACAAGGAAAATTCTATAAAACTACAGTTTTGAACCAATACAGTAAGGCATAACACTTTGGTATACAAGTGGTAAACATTTATCCTCCGTCAGGCTCAGGGGCTCGAAGGGAGAGAAAGGCATTCTTTAAAATACAATTCGACCATCTTTTCACCAATTTCGAACACAGATGATCGTAGTGGGCGACTTTATTGCGTTATCTAACACGAGACCAACATCCAAACTTTAATTATTACGCTCAGCTGCATGAGATAACGAGGAAACTAAAGTTGATGGATGTGTGACGCAAATTGCACCCATTACAGCCGGCCTTCACCTACGTCACAGCTACCGCTGTAATTTGCCTCGATCGGGTATATGCTCACATGAAAATTTCCTGTATATAGGAGACGGAAATCAACCACCTAGTTTCCCGCATCAGTCCACCTGTAACGTCAGACGCATCATTTTATTTACAGAGCCAGAAATATGTAGTGCCTAAGCGCAACTGCCACACAACCTTAGAGCTAACACATTGAATAAAATCACTTTGAGATAAATGTGTCTCTTCTCGACCTAGATACAAAGTGAAATTTAACAGTGGCAGAATAGCGTCAAGTTAAAATTCTCTACATTTCTAAGTCATTATACTTGAACTAGGCCGTAATGAAGACGAACATCTGAGGAGTATTATTCTTTCGCATTCAGGCAGCTCTAATAACATTCAGACAATATGCTAAGAATATATTTCTGTTCAGATAATATAAAGTTAAGTTTCTTCACCTTAGAGGTACAGTCACGAAAGGATACGCTATGAGGTCAAGTTTAATTAAACCACAAGTCAAACGTCACATAATTAAGAAATAGTGTGGAGCAAGACAACTCAGCGCTACCTTCAAGGATGCACAGGAAAAAGTTTATAATACATAGTCCGGCATTATCAGTTACTATATTCCAGCGTGGTGGCTTCTGCTAAAGTGTCAGAAACATGCTTTGCTCAAACCCATTACCAGCTGCACAAGATGTATGGTTCAAACTCTCTATTCTCTCAACCCTTCGACCTACAGGAACTTGAGCAAATCTTGTAACATGCTCTAGATAGTAAGCCGCCTAGAGCAGATATTATTCCGATATGATACTAAATGAGACAACAACTTTCGCAGTCTATCAACGAATGTTTAAATGGAGTATCATTACCACAGGCTGTCACAAGAGGGATTCACTGTCTTAGTAGCCGAGAAAGTCCAGTCACTAGGGTTCCAGTTTTATCGACGCATCACGTACTAGAATGCCGACATCAAACTATATACCGAGGCACTGGGAGAGCTCCGTTCTAGTGCAGTACAGGATTAAGCCATGGGAAAGATTCTGCACGTAGCTCTTTGCCTTTATAGGCTTTCAAAATACCTACAATTCATCGATTGTTATTACTTATTACAATACCTGCTGACTTACTGCTTTGAGCCCCACTTCGTTCAAACTATAAAGGGATGAATTTTACACACCTAAAAAACCACAATTAGGGTCAATCAATCTCACAAATCTCACACAACTTTGCATCAAAGTCTTACACGGAGATGCCCACTACCGGCAACACTATGTGCTTTAGCCACTGAAACACTTTTCCGATGTGTCCGCTCACATCTCGAGTGCTTCGAATTATGAGGACATAAAGATTGTGTACAAGCATCAGGACATGACGTGAGCATCCCTCTAGTTGGCGAAGCATATTTTCGTGCGCAATGAACATTCAACATGAATACGATAATGGTATTAACCCCAGTAGGCAGAAATCAGTCATTTCACCGTGAACAACCCACTTACTAATCGCATTGGCTCCCAATGGGAATATACAACACAGCGAATTTCGCTGATATGCTCCGGAAGAATTGGACGAGCAAGACTGAAGCGTTTTAGATAACACTGGATTACAAATTGTAGAAAGTATTAGTTGTTTATATTTTCCAAGAAAATATAGTAAAAAGAAAAACTTTAAGTACCTTAAGAGCATTGTAGAGGACCTATATCTGGTACCATGTTTCAGCAGTTTTGTTTCGCATCACAAAGAGGTAATCATTAATATGATACAACTCTGTTTCCTTTGCTCCATATGCACAAAATCGCAAAAGATCGCTCATCGTGTTCATCGGTTATTTCACGACAGTTTTGCAGGAACAAATTCATATGTGATTCCTAAATGTGAATTGCTGGTAAGAGACGAAATTGTACTTGTTCGTACCAGCGCATCAGATAATCCATGAGTTCTTTGAAATTTTCTGCTTTCAAGTTCCCCATCGAAATAGTGAAGGACTGCCGTGGTGTTGTCTTTGGTTCTTCGATACAATTCCTCAACAATTTTTGTGATGTACGGAGCGATAAATACAGGTGCTTTCATATTTTCGAAACTCAGTCTGGGGAACTTTGGATGCATGTAAGTGTATTCACAGCCACATTCAACTAAATCTCTTACAGAATTCGTTATAAGCTCTAATTTCGTATGAAGTGTAGAAAACAAGACTTCGTTAAACCATATCAAAAGTCCATGAAGAAAATTTTCATTTTAGAAGTTAATGGCCGTTTGTTTAGCCAATTTCCCTGCAAATAGTGCTTGCCCTTATCACGGCTATCTCACCTGCACAGGAAACGGCTGTAGGCTTAGTAACATGACTGTAGGTCTAAAATCCCTACAAACTTGCAACTGGTATCTTGTATAATCTACTTCAGTTTGCCTGTTCTTCAAATTTGGATGTTTCTACAGTTATGGTAGCAACCCCGCAGGAATAGAAGAAAACTTCTTATAAATTTTTAAAAGTAGTGCTAAGACCTTTCATCAAACTGTATGTGAACACGATCTATTGCACAAGACTGTGTATCATACTCACTGCATCTATCACACCAACTTTGTCTTTTCTCTTTGTGAGATTACTTTTATTTTCAAAGAAATATCCCAATTTTTTAACTCTGTAGTGAAATTTAGACACTTTCACGGAGTCATGTAGGTATCAGGACGGCTGTAATTTTTGTGAATTCCTAAAATCCTGTTCGAATCATTGTGCTCACCAAATGTCACTTTGTAAACCGAGGAGGATGTGCTTAGAGAGGAGGTCACAAACGTCGATCGTGATGGTTTCCTATCTTCTTTTTAGGATTCGCTGCAGATCACAGAAACTTTTCGTTGGGATTTAGGAACAGGAAGTTTTTTGCTATGATTTACAGGGCGACTTTCAGGGTACATATTAAGACATACAGTACCCATTTTCTTCCTTAATGAAGACTTACTTTTTTAGAGACGGCATCGTAAAGTACTAGCAATCATTAGTACGATTGGTACGATCCCTCCAAATCATCGGAAGTCCAAATCTCATAGGATGTCGTATTCCATTCATCCACGCATTACGATTGGGCGAAAATATAATACACGATCGAGTGGTGCCTAATTTTTGTTCTGATCCCTTGTATTGTAGACAAAATACCATAAATATGTCTTTTATATACAAGTTGTAAATGGAGACCCTTATTTGGATGCGATGCAACAGATCAATTGATTAACACTTGCAGAGCATGTACCCAAGCAGCTATCACGCTTCGAGAGTTATGACATGCTGACACAGTGCTACCAACTGTTTATACACAAGACCGGATGTTTGGTGGAAATTTCTGCCATTCAAAAACTCCAACTACTAAGTAAATTTTAACTTCAATATCAAATCGAGCGACACTGAATTAACGAAGTTTAGACATTTCATTTCCGTAACATTTTATGTGTTGAACGGTTTAATCATGCGATGACACCATCTACGATATTTTGATAGATACCAACGACCCATTTCATTAACCTTAGTATACACTGTGAAACTCGCCCTGTACATCATGGCAAAAAAAACCTCTTTTACCTTAGCTCCATACCGTCGCATCTGATTACTTCCGTCCCACTTCCCGTAATATATCAAATCCTATGAAATTACCAAATATGCAGCAACCAGTCGCAAAATCATGTTTTATTTATTCACTTTTGCAAATAGATTTCAACTGATTAACAGCCATCATCGGTGCTTTCAACCAATATGTGCTCTGAGTAGTAATACTGTCTTAAGCAGAGGTCAAACATGGAGCCCACCATTCATAAATACTATGAATCCCAGCTTGGGTCTCGTCGTCCAGCATCTTCAACTTATCCTTTATAACGACAGCCAGAAACATTTTGGAATTTGGGTTTGAGCAATCCTAAAGAGCACTTCCTTCAGTACCTTATCAATTACAAGAAAATCGATGATTAAATTGTGTTGAACGCCTCTAAGCTGGACGACATGTCTTGGCCAACATTCCTGCTGAGACAGATCCTTCGACACCTCGGATGCACCCGAATATCATTGTGGCAGCTTGCATGGGGTAGAAATCCCTCCATCGTTTAATATTCTTTTTATATCAACGACTATATTAGCACCCACAGTAACACATAATTTATAAGAGATACAATCGAGAAACTGGAGTATTGTTGGGCGGAATGTTCACAAATGATCCCTGCAGTTAGATGTCAAATCGACATGGCAATGTGAAGGTTGCAGCAGGAGAGATGTTGCATAACAGCAATCTAGCAGCGGACTATCTCTGCAGGAAGTGGCAGTTTCGGAATACCCTATCACATAGACCAACTTGCTCTGACCAAAATGGTAATCGTTCATGTGAGAGGAATAGATTAAGACTAATCATGAGACCGTCCCACCACCAAATGCTAACTGCAATTCTCCATTCGAACTAGCAGGCGCCTACTTGGTACGTGGCTAATTTTGCTTATTACTCGAGAGCTACAACCACTGTGGACATACTGCACTTTGCAACTTATCTGCAAAAGAACACATGATCGTGCAACAGAGGTATGGCAGAATATAAGGTGAAATGTTCCAGAAGTTTTTAATCATCTCTCTTGGTTTGTATTAACATATAAATCCGTGTAGAATTTACCAGAACTGTCCACACACCTGGATTGTTAATTTGACTCACTGAACCTTGAAGAATGTTATTTACAAGATCTACGATATTCAATTTTAAAGATTGAAAGACCTTTTAGTTTGAAAGACAGAAAATATTTAAATTTTTTAAGAACTTAAGATGTTAGTATCCAGAAAGAACAATTTTAGTTTTCAAGTCAGCTCCCTCTCATATCTTTTTGCTCTTATTAACTGTTCGCGGGCTTTGCCACTTGCTAAATTTCTGCAAACGTAACCAACCTCTTGGAAAAAGTGTGTTACTGTGTTCTTTATATTTGCAAGTTTGATACATCATAATCTGGGTCTACGTTCCTGTCTCCTTCCATAATCCATGTAATATGAAAATCACATCGGACAACAGATGACAGTGCAGAAAATTGAAAAAGGAAATATGGGAAGATGTTAGCGTGTGCCTCACTACTTGCACATAGAGCGGGACACTCACCTGATGTGATTAAAAGTCGTTTAACATTGGTTTCCATGAGTAACATCAGTTTTAGCATAAGCAGGGCAAAAGAAATTTCAGTAAATAATTAGCTCCTTTTAATAGAACTTAGATAATAACCCGATACTCCTCTTAACAGGATATGGAATAAGCAAATCATATTTTTATTGAAATAACGGTATTTTCGTCTGCTTTACCGAATTCTCACTTCATTTGGATCCTCCCAGAGCAGACCTTTGTATCCCACAGACAATGGAGACCCTCACGTAATGTACACACGACTCTCTGTCTTGGACGGTAGCATACGAGTCCTTTTAAAACTCTCCAGGAGTCTATCAGTCCAGGATTTAGGAGGAATGTGCTGTGGCGGACAGCCTTCTGATTAACGGTCGAGTTATGTCTCGTGCAGATACGTTGGCACCAATTAAAAGGGGGCCCGATTTGAAATTGACGATGCGTTACGGTCGCGGAAGACTTGTCGGTAACAACCGGGAGTTGACAGTCTGTTTATTGACTAGGAACTTACGCCCTCGCCGTACTTAGCTACTCGAAAGGCGTTTGCAGGAACCGTGAGAACATTTATGGTTTAGTTAAGATGTTTTCGAAAATACCATGAGTGATAGGTGAAGATGCGAGCGTTTCTCATAGGCCAACGCTGAGAAGTTTAGATAGATTACAAACTTGAAAAGAGCGACTAAAATCTCGCAAACCATTTACTATGAGGAGAAAATACGACCACCAATATCGGATAGCT
Organism: Schistocerca nitens; assembly: GCF_023898315.1. Lineage (NCBI taxonomy): Eukaryota > Metazoa > Arthropoda > Insecta > Orthoptera > Acrididae > Schistocerca > Schistocerca nitens. The sequence continues at coordinate 523,754,796 of NC_064616.1, read as the reverse complement.
TTTGTAACACCAGCCAGAATATGGTATTTGCAAGGGAGGAGCTGGTACAGAAAATTATGAAATAGGAAGCGTAATAGTCCACAAAGAGTGAACCCAATGTAATGTATCTCATCGTGTGTCGCATTCTATTAGCCGCTATTGCTAATATTGCACGCAATAAAAACATTTTGGAAAAGGATTAAAGCTTGCAAACAAAACAGTAACAAGTAATTTTTCTCCAAAACGAAAAAGAATTAACCATTTGTTCATTTTATTGTTTATTACACAGAAGAGCTTAATCTACACTTTTGGGAGCCGGTGCCAATTTAAAGAAAAAATTAGTATGCAATTATTAAACTATATTATTTAAGTGAGCCAAGTCTCAGGATTACAATAATATCCAATAAATATGCACCACCTACAGTCTACAAACTGATGAATTTTTTACGTCGTGATGTAAGTTAGTTGTCAGTATTAAGGTGCATGAATTATTTTTGGAGCCAGTTTTATTTTGCCTACCCTGTAACACAGCCAGTCAGGGACGTTGAGTCCTCTGCCATCTACTTCTAATGCCCCTGCCCAAAGAAATTCTAGAGCAGTTTCTGCAGAGATCATAACTTCACCGTCTGCTAAACAACAACTGGCAAGTAGTCAAATGAAGAAGATCGTCAATTAATAAAATATTCCGAGCTATGATGCCGTGGTCCAATGGATTTCACTTTAAAGCCCATCGTGTCACCTGTCAGAATCGTATGTAGACGTATCATGGTCCCATATCACTCCAACTGCACACGCTCCACACCATTACAGAGCTTCTACCAGCTTGAGCAGTCCTCTGGTGACATGTAGGATGCATGGATTCATGAGGTTGTCTCCATACACGCAGAAGTCCATCGGCTCGATACAATTTGATACCAGACTCGTCCGACCGGGCAACATGTTTCCATCATCAACAGTCCAATGTGGATGTTGACGGGCCCAAGTGAGGCGTGTAGCTTGTCGTGCAGTCGTCAAGGGTCGATGAGTGGACCTTCGGCTCGGAAAGCCCATATCGATGATGTTTCGTTGAATGGTTCGCACGCTGGCACTTATTGATGTGATGGCCCAGCATTGAAATCTGCTGCAATCTGCGGAAGGGTTTTGCACTTCTGTCACGTTGACCGATTCTCTTCAGTCGTCGTTGATCCCGTCTTTCTGGATCTTCTTCCCACCAGCCGTGGCAATATCGGAGATATGATGTTTCACCGGATTCCTGATATTCATGGCACACTCGTGAGATGGTCGTACGGGAAAATCCCCACTTCATGGCTACCTCGGAGATGCTGTGCCCCAGCGCTCGTGCGCCGACTATAACACCACGTTCAAACTCACTGAAATCTTGATACCCTGCCATTGTAGCAGGGAACCGATCCAACAACTGCGCCAGACACTTGTTGCCTTATATAGGCGTTGCTACCGCAGCGCCATATTCTGCTTTTTTACATATCTCAGTATTTGAATTCGCATCCCTACACCAGTTTCTTTGGCTCTTCAGTGTAAGTTCAATGAAGAAACCGAATCTGCCGGTAAAATGTGGTTGTAGGAATTTCTAAAACGCCATTCATCAACACTGTCTGTTAGAATGCCACAGGTATTTTCGATGGCTCGTGTGAAATCCTTTTCTGAAGAGAACATGAATATGTTTTTCAACATATTGATACCGGAAATGCGGAAAATTAATGTCTATCTTAATCGGGTATATCAGTACGATAAAATTAGTATCAGTGTAGTGCAACAAAAAAAACGCTAATAAACACTTGAAAATGATCAGTGGCGTCATTGATATCTGCAGAGTGTGGCTGCCTCATTACTGCTGTATCTTGTATGAATGCTTCTGGACCTTATACTACACATTTAATTATATTTCCACGCAAAAACATTCAAGTAGATCTCATGGATGGAACTGCACCATGGTCTATCCACGCCTGTCATATTTCAGCGTGGGTACAGGCAGATATTTTCGCACAGTGCCTCTGATATTTTATCGCAGTGATAAAATCGACAAAATCGGACCCTCACGTCCTCATACTTGACGGACATTGCTTTCACACTAAAAAACATAAATGTCTGTGAGCTGAGAAGGGAAAGTGGGGTTTCAATTGTATTTCTTCCACCCCACAGCTCTCATAAGATGCAGTCCCTAGACCTGGAATGTATGAAACCGCTCAAGACTTTCTGCTGCCAGGAAATTGAGTCGTGAACAGGAAATTATTTTCATCGCACAATTACAATACGCCAAGTGGGGAAATTATTTGGAAATGCATACTCCGCGCTGCAACTGTTGAAATTTGTTTAGAAGCCATGCCTTTGCTGTGCACTCTGGAAATGAAGCACTTACCGAGAGCGAAGGTCAACAGTCACCTGTCAATGAATCTCAAACAAGTGATGCTACGCCTAGTTTCAGCACGGGATACTGTGAGTGCTGCAGGTTCAAAAATGGTTCAAATGGCTCTGAGCACTATGGGACTTAACGTCTGAGGCCATCAGTCCCGTAGAACTTAGAACTACTTAAACCTAACTAGCCTAAGGACACACACACATCATGCCCGAGGCAGGATTCGAACCTGCAACCGTAGCGGTCGCTCGATTCCAGACTGTAGCGCCTAGGCGGCCATTGTGGCCGCGCGGTTCTAGGCACTTCAGTCCGGAACCGCGCTGCTGCTACGGTCGCAGGTTCGAATCCAGCCTCGGGCATGGATGTGTATGATGTCCTTAGGTTAGTTAGGTTTAAGTAGTTCAAAGTCTAGGAGAGTGATGACCTCAGATTGTATGTCCCATAGTGCTTAGAGCCATTTTAAAGAAAAAAATGAAGAAAGATATAGCGCCTCGAACCGCTCGGCCACCCCGGCCGGCGAGTGCTGCAGACGTCTGTTTTCTACCATCCAATTCGAATGCCATTGCTAACGACTTGGCAGGTTGTTGTGAACATAACTCACTCTCTTCGAGATCACAGATTCATTCCTCAAGTTGGTTAGTGTGTTCTGCAGACTTGAGTCCTCTGCCATCTACTTCTAATGTCGCTGCCCAAAGAAATTCTAGAGAAGTTTCTGCGAAGATCATAACTTCACCGACATTTAAACAACAACTGGCAAGTAGTCAAATGAAGAAGATCGTCAGAGTTGATAATTTAAAAAGTGCAAGGTCTACACAGACTAAAGGGTCCCAGAAGACTACGAAGAAGGTTTCCTATGCACAGTAACATCAACTGGCCCTGATAACAAGTGGGGAAAAGAGGAAATAAATCTCTAGATCTTCCAACTTCATCTTCTTCAGAAGATTCGAAATTTTCTTCTCTGTCAGTGGATTATGACTGGGGAAATGAAAGCGAAGATGAAGCTCATGCGTATTTTGCAGGGTTTCCATATGATCGGTTAAGTGAAGAGTGGATCCGTTGTCAAAAATGCCCGAAATGGATTCACATAAAGGTAATACGATAGTAAACAGCATGTGCTTGAAGTCAAATAACTGATTAATATACCCTGTGTGATCTTTTCAGTTGTTTTCCTTTCGTTTACTTTAGTTGACTTTTCATGTAAGTGTTTTCTTACTTATGGCATCAATTTTTAACCGACTACTAAAAAAGCTAAAGTAATTAACTTCAAATGTATATTATTTTAATAACATTTGTGCCTGAGGTTGAGGGACTTTGATAACTCTGAAGGCGCATGACAGTAGGTGCACCCAGGGCGATGCAGTATCATCGTCAGTAGGTATCGGTGTAATGCTGGACTGTTACGAACGAATGAGACCGTTTTAAATTTTCACTAGTGTATCAAACACCCACAACTGATAGAGTAGCGAGATACTGTTGCCTTGTAGGCTGCCTGTTCATTACACTCTAGGCGGGTGTGAAGTTATCTGCACATACAACAGAGTGCGTTGGCAAATGAAATGACTATAGTATCTTCAGTAGAGGTACTCCCAGTCTGAGATACTTCATTCGTGAGTTTTAAGCGATTTTTGTTTATTTAGCGTGCATTACTTCTCGACGGTTTATCGATTATCAAAGATTCGGCATGTGTTTGTCAGTGATTGCAACCAAAGTGCTCGCATATAATTGTGAGCCGGCTAGTAAAAATCAAAGATCACAATTTTACCTGTTGTTTTACTCACACATTAACCATTTTCTTTAACATAACCGACATTAATGTTCCGATACTGATCCAATAGTGTGTAAATGAGCAGAAGTTACTAAATACAAATATTTCATTCTAATAACTCATTCTGAATTATACAAGGTTTTGCTAATGATAATCTTACATAGATTTCTGCCTTTAACTGGTCTAATATTGTCCCAGCACCATATATTCATTTCGATAACGATGTGCTTTGGTGAGCATAAATATTGTGAGGACCTGCTCAATAATGCGTTGATCCATCTATGGAACGCAATTCGGCTGATATTCTGTGAGACATGGCTTCGGTAACCATTTGATATGTTTACGGAGGTATACGACAGCAGATGCCTACCCACAGCTTCTGGAAATTACGAGACGGTAGTTTGTGGACGCGGACCTAGCGTCTGATAATGTCCCACATTTCTCCCAACGGATTACAATCAGGCGAATTTGGTAGCCAGGACATCATCGGGAGTTCAATATAATGCTCCTCAAACCACTTTAGTACGATTCTAGCCTCGCTACACGGACAGTTATCCTGCTGAAATACGTCAACACCATTGGGGTGACATCAAGCATGAAGGAATGCAGGCGGCCCGCAATAGCGTTCACATTGTCCACAGCTACCTTGGTACATTCGATCACTAAATACGTGCCACAGAAGCCCAGGTGAATGTCCCCAATATCATAATACTTCCCCTACCGACGTGCGTCTGTTGTGCCGTTCATGTTTCATGCAGCCGTTTGCTTGGATGACGGCGTATCCACACACGACCAAGGACTTAGTGGAACCATAAGGGATTCATCTCACCAAACTACATGTTTGTGTTGTTCCATGGCCCAAAGTAAACGATCCTGCGTCCACTGAAATTGTCGGTTTGTGAACATCAGGACACATACGGGAGTGGACAAAAATATGGAAACATCAGGAGAAGTACATGCTTGAATATAAATGCAGACGCTAGCCAAGCCTGCAAGCTTCCCTGCTGTATTTGACCATTAAAGATACCTGAGCAATGTCATTCATGCGTTGCAAGTTTTGTTGTGGCCAAAACAATGTTCTATGTAGTTGTGAATGGTTTATATTGGAGCTCAATGCTCAATGCATTCTAATGCGCGAAAATTATTGATGCGCGATGGTGCTACCGTAGCCAACGTAGCCAAAGCGTTTAGTGTTTCAAGAGGCACCGCGTCCAAGATTTATTCAGCATACAAGGAAAGCGGGAAAACATCATTGTCTAAGTCACAACTCAGACGATAGTGTGTGGTGAGTGATCGTGACGCACAGCCATTGAGGAGGATTATGACGAGAACTAAGAAGACGATAGCTGCAAAAGTCTCTGAAGAAATTAATGTCGCACTCGCGAAACCTATCAGCACCAACAAAACAAGAAAGGATCCCATGGTACAAAGTTTGTTCCCCAATGGTTATGCTGTGCTCCAAGACGACAGGGCCACTGTTCACGCAGGACTAGTTCTGTCAGCACGACGACGAATTTTCTCATCTCCTCTGACCACCACAGTGCCCATATACCAATATTATTGACTCTTTGTGATCTACTTAGGAGATATGGATTGGATGCGTGATCGCTATCCATCCCGACAGTCGTTACCTGAACTCGTCACTATTTTGCAGAAAAAATGATATAAGAGTCCCTTGAAAACTATACAGGACTTTTATTTATCCATTCCGAGGCGACTGGATGCTGTTTGAAATGTCAATGGGTTTCCTACAGCGTATTAAGCATGGTAACGTGTTGTGTTTTTAGTGTTTTCATATTTAGTGTTGCGAAGCTCCTCGATCAATAATGTGCGCTGAACGGTGTGCCGCCAAAATTTTTTCCTAACCCAAGTACTAAACTCAACCGTTAGATCTGCCACAGACTGCCGCGTATCTTTCTTCACAGAGCGAACAGGCCTTTGATCTTAACATTCATTGATGAGGTGTGGATATCCAATACCTTGTCACCTACTGGCGGTTTCACAGTTCTTCAATAACTTTCCATAGGTGTTCACGACAGAAGCACGCGAACAGCTGACAGCTTCTCCGTTGCCGAGATACTCGTTTCAGGAATCGGGCACAGACATTCTACCCTTTGTTATACACTACTGGCCATTAAAATGGCTACACCAAGAAGAAATGCAGATGATAAACGGGTATTCATTGGACAGATATATTATACTAGAACTGACATGTGATTACATTTTCACGCAGTTTCGGTGCATAGATCCTGAGAAATCAGTACCCAGAACAACCACCTCTGCCCGTAATAACGGCCTTGATACGCCTGGGCATTGAGTCAAACAGAGCTTGGGGGCGTGTATAGGTACAGCTGACCATGCAGCTTCAACACGATACCACAGTTCATCAAGATTAGTGACTGGCGAATTGTGAGGAGCCAGTTACTCGGCCACCATTGACCAGACGTTTTCAATTGGTGAGAGATCTGGAGAATGTGCTGGCCAGGGCAGCAGTCGAACATTTTCTGAATCCAGAAAGGCCCGTACAGGACCTACAACATGCGGTCGTGCATTATCTTGCTGAAATGTAGGGTTTCGCAGGGATCGAATGAAGGGTAGAAAAATGGTTCAAATGGCTCTGAGCACTATGGGACTTAACATCTGTGGTCATCAGTCCCCTAGAACTTAGAACTACTTAAACCTAACTAACCTAAGGACATCACACACACCCATGCTCGAGGCAGGATTCGAACCTGCGACCGTAGCAGTCGCGCGGTTCCGGACTGAGCGCCTAGAACCGCTAGACCACCGCAGCCGACAATGAAGGGTAGAGCTACGGGTCGTAACACATCTGAAATGTAACGTCCACTGTTCAAAGTGCCGTGAATGCGAACAAGAGGTGACCGAGACGTGTAACCAATGGCACCCCATACCATCACGCCGGGTGATACGCCAGTATGGCGATGACGAATACACGCTTCCAATGTACGTTCGCCGCGATGTCGCCAAACACGGATGGTGTAAACAGAACCTGGATTCATCCGAAAAAATTACGTTTTGCCATTCGTGCACCCAAGTTCGTCGTTGAGTACACCATCGCAGGCGCTCCTGTCTGTGATGCAGCGTCAAGGGTAACCGCAGCCATGGTCTTCGAGATGATTGTCCATGCTGCTGCAAACGTCGTCGAACTGTTCGTGCAGATGGTTGTTGTCTTGCAAACGTCCCCATCTGTTGACTCAGCGATCGAGACGTGGCTCCACGATCCGTTACAGCCATGCGGATAAGATGCCTGTCATCTCGACTGCTAGTGATACGAGACCGTTGGGGTCCAGCACGGCGTTCCGTATTACCCTTCTGAACCCACCAATTCCATATTCTGCTAACAATCATTGGATCTCGACCAACGCGAGCAGCATTGTCACGACACGATAAACCGCAATCACGATAGGCTAAAATTCGACCTTTATCAAAGTCGGAAGCGAGATGGAACGCATTTCTCCTCCTTACACGAGGCATGACAACAACGTTTCACCAGGCAGCACCGGTCAAATGCTGTTTGTGTATAAGAAATCGATTGGAAACTTTCCTCATGTCAGCACGTTGTAGGAGTCGCCAACTTTGTGTGAGTGCTCTGAAAAGCTAATCATTTGCATATCACAGCATCTTCTTCCTGTCAGTTAAATTTAGCTGGTGTAGCACGTCATCTTCTTGGTGTAGCAATTTTAATGGCCAGTAGTGCAATCACTTAAATCAGTGTATTTACCCATGTGCGGCCGTTATCGTAACTAATATACTTTCCCTACCTCGTTATGTGCTCATAATGCCACAAATCGGCATTCAGCCTCGAGGTGAGCACTGATAATAAAGTTTTGACTCTTCAGTTTATATAAATTATTGTAGAAGTATTGACAGATTTTGGTGATTCTGGATGACTTTACAAATTATTCCAATTAAGGATGCAAGCACTGAAGAACAATAACAAGTTATCTGTTGTGTGTGTGTACATATAACGTTTCAATTATGTAATACAGTCCTCTGATATCAAGGTTCATTGGTGTTTTAAGGAAATAACTTGGCGTCCAGAAAAAATAACTTATTGCAGATTCTGCATTCTGTGCTACATCCGTTAATATGAGGGAGAGAAATGGCATTGAGTTTGTTGATCGAGTGAATAAATTATGCGTTGGTAACTTAACAACTGCTCAATATGAAATGTGATGTGAAAGGTAAAGATTTCCTTAAACTGGGGAATTTATATATGATAATACTGCTGTTAGAATACACACAGTAATAAGATCGATTTGTGAATATAGTTCAAAAATGAGTGATAGTATTACAAAATCTTCAGAACTCACAGCATTAACTCTATCGGCGAATGCAACGATGCTACTACATGTGAGTTAGGGCTGCCCATTAACGTGCTACTGTCAACACGCCAGTGTCGACAGCAGTGGCTCTCTTCCACACAAAACGAGGTTATCGTAAGGTTCACAGGTTACGTTATGTTGTAATCTATCCCTTGGTGTTGATTGGCCAACGATACCAAGAGGATCATTCAAACATTAAACGGCCACTTCTTCGGAAAAACTCGAGAGGCTATGTTTGAATATCTCTGGTAACCAGAACATCTAAGCAAAGAAAGTAATACATGGATGTTGAATGTTGATTGCTGCCCGTAATTTTAAGTTTGATTGTTATAGTGCATATATTACGACGTGTAAGTCTGTTACTGTTCATGGCAAAAACTGGTTTTGCGGCGGCCGCGTTTATGTGGTTTTTAGTATTCTTAAAAGTTCTGATGGGTTAATTCTATCTTTTGCAGAGCCACGTAAGCTATTGGACGCACCTCAGGATGTGAGCTCTTTTCAAGAAATGCAAAGGCTAGGACTTCTTTTACGTGAAACTGACTTACTACCAATTGAACTGTATATAATCTACGGTTTTCCAGATGCAATCATGTTGACACGGTACAAGTCATAATCGGCCACTGCTAATCGCATAGATTTACAACCGATATGGAACCAGTCAGTTGTCATATATATTTAGAGTCAACAAACCTCTCACAAAAATTCCAGAATATCAATATACACTCCTGGAAATTGAAATAAGAACACCGTGAATTCATTGTCCCAGGAAGGGGAAACTTTATTGACACATTCCTGGGGTCAGATACATCACATGATCACACTGACAGAACCACAGGCACATAGACACAGGCAACAGAGCATGCACAATGTCGGCACTAGTACAGTGTATATCCACCTTTCGCAGCAATGCAGGCTGCTATTCTCCCATTGAGACGATCGTAGAGATGCTGGATGTAGTCCTGTGGAACGGCTTGCCATGCCATTTCCACCTGGCGCCTCAGTTGGACCAGCGTTCGTGCTGGACGTGCAGACCGCGTGAGACGACGCTTCATCCAGTCCCAAACATGCTCAATGGGGGACAGATCCGGAGATCTTGCTGGCCAGGGTAGTTGACTTACACCTTCTAGAGCACGTTGGGTGGCACGGGATACATGCGGACGTGCATTGTCCTGTTGGAACAGCAAGTTCCCTTGCCGGTCTAGAAATGGTAGAACGATGGGTTCGATGACGGTTTGGATGTACCGTGCACTATTCAGTGTCCCCTCGACGATCACCAGTGGTGTACGGCCAGTGTAGGAGATCGCTCCCCACACCATGATGCCGGGTGTTGGCCCTGTGTGCCTCGGTCGTATGCAGTCCTGATTGTGGCGCTCACCTGCACGGCGCCAAACACGCATACGACCATCATTGGCACCAAGGCAGAAGCGACTCTCATCGCTGAAGACGACACGTCTCCAGTCGTCCCTCCATTCACGCCTGTCGCGACACCACTGGAGGCGGGCTGCACGATGTTGGGGCGTGAGCGGAAGACGGCCTAACGGTGTGCGGGACCGTAGCCCAGCTTCATTGAGACGGCTGCGAATGGTCCTCGCCGATACCCCAGGAGCAACAGTGTCCCTAATTTGCTGGGAAGTGGCGGTGCGGTCCCCTACGGCACTGCGTAGGATCCTACGGTCTTGGCGTGCATCCGTGCGTCGCTGCGGTCCGGTCCCAGGTCGACGGGCACGTGCACCTTCCGCCGACCACTGGCGACAACATCGATGTACTGTGGAGACCTCACGCCCCACGTGTTGAGCAATTCGGCGGTACGTCCACCCGGCCTCCCGCATGCCCACTATACGCCCTCGCTCAAAGTCCGTCGACTGCACATACGGTTCACGTCTACGCTGTCGCGGCATGCTACCAGTGTTAAAGACTGCGATGGAGCTCCGTATGCCACGGAAAACTGGCTGACACTGACGGAGGCGGTGCACAAATGCTGCGCAGCTAGCGCCATTCGACGGCCAACACCGCGGTTCCTGGTGTGTCCGCTGTGCCGTGCGTGTGATCATTGCTTGTACAGCCCTCTCGCAGTGTCCGGAGCAAGTATGGTGGGTCTGACACACCGGTGTCAATGTGTTCTTTTTTCCATTCCCAGGAGTCTACATTATCCTACAAATAAGAGTGTAGTACTGGGCCGGTATTAGCCCTATTTGACTTCGACATTTCTGTAAAACTATCGATATAGAAAACCATCTTTCATTCTAAATGAATTAAAAAGTTTTCGGTGATGCTGAGCCATAGACGGACAGTATGTTTTTGAAAGAATGCAGTCCTACTTTACTGTGTATTACTGCATTTTTCTTCTGTACAATCTAGATTTCGGTTTTCAGGCCATTATCGAGTACATTGCTCTTAGACCATTAACATCATTTTGCTCTATACTGTCCAGGATGACAAATACGCAGTTCATGTGTACTGTGCAGGAAGACAAATACACAGTTGATGAGTCTTTGTCATCCTATACAGTACACAACAAAATGATGTTAAAGGAGTAAAAATGGTTCAAATGGCTCTGAGCACTATGGGACTCAACATCTGAGGTCATCAGTCCCCTAGAACTTAGAACTACTTAAACCTAACTAACCTAAGGACATCACACACATCCATGCCCGAGGCAGGATTCGAACCTGCGACCGCAGCAGTCACGCGGTTCCGGACTGAAGTGCCTAGAACCGCTCGGCCACCGTGGCCGGCTGTTAAAGAAGTAAGCACATTGTTCTCGATAATGGCATGAAAGCAGAAATATGAATTGTACAGCAGAAAAATGCAGAAATATACAGTCTAATGGCGGTATATTCTTTCTAAATGCATTGTTACAATGACAGAGCTGTGTTTTGAGAAATTAGCGCATTTTCACAGTGCTGGCATAACACTGAAGCGATCAGCGGAAGAACTTGCTAACCCACAACAGCGTAGGTGGGCTATTCGTTTATTAAGGTCCGATCTGTCGCTAAATGGTAACCCCTGTGAAAATACTATGAAACTTTGGACACATGTGTTAGGCAGTGTCTCTACTATGTCCGTCGATTGCGTCATGTCACTCTTTTCATTTCTGAGTGCACAGCGAGCTCGTAGAGATGCATAGAAAATAGTGTCATCCGCCAAGCATGAGTGTCCGCTGAGAGCTTTCACTTGATTTCGTGCAGCCCACATAACGCAACTGTTATGCATTTAGTTCTTCGTTACAATTCTCTGCCGAACACTGCAGGGGCAATAAAGACGCTCCCACAGCGTTCTCGATGAGAAGTGTTTGATCATCCACCATATAGCGCGGACTTGGCGCCGTCTGAGTGTCATCTCTGCTCACATGAACCGCCGGCTCTGAAGACAAGCTTCTGGTACAGACAAAGAGCTGTAGACCAGCGTAGACAATTTTCGGAAAGCACAGGCGGCTGCCTCCTATGACGAGGTATTGGAAATTTGGTACAACGCTACGACAATATCTAAGTCGGGGCGGAGACTATCTAGAGAAGTAGTTGGTAGGCGTAGCGAACTGTAGCAAACAAAACATTTTTTATTTTCATTGTGGTTTCTCATTTCACAACTGTTTGGGCCGTAGTGAACGAATAGCTCGCTTATTTTGGGTTATTACATGTTATATGGATGCTTAAATTCAACGACAAGAGCATAAATACAGTTATACGAATCAGCTTATACAGATGACAATTCGTCCTAGCGGTACTTGTGAAATTACTTTTTACCAGCTTGTGGTGCATTCGAATATACAAAATTTAGGGGCCAGATGAATACTTTCTGAATTTAGGGTTAGCATTCCTTCCACCAACCGCTTCAGTTATGATAATATAATGTTACTTACGAAACACTTCCTGTTGTTCCGCAATTTATTTTTCAGAACGTCAGGAACTGTTTTCTTTTTAATACCATAATCATGTTCTACCTAGCAATGAAGAAAAATTCAATTAATTTGTTAATGAGATAAATATAATTTAAAGGAGTACTCAGAAAATTAAGTGGTTGATAATGGAGAAAACAACTGATGTGTCAGGAAATCTGCCGATGTACAGCCTGCAACGTTGCTAGCAGGCATCCCGCAATTCGTACGTGTCCCGCGGCTGTATCAGTGGCAGGCGCTTCATATACTAGCGGAAGCTTTAGAAAAGTGATCTTTTGTTTCTTCTGACCCAATACTAGCTCGATACGGACGTACGATGATGCGATACCATAACACACGCACCCTCTATTAGACACATCAAGAATCATTAAAATCGATCGATTAGCTATGCATGTAATAATACAAAAAGTGTACATAACGAATTAGTAATCTCCTCCCCCTGAAAGTCGGAAAAAATTATCCTTGACGAAAACCATTATTCTACTGAAAGTCATCATGAAGGAAATGACCAGTTCAGCCTTCCAAGTAACGTTCAGATAGAAAAATTGTTTGAATATATAGACTTGACCACTGAAAGAGCCCTATCAGCGGTGTTCTCATAAATTATTCAGCAGCCATATAGTACTGTACGTTCTTTCAATTTCAAAGTAAACACACTTTGCACAGGTCTTCCATATGTAGAGGACCGGTTGGGTACCGGTCTCCAGCAGTGTCAGGTTATCCGTATTTTAATTATACCGATACAAGTAGCGACTAAACAGCTCTTTGACTTTCAGAACCAACGTTAGTCGTTTAGCCAATATACGTGTCAAGAGCTTCCATACGCAGATAGTAAGCGAGACACTTTCAAACATAACTGGACAAGTACCGCACATTATTGGTTGAAGGTTGTGGACGTCTTCCTCAAAATAATAAAAAAATTATTCTCTGCAAATTTGATTAAAATATTTAAACAAGGGGAGGATTTCCTCAGACTGCCCCATAAGCTGTTGCAACATGTAACACTGAATTTCCTTACACTAAGGTACAAAAGTCATGGGATACCTCCTAATATCGTGTCGGTCCTCCTTTTGCCCGGCGTAGAGAAGCAACTCGACGTGGCTAGGACTCAACAAGTCGTTGGAAGTCCCCTGCAGAGATACTGGGCCACGTTGCTTCTGTAGCTGTACATAATTGCGAAAGTTTTGCCAGTGTAGGGTTTTGTGCACAAACTTATCTCTAGGTTGTTTCCCATAAATGTTCGATAGGATAGATATCGGGCGATCTGGGTGGCCCAATCATTCGCTCCAATTGTTCAGAATGTTCTCCAAACCAGTCGTGAACAAATACGGCCTGGTGACATGGCGTATTGTCATCCATAAAAATGAAACCTGTGAATGGCTGCAAACGATCTACATGCCGAACATAACCATTTACAGTGAATGATCGCTTCAGTTTGACCAGAGGACTCAGTCCAGTCCAAGTAAACACAGTCCATATCATTATGGAGCCACCGCCAGCTTGCATTGTGCCTTGCTGAAAACTTGTGTTCATGACTTCGCGGGGTCTGCGCCACACTCTAAACCTACGGTCGGCTCTTGCCAACTGAAATCGGGTCTCTTCTGACCAGCTCACGATTTTCCAGCTGTCTAGGGTCCAGCCGATATGGGCGCAAGCCCAGGAGAGGCGCTGCAGCCGAAGTCGTGCTCTAAGCAAAGGCACCCGCTTCGGTCGTCTGTTTCCATAGCCCATGAACGCCAATTTCACCGCCCTGTCCTAACGGATACGTTTATCGTACGCCCCGCATTGATTTCTGCTATTATTTCACACCGTGTTGCTTGTCTGTCTGCACTGCCCATTCTATGCAAACGCAACTTCTCTCGGTCGTCAAGTGAAGGCAGTCAGCCTCTGCATTGTCCTTGGTTATAGTTAATGCCTGAAATTTTGTATTCTCGGCAAACTCTTGACGCTGTGGAGCTCGGAATATTGAATTCCGTAATTATTTCTGAAATGGAATGTCCCATGCGTCCAGCTCAAACTGCGAGGGTTGCTCAGAAAGTAGAGCAACGCATATTTTTCTTCAACAATTCTTTATTGAATACAATGAGAGTTACAAATCGACAGAATGGTGTTTTATGTACACACCCTATTTTCCACGTAATCTCCATCCCGTTCTATGGCCTTCCTCTAGCGCGAAACAATGGCGTGTATGCTCTGTCGGTACCAATCCCTGTCCTGGTGGCGGAGCCAGTACTTCAGTGAGTCAGTCACCTCCTCATCGTTCTGAAAGTGTCTTCCACGAATGGTATCCTTTAATGGCGAGCGAAACATCAGCTCTCTGCAACATGTCAGGTGTGACAGCTGTGGATGGTCTCCCAGACTGTTGCAAATAGTGGAGCTCCACCGAACCGTCTTCTGATAACCTCACCTTTCATGCCCAGCGATTAACTGTACTTCTGTCGACAACAGATGCTCCATAGACTTCGCAGAACTGTTTGTGAATATTACCCACAGTTTCTGTCGATGCAGTGAGAAATTCAATGAGGGCGCGTTGCTTGTAACGTACATACAGACGCTATCCATCGGAAGAGACGCAAACTTGGCGCACTCACTCAGGAGACTTCAAATAATACATACGTAACGTTTCGCATTCGTAGCATTGTATTCGGCCGAGATTGCTTTCTGGGCAACTCTCGTACCATTTCGCATTCAAAGTCTGTTAAATTCCATCGTGCGGCCATAAACATGTCGGAAAACTTATCATTTTTTTAATTTTTTATTTTTGTTTTTTAAGTGTCTTCGAAGTGCTACCAAGTGTGTTGGCTGGACTTGTGAGGGAATGATGAACAAGGAACATAGCCTTCATTTACGCTTGAACATGGACGTGGGCTCTTGGTCCTTAGGCCCTGTTGAGAAGGGGCGCTTAAGATGGGAAGTTATTGGGGGCCTCTATAACTGCGCGAGACACCTTAACTCTACGCCATATTGCTGGGATGATGGAACCTGAATGGTCCAGATGGCGTGTTGTAGGTCGAGATGTATCTACTTTTTCACGAATATTATGAGTGGAGGCGGTTATTAGGTTTCTGACACTGGCCATGTTGAGATCTCGATGAAGATCTGTAATCCGTACACATCTAGGTCCACCCAGGACGTAGGCATCTGTTTTTGTTCACCTGAAACGGTCTGCAGTTGTAGTCACATGTCGTTCCCCAGGTGGAACAGCCATACAGTAGTGCTGGAAGAATTTTCGCCTTGTAAAGTCTGAGTTTTGTTCTTGTACGAAGGGTGGTGCTTCCCAGTATTGGATAGAGTTGATAAAGCAGGTGGAAAAGTTGTGCAGTGTTAGTCTGTCACGTAGATCTGGACATTGCCGCGTGAACATAATGATCATCGCCTTCTCTGCGCGAAGGCGGATATGATTGGTTGTAGTCCATTGTTTGGTGAGATGTAGTCTTTGGAGACGTCCAATGTCTGCAGTGACGTGGCTGCTGCTGGTCAGTGGTGCAGTGTCATCGGCGAACTGTGTAAGAATCACCTGAGGTAACGCTGGCACCTAATTAAAATATGTGATAAATAGAACAGGAGAGAGGACAGACCCTTGAGGGATTCAAGATGTGAGTTGTTTAACGCTGGACCAGTCTTCGCCCCGACCAGTTCGCTTTCCAGTCATCGCTGTCGGCAGAGATCCATCTCATCTGAGTATCTGAATTCATCGCATATAACATGAACCATTCCAACTACAACATGGCAGTCTTCCTCAATGTGAAGAAAGCTTCTGATAATGTGTGGGCAGCAAAACGCCTGACCAAGCATCAAGATCTTCACACCATCGCAGATTACTGCCTCGAATCACTGGACAGCCTCTTTCAAGACCGTTGGCCGTCGATCTTCTTGACTGGAAAGCGAACTGGTCAGGGCGAATTATGTCCTGGTCAAAGATGGACGGTCGGTGACGGCAAAGAATTATCCTTTCAGATAATTTAGACATTGTCGTTAAAAGACTGGTGAATCTGTGGATAGTTGTTTGGGTCAGATTTAGGTGCATGCCATCTCCCAGGGGTCGAAAAATAAGCCAACTTCATGCACCTATCTAATATCTACATGAGAAGGACCAGCGGCTTTCGTGGGAAGTGCTGCAGTCGGATGTTAGTGATTCCGTCTGGACCAGGGGCCGAGTGGCTGCCAAAGTGGTTGATGAGTTGTCTAAGTTTTCCTGGAGTTGTTCGGAGTGGTTAGTTTCGCGGGCCTCCGTTTCAGAGTCCATGAAGACTGCGATTTATTTAGGCCCCGTCTTCATCATCTTCGAAGTCTGGCAGCGAATTTTGAGCTTCATAGGCTGTAGCAAAGAGTCCGTTTGGTCGCTTAACCGCTTGCTTCGGCAGACGCGAGTTTCGGAAAATCCGTACAAAACTTCATTCATTCCTAGATTGCAGGATGAACGACAGCTTCTTTTCCTCCCACATTTCGGTTCGGTGGTCGACAGCACTGCGGTGGAGTTCCAGAGAAAGACGTTTGAGTTCCTGGTGATCTTAAGGATTGCGGAAACACTAGCATCTGGAGACATCAATGGTCGGGTGAACGTTGTTGTGAAGGCATCTGGTATACTGGTCCCAGATGGTTTGGGTTGAGGTGAGGCAGCTGAGATGATTTAGAGCCGCAGTCATAATTCCGATGATTGCGTAGTGGTCCGAAGTGATATAAGTAAAGGTTTGAAGGCGGCGGTCGAGATGAAGGTTCATCACTATTGATAAAACCAGGGCATCACGCCTGTGGTTCGGGTTCCATGAAATGTGAGTAGGTTCCTCTGCTCCGAAAGTGGTCACCCCGAGCCGTTTTTCTAGGTCGTGTTGATGGTTCCCACATGGACTGTTCCTGGAGTGCCAAGCATAGTGCTTGGCATTCAAGTCTCCACAGCGGAGGATCTTGCCAACATGGTTGAAGGTAGCTTCAAGGTCGTCGTCTTCGAAATGGCGCTGTGGGCTTAAGTAGGCTCCATCAGCATGATGACTCTGTGTGACGTGGAAAGGTGAGTGCAGTGGTCTCGAGGGGGACAGTTATTGGGACGATCAGTGCGTGCATAATGGAACCGAAAATGAAGATGGCCATTCCTCCACCTCTCCCATTGGTTCGGTCCATACTACAACCTGTCGAATTCTTGAGCTTAAAGCGTTGTGTGGGACAAAGGTGGGTCTCCGTGAGGAACGGAATATCTATCCTAAAGCGAACGAGGAAGTGTTCCAGTTCGAGTTTCTTGTTGTAGACACTGTTGGTGTTCAAGACACAGAATAAGAGGCCTGCCTTCCTTGTGCACCTAACGTCCATTGTGAGGTGCAAATAGTTTCATTGCTCCGTCGAAGGGGACTAATAGTTTGGAGAAAATGTCTGGTAAGTTACGGAGTTTTTGGAGGGTGTCCTTGATGATAGTAAGAATGTTGCCACCCCCGATAGGCCCATCCTTTCTATAAACACATTGGACAGAAACATAAGAAATTTTAACTGTACTTCTGGAAATGTAGACACAGTGATCTACCATGTGCCGTGACCCCACTGATGTTCCACTGCAGTCTATAAGATTTTCTCTTTCTTTCCCCATGTCAGTTCCTTTGAGTTGGGGAGTTTGCAGTCGATGGGTTTAGATGAGGGTCTTGATGGTTAGACATCGATGTGCATGCAGTCGTATGAATGGTCGTTCTGTGGTCAATCAGATAAAACAAATGTCTCATGTCGTGAGGATTTTGTGGGTGACTTTTTTCTCGTTATTTATGGTTCTGTTTTGTTTCAGCCTTCCGTGTCGTTTTTCCGTGAAAGGTTCCTATTTCATTTTCTTTAACTAAGCTGAGTACTTAACTGTTATGCTCCTTTTATATAAAATTTTGACTCATGAGAGAAAAATAACGCGATCTCTCTAGTATTTGACTGAAGTAGCAAAGACCTCTATAGCGCAGCTGGTAATTTAAGAGGAAGTTGAACATGTACTAAAGTGAATGCAACGTTACAATCAGCGCATTCTAATTTTATGATACGATCTGCAAGCATATTTTTCCTCTTTATTATGAAAAATATACGTGCAATGAAGATGTAAAGCCTCACTTAGTATGGTTTAACACATACCCACAATTAAAGTGAAGCACAATGGTCGCTCCGGACATATTAAGAATCTACAGGAGTACTCGAAGATCTAAGCAACACCAGCCTACCATACATTATTGATTGGCGACTCCATGGAGTGTCCTGTGCACCACGACCAGATAATGGATATACTTAGAAGGAGAGATATCATTGGTCGTATTTTTTGTTTTATTAACCGCAAAATCGATTTTCGGTCACTTAGTGACCATCCTCAGTGCTGTAATATATAATTTAAATTGGTAGGCACTTGTGTCAACAAGCTTAGAGCGATCACATAAACTGAGAACCGCTGTAAGCTTGTTGACATCAGTGCCTACCAATTTAAATTATATATTACAGCACTGAGGATGGTCACTAAGTGACCAAAAATCGATTTTGCGGTTAATAAAACAAAAAAATACGACCAATGCTGTCTCTCCTTCTAAGTCTACCTTACATTAGCTGCATAATGCAAGCAAAGAATTTGAAAATACGACTGCCGATAGCAGATTATCTGAAAAACAGTTCCACTGAAGGCGCAATGTGTGTAGTGAATTGCGCTAACATCAGCTACCGATTTAAGTAATAATATATGAGCACATGGGTACAGCAAGTAGAAAATGTGTTACTTTTTAGAAATGACTATGGGATAAAAATAATTGATTATCACTCAGTGAACAAATGCGAAATCGGATTAGTAAGGTTACATTGGTCCTCAAACGAAACTCGTGGAGAGCAGTTCAACTAAGCATTTGAATTAGTACAAGAAAGGATCCCTATATATCTTTAAATTCTGACAGTAATAATTAGTAAATGGGATAGCACGGGCTGCATTTACTGTTTAAAATTAAAGTACCGATATTGATCCTGGAACACGGAACAAAGCCCCTGCTTTCAGCAATGAATTTAACTTTGGTCACAGTGACGGTCCACCTATAAAGCTGAAAAGCCTCCGAATGAAATATTACGTCAACGCATGCATTCAAGCCACGATCGCACCACAGACTCCTGCAGATTGCAGCATATAAAATGACAATCGAAATGAAACATCAGACAAAGCCATAGAAATAGTGCTCGTGATATATCTACTCGCACGGTCCCGGAATTACAAGTGCTTTGTCTCGCAGTCTACTCGAGTACGCTGCTCAAACTCTGCCGGACTGACACTAGATTAGTCAGATAGTTACTAATCCGAATTATAGCACATAGTTGTACCTTCGCTGTGCGGCCAAAGACTGTGTCATGCGTAACAGACGAAACTATTCTTTGCACCTCTCCAGTGACTGATATCTCGCGTGAAGATAAATGACTTGAAAGAATTTTCTAATAGGCAGCTTCCAACCTGAACCGTTCATTTGCTCCTGCTTTTCTGTCTGCCGTGAAGTTGCACTGTTCTTAACAACAATACACTTTACAACCACTTTTGTTCCTGTTCTAGATGCACTAGTATTTTAATTAGTGATGCAGATTTGTACCGTTCATTGCATCACATGGTGGTGTTGCACACAATGTTAGGGTTTAAAGTATAGTGTTGCATTATATATATGTCACAGCATTCAGGAGGATGAAATTTGCTGATATATAACGAGATAATTTAGGTACACTAAATGAGGGAGTAAAACCTGCTGTCTTTTCAAGTTCACCACTCACTCTTCCTATAATATTTGGTACTTCAATCAGACTTTTGTGTTTCCGCTCCTGTTACATTATGCCCCTATAGATGACTACTTCTTTGCCATAAAATTAGGGTTGTGTGTAGCTATGTAATTATAGCAATCTCTCGTAGCGATTTGGAATTTAATAGCTTGTTGACTGGAGCACGGCAAGGAGTGTAACATTTTTTAGTCCCTTTATAGATTTTAGTGTGTCTTTATTTATGTGTGAGGATCAGTCAAATTAAAACCGTACACCCGTTACAACACGACCATGGAATGATTCCCCGCTGACGGATTCACAGCCGCACCCACTCTTGCACTTCCTTGTGCAACTGAAATCGACGTGCACGCATGTCTTTCTTCAGGCCGCCAAAGATGTACAAATCACACGGTGGCGGAACGGTGCTGTACGGAGGATGGTGCAGTGTTCACCGACCAAATCACTGATGTGTAGCCTTCGCCCAGTTAACTGGCAGTGTGAGGGTGGACGCTATCGTGCAACAGGACGATTATGTCCGACAGCATTCCGACAGCCCGAGAGCAAACGGCAAAGCCAACAGTGGAAACTTCCCACGTCTTCCCTACCAAAGAAACCAAACGCTGTTCACGCAAGTTCCGACAAGGTCATGATGACACCCTCCTTCGATTTCTGGGGCCCTCTGCTCGTCGACTTCCTCGAGCGAGGAAAAACGATTAATTCGCAGCACTATGAAGACACTTGGAAACATCAGCGTCACGCCATGAAGTCAAAACGCCCAGGAATGCTGTTAGACGGAATCGTATTGTTGCACGATAACGCCCGTCCCCATACCGCCAATTGTACGAAGGCTACGCTTCAGACATTGCAGTATCCTCCATAAATTCCGGATCCCTCAGCATGCGATTTTTCAAATATTTGTCGACCTGAATAACTACGTGCTATAATTTGGATGAGTATCTATCTGACCAATCCAGTGTCAGTCGGGTAGAGGAAAACAAGAGTGGATGCGGTTGTGGATCCATCAGCGACCGACCGCGTTCTACGAAAGACGAATTGATCGTCTTGTCTCCCAGTGGGATAAAGATCTTAAGCGTGTCGTGATTCCTTTCGAATTGTACCCTTCCACGGATCCGTTGTGGCGAGTGTTTGGTTTTCATTTGACCGTCCGTTAGAGAAAGGCGGTAACTTTTCTAAAATTCTTTTATCTCTCTCAGTAATAATAATTACATTGTTTACAGCTGGACGTGGGATTTTACAAGCGTTATAACCGTTACTCTTTGAAAACTTCTCTGTTGAAACCATTGTAAGGGATCTATTGCTTGTTTGGGTGTTATTATTTACAACTGGCCTCCCGACCCCCGGGATTGTTTGAATTTTGTGTAAGCTATTTGGACGTCCAGCGAACTGCTACGGGTTCAGGAGCCACCCATACTTTCTGGATAAGACATCCACAACTGGGGTTCGGCAGGTTTCCCCGCTACGACTGAATCGCCCCAACAGTCATCCACCTTGAGGGTGTGTGATTTTTTGCAGATATTAGCTTTGTTAAGTTCTGGCTGAAGATTAGATGGGTAGATCACATAACTAATGAGGAGGTATTGAATAGAATTGGGCAGAAGAGGAGCTTGTGGCACAACTTGACTAGAAGAAGGGATCGGTTGGTAGGACATGTTCTGAGACATCGAGGGATCACCAATTTAGTATTGGAGGGCAGCGCGGAAGGTAAAAATCGTAGAGGAAGACCAAGAGATGAATACACTAAGCAGATTCAGAAGGATGTAGGCTGCAGTAGGTACTGGGAGATGAAGAAGCTTGCACAGAATAGAGTAGCATGGAGAGCTGCATCAAACCCGTCTTAGGACTGAAGACCACAACATCAACACCAGTTTGGGCAATGTGGGAGGCTGAACCAAGATCACCGTCAGGTATGGCACGCTACGTTCAGCCGCTACGGAAACAGGGAAGGTTCCTTCGAAAGACTGCAGCAGGTATCATTTTCTATCCTCCCAATTTCAAGCTTCTTCTCTATCACTAATGACAATGTCATCGATGAGACGTTAAACCCTAATATGGCAGCATTCTTTGATAACCAATGCAAATGCAAAATTTCAGACCGTAAACTGTACACTCACCATTCTCACCCAGTCTTTTATGAGCAATATGTAGGTCTTTACTTTTGAATTTACGCTTACAATTGCCCATGACAATCATAGGGAATATTACAGTTCCATTTATCAAAGTTATATCTACCATACCTACAAGTGCTGAAACTAATTACAAATTAAGCAGGAACATATGATCTTATTCACCCAAACAATGATACTGCAGCGGTGACTGAACACCGTACACTGAACACCACACATACTTCTTGAAACCGCAACACCTACGAATCTCTGATAAAACCAGTATTATATGTTGAACTCGTGGTTTGATACAGTTCAACGTGCCGAGAGGACGAAGAATAATTTCAACGTTCCTCAGATTCTCTCAATAAATATAAGCGAAAGAAACTGCTTCCAATGTTATTAAAGCAAATATTCTATTAGCTCATGTGATTAGTTTAAAATTAAAGAAAAGCAAAGCGCGCCAAAGAAGATGAAGGCGTATGACATTTCTCTGTCCCATTGAGTGTTTGGAGACTCCAGAAAATTGTGTTAAAAGTTGGGACTTTCTTAAATAATCGCGTTGTGGATGGGTATCCTAGTCATAGATAATTAACAGCGCCTATACCAGTGGTCGGCAATCACTGTCAACAGACATATGTGAAGATCTTCTCATTGGTACCGATCAGTTATTTTCATGAAAAAAATTAAAAACGCTGTTTCTATTTGTCGAATAAAGCAAGTACTTCGCCAAATAAACGTCTTCTGTTTGTATGTAGTGGACTTCCGCCTTCGACAGTCGTTGACCTGCTAGAAACGTAACCCGTACCTTTATTAAAAATGAGGAAGCATTGAGCTTTTCCCAAGCGGAGAGGGCAGGTAGGAGGAAAATAAAAAGAATAGTCCTTGTCTGTGTCTGTGCTCGTCGCGGATGCACGTGATATCCTAAGGCAGGCTACGCTTTTAGCTGTTTTGCATGTAGTCAGCGCATTTGTCACAACGACAACTTACATGTTCTAAACTTGGAACGATATTTATTCTTTATTACACTGTGGTAGTCGTGTATCCTCAACTGTGCAAATCTCTTAATTTATGAGAGACATCGAAAAGTTGTCGGTCCTTAGTTTTGGCACGAATGCAACCGCGTTACTGTGATCAAGGGAAAGTACGACCCTTTAGATGGCTCATTAAATAGTTTGGAACATAGTTTTAATTAGTTTTTGTAGTGATTACGTCAACAACCAAGATTTTCGTGAAAAATGGTTAAAATTTAATTACAGCTCCTGATAAAGCACTCCATTTCTAGAAGTTTACCCCTAGTGAATTCAAGGGAAGAGACAGATTTCCTTCATAAAGAATACTTCTCTTTCTTTATCAACGGTAGAGACGTGGCAGGTGAAGTTTTGCTTGGTCGTGCATCCACTACCGATGCTGAGAGTAGAAGACTTTAAAAAACTTGTTCGACAGACGATATTACGACAAAAATCATAATGCCGTGCTGAGTGAAGTTCTTCGCATGTCAAAACTTCTACTCACGAAGGTTGCGTTTGTTAACGACCGACTAAAAACCTATAAGCGAAAGTGTGCAATGAAAGTAAAAACTAACCGCTTTCAATGAAAATTACCGAGAGAGGTAGCGCAATGGACTGGCATTCTGGAGAAGGATGGTTAAAATATGCGTACGGACATGCTAATTAACTTTTCCCATGATTTTTCTATATCGGAAAATTCCGGAATTGTCTCTTTGAGAGGAACGAACGATTTCCTTTCCCATCCATCCTCACTCGGAGCTTGTACTCCGTCTCCAATGACTTCGTTGTCGACGAGATGTCAATCACTAATCTTACATACTTTTTCACAGAAAAGTAGAGGTCACTGGTTCAAATGGCTCTGAGCACTATGCGACTTAACTTCTGAGGCCATCAGTCGCCTAGAAATTTGAACTAATTAAACCTAACTAACCTAAGGACATCACACACATCCATGCCCGAGGCAGGATTCGAACCTGCGACCGTTGCGGTCGCGCGGATCCAGACTGTAGCGCCTAGAACCGCACGGCCTCTCCGGCCGGCCAATAGAGGTCACTGTTTCCAGACCTTTCCACTATGTGGTTCTCAGTGTATATTCACAGTGTATATTCATAAAGGCAAAACTGTTGTTGCGGACTGTGAGGCTCTACTACTGCTTAAGTTTAAGACTGATAATCAGTGTAAACTTCCATATCTCGCGAAGAAGGATGTCGTCTTCCATTATGATAACTTCCCTCAACACACATGTCATATTATTAGTGCGAAACGTCATAACCGTTACTTTAAAGAGCTTCCACGTCCCCCATACTCCTTCGATTTAGCTCCCATTGTTCCTTATCCTTTAAGAAAAGAAACCGCAGAATGTATCAAGATCCACATATAATGTAACAGCAGCTGTGGAGTCCATCAGATTCACCAGCAGTTTTCGTTTATGCACACTTTTAGTTCACACGTGCTTCTGCGATTGTATTAGTGTATTTTGGTGTCTTAAATAGTGCGTAATAGCTCATTATAGCATTCTACGTAATATTTTATTGTATTTGTATTCTGTGAGCTGACTTTGGAGTTTAGTAAAAACAAGAACTTGTGTAGCAGCATTAAGTAAATTGCATCCAACGACTGATAGGGTTACTGTTGCATTCTTTTTGGTATAGATGAACATTGATTAAAGATTGACAAAGACTGTGCCTGTAATGAGCGGATGCAGAGGGAATAGGCCAATGTTCGTAAAAAGATGGTAGTTGTGTCGGCCGTGTTCGACAAGCTTCAGGTTGCTGCCCTGGGCGGCGGTGGTGTTGGAGCTCCTCAAACGAATGCTTTGGTACCTCTGCATCCCTGATGTCACAGTACCTTCCGATTCTCCTACCCTGGCAGGTCGATATTTACCTGTCTGTGAATGGTGACCAGTGGCGAGATCGCAAATGTGTGTGTGGAACACGAAAGTGGGCGTTGGGCGTAGGTCTCTTCCTTTACGTCTCAAAAACTGGAATGAGGTTATCGTCCACTACTTAAAGTACATCTGAGCCAGGAAGGGGCGCCTCGTCTGTTGGCATAGGGGCCAATCTTCCTGCAAGGTCTGAATAAGCGCAGGGGTTGTGACTGGTATCACTGAGATGAAGCCATTTGTGGAAACAGTGAATAGTCCAAGAAGGAAGGTCTGTGTCCATACTGTTTGCTTGTTGGTGGGTCACGTCCGAGATGTGGAGAAGGTTCTGCTGACAGCGATAGGGCGCGCTGGGTGCACCCGATTGCAAATCGTGTCTTATGTCGATATGAATGACGTCTGTCATCAGGGTTTAGAACCCATCCTCGGTTCCTAAAGGCTGATGGCTACTTTGACCGCGGTCCTGTTGTTTGGAGAGAAAAGAAGATTAGTGTTTAACGTCCCGCCGACAACGAGGTCATTAGAGATGGAACTAAAGCTCGGATTAAGAAAGGAAACCAGCCGTGCCCTTTCAAAGAACCATCCCGGAATTTGCCTTCAGTAAGTTAGGTATATCAGTGAAAATCGAAATCGGTATGGTCGGAACCATCGTCCTTCCGAATGCGAGTCTAGTGCACTAACCACTGCGCCACCTCGCTCGGTGTTGTTTGGAGACCAAGGCTTAAATCAGAGACACAGAGATTCTGTGACATGCTTGGTTGCATATATATTTCTTCCTCTGCTATCAGGTGAAGAACTGACGTAGGTCAGGCGTAAGCTACACGCAGGAAGCGGCTACTAGGATAGGGAAGTACGTGTGGCGTGTACATGAGGTTTTTTTGGGGGGTAGAAAAATCCGTCCACAGTTGTGATAAGGTACGTTCTGATTTAAGGTGGGGAAAAACACTATGACCTTTAATGTTACAGAACAACATTCGCCAAGGCAGCTCGGAGAAAATCAATGTTAATATTTGTAGTATTTGTTAACTGCTGGAACGTCTAAGGTAACTTCCAGAACTAGTCTCAGTTCTAAACCGTATCAGTACCCACATAGTACTAGGGACAGAAATCTATCTGATAACACGTGTTACTAGCAACGAAATTCCAACTTTCGATTGGAATGTTTACTTCGCAAAAATCTACTGCTCTGCCAAACTTACAGATGTCATAGATAAAGTAACACGACGTATGAACAATTCGGTGGAAACGAAAAAAAGTGCTGGAGTATTTTGCCAGAGGTCTCTCAGTCGTGCTAAAAACCTGGACGTCACATGCCGTGAGGTCAGCGTGACTACAGTATCAAATGGGGCTGGCCCAGCAGCACGAGGCATTTGAAGGAACAGAAGAGTCAGTATTTGTCAGTCAGCGAGCAGTTACGGTGCGCTGTGGTAGTGTTCTTATTTACAACATGATCCGGAGACAACATTTCGATTATTTCACACTGAGAAAAAACATAGAGAAGCTAGAAGAAGGACGAAGTATGACGAGTGTAGCCATGGAGTTTGATATTGCTCACAGCATTGTTTCATGTGCATCAGGAGCGTTCTGAACCACAGGCACTGCTGCCCCAAGGAGATGAAGTGGTCGACCAAGATCAAGCACAGTATTAGGTCACCACTACATTGTGTAACATGCAAGAAAGGACCCACATGAAACAGCGGGCACAGTTGCAACCACATTTAACAGTATTGCACGGTATACAGTCCCACGTACCATAGCGACACGGCGACTTGATGTGGGTCTCTCTTTGTCCAACGATGAGTAGGTAGCGTTCCTTTGAAACCTGCTCATCGATGCCACCGTTTACGTTGGTGCCAAGACCATAGCGACTGTACCAGCATGGAGTGATTTCACGTGCTCTTCTCGGTTCAAATGGTTCAAATGGCTCTGAGCACTATGGGACTTCACATCTGAGGTCATCAGCACCCTAGAACGTAGAACTACTTAAACTTAACTAACCTAAGGACATCACACACATCCACCCCTGAGGCAGGATTCGAACTTGCGACCGTAGCGGTCGCGCCGTTCCAGACTGAAGCGCCTAGAACCGCTCGGCCACACCGGCCGGCTACTCTTCTCGCGTTAGAACAGATTTAATATAAGTATTGATTCTGGTCATACCCTCTTATGTCGAGAGGTGGAAACACGTAATGCACCCAAAAGCATGATCGTTTTGGTGGTTTAATGTTATTGTGACATTGTACTCCTTATCCATATAAGTTTTTTTCAGGGTTGCACTCAGCACTGACTTCACTTTTATGGATGAAAATACGGAACCGCATCGAACAGCACAGGTAGAGGAGACTTGGGAAGACAGGATGTTTTTCCCATCGAGCACTTGTGGGATCCGTTGGGGAGACGTACTGCAGTACGTCCACATGCACCAACAACCACCCAGCGGTTGTCAGTCGCTCTGGTGGAGGAATGGAACACCCTACCAGAAGACCTCCTTACCGACCTTGTTGCCATAATGGGTGCACGTTGCCGGGCATGCACTGCCGTCCGTAGTGATCCATGTCCTACCTTCACAGTGTCTAGGGGACGATCATAAATAGCGTTGACTTCAGTGCAATTATTGTCTTTGGATGAAAATGCTATCTCTGTTTATCTCACTCCGTATTTCCATCAGTTACCGTCTTATACTATACTGTACTATAACAGTTCTTTCTAAGTGTGGTCCAAGTTTCGTCGAGCAATGTTACTTGCCAGTGACATATCCGTCATTACCTTTTGCACATCATTGGAGACTGGACGCAAGTCGTGGAGCCGTGTTTATAACCGTAAAAAATACAATAATATTTTCTGATGTTATTACGGAATTCGACCGCTAAATAATGTGGGTGAAGGTAAGTGTTTAACGTGGATCAAACATGGTCACTGGATGCTTTTATAGAGCCCAGCCTGAGTATCGGTAGTGGCGAGATGTTTGAGGGGAAATTTGAAGAATTTTTCGCGTCAATTTCCTCATCATGTCATAGTGTTATGTGGAGATTTCAGTCTATAAACTGGGAGGCTCAAGTGATGAAGTCGGGTAATAAAGACAAGGAATCATGTGAAATTATTCTATATACTTTATCCAAAAGTTATCTTGAGTATCTATTCAGAGAACCGGTTCATGAAAATATCAGACTAGATCTTCTGGCCAACAACAGGTCCTGACTTTTCGAGTCAGCGAAGAACGAGGAATCAGTGATCATAAGGCCGGTACACCACCACTGAATGCTGGTGTAAACAGGAATGTAAAATTAGGTGGGAGGATATTTCTACTTGTTTGTTGTTGTGGTCTTCAGTCCTGAGACTGGTTTGATGCAGCTCTCCATGCTACCCTATCCTGTGCAAGTTTCTTCATCTCCCAGTACCTACTGCAACCTACATCCTTCTGAATCTGCTTAGTGTATTCATCTCTTGGTCTCTCTCTACGATTTTTACCCTCCACGCTACCCTCCAACGCTAAATTTGTGATCCCTTGATGCCTCAGAACATGTCCTACCAACCGGTCTCTTCTTCTAGTCAAGTTGTGCCACAAACTCCTCTTCTCCCCAATTCTATTCAATACCTCCTCATTAGTTATGTGATCTACCCATCTAATCTTCAGTATTCTTCTGTAGCACCACATTTCGAAAGCTTCTATTCTCTTCCTGTCCAAACTCTTTATCGTCCATGTTTCACTTCCGTACATGGCTACACTCCATACAAATACTTTCAGAAACGACTTCCTGACACTTAAATCTATACCACATGTTAAAAAATTTCTCTTCTTCAGAAACGCTTTCCTTTCCTTTCTAAATATTTCTACTTAGAAAGAGTGAAAAATAACAGATTTGAGATTCTCTAAGCAGTCAACATGAAGAATCATCTTTTGGATCTAAAATGTTGAACATAAATGGACAAAGTTGAAGAGTATTGTACAATATGCTTTAGACAGACATGTGCCGGGAAAAGTCATTTCCATTTTCAAGAAGGGTCGTGGAATAGGCGCAAGAAACTATAAGTCTATATCCCTGATGTCACCCCTGTTGAAGAATTTTGGAACATGATTTCCTTGACATCCGGAAGGCGTTCGGTACAGAGCACACTATGTCAGTCGCAACGGAGAGAAGTCTTCAGACTTAAAACTGTCAATGCTTGCCGTATCTCAAGGGAGTGTTATGGGACCTCTACTTTTCAAAATTTATATAAATAACGTTGTGGATAACGTCGGAAGTTCCATAAGACCTTTCACAGACGAGGCTTTTGTATACAGAGAAGTCTCAACACTAGGAAACTGAATCGAAATGCGGGAAGATCAGAAGAATATCGACGTTTGGCGCAGTGATTGGGAATTGACCCTCAACATAAACAAATGCAACGTACTGTATGTAAATAGGAAGACAGACCCATTGCTGTACGATTACAGGTTTGGAGAACAATCATTGCTTTCTGATTTCAGAACAACGACTGGAAGCAGTCACATATACAGGGTGATCAATTCTTAACGTAACCGCCTGGCGGAGATATTTTTGTCCCGCCAGCAGCCAGTCAGCGGTCGCGCTATCGGGGAGTATATTACCTCTCCGTTGCGAGGCCTTTGTGTAGAATTATTGCGCAAGTAGTACGTGTTTGTTAGGCGACGCAATACAGTGTGATGAGTGAAAGCGTTTCAAGCGAAACGGAGAAAAATAAGTATTCTATTTGTCAAAGAGTATTCATGTATAATTCATACTGCGTACAGAATTAGCACGTGCCATAAGGAGATTGTTTCAAGAAGAATTTCCTGCTGTTCAAATCCAAATCGGAGAACAATTTATCGATTGATAAATAACTTTCGTGAAACGGGAAGTGTTCTCGACAGAAAACACAGATAACCACGTACACTATTCACAGAAGGAACTCTGGATAATAGTGGGCATATTCTGGAAAGGTCTCGTACAAAACCAGTTCGACGTACTTCTCAGCAAATGGAAATTTCCTATGGCTCTGCTCAAACGGCTACAAAGTTACTGAGCTTACAGCCCTATAAAGTAACTGCAGTGCAAGAACTTAAACCGGGTGACCATGCAAAAAGATTGCGGTTTTGTGAATGAATTTTGAATAGGATGCATGACGGAGAATTTGGCTCTCACCTAACTCTTTTTCGGACGAATCATAGTTGTACTTAAGTGGACACGTTAATTCACAAAATAATGGTTACTGGAGGTCTAGAAAGTCTAACGTAATACTAAGGCAACCCTGTATGATCAAACAACAGGAGTGTGACAGAATAACGGGTCCTATTTTTTTTCCAGGAAACAATTAACAGCATGGAATATGTGGAAAACATTTTGTGGATAGCACATACAGCTAACTTCCCATTACAGGAAATTCATGATATACTTATCACTAACAACAAATCGCCACCTCGTTCCCCTGATTTAACCCTCTGCGATTTTTATCTCTCGGGGGGAGGGGGGGGGCATTAAAAAAGAAAGTGTACAAATCAGATCCATAGAATTTACGTTTACATGGACATAAAACTAACATTTGTCAAGAAAATCTTGCTATTTCGCAAAGGGAACTGCAGGATGTAACGAGAAATTTCCTAAGCAGGTGACAGAAATGCGTCAACAACGAAGGGAGACAGTTCCAGCATCTCCTGATATATGTAAGTAATTTACTTTCTTTTTTAAGTCTTTATGTTATGCATGTTAGAAATAACTTGCGCAACAAGCCATACTATATTTACTGCTGACCTCGTGTCACTCGCACCGCGCACTCAACCACGCCGCATGCCGCACGCTGCGAAAGCGTTTGCTTTAACGATTGATCACCCTGTGTAAGATATTTATGAGCTGCATACGAAGCAATTGAAAGTGGAACGGCCGCATTAAACTCATTACAGGTAAAACAGATTCCAAACTGTGATTCATCGGAATAATCGTCTAGAAGTTTAGTCCAACCACAAACGAGGTAACTTACGAAACTCTTGTTCGACTAATAATGGACTATTGCTCGTCAGTCGGGGATCT
This sequence comes from Schistocerca nitens, assembly GCF_023898315.1. NCBI lineage: Eukaryota > Metazoa > Arthropoda > Insecta > Orthoptera > Acrididae > Schistocerca > Schistocerca nitens. Next base: position 523,723,674 of record NC_064616.1, on the reverse strand, counting down.
GTAGCAGATAGGACTGATAGAAGGAAAATAGAAAATCGTGGACGAGAAGCGCATTTTGTTAGAGGTTCATTAAGTGAGTGCGATAGGTCAGGGAAATGTTCAGCCAACTACAGTGGCAAACAATGCAAGAAAGGCGTTCTGCTTCACGGAGTGGTTTACTTTTAAAGTTGTGATTCCGAAAAGTTTCAGCCAGTAAATTGCTTCCTCCTACGTATATCTAGCGAAAATACCACGAAGGTAAAATGAGAGAGCGACGGGCTCACATGGAGGTTTGTCAACAACCTTTCTTTCCGCGATCCTTTCGGGATTTGAACATGCAGGGGGTGAGTGACAGTGGTACAGTAAGGACACTGCGCCTTTTGTGAAGTATAGATGTAGATAAAATGTTGTGTTTGACGCTACGATGGACTTTTCTATGGCACAGTTCTACAAATCTTACGTTACGGATGACATTTAAAAGGTAAACCAAACACTTTGTATTGCAAGCTTTCATTATTAACGAATATTTTTAAATTATAAGTTTTTCTTGAGAGGCTAAGATCATATAGTAGATCAGTCGTAGTTGACGCTTGTTGCACTTAAATCATGTAGTCTGGGCATCAAGTGGACTACAGTATCTGCACGCCTTCCCTCACTATTCTCCTATCCGCCCTCCCCTTCGACACCCCACCTCCCAAATTCTTCGAGAAGTATCTCTGTACATCTCATAAAGAATAGATCTTGGACAGATAGGTTACTCACAGCGAACGCTATATAGTTTACATGATCTCCTGCGTAGTTATCTGATTATCCTCTAGTACCTCAAACGGGTAAGCATAGAGGTACAAAAAGTGTTAACTGAAACACCTATGCAACTTCAGTGGACACGAAAATAGTCAAAACAGAAAAAGAAAAAAATTGTAATTAACGAAACTGAATTCTGCTGCTTCACTTAAAGCCATGTTTTTCGACGAAGTTGATCATGAAGTGCGCGAAACCAGTTTTTTTCCCTAACACTCTGCATGGATATCCGGACTTAATTTAAATGGCTCAGATGTGTTTACAGAAGGTGCAGTAACTGCATGTGGGGCGAGTCCTATCATGTATCACCAAGAATCCGGCAGTTAATCCTCTTTTCTCACCAGCTGCTTTAGGTAGAGGAACTCAATAGAAGATAATCTGTTCCGTGTACCCTTGAAAGCATTGTAATTGATCCCAGTCACAGGCGTGAGTCAAGCAGTGAGTTATTATATTGTTTATGTAAGTTTAATCATGGAGTAGTGGGCGAATAGGAAGAGCGATACCTAAATCATAAGCTCTTGAAAAGCCAAGGTTTGACTCTATAATTTAAATTCATTTTACCACAAATGGTTACATTTACTTCAGCAAGCAAATATTTTTCAATGAAATCGAGGAAAGGGGAGCACTAGTACAACATTAACAAACACATCCGTTTATTAAAGGCTATGAAATTCGCATTTTCTGTTTCTCTCCTTTTTCGCTGGCAGCCATACAGCCACTTCTTATACTCAGAAGGGAATCATGTTATTATTGAGCGAGTGAAATAGCTGCAAGCAATGAGAAGTAACAATGGAACAGCGGAATATGAGTGCGTTTCAGCCACCCTGTATGCTTCGGCATCTCGGCGTGATTGGCATTATTTTCTCTTGCCAGCCGAAATAGGCGATCCAAAAAAAAAAGTATAAAATCAGTACACTCACTGCGTCCTGTTTCATCCAAAAGAAGCAGGCTAATACTCTCTTCGTCTTCGTGGAAAAGGTTGAAAAAAGTTGCACCAAAATTAACGAAGAGCATAATGCAATTTATGTCTTTCTCCCGTCTCGTTCAGATATAAAAGTCATTATACAAATTTTAGTATTTGTAAATCAAGTACTTACGCTCTAAACCAAAATCATACATTACTATTTTATTATGGGTCCTTGAACTTTGGTGATACAATAAAATTAAAATCTGCTCTCTGTTGCCTTTTAGTAACTGGGTATTTCAACCATTAAGTCCCATTGTTTTAACAGCTTCACTGATTTTTAAGTACCAGTAATGTTGTATGGACCTGAAACCTGTCATCGGAAGTTGAAACAGAAGATGGAGATGGTTCTGTCTCGGTACTACGAGTAGCTATGGAACCTAAATCCGCCCAAACAGAGTCCCGCTTGTCTGGATAAGCCATCTAGATATGGGGCACACCATTTACATAGTAGCTGATGGACTATAATTTCCACATGTGCAAATGAGGTGTGGCAGGTTCCAGAAATATTGTCCGCTAATCACTGTTTCATTTCATCCACCCATCGGCGCGTAGCACGCTTTGAAGTTGAAAGTTTGCTGGTAGAAGTTTATAGCACCCTCGTGATCCAGGCGGTTAAGCCTGGAACCCAGCTCGCTGTAACACGCGTCTCCCAGTGTCCTATGAAGCATGTACAGAGCTTACGGCTACAGAGGACTGGAGGTACTTGTCAACCCCCAGCACGGAACTTTACGCTCCAAGCCCGTACCAAGACAACGAATACTGAACTCTCTGAAGTACGCTTCATTTGGCAGTACCGAGGAGGCACGTGTGGTTTATCGAATGCCACGGACGCGGTGAATTTTAGCACCCTAGATGTTCATGAAGTCGACCCTGGGCTACATGAATCTCCAGAAACGAAAGTCAGGAGCTACTTTCATTTAAATATTTAGTCCTTGCAATTTTTCGTTATTTTATGCATAATACGTATCGCTACTAGCGTGATATACGCTTTTATTCCGTTGCACGCTTTATCCTTACGACTTCTTCTAATACCTCCTTATCTCTAGGAAACTTTTATTTCCTTTTTTTATTGCTTACGTGCAAGCCAATCAACCAGTGAAAGAAGCAGTTGTTCAGTAATGAGGAAAACAGTATCTTCTTTTGCGTAAAGAAGAAGTGATAAACATGACAGCTTTACTGGCATACTAAGTAACGAATCACAGTTTACGTAATTTACACAAGCGAATGTAACCGACGAAAAAAAGATGATTCGGATCAAAATTGTAGGGAATTCTATTTCGTTTGATTTCGTGACACATGTTTTTTACACGAAAAATGTGTTGATTTAGAATTATAAGAAAAATATTCTACAAATTGTATTTTTACCGATTTCAGTTTTTTTAAAATTTTCAGGAAAAATACTTTGTATGGAGTTTTAAAATGGTAATCAGCATTCCAAAAAGCCTGCATGAAATAATTTTTAGAACTTGTCGAAAACTTGCATTGTAAAATCACTGTATGCTTACATATTCCTTAAGTATAATGCATTCCAACTTGAAAATCGTATGATACCTTGTTAACAGGTTTGGTGGCATCATCCGCGAATAACATTTTTGGCCACCGAGGTTGCGTTAAAAGTGCACACAAGAGTGAAGATCATTTGTACTCGAAGTGTTCCTTACAAACTTAATTACAGAAAGACATATTGTAACACGTGAAGCTGCTGAATAATTTATTTTTAGTTGTACGACCGGTTTCGGTCAGAAACCATTTTCGAGTGTCAAAATATAACACTTGTCAATAATATTTTGTAATGCATCTAATTTTGCAAAAGAAAATATTATTTACAATTGTTATATTTTGACAACAGTTTCGTAAGATGTATGTGATAGCTGTTATAAACAAAAACAATACTGGAAAATGGTCTCTGGCCGAAACAGGTTGTACAGTTAAAAATAAATAATTCACCAGCCTCACATGTTACAATATGTCATTTCTGTGATTTATGAAAGCCATGGGACACAACTAAAAAAAATTAATTGCGTTTATATAATCGGCAGTCAAATGTAAATGAGGCAAATGGAAAAAAGCAAGTAAACTGATTATTATTTCAAAAGTGATAGCTATAACTGTTAATGCATTTATCCCACTATTAGACAAGACGGCCTATGCCTTTATGCGAAAACTTTTGCGATTGCCTACGGAAACATGATTCTACCTACACGTGCACTTCTTTGTCCGAAGTAAGTCGGGAGCTACCTATATCTTTCTTCAGGTCTCCAAGAATATGGAGAGCCCATGGGGAGAGATCGGGAGGGTCAGAGGATGAGTAAGGGCTTCCCAGCGAAACGTCTGCATTCATGGCTGTCGATTTATTTCGGATGACGTGATTACAATCATTGGTCCATAGGTAACTGCAAACATTTTTCAATGAAGGCACTGATCGTCAGTCTTACGGCGGGATAAACAGTACTTGCGATTACTTTTAAAGTAATGAACGGTTGACTTACTTTTTTCCATCTGTCTCGTTTCAATTTGACTGCCTCTTATAGACAGTTCCTCTGTAGGTTTGGATAAATGAGTTAGCGAGTATCAAAATATGTGACATTAATGCCCGTAACTTTTTGCTTTCATTGACTTAGAAGTTTCCACATTTTATGTATTACATCGCAAAGGGACTGTAGACTTTAGTAGTAGACATAAATTTCAATTTCATACCTCTGTTTGTTCCTGAGAAAAAGGGGTCTTAACAGGCGGACAACATAATGATGCTATAGATATTCTGTTTTTCCAATTGACTTACGGAATCCTAAAACTGATACTTAGCTTCAGGTAACTTTACTAAGCTCTTTATCATTCCTCTCGTTTTTTAGCGGCTAGTATCGTGCTAAGAGTACTAAAAGCTTTACTCCCTCCGTTTGGCTAAACTGAAGATTGCACTCGTTTTCCCAAGAGATGTGAATAAACTACGCAGTGACATAAAATTTTACTTGAAGCATCAATGTGTTAACGTTAAAGAAAATTTCGAGAAGCAAAGCTAGTATGTATCCCGCACCACACCTACCACGAAAAGCAGATACTGCATTAGTTATTTCCCTGTTTTGAGTGCTGCTGATCTGGCCCTACTCAGATCTCCAACAAGAAAAGCTAAATTATAATCATGACTCGTCTCTATGTTATGACACGTCGTGCTGAGTTTTTCGTCTAGCTTGAGCTCCGTACAACTTGTAAAATCACTTAGAACAAAAACAAATTCCAAAACAATATCATTTATATGCCACAGAATATTTCTATGACTGACCGTCCTTCGTGTAGTGAAGGAAATGCTAAGCCCCACACTGGGCACCTTGTATACAGTAGTGGATTAAGATAGCATCAGATTTGAAGTCGATTCTTATTATTTTCATTAATTACAAAATAAGCTGCATATGAGCGCAGCATTTATAATCAAAAACATGTGAAGAGAGGTTTTATTGCAAACTGTAATTATTTTACAATTAGTTTACACGCTCACATGTAGGTACCAGATAGATTCCAACTGTTTAACACATTGTTTATGTATCGGTTTCTGTTGCGATTCACCGTGTTCTAACGTAAACTATATGTATTTGATTAGTTTTCAGTCTCTGAAACGTTCGCTGGCTGGCACTATTAATTAATGTTGATTGTTCCATTGTGACTGACTTCGTGAGTATTTGAGAGCGAACATTTATGAAATCTGAATTCTATTTCACTTACATTTTATGACACACTCACTTTTCCTGTTACGTTAATGTGCGATGTAACACATTCCCTTCTCTACGATTAAATTCTGACCGTATTGATATACTTATATTCTTGCAAAAATATTGTAGCAGTACTGCAAAAGAAATCGTAAAAATTATTTAGTATGCAGTGGAGTAAATACCATAAAGTGCAGTCAGCCACTTTTTTGTGCATAATATTTTTCTGGTGAATTGATTATGTTTATAGGACTTTTAATCACTGTTTTTGTATCTGTCTATGATGGCAATACGAAGTAGTAGACATTTTACATATCAAAATGCAAGCTTGAACTGTGTAAGTATTCACTATCAGATAACTAAGTACACTGGTAGACAATTTTGTAAAATTACTGTATACGGCGATGTGTCAAAACCTTAGACTCACCTGCCCACTTTCTGATTGGAATACAGCAGCAATTCCGCTTGTCATAGTTCGACAAGTTGGTTTTCTGGAGATATGTGGCGCTAAATCCCTACGCAAAAGTCACGTATTTTTCGTACATTACGGACCACTGGTTCATAGCAGGCGAAGCTGGTGGCCCCGACATCAACGTGATTTCACTATTATGCTGCGCGATTCTGGCCTGGCCGGCCAGTGTGGCCGAGCGGTTCTAGGCGCTTCAGTCTGGAACCGCGAGACAGCTCCGTCGCAGGTTCGAATCTTGCCTCGGGCATGGGTGTGTGTGACGTCCTTAGGTTAGTTAGGTTTAAGTAGTTCTAAGATATAGGGGACTGATGACCTCAGATGTTAAGTCCCATAGTGCTCAGAGCCATTTGAACCATTTTGATTCTGGCCTTGTGACACGGACAGTTATACTGCCGGAAGATGCTATCCCCGTCGAGGAAGACATCAAAAGCGAAGGGATGCAGATGGAGCGCAATGATATTCACGTAGTCCACAGCTGCCACGGTGCTTTCGATTATTCCCACAGATCCCTTGGACGTCCATGTGAATGACCCCCACAACAAAAAACAGCTCCCACCGGCCTGTGTTCATAGCGCCGTGCAGGTTTCGAACAGCAGTTTGCTTGAATGATAGCGTATGAGGACACGACTATGAACTTGGTGTAACAATAAATGGGATTTCCTTGACCAGGCGACGCGTTTATATTGGTCCATAGTCCAGTCTCTATGACTCTGTGGCCACTGCAGTCGTAATTGACGATGTCATTGAGTCAACATGGAAAACATGTAGGCGTCTTCAATTACGAAGCCCCATGTTCATCAATGTAAGCTGAACGATGTGTTCTGGAAACTCTTCTGCCACACCGACGTTCTACTCCGTCTCCAGATATGCCACAGATCGTTGCCTATCCTGTTTTACAGAGCTGGCAAGCCTACCAACTCCACGTTTTGTGATGAGGCACAGACGTCCAACGTCTTGTAACCTACTCATGGTTTCACCTTCCTGTAACCGTTTTCCATAGATGCCGACGACAGTAGCACGCGAACAGCTTATTAGATTCAGGTCATTCGAAATGTTTGTTCCCAGACGCCGCGCCAAAACAATCTGTCCTTTCAATTGGTGAAAGAAGGTACAGCAATCAGTCTGAACTTGAGTTAATTGTAGCAATCTATATTTCGGTCACTCAGTAACCAATTCATTACAGCAGATGAATTTAACACATTTTAGCTATTATTTGACATAGTCCCTCTTGGACTATACGCGTCAAGGGTTCAGATTTGTTTGAAGATGGTTACTCAGTGACCGAAATCTAGATTTCTGCAGCAAAAACACGTTGCTGTACCCTCTTTCACCGACTGGAACGATTAATATCGCTGACCACTTACAGGTTCCAGCTGGAGTCAAAATTCAAAGAAACTTGTCATTTGTTACAGCCGCTTATGTCAGTGTATTTCCCAGTTAGTGGCCTGTATCTAGCAAAACTCCCCATTCGTCTCTGGTCCACCTGCATACTTTTTCTTGTATTGCCACCGTGCGATACAGTAAACTCTGATAGCCTCTTGGAACTGCAGCGATCTAGTGTTGATGCCCGTACCCGATGGACGCTCAAGTTGCGGCTGCATTAGCGACGCTATCTACCGAAGACCAGCGTATGAAAGTGGCTGGATGGTGCACTAAAGTCAGTACGCTCTGTATGAAGGTAATGTGCCATATCGGATTTATTACATCAACACTGACGGTTGAAAAGAAGTGGACTCTCTTAGCTGCTCAGTAGTGATATCCGACTATGTATTCAGGATTTGGCTTCCCTAGAGCTCCATGCGATCCTGAATTCAACAGAGGAGGTGATGTGTTCTAAGCAAATAGTGTCTCATCTGCTCCTATCCTATTAGTATCCTACAGCCATTGCAGAAAATGTACTCAGCAGAGAAAATGATCCAGTTAATACATGCCCAACTGTGCTTCGTTCAACAGCACGGGAAGCAGGTATCATTTTGCATGATATGAGGGCATGTGGGAATTTGGGGAAATGAATAGGCAGGCTCTGTCACCAAGGAAGCCTGCAGGGAACAAGACATGAATCAACGTACCCTTTCCTCAGCAGTCTATCACTTCAGTGTTCAGTCAGAGAGCCGTGGTATTGAGGGAGGAGTGGCTAGCAAGGAAAGACAATAAGCCACGGCTTATGGAGCCAACTATCCGGCCATAGCGTTCCTCGTACTGGTCGCTCCAGCCAGAGAGATGAAGTGACCCTGACACGCCTTCCAACGGGGCAGATGACATCATACTCAGGCGAGAGGATGAACCCCCACCCCCCCCCCTCCCCAATTCCCCACCCTCGCCAGCCTGTAATGTTCGTGGTGTGCAAATAATTTTATTAAATTTAAACTAAATGAAATTTACATTGTGATGAGATGTCAGAAGCAAATTTAGTTGGGCCTGTGCCCTCTATTTCAGTTGGTGACAGTACGAGGGTGCTGAAGTTTTCAAATTATTGTGAAATGTATGGACGCCAGCCGAACCTATTTAGCGTGTTGTGAAGTTGCTGGCCCATCCTTAGCAATTAGCCAGGCTCTGAAGACCCTGGTGTTGTGCGCCCACAGCAACTTATCACCTTCAGCACCATCCATTGCAAGGGAAGTAACATTTCGGAATCCAAATGTCAAAGAGCCTTTTCATTGTCTTCAAGCAGTCTATTAGACCACGTAGATGTCAAATGCGACCGTTGATCGATTCTAGTAGTCTTACAATTGAAAAACTATGTGATTCACTAACGGATAATTTCAGTCAACAAATTCAATTTATGGTTGCAAGTCTCGAATTTAATCAATGATAAAAAAATTGTAGTCAGTCTCACGCAGTGTGGGTCGCAGATCTGCATCGGCCCTCACGAGATTGTAACTTCTCGAGCAAATCTTGCGAAGCAACGTATGGCGAATGACTTATCGGAGAATTACTCATCAGATTGGTTCTAGACAGAGACGTTACAGCTAAGGCATTCGGATCATCAGAACCAACCCTTACCGCGCGAATTGGTTGCTCGGTCGGAGCCGCTATGACACGGATTGCCGGAGGTTCGTGTTCTCCCTCGGGCATGCGTGTGTGTGCGTTGTTCTTAGCATAAGTTAGTTTCAGTAGAGTGTAAGTCGAGGGACCGATGACGTCAGCAGTCTAGATCCTTAGGAACTCACACACTCTCTCTCTCTCTCTCTTACACACACACACACACACACACACACACACAGAGAGAGAGAGAGAGAGAGAGAGAGAGAGAGAACCAACTCCTAGCAATATTACAGCAAGTGGTCGCTGATGAGTTAGAAGTAACACAAATGGTAGTAAGTCAGCGTTGTAACCGGCGTGCATTTGATGAAATTTTGTTGTGATCATCTTCTGACTCACTACCGGTTGACAGTATAGCAACAACGGGCAATACAGTAGGTAGATCAGTAGTTACGAAACAGTGCCACGCATCGGTGGTTTATGTGCAGTAAAATGAGTTTAGTGCACGGAATCAACCTCGTCCAACCGAAGCAGCAGCAGATAGATGGCGCCCCTGCACATCGTTGCTGTCAACTAAATCCAGTTGCTTACAGCCCTGGAAATCACGTACGCGATGCCATCACACGCATGCTGGGTGGGTGTCAATGCTCGTATCGTGACACAATATGTCGTGTCCGCGAAGAAAAAAGCCCTTAGCTTCTGTACTGTCCGTCAAGTGGCTCGGCCGTGGTCTGCTGCCCATATCAGTGCTATCACAGCAGCAGCACCGACAACCGATGAAACTCTGACCATGTTAATCATCACTTTCGTCATCAACAACACCGAGGTGGAATTTCAGGTCAATAATGGTGTTGTGCTATTATCAACGTGGAGACACATCATCGTCTAGCTCCATCACCGCTATACAAGCCACTGAGGCGAGCAGTTAAATATAGTCATCAATGTATTCCGTCACAAGGCTGGTTGTCATTACCAGTAAGGTATAAAGATGGATTTCGGCATCTAACATTTTCGGTAGTTACTTTACCATTGGCTACTAACATATTTAGATTGTATGCATTTTCTTTGTTTGATTTTGATACAGACGAGCAGATCAATCGAATGTCAACCTGTGTAACGTTATAGACTTAGATAAGCCATGTGAGAGTTTAAGGAAGCTTTCGCTCCCTCACTTGGATGTCCTAGGGATTTCGTAGCTCACATATTCTCCAAATTAAGAAAATTAGGAACGGATACTCGCGTTTTGTCGATCCAGGCCGATACCACGCGCAGTGCGCGACGTAGTTAAAACGGAGCTTAACTGTTTAGAAGACCATAGGGTAATTTCGCAGTTTTACGTTAGTCAACAGGCCATCCCAATGATCGACATTAAGAAAACAAATTGTTCTCTACGTGTTTATGGTGATTTGAAGTAACTATTAACGCCCTCCCTACTATGAGTGACTTCTTCATTCAGCGTCCGGAAGAATTGTTGGCTACATTAGCAGGGGGTCATTTCTTCTCTACAATTGACTAAACAGATGCTTATTTACGATTACCGGTGAAGGCAAAAAAAGGAAGGTGCAGGTACGTAACACTTCTTTTGGTTCATATCTGTACTAGCAAAATCTTCGAAAATGGTTGAAATGGCTCTGAGCACTATGGGACTCAACATCTTAGGTCATAAGTCCCCTATAACTTAGAACTACTTAAACCTAACTAACCTAAGGACATCACACACACCCATGCCCGAAGCAGGATTCGAACCTGCGACCGTAGCAGTCGCGCGGTTCCGGACTGCAGCGCCAGAACCGCACGGCCACCGCGGCCGGCAATCTTCGAAAAGTTGTCCTGCATGTGCATATGTATTTACCTCTACGTATATAACAAAGGATGATCTGTACGCAATCTAGAATGTAGAATTTGTTGTAGAAAAATGTGGAGAAATGAAACATAGTTCACACTGATGAGATTCCGTTATTTTTATTCGTGTAAATTTTAGATGAATTATATACATTTTTAAATAATAAGTCACGTGAATGAATAGTATATTTAATTATTCCATTCGCTGTGTAATTGAAGCAACTAAAAATTATTTAAAGTTATGCTAACATTTACCGTAGCGCCAGATGATATACAATAGTTTTGGTTTCCTGCTTTGGTGTATACATTTACAGAGTTTCTGGTGTTCCTACTCTGGAGCAGGTAACATATAGCTGACCGTGAGAAAAAGACAGATTTTCTGCATTTAATGCGGCAACGCGCTGTGACTTCCGTTGATCTTTGTTGATTGTCGCCCCGAAAGTAAGACACACAGGTAATTGTACGCGTTTGAATGTGAAGGGCAAAACAGTGAGAATCACTGGAATATGAGGAATCAGCGCACCTCCACCTTTACGTTTGCCGTTAATTATTGTTACTACAATCAAATTCAACATCAGTTTTTTCACAGAAAATCTGGTTCCGTTACACAACTTTGACGTATTGAGATTTTGAGGGAGCAGTGTTGGTGAGCCAGTTTTCAACGTCAGTACGAGTGGTGACATTCTAGCAGCCTCCAATGAACTGCGAAATTCTACTGCATAATTAACAGCTCGATCTTTCCCTGTAACTGTGTCAATGTATTTGTATTTCGTAACCGCATCAGGAATTCTCAGTTGAATCTCATTACTGATTCGATTGTCGTCATTTTTTGGAACTAAGGTGGTTTGTTCGCTTAGCCAATCGTGATTCCTGAAGTTTTTGGTGATGTCCGGAAAAGCCCTCTTTTCAAGATGTTCTACTGATGACTGAAGTTGACAGAAGTTCGCAGTTTGCCAGCAATCAACAAAATGAAAACTGTATTCCATTTCAAACTCATTCACCAACCAATAACTATTTCTTATTATTGAGGATTGAGGCGTTCATATGATTTTTGCGATTGGTTCAACGTTGTGGAAGTTGATATGCTGCAGCGTCGTCTAGTGGCGAAAATTTATATCGCCTGTAAACGAAAGAAGAATGGAGTATCATCACCTACAAACAAAACGACACTTATTCATATCGACGTCCAGCACTCAATGAAATGTAAATGCTATTTCATTTTAACTGTCACTAATTGTTAATCACAGTCACAACCACTATTTGTTATTATTGAGAACTGAGGCACCGATGTGATTTTGGTCATCGGCTGAACGATATAGAGGCTGATACCCAGCAGCGCCATCAAATGACGCGTTACAACAAAGTGGATGTACACAAATTTTCACGGCGGTCGGTTGAACGATACATACGCTGATGTACTGCAGTGCCGTCTAGTGGCTAGTTACAGCTAATTTGCTTGCATAAAGACCTTCTCCATAAAAAAAACAAATATATGTGCGAACTTTCATGGTGTTAAGTCAAACGGTGTAGAAGTCTCAAACAGATATACCAACATATATTATTGTGAATAAAGGTAATATGGTTCCTTTTGGCGTAGCCCATCACTACATTTGAGAGATGTTTGGAGCGGCATATCTTGGGCATACCTAGGTGTGTTATCTACGTGGTAGACATTATTGACAAAAAGCAACACGGGAGCAACGCCTATCAAATCTGCAACCCCTATTCCAGAGAATAAAATCCAGTGGTGTGCGCAGTCAGCTGAACAAATGCGGTTTCTCCCCACCAATTTTGAGGTTGAGAGGCTGTGAGGCCATATTTTACGTAGGAAGTGATTAAAACCTGTCGGCGTGCATTTCGACACCATACTTTACCTTCTTGCCGCTAGAAATCTTAAAAAATCTGTAGATTTTCATTGGTTTAATTAACTATTACGCCAAGTTCATTCCGATGGGAGCCCTAATGTTGTACCAGTTAAAACATCTGCGCAAAAACCGGATTAAGATTAAACGATAAGAATCGTGCCAGTAAGCTTTTCTTCAGTTAAAAATATGCCTGAAGTCGACTTTATGTCTGGCTTCTTTTTCGCGATGTAAGTGCCTCGTACTTGCGACGGACTTGTTGCAGCACGGGGTATGTGCCATTCTTTAAAATAAAACGGTCACAGCATTGAAAAACCACTTTCTTCCTCTTCCAAAACACTAACAGCAGCACAGTTAAACTATTCACCGGTGGAAAAAGAAACCCTTGGAAATAACCCATAGCATCAAAAAGTTTCGTGTTTTCCTGTGGGACGCCATAAGCCGCTGATAACATTGTTCTGTCCCCAGTGGAGAACACGGAATAGTCGCTGCAGCAGTGGGTCTTGTTTCTGACCAGTTACCACAACGACGTTCATTATAGGACCACTGTTCAGCACGCAAACGTCGACGCTCTGTCTCGTCTGACTAGAGTTCCAGATAAGGAATGCGTATGCATTCCAACCCTAATACTGTGTGTGAAGTAGCCTAGGATCCGCTACACTCGCAGGAATTTCTTTTGGGATCGTCTTTGATGGTCGGTGCACTTGCCCAAGGAAACAGAGCGAGGTTTCTAGACTCATTTTTGGCTTCAATATCGTCTCAACGCTTCGAATGGTGTTTTGTCGCTGCCCACCGACGATTCGGAGTGCCGAGTCGTCATTACCCCTTCGCTCCGACCTCAGATTCTTCCGATGGTAGAGGAGGAATCGTGGAGTGTGTCTCGAGTGAAGAGCAACGGCTCGTCACCACATTTATTGGCCCTCGACATTTAGATAGAGTGTTCGGTTCTCAATAGCCAAGCATGTGTGCAAAATCAGGCGGTTCCACCCTACAGCTTTTCTTCGTGGCCCAAGTCTGAGCACCCATGGGGCGGGTGCACATAGACTTCGCTTGACCTTTCAAGGGCGCCATGTGACTTTTAGTTCTGGATACATTCTCAGATTTTAATGTGTGGCCCAGGTGCCATCAGCAACGGCCGCTGGCGTCCGTGCTATATTATTCGCCCTGGGGATTGCGCCACAGACTCTAGCATCGCATAATGACCCCCTGTTCTCATCATTTGCCTTTCATAATTACTGCAGCAAGAACGCATCTACCCTCTGTCACTTTTTATTCGTCATCGAATAAGTAGCACCAACTAGAGGCATTTTCATCTGTCTATTGTAGCTGTATGGCTTGACCTCTCTTCCGTAGCGTGCACACGGTAATTGCCATGAGGCCCTATCGTTCTGGTACATTAAACATTAAAAACAAATCCTATACAACGAACGTCGGATTTTTGTCAGTATGAAATTCATGTAATTCATGCTTGCTGTAAAATACCGTGAGCATAATGCAATTACATGTACCATCCAATATCAAGAAGCAGCATTTAGAAAGCACAGAACACGAAGACAGCATGGACCAACCCCTGTTGTATCCTTTTTCAAATCCCGAAATCTCAAGACTAACATAATAATCTTAGCCACTAACAGTAATGAAGACACCGTGAGCCACTCCCCATAAACTGACCATAGTGAAATGTTTCATCAAACCAGACCGAAGACTGATGATTCAAAAAAAACGTTCAAGAAGCATAGACGCGTAGTCTAGGAACACAGCCATTCTGTTGAGGCAGTCACTGCAGATATCAGGAAAACAGGGCAAAATATTATAGGCGTAACACAATTTTTCTCTAGCTCACCTGGTACTAGTATTTCATTGTAAATACGATGCACAATGTCGAATGTCTTATCACTGCCATAGACCTTCGCTTTAGTAGTCGGGAGGGCGGCTATTGATATTTTGCTATTCTGTGCAACGCCCGTATTTCGAAGTTCTCCGCCAGGAGACGTAGACAACTTTCTTTCAGCGCTCGTGTTATCCTGGAGTCACTAGGTGACAGGTACGGAAGTTGTAAGAAATGCTACCAAATGCCACTGATATGTAAACTGTTGTTTAGAAAAGTAAAGACGCTCTTGCTAGCCAAGCAGCGGCTATTAAACAAAAGTCTGGACCCGTACTACTTCGAAGAAACTTACCTTTTTATCGTCGTGCCAATTTTGTTGCGACAGCTCAGTTTATGCATAACAGCAAAACCAATTCTATGCTTGGATATTCTCGCATTCGAGAATTTCGGTTGCATATTTCAACGGCTCTAAAACTGTTTCGAGTTCTCTTTGTGTTGTTCTAATCGTGAAGACTTTCAATGAAGCCATTCTCCGTAAGTATTCCCATTACTTAATTCACTGGTTAGCTGCAGATGGAATAATTCTATTTTTTGCTTTAAGAGAAGTGGACAGTGAGTTCCCTCATTTTTCAATTAATTTTTATCAGTAAGTATGTATGAAGACCACATTCAAAAGACGTGTAAAGAAAGCATAACGTCACAACAAATGCAACTGTCTTATATGAGTTTTTGAGTTGTATGGAAACGTCAGCTATCTAAGTAGAAATAATTTGAAGATGTAAATGCCTTTTCCAGGTTTTGTTTTTCCAATGGTTTAGTCAGCCACTAAAGTCAAAGATATTTTTATGCGAATGAGTTTCGTATATTGTCTGGGGACGAACAGGCAGCTGCGCTCGAATGTCAGAGCAAGCAACTGCGAGGGAGACACCACAGTTTGTGTTAACAGCATATGTTGAATGTGCACAGGGAAAGCTGTGCTACATTCCATAGAACTCACTCGCCAAGTAGCGTTACCCGCCATGCCTGGAAGAAGTACACTGGTTTGTAATTCATGGCCGTCATTCACTTGGTTCACTGCTGAAACGTTTGGATAATTTGAGTGCAACCTTCCTTTGTTCGGTCACATGTGGTAGTATGACATATGGATAACTTTGTTTTATTTTTTCCAACTTGTAAATTAACTCTATAAACATTAGTTTCATGGCAAAGTAATACGTTACTGCAAGATTTCTTTCTGAATTACCTGTACGTCATTGGTTTTTCAGGACCCATCGAGAAACCATCTTGTGTATTATTGCCTTGGGCACTAACAACTGAAAACTTAATACGATAGGGATTTAGTCCAAATTTTTTTAAAAGTGAGGTTCTTAGTAAATTCTAATCCCTGCTTCTAAGAGAAGTGAAATTCTGCCAACACTATACGTTTCCGTATTAATCGTTGCCAAGAAATTCTGCGGTTACAGATAGGTAACCCATTCTTTCTAATAAGATAGTCCAACTATCTGCTCCTCACATAAAAGTATTCACCCCTACAGCCTGGACGAGTTTGGAAGTACTTTCTGTGGTATTTCATTGCACTGACTGACCGTTGCATTATACTGTTGAAGATGAGGAAGAACCTTGGAGATGGCCATTAGTCCAAATTGTGAGCCGACGTGTGCAAAATTCTAACTTAAAGCACTAAGTCTTCCACCTGATGCTCACGTACATCGTAGTAGATCTCGGGCATATACTTCTACACACCTTTCAGTTACAGTATACAGGGTGTTACAAAAAGGTACGGCCAAACTTTCAGGAAACATTCCTCACACACAAATAAAGAAAAGATGTTATGTGAACATGTGTCCGGAAACGATTAATTTCTATGTTAGAAACATCCCCCAGGCTGTGGCTAAGCCATGTCTCCGCAATATCCTTTCTTTCAGGAGTGCTAGTTCTGCATGGTTCGCAGGAGAGCTTCTGTAAAGTTTGGAAGGTAGGAGACGAGATACTGGCAGAAGCAAAGCTGTGAGTACCGGGCGTGAGTCGTGCTTCGGTAGCTCAGATGGTAGAGCACTTGCCCGCGAAAGGCAAAGGTCCCGAGTTCGAGTCTCGGTCGGGCACACAGTTTTAATCTGCCAGGAAGTTTCATATCAGCGCACACTACGCTGCAGAGTGAAAATCTCATTCTGGAAGCATCTTTAAGTGTTTGAAAAGCTTCTTGGCGCTCATCTGTCCAAACAAAGGGAATGTTCTCGTGACGCAAGCTATGCAATGGAGCTGCCATTTGTGCAGCATTTGGTATGAACCGAATATAATAGATCATTTTCCCGATGACTAATGTCAATTCTGTGACATTGCGAGGAACTGGCAGGTCACGGATGGCTAACAAATGTTACTGAAGATGTACACCGCGTCTGGTTATGAAACGACCAAGATACTGCAAAACAGGTTTTAAAAAAATCGCTTTGTCCAGTCTACACTTTAGTCTGCATCAGTTAACACAAGAAACAATACACTCAAACTAGCAACGTGTTTTTCAGGTGTACGACCTACTACTACAATATCGTTCAAGTAGTTTGAACAGTTTGGTACTTGAGCAATCAACTGTTTCAAATACCATTGGAAAACTGCGAGTGCGGAAGTACTACCAAAAGGCAAACGCAAATATTTAAACAAGCCCAATGAGTGTTCACAACACACACGGTGTGAGATTCTTCATCTAGTGGTATTTGAAGATATGCGTCGCACATTGCAATTTTTGAGAAGTAGCGACCAGCGGCTAATCTGTCCAGTGCCACTCTGGGAGAGGCATTGGATAAGTGTCAATCACAGTTTGTGTGTTGACTGTAGATGTAAAGTAAACACAGAGGAGAATGCGACCTGAAGGTCTGAGGAGAAAAACCAGTGGAGTTGTCCATTGACTAGCTTGTATGAGTGCAATAGCTCCCCTGTCTTGCAATTCTTTAAGTTCAGCAGTGACTTTGTCCCACAATGCAATGGGAACGGTTCTGGACCGGCAAAATTTCCGCTGAGCATTGTCATTCATGGTAATATGTGGAACAAAATTGGTAGCCTTGCCTTCACCTTCACAAAAGAGTTCTGGGAATTATTTCAGCAAGCTGGCTACTCTATCTTTGGCATTGAATGCAGTCACTGGCAACACGTTGTCCTCAATTTGAAAAATAAAGAAATTAATTGTATCAAGGCCTAAAATGTTCTCATAAGTGCGTGATTATAGCACAGTTAAAGCCGCAGTTCGCATATTCGAGAGACATGGCAGGCAAAGTACATTTTCCGAGAACAGGAATATCTTGTCCATTATAAGCCGCCAGGTGTGTGCTAGGTTTAGACAGGTGTGGGGAGCCTAACAGTTCATATGTGCTACGATTTAGCAATGTAACAGAGGCAACTGTGTGCAAGTGAAATTTCACATGTTTGTCGCTAATATGCAAATGAACAAAATGTTTGTTGGACTGGCGTAGCACTGGAGAAACTACTTGTTTGTTAGATTTGCTTATGCCTGCAGCAGGCTTTGAATGCATTGCATTGATTACATGAGCTTTCTGTCTAGATTTTTGTGAGTGGGCCGAGTTCTCATATTTGTTCCATTGCAAACATACGGATTGTACGTGAATAATATTGCCACAATTGTAACACTGTGCGTGTTGGGATGGGCAGTCCTGGCGTTCGTGCCGTGAATAGTACCAGGGGCATGACTTAATTCTGTTTGCCTGTGTAGAGAACTGTTTACACGACATGGTGCACGTGGGCTGCTGCTGCCTACTGGGCCATTTGCTGGCAAGGGACGCCGCAGCCCGACAAACTGGTTGGTTCAAATGGCTCTGAGCACTATGGGACATAACGTCTGAGGCCATCAGCCCACTAGAACTCAGAACTACTTAAACCTAACTAACCTAAGGACATCACACACATCCATGCCCGAAGCAGGATTCGAACCTGCGACTGTAGCGGTCGAGCGGTTCCACACTGAAGCGCCTAGAACCGCTCAGCCACACCGGCCGGCGACAAATTGGTGGCTGCCCAGATTTATCGACTGACATGCCACCTAAATAGTACTGATTTGCACTATATGTTGACGTGATGGATCTGACTGTTTCGAAATCTGCTCTCTAAGTTTGACATCAGTTACATTGTACGCAATCCCATCATGCAACATTTCATTGGAATATAAAGCACCACAAGCAAATTTCAATTTGAATGTCCTCATTATACCCTGCACTAGCGATAAGTTTGTTGTGACCTTTTCTTGCAATGAAAGAATTGGTACCTAGCTGCCACCATGTTCACCTGTTGGTTATAATAGCTAGTTAGCGAGTCTACAACCTGATCATAGGAAAATTCACTCTGACTAGCATTAGGCAATAATTTCGGAATGATGCGAAACACTGTACTTCCTACGGTTGAAAAAAAGTAATGTAGTTTCACAGTACCTGGTACAATGTGAGCAATTATGTCGCACCATACTGTTGCAACCACTCGAGCTATTCCTCCTCTTTTTCGTTAAACTGTCAGAAAGGTTGTATGACATCCGGAGCTATCATTGTTGCCTGTTGCACAGCCTTGGCAGCGTGATTGGCGAGGAGCTGCTGTACTGTGTTTAGCAGCATGGCGATCTGCTGGGTCTGAAACTGACACATCTGTTTTAGCTGTATTTAATCTATCGCTTGCAGCTGAGGCACCTGAGCAGGGGACGGGAGAGGTAGATTGTTCATGTTGAAAGAGGCGAATGCAATAAGTAGAAGACAATGCAAGCAATAAAATATGCACACAAGCAAAGAAAATTTCTGCAACGCCCACCTGAAAACATTGAATAGAAAAAACACTATAAGGGACGCTATTAGAACACGTAAAAACAACTCTGCAAAGAAATAGAATTAATGCGCCAGCACAAGACAAAATCCCACAATAAGAAACAGAGACTCTATGGTGGCTGGTTAACAGGTTGTCGCTATGGGTTCTCCTTAGGACTCGGCGCCAAATGTTAAAGCCAGTCTAGTCGTCAAATATGTGGTGTCTAGAAAACCTGCTTTCTCGGATCGCTAGACAACATTCAAACAAATTGTATTAATGAGTTTTATTACAAATGGAAAAGATTACAATAATTAACTAGGCGATTACACAGATGTGTTGCAAGCAAAGGGTGACATACAAAATAAGCAGTGTTCTTCAGTATAAAAAAATCCCAAGTTCGTCTTACATTGATTGTACAAGCAAAATAACTAATGTCGATGTTGCTGTAGAACTCACTAACTGGGGCGCCTCCAGTCGGGCGCAGGGCTTATGTCCTATTCGCGTCGGAGCCGCTGCTATCGCGTTGTCATCCTGGAGAGGGGTCGGTCAGCGTGCAATTGGTTGACGTCTTCTCACAGCCCTGTCTGCTCTATCGTTCCAGAGTGGCGTGCCGATGCTCAACTTTACACCGTAACAGCTTTCACAATGGTGTACAGGCCATCCATATGGATGGCTGTTAATTTGATGCTACCCACACTGAAGACAACAGATACCACTTCAGTTTAGTCTGTTATATCAGTTGACAGTAACGTAAACGTGCAGTTTAGTAAGACACTGTTGCTAGGGAAATGACCATGTTATTTTACTACTCTTATTGGTGCTTTATCTTGATTGCTTTTAGAGATTCTTTTATAACTATTCTGGTGATGTAGGCTAAACCTTCGAAACGCGAAAATTTTAGAGTTTTTTGTACTGTAAATTGGCGGTTGGGCTGACATTTTAACGTAGACTGTAACAACCAAGAACTCAAATCCATTATCGATAAAATAGGCGCGCGGGATTAGCCGAGCGGTCTCAGGCGCTGCAGTCCTGGATTGTGCGGCTGGTCCCGGCGGCGGTTTGAGTCCTCCATCGGGCATGGGTGTGTGTATTTGTCCTTAGGATAATTAAGGTTAAGTAGTGTGTAAACTTAGGGACTGATGACCTTTGCAGTTAAGTCCCATAAGATTTCACACACATTTGGACATTTTTTTTATAAAATAAAAGCATGAAATCTTTAATCCATTTTCAAACGCTCCTTTGCAAAGGGAAACCCCATAGTATTGCTCCAATTTAATTTTCGGGCCATTGAAAAGATGAGTGGCGTTGAAAAACAGCTGAAATCACTAAAATTGAACAAAGTGCTAGGACACAATCGAAACCCTATTCGATTCAATACTGAACATTTGGATGATGTAGCCCGTATTTTACTATAATCTATTGTAATCCGCTGGAACAAAATATCTTCGAAGTAAGCACAGTTCACACCCGTCTAGAAGAATGGTATCAAAAGTTATCCACAAAACTACCGACCATTATCCTTGACATACATTTGTTGTGGGTATGAAGCACAGAATAACGTCCTCCATGCCAACCGTCATAGATTCCGAAGCATCGAGCCCGTGAAGCCCAACTCGCACTTTTTTCACATGACGTACTGAAAGCCAGGGACCAATGCCCTCGGTAGATGTAATATTTCTCGATTTCAGGGAAACCTTTGACATAGTACCACACCAACGCTAATTATTAGAAGTACTATCGTATGGCGTACAGCGAAACGTGTGGTTGGATTGAGGATATTTTGGGAAGGGGAATGCACCAAGTTATCTTGGATGGACATTCATTGACAGATGTAGAAGTCACTTCTCGTGCGTCCCATTAAGTTGTGTTGGGATCCTGGCTGTTTGTATTTGAGCGTAAGAACAACACTAATAGTGGCCTCAAACCTTTCGCAGACGATGCAGTTATCTGTAATGAAGTACTACATGAATGAAGCTGCACAAATATTCAGTCAGATTTTGATACGATTTCAAAGTGATGCTAGGATTTCGAACTTGCTTTAAATTTTCAGAGGTGTACAATAGTGCACTTCACAAAACGAAAAAACGTAGTATCCTATAACTGAAATGACTATAATATCAGTGAGTCTCAGTTTGAATCGGTCAACTCATACAAATACCTGAGTGTAATACTTTGTAGGGATCTGAAAATTAACCATAACATAGGCTCAGTCGTAGTTAAAACAAGTGGAAGAATACTACGGAACTGTAGTCAGACTACACAACGGATACTGCTTACAAATCACTCGTGCGATTCTTCCTAGAGCATTGTGAATACTACTCAAGTGTGTGGGACACGTACCGGCCGGCCGGTGTGGCCGAGCGGTTCTAGGCGCTACAGTCTGGAGCCGCGTGACCGCTACGGTCGCAGGTTTGAATCCTGCCTCGGGCATGGATGTGTGTGATGTCCTTCGGTTAGTTAGGTTTAAGTAGTTCTAAGTTGTAGGGGACTGATGACCTTAGAAGTTAAGTCCCATAGTGCTCAGAGCCATTTGAACTTTTTTTTTTTTCACGTACCGAATAGGACTAATAGCGTATACTGAATGTACACAGAAATGGGCAACACTAACGGACATAGGTTTGTTTGACCCGTGATAGAGTGTCATAGAGATGCTGAAGCAACTGAACTGGCAGACTCTTGAAGAAACAACCCTCTACGTACGTTCCCGTTGCGAGTGTGTGCACGAGTTTAGAATAATTAGCGCGCACCCAGACATTTAAACAATCATTCTTCCCTCGTTCCATAACGGGAAGAAACCTCGTGACTTGTACACAGGAACGTACTCTCCACCATGCACATCACAGAGATTGGCAGAGTAAAAATGTAATATAGATGTAGGTAAGTCTCCGTAAACCTTGAGAAAATACGAGAGGAAACGTGTGCCACAGTCGCTCAATCATCTGAACAGTCTGCATTGAAATCCATTCATGATGCATGAACACACAGAAAACATTTGAAACTGAAAGGATTTAAAGGGATATTCGTTTTTTAACTTGAAATGCCTTTCCTTTGCTGCATTTTAGTATATATTTACGTTCTAGACGAGTTTCGCCTTCTATATGACGGTCACCTTATGTTTTGTTTCTTAAAAAATACCTTTTTGACTTAGTTCTACTTGTAGTTTGAAACAGTTCGCATTACAGTCCTAATTGAATCATTTGTTACTTACTTTTGGTCGTCTGCCTTGTTAAAATTTGTGATTCCTCTCGCATGTTCAAGAACACGGAGATTTTGTAGGATAGATTAGTAACTGATCTGATTTACATCTACTTGCAGGTTCGAAAATTATGGTGTGAACCGTTTCGACTATAGAAGTAGAAGTGAATGAAAACTGTGTTTTACAGAAAAACAATCCACTGTAGATACCTGTAATATAAAAGGTGAAACGAGTGTAGGATGTAAATAAGTGTTGTACTGCAGTAACAGAAGGCGTTTTCCGGTTAAAAAAAACAATATTTATTATTTGCTGCGGAGGTTGAGCATACACACAAACTTGCCATTTAGACCATTGTTTTTGAATGACTCATCTGACAACGACATGGAGCAGCGAACTGCAGCTGTTATTGACACAGTTTCCAAATGACATGTCTCGCTTAAGAGGGTTATTTTCTGGTGAACACTCAGGAGGAAAATAGTTTTCTGATGTGAGAAAAAATCCATATTCTGTGGAAGAGTTGGAAAAGGAGCTTCATATTATGATCAGGGCCGGGATGTTTTTGTGATATCTGTGCGGGCCTTACCATACCAGACGACTCCTTAATGGGAATAATGAAATCTCGTGTGGTTCACCATTGATGAGGGACTAAGTGTGTAAAACTTTTGAGAAACCTATCGAAACATAGCTCTTCAGATGCTGCGTAAAATGTCAAGAAGGACATGGAGATTCAAATATCTCTGTTTAAGGTAAGATGGAGCACCTATTGATCCACTGGATATATAGTTTTTATATGTAAGTGATCCAAAATACAATATACTGTTTTGATCTAGCTTCACAGCATCTTATCACACACACTCTGTGATTAATCGCCGGCCGCGATGGCCGAGCGGTTCTAGACGCTTCAGTCCGGAACAGCGCGACTGCTACGGTCGCAGTTTCGAATTCTGCCTCGGGCATGGATGTGTGTGATATCCTTACGTTAGTTAGGCATAAGTAGTTCTAAGTTCTAGGGGACTGATGACCTTAGATGTTAAGCCCATAGTGCTCAAAGCCATTTTAACCATTTTTTTTGTGATTAGTCCGTGTGGATGTAATGCAGACACCTACATAAATAAATAACATCAATCTCAATACTTTTTCCACCAGTATTCACTTAGTTTCAAATGAGGCATCGTCTACGTTTCACAGAAAAAAGCATGTTTGAAATCGCATTTACATTAAGAGCTCCCTTCTTAGTTTGAGCCGCTGCTACACGGGCAAGGCTTCGGTGAGCGCCTAAGTTCGCGGAAATCTGCACACTCGTCTTCGTAGCCACGTGCTGTTCATAGTTACTGAGAACGGCCACAGCAAAAGAACTCTTACATTTCTTTAGTAATAATACCCTGACATAACGATTGTCTGTTGTATGAGTCCTATTTTTTTAACACGTCTCTAAACAAATGAAAGCGAGACATTACACGCCAATAATCCTAGTCTTCAGAGACTAATAATTTGAAAGAATTATCCTTATTATACAATTTATATCCCCATACATACTTTCATACTTTCACATGGTCCTAAGAGATTTAATGTCGAATTACTTCTGATTTCAGTTTTTAAATTATTTCACTACGCAAGCATAATGCGAAGGGTGTTAAGAGAACATTGTACGCAGCAGCTGGGTAAGTCTCATAGTTTTCCAGACAAATCTAGGTCTGAAACGTCATTGTACATTTTCATAATGTAGTCGATGGTTAACTCTGCTGTCTGAGCAGGACGACGAGGTCCTGTTTAGAAGGATGAGAAGCCGAAGACGTCACCAATATCTGTTAGAAATATGGGCACTGCACAAACAGATGCATTATGAAAATATGGAACATAGCATTAAAAGATTATATTATACTTTCCCTTCCAACCAGACAACAATGATGTTTTAAGCAGAAAAAAATTAAAACAAAACCTGAGCTTTGTATTTAACGGCGAATGAACATATGAGGCATCTCCGTAGTTAACAAAGGCAGATATATTGGGGTTTAAAATCTGTAGACGACGAGACTTATAGAAATGGACCACAATCTCAGACTGAACAAGGTGGCAACAGTAAATCGACATTGGGCTTATCAAAAGCAATCTTTCCGCCAATATTAATGTGTGATTTACAGAAACCAAGGGAAACAAATTCACTACGGCCGGTGGTTTTCACTGAAAGTCGTTGGTGCAGAATATCCATCAAGGCGTTAAAAACATCGCGTCAGTCGATCATACTGTTAAATTCATTTCAAGCTCTTCAAAACGGCGAAAAGCTGTCGCAAAGATTCTTTTTCTTTTTCAAAAATTAACCGCTCTAGGAAGTCTACCCACACTATATGTTTTGTGTAGACTACCCATGGTATTATAATTAGGTATTTTTGAACCACCTCTGAAAACACAGGAATGTATTCTTCTAATGGAACTCAACACCTATGTATGAAGGCTGTATTCAGATCAGCAGCATAACTGCTCACAAATGTCATAAACTTTTCGGCGGAGTTAAATTTTTTCGCTCCATAAATTTGTGTATCGTTGGAATCGATGGAGGTAAGATGATTTCAGAATATTCAATACGGTCGACATTTCAAGTATTCGTACATAAAGACCCTGATTGTCCAATTGCCAGTGCACTTTTGTGAACAGATACTTTATCCTAACTACGTATTTTGCCATCCGAGCCACTTCTCGATTTTTTCTTCCTATTGGTGTAGGAGACCTGCGTAAAATTTCGAAATTACTATAACAGCTGTAAGGTGATGTCCTCTTAAATAAGTGTCATGTATTATTACAGCAACCCCGTACTAAAACAGTGAAGCAGGCGAGGAGCTGAACTCATCAGCCAACAGGCGATCCGTGCTGTCCACTTGGCCGTCATTGAAGCGGCTACCTGGCTTATCACTCTCAACGCTGACGATGAGTACCGAGGAGCTCTACGTGCCATCCTGAGCGTCCCACGTCAGTGGCGACAGATTCCGGCCGATATCCACCACAAACTGATTGGTGGAGTTTTTCAGTGGGACCTCCAGCATGACGTTATTTGCTACAAGAAAATGATGCAGCTTTGTTGCGACAACTTACTTACAGAATTAGGATGAATTTTTTCTAAGTTGCAACAACCTATACATTGGTAATTCACCTTACCAGGAGTCTGTACATAGTTTCCAACAATGTTCACTTACGTGTCCATTTTGATACAGATAGTAAATATATTCATTTTTAAGGGGCAAAAATTTCGCAGGCAGTAAACTGTGTGTGAAGTTGTTATGTCATTACCTGAGGTGATGATGAAACTGCACCACAATGTACAATGCATATCGTTGGAAATTTCTCTTCTTAGGCCACTTATTGCACAGTATACGTAGATATTAGCCTCACGAACTCATGATGTATGAAGCTGCCTTAAGTGAATTTCATGCATACGAAAGTGGAAGGTATAGAACAAGCAGTTCCGTACAGTCAAAAAATGTTTAGTGCTTGACACTCCCAGAGCGTAACAAATTTCGTGTCATAATTCGTAACTCATTTACACGTCGAACAGCATAGAAAATCCAACTAAACTGTTTAGTCATCGTGTTACGAGATTCCTCAATGTTGGCTACTCTCTAAAGCGCTTACTTCACCTACATTAATATTCCGCAAAGCCCTTTTCGTTATGAGAAATTCAAGCATTATTACATGTAATCTGGTCTGTACCTTCTTTGTTATATTTAATTCCAGGTCAGTATATGCGGATAACCATTTTAAAGCAATACTGCATACAATACGGTTTTTGGTGAAGACTATGTCGAAAACCAATATCGTTTGGTCTCTACTACTCTATTCGCAGGTGACGCGCGAGGAGAAGAATTTCACTACCATTAAGATCAAGGTCCTTTCTAGAGGTATAATTCTGACGAAGTAATCTGTTGCTTCGCTCCTTTTGGAACATACACATTGGGCATTTTAACAGTAAAATCATACGTAATGCACAACGCCTCTGTCGCAGCATCGGATACTCGACCTGTATGATCTCCATATCATTCGCGTCACCTAAGGAATGTCACAGCTAACCCAAATCTCCTTTCAGTCTTCTGATGCTATCTTGTAATGTGCCTAGGCTTACGGCCAATACTGCAGTATGTAGGGACCTGTCTGACATCTCACATCTCACATCCAAATACCTCACAAAGACGGATATCGCACGATTCGACCATCCTACCAAATGCAGAGACACAATGAGGCTCCTTTCAAACAGCGTCAGGCGTTGATAACACAATCTCGTACGATTGTGCGACATCTGTGTCCTTCACAGTGATTACTGACCACGCGATGGTGTTCACGCCCCTTACATACCCTTCCAGGCCTAGCAACAACTCTAAACACGAACAATAATGCACTCTGTTGGCCGTTTTACCTGATGCCGAGAAATGCATCTCTAACCATTTTTGTACCCACCGATGGTGCGTACATGTAGTAAATTACTAATTCATTGACACCCGACCAAGACATTTGAGTGATTCACCTTTTTGTCGGGTAGTGTAGTTTTAGTTTTATTTACACCTTATAACCACTCCCGGCTCATACTCCTGTATGTTTTAGTGTTTTGTCTTCTTCCGGTTACATATTGACAATGGTGTACAAGCGAGATATTGGGTTCTACCCCATATTTGTCCGTAACACTTGTAATACTTGTATTTTTTCGTGTTGATAGTCCCTGAACCGAGTATCAATCTCCTGCAGGTATTCTATATTTTGATACAATCTACTGCCTTCGCGCCGTCTGTATAAGACGCCATCATCCACGAACAGTCAACGTCAGCTTTTTGCTTGCTTGTACCAAACCTCCTTTTTAGCTCGTATTGTTACCTGACGTGTACTTTTGAAGGGGCAATACAACCGACTAAAAACCGAAATAAACAGCAAACAGGTGACTTTTTAGTGACTGAGGGTCGGCAGAAATTATAAAAGTGTTATGCGTTTGGCGTCCGCCAGGTAGCCGAGTGATCAGCAAAGCTGACTACCGCTCGGAGGTCCAGGGTTCAATTCCCGGTACTGCTAGGAATTTATCGTTGTTGGGAGGAGTGGAACAGTGTCCATTCAGCCTCGTGATGACAAGTGATGCAAACTGAGCTACTTGAATGAGCAGAAGCAGTTCCAATGTCCGGAAAGCCGACGGCGGCCGGGAGAGCAGTGTTCTGACTCTACACCTCTAGACACCACATGCAAATGAAGCTATTGGCTTGCTCACACGACGGTCGGTCGGTTCCGATTGGCCCGTCTGAGGTCAGAACGGTGGAAATTTGTTTTTTTGCCTGATGTGTTTGGCGCAACTTAAGATGGGTAAGGGAGAGATGACACCACATCAGTAAAAGAAACGGGAGAATCTGTTGTAAAGGTATAGAAAATATACAATTTACACAGGAAAACGTAACTGCTGTTACCAACTTCCTCTAATGATGAAGTGAAATCAACCATCACATATGTGTCGACAAAGAGTATTATCGATTATAGACAGAGGTCGGTCGTGTGTGTCACCAGATATACCACGCTACACTGCTTGCAGCAGATGGATGACACAAGTACTGGCAGATATAAGCCATAGGACTGTGGATTACAACTGCCAACAGAGCATGAGATACTTCCACAGCTGTACTTGCGTTGTGACGTTGGTGGTGGCGTCGGATCGGTTGACGTATTTGCCTGTGATGTCCACGTAGTAGAGGGCGGCGCTCTCGTCGTCGTAATGCGGGCTCTCTCCGTGGATGACGGGCGGCGTGACGGCCGTCAGCCGGATGGCTCGCGCTCCCGCTTTGCGCCCACCCTCGACGCCCCTCCCGTGGGCCCGGCAAACACACAGCGGCTCTCACCATCATTGTGTCACACCACGAACTATTTCACACGTAACTAAGGTGAGACAAACAGTCGCGCATGAGGCCTGCGACCGCGACGTAAAGTTGCTAGAATAACCGGTCACTACTGTTCAAAATTTCTTATTTATTGGCGAATTTCGGGCCCAGCCCGTCATCAGAACATCAAAAAGTAAAGATCTCATACAAAATAATGATATGTGTCAGATGTCAGCTTACTTGAATACTGCGTAGTTGAGAACCGATGCTGACGGCTGACACACGTGATTCCATACTTTGTACGAAGACTTTACTTTTTGTTTTCTGATGATAGACTGTACTTGAAACGCGTCAGTAAATAAGGATTATTAGACAGCAATGACCAGGTATTCCGAAGACCTATTTTGTAATGGCACAGGTCTTCTCAAAAATATTTCACATTTCTGGTTCAGTTTTGCACCACACGCAGAGTAATTTCTAGTTCGTACAGTTCAGGTTCTGCGTCTACATAAATACTCAGCAGACCACTGTGAAGTGCATGACAGAAGACACTTAGCATGTTACCACACGTTTTAGTTTCTTCACATTCCATGTGTGTAACGAACACAGAAAAAATAACTGCTAATGTGCCTCTACTACGTTGACTTGTCCTCATGGTCGTTACCGAGTGACATCTATGGTCATCAAAAATAATCTCTAGTTACCGACTTTTGCACCACTGTGAAATTATATCATGATCTGACTGTACATTTGCGCAGCTCTTTTTTTCCGGATAGTGGTTCATTATAGATAACCACACCATCTACAAAACTTCTAAGTTTACGGTTCACATTTTATGCCTGTTCATTAATACACAACGGGAACAACAAAGATCCCAAACACTTGTGCAAATGAAAAATTAGTTGCGCCAAATGTATTTCGGTTTGCATTGCATTAGCTCACGCTCACAAAATTATATTTACGTTTGTTTTAAAAACTTCACTGCAGTTTTCTTCTGTTCCTTACTCTGTAAACAGAAGAAAATCAGTGGTGGAAAGTTGATCACGAAGGGCGTGACAGTCTCCAGCATTTTCTGTAAGATTTCATCGACTTTCCGACACTTTCGGTCAGTTTGTTTACGAATCTCATTAATAAAAGTACATTCATATGGAGTATCATACGAAATTTATGACTGAACTCAGAATTACTTGGTATGCAGCACATCAGACTAATTACAGACCCCACAGAGGTATTTAAGTAATTGTTCTCCTCCACATCATACTTGAATGGAACGGGAAGGACCCCAGATAACTTGTTCAATGGGTAGTGCGAGGTATTTCATTCTTTTGCATAGAATTCACGAAGCTGTAAATGTAGAGGTTAATGCTGTATATAATATACATTGTTTTCCAGGGTTGATGTGGACTAAATTTTGAGAAATTTAATGTATCATCTCAGATTAATAGAAGAGTAAGACCAAAATATCGTTCTATTTCTCCAGTTACGTAATTCGAAGGATTTTAACTTACTTGCGTATCTATATTTACCAAGAAAAATTGCCAAACAGCCGTATGTTTTGAGACGTTATTCTACTTTATTTTGACAACCAATTGAGGCATTCCAGTATACTATCGTCAGGCATATTGAAATGCCGAAACTGGCTGTCAAAATAAACTAAAATAGCTTCTCAAAACGCACGGCTGTTTGACTATTTTCCTTCGTAAATATGTGAACAACCTATGTCTTGCGTCCACGATGGACGAATCTGCGCGTCTGCCGCACATCGCCGATGGTTGTTCTCGTTGTGTACACCACTGGGGCATGAAGCCACAAGCAAACTGAGGTACAGTCCAAGCCACAAGGTGCCATCTTCCTGTGACGATATAAATCTTTGCCGCTACAATGGAAAGTACGCGCTAACGAAACGAAAAAAGCATCATGAGGGGCGAAACTCTAACTTGGAATTTTTCATTTCACGAGGTAAATTCAGGATCAGTATTCGTGTCCCGGTTCGGTGCCCTTTTTTTTAAATCTGTTTAAAAATGCAATTACCGCGTAGTGTCCCATACAGAGTGAAATAATCATTATGGAATCAACACCTAAGACATAACTGAGCCATTCTCCTCCGTATGCATGAAGCTTTTGAGGATTTTGTTGCTTATCAGTTTGCCCTGAGAACAAAGAACTCCAGGTGATTAGTTCAGATAAATAATTAATATAATATGAATTTAATTTACCTTTTTGCTGTTATTATGCGAGTACTTGAGCTATTATAGGGCCAGACATGCACTCATAACTAATGATACCCGCATAAATATGCCGATAGTGATGTCGGCTAACGGCAAGATGATGGAGTTTGGCGTAAAATAGTCCTGTACAATTATATAATGAACGAGAACTATCATCTCTGGTATTGTCTCCGTCTCCGTTGAGAGTAAGATAACTGGACGACCAGAGAGTCAAAAAAATACATAGCCGTCTTGCTACAGATTGCAGAGGAAAATATTATGGTAAAAAATGATCTTGCTTCGCTGGGGGCACAAAAATGAAAGAGACACTGTAAATGGGGCATCATTAATCCTATATACTCAGAAAAATATTAAATCAACAGAGAGACTCTCACGGTACGTCGTTCACTTTCGAGGTTCAGAACAAGGTATATTTCTAGAAGTGGGTTTTACTATTATCAAGTAAATTAAAAATTAAACTCCTTTTAGCTATTGACTCTTGAACTGAATAACTATAATTGTTAAAAAAAATAGAAGGCAGTCCTAGCATATAGCTTGTCAAAGCTGAAGAGGAACAAGAGGATGTTTATGATGAGTTACAAAAATCGTTAAACGACTTACAGGATCATTTAATCCAAAAGTAGGTATAAAGTTGAAATCTGACTCTTCTGGAGAAAAAATTTCGGGTTTGACTTCACGCTGGTAGCCGCGAAGACAGTGAAGCGTTCCAGAATGAAGAAAGATGCTGGCTCACTGAAGCTATGATTAAGACAATGACGCTATCCTTAATAGCTCAGTTGGTAGTAGTAATGTCTTTCCTTTTTTTTCAGGATGTTTCAGTGATGTGTCAGTCAGTTTCATGTTATATGGGATCGTAACGTCATCAAAGTCTGCGTCTGGCTACCGCTAAGGCAATGCTGCGATGGTGAAGTGACATTTTCTGTTTTCTACTTTGGACTTTCCTGAACATTTTGGTATATAATACATTAAAATCAGACAATTGTGACACCTTCCCATAATATTTTGAATATAGACATGTGACTGAAATTTCGAGGCTACGCATAAACTGCGACAGTTGGGCGGTCTTGGGAACTAGACAGTCAAGAAGGCTGTGAGTTGCTTTGCTTTGTGCCTACTGCAGCGCCTCAGAAGTTGGCATTACGAATAAAAAAATCAGTTCTTTGTTTCTAATACTAGTTTTCGTTGAAATTAGTGAGATTATCGGCTATTTTTGTAGTAAGCTAACTTATATTGCTTTTTATGGGAAAATACAATGACTAAGCGTAAAAGTAACTTCAAGAAACACAAATTTACGGGTAACAGATACGTGAATAATTCACTTTCTTCTGAAGTGCTTGAAAACACCGATGAAAAGCCATGTCATGCTTTGTGTCCACCTCCACTAAACACTTGGTGTAAGTATAGGCAAGCTGAATTTTCTGGCACCCTTCATGAATTTACACATGAACATTGTGGTGTCACCGCTAGACACCACACTTGCTAGGTGGTAACTTAAATCGGCCGCGGTCCTGTAGTACATGTCGGACCCGCGTGTCGCCACTGTGTATTCGCAAACGTAGCGCCACCACAGGGCAGGTCACAAGACACGGACTTGACCTCGCCCCAGTTGTACGGACGACATAGCTTGCGACTAGACCTACCAAGTATTCCTCTCAATTGCCGAGAGACAGATTAAATAGCCTTCAGCTAGTCCATCGCTACTACCTAGCAAGGCGCCATGTGTATCATTGCTAATTGCTTACTACTATGCAAGAGATGTATTTCAACAAGAACAAGACTACATTAAAGTTAAGTATATTAACATCTCTCTTCTTTTCTTTATAGTTTTCATCCAGTCTCCTGTTTCAGAATTTACGCCCGTCTGCGTTAGTTTCGCGTGCACCTAGCCACTCATTGTGTCGAGACCTTAGGGAATCGACACTACAATATTTTGGCGCCGAGGAGTGGTGCCGCGCCCACGTTGCAGTCTTTGTGTTTTATTTGCTCTAATTTGCTTGTGTCATGGCTTCGCCGCATTCTCCAGATGTACTGTCCGAATTTTTTCGCTTGCAGAATCAGCAGACGCAGGCGTTATTGGAAGCCCTTGGACAGCTCGTCCAGGGTCAACGTGCGCTGCAAACCGATGCGGCGGCAGCCGCTTCATCGCTACCGCAGCCACACAACGCTGTCGCACCGCCATTTAGGCCCTTTGAGGCCCATAACGAAAGTTGGACTGAGTGGGCCGATCAGTTCAACTTCCACCTCACTGCTTATGGAATTCAAGGTAAAGAGCGGCAGCCGTTTTTGCTTTCTTGTGTCGGTGTGTCTACCTACCGGGTGATAGTGAAATTGTTTCCCCGACGCGACGTAGCAACTCTGTCCTACGAGGAAATTTTGTCGGCTTTAGATGCCTATTTCAAAGAAACAGTAAATGTAGTTGCCAAACGGTATACGTTTTTTCGTACAAAACGTACGGCCGGTCAGACTAACAGGGAGTGGGTAGCAACTTTGCAAGGCCTTACTAGAGACTGCGCGTTTGCCTGTGAATGTGGCCTCCCATATTCAGATACTATGGTGCGTGATGCAATTGCACAGAACGTTTCTGATGTTCGCATAAGGGAACAGATTTTGAAACTAGTTAATCCCTCCCTGCAACAAGTGATAGACATATTGGACAGGCAAGACACACTTGACTTTGCTCAGGCATCATTTGAAACTTCGCCAGCAGTGTGTCACATTAATCGGCCCGCCGGGCCCGCTGCACGGGACGCTAAGCGGCCCTCGCGCCCGACTTCGCAGCGGCCGCCTCGCTTGCAACCACGTGCGCCGCGTAAGCAAGCAAATGCAGTGAAATCTTGCCCGCGGTGTGCCACTAGACATTCGCGTGAAAATTGCCCGTCACGCCAAGCTATTTGCTTTTACTGTCACAAGAAAGGACATGTACAAAGTGTTTGCCAGAAAAAGCTTAGATCAGACAATCACACAAATTCCAGGCCTTTTGCTTCGCGCCGGAATCGAACCCAGGACAATCAGGCTCGTGGACCTTCACCCATGGACATCCATGTAGTACATTCCCACCCGTCCAGTGACACTTTAGCTAACAGTGACTGTGTTCGTCCCACCCAAAGTGTGCGTCGACGTCGCCGGAAATCCCGTAAAGTTGCAAGTGCTTCTGGACCTGTATCAGTTCAAATTGCACGTGACAGTCGCTCTTGTCGTCAACAAGACAATAAACTTTTTGTGGACTTAGACTTTGCAGGAAAAGTGATACCATTCCAGCTCGATACCGGAGCTGCAGTTTCCTTGCTCAATCACGACACGTACAAACAACTGGGCGCCCCGCCATTGCGTGCCGCAAATGTTACGTTAACTAGTTACTCAGGACAGCATATACCTGTGTTAGGACAGTGCAGCCTTATTGCAACATACAAGGGACAGACAAAACTAGTGTCATTTTACGTTCTTCGTTCCTCTAGTGCAGTGAACTTGTTTGGATTAGATTTGTTTCAATTGTTTAATTTGTCTATAGTAAATCAGGTCCTATCTGTGAATCAGACTGTGCCTTCCGCCAGCGTTTCTAGTCTTTGTGAAGAAATTGCAGACATTTTTGCTCCGGGCCTTGGTTGCGCTAAGAACTATGAAGCGCATTTGGAACTGAAAGACAACGCGCAACCGAAATTTTTCAGAGCGCGCAATGTTCCCCACGCATTGCGTGATGAGGTCGCAAGAACATTGCACGATTTAGAATCTCAAGGTGTAATTGAACGTGTGCAGGCTTCTCTCTGGGCCTCACCCTTAGTTATTTTGCCAAAACCTTCCGGAAAATTGAGACTTTGCGTGGACTTCAAGGCAACTGTGAATCCGCAACTTGTGACTGCTACTTTTCCTTTGCCCCGCCCGGAAGATCTTTTTGACAAACTGTGCCCGGGAAAATATTTTTCAAAATTGGACCTAGCAGATGCGTACTTGCAGATACCTGTGGACGAAGACTCCCAGCGCGTCTTAGTGGTAAACACGCATCTTGGCTTGTATCGCTTCAACAGACTGCCATTCGGGTGTGCATCCGCCCCTGCTTTATTTCAGCAATATTTACAAACTATTTGTGCGTCGGTCCCTACGGCTGCGAACTATCTGGACGATATTGTGATCTCAGGAAAGACAGTAGCAGAACATTTGCAAAATCTCCGAACGTTATTTCAGGTATTGCGTCAGAATGGTCTTCGCTTGCGGAAGGACAAATGTGTGTTTTTTGCTCGTGACTTACCGTACCTGGGCCATGTCCTTAACGCCCAAGGTATACATCCGAGTCCAGAGCACCTTCGTGCCATTCAGGACTTGCCGTCACCGCAGAACTTAAAACAGCTACAGAGTGTGCTGGGTAAGGTAAATTATTATCACCGATTTGTGCGCAATGCTTCTTCCATTTCAGCTCCGCTTCATCGCTTGCGCCGTAAAGGTGTTCCGTTCGTCTGGACGACGGAATGCGAACGCGCCTTTCGCCAGTTGAAATCGGCGTTACTTTCAAATACTTGCCTTACGCCATTCGATCCCCGAAAACCCCTTTTGTTGATGGTAGATGCCTCGGATTTCGGGATCGGTGCTGTGCTTGCGCACAAGGATGGCTCGCATGATCGCCCTATTGCCTTTGCGTCCAAATTGCTCTCATCTGCGCAAAGAAATTATTCACAAATAGAGAAAGAAGCTTTAGCTCTCGTGTTTGGTGTTACCAAGTTCCATGACTTCTTGTATGGTCGTCACTTTACCATCATCACGGACCACAAACCGTTGACATCACTTTTTCATCCGAACAAGCCTGTACCTCCACGTACAGCGCAGAAATTCATTCGCTGGTCACTTTTTCTCTCGCAGTACCGCTACGATATCTTGTATCGGTCCACTGCTAAGCACGGCAACGCTGATGCGTTGTCCCGTTTGCCTGTTGCTGAGGATAAAGCATTCGATTCTTCCGAACTTGCTTGCATGTTCATTGATTCGGAAGCCGATGACGTGGTCGCATCGTTTCCGATTGATTTTCGTCGTGTAGCTACTGCCGCAGCTGCTGACCCTGTCCTTGCTTCCGTTTTGCGTTTTGTTGCTACGCAATGGCCCTTGTCAAAGTCACGGATCGAGGATCCTTTGGTTCGCCGTTTTTTTGCTCACAAGGAGAGACTTTTTGTCCGACGTGGTGTTTTGTTGTTGCGTTCCGATAATGATCAATCCCGAGTCGTGGTCCCACGTTCGTTACAGTCCTCTGTCTTAAAGCTTCTTCACCAAGGACATTGGGGTATAGTGCGAACGAAACAGCTTGCTCGTCAGCACTGTACTTGGTTCGGAATCGATGCTGCGATTACGAATATGTGCTCCTCTTGCGTGGCGTGTGCCGAACAACAATCCGCACCGCCGCGGAAATTCTTTGCATGGCCGAAAGCCACTTCCCCTTGGCAACGCTTGCACATCGATTTTGCTGGTCCATTCTGGAATGCTCGATGGTTGGTTGTGGTCGATGCTTTCAGTAATTTTCCTTTTGTTGTCCGGATGTCTTCCACGACGTCTTCTGCCACAATCCAAGCCTTGTCTGCTATCTTTTGCATTGAAGGTCTTCCGCAGACTATTGTTTCCGACAATGGCCCACAATTCATGTCCGCAGAATTTCAGTCGTTCTGCAAGGCCAATGGTATTCAACATCTGACATCCGCGCCGTTTTCGCCTCAGTCAAACGGTGCCGCTGAACGATTGGTCCGGACTTTCAAGTCACAGATGTTGAAGTTGAAAGAGTCGCATTCACGGGAGGACGCTTTGTTGCTTTTTTTTGTCTTCCTATCGCTCTCAGCCCCGCGATGGTCGCTCGCCGGCTGAATTGCTCCATGGTCGTCCTCATCGGACTCTGATGTCTTTGTTGCATCCGCCACATCAGGTTCCTGTGCAGCGGCAGACTCCTGCTTTTGCTCCTGGCGACGTTGTCTATTATCGCAACTATCGCGGTTCACAGCGTTGGCTCGCAGGGCGCATTCTTCGCTGCCTCGGCCGCGCGATGTATTTGGTTTTGGGGGCCTCTGGTGAGGTGCGTCGGCATCTCAATCAGCTGCGCCTCTGTCGTCGCCTGGGTTCTGCCGCTCCCCGTCTGCTTTCAGCGACGGCGCCGTCAGGTCAGCGCCCTGGGGACCCATCTACTGGCTCGCCTCATCCCCAGGTGTTACCGACGCTGCCTTCCATTTTGCCTCATGGCGTCGCGCCGCCGCGGCCGCCGCCGGCGCCGCCAGCAGCGGACGCTTCGCTGCAGCCGCCTCGCGCCTCCCTGGGTCACGCGCCGCCGCTTGCTTCCCGTGACCAGCCGTCCTCCGCCATGGACCTCTTGCCCGCTCCGGACCAGATGTCGTCTTCGCCCGTCGGGTGCTCCGACCACATGGAGGTCGACCCTTCTGTCTCATTACGTGCGCATACACCTCATGTTGACGTGCACCCTGGACTAGGTTTGCAGGCGTTTCCTAGCTCCCCTCGGACCGAATGGCCGGGTGCGGGTGGCACAGCCTCGCCTGTTGTTAGGCTCCCCACCTCATCGCATACGTCAACATGGGGTCCTCCCCACGGCGGGCGGAAGCCTTATCTCACGACCGTTCGCCGATTTGCGGGGGAGGAATGTGGTGTCACCGCTAGACACCACACTTGCTAGGTGGTAACTTAAATCGGCCGCGGTCCTGTAGTACATGTCGGACCCGCGTGTCGCCACTGTGTATTCGCAAACGTAGCGCCACCACAGGGCAGGTCACAAGACACGGACTTGACCTCGCCCCAGTTGTACGGACGACATAGCTTGCGACTAGACCTACCAAGTATTCCTCTCAATTGCCGAGAGACAGATTAAATAGCCTTCAGCTAGTCCATCGCTACTACCTAGCAAGGCGCCATGTGTATCATTGCTAATTGCTTACTACTATGCAAGAGATGTATTTCAACAAGAACAAGACTACATTAAAGTTAAGTATATTAACATCTCTCTTCTTTTCTTTATAGTTTTCATCCAGTCTCCTGTTTCAGAATTTACGCCCGTCTGCGTTAGTTTCGCGTGCACCTAGCCACTCATTGTGTCGAGACCTTAGGGAATCGACACAACAAACATTCTCTTCCTTTGGCAGTAATTGAGGCAATCAAACCTATTTACAGAGATTTGGAAAATCCTGAGCTACTAAAGAAGTGTTTACATGGGAAAACCGAGAATGTGAATGAGTCCTTCAATAATGTTGTATGGTGCCGTGTGCCTAAAAATGTAATTGTTGGCCTAATGAGTCTAAAGTTAGCAGTGTTTGATGCTGTAAGAACTTTTAATGTTGGGAACTATGAAAGACTTAAGGTTATGGAGAAGTTAGGGGTAAGATTTGGACAGAACGTAGCTAAAGGACTGCGGGAATTGGGTAAGCTTCTTGTACGTGAAGCAGCGTTAGCTCCTCAGCAAATGACAAAAGAAGCAAGAAAGAGTAGGAGCTGGGCTGTTGTGACACTCAAGAAGACACAGACTATGGGCCAGGGCAATTCTAGTGCTTAAGAGGCCCAGAAATTTAAGTCTGGATAAGAATTTGTAATAAAGAAAAAGTTGTTAACCTCAGTATCCCTTAACTACATTTTTTTGCAATAAATGACCCATTTTCTAAAAAAGTGCTGATGTTAGAGACGAAATTTTCACAGCATGCCAAGTGTGAAATTCAGCACATATGGAACTAGAATAATTAAAACATTCAGAGTGGTTTAGTTTTTATGTTCATTTATTTACAAAATTCTGTCAAAAAATTGAGTGTTGGAAAAAAAAGATAACATGACCCACAATTCAATTTTAGTAATAATTCTAGTTCAGTGTATCTAGAAAGATGCATTCAATAATTATGGAAAATTGTAAGTTCGTGTCTTAAAAAGTTTCCAAGATAATGGGCCAGAAAATTCGATAGTTTAACATTGGCGGCATAGGACATACAATGTCCCCTTCATTGAAGCCATAGTAGTGGATCCCCATAGAAAGCCTAGAAATAACCGACATTTAGGCAATTTGCCTCTTTTTGAAGTTCCGTATCTCAGTCGTTAAAAACGGGAGCCTTCTCGGCCCACTTGCTTTTTCCTGTTTGTCTGTCTGATAGTTAAAACCCCTCTATCTCAGGGACTGTTATAGATATTAAGTTGAAATTTATGTCAAATACTATGGCAGTGTAAAAATTTGTGCAGATTTTTGCATCTACGTCAATGCAATCAAGAGATGCAGCCGTATGATATATATTTCAATACTCGCAAACTCACTCAGCAAAACCTGTAGATCATGTCTCCATATACATGCGGCGTCCGGTGGTATAGCGGTAAAGTGCGTGCATGGAATCAGAGACGTCGCGAGATCGAATTTTGGTCGGAACAGGGATTTTTTAGTCTTCATTTTAAGCTACCGTTCACCTCTCAACGATGTGACGAGTCGTCAGAGGCGACACGTAGCTCGGATTCCATGTTAAACAGTAGGCCCCCTTTCGTTGGTTTGATAATTGGGAGGGGGGGGGGATGGAGGGGTGGTTAGGCACACGTAAATTGCTGAAGTAGCATCCAATAAAAAGCTTTCACCAGGCCACTAAGGCTCACGAAATTACTATTATTTTCTATACATATAATTAAGATTCTACGAAACCCTCAGAGCGCGAATGTTACTCTCACTTTTCCAGTTTTTTATTTAGTAGAGAGCATGCTAACTAGGAGATAGCGTTAAATCCACAAATTTAGATTCTTCCGTGAGAGTTAGTAAAATTTTCTCCATTCGTTTAAACATACGGCTGGGCCTCCTACAGCAACAAATGTCTTAGAGACTTCTTGAAGGAACAGTGCGTCGGGCGTAAGAGGAAGCTTAGGAATCTTGGGGGGCTAAACAATATTACACCTGATTTCCGGCAACAGCGATTTTAAGCAATAATACCCTCTAGTTGTTCCTAATAAGTGCTTGTTGGGCGTTTTCGGATTAAAAACAAGGAACAGTAATTCGTGGGAATAGTATCGAGAATATTCCCTTCATCTCTACCCTCTAGTTGTTCCTAATAAGTGCTTGTTGGGCGTTTTCGGCTTAAAAACAAGGAATAGTAATTCGTGGGAATAGTATCGAGAATATTTCCTTCCTCTCCTCCTTGACGTACGAAGTATTTTGTGGTTACCAGTGTATAATTCTTTTAAAATAGGTGGACAAAAGGTAACAGTAACAGTTAAATTAAAAAATCGGAAAAAGGAAAAGTTCGGGGAAACAACTGACAATTAAAGACTAAAGCCTTCAAATCACCGCCGCGTAATTCTTACTTATAAAGCTACCATCTCCGGAAATAAAACCTCTTACACTTTACGTCATTAAATAAAGGAGGCGTTTCACGCATTTCAGCTATGTTTGGCAGATGAATGAAGTGCGGGTAGCCTACAAGCCGCAAGAACGTAATATTGACAGGTAGGTCAGTATCAACATAGTGCCCCACATCCCTGTAAACTGCCGCCTACTCTAACAGAATTTTATGTCTGAATGAACGTTGTCAATTAAGGTTTGTCATTCCATATTCTCTCAGGCTCGGTCGGTGTATTTATGTTGCGCGTGGCACCAACACAATTCTTAGATTTACAGTAAAAATTAATCTGACGACAGGAGAATGTTGGAAACGTTTCCGAGTCACACTTTCTTTTCCAAGACGATCATTTGGCGTTGGAAACAATCAGGTAGTACTTTTTCTGGAGACATACTGACCTTGCAGATGCAGTGGTAATAATATTTTATGGTCAAATAAAGCGATATCTGTCAGATCCCTCTCAGATATCGTTGCATGTATGAACTGTTCAATGGCTCTTTCCACTTGTTAATTGTTTTCGAGTATAAGCAATATCTTGGAAAGAAGTGTTCCTTTGTTTTCTTTAGGTTTCTATGTTTGATAAATGATAATCTGGGCCCGTACCCCTGATTCCTTTGCTAATCCAAAATTATGAAAATAAAATACGACAACAGACGAAAAGGGTGTAGATTAATAAAAGGAACAGTTACGCACTGTTCTATGTAACGACTTGACAGAAAATCCTAGGAAGTTCTGGTCTTACGTTAAATCAGTAAGTGGATCGAAATAGCATATCCAGACACTATGGGATGATAATGGCGTTGAAACAGAGGATGACACGCGTAAAGCTGAAATACTAAACACCTTTTCCCAAAGTTGTTTCACAGAGGAAGACCGCACTGCAGTTCTTTCTCTAAATCCTCTCACGAACTAAAAAATGGCTGACATCGAAATAAGTGTCCAAGGATTAGAAAAGCAACTGACATCACTCAACAGAGGAAAGTCCACTGGACCTGACGGGATACCAATTGGGTTCTACACAGAGTACGCGAAAGAACTTGCTCCCCTTCTAACAGCTGTGTACCGTAAGTCTCTAGAGGAACAGAAGGTTCCAAATGATTGGAAAAGAGCACAGGTAGTCCCAGTCTTCAAGAAGGGTCGTCGAGCAGATGCGCAAAACTATAGGCCTATATCTCTCACATCGATCTGTTGCAGAATTTTAGAACATGTTTTTTGCTCGCGTATCATGCCATTTCTGGAAACCCAGAATCTACTCTGTAAGAATCAACATGGATTCCGGAAACAGCGATCGTGTGAGACCCAACTCGCTTTATTTGTTCATGAGACCCAGCAAATATTAGATACAGGCTCCAGGTAGATGCCATTTTCCTTGACTTCCGGAAGGCGTTCGATACAGTTCCGCACTGTCGCCTGATAAACAAAGTAAGATCCTACGGAATATCAGACCAGCTGTGTGGCTGGATTGAAGAGTTTTTAGCAAACAGAACTCAGCATGTTGTTCTCAATGGAGCGACGTCTACAGACGTTAAAGTAACCTCTGGCGTGCCACAGGGGAGTGTTATGGGACCATTGCTATTCACAATATATACAAATGATCTAGTAGATAGTGTCAGAAGTTCCATGCGGCTTTTCGCGGATGATGCTGTAGTATACAGAGAAGTTGGAGCATTAGAAAATTGCAGCGAAATGCAGAAAGATCTGCAGCGGATCGGAACTTGGTGCAGGGAGTAGCAACTGACCCTTAACATAGACAAATGTAACGTATTGCGAATACATAGAAAGAAGGATCCTTTATTGTATGATTATATGATAGCGGAACAAACACTGGTAGCAGTTACTTCTGTAAAATATCTGGGAGTATGTGCACGGAACGATTTGAAGTGGAATGATCATATAAAATGAATTGTTGATAAGGCGGGTGCCAGGTTGAGATTCATTGGGAGAGTCCTTAGAAAATGTAGTCCATCAACAAAGGAGGTGGCTTACAAAACACTCATTCGACCTATACTTGAGTATTGCTCATCAGTGTGGGATCCGTACCAGGTCGGGTTAACAGAGGGGATAGAGACCTTATTGATGTAACACTTTCTACTTCGTGT
Organism: Schistocerca nitens; assembly: GCF_023898315.1. NCBI lineage: Eukaryota > Metazoa > Arthropoda > Insecta > Orthoptera > Acrididae > Schistocerca > Schistocerca nitens. Next base: position 523,681,772 of record NC_064616.1, on the reverse strand, counting down.
GAGGTAATGCTTTGGATGGCCGTGTTTCACACGCGACTCGTACGCCTGTTCCAGCAAGGCAGGTCGTTGTGCCTTGGAAACTAAAGAGCTCAGGTAATGTATAAATCAGAACCACTGCTCTAGGGCGTTGCCTCAAAAGCCCGATAGGGGTTCATCATGCTCTGTTCTCACTGGTATGCACTGGGGAGGACACTTCACTGATTACTGGTGGAGACATACCTCTTGCAGACACAATGGCTCCAGGATCAAAGAGATTGTTCAGAAATTAAGGACCGTTTACACCCTCAAACAACATGCTGGCGCCACTAGAAAGTTTACAGCTTGCTGATTAAGTAGGAAGTTACGTCCGCACCAGACTCACCGATGCCAAAGGTACGTATTTACGAAAGACGTGGGTAGAGTTAACACACTTTCGAAAAATAAGCGAGAGCATTTGCTCAAGTCTCATACGTTAACGCCAAGACTAAATCTGTCATTGGCCACTAATATGGGGTATGGTTCTTTCTCAGGTTCATAAGACGAGAGAAGGGAATCGTGTGGCAACTTCTGCCTCTTCCTATAGATGAAGCAAATAATAATGAGCCCTAGTTGGCTGAAGCGGGTTGTTGGCGTTTTTTTTTTATGCGTCAGATTTGGAGAAACGAAGAAGTACAGAGAATATTCGGTTTCGGAGACCTGTATGGATAAGTTTCGATTTCGGAGAGCAGCGGAGAGAACTTTCGGTTCTGGAAAGCGGCGGACAACAGCAGCTTCCTAGTTCGGGGATTGATGGAGAGCAGTTAGTTTTCAGTCGAGATGTGAGGCGGCAGCCATAAATGGCAAGTGTTCTTGGTGCAGTGTTAGGATTTAACTGAGATCGGTATCGTGTGACGTTGAAGTAGCTTGAGACTAAATTATAGTCGCTTCACAGCAGTAGCCATGATTCTTAATTTTTTATTTCATTTCTTTTCCGATTTGGGACTCAACATTTGTTACAGTGAATCTTGAGTTACCATGACTTGCTCATTAACTTTCACAGTGCACGCATTAATTCTGGTGCATGTCTAACCTCTCCTTAGTACCCTAGGTAACACAGTTGTTTCTGCCACATCATTTAAAGTAGATTCAGTGGCAATCTCTGGAAGTAACATCTCTTTTACACCGTTTATCCCAGTACTTTGTGGACCCACCGTACACGTATTACTTGTAAGTGAGAGAGTTTAACAATTCATGTGTTTCCTGTTATTTTTGAACGCAGTCGTTCGTCATATTTAGGTTTTTCTCTGGGTGTGGTTCTTTGTAAAATAAATACTCAGAAACTAAATTCCTCTGGATATCATTTCGATAGCTAATTAATCACACGTCACTTCAGTAGAGATTAGCCAAGGTCATCAGCTATACTTATATGTAAAGTACAAAGTTTCTTGTGACAATTTAGTGGTTCAAATCTTCTTTTAAATAACAGTTTCTGATGTGCCTACAGATCATAAGATATATTTCTTTATTTTATACTGATCACTGATTCTCAGGCATGTGGCGACTCTTGCACTGAACCATTACTAGGAAACAGCAACAGCTTATTTATATGGGAATGCAGGCCTTCTTGGCGTATTCAAATGATAAAACCTTCTCGGGTGATCAGCCGAGTTGAAGAAGATTTTATCAACAGCTTACACTGTTTCTCCCCTCACAGTAATATGTATGTTCCAAAGTAAGTCGGATTATGGCGGCGAAGTATTGCGGCAGCTGCTAGCCACCGACGGTCGCAGGAGCTGCCAAGTTCAGCAACAATTTCACTGGCTTGACGAACCGCTAGAGGTGCTCCTAATACAGAATATAACCACCTTAAATAATATAATGAAGCTCGTCTTAATCCATTTTCTGAACCTACTAACAGCAACGCAAGATGGACAGGGACTGCAGCATGTGCAGTGGTATAGACAAGGGCGACTGTGACTCACAGTCACTCTACGTAGCGCTGTTGTAGCTTTAACTCTGTTGTATGTAGCCTTCATCTATCTTAGGCACATAGTCGCATATGAATCCGATCCACTGGTAGTGCAAATTCCGTTAGATTGGCTCTCAAGAACAGGAATATATGTATAATTGGAATACTGTAGTGTGAATGTTGGTGGGAAATGTAATCCTTAGTAATGTAAAGTTCTTTTATGTAAATAAACTTTTTACGATTACGTTGACTGGATGTCTGAACTGGATAAAGAACTTGAATTGTCGTGTGGCTTGTTGTAACTGCAAGTGGTGTGCTTACTCTGTGTTATTGTTAGCAAAACTTTACACGAATCGCTTGGGCAATGCAACTCCCAATACCAATAAAGAAATACAGTCACTGAAAAATACATTCAGCCCCTTAGGCACTGGATCATCTGGCCCTGTTCAAAATATAACTTTGGTCCCTGTGCATATAGCAAATAAATTAAGTTGTCTTACCTCTAAAGCAGCAACGAAGTAACGCGATATATTCTGGTCTCTGACAAAAAAAATATGCTAGCTACAGGCTCAGCAGTGTGCAATGCTGGCCATAATACTTTAAATTAACATGAAATTCATTTGGCTGATAAACGAGAACATTTAAGAAAATCCAACTTCTTTAAAAAATATATGACCTGGACAGGGAGGCGGTACTGATTGTGGTGGGTTACTAACACTGTTTTTTTCTTTTTTTAGCAAAATTATATTGCAAGTCAAGTTCGTCTTTTCAGAAACATCTGACAATTGAAATTACGTTACTCACAGTTGATTCACAAACAATGAGATTTAAACAGCTAGTATTATCTAACCTCACTAATACAACATAAATGCAAATCATCAGATTACATATAGCTCTGTGAACAAATCTTACAAGCATTACAGAACTGGAATATCTAACAAGCCTTTTTATCAAAACGGTTTACGTACATTCTGTGGTTACTCAACAATTACAAATAATCAGCCAACTCCTTTATACTAACGCACTGGCAAAAACAGAAATCATAATTACTGAACATCTTTACCTCGGTTGCATGAAGACTTCTGCTTTCCATGTACAATAATACTGACTTACCTAAATTATTCAAACTCTTGGTGGCTTCACCGCATAGCACACCACAAAAACTGCCTACTCCATCGTCTTTCCCTCACAGGCAGCTACCTACGACTGTGCGTCCAGCGCTCTATTACTCCAATACCATAAGAATCTCAAACCAGGTATCTTTGGCTCTGCGGTCGCGCAAGTCAGCGATCTGCATTATGGAGCATATCAGAGACTTTCATCGTTTATAGTATACTAATTTCATTTTAATTTATTAATATTCCTATCTTATTCTGGTGCCACATACAAGTGCGCCCCAGTATACTCCTTTCAGTATCTAAGAGGGTACTGTGGTACCACATATCGATATCACTCCACATCGTCGTTACACAGGTAACGGAATTGCAAGTTTCTGTTCGATGCCGATAGTGGTCTCATCTGATCAGGCGGATCCAGTGGTGTATTCCCACTAAGTCACACCTCCAGCGGCTGCATACCACGAACTTCCTCTGCCGCACTGATAAAGGATGGATGGCAGCAGAGACTCAGCTCTCTCGTGCCCGGAGTAACCTCACCATGGGATGCTAAACAGACGCTGCCTAGTCACATAATCGATTGTGCTTCAGTTCAGCGCGCTTCTTCCTAGTTGACATTTCGATAGGTGGACTTTGCTTCTTGCTGCATTCTTTGTAATGTGTCTTCCTTCGGTTGGAGAAATACAAGTTAAGTAAATCCTTTGTTTTATGTGTTAACTTGCTCACTGGTCATATCTGCTCCTGCCCAGATTTCCTGTGACGACAGTTGCTACACCACTCTGTAGCCCACCTCTCCTTGCAGTTGTGTACAAAGTCGTACAAAAGGTCACGGAACAAGCCATTAGACTATGGCGAGAGAATTTCCGAGGGTACATGACAGGCAGGATGAAAATTTATAAAGGCATAATGTGATGTGTTCCCCAATGGACTATTAAGTGGAGTAGTAATAAGCAACTTAGTAGCGTGAGGAAGTTTAGTGAATAATCATTGTAGACGATGTGTGGTCTCTGGACCTTGTCGGTTAAACTGCTGTGGTAGAAATAGTTCTGAAAACGTGGTGTGACATTCACTGGGCTTCGGAATCTCTGTCGTAGATCCGTCTAGCCAGGTCTTTCTATGGTAGGGGTAGTATAATACCACTACTATTTGCTGTCAGATTTGTGGGGATATGATGGTTTTGATGGTGAAATACTGCAGCAGCTGCTGACCACTACTGAGAGCGTTTCGATTACAGTAAGGGAACTGTTGATTTATTGAGAGACATGCACTGCTCGTCTTCGTGGAGCTTTCCAGCACAGCGGTAGTTCTTTTAGTATAGGAAATGGGATTTCTCCACTGATGGGTTTTAGCAGTGTTCATTAGAACGCAATGCATTTGCGTAACAGGTGCACAGTCATCCTGTATAAATACTTGTCACTTCGGTAGCAGATTCATGTGCAGCCTTGCAGCTCTACCAGGACGTGGGGGCTACACCAGTCGAGGGGGCGACATGTAACCGCCAGCTGCAGTTCTGGTATCCGACGTGATACCTGCCTCTTGCAGGCACTCAACTTTCCAGACAGCGCAGCAGGGCCGTCCCAGGTCCACTGTCAATGAGCGGGGCTTTTACCGAGGGGTCAGAGGGTCTTATCCCGGACACAGCAGCCCCCTTAAGCTATCTGGGTGTGGGTGGTGCCGCGCCTGATGCCATCGACCGCAGACGTGCGGTTATCATCCGCTGCAAGAATCCTGTTATCAAGCACCGCTGATGCGAGGTGCTTGTGGGGCGACTCACGAAGTCGGGTCGCATGCCGCATACTGATAACTGTCGTCAGCAAACCGGGGCGCGCGTGTGGCTGTTACCTCGCTGGTCACGCGGCCCGGCCACCCGCTGTGTGGGGCGTGGTCGCTACAGAGCGCCGGAATAGCGCACGTGTGTGAATGAATAAAGTGTATTTTTTTGTACCCAAGTTTAAGTGGGCCAACATCGGGCTGCAATCCCACCTCCACTCTCTTCCCCCACCATCCATCCTGCACCATAGTTACTCCACTACCCCTCAGGTTGACTACACTGGGAAAATACAAGATATATTACTCGTTAATTTTTACCTCTCCGCCTTCAAACCTCCAACTGGACCCTTTATTTCGCTTGGCATGTCCTGCTAATTTAACTCCTTCCGAACAGGCCTTGTAAGACCCAACGGCACCGACCGACTGCCGAGTCATCCTCTACTGATAGACGTCACTGGATGAGGATAAGGTATGGGGGCATGTGGTCGTCACACCGTTCTCGTACCCGTTGTCAGTTTTCACGACTGGAGTCGTACTTCTCAATCAAGTAGCTCCTCAGTTGGCCTCACAAGGGGTGAGTGTACCCTGCTTGACAACAGCGCTCGCCAGACACTGGCGGTGACCCATGGAAGTGCTAGCTTATACCAACAGCGCTTAACTTCGGTGATTTGACGGGAACCGGCGTTTATCACTGCCGCGAGGTCGTTAGCATCCCGCTAATTTGGACAATTAAAAATGATCAGTTAAGAAACACGTGGACAGTCTTCACTTTGTTCATCAGAATAATTCTCGTCACAGTAATAACAATTAAACATTAAAACATGATTGAAATTTTTAAAAAATTTTGGAGCACGATGCATTTGATAAAAGAAAAATATATATACAGGGTGTTTCAAAAATGACCGGTATATTTGAAACGGCAATAAAAACTAAACGAGCAGCGATAGAAATACACCGTTTGTTGCAATATGCTTGGGACAACAGTACATTTTCAGGCAGACAAACTTTCGAAATTACAGTAGTTACAATTTTCAACAACAGACGGCGATGCGGTCTGGGAAACTCTATAGTACGATATTTTCCACATATCCACCATGCGTAGCAATAATATGGCGTAGTCTCTGAATGAAATTACCCGAAACCTTTGACAACGTGTCTGGCGGAATGGCTTCACATGCAGATGAGATGTACTGCTTCAGCTGTTCAATTGTTTCTGGATTCTGGCGGTACACCTGGTCTTTCAAGTGTCCCCACAGAAAGAAGTCACAGGGGTTCATGTCTGGCGAATAGGGAGGCCAATCCATGCCGCCTCCTGTATGTTTCGGATAGCCCAAAGCAATCACACGATCATCGAAATATTCATTCAGGAAATTAAAGACGTCGGCCGTGCGATGTGGCCGGGCACCATCTTGCATAAACCACGAGGTGTTCGCAATGTCGTCTAAGGCAGTTTGTACCGCCACAAATTCACGAAGAATGTCCTGATAGCGTGATGCAGTAATCGTTTCGGATCTGAAAAATGGGCCAATGATTCCTTTGGAAGACATGGCGGCCCAGACCAGTACTTTTTGAGGATGCAGGGACGATGGGACTGCAACATGGGGCTTTTCGGTTCCCCATATGCGCCAGTTCTGTTTATTGACGAAGCCGTCCAGGTAAAAATAAGCTTCGTCATTAAACCAAATGCTGCCCACATGCATATCGCCGTCATCAATCCTGTGCACTATATCGTTAGCGAATGTCTCTCGTGCAGCAATGGTAGCGGCGCTGAGGGGTTGCCGCATTTGAATTTTGTATGGATAGAGGTGTAAACTCTGGCGCATGAGACGATACGTGGACGTTGGCGTCATTTGGACCGCAGCTGCAACACGGCGAACGGAAACCCGAGGCCGCTGTTGGATCACCTGCTGCACTAGCTGCGCGTTGCCCTCTGTGGTTGCCGTACGCGGTCGCCCTACCTTTCCAGCACGTTCATCCGTCACGTTCCCAGTCCGTTGAAATTTTTCAAACAGATCATTTATTGTATCGCTTTTCGGTCCTTTGGTTACATTAAACCTCCGTTGAAAACTTCGTCTTGTTGCAACAACACTGTGTTCTAGGCGGTGGAATTCCAACACCAGAAAAATCCTCTGTTCTAAGGAATAAACCATGTTGTCTACAGCACACTTGCACGTTGTGAACAGCACACGCTTACAGCAGAAAGACGACGTACAGAATGGCGCACCCACAGACTGCGTTGTCTTCTATATCTTTCACATCACTTGCAGCGCCATCTGTTGTTGAAAATTGTAACTACTGTAATTTCGAAAGTTTGTCCGCCTGAAAATGTACTGTTGTCCCAAGCATATTGCAACAAACGGTGTATTTCTATCGCTGCTCGTTTAGTTTTTATTGCCGTTTCAAATATACCGGTCATTTTTGAAACACCCTGTATATATGAATGTTAATGAATGATGAGGCAACATGCAGCTTTGGCAAGAAGGGCCAGTGTAAGTCAGTTTTTATGAAAATCGATAAAAGGCGATTATAACGTATTAACCGAGTTTAATTCAGTATATAACAACATACAACACCTTTTATTTCGTAAATTACACAACTTGGAGGCACCAAAATAAAATAATCGCGTTACTGGAATTCGGAGCGTTTCCAGAATGAAGTAATTTCCCAAAATTCTGTCGAACGTTACTTTCTAAGAGGAAAGAAACAGAGAAATCGAGCGAAACAGACGCAATAATTTTATGATAATCACGACCACGCGAACTTATTGTTGTGGTAATACAGCGATAGTACTCACATGGGGTAGCTGACTGAAGAACTTCACAGCACCAGACGAGAAAACTTAATCAAGGTTTGCAAATCTTTGTACAGGGTCTCCATATATTGTCTTTATAACTTAAGACTTTAATACATCTAAAACTATATTCGATATCAAAAAATGCTTTTCAACATGTGATGAGATAACTCAGAGTTTTATTTCCTTATTCATACAGATCAATGTGTGCACCCTTAGTGGCGCGGATAATCTCTAGCGGGAATTCCATTTCTCTCCACATATGACTGGGTGTTGTGTGCTGTCCTTAGGTTAGTTAGGTTTAAGTAGTTCTAAGTTCTAGGGGACTGATGACGATAGATGTTAAGTCCCATAGTGCTCAAAGCCATTTCTCTCCACATACGATTCAAGAGCAACACGGTGAAATGTTCAAACGCACTGTTCATGTGTGTCTTCAACTCCTGTAGATCTCTAACCTTGGTTCGGTACATCAGATCATTTACAGGACACCACAGGAAGAAAACTAGTTGTGTGAGGTCAGGAGATATTAGCATCTGTATGAACAAGGACACACTTTGAGCTTTCTCCTGTGGCGTCCACATTTTAACAGGTTTTCAACTACAATTTTGCGTCAAAATTACGTCACTCGGAAGATAAAACAGAACTTTGACTTACCTTAGCACACGTGAAAACCGTTTTTGATATATAATATAGTTTAAGTTATTAAAGTCTTGAGTTGTAAAGATAGTTTATGGACACTCCTGTATTTTACTGTGGAAACTGGATAGAGATCTGGAATAAAGGACAGCATTGTTTGATTATAGTGAACCGGAGATAACCGAAAAGCTATTGTGCGCTAAACAAGTAATGAATTATGAAGTTAAACGTAAGATTATAAACAGGGAAGGGTAGGTGAAACACGCCCAACCATTGGTTGACATTGTCATGGTATCTATATGATGCCAGTTAGCATTCCTCCGTAATAGTCTTCTGATATTTCAACATACAACAGTGGATGGATACAGATGGTATTTTCTTAATATGAAGAGTTTTGAAAGGGCATTGTGCAACATAGTTTCGAGGCCAAAAGTGTTTACAATTTCTTGATTAACACTGACCACAGGGAAAGGACGTTCCTTACGCCTGGATGCTGCGATCATTTCCTTGAAATCTTCAGGTGTTTCCATCAATGCCTTTGCGTTCCATAATTCAACATTTTTAATCTAACTCATAGCACAAATAACCACACACGGGGAATGAAATTTTGATCTTCTTCAGGTCACTAATTTGACTGGTAATTACGTAATGCATGAAGGGGAAGATGGTGAAATTTTTATTTTGACCACCAGCAGATTCACAAAATATACAAGGTATCCCATTCAGGAATACGACAGGAACGGTCATTCGAAACAAAGAATTTCATCTTCGCTTCTGTGAAATACGTCTCTTTTACCGAAAGGGTGCTCGTAGCTCTTAAGTTATGCATTTTAGAGCCCATGTTTACTATACTCGTTCCTGGCATATCCCTGAATACTAACCATTCCTCCTGAGACATACTGTATAGAGCTCTTTATTGTCCTCATCCGAGACGTGAGTGATGAAGTGAAAAAGGGATGACGCCACTGCATTTGCAATCATCATGGCATTGCATTGAAAATAAACATAAAAATTGCCTTTTCGAAAGTTGACGTTCAAAGTAAACATAATTGGTTGCTATATTTGGCAGGGGTACCTTTTTTTTGAAGCCTATGCAGATAGTTACCTTTCCTTTTCCTTGCCTCCAATTTACAAGGGGAGAGAGATTACTAGAATTCTGTTAGTTCTGCTCTCTCATTGACTGATGAGTCTTCACATTCTTGCCTGAATCTCTTTCCCTGATAAATTGACCAATCACTTTCTTTCCTCTTACATCAGAACTTCGAATGCTCATAGCCCTGAACTCGCTTGCTTTCTTTTTTCAGTTTTAGCCTCTCAACAGATGATAATGATAAATCTGAATCGACCTGTAACAATAACTTAATTTCGAGAAAGAAAGTGACTTACGAGGTTTCTTCCTGAGACTATTTGTGAGTGTGCCGCGTTCGGAGTGACATCTCACTTGTCGCATACGGCCATACCTTATTTTCCCACTCATCGCTTACGTCGCTCTTCCTGTAGAATCCATAGTCACGTGACACAGCAGCGTCAGAAGCTTTGAAGCGTGGTTTTAGTAGGTACGTGCCTGATGATCTTTCCTTACTACGAGTTTTAGCTGCCTTACATGAGATGTGAATCAGCTAATGTTCCACTGTATAATGGGACATATGTATCGGTAAGTAATTTGTTCGCCACTATCTCACAGACGTGGTGAAATGCACAGATTGTCAGGGGAGAAGTTGACGTGAATACCTCGCTGACTGGTGTACCTACCGTCGCTGTAGGGTCAGATGTGGGATTACAGTAGTTATATGTAACTACCTCTGCAGTTTGAGGTATTTATGCCGCCTATGATGTTTACCATCTGCGCGACGGTGTTTCGAATGAGCTACAAGAAGTTGTTTGTTGTAATGGACTTAAGTCCGAAGATTTGTTAGGTGCAGCTCTCCATGCTGCTCTGTGGTGTGCAAATCTCTCCGTCTCCGAACAACTACTGCTGTCTACATCGTTTTGAATCTGCATATTGTATTCATGTCTTGGTCTCCCTTTACGAATTTTACTCCACATCCCCCCTTCCCCCCCCCCCCCTCCCACATACACACAACTTCCCTCCAATACTAAACTAAAAATTCCCTGAAGTCTCAGAATGTGTCCTATCAACCGATCCCTCCTTTTAGACAAGTTGTACAATAAACTTCTTTTTCCCCTAGTACGATTCATTACCTCCTCACCAGTTAATCGATCTATTCATCCAATCTTTAACATTATTCTGTAGCCTGATGTTTGAAAACTCTCTATTCCCTTCTTGTCTAAACTGTTTATCGTCCATGTTTTACGTCCGTATATAGCTACCTTCCAAACAAATATATTCGGAAAAGACTTTCTAAAACTCTAATTCATATTCGATGTTTACAAATTTCAGTTTTTCATAAACGCTGTCCTTGTCATTGCCAGTCTACATTCTATATCTTCTCTACTTCGGCCATCATCAGTTGTTTTGCTGGTCAAATAACAAAACTCATGTGCTACATTAAGTATCCAATTTCCTAATCTAATTCTCCCAGCATCAGCTGATTTAATTCGACTACATTCCTTTATCATTAGTTCGCTTTTATTGATGCCCATCTTATATTCTCCTTTCAAGGCACTGTCCATTCCGTTCATTCCGTTCAACTGATCTTCCAATTTCTTTGCTTTCTTTCACAGAACTACGGTGTGATTGGCAAACCCAAGGTTTTTATTTATTCTTACTGAAATTTAAATCCTATTCCCCATTTTTCTTTGATTGCCTTTAGTGCTTGCTGAATGAACGAATTTAATAACATCTGAGACAGGCTGCCACACTGTCTCACTCCATTTTCAACCACTGTTTCCCTTTCATGCTCCACGCTTCTGGAAACTGCCACCTGGTTTCTGTACATTTTGTAAGCAGCCTTTCGCTCTCTGTACGCCGGCCGCTACGACCGACCGGTTCTAGGTGCTGCAGTCGGAACCGCGCAGCTGCTACGGTCGCAGGTTCGAATCCTGCCTCGGGTATGGATGTGTGTGATGTCCTTAGGTTAGTTAGATTTAAGTAGTTCTGAGTCTAGGGGACTGATGACCTCAGATGTTAAGTCCCATAGTGCTTAGAGCCATTTGAACCCTTTTTTCTTTTTATTTTCTCTGTATTTTACCCGTGCTAGTTTTAGAATTTCAAAGAGAGTGTTCAGCCAACATTGTCAAAAGCTTTCTACAAGTCTACAAATGCCATACACGTATGTTTGCGGTTCCTTAACTTATGTTCTAAGACAGTCGAAGGGCCAGTAATGCCTCGCGTGTTCCTACGTTTCTCCGGAATCCAAACTGATCTTCCCCGAGGTCAGCTTCTACCAGTTTTTCCATTCTGCTGTAAAGAATTCGAGTAAGTATTTTGCAGCCACAAGATGTATATTATACATTATAATGACAGGTGAAGTATTTTTTATTCGTGTTAGTGCAGCCAACAAAATGTATGTTATACATAATAATGACAGGTAAAGTAACTTTTATTGAAAACAGTTCAAAGAATCCCAGATACTTAATACCAGTACACACACATATATTTGACACCTCAAAACAAACACCGCCAAATGCTTAAAGCAATTATTCTGTAATAATATTGTTATGATGTATATTCTGTGCACTTTGCGATTATGTCTTCACTTCTGCTATACGAACCTTGCACCCAGCTGATTCCAGAAGCCATATTTGTTTACAAATGTGGCAGTATACATGTGATGTGTTACGACAGCAAAAGGAACCTGTGATCACTGAAGGTACTGCAGTTTACTTATTTAATGTTTACCATTAGATATCAGTTTAATTTTTCGTCAAAAGTAATCCTAAACCATATTCTGAAATAGTGTCTCGTTTCTCCACTAGGCAGTGCCACAAGTTCCTCCAAAAATCGTAACACAACATACACACATATGTAATACTAACTAATGTAAATCCACCCGATGATGGAGGTTTAAACCTTCGAAACGCGTCGTGGAAATAAATAAAACGGTGACTGGTAACAGTGAGCTTATTGTTTCATTTAATGTCAGTAACAGTCACGGTAAAGCCTAACCTAAAAATGTTCGCATTTACAGTCACAAAGTCTCTGTAAACAACGGTCGTAACGTTCTAACAATCTTTCAGTTCATCGACGATAAAAAATCTGCTTCCTGGTCACAGGTCGATTCGAGAACGTGAACGTCCTCATGATTAGAAAATTTTATTCCTCACTGACTCTCTTTGAGCTCTCCAAAACGAGGGAAATCACATGGTACAAAATCTTGAATTCCCGATCAGCATTACCCTCGTCTGTGTGGCATTGTTCAAAACGTTGGCGGTACTAACGGCGTCTTGACGCCACATAGCATTTAGGCGACATAACGCCAGAATTTCTCGGTGGATCTATTTGCAATTTAGCAGTTTTACCCAACAGAAGGCAATAATTGTGTTATGCTGCGTACTTCAAGTTCGGAGTACGTTTCCATTTTCCGCTTAGTTTCAGTCACATACTGTCATTCACCTTGTATCCGTACTGCTGCAGAACTGTCTCTGAACCAAACCCGGTACATATAGTCTCTTCTGAAAATGCGCCTCTCTTGTTGCACAGTGGTCTTAGCGTGGGACGACATGTGTAACTCACTTTCTGAAATCCGTTCGTAGCTTTAATTTGTCATTTGTTCACTACCATGGCGAAGGTCTTAAGGCTCTGAGGCTGATCTGTTTCTTCCGCTCATCGGCATATACGTGACACTCTTTACACCATTATGGATAATTATCATGGGTGTTGATGCATAGAGGTTTGTATGAGGATTCCGTCTCAGGTGTTTACCCACATCTACATCAAGGCGGATTGCTTCTACATGAAATAGTGGTGTAATAATTCTGTCATTTGAAACAACTAATTCCATTAGGCGTAAAAGGCGAGCCTTGAGGTGTAGGTGTAAAACCCAGCCAATATCTGTTCTGAAAGTGCAGGTGCGTTAAATCTTATGACGAATGCCAAAAACCATGTACTTTTGTCATGATGTTGTTTGCCCCAAAGACATTAATTTCTCACCACTCATCCTCACAAAACTTTCACTTCTATGTTGATCATATCACGGCTGGTCACAAAAAGCTTATAGAAGCTGAATGTGTTGTAAAGTTCACAAACAATAGTACAGTTGTCCAGTTCCTTCGTTCTTAAAAACTTACAGGCCGGTTGAGCTGTAGCAGTTTTGATCGGAATGGTGCTGTTCCTTTTTTATCGTAAATAGGGGACATTTTCTCGATATTACCTTCTTCTCGCGCAGCAACAATAAACTGATTTTGACAAAGTTCTGCAATAGGACTGTATCTTTTTGATTCCTTCTGGAGGTTAATCACGAGGAATTCCTTGTGGACCTTAGTTAAATGGGTGTAAATACTCTCTGGCGGTCCAACAAAGCTGCTGTAACTTTCAGATGCTGGATCGTTGGATCCCTAAAATTCGCACGAGTAGCTAAGGATGTACAAATCAACTCAGGTAGGGGCTTGGAGATTTCTCACGACCTTTCCATTTTCACTGTTCGATAATTGTGAATGTTATAAATACATAAGTAGTACTACTAATAAAGATGGAACATATGAAGATGACTTGATAAACAGATTTAGCTAAGGAGGAAGAGAAATATCAAAATTTATCTCCTTATTGTGGTCAATAAGAATCAAATTAAAAACGAAACCTAATAAACGTGGGTCGGACAAAAATACGAAAAACACCGCGACATATGCATGCTTAAATATAAATGCAGGTGGTGCTGATGTATCTGACAAGAAAGGCACCTGTGCAATGTCCTCAATGCGTCACAAATGTCAGCTGTGGCTGTCTTCGTGCATTATGTCAGCACTAAGTGAATTCTAATGTGAGCAAATTGCTGGCGCGAGTGCTTTCGTAACAATGGTAGCCGAAGTGTTCAGTGTTTCAAGAGGCATCGTGTCGAAGAGAGATATCGCTTACAGGAAAAACGGGAAAACATCATCCGCTAAGTCACAACGCGGACCAAAGTGGGTGTTGAGTGATCGTGACTGACGTTCATTAGAAAGGATTGTGGCGAAAAAGAAGAGCACGATACCTGCAAAAGTCACTGCAGAACTGGCCGTCGCAGTTATGAACCCTGTCAGTGCCAGAATAACACGAAGGAAACGCCGTAAGCAGGGAATTGTAGGGCTAGTTGGAATTCCAAAACCCCTCGTTAGTGATGCTAATGCCCGTAACGGGAAAACATTGTGCTAAAGCAATAAAACTTGGACTGTGGAACAATGAAGGAAATTCATTTGGTCGGATGAGTCTTGTTCCAGATTGTTTCAAACTTCTGGCCCAGTTTACGTCCCAAGAGCGAAACATGGCGGAGGTTCTGTGAACGGGCAGCTGTATCGTGATATACGATGCGCCATATTGATACTCGGCGAGGCTGCATTACTGCCAAGGATCATGTAACCAATTTGGCTGATCTCGTCCGTCCAATGATATAATGTTTGTTCCCCAGTGCCGACGCTGTGTTCCAAAATGTCAAAGCATCTGTTTACACAGCTCGCATCGTCCAGGAAAGGTTTTGTGATCACGAGGATGGACTTCCGCATCTCCCCCTCCTACCACAGACACAAACTCAAAATATTAATGAGCTTTATTGTGCTACCTTGGAGAGAACGGTGCGTGATTACTACGACCTCCATCAGCCTTTCCTCAATTTGTCACTATTTTGCTGGCAGAACGGTATAAGATTCCACTGAAAAACACACAGGACATGTATTTATCCACTCTGAGACGACTGGAAGCTGTTTTGTATGCCAACAGTCTTCCTACACCGTAATAGACATAATAATATGTTGTGTTATTGGTGCTTCCATAGTTTTGCCCACCCACTGCATATAAAACGATTACTGAGCCAATTACTATCTATGGTTCGGAGTGCTGGATGATTACGGAGAAGAACCGCAAGGAGTTCGAAGCTGTAGAAATAGATCTCCCTTTTGGAACATAGAACAAATGAGGACGTAGCATAATAGATTAAACAGCAAATTAAGCGTTTCCAGGCACATATCCACATAACGTATTTTCTTTATTTGTGTGTGAGAAATGTTTCCTGAAAGTTTGTCCGCACCTTTTCGTAACACCCTCTATATATATGAATACAGACAGAGAAATAAATGGCGAAGAAGAAGACCACGTCTTAAATGGGTTCAAGGGATCAATGGAGTATGACCATACGAAAATTTACCGTTGAAGACACACAAAATATATTGTTATGGAGGCTGAGCTGCGGGGTGCGCTAGGAGCCATTGGATTCCCACTAGTGAGAAATCTCCTAACAATCATAAAAATATAATTCAGTTTAGTGCATTACTGAAAGAAGTAAAATACAAAAATATCACTTGTACGTGTTAATAATATAGCGATAACCGAATCAGGTATCCATGAAGTGAATACTACAGATTTTGAGAAACGACGTCTCCGACAATCACAAATTACAAAGAACAAGACGTCTCATAGAAGGCAGACGTTGCACAATAAGTACATGATAAATTATCAAATTTCAGTTGTGTAAGTGTGGTAAGTATTTACTGTTATGAGCTGCAGCATGTTGACAATGTCGTTACTGAGTTAATATTATTTAAGTTCCTTCTTTTTGGATAATATTTGGTATCGAAATTCTCATCACTCATTACACTCTGTTCTTTAACGTCACAAAAATTGGTCCAAGATTGAATTTATATGAAATCACCAACATTAAGGAGAATTTACAGTCCATACAACGTATTTAAAAATTTTAGCCTTCTGAGGTCAAACCTTTGCTGCACTAAAGGTTTGACCTCAGAAGGCAATATGTTGGCACATGTTACGCAATAACGTAAGCCAAGTATGAAGTTGATCTGCGGATTAGTTCTCGTTATAATGGTTCTTAAAGTGAAATGGAATACCTTGCTGTCATATTTTGTTTATCCTAGACACTTTATTACCAAATGATATTAATTCAAAGTAATTGAAGATTTAGAAAGAGTTTTTCTTCCATTTACTATAGTTATGAAATAGGTGACTAGTTTGAAATGTAGCTATTCTTTTGTTGAAGAAGAACCACGCGAACGACGTTCTAAAACGGCAACATTCATGAATACGTATCTAAAGAGCATTACATTATATTACGACATCGCCCATTCCATGTTTATGGAATAGCTCATATATAGGTGTAGGCTAATAAGAATAAATGGTATTGTGCATTTAACATGAAAAAATTTACTCTGAGGAAGCTTTGTGTAAGATGTGCGCCGTATTTGTCGAATGTTCTACTCCATGTAAGATGAAGACGGTTTCACGTGTGAGAAAGGTTATGGCCAATGATTTCTAAGGTTCAAATGAAACTTTTAGGAACCTAAATTATCAAAGGAAGAATAGATATCATCACTAGATAGGCTTTCTTAGAAAGACAACAGCAATTTCGAAATCTTACATCAGTAATAAAAGCCCTTCACTTGCAGGTTTTAAGCCCACCTAGCGACAGCTGCAAATTGAGATATATCATATAGAAAATATGACTTATGTATCAGACATACATTGCGAAAATTGTAAGAAATTCTAGATGTCATTGTGTTTTCTTATGATTTATAGTATTACTCGGTGAGTAATATCGGGATGTATAAGTGCCTTGTGAGGCCAACATGATAGAACCCAACGTTCTTCGCATCCTTTGGAGCGTCAAGGTCGGAAACACTGGCTACCCTGGCCGATAGTTAGTGACGCAGATAGAATCTGTCACTTCTGTTCTGAAGACCCTTGCATATTAATGCGCTGGTAGAATACGGTGATGGGCCCGAACGCATGACTGAGTTTCATTCATATTACTTAATGTACGACGTTTCAGACATCGTAGCTCGACAACCCATTGATAATGTAATGTTTCGGCAGTGAATATTATTTCTGCTCATGCTGATGATGAGGATGAGTACGGTAAATGTGTTCTAAGTCCACACAACATCGCCTATATTGCCGTCATTAAAACTTTGTAAGACATATATGACTGTAACCTTTAAAATTTTGAAACTGGTAGCACAAATTCTTCGTTAAAAAGTCCATACACTCACTCACAATCCTCTTTCGGATACTTTTAGCCCTTCACCATCTTATGAACAAATACTGAAACTGATAATGAATACAAGTCTTAAAAATTTACTGTCATGATATAAATAAACTAAAGGACACACTAAAACAGAAACTTAAGATATTGTGTCTGTCCGATAAGTTAGCTAGAACGAGAATAAACTAACTACTTTGTGAACTAATATTGAGAAATCTTTTGTGCCAAGCTCATGGAAATTGCTGAAGCTGACTGTGGTCATCGGCAGCTTCTCAGTCGCCAGCATTTTGGTAGCAGTCATACTGAGGGTATGGTGAATTTGTGGCTTATTTAACAGCGGATGAAAATTTTTGCAAGTTATTCGGAATCATCAGTTGCAAGGTGCGGAAGAAATGGTGAAGCTGAGTCTAAATATATCAGGTCTCATGGTTCTTTTAATGTGGACAAATGTATTACTAGTTATAGGTGTGTGACCTCATGTTCGCCGCATACACAGCATGCTGTAAGCACGCCGGACGAACAAGTGTTCACCCGCAGGAAACTTTACGCTAATACCGTTTCAAACCTCCTCTAGCGTTGAGAATGGCAAGGAACATAATTCGCTGAGGTAAACCATATCATCCTAAAGCTGCTCATTGGCAATTAGACACTGTGTAGATACCTGTTTCACTAGCTGATTCAAAGAGACCCAGACATTTTCTATGTGGTATATTTGCAGACTGAATTTGTACTGAGGCAGGAATTCGAACCCGGGTCTCCTGCTCACGAGGAAGATACACTAACCGCTACGCCACCCTGGCACAGTGGCTTTGTACCACAGCAAGGACTACCCTAGTACGCCTCCCTCATCAATCCTAATCCCTATTAACGCCTAGCCAACTTGGTATTCCCCTTAAACTCGAATGGCTTTGCAGAGGCCCTCCAGTTGTATTGGAATAGCACCATAGTATCAAACGAAATGGGGGATCCTGCCTGACACACAGGTATAGGTTCTTTAATCAGATGAAACTGTACGCTTCCAAAGATCCTATCAAATCTCAAATATCTATGCCGTATTGGACTATGCAGACTGAAGCCGCGAACATATATCATAGATGTTTGAGACTTGGAAAGGTCTCTGGAACCATATAATTTCATTCGATTTTCTATGGAATTAAGATTGGGTAGTTTAGTGGTGAAGTCGAGGTCCTATTCTGCCATTCCATCAAGTCTCCACGTCGACACGTATTACTGCGCTAATTCCATACAACCGACTGATATATATATCATACTTCACTGTAGTGACTTTCGGCACCGATGGAGGGTTATATGACTGCCTGGTACCGGATTCACAACCGTCTATAACTCCTAAAAGCGATCAGTGTACTCTGCGAGGCCGAGACAAATCTTTTGTCCGGTAACCTTAGTTTCGCGGCATCAGTCATTGTGTGGCCAGTGTTGGTGTTCCCGGACGAACAGTTTCATGCGAGTCATCCCTCCGTAGCTCCTACATTACTGCGACATATTGTCCCGGAAAGCTCGAGTTTGGCTTCTCAACATAGTAGTTAGTGTTCCGCGGTTATAACGACCACACCCCTGTTGAGGGAGGCCATTTGCAGCAACAAAATTAATATAAATATGTGGACAAATAACCCTTACTGTGGCATTCTGCATTTTAGATTTGTGATTGGTGTTTCATTACTCTAAAAATCATTTACTACTGGGTAGCCTGCCGTGTCGCTGTGGATGCATAGGTCTTCGAACTGATCGTATGCAGAATTTAACGTTGCCAGTAGCAGCGATTACGGAGTTGTTTTCTTGTTGATCGTAAATGGATTTCATTGTTATACGAGTTGAAGCGCAGGGCCGACAATTGCGAAAAGTTGGCTATCTTTTCCGAAGCTTTGTGTACTGCCCGATAGTAATGTTGAAGTATTGTGTTTAATAACTAAAACCGTCTGATTTGATCCATTATAAATGGTTTTTGAAAGCCTGCGACTGTAGATACAATAGGTTTGTTTATAAATAAATAAATCTTCTGCTACCAGTCACGATTTTCTTTATTTTACTATTTGCACGACGCGTTTCGAGAAATAATTCCCATTTTCAAGTGCGTTTTTATGATGTGTGTTAAGCCATTTCTTTTGGTGTTGTCAGTGTGTGTGAGTCTGCTTCATTTTGTTGACTTTTACTGTAATACATAAGAAACGCGATTTTTAGTTGGGTATCAATATTTTCTGTGAGGTTAGTGGCTAAAGTTTGAGAACAATTTGTACTTACAATTTTCTAATGGTCCATTTGTGTAGAGAGTCACACACACTTAACATCACACACAACTTGTACATTTTACACGTCGAAAATATCTTATATAAACAAAACAGTTACAAAGATCTTCTTATAGGTAGTTCACAGAGATAACATTATAGGTCTTCCACAAATTATGATATGCTTTTGTACAGAGGTTAATTTATCTTTACAATTTGGCTGATGAATTACTTATACTGATTTTACAATTGTGCTTATTTCTATGTTTTACTATTTTTATTTATGTATATTATCGAAACACAGAAAATATTGATACCCAACTAAAAATCGCGTTTCTTATGTATTACAGTAAAAGTCAACAAAATGAAGCAGACTCACACACACTGACAACACCAAAAGAAATGGCTTAACACACATCATAAAAACGCACTTGAAAATGGGAATTATTTCTCGAAACGCGTCGTGCAAATAGTAAAATAAAGAAAATCGTGACTGGTAGCAGAAGATTTATTTATTTATAAACAAACCTATTGTATCTACAGTCGCAGGCTTTCAAAAACCATTTATAATGGATCAAATCAGACGGTTTTAGTTATTAAACACAATACTTCAACATTACTATCGGGCAGTACACAAAGCTTCGGAAAAGATAGCCAACTTTTCGCAGTAAAAGTCAACAAAATGAAGCAGACTCACACACACTGACAACATCAAAAGAAATGGCTTAACACACATCATAAAAACGCACTTGAAAATGGGAATTATTTCTCGAAACGCGTCGTGCAAATAGTAAAATATAGAAAATCGTGACTGGTAGCAGAAGATTTATTTATTTATAAACAAACCTATTATAACTAAAACCGTTTTCGGAACAGGTAAATATGGAACACCTATCTTATGCAAAGTACAACCAATACTAGCTATTATACTTCAAAATAATTCTGTTTTATCGGATAAAAGGTAAGCGACTTCCGAAATCGAAGACGACTACGTTTCCATGTTACGAGTCGAACGGAGAACTGCAGGACTTCCATTAACAGGTCAGGTGGGAGCCACTCTCAGGAAGCGGCTACTGTTGTAACGGAGTACGTGTGGCGTAATAATGTGGGTTTTTGAGGATAGAGAAACCACTCCAGAGGAACGATAAATTACGTACACAATCCGGAGAAGGAATCATGCCCAACTAAACTAGAGAGGGTAGCATTCAGAATTACGTAGCAGAGAAATAAATGTTAATACGATATCAGTTAGCTTCAGTGGCGTCCATAGACATGCACTATTTAAACTCTCCCATATAAACGGTACGAATGTCTGTATTCTACTAGGAAAAGAAAGCTGGCTGAAACAAAAAGTGAAAGCAACAAAATTAGAAATTGTAATTGAATGCATCTCGCAAAGATAGGCTCAACACTGCTGGTAAGAGCGTCTTTGTAGCTTTAAATATTGCCCTAATATCTAGTGTGGTTAGCACAGGTTCACACTATGAAACAATTTGGGTGAAGATAATTTATAACGGTGGACCAAATATGGACAGAAAGTTTCTGGGAAGGTTTGGGAAAGGTCGCTCGTAAATTTCCCTATGATGTTACAGTGTTACGGGGATGTCCTAGCTTAACAAATAAAATGAGCGACTGTAAATATTTGTAGGGATGGTAAGGTTAGTGATTCGTGTGCCTTATCCAAAAATCTCCTTGAATAGTTAATCATAAAGCTGACTCATGAGGATAACGTCTTATTTCTCCTGGTTACAAGCAACTTAGGGTCGGGAAAGACCTGTCAAGGTTCACCAGCCGTGTTAGATGTTCAAGTAATTCTAAACTAAGAATCTGTCAAACAGAATAAAAAAAAAAAACCTTAGACATTTTGGTCTTATTTTAAGTCTATAAATAGATAAAAGTCATCTATCCACTCACTCAGAGACCACACTGTCAACGAAACGGAGGACTACAGAGATACGGCCGAGATACTTAATTCCGTTGTCCTAAATTGTTTCACTGAGAAATACTGCAATACGATTCCTCTTTTCAGTCATCGCATGACGCTAAAACGATAGCTATCGAGATAACACGTCACAGGACAAATCCAACTAAGATCGTTCAACTGAGAAACGCAACTGGACCTAAACGAATACCTATACGATTCTATATGGTGTAAATGAAACACCTTGCTTTTCTTCTAGCAGTAGTCTATCGTAGGTCGCTGGAAGAATGATGTTTTCTAAGTGACTGATAGGAAGCGAATGTCATTCCCGTTTCCCAGAAGGGTCATCCCACAAACAAGCACAATTTGTTGCAGAATTCCAGAACACGTTTTTGCCAGTTTTCACCTCTGAAGCAGTCTACATAGATTCAACAATCTTGATAAATTTAGTTCTCCCTGTTCGTCCATAAAACTCAAAGGGCAGCACGATACCGGCGCGGCTAGGTTGATGCCGTATCCCTTTACTTACGGTAGGCGTTCTGCATGCACTAATGAGCCAAAACAATATGATCGGTTGTTCAGTAGCGTGTTGGTCCACATTTGGAACGCAATGCAGCAGCGATCTCCCGTTTTGACATGCTGTCAAGTGGAGACTTAATTTTTAAAACTGTGGAGTGAGAGGCGCATGCTTTTAGATTGGGCAATTAAGGAGAAGTCTACTGTGACAATGAATTATATATATTTCCTAAAATTAATTCTTCCAGTGAGTTAGATACATTACTTGTAAATCAAACTTAATGTGCCTCTTCCAAGACAATACAGATGAACTGTCGGAGAAATTATTATTGGATCGTAATTTTAGTCTGATGATCGTGTATTCACTAAGTGCATTGTATGTACAGGGTGTTTCAAAAATGACCGGTATATTTGAAACGGTAATAAAAACTAAACGAGCAGCGATAGAAATACACCGTTTGTTGCAATATGCTTGGGACAACAGTACATTTTCAGGCAGACAAACTTTCGAAATTACAGTAGTTACAATTGTCAACAACAGATGGCGCTGCGATCTGGGAAACTCTATAGTACGATATTTTCCATATATCCACCATGCGTAGCAATAATATGGCGTAGTCTCTGAATGAAATTACCCGAAACCTTTGACAACGTGTCTGGCGGAATGGCTTCACATGCAGATGAGATGTACTGCTTCAGCTGTTCAATTGTTTCTGGATTCTGGCGGTACACCTGGTCTTTCAAGTGTCCCCACAGAAAGAAGTCACAGGGGTTCATGTCTGGCGAATAGGGAGGCCAATCCATGCCGCCTCCTGTATGTTTCGGATAGCCCAAAGCAATCACACGATCATCGAAATATTCATTCAGGAAATTAAAGACGTCGGCCGTGCGATGTGGCCGGGCACCATCTTGCATAAACCACGAGGTGTTCGCAATGTCGTCTAAGGCAGTTTGTACCGCCACAAATTCACGAAGAATGTCCAGATAGCGTGATGCAGTAATCGTTTCGGATCTGAAAAATGGGCCAATGATTCCTTTGGAAGACATGGCGGCCCAGACCAGTACTTTTTGAGGATGTAGGGACGATGGGACTGCAACATGGGGCTTTTCGGTTCCCCATATGCGCCAGTTCTGTTTATTGACGAAGCCGTCCAGGTAAAAATAAGCTTCGTCATTAAACCAAATGCTGCCCACATGCATATCGCCGTCATCAATCCTGTGCACTATATCGTTAGCGAATGTCTCTCGTGCCGCAATGGTAGCGGCGCTGAGGGGTTGCCGCGTTTGAGTTTTGTATGGATAGAGTTGTAAACTCTGGCGCATGAGACGATACGTGGACGTTGGCGTCATTTGGACCGCAGCTGCAACACGGCGAACGGAAACCCGAGGCCGCTGTTGGATCACCTGCTGCACTAGCTGCGCGTTGCCCTCTGTGGTTGCCGTACGCGATCGCCCTACCTTTCCAGCACGTTCATCCGTCACGTTCCCAGTCCGTTGAAATTTTTCAAACAGATCCTTTATTGTATCGCTTTTCGGTCCTTTGGTTACATTAAACATCCGTTGAAAACTTCGTCTTGTTGCAACAACACTGTGTTTTAGGCGGTGGAATTCCAACACCAGAAAAATCCTCTGTTCTAAGGAATAAACCATGTTGTCCACAGCACACTTGCACGTAGTGAACAGCACACGCTTAAAGCAGAAAGACGACGTACAGAATGGCGCACCCACAGACTGCGTTGTCTTCTATATCTTTCACATCACTTGCAGCGCCATCTGTTGTTGAAAATTGTAACTACTGTAATTTCGAAAGTTTGTCCGCCTGAAAATGTACGGTTGTCCCAAGCATATTGCAACAAACGGTGTATTTCTATCGCTGCTCGTTTAGTTTTTATTGCCGTTTCAAATATACCGGTCATTTTTGAAACACCCTGTAGATAAGCTCACTGCAGTCACTGAAATGAGAGCAAGTAACTTCTGGACTTTTCCATAGACGTTCTGAATTGCTTGGGATCCAGGCTAATACTTTTTTCGGTCTTGATGGAACGAAAAAGGTTATTTGCCCAGAATACGACCATACTACGACACTTGGAAAGGTTTTGGATATACAGTGAATACTTTTCTGTAGTTTCTGCTACAGACTTTTCAGAGGGTTTCCCGTAATGCCACAAGAACTTTCCTGTGTGCAATATTAGATTAGCTGTGGATGTTGCCGGTAGCAGCCAGCTCGTCGTGTGTTAGCCCCAGTTTTCTATATCATAGATTAGCGTTGCCATTTAGAGTTGGATCGTGTGATTTTACAGTGCCAGCTCCGCTGTGAAGTATGGAAATTTGGGCCAAGTAGCTCTATATTAGGACAATGGGTAAGAATTAGATGGCCACGGGACAATAGTAAGTTTTGTTACAATGAGAATAGACTACATTTTTTCCATGTATATTTTGGTATGATTTCCTGGTCTTCATATTTTTTAAGCGTTTTTCCCCAGACGATTTTATTTTTAGAGGTACTGGAGGACACTACAAGCAGTTTCTACGTTTCTAGTTCAGTAGTCAGTTCTTGGAATTTCTCTGAGTGCTATGTGATTACCACAGGGCAGTGGTCAGCACTGGCAGAGTGAATTTTAAACGTAGCCTCGAGGGTTAAATTACTCTGGTGGCCTTACGGAAAGCTCTTTCACTAAACTTTTAGGGCAAAGAGTATTATCAGTTTTCGTCGATTAACTGTTTCTTTACCGGAATTTGTGCTATTACGTTAATTAGCGCGATCGCGTGCATTCCAAAGGCACGGTGTGCGTGGACATCGGCACGGAGATGATTGCACGAGTTCGTACGTATTTTCATCCTGGATAAAATGTTATTGGAGATGGTCAAGATAAATGAGATACCCTCCAAATTTCATCAGTTCCCAACAATTGAACATGTCCCAACTTTTATATTCCATAAACGTAGAGATAAGAACCAGTGATCAACAAACTGTTACAGCATAATTGTCCAAATGGTTCAAATGGCTCTAAGCACTATGAAAATTAACATCTGAGGTCATAAGTCCCCTAGACTTAGAACTACTTAAACCTGACGAACCTAAGGACATTTCACACATCCATGCTCGAGGCAGGATTCGAACCTGCGACCGTAGCAGGAGTACGGTTCCGGACTGAAGCGCCTAGAACCGCTCAGCCACAGCGGCCGGCATAATTCTTCATTAGAATGGAAAAAGAAGTTAACTAACCTAAGTAGATATATTTATGCTTAACAGTGACAGTTTCCTTTGAGTGGTATCTTCTGTTACGATACTTGCTAACTTATTTTCTGTAGCATTTTTTTTTTTAAATAATGGGCCTATCGCCTACCTTACTGGCTCGTTTCAAGTTACGTGATGTACTGTCACAATGATTACATTCTCGCAATGAATATTCTCAGCATAGAGAGCAGTGGCATATGATGCAGTAACAGTTCGTGAATCAGTGTTCACAACCCACTAGCCGAATGTAGCGCCTTGTTCTGCGTGTAATCCGCTACTCACGATGTTTCACAGGAGGCAACTTCAAAACGGTAATGAGGTGTCGGAAAGCTGGAAACTATCACAACACTTGCACAAAGTCTTACTGACTGTTTGCGTGGACGGATCTGGAAAATTTGGAAATTTATGGTAAGGACTATGGGAGCAAAGTGCTGAGGTCATCGGTCCTTACGCACTACTTAATCTAACTTAAACTTACTTACACTAAGGACAACACACACACCCATGCCCGAGGGAGGACTTGGACCTCCGACGGGGGTAGCCGCGGGAACCGCGACAAGACACCTTAGGCCGCACGGCTGCCCCGTGCGGCCAGACAGACCTACTAACTGCGCTATTCTATGCAAACAAGGCCAAATCTGGTGCCACACTTAAAAGGCTGAATGACAATGCTAGAATTCTCTTTTAGAAAGAATTAGTATGGCCAAACAGCTGAGTGTTTACAATGTACATCAGCTTGTACCACATTTCTTCCCTATTTTCACTGCCCTCTTTCGTTACCTTTAGGTATAATGAAACATGGCTGCTGTTGCCTTCTAAGTGAAGAAGAGTAAACTGAAAGCAGTGTTTACACACGGTAGGGGTATGTCTGTGATGCAGCATCAGTCTTACTGTTACTCAATGCTTACCAGAGATATATAAGCATACAAGTACATCTCACAGTGTTAAAGAACAACTAGTTGCGTACTTTTCTTTCTCGCACCTATACGCGTCATGTATATATACTCACTAAGTCTGTGAACATACTGTATTTACTTTGGAAAGTAGGTCAGAAAGAGACACGTATGTTCTCGTGTATTGGCGCAGCGACTGCGAGCGGCGCCGCGCTGGGGCAGTAGAGGGACGAGTTAGCTAGTCATGGTAAGGGAGGTGAGCCAGCGGGGAAAGCCGAGCGGTCGCAAGACAGGCCTCTGGTGACCTCATTCCTTGCATTCGATACTTCCGGGTCTTGTGCGCAGCCGCAGTTAACGACAGCGCCATCACATCTTCCGTCTGCCGCTTCTGCCTCAGACTTCTCAGCACACCCTTACAACGAGAATTGACTCCTCACAGCGTATCTCCCCACTCCTCATACACACACTTTTACTGACATTTATTTCAACAGTTTAGAAGGCCAAGAAGTGTGACAGCACAGAGCTGTGACAACACTTCGGGCAACTCTTAGGTCGTTGCCCCCAAACATGCGCGTCTTTAATCGTGTGTTTCTGAAGTGCCACTTTAAGAACTTTTCGTCTGCCTAAACCAATCCTTTCCATGTCTTATCGACATAAATATTATATACGGCATTCTGCGCTACAGTTAAATGATGGAAATTAACTCTTCGAGGGAACAAGACTGGTCCCTAACTGAGCTGCCTGGTTTAGAAAATTAATTCCTGAGAGTGTAATATTAACTATAAGTGTCACAATTAATTTCGTACTGACAGGCATGGCTCTTCCATGGTAACATTTGGCATCTAACAACATGTTGGTACACAAGAGCATCTACTACAAGTAAAAATAAGTAGAAAAAAATCGTTATTACTTTCTGCAAATCAACCACATATTGGATTTTCTTTGGTACAAGCAATATCGTTACCCAACATGGAAGTGTGGGCACGGGTCTAAATAATTTAATTAGTGAAACCCAGATTTTCCTCTAATCTGCTTACAATACTAAAACACCCTTAAACCAAAAGCAAAACAGACTTGCCACTTGATAAGCACATTGAAAGCTATCGACCATGAAAAGGATATATTTCTGGGGTTTCTGAGGACTCTAGGATCTAGAGTGGGAGCAACCAAGCGTCGTCTTGAGAGGAGAGAAGAAAGACGTGATCATACGTGATTGCCTGATGAAGCGATTACCATCGGTTGCTGGAGACTTCTTTGCAAGAAGTGTGCTGTCAATCAGTGACTGAACAATGCGGCACTTTATGTTTGTGGCTGTTACATATCAGAAATACGTGCCTGATTCACTGGCGAATATTTGTGACGCTGCTAGTGACGTTATACAAACCGGCATTCTGCTAAAATATCGCGAAACTCAACACAACTGCAATACTACAAACAATCAGTCTCGACTTAATTAAGAAAATTACAGTGAGACATCATGGTACAGCGCTTAAATGGGCAGAGCTTTATCACCTAGTAGAAGAGAGTTTACTTCGTGGTACCAGACTCTCAGTATAAATCCTCCTCCCTGTGGAATCAGTGGACTCACAGGGCAGCAAGTTCTATCGTAAGTTACTGGACACTATTGAGCCTGCCAGCCAAAACATTCCTGTGCAAGGTACCCTCCAGCAAAAATCAGAAAAGAAGACCTTTTGAACGGAAAGGTCGGTGTAACGGCCAGCTGATATTTCAATCAAAAGGTGAATTATTCAAAAAGTTACTAAATGCCTGAAAGTAGATACCTGAAAACGACAATCCTGGGGACCAAGATGGCAAACACAGCTCGATCGCTTTTCGGTGGGAGGTTGAGATTTTTATTATTATTTCATTTTTGTTAGACTGTTATATCAAACTCTCCTCTCTGTTAGCTAAGTAACAATTCTCTGTAGATTCTAATGCTTAAAACATACTTTTGGAGCACCTCTGTTTTAAGAGACTTACTTCTGTAATCTCTTTAGACGGCTTACTGTATAATTTTGTTACCTCGTAAAAAATTTTATTTTGACGTTTTTCTTTACTCTTTGTTGGCAGATACAGGTTAGTTAAAATTATACTTTCTCTACTTGAGCCAATGTACCAGGAAAAATATTTACCCAGTGGGTGCCACACTTTATAACATTGATTTTCAGACTGTGAGCTCCTGGATTTGCATTGTTAGCAGTGTTAATGCCATGACTCGTCGTCAGGTGCCGATACTGCCACGGCAACGTAGGGTTGAAACAGAAGCATCAGTGTGCATTACAAATGCAGACAATGAACATGGGTATGGACAAGGCGAGCATGGCTTTACTCGTAAAGCTGTTTTCTCAAACCAACAGCAGTACTGCTTCTGCTCTTCCCGAGTACCAACGCATTAAAGGAATACGGAAAGGTCCTCTGTCCGGACTGGGGTTGAAGAATATGATTCGGAAGTTCGAATTAACTGGCGATTTGGGAGTTGATCCTGGGAGAGGCAGACGGCTAATTGCGCCACGAATTATTGAAGAAGTTACTGTTGCCATGGCCGACAATGCTGGATGCAGGGTACGACCCGCAAACAGTGCACGAGCTATTCCACGACGGCTGAGCATTTCATGGCACACCGTTTGAAAAGTCTTGCGGACAATTGTGAAATGGTATCTCGAGTGCATTTCCATGTTATCGTGTTATCGTGGTTGCATATGGTCGTCACGTTAAGGAACGTTCCTAGTGTGGAACGTAAATATGGTACGCAACTGACAAATTTTACCCTCTTATGTGGAAATTAAAATGTGTTTCTTTCAGTAGTTTATTCGTTATTTCTCTTCTGAAAGTCGTTACAAATGTTTCCACAAAGTTTCATTGTCCTAGTGTGACTAATTTTTTCACGAGGGCCGTATCAACTAGCGAATGTTTCATTATAACCACCCTATATAATTTCAGTCTGGATCTTGTCCTATGGTAATCAATAGAGCTTTTTGTACAGCAATTGTCAAGTTACTTTATGTGATTAACTGTTTTCTAAGTATATCGGCGGGTCCATCGGTACCGATCGACCGCCGCGTCATCGTCGCCCAGTGACGTCATGAGGAGAGGTATGGAGGGGCGTGGGGTCGTAACCGGAGGTGTACGCATTCAGCTTTTAATCTGCCCATGCTTGCCAGTTAGGCAGGCACGCAAGCAGCCATATGTTATCGGCAGAAGGGGCAGGCTGCCTTACTCTCATCCAAGCCGAACTGTGTCCAACCCAAGGATTCTTGCTTCCCTCCCCATCTTATCGCTGTGCTACGCTACTTAGCATTTCATTCTGCACGCTTTCGAAGTAGAGACATGAGCAGGACTCGGAAGTTGACAAAAAGTCCTTTTTTACGCGAGTATCAAAACTCTAATCCCAATCTCTTCCACTAGATTAAGACAAGACGCTGTTTAAAGCTGTTACCAAAAAACCAGAAAGGTTACTGACAGATATACTTCAAATATGTATACGATAATGTAATAAACACTTGTAATGATGTAGGATATATACTTGTACTATACCCAATATAAATATAATAATGAAAGTTAAACGTTGTTACTAGAACTCTCGAAAACTTGTTGACCGATTTACTTCAAATTTTTACACAGCGTTCTAATAAACACTCAGACGGACATAGGCTACACTTTTTTTTTTCTTTAACAACACAGTAAAAGTTCACTGTTAAAACCGACTGCGATAAAGAAATTTCTGTGCTGTGCTGTGAAAATGTGCGGTTTAGTTTGCTTTCTTGTAGTCAATTTTAACTACGATAGCACGGCATTAGGCGATTACATTAATAGTTTCTCCCTTACATTTCCTTTCTCCTTATATTTAATTTCAAACAAAAATTGTATACACAATAATGCGCTGTTTTGTTTCCTTCCCCGCAGTCCGTTTTATAAGAAAACAGGAAAGCAGTATTTATGGTTTACTTGCTTTTTATGAGAATGCTATTACGAAATCTGAAATACCCGAAACATTGTAATCCTACCTTTTATCAGATTAATGCTATGAGAAATTCAGTAACTGAAGCTACTATCCTTACAGACAGAGCAGTGGGTGAAGTCTCCCTCATACCCCTTACATCAATGATTCCAACCAATTTACTCACACAGTTTAAGCGACGTCACTTCCCAATCAAGGTTTGATTTGCAATAACGGTAATCAGGGCTCAAGGTCAGAGAGAGGCGGGAAGAGCAGATGGACAGAGAGGAGGGGGAAACCGACTTGGAGAGGGGGAATGAGGAGATGGATAGCGAGAGAAGGAGGAGAAGAGGAGATCGAGAGGGGGAAGAGGAGTGGACAGAGAGGAGGGAGAAACAGACTGAGAGAGGGGGAATAAGGAGACGGATAGCGAGATATGCAGGAGGAGGAGATCTATAGGGGGAAGAGGAGCGGACAGAGAGAGTGGGTAAGGAGAAATAAATGGTAAAAGAAAAGAGAAGGAGGAGATAGAAGACAGGAGGCAAGGATATAAAATGTTTTGAGTCATATTTTTTTTCTATGTCAATAAATATTTACCACAAATTTAGAAAGCCTTCTCCCTGTGTACCGCTAAATGGTCTCAGGTCCTTAGCACACATTTCCACACACTTTTCAGCCTTGTCATCTTTCAAAATACTGGAATTGTGATTAAACTGTTGGTCAAATTTACAAACATATCGTGACATATTAGAGATTACTGAATGAATGATCAGTAACTTCTTACACAATTTGCTTTGCGAGACACCTACCGAATTATTTGAAGCTGCTTCTTAAACGCACACAAACTTTTCCCACGAAGGACTTTCGTGACTAGCATTTCTTGTTTTCTCATTCCCTTATGTTTGGTTTCATCATTTGCTGCTCCCACTGGTACGATAACTGAGCTACAGTGGAACTACCTAAACAGACATATGCCTGGCTACTCTGTAGTCACATTGGACTAATAGTGCAACCCGTTCGCAGGTGCAGCAGGCTGAACGAGTCCTGTGAAGCTTGCTTGGCTTGCGGTAACCCAAGCGGGCCTGCTTAACCACTGTCCTTCAGTACACATGTACTCTTGGCTTTCCGTCGCCACAGGTTGAGCTGTTTTACTGGTTGCGACGCAGACAGGAACAGGCAGGCTGGAAGAAGAATTTTTACATCTCTGGTCGTAACATCTCTCTTCTGGTCGTTGCCAGTTTTCGTGACCTGGAGCCGCTGCTACTTGGACAAGTAGCTCCACAACTGGCATGCCCGTTTTCTAGTCCTCCCACAAAAATTCCTGGCTGTTACTAGGAATCGAATCCGGGTCCCATGCATGACCATTCAATCACAGAGGAGAACAAACAGAGCATTGAGAATACATATTCCTTTGAAAAATGAGCTCTATTACAATTTTTGGTTATTATTCTTGTTTCTCTTTCCTGTACGTTGAAGAATTGGTTCAAATGGCTCTGACCACTATGGGACTTAACATCTGAGGTCATCAGTCCCCTAGAACTTAGAACTACTTAAACCTAACTAACCTAAGGACATCACACCCATCCATGCCCGAGGCTGGATTCGAACCTGCGACCGTAGCAGTCACGCGGTTCCGGACTGAAGCGCCTAGAACCGCTCGGCCACCGCAGCCGATGACTGGGTGTTGTGTGCTGTCCTTAGGTTAGTTAGGTTTAAATAGTTCTAAGTTCTAGGGGACTGATGACCATAGATGTTAAGTCCCATAGTGCTCAGAGCCATTTGAACCACCGCCGCCAGCGTACGTTGAAGACTGTGTTCATATTATGTTCTTTTGTTCCCGTAAAATGAATCCGTAACAAGGCATGTGCATGTCTACCAACAATTTGTACACAAAGGGCATCGACGGTTAGTCACTAATAACAGGACTGTAAGGCCACACACAGTGATGACATTCTGTTTGCTGTTATTTTTATGCGTTCACTGAACTTCAACCGACAATCAATACTGATTCATAAAAACTCTGTATTTCTCATGCACTATTCTCCGGTAACCTACATGTTTATTTTAAAAGAGTCGTTATCCCTTTTCCAACTGCAGTTTATGGCAGTGTGTAGCCTACTTTACGTTCAGTGCAACTTTATTTCATATCTGCCACTGCAAACTTTCGTGAACATTTCAGCTGATTTCTCTGCAAATGTTTGTCTTGGTTTTTCAGTGAGAGGAATTTTTAACGTGACTAATACGATTGCGACTGTCACTGAACAGGAACAATATTTGTGCTAATAAGCTAATATTTGTCCTAGCTAACCCTTCACTCCCGCATTAGGGTTGAGATCTTACACTGAATTTCTGAGATCAGGACGCCGTTGTCAACAATAGGATTCCTTCTGACGTCCTAGTCACAAGAGATATCTCCCGATCCTCTCCGGCGAACATTCCAAAGGGTTGGATGCACCCCTGCTAGACCCCTACTAGCCCGGGTTCACTTCAAAAGGAATAAAAACCCACTCCTACTAAGGTGATGGGACGATTCTGCAGAACTTCATGGGTCTTCACCTTGTTAACCTAACGCAGGGGCGTCCAAACTTCTTGGATTTAGCGGAACACACTCACCAACCATTCAGAGACTTGGTGTAGCACCCTCACTGGATCGGGCCAGCAGCCTAATCCTGCAAAAGGAAACGACGAATGGCAGGTAGGCATAGTCGACGCCGATGGTCTGCGTCTTCCATGTCCACTGCAACATAGCGTCCCTTGTGCCACGCATTCTTCGTTTTCACATTTGGTTGGGGGACTTTTTTTATATCAGTGCGAGATGACGCAACTCAGTCTTTCTGACGGCAGAGTCCAACTTGACAGTGGCGCCACGAGACGACGGAAAGAGCTATCTGAGAAAAAGTGGCTGTATTTGAAGCAACCTTCTCCAATGGGAGTGACACGACAACCCCACCAGTGCCTATAGTGCGGTAGAAGCTATACGGCAAGAATTCCTCCTTCACAAGAAGATGGAGCTCCCACAGCCATTCCCGCCGACCCCAGGAGCACGAGCTGTAGAGCTTTCCGTCGACCAAGCACCTACTAGCCGCTTATTCGGTGACTAAGTGATGATTCTCTGTACACCAATTTTCAGAAAGCGAGCTTTCTTATGTATTTTTCAAGTAATTCAGGATAATTTCTACCTACGCCATACAGATACTCTCGTATGATTTGCTAATAGAGTGAAGGTGTGTTTGTTGCATGGTGGGAACAATCCGTGGTCAGTAACGCCTTACCGATGAGCAATATTGTAGAGATACCTTCACAGGGCCGACCCAGCTTACAGTTCGGTGACGGCCACTGGTGGCCGAGCGGTTCTAGGCGCTTCAGTCTGGAACCGCGCGACCGCTACGGTCGCGGGTTCGAATCCTGCCTCGGGCATGGATGTGTGTGATGTCCTTAGGTTAGTTAGGTTTAAGTAGTTCTAAGTTCTAGGGGACTAATGACCTGAGATGTTAAGTTCCATAGTGCTCAGAGCCATTTTTACAGTTCGGTGCTTGCTGATTTGTAGTTTCCTGATTTCTTCGTTCCACATGATATACTGGGTGATTTCGTGACCATGTTACAAACTTTCAAGGATGATGGAGAAGGTTAAATGAAGCAGTCTGAGGCTCGAGGAACGACTGAGTTGAAATTTACAAATGGAAATGGTTCTGATACCTCTTGACGGTGGACCTATTCTACTCTAAGCTCTTTGTTTTCAATATTTTGGAAGGAGATAAAGAGTATGAACGAAAACAAGAGAAAATGACCAGTAAACATGGGCTCTAAAGTGCTTACTTTAAGTGCTATGAGAACTTGTTCATCTGTGCCCTTGTGAAACATCTCTTTGCTCATAGCTCTTAAGGTATATATTTTAGAGCCCATGTCTACTAGACAAATTTTTCTTACTTTGGTCCATACCACCTCCTCTAAAAGCAAGGGAAGTGAAGAACTTGCAGTAGAAGCCATCGAAGCGATCCACTGTCAGAGATAGTGGAAAGGTTGAAATCGGAAATTCTGCCTTCCCTTGTTGCATGCCACACGTCGCTGCCTCTCGGTTCTGAAAGACGCGGCGTCCCTCAGAAAAATACAATTACCACCTGCTCAATTAAAGCTGCTACTCTACTGTCATTCGATATGGTACAAAATGTAATGAAGTGAATCTTTTTTTATACGCAAAAGCCGTCGGCCTTCGGTAGCTGAATGGTCAGCGTGACGGTTTGTGAATCCTCTGGGCCCTGGTTCGTTTCCCAGCTGGGTTGGGGAATTTTCTCCGGCCAGGGACTGGGTGTTGTGCTGTTCTCATCGTCATCCTATCATCCTCATCGACTGCAGGTCACCGAAGTGGCGTCAAATTGAAAGACCAGCACCCGGCGAACGGTCTGCCCGACGGGGGGCTCTAGCCATGAGATTAAATAAAGCACAAAAGCCACAATATGTCTATTTTCTTCAGTATAAATTTATTTGGTAAATCAGTATTCAGCTTACAAGGTCATCATTACCCACAAAATAACTGGCTATAATCATCACAGAGGATGTAGTATTGGTGATGCGAAATACACACATAGAGTGTGTGACACAATAGCAGATTAAGTAACGTAAATAGTTGAGTTGTAACATAGTTGAAACCTATAGCGTAAACAATTATAGATAACTCGGGGTGAACAAGGGTTGGTATCATCCCGGCATAAGCCTTAAGTGGTTTCGTGAAGCCATTGGAACCTTAAATTACGACGATGCCACGCGAATTTCAATCCTATTCTCCAGAATGTGAGTTATTGCACCACCTATTACGGTCGCTTTGTCGACAAGCAACACCCGTAGATTTTCTTGTTCGTACCTCAGCTAAGCAGCTACAGATCACAGAACGAAACTATGACATTGATCAGACTGGGGTATACAACGCCGACATTGATCCCTAGATGAATGTTTCATTGAGTGATGAGTCCTTGTTTATGTTGCCGCTCTCGACGTTTCTAGACTTTGTGTGCACCTGATGATTAGTATTGTCCGCAGCTCGTGGTCGTGCGGTAGCGTTCTCGCTTCCCACGCCCGGGTTCCCGGGTTCGATACCCGGCGGGGTCAGGGATTTTCTCTGCCTCGTGATGACTGGGTGTTGTGTGATGTCCTTAGGTTAGTTAGGTTTAAGTAGTTCTAAGTTCTAGGGGACTGATGACCATAGATGTTAAGTCCCATAGTGCTCAGAGCCATTTGAACCATTTGATTAGTATTTCCTAGAGTCAGTTAAATTTCTTGAAAGCAAAATAGCGGTAAGGGGCTGATTTTCCTCATTTGCGTTCGGACTGTTGGATTTGATTGACCACAGAAAGAGCTCACATGTTTGTATAGGCATGGCAAATCTCCCATAGTACTGCAAAAAATTTGCAATCGGACGCATTTCTTGTCAACACGATGCTCGTTCCCACTTACTTTAACTATCCGGGTCACCAACTCTACTGCATACTCCCAATAATCAGTCACGCAAATGGCTTTGTCATTTACTATGCTAAGGTATGCCACTGTGTAATTTTTGCCCATTTTTGGGCATATTGTTAGATGGTGGATATTTTGAATTGTCCCACACTCACACGAGTCGCTCTCTTTATATCCCCACTTTCTCAGGTTGGTATTATACTGTGTGATGCCAGTTCTTAAGTGGGTTTTTGAAGCAGTTGGTGCTCCGGCGTTGGAAGAATTATCCGACATTGTCGTTACCGGGTGACGCCCGACTGTTTTTAAATAATCTGAAATACAGTCTGCAAAGAGGCCCCTTCTTTGTCCAGTTCTCTCCCACTAAGCAAGGAACGTTGGTCGTGAAATGAATAAAATGAGATGGATTTGCCGGATTGCCTTGCTCGAGATCACAACAAGGATCCTGTCACAAATGGAAAGTTTGAAACAAATGTTAGATCGTCTGTGGTACATTAAATCAATTCAGCCAAAACCCCATTAACAGCTATTCGTGTTGCTTCCGGGAAATGAAACAAATTCCATACTGACTTTATCATAATTTAACTGAAATTTCTTACAAAGATAAAACACTGTAATGACAGCAAACTAAATTTCTAATCTTCGTGGATAGCTTCTCCAGAACCAGTAGAAATGGGTGGAATGGGCCAGAGTCTGGTACAAAGATTAATATACGTGGTTGTAAAATTATAGTGGGATCAAAGTTGGTTCCCAAAGAGAGAACTGTTAATGTCTGATTTATCACTGAAACGAGAAGGATTATTTTATTAAGAATGCGTTGTAACAGTAGGGTAGATAAAATATGTGACACATTAAATAATGAATTATATGGCAAATAAGAACAATTGTTCTGAGAGGAAAAGTGAGGTGAAGAATAAATGGCAAAATTTGTTGAAATGTTCCACAGGGGTGGCTGAACAAGATTATTTTGTACTTAAAATGTTCAGTTTTACAAACAGGTACAATACCTACCATTTATGGATAAGATTATCTTGTCCATCAGCCCATTGGAACATGGCACCAGATTTTACTGTATATTGTTCAACTTAACTTTCTTCTCAGAAAAAATTGTTGTAATATCTCGTGTATTTCTTATTTAATAAGTTACACATATTTGTTCTAACCTAATTTTTTTATACAGCGTTCTTACTGAAATAATCCATCTCATTTTAGTTCTAAATCAAACATTAACAACCGTCAGATGTGAAAACCAAATCAGATACTCAGTATCTACTTTATTTTAAAATATTTGATTCCAAAAAATTTCACAGCGACTCATATTTATCTTTGTACCTGATGATGGCATAACGACCGAAAACTTGTTTGTAAAATAATAAATATTGTAGAATATTAAACAAGTGTTGTGTGTTTTTATGTTCATAATCATATTAAGATGGTTGCTATATTAAAAATGACATTAACTTAGCGTACTTGGAATGTTACATTGTTTTCCGAAATTGTTCACTACCGCGCTGTCGTTATATGATGGCCTTACAAAACGGAATTTCGTAACTAAGAAGCCGTAGACCATTAAATATCAATTCTAAAGTTCAAACGCCCTCCCCCAGAGATTCTGAGTTCGTAATTATTACTTAAACACGTTTAAAATTCACACGCCGCCATTTCTTTCCAGACGGATAGCTACATGCAGCGCCATACTGTTCCTGATTGATTTGAGGACATTC
This sequence comes from Schistocerca nitens, assembly GCF_023898315.1. Classification (NCBI taxonomy): domain Eukaryota; kingdom Metazoa; phylum Arthropoda; class Insecta; order Orthoptera; family Acrididae; genus Schistocerca; species Schistocerca nitens. Next base: position 523,644,527 of record NC_064616.1, on the reverse strand, counting down.
TTTTAACTGTTGCCGTAGCGAGAAGCTCCGTCCATACCTACCTGCTGGCCCGAAAGCGCCTTTGCCCTATATAAGAAATTACAAGGGAAGCCGTGTAAAGTCTGCAGAGAAGCCCAAGAAAGACACTGGGGAAAGTTTCTTGAGTAATAAACCCACTTGGCAACGTTCCGTGAAAGAGCTACTTGGTGCAGTCCGTAGCTGCTGCGCTGCCATTGATATTTTAGAAGAACAACTTTCGTACCTTCCACATCTCACACAAATATAGAATATCTGAGAGAGCAGAAACGGTAATTAACTTCTCTATCGGCATACAGTTGGCTGCTAAGTACAACATATATAACCTGTCATCGTTTCACGCTGTTAAGGCGATTTATGTAAGTTTTATTTACTTCATAACTGATACTCAGCTGCTAGCAAACGAAAAGCATAAGTTAGAAGAAGGATATGCGGTTTGTCCATTGTACATATAAAGATTTCATATCGTTCGTTCTTACCACTCTAGTTTATCAGTGCTACTTTAAAAGGTAATTAAAGCTTTATAGGGGCTAATTACAACCCATAAATTAGTATTTAATTAGAGACAGTTTAAAACTAGGTGGTGAATAAGGATTAGAACACGGATCCTTTCCTTTCAGAATGTAATGCTCTTGAAAACTGAGATATTTATCTGCTACTCATGATTTGCCAGAAAGTCTGTCTACCATCCCCTAGACTCCAAAAAGAACCTTGTCTTTAAGAGATCTCTTCCTTCACCGACTGAGATATCCAGCCATCCCTCACGACCTGCCTCGAAGTCTAATCTGACAACGCGTATAATATATTTATCAAAAACTTCAAAAACTTCAAGTCTAAACAGCAATTTGTACTACACGTCATAGCAAACGAAGAAGGCGTTTGATCTGTTCCTACAGATATATCGTCTCATGTCTTAGCTAAGTGGTCATCGCGTCCGACTACCATGTAGGGAGGCCGGGCGCAGTTCCCGGCCGAATCGGAGGTTTGCTGCGCTCGGAGACTGAGCGTTGTGTAGTCCGCATAATCATTTTATCATCATCGACATACAAGTCGCCCAACGTGGTGTCAATGGAAAAGACTTGCAACTGGCCGCCGAACTTCTTCTCGGGGGTGGGGGGACGAATCCCAGGCCATAATTGCCATACGATCATTTCATCATTACGGATATATCGCTCTTCTACGATGTGAATATACTGTTCAATGATACCAGATTCCCGATGACAGTTAAAATGGTTCAAATGGCTCTGAGCACTATGGGACGTATCTTCTGAGGTCATCAGTCCTCTAGAACTTAGAACTACTTAAACCTAACTAACCTAAGGACATCACACACATCCATGTCCGAGGCAGGATTCGAACCTGCGACCGTAGCGGTCGCGCGGTTCCAGACTGTTGCACCTAGAACCGATCGGCCACCCCGGCCGGCGATGACAGTTAGAAGCTAATTTCAATGGTATCATAAAACTTAGCGTCTTCTAATTACGATAGTGATGACTAGGAAAAACTGTGCCGATCGCGTGGTTACTTTCTGCCTACGTTGAAGTAAGCTAAACTTCTGAAGTAAAGTACTAATACTAGTGGATACCATGTGGTTGATGTATCAGCAGCTAATGGAAATGGAAATGCCGTGTGGATAGGGCCTCCCGTCGGGTAGATCGTTCGCCTGTTGCAAGTCTTTCGAGATTAAGCCACTTCGGCGACTTGCGTATCGATGGGGATGAAATGATGATGATAAGGACAACACAACACCCAGTCCCTGAGCCATTAGGTATGACATTCCATCGCGCTAATCACTGAGCTACCAGGGGCGGACAGCAGCTAATGATTATCGTGGTCACTGATCATAATCCTCCGCGTCATATACCACTCTGTTTGAGGTACAAATTTATTTTTATACGACGCAAGCCACCCAACTGATCCGTACATACAAGTTGAGTCAGAAGGAAACGTACACGCTTTGAACGGGGATAGTATTGGCGATGCTGAATAAAAAACTTAATATGGACATTTGCCCCTTGTCCAATGGCTCCGAGATAGAACACCTTTACTGTCAATTTTGTATGTTTCTCTTGAATACGCCGAAACCTGTGATCTCCAGCTGAGACCTGTTGAAATACAAAATTAAACTATGTAAGCTTTCTATAAAATATTTTCTACATGAGAGAGAAGTGAATACTTCGATTTCGAAATCTTTCTACTCACGTAACATGTAATTTAGATAACGTATCCAACTGCTGAAAAAAACTGACTATTGGTTGTCCCTATGTTGCGCCTGTGAAAAATGTCATGAAATAAAAACTTTAAACTTCACGAAATGCAAAATTTTAAATAAAAAGTTAATCTAACTAACTGGCAAAAGAAAATAATTCTGTGCTCACTGATAACTATACAACTAAAACCCAGTACCGAAGAACATTATGAACGATGCGTGACATGAAATGCAATGTTACACTAAGAAAATCCACAAAAATTAAATTACAGTTCTCTTCGGAAGATAATAATTGTTTGAAATTAGCAACATTGTTCACTGAAAATTACTGTACTTGCTTGCACGACACCTGACAATCCTGACTACACGCTGTTTACACAAGAATGCAAGGTGAAATCTGCCCTGAAATAAAAGTGACTTGCCTCTTGCACCGCATGCTGTTTTTTGCGTCTGGAGTACTAGCGTTCTCGAAAGCAAATACAAATCAGAAGATACAGCAGCCAAAGATAAATAATCTTCTATATATTCTTTTTGTCAGAAACAGTCTGCCGCTTCGTATGGCGTAAGGTGCATTGCATACACGATAATAAATTCAAAACTTTATTATGAATAATGGAGGTGGGTTTTACTTTAAAGAAAATCGTTTTTGAGAAATCGAACGTCGATTATTGAGAAAAACCCAGCACAACACAAGAAGACTAACAATTACAAAATTCTCGTTACAGAGAAACTACAAACATACCTCTGAAATTCCTGCAAAATATTCTCTACCAGTAACATGAAAAAGAAAGCATGAAATGTTTTGTCACCATAATAAAGTATTGCAGATGGCTTCTCCCAGATTCACATTAACAGATTTCACTCACTGAAAAACTCAACTGCTCGCTGCTATGCATCACATAAGAACTGACTGACTAGCAAGTTAACCACAGATAAAACTAAACATAGAGTTAAGGATCCTCTTCACTACTCCTACAGTGCGCTCATTCATCTTTGTCCCGTTATAGTAAAGATGAATTATTTACAACAGTAGAAAACATATTAGAACTTTAAAATTACATTAAATTTCCTACTAAAAGGGCGTATTCATTTTTCTTTAGGGGAACTAGTTTGCGCGAAGAGATCGAGAGAATACTGAAAATCCCGCGAGTCGCAGATGTACTGTAGCTTAGGTAGATTTGAGGTAGTTTCCCGATGAATACATAAATCGTTCTTTCTCGGAAACCATTCGGAAAAGGGCATACATCTACATATACAATCACATATACATATACATGGCTACTCTGCAAATCACCCTTCAGTGCCTGGCAGAGGGTTCATCGAACCACCTTCACAATAATTCTCTATTATTACACACTCGAACAGCGCGCTGAATAAACGAACAACTACATCTTTCCATGCGACCTCTGATTTCCCTTATTTTATTATGATGATCATTTCTTCCTATGCAGGTTAGCGTCAAAAATTATTTTCTCACTCGGAGGAAAAACCTGATGATTGCAATTTTTTTAATGAGGTGTACCCGGTATCCTAATCATATCCGTGACACTCTCTCTCCTATTTCTCGACAATACAAAATGTGCTGCTCTCCTTTGAATTTTCTCGACGTACACCGTTAAACCTATCTGATAAGTACCCCAAACGGTGTAGCAGTACTCCAAAAGAGGACGGACAATTGTACTGAAGGCAGTCTCTTTAGCAGATATATTTTCTAACAAGGGAACCTCCCCATCGCACCCCTCTCAGATTTAGTTATAAGTTGGCACAGTGGATAGGCCTTGAAAAACTGAAAACAGATCAATTGAGAAAACAGGAAGAAGTTGTGTGGAACTGTGAAAAAATAAGCAAAATATACAAACTGAGTAGTTCATGGGAAGATAGGCAACGTCAAGGACACTAGCAACGCAGGAGCGCCGTGGTCTCGTGGTAACGTGAGCAGCTGCGGAACGAAAGGTCCTTGGTTCAAATCTTCCATCGAGTGAAAAGTTTAATTTTTTATTTTCAGTTTATGTGACAAACTCTTATGTTTTCATCACTTTTTTGGGAGTGATTATCACATCCACAAGAAAATCTAAATCGGGCAAGGTAGAAGAATCTTTTTACCCCTTCGCCAAGTGTACAAGTTAGGTGGGTCGACAACATATTCCTGTCATGTGACGCACATGCCGTCACCAGTGTCGTATAGAATATATCAGATGTGTTTTCCTGTGGAGGAATCGGTTGACCTATGACCTTGCGAACAATTGTTTTCGGTTCCAATTGGAGAGGCACGTCCTTTCGTCTACTAATCGCACGGTTTTGCGATGCGGTCGCAAAACACAGACACTAAACTTATTACTTTGAACAAAGACGTCAATGAACGAACCGACAGATAATAACTATGCAAAAATAAAGAAAATAAAATTTTCACTCGAGGGAAGCTTTGAAGCAAGGACCTCTCGCTCAGCAGCTGCTCACGCTACCACGGGACCACGCCGCTCCTGAGCGCACTTTGTCCATGAAGTTGCCTATGCGACCGTGGACTACTCAGTTTGTATCAAGGCCTATCCACTGTGCCAACTTATAACTAAATCTGAGGGGGGCGCGATGGGGAGGTTCCCTTGTAAGTGTCCTGCCAATAAAACGCAGTTTTAGGTTCGCCTTCCTGTCAACATGTTATACGTGTTCTTTCCGATTTAAGATGTTCGTAATTGTAAGGCCTAGCTATTTAGGTGAATTTACGGCCTTTATATTTGACTGAGTTAAAGTGTAACCGAAGTTAAACCCTTTCATTTTAGCACTCGTGTGGATGACCTCACACTTTTCATTATTTAGGGTCAATTGCCAATTTTTTCAATGTACTAATATCTTATTTAAATCGTTTTGCAGTTGGTTTTGATCTTCTGATGACTTTACTATCTCCATATGAGGTACATTGTTCAGAATCACCAACACTATCACCCCTCAAAGCATGTAACTTTCCTCCTAGCTCACCCTGTATGTCATTCGTGGGCAGAAAACTGGAACGTATATCAGAAATAGTAATGTAGTTTTTCAGTCGTATTTAAACGAAGGCTCCTCAAAATTTGAGAGTAAAGCTATCCGTAACATGCAACATCTTTGTTCTCGTGTCTCCCGTTGGAGTTCGTAGAAAATTTCAATTAAGTTCTTCCGCAGAGTAAACAAATGCACACGCAGTCGAGAAGCTCTTCATTGAATCTTATCTGTTTTGGTATAGCCTGGCCAGTGGAAAATACTGCGACCGACCCAGAATGCGTCCCGCAGGCCACACGGAAGAAAACAGCGCAGCAGTCAACAGAGCTCGCGCTCGTCTTGGCCTTTATCCAAACCCGGTTTGTTTCCACCGAACAAAATTTCATATGCCAGAGCACCCTAGCAGCCTGACCTCTTGGCTGAGTTTCAGATAATTTACCATCGTATAAGATAATGCATTGTCCTGCCCAGGCCGTGGATCATTTAATGTTGAGGTACACTGATTCTGTCTCCGCAATATCACGTTGACTGGAACTCCTCGCCACGTCTTTCGCTCGGTATCTGGATTTTCTTGGGATGGAATGTTCACATGGTGCTGCAGTACTGACTTGTTAGTGTTCTCTTCCGAAAAACACCTGTACTGCTCACAACCATCGAGTGCGTCACGGACTTTTAGATCTTATATGAGACAGTTACTGTTTCTTGAAATAGTTCAGTTTATTTCTTTCCTAGCCTTTATCTTGACGTGCCTGTCCGGGTGTTTTCGTGATTTTGCAAATTTATTTTATTTTAAAAATGACGGGATGCCTTTCCTGGTGTGACAGTACTAACGGATACAAGTTGTGTGCTTCCTCCGACTGTGAATCGCGTAAATTTTGGTCTGTTGGCTTAATTGTTTTTGTATCGTGTTTTTTGCGGGGTAGAAAGGTGAATAACCCAGAAATTGCGTAAACGAGCGTGGAAAAAGGCCTTAAGCATGCCGGTATATCAGAATAAAGGTCCTTAATGTACCGCGCAGATTCTATCTGGGTCCGGCTCAAATCCCCGTCTCGCAAGCTACCACGCTACATTTTACGCTATGCCAGCAGCTCTGTGGCAGTAAAATACTGAGAAACCATACAAACACATGCAGTTCACGATACAACTTCCACAATGAGAGCAGCCAATTGAACAGGTTCCACAGCATCTGACAGCACCTGCAGAAGAGGAAGTCAGAGATAAGTGATCATGGCTCAATTTCCACATTTCGTCTATTCCATGAAGACAATGAGGGTAGACTACCTTATCATCAACGATAGCAGAAACACGTAGCCGCGATGTAGATTTTTAAATGACAGCAGTAACGTACACTCTGTGTTGCATGGACCGAGACTGAACTGTTTCATAAACTGTATCCAGTAGTGACCTCGATAATATTACCGGTTTGTGGAACTGCTCAAGCTGTTTGATAATTATTTTAAAAAAAAGTACCGCTTAGTGTCTGACAGTCTCACATGTACACAGTGCTACAAGGTGCCCCAAAAATCTTACATGATATCGGTGTCTGAGATGAAAGAACTAAGGAAAATGTATCTACATCTACATTTACGTGATTACTCTGTAGTTAACACTTGAGTGGTTGGCAGAGCGTTCGTAGAACCACTTCCAGGCTGTTACTCTACCGGTCTGTTTATGACTAGTATGTGGGAAAAATTAACAACTAGATATTTCTGCGCGAATTATGATTCCACTTATTTTATTACGATGATCTTTTCTTCCTACATTGGTGGGAGTGAACTAAATATTTTCACATTTGGAGGAGAAAAATTGTGACTGAAACATTGTGAAAAACACAACTCTTTTATTATTTATTATGTCCGAGCCACTCTCCCTCATATTCCGCGATAATACAGAAAGAAATCCGCCTTCATTGAACTATTTCGATATCATTCGTCAGTGTTATGTAGAAACGATCCCACACCGCGCAGCAATACTCTAGAAGAGGAAGGAAAAGTGTAATGTGGGCAGTCTCATCAGTAGATTTGTGGCATCTTCTAAGTGTTGTGCTAATAAAATGCAGCCTTTACTTAGGCTTCCCTACAATATTCTCTTTCGTAACCGTAATCCCTAGGTGCTTTGCTGACTCAAAAAGCATTAAATTTCTATGCGCTTATTTAACAGTTTCTTGAGTACTCATGTGGAATACCTCACTGGTCTTATTGTTTATGGCCAACTGCCACTTTTTACATCATACAGGTATATTGTCATAATCATTTTGCAGTTTGTCTTCATGTTCTAATGCCTTTTCTGGACGGTAAACGGCAACATCATCTTTTAAAATATAAGAGGGCTGCTCAGATTGTCTCCTCACTTCCGTGAAGAACGCCATACATCACTTCTGTTTCACTCGATGTCTTTCCGTTAACTGCTACGAACTGTGATCTTTATGACAGAGAATCATGAAGTTCGTACGGAAACCGATTAATACAAAAAACGTATATAGACTCAGTACCCTGGGATTTTATTATTCAATACAACAAGAGGTGCTGAAACTATAAAACTGCCCACAACAACGAAATGGAGTCCTCAAAATGCATAAAACACCACGTTTGAGCCGGCCGCGGTGGGCGAGTGGTTCTAGGCGCTTCAGTTCGGAACCGCGCGACTGCTACGATCGCAGGTTCGATTCCTGCCTCGGCTATGGATGTGTGTGATGTCCTTAGTTAGGTTTAAGTAGTTCTAAGTTCTAGGGGACTGAGGACCTCATATATTAAGTCACATAGCTCTCAAAGCCATTTGAACCATTTTGAACCACGTTTGATGGCGTAAGCAATATACAGACTGATAAGAAATGTTATTCATGTAGTCCTCCAACTGAGCACAGAAACATCCACAGTGTTGTCAGACCTATGACTCTATAATCAATTAGATTAACCTCTGTTTACGCAATTGTTAACCATTCCTAGAAACCTTTCGTGACTTTGTGGATTATGGGAATCGTTACGGTTTCATAAGAGATATATTCTCGATTTCCGCGTAATACAAAGAAGTCACGAGACTAATGGAGATTCTAGTGCTGGGTAAAAGTCAAAATGGTTCAAATGGCTCTAAGCATTATGGGTCTTAACATCTGAGGTCATCAATACCCTAGATTTAGAACTACTTAAACCTAACTAACCTAAAGACATCACACACATCCATGCCCGAGGCAGGATTCGATCCTGCGACCGTAGCAGCCCGGGGCGCCGGACTGAAGTGCCTAGAACCGCTCGACCACAGCGGCCGGCTGGGTAAATGTCCTCCACAACGAATTCGGCTTGGACACATTCACCACAGCCGGGTTAACGATAACAGATCAGACAAATTTCATATCCTAAACTATAATACAGGAAATAACTCTTCAACGGGTACGATTTATTTACTTATTTGTTTCGTCACAACCAGGTTCAACGCCGTCGCATTAGCATCGAGTGCTCTTGGCATATGAAGCCTGACATTATATTATTTGCCATTTCTAGAGGTTTGGACGCATCGAACATGTGATCCATCACTAGTCAACGGCAAAACAAAGAATTCATAGATCGTGATATACAACGAAAAAAGAAGGATAAGTTATATCTAGTGGTGATTTCAAGCCAACAGTAAATGATCAATCGCAAACCGTAGTAGCTACAACCAAATGTATCACTGGGAAACTAGAATTTTCAACACGTTAAGTGTTTTAGTAGCTTCGGTAATAGAAATTGGAAACTGTGTCGTTGAAATTAGCATTATATCTGCGTGTAAATAACTCTTGAGAAGTTTAAATATTTGTTTACAACAAAAATATATACGATCGAACTAAAAAAGAGATTGTACAAGTATTTTCCCTAGAGTGTTCTATTATATAATTCTAAATCATAAATACTCAAAAATAAATGGGAAAAGTATTTGAATAGCTTTGAAATGTGAATGTAGAGATAAATTCTGAAAATAACCGACTGACAGAATGAAGAATGACGACATACTTCTAATAACAGGAGAGGCAGGACAACTGCAGGATATCGTAAGAATATGGAAAAGATCTTCTGTGAGACTTGTATTACAAAGAAATTGAAACGATGTGTCACCGAAGGAAATATTGCAAGGAAGAGGCAAAAGGGGTAAACGAAGGCTTGTGCTGCTGGATCAAATCGAAAATTGACGATGTTACGAGCAGATTAAAGAACGCACACACGACACAGAAAAGTGGAGAGCAAGTAGAGGATTCCCGTTGTATACAAAAGAAGAAAGTATAACAATGTAACTGTTCTTTTCTAGTAAAATTGCAATAGCACAGAACTCGTATTCTTGCGATCATATTAATTCTGGTAGTACAAGCAATAGATTTCTCTAAATACGTAAACAAGCATGCCGTGGAATGCTTAGAATGTCTTATTAGAAACATCAATGGTGCACTAAATTACTCTTGTTACCAAATTAATTTTGGAAACATCTGCATGTAACACATCATAGATCAGAGACAGCGAGGATATTTTCAGCATCTCCTTTGTCCACTTTACTTCGTAAATTTCAGTACTGTTTGGATTAGGTTAGATATTATTTAAGCAGAGCTTGTTAGCAAACTGCTTAGAGCTTCCACTGCGAATAAAACTGATGTAAAAAGATTGGTTATGAAATCTCGAAGGAATATTCGACTCAGAATGATAATGGTTGCAATGAAGAAAATTGAGTTCACTTTATATTGAAAAAGAAAACATTTAAACCTACTGTATTGCCACTGCAAGAATTCATCCACGATAGAAAGTAACTTAGAAAAAAAAAAAAAGAAGGATAACGACTTCAAAAACAGTTACAACACCATAGCTGACAACCTAAGACCTGCGTATCAAGAAAAATACGAATTTCTGAAAGAATTAATAGAAAAAGAGTAGTAAGATGAAGACAAAAGATTGTTATTTACACCAAGTGTTTTGGCACACTGGTGGCTGTTTGTTTTAATAAATCAATACAGAAAATGAGTGACGTAGCGTCAGACTCGATGAAGAAACTACTGTCTGGGTTGCTGGACACAACCCGGTGAATGTTGATATCGACGATTTAATCAATCGCAATGTGAGATATCCTGAATGACCAGTATCGTACAGTGGACTGTTTAAAGTTAAAACTGAAACTAAGTTAAATATTATGTAGTGATTTTCGTTGAATTTGAATTCTGAAATCAACTTATGCTTGTAAATAGCACTCTATATTCTGCATACCTATTAATGCAAGTAGAGATTTTATGTGTACGAACATTGTTAAATTTTTGATTAGAAAACTTTGTCGTCTGAACATTGGCCGACCATAATCAAAATTGCTATCTCTGTGGAGGAAATGAAGACTAGAATGTAAATAAGTCAGGATCAACCGAAGCTGAAGAGTTATATGGCTGCTGGATACTATGCAGTAAAGGATAGATGAGATGACTCCATTGACATTGTTGTTGTTAATGGTTCGAAAATGTGCTCCAGTAATTCAGCCCTTAATAACTGAAATCATTGGATGGCAGAATTTTTCCTACTCGTATTCAAGTAGGCTCACAACAACTAGAACGAGAATCAGATAATTTTTATTTAAATGGCCTTTCTACTATAGACAGCAGAGAGATGGAGGCTGAGCAGATTCATGTCTATGGTTCAGAACATCTTTGGCTACTTCGTCGTGAGCGCTAATCATTTTAACCAGGTACTCTATTCCTATTCTTCACAGTAGTGTACCCATTAAGTGGAAATATATCACATTTGGGAGGTGTATACGGTACAATCAGCTACCTAGAACATCGGCTTTTGAATTGTGGTAACTAAGACAGTGTGACGAATCCAGTACGTGACTGCAACATTTATTTTGCAGTTATTTCCAACTGCTGTCACGCAATGAGGGTAGTTGTATCATGATTTTATCCTAATATCCCTGATATATTGTTTGGAAAATGTCGTCATTCATCAGTCAATGGTATTTGTCAAAATTGCTTGAGTCGAGTCTCAAAGCCAGCTTGGAGCAAGAATTGTGGGTGGAGGGGCTTCTCAAGAGGTGCCTAGTCTTTTCTTTTTTTGTTGGCTGAAATAAGTACGTTATATTGCTTGTTTGTTCACCTCTGTAGCTGAGTGGTCAGCATAAATGTCTGCCAGGCGGAAGACTCGGGTTCGATTCATGGTACAGTCAACAACTTTTCCTTGGTCGGGGGTCTCGGATGGAGTGCACTCTGCTTCTTGATGCCTACTGAGGAGCTCCGTGATCGATAAGTAGCGTCTCATGTGTCTAGAAGTCTGGTTTATTGATTGCATGGCCCTCCATACTGCATACGCATGACGCCACATGGCACAGGATCACATGGCAACTGGTCTATATCAATTGGGCCTCCAGGGCCTGGACGAGGGGCTTGTTTCTACAATGCTTATTTCCTATTATAATGACTGCTTGCAGGAGTTGAGAATGCGGTTGGAGAGGCAACAAATTGTTTAATTAAGATGACTGAACTACATGTAGCTCTCTAAGTACTGTCGACGATGTTTCCGTGGAAACTGTTGCTTCCTAGTATAGGAAAGCTGGTATCTTTAAACTGTCTCTCTTAATGGTCTTACTTCCACTAGCAGTTTCAGCTAACCTACATGTGTGCTGGCGCATGCCAAGAGAGATATAGTACAGGATTAATTGTTTCGATGAAGTTGACTGTCTCCCCTGGAGTCAAGTTGAGATTCGTAGGGCAGATTATTGTTCAAGGAGGAGACTGATTTACTTTCGCCGGGAGACATCAGAATTCAAATCGTTAAGTGTTTCGTCAGACGGCACTAACTTGTCACAGTGTGGAGGCAGCTGAACTACCCCCATAGAATCTGTTACTTCGGTTGATGTTTGCCATGTACTAACATTCTGTGGAAAGATAGTCGCACAAGCATACTTTTTGCTGTATTTTGAGCTAAGGTTTATTATTATCTAGACTGCGGTTTTTTCATGGTCTTAGTGGTTTGCGCTACTGACTTTATTGCTACTGATTGAATGTAAATAATTGTTGTCTAATGTTATTACCAAGCAATTAGGACATAACAAATACTGTGTGATTTCACCATCACGCAGGTAAAACCACTCCCCCTCGCACCCCCTTTGATTCGTGCAGCACCCTCCAGATGGCACTCACAAACCTGGACCTCTTCCTGCTTCTGCGGCACTTCATTCTGCGTGTTATATACTTTAGCCAATAGTGTGGACAGCCACCATAGGGAGCGCTGTTAACTGCAGGCTATATTGCTTCTTCCCTGAACTGTTGGACACGTAAGTCCTTCTGCCGACAGGCACGAAAATACGATGTGCCGCAGACATTCAGTTCCAAAACAGCGATTAGGGAATTAATTTCATTGTCTTCTAACACACTTCTGTTACAGTACCAACCTGCTAAACAAGTGTTTAATTAGCAAGTGTGCAATCAGTAACATTTACGAATTATAGCGGAGAAACGCTTTGCTGCTACTGAGTATGTTTGGAATGAGCTAACAGTAATATTCAGCTACTACATTCACAACCTCTTACAGCTTCGCTCTTCGAAACACGTATTCTTGCTCATGCTCACTGTGTCAGTCTGTGTCTTGATGACAAATCAACTTCGGTGACATGGTTCATATCTTCAGATACGAAGGATGTAGTAGATGCCGACGACCTCATCGATTTTCGGTATTTTCATCGCTTTCACGTAAGGTATGCACTCGAAACCATCTGGCCCTCACTATCTCCTAAAGCCCTTAGAAGTTTCCGCTCCATGTTGCATGAGCACCGGAGCAGCAGACACAGAATGCAAAGTTCGTGACCTGCTTTGTGGGCTGCCATGGCACGTTTTTCACACGTTTCCTGTCCAATACGTCCAGGCATCGTGAGACCAAATCATCCATACTTTCCTTCCTTTTACAGTTCTTCTTTATCACTATTCGTAATGTCCTGGCGTGAGACAACGCATTTCCTTCATTAGAGGGAACAACGTTTCTCGACCGCACATTGATGTTTCCCTAACTTTGGCTTTTAAGGACCATTCTGGTTGATTTAGTTGCTATCGTCTTAGTAACCAACACCATAGTTTGGAGTCGTGTAATAGGTTACTTACAGATTCAAGACAATCTCATTTGAAAGATAACAGTATGCCAAATGTGCGTTATGGTTCGGTGGACGACGAGTTAGGGCCTGGACACAATCTCGGTTTGGAGAAGGATAGGGAACGAAATGGTTTGTATCCTTTTTAAAGAGACCATCCTGTTATCTGCCTCAGAGGATTTGTGGAAACTGTTATAGACCTAAATGAGGATTTGAACCTCCGTGCCCACATCTCGTGGTCGTGCGGTAGCGTTCTCGCTTCCCACGCCCGGGTTCCCGGGTTCGATTCCCGGCGGGGTCAGGGATTTTCTCTGCCTCGTGATGGCTGGGTGTTGTGTGATGTCCTTAGGTTAGTTAGGTTTAAGTAGTTCTAAGTTCTAGAGGACTGATGACCATAGATGTTAAGTCCCATAGTGCTCAGACCCATTTGAACCATTTTTGAACCTCCGTCCTCAAATGCGAGAACGAAGTCATACTACTGCGCCACCTAGCTCGGTTGTCTCTTGTGGAATGTTTACGCCTTTGCTAGTCCATTTGATTACGTTAAGGGTCCGTAAGAAACGTTGATTATTTTAAAAACAACCTGTATTTTTCTGCTATTTATCTTCATTCATTTCTTCAAACGACGTCCTTTGTTTTATTTCGGCGTAAGTTTTTCTCAATGCCGGTATTACACGTTAACGTCCTATATAACTACTTCGTCTGACACTAACACTGTATTTTTGACATGGTGGGACATTCAATATTCAATGCCACCGCATCCAGTTTATTCGAGAATGACTCAACGCAAAGAAATAGATAATTACATTATGATTGAAACAACGACCTAACAGCCATGCAACAGTTTTCCTGTGTCACGTTATAACTGGCTACTGTTTTCCATATCCACACTACACCACAATTAAAAAACTTTCCTTTCCTGCAAATAGATGCAGTGACGGATGCCCCTGTCAGGTATACCTGTCACATACCGTTTGCAGTCAGTTGACCAGCTATCATACATCACATGATCACACTGACAGAACCACAGGCACATAGACACAGGAAACAGAGCATGCACAATGTCGGCACTAGTACAGTGTATATCCACCTTTCGCAGCAATGCAGGCTGCTTTCTCCCATGGAGACGATCGTAGAGATGCTGGATGTAGTCCTGTGGAACGGCTTGCCATGCCATTTCCACCTGGCGCCTCAGTTGGACCAGCGTTCGTGCTGGACGTGCAGACCGCGTGAGACGACGCTTCATCCAGTCCCAAACATGCTCAATGGGGGACAGATCCGGAGATCTTGCTGGCCAGGGTAGTTGACTTACACCTTCTAGAGCACGTTGGGTGGCACGGGATACATGCGGACGTGCATTGTCCTGTTGGAACAGCAAGTTCCCTTGCCGGTCTAGGAATGGTAGAACGATGGGTTCGATGACGGTTTGGATGTACCGTGCACTATTCAGTGTCCCCTCGACGATCACCAGTGGTGTACGGCCAGTGTAGGAGATCGCTCCCCACACCATGATGCCGGGTGTTGGCCCTGTGTGCCTCGGTCGTATGCAGTCCTGATTGTGGCGCTCACCTGCACGGCACCAAACACGCATACGACCATCATTGGCACCAAGGCAGAAGCGACTCTCATCGCTGAAGACGACACGTCTCCATTCGTCCCTCCATTCACGCCTGTCGCGACACCACTGGAGGCGGGCTGCACGATGTTGGGGCGTGAGCGGAAGACGGCCTAACGGTGTGCGGGACCGTAGCCCAGCTTCATGGAGACGGTTGCGAATGGTCCTCGCCGATACCCCAGGAGCAACAGTGTCCCTAATTTGCTGGGAAGTGGCGGTGCGGTCCCCTACGGCACTGCGTAGGATCCTACGGTCTTGGCGTGCATCCGTGCGTCGCTGCGGTCCGGTCCCAGGTCGACGGGCACGTGCACCTTCCGCCGACCACTGGCGACAACATCGATGTACTGTGGAGACCTCACGCCCCACGTGTTGAGCAATTCGGCGGTACGTCCACCCGGCCTCCCGCATGCCCACTATACGCCCTCGCTCAAAGTCCGTCAACTGCACAAACGGTTCACGTCCACGCTGTCGCGGCATGCTACCAGTGTTAAAGACTGCGATGGAGCTCCGTATGCCACGGCAAACTGGCTGACACTGACGGAGGCGGTGCACAAATGCTGCGCAGCTAGCGCCATTCGACGGCCAACACCGCGGTTCCTGGTGTGTCCGCCGTGCCGTGCGTGTGATCATTGCTTGTACAGCCCTCTCGCAGTGTCCGGAGCAAGTATGGTGGGTCTGACACACCGGTGTCAATGTGTTCTTTTTTCCATTTCCAGGAGTGTACTTAACCAACAGAGGCTTAAGAATACAGACCGGAAAATTAAAGCAAGCCAATTGCTATTGAATCTTATTGACGACATAAATCTCTTGCAGCATTGACTATAAGGTCCTGGGTCTCTTGTTATGCGGCAGCTGCAACGATGTACATATGAAGCCTACTTGGGCGATATCAGGAGATACAGGGTGTGAGTCGGGTGGAAGAACATAGAGAAAATATATTTCGCAGAGGAAGACGCACGAATGGATTTTAAGTTAGTAGTAGGAAATGAAATGTTATATTTTAAGAAACCTTTCGGCTATATTTTAACGTACATCCGTTACAACATGTAACGCAATTGCCACCATGTATTTTTGTAAAAGACGTTTTTATGAACGTTGTAACCATGGTCATGTGGTTTAAATAAATGTCAAACTTTGCAACTGATTGGCTGTTTTTTATTTCTTCAAGAATATTACGAAATAGATGAAGTTAATGAATTCTTCTACTTTGAAAATTAAATAACACGTGACGGACTAAGCAAGGAGGACATAATAAGCTGCTCAACACGGGTAAGGGAGGCATTCCTGGCAGAGAGGAGTCTGTTAGTATCAAACATTGGCCTTTATCTGGAGAAGAAATTTCTAAAAATGTACCTTTGTACCACAGCATCGTATGGTTGTAAATCATGACTGTGGGAAAACCGGAAAAGAAGAGAATCTAAGCGTTTGAGACGGGTGCTATAGAATGAAATTGAAAATTAGGTGGACTGATAAGCAATGGGGAATTTCTCCGCAGAACCGGCGAACAACGGAACATACGGGAAATACTGACAAGAAGAAGGGACAAGATTATAGAATATGTGTTAAGAATTGAGGGATTAACTTCTATCTGACTACAGGGAGCTGTGGAGGTTAAAACCGTACGGAAAGACGGAGATTGGGTTATATTCAACAAATAATCGAGGACTTAGGGTGCAAAGGCTTCTCTGCGATGAAGACGTTCGCCAAAGAGCGGAATTCGTGGGGGGCCGCATCGAACCAGTCAGAAGACGAATGACTCCATAAAAAGCGGGGAGACTAAAAATAAATGTCGTGTGGCTCCCAGCCCGGTACAACCCACTTCCACGGCTTGCGTGTACATTTCTCTACTTATTTTTTCTAGCTTCTCATTTGACCGCACAAACCTAAGTGGACACCGTTCCAGACATTTCCATTGAAGAAAATTTTTATGTGATTGCTAGGTATCGAACCCGGAACCTCTTCTTCAGAAGTTACCAATACTATCGACTAGACCATGTATTTTTTTCCGCCTTACGTTCGTCGTAAGCACCTTCTTCGGTGCTAGTCGAAACTAAGGGAATATTATTTGCAACAATGTTTACCGACTGATCAGTCAAAATGAGTAAAGTCCCTACGTCAAAATACTTGAAAAACTAAATTCTTATTGCAGAACAGAAATATTTTTGGGAAACTGCAGTCTTCTTGTGTATTAAGGACAAATCGTAGTGCTATCTGTAGATATGAAATAATTTATGGTGTTGGGAAAAACATAATGCATAAACAGATATGACAAAGTTTAACAGAAAAACCGTTCTTGCTTATTTCATGCCAAGGTAAAGAAATAACGGAAATTCACTTATATCTTGTCTTTGTTAATTTGGCTACCACCGGAAATCGTTTAGTCATGAAAGTATCTTTTACAGTACCATCAGCTGACGCCCTCCTAAGTTTGTTTTCTTGTGGTCTTATTAAGTGGATATGATACCGAGGAATGTGGATGTCCATGCTCCTTGTTATGGTCCGATGGTCTTATCAAAAAAACTATAAAAAGTGTTTTAGTTCCCAGTTTACTTATTGTTACCATTTCGATGTCATGTTAGTTGAAAGGAACCTGAAGTAAATGTTGTTTCAATGTTTACTTCAGTAGGCTTCCTGCTATATGACGAGCAAGGGACGCCTTACGACAAAGAGAAAAGGGTACAAACGGGCTGGCGGCTGGTGCAAGATGTTTAGGTCAATTTAGATAAACGTAAAATAATAAAGTTTCATATAGATTGATACTGAAAAACCTGTTTAGAGGTTTATCGCTAGCTTAACGTCTACAGGGTGGCAGGTGTTGAACTATCTTGGTTATGATGCCTTTGTTTTTATTAAAAAACCTATGATCTCCTTAGAAGTTTATGGTCATACAATGTTTATATTGTATTTATCGTCGTGCAAGCTATACCCAACTGGGTTCTAGAGTCTAATACATTCAGCCCGCGGCTTTGTGAGTGTGGCAGTACTGAGTCCAGGGTGAGATGGTGGAATTACTTTTGTTCAACAGCGCGCTTCTAATCCACCGATACCCGTCGACGGTTTGCTCTTCTCGTGTTTAATTGTGCTACCTCTTCAATATTTGATACTGGTATCATTGTCGCAAGTGCGTGCGGCAGTATTTATGTCGAAGACACTAATTTTTACGAGTTCGCTCTGCATACGCAGAAATTACGCATACCGAAAGTGACGAAGGGAATTTTGTCTCCGACCTCATCAAAGTTGATTGAGGCGTGTGAAAGTGTAATTTTTGTTAACTTTTGTTCGAGCTTAAAATGGCCGGGAATACTTAGTCAAATGCTATTTAATCCATTACTCCAGAGAGTTAGTTACATTCGTTTATATCTAAGATGTCTAAAGTGACAACCACCAGGAAGCGTTAACTCCCCATGCAAGCTGTATAATATCTCAATATTCTACTAAAATGTCAGTAATTTGGCACCCACGGTTGGCTGACGTTTTACGAGGTCCTAATATTTCCTAAAACACCATTTTTAATATGATATTTGTCATTTATCTATATAATTTGCACTCTGCAATGGGTATTCAGGTGGGTCTCATATTTGAAGAATGAGGATTTTAGTCTTTTTTTGGAATTAAAATTGTAGTTTCTTCTGTCAATTTGGGTGCTGCCGTTGTCCCTTGTAAAATTACATGTAATAAGGCCTCCAGTGTCTCAAGGATCAGCTGCCAAAATCTGGAGTAAAGATAAGGAGGCACGTCGTTGGAAAATGCTGTCTTATTCCGTGGAGCAGATCTGAGGACACTGAGCAAATATTCTTTAGAAAAGGGAGTCGTGAATTCAGATTTTGCGCATCTTTAATAGCATAAAGTTTTTCTTCCTTCTCGAACCATTTCTCAAGAAGCATATGGTCGCTGTATTCGGTGGAGTTCAAACTGATGAACTACACTCTAAGACAAAAAAAGAAAAAGTAAGCACTAATAAGGAATTATCCGAATTGAATGGCAATTAGTAAAGCGATGTACGTACATGTGCAAACATATGATTACAATCTCATAAAAATTGGATGATTTATTCAAGAGAAAGAACTTTACAAATTGAGCAAGTCAGATGCGCCTTCGTCCACCTCTGCCCCTTATGCAAACGGTTGTTCGGCTTGGCATTGACTGACAGTGTTACTGGATGTCTTCCTGAGGGATATAGTTTCAAATTCCGTCCAGTTGGCGGTTTACATCATCAAAATCCCGTGCTAATTGGAGCGCCCTGCCCGTAATGCTCCAAACTTCCTCAATTGTGATGAGATCCGGCTACCTTGCTCGCCAACGTAGTGTTTGGCAAGCACAAAGAGAAGCAGTAGAAACTCTCGCCGTATGCGGACGACCATTATGTTGCTGAAATGTAAGTCCAGGATGACTTACCAAGAAGTGCAATAAATAGGGACGTAGAATATCTTCGACGTACCACTGCGCTGTAAAGGTGCCGCAGGTGACAACCAAAGGATTCTGGTATGAAAAGAAGTGGCACTGCAGGCCACAAGTCCTCTTTTGGGGCAGTATGGCGGGCGATAGTGAGGTTGGAATCCCACCGCCGTCTGGGGCGTCTCCAGACACGTCTTCAGCCTGGAATGTCATTGACTGGAGTGGAATTGTGTTTAGTGATGGGTTCCGCTTCGAATTGGGCTCCTGTGACCAGTGCAGACGTGTCTGGAGACGACCTGGATAGCGGTGGGATGCCAACCTGACCGTCGCCCGACATTCAGGAGGGTTGGAGTGGGGTGCCTTTTCTTTTTGTAACATCGTGACACCTTTGGTTGCCATCCGCGGCACCCTTACTAAACTTGCACGTTTTGGACATTACCGTTTAGATTGTAGAAACAAAAAACTTTTGTTATTATTACTGCGTAATGAAATGTAATCTCACGCGCACGTGAAATAGATAAGCCGGGTTCCATTCCCGATATGGAATTAACTTCAGTAGCAATGACGTAGTAGTTACATAGCTAGTTTAGACCATTCGAACTGTTTACACTGACGTTGTTTGTTCTCATTGTACTCTTTCAATTTCATTCTCATCGATTCATAGATTTCATTTTTGTGTATAAATCACATTTCTTTACTAATTCAACTTCCTGTTTTCCTTCCTTCACAGTTTCTAATGTCATGTCCTACTAAGATTTCACTCTTTTCACGTCATGTATGCAGTGTGTCGTAAGGCTTCAGGGAGTAACGTATACAGATAGTAGAGGTTCCTGAACTGAAAAGCAAATAACAGTCTCTAAACAATGCTTAGTTTTCTATTAAAATTAATATTTACTTCTTATAATTAATTAGTAATCGTATCATAACAATTTAAAGTCACGACCATCAGTTTAAACCTACGCATTACATCGGCATGTAAAATGTTGCCAAATTCTTTCTTGTATCCGTATTATAAGTGCGTATCATTGTACAACATGTATGTCACTCATTGTACAACATGTATGTCACTGTTTATCAGTTATTCTTCAATTTATACTGGGGTTTAGTACACTACAGGAAAAAAATCCACCATGGACACGTCACAGACAATTGTATATATTTTTTATAAAAAGCACTACTAACGGGGTTTGTAGAAACGTAAGTAGCTTCCAAGAGAGTGGCTCATACACAGGGATTACTAAGGACCTAAAATATTCCTTTCCGACTATATATTTGCTATCTCAATATATTCTGTTTGAGAGTCTCTGCTGTCGGTATACTTTTGACCGGAAAGGCTTAGTGCACCCTCTAAAATTATGTACCGCTCTGTGCAGCCTATCATTTGTATTATTCACACCTTTTGTGTAATAAGTAACTGTGTTATTTAGTACTAGATAATTTTAGATTGATGTCGATTGTGAGAGTACAAGTTGTATTATGCAAATTATACTATCCCATGGGAGCTGAGCAAATGCTAATTTCAGAGAAAAGTCTGGCACGTCGAGTAGTCAAAATAATAAGTGTTTTGGTCATATGTAAAATAACCCATGGCAATAATGTCGTGAATCAAGATTACTGTGAACCATGAAAGCATCAAATCAGAGGACGATAAAATTAAGAATGAAATACAACTTTTTTTTCTTCTGAAATTGCTCCATCGAGGATGATAGCAAAGTTTCTACTCTGCAGAGACGGACGGACAGGAAAAAGCAGCTACAGAAAAAAATGGGCGAGGAATTGCAAGTCAACTTTAGGAGCCCAGCAGAGAAAAGGCTATAGGGCGTAATGAGGTACTGCTGAGAGTCTACAATTTACCGTATGGCATTGGAACTACTGAGTGTCCCACGTGACTGGAAAAAGGCGGATTCCTTACGGAGTGTTTCAGGATGGTCCTCACTTACGTTATGTTCTTGTTGAATTAGGGAACATATTTTGCACTGAGATACGATGTCGGTTATAGTGAACGAAAAACTCATATGTAAGGTTGAATATGTATTACATAGGCATTCATCAAGTGAAGAAAGAAAGGAAGATTAGGGTTTCATGTCCAGAGGTATTGTAGACTGAACACTTTTCCTAATGAACGATTCAGATATTTATCTTAAATGAAACGACATGAAACCTACATCAGCATAGCTGGAAGGGGATTTGAACCATCATCCTCACGAATGTCCTCTCTCTTCACATCGGCATCACGTCAGACATTCTCTAAGAGTGTCTGCCCCACGTAGAAATTAGTCAGAGCACACTCATCCAAACAATTAATTAGTTTTTTTCCCTCATTTCAAGACAATTACTAACCTATTTTAATACAAAATATACAGAATGTTGAAGAAAAGGGGTGCATGAGTACTAGCGTCATAGAGGCACTCATATTTCAGTAGAAGACAGTATAAGAAATTCGATGGCCATCATAAAGACACGCAATATAACAAATTCCGAGAAATCTTGTAACAGATTTTAGAAACATATTATTTTCTTCTAGGTATAGCTCGCATAAGGAGCAGAGCATGATCTTGTAGGAATTTTGATGTATGGAGAGGGATACTGACAATATTTCTTCCCACGCACAATGACCGATAGCATAGCATGGATAGAAAATTCATTTCGCAGATTATGTTCCCTTTACTACACACCGCACAGTAGTTCGCGGAGTACAGCCACAGATGAATGTGATGACTGTACAGCTGTAGAGGACTGTGATGAATTGTTTTTATATTTCTGACACTGAGACTGTGTGCAGGGCCAAGCGGCTATCGTACGTGTGTATGTCAGCCGAATATCTATTTCACGTAATTTCCATGCCTTTGTCATACTCTCCATACGAAGTGCTTGTGCGAGAATTACTTTGGGTACGCTGTTGATACACACTTCTTATAAGATTTGCAAACGATGTCCCAAAGATACCAGCACAGTTTCCTAAATAAAAAGCAGTCGGCTGTTCGTATATTTTCATAGAGGATAACATTCAGCTATAATTGTTAAATAATATTCTCCATTGTGATATGAATTCGGTTACACTAGTCAAATGGTTGCCTTTCGAACTATATTAAATCTTTTGCCGGCCGAAGTGGCCGTGCGGTTAAAGGCGCTGCAGTCTGGAACCGCAAGACCGCTACGATCGCAGGTTCGAATCCTGCCTCGGGCATGGATGTTTGTGATGTCCTTAGGTTAGTAAGGTTTAACTAGTTCTCAGTTCTAGGGGACTAATGACCTCAGCAGTTGAGTCCCATAGTGCTCAGAGCCATTTTTGAAATCTTTTCATCTGTTTCTTCCGCGCGCTTTGTTTACCCTCAGCGACCGATGGAAGCGAATCTATAACTACTTCTAAGCATATTTTACGTGTTTTCAGAAGAATGTCGGTGTTTCACGTCATTTTAATTTTGTTTTGTTGTATACTAATTAATACTTCCAGTTATCAGCAGCTGGTTTGGCAATTACGTCTTATAACTTCGAATTGATAGATTGTACTTTACGTGACAAATGGCTTTGAAATTTATATTTAATGGTGTCAAATATGCTTGAAATAGAAAGTAGGTGCCCGATTAATTTTATTTCAGCCACAATATCAAGAAGTTTTCTTGTTGTCGGCATTATCAGAAAAAAGTAAAGTTGTTTTTGTACACCTCTGTGTATGAACTGTATTTCTGTGACATCCGCGCTTTACTTTGTCAAGCAAAAGCCACGATATTTTGCTTGAATTGGACCAAGCCGAATTCTATCTCCTCTCTTCTTAACCGCGCTGATATTCAGCCTGCAGTGACGACGATGACGACTGATCATTAATTTCATGTCTTGCTTTCCTGTCTGCTATTTGTCTTACATATTGTAACAAGATTTCCCAGTGTGGATAGGTAGTGGGACTTCGTCATCGTTCACTGAGTTATATATGTTGAACGTTGATGAAAGATTGTGTTTACGTTCCTCACATACAAGAATAGGACAAAAATATGATAACCCAAAAAAGACAACACATTACCATGCGTAATACGATTTACGAAACCCGTAGGCTTTCTAAACAGTTAGCTATCGTCTTCGAATGGATAAACACAGGTCTTCCTTGATTTTCAAGGGAACCTTATACCATTCTGATTGCAGAATAATGCCAATGATGGAGGTGGACAGCAATAACGCATCTTTTTTTCCCCAAGCAGGGGAATGAGAGATTCGTACTCGCGCTCACAAAACCAGCCCTAGACGAATCGAGCTGTGAGAACAGGATCTCTGTCGTCTTGGAGCAATCACCGTTGGGGAACAAACGTCCTACAATGAGGCAAATTTCTTCAGCCTTACAAAGAAACCAGGCGACCCATGGAATACCTCGCTATGGCTGTCCGTCTCATCACCAAAGCCCCGCCAAGTTTCACGTTTGGGACGTAAAGCCGGCCAGAAGTTGGAAACAATGTGAAACCAGGCCGATCTTACCAAATGACATTCTTCCATTGCTCCATATTGTCCAGTTAATCTGGCTTCGGCACATTTTGCTGTTACGGGCATCACTGATGAATGGTTTTGGAAATCCTGCTCGCCGTGCAAATCCCACCTTATGTGATTCTATTCTTGTTGTTTTAATGTGGTGATGACAGTGTTTGCAACTGCGATATTCATTTCTGCAGTGACTTTTGCTGCTGTCGCCTCTTTCTCTCGTCACAGTTCTCTTCAGTGACCGTTTGTCACGATCATTCAGCGCACCGTTTCGTCCGCGATGTGGCTTCACGAATGATGTTTTTCTCCTGTCCCTGCATTAGATATAAATGATTGATACGGTGCCTCTTGAAACACCAAACTCTTCGACCACCTTGGCTACAGAGGAACCTACCATAGGACCACCAGTAACTTGCCCACGTTCGAATCCACTGAGCTCTCACATAATGCACTCACAACTACACAGAACACTGTTCTGACCACGACAGACACTTGCAGCGTATGGAGGGCATTGTAGAGGTGGATCATGTGGTCACGAGCTACAACACAACCTGCACAACCTAGCATCTGCATTTATCGTTAAGCATGCATTTCTTGTGGTGTTTCCATATTTGTGACGTTGGTGAATAAAACTTAGGAAAATAGTTTTGGGGCAATGCCTTAACAAATTCTGGCATCACAGACAATGATGTTCGTCCCATACGATACACATTTCGACTTTATCACAACACTAAGGCATAGACTTTTTATATAAACAAACAGAAAATAACTACACATTTCCCGCGAATATACCATCAGATTTTTTTTTCTTTTGTGTACTATAGTTTAAAAGCGGATAAACATCACCCGTTTACATTGATATAATTGCATGATGTTTACTTTAAGATTCTCTATACTCTCTAGAGTTAACTCTATACAAAAAAGTTAACAGAAATAAAATCACTGTCTCGAAAATTCGATTATACTAAGAACAATAAATTACATCATACTGAAGTTGCCTGCCGCTGCTGATATGACAGCTTGCGTTGATGGACGGAGAAATTTGGCGACGGTGTGGCAGCAGTAGCGCGCTGTGTGCGTGGATGCGTTGGCATATCGACCGACAGGGAGCACGGCCTTTAACCCGGCCAGAGTTTATGTACACACGGTGACAAAACTGTGTCTCTCGTACACCTCCCAGGTTGAGCCTGGCTTCTTTGTCCATTTTGTCCGTCTTATAACCCATCCTGCTTCTCCATTCTCTCTAGTTTCTAGGAGAGCTCACGAGATGTTGTGATGGTACTGACTTCTTTGGTTGCTTAGGAATATAACTTCAGTACAGCACTACGGAATGATAGGGTTCGCATTAATGATATTCTTTTCTCAGACTTGTGGCATAAGAAGTCATCTCGCTGAAAATTACATGTCTACAATGTGTGTAACGAACGTGGCAAATCTTGTTTTGTGGCATCAGGCCTATTGGAACCAGCTATTAAGTTTTGCACTATTGTACCAAAGCCCCGCAGGCATCATAATAATGTAAGTATAGCTAACTCCTTTAGCCATGAAGTCTGAGGATGAGGTAAATTCAGTTTTTTAATTTTTTTTTTCCTTACACTATCGAAGTATGCAAGGTATTGAATTTTTGTGAAGAGTTGAAATTATATTGAAATTAAATCATCTGAACATTACTCCGAGGACAAATACGTGCTTTAACTCGCAAAAAAGTACATTCCATTCCTTCAAATGCCATACAATCGGTCAAACTGTTCTTTTCGTTTTGTGTCTCTGGGAGCTTGCTTCCAACAAAGGGAGCTGACTCCAGTGATGTGGTGAAGTCAAGCACTTCTCTGTACGAGCCAAGAACTGGAAATTCTCACCCTAGCACAAAGATGGATTAAGTATTGTGAAATTTGGGTTTTCTTACGTTGAGATGTGTTGCACAATAGCGCAAGTCAAGTTTCAACTAGCTTCGTGAAATATTTTCATAGGACTTCTTAAAGTATTCGGTTTGTGAGGATATGTGATTAAGTATTAGAAGTCTGATTCTTTGATACCAGTGGATACAGAATGGACAGCTGAGTTGTAACGTAAATCTGTCGAGGAATGATTATAGTATATTTGCCATTTAGAATTGACTGTGAGAAAGATTTGTGCATTTATGTCTACCGTTTCTGGTGAAAGATTTACAGAAGCAAATACGAAAATGAGAGTGTCAGACATGTTTAAATACTTTAGAAAGTAACCCAGCTACATTTTACACCAAGGTAGTCCTGTGAATGGCACAGGGATCTATGACTTAATGCTAGAAACAAAAGACAAAAAATGTTGAGTGGAATCCGATGACACTACACCAAAACGGGTGGAGTCGATTCCATGTCCAGGAAAGCGTTAGGCGTGTGGCTTCTGAGATGCGAACAAGATTCATCTTATTGATTAAAATGAAAAAGGTTAACCCCATAACTAATGAACTATACGTGTTATGAGGCAAATTGATAGAATTGAAGAGGACCAAGGTACCAATGAAGGAAGTCTATTTGATTCAACAGAATTAATACACCAACAATAGTGCTACAGCGATGTGAAAATAGATTTCTGACTACGAATTCTAGAAAAATCTAACCTCTTTGTAAAAACATGCAGAATTCACGGATGTATTTGTAGCATGAATTTTTCGAAGATAGGTTATATTCACTAGTTTTAGCACCATCTTATTTCCAACTGTTCCTATATGACAAGAAATTTATGGATTCAATATAATTTGCACCAGTGAAGAGCTTTTGGTACTCATAAACGTATATTTTACAGAGGTTCCAACGTAACACTTCAAGAATGAAATCTTCTCACTTGCAAATCACTTGGCACAGTACACTGACCTCAGAGGTTGACATGTAAGCTTTTCGGCTTCAGATCGAGAACTTATTACTCTTGCCTTTGTATAGTCCAAAATACAACGAAATAGAAATATTCTTACACGCTTAACACACCTCATACTTGGACGGCTCGAGTTGAAGACAACTGTCTACAAACGGCAAGTTCCTACCGCTGATTTTCAGTCCATATCTAAGCTTTAACCTGTCACAACTATTCATGTAGTGAATGATTTATAATTTGCCTTTCTCCATTACTTAAGTGAGACATTGTTTCCGTACAAGTAACTTCTGTATTAACAGGAATCAGTAAACTGCAGTGGTATGAAATATGACCTTCACAATACTACCTATGTGCAGATAATTTAGCTACAATGTAAGCATTCGAAATCAGTGATGGAAAGAAAGAGAGAGAGGAAGAAAGTTAAAATTCATAGGGTAATGATGGTAGTGAGACGCGACGGGGTAGGTTCAGCTGCGTGATTGGGAAGGGGTTCAAATGGTTCAAATGGCTCTGAGCACTATGGGACTCAACTGCTGTGGTCATAAGTCCCCTAGAACTTAGAACTACTTAAACCTAACTAACCTAAGGACAGCACACAACACCCAGCCATCACGAGGCAGAGAAAATCCCTGACCCCGCCGGGAATCGAACCCGGGAACCCGGGCGTGGGAAGCGAGAACGCTACCGCACGACCACGAGATGCGGGCTTGGAAAGGGGTTTCTTCCTCCGAGTACAGTGACTGCTTCCCTATCGGAGTTTGAGAGTTGTATATTAATCATATCTGTTGAGTGTAGGTGACGTAATTGATGTGTGTATAGTGCAGTGCCATATTTTTGTTATATAATACTAAGAGAAGTGAAAGAGTAATATACGGTCTCGGCAAATAGCTTACTTCTCTCGAATAGCATCATCGAACGTAAAGCCTGATTCCAGCTGATGGATCCCCAACAATAATGTTACATGCCCTCATTCCGTGAGTTATTGCGGAGATGTTTCGTATTTAATCCACGACATTGAAACAAAAGTCTGGTTATCAAGAACTTCGAAACCACCCCGCATATCTGTACCGGCCAAATACTGACGACGAAATATTTTTCTTCCACCGGGATTCAAACCGGCTCGCCCCGAGCCAAATGAGGCAGCACAGGTGTCGGTTAGTAACCTTGGCTCCAGCTGCGGGTATTGTTGGAAGAATTATTAAGTTTTAGAAATTGGTGGAAAATATTCAAAAATTTGGCTACAAGTATTGTATGTATCTGAAAACCAAGTTTACAATGGAAATAGAGTAGCCATAATTTGAGGGGATAAGGCACACATTTCACAAAACCTGTTATTTGCCGATATAACAGAAAACAAATCATTTTCCTCAAGTATACCATGGTGGTAGGTGTCTTGGCATTACGTTTTATAATTTCCTTGATGTAAATAAGTACTAGCATCTAAGTGCATTAGGTAAGTACTAACACGGTTGTAAAATGGAAGGAAAAAACGGCAGTTATTTTCTTAAACAGCTCCATAATAGAAGGTCGAACAAAAAGTCTCAGTATGAGGGCGTTGCTGCAGGATATATGCAACGTATCGTGACTCCGATGCAGGTATATTAACACCTACATGTAGGCAAGGGATTAGTATGGCATTCGTGTCTTTCCTACGGGCGTGCGGAAAATTCGGAAATGTGAACTATGGCGACGTTACTACCAATTGCATCCAAACCAGACCAACGTGCTGTTATTCTTTTCTCTGCTGCCGAAGGACAAACACCCGTAGACACCGATCGGAGAATGAAGGATCTGTACGGGGCAGCTTGTCTATTGAAAACCACCATGTGGAATCGTGCGCAAAGTTCCTTGTTGGTCATGATTCGGCACAAGGCCTTGGTAGAACTGATAGGCCAGTCTGTTCCATTACGTGGGAGACGATCGATCACCAGCCCAATGGTCCTGATCCCTCCCGATGCGATGCCTTTGGTCCCTTAAAAAAGGACTTCAAGTGTCGAAGAACCCTATCGGACGAAGATATGCAGCAGGTAGTTACAAACTTCTTCATGGAATACGACACGATGTTTTACCAAACGGTTATCTTCAACATGCTGCGTCGATGGGATGATTGGCTCAATATTCACGGCGATTTTACGTGAATGGCTTATCGATTCGGGAATCTTTCGGATTTCGAAGGGAAACTTTTCGATCGCATCTAATAGCTTGCTGTTATCAATATCGTGATTTATTCTACAGGGTGGTCAGAAACAGTCTGAAAAGCTTGTAAGGGTGCTGCAGGTTAGGTTGTGGTGAGCAATGATTGTTAGGAACAAAATTCGAGTCAAAGGCTGAGCAGTCTCTGGCGCTATCATCTACGACAAGAGAACAATTGACACTAATTGTACTTGCTGGGCCGGTTGAATTTGCGCGTCCAACGGCCTGATTGGCTAACTTCAATGAAAATTAACTCGCAAACAGCGAGGCTTATTGAATTTTTCTCTTAATTATTTCGCTGCACAACCTACCCTGCAACAGCGATACAAGCTTTTCAGACTATTTCTGACCACCCTGTACACACATAATTTCCCTCTAAAAAGTTTGCCACGTTTATTTATATAGGTTCTACCATAATTAATAGCTAAAACTGAGGTGGGTGAAGGTATACCACAATCGAACCTAAAGCACGTATCTTGATAACATCAAATGCAATTAATGTTGAAAGATCCTTCAATAACCTTAGATAATTACGAGTCATATTAATTTGGACCTGAAAAATAGGGCGGATAAGCGACATAACAGAAACCCCGTAAATACAGTACGGTACCAACTTACCAAAGTCGAATTCCTGATGGCAATTAGAAAAACAGTTATCTCGGCTGCAATGAGGAAATGATAACATCATGTGCAGACACAGACGCTAATAAGTCTAAGAAGCCGTAGCGGAAACTGGCAGCGGCAATGGGCCGTACATGCCGCGCGAGTGCTGGTATTTGTCGGGAGAGGACGTGAGGGTTGTGTAAGACCGTGATACCTCATTTCTCGAAGTCTGGGGGTCGTTTTACAAATGCTGTGGACAACTGAAAATAAATTATACAATAACAACGGATATTGCTTGTCGCTGAAACCCTACCAACACTTCCAACATTGCCGAAAAATTCAACTTTTTCTAAGATAATTGACAGATCTTTCAACATCCATTGCACTTGATGTCACCAGGATATGTGCCTTATAGAACGTTGACGTTGGGAGATCGTACTCGTTTAATGGCTTAATGTAATCCAGCCAAGTGAGTACTTTTCTATCTCCTTAATATTACGCATTAGTTTTTGTACTTAACGGCCTTTAATTGATAACTATGTTGTTGTAGATTATCCTGAAGATGCCATTAAGTATCACGAAAATTGTTGTACCTTGATCTCACAGTAAATGGGGACTGGCAGCGACAAACAGGCTCTATAATTTCTGAAAGATCTTTCAACTATGTAGAGACTAAGCTACGGTTGCCCACATAGAAAACTTGCAGAACCAAGTGCGTTCCAGTATTCATGCGCCGGCAAACTATCCATTGGTAAGGTAAATGCGGACGTGTGGTTGCAATCCGTCACTTAATCTAATTATGAAATACTTCCTTAATTAGCTGTAATATATTTGAAATGTTAACTTTTCGGCCCAAGATCCATCTAACTGAGCTCAAACCAACATAGTTCACGATGAATAGGTGGATCTGGGCTTCTAGCTTGTCCGTTAAGATCACTTGAGCTCCGTCCTCGGATATTTCAGCATTGGTCATCTCAAAGGTGAAGTCAACAGCACTCTCGTCCGTACAGTTGAAGAACTGGAGCAGCGAACCGTACAGTCTTATTAAGGTAAAAGAAATGATAGTATTGCATCGAAATGCGACGGCGCCCTTTGGAACAAAACCTTTAACAGGTGCCAGTGTCAATAAACTGTAACATGTAACGTGCTGAAATAATATAGTATTTCATGTTGATAGACTCGATGGATGGAATTTGAGCACAGTTAGATGGGAACGAATTGAAAATTTTATTTTTCCAATGGATCTGAACCAGCTATGACAGAAGTTCATACCAAAGTTAGTACCGGTTCTTAACCACACATTCATAATTATTTACCAAATAGTTCTTTTGTGGCTACTTGTGTACTTTTTTCTTCTATTATCGTATTTTTCCTACACGTGTAAAATTTAATTAATAATTACGGTATAACCTCTATATAAGACAGTGTAAGGGACAAACATGGTAACATCTGGCGCCACAGATGACATTAAATTCATAATTTACATCCAGTAAGCAATTTTATCCAATGTAATTGGATTATCTTTAGGCATTATTTACGATTATTAACAGACACATTAATCGAAGTACCGCTGTCATATTTATAAAACAAAACAGCTGTATTTTAAAATAACTTAAGACCGAAACTGTACAGCTGTAGCCGGCCGGTGAGGCCGAGCGGTTCTAGAGGCTTCAGTCTGGAAGCGCGCGACCGCAACGGTCGCAGGTTCGAATCCTGCCTCAGGCATGGATGTGTGTGATGTCCTTAGGTTAGTTCAGTTTAAGTAGTTCTAAGTTCTAGGGGACTGATGACCTCAGATGTTAAGCCCCATACTGCTCAGAGCCATTTGTGCAATTGTAGTGGAAGAAGCTGGCAGTTTCACTGAGTTACTGAGTCATTTCATGAATCTATATTAACCGTGGATCGGTTTCCAAACGAAACGTGTGTTAAATTACATCAGTTTTCATTTAGAAAATATGTTGTTAAGTGAAATTATATTCTTGAAGACCATTCATGAGAAGGCCCTTTTTGGTAAAATCGAAGCATACTTCTGTTAAGTTTCAGTGATAAAACGAATGTAATTTTGAAAATGAACAATGGATCAAACGTTTATAGTATGTGCATCTTCGCATCTTTATCGGCGCATAGACTAGTCCATCAAATTTCGTGCTTACAGATGTAGAAACTACATTTGTTTTCACTGTTATTTCGGCCGTAAGCCTTCCGGCCGCCGTCTTTCGAGTGAATCGATCGACTGAAGCTACAGCTGCTGCGAAGTGCTTTACTGCATCTGCGTCACATCCAGTTCACAGCGAAGACTGAATACTGTTCTTTTTTCCGTCAGTCTACAGTTTTATCATCAACAGAGACTTAACTATGGTATTCGCTCTAAGTATTATTTCTTTCCCCGCTGCGGAAGTGACGGATTAGCGAAGCTATAGCGAGAACTTCCGTTCATTTAAGCCTCAGGGGTGCCTCGAGGTGCATTTCGCCACAGATACGTATATCCCTGAGATGTTTATGTGCTATATTACGAAGAAGTATATATGCACATCTTGTGAATGGCTGATGGAAGTGAAACAGTAGCGTCGTCATTGAGAGGTAGGTTTGATGTTCTGTTTCTCTGATCGATATACAGCTTCAAATTGGTACTTTTGTAAGTGTGGATCTCGTTACTTTGCTGTGGTGCTTTTTTAAGTCTGCCACTAATTTAGCAGTTATTCTTGTCACATAATAACGGAATTTTGTGACGTCCCTCAAGATGGCGAGTGGCTGTCATTTAGTAATGGGAATTAGTCGCTTTTATTTGGTCACAGCTGTTAACGCTCTGGTTGACAGAGAGAAATTGTATTGCCAAATGCAATAGGTACCCGCTTTCGCAGTCGTGCAGAAAACGCTGTCCTGCGAATTTCATCTAGAACTGGCCCTCTCAGGGAGTTTACATCAGCACATCGCACAATGCAGAGTGCAGAGGACGGCCTTCTTTATGTTGACTATGGTGCAAACCCCGACTCCACGACCTTGCGTGGTAGGGTTGTCTCTCTCTTTCATTACGGTCATTACAATTGTCTTGCTCGGTCCACATGTCTCGAAATTTTATAAAACTTCACCTATGTTTCCTTCGTCATTGCCAAATGTTTATGTACAACTGGCGGAGAACTTGGTTTGGCGGGACAACGTTACCGGTGTAAAAGAACTTTAAATAAAATGCAAAGATCCTGAGAAATCAGTACCCAGAACAACCAACTCTGGCAGTAAAAACGGCCTTGATGCGCCTGGGCATTGAGTAAAACAGAGCTTGGATAGCGTGTACAGGTACAGCTGCCCATGCAGCTTCAACGCCATACCACTGTTTATCAAGAGTAGTGAGTGGTGTATTGTGACGAGCCAGTTGCTCAGCCACCATTGACCAGACGTTTTCAGTTGGTGAGAGATCTGGAGACTGTGCTGACCAGGGCAGCAGTTGAACATTTTCTGTATCCAGAAAGGCCCGTACGGGACCTGCAACATGTGTTCGTGCATTATCCTGCTGA
Organism: Schistocerca nitens; assembly: GCF_023898315.1. NCBI lineage: Eukaryota > Metazoa > Arthropoda > Insecta > Orthoptera > Acrididae > Schistocerca > Schistocerca nitens. Next base: position 523,611,619 of record NC_064616.1, on the reverse strand, counting down.
AATGTAGGGTTTCGCAAGCATCGAATGAAGGGTGGGGCCACGGGCCGTAACACATCTGAAATGTAACGTCCACTGTTCAAAGTGCCGTCAATGCGAACAAGAGGTGACCGACACGTGTAACCAATGGCACCCCATACCATCACGCCGGGTGATACGCCAGTATGGCGATGACGCATACACGCTTCAAATGTGCGTTCACCGTGATGTCGCCAAACACGGATGCGACAATCATGATGCTGAAAAGAGAACCTGGATTCATCCGAAAAAATGACGTTTTTCCATTCGTGCACCCAGGTTCGTCGTTGAGTACACCATTGCAGGCGCTCCAGTCTGTGATGCAGCGTCAAGGGTAACCGCAGCCATGGTCTCCGAGCTGATAGTCCATGCTGCTGCAAACGTCGTCGAACTGTTCGTGCAGATGATTGTTGTCTTGCAAACGCCCCCATCTGTTGACTCAGGGATCGAGACGTGGCTGCATGATCTGTTACAGCCACGCGGATAAGATGCCTGTCATCTCGACTACTAGTGATACGAGGCCGTTGGGATCCAGCACGGCGTTCCGTACTACCCTCCTGAACCCACCGATTCCATATTCTGCTAACAGTCATTGGATCTCGACCAACGCGAGCATCAATGTCGCGATACGATGAACCGCAATCGTGATAGGCTACAATCCGACCTTTATCAAAGTCGGAAACGTGATGGTACGCATTTCTCCTCCTTACACGAGGCATCACAACAACGTTTCACCAGGCAACGTCGGTCAACTGCTGTTTGTGTACGAGAAATCGGTTGGAAACTTTCCTCGTGTCAGCGCGTTGTAGGTGTCGCCACCGGTGCCAACTTTGTGTGAATGCTCTGAAAAGCTAATCATTTGCACATTACAGCATCTTCTTCGTGTCGGTTAAATTTCGCAGCACGTCATCTTCGTGGTGTAGCAATTTTAATGGCCAGTAGTGTAATAATAATAACTTTAAATTTGGTTTCACCAGAAAATTCTCAATTCTATTTTCCCCATTTCTATTTAGAATCGTGTTACTGAGATCTGGAAAGAGAGTCGCCTGACAGAAATTCTTAGAGCATGTTTTAAATTACAGTCGGAAATACTTGAACGCAATCTGATTTTCGTGCAAGAGAAAACAAATGCGGTGATGGTGCCCTATAGCGACTCAGGTGGATTACAGAGGATTTACATCATGCGAATTTGGTCGCGTAGACATCAACGTGAGTTCTCTACAGTGCTCCTCAAACGACCGTAGTACGGTTCTGGCTCCCAGTCATGGACAGTTGTACTGCTGAAAGATGACATCGTCGTTGAGGAAGACATCGAGCATTAAGGGAGGCAGGTGGTTCGCAGCTGTTAGCGTGTTTCGACTACTACCACAGGTCCCATTCAAGCACAGGAGAATGTCTCCCATAGCATAATATTGCTCCCATCAGCCTGCGTCCTGGCGCACTGCTCGTTTTGAGCAGCCGTTCACCTCGATGACGGCGTTTGTGGAGACGACAATCGACTTAGTGTAGCAAAAATGGGATTCATCCAAAGAGCCGACACGTTTCCACTGATCGACAGCCCAATCCCATTGGTCTCGTGCCTACTGCAATTGACGATGTCGTTGGGTCAACACGTGAAAACGTATGTTTGGTCTGTTGCGAATCTACATGTTCAAAAATATACGATAAATGGTATGCTCCGAAACATATGTCCGTGCACCAGCATTGTGTTCTTTCGGTAGAGATGCCACAGGTCACGATATATCCTACTTTACATAACAGACAAGCCTCCGAACCTAACGTTCTGTGAAGAGCCGTGGACGTCCAACCATTTAGCGCCTAGTGGTGGTTTCACTGTCCTTCTACCTCTTTCTGTAGGTGCTAACGATAGTAGCACGTGAACATTCGGCCAGCTTTGCCGTCTTCCAGATACTCGTTCACAGGCTCTGCGTAATAATAATCTGCCCTTTGTCAAAGTCAGTTCTCTTAATGGATATCCCCATTTGCAGTCCATATCTTCGCTAGGGTGAGTCCCCGTACGTATCTGCTCCGTTTAGTTACTTTTGTTGCCGCGTCATGTGCCTGCAAACGCCACCAAGCTTTGTCCTTCGCGCCACCAAACTGTGTGCATTGTTGCGATGGGCTGTGGTCGTGATGTTTTGGCTTATCAATGTATGTCTCAAGCAGAATTTAATTCCATCAGAGCCAAAAATATTGTCTTACGAATAATATAAACGTAAACAAACACACATTTGTGAGGAATGTAAAAAAACTTCATTTCATTTCGCAGGATCTTTAACCGACAAAAATATGCTATAGTACTGGTACAAACCTCATTTGTGGATACAAAAGTCTCTTCTGTAGGAGTTTTAAACGTCCTTACTTCCTCCTTTCTGGTGTCTCCGATAATTTCATTATATATTTCTGGACACAACTTGCTGTACTATCTTTCAGTAGACGAGTTTCTTACACACGTAATTACTGTTCCGCAGATTAGATATTCAGCTTTATCGTCACAACTAATAGAAACAATAAGAATGTTCCTACTCCAGTTTAAATGGACTTTCGGAAATCTTTGCTTTTCTTCGGAGCTGGTGGTTCTGTTATTCTAATAACTGTCTGGCGCTTATGTATTTCAGTGTGAAATAAACCGTCTATCAGTGCAATCGGCAGCACACCACGACAGATTCACTATGCCGAGTTTAGGTGAATTACGCCGAGCTGCAACGATGCACTCTGCAAACACTGTCTGCACCTCCCTTTACACGTGCACGATTTTTCATGTGTAAGTTGCCCTGGTTTAGAATATTGCTGCATCTGCCGAGGAAATAAACGCTGTGAGCGCAAGCAACGTATCAACCGCTGCCACAGGAAAAAACAAACTTTGCTTGTCTGTTGGTAAAAAATAATTTTTTGTAGTAGTACAAATTATGAAAAGGAAAAATGCACTTGTTAGAACTACAAGATTGATAAATAGTCCCAAGTATGCAATGTCCAAGAACCACGCAGAAACAAGAGTATTAAAATCTGTAGAAAAACGGAGATACGGGAACAGGAGGTCAGACAATGCCATAGCTTGTTCTCGCTAGCTCTTATGACGATCTGGACAAAGATGAGTAATGGTGCAAATGTGTTACTGTGCATAACGAAAATGCCTAGTGTTGTGGCGTGAACGGATGTCTTATCGAGATGCAGGGACAATGTGGCTCTTACTGAAGAAATTCGATTATGAAACCTATATGAGAGTGAGCTGATTATATGAGTATTCGATAAATTGATGGCAGTCCGTAATTCACGAGAAAGTCCTAATATTCGCTGACGACAGCAAACGTACTGTTACATTAGGAGATTTCCAACCATTGCACTAAAGAATTAATACTGCAGGTATTTATACTGATTCTTGGACGCATTGAATATAAAATTAGAACTGTATATGTTCATACAGATGGCACTTTTGTCTGAATGAAGCCAATCCTTCGTCAAGAATAGCAGAAGAATATTTAAACTTTGACCTATTCAGTGAAAAAGTTAGGGATTCTTAGTCGATCTGATAGCTCAAAATCTCTCAAAGTAGTGAACTTCACTCTTGTCGTCTTCCGCAAGGAAGTGCTGATAGTGTCGACATCCTGTGAGTAATTTCTTCCAAGTCACAAAACGACAGAAAGTATGTACTGGTGCTATGAATGTAAAACTTTTAGTTCATCATTTTATTGTAAGCATCTAAATACATACTTTCTATAAGACTCTGCCCTTGTTCATGTTTACAAATCTACTATATATTATGCTCCTGTGTATGAAAACTGCGTCTATACAAAGGCGTTTGTTACTAATTAAACGAATGAACAAGAGCAGTCTGTGGTTCTATCAGAACTATCCCACTATAGTAAATTTTTGTTTGTTTAAATTTTCCCTAGTCTTCTTATGAAGAAACCACTCATGGAATAAGGCATTGCTACACATAACAGATGTTTACATAAACCCGTCACACCCACACTTGCATAAGCCTAACACATAATGCCCGGCTGTGACGCTCATGAAATCATGTGGACGTCATGAGATGACAGAAACATCATTGTAAACTGTAGTATGGTCAGCCAGTGGAGAGATCTTTGAAATCAACACCCTACACATAGTCCACATATGCTTCAGGATTCAACAAAGAAGATTAAGAGATTTCAGCTTCCTGACATGTATGATTATTAAAGAGGGTTCATACTGATTCGTAGTTACCGAAAGTGTGAAGTCTTCAAGACAGTACTTACAGTGGCTTTAACTCATTAGGAACAATGTCACAGTGCATCCTCTCTACGTGTTTGAACAAGGTTTGATTGAACTATATGAAACGGCTCCAAATGTTACGAACTGTCTGTCAAATGTAACTGTTAGTTTATAATTCTTATGTAATGAATTGTGTAATATTATTATTAATGGTATAATTATACACGTAATTCCCATTCGACTCTAACGATACTGAAGTAACGTATTTGATAAATACAGGATAATAATGCAGGCCACTGGAAACAACTTTTTTTTAAAATTGTGTAGTAGTTATTTTTACTAAACGATTTTCGAGTAATGACTAATTATATATTCTGTTATTATTTAACATGATTCGCATGTTCTGCAATTAGAGGTTGCTTTCTAGTGACTCATCAGAGTTTGATGTGTGTTGTTGCGTCTGCTAACATCTCTCGCAGGAGTCTCGGTAGAATTCAGTATGCAGTATCACTTTCCTGAGAAAGCGTTAATAGAACCAGAGATAGAAATGGCACTGCAACGGCAGCATAGGGCTGGTATCAGTGCAACGCTGTTCTCAGAGAATCGAGGCGCCTACCGAAGGGCCGACAAAGGCACAGTGCCGTTCCTATTCCTGGAGAGAAAGCTCTGTGCCAGACAGAACAGACACTCTTAATTCAAATACTACAACACAAAGTTCCCTGCAGTCAACTACTGCGATTATTTATGACCATTTCAGTAACACATGATACATTAATATCCTTATGTTAAACAAACCAGGAAGAACAGGAAAACAGAAAGAATAAATGATAACAATTATTGGAAACAGCCGTCAAAATTTATCAGCAAACCAAAAGTATATCATGCTGGAGGTTTATAAACAAATACTGTGTTGTGCAACGAATGAAATTCTTTCTCGAATACGCACGTGATTCAAAGATGAAAAGAAGCGCTGCTTTAAACCCGTAGTGTCTCAGTTGCGGATGATCACTGACACTGTTTAACTGACCAATAAAGTAGACCTTAGGCTGAGCCGTACTAAATAGCAGGCAAGCTACCTGATGCACAACGGCTCATCGGTGCAGGTAATACTGCGTGTATCGCATCCGTAAGTCTTTGTAAATAATGCAGAAAATCCTTTCAGCTCCTGAGTCAAAGACCTTGCTACAACGCAGGACGAGCACTTAAAACTGAAGTGGATGTACCGTGTCTGCGCGCCGTAAAATGAATGAGTCATTCCGTGTTTTATTAAAACACAAAAAGGTTTCCCCACAGACATTAAACGGTAAATGGTACAGGTACTAGTCTTGCCCGTCTTCGATTACTGTGGCGTCCTACATCAAAATATATACAATAACATACAATGACAGCCCTTCATGCATTGGCCCTGTGCCTGTTCCCACAGAGAAACCCGCAACGTACATGTAGGCTGAAGCCATGGTTACCACTGCTTAGTTCGTGAATCCATTCTCTCCCAATCACACTTACCCTCAATGGTACCATTCCTACACCTAAAACTTCGTCACCTGATCCTGACATTCTAGATTACTTTCAGCGCACCTCATACAATCAAAGTATATGTGAAGGCTTTCTCTTTCACAGACACTGAGAGTGGTGGTGCATTCATTAGGCACTGAAACAGTATTCCGAGAGAAAGCGCTCAAATCCTTGTCGGTCCATCCAGATTTAGATTTTCTCTGTTTCCACTAGAAAAAATATGAAACCTATAAAGTTATAGTCTATAAACTGGACGGTATACATAAACGAAAAAATTAATAAAAATTTTCTATTAGTTTAGTCTCTTAGTGAAGTTTACAGTACAATGGCGAAGAACATTTTTGGAAAACATTTTACAGAGAAAAGTCCTGGGACGCTTTGAAGGCTTGAAGTAGGCACGACACAGATGGCAATCGCACCACAGAGTTTCCTGTCACTACTGTGGCTGCGGACTCAAGCGACAGGAAATAAGTCAATGCAGATAAAACCACTCCCCAGCAGTAACTATCAGTCTTTAATTGTACAATCAGATTCAGTTCTATCGGCAAGATAGGTGTTTTCAGAATTGTTGACAGATGCTGTGTTAGGAGCTACACGTTGCCAGTAACAACACGTGTTGTAGTCTCTTAACTGGTATGTTTATCAGTCCTCCGGCTGCATGTGTTCCATGGATGACAGTAAAGAGACAAGACTGATTATTTTAGATGTAGCAGCAAAGAGTTTGAGCCATGAATAAACAGAGATTTGTGCTGTGCTCTATTGAAGCAGTTTATAGAATGACTTTCGATAAACATTCGTCTGGAGGGAAAGTGTGAGGCGCTGCATTCATGTAACATGCAGGTTAGCAGACATCGCGTAAGGTGTGCGTGAATAAACGGTGGAATACTATTAATAATCAGTGCTTTGTAGACGTGATATCGCAATCACTAGTACGACTTGTTAATGGTTTCAGCAGTTCTAGACATTCACGTCATGGATGACACTGCCCGTGCTCATCGAGCTGCTGTGCTTGGGTGAACATGCAACAAATAAAGATACGCTGTATAAGGTGTAAACGTTAATTGACCTATCAAGTAGGGAAACAACCTCAAATTGACCTACAAAAGCCACCTACGTCACAGCGCATGCCCATCGCGGGAGATTTACAGTAACCTTTCGTTCTCTTACGCCACCGGATCAGTCGTCTGTTTCGTTAACATTATTACTAGGTTGGTGCACAAGTTCGCAGCGTTTCGTTATGAAGCAATTCCGCCACTCTTCTTACGAAATATGCTCTCATTTCCATCATATACTTAATATGGACGTTACTTTCGAAAAGATTTAAAATTTAATTTCTCATCAATTTTCGAACAAATTTCTTAAAATTCTGTTCATATCCCATACGCATAACAATCTCATCAACGACAACTACTCAACTGTCACCAGGTCCTAAATATGATACGTTTTACTGCTGTAGCTGAGTTATTCTGTTTATTTTTTCTGGAAGAATATCAGTACGAGTAATGTGATGCTATTGCTTTAGTCAGAAAAATGCCAAAGAGGCAATATAATTACAGAGAGTACTCTTAACTTTTTATTTTAGAAATTTTTTGTTTATAATTTTCAGTTTATTTTCTCTTTACCCGAACTAATTATTAGAAAACTAGTTCTTAGCGTAATAGCAGCAAACAACAAGAAAGTGGTCTCAAAATATCATTCAAATCTGATAAGGAAATTTAGATAATAGGTACTTTAGGTTGGTTCAAATGGCTCTGAGCACTATGGGACTTAACATCTATGGTCATCAGTCCCCTAGAACTTAGAACTACTTAAACCTAACTAACCTAAGGACATCACACACATCCATGCCCGAGGCAGGATTCGAACCTGCGACCGTAGCAGTCGCGCGGCTCCGGACTGAGCGCCTAGAACCGCTAGACCACCGCGGCCGGCGATACTTTAGGAACGTATTAATGTAAGAGTCAGGAAACAGCATTGTATGTCTCGTTTTTCTGTTTATTCTGCCTTCTTGTTTTTCTGAGGACCTACATACACTGATTCCCAAGACATTTTTTATAGTTGCAATGGCCTAAAAAACAGAGCTTCCACACTCATTCTCCCCAGGATCAATTTGGAAGAAGTGTAATAATAACTGAAAGGAGAAATTGTATCCAGCACACAAATATATACGTAATCTTTGGAAAAGAATTTAGTTTAATGTCACTTTTATCATATACTTGCAGTGAGTAATTCAGTTTAGCATCTGAACTGAACGCAATTCACGCTGCAAATCCAGCAAAATGTGTCTATTATCAAAGATATGACATTCGGTATCCAAACTGAAGGTTGTATTCCGTTCGAATACAGTAAAATTTTACATAATCTGTTTGAGTCACATCTCTTCGAACGTCAGAATTCTACATACCATAACTCCAAAACTAAAAGAGTTTTGCTTGAAATTACTTTTGTTGTAAACCATAACCCCTGCTTTACAATAAACATAACAGTAGGTAAACGACCACTAAATCTTCAAATTTTAATTTATACCAACATTTGTACTTCGCAAGCTACCGTAGGAAGTGTGGCGGAGAGTACTTCTGATAACATATCTCTTTACTCCTCTGTTCCATTCACGAATGGTGCGTGGGAAGAATAATTGCGGTAAACCTCCGCATTAGGTTTAATTTCTCGGATTTTCCCACTGTGGCCATTTCGCGAGAAGTTTATCGGAGGAAGTAATATGTTGTCCCGGAAGATACTCTCCCACAGTTAACAGTAAGCTTCGCCGTGATGCACAACGTCTTTTCTGCATCGTCTGCCATTACAGCTTGTTAAGTACCTTCGTAGCGCTCTCGCGCCAACTAAGCGGTCTCATAACGAAATGCGTCGCTGCATGTTCGTTCTTGGAAACTGTTATATTAATCCAACCTGGTAATGGTCCTAGATTGATGCGAAGTATTTAGAAGTCAGTCGAAAACGTCTTGTGGATAAATTACTTTTCCTCGAGATTATTCCTATTAATCTCAAGCTGACACCTACTTTCTCTACGATTCGTTCTACGTGATCATTCCACTTTATGTCGCTCCAGATGGTTACTCGTAGGGTTTTTACTATAGTTACTGTTTACAATGGTTTGTCACTAATACTATAGTCGTAGGGAAGAGGGCTTCTTGAGCTACTTATGCACCGCATGTTGTATTTATATAAGTTGTACAGTAACTGCCGGTCACAACAGTTTGCTACAGATTTCTGACGTTGTCACCACCTTATAGACAACCGAATCACCTGTGAACAGGTACATGTAGTTTCTGGCGTTAGTCATTAAATAATTTATAAACAGTGTGTTACAAAACGATACCTACAACCTTCAAGAGGTTCTAGAGGGTGCCGTGAGGAACAAACTGAAGATAGGAACCGCGTCCGGGAACGGCAGGCAGCGACGCTACAGAAACTCAAAGTTATAGTCGCCGGCGCCTGCTAGTAGGCCACCCGTTCGGCAACATACTTGACCTTGTACGCTGACGGACCATAGGCGGAGCGACTGATTGTCACGATAGCCAGTGGAGAAGATTGAGCTAACTAATGCGTAGAAGGCCTTGTCTCCTCTGAACGCGATTTTCTGTTGCCTCGATGGATGACTGTTTTGGACACGGGTTTCTATCAGTTTTTTTTTCTCCTGTGTAGCGACAAACAGAATTTTAGAGGAATCTAGCAGACAAATAAACTGCCGATGGAAACCGCTCCGGCGTAACCACAAGCTCCGGCACGAAGATTAACGCAGGAGCAGAGAAGGCTGTGAGACGACGTCGGCCAATGGCGAACTGATTAGGACCGCACCACGACAGGAGCGGCCTCTAGTCGAAAAGAATAAAAGCGCGCAGTCCGGAACCGCGCGACTGCTACGATCGCAGGTTCGAATCCTGCCTCGGGCGTGGATGTGTGTGATGTCCTTAGGTTAGTTGGATTTAAGTAGTTCTAAGTTCTAGGGGACTGATGACCACAGCGTTAAGTCCCATAGTGCTCGGAGCCATTTGAATAAAAGCGCCCCTCCTGCCAGCCTAGGCCGGGCAGTAGAAGACGGACATTAGCAGACCCGGACTAGAAACCACATTGTATGCAGCAAAAGACATTTGTGGTTTGCATGTAGCCATTCGCTTGCAACATGTTCTTGTAAACCGAAGTTAAGTATTGTCAATCTACTTTATTTTCAGAATGCAGCGGAGTGAGCGCTGACATGAAAAAATCAAATCTAGTCTTGATGCCTTTCCACCATCGTAGCTGCTTTTCTATTCTACGATCACGTATCTCAATATCTGCCATATTGGCTTTCGCGCAGTGACTGGAAAGAGGAACCGTATTACAATGTTCCAAGGTGAAACAGTTTTGGAAAACTGAGTACAGCATTTCGGCCCAGTACTGTCACTGTCACTGAGCAACTGAATAGACGATTTCTATTCACTCATTGACTTTACGTACGACGAAAACTTCTTACGATTTTCAGGCAGATTGGTTGGCAAAATTTTACTGTCATAATCATTCAACACTTCTCTTATTGCTCTCCTTGCGCTTATTTTCGCTTCGTTCAACTTCTGTTTCAGCTAGTCTTTGTCTTTGCTTAAGTCTGTGATGAATCTCATTTTGCTTTCGTAGCCACTTGCTAACACGTCTGTTAAACCAGGGTAGGTATTTCCCATATCTTAAGACCTTGCTCGCCACGTACACATTGCGCTGTGGCGAATGATATCTACCAAAGAAACGGATAGTGCTTTCATACCGTGTAGAATTTGTAGCATACGCTGCTAAACACAAACAGTATCGATTTGTGCCTGCAAAGGTGTTTCTCTTTTTTGTCATTTACATGTTGTAACTTCATTGTGTTACCTCCCACGTTCCATGTTATGTAGTACCTAGCAACTACTTTATTAAATATAACATATTAGATGTTATTGTGCAGAATAATATTGTGTAAGTCTCTACGATACCATCTAATGTATAGTTTGTTATTTCTAACGGTTCGCTATTCATTGGTCTTGCCATTTTTTTCATATGTAAGAGACCTTACTACGAGCTGTGCTTGCGGATTGCACTCTAAACGGTAATATTTGTTGATTTTTTTTCTTTTACCTGTGTGGTATAATCCATTTCACTTTTGGTTACAGGTTCTGTCAGCCTTGCTCACAAGGACGGCTTTCGTCACTATCACTGGAAGGTAAGTGACCATCACTAACATGGTGTTTCATATTTCGGTTCATTATGTAGATATTGCATGTGCAACTTATGTACCAGCTTTACTCGGTGCCATCGTACATAGCGATTACTGAAATTATCTATTGCTCTGATGTACTCTGTACTGTTACATGGTGATCCAGGTACCTTCCAACGTTTTATTTTTTTAAATTAAGAAGTTGGTAACTTTCACAAGTAAAACAGTTCTAAAAAGGCATGAATGAAAATCTTCAGAGAAACTGTGGGAATAAAAGGATGAAAATGTGAAGTACTAGAGCAAATCTGTATTCCATGTTTGGTCACTAAATGCTCTACAGTTTACCACCTGTCAGAGAACTATGTTCTATTATATTTCATTCGTAGATCAAGCCAAATATTATTTAGTTCTATATTTGTAAATTTGATCGTAGTAGACAGATTTTAGATACTTAATTAGCACTTACTACGTAATTTCAGTGTGAGTCAGATGGCAGTTCGAGCGAAAGGTACCACTTTTATTAACTTACTAAAGAGCGGCAATAGATACTGTTAAGGTCTGAAACTGCTCCGGAGGACTCCTAAGAAGTACATCAATGACACTTCACCTTGTCTGAATATTTTTCTCAAAGACAGCTGGAAGCCGAGATGTTTAAATACTTCAGAAATCAAGCTGAATGGGAAATACACATTCGCGTCTTTGTTGTTTCACTGATGAGAATTTTTGTTTGATATGAATTATGTCTACATCTACAACAATATAAGTCCTCCGCAAACCACCTGACGGTGTGTGGCGGAGGGTACTTCTGATGCCACTGCCTGATCCTCCCTTTCTTCTTCCATTCGTGAATGGCGCGTGGGAAGAATGATTGTCGGTAAGCCTTTGTACTAGCTCTAATTTCTGGAGTTCTCCCATTGTGGTCATTTCGCAAGACATATGTGGGAAGATGTAATACGCTATACGACTCTTCCTAGAAAGTACTCTCTCGAAATATCGATACCAAACCTCTTCTTCATGCACAACGTTTCTCTTGTAGCGTTTGCCACTAAAGCTTGTTGAGTATCTTTGTAACGCTCAAGCAACGACTAAACGATCTCGTGATGAAACGCGCCACTCTTTTTTGGATCGTCTCTATCTCTTTTAACAGCCCCACCTGGTAAGGCACCAAAACTGATGGACAATTCTCAACAAGCGCCTTGTAAGCCACTTCTTTATTGTATGAATTAAATTCCTTAAAATTCTTCCTATGAATCTCAGACGTTCTTATAGGCTACCACATCATCTGCGAACAAGATATTCCGACGCTTTCTACTAGATCATTTATCTGCAATGGAAACAGTAACGGTCCTGTTACATTTCCTTGTGGTCCCCCAGAAACTACGTTTACATTTGTCAATATTGTTCCGTTAAGTGCGACATGTTGTGGTCTGTCTACAAGGAAGTCTTGAATCCAGTCGTAACTATGGTCTGATACTCGTTAAGCTCATATTCTTTTCAATAAGCCGCAGTGTGGGATACTGTCAAGCGCCTTCCTGAAGTCGGGGAGCACGCCATCAATATGAGCGCCGATGTCTACAGCACTGGGGATCTCACGGCGGAACATAGCCAGCTGAGTTTCGCACGATCTTTGTTTGGGGAATCCAAGTTAATCTTTATAGACAATCTTCCGCTGTAAAACAGTTTAGGAAAATTGAATTTAGTATTTCGACCTTCTCTCTGTTATTTTCTGTTTCGTTTCCATTATGGTCACTGAGTGTCCGAGTAGATGATTTCGAACCGCTTACTAATTTTACCATAAGTCCAAAACCTCTTAGGGTTTTTAGTCAGATTGACAGATAAAATTTTACTTTCAAAGTCACTGAACGCTTCTCTCATTGCTCTCCTTACGCTCATTTTAGCTTCTTTCAGCTTTTGTTTGTCACCAAGGTCTTGACATCTCTTTATTCTGTGATGGACCTATGTTTTTTACGTAGCAGCTATCTAACACGCCTATTAAACAACGGTGGCTTTTTCCCATCCCTTAAGACTTTGCTCGAGACATACTTTTCTAAGGTACACTGACCGACGCTTTTGAATTTGTTTTTCCATTTGTTCTCCACATCTTCGTCCTCGGCACTGAAAATTTAATGTTGCCTACTCAGATACTCTGCAATTTGTATCCTGTAACTCTAGCTAAGCAAAAATATTTTCTACCTTTCTTGACTTTCCCTTAATCGTAGATGCTATCACAACCTTAACATCACTGATACCCTCCTCTACGTTCACTGGCCGGCCGTTGTGGCCGTGCGGTTCTAGGCGCTTCAGTCTATAACCGCGTGACCGCTACGGTCGCAGGTTCGAATCCTGCCTGGGGCATGGATGTGTGTGATGTCCTTAGGTTAGTTAGGTTTAAGTAGTTCTAAGTTCTATGAGACTGATGACCTCAGATGTTAAGCCCCATAGTGCTCAGAGCCATTTTTTTCTATGTTCACTGTTTCGAGAAGTTCAGATCTGTTTGTTGTTCAGGTGTCTAAGACGTTACACTCATGAGTTGCTTCGCTAATTATCTACTCGAAGTGATTTTCGGACAAGACATTCAGAATAACGTCATGTGAGTTCCTTTTTACTGGCACTAGTTTTCATAGCATGACTCTCCCAGTCAATACCTGGCAAGTCCAAGTCAGCCTCTATTACAACAGCTTGATCGAGAAATTTCTTCACGATATTCTGCTAGATCTCTCTGAAGCGCACCAATCCTACAACTCGTGACACAGTTGGTCTATAAAAGCATTCGATTACTATTTTTGAGCCATCTTTGATGCTTAACCTTACCCACATTAATTCATATTCGAAACTCATGTTAACGTCGCTGGATATTATCGAATTCTACATGGCAATAAATACGCCGCCACCACTGGCGACTAACCTATCCGTACGATATACAGGGTGTAAATTTTAAGCTGACAAACCAGAATAACTCGAAAAATAAGCTTTACACGGAAAAATGTGTGGAATCCAAAGTTGACTATTTTCGAGGGGGACATCTGCTAGTGCTAAAATTAGCCGGCCCCCCTAGCCCCCTGGGGGTGGGGCGGACGGAAACTTTAAAATTTCAAACGGCAACCTCTACTTTTTATTGCAGAATCAGATTCTACATAAAAAACTACGTACATTTTGTCTTAAACATTTGTTTTGAGTCTGGGTAGTTGGCGCTGTAGATCAAGAAAATCCATGTTCTCATTTTTGCGTGGATAATGGTTACGAATAAATAAAAAATACTTATTTACTTCGTAAATTTTGATTCGCTAAAACTAAAACTCTCCCTCTCTCCCCATACGGCGAGGTTTGAGAGATCGGAATTAGAGTTTTAGAAATGCTGACACAAATATTAGGGAATCGACGGAAAAAATTAATATTTGGGTCAACATTTGTAAAACTCTAATTCCTCTCTCTGAAACCCCACCCTATGGAGAGAGAGGGAGAGTTTTAGTTTTAGCGAATCAAAATTAACGAGGTAAATAAGTATTTTTTATTTATCGGTAACCATTTTACATGCAAAAATGAGAACATGGATTTTCTTGAATTACAGCGCCAACTACCAAGAATCAAAAGAAATGTTTAAGACAAAATGTACGTAGTTTTTATGTAGAATCTGATTCTCCAATAAAAAATGGGGGTTCCCATTTGAAATTTTAAAGTTTTCTCCCGCCCTACTCCCAGGGGGCTGGGGTGGCAGGCTAATTTTAGCACCAGCAGATGTACCCCTCGAAAATAATCAACTTTGGATTCTACACATTTTTTCGTGTGAAGCTTATGTTTCGAGTTATTCTGGTTTGTCAACTTAAAATTTACACCCTGTATATTTCGATCTGAATTTAAAAGTTCGTGAATAGTCACTTCAGGTTTCGACCAACTTTCTGTTCACAGTACTATCTGGGCATTATAATCATCAATAAGCGATAGTTATTCTGGATCATTACTGTGGATGCTCCTACAGTTTACTAATCTCATATGAACCTTTCCTTTTCCGATCGGCGGGGAAGAGAAGTCTCTGAGAATAAAGGGTCTGACGATCTTCGATTTCTTCAGGCAAAATGTCCCTAAACACAAGGGGGGAGGGTTGGTTTCCTGTAGCTTAAAAAGACCCTTGACCCTACGTGCACCTCGCACGTAGTCCGCTACCCTTGTAGTCGCTTCCTGCGTGTAGGGCACGCCTGACCTATTAAGGGGAAGTCTAAATCTCTTCAAGCGATAGCGGAGGTTGAGAAATTCGCATCCGATACTGTCACAGAATCGTCCAATTCTCTTGTTTAGACCATCCACTCTGTTCCAAACCAGAGGACCACTATCGAACCTTGCTACGATTCTACAATTAGGCAGCTTAGCCTGCACCACATATACGATGCTAGTTGGCTTTAACAAATCAGCCATCGACCGGTAGGAACCGCAAATAGCCTCAGAGCCCAAATGGCAGGCGTCATTTGTGCGAAACTGTGCCACTATTGAAAGACGGTTGCACCTAGTGCACTCGATAGCCGCCGACAGGGCTTCCTCCATGTCTCGGACAAGACTCCTGGCAAACGTACCGATTGCACGCTGGCATTCTTTCTCGACCTGCCTGCTGTTGGCCTGAGGGGCTCAATTAAGCGCCAAACGGTGGAGCTCCGAACGCCTAGCATACCTGCCCTCAACACTTGTCCAGACTAGGAAGGATAATTGGCCACTGGATCAACAGGAGAGGCATCTTTTGCTGGCTCAGAAGTATTAGCAAGACTGGGTAGCATCTCGTACCTGTTGCTAAGGCGTGTAAGGAGTCAGCCGAGAGGCCAGTTCTCCCTTTCGCCTTCCGCCCAGAGACACGCGAACACACCATTGTCCGCCACTCGCTCTCCCCTGAAGACAGACCAGTCAACTGATGCTTATTGGAAGCCGCAGCAACAACCGGGCCACCATGGAATTCCAACGGCACCAAAAATTGCGCAGGGCTCGTCTCCGGTGCTATTTTCTTCCTCTATTGGAATTTTTGTTAGCACTGTTGCTAATAAAAACACAAGATTGGTCAGCGTATTATTGTATTTGACTGGTATATTCCTCAAATCTGTCATTAGTAAGTTAAAAAGCAAGAGACAATACTGTGCCAATTTTCCTCCGTTCTAAATTATTACAGTTCTTTTCAGTAAGTATTTTCTATAACTCTGTTACAATTGCTGGTAGTAGATGAAGGAAATTATCGCATTTCGTAACATTATGCTAATACAGAAATCGAAATATATGTACCCCCATTGGAGATTCCCATGTTCACTCTCAGCAAGTACCTAAACTAACGGAAAAAATCGCAATATTAAAAAATAATTGATTTAGAGTAACGAAATTTCGGTAATACATTTGTCTGGGTAACATATTTAAATGATTTACATTGTAAGATCACAGGTTAATGCACGCGTGAGATACGCCATTACAATTGTGAACTACTGTTACATTAATAACCGGTGTAACCGCCAGAATGTTAAATGCAAGCATGCAGACGTGCATGCGTTGTGCTGTACGGGTGCTGGATGTAATTTTGTAGGATGGAGGTCCATGCTTGTTGCACTTGGTGGCTTAATAGTGGGACGGTTAAGGCTGTTTGTGGATGTCACTGGAGTTTTTATATTGGTAGAACTCTTATAAGATGTAATAGGTTTACCAAAGGGACTGCCTACACTACGTTCGTTCGTCCTCTGCTAGAGTTCTGCTGTGCTGTGTCATTAAGACGAGATTTTTTCATGAAAAACCAACCATCAACTTTCTCTTCTGAATCTGAAAATATGTTATTGGTTCAAATGGCTCTGAGCACTATGGAACTCAACTGCTGTGGTTATCAGTCCCCTAGAACTTAGAACTACTTAAACCTAACTAACCTAAGGACACCACACACATCCATGCCCGAGGCAGGATTCGAACCTGCGACCGTAGCAGTCGCACGGTTCCGGACTGCGCGCCTAGAACCGCGAGACCACCGCGGCCGGCAAAATATGTTATTGTCACAAGCTTACAGAGGGAGTATGGTCATCATAATAAAATAGGAGAAATCAAAACTCGTACAGAATGAATTAAGTGTCCATTCTTGCCACGCGCTGTTAGCGTATGGAACGGTTGAGAAATAATCAGATGATTGTTCGAAAAACCCTCTGCCACACACTTAAGTGTGAATTTCAGAGTAGGCATGTAGCTCTAGATGTTGGTCGTGGTAGTTATCCAGAGGAGAAGAGGCTTGTACAGGGTAGAGCAGCATGGACGCTGCATCAAACCAGTCTTAGGGCTAAAGACCACAGCTAAAACAACAACAGTCTTTTCTCCATGCCTGTGATGAGATTTTCTTCCCTGTGAACTGAGAGGATTAAGGAATTGAGACAACTGTTTTTAGCGAGGTCAGGAATCCATCGTACGTTCTTTCCCTCTCAATTTTAAGAATGTCCTACTCTCGATAATAAACTGGAGCATCGTGTCTTATCTATTACTGGCCTTATAATAGCATTTCATTTACTGTTCATTTGGCAGAATATGATAAATCTAACATGGAATGTAAATCTTAGCTAATACAGCTCATACTGAGAGTAAACTAGCGACATTGTGAAAATGGAGAGAAATCAGTTTGGTAGGTTGACATAGTGCCAACGGCTTGCCGCAGTGGTAATACGGGCTCCCGTCAGATCACCGACGTTCTTTACTGTGGGCTTGGCTAAAACGTAGATTGATCACTGTCTGGGTCTGCTGAGCGCTGTTGGCAGGGGGGGGGGGAGGGGGGGGTGTTGCTCTCAGCCGTTGCGAGGCCAATTGAGGAGCTACTGAGAAGTAGCGGCTCTGGTCACGAAAAGTGACAACGGACTGGAGAGCGGTGTGTGCTGACCACATGCTCCAGTGACATCTATCGGCAGAGGAGGACATGGCGGTCGGATCCATACCGTTAGGCCTTACGAGACCTGTTAGGACGGAGTTTAGTTTAGATTGATACACTTATTATACTACTCCAGTGCTTTCCGGCAGCAGTCTTGCTTTCTACCCTAGCCCTTCCTCTTACTCCTTTAGGCACTCAGTGCGCTAGGCAGGAGTGCATGACCCATAGAGCTCTGTTAGGCGAGACTTCACCCGGTGCGTGCCGAGGCGGCTGATGAGAGATTACACAAAGAGAAAGAAAAAACAACACAAGAAGTTGGCACAGGTTTCAACAGAAATATTCCTCAAGTTCTCTGTAATGAATATGAAAACACACTAGGCCGACACCTAGCCTTCAATAATGCACAGAAAAATTTCGGAGTCACACAACGAGATAAAATTTGAACTTGATACTATTGTCGGTGTAATGAAATGACTGCAGTCACGAGACGTCCACTACAACAAGGCTGGCTTCATACTGCTGTCGACATTCCGGATTTTCCCTTGATGAGGAGGGAAATGACGTGGTGTATGGACGATGATAACGGTGTTGTTGGCTTCTGCGGCGAAAAGGTAAAGCCACGTGTATGGATGAGGGGCGGACTGTAGGATCTTTATCGTGGTATCAGCGCATTACTTACTCCACAACGCAGTCTACATATTTACAACGTCTTTCCAGTGCAATTTAGTAATGTTATTCTCAACGTACACTGCTGACTATTAAAACTGCAACATCAGGAAGGATTTGTGAGTATACAGTACAGTAGGGAGCATCATCATCGTTATTATCGTAAGTCATTCCGCTCACTGCTGAGCATCGTGGCCCCATGAAACAAAAATCTCTATTTTGGACGGTTACCAGCTTCTCTTACACTGTGCTGAAGAGAGAGACAAGAGATTCTCTTTATCTGATCCATCCACCTCCTCGCTGCTTTTCACCTCGGTCTCTCGCCTTCGAGCTTCCATTCCATGATTATTTTCTCTATATTTTTTCCATCTCTTCTCACAATATGGCCAAAGAATTGTAGAATACATGATTAAATATTTAGGTGCTTTTTGGGGATTACCGAATGTGAGCTGCTTCCTCTGAAAACAACTGGCAATCTAGTCGCATAAGGCTTACATGACAGATACGGGTGTATCATTCCATATTGCTTCAGTTCTCTGCTAGAGTTAATCAGTGGAACTGGCAGGCACATGGTGACACCTATGAGCAGATATTATCAGTGACTGAGTGATTTGGAAATTTTGCGGGTTTGCACGACAGATGAAAAACCTCTGTGTCGAGGTAGGTCACTACAGCACGGGAAACATGAGCTAGAACACTATTTTGTTCGAAGAGTTCAGTGTTGTTGATGGGCGGACATAATTATAAGTTTCTCTCTGTTGACGCGTCAAGAAGAGCCGCAACGATGTACGCCTTGCTGCAGTCTGTGGTGCTCAAAACAAACTTTGCGTCACCACAACGTTTGTGTTGATAATTTTTTTGCTGGCAAAAAAGACAATAGGAACAGTGGTATATAAAGTGGGTGTACGACTATGTCTCTCCTCTCCGGCGCCACTCACTGGAGGCCGTTGAGATTCTGCATAGCATTGAGTTGGCCCTCCTGAATTCATCGATTTCAAAGTCGTATGACAGTCTAGGGATCTCGAGCAACGCGAGCAGTAATATAACGCGACAATAAAGAGCAGTCTCGATAGGCCACAATCCTGCCACTGTCGAATTAGGACACGCACTGGTAGACGTTTTCTCTTCTCACACGGGCTTTAATACGATCTACTCATAGACAACCAACATTCAAATGAGATTTCCGAATGAAAAACGCGCTGTGTACTCCTTCCTTATACACAGATATCAGATGACGTTACTACAAAGTCCTTTTTAACGGTGCGGTGAAATACTAGGTGGACGGAAAAAAATCGCTATTTCGAGAAATCATTAATGTAGAGTAATGAAATTTCTGGAATAGTTTTGTCTGCGTAGCATATTTAAGTGATTGACATTGCAAGATCATAGGCTACTGGAAGTTCGAGGTAAGCTATTGCAAATGTGAAATGCTGGTGGTGTAACACCACAATGCTGGAATGCTGGAATGCAAACGTGCATGTATTGAGTTGTATAGGTCCCGGATGTCAGTTTGTAGGATGGAGTTCTATGCCTGGTGCTCTTGATCGGTCAATGCAGGGACGGTTAATGACGTTTGTAGATGACATTGAAGTTGTCGTCCAGTGATGTACCATACGTGCTCTACTGGAGACAGACCTGGTGATTGGGCAGCCAAAGCAACATGTCGACGCACTGTAGAGCATGTCAGGCTACAACAGCTGTATGTAGGTGGGCATTATCCTATCGGAAAACACACCCTGGAATGATATTCATGAATGGCAGCACAACGGGCCACGCTGACGTACAGTCCGGCTGTGTGGGATATCCAAGAACGTGATTCTGCTGTCGTACGAAGTCGCACCTGAAACCATAACTCCAGGAGTGGGTACAGTGTATCCAGCACGCACACAGTTTGGTTGCAGTACATCAAATGGTCTCCTTCTAACCAACACACGAACATCACTGGCACCGAGGCAGAACCAGTTGTCATCAGAAAACACAACAAACCTCCGCCCTGTCCTCCAACGAGCTCTCGCTTGAGATTACTGAAGTCGCAAACAGCGGTTGTTTGGGGTCAGTGGAAAGCACGCTACAGGGTGTCAGACAAGGAGCTATTGTTGACGTAATCGATTTGTAACAGTTCGTTGTGCCACTGTGGTGGCCCAGACTGCTGCTGCAGATGCCGTCCGATGCACCAGACCCATACACCGAACACGACAGTCTTCCCTCTTGGTAGTGCCACGTGTCCGTCCAGAGCCCAGTGCCCTTGCAACCGTACATTCCCTTGACCTCTGCTACCGACAATCACGTGCAGAGGCTACATTTGTGCCGAGTCTTTCTGCAGTGTCGCAGAAGGAAAATGCAGCTTCTTGTATGCCTATTACACGACCTCGTTCAACGTCAGTGAGATGTCGATAATAGCGTTCTTGTCACCTTGAAGCCATTCTCGACTAACAGCAACTCAGCACGTCCAATCTCAAAGGTACCTAACGTTCAGGATAGTAACATCTGATTTGCATCCTCACAGTGGCACTATTAATACCTTAAAAAGGTCTTCAACGGTCGAAGATTCCTATCGGATGAGAATGTACAGAAGGCAATTACGGACTTCTTCATGCAACGGGGCACAGTGTTTTTCCAAAGGGGTATCTTCAACCTGTTGCGACGATGGGATGATTGCCTCAATCCTCTCGGCGATTTTAACGGATTGGAATACCGATTTTGGACTGTAGGCATTCGAACGGATAATTTTTGATCACCCATTATAATTATTTGTATCTCCAAGTAATAAACTTCATGTTAATTTGAAGCCTGGTGCATACCAGCTTCATAGTGCATCTCCGTTCGATTGTTAGCTCCGGCGAGCAATATCAGTCGTCCACAGGAAACAGATGGCACATAAACACTTCTACTACTGGCAGTTTGTTTCACAACAGTGCAGTTTGGTAATGGAAACAACTAGCCAGTTGCGTGTGAGACGGCACTGTTTGTTTTGTAAGCCCTCGGCGCTACTGCTGTGCAGGCCGAGTCACCATTGTTGTTACGGTAGGCTGAGTTTGTGAGTTCGTGAAACGACTTCTGGTGCTGTACACAGCTACGACAATTTCTCCCTTCCACAGTTACACAGCTATGCCCCATGGTTAGGTAACAGGATAGGAGAACGAAGGTACTACAATACTCCAACGAATTAGTAACAAAGTCACCCAAATGAGTTAAAGAGGTTAACTTATCTTTGTGACTTGTTGAATAATTAAGTCTGCAACACTGCTTGTAATATAACACAAAAAAGGCCTTCAATGGCTAAGAGCAAGTAATCGTAGGTAAGCTTCACAGTGCACAGAAAATGCAGTTTACAACTGTCTGTTCACTTCTAAAATTTCACAGACGACGTTCCCTGTCTAAGTCAGCGCTGGACGATGATTTGTCACCAAGTGTGCGAGAGCTGCTCTTCTATCTTCCGAGTAGGCTTCTGTCCGTTGTCATCAGGTCATTGGCGGATTTTACTCGGCCGATAATTGGCCGAGGCGAAGTCGATATGTTCATCCTCAGCGCCGCCAGTGGCGCTGATGGAACTCACGCAAGTGTCGAGTCTCTATGGCACTGGCACCATCTTTGCGGCTGTGGTGCTTTTGGCCTGACTATGACTTGCCCGGACGACACAGCACTTTGCTCATTGTGCACACGAAACAAAATTTCTGGCGTTAGTGATGCACAAATCCTTCGCAGTCTCGAAAAAATCTGAGGTCGATTTTAACGATTCTTTTGATGTTGATGAAACGGATGAAAATCCTACTTACGATTTATCTGGTTCAGCAGGAAAGTTTCTGTATTGTTTATGCTGTATTCATATTTACCTACTTACCTTATCTGATAGAATAATACCTGATGCAGCCGCATTGATTTGGGCACCTCCTATGATCCACGTCAGTGTACAGTAACTACTCACGGTGGCCGGCGCGGAGTGATATATCAGTCGTCCAAAAGGGCATGATCATTAGTTTTCGGGCCAAGTTGGAAGAATTCCCAAAACGGCTAACTTTGTATATTGTTCGCGTGCCGCCGTGGTTAAAATATGCCGTGCATGGCTACACGAATCCATCGTAAGCCAGCGGCGAGGCATCTGTGGTGCACAACAGGCCGTAGATGACAGGTATGAACGACGGTTGCGGCAATGTGTACGGGCAAATAGACGTGCAACTGTTGAACAACTAACTGTCCAAATGACCCAAGGGGCTACCAACAGTGTCTCCTCAACGACCGTTCCGTGAACGTTGCTGCGTATGGGCCTCCACAGCAGGTGCCTGGTTCATGCACTCATGCAGACTGCTGTACATCGGCGACTAACGCAGATGGACGTCCACTGAGTGGCGACAGCTGGCCTTTTGAGATGAATCAGGTTTTATACTTTTGGGAAGGGTGGCCGTTGGCGTGTACGGCGTGAAACGTCTGAAAGTAAAAACCCTTCTACAATCGTCGGAATGGTCCAGGCAGATGGAGAGAGCGTTACTGTCTGGAGAATGTTTTCATGGAATTCCCTGCATGATCTCGTCTTTCTGGAAGGATAATGGATCAACACAAGTACTCTTCTATCCTTGGGGACCACGTCCACTCCTAAATGCCGTCTGGTTTTCCTCGGCACTATGCTATCTACCAGCAGGACAATTCAACTTGTTACACTGCTCGTAGTCTACGTTCGTGGTTCGATGAGCACCAGGATAAGTTTCTCAGCCGAGAAACTTGGAGCAGCTGGCAACGGCACTGGTGTCTGAATGGCTGTACATTCCTGCCGCTGCCTTCCAGAACCTTGTATGTATGTATGTATATATGTATGTATTGAACTAGGGCCCTAGAAACGACGGTGAGGCTTCGGCCCCGCCGTGGCCCTCAGTGGTACACAACCCCACAACAGGCTACAGCAGGCCACGGATCCCATCGCCGCCCCACACAGAACCCAGGGTTAGTGTGCTGTTCGGCCCCGGGAAAGACTGATTCTAGACGAGTATAACAACCCCAGTGTTTGCGTGGTAGAGGAATTATGGTGTACGCGTATGTGAGGACAGAGTTTGCGCGGCAATCACCGAGATAGTGTAAATGAGGCGGAATAAGGGGAACCAGCCCGCATTCGCCGAAGCAGATGGAAAACCACTTTAAAAACCATCCACAGGCTGGCCGGCACACTGGACCTCGACATTAATGTGCCGGGTGGATTGGGGACCGGCACGCCTTCCCGCTCGGGAAGCAGTGCGTTAGACCGCACGGCTAGCCGGGCGGGCTTCCAAAACATTATTTTCTTCCCGAACGTCTCGAAGCGGTCTGCTCTGTAAGAGAGGGTTATTCAGGCTTTTGACAGGCGTTCCCCATTAATAGGCGTGACCATGTAAAGATGTATAATATGTTTTCACGGATATTTCTTTGCTGTAACTTCACATAAGCGCTTGCCTTCACTCATAATTTGCATATTATTTCAGAATAAAGTCTGTAGAATGGAAATGTGATGCCATGTTTTCCTGTGGGTAAAGAAACTGCGAGGAACATGAAAGCAACAAACGGCAGTGGGAGAAAAAGAGCAAGGGCCAGATCAATGGAGGAAAATGACGACTGTAACGAGAGGAGTTGTATCCAGAATGCCATTACTATTTAAATTGGTGCTAATGGAAATATAAAAACGTTAACGAACCTGAAAAGCGACAGTAATCTTGCACATTTCCTTCGCTGTTTTTCTGATAACGAGCTGATTTGCCACGTGAAAGAGCAGACATATCTTTACTCCAAGCATCAAATACAAAGAAAGCAACACCTGAATTAACTACTGCCAAATATCAGGATAGTGGCGTGAAAAATAGTCATCCTGGAAGATATGAGAAAATTTATTGCAATCATTTTGCACATGTTTGTTAACGATCGACCATCTATTACAGATCACTGGAGCACAAATACAGTTGTGTGCTGGAATTCCTTTCCGCACATAATGAGCAGAAACTGGTTTCTATTAATACTTTAAAATTTCCATCTGAATTGAAATAAAAGCTGAAGGTGGGCCATTTTTTGATTGATTGTTCAACGTACGCCTACTATACGACAAGATACGTCGTTGGTGCAATAATGGATACCAACCTCAATGTACCTTTACAATCGACGAAGGGATGTTTCGAGTTTGGGGAGGCCTTAGTTTCAAACAGTATATGCCACAGAAGAAATATCGATACGGAATGAAGCTATACATGGTTCAAAACGAAATAAACTTGAAATTTCGAAGTCTCCTGCAGGCAAGGCAAATCTGTGACGAATGTAGTGATGAGAGTGCTTGACAATTTAGTAGGCAGGGATCATACTCTGTTTACTGACCGGTACTATACGAGTGGTAGCCCAGTCAACGAGTGCCAAAAGAGGTCGACTAGGGGAAAAATTCGTGTAGCTTTTGTACAGTGGTAGGAGGTCGTGCGATGAACAACAACTGAAGATCCCACCGATGGGGTGTGAATGCGGTGGTAGGGGACGTTAAATGGTCACGTTGTTTGCTTTAGTAACTCTAAAACCGCGGTTCGTAGCGCAAATGTATCGCAGTAAAAAATTAAACTACATTAAATTTCTTACAACATAGGACATAGAATTTTTTTCTCTACAACTAAAATTTTTTCTCTTTGTAGGGAATGGAAAGATTGCAAATTACTAAAAATAGTGTATTAATGGTATAATATTAATATTTGATATTTAATGAAGGGGGTTAAGTACAAATGTTACATATACGTACCGCGTCTAACAACGTGATGAAACAGGTCCTGAATTTTTTTAGTTTCTCTGAAACACTGTTCACATTTGCAACTCATTTAATATTCACAATAATTACCAGTTGCTTCAGCAATAGCGTGAGCGTTAACACTGGAAATAAAACTGAATTAATATTCATTGTGCTTAATGCTTAATGTTAAACAGTGTGTAAACCCGGTTTTCCTTCCTAAAGTCTGATCGTAAACTGTATAAATGGGAGAAAGACTTACACGAATTAATAAATACGAGACAAAATTAACCTCACAAAACTATGAAAGGAACACCAGAGCGGTTTTCTTGAAATATGACTTATGCTCGTGAGAAGCAGTGCACGGTTACCAAAGGAAATTGACGAGACTACTCCCTCCGAATCGCAGTTGAGATGGACGTAGCTGATTTAAAGTCTTCTTCGACCTGATTAAGCAGATTTAAGAAAACATGGAGTATAGGAAGTCGCAAAACAACAAAGTTTACTTTAAGTAAAAGTGTAGAAGGAGCTGCCATTAATTTATAGCTGATTTTATCCCCACACCCCATGTGCCTAACGCCGATCAGTCACGTTTCATGAAAGAACTTTATCGTTTCGAGGCGAAAAAAAGAGTTTGCTGAGCAATCGATTAATGCTGTGACACATTCAGATACAACAATAAAAAAAACTGAAAACTAAACTCCGCCCAAAGGTAGCGACCGGTCGCCGCGTGATCCTTAGCCCAAAGGCCTCACTGGTTGCGGATACGGATGGGCATCTGGTCAGCACACCGCTCTGCCGGCCATATGTCAGTTTACGAGACCGGAGGCGCTACTTCTCAGTCAAGTAGCTCCTCAGTTTGCCTCACAAGATCTGAGTGCACCCGCTTGCCAACAGCGCTCGGCAGACCGGATGGCCACTCATCCAAGTGCTAGCCCAGCCCGACAGCGCTTAACTTCGGTGATATGACGGAACCGTTGTCACCACAGCGGCCAGGCCGATGGCCTCATGTACAACAATGGCAGTAATAATTATGAGTGGATTACCGTTTCCACAGCTTTATACCTGTCGTCAGGGACCTCGCTGTATATCAGGACCAAAAGTTTTAAAAATCAATGTTTTGTGGAAAAAACCTTAAAGTAGATCTATCAAAATCTGGAAAAGTAGGAAAGGATAATTTTTTACGTTTCATTCGAAACGGTTTCTAACTATTTGCAGTTTTTAATCATCGATTTCGTTGCACTCTTGGCATGAACTTAACGACACCTCTGTCTTTCAAGAGGACGACGAAAAGTCTGTTGATATAATTCGGATTCCATCCGGAACAACCAATTTGACTCCACATTAAGAATTTATTCGACTGTGGAAAGTACTTTTAAGGAAGTTGTCGGGCAATGTAGTGGCCGACAGCTCTGTGTGTTTTGAGGTTTATCAGGAGAACAATATTCTTAAATTTCAGTCATTTGTGCATTATCAGTTTGCATCAGCACATTATACGTATAGTTTTAAGCATGCTCGGTATGCAGCACAATAAGCAGAGCAACAGCCAGGACCATTTCTACATAACTGAAATTACTGTGTAGTGCTTGAAAACATCAATTTTTCTTTTTCCAGGTATGCCTGGTGTAAGAAAACTGTTTCTTTCCGTCAGTCAAATGACAGTTCACTTTTTGTGACAACAATGGGGAATAAACAATTAAATCTTTCACTGATACTGAAATATAAATTATTCAGAAATTATCATAAGAACTGTGCAAGAAATATTTCATTTCAATAAACTAAGTCGCGATTGATGGAATGAGTCTGTAACGTAACGTCATACACTACCTTGATTTGTTTTCCTCTGTTAGTCACCTTTGTAAGAATTACAAATGCAACAGTTCAGCTACCGATACGAACGGCCTCTTGTTCAAAACATTGATAAAACGTGACATAGTCTTTACGGTTGAGGTGCTTCAAGCTATTCTTTCTATGGTGTAGGTGCTTCAGATTCGCTTGTGCCACTCCGGATATTGGCACTATGCGGCGCTGCTCTCTCGTCACGGCTGATCGCGCGCTATGCGGAAAGGGCTGTACAAAATTCTGTCATAGGCAGTTCTTCGTGCAACAAAAACGAGTAACTTCATAAATTTTAAGACATACTTGCAGTGCGCCTCAGCAGTTAAAATTTTGACAGTGCATTTCCTTTGTTGTATTCTTCCTGCATAAAGAATCTCAGGTTAGGTTTCGATATGTCTGATCGGACCAGCCCCTTGTAAGTGCAGTAGAGCCGTATTAGGGGGTAAATTGTGTTCTTGGGGTGTAACAGGTTGGAGGGAGCTAGGTTGGATGGCAGTGGCACGAGTGAAGACAGGTCGCCGGATTGTGGCCATGCACTCCCTACTTCATTGGGTTTTCATACTGAAGAGCGAGCAGATGATGTCCCACTCTATCTACTCACTAAATGATACGAAGCCGCTACAGGTTATTTCATTGACTTACCCTGACCCTCTGCAGTCCAACTTATGAATCACTGGCGACGGAGTGTGCAAACATGCCCAGGGATGTTTATTTTCCACAAAGTGCATTAACACTACATGGATACAGTATGAGTTACTGACAACACAAACGCAAGAAACGTATATATAACAGAATGAAACAGGCAGACTATACGTCCCTAACATTTGCTTTCCAGGAGTCTAATGAGACTAGACAAAATAATTTCACTGAGCTTGTTTATATAGAAGAATTATTTTCAGTTAGTAATATGAGTTTTTGTTTGGAGTTGCTAAGTAAACTATTATGAAAAAAGTGCAACTTCAGGAGCTGTCAACTGTCTACCATGTCGAGGAGCCTGCCCCATGTATAACATGTCGTCAACATGTCAACAACGCCAATATCATTGTCACCACTATCACTGGCTGGAATGATTTTCACAGCACGGGGGGTATCTAAAGCATCACTCCAGCGTCAGTTCTCCCAACAGCTGACGAGGCCCAGATAAATCAATTGTCTCCCTTTGCAACAGTCGTAGGTCACGTAGGTGTTATAGAACGACAGATATTTCGACAAACGTCAAGCAATGCCTTATGACAGTCTATATTCTACGCCTGAACATGATCAGTCCCATTCCATCAGATATATTAACACTCACCTAGCAAGACATACTGTACCTGTGTGGTGAGTTACTCCAATCAGTGCAGCCCACTCTTCATGTGACAGTAGTTCCTCAAAGGATTTATGCAGTCTACCACTAACACTTTAATAGTCAGAGAAGTGTAATAACTCTCGGGTCATTCATTAACTCATCGCCGAATGAGTAGAACACAGTTCCCCAGCTTTACATTACGCTGTTAACGATAGAGGACAGAAAACTGCTACGTTTACCAGTCCAGGCCCTTTCCCACTAACACTACAAAGGTCACTGAATAAATCGCACTTACAAGTTATCACTACTCAACCAATGTACATAGGAACATATTGTAGATGAAAGTTCACTTAAGAACTGCTACTGAAAATTACTCCACTATATCAACACGAGCTCAGTGAAGTTATTTTCTATGTTCACATAAGAGAATTCGACAGGAAATTTTTGGGAGGTATAGTCTGTGTGCAAAATGAGAAGCGACCAGCACTCGCCGTGAAGGAAGTTGCCTTTCCTAGAAGAACGCTAGTTACCGCTCAGGATGACTGGGAATCATTTTCCCCTTGAAAATGTACAGAATTATGCACATATTTATATAAATTCTGTCCATATTTGTTTCTTGCATTTGTGTTGTTAGTAAATCATATCCGTATTCCATGCAGTGCTAACCCACTTTGTGCAAAATAAACATCCCCGGGAGTTCAAAAAAATGTTCAAATGTGTGTAAAATCTTATGGGACTTAACAGCTGAGGTCATGAGTCCCTAAGCTTACACACTACTTAACCTAGATTATCCTAAGGACAAACACACACACCCATGCCCGAGGGCGGACTGAAACCTCCGCCGGGACCAGCCGCACAGTCTATGACTGCAGCGCCTTAGACCGCTCGGCTAATCCCACGCGGCTCCCCGGGAGTGTTTGTGCACTGTGTTGCCAATGATTTGTAAGGTACACCTTGGAGGGTCGGCATAACTTTGTAAAACATCTTGTAGTTGCTTCTTGTGACGTAATAGGGTAGATAGGGTGGTGAATCACTTGGTCGCTCTTCTGTCTGCAGACCCCCCCCCCCCCTCCACAATTTAACCCTTAATTTGGCTCTACTCAACTTATAAGTGATAGTCAGATTTAATATTTGTTCTTAATTCACTTCATTTATCCGGCCGCTGTGACCGAGCAGTTCTAGGCGCTTCAGTCCGGAACCGCGCTGCTTCTACGGTCGCAGGTTAGAATCCTGCCTCGGGCATGGATGTGAGTGAGGTCCTTAGTTTAGTTAGGTTTAAGTAGTTCTAAGTCTAGAGGACTGATGACCTCAAGTCCCATAGTGCTTAGAGCCATTTGAACCATTTTAACCACTTCATTTAAAAGTAAACATTAATTTCAGTCTATTAAATGCAATTTTTCATAATCTCCCATATTTCTATCCTCTCCAACGTGATAAATGTTAGTCCTACAGAAAGAAATCAGTGGGACCTTTTCTGTAGGAATTTTAAATTTGTTTAGCTTTGTACTGGGAAACATTTTCCCGAGAATCCGCGGTTTTCGACTTATTGAAGAAAAACATAAGAAAGTTATCTTAAAAGGCCCACCGACCCCATCCCCACCCTGACACCTGACACCACACCGGCGGACACTTTTAGTACCGGTATGCTGGTCATGACAGATCCTTCTACCACTGTACTAAATGATTGCGACTACACGAATTTTTTCGCCCAATTTTCGTTCATTGACTGGACTATGAACACCAGAAACAGCTCTTGAAGCAAAGTACACTGATATCGTCAGGACTATACAACAGAACAGAAGAGGAATGACATCAGCTTTGTCTGCTGTGTGTCTCCAACGGAATGAAATTATTTCGCACAGTAAAAGACTTACGACGCAAAGAGAAGAGATTTTTTATGATAATCACGAGGCACAGAGAGAAAATTAATTTTCCAAACTGTCAGAAGAAAAAGAGAAGAAATAAACCACCTGCTGTCCTAGATTATTATAAAAAGAAGTTTTGTGTTGATCTCAGTGATCAGAGGACGTCATATGGTATATTCGACCATCGGTCTGTGAAGTGATCGAGAAAGCTTTAATTCCATCTACGAGGGCGTGCTGAAAAGTAATGCTTCCGAATTTTTTGTCCTCTTCTCATTATTGGTTGAGGTGTTACATGTCATCCATATTGCTCGGTCGACATTCCCACTCCGCTGACGTTAGTTGAAACCCCTGCCGCTAGAGGGTTCCGAATTGTTGCGTGTAACGAGGCGGTGCGTAACGTAACTATGGCGGTGTGTGAGAAACAACGTGCTGTAATCGAGTTTATAACCGCAGAAAACGTCCACACATACAGCACCCTCTCCTTCAGCATTACAATGCCAGACCAAACGCGAGCGCTGTGACATATGCAACAACCCGACGCCTTGAGTTCACTGTCATCGATCGTTCTACACACAGTCCCGACTTTCCACATCCAATTTTCATCTGCTTTCTAAACTTTAAGAACCTCTTCGACGAATTCACTTTAATAGTTGCAAAGCGGTGGGAATAGAGGTGAGGCTGTGACTCTTTCAAAAAATGAAACATTGGCGGTATCAACAAACTGGGCTGTCGTTGTGAGAAATGGTTTCGTCGCCATGTTGAGAAATAAATATGTTGACATGAAAATAAAGCTGTATAATATTAATAATGTTTGTTTCATTTAAAAAGCTTTTAGAAGATCCACATAAAACGTTCGGAGCCTTTATATTTCGGCACGCCCTCGTAATCCGAACGACAGTTTTAAATCCGTTACATTACGTGCGTATGTGACGAAGAAGAAAGTTAGTAGCATTATTAATAGTTACAAAGATCTATTAACAAGTGGTACTGACACTCAAGCTTCCTGAAGTGGTGCTAGGATTTCACGACTGTTGGGAACTCATTTCCTGGATAAAATACCACTACAATCAGGAAGAAGGAAAGCACAGAAAACGTTTAGATTTTTATCAGTAGCAGGCAAAGAAGAAAAATAAGTGGGCAAAGGGAAAGTCACGTCGTAGCAGAGTGGTGTATCCAAAGTGTGGGGGTTTGTGTGCAACTGGTTTTCCTAGCCTGGCACACGAATAAGATCTACTTAAACTGTTAAATCTTTCTCACTGTATAATCTTCCTTTTCACTGCGTATAATTTTTGTTCTTAAATTGTAAACAAAATCTATTTATTTCTGCACGCGAAAAAGGCATTCCTTTTCGCGTCCTGAGATTATGAGAGGTTTAACAGAATGACAATATAACTTATTTTCATATAAAAAGCATTTAATAAGTTTTATTGCAAACCAAGAAGAATATTTTCATTCTGTTTCTTAAGACTGTACAAAAGAGTCAGATTATTGAGGAAATGCCTGGCACTGGATGAAGGAGACGGAGATAACCGGGAGGCACTGGTGTAAGTAGATGTAAAAAAGTGACACTTAAAAAGTTAAACTCTTATATGAAAAAAATGGTTCAAATGGCTCTGAGCACTATGGGACTCAACATCTTAGGTCATAAGTCCCCTAGAACTTAGAACTACTTAAACCTAACTAACCTAAGGACATCACACACACACCCATGCCCGAGCCAGGATTCGAACCTGCGACCGTAGCAGTCCCGCGGTTCCGGACTGCAGCGCCAGAACCGCTAGACCACCGCGGCCGGCACTCTTACATGAAATACGGTATGTAGTAGAAGGGTTGGTGGGAGACTATCTTTCATATTGGATAGACTGAACATAATATTCTGGAAAATGTGCAGCTGCCACCCAGGCGCTAACAATGAGTGTAAAACTGTATAAAAGAGGAGCACTAACTGTGTAATTTGAAGTGATAGGAGTTTATTGAGAGTCTGTTAATGAGTTATATACACTGAGGTGCTAATGAGTGAGATATAAAATGGAACAAAGAAGTTACTTCGTGTCTGTACCACTTTATTTATAACAGTGAAGAGAACTTTACTACTAGGCTCACGGTCGGTAACTGGCGGACCGTGGTCCAGGTCCGGACCGTGGAAGGTCAAAAACTGGACCTCAAAAATATTTTTAAAAGTATACATTACTGAAACACATTATTAAAAAATTGTTTTTCTGTACAGAACAAGACGTTTTGAGCAAAACTCTCACGATTTTTATAATATGTTATTCAGTGAGTGATTTGAATTCTTAAAGGTTAGTAGGTAGATAAAATGCATAATTGGTCTGCTTTGTAGTTCAGGAGAGTGCACTGGAGAGCAAGAGCGGAAGGGAGCAAGCTGGCCCGCCCAGCCGGGGCAGCATATTTTGTTGACCCACAAAAAAACTCTGGCAACCTATGAGGCCTCTTTTAATAGTTATTTTAACGTAGTTTTTGTACTCGTAGCCCGAACGAAAGCTTAATGACACATTACGGAACTTGGATGTGAAATGACAATTT
The DNA here is from genome assembly GCF_023898315.1 of Schistocerca nitens. Lineage (NCBI taxonomy): Eukaryota > Metazoa > Arthropoda > Insecta > Orthoptera > Acrididae > Schistocerca > Schistocerca nitens. Next base: position 523,578,937 of record NC_064616.1, on the reverse strand, counting down.
TACCTTTCGGGAGCGTGTACAAGACGGCGGCGACCTTTGACATGGAGCAGCTTCTTTGCCTGCGTCGACATACACTATGGCACGGGTGTCGGAACGCGAATTGTGCCGGGTGTTGGTATTTTTATGAAGAACGAATCTAAATAAAATATTCGAATTTTATCGTCACTTCGTCACTAGTTCCTGCGATCTCGTCCGCAGCTGTTCTGAATTTGTTTTGCTATTGTAGAAGCTTATAACGTTTTTATGCGCCGTTGTGAATCCTAAGAATCGTAAAAGTGATAGTGAAAATAGGAAGTTTTTGGCTTAGTGGACTGAAAAATTTTGTTTTACGCTGCCTGATAGGCCTGGTTCTGTTGCAATTTGCCTCTTGGATTGTTTCGTCGAGTCGCTTTAAATTGGCAGTTTTACCATCAGCAGTTCCATAAAGCTCGTCAAGAAAAACTCTTATAAAAAAGCGCGACCTTACTAAATCGCTCTATGAGCGGACGAGAAAAATCTCCCGAAGCAGCGCTGCGAGTGTGTTGGACGTTTACCAAACACCAGAATTTTCAAACACTGAGAAAGTAAATGAAATGTATGATGGAAGAGACCGCAAAACTTTTTGAAAATAAAAAGGACTTTTTTGCTGCAATTTAAGGTATTCCATTATCGGAAAGAATCAGTGCAAAAGAACAGAAATTTTGGCTGCTGACTTCTACATCTACATCTACATCCATACTCCGCAAGCCACCTGACGGTGTGTGGCGGAGGGTACCCTGAGTACCTCTATCGGTTCTCCCTACTATTCCAGTCTCGTATTGTTCGTGGAAAGAAGGATTGTCTGTATGCTTCTGTGTGGGTTCTAATCTCTCTGATTTTATCCTCATGGTCTCTTCGCGCGATATACGTAGGAGGGAGCAATATACTGCTGGACTCTTCGGTGAAGGTGTGTTCTCGAAACTTTAACAAAAGCCCGTACCGAGCTACTGAGCGTCTCTCCTGCAGAGTCTTCCACTGGAGTTTATCTATCATCTTCGTAACGCTTTCGCGATTACTAAATGATCTTGTAACGAAGCGCGCTGCTATTCTGCAGAAGACGCCTTGCTCTGCCACGTGACATTGTTGATGAACAAATACCTACTTTCGTGCGATTTTTGGATACTAAAAGTAAAAGATTTAGGAGAGAATCGCTAGCACTATTGCCGTTTAAAGGCAAGACTCGCGGAGAAGATATATTCAAAACTTATGATAACTTCAAGACAAAATCAAAATTAGTTGTGATAGAGTGGTGTCTCCTGGTGATGGTCGGCAAAGAAAAGGGACTAGTAAAGAACATCAATGATAAGAATGCTGTGCTACTATGTTATCATTGCATAATTCAGCAGGCAGTCCTTTGTGGAAAATTTAGTGCCACTCTGAAAGTAGTAGTCCGCAGTTTGATTAACCTGATTGATTTTATGATTCAGCACAGACAGTTCAAAGAGCTTCTCTGTGTGTGTCTGCTCCTCTCGTCGGAGGTTCGAGTCCTCCCTCGGGCATGGGCGTGTGTGTTGTCCATAGTGGAAGTTAGTTTAAGTTAGATTAAGTAGTGCGTAAGCTTAGTGACCGATGACCTCAGCAGTTTGGTCCCATAAGACCTTAACACAAATTTCCAATTTCTGTGTGTGTGAGATTCGGCGCGTTCTGGCTTACTGTTGCATAACAATGTTCGTTGGCTAAGTAAAGGTTAAGTGACTGAACGTTTTTGGCAAATAAAAGAAGATAATTTGGAGAAACAAGAAGCGAGGAAGCAGCTGAAATTCCTAGCAAACGGTTGAAATATGATAGCTGCGACTTTCCTGAAAGAAATTCTGAAATATTTAAGTGCGATCAGTACCGAGCTACAAGAAAACAGGAAATTAACAGGTGATCTGATGCAAAGTATGTCTTCTTAAGAATTTATTCACTTTCCAAACAATTATTCAGTACAAAAATGATTCTGAAGTACACATTGCGGTGTTTTCCGATTTTATGTCAGATCTGAGGAAGGAATTTCCAGCAAGATTCCAATACTTAGCCAGAACTGACTGATGTGGCTGCGAAGTTGTTCTGCCTTTCAAAGCCTTTACTCCAAATCACGTAGGAATAGACTTGCAGGTAAACATTTCCTTTCAAACGTATAAAACTGCATCTGCCTATGAATTTTGGAATAAATATGTTCCAGAAAAATATAGAAATAGCAAGAAATTAACCATTTACCTAGATACTATATTTGGCTATACATATGTTTGTGAAAATACAGTTTCTAAAATGAATATTTTGTAGAACCATAATCGCTCAACATTAACGGTCGCCCAACCTAAAGACATTCTTCTCATAAACTGCTCCCTCCCGGGGACCTAACTTAATGAAAGTGGGCCAAGACCGCGTATGTAATTTCTCTCATTAATTTTTGAATACAGTTTCGTCTATCTGTTGTACATCATATTATTTTGTGAGTGAAAATAAAATCAAAAATTAGTAAGGAATATGAGTTTCTTTTTTTATCTAATTGCTTCCATCTTTATCAGATTAAAAATGTCGCTGCAATTATATAGGATGATCCAAAAATGGCACACAAATTGAAGGATCAGATAAGGAAGTCGAAATACAACAACGTTTGAAGAGGTCTTGGAAGTAATCCTGAACCAGTGAAAGTTTTGGAATGTCAGGAACACCAAGGACGATCAGTTGCCACAAACACATTCATTTCACGTGCATCTCCGTCCATGATCTACGGAAATTAAAATAAATTAGTTAATATAAAAGATGGGTTGATACCATATTGTAATCCTACATATTTCCTTTTTCTATATTCTTATTTATCTTTCTTCTATAAAATCGTATAGGAGTCTATATACTTTTAAATCTTCTGTCCCTAAAAGAGTTACAATGTTCGATAGTATACACTGCTACACGCTACAGTACTACCATGGCTCCTTGATGTCTTCTGTCGCAGCCGAGTTCATGTTTCTCCGGAGAGCGTATTACTTAATTTTCTGGAACTGTTCTTAATTTTAGCTAAATATCTGTTGAAGATGAAGTATTTTTCTCCAACTGAGTGTTAATTTTTTGTTACGAAAGTTGATACCTGGTGTTCCGCTGCCTTATTCTTTTCACTTTCTGTTCACTGCCTCGCATTCTATGGCTCGTGACACTAGGGAGAAGCAAATGAAAGACTGGTGACAATAACTGCATTTTCGAGGCATTTAATGAAATTTGACCAACCTCATTGTGTTTCGTTACTTACTTCTAAGTATAATGAACACTCCACTTCTTTCCAGTTGTTTTTAACATCCCAGTCATACATCATCGAGATGCCTGCATTTATTATAAATGGGTTTGGCGTCTCGTTAGGCGACGAAGCGCTCTTGTGTTACCACCCAATTAACGAAGAGAATAATTAATTTTTTGTTACGAAAGTTGATACCTGGTGTTCCGCTGCCTTATCGCCTGTCGTTAATTTTGTCATTTGTTTATTTCACTTACGTCAGTATTAATGAAGGAATTTCAGAAACGTTGTTGATAAATTTATCTGTTATTCTCTCGTTTTTCCGGTATTCGGTGTATAAGTCGTCGGTAATCAAACCACCTAAAGCAATTTTTTGTTAAGTAGCACTTGACACAGTTAAAATTTTGGATATTCACTGAAAGACATCTTTAGACCCACAAACAATAGTAAACACAAAATATGAAACATTTGTCCAGAACTGCCCTCAGTATAAGAATAACAAAACATAACCATAGCGTACGGATGGTATTAGGACGATATGCTTGAATAAAACAACCATGACATACCACTGTTGTAAGTAGCGGTTCAAATGAACAACATGTAGTCAGAATCCCTTACATTCGCCTGGTGTGGCCCAATAGTGTGATACCAACATGGCATAAAAGAGATTTCACTCTCGTACTGTCTGGTGGATATTTGGTGAAACATTTCAAAAATATCATAAAAAAACGGTTTTACAAACAGCAAATTTTACTTGTAAGGCTAATTATAGCATATATAGTTGTAAAACAATACAATATTACATAAATGTATGGCTGTATATTGACAAGATAAGATATTCGAAATATTTTAGATGTCATTTTCCAACAAAAGAAAATGCGGCACTTTAATCAAACATAAGGTTAAACTACTTAAAATAATTGTTGTTGTTTTTGTTTTGGTTTCCAGTCCGACGACTGGTTTGTACAGCTCTCCACGACTCTTCATCTCCGAATAACTACTGCAGCCTCCTTATTGTATTCATTCCCTGGTCTCTCTCTACAATTTTTACCGTCCACACTTCAGCTCCAGTACCAAACTGATAATTCCTTGATGCCTGAGAATAGGTCGCATCAACCGATCCCTTCACCTAGCGAAGTTGTGCCATATATTTCATTTCTCCCAAGTCCAATTCAGCACCTCCTCATTAGTATCTCCACGCATCATATCTTTAGTATTCTTCAGTAGCACTACATTTCAAAAAACTTCTACTCTCTTCTTATCTGGACGTCGTATCGTCCACGTTTCACTTCCCCAAGAGGCTATACGCCAGAGAAATCCCTCCAGTAGAGACTTCCTAAACTTACATTTGTATTCGATGTTAACAAAATCCTCTTTTTCAGGAATTCTTTCTTTGCTGTAGTCAGTCTTTATTTTATTTCCTCTCTACTTCGATCATTATCAGTTATTACGCTGATAAATAGCAAAATTCGACTATAACTTTTACTGTCTGATTTCCTAATGTAATTCCTTCATCGTCAACTGATTTAATTCGACTATATCCCGTTACCTTTGTTTTACTTCTGTAGATGCTAATCTTACAACGTCTTTTGCTGTTTTTAACAAAATTACGATGTCATCGACCAACAAAGTTTACATTTCTACCCCAAAGTGTTCTTTGAGTTCCTTAACTTCTTGCTCAATGTGCAGACTGAATAATACCGGCAATCATGTCTCACTTCCAGCTCAGTAACTGCTTCCCTTTGATATCCTTCGCCTCTTATAACTGCAGGCGCGTTTCTGTACAAACTGTATACAACTTTTCGGTCCCAATATTTTGTCCCTGCTATCTTCAAAAATTCAAACAGTGGTTTCCAGTGAACGTTGTCAAAAGCATTCTCTAAGTCTACCAATACAATTAACATTGGGATGTCTTTCTTTAACCTATCTTCTAAGATACACTAACTCGTAGCGTTACTACTGCCTCGCGTGTTCTTCCATTTCTTCGGGACTCAATTGATCTTTCCCGATGTTGTCTTCCACCAATTTTTTTCATTCTTCTGTAAATAATTCATATCAGCATTTTACCACGATTACGTATTAAACTCATAGTTCGCTAATATTCACACTTGTCAGAACCCGCTTTCTATGGAACGAGAGATTATATTCCTCTTCAAGTCTGAGGGTATCTCACCTGTATCAAATATCTTACGTACCATGTTAATCAGTTTTGTGAAGGTTGGCTAGCCAAAGGATCTCAAAAATTCTGAGGCAATGTCGTCTTTCGACTTACATACTTCAGTACTCTGTTCCTCCTGCCCACTATATCTAAGTTCAACCAATTCATTTCTGTTTTTAAAATCTTTAAAATCAGTTTTATTTTTCTTGATGATAATATCCCAGACTAGTCCCTCATCGGCGATCCGAATGAGAGACCTTTTCACCTCCGAAATATTTTACCCTAGAGTGTGCCATCTTCATTTAATCATAGAATTGAGCTGAATGCCCCAATGACAAATAAGAACTGCAGTTTCCAAATTACCAATGCCATGCCGGTTAATGTTACAAGACCAGATTAGTCAGTCATTTCAATTGTTGTCCAAGCAAGCACTGAAAAGATTGCAGCCCCACTTTAGGAAGCACAAGTTCGTCTGGTCTCTCCACAGATATGTCTGCACTATGGTTTCACCACCGGTATAGCAATCTGTTTCATGAAGCACACAGGACACCCTTCCTCGGCAAAGTCCATACAAATTACGAAACACAAGTTACAAAATAGAAAATGACATAACTTCCATGTTCTGCCTTGACATCTGAAGTCTAAGTTTGACCGTACATCCTCGGAAGTAGTTCCGTTGAACATGGAGAACCTACCACACTATACAGCGCACATATGCTACAAATATCGCCAGATCAATCTGCACCAAATAAATTAATCAGGAGTCTGAGATTCTAGAAAGAATACAGAAGTACGCTGTGGATAATTTCTATATCATCATATCCGTATCCCCCCTGAGAAGGCACTAAATCACACGGACAACAAGTGGGCCCTCATTCTGTAAGAATTTACAGATACTCGACAGTAAACAAAAATCCAGGAAATATACTCCAGATTTCAATTCTCAGAACAAGCTGCAATTCGCAAGTAGTGCCTCCTCCCAGCGTCTGAGACTAGCTGGTTTCATTAACTCAGCCACCTACTAAAGGATGGTCGTGAAGCCTAGCGTCATACGTTGTGAACATGAGCTACTACTTTTAAGCTAGCGTCACTTACTGCACTCATTATCGGTCGGCTGAGCTTCCTTTACATACTGACAGGAGACCAACCAACAAACTTAGCGAAGACACACCGGCTTTCCTTATCGGCTTCCGACCAAATTTTCCTTGGAGTCACCGTTTCCCGTCCTACGAAGGAGCTTCCAATGACCAACGCACTGAACTTACGTGCTTGTCCAGATCCTTCAGACAGGCTGGCAACAGACACATCGTAAAAGGCTCGTTCAGATGCAATCCAAGCGATGGGAACCATCTCGTATCCATATTGCTAGGGAGTGGGGGACTATTTGTGCGGACAGTACCCACATTTGCCTTCCTCACAGGGATTGCCGACCCCGTCACTATCCACCACTAATTCGTGAACGAAGACGAATCGATCATGTCAAGTGCACTGGAAGACTCAGCGACCTTAGGGATCGCAGACGGTGCCAGAGAGACCAGGTGCTTGAAGACTGTCGACTGAGTCCTACTCATTTTCTGGCTATTTTCAAACAGAATAAGCACGGTATGCTCCATTTTCTCCTAAGCACTACAGTACAGTAAAGCCAAGGCAGTCATAGGCGAACTGAAGTTTATAGTGTTATTGCTAAAATGAGAGAAGAAATTATTTAACAGTGGGGCAAGAGGTGGTTCTACTCCACCAAAATTAATAAATCAAAATAATGAAATCAATAACATAGAAGAAAGATATACTGCCTTTTAGACTAAACATTGAGCACTAGCGCCAAGCACTTCCACTCTACACACAAACATATATACAAATCCGCGTAACGGAGTACAGTTGTATGATGATCAAAGTGCATGAGAGTGGCGGAAAACAGCACTGCTAAATTTACCAATAATTTAAAATTAAAACGAGGAAATCAGAGTTCTGGTGATTTTTAGACGGTGGTAAAATTAATGGAACTCTTCTACAAAAGCAAAAGCTACTTGCTAAGCAATGTGCTCTCGAACTAAATACTGTTGCATATACGCAGACAAACATAAGCAGTCCACAGGTCAGAGTAAAATTCAAAAGAAACAAATACCAACCGTTGCACTGATGACTATTTCAAAGTGTTTAGTCGTCTTTCCAGTCAATCTTTTTTTCTATTGAATATTTATAGTCATTATTCCGGATGGAGCAAATATAAGTGGCCCGCACGAGCGGATACGAATGGACGTGAATGTATGAATATAACCACACCTCGTGAAGCGTACACCACGTGTACGCCCACCACGTGATCCCAACCGGTTCAGAGCGTAGTGCGGGGTGTGTCAGTGTAAGTGGAGCAGTGTAAACGGGGCACAGTGGAGCAGAGGGTGTTCATTGTGGGAAGCTACGTGCCAAAAATCGTGGAAACGGTTTGATCAGTTGTTTACTGAGAAGTTTAATGGTGTCAAAGTGCCAACAAAGAGTGCCGTGCAACGCTTAACGCTTAGTCCAAAAATGGCGTCAGACAGCTTCTGTTTTTAAAAAGTCAAAAGACATCCCGAAACGCGCCCGCACACCAGAAAATGCTGAAATTTATCTAAAAAATGCTTTAGAGTTCTACTAAATCATCCCGACGCCTGTCACGAGAGACCAGCATATCACGTCTCTCATAAGGACGAATACTCCAGGTTCAATCCCGCGTCCGGCCATCCTGATTTAGGTTTTCCGTGATTTCCCTAGATCACTTCAGGCAAATGCCGGGATGGTTCCTTCGAAAGGCCACGGCCGATTTCCTTTCCCATCCTTCCCTAATCCGACCTTGTGCTCCGTCTCTAATGACCTCGTTGTCGACGGGACGTTAAACACTAATCTCCTCCTCCTCCTCCGAATACTCCATCTGGACCTGCACATGCATCCCTACCGAGTGGCTGTTGTTCATGCATCAAAACTAGCTGATAAAACCAGCAGATGCTCCTCGGAGCCTCCAGCTTGGACATGGCTATGTTCTTTATGTCTGACGAACTTTGGATTCACCTGAGCGATTACGTCAATTCACAAAATATCAGGTTCTGGGCAACGGAGAATTCTCATAACTTCCACGAAACACTATTGCATGGCTATAAAGTTGGGGTTTGGTGTGAATTGTCTGCACTCTGCATTATTTTCTTTCATCAGACGCTGATTTCGGCGAGTTACGTAGCTAACATTTTCAAATAATTCGTGGCAGCGTTAACGGAGGAAGAAAAGACCTCCAGTTACATCCAACAGGATGGAGCAACTCCCCATAAAGCTAGCCGAACCTTGGAGCACATTTACACAATCTTCACTCCTGAGAGAATTGTTAGCAGAGGTCAGTCTGGTCGCGGCCCTAGCTGGACACCAAGGTCACCTGATCTGACAGCGTGCGATTACTTTGTGACGGGAGCCCTCAAGGCTAAGGTGTGCCGCATAGTCTTCAAGAACTGCAGAAGAACATTTCAGATGAGATTGCAGCAATTCCAGTAGCCTAGCTCCGATCCGCCTTCAGCAACTTGCTGACCAGCTCCCAAAAGTGCCAAGAGATGAATGATGGTCACTTTCAACATCTGCTATAATCAGGCCAGTACTGTATTTCCTTTCCTATGCTGTGTTTCTTTGTATCCTGGAACTCTCTTCCCCGGGCTACTTTTATTTGTCCTGCCCTGTAGATTTGTTGTGTCTTCTTGACACTTAAACAAAAGCTCAAGATTTACTGTTAAAATATCGTCCAGGTCAATTAGCTATGACTTGGGTTATAGAATTTTGATCACTATTTCAGTGCGCCCACATAAACAATTCAGGTAAAACTAAATATGAGTCTACAAACGTCTCTAAATTATCCAAAGTTTGATAATAAGTGAGAGACACGTGATGAATCCGTTGATAGATGACAGTGAATCGCCAAATTTTCTGCTCGTACGTATATTTATCCTTCTTCCTTACCCCTTCCTTCTTTACTTAAGTTACCTGTGGCCTCTAAACCTTTTTATTTCCTTTCTTTGAGGCTGTATTTTCCTATTCTACAATAAGTAATTGACACTTTTGTTATTTATTCTCCTGTACTGCATGTTTTGGATGTGCCTTACAGCGATATATAAATCCCATAGAAACTTATTTACCTTTCAGTATGAGTTTATTTTCGTATGAAATACGTGTTTTGCAAGAGATACGATTTACAAGCCATCGTCTGAAAATAATCCGAGATAGCTTTGGTGAATTTATCTTTAGACTGGTACATTTCTGCTTTTGTAGCGAGACAGGTTCGGAGTGAATTAAGCTCCTCGTCGCTGGGAAGCTCATTAGGGAAGGAAGACAGGCTTTTGTAGAAGCAGGTTGGAGCACGGTTGCAGACTCAATCCCTCACTGAGCAGGTATTGCAGCGCACGACGCCTTTGTATCGGCCGAAAGCGCCCACACAACGCGACTAGTATTACCAGTCCATTGGTGGTTCTCTACTGGCTTTTGACAGGCTGCATTTCACTGGAAATGTTAGCGGCAGACGAGGCTAACACGCGGCACTAGCGCTTGCCGTCTCGTCAGCCATCTGACATTCTGCCAAAGAGGCATCTGGATTAACACTGCAACGTTAGTCTTACTGTTAATTAGGAAATTCACTGTAACATCACAGTTGAACATGTAATAATTGCAGTCTTTTGCAGTATGTTTATGATTATATTAGGTTAGTACTTGTTTCACAGATCATGAATACGACACTTCGTAATGATGTGGAACGTGTCGGGTTAATAAAAGGTGTCTATACAAGATGTTACATTACACAAAATATTACATGACACTTAATTTTTTTTGAGAGGGGAGGGCGGAATTACCCACTTACTATACCCAAAAATTCATGTAATGAGTAGAAGGAGCTGCCATTCAGAAATTCTTTTAATTTCCTTTTAAATGGTATATGACTATTTGTCAGACTTTTGATGCTATTAGGTAAGTGACCAAGTGATGTATCTGTTCCTGAAATAGAAAATATGTGGTACGTCAGGTAAGTTTCATGGTTAATAAAACAGCTCCAACTTGTAAGCTCATTTGTACAATCAAGGTGATACACTGTGAAGAATACGATAGGAGATCCATAGAACTGGTTCCCTTACAAATACAGACGCTCTGAATATCACTATCAGATTTGTTTTTGCATCCTCATCTTAAACACTATTTATGGTCGTACACCAAATGTCGAAATGTTTCTAAAAGCCCATCAGAGTACATTGTGTGTGACTTCAGACAACGGATCAAAAAATATATGTGAGTACGATCACAGTTTGTCAACATGTTTGATCTTTACAAACCAGTTGTCAGATGTCACTCTCATCTGTTGCTACGAAGTTTAGATAGTCGTAATATGTCATGTACACAGGTAAGTAAAGAACGAACCGTTAAGACCAGACAGAATTCGGTTTTCATGGTCATGCTTCTGCTCAACAGTCACTGATCACAAAAAAGAGATAGCAAGATATTGAAGAATTTGTACGTGAAGTAGTGGAAGATTATTCTACACTTAAATAGGTAATGATATAACACAGACGGTCGCTTTTAAACCAAACGAATATTTGTCGAATGATTTAACGTAAACGCCATATGGCGGTTTACTGAGATATACCCTAGGACCCAGGGATTCAGCCACATAATCGAAAAGGCTGTTTCAATTTGCGTCCACTGGGCAACCTCCTTTTTCGAAATGAGAGATCTGTGTCTTACGTGTATCTGCTAGTCTATATGATAGTGATCATTGGGCGTGGTGCGTGTTCCGTGTCTGAGTTGTTGACGACAATGAAAGAGAAGGAATAATGTAAAATACGGCGAAAACTCACAGCCTGCGCTTGTCGAATAACTCCGAAGAGACCGCTGTGCTTAATCACCCCATCCTATAGGTATATCACCATCAACAGAGTACCGAGAGAGGTGACACAGCGGCAAGACCGAGACTTGCTGTCGAGAGAACGGTCATTCAGATCCTCGTGTGACCATCCAGATTCAGTAGTGTGAATATAGGAAATCTGTAGAACTTGTCAGTGAAGGCTCAGCAGCGTGATAGACGTAATTTGATTTTATACATTCAGGTAAAGAGTCAAGGACACGTATTTTCCGTTACGAACAATGGTTGGAAATAGGCTGCTTACTGCTGCTGGAATTTTTAAGAAATTAGACAGTGGACGCTTTTGTATTTCACTCAAGGCAAAAACCATGAATTCCGAGGAAAGACTAGCATGTTATCGCATGTGTATAGTCTCCTTAAATTAATGATTTTCACTAAAGCTATTGGATCCTTGTTGGGCCATATAGTACACCATTAACCAGAACGAAAGAGAGCGCAAGGTTAAACTGGGCGGGGGGGGGGGGGGGGGGGGATAGTTGGTGATTTTAGAGATGCTCGAAAGCATGTGCTCATGTGCTAACACAAAGTATTTTGCAGTGTGCCGGGGTGAAATCGGTGTCGGATTTTGGCGGAGATTTCACCAGAGTATGACACTGACGAATGTCGCTCGCCTTAGTATGAGAAAACGTCAATAAAATCAATCAGTTCTTGTCTAGATACTCTATCTGATCAAAGGTCTCTGGACACCTCTATGTAATGCGGAACGGACCACTAGACTTCACAACCAGCGCACCCGTCAGTATAAAAGGAGGCGGGATGTGTTGTGTGGTCAATAGAGAAGCAATAACGGCAGAATGGGTCCGTTAGGGAAACTCATTGACTTCGGGCATGAGCTACTCATTGGATGCCAGCTGAGTGGCAAATCCATCAGCGACATTTTAATCCTTATGAAGCTGCCCAAGTCAGCTGTCTGTGGTGTGATTGTGAAGTGGAAACGCAAAGGAACAACAACAAATTCAAGACCCGGCAGACCTTATGTACTGACGGACAGGTACCGCCGAACATTGTGGAGAGTGATGTAAAACTCACATGAAATCGGCGGAAGGGATCATTCGTGAGATAAAAAGTACTACCATAATTTCAGCTGGCACAAACTCTGTGCGTATGGAGATAAAGAGAATGAGGTACAATGGTCAAACAGCCACACATCTCTATAGTCAGTGCTAAGCGACGCTTTAGGTGGTTTAAAGAGCAATGAAACTGGGCAATGAATGACAGGAAACACCTGGTTTGCAGTGATTAGTCGCGCTATGTCCTTTGCCAATCCGAACTAAGATTTGGTTTTGGCGAATGCCTAGAGAAGGTCACATGCCATCATGTGTGGTGTTAACAGTGAAGTACTGAGGAGGTGGTGGTGGTACGGTATTGGGGTGTTCATCATGGTTCAGGTGTCGTCTCCTTGCTTAACTAAACGCTAAATGCAGAAGGATATGAACACATTTTACAGCATTCTGTACTGCGGACAGAAGAGAAAGAGTTCTGAGACGATCATTGTATCAGCATGACAGTACACCTTGTCATTAAAAAAATCATTTGTCTGGCAGTCAGTTTTGGTCAATGACATTGCTGAAATGGGCTAGCCTGTGCAGGGTCCCAACATGAAGCCAATGGAACACCTCTGGGATGAGTTAGAATGTCGACTTCACTCCAGGCCACAACGACCAACATCGCTACCTTTTCTAGTTTCGACTCTTAAGGAAGAATGGGCTGTCATTCTTCCATAGACATTCAAGCACCTCGCTGAAAATGTCACACACGATGAAGAATAAAAACTGCCAGGAGTGACCTGCCAAGGGAGAGGAGGCGTGAGAGGAGGTAAAAAGAGGGGAGAGCAAGGTGCAGTGGTGGACAGGGCTGGAAGGCGTGGGATGAAAAGAAAAGGGGGGTTAGGGGCGCACCAAGGGACAGGAGACGGGTGGGGTGGGAGATGAAGAGGGAAGGCCAGTCAGGAGGCAGTGCAGAGACACAGAAGGGGTGCGCTGAAAACGGAGGGGGATGCAGGAGGGAGGAAAACCGTAAGGGGAAGGGAAAAGGAAGGGAGAGGGAGCCCTGAGGAGTGGGAGGGGAAAGGTAGAGTTGGTAGGAGGGGTATATATCATATCAAAGCTCATCGTTCAGGAGGGTAGGTGCTGCAAGTTGCGTTGGGAAAGGATGTGGAGGGTGTGGAGATGGAGAGAGAGCAGGACACCACAGTAAAGGTGTGGCAATGGGCTGGGGGTATAGAGGATAGAAGACACCAGTTGGTGGGGGATTGAGTCTGTGAATGATGTACAGGGTGCTGATGTGTTCAAGGAAAAGGAGAATATATGGTAAGCGGATGAGGTTGTAGAGGATCCGCATGGGGAATGAGAGGTCGATATGGAAGGTGAGGCACAGTGCATGGCGTTCAAGGATTGGAGGGCTTTATAGGATCTGGGAGGGCTGGATATCGAGGTCATGCTGGCATAACAAAGGATGGGGTGGATCAATGATTTGTAGGTGTCAAGAATGGTGGAAGGATCCAGTCCCCATGTCCAGCTGGATATGAGTTTCAGGAGGCGGAGTCTATTCAGTGTAGGAGTGAGGTGGATAGGATGACCATAAATGGGGAGGTAGGAATCATGGAGCCAGAAGGAGCAGATGGTATGACCTATGATGATTGCTTGGATCTTGGAAGGTTTGATGCGAAGGAGCCACTGCTTGCACCACATGGTGAACTGGTCAATGTGGGTTTGGAGTGCATGTTGGGATTGTTGAAGGGTAGGATGAAGGGCCAGGAAGGCGATAGCATCAGCAAATTGGAGGAGGTGAACAAGTAGGGGAGGTTTGGGCATATCCGCAGAATACAGAAGATGTAGGAGAGGGGAAATGACTGAGCCTTGGGGCATGCTGGTGGTGGGATAGAATGTATTGGTGTTGTGGATAGTGACATAGGAGGGATGACAGGAGAGGAAGGAAGCTACAAGATGGATGGAGTCGATGGGAACAGCGTAGGTCTGGAGTTGAAACAGGAGCCCGTGATGCCAGACATGGTCATAGGCATTTTGCAGAGAGAGGGAGGGAAACAAAGATAGTGCACCGATGGGAGTTATGTAGGAGGGAAAGAAGATTGGTGAGGTTAAGGAGCTGGTCGTCAGCTGAAAAGGAGGGACAGAAGCCACACTGGGTAAGGAGAAGGAGGTGGTGCTCATTAATGTTCTCATGAATACGGTGGGAGAGGCCGGAATCGAAGACCTTGCTGAATATGGAGGTGAAGTAGATGGGACGATAGGAAGATGTGTCAGAGAGGGGGGGGGGGTTTGTTGGGGTTAGGGAAGAGCAGGACACGGGAAGTCTTCCATATGCCATGGCAAAAGCCAGTGGAGAGGAGGACCTTTTACAGAGTAGCAAGCACAGTCAGGAAGGAGGGAGTGGGGATTCCTTGAGTTATCGATAGGTGACACCATTCTGACCAGGGGTGAACTTGTGTTTGGAGGACAGCGGTATTGGTGTATTCAAGGACTGTGGGGTAGAGAGAATAATCAAAATGGGAATCATCTGGAATGGAGAAGACCTCAGAGAGGTGGGAAGCAAAATGGTTAGCCTTACTGACATTGTGACATTGCCAAGAAAGGGTCAGTTGCCATGGAGGAGATGGTAATGCAGGGCAGGATGGCTATCAGTAAGCCAGTGGGAGGTGGACTAGTACTTGAAGGAGTTGACAGGGAGGGCAGAGTTGAGGTTTTTATATGTCTGGCGCCAGTCCTGACGTTTCTTTGCTGTGAGGAGGCTCTAGAAGTGTCGTTATAATTCCTGGTGGTGGGGATGTATTCTAGTCACTGGTGCAGAGGAAGGAGCAGTAGAGCCTGTGGGATTCAAGGAGAAGGATGGCCTGTGGAGAAAGAGTAGGGCGGTGAGGGTGGGTGAGTTTGGCAGGAACGTGGGCCTCCACAGCATCAGTGATGGTCTTCTGGAGGAAGAAAGAGGCATAGGTTGTGTCAGTGAGATGGTGAAAGGTAAGGGGGTGGCTTTCGACTGTGAGGTAATGGATTCCCGCTAGGCATCCCAGCCAGTACGGCAGCAGTCATGGATGGACTTCGGAGGGGCAGCAGGGTGGGATGCTGGGGAGGACTATGTGATGAGGAGATGGTGAGAAAGACTGGGAGGTGGTCGCTAGCAATGGGGTCGAGTATGTCTGCAGTGATACGACCAAGGAGATTGGGGGAAGTGAAGACGACATCCGAGGTGGAGCTACTGTTTGGATGGTTGTGCTGTGGGAGGGGTACAAGGCCACTATGGAGAGTGGCAAGGAACTGATGCCACCACTGAAGGGTGGCAGGGTCACAGCTGTGGATGTTGAGGTTGGTGGCAATTACATAGGTGGAGAAGGTGTGATCAACATGGCATGGAAGATGAAGCTGTAGAGGAGAGGAGCTGTGGGATGGACACAGATAGTGGCACAGGTGATGGTGAGGAAAGGAAAAAGGACGCTGAGGAGAAGGTGTTCGGTTGGGTCATTGAGCAGGGGTTGCAGCTGGACAGGGATATGCTTGAGGTGGCCAATATCGGCCCCACCTCGTGAGATGGGAAGGGTTTTATTGGTGCAGTGAAGGAGGTAGGGAGAGGTGTGGAAAACATGGTGAGGTTGGAGGAATATTTCATTAAGGATGAAGGAGTCGACCTGGTGCTGGGACTGGGTATGCATGAAGAGGTATTTGTTGGCAGGGAATGAGCGAATGTTTAGGTATAAGCGATGATACTGTTGATGTGCCAGGAGGTGGGAGGGCGGGAGGGAGTGGAGTAAGAGGAGAGAGAGGGTGTCTAGGCGGTTGAATATGAAGTGGTCCTGGTTGTGGGAGAATGTGGCGTAGGTATTCAAATGGAAAACGGAGTCTGCAGCAAGGGACATCTGCTGGAGGGTGTGGGGTTGTTGGAAGGGGTGCATATTCTGGAGAACTTTGATCAGGAACCAGATGAGGTATTCGGCCATAGGGGGCGGGGTGGAGGGAATTGTTGGGGTGGATAGGCTTGTCGAAAAGGCGAACGGAGACAGTGAGATCAGCGTTAGTGGGAGGGGGTTTTACTTTGCATTTGGAGGAGTAGGTGGGATGGGGTTCATTTCAGTTGTTGCAGGAAGCAGGAGATGTGAAGTTAGGACACTGTTTGAGGGAGTGGGAGGCTTTACATTGGGGGCAGGTGGAGGGGTTTTTGCAGTTTTGGCTGAGGTGGTCGTTGTAGAAGAGACAGCGTTGGCAGCAGTAGGACTGAGGAACGGAAGGGGTCAGTGGGGTGGCGACAGTTGAAAATCAGGGCTCCATGTGTAGGGAGGTGATCTGTGGAGGAAGCGGACTCTGTAAACACACGCATCAGGAAAGTAGGGCCGGAGTAGTTGTAGACACGTCGGGCCGAGACGCAGATTTGCTCCGTTCCATCATATATACGTGCTACGACTATTCTGCAGATGCGTCAAAATCAAGTTGAAAGGCGGACCACACTTGCCGGCAATAGCGCCTTCGGCGGTGGAACCGCGGAACTCTACTGTCCTCTGCGTTACCACTCGCCGCGGCCTTTGGCGCCCTCTGTCGTCTTCGATTAAAATAAATCGTGGAAATGGAGGAGTTACACGCCCTGTCCAACTGGTAGCCGCTCTCACGGATCTTCAGATGTTCCGCCAGACGTGTTCCCACGGATTCCGTAACAATGGAGTCTCAGAAAGATGTTGATATGATCACAATCATAGTCCTATCACACATCACAGAATCTTCCGTGGAAATACAGTGTTCGGGTATAGGGGACTTGCTTGGTTGCAACCGGCGGTTGCAAAAAAATTGTTCAAATGGCTCTGAGCACCATGGGACTTAACTACTCAGGTCATCAGTCCCCTAGCACTTAGATCTACTTAAACTTAACTAACCTAAGGACACCACACACATCCATGCTCGAGGCAGGATTCGAACCTGCGAACGTAGCGGTCACGTGGTACCAGACTGTAGCGCCTAGAACCGCTCGGCCACACCGGCTGGCCGGCGATTGCAACGTTGATGTTTAATCGACCGTTCTTTCACAGTGCATGTGGTATGTACAACGCACGCCGTATCAGAATGACAAGGTATTTTGTAAATTTTGACCTTCCGCAATAACAAGTCGTCCTTCACCGATCCCAAGAGGTCTGCAATCTTAGATGGTAGACGGAAAATCTCTTTCACCTGAAATTTACAGAGGATTCTTGATATTTTAAACTAAATGTTGCACACGAAAGGAAGGAAAACTAAAAACTTTGCCGGCGAGTTCTGCTCTTTATCCACTTCTCGATTCTTGGTTTTAACTGACTCTGCCCTGTTAATCTGTTAGGTGTAATATCCATTTTTTTAAAATAATGTCTTTAGGTTTGATTATCGGGGCGTTACACACAACATGGGATAAACATTAGTTCATTTGCAAAATGTTGAGTTATTGTTATGTGACACCAATTCCTTTTGGTATTTTTACTCACCGAATAAGAACGGTTATTCACTTATGATGAAATAAACTGCATGTTAATCAAGTTAAAATCATGTGTCACAGAAAATTATTTAGTTCCTCCATCGATTTTCCTGGCAACTTTTAAGGTCATTGTTCAGTTATATAATCTATAATTATTTTCGGAGTCGTATTGTACTATGTGTGACCCTCCGCAGGATGCACACAAACTGATGTAGGCCACGTAGTGTTCCCTCTCTTGGTAGAAATTCTGTGTGCCACTTTATACATATTACTTCGACAGGACAGTTTGGGAGAAGTGAACATGAGATTGGGAAGTGTCCGACATGGATGGGAGCAAATCCCGCAGTGTACAGAAAGACTATAGTGACAATTTCGTGGTATCTGCTATAATTTTTGTTTTTATTCTGTCAGAAATTGCGTGCCCCTCCATATCAAGATTTCTCGTGACACACATGGCAAGTTCTTATAACATAACAGCAACCTTGCCTGATGAAAGTTCGCTTAGATAAGCTGTCGCTGCTGCTGTACGAAGCCAGCATTAACATTATGCTTGCACCATGGAGTACTTTCCTTTCGTTGCCGGCGACTTACTAATTTAGCAGTTTTGGATTAATGTTGTAGAGACGTGAAACCTAGAAAAAGTGACTCTCAGATAATAATTAAGTTCAAATGGTTCAAATGGCTCTGAGCACTATGGGACTCATCTGCTGAGGTCATTAGTCCCCTAGAACTTAGAACTAGTTAAACCTAACTAACCTAAGGAGATCACAAACATCCATGCCCGAGGCAGGATTCGAACCTGCGACCGTAGCGGTCTTGCGGTTCCAGACTGCAGCGCCTTTAACCGCACGGCCACTTCGGCCGGCAATAATTAAGTAACTGGCCATTAAAACTGCAACAATATGAAGGTGGCAGGCAACAAACTAACTGTAATAGTTATATACATATAACGGGAGGCATGCAGGCTATGAATAAATCACCCAGATATTTGTGGATAACTGTCAGGCACTGAGCGAGCTGGCGCAGTGGTTAGCACACTAGACTCACATTCTGGAGGACGACGGTTCAAACCCGCGTCTGGCCATCCTGATTTAGGTTGGCCGTGATTTACCTATGTAGCTTCAGGCAAATGCCGGGATGCATCCATTGAAAAGGCACCGCCGATGACCTTCCCATCCTTCCCTCATCGTATGGGACCGATGACCTCACTGTTTCGTCCCTTCCGCCAATCAATCAACCAACGAACCAACTATCTGTTAGGTACTCAACAACTGAAACACTGGATTCTTGTGTAGAGGCCATTGATATTTACATTGTTAAGATTCGTCGTTTTTATGAATACATTGCTGATATTGACAGCAGTACATATTGCTAATAGTGTTATTTAGACCCAAATTCTAAAATTTCTGCTAAATTTTCTAATAAAATGTTAATTTAATGGTATATTAAAGTATTAAACTTGTTCTGTATATTTGTGCTTTAGAATTGTAGGGTACGTTGAGAGCCCTGAATGACTATATACACTCCTGGAAATTGAAATAAGAACACCGTGAATTCATTGTCCCAGGAAGGGGAAACTTTATTGACACATTCCTGGGGTCAGATACATCACATGATCACACTGACAGAACCACAGGCACATAGACACAGGCAACAGAGCATGCACAATGTCGGCACTAGTACAGTGTATATCCACCTTTCGCAGCAATGCAGGCTGCTATTCTCCCATGGAGACGATCGTAGAGATGCTGGATGTAGTCCTGTGGAACGGCTTGCCATGCCATTTCCACCTGGCGCCTCAGTTGGACCAGCGTTCGTGCTGGACGTGCAGACCGCGTGAGACGACGCTTCATCCAGTCCCAAACATGCTCAATGGGGGACAGATCCGGAGATCTTGCTGGCCAGGGTAGTTGACTTACACCTTCTAGAGCACGTTGGGTGGCACGGGATACATGCGGACGTGCATTGTCCTGTTGGAACAGCAAGTTCCCTTGCCGGTCTAGGAATGGTAGAACGATGGGTTCGATGACGGTTTGGATGTACCGTGCACTATTCAGTGTCCCCTCGACGATCACCAGTGGTGTACGGCCAGTGTAGGAGATCGCTCCCCACACCATGATGCCGGGTGTTGGCCCTGTGTGCCTCGGTCGTATGCAGTCCTGATTGTGGCGCTCACCTGCACGGCGCCAAACACGCATACGACCATCATTGGCACCAAGACAGAAGCGACTCTCATCGCTGAAGACGACACGTCTCCATTCGTCCCTCCATTCACGCCTGTCGCGACACCACTGGAGGCGGGCTGCACGATGTTGGGGCGTGAGCGGAAGACGGCCTAACGGTGTGCGGGACCGTAGCCCAGCTTCATGGAGACGGTTGCGAATGGTCCTCGCCGATACCCCAGGAGCAACAGTGTCCCTAATTTGCTGGGAAGTGGCGGTGCGGTCCCCTACGGCACTGCGTAGGATCCTACGGTCTTGGCGTGCATCCGTGCGTCGCTGCGGTCCGGTCCCAGGTCGACGGGCACGTGCACCTTCCGCCGACCACTGGCGACAACATCGATGTACTGTGGAGACCTCACGCCCCACGTGTTGAGCAATTCGGCGGTACGTCCACCCGGCCTCCCGCATGCCCACTATACGCCCTCGCTCAAAGTCCGTCAACTGCACATACGGTTCACGTCCACGCTGTCGCGGCATGCTACCAGTGTTAAAGACTGCGATGGAGCTCCGTATGCCACGGCAAACTGGCTGACACTGACGGCGGCGGTGCACAAATGCTGCGCAGCTAGCGCCATTCGACGGCCAACACCGCGGTTCCTGGTGTGTCCGCTGTGCCGTGCGTGTGATCATTGCTTGTACAGCCCTCTCAAATGGCTCTGAGCACCATGGGACTCAACTGCTGAGGTCATTAGTCCCCTAGAACATAGAACTAGTTAAACCTAACTAACCTAAGGACATCACAAACATCCATGCCCGAGGCAGGATTCGAACCTGCGACCGTAGCGGTCTTGCGGTTCCAGACTGCAGCGCCTTTAACCGCACGGCCACTTCGGCCGGCCTGTACAGCCCTCTCGCAGTGTCCGGAGCAAGTATGGTGGGTCTGACACACCGGTGTCAATGTGTTCTTTTTTACATTTCCAGGAGTGTATATAAAGGCACGTGTAATGCTTAGCATTCGTCAATTTCATAGCTAGCGATTTCTAGACAACGGCCTCTGCCGTCGCTTTCTTCGGTGTAAATGGATGCTATCTGTATGAGAATCAGAATTATTGCGTGTTAGAACAATATAGATCCCCACTATACTTAGTTCTTGTTTAGGAAGACGGAGTACGAAACCCAGGATACAAAAGAACACGTAGCATAGAGTACGCAGACTGTCAGTAATAATGTTATCTTTTACTAAGGTGAAACAATAAACGCTCATACTATGCAGCCAGAGGAATAACAAATACCAGCTGTCACATATTGCTGTAATTTAGACAACTGATTGTGAACAAAATAATAAAGCTACCACAAATTACAGTCGCAAATAGAAGAGATAATTATTGCGTCGTGATACCATTTTTTGCGTCTGTGCACACCCCATAAAAACAAGATTAATAACAAGTGTACCTTTTATGGAGAGTATGAATGATTATCAACCAAAAATACGGAACACTGGCAGGAAGATCTATATTTGTGAGATAGTGGGCCCATGAAGGCAGTCATAAGCTATGTCTCAAACAGACGTTACAATTGTCAGTTAAACAATGATGAAAAAATTCTATATGTGTGTTAAGAACGTGTCACATATGTTTAATTATCATAAATTCGTACGAGCTTTAAAATGATCTCCATTCTTAGAAACAAGTTTATTCCATTAGCCCTTTTCCTTCTCTCTTCGCTATTTTGAACCATGGCAGAGGTTCCGTGGACATTTTAGGTGACAAAATCTGTTCTTAACTACACAATTCTACATCAATAACGCTGTACTCGGAGATACAACACAGCCACTAGTACTTCTCACTTTTTTTTCCTCCGCACATGCGGACTGATTTCAACCACGGCCCAAACATAATGCTCAGATTTTCGGTCTTTGATGGAATTTAATGCGACGAATGTGGCTTGGATTTCATCCTAATTTACAGGTGACCTTGATAAGTGCCGCGATGAAAGAATAAAGCAATAAAATTTATGTGGTGGCATTCCAAGTGCTGGTCACAGATATTAAGTAATGAATCATTTTACAATCTAAAAGTGGTCCACAGTTATTTCACGATTACCTTACTTTATAATTATCAAGCGTCATTTTAAATAAGCATAAGAAGTACGACAAAGTGCTCCCACTGAGTGAGTGACTTTGAAAAAGAACAAATATTGAGCGGCTGCTCAGAGAAAAAAAAAAAAAAGAATCACCCAGGGCGTATTGCCTGGGTTACCATAGAGAGACACATTTTAAGCGATTACAGGTTCTTGTCCGAAACAGGACAAGGCTTATGAAAAGCAGGATTATCGCTTTGGAGCGCAGTCGACGGTACACTGTAGACAGTGGAGAGCTCTGTGCGGTTGTCGCCTCAGCAACGAGAACGCTGGTAGCTCATGTCTCTCGCAGCCTCTACCAGACGCGGTAGATCCACATCCCTCAGCAGCAGAAAAGGACTACTTAGTCAACTTCCATCCGCCCAGAATGAAAGAAAGTGACCTCGGCGAAGATCAGTTTGGGTTCCGGAGAAATATAGGAACATGCGAGGCAATACTACTTATCTTAAAACATGGACTGAAGAAAGCAAACCTGCGTTAATAGATTCATCTTTTTTTGTTTCTTGGGGAACATTACATACAGTGAGCACACCAAAAGAGCACACGAGAGACAGTGAAAACAACCCATCCATATTCTTTTAACATCTGCAAACATAAAAACACGACGTACGATCCATAAACGAAGCACAGGAAATCTTCCATATTACACAAAAGGGAGCAGTCATAAACATCCTTGAAGAAACAGAGAAATATTCACATGCACACAGTAATACACTAAATTTACTGAACGAACAAACCGCCCACAAGCACAAAAAATGTATTGAAAACTTTATTGACATCAAAAAGCAGGAAAACACGTAAAATAAAAAAAAAACATTACTTCAAATGGCTCTGAGCACTATGCGACTTAACTTCTGAGGTCATCAGTCGCCTAGAACTTAGAACTAATTAAACCTAACTAACCTAAGGACATCACACACATCCATGCCCGAGGGAGGATTCGAACCTGCGACCGTAGCGGTCACGCGGTTCCAGACTGAAGAGCCTTTAACCGCACGGCCACACCGGCCGGCAAAACATTACTTAAAAATTAAAGTAAAACATAATAGTTTGAACACAGATCAGACGAAATTTCTGGTAAAAAACTTAATCAGAACCAAATGTGAGAAAATAAAAAACATAACCGAATTTCACATATCGCATACTTCTAGTGGTAGGTATTTAAATATGTAATATCGCTGATCCACTGTCATCCAAGCTATTAAAAGGAAAAATAACGCACAAAACAGAATGATTTATATCTAAAAATCAGATATAACAGTACGTCTACAACAAACAGGAAAGTAATGTCTAAATAGTCCGCTCCGATAGCTGAATGATCAGTCTGCTTTAGGCAGTGGCGCGGCACGGACCTGCTGTCCCGGCCGCGGGCGCGCGTGAACGAGGAAGTGTTTACACCGCCGGTACTCGCGCGTGTTGTTGTCTGACTCGATCGCCATGGCACACAATTTTCGAAAGACTACGCTCCAATTTACGTTCGACAACGAATATGCCAGACCCAAAGCTTTCGAAATAGAGCGTTTTTTGAGGGACGAAGTTCGTTTACCTGCTGCAGACATAATTGGAATACACCTGTCCATTGTAAGCAGTACAATGTACGTAAAGATGACCGATGAAGTTGCGTGTGAAAGAACTCTCTCCGCTGCTCAAAGAGGATTTAAATTTCGACACTCTGATGGCCATATCAGCGATGTAACAGTAGCTCCTTCAGGATTGGGTGTGAGGGTCGTTCGGATCTTTGAATTGCCGTTTGAGGTGCCAGAATCGATGGTTACTGAATCGCTGCGACCATATGGAACGGTACTTAGTCATACGCCTGAACGCTGGGCTAGTTTTAATACCTATCCTGTGTTAAACGGCGTGCGACAGGTGCGGATCGTCCTTACTAAACATATCCCGTCTTATTTATACATTGGCGGATGTCGAGCTATTGTGATCTACGATGGCCAGCCACGCACCTGTTCTGGCTGTGGTGGAGAAGGACATATCCGTTCGGAGTGCATCCAACGCCGCGTCGTGCAACTGCCACATGGAGAAGCGTCACAGCGAGAAGTTCCCACGCAACTGCCGATGACGTACGTGTCGGTGGCCCGCCGGGAAGTGTTGCCAAGTTCGGAGCGTGACAAGGACGTGTTTATGCAAGAGCAGACCGAGTTAGGGAGCATGGAGGTGACTCGGAGAATGTCCCTACACGCAAGTCACGACAGTTGAGGGAGGAACCTTCCGAAAACTCACATGTAGCACGCGACGTGGAAGTGGAGGTCCAGACGGTGGCGCCGGCAACGGACCAACGAACGACCGACGAACACAGTGAGGCAGCAGAGGGCAGGGCACGCAAACAGCGATCGCCGAAGCGTCGCAAAAAGCGTCGCCATAGTTCGGGTGACACGTCCCCCTCTAGCCTAGGGGACACGGAAGGTATCCTAGCGGAAGAACTGTCTGACACAGAACACGTGCCTTTAGAGGACGCTGACAGGATTCCGTCCGATGGTGACCGGATGTCCTGCCCTTCAGATGGTCCCTCTTCATTGACACCGACTGACACAGCGCTGCCGACGAAGGAGTCAGGGACACCAATGTCCCGGCAGCCACGTCGAAATACATCAGAGGACGTTTCTCGGATGGATGACCACTGCGACTGGGCGGAACCAGTCGAAGACCTACAGGAATTGCCACCCCCAAATGATGACCACTCGCCTCCAGGATGCACACCACGGAACGACAACGAAGGAGGGCAGCCCGTTGGCGGGCACCCCTCTGAGCACGAATAGTGGACTAAAGCCCTTGGAGTTCTCAATGACATGACACGAGCATGACAACGACAACGAACCAAGCATATAAGGTGGGCACAGTGAACATTAACACCGCACGTTCGCTTGCAAAGATGCAACTTCTCCGGGACATGATTTACGCCACAGACGTTGATATTCTGCTGATGCAGGAAACCTTCAATGCTGCTTTTCCCGACGTGCATGGATACACCACTTATCTAGCGCTGACTCCAGATGGAGGACGTGGCACAGCGATACTAGTCCGGGAAGGGATTCCGATGTGTGACCTCGATTACCTTCCTTCGGCTCGGGGTTTGGCTATGACCGTGAACGGCACTCGTATCGTCAACATCTATGCACCCTCCGGATCTGACAATCGACAGGCGCGTGCACGATTCTACTCGGAGGAGATTGCCCCCCTATTCCATGGGAGGTATGACCACATCTTGGTAGGGGGGGATTTTAACTGTGTACTCACACCGAAGGATCAAATTTCAGCTCCTGCCACGCATTGAACACGATCTGCCGGGACATGGCCCTTATGGACACGTGGGAAAAGATCCATGGGCAGCGAGAGGGCTACACGTATTTTACTCGCCACTCGGCGAGCAGGCTGGATCGGATTTATGTTTCTGACGGATTAAGAGATCACGTGTTGGCTGCTGAACGTTGGCCCACAGCTTTTACGGATCACCTTGCGTATTTATGCACGTTAACCCTCCCACGGCAGCGGGTCTGGCGGAGTCGTAGTTCCTGGAAACTTAATTCCTCCTTAGTGGTGGATCTCGAATGTCGCCAGCGGATCGAATAAACATGGCAGACTTGCACTCACCGTCTGCCGCTGCACCGTACGGTTCTTTCGTGGTGGCTGCAGTGTGCAAAACCGGCGATACGAAGAGCTCTCATAACGTATGGCAAGGAAAAAGCGAAATGGCTCCGTGATACACTTGACTATTACTACATGGTGCTCCGCGACCTGTCCTCCAGGGCCCCATCGCCCGAACGTCAAGCGGAAGTCCATCGCATTCAGGCCTGCATTTTATCGATCACGAGACGTCGACTGGAGGGACTTTCGATCCGTTCTCGGTGCTTGGACAACGTCGATGGAGAACGTATTGGCATGCATCATGTGTCCAAGGGACATGCGCGTAATCGCCGATCCCTAATCACAGTCCTCCATGATGACGATGGTCGGCCCTTGACGTCACAACAGGCCATTGCTGCTGAGTTTCTGGAGCATTACCGCCTCCTTTTCACTGGGACGCCGACGGACAATCGGACAGAAGAAGAAATTTTGCGACAGATGCAAACGGAGGTGGATGGTCCGGATGCAGAGGCGCTATTGGAACCACTAACGGAAGATGACATCCGGGGCGCACTCGCGAAGGGTGCGGTGCATAAATCCCCTGGGGCAGATGGGTAGACACTCGAATTTTACCGCGCATTTGCGGATTTAATGATGTCCCAGTTGGTATTGATGTATAACGAGTTATTGAGCCCTGACACGGACGTTCCGTCGCATTACATGGCGGGACTGCTTGTACCAATACCGAAATCGACAGCGAGTGACAGCGCCCATCAATTTAGACCGCTCACGATGCTCAATACTGACTATAAGATCTTTGCGCGAATGTTGGCGGCAAGGCTCAAGATTGTAATATCCAAGACAATACCACCAGACCAGGCTTGTCTAGGAGTTCGGAGCAACATACACTCTATCCTCGGCGAATACCGTGACGTAATTTCCCTGACGGAAGCTTGTCGCATGCGAGCGGCGTTCGTATCGGTGGATTTTGATCGTGCCTTTGACAGGATCAACCATGATTTCCTTGACTCGACCATGAGACGCATGGCGATACCACAGGATTTTATTACCGTCCTCATGCGCCTCCTTTGCGGCGCTTCTTCGACGGTGAGAGTCAATGGCAGGGAGGTAGGAACGATTCCTGTTCGCAGCTCAGTTAGGCAAGAATGTCCCTTGTCGATGATACTGTTTACAATAGCGCTCGAACCATTGATGCAGACTCTTAGACGGACTCTAACAGGCGTCCGACTCCGTGCGAGCTCCTTCACGTGTCGTGCATATGCCGACGACTTGATGATACTCGTCCGGTCGGAGAACGAAGTCAGTCAGGTGGTTACCCTTCTTACTACGTACGGGGTAGCTGCGGGAAGCAGGGTCAACACGAATAAAACCAAGATCATGCACATCGGTCGAGGGCTGGACGCTCTGCGAAGTCCGTTTACGACGGTGGACATCTTGCGATGTTTAGGTGTCTTGTTCACCCGATCGCTACGGCAATCAGCGGCGGCGAGCTATCGACGTCTCCTCCAGAACGTCCGACTGCACATACGCAACAATTCACTCCGAACGCATGACCTGCTCCAAAGGGTGGACTACACTAATGTTCACCTGGCCTCGCGACTGCCGCACTTGGCACAGGTACTGCCAATGCCACATGGTATCGCTGACAGATTAATGGCGGCCTTTGGATACTATGTCGGCCAAGGAATGTTGTTTAAGATCAAATACGAGACTTTAACTCTCCCACACCATTCTGGAGGACTTAACCTCACGGATGTGCGGAGCAAGGCTCTAGCTCTATACCTGCGAGCGACGCTACGAACTTGGAACCAGCGGCAACACGCCATCACGTCGGCCATCCTGGATGTGCTTCTTCCAACGTCCTTTGAACCACCGGTAGCAGTAGGCACCATCTCACCCTCGTTTTCTCACGTCGCGCGATTTTTTGTTGATTTTAGTTATGTTCAGTTACAGATACCTTCTACCAGAATCCCCACTACCCGTGAGATATATCGATATTTGCGGCGTCATCATGGCAGCAATGTTGTCGAACTTAAATACCCAACACGAAACTGGCGACAGATTTGGCGAGCTGTCCACACACCACTCCTCACCACAGCAGCGCGATCGTCATGGTATACATTAATCAACCGAAAGACGGTCAACCGCCAACGATTGTACGACATTCGCATGGTGGATTCCCCGCTCTGCCCTAGATGTGGCATGCAGGACACCGACGAACACTCTCTGCAGTGCGGTGAGGCAAAGGATGTTTGGCGGCTGACGCAACGCATCATGGCCCTCCTCCGACACACCGACGAATCAACGATCACGACGGACGCTTTATTTTTCCCTGACCCTGTCTTTTTCCCCTCACAAAAAATTCGGCAATCCGATGGATTGGAGGACACGCATCGCACTACGTGCTCTCGCGGACCTTGATATCGGTCATGGACTATTGGCATTATCTACTAGAACAACACGAAATCATCAGACGCCACTCTAAATATAAAACGCATTTTGCGAACTTTATAGGCAGCATGTTTCATAACCCCCCGAAGCGGTGGGGAGTCCCAGGTTTACGTTGTTTCGAGGGATAGGATTTACTGCCAGTGAAGTGACGAGGATGTCACTTCGGCCCTATATTTATTTCCCTTCTTTTTTATATATGATTTTTCTTTTGGGACATTAAAATTAAATGAATAAATAAAATATTATTGTTACTAAAAAAAAATACAATATCTATGTTTCCTTCCTGCTGCCTCTCCCTTATCCTGTCAGGAGACGGGGACACCGTGGCCAGGCCTCCAAGTACGACCCCTGCCCACTCTGCCCCCTGACCTACTCTAAAAAAAAAAATGGTCAGCGTGACGCATTGCCGTGCAAAGGGGCCCGGGTTCGATTCCCTACAGGGTCGGAGATTTTCTCCGCTCAGGGTCTGGATGTTTTGTTGTCATCATCATCTCATCCCCATCGACGTGCAAGTCACCGAAGTGGCGTCAACTCAAAAGATTTGCACCAGGCGACCTGTCTACCCGACGGGAGGCCCTAGCCACACGACATTTCATTTCAAAAAATGGTTCAAATGGCTCTGAGCACTATGGGACTTAACTTCTGAGGTCATCAGTCCCCTAGTACTTAGAACTACTGAAACCTAACTAACCTAGGGACATCACACACATCCATGCCCGTGGCAGGATTCGAACCTGCGACCGCAGCGGTCGCGCGGTTCCAGACTGTAGCGCCTAGAACCGCTCGGCCACTTCGTCCGGCCCATTTCATTTCAACGTCTAAATAAAATTCCAACGAAGACAGCATGTAACAACAATGATATTACACGTTAGGTAAAAATATCAACCAAATTTATCATACATTTACGATCATAGTTACCGTTTACAATATCAAGACTATCATCTACTAATGTATTTACAGAACACTTGACGATGGCAATATATCTAAATGAGCTCATGTGATTACGCAATAAAACTAATATAAAGAGCAGTATAACTCGTATATCATTATCGTACGCTAATAGCATTTGAAGAAAGAATGCCGGCCGATGGTGGCCGAGCGGTTCTAGGCGCTTCAGTCTGGAACCGCGCGACCGCTACGGTCGCAGGTTCGAATCCTGCCTCGGGCATGGATGTTTGTGATGTCCTTAGGTTAGTTAGGTTTAACTAGTTCTAAGTTCTAGGGGACTAATGACCTCAGCAGTTGAGTCCCATAGTGCTCAGAGCCATTTGAACCATTTTGACATCACACACATCCATGCCCGTGGCAGGATTCGAACCTGCGACCGCAGCGGTCGCGCGGTTCCAGACTGTAGCGCCTAGAACCGCTCGGCCACTTCGTCCGGCCCATTTCATTTCAACGTCTAACTAAAATTCCAACGAAGACAGCATGTAACAACAATGATATTACACGTTAGGTAAAAATATCAACCAAATTTATCATACATTTACGACCATAGTTACCGTTTACAATATCAAGACTATCATCTACTAATGTATTTACAGAACACTTGACGATGGCAATATATCTAAATGAGCTCATGTGATTACGCAATAAAACTAATATAAAGAGCAGTATAACTCGTATATCATTATCGTACGCTAATAGCATTTGAAGAAAGAATGCCGGCCGATGGTGGCCGAGCGGTTCTAGGCGCTTCAGTCTGGAACCGCGCGACCGCTACGGCCGCAGGTTCGAATCCTGCCTCGTGCATGGATGAGTGTGACGTCCTTAGGTTAGTTAGGTTTAAGTAGTTCGAAGTTCTAGGGGACAGGTGGCCTGAGATGTTAAGTCCCATAGTGCTCAGAGCCATTTGAACCATTTTGAAGAAAGAATAGCAATTAGAGAAAGTTTTTAACAATATCGTATGAAATACATGTATCGAAATTCTGAAGGTAACAGAGGTAAAATACAGAGGAGGAAAAGGTAAATGTTTAACGTCCCGCCGACAACGAGGCCATTAGAGACAGAGGGCAAGCTTCGATTAGGGAAGGCTGAGGAAGGAATTCGGGAGTGCCCTTTCAAAGGAATCATCCCGGCATTTGCCTGAAACGATGTGGGGGAAACCACGGAAAACCTAAATCAGGATGGTCGGAGACGGGTTTGAACCGTCGTCCACCCGAATGCGAGTCCAGTGTGCTGACCACTGCGCCACCTCGCTCGGTGACAAAATACAGACATAGGAAAGTTACCCGCAACAAGTACCCTTATAGAAACCAGGCTGCTGTTACGAGATCTGAAAGACGCGAAAGAGAAGCATTAGTTGGGACACAAGTGTAGCCTATTACAGATGTTATTCAATCTGCAAATTGAGCAAGCAGTAAAGAATAATAAGGATAAATTTGGAACTGGAGTTTAAGTTCAAGGAAACGAAATCAAAACTTTGGGGTTTTTTGATTACATCGTAATTCTGTGCAAGTCGGTGAAAGGCACGGAAGACCTTGGAACAGGATGGATATTCTCTTGATGAAGGGGTTATGATACACTTTGTTATCAAAAGTGTCCAGACACCCCCAAAAACATACGTTTTTCATATTAGGTGCATTTTTTGGCCATCTCTTGCACGTACTCCATATCAGCGACCTCAGTAATCATTCGGCATCGAGAGAGAACAGAATTGGGCATTCCGCGGAACTCACCAACTTCGAACTTGGTCAGGTGATTGGGTGTCACGTCTGTACGCGAGATTTCCACACTCCTTAACATCCCTAGCTCCACTTTTTCCGATGTGATAGAGAATTGGAAACGTGAAGGGGCACGTACAGCACAAAAGCGTACAAGCCGACCTCGTCTCTTGACTGACAGAGACCGCCGGCAGCTGAAGAGGGTCGTACTTTGTAAGAGGCAGATATCTATCCTGACCATCACACAGGAATTCCAAAGTTCATCAAGATCCACTCCAAGTACTATGACAGTTAGGCGGGAGGTGAGAAAACTTGGATTTCATGGTCGAGCGGCTGCTTATAAGACACAACATGCTGGTAAATGCCAAACAACGCCTCGCTTGGTGTAAGGAGCGTAAACATTGGACGATCGAACAGTGGAAATATGTTGTGTGGAGTGACGAATTACAGTACACAATGTGGCGATCCGATAGCAGCATTGGAGTATGGCGAATGCCTGGTGAACATCATCTACCAACGTGTGTAGTGCCAACAGTAAAATTCGGTGGCGGTGATGTTATAGTGTGGACGTGTTTTACATGGATGGGGCTTGCACCCCTTGTTGTTTTGCGTGGCACTATCACAGCACAGGCCTACATGATGTTTTAAGCACCTTCTTATTTCCCACTGTTTGAAGAGCAATTCGGCGATGGCGATTGCATCTTTCAACACGATCGAGCACCTGTTCGTAGCGCACGGCCTGTGGCGGAGTCGTTCTACGACAATAACATCCCTGTAATAGACTGGCCTGCACAGATTCGTGACACGAATCCTATAGGAAACCTTTGGGATGTTTCGCAACGCCGACTTCGTGCCAGGCCTTACCGACCGACGTCAATAACTCTCCTCAGTGCAGCACCCCGTGAAGAATGGTCTGTCTTTCAGCAAGAAACCTTACAGCACCTTATTGAACGTATGCCTACGAGAGTGGAAACTGTCAACAAGGCTGAGGGTGGACCAACACGATATTGAATTCCAAAATTACCGATGGAGGGCGCCACGAACGTGTAAGCCATTTTTAGCCACGTGTCCGGATACTTTTGATCACATAGTGTATCAACATCAATAAAAATAAAACTTTGGTAATGGAATGTAGTTGAATGAATTCAGGAGATGTTGACAGAACTGGGCTGGGGAAGAGGTCAATAAAGCTGTTGATGAATTTTACAAGGAAAATAATTGACGATGTCTGAAGTAGAGAGGATGTAAAATGCAGGTTGGAAATAGCAAGAAATCTGTTTCAGAAAAAGAACAGTTTTTTAACATCAAACATATGTTTCATTGTTAGGAATCCTTTTCTAGAGATAATTGTTGAGAGCGTAGCGTTGCACGAAATCGAATCGTTGACAATAAACAATTTACATAAGAAGCGAATGGAAGCTCTGAAAATATAATTTTACATCAGAATCCTAAAGATTAGATGCGTAAAACGAATATCAAATTAAGATGTAATGACTCTGACTGGGAAAAAAGTAAATTTGTGACAGAACTTGCTTAAAAAGAGAAATCGGTTGATACGACACATCCTGGGGTATCAAGGAACAGTTATTTTGGCAATGGGGGATGTGTAGGGGCTAAAATTTTAGACAAAGACCAAGGCATGACTACAGTAAGCAGGTTCAAATGGGTATAGGTTGCCGTGGATACGCAGAACTACTCTTAGTAAGACATACTCAGAATAGATCAGCGTGGAGAGTTGCACCAAACCAGTCTTAGGCTTGAAGGTAATAACAACCACAACAACATTTTCCTTCAAGTCTTTAACAAAACAGAACTTAATCGGAAACTGTTCTTTCCCCTTGCTTTTCTTTGTTGCTGTGATTACATCCATTGGTCCATTCTCCAGGTAATGAGTTTGACGTTACATGCTTGTTGCTTCGACTAGGTCATCTTCGCGCTACTTTGTACATCCACCAAATAAATTACCCCAGAAACACATTATGATCAGAAGTTCCATGTACAGCTACCATCTGCTTCTGGGCATGGGAAAGTTCCTCCTAGGACAACCAGGTTCCTCTCGATGTGCTATTTTCTAGCAGCGTCTTTGGTGCATTTGCGCCGAACTGCAGAACTTTTTCTCGCGAGAAGCTGACGTTTCTGGTGGACAGGTGGATGCTGTGGGTTTGAAAGAGGTATGCCAGGACGTAACAACTTGCAGGTGAGCTTTTGCAGGAAGATCTCTTTTTCTCATAGCACTCCTACACACAAACAGCCGTTGTATGGTGACTCATACACAAAAGTCCACTCCAGTGACTGTAATCGCATCCAACACAAGCAGAATCACCTGCATATTACATCATTTCAAACCATCCTTCTGATCTTTATAACACATTCCTGTTACTGGAGCACAGATTTGTTGGAGTTCTGTTCTTAGTGTGTGTGTGTTTAATTTGCTTGTGAAAAGACATATCTGTGTAAAATAAGATCCAACGGTTTTGGTTGATTATGGAAACATTGGCATATTGTCAGTAATTGAAGTTGTCGGACAAACAACAGGTAGCCAGTGAACAACACATAGATTTAAACAATGTAGATATTACACGTATTAGAAATCGTAATTGCCCGTAATCGGTGTAGAGTTAATATTAATTTTACCACATTATTGCATTTTTATTTTCCCTCATTGCACGAAGAACACTTAATGCCAGATCAATGTGTGCTTGATAAAATACAGCCGGCCGGGGTGGCCAAGCGGTTAAAGGCGCTACAGTCTGGAACCGCGCGACCACTACGGTCGCAGGTTCGAATCCTGCCTCGGGCATGGATGTGTGTGATGTCCTTAGGTTAGTTAGGTTTAAGTAGTTCTAAGTTCTAGAGGACTGATGACCGTAGAAGTTAAGTCCCATAGTGCTCAGAGCCATGTGAACCATGTGTGTGATAACAACCATTTTATTTGCGAACCATGCCGCTAACATATCTTACAACTTTCAAAATATTCATGAAATTTATTTCAGAATTCACTTGCGTTTACCAGCAGAACTAGATATCTTGAATGTAACGATCACGTTGAGCGTGTGCTGGGAAAAATTACTGTCGCGCTGGGTGGCTGCACAGTTAAACTGTTCAGCGAAATTAGTGCCAAACGTCAGTATAGCTGTAAGAGCTACGACTTAATTTGAAACTGTGCGTAATCCTTTTTCCTCGTTACCTATCAGTCACTGAGAAATTTTTCTCAATACTATCGTTACTAACTGTGATTAAGTATGGGACATCTGAATAGTGAACGGACAGGTATTTAGGAATCGTGCGCGAGAGAGAGAGGCTGTAAATACATTCTATATCAAAACATTGTTTTCACTGGATAAATTATCAGTAGACATACACTATATGATAAAAAGTGTCCGGTCACCTGGCTGAAAATGACTTGCAAGTACTTGGCGCCCTCCATCGGTAATGCTGGAATTCAATATGGTTTGGCCCACCCTTAGCCTTGATGACAGCTTCCACTCTCGCAGCTCTGGCAGCCCACTCTTCACGGGGTGCTGCACTGAGGAGAGGTATTGATGTCGGTTGGTGAGGCCTGGCACGAGTTCGGCATTGCAAAACATCCCAAAGGTGTTTTATAGGATACACGTCACGACTCTGTGCAGGCCAGTCCATTACAGGGATGTTATTGTCGTAGAACGACTCCGCCACAGGCCGTGCATTATGAACAGGTGCTCGATCGTGTTGAAAGATGCAATCGCCATCGCCGAATTACTCTTCAAATAGTGGGAAACAAGAAGGCACTTAAAACATCAATGTAGGCCTGTGCTGTGATACTGCTAGGCAAAACAACAAGGAGTGCAAGCCCCCTCCATGAGAAACACGACCACACCGTAACACCACCGCCTCCGAATTTTACTGTTGGCACTACACACGCTGGCATATGTCATTCACCAGGCATTTGCCATACCCACACCCTGCTATCGGATCGCCACATTGTGTACCGTGATTCGTCAATCCACACAACGTTTATCCACTGTTCAATCGTCCAATGTTTACGCTCCTTACTCCAAGCGAACCGTCGTTTGGCATTTACCGGCGTGATAAGTGGCGTATGAGCAGACGCTAGACCATGAAATCCAAGTTTTCTCACCTCCCGCCTAACTGTCACAGTACTTGGAGTGGATCTTGATGCCGTTTGGAATTCCTGTGTGGTGGTCAGGATAGATGTCTGCCTATTACAAATTACGACCCTCTTCAACTGTCGGCGATCTCTGTCAATCAACAGACGTGGTCGGCCTATACGCTTTTGTGCTGTATGTGGCCCTTCACGTTTCCACTTCATTATCACATCGGAAAAAGTGGAGCTAGGGATGTTAAGGAGTGTGGAAATCTCGCGTACAGACGTATGACACAAGTGACACCCAATCACCTGACCAAGTTCAAAGTTCGTGAGTTCCGCGGAGTGCCCTATTCTTCTCTCTCACGATATCTAATGACTACTGAGATCGCTGGTATGGAGTACCTGGCAGTAGGTAGCAGTAAAATGCACCTAATACGAAAAACGTATGTTTTTGGAGGTGTCCGAATACTTTTCATCACACAGTGTATTTAGGCTTGCAGTACGCTGGAAGTAATTGATTTATTAATAATAATTGTAACTGAGCAATGTGGCTTTAATCTAAAGAGTAATTATTTACTGTTTTCAATTGTAATTTTTGTGTGTGGTATCGAGCTCTGCATTACATATAGTCTGTGCCTGTTGTTCTCTGCACATGGCTTCTGTCCTCGGTACCTGCTTCTGTTAACTACTACTGCTACCACTGCTAAATGTACAGAATGTGAGTTACGAAGATGTTAAGTCAAAGATTTCTTATATGTATCGCATATGTTCCTTGGCGAAATAAACGGAAACATAAAGACGTCTAATTGAATAAAAATGCATTGATACTGTATCACTATTGAATTGTCTTCTGTATGCAAATGAGATCTGATATTCAAGCTTCCAACTGCACTTTGAAATTGCATATGCACCCCTCAACTTACATCACACCCTCTAGATTCTCTGGCCAGACGTGAGCAGGTCGAGGACATAGTCACGGGAATAGCAAACAGTATCTGAAAAGAAGCGAATGGTAATACGAAAGTTGCATACTCGGATGTAGTAAACGAAAGAGAATCTTAGGTCAAATAAACGGGTTTGGTACTCTTGGTCATGGATACCTTATACGAGGAAGTCACTAATAGCGTGTAGCAAAGAATGCATGCATGTAACTAAATGTGTGAGTGAAAATGGGATCTGTACGTTCATTATCGGCGAATGTACTCAGTAATGGACGTGTCGAGGTAGCATACACTCAATCGTGACCCTGAAATATACACTCCTGGAAATGGAAAAAAGAACACATTGACACCGGTGTGTCAGACCCACCATACTTGCTCCGGACACTGCGAGAGGGCTGTACAAGCAATGATCACACGCACGGCACAGCGGACACACCAGGAACCGCGGTGTTGGCCGTCGAATGGCGCTAGCTGCGCAGCATTTGTGCACCGCCGCCGTCAGTGTCAGCCAGTTTGGCGTGGCATACGGAGCTCCATCGCAGTCTTTAACACTGGTAGCATGCCGCGACAGCGTGGACGTGAACCGTATGTGCAGTTGACGGACTTTGAGCGAGGGCGTATAGTGGGCATGCGGGAGGCCGGGTGGACGTACCGCCGAATTGCTCAACACGTGGGGCGTGAGGTCTCCACAGTACATCGATGTTGTCGCCAGTGGTCGGCGGAAGGTGCACGTGCCCGTCGACCTGGGACCGGACCGCAGCGACGCACGGATGCACGCCAAGACCGTAGGATCCTACGCAGTGCCGTAGGGGACCGCACCGCCACTTCCCAGCAAATTAGGGACACTGTTGCTCCTGGGGTATCGGCGAGGACCATTCGCAACCGTCTCCATGAAGCTGGGCTACGGTCCCGCACACCGTTAGGCCGTCTTCCGCTCACGCCCCAACATCGTGCAGCCCGCCTCCAGTGGTGTCGCGACAGGCGTGAATGGAGGGACGAATGGAGACGTGTCGTCTTCAGCGATGAGAGTCGCTTCTGCCTTGGTGCCAATGATGGTCGTATGCGTGTTTGGCGCCGTGCAGGTGAGCGCCACAATCAGGACTGCATACGACCGAGGCACACAGGGCCAACACCCGGCATCATGGTGTGGGGAGCGATCTCCTACACTGGCCGTACACCACTGGTGATCGTCGAGGGGACACTGAATAGTGCACGGTACATCCAAACCGTCATCGAACCCATCGTTCTACCATTCCTAGACCGGCAAGGGAACTTGCTGTTCCAACAGGACAATGCACGTCCGCATGTATCCCGTGCCACCCAACGTGCTCTAGAAGGTGTAAGTCAACTACCCTGGCCAGCAAGATCTCCGGATCTGTCCCCCATTGAGCATGTTTGGGACTGGATGAAGCGTCGTCTCACGCGGTCTGCACGTCCAGCACGAACGCTGGTCCAACTGAGGCGCCAGGTGGAAATGGCATGGCAAGCCGTTCCACAGGACTACATCCAGCATCTCTACGATCGTCTCCATGGGAGAATAGCAGCCTGCATTGCTGCGAAAGGTGGATATACACTGCACTAGTGCCGACATTGTGCATGCTCTGTTGCCTGTGTCTATGTGCCTGTGGTTCTGTCAGTGTGATCATGTGATGTATCTGACCCCAGGAATGTGTCAATAAAGTTTCCCCTTCCTGGGACAATGAATTCACGGTGTTCTTATTTCAATTTCCGGGAGTGTATTTAGCTTTATAGCTGGTAACTTATTCGTGAAGTGCAACGTTCAGGTCTCCGTACAGCCTTCCTTATTTACCTTTTACACTGATTCCGACATCTTTCCCCAAATTTCTGCAAAATGAATTGTACTCTGTTTCTGATAAACTCTTTCATTGTAGGCGGGAAGCTTAACTAAAATCTCCCGATAACAGAAGCGCTCTAGCTGAGAACTATTGGTCACTTCACGTTCAAACACTTGCTTGAAAATAAATAGGGAAGCAGCTATCGCGCAGGAGGCGTGTATTATCGGCGGATGTTCACTCGGCGCGGCGGCAGCAAGTGGTCTGAGGTCGCGGCCACTCGTGGGGTCGCCCTGAAAAGCCTAACAGCCAGCCATTGAGAAATCGATCTGGCGCTATTCGGCGGCTGTGCGTTGCTGTTGTGCACATGCCAAATGCACGGCAGCGGCCGCTCGCAGCCTACGCAGCAGCTTTTGTGCAACCTACTAATTAACCCTGCCTCAGGTGCCAGTCACGGCTAAGTGAAAGATCAAATTGTCACTGAACATTTCGGCGGTTAGAACGTTACGAGTACGATGCGAATCTTCTTCCAGAATTCAGAACAAATGAAACGCCGAATAACTTCCTAGCACTGAATTTAAATACCCTAAGAAGCTACCAGACGTGTGATTCTGTCAATAACGGGACCATAGGAACCTCATATTACGTTTATAGTTACGTCATTAGCTTATTTAATATTTAACAATTAAGAAGGTACTTTTACTGTATTTCTCAACAAAAAGGGGATCAGATATAAAGTTTTGTAATTGTTTTTTAGCATAGTCGCCTTGGAAAACATAGCCCAAGGAGTTTCCAACATTTATTTCTTTCAGCAAAACAAGTGTTCGTCCCCGTTTCAATCTTATAATTTGATTTGGAGTCTCGTTCGTCTCACAATTAGTTAGGCTCCGGAACTAGTAGTAAACAACCAGTTAACTCCGCAGATGGTGATTACGGTTGACGTCAAGCACTTTGAAGGGCAGGCAATCCTTTTCTTATCATCAGTAGACGCGTACGAAGTCGCGTTATACTGAGAAAAGAGAAATTTCTTTTTTGAAGGATGTGGAAGACTGAACGTCGTCGTTCAGTCTACCCACTAGTAAGACCTGATGGTTTTTCCCCTGTAAGATATCCTGTCAGCCGTACACAATAAGGACCATAGATAACAGTAGCTACGTCGTTGTGCTGCAGTGGAATCGTTTTTGCTTCCTTGGTGCTCTTTCACCTTCCTTCACCCGCTTATTCTCTAGAGGGTATCGATTGATCAATATTTCATACATTTTTACTAAATATCGTAGATATTCACTTGAACTGTGTTCAAAAAAGTCCAAACACTCTTGAGACTGTTCATTCGAATATGTTTTTTTGTCATTGTTGAGAAACGCAGCATCATTACAGCACAATATTTCACCATGCCCTTAAGACGTTGTGTGAGAAGTGGCAGAAACGTTCTGTCTAGATGTTTTCACCGCCAGTGAGCTCGAGTATCTTTAACAGTCACTGAGTACGGCAATAACAATGTAGACTATTGTCTTTTTGGTTTTTTGATCTTCCTGAACTTGATGTTTATAATGTAGATACAACTATGATTAAGTTAAACAGCTCACTACTTAATCGTTTAAATACTTTTACCGTTAAATATAACTTCTGTTTTTTATCCATTAGAGCCAAATCTAACAAAACGAATACTTTTATCATAGCTTGTAATTCTGTTGTATTCAGACTTCTGGAGAATCTTAAATGTTGATTACGCACATAATCACTACAAACAAGCAAATTATCATAGTGTTTCAGTTCGATTCTCTTGATCTTAACAGCGTTGTCGCGAAAGTACGTCTGTACGGCAGCATACGTGCTCCACACTTATCCCATGCATGCATTCCCATTATGCGACATAACTGCAGGATTGTTGACGTATGACAAGCCACGCACCCGGATCAATTCTGTGAACTACCGAAATAATTTTGGACAAGGCGCACCAGCCTTGCTTTGACCCGCTAGACGACAGTGTACAAGGCGCGTCTGAAAAATTCGGTGAACGGTCTCAGAAAATGAAGAGCGCAATAGTTACAAATAAAATACCTTTACTAGCCTTTAAAGTAATCACAATCAGATGCAACACACTTCTTATATCTGTTTTAAAGCTGTTGGAAATTGTCAGCAAACGCTTCTTGTAGAGTGATTAATGAGATCCGCTTCAGTTGTACAAATGATTATTCAAACCACTACCGGTTTTTGGACGTTAAATCCCATCTTCAGGTGTATAAAACTGTAACAAAAAAGGAGAGGAGGGAAGAAATAAAAAGTAGCTTGAAAACCAGAAGAGACGACTACTGAAACAAAGCGACTCACTTATTACATTTGGTAACGCATAACTTGCGGTCGGATCATTACGTCACTTGACCCATAATGTATCATAGATATGACGATATACTTAATATGGTCTCTGTTATTATAACTTTTTATCATTGCTTTTACTGTTCCTTATGCCTGTTCATTCATTTTAGCTTGTTTCCTAAAACGTCACATGTTGTTTCATCTTTGAGAGTTATGTAGCCTAACGGCATACCACAGCTCGGTTGTACTCTACTAGGTTTTTAACTGAAGCGCTCGGACCAGTCAGTCCATATTTTTCGTATCTTTGCTAATAATAACGATGTCAGTTTACTCGCTTGTACACCGTTGGCGCCTGCGCCGCACTGCGCCTCCACACCTCCGGCGTGGCGCTCTCCAGTCGTCGTTCGCGTTCCTACCGTGCGGCTGCCCGACGGTGCACAGTGTGAGTACAATGTTTGCTCTCGGTTTCTTTTTCCTTCGTTATACCCAGCCGGATGTTACATTTTTAGGTCCGTTTACCTATTAGGCCCTCCCTTTTTTCTAGTTCCGCCAAGATGCTGGGATTTGGAGCCGTTGCACCGACTGGCCCGACCGCGTGTTATGCATTACCAAATACAATAATTCAGTCGCCTCGTTTCATTAGTTTGCTCTTATGGATTTCGCAGATAAGTTGCAAGTTGCATTATATTTCTTCCCTCCTCTCCTTTGTAAGTTAGTTTTATACGCCTGAAGATAGATTTTAATATCCCGAAATCGGTCTTGGTTTGATTAACCATTTATACAACTGAAGTGTATCTCTGTAAATTAATTAATCATGTCTCTCAGTTGCGCATATCCTACATACCAAATCTAGTGCTTTTTGAGAATCGCTGGAAGCACAGTGATAACGCATTGTTGGATATCCCCATCATTACAGGAGATGAGACCTGGTGCTACCAATACGATCGTGCGAGAAGTGCCAATTGATTCCAAAGGCTGAAAATGATGACGTCATCCATATGAGTTTTAGAAGGAATCCGCTTAGTTTCAGTTACAAGATAAATCACACAAATCTAAAGGCTGTGAATTCAATTAAATTACAAATAACTTAAATTGGATTTGTCACATTAGTAAAGTTGTGGGGAAAGCAAACCAAGGACTGGCTTTTATTGTCAAAACACTTGGAAAATGCAACAGGCCTATTAAAGAGCTTGTCCGCCTCTTCTGGTGTATTGCTACGAGGTGTGAGATCCGCATCAGATATGACTGGCGGAGAACATCGGAAAAGTTCAAGAATGGACCACGCGTTTTGTATTTTTGTGAAATGGAGTATAGAGTACCACGGAATCGATAAGCGAATTGGAGTGGCAATCATTAAAACAAAGGCTTTTTCCGTTGCGGCAGGATCTTCTCATGAAATTTCAATTGCCAACTTTCTCCTCCGAAAGCGAAAATATTTTGTTGGCACCCACCTACATACTGTTGGCCAGTTTCAGACTCGTACCGTAATATCTAGTTGAAAGTTTTTTTTCTCTTTCTCTCTCTCTCTTTGTTATATGACAAAGAGATACTCAGAGATCCTAATTTTTCTGGATGCCACTGAGGTATCATTCAACAATTTTTATGACATAATTTTATTCAGGATTTTGAAATGTCCCATGTTTATACATGTCTCTGATGAAACACATTTGCAATATGTTGTGCAAGAAAAATTATAGTATTTACAACTGCAGTTATTTCACCCGCATGTCATACAACATGGTACTGATTCCATCAGTTCAGGAAGGCCTATAGAACTCATTCTAGTTAAGGGTATGCGTGAGTCATTTTCCAACCGTGGTCATTGAGGCATAATGTAGGAGGTGACAGCTGCTCTAATGATTGCCAGTAAATTCTTTGCAAGTGAGAACGTTTTTGCGGTTTTATAGGATTTTATCAGTTGGTGGAAAAAACTTTAAAGTAGAAGAGATTTCTCTTTTGATTGTAAACAGTTGGTGTCGTAAGTGAGTCGTTGATTCACGTACAGTAATTCCTAGCCAATATCTTCATATCTCTGCAACAAGGTGCATGCAGCAGCCGTGTTTCTCCGGAATGGTAAGAGACAGATTTAGATCCTGTCAAAGAGTGTATTGCAGGTATAATCTTACACTTGTCACCCACATTATTGGCACTTGCTTTAATGTCAACTGTCTGCCCATCAAACCTCTTCATAGTAAAAACTACGGGAAGTGCCCATTTCCTATTGAAACACATTATTAAAACAAACACGACTATATCGTTCCTAACGATTTATATGCCTTTCTTACCACAATGGAAAACCATGTGCAGAGCATAGGAAACTATAGTAGATCAGCTTCCTTATGAGCGAATAACGAATTCCTCATATTCACGAAATGTACTTGAGTAACTCAATATTCGATGGAGCATAGCAAATCAATAAAGTCTTCCTTATTTTGGGTTTTGCTTAAAACAATATTTCGGGTAGGTATTGCTGTTGTCAATGTTAGAAGTAATTACTCAACAGCACCAGCAGATAAGCGTCTTTCTCGTCCATGGTTTTCATAGATGTAGTTTCATAATTATCGGAAACAATATATTTGTCGTAGTCTCCTTTCACAGTTTTTTCGTGATGGGCTGGAGGAGGGAGGCATTATAGCCAGTTGGTCATTTCATACGATGTACCAAAGCATTTCCATTAACCATCTGCAGGATTAGCTACTGAAAAAATGGTAGCAAGTTCCTTTAGTAGAACTGCTTTGTTTACTTTCCGCGTATTACAGTATCCATCAAATAATGACAACGGAAATGGAGACAGTTAATAGTTAAGAGCGTCTGACAAATTCATCTTCCTTTGCTGAGAGATAACTAATAAACGAGCATATATCTTTTCTGAATCATGAATTTATTATTTTTTTTCAAATGTAACGCTTTTCTTCATTATAGGCATGGTTGTTACTTCCTTATGAATAGTGTCGTACAACCCAGGAAGTAATTTTTATTTTATTTTATTTTATTTAAAGAAGTGGCCATTCTGTCACCAGTTGTTTTAGCACTGAGAATACTTATTCCTTTACCAGCTTCCTAGTCAGTGACAGTGCTGGTTGTAGTATCTTGTTCAAGTAACAAAGAATGCGTGTATTGTGAGAGAGCGAGTTGTATTTTCTTCTTGCCGTGAGCATCTGAAAAATGGTTCAAATGGCTCTGAGCACTATGGGACTCAACTGCTGTGGTCATAAGTCCCCTAGAACTTAGAACTACTTAAACCTAACTAACCTAAGGACATCACACACATCCATGCCCGAGGCAGGATTCGAACCTGCGACCGTAACGGTCGTGCGGTTCCAGACTGTAGCGCCTTTAACCGCTCGGCAACTCCGGCCGGCTGTGAGCATCTGACATTTGTCTGCAAATT
Source organism: Schistocerca nitens (assembly GCF_023898315.1). Classification (NCBI taxonomy): domain Eukaryota; kingdom Metazoa; phylum Arthropoda; class Insecta; order Orthoptera; family Acrididae; genus Schistocerca; species Schistocerca nitens. The sequence goes on along the minus strand of NC_064616.1, from coordinate 523,535,652 downwards.
CCAGTCTCTTAATGAGAGGTGGTTACTTTTGCTCTTTATGTTACAAATATTAGCTCCATTGACTTGGATACTTCATTACATACGTGCTGCGAATGTTCCCACCCAGCTGTTTGATCAAGAGACAGCGTCATCACTGCAAGACCCGTTTTCGCTTTCCCGTAGCGGATATAAGTCTGTTCAACAAACTGGTCAAGAGGTATAGAATTCCAAAAACCGGGTTTGTGTCGATATATGTGTGGTCGTTTTCTTAGAACGATTTTCATATTTTATGGAAGTTCCACTTCCAGTATCTGAACTGTCATACACCTTACATGATTCCAGTGGCAGGCTGCAAAAAAGTACAGAAGTATACGTTTTCAGCAATGCATTTCTAACAGCTAGCCTCCTTCTTTTTGCAGTCTTACGAAGATATGGATGATTTTTACTGGGTAAATTAGCAGATCTGCCCATAAATTACCGGTAGGATTAGCTCCAATTTTCTCCAACGTTGCCGGCCGATGTGGCCGTGCGGTTCTAGGCTATTCAGTCCGGAACCGCGCTGCTGCTACGGTTGCAGGTTCGAATCCTGCCTCGGGCATGGATGCATGTGATGTCCTTAGGTTAGTTAGGTTTAAGTAGCTCTAAGTCTAGGGGACTGATCACCTCAGATGTTAAGTACCATAGTGCTGAGAGCCATTTGAACCATATTCTCCAACGTTTTCTGAAGCTCATCCATATTAAAAAGATCAGTAGTGGTGAAATTACAGAGCTGTGACTACCGTAGGTAAACCTCAAACTGCTTTTGGCCATGCTTTGCCTAACAACATATTGGGGACACAACAATTTAAAAAGGTTAACATTAATCATAGGTCAATGTTATATAATGTTTCTGTGGGATCTGAATCTGTAACAAAAATATAAAATACGTAATGTAATATTTTAAAGTTTCCTCCATTCCTAAGGGAGGGCGGGTTTGGGTGCGGGGGGTGGGGGGGATTTTCGCTTCATTCTCATTCCCACTGTGAGTCTAACACATTTTATGACTCACATTCTCTGATCCAATGCGTAGATATGTCATAAATATTTATGCTCAAGAGTGTGAAAGTGGCACCCGCTAGAATAGGAATTCTTTCATGTCTATCGTCTGAAAAAAATATATACCAAACGTTACGGTCTCACTAATTTTTGCATCGATGTCTTGCCGGACCAATAGGGAGAGATGATCATCGTACTAAAATAAAAGAAATCGGCTGTCACGGAAAGTTGTGTGTTCGTTTTTCCCGTGCACTGTTCGAGTGGTTCGATGACCAATGTACCAAGCACTTAACCGGGATCTGCAGAGGAGTCATGTAGATGTAGATGTGGATACGACCCGGAGGCAAGCGGCAATCAGCGGTATGGCGTTAATAGTCTTGCCTGCCTCGCCAAAAAACTCGGCTAAAATTTTTTTAAGTTAAACTTAATTTTAATTTAACACGATGTTGATCTCCTTTTCCGACAGAAAGGGCCTGAGACATCATGAATTTGTGCCAGGGGTAGGTGAGGAAAACGATAAAACCATTAAACCATGCCATTGTCGGTCGCTTGGTCTCCGGATTCGGACAATTTGACAAGACCTGTTTGCTGACAGGTTCCAACAGCTTTATAACCGATATACGAAGTGTGTTGTAGCTAATGGTGATTACTTTGAAGGCCAGTAAAGGTACATTGTTTGGAACTCTTGTTTCTTTAATTATCTAAGACCATTCATTGGACTTTCCAGACGCACCTTGTAGAGCCAAAACACTTTTAAAAATGGTCACTAGACCGTAGCAGTCCGACTGCACTCAAATTAGGAACGCTAGAAATTTCATTTTTAAGTACGCAACGCTCTCGATAATCTCAACAAAGAACACGGTCTTGACAGAAACGTTTAAAACTAAGGAGGTTAGAAACTAAACCCACATAAATCACTCCAGTTTCCTCGGAAACAATAGTGTTTTATTACCACTTTAATAAACGCCGCCTAGTGTGTTTCTTCAAACAACGCTTTCTCTAGCTAATTAGTACCTCAATGATATTACACATATCTTCTGCCATGAAATCACACCAGTTGGCGCTAAATCGATGCACTGCCGTTTTAAAATTATATCGTTGTTATTATAGAACAGCTGTGGTCGTAAAATCACGCATCTCACTTTGAAATGGCGAAGTCCTCCTGAAAGACGTACATTTATTTGAGAACATCTTTCATTAGAGTGTATCCTATGAGCTATGTACGGTAGTTTATCATTTTTATATGCCGTCTTCCTCATATTCTATTTGGACCAATGCCTATAGGAAGTGCTCTGAGGAGAACGTGTTTCATTTTCTGATGAGCAGCCTCTATTTTTTTGAACACTCCCGGTATTGCATTAAAGCCATTCTGTTAGTTCGTCTGTGGGCTAAGGAGAACTTCCTGCTCTAACCGAGCTTGGAAACGGAGGGCTGACTCGTTGGAATGCAGAGGACAATAGCAGGGGGGGGGGGGGGGGGAATCGAATGACAAGGAGAGAAATGGTGGCAGAGGACCTCTGCCTTCTCTGTCTGGGCGTACGTGACTTGGAGCGTGAAGGTAGAACGATCTTTCCCGCTGCATTCGTGGGCGAATGTTTCGTTGGTTGCTGAAAGTTCGCGGTAGAAGCTTCGAGATTTACTGGAATATCTGTCAATTACAACACGCGAACAAGGTATCCGTGGGACGTGCTTTTGACGCAAACCGATAGGGCCGTTTTGTTGTGCTCCGAAGCTATGCCTTCGATTGGGCAGAATGTGCGCAAAACAGTACGTCCTCTCGGGAATGCTGAGGGGCGAACGGTGAACAGTTACAGATACGAGCTGCGTCTGAACGCGATGGAGATGCCGTTGGCCGGTGGGGACACGCTGAGCGGCTGTACCACGAGGCAATGACGGTGAGACGAAATGCAACTGCTTTCTGGCGTACTGCTATTTAGGTCACTGTCAGAGCTTATTAGTTGTCACAGTTCTGTCTGCTTAAATCTTATCTATATGTGTCGAAGCTAAATTCTGTATACTGTCCCGCTCTAGGTTGGCCAGTATGTTGTTTCTCCTGCTTCAATAGCTGCAAATAACGTTAGTTTCTCTCTCTGCTCTAGTTCCGTGCAAATCAGTTCACGAAACTGTTAGTTTATCAGAACCGGAAATCTCTGTGAATGAGTAACAGCAACTTTCGCTCTTGTTATTTGCTCTCAGCAACTCTTATCTCTCTTGCTGCATGCTGGATCACGCACAAGCTTATAAAATCCTTTTCCTTGTTCCCATAGCGGTAGCGTCCTCCCCCCCCCCCTCACCCCATATGCTGATCACTTCCTCTGCTAAGTTATTCACATGTCTTCATTTTGTAAGGGACAGTAGCATTTAAGAACATTGTTTGATACGCTATTCAAATTTTCTCCATGTAAAAGTAACTGTTAATAGGTTTCAATTCAATGTTTTACTTCAAGCGCCCCAGGACATTTTCAGATGCATCACGCAATACATTAATTGTGTCCGTTGCATTAGGCTAAAGAAATTGGTTTACTTGTTTTCAAGGCAGAAGTTCATCCTTCTTTAATTAACCACAGTGCGGCCATTGCACCTGTGTAGTACACCATCGTCAATAGATGTGTTTAAGAAAAATAACAATTAGTGATTAAATGTACTACTATCACATTTTGCCTATTTCCAACCAAAAATACAGATTAAGATCACCAGTTTACTGTCAGATTACTCGATGCCACCAAACTTAAAATCACAGCCAGCACCTTATACTCCTTCAAAATGCAGAACTGCCGATAGCTTTCCGTTTCAGTGTCCTTCTGGATCTGAATTCTTACATACACGAGAGTCAAGGAACGGTGACTTTGATTTCACGCGTTAAGAGCAACTGAACATTTACGCTTTTTAGTCAAGCAGCGTTATAACAGTAGAAAGAGTGGCCTTCTTCTCGCCCACGGGCATTCCCATTGGTTCAGCCTCCTGCACATCTAAAGGCAATACCGCACTTGTGACCATATATGGCAAAAGTTGCTATGACGTTACTGGAAGTACTCCGAGGAGTGCCACACTGTACTTAAATTTGCGGATATTCTCCTCATTGCCTTAAGGATACAGTCAGAGCGCGTCTCCCTAGTCTATGTGGAACATCTCCCGAAAATATTACTGGAACTTGGATCCATTTCAGCCAATATTGTAGTCTCCCGCATCGGCAGTTAAAACGTTCAATTAGATTTAAACTGAAGTCTGAGTTCTATAACTGCTCTTTCGACAATCCATCTGTATTAGCATCAAAAAAATACGTTACATCCTTTGAAATACCACACCTCGCTATCTGAAGTACAGTAACTTTCAAAGACCGAGGTACTTTGGCAACATCCATTTTATTTAGATTAATTTAAGGTATACTCGCGTAAGCACTTCTCCGATTGTTACTGACTATTAAACTCACATTCTCTAGCTCTGAGCTGGAGTATATATGCTGCACTCTATTGCATGAAAATAATAGAATATTCGTCTAACAGCACATATCTATTTTCAATAGTTATCTTAAAGTACTCAACTGTTTGTTCTGGTTTAACATATTTACAATGATTTTTGACTTCTATTTTGGACAAATTGCTCATTTAGAACTGAATAAAATATGTAAAAATCCACTCAATAATTAAGATCGCATACAATATTTCTTCATTTAAGACAACCTGTTTCAACAGACTTCGCTGTCATCTTCAGGTCTGTAAGAAAGTGCGTATGGATGGAATATGTCTCGTAAGTTAACATGTAACATTTGAAATAAAAGTCTTATTTGGTACCTTATACGCCATATAAAGTGAATTCGCACTGTCCAGAATATGTCCAGATATGTAACCAGATGTGCAATTGTGTACCGTGTTTGTGAGATGTAACAAGCGTCTGTGAGCAATATGCATACCGACATGGCTATTTGCACAAGTTGCTTTATGTTTTTTAAATGTTTTAGGGATGACGAACCTTCTTTAATGTGCTGATTTTATCCACTTATCTCTTGTGCTTGAGGTTCATTATAAAATGAACATGTTTTGCTACAAAAGGGTTTTAAAGTATGTAAATGTACAGGTCCACTTCCGGTTTTTATAATACCAAACTAAAACTTTTATATCATATGTTACATCTTAACTTATGAGACATATTTCATGTATATGTACTTTCTTACAGACCTGAAGAAGACAGCAAAGTTTGTTGAAACTGGTTGTATTCAATAAAGAAATATTTAATGCGATCTTTGCTGTTGAATGGTTTTTTGGGATTAAAACACATCGCCCTTCGGTAGTCTCAAGACGAGAAAATTCAATAAAATATGTCTTTTTTATTTTAGTCAGAAATAATTAAAAAACCGTAAAACACTAATAATAAACTGTGGGCAAATCCAGCATGGACCCTTTGAGAGTCCACATATGAGATCCGATCTACTAGGCCATTTGTATCTGACAGTGATTCAGATTTCTCTCCTAGCCCGAGTATCGAAACACCCTTTCGTCCAGAGATCGTCGTGCTGTGAATCAATCGAGATGCTGTGCAGTCGCGTGGAATGCGTAACCAGCACGAAGGTGACCAATGATGCGATACTGCTGGTAAATACCAAGCCCAGCCGATAGTTAGTTTCTGTCGCCTACTTTATGAAGCGTCTGTTTACGCACCATGATCTCGACCTTGCGTACATACATTTTTCGCTATGAGCTATACTTCGGCCTGCACTGTCACAGTTTCTCTGTTCTGAGTTTGCTTCGCATCAGTCGTTCACTACGGGAAAAATGTCGTGACCGACCATACAAGCAGCCTGTTTGTTACACTGGTTTCTGGATCACAGCCTGAGCAAGTGGTCACATTCTTTTTTTCTGTCTAGATCCGAGTAGTACAGGAAAGAGGTGCGAGAACGTTTTACGCCATGCCACCACTTCGTGTCCAGCATGGGTCCTGAACTTCTGACGTTTGGTTAGCTGCAATTGCACATGCAGTAGCAAATATTATCCAGCAAACAACTACATCAAGAAAAGCTACGAATACTATATCATCAGCTGTTATAACTCTACCGACAACAACAACACCAAATATTCCAGCTTCTCTAACAACATAGCAACATAAACAACAACAGCGGCTGTCGTATCGGCCGCCGCACAGCAGCTGTCATTTCGGCGCGGCGTGCTACAACACGCGCGGCACACAGCGAGTACCGCTGGCGTCGCACACGATGTCAACAACTGGCGCAAGTGAACGCGTCGTCGCGGGGTTAGCGGCAGCGTACACACCACTATCGATACTGATTACCCTGGCGGCGCTGCCCTTGCCACCAGAGTGAACAAACGTATAAGGGCGCCATCTACCAACACTCTGATTGGCCGGATCTGCGGATTTAAGCGAGCTCCCTGAGCCCGTTTAACCAGTTCAATCTTCGCCATTGACTGTGTTACTACCTGGCTGCTGGATTCACGACGACCGAACCCTACTGTGGCCTCCCTGGCTGGAAACTTGCGACGCGTCGGTATCGACTGGTTGGCAGTGGTTTCAACTTGTATTCTCTACTAGTGACTGATTTCTCCTTGGCACTACGGCCAGCGAAGTGTTGTGTAGTCGAACTTAAGTTTTGTTTTGAGTGACAGAAGGTCAAATAAATTTGGTTATCACGGAATATTTGTTGTGTTATAGTGCGGACATAACAGCAGCCTACAGCAGTGGTAGCCTGTCAGCCATTTACTACCTTCGACGAAACCAGTGACAAGTGGGAGGTCTGATTGCATTATTTTGTTGTTCATTGCAAAGAAAGGTGAATAACTGAGCCTGTCAGAGTGCTCTTTTTCTGCGTTCTAAAAATAAATTTTACGAAGTGGTGCAAATATTACAACCACTCTCGGACCCCAGCACGCTACGTTTTTCCTGATATGATCTGCTCATTTACTTGTATGGTCACGAAAAATATGTGGCAGCAACTAGCCTAAAGTTTCATCAGTGTGATAAGCAATCTATGCCGGACCGGGGCCAGGCCCGAGACCTCTGCCTTTCGCGGGCAAGTGCTCTACAGACTTAGCTATCTTCTTTTCTAATTGTTAAAAGCATTGGTCTATAGTTCAGGATAAACATACAGCTACTAGAGCGTACATTTACAGACATAAAAAAAAAACGATTCATCCACAGTTCAAGTGGTTACGTTAATCCTTCTTGTGGAGTCAGAACCACAAAGAAACGTACCACAATGTCTGTGACCAAACACTTGATCCCCACACAACATATCTGTTTGGACAGCAAACAAAAATGGACAGAGGATGCTCACATCCTGTTTTGAATGTACAGAAATATGCATGCCACTGGAATTGTTAAATACTCTCCTAGGATTAATAAAGACCCTTAGGAATTGAAAAAAAAAAGATTTAGCTCCATCCAGTAACAAAACGGCTCTTTAACTTGAATGTGATATTTTTGAAACCGTTCGTCACTCATACTTGCATCCACTATTGAAGTAGTGATGTGATAGAGAAGACTTGTTCCTGTATTTCCCATATTCACTTGAGTTCCACTACCTCCGTGCATAACACATATTAATATCATCCGTACCATTTTGCGTCAGAGTGTAATTACTTTCAACTGCACAATCGAAATTAGGCTTCATCACATGGGTCCGGTGATTCGTCTGCCCAGGATACAATACTTTCCTCCAAAGTCTTTTATTGTTGTTCATGAAATTCCTTGCCATGACACAGAGAAACTGGGGCGATTTCATTGTCCTTCTTTTCCCTTTTATGTGCTTTGATATTCGAGACTGAAATTAGGATTCCTGTTCTCAGTTTCTTTGCTGCTTGTTGTATCTGTTTTGAACAAGGTACTGTTGTTGGTTTGTACTTGCGCAATCAATATTTTGAAGACCGTCTCAGTGTAGAAGAGGTTTTAGAACCGCATCAATTTTCCACGGATCTTTCCAGGACGGTGCCTTCATCGGTCATGGATTCGTCATCGCATTTCATTGTTGCTTAGTTAAAATAGCTAGTTTCACTCATTTTGAAATGTTCTTCGCAGTCACTAACGCTTGCTGCCATCTCCACATCCTCTTCTATTTCCAGAGGCGCATTCTCACGTTAATGATCCCGTGCGTTGGCCGTGATGATGAAAGCAGTTTCGTCGATTGATTTACTTTGATTGTCTGCAAACCTCTTTCCATTACTTTCCGTGCTCTGCAACGTTAGTTTCGCTAACGCTTGCTGCCATTTTCACTTCCTCTTCAAAAAAAAAAAATGGTTCAAATGGTTCTGAGCACTATGGGACTTAACATCTATGGTCATCAGTCCCCTAGAACTTAGAACTACTTAAACCTAACTAACCTAAGGACATCACACAACACCCAGTCATCACGAGGCAGAGAAAATGCCTGACCCCGCCGGGAATCGAACCCGGGAACCCGGGCGTGGGAAGCGAGAACGCTACCCCACGACCACGAGCTGCAGACACTTCCCCTTCCACTTCCGCAGTTCCATTCTGGTGTTTCTCATCATATGTGTTGTAAGTGACGCAGATAGCATTCTTGTCGGTAGATTTACTTGTATTATCAGTTTTACAGATCGGAATTCGGTGCTTTTGCTGATCGAAGACGGACTCTGTAACTCTGTCACATTTCTCCCACTGCCAGGCCCTGATGTACCAATGATGTGTGCCACTTTGTATCAGAAGAAATTATCTCTGGTTTCGAGCGGCTAACACAAGAAGAAAAGGCTGCCACTCATGCTTCGGAGATAAAAGCAGAGCTGACCATTTGCAGCACAGTCGACAGGACAGATTGCGGGCCTCTGGTAAAGAGCCGAGTGGAGGGTCTTAATCGGAGGCTCAGATGGTTCTGCGACCGTGTAGGCTGCAGATTCCTCGGATTCCTCGACTTGCGCCAAAGGGTGCTTGGGTTTCGCGTTCCACTGAATAGGTCAGGAGTTCACTATATGCAGGCGGCGGCTACACGGATAGCAGGGACTGTGTGGCGTGGACTGGGCGTTTTTTAGGTTAGATGGTCACGGGAAAACACAACAAGGGCTCCAGTCACAAAAGGTGCAGGCCGAACACAGGGAGAACTTAGATACAGCGACCGTCGGTATCACAGTTGTAAATTGTCGTAGCTGTGTTGGGAAATTACCGGAGCTCCAAGCGATAATAGAAAGCACTGATGCTCAAATCGTTATAGGTACTGAAAGCTAGCTAAAGCCGGAGATAAGCTCATCCGAAATTTTTGCGAAGAACCTAACGGTTTTCAGAAAGGATAAGCTAAACACGGTTAGCGGTGGCGTGTTTGTTGCTGTTAGAAGTAGTTTATCTTGTCGCGAAACTGAAGTAGATATTTCCTGTGAGTTAGTATGGGCAGAGGTCATTGTTGCCAACCTGAATAAAATAATAATTGGATCCTTTTACCGACCTCTCAATTCAGATGATACAATTGCTAAAAGATTCAAATAAAACTTGAGTTTGATTTCATACAGATACCCGACTCATACAATTATAGTTAGTTGTGACTTTAATTTACCTTAGATATGTTGGCGAAAATACATGTTCAATTCCGGAGGTACGCATAAAACATCATCCGAAATTATGCTAAACGCATTCTCTGAAAATTATTTCGAACAGTTAGTTCATGAGCCCCCGCGAATAGTAAACGGTTGTGAAAACACACTTTACCTCTTAGCAACAAATAATCGTGAGTTAATAACGGGCATCAAAACGGATACTGGGATTACTGAACACAAGGTTGTAGTAGAGAGATTGAATATTGTAACTTCCAAATCCTCCAAAAATAAGCGGAAAATATACCTGTTCAAAAAAAGCAGCTAAATATTCACTTAACGCTCTCCTGAGAGACAATCTCGACTCCTTCCAAATTAACAGTGTAAGTGTATACCGGATAAGGCTTAAATTCAAAGAAACAGTTTCGGCAGAAATTGAGAGATTTATACCAAATAAATTAACAAACGACGGAGCTGATCCTCCTTGGTACACAAAACGGGTCAGAACACTTGCAGAAACAACGAAACAAACATGTCAAATTTAAACAGACGCAAAATCCCCAAGATTGGCGATCTTTTACAGAAGCTCGAAATTTAGCGCGGCCTTCAGTGCGAGATGCTTATGATAGTTTCCACAACGGAACTTTGTCTCGAAACCTGGCAGAAAATCCAAAGAGATTCTGGTCGTATGTGAAGTATGTTAGCAGCAAGAAACTATCAATGCCTTCTCTGCGCGTCATCAATGGAGATACTATCGAAGACAGTGCTGCCAAAGTAGAGTTACTAAATACAGCCTTCCGAAATGCCTTGACAAAAGAAAACGAGGTAAATATTCCAGAATTCGAATCAAGAACAGCTGCCAACATGAGTAACGTAGAAGTAAATATCCTCGGAGTAGTGAAGCAACTCAAATTACTTAATAATAGCAAGTCTTCTGGTCCAGACTGTATACCAGGTAGGTTCGTTTCAAAGTATGCTGATGCATTAGATCCATAATTAACAATCACATACAACCGTTCGCCCAACGAAAGATCCGTACCCAAAGACTGGAAAGTTGCACAGGTCACACCAATATTCAAGAAAGGTAGTAGGAGTAATCCACTAAAGTACAGGCCCACATCGTTAACGTCGATATGCAGTAGGATTTTATAACATATTGTGTTCAAACATTATGAATTACCTCTAAGAAAACAGTCTATTGACACACAGTCAACATGGATTTAGAAAACATAGTTCTTGTGAAACACAACTTGCTCATTATTCACATGAAGTATTGAGCGATAATGACAAGGGATTTCAGATTGATTCCGTATTTCTGGATTTCCGGAGGCTTTTGACACTGTACGACACAAGTGGCTGGAACTGAAATTGCGTGCTTATGGGATGCCGTCTCAGTAATATGACTGGATACGTGATTTCCTGTCAGAGTGGACACGGTTCATAGTAACTGACGCAAAGTTATCGAGTAAAACAGAAGTGATATCTGGCGTTCCCCAAGGTAGTGTTATAGGCCCTTTGCTGTTCCTTAACTATATAAACGATTTGGAGGACTATCTGAGCAGCCGTCTTAGGTTGTTTGCCGATGACACTGCCGTTTATAGACTAATAAAGTCATACGATCAAAAAAAATTGCAAAACGATTTAGAAAAGACATTTGTATGGTGCGAAAATTGGCAGTTGACCATAAATAACGAAAAGTGTGAGGTCATCCACATGAGTGCTAAAAGGAATTTTTTAAACTTCGGTTACACGAGAAATCAGTCGAATCTAAAGGCCGTAAATTCAACTAAATACCTAGCAATTACAAATAGGAACAGCATAAATTGGAAGGAACACAGAGAAAAGGCTAACCAAAGACTCCGTTTTAATGGCAGGACACTTAGAAAATGTAACAGATCTACTAAGGAGACTGCCCACACTGCAATTGTCCGCCCTCTTTTAGAATACTGCTGCGCCGTGTGGGATCCTTACCAGATAGGATTGATGGAGTACATGTAAAAAGTTCAAAGAAGGGCAGCCCGTTTTGTATTATCGCGAAATAGGGGAGAGACTGTCACTGAAATTATGCAGGATTTGTTGTGGAGATTATTAAAACAAAGGCGTTTTTCATTGCGACGGAATCTTCTCACGAAATTGCAATCACCAACTTTCTCCTCCGAATGCGAAAATATTCTGCTGACACCGACCTACATAGGGATAAGCGGTCATCATGATAAAATAAGGGAATCCAGAGCTCGTACGGAAAGCTATAGGTGTTCGTTCTTTCCGCGCGCTATAGGCTTTTGTAATTATAGAGAATTGTACAGGTGTTTCGATGAACCATCTGCCGGCCATTTAAATGTGATTTGCAGAGTATCCATGTAAAAATACATGTAGTGGGGCCATTCCGCCCTGCCAGAACAGTTGTATATGTCATTGTTCTAGGTTTACTTTTCCCACTACGCAAATATACGGAGCTTATGCGATCAAAATTTTCCCTCAGTGTTCAGTGAAATTGTGAAATTGCATACGTATATATGAGATGTTGGTTTTTGTAGATACCATAGCCCTATGATTGCATATTAGTCAACCACGATGTTAATTTAATGAACATGGTAGCGAGGGTGCTTCAGTCGGCTTATCGCCAGTTTTTATCATGGTATTTCATGATGACACGCTGAAACCTTTGATGTGATAGTGTATGCACAACTCTCTTGAAATCATTCGTAGTGCGATGCGTTTTCCTTAGTTATCACTGTACCGAAAAGACTCCGCGTGTTTCCGATAACGTCCACGGAAGGCCAAGTGCAATAATATCCTGGTGGGTAGAACAGTCACATAAGGGTCTATGTGCTTCTGTAATTCTGTTTTAGCTATGCGATTACCGTTGAGCTTCCCATGCCAAACGTTTTCTGACTACTTCTCTGATACCATAAACCGTCCCATGTAAACTTATCACTTCTCTGATCTTGTCGAGCGGCATTTCTAACTGTACATTACAGGCATACATAGCTCGGAAGCCAATACCTGCATATGTCATTCATACCGTCCAGGGACAACTACCGTTATGCGTAAATTTTACCCTACCATGGGCGTCCCTGACCATTCTTCCACAAATGCAGATAGTTAAACATTTTGCATATAGATTATGTGATCAAAAATATCAGGACACCTGGCTGAAAATGACTTACAAGTTCGTGGCGCCCTCCATCGGTAATTCTGAAATTCAATATGGTGGTGGCTCACCCTTAGCCTTTATGACAGTTTTCACTCTCGCAGCCATACGTTCAATCAGGTGCTGGAAAGTTTCTTGGAGAATGGCAGTCCATTCTTCATGGAGTGCTGCACTGAAGAGAGGTATCGATGTCGGTCGGTGAGGCCTGGCACGAAGTCGGAATTCTAAAACATCCCAAAGGTGTTCTATAGGATTCACGTCAGGTTTCTGTGCAGGCCAGTTCACTACAGGGGTGTTATTGTCGTGTAACCACTCCGCCACAGACTGTGCATTATGAACAGGTGCTCGATCGTGTTGAAAGATGCAACCGCCGTTCCCGAATTGCTCTTCAACAGTGGAAAGCAAGAAGGTACTTAAAACATCAATGTAGGCCTGTGCTGTGATAGTGCTAGGCAAAACAACAAAGGGTTCAAGCCCCCACCATGAAAAACACAACCACACCATAACACCACGTCCTTCGAATTGTACTGTTGGCACTAGACACGCTTGCAGATGACGTTCACCGAGCATTCGCCATACCCACACCTTGCCATCGGATCGCCACATTGTGTACCGTAGTTCATCACTCCACACAACGTTTCTCCGGTGTTCAATTGTCCAATGTTTACGCTCCTTACACCAAGCGAAACGTCGTTGGCATTTACCGGCGTGATGTGTGGCTTATGAGTAGGCGCTCGACCAAGAAGTCCGAGTTTTCTCACCTCCCGCCTAACTGCCATAGTACTTGCAGTGGATGCTGATGCAGTTATAATTTCTGTGTGATGGTCCGGATAGATGTCTACCTATTAGACATTATGACCCTCTTCAACCGTCGGCGGTCTGTGTCAGACAACAGTCAAGGTCGGCCTGTACGCTTTTGTGCTGTACGTGTCCCTTCACGGTTCCACTTCACTATCACATCGGAGACTGTGGACCCAGGGATGTCAAGGAGTGTGGAAATCTCACGTACGGACGTATGTCACTAGTGACACCCAGTCACCTGACCACGTTCGAAGTCGGTGAGTTCAGCGGAGCTCCCGATTCTGCTCTCTCACGATGTCTAATGGCTACTGAGGTCGCTGTTATGGAGTACCTGGCAGTAGGTGGCAGCGAAATGTACTTAATATGAGAAACGTATGTTTTTGTAGGTGTTCAAAAATGGTTCAAATGGCTCTGAGCACTATGGGACTTAACAGCCGTGGTCATCAGTCCCCTAGAACTTAGAACTACTTAAACCTAACCAACCTAAGGACATCACACACATCCATGCCCGAGGCAGGATTCGAACCTGCGACCGTAGCAGTCGCGCGGTTCCGGACTGCGCGCCTAGAACCGCGAGACCACAGCGGTTTTGTAGGTGTCCGGATACTTTTGATCACATAATGTTAACTATGGACAACATTGTGAATCTGAATGTGTATCAGCTACTCGTCAAGAAACTTCACATCATTAATCATCCATTTCCAAATAGCGAGACGGGGAGGGCGTTTCGGTGTGGCATTCGAAATGTAATTTCTAGGTTTCTCTCCTAGGAGGACATGCCAATTACAGTTCAGCTGACACGTCGCTGTAGAAGAAACAAAAAAGACATTCTACAGGAATCGAGTGCTCCGCTGCACATAGGGTAGTTTTGCACCCCACGCCTTCCGAACATTGACTGTGCTATCCAAGCACGTGTCATAGCCCACCCTCACAGCTTTACTTCCGCCAGTACCTCATCTCCTACGTCCCAAACACGAGAACTTCTGTAAAGTTTGGGAGGTAGGAAATGAGGTACTGGCGGAAGTATAGCTGTACGGACGGGCCCTGACACGTGTTTGGATAACTCTGTCGGTAGAGCACTTGCTCCCAAGGCGGAAGTCCCTCGTTCAGGTCCCAGTCCGGAAGACAGTTTTAATCTGCCAGAAAGTTTCAAGTCAGCTCGAAGTTGCTGTCATCGATGACAAACGTTCATCAGTGCTCTAGGGAAGTGTTGATAGAACCGCTATTATTTTCTATATACATAAAAGGTTTGACGGACAATGTGGGCAGCAATCTGCGATTGTTTGCAGATGATACTGTGGTGCAAGGAAATATGTGGAATTTGAATTGCTGTAGGAGGATACAATATGACTTAGGCCAAATTTCTAGTTAGTGTAATGAATGGCAGCTAGCGCAAAATAATATAAGTTAATGTGGATGAGCAGGAGAAATGAATCCGTAATGTTTGGGTACATCATCATTAGTGTCCTGCATCACATAGTGATGTCGTTTAAATATCTCGGCGTAACGTTGCCATGCGATATGAAATGGAACGAGCATGTGAGGATTGTGGTAAGGAAGGCCAGTTGTCGACTTCATATTATGGGGAGAATTTTGGGACAGTGTGGTTCATCTGTAAAGGAGACCGCATATAGGACGCTAGTGCGACATTTTCTTGAGTATTACTCCAGTGTTTGGGATTCGTACCTGGCCGGCTTTGAGTACGAAATAGAAACTGTTCAGAGGCGACCTGCTAGATTTGACACCGGCAGGTCCGGTCAACACGCAAGAGTTACGGAGATGCTTCGGGAACTCAAATGGTTCAAATGGCTCTGAGCACTATGGGACTTAACATCTGTGGTCATCAGTCCCCTAGAACTTAGAACTACTTAAACCTAACCAACCTAAGTACGTCACACACATCCATGCCCGAGTCAGGATTCGAACCTGCGACCGTAGCGGTCACGCGGTTCCAGACTGAAGCACCCAGAACCGCACAGCCACACCGGCCGGCCCGGGAACTCAAATGGGAGCTCCCGGAGGGAAGGAGGCTTTCTTTTCAAGGAACGCTATTGAGAAAATTTAGAGAACCGGCATTTGAAACCGACTGCAGAACGATTCTACTGTCGGGAACGTAAATTTCGATGAATTAGGGCTCACACGAAGAACCGTCGATTTCCCCTCCGTCTATGTGCGAGTAGAACAGGAACGAAAATGAATAGTAGTGGTGCAGGGTGCCGTCCACCACGCCCCGTACGGTGGCTTGTGGAGTATGTATGTAGATGCAGATGTAGATGGCAGTCAGTCATCCCTATCACAATATTTTACCTTGCATCCGGTCAACCGGGAGTCCTGCGATGCTGGATACAGTATTTTCAACAGTAGTTCGTGATTCACCGTCCACATTGTTGGCAGACACGCATAGAAGAATGAGCTTAGTTCACCGCCGTCATCGCGCAAACAAGCGGAATCTCATTAAAGTGCTTTTCTCTCGCTGTGGCTAGACGCTCGAGAAAAGACCGTATGAATAAATAGTGGCTGGCAGCTACATAAGGCATTTAATGTGTCATTGTCCATTCTGTGTCTTCACGTGGTTTGGATACAAGCCGGGGTATCTAGTAAGGGTCTGCCGAGGGCAACACTAAACAATAACACCTGCCAACAGGCTGGATCGTACGTGGTATCCAGTTGGTGCCCGAAGCAGCTTATCGAGATCTGCGGAAGCTCACGCTACCACCGGTAGTCAATGGTGCCGTCGCGAATTTCCAACTGTGTTGGCACAGCTGCTTCTCTCATAAAACTCAGAGTTTGCGAGTGAATTAGTTAAAACCCGTTGGAGCACGCTCAGAGCAGAGTGGGGACGTGCAATAGGCAGTCGACCCTACAGTGTGCTTAAATCACAGTAAGAGCAGAAAAATTTAACTTGGCAACAAACCTTGTTAATAGCAAATCCGTGGAAGAAACTAACATTTTTGACTTTGACCGTCCTTGACATTTCTTTTTCTCCAAATTTAAGAGCAAGTAAATTTAGTTTCAACCACGATTCCGTTACAAGAACCTGATACGGTATGTACACTACACAAGCAAAAGTTTTAACCTGCTTTAAGGTTGTGCAACAGATTAAGTGCAGAAATAATAGAAATATTCAGCGTGCCTTGCGGAACAAACCCGGACTTGGACAGGCATGAGGCGATGTGTTTTGCCTCCAGTGAACTCACCCCCGACGAATTCCAAATCACAGTACGAGTTACAGCGGCAGATGCGGGCAGCGACCCACTAATTCACAGGGTGTTATTTTCCGTGCAACTAAATTTATCGGATCATTCCACTACGGGCACTGATTCTACATGGCAAACATATTTGTCACTGCTACATCGTCTTATTGTAACCATTCGCGCCCTTTTGTTATCTACAGACGACTCTTTAGGCCAGATTATGATTCTACCCACGCTGCGCCTCATCATTCACGAGCTTCGGCACGCAGCCTATTGGTAGATGTGCAGGACGAAGGCATAGGGCATCGTCACGTTTATTGACCCAGCGATGACGGCATCATAGAGCTTACAGTCTAGAATTACGATGCGTGTGTCCACAGCCAGTCAGCCCCAGTGCAGCATTTCAATCCCTGGCCCGCCACTAGTACCCCTGGAGAAAAGGGTGCATATCGATATCGACGGACTGTTCCGTACGTGGCAAAGATGGGCACTCCAATTATTCCAACTACTATGCGTATAATGCCTGAGGATGCACCGAAAAGTGGTGCGAAACCGGTCGGAGATTTAATAAAAATCATTCATACAGCCAGTGCGGAATTTTCTTTGATAAAATGTCGAAGTTTGGCTGTGTTTGCCCGCCCTACAAATCACTTACAATTGCGCTCATAGTATTTTTGTTTCAAGATGTTTAGTTTCTCATTTGAACATTAACACTAACGTGATTCATTTTCTTCACATACACATTAAGATATATATTTTTAGGAACGAGTAAAAATTGACTTAGTATGCAATCTTGAGAATCTCATTTTGTATAAGTGAAGTGTGACAAGAAGAAACCGAATCTGTTCATTACGTCTACTTAAAATTAATTACGAGCTCTCACTAATTAGTATGTGCTAAGAATTAAATGTCCCTGAATATTCCAATTAGCTTCTGCAGTGCCACATACTTGAACATGACGCCAGTCATTGGTTCCAACATTAGCTACAACAGTCCTCCGCTACATATATTCAGGTACAACGGGTAGAATGAATCTATTGGATAGACGACACTAATACAAGACGTAAATGGTTTTGTAGCATTATCACAATCAGTTAGCAGTATAGGGAGATTGTTTTTATAGATATCTGTCAAAGAGATAGTTATATCCCCTCCTCCCCCCAGAAAACTGGTTTGTTATGGAAGAAAGATGAAATTTTATAATAGTACATTCATAGTAATTTCTGTGAACCTACAAATAGCCCGTAATTCCAGAATTTTCCTCAGGACCATTTGTTTATATTTTCCGTTGCAAAAAGTACTGGAAAGTAAGTTAAGGAATACAGAACTTTCTATATCACGTAGCTTCTGAGTGGCGTTTCATATGCTCCAGTAGGTTTCTTGTGTAAGCAGTTCGACTTTAACCCCATGTAATCCAAACAAAAACGTATAACCGTCCTGAGAAAGAAGAAATCATCGTCATCTCCTTTCACAATCAGTGGATGATTGAGAGAATCTTTGAGATGTCGGCCTTGTACTTTATTTCAACATTTAACACATGCAACCACTTTTCAGTTCCTGTAATAAACTCGGTGGTATTTTTATATTTATTCAGGCTGCAGAGCTCACCTTGAGGCACGGTATCATTAGTACTGACGAGCATAAAGATTAAGACCACCAAAGTAAAATCTGAAAACAAAATGGTTGAAATGGTTCAAATGGTTCAAATGGCTCTGAGCACTATGGGACTCAACTGCTGAGGTCATCAGTCCCCTAGAACTTAGAACTACTTAAACCTAACTAACCTAAGGACATCACACACATCCATGCCCGAGGCAGGATTCGAACCTGCGACCGTAGCAGTCGCACGGTTCCGGACTGCGCGCCTAGAACCGCGAGACCACCGCGGCCGGCGGTTGAAATGGCTCTAAGGACTATGGGACTTAACATCTGAGGTCATCAGTCCCCCAAACTTAGAACTACTTAAACCTAACTAACCGAAGGACATCACACACATCCATGCCCGAGGCAGGATTCGAACCTGCGACCGTAGCAGCCGCGTGGTTCCGGACTGAAGCGCCTAGAACCGCTTGGCCACCACGGCCGGCTTAAAACAAACTGCGAAAGCTTCCCCTTGACAACTCCTTCTATACCATAGAAGAATTTCTGTTACCGTAATGTGTAAAAGGTGGTGGGTTGAAATTACTAACTCACATTTGTATATTTGTTCTTTTTTGTATTAAAACAATAAAAAATCTGAGAAATTTTCCGAATATAACAGTATGTACAAATCAATTTTCGATGTAAATGTGAAATAATTCGTACCATATCATTACCATTTATCGTGCAAAATGATCCATGAAGCACATAACTAACTAACTAACCAACCATCGACATAAGACAGTGTTGGTCTACCTTTTTAACGGGATACAACAGCGATTCTGCGTACCACGGGTGCGACAAGTCCTTGGTAGGTTTTCGAAGGTATGTGACATTAAATGTCACGCAGCTTCCGTAAAATACAAGCTGGTGATTTGCGGGGGCGGAACAGGCGGCCTATGGCGCCCCTGTTGTGTTCCATTGGGTTCAGAGATGGAGGATCTAGCAGCCTAGTCGTCCTCCTTCCTCGAAATAATGTAGCATTGTTCTGGCCTTGCGACACAGGTATTAATCCTACTGGAGGCGACGTCAGACATGAAAGGATGCTGGTCGTCCGCAATAATGTTCAAAAAAAGAAAAAAAACGAAGTTATTTACTGAGAAGCCCCATGCTTATCAATGTGCGCCAATGTGTTCCTAAACACTTCGTAATGTCTCTACGATGGTTCCCCATTCGACTCCGCTCCAGTTATATAGAATACTTCTCTTAACGCGTCACATGACCGCAACGTCACCAAGCGACATTCAGTCCAGCGGTAGGCAGTGGTCGGAATATTTTGGATCATCAATGTAAACTGTTCAGTACGTGCCTAATAAAAACAACATTATTCAGAGGCTCCTTTTAATACATACAACAATTAACAAAAGTTTCCATGAAGAGACAACTGCACCCAGTGCATCATTATTATCATAAAAGCTGCTTTCTTCACAACTATTTACATCCTCACAGCGCACAGTTATCCGAAGTTCCACTATCGACCTTCGACGCTTGCCTCACCAACAAAGCTCTCTATATCATCATCTTTCCTACCACAAAAAGAACATTGAAGGTATGTTCTTTATTTCAGTTTCTTCAATAATATCTCCTCTCTAAAACTGTTTTTCATTTTCCTTAAAATATTTTCTCTACAGATCATTGTTATCCGTAATAGCATTCAGACTGATGCTCGTTTTATCTCTATTGCCCCCACTGTTATAATTTGTTATTTACATATTTCTTACAATACCTTACCATGATTATTTTGACTGTGAGATTTTTACATACAACTGCCCCCTTGTTTACCTCTTTCAATATATCTGTGTCTGGTTCACTTCAGTCAATTATTTTTCCCCTACCTGTGTTGTCCTCCCTCTTGTTTCCCTCTCCCCTAGAATTTTAACAAAGATTTTCACCTTCGCGTATGTCAAATTTTACAGTCCACTTTCTCTACGAAATCTAAAACTGGTTCTTGTAATTTTGTAGAAGTATGTATTAATTCTATTTGCTGCTAATCATGGGGCCTTCTTTTTAAGGTTGGAATCTCAGTAAAAGAACAAAGCAGCACACTTCAGAGCAAAATGATACTGAATTCTTTCTGACAGAACAATCTCACTGCGCCCGTCTCTGTCCCGTATAGTGTACCATTCAGAATCGACTCGTAGCCTAACTTTGTCTCCCACACTACAATATTTGTTAAGAAAACACTGTTCAGACTCCTTGTATATCCAAAATCTGCTGAGTGTTCGTTGATCTAGTGTGAGCTCGTCCCTTCGATAAACTTTCTACTGTTTAAATTTTTCTTGTACACCCCATTCCATGTAGGAAACACGCCGCGAGTAATTTCACTGCACAGCATTTACTCGTCGTAGATGAAGTCCTTGTTGATGGTTCTGTCATCATTACTCTTAATACATTACCTCCAACGGCGCTTCCTTCTGAATTAGTGGACTTACAAATGACACCACTTATTTTGTCTCATTTTCTGTGTCCTTCATTCTTTAATTGTTTCTTAATGTACTATTCAAGTTTACAATTTCATTTATGTAGGTCAATTTCAGCGTCAATTCAGAAATTCCGATTTTGCTCTTCCATCTCATTAACTCAGTTAAAGCCTATTTTGTTCCCTTTCATATGCTTTCCGTTTCTTATCCTGCAAGTCAATTTCCTTTTTGGCTCCGTCTTAACAGCTCAAGAACTGGTAATCAAGGTGTGACCTAATACTGAGCAAAAGGAATTAGTCCTTTCCACAAAATCGTTCTTATCCCCAACTTACCTTACACACAGCTATAAATATGTAAATTATCCAATTATTTTCGTACCAAATACAGCTATATATCACTTTTAAAACAACCATTGTTGCTATCACATTCATTAGGAAAATTCCCGTTTGGATCCCAGATTTCGGCATTTAAGGTGAGTGTTATTTGGCTCATTAAAATACCTTAAGTACACATCCATTAGAATAACCTAAGTACTGCTCAAACAGTATTCCTGTAGCGTTTTTTTTTTGTTTTTTTTCTTTTTTACCGAAGCAGTACCATCTGGTTCACTCTCACGAGTAACCGATACACCACTAGTTGATTGCTTTTCCAATCCATAGCTCTGGCTGACACTGAAATCAGTTCCTTTTCGTCTCAGAATAGCACTTGCGACCTACGTTCCCAATTATCTGGTGGATGTATTTCAGCCTCTGTCTTCCTCTACAGCTGCAGTCTCAAATTTGCGCTGCTATTCTGCAGCAGCAGTAGCAGCTGCTGCTGCACATTGCATAATCTTCGCGTCTGTGAGATGTCATCTCTAGATACGCCCCGTCAGACTGGCGCCACGAACTTTACTGCTACATAGTCGGGTCTCTCATGACGTGCTCCGCTGCGACATGGCGCTTGGTATATCTCTCGCATGCAGCTGGTGTGTACCCAGCTTTACTGCTTCTTCCGCCGCTATTCCTCTATCCGTTATAGAGCGCGGTTACCTCAAACCATTCTGCTCTGTCCATAGCAAATCTGTTCACATATGTGAAACAAATCCCAGACATGAACCCCAAATTGTAATCGCTTTTCACGTAAGGGGGATAAAAGAAAAGTGCGCATAGATGTTTTGGTCTGTCATGTTTGTGTAGCGGTATTTCATCACCTGTACCCACTTGTACAATGCTTTAGACTACCACTGGGCACTTTTCACGGAAGAGGGTGAGTCCGATATTTTACGTGTAAAATGCGTTTAAAACAAACCTACAATGGAAAATACACTCGTGAGGAAAACTTAAGGCCGAAATAACTTTCGCACGATGTGTCACTGCCAAGTAATATAGCTCGATGAAACTTGGAACACATTTGGAAAGAACTGTTATTGTTCTGTACAGAAGGTAACAAAGAAGTACACTGTGAAACGAACAGAAAATACACTTTTATTCAAAGATAACAATTACATTCAAGTTATCGCTATTCGTGGACGGCAATTCGTGCTATGCAACGTGTTTTGTTATGCACACCATTTTAGAATGGTTAACCTAACATTTTTCGGGAACTGGATTGGTCTATTTTGACTTTATATAAACTTAATTTAAAATAAAAAACATATAAAATTATTAGTATTAGTTCTTTCTGTTTCGGTTTACAGTAACAAGCGTTGATAACAGTTTCTGCGTTGTTGTAAGGACAGTCGTGGTCGCCTTTGTCCACTGTGAATACGCGAAGCATTTCTGCACCCCAGAGGTGTAGAAATCAGCATGATTCGCGAATTTTATCTTTCATATCATTTTATGTTGTAGGATACTGTCAATAAACAATGTAGTTCAGGTCTCTCCTTAAAGAATAATGAAGAGAAGTTAAATCTGTCTGTCATGTAGGCCAAGTCACTGACACTCCTCCACTAATCCATCGAACAGGAACGTTTTCTGGTTTAGGGAGCGCCTAACAACCAACAAATTTAATTGTTCTTCAAGGAGATTAGGTCTGACAACATCATAATGAATATGTGCGCACCTGAAATTTATCCTAAAGATTTTCTGATTCACATGTTGATTAAACCAGAGGGGGTTTTCATCCGGGCAGTAGTGGGGGTTTTCATCCGGGCAGTAATGATCATTGAGGATACTTACTTCAGAATTTTATTCGGAAATGGCTTCAACTGTCCACAGTATGACAGTCAAAACGTTGAGATTTTGATTTCTTGTGGAGACAGCTATTCTTGTCCAGGAAACCGTCACTTAATGTGTAATTAATAAGGATGTGATGGGGATGTAAACAACTATCATGTGGAATTCTCCAGACGGTACTCGGTACTTCTGATCGCCCCAAAACCCCGTGGTTTTCTTCACGCAGGAATATGTGGATCAAGAGCTACTTTATGAAGAATACCTACACTTCATCGTATCTAACACATCTTCTTACTATTTTGTTATGACTTTTGGTCGGTACTAACTAGTCATAGTTGAGAATCCGCGCCTCCATTCTCCGAGAAACGTGCGTAAACGAACTTAAAGTTATTTCATATAAAATCCTCTGTAGGTAATTTTGGTAGCGTTCACCAACTATCATAAACCTACAGAATGTCTCTTCGTTAGAATATGCCATTACTGAAGGAAATAAAAAATAATGGAAGACTACCTCTGAGCCGGCCGGGGTGGCCGAGCGGTTCTAGACGCTACAGTCTGGAACCGCGCGACCGCTACGGTCGCAGGTTCGAATCCTGCCTCGGGCATGGATGTGTGTGATGTCCTTAGGTTAGTTAGGTTTAAGTAGTTCTAAGTTCTAGGGGACTGATGACCTCAGAAGTTAAGTCCCATAGTGCTCAGAGCCAGCCACTACCTCTGATACCTTACCCAACAAACAGTACTTTCAAAACTCCTCTTGTTAAACGTGATCAATGGCACCAATAATGAGGAAATCGAAGTTATAACATGTTATATCAAAAGTTCCATCTCGTTTCGATTGAGTAGCATGGCGCGGTGCCATACCAGGTAAAGGTCTCCCACGATATCGGCAAAACGAAAATATTTTTGGACAAAACTGTACCGTTTGAGAGCCATTTTCAACGGTATCATATTTTCATATTCTGTAACTGAGATTGTTCCCAGTAGTTTTAACAGCTTCCAGTCAATGTAAAGTTCAACATTATATTTTCCTTCCTCGGCTTGCCTTAAACAAATTCCTCTCGATAAAGATGAGACTCACCTTTTCAGAGCAAAATTACCATGCAGTATGTCTGAAACAACCTGTGAATATCTCCCATTACTCAAGTCTTCAGTAATCCATAGATCGTTAGTTAACAGTTTGAGCAGCAAATGTAACGTCTTCGCCCAAATAAATTTGATTCTACACAGAGTACGCAAAAGAACTTGCCCACCTTCTAACAGCCGTGTACCGCAAGTCTCTAGAGGAACGGAAGGTTCCAAATGACTGGAAAAGAGCACAGGTAGTCCCAGTCTTCAAGAAGGGTCGTCGAGCAGATGCGCAAAACTATAGACCTATATCTATGACGTCGATCTGTTGTAGAATTTTAGAACATGTTTTTTGCTCGCGTGTCATGTCGTTTTTGGAAACCCAGAATCTACTCTGTAGGAATCAACATGGATTCCGGAAACAGCGATCGTGTGAGACTCAACTCGCTTTATTTTTTCATGAGACCCAGAAAATATTAGATACAGGCTCCCAGGTAGATGCTATTTTCCTTGACTTCCGGAAGGCATTCGATACAGTTCCGCACTGTCGCCTGATAAACAAAGTAAGAACCTACGGAATATCAGACCAACTGTGTGGCTGGATTGAAGAGTTTTTAGCAAACAGAACTCAGCATGCTGTTCTCAATGGAGAGACGTCTACAGACGTTAAAGTAATCTCTGGCGTGTCACAGGGGTGAGTCACCTAACATTACCGCTGGATATATTTCGTAAACCACATCAAATAATGACGAATCGATTCCACAGACCGAACGTGAGGAGAGGGGCTAGTGTAATTGGTTAATAGAAACCATAAGAAAATGCACGGAAGTATGCTTTTTAACACAAACCTACGTTTTTTAAATGGAACCCCGTTAGTTTTGTTAGCCTCATCTGAACATATAAACAAATACGTAATCAGTGCCGTTTGTTGCATTGTAAAATGTTAATTACATCCGACGATATTGTAACCTAAAGTTGACGCTTGAGTACCACTCCTCCGCTGTTCGATCGCGTGTATCGGAGAGCACCGAATTACGTAGGGATCCAAAGGGAACGGTGATGGACCTTAGGTACAGAAGAGACTGGAACAGCACATTACGTCCACATGCTAACACCTTTTGTTGGTCTTTTTCACTGACGCACATGTACATTACCATGAGGGGTGAGGTACACGTACACACGTGGTTTCCGTTTTCAATTACGATGTGGAATAGAGTGTGTCCCGACATGTCAGGCCAATAGATGTTCAATGTGGTAGCCATCATTTGCTGCCCACAATTGCAATCTCTGGCGTAATGAATGCCGCACACGCCGCAGTACATCTGGTGTAATGTCGCCGCAGGCTGCCACAATACGTTGTTTCATATCCTCTGGGGTTGTAGGCATATCTCGGTACACATTCTCCTTTAACGTACCCCACAGAAAGAAGTCCAGAGGTGTAAGATCAGGAGAACAGGCTGGCCAATTTATGCGTCCTCCACGTCCTATGAAACGCCCGTCGAACATCCTGTCAAGGGTCAGCCTAGTGTTAATTGCGGAATTTGCAGGTGCACCATCATGCTGATACCACATACGTCGACGCGTTTCCAGTGGGACATTTTCGAGCAACGTTGGCAGATCATTCTGTAGAAACGCGATGTATGTTGCAGCTGTTTGGGCCCCTGCAATGAAGTGAGGACCAATGAGGTGGTCGCCAATGATTCAGCACCATACATTTAGAGTCCACGGTCGCTGTCGCTCTACCTGTCTGAGCCAGCGAGGATTGTCCACGGACCAGTAATGCATGTTTCGTAGATTCACTGCCCCGTGGTTTGTGAAACCCGCTTCATCGGTTAACAGATAGAACTGCAACGCATTCTCTGTTAATGCCCATTGACAGAATTGTACTCGACGATTAAAGTCATCACCATGTAATTGCTGATGTAGCGACACATGAAACGGGTGAAAGCGGTGACGATGCAGTATGCGCATGACACTACTTTGACTCAGTCCACCAGCTCTCGCAATGTCCCGTGTACTCATGTGTGGGTTCATGGCAACAGCAGCTAACACACCAACTGCACCCGCTTCTCCTGTGACGGGCCTGTTACGGACCCGTTTGCGTGCTACGACCATACCTGTTGCATACAGTTGGCGGTAGATGTTTTGCAATGTGCGGCATGTTGGATGCTCTCTGTCCGGATACCGTTCTGCATACACCCTGCAGGCTTCAGCTGCATTTCGTCGACACTCGCCATAGATGAGTAGCATCTCCGCCTTTTCAGAGTTCGAATACACCATGGTCACAGTTCCTACAACACTACACTATCACAGACGTCTGGTAACACCGTGTACTACAGTTGGTCTGCGTGCGGAGACGAATGCAGAATAACAATAGCAGCAAGCGCTACATGCGGACACTGCGACAGCTAGACCAAACCACAACAGTGCACTACAGCCACACTCGTAAACACGGTCGTCATCGTAAACATGTCCCTGCAGATGCTGCTCGCCGACCGTGGCCCGTGTTTGTTACAACACGCAACTGAACGTCGGAGGTTTCAAGGGTCAACTTTAGGTTACAATATCTCCGGATGTAATTAACATTTTACAGTGCAACAAACGGCACTGATTACGTATTTGTTTATATGTTCAGATGTGCTAACAAAACTAACGTGGTTTCATTTAAAAAAACGTAGGTTTGTGTTAAAAAACATACTTCCGTGCATTTTTGTATGGTTTGTATTAAACAATTACACTAGCCCCTCTCCTCACGTTCGGTCTGTGGAATCGGTTCGTCAGTATTTGATGTGGTTTGCGAAACATATCCAGCAGTAACGTTGGGTGACTCACCCTGTATAAATGACCTAGTAGATACTGTCGGAAGTTCCATGCGGCTTTTCGCGGATGATGCTGTAGTATACAGAGAAGTTGCAGCATTAGAAAATTGTAGCGAAATGCAGGCAGATCTGCAGCGGATAGGCACTTGGTGCAGGGAGTGGCAACTGACCCTTAACATAGATAAATGTAATGTATTGGGAATACATAGAAGGAAGGATCCTTTATTGTATGATTATATGATAGCGGAACAAACACTGCTAGCAGTTACTTCTGTAAAATATCTGAGAGTATGCGTGCGGAACGATTTGAAGTGGAATGATCACATAAAATTAATTGTTGGTAAGGCGGGTACCAGGTTGAGATTCATTGGGAGAGTCCTTAGAAAATGTAGTCCATCAACAAAGGAGGTGGCTTACAAAACACTCGTTCGACCTATACTTGAGTATTGCTCATCAGTGTGGGATCCATACCAGATCGGGTTGACGGAGGAGATAGAGAAGATCCAAAGGAGAGCGGCGCGTTTCGTCACAGGGTTATTTGGTAACCGTGATAGCGCTACGTAGATATTTAGCAAACTCAAGTGGCAGACTCCGCAAGAGAGGCGCTCTGCATCGCGGTGTAGCTTGCTCGCCAGGTTTCGAGAGGGTGCGTTTCTGGATGGGGTATCGAATATATTGCTTCCCCCTGCTTATACCTCCCGAGGAGATCACGAATGTAAAATTAGAGAGATTCGAGCGCGCACGGAGGCTTTCAGACAGTCGTTCTTCCCGCGAACCACACGCGACCGGAACAGAAAAGGGAGGTAATGACAGTGGCACGTAATGCGCCCTCCGCCACACACCGTTGGGTGGCTTTCGGAGTATAAATGTAGATGTAGATGTAGAATTGCTCTCAGCACACTCAATATAACATTAATAAGTAATAAGGAGCTGTCTGTTCAGAATTGTTTAATTTAAAATATCCTTAATTCAAAAATCACAGACAAGTGAAACACCATTTTATATAGTACTGTCCGACAAAAGAAAGAGACAAAAGGTTTTTTTTTTCCTTTATTGAGTTTCGATTCCCCCTATGGGGGCGGGCTGACAGCAGCTTAGTACGCCGCTATTCAGCCTACAGATTTTTTAAAACATAAGAAGAAGATAATAAACAATAAAAGCAGGCGATAAAACGGTGATTTAAATTGTAACATGGCGGAAAATTGTGGAAGTTAAAACATAAAACAAAAGGTTGGAAATGCTAATAAAATACACAGGAAGCAGACAGGTAAAATTGTAAACAGGCAATTAAAAAAACACGGCGACAGTCTGGTTTCTGTTCGCAAGAGATATAAAAATCGCACCCAGCAACAGTATGATTGCTGTTTGCAACACTTTGCAAAAGACACACGACACTTGACACTCACTTGAAACACTGCACTAAAAAGTTGGCACGAAGATGATACACCACAGCCAAGGGCTGATGGGGGGGGGGTGTAACCGGGACAGATGAAGGGGAAATAAAGGGGGGGAGGAGAGGAAAAAAGAAGTGGAAGGAGGGAACCGACGGAGGGAGAGGACTCATAAGGGGGGGGGGGGCGGGGGCTGGGCAGACACGAGAGGGTGGGGAAAGGCAGAGGAGGGGAATGCCAAAGGACTCAGAGGAGAGAAGGAGGCAGATAGACGGTAGGCGGGGACAAAACAGGATAGGAGGAGGGGGAGAGATAAATCCGGGAAAAGGACAGAGGAAAGGAGGGGTAGGTGAGGATCAGAGTTGATTGGAGGGATAAATGGAGGGAGGAGGAGTCAACGGAAGCCACTTTGGGAAAGGAGAAGAAGTGTGTAGAGGTGGAGGGTAGGGGGGACACAACGGTGAAGGCGCGGCAGAGGGCAGGGACAAAAGGTTAATGCGAAGGAAGTACGTATGTATGAATATACTGGTAATGCAAGATATACTGAGTGAGTCTTTCCACCGTGTATGAACTCTAGGCATTGCTCGATGTGAGGATACAGAACAAAAAAGGTCTACTGAACTTATGCCCGGAAATGCATTGTTTCCATGCTAGAGACCATTTACTCAATCATACTTTGTTTCAGAGACTGTGGTGTAACACGCGCTGCACCATGCAGCCACTGTTACTGTATCCATGGTTTCGTCCTAGAGGGTAGTACTGTTCCTCGTATGTCATGCCCCAGCACCCTCTCCTGCCACAGTAATTGGTAATGTTGTGTCCGATTCACTTCTCTTGCTGACTCACCTTGTAGTGGATCTGATATAGCGTTGACTCAATGGTTCCGTATTCGAATCGACATTGTCTTTACTTCCGGAAAGGCAAATGGCAACACGCGGCAGGCAGCAAGGTTGTATCGGAGACCTATCCCTGCCGACAACAGCCACAGCATTCAATGTTAGCAACAGTGTTTCGCTGTTTGTCTGAGACAGGGTCGTTTCAAGAAGTAGGAAATCACGAAGGACGTACCCGAAATGTTCGGATACCGGACTTGCAGGAAAATGTGATTAACACTACGGAAGGCGACCGCTTTGAGTACCAGGCAGATGCCCGCCAGTGCCAGGTAAGTCAGTCGACCGTGTGGAACATTCTATACGATAATGGTTGCTGCCATTATCACTTACAGCGTGTGCAGAGCTTACTAGCGACAAACGTTCCACATCAGGAGCAGTTTTGTCACTGGTTTCTTTACCAAGCAACCACGATTCAGAGAGTCGTGTCATCCATCCTCTTCGCAGATGAAGCCACATTTATGCAGATTGGTATCTTCAACTGTCATAAAAGCCAGCTGTGGGATACAGAACCCCAATAGTATGGTGACAGTGAATTATTATCGTATCTAGACGTATTAGGGGTCCCAAATCAAACCAACTGCACATGTCCCACACCACTACAGAGCCTCCATTACCTTTAACAGCCCCCTGTTGATATGCAGGGTCTACGGACTCAGTCTCCTGCGGACATAGATTCATGAGGATGTCTCCATACCAGTACACGTCCATCCGCTCGATACAATTTGAAACGAGACTCGTCCGATCAGGCAACAGGTTTACAGTCATCAACAGTCCAATGTCGGTGTTGACGGGCCTAGGTGCGGCGTAAAGCTTTGTGTCATGCAGTCATCAAGGCTACACGAGTGGGCCTTCCGGCTCCGAAAGTCCATATCGATAATGTTTCGTTGAATGGTTCGCACGCTAACACTTGTTGATGGCCCAGCATTGAAATATGCAGAAATTGCGAAAGGGCTGCATTTCTGCCACGTTGAAAGATTTTCTTCAGTCGTCATTGGTCCCGTTCTTGCAGGATCTTTTTTCGGTCGCAGCGATGTCGGATGTTTGAAGTTTTACCGGATTCGTGATATCGACGGTTTCCTCGTGAAATAGTCGTACGAGAAAACCCCCACTTCGTCACTATCTCGGAGATGCTGTGTCCGTCACTCGTGTGCCGACTATAACACCACGTTCAAACTCACTTATATCTTGATAACCTGCCATTGTAGCAGCAGCATCCATTCTAACAACTGCGCCAGACACTTGTTGTCTTATATAGGCGTTGCCGACCTAAGCGCCGTATTGTGCCTGTTTACATGTCACTGTGTTTGAATACGCATGCCTATACCAATTTCTTTCGCGCTCCAGTGTAATTCTTGAATGGCTGCAGTCATGCTGCAGCAAAGAGCTGTTTCTACACCTGATATTTTACAAAACAGTAGTCTGGAGTAGAAGTCCTAAGTTAGCTACCATATGTTCGTTCTCTTAATTCCATACTTATATTTAAACTATTTCCACTGTCTCAATCTTGGCCTCAGGCACAATTACAAATGACAAGTCTCGCAATACTTTGTGTAGTTCTAGTCACAGACAAATTTTGTGAACTATGCTCAAGTTCTGTCATGCAGACACAAGTACACCTGATATATGTTACTACGCCTGACACTACTGTTACTGTAGTCCACACCATTCACTCTTCACAGTCCACCCAAAGTTTCCTGCAAAATTTTCAATGCTGTCCCACCAAGTCTGTAGGTAAAGCCAGTCCACGAAACACTTACAGTGCGTGACATTAATTTGTTGATTCCGCAGCAGAATTCAAATGTCTAATACGGAAAGGGTATTCGTATCCTGCGGGGCATCGTACGACATTACGGAACTATGTATCCGCTCTGTCTCAAGTGCTATCCCACTTAACCTTAATGATTTACCCTCTTTAAATTAACTATCACACTTCGAAAAATGAACAACGTGGTACAACACATAACATCAATGGTTCCTTACCAGTCTAAATTAAACACACAAAGTCTCCACTCTACACACCACAACATTACACATACCCCACAATTAGACACCCGACGTAGAAGTTCGTTCAACCTACTACCTGAACTCATATTTTAACTACAGCAGAAGCCTCTTCTACACTCTTGTGCAAGTCTATTGCATTATCTTCTATGATTTGCATCTCGGCACTCCTAATTGCACCAAACATATCCTAAACATATACAAACTTATGTTCATAAGAAGACCATAAGCTAAACAATTCACAAAAAGTTAGTAATCAGTGGGAGATGCATTACAATCGCTTTATAATGTCCGTAAGTATCGAACTGTCACTTAAACCTTGAAATGTACTTTTCTCCCAGAGAGGCCTGCCCAGCGTATCATGTTTCATGAGCTCTACGACTCCACTGACATATTCAACCGCTGGAGTTTTCCTAGCTACAATTTTTGCCCCTTAATACCACGCAACAATACTCCATAATCATGCATCATCACTGCCTAATATATATTGTTCACTATAAATCCTCCATAATTCAGAATTAACCTCAGTGTCACAACGCACAATTCTCATAGAGGCTAGTCGAGTTTACCAAGCAACATGATATCCTCGATATCACTGAATTCCGTTATCATAAGCCTTTTCCAGCTACATCCTGCGTTTCTCAGTATCTCTGACTTTTTAGTACCGGACATGTTCTCCATTCTACTGAATCTGACTGCTATTCTAGGCGGTTCTCCTGCTGCTATGTGCACTGTATCTCGACAGAAGTGATGCGGTTTAATTGACGTAGTAAGGGCCAATGACTTGTCTGACATCCGCATAGTGCCTCCAGCATATTGCTGCTTTCAGTCATTGCTACATGATGCAAAGACAAAAACCCAAGCTATCAGATACAGTTGCGACACTGATTTACGTCTCACCTCGTCAGCGCTATCCCACAGTTCACCAGGACCTACTAGGAAATAGAATAACTTGTAGGAGTGCAGTGCAGAAAAGACAAGCAAAAGAGAAGTTCCACACACCAATCAGGCACTTTGAGAACGTCAGACCACATGCACAACATAATCAAAAGTATCCGGACACCGGGCTGAAAATGACTTACAAGTTCGTGGCGCCCTCCATCGGTAATGCTGGAATTTAATATGGTGTTGGCGCACCCGTAGCCTTGATAACAGCTTCCACTCTCGCAGGCATACGTTCAGTAAGGTGCTTGAAGGTTTCTTGGGGAATGGCAGAGCATTCATCACGGAGTGTTGCACTCAGGAGAGGCTTCGATGTCGGTCGGTGAGGCCTGGCACGAAGTCGGCGTTCCTAAAACATCCCAAAGGTGTTCTATAAGATTCAGGTCACGACTCTGTGCAGGCCAGTCCATTACAGGGATGTTATTTTCGTGTAATCACTCCGCCACAGACTGTGCATTATAAACAGGTGCTCGATCATGTTGTAAGACGCAATCGCCATCCCCGAATTGCTCTTCGACAGTGGGAAGCAAGAAGGTGCTTAAAACATCAACGTACGCCTGTGCTGTGATAGTGCCACGCCAAACAACAAGGGGTGCAAGCCCCCTTCCATGAAAAACACGACCACATCATAACACCACGGCCTTCGAATGTTACTGTTGGCACTACACACGCTAGCAGATGACATTCACCGATCATTCGCCATACCCACACCCTGCCATCGGAGCGCCACATTGTGTACCGTGATTCGTCAATCCACACAACGTTTTTCCACTGTTCAGTAGTCCAATGTTTACGCTCCTTCACCAAGTGAGGCGTCGTTTGGCATTTACCGGCGTTATGTGTGGCATACTAGCAGCCACTCCACCATGAAATCGAAGTTTTCTCAGCTTCCGCCCAACTATAATAGTACTTGCAGTGGATCCTCATGCAGTTTGGAATTCCTGTGTGATGGTCTAGACAGATGTCTGCCTATTACACATTACGACCCTCTTCAACTGTCGGCGGTCTCTGTCAGTCAACAGACGAGGTCGGCCTGTATGCTTTTGTGCTGTACGTGTCCCTTCACGGTTCCACTTCACTATCACATCGGAAACAGTGGACCTAGGGATGTTTAGGAGTGAGGAAATCGCGCATAAAGACGTATGACACAAGTGACACCCAATGACCTGACCACGTTCGAAGTCCGTGAGTTCCGCGGATCGCCCCATTCTGCTCTCTCACGATGTATAATGACTACTGAGGTCGCTAGTATGGAGTACCTGGCAGTAGGTGGCAACACAACGCACCTAATATGAAAAACGTATGTTCTTGGGGGTGTACGGATACTTTTGATCACATACTGTATTCTCGCTAAAAATATGCGGCAAATTCCTTAATTCTCGTAAAAACTCACCAGAAAATTATTACACACCACCTGTTTCCATATTCACCTTCCAAGATATCTATCTAAACTGTTCTTGCGGTATGCAAAGCAATTTCAGTGAAATCACATTCTTTGAAATCGGCAGGAGTGTCCAGAATTCATTGTGCTGTTATCCTTTTTAATACTTGTCAGGCAAACGTAGAACTCTTTTCTAAATTAAAATAAAATTACTGCTACACAGAAGCTCAGTTTCTTCTAGTGACACCAACGACGAGTGTACTAACTGCACATAACATGCAAAGAGTATACTAACGAGGAGAGCAAGGCAAGTGCCATCACCCCGATTTCCCAGGAAGTTCACTCACTGTAAGAATAATCAAAATAAGCGAACACGTGTTTCGGATTATCTGCAGATACTCGAAGTTTGTGTAAAGACAACGGTCAAAGTTTTTGAGATATGTTTGTGGTACCTTATATGCATTTAACCGCACCATATTCTCAGATGAAATGGTGGCTCAGCGGTTGGCGTCGATGCTTCTTAGTTCTGTGCCCCTTGTTCGAAATTGATTTATTGTTTCTACTTATTTTATTTTTATTGTTTTCCTTTATCTACCCGTGACCGCATGAAATTACTACAAGACTGTTTCTTATCAAATTAGGGAATACAAGGGCATTATATTATTGTAAAATTACAGCTGAATATCACAATACGTGTCACATATTTATTATATATTGTATGTGTGCATGGGTGAGGGGTTAAAATTTTTTAAATTCTTATATTCTGATATTCCGTTCTCATACTAATTCTTACACTTTATTCATATGTTTATCCTTCAGGATTTCGTGCATTCTCTCGGATGATAGCGATCGTAAAAAATTCGAAACACAGATACTCGAAACCCCACGAGCATTGCACGAACTCATGTTTACCATAGTGACAGTTCTTCGCACAAATTGCATGCGGGAAAGAAACATCGTTAACATTGGTGAAGATTTCGCGCTTTGACAATAATTTCGCGGCAAACTATGCATAACTGATCACTTTTCTGAAAACGGGTGCATGCAGTTAATTATGAATCAACATAACTACAAGAATTTCACCGAAAACAATTTCTAGTAATTTTCTCACTTTTTTTTTAAATTCAGTCATCTGACATACAATTCGTAAACTAATAAGGACTAGGTTACATCAATATATACTTGGAAAACAGTGCAGTAATCTTGCACAGCCATGAGTACATAAATGAAAAACAAAAATAAAAGTATTATCGGGGTTTCGAACAAGGGACCCAAAATTAAGAAACCACGACGCTAACCACAGTGCCTCCGTTTCATCTGAGAATATCTGGCGCCAAAAGACACATAAAGTACCTGGAAAATACCTCGAAAACTTTGATCGTCTTTTTTTTTTCAGGAACGGTAGAGTATTTACAGATAAGCTAGGACACATTTTCGCTCATTTTTAACCACTCTTCCACTGATTGAAGTTTCTGGGAATCAGGTTATGGTATGTGCTATGTTTTCCTCATAAGTTAATTAAGGAATCATCAATTGCGATGCTCATGTAGTCAGATGGTACAGTAATATTAACCAATCCAGGTTGTGAGACTTGCGGCCTTTATTGCATCGCAAAATGTCGTCGCTGACAGAGGCAGGCACTGTAAGGGAATATATCTGGAAGTTCTGAACTACAATACTTC
This sequence comes from Schistocerca nitens, assembly GCF_023898315.1. NCBI lineage: Eukaryota > Metazoa > Arthropoda > Insecta > Orthoptera > Acrididae > Schistocerca > Schistocerca nitens. Next base: position 523,500,618 of record NC_064616.1, on the reverse strand, counting down.
ACAAATCGTTGCTCATACATGTTTATCTTACGATGCACGAAGTCTGAACACTTGGCCACCAGGAACCCTAACGTCCGGCACCTACGCACAGATACATCAGTTACATATTAGACGCGTATAACTTCTCTTGCGATTTCTTCGGAACTGGTAGAGTGGTGAAGCTTACTACTTGCACGTTATATTATCTTAATGGCATGCTAAATATGTGCAACGTCTCAAGCAAATCTGTGATCCCAACGTCGTGACCTCCCCATTTTATCGACGGAAATTCAGCCTTACCTGATTTGGAAAATACTACTACAAAATGCTCCAACTTTAAATGTGGGCATATGTAATGACAGTAATCATTTTTCGGGTGACCACCGACAGAACCAGTGACAAACACAGGAACTATGTTGTGTTAATCTTACAGGAGCTTTACTGGTCACCACTCTTAAAGCAACGGTAGAATCCTCAAACCAGTACAGTTTTTTAGCCATTTTGTACCCCCAACATAACAGTGGAAAGGTAAATTCAGCGACAGATCATGAACAGCCAGCAGTGAGGAGGATTCAGCATAGGCATAATGAGTTAATGTACAATTTGTCTCAGGAATACGGATCACGTATAACCTGTTTTAGATGTTCTTATCGAATGTATAGATATATACCAAGTATACAAACATTTTATGTACAGTATCGTCCTAAACTCCAAACAAGTTATATTTTAAAATGTCTATAGTTGTTTGTTTAAAGGTAGCGAAAATCAACTAAAAGTAGTATTAGAATAACCGTGATATGATACATGTGGCATTCACTGACTTGCTTGGTTGATCTCATCGCTATCAGTATATGTTAATAAATATATCACCATATGCCAGACGGTTAAATGGTTCAAATGGCTCTGAGCACTATGGGACTCAACTGCTGAGGTCATAAGTCCCCTAGAACTTAGAACTACTTAAACCTAACTAACCTAAGGACAATACACACATCCATGCCCGAGGCAGGATTCGAACCTGCGACCGTAGCGGTCACGCGGTTCCAGACTGTAGCGCCAGAACCGCTCGGCCACCAGCGGCCGGCTCCAGACGGTTAAAATTAACGTGCAGCTACTCACAAATGTCCAGTGTGGGCTGCAATTATCGAATGGCAGGGAAACTTGGCAGATATCCTAATGCGTTAATACGGAACCGATTTACGCGGGAAAAAATTAGTTCCAATTTTGGCCAACAGGTGCAAATATGGCGATGTGAATATAAGAAAGACGTATGGAAACGTTTCCATATGTAATTGGTTAGGAACGGGAAGCGGGCATAAAAAGTCGCTGAATTTACCTTTCCACTGTTATGTTGGGGGTACAAAATGGCTAAAAAACTGTACTGGTTTGAGGATTCTACCGTTGCTTTAAGAGTGGTGACCAGTAAAGCTCCTGTAAGATTAACACAACATAGTTCCTGTGTTTGTCACTGGTTCTGTCGGTGGTCACCCGAAAAATGATTACTGTCATTACATGTGCCCACATTTAAAGTTGGAGCATTTTGTAGTAGTATTTTCCAATTGATTTTATTATTAACCATCACACTCAGAGTTTGTTCAGTATGAGCACCGAAGACGTCGACGAGAGTTTGTGTGACGTCAAATTTGGATCTGGAAGCCAAAATTGGAACTAATTTTTTCCAATGTAAATCGGTTCCGCATTAACGCATTAGCATATCTACGAAATTTCGCTGACATGCGATATTTACAGTCACACTGGACCGCCGTGAGTAGCTGCACTTTAGTTATAACCAGCCGGTATATACTTGTAAATGAATTTAATTATTATTCTTTAATATCGGTCAAAATATTTGTAGACGAGTTTCTGGGACTCGGTTGAGCATTGAACTGGTGTACGTCGCTGTAGTTCATTTTTATGAAAATGTAACTTTATACTTCACTGTATAGTTTCAGCGTCACTCCTCTAGGCGCTACAGTCTGGAACCGCGCGACCGCTACGGTCGCAGGTTCGAATCTTGCCTCGGGCATGGATGTGTGTGATGTCCTTAGGTTAATTAGGTTCAAGTAGTTCTAAGTTCTAGGGGACTGATGAACTCAGATGTTAAGTCCCATAGTGCTCAGAGCCATTTGAACCATTTTCACTCCTCTACGTTCGTTTTCGAACTTGGCTACTAGTGAAGAAGAAGCGCTTTCCGTAAGGTCAAAAATGATAACGCCCCCTGAAGCCAGTAGATAGAGAGATATATTAATGATACCTCTCATGCAGATCTATTTAATTGAATCACGATAATTTCGATCAGTTTCGTTTCCTTTAAGTGGGAAAAAGTGGGAAGGCGTTATTAAGCAGACCACATGCAGCCAGCTGGTTCATCGTAACTGCAGGAAAAAGTAAATATACTAGACCTATGAGGAAAATTAGTATTTATAATGTAAACATCAAAAGACGGTCAACGAAAATTTGCAGTGTTCTGCCGTTTTAGCCTTTTTAAAGTCCGGTTCTACCCAACAAGTTGTTTTCTGAAGTAAACACAGTACAGGTACAGAGAAGCACGATCATATCATTTTTTTATTTTGTTTTGAATAGAAACCAGCAGTACAATGCGTTACAGAGATGAAGAAATCCGTAGCGGAAGTAATTACGAGTGCACAAAGAGCGTTATGAAAGCCGTAATTATCGTTGGGACGACAGCGACGAGAACAGCGCGACGTGGCGGTGGTGGTGGTCGCGGCGGGAGCTCAATATTGAGGGAGGCAGGCTCAAGTCTAGTGGCTCCTCAAGTAGCTTCCTTCTATTATGTCGGAACAATAGTGTTATGACTCAAGAACAGAGATAATAACGTGAGATGTGCTGCGCCAGAAGAAAGAAAACATGTTGTCCTTTGTGCTTTACTTACTTACATTGTTATACTGGAGGGTGTTGTGTTTCTGAGTAGAAAATAGGTAACCTTATGACTCCTAAATATACTTTTGGTTATTGTTTCTGCCAGCTTACGTATACGCTGCTATATATGTTATCAAACCCACTAGTTTCTGCAGCCTCTACAACGCAATTTTGTCACCACTTGTTCTGTGATAAATGTAGTGTATATTTTGTGTAATATGAAGTAAACTGTATGGAGCAAATAATATTTATAAAGGACTTAGAGACGAATACCATTAAGAAAATAAACTTAAATCAGACCCGAGTATGGCTCATATTCAATGAGGTTATACATTACTCGCCATTAAAATTGCTACACCACGAAGATGACGTGCTACAGACGCGAAATTTAACCGCCGGGAAGAATATGCTGTGATATGCTAATGATTAGCTTTTCAGAGCATTCACACAAGGTTGGCGCCGGTGGCGACACCTACAACGTACTGACGTGAGGAAAGTTTCCAACCGATTTCTCATACACAAACAGCAGTTGACCGGCGTCGCCTGGTGAAACATTGTTGTAATGCCTCGTGTAAGGAGGAGAAATGCATACCATCACGTTTCCGACTTTGATGAAGGTCGGATTGTAGCCTATCGCGATTGCGGTTCATCGTATCGCGACATTGCTGCTCACGTTGGTTGAGATCCAATGACTGTTAGCAGAATATTGAATCGGTGGGTTCAGGATGGCAATACGGAACGCCGTGCTGGATCCCAACGGCCTTGTATCACTAGCACTCGAGATGACAGACATCTTATCCGCATAGCTGTAACGGATCGTGCAGCCACGTCTCGATTCCTGAGTCAACAGATGGGGACGTTTGCAAGACAACAACCATCTGCACGAACAGCTAGACGACGTATGCAGCAGCATGGACTATTAGCTCGGAGACCATGGCTGCGGTTACCACTGACGCTGCATCACAGACACGAGCGCCTGCGATGGTATACTCAACGACGAACCTAAATGCACGAATGACAAAACGGTATTTTTTCGGATGATTCCAGGTTCTGCTTACAGGACCGTGATGGACGCATCCGTGTTTGGCGACATCGCGGTGAACGCAAATTTGAAGCGTGTATTCGTCATCGCCATACTGGCGTATCATCCAGCGTGATGGTATGGGGTGCTATTGGTTACACGTCTCGGTCACCTCTTGTTCGCATTGACGGCACTTTGAACAGTGGACGTTACATTTCAGATGTGTTACGACCCGTGGCTCTACCCTTCATTCGATCCCTGCGAAACCCTACATTTCAGCAGGATAATGCACGACCGCATGTTGCAGGTCCTGTACGGGCCATTCTGGATACAGAAAATATTCGACTGCTGCCCTGGCGAGCACATTCTCCAGATCTCTCACCAACTGAAAAGTCTGGTGAATGGTGGCCGAGCAACTGGCTCGTCACAATACGCCAGTCACTACTCTTGATGAATTGTGGTATCGTGTTGAAGGTGCATGGGCAGCTGTACCTGTACACGCCATCCAAGCTCTGTTTGACTCAATGCCCAGGCGTATCAAGACCAGAGGTGGTTGTTCTGGGTACTGATTTCTCAGGATGTATGCACCCAAATTGCGTGAAAATGTAATCACCTGTCAGTTCCAGTATAATATATTTGTCCAATGAATACCCGTTTATCATTTGCATTTCTTCTTGGTGTAGCAATTTTAATCTCCAGTAGTGTAGTTAGTATTCGAATGGTTTCCTTGAAATATTTCTTTTCAGGACTTAGACAGTTCTTTTACAACGGAATCGATACTTTTTTTCCCTTCAAATTATCCGTCTGCAATGACATTGCGTCTCTAATGAGCTGAGATTATATATAAGAAAAAAGCCATTGATAAAACAACAAATATAAAATTTGGAGACTATCATTATTACAGTTTCTAGTGGCAGTAGGTCACTTATTGTAGAAAAGGTGCCACGGAGCCCAAATTCCCCGTTGGTTTTTAGAGGTTGGATTCTATGTAATCATACACAAATTACTGGATCCATTCTGTTGCTTTATATTAAGGTATGTTTTACACGGTCCAGTCATATCAATGAGACAATCCCCTATGTTCGACGTGTGCGTGCAATGACCACTCACAAAGACACGTGACAACAATAGCAGTGGAGTGTATATAAAGCATGTCGAGGGGACGAGGATAACAGTGCAGTTGTTGTCGTGATGCTAAAACCGAGCGATTTATCTGACGCCAAAAGGGCGTGATCATTGGCTTCTGGGCAAAGGATGGAAGCATATCCGGAACGCCTAAATCTGTAAAATTATTCGCGTGCATTCTTTGTTAAAGAATACAATGCGTGGCAAAATGGCGCTACACACAATTTGGTCGAAGCCACTGTGGTGCACCACGGCCCATAGGTAACAGGGGTAAACGGCTGCTGCGGAGATGTGTACGACCGAATGGACGTGAAACTGTTGAAAAAATGACCCCTCGAATGAACCAAGGGGCTACCAAAAGTGTCTCCTCAACTACGGTTTAGTGAATGTTGCTGCGTATGGGCCTCCACAGCAGGTGCTTGGTTCATACATCCATGGCGACTGTTGTCCATTGGCGGCGAAGGCTGGAATTTACATGCTAATGCCACAACTAGACGTCCAATGAGTGGCATTAGGTGGCCTTTCCAGAAGAGTCATGTTTTATTCTCAACCATACAATTGTCCGTTGGCGTGTGCGGCGTGAAATGAAAGGAAACACCCTGCAATAATCAAATGGCTCTGAGCACTATGCGACTTAACTTCTGAGGTCATCAGTCGCCTAGAACTTAGAACTAATTAAACCTAACTAACCTAAGGACATCACACACATCCATGCCCGAGGCAGTATTCGAACCTGCGACCGGAGCGGTCGCTCGGCTCCAGACTGCAGCGCCTAGAACCGCACGGCCAGTCCGACCGGCTGCAATAATCGTCGGAAGACAATGCCAGAGGGGATTCCCCGGCTGCTCTCGTTATTCTGGACAATTTTCAAACCTGGGAACCATATCCAAACTAATATGAAGTTTGTTTTTCCTCAGCACGATAGCATCTACCAGCAGGAGAACATAGCGTATAACATGTGGTGTCACCGCCAGACACCACACTTGCTAGGTGGTAGCTTTAAATCGGCCGCGGTCCATTAGTACATGTCGGACCCGCGTGTCGCCACTGTCAGTGATCGCAGACCGAGCGCCACCACACGGCAGGTCTCGAGAGACGGACTAGCACTCGCCCAGTTGTACGGACGACTTAGCTAGCGATGCACACTGACGAAGCCTCGCTCATTTGCAGAGCCAATAGTTAGAATAGCCTTCAGCTAAGTCAATGGCTACGACCTAGCAAGGCGCCATTAGCATTACATTGCATGAATCTACAGAGTCTCACTTGTATCATCAAGAGCGATGTACAACAAGGATGGATTAAAGTTAAGTATTCCAGAAGCTACGTACTTTTCTTTATAGCATTCATTACGTATCCTGTTTCAGACCTCACGCCATCCTTCGTGTGTTTATAGCGTGCATAGCGGTCCCCTCAAATCACACTTTGTCGGCACTTCTGTCGACACATCATAACACATCTCGAAGTGTACGTGTGTGTTTCGAAGAACACCAGGACGAGTTCACCATATTCCACTGGCTACCAAACACCCAGTAGAGAATCTGTGGGACCACCTTGATCGGGCTGTACGCGCCTGGATCCTCAACAGAGAAACCTAGCGCAGCTGGCCACAGCACTGGAACAGGCACACCTCCACATCCCCGTCGGTGCCTTCCAGAAACTCATTGGCTCTCTTCCTGTACGTCTCGCAGCGGTCCGCGCTGCAAAATTTGGTTATTAAGGCTTTTGACAGGTGGTCACAGTAATGTGAGTGGACAGTGTATAACCTGCTTCAAGGTGATGTTTAAATGGTAAATGGAGATGAACGTATGGCATCGTTGGCCGGGATGCCCCTATTTGGGGAAGTTCGGCCGCCAAGTGCAAGTCTTATTTCATTCGACGCCACATTGGGCGACTTGTGCGCCGGTGATGAGGATGAAATGATGATGACGACAACACAACACCTGGTCCCCGAGCGAAGAAAATCTCCAAACCCGCCGGGAATCGAACCCGGGCCCGCTTGCATGGGAGGCGAGCAATTACCACCTAGCTAAGCAGACGGACGTTTAAATGGTAGCACTATTCTAAAATTTCAACATCAGAGTAGGTGCTTACATTGATAATATGGAAACTGGCCACTGGTATGCAGGGTGTCACAGACCTACCATACGAGTTCTTTTCCGCGTATACTATGTGTTTAACTTCTTTGAAGTAAAATTTAGCTCAGGTAAATAATTACAGACGAGATGAATTTAAAACATTACATAGCCTAAAATGTGATGAAAATCAGAGAAAACATGGTCATATCCAGAATGTAAAATAGGGAGAGTAATCAAATTAGTAGATGACACAGACTTCTCAGGAATTAACAATAACTGTTTCGGGCACGTATTTGGTAATTTTACGATCTTTTTAGATTCTGTTTTAATATTAGATGACACTTAACAGAGTTACTGGCAGTGAAAATGTTTACTGATAACTGTTGCGTTAGGTGATAACACGAAGCATAGTTTCAAGCTACAATGAACTGTATTGGTCACTCAGTGTCTACATTTTATAATAATAACAAAGCAGGAATCCGTGAAAGTCGTGATATCACTGTACAGTAGTCTTAATTTGTTTATTAAAACCTATCATACTCTTACAAATGAGATTGTTTGTAGTACAAATTGGAAGCAACACTTTGCATAATTGCACTCAAGAAGTAAAAATATCCTCAAGCAGTAAAAATTAAAAAAAAATGGTTCAAATGGCTCTGAGCACTATGGGACTTAACATCTTAGGTCATCAGTCCCCTAGAACTTAGAACTACTTAAACCTAACTAACCTAAGGATATCACATACATCCATGCCCGAGGCAGGATTCGAACCTGCGACCGTAGCGGTCGCGCGGTTCTAGCCTGAAGCGCCTACAACCACTCGGTCACAGCGGCCGGCCAGTAAAAATACCCTCAAGAAGTAAAAAAATAACAAATAAACATGAAACATTTTACAGATATGAAAATAGATTTACTTAGAAGAAGTACCACATAAGAGTCTGAATACTCGTGCAGAACGGGAAATGCCTTTTACTAAAAGAAATCATTAATGGACAGGCCACCCCTACCTTCTCCCCCTCCCTCCTCCTCCTCACCCCCCTCCCAACTCCCATCCACACACACACACACACACACACACACACACACACACACACACACACACAGCCTTGCCACTGAGCTGCTCCCTCACATGCTTTTTTTTTTTTTAAATTCGGTACCACCCATACCGCAAAAGGAAGGAGTACAGACCAAAACAGAGACAAGAAAACAAAAGCACAACGAGGGCAGCAGTTGCTGCCGGAACTACCCAGTGCCCTGTCTTTAAAAGGTAAGAATCAGCATGCTGGCAAAAAGTTCTCGAAATCTGTGCAGTTGCAAGCATGATCAGTAACCCGTAGACATGAACTGGCGAAAAGCCAAATGATCAAAAAATGGTTCAAATGGCTCTGAGCACTATGGGACTCAACTGCTGAGGTCATTAGTCCCCTAGAACTTAGAACTACACTCCTGGAAATTGAAATAAGAACACCGTGAATTCATTGTCCCAGGAAGGGGAAACTTTATTGACACATTCCTGGGGTGAGATACATCACATGATCACACTGACAGAACCACAGGCACATAGACACAGGCAACAGAGCATGCACAATGTCGGCACTAGTACAGTGTATATCCACCTTTCGCAGCAATGCAGGCTGCTATTCTCCCATGGAGACGATCGTAGAGATGCTGGATGTAGTCCTGTGGAACGGCTTGCCATGCCATTTCCACCTGGCGCCTCAGTTGGACCAGCGTTCGTGCTGGACGTGCAGACCGCGTGAGACGACGCTTCATCCAGTCCCAAACATGCTCAATGGGGGACAGATCCGGAGATCTTGCTGGCCAGGGTAGTTGACTTACACCTTCTAGAGCACGTTGAGTGGCACGGGATACATGCGGACGTGCATTGTCCTGTTGGAACAGCAAGTTCCCTTGCCGGTCTAGGAATGGTAGAACGATGGGTTCGATGACGGTTTGGATGTACCGTGCACTATTCAGTGTCCCCTCGACGATCACCAGTGGTGTACGGCCAGTGTAGGAGATCGCTCCCCACACCATGATGCCGGGTGTTGGCCCTGTGTGCCTCGGTCGTATGCAGTCCTGATTGTGGCGCTCACCTGCACGGCGCCAAACACGCATACGACCATCATTGGCACCAAGGCAGAAGCGACTCTCATCGCTGAAGACGACACGTCTCCATTCGTCCCTCCATTCACGCCTGTCGCGACACCACTGGAGGCGGGCTGCACGATGTTGGGGCGTGAGCGGAAGACGGCCTAACGGTGTGCGGGACCGTAGCCCAGCTTCATGGAGACGGTTGCGAATGGTCCTCGCCGATACCACAGGAGCAACAGTGTCCCTAATTTGCTGGGAAGTGGCGGTGCGGTCCCCTACGGCACTGCGTAGGATCCTACGGTCTTGGCGTGCATCCGTGCGTCGCTGCGGTCCGGTCCCAGGTCGACGGGCACGTGCACCTTCCGCCGACCACTGGCGACAACATCGATGTACTGTGGAGACCTCACGCCCCACGTGTTGAGCAATTCGGCGGTACGTCCACCCGGCCTCCCGCATGCCCACTATACGCCCTCGCTCAAAGTCCGTCAACTGCACATACGGTTCATGTCCACGCTGTCGCGGCATGCTACCAGTGTTAAAGACTGCGATGGAGCTCCGTATGCCACGGCAAACTGGCTGAAACTGACGGCGGCGGTGCACAAATGCTGCGCAGCTAGCGCCATTCGACGGCCAACACCGCGGTTCCTGGTGTGTCCGCTGTGCCGTGCGTGTGATCATTGCTTGTACAGCCCTCTCGCAGTGTCCGGAGCAAGTATGGTGGGTCTGACACACCGGTGTCAATGTGTTCTTTTTTCCATTTCCAGGAGTGTAGTTAAACCTAACTAACCTAAGGACAACACAAACATCCACGCCCGAGGCAGGATTCGAACCTGCGACCGTAGCGGTCTTGCGGTTCCAGACTGCAGCGCCTTTAACCGCACGGCCACTTCGGCCGGCGCCAAATGATCATCACCATCCTTACCAGCAATGACATAATGTACAAAATGATCAACCAACCATATGTTCGTATTAGACTTTGTTCTCGAAAGTAAAACAGTGGCCAGCAGCACAATCATATCTGTGGAACACGCAGTTTTAAAAGACCGAGCGAGGAAAGCCATTTGCTTCCTGGGCCGGGGCCAGTTCGCCAGGTTAGCACGACAAGTAAACCGGTGCTGGACGCACACCACTGCATTTATCAGAACCACTAATTTCGATACGATACAGACGACCGTTAGTGGAAATCTAAATGTTGACCACCCTGTACCAGTAACAGGCTGCTGCCAAAAGAAAAAAAATCTTCAAATGTGTGTGAAATCTTATGGGACTTAACTGCTAAGGTCATCAGTCCCTAAGCTTCCACACTACTTAACCTAAATTATCCTAAGAACAAACATACACACCCATGCCCGAGGGAGGACTCGAACCTCCGCCGGGACCAGCCGCACAGTCCATGACTGCAGCGCCTCAGACCGCTTGGCTAATCCCGTGTGGCAGGCTGCTGCCATTGATGGAAATGAATCCACACAGTGTTCCATCACATTCGTGGTGATAACACTTCAATGAGATTTGGGTAGGAAGTCCGTTCCCAGCAGGGCAACAAAAACTTGGTTGTGAACACCCGCCGCTGCAGTATGTCAGCCCCCAGATAGATCACAGCTAGGTAGAACTCTCCAATGTGTCTTAGTTTAAAATTCAAATTACCAAACCCAACAGCGAGATAAAGACTAGCTGGACACAATAAGGTGAATAGCCGAGGCGTAAAGGTATATAATTCCTGAGTGATCGTCAATATGGGACGCCGAACGTCTAAGACGGACACCGTCGTGTTAATGTCAGAAATGACCAGTCCTCCACGGGGAACACGGCTTCGTCACAGTCTCGCATGATAACCTGAAGATGTGACGCTTTCATAAAAATCGACGGGACAACTTCTTCAGTTTCTTATCCATCACTGATGGAAGCGAGAAAAGTTGTGCGATATAATATCCCTTGTACAACACATACGTGTCCGAGATTCGTACCTTGTGAAGACGGATAAGAGAGCATCACTTACGTTTCAGTATCTCCCCCTAGATCTTACCAGTAACAGATTTCCAATTGAGAGTCTCCATCTGGAGATGGCAACGATCAGTAACCACTCCTAGTGATGTATGTCGATCCACAGCAGTGTCTCACGTGATTAATGGCTCCATCTAAACCCCGTTAGTTGAGAAGATTACTTTTAGTTTCGTTTATTCGCCCTCCAGAGGCACGGCAATAATCGTCCACGATCGCCTTCAGGATAGGTATCTCTGCACGTCGACGGAATAAGGCCATCACATAATTAGCATACGCGCGAATAGCGAGGGTCCTTCGAGAAAGCATCCAACTCTGAAGCTGGGATGCAACCTTTCGCAACAGCGTCTCCACAGATAAGACGATTAAATACACAGAGAGCGGACTCCCTTGTGGCACTCCCCGACGGATGGTAATCGGTGGGAGTCAGTTGCAGGTCAAAAACTACAAAAGCTGCCATGCCCATGAAAAAGCTAGATAACACTCTACAAGCCTTAACAGTAAAACCTATCATCTGCGAAGCTGGGATTCATGATTTACACGATCGAAGGTCTCATCAAAAGCCAAAGAGGCAAAGGCACAGTTGACAGAACTACCGGCAGCAACCAAAACCAAATCACGGCATCCGGCCAAAGGGTGAGACAACTCTGATTCTGGCCGACGACATTCTCCAGCAAGGTAAATATCCTGCGATTTACCACCCTCGCCAATGTCTTATAATCAAAGTTCAGGAACGTGAGAGGAGGAAAGTAATCAACAGTATTACAACCAGAATCTTTAGGTACCAACACAACTTTCCCCACTTTCAATGGAGCGGGCACAATTCCCCCCTCTTATCAACTTGTTCCACATGGACGTAAATGCGACGCCCTAGACTCTAGGGCCTAGAGTTTCCAAAACCGCATATAAAATTCCTTTGGGAGCCCAACCATACCTGGCCATACGTGGCAAGGAGAAGTAACAATATGATCTGATACTTCCTCTGGTCGAAAGACGGCCGAGAATTCGGTGTCCTTTTCGGGCGAGAGCGGCCGACCTGCAGTTCCAAGAGCGGAGACGAAGGGAAAGTTTGTAGGTGCATCCACGTCGTAAGGATTCAGATAGTACTGATGTGGGGCGTGAACTACGTCAGCTTGCGCTGTCAGCTGACGGCCGTCAACTGCTGTAAGAGAAGTAACACAAGAGTGGCGATCCTGAGCGTGATGCGGGAGCAAATAGTATAACGAAGTCAGTTCCTCCGCCACTAGTGATCGTGGTTTTGATATCACCCACAACCCTCCCATCTTTCGCAGCTTTAACTACAACACCTTTGCTTTAATATATCGTATAACTGCAATCTGCAAGTCACGCGAAAGAGAACAATACAATTCATGAATTCTCCGAAAATCCCTCGCCCTAGCAGCAACAGGGCAGTCCACCAATCCAGAGTGGCAGAGTAGCTCCCAGCGGATCTAAGACTACGCCCCCACACATCGTGTATCATATCGTCAAGAGAAGGATGTGGAAGTGAGCGACATTTAACATCCACGGGGAATGGAATAGTCTCACCGGTTAACGATCCAGCTGGAGAGTGGTGGCCTGCCCATTGTAATCAGAAAAGCTAACAGTGGTAACGTTGACTGCAAGAATGTGATCGCACATCCAGTCCCATAAGTAGAATCGGTCAATCCTGTAACTATAAGTCGCAGATATATGCAATAAAGTGGACCAACGCCGGTCGTTTACACTTCTAAACATCTTTCAGATTCATACAGCATATCAACTCGTTTAAATCCCGACAATAATGAAAATTGGGAGACTGATCAACTGGACGCAGAACACAGTTAAAATCACCACCCGATAATGGACCTGAGGACTCCTACCTGAAAGATAAATAATCTCCTCTTAATAAAAACACGAACTTTTTGGTGTGCGACCGGAACCTGACGGAGCACATAAAACAACCAAAGTTAAGTCATCCATAAACTGGTAAATTGAACTTCGAACAGGATAACGATATATGCACAGGTGTCATATATACACTGACGCTGCGAAGCTAGGCACATCTATAATTCTATTCGGTTAAAATGTGACAAATGTATATGTCTGAACCGTCAGTCAAAGGAAAAGCACAGAAATAGCAACAGAGCAGCGTGACTATTCCACCAATGCCCCGTAATAGGCTATCGCGGGATCCAGTGGCGAAACTGAGAGTGGGATCCCAAATGGATCTTTATATTTGTTTTGCGCACCGCTGCACAGTCTGGTTATGCATGTTGTTTACGCCGGCTGCGAGACATGATAGCCACTACAGTCGGCAGCGTAAGCGGACCTTGTACCGGTTCCGTAGCAATCTGTCGCCTCCAAAGGTCAGAGGCCTGCCCCACAAAAAGTTCGCTCTGCAAAATGTCGACTCTCTAAAGCAGGGCAATCAGAGTGGACATCACAGGAAACTGGAGACAGTTTTGGGATAACAATTTCCGCTACAGGACTCGCAATATGCGGCAAATCACGATCAACATCGTCGAGAGCAGAGTAACAGGAGGGTACTGCTATATTACCGATTGTACTTGTGGTGGCAGCTGCGAATGAGACGACTCCGACACACATTCGCTCCGCGGTGGCTCTATGCAGCTCCTGCAGCAGCTGCAATACCAGAGACTGCCTCCCCTATCTCCACCAGTGTAGCGCCACACTGCTTGTAGGAATAACTGACAAACATGGCGCAGAAGAAGGTGGGACGGGGGAAGGCACGACTAAATCATTAACATACTGTGTGCACCGCCTTCCAAGCAGTAAAAGGAACGAAGGCAGGCTTTGCTTGCAACGGCGGGATATCAGCCGCAGTGACAGTGGGAACTGTCGAATGATCACCACAAATGAGGGAAGGTGTACTCCAATGTCATTACCAGGGGTTCAAGAACAGCAACCGTTAACCTGCGACGCTGTTCCATGCTAGACCATAAAACAAAAACTCTCTGAGGACAGTTGGTTAGAAGATGGCCACTTTCGTTCCACAGAAAACACGTCCCCACCTGTCCGCTGTACGTAATATGAATACAATACCCGCAAACTCCCACAGCACCGTATTGCGCCGAAACGTCCTCAGGATAAATATCGTCTACCGCCGGAAGAAGACTGAATATTCGAGCACTGGTATATTCATGTCCACATTCGCAAGGAGTACCAAACTGTTTTAACCATCTCAGCCTCCGAAGGGAACCTAATTTCCATGCTTTAATAGGAACTTGTCTAGTCACACAAATTTCACAAAGAACACATAAATCTCAGTGTCAAAAAAAGACACAATGTACCTGGTCCGAGGTAACATGAATAGTATCAACTGATTAGCCATGGATTTCTAATGATCCAGGCTGCACATTACGTGACAAATCGTCAAATCGCAGTACTTTTACGTGGAACACTCTTAGATGCCATGAGAACAACGGTAGCAGACTAGGCCGCTGTCAGACACACACCCAACGAAGGACAAGACGAGACATCGACGATGTCACACACACAAAGGCCCGAACACCACTGGCGCGATAATCTCTCAAACACTTGCAACGCTGTGGTGGAGCGGGCGAGTTAACAACTACCTGCTTGCTCGGCGCACTAGGTGGAACTATCCCCACGTTGTTAATCCACCGAGTGGATTCGATGCAGGGCCACCGTCCCTCACCTTCCTGGAAGTGGTCTCGTTAGCACTTGTGGTTACTCGGGCGGGTCAAGCTTTACTCGATGTTACACAGCTTAACAGGCAAGGAGACATAGTGTTACCAACATACTGTCAACGCACATGTCTCCCAAGTCTACCTTGCAGCAATCAGATAATGATATGTCAATAGGACCAACGTTACGAGTTAATAAAATACTAATGTTAAGCAGAAATAGTTATAGGAAAAGGTCAAATTTCTTCGGTCATTAGGTGTGGAACTAAAATAGCTATAAGTATTACAGCCAGTAAAAACAATACTCTTCGCGATTTGCCGTTTTTCCTAATGGCCTGGCGGGGACCTTGTAAGTAGATTTGCAACAGCTTGCCAATTTTATTTTCCTCACAATTCTTTTGCTCTTCAGAGCTGATACAATCCTTACTACATCCCTGTCATTACAGTTTCAGAGCAAGAAGACAACATTAAGTTTTGAGTTGCTGCGGTTCGGACACGTTACTTGGACATTTCTGACACGCTGGAAAGAATCGGTCCTTACATCAAGTGGGCTTCCGTGATATAGATGACTGGAAACAAAGTATCGATTGTTGCAAATGTTGCTCGTTTCTGTCTCCTGATCACGCCACACATAGGATGCGGACGTTCACCGGTTGGCTTGGCCACTGTACCGATATATTCAGAGAAGGATGACGTGAAACCCGTGAGTATTTTCCTTTATCGGCATCAACATGACTCTGTATCTTTATCCAATATAAATCTTGTCAAACAGTCGTCCTTATAGTTCTACTAAGACAAAGATAAAATTTTCTTGTTTTCCCAACCGTCATTCATATAACTAAAACGAAAGCAGCTAACCGGCCCAAGGTTCCCCTGGATGAAGAGGAATGCACATCTGAAACGCACACTCGGACAGGCTTGTATAATAGAATCTAACGACCAGGATACTATCCGAGACGGCTTTCGTGTAATCAGTGTGACCGCGCGGCACGTTCAACCATGCAGCTACTTCGGCACGTTCCTCTCGTAACAGTTGTCGATTTTCAAAGTTCTGAACACCTACCATCCTGCGAGGAAAATGTATGTATCGATCCCACTTGCCACAAAAGAGATAGTTAACTTATACGAGTTGCAACAGCATGCGTACTGGACCCGTATTATAATCACTTATTCCTAAGCGGTACAAACAAGAGCGTTTCTACTTTACACCATCTGTTACGAACCAACCGCCTACCAGGTTTGTCGGACCCTAAGACAATTCTTTGGCGTGGTGGATCGTTGGTGGTTTTCTCGAAAGTGAATATTTCATTCTAATTGTCCTCTTAACTGATTTCAAATTTTATATAGGAATTTAAATATTAATATAAGCGTGCTGACATATAATTTGTGACAGCTTCTTTATAAATACATAATGAATATACACTACTGGCCATTAAAATTGCTACACCAAGAAGAAATGAAGATCATAAACGGGTATTCATTGGACAAATATATTATACTAGAACTGACATGTGATTACATTTTCACGCAATTTGGGTGCATACATCCTGAGAAATCAGTACCCAGAGCAACCACCTATGGCCGTAATAACGGCCTTGGTACGCCTGCGCATTGAGTCAAACAGAGCTTGGATGGCGTGTACAGGTACAGCTGCCCATGCACCTTCAACACGATACCACAATTCATCAAGAGTAGTGACTGGCGTATTGTGACGAGCCAGTTGCTCGGCCACCATTCACCAGACGTTTTCAGTTGGTGAGAGATCTGGAGAATGTGCTGGCCAGGGCATCAGTCAAACATTTTCTGTATCCAAAAAGGCACGTACAGGACCTTCAACATGCGGTCGTGCATTATCCTTCTGAAATGTAGGGTTTCGCAGGGATCGAATGAAGGGTAGAGCCACGGGTCGTAACACATCTGAAATGTAACGTCCACTGTTCAAAGTGCCGTCAATGCGAACAAGAGGTGACCGAGACGTGTAACCAATGCCACCCCGTACCATCACGCCGGGTGATTACGCCAGTATGGCGACGACGCATACACGCCTCCAATGTGCGTTCAACGTGATGTCACCAATCACGGATGCGACCATCATGATGCTGTAAACAGAACCTGGATTCATCCAAAAAAATGACGTTTTGCCATTCGTGCACCCAGGTTCGTCGTTGAGTACACCATCGCAGGCGCTCGTGTCTGTGATGTAGCGTCAAGGGCAACCGCAGCCATGGACTCCGAGCTGATAGTCCCTGCTGCTGCATACGTCGTCTAACTGTTCGTGCAGATGGTTGTTGCCTTGCAAACGTCCCCATCTGTTGACTCAGGGATCGAGACGTGGCTGCACGATCCGTTATAGCCATGCGCATAAGATGCCTGTCATATCGACTGTTAGTGATACGAAGCCGTTGGGATCCAACACCTCGTTCCGTATTACCCTCCTGAACCCACCGATTCCATATTCTGCTAACAGTCATTGGATCTCGACCAACGCCAACAGCAATGTCGCAATACGATAAACCGCAATCGCGATAGGCTACAATCCGACATTTATAATTGTCGGAAACGTGATGGTACGCATTTCTCCTCCTTACACGAGGCATCACAACAACGTTTCACCAGGCTACGCCTGTCAACTGCTGTTTGTGTATGAGAAATCGGTTGGAAACTTTCCTCATGTCAGCACGTTGTAGGTGTCGCCACCAGCGCCAGCCTTGTGTGAATGTTCTGAAAAGCTAATCATTTGCATATCACAGCATCTTCCTCCTGTCGGTTAAATTTCGCGTCTGTAGCACGTCATCTTCGTGGTGTAGCAATTTAAACGGCCAGTGGTGTAATATCCTATAGAGCGTCGTGGATAAACGTCAGAATAGTAGTTCCAGTTGTACCCAAACATAAATAAACTCTTCAGTTGCAGGGTGCAGTGATTATCAGTTTTTATAATGGTAAGTCTATTTCGCACACGTAATAGGAAAACTAGTTTGGCAATATCTGAAATGAAAGTGGCCAAATGTAGCCCGCTCCTTTCACACGGTCCATTCACGTTAATATGAGCACCCCCTATCTTCGACGTCAACGTGCAATAACAACTCACAGACGGCAGGCGGCAGCACTGGTAGTGGAGGGTATATAAAGCATGTCGGAAGGACGCAGAAAATAATCCATACGTTGTCGTAATGCAGAAAAGAGAGCGATTTATATGACGTCCAGAAGGGCGTAACCATTGGGTTTAGGACCAAAACGACTAAGTCTGTAAACCGGTCGTGTGCCGCCGTAATTCAAGTACACCGTGCATGGCGCTGTCCAAACCGGTGCCGAGGCAATTGTGGTTCTCCGCGGGCCATAGATGACAGGGGTAAACGAAGGCTGCTGAGATGAGTACGAAAGAAGTCCACAATAAAAACAAAGTTGGCATAACGAGTTTGTTCTTGCTCTGTAGATTTAGCAGACGACGTACCATCAGAGTTTCGGAAAAATGTCATCCACATAATTCAGACGATAGCAAGAGCCGAAGAAGTGCCAGAACTATCGCAGAATCAGATTAACAGCTGACGCCTCCATGCATCTGGCAAGAATAATACAAAAAAATATGTAAAAGAAAATTGAGGAGCTGTTAGACGACGATTAGTTTGGCTTTAGGAATGATAAGGGCACTAGGAAGTTGATTCTGACGTTGCGGTTGATTATGGAAGCAAGACTGAAGAAAATTCAAGACATGCTCACTGTATTTGTATACCTTTTGACAAAGGAAAATGGGCTAGATGTACGAAATTCTGAGAAAAATAGGAGTAAGCTATAGGAAAGGCGGGTAATAATCAGTATGTACAAGGACCAAGAAGGAAAAATAAGACTGGATAACCAATATCGAAGTACTTGCATTAAAAATGGCGTAAGACAGGGAGCCGGCCTTACACCCCCACTGTTCAATCTGTACATCGAAGAAGCAATGACGGATATAAAACAAAGGTTCAAGGCTGGGATTAAAATTCAGGGTGAAAGGATAGCAATGATAAGATTCGCTGATGACATTGCTAATCTCAGTGAAACTGTAAAAGGATTATAGTCTCTGTTGAATGAGATGAACACTCCGATGAGTACCGAATACAGACTGAGCGTAAACCGGAAAAGGATCCAAATAATGAGAAACAGCGGAAATTTGAGTAGCGATAATAGCGATAAACTTAACATCAAAGTTGGTGATCACGAAGCAGACAAAGTAAAGGAATTCTGCTAACTTGTAAGCAAAATAACCCATGACAGACGAAGCAAGGAGGACATAAATAGCAGAGTAGCACAGGAAAAGAGGGCACTCCTAGCTAAGAGAAGTCTACTGGTATGAACATAGGCCTTACTTCGAAGAAGGAATTTCTGAGAATGTACATTTGGAGCACGGTGTTGTATGTCAGTGAATCATGGACAGTGGGAAACAGAAGAGGATCTAAGTGTTTGAGATGTGGTGCTACAGAAGAATGTTGAAAATTTGGTAGACTGATAAGATTACGAATGAGAAGATTCTCCCTAGAATCAACGAAGAAAAGAACGTATGGATAGTACAGACAAGAAGAAAAGGCAGGATGACAGGGCATGTAATCCCAAGGAATACCCTCCATTGTGCCAGAGGGAGCTGTAGATGGTAAAATCTGTAGGGGGAGACATAGATTGGAATACATCCTGCAGATATCTGAGGACGTATGGTGCAAGCGCTGCTGCGAGGTGAAGAGTTTGGTGCAGGAGAGGAATTCGTATCAGGCCTCTTGAAACCAGTAAGAAGACAGATGATTAAAATTAAAAATGAAAGGAAAAGTTTCATGAAGGGAAGCTTTTGTTTTAAATTCTCCGGGGAAGCGTAATGCTGGATTGCTGCCCTGAATAAATATTCGTGCGTGGAGCGCCTCTACTATACCTTTGCACCTGTGGCTGAGCGGTTCTAGGCGCTTCAGTCCGGAACCGCGCTGCTGCTACGGTCGCGGGTTCGAATCCTCCCTCGGGCATAGATGTGTGTGATGTCCATAGGTTAGTTAGGTTTAAGTAGTTCTAAATCTAGGCGACTGATGACCTCATATGTTAGTGCTTAGAGCCATTAGAACCATTTTTGAGCTATCCATTTCTCCAATGTGCAATTTTTAGAAATCTTCTTTTCTTTGTCAATGGGGCCTGCAGCATGAACCTTAGCTTCGTGATATTTAAGCGAAATGCACGTTTGTGGCAGAAGAATCGTTCAGCCGGTTCTCTAAATTTTCTCAATAGTGCTCCTCGTAAGTAACGTCGCCTTCCCTCCATGGATTCCGATTTGAATTCCCGAAGCAACTCCATAATACTTGCGTGTTATTCGAACCTGCTGGTAACATAACTAGGTGCCCACCTGTGAATTGTTTCTATGTGCTACGGTCGCACGTTCGAATCCTGCCTCGGGCATAGATGTGTGTGATGTCTTAGGTTAGTTAGTTTTAAGTAGTTCTAAGTTCTAGGGGACTGATGACCTCAGAAGTTAAGTCCCATAGTGCTCAGAGCCAATTGAACCATTTGTTTCTATGTCTGGTGTGATTCCCAAAGACTCGAAAAGTACTTAAAAATGGATCGGACTAGTGTCCTACATGCAGTGTTCTTTACAGATGAACCACTCTTTCCTAAAATCTGCCAATAATCCGAAGTCGACCATTCGCCTTTCGTACTACAGTCCTTACATGCTCATTCCATTTCATATTGCTTTGAAAGGTAACGCCCAGACTGTGTCAAGCAGTACACTAGTATTGCCGTATTCAAACATTATGGATTTCTTTCTCCTACTCACCTGCATCACCTTACATTCTTCTACATTTAGAGCTATATTAACGTATTTTTACAGATTACATTCCTATTTACAACTAGGTGGAGTTGGTGATCATATAGCGTCCAGGGGGCCAACTGAGATCTTTCTGTTGTAAAACATTGTTATAATCACGTAGCCGCTATAATCAGACATTTTCTGTGATAATAATTGTTTGGCAGCTGTTTGACAGATGAGAACCTTTGATGCCATATGTTTACAGATTCCATATCTTTGGGAGTCAGTATCTAGTATTTTGCAGTTTACTGTGTTCCAAGCAGCAACTGATCACCGTTCGATACTTAGTAAGCAAAGATGTACATTTATCTCCGATTATTCTTATTCGGATTCGAGTTTCTCGCCTTGAAGAGAGCTTCTGTTAGGTTGACATACACTTCAGACTGTTTGAACCAGTCATCGCTCGTGTCTCCACCGATAATGGTTAGTGCAATTATCGCAAAAATTAAGTGATCCTATTTCGAAATACAGGGGACAGGTTCAAAAAATGGCTCTGAGCACTATGGGACTTAACACCTGTAGTCATCAGTCCCATAGAACTTAGAACTACTTAAACCTAACTAATCTAAGGACATCACACACATCCATGCCCGAGGCAGGATTCGAACCTGCGACCGTAGCGGTCACGCGGTTCCAGACTGAAGCGCCTAGAACCGCACGGCCACACCGGCCGGCCAGGGGACAGGTTCCTTGCACCAAAACAAAAAAAAAGTCTAATAAACATAGACTTTAAAATGCATAACTTAGGAGCTTTGAGCACTTGTTCATCGCTCTTTCTGAAGAAGTGCTCATAGTTCTTAAGCTATGCATTTTAGAGCCCATGTTTACCAGACCTATTTTTGTTGTTCTGGGGTGTGGAAACTGTCCTCAAAATGGCTCAAATGACTCTGAGCACTATGGCACTCAACATCTGAGGTCATCAGTGCCCTAGAACGTAGACCTACTTAAACCTAACTAACCTAAGGACATCACATACATCCATTCCCGAGGCAGGATTCGAACCTGCGATCGTAGCAGTCGCGCGGTTGCGGACTGAAGCGCCTAGAACCGCTCGGCCACCGGCAAAACTGTCCTCAAATTGTGTTCTGTAATAATTGGGCAGATGCATATATTCGATCAATATGGCTCACAGAAGTTTCAGTTACGTATGTAACAGCTGGCTAAGCCGGAAATTTACTGCGTCATACGTCAATTAATTGCAAGTTGTTAATTAGTCGACGCAGCTCAGGATTTTGATTAAAATTTGGATGCTGTTACCGCCGCTCTGCTACGTAATTAAAATATTGCATCACGCAGGATGTGCTTCAAAATTTGCAAGGAATTGGCAAAGTTTACTTTAAAAAATTCTTTTCTATCCGTATTCGCATTGGAGTCCAATGGAGCGTGGATTTGGTCTATTTTTCACGCTGTACTCCTGCCTGTGGTGTGTGCTCAAGGTACGCGTTGTTTAAATATCACGTGCCCGCCTTTGGCCAGTGTTAAGAGTGACGTAATAGCCGACTACGGTCGTAAGATCAGGAGAGTACACATCCTGTAGCAAAGTGACATCGGGACCTGTGTCTCGCAGGTGATTGCATAGTTCGATTTATTTATTTATTTATTTATTGAGGTTATCCTATTTACATTAATTGTCGGCAACCAATATGTCTGACTGTTCATGGGCGATATCAATGAAGACTTATCATCAAGCCAGGTCTCATTTTGGTCATTGTAATACTGGTTGTTGTATCGAGCATGTTAAACACGATATTAACATAACCTGGTCATCATAGTTTTTCTCACGCGCAGTATCTCTGTCAACCAATATGCATGAATCAATGACTAATATTTTATTCCATTTTATAAATTTTGGGTAGATTTTTCCATCGCATCCTGGACTGGCTTACAATGCCAGTTTAGAAGGAGTTCCACGTTGCTGTGAAGAATGGGGAAAGGGTGTGCGCCCTCTGACAAATAGTCTAAATACTTTTTTTTCTTACGTAAGTTTGGTACAACTTTACATTGATTAACCACGGGCTGCTTTTGGCTATCATTTACAGTTATCTTTATGACGAATCTGTTTTCTTGTAGCCGTTGGATTACATCCTCGTTAGACTGCGTTGTTTCAGTAGACCGACATGACTGCACAGAGATCAATAGGGATTTCAATTTTCGATCCTCCTCTTACACTTCATAAAACTCTGTTCAAGATATCCCTGAAAGGGTTGGTTGTGTCTCGCACGTGTCCCACTGGTTGTCCACGGAGATCTGCACACCCGTCAGGCCACAACTGCCCGTAGTAAGCTACTCTCGCGTGGAATCCTTTTCCTGTAACATGTGATGGGATATGCCTTTGCAAATCTATGCGAACCATACCAAAACATTCAAATGAGTATTGATAAACCACTTTCGCTCTAAATTAGCAATACTGTGTTTTCCAAATTCGGCTTCTCTAAAGGCATATTACGTATTCTAATTTTTCGTAAACCCAGACCGACAGTCGCGACTGCAATTTTATTACACCTGTGAAGCTCACGAATTCTGCTTCGCCTTCGGTTTCAGCATGATTCTCTGAAAAAAATTTTCAGAGTTTAGTTTCACAAATATTCCATTTTGCCGGAGGTATATCTGAAAATCATGAACCTCCTCCCGATTTAAACCTGTTTTCCTGTTCAACAAGTCAACGCTGGCTACTCGCAGTTTCGCACTTCCGTAAGGGAATCGATATCTGGTGGTATTCTTTAATATACATCATCTACGTTTGCAATATCTCTCAACACGGCTTTACTCACATTTAGCGTCGATGACGTCACCGTTACAGTCGCCGCTGTAGTACGTACGTCTCGTCCAAATACCAATCCACCACTCTACGTCTGCCGTTGGTACAAATTATCACAAGTCAGCGACCAGCTTCATTCAGAGGCAGTCGTTCTAATATGACTGAATCCCAACTGTCTTAACAGCAAAACTGCCACCCTCGATGAGAATTATGACACCCTGATGATGGATTTCAGTCTCTTCGATACATTTCATTTCCGTTCTCTTTTGAATTCCAAAGCTGGCAAACATCAGTATTATCCAACAACTTCGCCTACTCATTGCGTACTAACGGCATGTCCCACATCTCGTATACTACAATTCTTCGCAGTTTCAGTGACGCCTTTCACTATACACTGAGTAGCCAAGACTCACGGAAAAGATAGATGGTCAGCTACTGAAGCGTATTCGGTGCATTTGTCTCCATATAGTCCTGGTAGTCCTGACACCCGCTGTTCAAATCCGCGGTGTTCTGGCTCACAGTAGACCGTCGATCGCCCCATATCCCACTGCAGGGGTGGCGTGATGTCCGTTCCTCAAACATTTGTTGTCACCCTATGCGGTGGTTTATATGTGTAGTAACATTGTCTTTACAGTACGAACTTCTTCAAGAGCGCCCTGCTCTTCATAGTTACATTTAGCTGCCGCACTATCTCTAGTAATGTGTTCTATTCTAACATGAACTCTATACACACATGTTATAAATCTGTTGACAATTACGTTCTCATACTTGTTAGAAAAAAACTTAAACTCATCACTAATATCACGACACACGAGCGAAAAATTTTAGCGTATGTATCAAATAATACATCTCAACCTGGGTTCCCGTAAACAGATTAAACATTAAATGTATTAACAAACTCCGTCTTCCACCTACAAATTCTCACAAAAACAGGAGAGTATGCTTCACATTCCTACGTCCCCGTGTTCTCCGTTTACCACGCATTGGCCTCATCCTCCTATTCCGACGATAAATATCAAAGGACTCATAATTCCCCCCCGTGTTCATTGCCTCGATTACAAAAGCACAGTGACAACCAGGATGAACAACTGGCAAACGGGATAACATAGCCTAGTCGCCAACAGTCGTTTCCTTACTAATAAATATAAATGATACAATAGTAGCTGGAGGCGACTTGACCTACCGAACATAGATTGGGATGTCTATGGATTTATTGTGGGGAACGCAGACAATATTGCCAATCACTGTCTTGAGCAACTAATTCGACAGCCCACACTAAGAGGCCTGCTCTTACTGACGGCGTCAGCACAGAGACAGGAGTTTGTGATTATGATGTCATCATAGCGACTATGGTTACAGAAGTTAATAAATCAGTCAAGAAGACCAGGAGAGCATTTCTGCTAGAAAGAGCAGACAAGCAGTTATTGCCATCCCGCTTATACAGTCAACTGATATCATCGAGTTCCACTATGATGGACATAGAGGAAATATGAACAAAATTTAAACAGATTGTAAATCGTGCTCTGGCGAAATATGTGCCGAGTAAGTGGATAACGACGGGAAAGACCCACCGCGGTTTAATAACCAAATCCGGAGAATGCTGAGAAAGCAAATGCTGTTGCACTCCCGGTTCAAAAGATGACGAATAAATGACGACAGACTAAATTTAGTAGAGATTCGTGCGTCTGTAAACAGATCGATGCGCAGAACTTACAAAAATTACCACCGTCATATCTTAGCAATATATCTAGCCAAAAACACGAGAAAATTCTGGTCCTATGCAAAATCGCTAAACGACTATAAGGCTTCTATCCAGTCACTCGTTGATCAGTATGGTGCAGCAATAGAGGACAGCAGACGTTTTAAATTTCGCATTCAAGAAATCGTTCACTCAGGAGAATCGAAGAGACATACCGTCGCTTGACCATCCGTATTGAGGTCACAGTAATAGCATGCCAGAGGTAGAGAAACAAGTGATGGAGTTGAAAACAAGTAAGTCGCCACGTCTGGATAGAATCCCAGTTTGATTTTACAAGGAGTACTCTATGGGACTGGCCCCTTCCTTCGGTTGCATTTACCTCTCGCCGAGCTCAAAGTCACAAGCGTCTGATAAAAGCGCTGGTGACTCCTGTATATAAGAAGGCTAAAAGACGGGATCTGCAAAATTACACACCAATATCCCTAACATATGTTTGCTGCGGAATTCTCGAACATCACCGAAGTTCGAATTTTTATGAGACCGAGAAGCTTCTGTCCGTGAACGTGCACGGTTTTAGAAAGCATCACTCGTGCGAAACTCAGCTTGCCCTCTTCTCACATGATATACTGCGAACTATGGATGAATGGCAACAGGTAGATTCCATATTTTTGGATTTCTGGAAACCATTTGACACGATACCCCACTGCAGACTGTCAACGATGGTACGAGGACATGGAATATGTTCCTAGATATGTGAGTGGCTCGAAGTCTTCTTAGGTAACGCAATCCAGTATGTTGTCCTCGATGGCGAGTGTTCATCAAAGACAATGGTATCGTCAGGAGTGTTCCAGCGAAGTCTGATAGGACCGTTATTATTTTCTCTATACAGACGTGATACGGCGGACAAAGTGAGCAGCAATCTGCGGTCGTTTGCTGATGATGACGCGATGTGCGGGAAGGTATCGTAAGTTGAGTGTCTGTAGGAGGATACAAGATGACGTAAAAAACATATGGCGCTCCTTTCTAGATCTTCTCTATTTCGTCCATCAATCCTGTCTGCTTCGGATACCGAACTTGTAACGCTACCGCCCTTTATCGGACGTACGTTAGCTGTATAAAGCCTGTACTGTAATAAGTTCACGGGCTTCACCTGATAAACAAGGATTTTAGTACATAAATTGACCGCGTGTACCTAATAGAAGCAAGATCGGACTTGTAATCAGTAAATAACTACAGTGATGCATCAAGCAAATGTAAAGTATAATTGCGCGTTCGCATGGACAAGAAGTACACACAGTAGATGCTACCGTTAATTAATAATTCGGTCGCCAGCCTACTTAGGCAATGAGTGAGTTTTTCCTTGTACAATTGGGTGCATGTACAAGCATAGTAACCTGTAGTAATGATACGTTATATGGCAAAGTTTGGCACCAGAAAAATCCACTGAACTAAAGCTTTCTCTTTTTGTACTAATTTGGACGAGATAAATTCACACAACACCACACAGCAATGGTTACTACGAATTATATTCTGTATATTGATCAGACTGAAATCGGGCATAGATTTTCCTAGAATAAGCAGTTTTGAAAGCACATATACAATGTCACTATTAAAATTGGAAAACAACACTAATACACTTAGGATTAACATAGAATTTAGCTTTACTGGTCAAATCTGATCAGCACATTTCAAGGTTTGAAAGAATGAACAAGAACAAGGGGGGGGCCCTGAAACTGTTAATTACTAAAAGTCAAATTAACACTCAAATTTCTCAATCAATGGATAACTAATCTTTTGTTTTACTTCTGAATAATTTAACTGTCATTAGTTCTGTCTCAAGTTAATTAAATAGCATCGATAACTCAATTCAAAAGACTATCTTTCAGTTTATTTATACTTCTACCAACATTTGCAATAGTTCACAGAACTATTGCATTTCTTTATAGCAAAAGTTTGATTGCTGATAATTCTCATTTGCACTAATTATAAACTTTCAGTTCAGGATACTCGGGTTGCACAATACGAGGTAAGGATCCTGTCTAGGTCAGTGATCAGGATAAGTCATGGCTAAAGCAATTCTGGTAAAATTCACGTTATTATTACACAATTAAAAACAGTTTCGACACTGGTCCACACATTTACACTTCTAAAGATGAAATAAAGGTTTGACCTGTGCAAGTCGGTGCGGCGGTTGGCGGGCAGCGAGGTTACGGGCAGCACGGCACACATACAAGCGCGGCTAAGGCTCACGCTACATAGGCACTTTCCATCTTCTTAGCGTCGTAATCTTTCCAATATTGTGCCTCAGAATATAGCCATGCCAGGTAGTCGTCGGAATCGGTGTACCCGAGGCTCAATGTAATCCACTTTTCCTAGGTAGCCTCTTCGGTACAGTACTTGTTCCTCAGATCAATTTACCACTCCGACTCTTACTGACTCTCGCCTCCGACTGACTCCTGTGCCCGTTGCGCCGAACCGCGCCCAGTGTGCGTTTTCCCGCACTCGCCTGCCTCCACCTTTTCCCGCTCCCCTACAGGTAGGGTATTCACCACAGGTTTTCTATTACACATATTCTAATGCATTACCTACGTATGGACCAAGTGTTTAAAATTACAATTTCCACATTTTACAATATTTTTAACATTAAGTACACTTTCTTTTGATTATCACATTCTCTGAAATCTAACATAAATAATAATATTCATTACAAAAGTTACTCGCAGTTTCTTTAACATCACTATACGAGCCGAAAAAGAAGTTCAAAACCCTGCCAACATTAACTTATCTAAATTCATAAAGGAAAAAATTATTATAGTTACAGTTGTCGTTACACATGCCCCTGTTTCCAGTAATTTTCACAACGTGTAAATTTAATGGGAACACTAAATATTACATTTATACAGTTGTTCTGAATCCTTTTTACGTAAATGTCCAAAATTTTATACCACCTACTTCCTTTCACTCACATTATATAGGTCTATATTTTTTAACATACCAAAAACATTTACTTGTCATTTACTCAAGTGCCTTTTGCACAGTCCAACTTATCATCATAACATTACTAAAATAGTAATTTAATTATTTTTCCTAAATTTATCAAAGAAATAATTTAAAATTATGGAATACAAACATTTAATTACAAAACAATTGCATATTTTGTACACACTATAAAATAATTTGTCGCTGCTTGTTTTGAATAGCAGTCCATTTCCTTACTTGCTAAACAAAGTACACACACACACATATTGAAAAAATTTAAATACACCTATTTGCTGCCTATTATGCGGATTTGGGCAGTCCTTTTCACTTCATATTGTCACTTCTTCTGGATCACATTTACAATTTTCCATCGACTATTTATCTGCCCTCATCAGTATTTGGCAGTCCTTCATATCATGGTTCATACACTGCCCATTTTCATTTTTGACAGTCCCATCTTTTATCTGGCTGATAGCATTTATCCTTTCATTTCAGCCCTTTTCTCCATACATTTTTACAGTTATAGTACAATTGGTAATCTGAAACTCACATAACTACATTAGCACACTTTCAAGGGTATACAGACATTTACAAAGATCAGTTACATTTAGAATAACTTGGGTTCAGCATAAGATACAGCACATTTATTGCCAGTCGTTTTCTGATTATTCTTATATCACTCATTTCTAGGAACATACAGTTTCAGGTCCACAATATTTCTTACACCTAAAGGTCTTTTGGATTTTGGGTAGATCAGGTAGTAAGCATTGTCGTGTGGATTATTCTGTATTATATATGGTCCATTATAAATATATTTAAATTTTGAAATTTCATGGTTTAGTTCACTAGACTTTTCGTGGGTTTTTAAAAGAACATAATCTCCAATTTTAAATTTTGAAACTTTTAAATTTTTATTGTCTTTTAGATCTAGCTTCAGCTTTTTGCTTTGCCCTTTTTATCACCAATTCTTTCTTTTGATCCAACCCCAAACTTGTACAAGGTGGAAACTCTAGTTTTTCTTCAATTAAACTTTGACTACTTCTGTCTAACAAAATTTCTTCCGGTGGAAATCCTGTAGTTTCATGATGTAATGTATTCATGACATTCTCAAAATCCGATATAAATCTGCCCCAGGCTCTATGATTGTGACTGCAGTATGTTCTACACAATCTCCCGATTTCTCGCATGTACCTTTCAACCGGGTTGCTTGCAGGATGGTAGGCGGCAATATATTTAACCTCCACACCAACTTTCTCCATTCCCTCCTTCCAAATTTTGGATATGAACTGGGGTCCATTGTCAGATAGTACTGCTTTGGGTTTCCCGATGGTCCTGAAGTATTCGACCATCCTACTAAATACAGCTTTTGCTGTCGCTTTTTTCAAGGAGTATAATTTCACAAATTTTGAAAATACTTCCAAAATCACCAAAATATATGCACAATTTCCCGAAGTCTTTGGGAGGGGACCATATAAATCCACCGATAATAAGTCAAGGGTGTCTTCAGGCAACGTACTTTGCATTAGTCCCCTACTAGTTTTATTCGGCACTTTGGCCTTTTGACAGACATCGCATGACTTAATTCGTTCCTTTACCTTTTTACTCATACTACCAGTAATCACTACTACATTATTCAATTTATCCAAACACTTCTTTGGCCCACTATGCCCCAATGCTAAATGAAAATAGTCTATGACCTCGGTATCAAACTGATTTGGCCAACATACTCTCCATTCCTCAGTAACTAAATCTTTCCTCCTATATAAAACGCCTTTAAAGATTTTGTAATATTTCTTAATTTGAGGATACTGCACACTGTCAAAATTTACCTTCACTGATTTCCAGGTTGAATCCTCATTCTGATGGTATCTCATATTTTTACATATCTGCTCAATTTTCCTCTTTCCTGAAACCTCATTCATATACCTTATCTGAAAAGTACCCTCTTCCCCATTTTCATTTGGCACTTCACTCATACCATTAGGCAATCGAGATAAAGCATCTGCCACATAATTCTCAGTACCTTTGACATAATAAATTTCGTAATCAAATTGTTGTAGGTATAACGCCCAACGAGTTAGTCTACCATTTAGTAAACGGCAATCTTTAAGAAAAGTTAAAGCTTTGTGGTCAGTATGTATGACGAGCTTATGGCCCCACAGATAATTTCTAAATTTCTTTAGCCCCCATATAATGGCTAAAGCTTCCTTTTCCGAAATTGTGTAGTTTCTCTCGTATTTTGTTAGAGTTCTACTTGCAAACGCGATAGTCCTGTGTTCGATTTCTTCGCCATTACAGATTTCTTGGAAAATTTCTATACCAATTCCATACGCACTGCTGTCAGTACTCATATGGAAAGGTTCCGAGAGTATGGGGTGATGCAAAATATTGTCACTCAAAAGTTCGTATTTTAATTTTTCGAAATCCCTCATACACCCTTCAGTCCACACAAAAGCACTATTTTTCTTACGTAGATTATTCAAATGAGGACTATTAAAAACTTGCCCTTTGACGAATTTTCTATAGAATCCACATAAACCTAAAAAGGCTTTCAATTGTTTTCTATTTCTAGGAACTGGACACCCTGATATTGCACTTAACTTTTCCGGATCTTTCCCAATGCCGTTTGTAGTAATAATGTGCCCCAGAAACTTTATTTCCGATTTTACAAATTCACATTTCTTCCACTTAAGTGTCATGCCCCCTGCTTGTAGAGCAACAAAAACTTTTCGCAATAACTCGCAATGCTCTTGCCATGTTTCTGTAGCAATCAGTAAATCGTCTACATAAATGGTTAGCCGGGAACTCAGTTCTCTCCCTAACACAAAGTCCAGTGCCCTAATAAATACTGCCACAGATGTGCTAAGCCCGAACGGCACTACTTTATACTGATAGCATTTCCCGGCAGATAGAAAAGCAGTATATTTACGGGATTCTTTACTTAATGGGATTTGCCAATATCCGGCTGTCATATCCAGACTGGTTAAATATTTCACGTTATAAAATTTTTGGAGCATTTCGTCCAAATTTTCAGGTCTGTCAATTTCCTTCTTTATAACTTTGTTTAAAGTCCTGGCGTCGATAACTACTCTCACTCCCCCATCCCTTTTGTTCACTATGATAAGGGGACTATTATACTCGCTGCTACTTCGTTCGATTACCCCCCACTCTATCATTTTATCTATTTCTACTTGAACAGCCTGCCTCTTTGATATGGGTATCGAAAACGGTCTTACGAAAAAAGGTTTATGCTCTATGGTTTCAATCTGGTATTCAAAATCCTTAACTAGGCCAGGTTTGTCCGAAAATACGGGGCTGTTATTATCTAAAATTTCAAGCAATTCTGCTTTCTGTTCGGTAGATATTCCCTCTAAATTTTCCACCATCCCCTTAAATTCATGCCCCTGCTCGTCACTCTCATTTAATAATCTCTGGACATGGTACACCTCGTACTTGTTTGTCAACCCATCATTCCCTTGGTCGATTTCCAACAACAAAGAATCGATCTCAGACTCAAACACTTTCCCACTTTCCTCAAAATTTAATTCCACATTCCTAAATGTACTATTAATTTTGATCACTCCCTGGCTACAATCAATGATAACCTTTTCTTTATCCAACCAATCTATCCCCAAAATCATTTCAGCACTCAAGTCTGGCACAACCAAAAAATCGTGTTCAAATTTTTGTCCTTTTATACTAAATTCAACCAAAATCTGGTTCTTTACCGGCTTACTAGCCTTACCAGTTGCACCAACAATTTTTACACCTGTCACTGACATAATTACTAGCCCAGGCTTATCACAAATGTGTTCGAAAAATGACTGAGAAATTGCACTTATCTGAGACCCAGTATCAAGAAGTACTTGCAATTTCACGTTATAAATTTCAACTGGTATTATAGTTTGTCTAACCGTCGCATGTTTTTCATTATCGTGGTCTTCCTTGAGCAAATCCGGGTCGACGATAACATCGTCCCAAGATATGCTTTTCACATTCACCTTGCATATATCTGGCGGTTTCTTGGGTTCCAGAAGTTCAAAGTTATTAATAACCTGAACTCTCTGCGAAATAAACCCTGAGTTGTCTGGTGGTTCTTTCTTTCTCTGTTCTGTTTCAGCGTCTGGATTTTGTTTTGATACGTTGTCATCGTTAGGTACGATATCGACATTAATTGCACCTCCTTTACTTTCACTGATTTTCTCATACCCTCTTTCAGTAAAAGTATATTTACTTTCGTCTACACCTAAAAATTCATCTTCACTAGAATCACCACTACTTTCTCCCTCAACATCAGATTCACTTAAGTACGCTACTTTTGCACAATAGTGAGAGTTAGTACATTCATTTTCGTCCGTATTTGCGTACCTTTCATCATCCGAACTATCGTCGGAATCCGACCATTCCGGATCGCTTTCAGGTTCTAACATAAAAGCTTTTCTGAGACAGGTACTAAGTTCTTCCTCTGTATTGTCGTCAGGCTTGGATTTTAACTCAATCTCCTCTTTTGGCAATACGGCCTCATCCTCAGCTTTATTCACATCCACTGTGACTTCATATTCGGTGTAATCCTCGTGGACTTTGATTACTTTCAGGTAATCATCTGCCCCTTCTCCACGGTGCCTCTCGGTAGCAGCTTGTACTATTGGCGGACTGTTAGCAGAAGTTATTTCTTCGTCAATGCTGAGGATTTCATCCTCCAAATCCTTCCTACCCTTAATCTGCGTCCTATCGGTGGCACGCGTACTTTGCGCGGCGCTATTTATTCTCTCCTCTTCTAATTCGGGCCACGTCACCTTATCGACGTCCCTACTACCTCCTTTTCCACTAACTAATTTCTTTGCCTCATACTCCTTCTTAAAATCCTCCCACTCACATTGTTTTAGGCCCTTGTACAGATCATCGATCTGCACACGCCAATCAGTTACTTCTGCTAATTCATCATCGCCTTTTCTTTCATTGCAAACACTGCTAACCGCACCTCTCTGTGTATTCACAGTTTCCTTTATCGTTTCCTTTGCCACGGAATTATCATTCGTAAAATTTTCATTAGCTCTGACGGCTATGTTCGTATCTACTGCTGCCGTATTTCCAGCGGCTTCTTTCCTAACAGATGTTCTGCTAGGCCAGGCCGTTGCCCTCTGATGCTCCACTCGCCTGTTAACATGTAGCGTTCTGTGCGGCAGAAATGACTCATTCTGGCTCGCAGCTGACGCTTGTTTCGCCACAACACGTCGCAGCGTCCCGTGCCTGTCCCTAGCCTGTCTCATTACATTACGGTCGGTCCGGTATCTTTTTTCAAATCGGGGCCGGTATGTATTGTCCGCTTCCGTTTGGCCCGCAACGTTCGCGGAAATTAGTTTCCCGCGTCGTTATTACTTTGCGCGGTATACCCTCTACCGCGACCTGAATAATTTCCTCTTCCTCTACCTCTGCCTCTACCTCTTTGTAACATATTGACGCGAAATCCTTCGCCGTCATTTCGTTCGTCATTATTACGATTATTACGATGACCAAAATTTTGATAATTGGCACGACTTTCGCGCCAATGGTCTTCGTCTTCGACCCTTTCTAGAAATGCTTGGAAGCTACGATGATTGCTTCCTACATACCTCTTTGAATCCTCCGGAAGCTTTTTATATAGCTCCCAGATAATTTCCGAATCTGATCTCCTACCTCTTAAGTGTGTCAATTTCCGGTACCAATGTTCGCAGAAATCTTTTAAAGAATTCCTGCCCCTGTTATCATGCTGTTTGGCCATGATGAACTCCCGCCATAAGTGGTCCTGCTTTTGTTCAGACCAATATTCTTCCGTAAATCTCTGCCTAAATTCTTCGAACGTCATTCGTTCGGTGTCCAAATTAATTCCCCAGCGCTTAGCGTCACCTGCTAAGGCGCTAATTACAACGTTTATCTTTTCCTGATTAGACAAGTGTTCAGGAAATATTCTCTCGCAATTTTTGATGAAATCTAACGGATGCCATCCGTTGTGTTTCTTGGCGGGATCAAAGCGTTCCTCGCCTTCTAACAGTTTCGTAATCGGTGTGCCATTACAGACAACACCAGGCCTGTCTTTAATTTTGCTCTCCAGATCGAAAATTCTGCCTTGAATTTTCGTAGTATTTTGTTCACAATTTTGAACACATCCGGTTACTTTTTTATCTAACTCCCTTTCAGTTTCTAAAACTACCTTTTCCAACCGTGATATTCCGTGCTGACATTCGTTTACGATCTCAGTTTTAAGACCGAAAACTTTTTCGTCTACCTTAGTTTCAACCAGAGGTTCTACTTTCTCTTGGATGTTGAGAATTTCAACATCGAACCTACTGTTAATGTTAACAATTTCCCCCTGCATAGTATCCATATTCTTGTTAATGGTATCAACTTCAAGTTTCAGAGTATTTACCACAGAATTTAAATTACCCACTTTTTGTTCTACCTGTTCTATTTGTTTACTAATTTTAATTCCCTGTCCTTCAACCTGTGCTTCAATTCGATCCACGTGTGTTTTGAGTTGTTCGTCAACGTGCGTTTTAAGCTGACTAACCTGATTGCCGACTTGTTTTTGAAGTTGCTCATTTTGTGTTTTGATTTGCTCGTCAACGTGTGTTTTAAGCTGTTCATTCTGTGTTTTTAGCTGATGGCCCTGCGTTTTGAGCTGCTCGTCAACGTGCGTTTTAAGCTGTTCATTCTGTCCTGCAATTTGTTTGGTTAATTGTTCAAATAAGTCATTCATACTTAAAATTTTTATACTGTTTTGTTCTACAGGATCGATGTGTTCCGATTCTACTTCAACAGTCTCTTTCGGTTCTTTCTTTATCTGTGGTGAATCAAACATGTCAGTGGATTCGTTCACGTACCCACTATCATCTACCAAGTCATCCTCTACTTCCTGTTTTGTCCCTTGCTGTGTTCGATACGATCTCGACATTTCAATCTGCTCGTTGACGTGTTCATGGTACTGTATGTATGCTAATTGTCTTCCGCTAACGCCATCTGTTATCTGGCCGCGTAAACTCCTGCTACTGCCAGTCGCATTCTCCATTTCGCTTGGCGCATCTACCCTGCCTACGTTTCTATCCATACTAGATACCAACTACACCACACTATTATACCTGACGCTCCTGCAATTTATTTTACTAACTTTTATTGCTATTCGTGTCACTGAACATCCACTGTTCGATCTTTACATTAATTTGTAACCGACAACAACTGGATGTCCTGTCACCGGGAAGCCACGTGTAACGCTACCGCCCTTTATCGGACGTACGTTAGCTGTATAAAGCCTGTACTGTAATAAGTTCACGGGCTTCACCTGATAAACAAGGATTTTAGTACATAAATTGACCGCGTGTACCTAATAGAAGCAAGATCGGACTTGTAATCAGTAAATAACTACAGTGATGCATCAAGCAAATGTAAAGTATAATTGCGCGTTCGCATGGACAAGAAGTACACACAGTAGATGCTACCGTTAATTAATAATTCGGTCGCCAGCCTACTTAGGCAATGAGTGAGTTTTTCCTTGTACAATTGGGTGCATGTACAAGCATAGTAACCTGTAGTAATGATACGTTATATGGCAAAGTTTGGCACCAGAAAAATCCACTGAACTAAAGCTTTCTCTTTTTGTACTAATTTGGACGAGATAAATTCACACAACACCACACAGCAATGGTTACTACGAATTATATTCTGTATATTGATCAGACTGAAATCGGGCATAGATTTTCCTAGAATAAGCAGTTTTGAAAGCACATATACAATGTCACTATTAAAATTGGAAAACAACACTAATACACTTAGGATTAACATAGAATTTAGCTTTACTGGTCAAATCTGATCAGCACATTTCAAGGTTTGAAAGAATGAACAAGAACAAGGGGGGGGGCCCTGAAACTGTTAATTACTAAAAGTCAAATTAACACTCAAATTTCTCAATCAATGGATAACTAATCTTTTGTTTTACTTCTGAATAATTTAACTGTCATTAGTTCTGTCTCAAGTTAATTAAATAGCATCGATAACTCAATTCAAAAGACTATCTTTCAGTTTATTTATACTTCTACCAACATTTGCAATAGTTCACAGAACTATTGCATTTCTTTATAGCAAAAGTTTGATTGCTGATAATTCTCATTTGCACTAATTATAAACTTTCAGTTCAGGATACTCGGGTTGCACAATACGAGGTAAGGATCCTGTCTAGGTCAGTGATCAGGATAAGTCATGGCTAAAGCAATTCTGGTAAAATTCACGTTATTATTACACAATTAAAAACAGTTTCGACACTGGTCCACACATTTACACTTCTAAAGATGAAATAAAGGTTTGACCTGTGCAAGTCGGTGCGGCGGTTGGCGGGCAGCGAGGTTACGGGCAGCACGGCACACATACAAGCGCGGCTAAGGCTCACGCTACATAGGCACTTTCCATCTTCTTAGCGTCGTAATCTTTCCAATATTGTGCCTCAGAATATAGCCATGCCAGGTAGTCGTCGGAATCGGTGTACCCGAGGCTCAATGTAATCCACTTTTCCTAGGTAGCCTCTTCGGTACAGTACTTGTTCCTCAGATCAATTTACCACTCCGACTCTTACTGACTCTCGCCTCCGACTGACTCCTGTGCCCGTTGCGCCGAACCGCGCCCAGTGTGCGTTTTCCCGCACTCGCCTGCCTCCACCTTTTCCCGCTCCCCTACAGGTAGGGTATTCACCACAGGTTTTCTATTACACATATTCTAATGCATTACCTACGTATGGACCAAGTGTTTAAAATTACAATTTCCACATTTTACAATATTTTTAACATTAAGTACACTTTCTTTTGATTATCACATTCTCTGAAATCTAACATAAATAATAATATTCATTACAAAAGTTACTCGCAGTTTCTTTAACATCACTATACGAGCCGAAAAAGAAGTTCAAAACCCTGCCAACATTAACTTATCTAAATTCATAAAGGAAAAAATTATTATAGTTACAGTTGTCGTTACAAACTGACGAGCAGTATTCGAGTATTTGTCGAATGAGTGTTTTTAAGCAACTTCCTTTGTTGATGAACTACATTTCTTGCCACGATTAATTTTATGTGATCATTCCATTTCAAATAGCTCCATACGCATATTACTACTGTAAATATTTTATGGAAATAACTGCTTCAAATGATTGTTCTGCAATCGTGTAATTATACGAGAAGATGTGTCTGACATTGCATCAGTCGTTGGGGGCTATCTGAAAGATATTATTCTTGAAGAATCAGGTTTCCCAAGATCGCTAGTAATTCTTTTTATTACTATTACCGGTTTCGACAGATCTACATTGTCGCAATCGGATCTTGTAACATTATTAGATTTACATGTTTTTTACAACACTGAAAGTCACACAGTGGTCTTGCGCCAAATTGTAATATGCTGATGTTTTCTGCCACTCTTATTACAGTTTGACCCAAAATCACTACTCGATTTTCAGTGTCGTAAAAAGTATGTACAACTAATAACGTTACAAGATCCGAAGATGAAAGCGTAGATCTGTCGAAACTGGTAATGGCAATAAAAATAATTACTAGCAATCTTCGCAAACTTGATTCTTCAAGAGCAATATACGAAAAGGTGTTATCCTGTCTATGTATTCGCCATGCGTTACATTTGTTTATGTTGACAGTTAATTGCCACTCCATTTACCAATCGTCGATCCTCCGCAGGTCTTCCTGCATTTAGCCCGAATTTTCTATCGTTGCGACTTCCACGGGTACATCAGCATTATTCGTGAAAAGGCTCACAGAATTTCCGCTGTTGTCTACCATGTCATTATATAGAAGCACGTCTTGCTCCTCCCCCCCCCCCTCCCCCACTGAGCGAGGTGGCGCAGCGGTTAGCACACTGGACTCGCATTCGTGATTTTCCTAAATCGCTTCAGGCAAATGCTGGGATGGTTCCCTTGAACGGTCGTCTTCCTTCCCCATCCTTCCCCAATCCAATGAGACCGATGAACTCGCAGTTTGGTCTCCTCCCCAAATCAACCCGACCCAATCCACCCCTTTTTTAATCTCCTGGTTAGCTTTTCTTCGGTCACCTTAACCACTTTTTTATGCTCTGACCATTTGTTATTTTTTTTATTCTCCGTGGGAGGCGGTGCGTGGGTAAGAAACAGGAACAGGAAAATGTACTAATCTCTCGGTATTGCAAATACAGTTTAAGCACCTTTACTAGTGGATAAACGTATGCAAACATACTGCATAACTTGCAAGGTGGTGCGAAGTTGAAGCGAAGTGTTCTGGCTGTCTAGACCTGATGAAATGGGGTGAAGCAGTCGCGGAGCTCGTAGACCTCGACAGCACCGGCTGGAGGGCGCTGTCGTCGGTGTCTCTCGTATTGCCAGCTTAGCAGAGCGGTCCTACATTGTGGCATCGATGCCACAGTTTTTTTTAATATAAACGCCTACTACACGAGTACAATGCTGCAGGTAAAATGACAAAGCAAATAAAAATTTATATTGTGTCAAAATAAGACGATGATCTATGTAAAAAGAAATATTTCTCCAAAACGTAAATAAATGGGAGTTTTCAAATCACTTTTCTTTTCTTTTACATAAATGGTGTAACAATAATAAACTGCTTCGCTTAGTACAAAACAATAACGGACCACGTCTCTCTTCGTGAGCGCGTTCCTCGCCGATCCCGTTGTACCTCGCGATAATGCCGGGTACGTCTCCACGTATAGTGGTGGATCCTCTCCACTGTCCTGATTCTTTCTTGTTAAGAATACTTGTGAACAATAATTACAGTCTCCTACCTGGTACACGCCGGCTGGGCACTCTCTGAAAAAGTTAGCGTAATATGTCTGATATCTTTGATGTTGCATAATCAGTGAGTGACGTTCATGCAGTATGGCCCAAAAGTCTAGCACAGTCTTAACTGCCCCCTCGGAGAAAGGTAAGGTACAGTCAGACCCGGAATCCAAGTCACGGCGTTGATCTTCATTTGGGTAAAACATGTCACATCTGTGAGAAGTAGTGTCCGTGGTTCTATTACTTGCAGCACCACCCGAAGGAGGAAGGCGATCATTTTTTGGACCAAATACCACACTGTCGCCGAAGGCCCGCATATCAGGCGATGTTCGTCTGTGTCTGTAACATTGCACTGTGGACACAGTGACGTATCGTCATGTGGATTGCATGTAACCTGGAACAAGTCACATATATCCCATTTACTACCTGATACCACAGTGCATACGTTCCCGTATCAAGGTGTACGTGGTGCACTGTACGCCATACCACTGACTATTTCACTGTTGGTTGTCGCCTCTCTACGGCATTACTCGGCCGTCTTCGAGTCAAGATGCGATATACAGGGTGAGGCAGTAGAAAAGGTACACGCTTTGAGGGGTGATAGTATTAGTGATTCTGAACAAAAAACTTCATATGGACGTATGTCCTATTCCGCGTGGTTTCAGAGATAGGACACATTTAATATCACTTTTGTACGTTTTTCTTTAATAACTCGAAAACCGCACCCTCCAGCAAAAACTTGTACAAAATTGGACTATATTAAATTTCCTACAAAAAAGGTACTATTCATTTTTTCTCTAGATCTAATGGTTTGTCCAAAGACAGCGCGAGAATATTGAAAAACTTGCTAGCCGCGCATGCGCTGTAACTTATGTAGTTTTTGTAGGAAAATCTGAGGTGACAAAATGAGGTAGCAAGTTGAGACGAACAGTTTGATACAGGACACTTGTGGTCTATCAAGTCGGGAAACTACCTCAAACTGGCCTACAAAAACAACGTAAGCTATGGCGCATGCGCGTCGACTACGTTTTTCAACATTCTAGCGCTCTCGTCGCACAAACCATAACTTCTCGAGAAAGAAATGAATAGGACCTTTTTTGTAGGAAATTTAATATAGCTTCATTTATCGCTGGAGGGTGCGATTTTTGAGTTATTCAAGAAAAACGTACAAAAGTTGTATTAGTTGTCCTATCTCGGAAACCATGCGTAATAGGGCATACGTCCATATGATGTTCAGAATCATTAATACTATCACCCCTCAAAGCATGTGCCTTTCCTCCTGACTCGCCCTGTACATTACGTGCCGTTGCAGTCCTGGTAGTCGGTAGTTTCATATGTACATAACTGTGCTAGACAAAAAAACTTCTAAAGTGGGCAAGTGGTGGTGAGATGTGAGCCACTGATACCGGTACCACAATAGAAGATGGTGCCAGTTATTCTATCAAGGTGCCCATCAGACTCGTCTGGTATCGCGTCCACATCTTGATCATCGTGCTTACGTAAATCGCTGCTGCTCGGTCGCCGACGTGGACAAGCTCAAGACCTCCACGACTTCTAGGGGCGGTGATTGTATCATATCCGACTTTAAAAAGAAGTCCTGTGCTCACAAAGTATCATAGTGCCGACAGGATTCGGTGCGACATCACCACCAGCATAGGAAGAACTTGAGCCAGGCGGGGAATGCCATAAGCTAGAGAGTTCTGGCAAAAATGACCCTTTGCATCATGGCTAGAGAGAGCCCTTAACCTGTGACTTCGAACTTCTTCTTCTACTTCTTCTTCTTCTTC
Source organism: Schistocerca nitens (assembly GCF_023898315.1). Taxonomy (NCBI): domain Eukaryota; kingdom Metazoa; phylum Arthropoda; class Insecta; order Orthoptera; family Acrididae; genus Schistocerca; species Schistocerca nitens. The sequence continues at coordinate 523,459,966 of NC_064616.1, read as the reverse complement.
TTCTTTGGCTTGTGCCTTTGTTCCGCAGTTTTCGCAGGGTCGGCATGGTTACAACCGGATTTGGCATGGTTAGTGTGAAGGGGTGGCCGGATACCCTTCCTGCCGCCACCCCTACCCACCGACAGGATTCGGTGCGACAACACCACCAGCATAGGAAGAACTTGAGCCAGGCGGGGAATGCCATAAGCTAGAGAAGTTCTGGCAAAAATGACCCTTTGCATCATGGCTAGAGCCCTTAACCTGTGACTTCGAACTTCTTCTTCTACTTCTTCTTCTTCTTCTTCTTCTTCTTTGGCTTGTGCCTTTGTTCCGCAGTTTTCGCAGGGTCGGCATGGTTACAACCGGATTTGGCATGGTTAGTGTGAAGGGGTGGCCGGATACCCTTCCTGCCGCCACCCCTACCCACCAGGGCGAAATCAGTGTACCCCAGCTGTCTGCTTCTAGTGTAAGTCATAAAATAGTGCGAATGCGTTTCAAATGTCTGCGAGTCGTGTAACTGAGGCGGGACGTGGGGACCGGTATTCGCCTAGTGGGATGTGGAAAACGGCCTAAAAACCACATCCATGCTGATCCGCACGGCGGCCCTCGTCGTTAATCCTCCGGGAGGATTCGATTCGGGGCTGGCGCGCCTACCCGAGTCCAGGAAGCAGCGCATCAGCGCTCTGGGCTAACCTGGCGGGTTAACCTGTGACTTGGAACACTCGCACGAATTGTTTGCAGAAGATATCTGTAGTTTAGTGCGGCAGTACTTCGAACGTCTGTAGTGAAGAAAATTTCCAAGCATTTCATATTGTCTATTGGCTGTAATGGTGCTACACTTCCCGTCGGGAGTCCTCTCCTGATGTTCACCACTCCTAGCTATGGCATGTTCATACCACTTCCCCTAGCCATACCATAAAAATTAATCCAAAGCAAAGCCGCTCTTGCCTCGTCGCCCGACCCTGCTAAAAGCACTAAGTCATCCTGTGTTCTGCATATAAATTGGTAGTGCATTATCGTCATTCCTTGGAGTCGGTTCCGGAGCCCGCAAAGCAGCGACTCGAGAGCGATGGCATAATGTATCATCACAGCAGGGACCATTGTCTGACAGTTCGCGAGCTGGTGATGAGCCCCACGATGCGTCCATTGATGAGCACTCTGGATGAGGCACCGTGGAGTAGCCGCGTCACTACAGTGACGAAAGTTTGTGGAAACTTCATTTGCGTCATCACATTTGCGTGGCCTCTGGGTACCCCAGAGCTAGAGTGAGATCCCCAAAGGGCTCCTCCAGGACATCAAACACTCTCCTTCCTTGGTGGCTCGACCTCCGACTTGCATGAACCACATCTTGTCGAAATCAAGATCACTTTGGATAAAGGGGATGAAGTCATCTTCCAAAACCACGTACCTTTCAGTAGCCACCATGCAATCAAGAAATATCGCACCGATTATTGCCTGACTGGACACTGCACACCACACAGTAATCCCTTGAGGGTGAAGAGACTTCTCGATCTTGAAATGAAGATTGTCAGTCCCCAAATGGGCCAATTTTGCTTGTTTACGAACCCATGCAAATGAAACAGGGCTTCGTCGTTAAACCAAACCATACATGCATGGACTAATTCCCATCATACTCCACGGCCAACCGTGCCGTTTGAACGGCCTAACGTAAACCGTTCAGCAGTTATGACGATTTTATTTCATACAGCTCAATAATTGTAACCATGTATATTGCTATCCCCTCCTAGCTGTGTTTGGTCGAGTGATATCATTTGGCGCAGTGTTCGTTTAAAACGCGCTGAAAGTATTCTGGTGTAGATCTTGTAGTCGCAGTTAAGAAGGGTCAGTGGCCAGTATGCCTGTATCCCTGTGCCGCTAGATGGTTTATGGATAGGGATGATCATTCCTTCCGCAAAGGGGGGCGGGATAGGCACATTGGAAGACATCGTTTCGCGATACATGGCAGTGCATCGCTGAGTCATGAGATCTTTAAATGCCCAACAGATCTTTAACGGAAAGCCGTCGGGCCCCGGCGACTTGTTCGACGCTCCCATATCGAGCGCTTCTATTACATCATCATCTGTGACTTCCCCGTTAACTTTCGCTCGGCCGCAGCGTCGAGTAACGCGGGTAGCGTTCGTGGGCATCATGGAATGCTGCTTCGTCGTGTTGCGCTTCCTCACAGAGGTGACCGTATTGTTCCAAAAAGGAGTTGGCAATGTCTTTTTGCGTTACCACACGGCGCTCATCCGGAAGTACGACTATCTGTATTAAGATTTATTTATTTATTTATTTATTGCTAAATTATAGACCTGTTACCTGATGTTTAAAACAGGTCGTACATCTTACAATTTTCGTTTTTCATCTTTTTACAGTTTTCTTTCCTTTTGTTTTATCTACAACATTTACAAAGAAAGATTCAAAATAACAATAATTTAAGGTTGAAATATAAATAAAATGTTGTTGTTTTTAAGAAGAATATAAAAAGAAGATAGGATAGATGAGATATTTGTTAGTACCATCACCGAGTGTGACTGACGGTGAATACCTCGGAATGGTTTCATCGAGCCGTTGACCGCCAGTCACAAACACACACACAAATGGTTATTAGTAGAGAAATAATGTTTCTTATCTTATTTGTTACTAATCCTATGTATTAACTACATTAGGTGCGCATCCATGTACAGCATTTGGTGTTTTCTTAGCTAGATTGCCAGCAATTTGCTTATTTACTGTCACATCTCAGCTTCCTCCTCCTGTTCCTCTTCATTGTCACTATTTTCGCTGTCACTGTGGGTATCGCTGTCCATCCTCTGGAGATTTCTGTTACGCTGCACATAGACATGTCTGTGATGTCGTGTCCGCATATACTCTTCATGTGTTGTTTTTGAAATACGCTTTGTCAGTGCGTTTAATTGTGCCCATTGTTCTTCGTCTCTTATTGCTGTGTATATATCTATGTCTGTATCTGTGTATTAAGATTATGTGGCTACGTTGTTTTTCTCAGGCAACGTGGTACATCGACGGCGATTCTCCGCGGACTCGTTCAAAGGCCCTTGCGCGGACTGCGACCCCCTCCAGACGTAGTCGCGTTGTGGAAATTATCTGGGCCTCCGCTAGTTTTATAGTAGCACGCCGATTCTGTGGAGGCGCTTGTACAGAAAATTCGCGGAGCATCGTGAAATAAAATGCGTCGTGTAGCGCCTCCACATCATCTGCTCTCTTCCGTATGCGATCAACGCTCAGCTCAATGCAGGCTTAACGCATCCCACCCACCACTGCAATGTCGTCGGATATGTCGGGAGGCGCCGTTCGTGTCTCCGATTAAGTCTCTGCACTCGGGTTCCCTGAGGTGCACTGTACTCACTTTCCAAACACCGCGACTCCTCCACACTCGTTGACGACGTAGAGAGACCGTGTATATGTATGCTATGTGATCTGGAAAGGCGGCGGGCCGTAGTTCCGCATCGAGGATCGCAAATTCGAGACGACGTGTTACGTAAATTTGATCGAGGTGACCTGCAGAGTGATTTGTGTCATATATATAGCCGCGTCTGTCGCCATGAATCGTCTCCAATGTATCGATTAGATTTATTTCCTGTCTCAGTTGCATGAATTATAGCATGGGTGCTGATACTTTAGTGCGAGCGTGCAGTTGACATCGCCTCCAAATAAGACATGTTCATACCGGCCTAAGAATAGTGGCGCAACGTCCTCTGCGTAAAATCGGGATCGATCGCGCCTTCTGTCGGACCACGATGGTGCGTAGATGTTAGCGACCCGTAATCCTAGAACTGTGAGCGCCAGTCCTCGAGCTGACGGCAGGCATTCCACATCCTTCTCTACTATGCCTTTACGTAAAAGTATCGCTGCTCCGCTGCCGCCGTCTGTAGTGGGTGTATTGTATGTATCGTAGTCATAGAGATCGGGGAAGCACTCGACACGTATTGCCTGCAGAAGGAAGATGTCGACATCTGACGCATGCAGCATGTCTCGTAATAATTGCAGTTTGACCGGTGTTCTAATTGTATTAATGTTAATAGAGGTTCTTCGATACGCCTGCCGCTGTTCTTTCGTGTGTAAAGCGCACATGAACGCTTATGTTAATTTCTTTGTTGCTGCTTGGCGACGTTGTGTCCGTGCGACAGTCTGCAGCTTCTGCTTGGTTAACATCTGGTGGGCGGCGCACCTGCCATTGCAGTTGCTTCATCGATCTGTGGATCACTATTGAAGTTCCTGTGTTGAAGGTCCATCTCTCGTCGTGTTTCTCCTCCCCCCCCCCCCCTCATCTGATCGAAGGCAAAGGTGTTGATGCGGTGGATGGGGGGACTCCTACCGGCGGATCTCCGTCTGGTGGCTCTGTATTCCACCCCTGTCTCGTGTGATCCCCGTCGTACGGCTGTGTGGGAGGAAGAACCTCCTGTTGCGTCTCCGGATACACTGTGTCGTCATTACATGCAACTCCGTCCGCTGTAGAATGCATTAAGCAGGTGCCCGATGGCGCTAGTCATTGTTTCTTGTGGCGCTTCGGCGATCGTTGTTGGCGCGTGTGCGCCTCCGTGTCTCATTCCGGAAGTGACTCCCGGAACTCAGATACGAAAGCAGCTGTCGGCACAACTGTAGGATCAATCTCCATCTATCCTACTGATCCTTTCCCGTCGTCTAACGGCGTCGCCGACGCTGGAGTGGCAGAAGTGTACGTCGTTTCTTCACGGGTGTTTGTTGCAGCGTTTGCCGTAAACTGTCAGAATGGTGGAGATAGTCATTCTTCGGGATGGGGTCTGTTCGAAACGCATCCACATACGCTAGTGTCAGCGGCGTCGGCGTGGACATAGGCATGGGTTCGCCAGCTGGAACTTCCACAATCCTCCGCTGCACGCTTTCTGAACGGACGTGTGCTTCTTTCCCGCATCCAAAGCATGTTTTGGGTTGTCCATCTTAGATGACTGTTGCTCTGCAGCCGCCGATGAACAAGTATGAGGGTACATATTGTGTCAGTTCTATTCTGATCTGTCGCAGCTATTGAGAACGGGGTAGCTCGGGAAATTCGACCATTTTTTCTCCACGTCGCTCATCAGTCACCAAATCAGGCGGAACCTCGAAGGGAAGTTCGAAGATGCGTATGCTTCGGAATCCCAGTCCTGCATGATCAATAGTTATCCCTCCACCATGTCGATCAGAGTGACGGAATCTGAGTCCATGTTTCGTATAGCGAATGATTTTGGCCGACACTGTACCATTAATCAGTTTGACGTAGACGATACTGCTCACTATGGAGAGGTGTATAAGCTCGTTATAATCAAGTTTACCTTCGTCTCGTAGGAATCTTTCAATTTCATAGGCTTTCGGTAGCGCATATTCATTCGAAAAACGAATCTTGAGTGTCGGCTTTGGTATGCATGTGCCATTGTATATCGGAGGTTTCGAAACATATGAGTACGCCGGATATGTAAACAACCGCGCGCGCGAACTTCTGCGACAGGGAAGTAAACAGACTTCCGAGCAGCAGCAACGCTGAAGGCAGACTTCCTCGGCCATCCAGACAAGCTTCTAGTTCAATCCAAATTCTCAACCTGCCACTAGCAAGTAGTGCCACTCTGTCTAAATACGATGCATCCGCACTGGAAATACCTACAGCTGCCCTCGCTTATATGTACACACGCACACACACACACACACACACACACACACACACACACACACACAAAGCAGCGAGCGTCTATGTGTGTGTGTGTGTGTGTGTGTGTGTGTGTGTGTGTGTTCTGTCTGACATGTACAGTGGCCTCTGAACTCAGGCGGCCGGCGTCATTCGTGCCGACATGAGCCACGATTTGCAAACGGATGCACACAGTATCACTGCCCGCAGACCCCCCTCCACTTCTCACACAAGACCGCCCAGTAAGACAACAGAATGGACGCTGGCCCTCTTTCCCCGATCTGGCCATTATTTCCCTGAGGGACTCCGTCACTCCCCTAACACTGGACTCCTAATGACAAGTAATCTCACCCTATGTGCACGTTCGAACCTCTCAGGAAGATTGACCACGGTCCCAACAGGCGAGGCATCCCGTGCTGGCTCAGATATACTTTCAGCAGTAGCCAATACCTAAAACCAGTTCTGGAGTCGTAAGAAGGCAACCCTGCAGCCGGTACCCACTTTAGCCTTCTGCCCAGAGATTCACGACTCCGCCACTGTTCCCCAATGACCATCAGGTAAATGTCCAAAGGCAGGGACGTGCGAATCGGAATGTGCGGTAATAGGGGTGCCAGATGGCGCTAGAACCTCAAAAGATGCCAAAGCATTCGTATTATGTGCCCGAACGCCACCACAGCCTATCGACTAAAGCCTATCGACTAAAGACTAAAGCCTATCGACTAAAAACTAAAGCCTACCGACCATGGCCAACACAGCCTGCAGCGACTTACAGTTTGTGGTCAATTTCCCCTGCATACACACACAGTAGGTGCAATCCCTATCCATCTTTAGCCGTTCTTTTGTATCAGAAGTAATGTAAGGCTAACCCAACAAGTTGCTGGATGGCACCTAAGTTCTGCTGCTTTGCTACCTATAGTGTACACTACCTAAGAAAGTCACCTCCCACAAAGCTAATGCACTTAATTTTTCGGAACAAGAAACTTAGAGGAAGCTATTAACAACTTATATACACAGTACAGTGCACGGTTACAATTCACTTCTTCGCAGAAGTGTGTGAAAAACGGAAACTAAACTAAATTACTTCGTATTTCACGAACTACTACAATTACAGCTACTAAGAAAAGTATTCTACCCCCTCTTGCCACCCAACTGCTAATGGAAGCACTTTACCTTGGAGAAAATTAAATCAAGCGGATAAAAAACGTTAAAGAGTAGCTTCTGAACTGAGGACAAAGCCGCGACATCAGGAGGCTATAACAGTTTGCGTGTACCGTTTGTAGATCTGCCATCTGCTGTTGCACAGCCACAGACCAAGATCTACGTCACATGAAAGCCTTGTGTGCTTAAATAGCCGACACCTTCCGCGTGGTTAACTATTCGTGGAAGCATTAAGAGGGCTATTTCAACATGTGACGAATCTAAGCGGAACGCATGAGAAGAGAACGCATATATGACGATACAGTAAAACAATCGCATGTGGCGCGCCGGTCCCACACGACATATCGCTAGATATGGCCCCGCCTACCCCATCTGTCCGACTGCTTATACCTCCAGAAATAAAATACGATCCCACTCTAAACTGAATAGGTGATAAATGAGTACTGGGTATGTGCTGTTGACTGCTGTAGAGTAAGTGAATAAATTATATAAACTGTAGTTGGAGATACTGTCCAGATGAGAGTTTTTGCAAAAAATGGCGTTCCGTTTGAGAAGTCGGTGACTGACTTGTTATAAAGTATGTTTTATTTTTTATAAAATTTTCTTTGCATTTTTTAATTTGTTTTGTATTCACAAAAAATGATGAGTGTTTTGGCAGCATTGTAAATGGAATCAGGCGTAGGAGTTAAGGTACTTGTCTTTTACAAATTGGGGAAACTAGCAGTGTAACTTTGAATTACAGATGGGGAACAAAAGAATTATAGAAGTAAAACACGGGTAGACTAGTTATCGCCGCGCGGAGTGGCCACGCGGTTAGAGGCGCCATGTCACTGACTGCGCGGCCCCTCCCGCCGGAGGTTCGAGTCCTCCCTCGGGCATGTGTGTGTATTGTTCTTAGTCGAAGTTAATTAAGTTAGTTTAATTAATGCTTAAGAATTCGGAAGCATTACTTTTTAATACACCCTCGCGTACGAACGTGTGATTTTCGATAAGTTATAGCGGACCATGTGGCAAATATTTTGATGCACACAAGTTAGTTTTAACGTACATAGCTGCCTAATTACGAGACTGGCTATTTTTAACGGAACTATGTACATTTCCCTTGGCATTACAAAGAGCCCTCTAAGAATAATTCAACGGCGTAACATCTGTGGGACCTGATCAGACAGTAACAAGATAACAGCACAGCAAACCACTTTCCAGGAGAAGACGTCTGCAAACGTCCTCCCTTCTGTACACAGTGTAAGAAAGCACGTAACTCACGTACTCTTCGTGTCTTTATCTTTGCACTCATAGCCCATCAGTATGTGCTTTTCTGTTGTAGCGATCATACAACTTGCTAGGGAAGCTCTTCAGTCTTGTAAAAAAATTCCTTTATGGCGAAGGTGGCCAAACTGTTAGAGCAGTGATGCGAGTTTATGCTGAGAGGTAAACTTAACGTGCTATTCCTCACAACCTATTTTTACAAAACATTATGTAAAGAGAGTCAGGAAAATGAACTGTGAAGAACAACATCTGCTGACGAAAGAAAACAGCAACTGATGAGAGGCATGCAAATAACATTTTATCAGCGATAGCATTCGATCTACATGTCACTACGAGGCTACTTGAATGTGCGAGTGGGATCGGCTAAAGGAGTGAATACTACACGCCAACACAATGCATAATTTCCATATTTCATTTCATCAATAGCTTCATAGCATGAGTTTCAACATTGGTTAAACTTATCCGAATGATGGCTACGACAGTAAAAGCTAATGAGTCGTCTTACGCAAGATTTTGTTGACGTACGAAGCATCGCTTATAAAAACATGGCCAAATTAATCTTAGCAATACGCACTACAGGTCAGGTAAAATCCATTCTGTCTGAAAGAGGAGGATATACAATTTTCAGTAATCTAGCCACTGGTATACGCTGCTGCAGTTATTGGAAGACATCCCCCGGACCAGAGGACCCGGTCCATTCCGAGTAAAACACCTGGGTCCATGGCTTCGTCGGGTTTGCGCTACACTCGATCCCTACTAACAACCCTTACCAACTGAAATCGGGACTCATCTGGCCAGGACACTGTCTTCCAGCCGTCTAGGATCCAACCGATATGGTCGCCAGCCCAGGAGAGGCGCTGCAGGATATGTCGTATTGTTAGCAAAGGCACTCGCGTCGATTGTTTGCAGCCACAGCCCAATAACATCAAATTTCACCGCATTGTCCTAACGGATACATTCGTCGCACGTCCCACATTGATTTCTCCTTTATTTCCCGCGGTGTTGCTTGTCTGTTAGCACTGACAACACTACCCAAATGTCGCTGCCCTCGGTCGTTAAGTAGAGGCCGTCGGCGTGGTGAGAGGTAACGCCTGAAATCTGGTATTCTTTGCACACTCTGCACGCTATGGATCTCGTAGTACTGAATTCCCTAATTATTTCCGAAATGGAATGTCCCATGCGTCTAGTTGCAACTCAAGTACCATTCCACGTTCAATGTCTTAATTCCCGTAGTGCGGCGATAACCACGTCGGAAACTTTTTCAAGTGAAAAACCTTAGTACAGATGACACCTCCGCCAATCCACTGCCCTTTTATACCTTGTGTAAGCGATACTACTGCCATCTGTATACAGGATGCTTATCGCTATCCTATGACTTCTGTCACCTCAGTGTATACAGGGTGGCTCTGATTAAATTGCAGCTACTCATGGAACTCCAGTATGGGCTGTAGTGATCCTGAAGAGTATCTCGTCGACGTTTCCGGTGCTCATATTCAACAAATTATATGAGCGCCCGTTATTAATAAAATCAACATTATATCTTTTCATTTGTTTGGCCTTCTCTGCCCACATCCCTTTCTTAATCCATTACACATGGATACGTTTCTAAATATCTTCCTTGCATTCTCGGTGCCAGATTTTCACTGCTGGCCAAAACTGAAACTCTTTCCAGCGTAAATCGGTTTCGCATTAACGCATAAGAATATCTAAGAAGTTTCGATCTCATACTATATGTACAGTACATCCCACACAGGACCTCTGTGAGTGCATGCACTTTAATTATAACCATCTGGTACTTGCTTGTGTGGCACTGGAAATAACCTTCGAAGAGGACTTCAACGTAATAACATGTGTGGAACATGATCAAATAATAACACGATTTTAGCGCCGCAGAGCTCTGTTCTGCCAACACGAGAAGTAGTCCCACAATCTTCTACCCTACTGTACCAGATCACATCAAACACGTAGCTCAGCTACGATTCGTTCGCTCATTATTATCACTGTCGTATCATGTGCTCAAAATATTCATCCTGGGTATTTTTATATGACAGAAACTGATTCCGGACAGGCAGTACTATATGTTCTTTTTCGCTGGGTCGTATCGCACCACCGGTGCATGTTATACGGCATTTCCTGTCTTCAGGAGTCGTCGTTGTTCCTTTGTAGACGTCTTATATTAATTTTCCCCACTGATACATGTCGAAAGGTGTTTTCCGATCGACCGAATCTAGGGTCTCCAATAATGTTCTGTTAAGACGGTCGACGCGTTATGGGCAGGACATTTGTTTCATGTCCAGTTGCTCTGGTCCAACTGAACCGATCATTGACTGGAAATGTTTGTATTCGGCTACTTGGAGACCATTTCCAGGCATTAATGGAGTTCATTTTATGTATGACAGTGCTTCATGTCACCGGGCCACTGATTTGAAGAACATTCTGGACATTAGAGCAAATGAATCGCTTGTACAGCCGATGATTGCTATGACACATTCGTAACAACAATGCCAGTGATAATTATTAATGAATTATTTTCTCTGGAGCTTTAAATCTACCTTCAAGAATCTCAAGGAAAGGTAGGAACAAAACTTGTAAAAAAAAAAGGATTGTTTATTCGCAGAATAGATTAATTTTTCTTTTGTTGGGACGTCTGATGTCAGGAAAATGTTTGTTTTCGTCATCCAATAGACACTTCGCACTTTTGTGGCGACTACAGGGAGTAACCAAGGAACTGCTTCACTATTAGTACAGAAATTGCTATAAAATATTTCATATTAACAAATTAAAGTCTCGATTGATGGAAGTAGTTTGTAACGTAACATCACACACTACCTTGATTTTATTTCCTCTGATAGTCACTTGTATAAGAATTTCATCAGCAACAGTTTAGCTGTCATGTGAACAGCAAGTTATTCAAAAAATTAATAATTTGAGACTACTTGGTATGGTTTAAGTGCCTAAAATTCGCAGTTTGGACTTTATGATGTGCGGCGCTACGTTCTCCCGTCACCGATACATCTGATTATTCGTGTTAGGCCTAAAGGACAGATTTTATAAGTGGTTCTTCGCGCAGCAAAAAGTAGTAAAGACCCAGAGGAATTACAGACATTGACTGTCAGTTGAAATTGATTTAAATCAATGGTTAAAGTTGAAAATTTGTATCAGACCAGGATTTCAACACAGGTCCCCTGCTTGCTGGGCTGATGCGCAGATCACTGCGCCATCCGGCTCCAATGGTCAGCGATATTGCAGGGATTATCCTAGCACGCCTCCCGGCAGACCTAAGTTCTCAACCTATCCACACAGTACGAATGTAGTGTCCCTTGCTAATTATTCTCATTACCCGTGGTATTTCGCCGATTTCCGAAAGAATCCAAAACAACCGACACCACATACATAACATTGAGAAGAGGACGGGCAATACTTGCAGTGCGTCTTAGCAGCTAAAATTTTGTCAGTACATTCCTTTCAGTTTATTATTCCTGTGTGAAAAATTTCAGACTGCGTTTCGACGTATCGGGCTGGACCATTCCCTTATTACTCTGTAGTGGCTGTCTAGGTTTTATGTCAAAGAGGACACGCAAGGTTGAGCGATCAGTATCTCTATAGTTTTCAACTTCATCATTGTTGGCCCCTGATGCAGAAGATAATTTTGTCTGATGTTTCTGTATGTCGGGTATAGTCTTGAATTCTCACGGAAATATCTTCTCGCTGTGCGAAATGTGGTGATGCACCCATATCGGCACTGTAATTAAAGCGAATATCCTTAAGTTCTCCATCGCTACGTTGCTTCGTTGCATGGAATTGTCTGCCCAGTTGCCTCCTGGCTGGTCGGTGCAGTCGGCAAGGTATTTGTTTGCGTGTCAGCATGCACCGAAATGGATTCAATGTCTCCTCGTTTAGTCGCTGTCGTAGCGAGTTCATAATTAACTGAGGCAGTGAAGTGTTTGCCTTTTTCTCTTCATACAGTGTAGTCGTTTGTGGGGCATTGGCTCCGAATACTTGCAATCGCAAAGACTTTCGAGTCTCGTTATTGTGGGTTTGTGGCATCAGGCTCTAAGATGACAGGTGGCTTTTCACATCGCATTACGTACAGCCTGCCCATCGCCTGTTACGAAAGAAGAAAAGCCTTCAACGTTGATGTAAGACAGGTTTTTTTTCTGATTTGTAAATACGGGTACTCGTTTTCCTACGTTACAAACAGATGTATTCTACCGCCTTTGGTAACACACGTTGTATCTAAATGTATATCCATACTCTGAAAACTGCTGTGAAGTGCATGAGCGTGTGTGCTTCTCATTGCATCACATACATGGGTTACCTACCGTAAAATCCACGTACTGAGCATAGTAAGAATGATTACATGAATGCCCATAATGCATTAGTCCCCGCTGTATTTATTTTAAGTCTGTCTTCACGGACTCTATGAGAGAGATACTTATGGTGCTGTGGTATTATACTAGATTTCTTGATTGAAACTGGTACTTGAAATTTCAAAAGTAGGCTTTTGTACGATAGTCGACGTCTGTCTTCAGGTTCTACGTTCTATCTATAGACAGGCAAATCGGGTGCAACCGAATTCCGTGATGCCCTCTGCCAGTGGCGTTACTGAATACGGTATGGAGGGGCATGTGGTCGGCACACCGCTCTCACGGTCGTTGTCGGGTTTCTTGACCTACGAACCGCTCATAATTGGTCGAGTAGCTCCCGAACTCGTCTCACGAAGTTTAATGCGCCCCGTCCCAGTCGTCAGGTTTTCTTGTATTTCTCTGAAGCTCTTCTGTGGGACCAAAAACCTGTCACCATTCGTGCTGCCCTTTGAATATGTTCAATATCTCCTGTTTTGTCTATACGCTATTTCGTCGTTCACTATGGCTTGTTATAGGGTCATCAGGTATTGCGAACTTGAAGCTAAACATTTCAACTAATCTTAACTCCACGTCTCTGTTTAAAGCCATCACAACTAATACAAGCCACATGTAGTGTAATTTATATCTCGACTACATCAGTTTACAATCTGTTCTCAAATCTCGTCGCTGCTCAATTTCACATTCATCCCATTTCATACCACGTTGATTTGTAATCTGGATAGGGCTACATCAGTATCACGTAAGTCCATTTTGTGAAACAATCGTGCATCTATATCCAAAATTCCGGGGCACCTACAGCCGTAGTGGAAAGCATAGCGTGTTGCATCTCACGGTCATTTTCATACTGAAGTTAGCTCATACTTCCAGAAAACTGCTTTTCACAAAACTGACCGAAGTTCCACTACGAAATAAGTCCAGTAATTGTCAGTTTTACCTTAGCTACACCTCACGACCATTGCTAACCGTTGCTGGAAATAAGCTACCTACTAAGCCATAAGCCACCACAGTAGTGAAGGAAATATTTTATTAACAGTTTTATTCGTACAAGAAAATTAGGACAATCCACCAACGTTCAAGTGCATTATTCATTCAGAATATGATGGTTTCAAAACCTAACGTGTGGAGACCCAAAAAATTTTACGCAGACGATGACTGTATAAATTGCATAACCCGTATTGTCGCAGAAGCTTAGTAGCATAGTCACTATGGTGTAGTGGTTACGATACCAGAGTGTTGCATTGAAAGTCGTGAGTTCAAAATTCACCTCAATTGTAAAATTTTAATTTCTATATTCGGTTAGAGTACATTCTAGAAGTATCCACAAATGTCAAGAATCATTGTACTGGAATGTTCTATAACTGTATATATACCGTATGTATTCTGGCCGGAGGCAGTTCGCTCCACGCTCTAGTATGTGAAAGTGCTGAATAAACCTTCGTTAAGTGAAGTTAGTGTTCGTCATTCATCTAATTACACCTTCTTCTACGTGACATTATTTTGGTGGAAACGCTGGGTAGTGGAACTTGTGATGGCGCACATTATCGATGACACAGTGTCTCCCGTCAGAGCCACCGATTACGTGGCGAGAAACCCGAGTTCGAGCCATATTCAACAGATCGCAATCTAACGGAGACAAAAGAAGAAGAAGAAGAAGAAAAAGAAGCGGAGGACGTTACGATGAAAGCAACTGTGTGCCACCACATGAGACATCCTTCCGGGTTATCTGGTGACGATGGCCAAGATCCAAACAAGTGGCTGAAGGTGTATGAGCGTGTAGCCAAATTAAACAAATGGGGTGACACTGTGTGTTTGCCTAACGTATTTTTCTACTTGGAGGGCACTGCCAAGCAATGGTATGAGAACAACCAGGAGACGTTCACAAGCTGGGAAGTATTTCAGGCGGAACTGTGAAAGTATTTCGGCGACACACAACGACAGAAGTGCAAGGCTGAAGATAAATTATAGTGCAGGGTACAGCGTCCAGGAGAAACTACAGCATCCTACATTCAAGACGTCTTGGAGCTGTGTAAAATAGTGGATCCTAGAATGAAGGAAGAAGATAAGGTTGCACATCTCATGAAGGGTGTTGATGAGGACATATATCAAGCCCTACTCCTGAAAGAGGTTTAGACAGCAGGCTACTTCATAAAATATTGCCAGTATATCCAGACAATGCATCAAAAAAGAATTATACGCAAGAAGTTTGAACGGCTTCCAAACGTCGTTTCGATGTCTGTGATGGAGGAAGGAACCGATTTCATAAGTGTTCTTCGTCAGATAGTGAGAGAGGAAGATTAGAAGGCACTTGGATTGTAGGGCGAGCAAAAAAATCGAGACGCTTCCTGAGGTTATAAGGGAGGGAGTGGAACAGACATTGAACCCAATCTCTCGTCCTTCGCTTCCCTTTAAAACGGTGAAAAAGTCGAGACCCAGGCGAAGTTACGTTCCTACAATGTCGCATGAGGAACCTGTTTGAGCACCAAGGAAGACTGACGTCTGGTGGACACAGGATAACCAACCAGTATGTTTCCACTGCGGACGACCGGGACATGCGGTGCGCTATTATCAAGAAAGGCGACGGATATTTGATGACGCCCGCATCAGAAGACAGTAGACCGACCTTAGCCGACGCCAACTCCGGACGACAAAGATGAACAAGAAGATGTCTGTGCAGGACGACGTAGGTCACCATCGCCGCAAACTATCCGCTGGAGAGGACGCTCCCCAACACGCCGATCTAGGTCTCCACCGCCGTTTAGAAGCTCCAACCGATAACCTAGCCGCCGCAACCTTGAAAACTAAAGGATGCGACCTTCCTTGGAGGTGAGGCCGCCGAAGAGAAAAATCCTCCGCCGTCGATCACTACAAAAATGATATTAAACTAAGTCGATATCCTCACGGATGGCTCAACAGCCAAAGCTCTTGTGGAATCTGGAGCATCATATTCAGTCATTTCGGAGAAGTACGGTCGCCAGTTGCAGAAAACCGTATTCGTCGACAACAAAACATCTCTGCTGAAGGTGGCTAATGGGAAATACGATGTAAAACCTACAGGAAGATGTGTCATTCGTGTGGCTATAAGTGGCTATAAGTGGCCTTAGAATTCATCGTCTTACAAGAGTGTAATCAAGACGTCATTCTCATCCTGAGAGGTTCTCAGATTGTGGTCGCTCGAAGATTATGCTAGACGAGATGAGATACTGTGGCCAGGAAGGTGCGCATCCAAGTGTGTGGAGACTATGAGTGCTGGATAAAATGATCATTCCTGCAGTTAGCGCTAGAAAGGTAACTGTCATGTGTCATTCCATGCATCAATTCATGGATCTTGTAGTGGCATGTAAGACAAGCATACCACTGAAGAATAACTTGGTCATCCCAGCCTCTGTCGTCTAGTTTAAGCACGGATTCGGTGAACTGTGGATAGTTAACTGTCGTCCAGAACCGCAGATGCTTCCAAGACGCATGCGCGTAGCAAACGCTGAGCCTTTAATTGCCGAACAGGTGAGCGTCATAGAAACCTCCGATGCCGAGTCTGTGGGCGCAGTTGGTGCTACCTCTACGAGACAAGATCTTCTAGCTCGACTGTCACCAGATCTCGCTAAGTAACAACAGAGGAAGCTACTTGCCTTTCCTCAAGAGTTCTCTGAATGATTCAATCCACAAGTGAAGAGCAAATTAGACAAATCGACGGTGAAGCACCGGATTAGCACTGGAGACCATCAATCAATAAGCTAGAGAGCATACCGTGTGTCAACAACGGAACGCCTACGTTAAGTGAAGTTAGTGTTCGTCATTCATCTAATTACCGTGTGAGAGCATGATGTGGTGAAAAGAAATTCAGTTTATGATGTAGTATTTTATTTCACTTGGAACAGTTTCCGAGAGCATTCCTTATTATTGCATCGATTATCTGCACTGTACAAAGGAACTCCTAGATTTCCCTCAGCACACGATGATCAGTGATCGTTGTCTTTATTAATAAACCGAGATTCACTATCGTTCAGAAACACGGTTTTTCTCACTGTTAAAATTTCTGTAAAGTAATGAAAACTTAGTCAACAAGTAGACCATTAGAAATGGGGCACAAGTTCAATAGGAGGAGGCGGACCTATGATATTTGAAGTATTTTGTTGAAGAATGAACCAGATATTTGCCTAAATTGGTTTCGGAAACCAAAAAGTAAATCAGGATTTCCTCATAGATATTCAAATGTGCTTCGCTCATAAAAAAGTATAGCATACTTAATACCGCAAAATTATCCTCAATATGTTGAGTCTTTGTCCTTAGTTTATAACAGCGAAACAAGGCACACGTTAAGCGGCACGCGTATATTCATTACCTCTGCGTATAAAAGGGTACACTGGAAACTACATCTGCATTACATCGTACTCTGCAAGCCACCTAATGGTGTGTGGCGGAGGGTACTTCTGGTGCCACTATCTGATCCCTCCAACCCTGTTCCACTCTCGATCAATGTATGGGAAGAATGATTGTCGGTAAGCCTTTGTATTGGCTCTAATTTCTCGAATTTTCTCCTCGTGGCCAATACACCAGATGTATCTGGGGGGATGTAATATGTTGTCTGACTCCTCCTGAAAAGTTCAAATGGTTCAAATGGCTCTGAGCACTATGGGACTCAACATCTGAGGTCACCAGTCCCCTAGAACTTAGAACTACTTAAACCTAACCAACCTAAGGACACCAGACACATCCATGCCCGAGGCAGGATTCGAACCTGCGACCGTAGCAGTCACGCGGTTCCGGACTGAAGTGCCTAGAACCGCACGGCCACCGCGGCCGGCTCCTGAAAAGTGCTATCCCGAAATTTCAATATCAAATCTCTCCGTGATGCACAACGCCTCTCTTGTAACGTCTGCCAGTGGAGTTTGTTTAGCATCTCCGTAACGCTCTCTCGCCAGGTAAACGATCTCTTGACGAAACGCGCCGCTCATCATTGGATCTTCTCTATCTCCTCTATCAGTCCTACCTGACAGGGATCCCAGATAGATGAACAATAATCAAGAATCGGAAAAACAAGCGCCTTATAAGCCATTTCTTTCGTGGATGAGTTAAATTTCCTTAAGATTCTTCCGATGAATCTGACTCTGGTGTGTGCTTTTCCCACTATCTATTTTATATGGTCATTTCACTTAAGGTCGCTCTGGATAGTTGCGCCTAGATATTTTACGGCAGACGCTGTCTCCAGCTGTTTGTCATCAATAGTGTAGCTGTACAGTAGTGGATTTATTTTCGTAGGTATGCGCAATATGTTACATTTATTTACGTTCATGGTCAAATGCCAGAGTCTGCATATTCATCAATTCCCTGCAGTTATTTCTGCAAATTCTTACTATCTTCTGGCGTTGCTAACTTTGGTATAGACAACTGCATCATCTGCGAATAGCCTTAAAGAGCATCCGACATTTTCTACTAGATCATTTATATATATTGTGAACAGCAATGGTCCTGTCGTACTCACAAGGGAACCTCCCCATCGCACCCCCCTCAGATTTAGTTATAAGTTGGCACCATGGATAGGCCTTGAAAAACTGAACACAGATCAATCGAGAAAACAGGAAGAAGTTGTGTGGAACTATGAAAAAAATTGTAAAATATACAAACTGAGTAGTCCATGCGAAGATAGGCAACATCAAGGACAGTGCCAGTCCAGGAGCGCCGTGGTCCCGTGGTTAGCAAGAGCACTACGGAACGAGAGGTCCTAGGTTAAAGTCTTCCCTCGAGTGAAAAGATTAATTTTTTATTTTCACTTTATGTGACAAACTCTTATGTTTTCATCACTTTTTTGGGAGTGATTATCACATCCACAAGAAAGGCAAGGGCAAGGTAGAAGAATCTTTTTACCTATTCGCTAAGTGTACAAGTTAGGTGGGTCGACAACATATTCCTGTCATGTGACGCACATGCCGTCACCAGTGTCGTATAGAATATATCAGATGTGTTTTCCTGTGGATGAATCGGTTGACCTATGACCTTGCGATCAAATATTTTTGGTTCCCGTTGGAGAGGCATGTCCTTTCGTCTACTAATCGCACGGTTTTGCGGAGCGGTCGCAAAACATAGACACTAAACTTATTACAGTGAACAGAGACGTCAATGAACGAACGGACAGATCATAACTTTGCGAAAATAAAGAAAGTAAAATATTCAGTCGAGGGAAGACTTCAACCATGGACCTCTCGTTCCGCAGCTACTCGCGCTAACCACGGGACCACGGAGCTCCTGAGCTCAAATTCTTCTTGACGTTGCTCATCTTGCGCATGGACTACTCAGTTTGTATATTTTACTAATTTTTTTCATAGTTCCACACAACTTCTTCCTGTTTTCTCGATTGATCTGTGTTCAGTTTTTCAAGTCCTATCCACTGTGCCAACTTATAACTAAATCTGTGGGGGGTGCGATGGGGAGGTTCCCTTGTCAGGATACTACCTTTAAATCTGTCGATTTAGTTCGAGCGACAGGTTGAGTTCTATCTGCAAGAAAGTCTTGAATCCAATCACAGGTATGCTCCGATACTCCGTAAGCTCATATTTTCTTCATGAAACAGCAGTGCGGGGCGGTGTCAGATGCCTTACTGAGATGAAAGAACGTGGCATCAACCTGAGCGCCGTTTCTGCTGCGCTGTGGATCTCACGGAGGAACAGAAGCTAATGCCTCCGAATTTTCTATGTGAAAACTCTTTAAAGATCTTTAAATAAAACAAACTCTACTAACATTCTACATCTTCATATCTTCATTCTTCGTATCTACATGTCTGCAGCCCTCTGCCGCTAGAGGGCTCCGAATTGTGGCGTGTAACATTACGGCGTGTAACATTACGGTGTGTAACGTAAGTACGTCGGTGCGTGGGAAATAGCGTGATGAAATCGAGTTTAGAATTCGAAGAATAAGTCCGGAGCACACTCTCCATCGGCACGACAATGTCAGGTCACACACGAGCGCTGTGACATCAGGAGCAATCCGACCACTAGGGTTTCCTACCAGCGATCATCCTCCAAACTGTCCCGACTTGCCCCCATCAGATTTTTATCTTGTTTTCAAAACTTAAAGAACACCTTCGAAAACTTCACTTTGTTACTGATGAAGGTATCCAAGCAGAAGTGAGGTTATGGCTCGGTCAACAAAGTCCAAAATTCTAAAGTGACTGTATCAAAGAAGTGGTCTCTTGCTGGGAAAAACGTGTTCGTCTCCAGGGAGATTGTGTTGAAAAATAAGTATGTGGACATGAAGAATAATGACATGTAATGATAATAACGTTTGTTTTATTTAAAAATCCTTAAGAGTTGTCACATAAATTCTTAGGCATTACTTTTCAGCACGCCCTTTTAAAAAAGAATGATCTATATCCAATCTAGATTCTGTAATTCGTTGTAGAAATGTGGAAAACTGAAATATAGCTTATACTGATGAGAGTCTAGTATTTTATTTGTATAAACTGATGGTTAATGATGTACATGTTTCTATTAATATATCACGTGAATGAACAACGTGTTTAACTAACGCATTCGCTATATAACTGAACAAACTTAAAATAATTTAAAGTAATCCAAATGTACAGCGTTTTAAGAGTTCCTGCTCTGGCGAAAGCAACATATATCTGATATAGCTCATCGTAAGAGAAATATGGATATTCTAAATTTAATCTGGCAACGCGAAGCAACTGCCATTGAGCTTTGTTGATTTGTCATCGCGAAAGCGAGACGCACAGGAAACTAAAGTCGTTTGAATGTGAAGGGCAAAACAGTGGGGATCATTGCAATGCGCAATCAGTACTACTTCTCCTTTACATTTGCCGTAAATTATTGTTGCTTCAATCATATTTGGCATCAGTTTTTCAACGGAAGGTCCGATTCCCTTGCACAAATTTGGCTTGTTAAGTTCCCAAAGAAGCAGAATTGCTGAACCATCTTTCAATGTCCATATGGGCGGTGGCACCGCAGCAAACACCAATAAATTGAGACTTTCTACTAGAAAATTAATAGCTTGATCCTCTTTTGTAACTGTGTCAGTCGATTTGTGTTTCGTAACGGCGCGAAGTATTTTCAACTAAATCTTTTTACTGATTCTATTGACGTCATCATTCTGTGGAGCGGAGATAGCTCGCTCACATAGCCAATAGTGATTCCTGAAGTTAGTGACAGATGAGGCGCCCGAAGATAGTTCAGTTGTTTGTGACACAAACTTGTTTCGCCTGTAAAACAAAGTAGAATGGAATGTCATTCGCTTATAAATAAAAGAAGAATAGTTATTCATACCGACGTCCAGCATTCAACGACATGAAAATGGAATTCAGTTTAAAACTCATCACCAATTAGTAAGCACAGTTACAATCAGCATTTTTTCTTGAGCACTGAGGCATCAATATGATTTTTGCGATCCACTAAACGATGCAGAAGTTTATATGTTTAATCGTCATTACCAGGGAGTTACTCTAGCGTGGACAGCGTAAAACTATTCTCCTTCCTCAAATGCCTATGTATACCAGTTTCCATGGCGATCGGTTGAACAATATAGATGTTGATGTACTGTAGTGCCATCTGGTGGCGACTTAGAGCGACGTGAAAAAATACATATTTCTACAAACTTTCATGGCGATCGATCAGACGACATCGAAATCTATTAATCTGAAACAGATATACCAGCATCCATTTTTATAAATAAAAATTACGTCCTTCTGTGATGTTCTGTTTTTATACGAGGGTTGGAACTTAAATAGTGGCAACTATTACTCACAACCGATACAAAAGAGTTACATATTTGCCCCTGTTACTGTCCTTCGAAGTAGTCACCAGCGTTGTGTAGAACCTGATGCCAGCGATGTGGAAGGCGCAGTATACCGTTAGCAGAGGCTTTTCTGTTGATGGTGCGAATGAAGCGGTCTACTGTCGAATCTCTGGAACGGTTCTGAAGCGAATGCCGTGAAGTGGTTCCTTCATCTTCGGAATCAAATCAAAGTCACAAGGACTTAAGTCCGGCGAGTATCGTGGATGGTACAGTACTTCCCAGTCCTACCGACGGAACACAGCAGCCACAGTTTCCGCTGTATGCGCCCGCGTATTTTTGTGCAAAATTATGGGTGGGTTTGGCAGAAAGTGTCGCCACTTCTTCCGCAAAGCTGGTCGCAGGTGATGCCAAAAGCGAACAGTAATACTGTGCACTGACGGTCTGCAGTGGTGGAACGTAATGCGTTAGGATAACACCATCACAGTTGTACACGAGAATCACTGTAACTTTAGACCGCTCCATTCGCATCATCAACAGAACAGGCTCTGATAACGGTATACTACGCCATCCACATTGCTGGCAACGGGTTCTACACAACGCTGGTGACTATTTCGAAGGACAGTAACAGGTACAAACATGTAACTCTTTTGAATAGGTTGTGAATAAATAGTGGCCACTATTTAAGTTCCAACCATCGTAATATGTATGAAGTACTATGGGAAGAGTCCCTATAGCCAGCCAAGGTAACTTTCTTGGTTTTATGGCAACGGGATTGCATTGCTCCACTTGTAATAATAAACGTAACCTTAAATACAATTTAACACTCCATTGCTGTGTAATAATCAACATATAAAAGTAAATGCATAATGTGCGTGCCGCTAAAACTCTGAAATGAATCCCGGTACTATCAAAAGAGTTATGTTGCGTGGTAACTCTCTATCCCCCGTCCATGAAGAAGGTTCCTGTTTTTAGCTGGAGGGCGTACGTTTGAAGATATAAGCGCTTGGAAGTTTCGCCCTCTAGAAATTTCTAGAACCCTCCAGAACATTCGAGAGTATTCGAGAACATTCCAGAACGTTTGAGAGTATCCGAGGGCATTCCAGAATGTTACGGAATGTTCCACAATGATCCGGGACGTTCTGGAATTATCGGGAATAGTCTGGAGCTTTCGGTATAATTCCAGAATGTTCGGGAACATCCCGCAACTTCCCAGATCGTTCTGGAACATTGCAGAACACTCTCGAATGTTGTGATATGCTCTGGAAAATTGTGGACCATTTGAAGCTTGTTTGGTATGTCCTTGTATTCGGCACTGGTGGGGCTACCCATTAGTAGGGGTATATAAAGCAATACCCGCCGTGGGTTCGAAAGTCAGTTTCTTATCAGTGACGAAGGGAGGAGCCGAAGAAGTAGTTCAGTGAATGAATAAAAACAATGAAGTGTGAGTAGTCAAAGTGATACAGTGACTGAATATAAATCGAAAATAAATGAGCAAAGTGTGTAAAGTGTGCTTAGTGTATTTCTTGGTAACAAGTTTATATTTTTGACAATGCCCAAATGTAAAAGAGAAGGACGCCTTGACAGCAAAACGGCGAAAACAAATAGGACAACGAAAAAGCGAAACAGACAAAGAGCGCGAAGCACTTTTAAGTTCCCAACGAATGAGGATGAACGCCATGAGAAGCAGAGAAACCAAAGAACAACAAAATAAACGGACTGAGGAATCAAGAATTGTGATACAGTCCTATAATAAAATACTGTGTACTAATGCCATGAAAATATCACCCTGCGAAAAGCGCAGACGAGGACCAGTATACAGTACAACTTAACAAATGAAGCATTCCACTGCGGTCACATTAAAGAATATAACAAACAGAAACAGGTCATAATCGGAAAAATGGATAACATTTGCTAATTTTGCTACGCAACAACGTTTACAAATAGGCAAAGGCACATATTCAACTGACGAGACGACTGACCTCATTAAACTCAACAGTGATTTCTGCAACATAGCCACTGCTACAAACGAACTCACCGACCAAATTTATCCAAACATTGTTCACAACTGTACCAATCCAGACTGACCATTTGGAAGAGCAATTTTGACAACTAAAAATAATATTGTCGACGGTATCAACTTAATATTCAAAGGAAAATTCCCGGTGAAAAGGAATACACAAATCGGTCGACACATTGAAGAAAGTGTGAACTTCCCTACAGAATACTCAATTCTTTGCAAGTATCATGAATGCCATTACACTGCCTTCGACTTAAAACTGGACCTCCCATAATATTACTCAGAAATATCAACTCACCAAAACTCTGTAGTGGAATAAGGATGATCGTCAAACAGCTATCGGATAACATCATCGAGGCCAAACCTATTACTGGAAAGTACATAGGACACACACTATTTAGCCCCAGAATACCACTGATTTCTAGTGAACTGCCATTCCAATTTCCAAACAAATTAACATAAAGTTTTACAATTAACAAAGCGCTAGGACGAAGTTTAAAACGCTGCGGCATCGAACTCAGACTCCTGCTTCTCTCACAGTCACCTATACGTAGCTCGCTCTAGAGTAGGAAATTGTTAAAATTTGTACATATACACCCCGGATAAGAAAATGAAAAACGTTGTTTATAAACAAGTATTATTAATACGTAGAATATGTTTTCAATAAAAAATTTACCTCTTATACTTTAAAGTTTATCCTGTTATTCCAACTATCACACAATGTCGTATCAACTGCCTGAGCGAAGCCAGGTACTCCAGCTAGTATGATACATAAATCAATATCAGCTCCAACTACAGAAAACATTAAGACAGAACGAACTACATCTTTCTGTCGCTATCCTACTTGAGAGTTACAGGCCGTGTTTAAGCAGCTAAATCATTATTATCTCTTCACCCGTACCCTTAATCCGCACATCATTTTCATAGCTGTCCAATTGACACCAAAAATTCTTGAATATTTTTGCCTTGGGATCCATCCAACCTTATTAATTTGATTTCTTTCCTATTATTACTTTTTCTTATGTTTGTATTTAGATTACGATAGTCAGCTTAATATCTTCCAGTAGTTTCATCAGCTAATTAAGATTACTTTCAAATTTTTCGGAATGTTACCTTTTTTATTCACAATCTGCTAGGAATCGTTCTTTGAATGCACCCACTACGAATTTAAGTTCTTCCCTTAATATGAACTCTCATTTTAAGATTTTTATACATAGGTTCTTAATTTAAATATTTTCTGTATTTTTGTATTGCCTAACGTCTTCAAAGACTCTTTTTAATTTCCTCGTATACGTTTACCAATTCCAGATCTAACCTTTATGATGCCTACATGTGCTCTAGCATGATTATTGCCTTCTAAGTTTTCTAGACAATGATTTATTTTCTGTAAACACTTTCTGTTTATAGTAATGCTGAGATGAGATTTCATGATTTTGTTCTGATACTTCACTTCTACTTTTCTGCTACTCTTATTTTTACTAGATAACTACTAAGGTCTTACACTCTACAAATGTTTACACGCACATGTTCAACGTACATAACTGATAGGAGGAAAGTTCCATTGCTTTTGCTAAAAGAGGCCGTTGGCATTTCTTCCTTTTCACGCCCGTTACATATTAAAAGATTTTGGTCAGCTAAGACCACTATACAGATATCTGAATTAGTGTAAGTTTGTCTAGACAAGACTTACAGCCTGTATGTTCTTGTGTGTCTTTACGAAAAAACATTGGTAAATTGACATAAACACAGAGCAGATGAGAAAAACTGAGATCATACCGACAGTCTACCTTCCCTTGCACCATTCGCATATGAAACAGGAAACAATAGCGATACCACAAGTACCCTTCACTTAACACCGGAAGATAGACTGTGTTCTGTAAACGTAGAAGCAGAACATCCTGACTGCTTCCTTTTGAGTACCATGCAAAGAGCCCATAGCTGAGAAACATTTAATCGAAATTATTTGGTCACTGGTGAGAAGATCATACATCTTGGATACATAAGAACTACTTTGAAATGCTGGAGTATCGGAACACAAGGCTTTAGCATTCCTATTCTCATTTTTACAATAACTGATTCGACCACACTTGTTACTGTGACGTCGGGTACACTTTACTGCAGCATAAAATAATGACAAGCTGCACGTTATTTATATTGACTTTATCTAAAGTACAGTAGAGACCACATACAAAAACTGCTATTTTTACGTTATTGATTCTCATACATGACATTAATATTCTTGTGTTCCTGAGATAGTAGTTTCGTCTGTACTATCTGGGAAATTACATTCTAGATGGAAATAGCATGCAATTATTTTGCCTGAAATTTCTCTAGGACCCATGTTACAGTGAATAACTATAATATCTACTAAACTATTGTATTGGAAACCTGTATCTTCCGCACGGCTCAATAAGAAATTTTTCTGATCAATGTTTCCATCCAGCTGCTAAGTAAAAAAAGATTCTTCGTCAGCGGCCGCCACTTATGTGAATACGAAATTAGAAAGAAAATTACATGCTGATGTAGTCTGTATCTAAATACAGGTCCCGTGCCACTGTTGAATTGCTAAGCAGTCTCAGAGAGGATGCCATCCGCTCACTGTCTACCCGCTTGCTTAGAACTCACCACTCATCCGTGACCTCTCTGAATGTTAAAAATAGAAACAAAACAATGACCTACGAATCTAGTTGAATAACAATATAACCGAATCCTTTCATTTTTACGTTTTAAGAAAAGTACTCTATCGATCTTTATACTACAATGATATTCTGTAGCCGGACTGTGTGGCCGAGCGGTTCTAGGCGCTTCAGTCTGGAGCAGCGCGACCGCTACCGTCGCAGGTTCGAATCCTGCCTCGGGCATGGATGTGTGTGATGTCCTTAGGTTAGTTAGGTTTAAGTAATTCTACGTTCTAGGGGACTGATGACCTCAGATGTTAAGTCCCATAGTGCTCAGAGCCATTTGAACCATTTTTTGATATTCTGTAACTTCTGTGAAACGCAGTATCACAATCTGACGTAAATATTAAGTTAAGCTTTTATATTCCATTTAGGTTCAGATTAATAACAATTTTACCAAAATATACTCTATCGCTTGTTTGTGATATCACTACGATATTAGAAGGGCGCAGCGTAAGAGTAACTACATATTACATTCAATCAATTTGAATCGAATGTTAATTTAAACTAAAAATATTGTCTGTCAAAAACAAATACGTTTACAAAATAACAGCAGTGAAAACGGCTAATCGTGTGAATGTTCAAGGAAGATTCGCA
This sequence comes from Schistocerca nitens, assembly GCF_023898315.1. Lineage (NCBI taxonomy): Eukaryota > Metazoa > Arthropoda > Insecta > Orthoptera > Acrididae > Schistocerca > Schistocerca nitens. The sequence continues at coordinate 523,433,506 of NC_064616.1, read as the reverse complement.
CCTGAGGGGAATGCCCTGGTTTAATGATTCATCTGTACAATGTGTAAGACCGAATCTAAATAAGTATCTGGTGTATCTAGCAAACCTTAATAATTAAAAGGTTCAGTAAGAAGCAGCTTTTTTTGAAAGACGCGCCATACCGTATGGTTCTTGTAATATATTCATACCTTAATGAAGAGGTCAAAAATTAATTGGCATTTCGGCGCTGTCGATTGGCACTGAAATATTAGTGTATGGGACCATAACACTGGACAATGATACATCGTTTATTCCGTTTCTCGTTTTAATTATCGGTCAACCACTTGATCTGTTTCATGGATAATGAGCTTAAGCAGACACAAACATAACAACAAAACTTTTAAAATCTCGTATGAGGTGATTTTTTTTCGCTTTGGCTCCAGCATGATCAAAACAAACTAAAAACGCAGTTGACATTTCGTGGAAAATTTTATGTTACCAATTGTTCACGCTAATGTCAATCGCAATAGTTCGTCTTTGAAGAAAATGTCTTTCCGCTTGAAAATTATCCGTTAATTTTTCAAAGTTGTAGTGGGATTGGTGGAATTCACAGAATAAGTTCCTTCAATACTCGTGTACGCAACTAAAATACTGCCTCTGTAATTTTCGTGGTAAATGTTTCTTTGGATTAGCTTGCTACAATTATTTTAATGCTCACGTTGCGGTTTAGTTTCTATAAAATTATTAATATGAAATATTACAAAGAATCGAAGCCATCAGTTAGTACGCACTCACGCCTTATTGCAGACTAATTTCACTGAATATTTAAGAAAACTGATGTACACTCAGCTGTTTCTGATCTGCCGTTAATTTATTACGTCAAAATAGTGCTACTAATAGTCGAGTTAAGTTTCTTTAAGAGAAAAATAGTATTATATGCGAGGATGGATACACTAATAACTGGACTACGAGAAGATTTAATATAACTGTTGACGTAGCTCGTGTTTGCACATAAAAATCTGCTTACTGATGTTTTTATTTCATTAATTGGGAAAATTGTATTGACATTGTCCTAGTTCTCCAAAGAGTACTTCGATACAGAATAACAACAGTTGTCCCATGCTCGGCCGATTTTTATTACTTTAATGTAATTCGAATTTACTAGCCCGAACATTTTACTACAAAACAAAAGACGTCTTAAACTATTGCATCATGATTTGCAGGTATGCTTTCCTGAGACTTTTGAATGGAATTCTGATAAATAATAACACATAGCTATTGAATTGTCCTCTAACGTGAATGTAACTATAGCAAGTTTTAATGGATGATAGAGCCTACGTTACCGCATAGCTAACTTCGTAAACACCTAGAGTTCATAGATCGGCACTCATTTCATTATGTGTTGAACTTCGCTATTAAGTAGGCCCCACCAGAAACATTCATATTGTGATGGATTTAGGTCTACCAGAAATTAATAGTTTAATTAACGTTAATGACATTTACTATTTATAAAATATACTGCCTGACAAAAGAAGTGAGCCACACATAAAACGTGATCGGATGTCAACGTTACTTCGTACACGTACACACTTTCGGCGGATATGTAAATGTTTAGAGTTGCAACTCTCTCTGACCAATAGAACAACCACTAGAGTGCTTTAGTGATGATCGTGTTTAGTCCTGTTACCAGGCGTGGTAAGGTATATAAAGGGCGTGAACTGCGTCAGCTTTTGTCTGATCACTGTGATGGACGCGGAGATGCAGCGTTCACGAGTGACGCAGCATTATCGGCGCCTGACTGAGTTCCAAAGGGACCTCTACGTGGGTCTTCATTTGGTAGGCTGGTCGAATCGAATAGTATCCAGCATAGTGAGACATCCGGTTGTCACAGTGGTCGACAGTGGTCGATTCTGTATGACTACCATAAGGGAGAAACGAAGTAACGTCTACCAACTGTATCATAACTCCTTCACATCGACGCCTGCCATCACAGAACAAGTAATGGACTCCATGAAACATTCTGTGTCATCCTGCACCATTAATAATAGCCTAGTAGTAGCCATACTAGGGAATTATCGGCCACTGCGTAGGGTGCCAATAACATCACTACTCAAACGGCTGCGTTTGAAGTGGTGCCGTGACTGGCGAACATGGAATGCTGACGAATGGTGTCGCATTGTTTTCAGCGATGAATCATGGTCCGCACTACCTCGAATGCCCATCGTCGGGAAGTCTGGTGGTGACCTTGGGAGAGATCCTATTCTTCCACTGGGTTACTCCTAGCGTCAGTGAGAGGGGCGCCATCGCGTATGACATCAGGTGACGGCGGGTAGCGATTCAGGGAACTCTGACGGCGCAACGGTACATCACGGACATCCTACGTCCTCATGTGAGTATGGTGGTGCCATTTTTCGACAGGACATTGCTCGTTCACAGACGGCACGAATCCCTATGAACTTTCTACTTGATGTTGGGGTATTTACGAAGCCAGCAACATCCCAGCATCTCTCCCCATTAGAAAATGTGTTGGAGCAAGTTCGGCTCTGAACTCCGTCGCAGTACCAGTATTCAAGATATCGAGGACGAGCTACGACAGTTGTGGGCCCGCTTGTCTCAGAAGAGCCGAATCAGCGCAGCGGATGCATCCAGGCCAGTGGGGGCACGACGTCGTAGGCTCATACTGTCGAGATCCTTGTAAATTTGACTGGAATCAATGAAATAAATATAGATACCATCGCAACCCGTGAAGTTTCATTCACTAAGCATTGTAGTTTCACTTTAGGATGATATTTGCTGCTGCCAGCTACAGGAATGTGCAAGGGACAGTCAACTGAAAACGAGACAGAGTGTGTGACAATCATGGTGCGGACTCTGCTAACGCAAGTAGGTGGGTGTGCAGAAGTGCCCTTTATTCGGAATCGGGAACGAACGTTCACCGCTGTGCCATATGTCAACTGGACGCGCTCGATGTGAGGCCATCGAGTCGTGTGTGCGTCTGACTTCATTACGGAGACCGGGAAAGAGGAACAGCGAGGTGTATTGCGGTTTTTGACTGTGGAGGGAGTCTACGGCAGTGAAATTCAAACCCGATTGTCTGCCGTGTATGGTGACAACAGCACGCCACGTGCATGTGTGTTTGCGCGGAATAAAAGTTTGAGCTGGCTGGGTGTCTTTGAAAGACAGCAGTCGGGCAGGAAAGATTTGTCATGTTATTACTCCTTCTGTCATAGCTGTGATAGATGCTGCCGTCAGAAATGACCGACGGCGGGCGGTGGAGGACATTCGGCTCATTTTCGGCCTCAGCCACGGTAGCCGCTCATGCCACCATGGCAGATGATCTGAAGTTCCGGAAAATCTGTATACGGTGGATTCCTAACAACGCGAGGGAGAGGCAGAAGTTGAACAGAACGTCAATATCACTGTAGCGGTATCACGATTAGGAAACGGTATCACGATTAGGAATACTGTTTCCTGTCCCGTATTCTCGCGAGAGATTAAACATGGTGTCATCACTTTGAGCCTGAGAGCAAGCCTCAGAGCCAACAAAGGAAGCTCATCGGTTCACCCCCACTGAAAAGATCCAAAGCCGTGCACACCAGCTCCGGGAGCGTTATGATGATAATTATCTGTAACTGCAAGGGCCTGTTGCTTATCAACTTTGTTGAACGCGGCACCACAATTAACGCATAAAGGTAAGTGGAGACTTTGTAAAAACTGAAGCACGCAATCAAGTACAACAGCAGAGTAACGTTGACGGACGACATTATTCAGTTGCGGGGCAATGCCCAGTAAAATAATGCATTTTTTTTTCTGCTACACTGCAGAAGTTTCGCTGGGATGCCCTTACACATCCCACATACAGTCCTGATCTCTACGATTTCCGTATTTGTGGAGCCCAGTGAAAGACATTCGTGGCCATCGATTTGTTTCTGACGAAGAAGTGGAAGCCTGGGTACAGTCATGTTTCCACAGCCAACCGTAAACTTTTTTCCATATAGGCACTGATCGTATTTTCTCACAGTGGGATAAATGTATTGACAGTTGCGGTGATTATTTTTGAAATAGTGAATAGTATACTTACTTTTTTCCACTTGTCTTGTTTCATTTGACTGTCCCTTATAAATCCAGTATATAACAAATCTCTTACTTCAATAACACATATCCCTTCCTAACCACAGCAATACTGACTGGAATTACTGTTTACACCCACTTTAATTAAAGAAGGAAACAGTAATATTCCCACTGTATTAATTGTTATCTCTGGGTCGCTTGGAGACAAACGGACAGGCTGACTTTTAAGTGAGCGTTCTCGTGCATTTCGTTATCAGACTGTGCACCGAAAGTGATAAGACGTTGCAAGGCACGTGGTGCACATCAGGCCGTCACGAGGGAGGGGGCAATATTCCCGGCCATTAGCCAAGGAGGAGGCGGCCTCTGATTGCGGCCAAACTAAACTCTGCGTATACCAACGCTGGTTTTTGCTGACGGAAATCTGTTACGCACGTAACACGTCTTGCGCCTTCCAGTCGAAGTCGAAGTGAATCATTTTAAGCTTTATCGTGACGTGTTCCTCATTGGGGGAATCTAACCCAAAGCTTCTGCAAAATTTATGTGGTTGAGCTTCAAGGACGTTCCTCTCTCAAAGCTTTTCTGCGGAGTTTTGAGTCATGTTTAATATGATGCTACCTGCAAGATACATGGGCAGGTAAGTCGTGTCTTGCCCCTCGACAGTCTCTTCCATTATGCTTTATCTTGATCTAAAGGTGGAAACAGGTACAAGTTGCCCATCAGGTCGCGTCGGTCATATAGTAGCATAACGGAGGATGGTTGTAGAAAATCGTACGAAATCAGCCGGAGGAACCACTCGTGAGCTCAAAAGTACTACCAGTAGTCCATCTGGCACAATGACTGTGCGTAGGGAGTTAAAAAGAATGGGGTGCAATGGCCGAGCATCTCTTCGTAAGCACACATTTCTGTAGTCCGTGCTAAGTGACACATGAGATAGTGTAGATAGCGACGCCACTGGACAGTGGATGAATGGAAAAGAGTGATTTATAGTGTTGAATGACACTATACCCTGTGGCAATCCGATGTAAGGGTATGGGTTTGGCGAATGTTTGGATAACGTCTTCTGTTATCATGTGTAGCGCCAACAGTGAAGGTCGGAGATGGTGGTGTTACGATATGAGGGTATTTTTCGTAGTGAGGGTGTGGTCGCCTTAGGTTGCTTTACAAAAAGCTAAATGAGGAAGGTTATGAACATATTTTACAACACTGTGCGCTATGTAAAGTAGAGGAACAGTTCGGTGACGGTTACTTGTAGAACCATAATAATGCATGCTGGACCGGCTGGGGTGGCCGAGAGGCTTTAGGCGCTACAGTCTGGAACCGCGCGACCGCTACGGTCGCAGATTCGAATCCTGCCTCGGGCATGGATGTGTGTGATGTCCTTAGGTTAGTTAGGTTTAAGTAGTTCTAAGTTCTAGGGGACTGATGACCTCAGAAGTTAAGTCCCATAGCGCTCAGAGCCATTTGAACCAGCCAATACATAAGGCATCATGTGTGAGGCATTGTTTTGTGGATCATAACATTCCTGAACTGAACTAGCGTGCTCAGAGTCACAAACAGAACCGAATGGAACATTTTTGGGATGAATTAGAACGTCGGCTTTGCTCCAGAACCCAGAGTCCAGTAACACAAATATCTCTGGTTTCTACTCTTGAGGAAGAATAGGCTGTCATTCCTCCACAAACATTCAGACAGCCCATTGAAAGTGTTCCCACTAAAGTTCAAGCTGTCATAAAGGAGAAAGGTCGACGCACCACATATTAATGTCCACTGACAGCTGTCGGGATACTTTTGATCAGATAGTTTATCTCGCGTACGAACCCTCTGAAGAATATGAGAAATATAATGGAGCTTACTGAGACAAACAGAAGATCCTTTTGCCTCGTACTGTACACGAATCGGACACGAATGGTACCTCACAACCATTATGCAGTGGCTTACGGAATATGTATGGAAGAGACACCGTCCATTCCGTTTACACCGTCTCAGTGTTGTCACACAATACAGTATGAGCGATACTAGACGCACCCGTATCTCATAAACTACCAACTTATCCTCCTAAATGAGTGGTCTTGGTTTCACTGTCTTATTTCTTCCAAGCGTTATCAGGTAGATACCTGTAACATGGAGCTCGCTAACGTAACTGCACCCAGGGCACTGACAAAGATTCAAGAGAGTTAATGAGGGTTAGAAACGAATTAATTCTGACGGAACACTAAAACAACATCAATACTGACCATAGAAAGCAACAATGGTCACCAAAGTGTATTTACATCGCCACTCCACTGTTCGTCCCTTCTTTATACTCCTGTATCTATCTCCCTCTGACTTCTTCTTTTCGCAATTGCTTGCGTGTTGACATTTTGACGAACAGGACATACTAAATGACCATAAAATTACCACTAACTTACTGTTGTCTTAGCTAAGCTGGTTTGTGTGACTCGATTGTGCAAGAAGCTGTGTGTAATAGATTGACAGCAATATTCACACAAAAGGCACAGATTACGTTGTAATGGCAGTATATGATTAGAGTAATGTACATACGTCCTCGTTGCGTACGCTCCTGTAATCTAAAGATGAGGTCATCCGTGATACGTAATAGTAGTTATGAAACTATAGACACCGGCTGTCGCGTGATACCTCGAGCGTTGAATTACTGAAAATGCTGATGGTGATAATAGCCTCTCAATGTGCAATTTTAGTTCCTTTTAGCTACGGATAGTTCAGAAAGCTGTACAGTGAATCTGATGTGTAGCACTATTGCGATCAAATTAATAGTGCAGATTCAGCACTTGGCGCAGCTGACTTTAGTAGCCTGTTTTACAGATGAACTGGACGTCGAGTAATCTTTTCGCCTTGTCTCCACTTTCTTCTCGCTTATTTTATTTATTTCTTTATTAGAACCTAACATACTACTAAAGATGACTTAACAAGAATTCTAGTTAATTAGGAAGAAATTGAAATGAAAGAAGCTATTAAAACAGAAATAAAGATGACAGCGTGGAATGTCTTTTGATAACTTCTGTTTTGCAGCTACATCGGTAAGTCTCGAGTTTTGCCAATAGCATTCTGCGAGTAGTAAAAGGAAGTGATGTCTTTTAACCCTGCGGAAGAATTGCTAGGTCGAAAAAAACGCTGGTATCCTCAGACAATTCTAGTTTTTAGTGCTAAAATCATGACTCCCTTACGCTGACCAGTGTTTTTGATGAAGTGTTAAGATCCGTATGTACTCATATTATGAACTTATGTATTTAGATATTATCTACTTCACATGTAATGTCGATGTGTGTAACTTCTGTAATGATATAGTATTATTTGCCAAATCCACAATAGGATCTCTAATGCAATGTAAACTGTACAGAATATCCGCTATTTCCATTTAACATGCAGATTTTTTTAAAAATAATCCCAGCAAAGTCTTGCATTACATACTCATCCGTAAGGTGATAATCCTGCACGCACTTGATTCATCTAACGTTGGCCAATGATATAAGCATAGGTTCCGTATATTTCCTCTAAATAGTTCCCAGCGCTTCCCTGCTAAAATTTTTCCCGATATGTCTAATGCTGGTACAACATGGTCCAAGCGTAAGGGGATATGGCAGTTTTGTCTCTGTAACCGACACAAAATGTAGCGCAATTGAGCCACGTGTGTTTACTTTAGGATAAAGTCAGTTCTGCGAAAATTATTGTTATTCCCGTGGGATACATCCTGAATCGTAGCTTTGATACGTAGAATTCATGAGGGTTCCGTGATGTTAACTAAGGAGAAAAGCGTAAATGATTGTCATCATTGTTAGGTGGTCATAAAGCTGGACACTACTAAGGATAAAACTGTATTTAAAACAGTCAATGTCAACATACCGGCCTACGATGCGCTGACAAAACGATGTCATGATTTTAGCGGTAAAATGTAGAATTCGCGGGCAATACTAGCAATATTTTTTTTCCGAAGTGGCCACTGTTCCGCAGCGTTAACATGTATTATTCCTCTCAGAGTGCTATTGGTGAAACATTCGGATTTGTGTCATGTTTTAAGATATGTCTGTGGCTAGTAACAACGTGATAAGACGAGTGCTCAGGGTCGTAGGTGGGCTGGCTGCGATAGCGGCTTTCTGCTGCTGGGCACTGTGAAGCTTTAAGGTCTCCTCTTGCTGGCGGAGTAAAAAATTATTTTCGCTGTCTGCTTTTAGATGCTGTTATTGCGGAAGCGATGTGTACGTCGATAGCCAGCGGACTCTGAGCGGCGCCTAAAGCTTACATATGACCTTGCTGGTTTTGACGTGTATACCCCCGTCTTTCTATAGACGCGAAGAGCCGCGTCGTCCTTCCCCACAGCGCATTGTGTCGGGCACACACGTGCCATCGGTGGCTGAGGCGTGGGCAGTGCTCCACAAATAACTCTCTTGGCGCGCTGCTAGCCGCAAAGGGTCGGGGAAGTATTCTTCCATTTCATCGGCGGATGCGCTGCATATCACCACTACTTGCGGGTGGCCCTGAAAGCAGAATAGCGGACACGTGCATTGAAATGTAACGCTATATTACAAGGAGCGTTCAATAATGCAACACAGTTTTTTCCTGAAAGCAGGTTGGGGTTATTCAGGATTCCAGTACATCACTATTTTTAACCACTATTCTTTTTGCTACGAAGCCTACTTTTCAACATTATGTTCATTCAATGTGACGTCCTTAGGCCACGTTACTGGGAGGGCCTGTATGTCCGCATGGTTCCATTCTACTGGTCGATGTCGGTGCCAATGTCTTGCTGCATCAGTAAACTTCCCATCATCCAAGTACTGCTTCCGGTGGGGTGAAACCTTCATTGGACCAAGCAGATGGAAGGCAGAGGGTGCTAGATCCAGACTGTAGGGTGATGAAGAAGACCACTCAAATCGCCTATGACGGTGTTCCACAAAAAAATTGTCATGATCAACCCTCTCCATCCCCGATTTCTTGCTTATCGAGACAATCGGGAAATGCGGATTCGACTCCTCGCCCGTTAGAAATTTTAACATGTCACCAGCAGATAGAACATCTGAATCTAATACAGCTGACTCTAAGTTTTTGGAACTAAGCGAATTTATTACGATCTGATTTCGAACGGCTGTCAATATAAGATATTAGATGCCAGCAGCCACTGATTTACATAAATGAGGCGGATTGAAAATTTGTGCCACACTGGGATTCGAACCCGGGTTTCCTGCTTACTAGGCAGGTGCGCTGACCTCTACACCAGTCTCTTTTTTTCTTTTTTTATTGTCGGAATGACTTGGTACTATCATGACACTTCAGTGGACCACAGTCAAATCGACATGGAATATAAGCTGCAAATGGGAGAAAAAATTAATTATGATAACAGAATAACAAATAAAAGGAGAAAGGAAAAAAACCGAGAACGTAGCCGATAAACCACCACCAAGCTCACATGATATGTATCAACAAATATTTTTATACGGTTTTTAGTAATTTTATAATTATTTTATTATTTTGTGTTTTTATATATTTTATAGTTTGTAATAGAATCTAAAAGCAGAGGGAAAAACCAAACCAAAATACATTCGAAATAACAAACTAAGAAAAATCCCAATTTGATTGCAAGGATTGTACTCGCTCACGTGTATCTATACTTCATCTATACACATTTAAAGTAGAACTGGAGCGATGCTGAATCAAAACACAAAACAAATCGAATAGTGAAACCATGAGAGGACAAGCCGATCAATCAGATGGGAACATACATAACAAAGAAAAACACTTATCATCAGAAAAATTAAATTATCCAACACCTTGCCGACGGAAAACAAGATTCAACATGTTGGCGAAGAAGTCTCGATACTGAGGCATTCGCAGGCATCTCCAATAGGCAGTGATCTGTACCGTAGAAAGAAAGAAGAATCTGGGCGCATTATGATGACCGTAGTGTATGCAGTCTCAGAGTATCGAGTAAGGAAGGCCAATTGTGTCCTGATTCAAGACCAGTTTGCCATATGACCCCTACAAGTAAAGCGATGTCGTATCATATCTGGAGACGTACAACGACTACACAAATCCGTGTCACTAGGCCCAACACGGAAAAGCCGCTCGTTCGTTGGAATATAGTTATTTACTACATTATACAACGAGAACGCTATGCGCATCGGTAAAATCGAGAGACTGATATTGAACCAAACTGTTGTCCAGGTTGTTTGCGGCGATACTCTTTCAACGAGGTTCGGGCAAGGGACTGCTTCCCAACGAGTCTTCAGGAATTTCATTGTGAGGACAGGTCTCCATATGGTGTCAGCCCCTAAATAGCTCACTGCAAGATAGAAGTCACGAATGTGCTTTAACTTATAATTTATGCGAGCAACATCAACAGGGGTTCAAGACTAGCAGGACGGACACAGAGAAATCGATGATGATACCGAGAGACGTATGCCAATCCACCGTAGTAGCCCTTGGAACAACTGCGTCATCAAAACCTCGTAAGAGAAGAAACTTGCATTTACCTTCATTAAGTTTTGCACCTAAACTCCGACAAAAATCATCGATTACAGCCTTCAGTCTAGGTATCTCAGCAGAATTTCGAAGCAGAACCATCTCGTCATCCGCGTATGCACGAACAGGTATAGTCCCGCCGGCAAGCGTCCAGCCTGTCAGCTGGGATGCTAGCACCCGAAGTAGGGGCTCCGAAGATAACACAAACATAGTCATTGACAGCGGGCTTCCTTGAGGCACACTCCCCTACGGATATTTATTGGGGTCGTCAGTTGGCCATTAACAACCTGCGAAGCCGAAATACCGGTAAATCTTTGAGAGCACTCGCCGTGTGTCAACAGTGAAATCAACTGCCTGAATTCGAAGGAGAAAGTCGTGATTAACACGATCAAATGCCTTATCGAAGTCTAGAAAAGCAAGGGCACAAGAGAAGGACGTTACAGCAGCAACCGAAACCACGTCACGACACTCGACTATAGGGTAGAATGGTACGTCCAGGTACGCAGCTTTGATGTTTTGCAACAGTCGTCTCCATCAGAGCTGACATCCTACTGTTAACTACCCTCACCACTGTCTTATAATAAAAGTTTAACAAAGTAAGTGGGCGAAAGCTATCAGGGCAGCCGGTCCAGTGAGTGTCGGGATTAAAACGATTTTTCCCACTTTGAACGAGGTCGGCACTACTCTTCCCTGTAACACTTGATTCCAAAGGGAGGTAAAGGTAGCATCCAACAACGGCCTAAAGCGCACGTAAAATTCCTCGGGAAGTCCATCTAGATCGGGTGAGTTTTGAGAAGGCGATCCCGCAATAAGTTTGTAAACTTCCTCAGGCTGAAAGGCAGCTAAGAGCGTTGCATTACGTTCGGTTGTAGTTGTCATATCCAAGACGTTGACAATTTGGTCGCGAAAAGTTTCAGTTGACTCATCGATGTCGTAGAGAGGTTACCGAAATGTAGAGTTTCACTTTGCGCTAATGAAAGTATTACAAAATTACAATTCTTGGAGACAGATGACTGGCTGCAATATGCCTCTTCGAGAAACTCAAACAGCTTCTAATGGCCAGTTCCTGCAGTCCCTGGTGGCGAGACCTTGGTCCAACACAGCAGTCTTTATCGCCCATGTTGGGTCCTTTCCCCAAAATTAACGAACCAACGTTATCACCCACAAAGAAGAAGTCTAGACGAAATGCACCTATGACAAATTGATCATGTAGTTACAATAATCCATGTACATTATAATAAATCTAGGTCTTAAGCAGCTGTTTGAAACGACGGAAACTTACGATACCGCCTTATTCTCACCTACAGCTATACCTATTTTCGGATTTATTGTGTTTGATTCACCATTTTTTTATATTTATACAATGTTTTGACAATCTGGCGATCTTCTACCGTGCATAAAGTTAGCCGAGTATATATAGACATTTTAACACGCCATCGGATTTTGTTGCAGAATTAGTCTTAGTATAAATGTCACACAAAAAGTATAAAATAGAACCTTGTTCTCAGTTTTATATTATAAGATTAAAATATTGTCTCTTATGATAAATTACACTTGTATTTGTTCCATAAAATTTCGGGAGCGCAGCAGCATAAATTCAGCTTCTTCTTCTAATATTTCGGCTGAATACCGTCCAACCATCTTCAGAGTGAGCCGAGGTGACTAACGCTCCAGCACTTGCTCCGTCCTTTTACACCCGAGGATCGAACTTCTGCGTATGCGGCTAAAGATACACAAGCACAAAAGACGTTGATAGGCGGCAAAGAGGTGTAACATATGCATGGAAAATAAATATATGGCTGCGCCGTCGTTCCACACGGTGATGTCCATGTGACACACAGAGCTACACCGTCGCGACGTCTATATGATTTAATTACAAAAATTGCCGGATTCCATGATTTGTCCAAGCTGAAGCCGCTATCTCTATTAATTAAATTCGTCGACAACCGAATTTCAATTGCTTCTTTCACTACTGAGTCCCAGAAAGATGAAGTCGGGGCTAAAATTTCGACATTATCGTACACCATAGAGCGCCCAGTGTCAATACAGTGCACCGCCGCCACAGATATATTACGTTGTGTATCTTTATCTGCATACGCAGTGGCTCGGTCCTCGGGTGTAAAAGGATGGAGCAAGTGAGGAGCGTTAGTCACCTCGGCTCACTCTGAAGATGGCTGGACGGTATTCAGCCAAAACATTAGAAGAAGAAGCTGAATTTATGCGGCTGTACGTCCGAAATTTTATGGAACAGTGTTTACGCTGCGAAAACTTAAAGATATACTTGTATTTGTTTAATTTACCGACCTACACTACGCTGATTTTATGACGTGGTACAACACCTGTAGTTTCTGAAACGAGTTAATTTATTTTTTTCACTTGCAGTAAATATATTTTATTTCCGTAATATTTTAAAAGCATTTCCTTGTATGGAAAACAAGAGCTAATTTTTATTTATATCATCAAATATTAAAAGCGGAATTTTATACAGCAATAGTTTGAATCAACAGATGTTCTGAATGCTTCTAAAACATTATAGAACTTATATACACTTTGAAGTAGTGCCAAAGACGACCCACTTGGTCACTAGTTTTTCGGCTATGCTCGAGTACAGTTCACGAGTCTCTGCTGAGGATGGTGTGAACAAACAGCTATTACCCACCAAGTTTTGTTGTGCACACTGTGACTTTATTTGTCGTCGAAATGTTTGTGATATGTCTACTGAATTGGAAGAAGTGCAAATAAAAGTTGAATAAGGAAAAAATAGCGTATTACGCTTCAGTCACCGCTGAAAGACAACCTTGGACCAATTCCTGTTTCCATTAAGATTATCAACTGGACAAGGTCCCTAAACGCTGCTGTCAACTGTTGGTTAAGTAAATTCATCTTCTATATGGCGTTCTCCTCTTAAAACAGTTCTATAAATATTGCATTAACAGCGTTGTACACCTACTTGCAATAAATTTTGGACTTCTAACATACAACGATCCTTCGTATGAGCTCAAATTTATTTGCTATTTCCGTCATGGTTATTTCGTGAGATGCATCTGGAAGGAAGTAGTAAGTTATCTGACTACCTAGAATGTACGCTCTCTGAATTTTAGCAGTAAACCGTTCTGTGACGCAAAATGCCTCTATCCTATTATTTCTCACTGGAGCTGTACGGGCGTCTCTGTGACACTCTTACTAAACTTACTAAACGAAAGACTGACGAAACGAAGCGCTGTTCTTTGAATCTTCCCTATCTCTTCTATAGGTGCTACCATTTAAGGGCTCCAGGATAATGAGCAACAATGAAGTAAGGGTCAAACGGCTGTTATGTAAGTTACATCTTTTGTGGATGAATTAAACTGCCTTACGATTCTTCAAATGTAGCTCAATCTCGCATCTGGTTTTCCTACTTCTTTTATGTTGTCCTTTCACAAGTTAGGGCTCTCTATGAGCATACTCCTTGATATTTTAAAGTTGCGACATTGACTGATAATCGGTAGTGTAACTGAACGATAATAAGTCTTTCTCCTTCTTTGTGCATTACACAATTTTCAAACTGACTGTCGACTACTTGTTCTTCCACCAAGGATGAGTTCACTACAGTTCTTCCTGCATGTGATTCAACTTTCTGGCACTGTGGCATTACTGTGTAGAAAGTACGGTATCGTCACTGGGCTTCTGACGTTTTCCAACAGACCGTTTAAATCCACTGCATGGCAAAAACAGCAAAGGAGCCAGATGTCATGATCAGATGTCAATCTAACACCGTACATGTACACACAGTCGGTGAAAAAGTGATTGATTACAATGGAAATTCTCTGTGACAGGTATAACGACCACCAGTATGCATTAATGTTGTTCATGCTATGTTACCAGACGTGGTGGGGTATAGTTGTATAAGGGGCGTTAACTGCGTCAGATGTTGAATGACAACTGACGACATGGAAATGCCGCATGCTAGTGTGAGACAGCGTTATCAGTACCTGACAATCTTCGAGAGGTGCCTCATTCTTTGTCTCGATTTGTCTGGCTATGAAAAATGCAGATTTAAGGGTCATTGAGGTGTGACAATTATCCGATGTTCGACTGCATGGAAATACTCGTCGTCCCGGTTCCTGCGGAGCACGACTGACCTCCACGACGGAGGCTGGCCGTATTGTGCATTAAACACATCGTAACCCCATCACATCTGCGCGTGCCATCTGAGAATAAGTAATGGACTCCAAGCAACATTCTATAACATTCCGCATGACTGGTCTGAGACTAGCCGCAGCGCGACTATGGAATTACAGTCCTACGCGTAGGCTGCCGTTAACATCACAACTCATCAGGCAGCTGCATCTCAAGTGGTGCTGTGACCGGGAACATGGGCTGCTGACAAATGGTGTTAAATTGTGTTCAGCGATAAATCATGGTTGTGCTCTACTCCAGATGTCCATCGGCGAATATGGCGGCGACCTGGGGAGTGGACACATTCTTCCAATGCTTAGAAGAGGAACGGCAGTGTTACACCCGGCGTCATAGTGTAAACTACGATACGTCACGGACATTCTGCGTCTTCATGTCTCACCTATCATGTGACAGGATCATGGTTCCATTTTTCAGTACAACAATGTCCGTCCACACATGTCACTTGTGTCTATGAACTATGTGCTTGATGTTGAGGTACTACCGTGGCCAGCGAGTTGCCCAGACCAGCCCTCGATAGAGCATGTGTGGGATCAGCTCGGGCGTCAACTTCGTCCCAGTGACAATATCCAGGACATCAAGGACCATTTGGAACAGTAACTAGCCATTTGCCTGAGGAGAGGGGTTAACAGATTTGTGACATCCATCTTAACCTTCTCAGTGCACGCGAACAGGTCAGGTTGGGTGGAACTTTGTACTATTAAATGCCCTACTATCAAGTTCTCTGCCAATCTGACTCGACTTTGTAAACACCGAAACAACGTGACAAGCCCTATGAACCTATAGAGTTTCATTTCGTTCCCTTATCCTGTTCTTGGTAGTTCACTTTTGTTATGAGGCCCTGTTATCGTTAACAGTAATGGCCATTACA
Source organism: Schistocerca nitens (assembly GCF_023898315.1). NCBI lineage: Eukaryota > Metazoa > Arthropoda > Insecta > Orthoptera > Acrididae > Schistocerca > Schistocerca nitens. Next base: position 523,417,956 of record NC_064616.1, on the reverse strand, counting down.
GCACTCCCTGTGGATATGTTTGAAGTTACTTTTACAGCTGACGACTTCGCTTTGTTAAGAACGACGTGTTATACGCCAACATCTGCAGACCACAAGACATTGTATGCTCTGTGGGGAAGACTACATAGTGCAACTGCATCGTCACCTCTTCTTCTTTTGTATACGCTGACATTACACGATAGGAAGACAGTCAGTTCATAACTGTATAAGCCTGGGTTATATAAGCCTGGATTATATAAGCCTGGATTATGTCTATTATCACTGTCGTTGCCATTACAAGGGATATATTTTGTTGGAAGATGTATGTGTCTTGACATGTTTTGGAGCGCAGGCTCCTATAATTATGTGAGTTTGCCTCTGTGTGATGCTCGACACGTTTCTTCTAGCGTCTACCACCGCAGTTCCTTAACATTATCCCTAACGGTCACAAATTGACTAAACGTACCCGTAACGAGCCGTGTCACTTTTGTTCGAACTATTGCTATCTCTTCCGTTAATCCAACACATTAACCGCCGTATACTGGTGAGAAGACTCCAGAATCGACCTGACGAGCGCTTTGTATGCGATTTCCCTCGTGTGCTACATACACTTCATTAAGAGTCTTCCAGTAAATCTGAGTTTCGCATTTTCGTTCCCAACAGCTAGATTTGTTTGTTCGTTCCGCCTTAATCATTTCACTACAATTGTTTTCCATGACAGGTTATTAAAAGAAACAGTAATAAATTGCAACATGCTGTTGCTGTGTATCTACAGGATGTTTAAAAAATGACCGGTATATTTGAAACGGCAATAAAAACTAAACGAGCAGCGATAGAAATACACCGTTTGTTGCAATATGCTTGGGACAACAGTACATTTTCAGGCGGACAAACTTTCGAAATTACAGTAGTTACAATTTTCAACAACAGATGGCGCTGCAAGTGATGTGAAAGATATAGAAGACAACGCAGTCTGTGGGTGCGCCATTCTGTACGTCGTCTTTCTGCTGTAAGCGTGTGCTGTTCACAACTTGCAAGTGTGCTGTAGACAACATGGTTTATTCCTTAGAACAGAGGATTTTTCTGGTGTTGGAATTCCACCGCCTAGAACACAGTGTTGTTGCAACAAGACGAAGTTTTCAACGGAGGTTTAATGTAACCAAAGGACCGAAAAGCGATACAATAAAGGATCTGTTTGAAAAATTTCAACGGACTGGGAACGTGACGGATGAACGTGCTGGAAAGGTAGGGCGACCGCGTACGGCAACCACAGAGGGCAACGCGCAGCTTGTGCAGCAGGTGATCCAACAGCGGCCTCGGGTTTCCGTTCGCCATGTTGCAGCTGCGGTCCAAATGACGCCAACGTCCACGTATCGTCTCATGCGCCAGAGTTTACACCTCTATTCATACAAAATTCAAACGCGGCAACCCCTCAGCGCCGCTACCATTGCTGCACGAGAGACATTCGCTAACGATATAGTGCACAGGATTGATGACGGCGATATGCATGTGGGCAGCATTTGGTTTACTGACGAAGCTTATTTTTACCTGGACGGCTTCGTCAATAAACAGAACTGGCGCATATGGGGAACTGAAAAGCCCCATGTTGCAGTCCCATCGTCCCTGCATCCTCAAAAAGTACTGGTCTGGGCCGCCATGTCTTCCAAAGGAATCATTGGCCCAATTTTCAGATCCGAAACGATTACTGCATCACGCTATCTGGACATTCTTCGTGAATTTGTGGTGGTACAAACTGCCTTAGACGACACTGCGAACACCTCGTGGTTTATGCAAGATGGTGCCCGGCCACATCGCACGGCCGACGTCTTTAATTTCCTGAATGAATATTTCGATGATCGTGTGATTGCTTTGGGCTATCCGAAACATACAGGAGGCGGCGTGGATTGGCCTCCCTATTCGCCAGACATGAACCCCTGTGACTTCTTTCTGTGGGGACACTTGAAAGACCAGGTGTACCGCCAGAATCCAGAAACAATTGAACAGCTGAAGCAGTACATCTCATCTGCATGTGAAGCCATTCCGCCAGACACGTTGTCAAAGGTTTCGGGTAATTTCATTCAGAGACTACGCCAAATTATTGCTACGCATGATGGATATGTGGAAAATATCGTACTATAGAGTTTCCCAGACCGCAGCGCCATCTGTTGTTGAAAATTGTAACTACTGTAATTTCGAAAGTTTGTCTGCCTGAAAATGTACTGTTGTCCCAAGCATATTGCAACAAACGGTGTATTTCTATCGCTGCTCGTTTAGTTTTTATTGCCGTTTCAAATATACCGGTCATTTTTGAAACACCCTGTATGTCCCACTGGTAAAAGGAAGCCTCCTAATGGTTTGCAGAATTCTTATAATTACAGACTGCACCAGTAGGCTGTGTTGCCTTCAAGTATCATATTTGTCCCTCTGCTCCACATTCTCGCATCGAATTAGTCCATGCCCGCAGACAGGCAATGAAATAAACCGATTTGCAAAGCGGGTTGCTGTCGCGCCTTCGCAAAAATTAGTGCGAATGGATTGCACGCCCACATTGATGTTTTCCGCGTCACAAATGGTAGCCATATCGAGTACAAGTAACATAAGTAACCCACATTAAAAGCTTTCAAGGAAACTCTATCATCTGATATGTATCTGTCTTATGTATTTATTACACCTTTTGCGCAGTCGTCTTCTGAAACCCGATAGGAACTTACGAATAACTCTGTATGTACCATCCCTCCCCGTATTCGAAGTCGAAACATTGGGAAACACGTTTTTTCGTATTATTGTTCCTGATTAACCCTAGCACCACTATGCCCGGATCTGTCACATACACTACTGGCCATCAAAATTGCTACACCACGAAGATGACTTGCTACAGACGCGAAATTTAACCGACAGGAAGAAGATGCTGTGATATGCAAATGATTATCTTTTCAGAACATTCACACAAGGTTGGCGCCGGTGGCGACACCTACAACGTGCTGACATGAGGAAAGTTTCCAACCGATTTCTCATACACAAACAGCAGGTGACCGGCGTTGCCTGGTGAAACGTTGTTGTGATGCCTCGTGTAAGGAGGAGAAATGCGTACCATCACGTTTCCGACTTTGATAAAGGTCGGATTGTAGCCTATCGCGATTGCGGTTTATCGTATCGCGACATTGATGCTCGCGTTGGTCAAGATCCAATGACTGTTGGCAGAATATGAACTCGGTGGGTTCCGGAAGGTAATACGGAATGCCGTGCTGGATCCCAACGGCCTCATATCACTAGCAGTCAAGATGACAGGCATCTTATCCGCATGGCTGTAGCGGATCGTGCAGCCACGTCTCTATCCCTGACTCAACAGATGAGAACGTTTGCAAGACAACAACCATCTGCACGAACAGTTCGACGACGTTTGCAGCAGCACGGACTATCAGCTCGGAGACCATGGCTGCGCTTATCCTTGACGCTGCATCACAGACTGGAGCGCCTGAGATGGTGTACTCAACGACGAACCTGGGTGCACGAATGGCAAAACGTCATTTTTTTGGATGAATCCAGGTTCTCTTTACAGCATCATGATGGTCGCATCCGTGTTTGGTGACATCGCGGTGAACGCACATGGGAATCGTGTATTCGTCATCGCCATACTGTCGTATCACCCGGCGTGATGGTATGGGGTGCCATTGGTTACACGACTCGATCACCTCTTGTTCGCACTGACGGCACTTTGAACAGTGGACGTTACATTTCGTATTTGTTACCACCCGTGGCTCTAATCTTCATTCGATCCCTGCAAAACCCTACATTTCAGCAGGATAATGCACGACCGCATGTTGCAGGTTCTGTACGGGCCTTTCTGGATACAGAAAATGTTCGACTGCTGCCCTGGCCAGCACATTCTCCAGATCTCTCACCAATTGAAAACGTCTGGTCAATGGTGGCCCAGCAACTGGCTCGTCGTAATACGCCAGTCACTACTCTTGATGAACTGTGGTATCGTGTTGAAGTTGCATTGGCAGCCATCCAAGCTCTGTTTGACTCAATGCCCAGGCGTATCAAGGCCGTTATTAGGGCCAGAGGTGGTTGTTCTGGGTACTGATTTTTCAGGATCTATGCACCCAAATTGCGTGAAAATGTAATCACATGTCAGTTCTATTATAATATATTTATCCAATGAATACCTGTTTATCTTCTGCATTTCTTCTTGGTGTAGCAATTTTAATGGCCAGTAGTGTAGATTTCTAATGGAGGGGGGCAAATATTGCCCTCAAATTCTTTTCACTTTTTAATGTATTTTTGTTTCTTTGGTTATGATTATTTAATGAACTAGGAAATTCTTTACTAGGTTGCAACACCCTTCCATAGTTATCAGGAGCATTATAACATATACAAATACAATACATAAAGTAAGGAGACTAACACTTTCATATGCTTCAGACTTATATTAAGAAATCATAAAAGACCGTACAATAGCAGACCACAAATAAGAAAACAGAAAATCGAAGTCAGAAATTACAATTTAGTTTTTCCTTCCTACTCATTTTCAGTTTCATAAGCTTTGCATATGATTGTTTTTGTAGAATGAGTGGAACACACATACTTGGAACACCTGCAACAAACTATAGACACTTTTTTCATTTTGTCTTTTTCCTTTTTAGAGTTTTTACTCTTCAAACAGATGCGAGATATTCCTTTTGAATAAAATTCAACATATTGAACAGTTGCAGTAATGCTGGGCAGCGTTTCCCCTAGAACACTTTCCACTGCAGAGATGATAGGCTTTTGTAAACCCATGATATTCTTTGCTCTCTCTTCCACAGCTGGTCTAACGAGCTGTTGACCTAATTCTAGCAGATACAGCCTTCTTACATTATGCTTCTTCTTATACCAGTTTGGGTTGTGTATCATGAAAATTGTTCCGGCACTGAAACAGGTAATATCTACCAAGGTGAAAAAGAGAGATAATGGCCACCTTCTAGTCCGTTGTTTTACTGAATGATGTCGCGTCATTTGGTCAATGTTGTCTATGCCCCTTTTGGTTTCATTGTAGAAGAGATTGATGTTTGTCTTTTTTTTCTCTGTCGACCCGTCCAACTTGTTAGCATTCTGTTGTGTGGAGAGAAGTAGGAGATTCTTAGTAGGCTTCAGTTTGTAGATGTATAAAACCAAGGTAAATGGTGCGTTGCCTGTTCTCGGATCTGTGAATAAGAACTTAGAGGAATATAGCTCTCGACCCTGCGTCTTCTTTAGCTGTTTTGGTATGTGTTTTCTGTTACTCTTCAATGTTCCCACCAAAGTTAACTTGTCAACACTGTAAAGCTCATCTGCTAGGTCTTCGTATGTACGAGTATAATAACGATCTGTCGTTATATTTCTTCTACTTCATGCCAGCGGATTCGCTAGGCGTCTAACAACTGCCCTTGCACTCCGTTTCTCAGCAGGTCGTTCATCCTTCCGTGCATAGACCTCCACTTTTAGAACATAACGGGCGTGTGCATCTTATAACATCCTAATCAATATGCCATACTTCCCAGGCTTGTCTTTCATAAAGATCTTAAAGGGACATCTTCCTCGAAACAGGGAGAGCATTTCATCGATTGTTAGATCTGCACTTGGTATGTAGTATTTCACAAACATTTAGTCAATTTTGTCCAAAACTTCACGAAGGGGGCAAAACTTATCCTGCTTTCATCTTTCGGTTCTGGTTCTTTATAATCAAATCTAATCAGGGACAGAAGTTCTCTACATCGAATATACAACTCATTATAGCTTTTTAGATATTCTTTCCCAGTACTTTCCCCAATAAGTCCTCAAGAGGCAGTCTAGTGTCATTATTTGTGCCCATGAGAATCGAAATACCAATGGAAGCGTACATTTCTTCTGTGGTAATAAGTTTTAAGTTCTTATTACGGGCTTATTGGTTTTTATAGTCCACGATAATCTTCATTATTTCCGGAGTTATAAACTGTTTGAAAGATTCTGACACACTAGAGGTCAAGCCTTCGTGAGTCAAACCTTCTCGAAAATTCGCTATATTTTGTACTGACATGCTTACTTGCCTTGCCCTACCGCTTTTTGCTGTAACAATGGTGCTGGAAACAGCTCCATACTGCTCATCAGGGGATGAACTCTGTGAACTTGACTCATTTTCAATTGCTATGTCACTATCGTATGTCAGAAGTGTATCATCTTCTTCTGGATCACTTTCATTATCTTCACTTGCTTCATTTATTATAGCTGACACCTTTTCATGTATGAGAAACCTCACTGACGAAACATTTTATTAGAAGTGCAAGTAATGTACAACTGTTTGAACGACAAAGTAGATTTATTTTAAAACCACAGTGGCAACACAATACAGCGGTGCATTTCTTTCTGCCATGTTGAGAAACATTTTAATTAGAAAAGTTGTCTCACCGATGTCTAAGGGGGGGGGGGGGGGGGGGGAACTGCCTGCACTTAAATACAATAGGCAGATTTAAATAATTACAAAAATTGTAAATCCATGACAGCAGGTACTCGAGATATTTCTCTCTCTCTCTCTCTCTCTCTATTCGTTTAGTCGGTTCCGACTCTTCGTGACCCCATGATCCAAATCACGTCACTTTTTTCTGTCTTGCACTTTCTCCCGTAGACCTTCCAGGTTGGAACACATTGCTTCTGTGATGCCATCGATCCACTACAACTACCTAAATTCTTGCTTCTTCATTCCAACAAATAGATATATTACACAAATAAAACAAATACTGCTTAAAAGTTTTGACACCCCCCCCCCCACCCTCCTTCCTCATCCTTAGTGGTGCTAGGATTAAGAAATTATTAAAAATAAACACACATTAATGACTTTCACACAGGAAAAAATCTATAGTTAAAACGATAAATCGCTGCGGACAGATACTACTAGATACTTTAATTTTGGGACTGATTTTAGTGACTGATCGCCGAACGCTTAGTCAAAAGATATCGGATCTTCCCATCTGTTAATATGTATTTTTGTCTAGCGTGAGCTGCCAATCTCTGAACAAGTCGCTAATCATTTATAAGACTCTGCACTCAATAACAGATTTCTAACGATGGAACTTCCCTGTACACAACTGCTTCATCTACGAAGGGCTACAGTTGTTTTCCGCCAGGTTTTATATCGTCTGTACCATTTATAAGAAGAAATTACCCGTCCGGACAGAAGATCCACCTTGTGCACCGAGTGAGCAGGTAGCTGTTAACTCATTCGCTCCGTCGCGGCATCGCAAGTGTCTTTTCTTTTTTTTAATTTCAGTTTATTGGCTTTTGATTCGTGATCATTCATCTACATCAAAATTGGAAAGACGATACGACAGTGTACTGGAGACGATTATCTTACTAGTTAGAACGGAATCAACGTAGGGTCAATACAACACCCAGTGCCCGAGCGGAGAAAATCTCCGACCGCGCCGCGGGAATCGAGCCCGTGCACCTTGAGTTAGCAGTCTGCCACGCTGATTCCGCAGGTACCGGGATGGACGTCGCAAGTGTTTAGGAGTTTATAACTTCAGTCGTTGTATCTCTCGTCCTTCGTTAGATGTGTATATGATAGCGGCCTAGTCCTCTCCTGTTGTTTCTGAACGCGTCGAAGAGTGTTCCACGTAAAGGTACTGTTAATTTTTCACTTGATAAGCCGATTCGCAGCATCCAGCCCAGAGCTTTAGAAATCCATGACTTCTTAGTTGACGCTTTTCATGTTACCTCGGTCCATATGCATACCCCCTATTTTGACAGCAAGGTTTGTGTGTTCATTGTGAAATTCGTCGCTTCCCTTCAAGAAAAATGGTTCAAATGGCTCTGAGCACTATGGGACTCAACTGCTGAGGTCATTAGTCCCCTAGAACTTAGAACTAGTTAAACCTAACTAACCTAAGGACATCACAAACATCCATGCCCGAGGCAGGATTCGAACCTGCGACCGTAGCGGTCTTGCGGTTCCAGACTGCAGCGCCTTTAACCGCACGGCCACTTCGGCCGGCTCCCTTCAAGAAGACAAGCTCTTATTAATGCATGGTAACCAGGTTCCCTTCCGGCAAAGAGATGGTTTTGTCAGTATGGTGCTTGTTGCGAATGTGGACGCTGAATATACCAGTGTTCGAATACTCAGCCTTCCTCCAGAGCAGCTGCTGCGGTACTCATAGTGCTAATGTTTCCTCGTCTCTGGTTTGGCTCTGTGTTCCTTCATTTTACGCTACGGGTATTATTATTGGGAAAAATAGCCATATGAGGGAGGAATAAGTGCCGGCCGAAGTGGCCGTGCGGTTAAAGGCGCTGCAGTCTGGAACCGCAAGACCGCTACGGTCGCAGGTTCGAATCCTGCCTCGGGCATGGATGTTTGTGATGTCCTTAGGTTAGTTAGGTTTAACTAGTTCTAAGTTCTAGGGGACTAATGACCTCAGCAGTTGAGTCCCATAGTGCTCAGAGCCATTTGAACCATTTTTGGAGGAATAAGGGAGAAGCTCACTTAAGGAAGAGGGAGAGACATCGTGGCCTGACCTCGCGATTTGACCCCACTCACCTTGTCTCTACCTGCCTGAACTGACTGTGACTGTTATTCACAGCTTTCAGTAAAATGTATTTCCTGTTCTGCAATAATACTGAGATACTTCCGTTGTGATTCTACTGATTAATTCTAGTTTCATATATGTAAGATGTGTCATGCTCATTTTCACTATCTTTGTTTCAATGTATGTTAACTGTACGTGTAGAATACTCAATAAATAAATGATATGAAAAAGGGCTACCGTCTTTGATTAGTAATAAAAAAAAAAAAAAAAAAAAAAAAAAAAAAAGGAGCCCGCATCTCGTGGTCGTGCGGTAGCGTTCTCGCTTCCCACGCCCGGGTTCCCGGGTTCGATTCCCGGCGGGGTCAGGGATTTTCTCTGCCTCGTGATGGCTGGGTGTTGTGTGCTGTCCTTAGGTTAGTTAGGTTTAAGTAGTTCTAAGTTCTAGGGGACTTATGACCACAGCAGTTGAGTCCCATAGTGCTCAGAGTCAGTCAAAAAAAAGGAAATAATCGACGTGCGTGTCAAAGCGCCGCTTCCGGGAAGGGCGGATGCGTCAACCCCGGATCGAATGTGGCTTTTAGACGGTTTCCCACAGCCGACTTTGGGAAAACAGGGCTGGTCCTCAAGTCCCGCCTCAGATGTACGGCTTGCAAAAACTTAGAAAACTTTCGCACAGTTTTACACGCACAAGGTTACAGGCAGAAGATTTGGATATAAACATTACGGCTCGCGGGGCGACAGTGTGGCCACAGGAAGTCCATCCGATCACCTATTAAATTAACCGAACTATATCCGGTAATAGCCCTGTGCAGGTGCGGGATAAATGCACAACGGAAAGAAGGATCTTCTCACAGATTCGAAAGACCAGAGCCTTTTCCCAAGCATGCCCTGTTCCTTCGACTTAAGGTGTACTGATGCTACAAGGGACGATCAAAAAGTTCCTTTCGAAGGCAGTATAGTCCATAATCTGTATGCCAATCAGGCAAAATTGCCTTGAGCATTGATTCAATCATCCCAACGACGCACCAGGCTGAGGATACCGTTTTGATAAAACACCGGGTCCTGCCGCATGAAGAAGTCCGTAACTGCCTGCTGCACATCCCTGTGCGACAGGAATCGTCGACCACTCAAGGCCTTTTCAAGGAACCGAAGGAGTGGTAACAGCATAGCGAGTTACCATAACTATAGGGCGTGGGCTCGAGTATTGCTGACTTGAATTGGTGTAACTTCTGCGTCACGACATCTGCGATAGGAGGATGTGCGTTATCATGAAGCAGCAGCATCCCTTGTCGGTGTTTTCCCAGACGTTTCGCCCTAACTGCATGCCATAATTTATCAAGAGTTGTGCAATACTGTCCCCCAGTGATGGAGACACCAGGTTCCTTGAAATCAGTAAGCAATGGTTCCCGGTAATCAAAGAACATGATAAGCATCACCTTTCCAGCAAAATTTGGCGCACCATTTCACAACGGCGGTTCTCGACAGACATGCTGCCCATATACATTCTCAGTCTCAGATGGAAGTCTATTGGTGTTTGTCTTCCGCCAGCCAAGAAAAGAACAACAGCAGCACGTTGGTCGTTTTTGGAAGTATCTGGTAACAATTTTGTCATAGGTTACATTTAGAAATTTATATGAATGTCCGAAAGAACATGCACCATCCGGAATCCACAGCTGTGACACATTATATGTAAATTGGATGTGGACAGGGAAGAAAGGGAGGGACATGGAAAGGATTGTTTATGTCTTTTGCATCGGGACTTTATGCGGAATCAGCGGTGTCGAGTGAAAATGTGTGCTGGAACGTGATTCGAACCCGGGATTCTTGCTTCCTAGGCAGCTGCATTAAACACTGCGCCGCCCGGACACATTGTTTATCACCCCTGCGTGGACTATCTCGACTCGCCTTTGGGCCTACCCACAGACTCACGTCGCGTCACATATCCACAGTCCCTATCGATGTTCTCCATGCTCGCTGCCTTTAGATTCCCGCAGGAGGTCAGAGGTAATCGTGCATCGCACCGGTGAAGCTGGATTCGTTGCCCATCGGAGCAAATCAATTATATTAATACGTGTTATCTCTTCTTCCGCTCTTGTCCGAAAGAACAACACAAAGAATTCATGTAACTGACTTGTCTATGACGAGAAATTAATGATTTAAAATACACTGAATATGGAAATTTTATTGTTGTTGTTACGATTATCTGAATGACGTACCGACTGAAAATTTGCATCATTCTCCACGGAGACTTGCGCCATTCGAAGCGAGGAAGTAATTTTTCCTACTCTAAAGGGGCGCTAAATGACTTTTCAGAGATTTAACTTCCTTTTTGGTACTTTAAATGTTAGATTTATTGTAAACTCTAATACGCTGCTGCCCGTCTTTCATGGAGAGTGACTTAAACTTCAGAGAAGCAACTGCACAAAAATACAACACTGAATGTATTTTAATTCTACAGTTGTTCGTTAAACCAACAAACGCGTTAAGTTACTGTTTTTTTTTTGTCGCAAAAATACCAAGCTGAGTTACAATAAACAAAGTTGATACATGTATGTCGGTGATTAGTCAAATTGAAGAATCACGTCATTCTTTCTTTCGTCAGCTCCTATTCGCAATTCGTCTAGGCGAAATTCGATTACAGACGTTTTTAACGAATCCAATGTTACTTGAAGTAAAAAGTTTGGCTTCTCAACCCGTATATTCCAGGTGGAAATATGAATTCGCTGCTATTTAATTCTCTTTTCAGACAGTATATCTTCCATTTATTATTTGTACATTATTATAACTAACCATTGAGACTAATTCTAGGATCGTATCGTGAACTCTACTGCGGTCAGATAATATCACAATTACAATTTCTCTTTCTAAACTGAAAGGGTAGATGTTCTCTGTGATGAATGGAATTGATTCAGTCCCTTCTCCATTCGCGCAATTAGTTCACCATCGAGTTTATGGAGATATTTCCCTTATACAGAAAGAAAAAAAAACGTGCAGGCTACACATAGTCTGATACACGAGTAGTCGCTTCTCTTACTATCTAAAATCATTGATTATAAATTTTGAATCTACGACAAGTAGTTATACATCAATAATGTAATGAATCAGTGCAGCATGTTAAATCAAACTGATTTTGTCTGCTGGTATCATTGGCACGATCATTCCTTAATGGTCGTGCCCCGTTTTTAAATTATGCGAGTTGTTCAAACAGTCAGACTGCAATAGGCTGAAAAGCAATTAATAACATTGAAAAAGAAGAATATCGCAAATTCCGTCTCTCGTTTGAGTGATAATTTACATATTGTGTCAAAATAGTTTATAACATAAGTCTGGTCTTCGGCCTCTGGAGACCGTGTGCTAATGTGCGTAGCACGGTGCTGAACTCAAACGAAAGCACTTGTCAATGGCTTTGCTGCGAACCCTCGTGTACCGTTGTAGCATTATTGTACGAACTGTAATTAATCCACAAATTCAGCGTAATTTATTTGCGTTTAGTGTCTAATGTTAACACCCGCCTGGGTGGCAGCGCGTGTTAACGCGGCCGCTTCCTGGGACGGGTAGCTATGACAGCCCTGATTAACGACAAAGAGTCGGTGCGCCATCCAGCCTGCATGTGGTTTTTAGGCGGTTTCACACATCCCACTGGGTGTATAGCGGACTGTTTCCAACGTTACGCTTCAGTTACATGCTACGCAAACATTTCCAACACTTTCTAACACTTGCTCACAGAATTTATTCTATACGCAGACAGATTGGATGCACTGCTTCTGTCCGAGAGGGTGAACAGGAGACTGATCACCTTCACTGTTTGGTCTCCTTAAACACTTACTCAGCATCAGCAGCATCCAATGTACAAGCTCCTCGAATGGGGCTCTTTTAGCATAAGAATCATCTTTAAAAGAGCTTCAACGTGATTTATTTTCTTTATAACTTTGATGGTTACTTCCGTTATCAAAGTTAACTAACAAAGTTTCGTACGTAGTTCACGAGTACTTGAATATTCTGTCGTAATGAACCTGTGGTCCGACGGCTCTTTACGAGGTAATAACATAATTATGAATTTTATGATTTATTAGTCCAACTACCTTTTGTTTCTGTGGACATATTATCATATCACTGAAAACGCTTGTACTGTGCAATCACTAATACATACAACACAACACAAAGATTAATTCAATAGTCCTCATATTCAAATGTGCTGTGACATTGTTGTCGCCACTGCGGAAAGCCTCAGTATAGCATCGCTGTGACGCCCTTCCACTGCATGCATTGAACTCATATACGAGATGAGTATCGGCCATCTCTTCATCATTAAACCTATTCATACATTTTTATATCACTGTTAACGTACAACTAACACTACAGGAAATGATAACCAGAGATAGAACTTAATAGTATAAAATGCAAGCTTGAGGTTGAAGAGTATAGTGGGCATTACTTTTGTCAAAAGCAAGTACGGTGAATGAATGGAACAATTTTGTTTCCAAACAAGACATTTCACAATGCGTCGATAGTTGCTCTATTTTATTAAGATTTTCAGCGCAGTACAGTCACAAATATAAAAGGCCGATTGATGAACATTTGGATTTTCGTTCTCTGCGCTTCCAACAGCTCGCTCACGATGTAGATATGTTAAAGTCTCCCCACAGCAAACCTTAGACTTATATTTGAAGGAATGTCACAGCAGCTTACTCATTCTCACCGATCGTTCTTTTCTGAAGTCTAATTCACAACTCCAGTCCGAGAAAGCTCCTCTTTGTCGCTCAAGAAATATAGATTTAGGGGAGTCTAGTTAACGGAAATAGAGTACGTCTAGATCCAGAAGAAATGAGAACCATAAGAGATGTTTCCAGTTCTCGGCTCATACGTGATGTAAGACGCTCCCTCAGAGTGTGCTGCTACTACAGACGTTTCATAAAGGATATTTTCGAAGACGTTTTGGGAAAACAGCGCTCAGTTTACGCATTGCACGTATAGAAACAGGATAGATTGCACAAATCTCATTTATTGGCGACCAGTTTCAGTACAAAGGCAGACCATCTTCAGACCGTACTCTGCAATACAGATTACTATAAATACAGAGGGATATACTGATGAAATGTAAAAAATGTAATAAAAAAGGAGTTATACTCAAAGTTTATATGTGGAGGCAAATCTACGGAGCAGGACCTGCAGAAGTCTCCAGATGCCGTCAATTGCTGGCGAAGCAACGATGTGATGTGTTCATTCCACTATTTAATCACACCATATCGTTGCTTCTTCAACAGTTGACAGCATGTGGAGACTTCGGCAGTTCGCCGCGCGGGATTAGCCGAGCGATCAAGCCACTGGTTTTACTCTGCCCGGAAGACATTTACTTTCCATCTGTGATGGCCCACGCTCCGACGTGGATCAAAGGACTACCAGGACTATCGTCTTTTCCGAGACAGTGCAAAGGACGTGCTCGACTATTGGACATTCTTACAAGAACGGCATGACTCCTTGCTGAATCTTTCCCAGCACCGTCAGCTTTGTGCTTTGTGTTTTCAGAGATACCTCCGCAGCTGGGGCGTACCGGCCAGGATAAGATGACCCGATGCTACCCTTGCTACGGACCCTGACATGGAACACAGAACTACTACTATATTCACGGAGAAGACGTTAGTTGATTATTAAAGAGGACCAAACAAAAAAATTGGTTAAGGTGAATGCTCGCGTATAGCGAAAAATCTGGATTCGAGTTCCGGTCCGGCATCAATTTTCACATGTCACCAATAGATTGTATAACTGAAATGTAATTGTATTTGCAACTGCGAATACATTTCTTCTTTTTCAAACAACTGTAGATCGTAGAAGTATATGTTTCTTCAGACACGCATGCATGTCTGAAGGTCATTGCATAGTACATCATAAAACATAGATACTGAAAAATAGCGCTAAGTGTTGTGAAACTAGAATTCTTACTCATGTTTATCCTCTCACGCCGTAATACCCTTAACTGGTTATTCTGTTGTCATTTCTAAATGTTATTTTCTGACAACCAGAATGGCAAGCTTGACACGCAACCTTGTTATGGACTTCTGGCTGTCTCCTTGTCAAATACTCTGCTAGTTCGTTTTCTGTGGTACTTGCAATTTGGTGGGGGTCACAGTTAATTCACTGCAGTAGTTTGTTTCTGTTCTTTCGTAATAAGAGTTCAATGTTCTAAGCACTGTGCCTACACAGGCACTGAAGTCATTAAAGACTGATTGGTAACGCAGCTGGATAGGAAGGGGCACGAGGAGAGAGCTCGCCTTATCCAATATTATGGATGTCTATATAATCACATTCTTAGTAGTATTGACTGTAGTGAGGAAACTGGGCTGCAGTTAATACCAGTTTCTAACACGTGAAAAGTTTGTGTTTTGATGAGCAAACAAATTTGGTAATAACATTTTGAATTCGTTTTTAAGCTTTGCCAATGAAATAAGCAATCCACATTATGAATCAAGCCAGAAGCCGAGTTCACATAAACAACAATGGCCGTAACTGGGCGAACACTACCTTGTGGTTACAGTTCTTTTTTTCTTTTTCAGATCCGTAAAGACACGTTATATAAACTGTCGGACCGAAAGAGTTTTCATGATGACATGAAATGGGTATCCTACGTCATAGCTCACCGGGATACTATATCTGGTGGAACAGTTTCGATGTGGAAATACCCAGGCTGATTATTTCACCGTTGACATTACGCCTTACCTTTACCTTTCTTTCACGTTTTTCATGTGTCGGGTACCGGTTGTAGAATGCGCCCCTTTCAGGTTCCCTATTGCCAGTCTGCGGCTCGTTTGAGCGTACCCGTGTGGATCCGTTAACAGTGGAGAGCTTCCAGTGTGTCAGTTCTTGAAACACCGAAGTACAACACAATACCATTAAAGATTTGTCTTAACCAAAACTAAGTCTGTGCGCTTTCCCATATGATTTCTGGTTGGGACAATATTACAACGAAGTTATTAAAAACGAAATTAAGCCCTCCTTCATGAATCAGCAGTTCATCTACACTTTATGAGCCACGCATAGTTTCACGTCGAATCATGCCATCTGGTTTACTGCAAGTCATATGGTGCTCGGCCTAATGAGTTACCATCTCCTATCTGTCTTACATCTTAAAACAAGCTAACTGAATCTGTCATCCTAATAATGCAATAACTAACGGAGCTCGTGAAGCCATATATATTAAGGATCTAAAATAAAATGTTTCATGTTGTAATATTTGACACATTTTAATGTTTATATCTACATGGTGTTACAAAAAGGTACGGCCAAACTTTCAGGGAACATTCCTCACACACAAATAAAGAAAAGATGTTGAGTGGACATGTGTGCGGAAACGCTTAATTTCCATGTTAGAGCTCATTTTAGTTTCGTCAGTATGTACTGTACTTCCTCGATTCACCACCAGTTGGCCCAATTGAAGGAAGGTAATGTGGACTTCGGTGCTTCTGTTGACATGCGACTCATTGCTCTACAGTACTAGCATCAAGCACATCAGTACGTAGCATCAACAGGTTAGTGTTCATCACGAACGTGGTTTTGCTGTCAGTGCAATGTTTACAAATGCGGAGTTGCAGATGCCCATTTGATGTATGCATTAGCACGGGGCAATAGCCGTGGCGCGGTACGTTTGTATCGAGACAGATTTCCAGAACGAAGGTGTCCCGACAGGAAGACGTTCGAAGCAATTGATGGGCGTCCTAGGGAGCACGGAACATTCCAGCCTATGACTCGCGACTGGGGAAGACATAGAACGACGACGACACCTGCAATGGACGAGGCAATTCTTCGTGCAGTTGACGATAACCCTAATATCAGCGTCAGAGAAGTTGCTGTTGTACAAGGTAACGTTGACCACGTCACTGTATGGAGAGTGCTACGGGAGAGCCAGTAGTTTTCGTACCATGTACAGCGTGTGCAAGCACTATCAGCAGCTGATTGGCCTCCACGGGTACACTTCTGCGAATGGTTCATCCAACAATGTGTCAATCCTCATTTCAGTGCAAATGTTCTCTTTACGGATGAGGCTCCATTCCAACGTGATCGAATTGTAAATTTTCACAATAAACATGTGTGGGCTGACGAGAATCCGCACGCAATTGTGCAATCACGTCATCAACACAGATTTTCTGTGAACGTTTGGGCAGGCATTGTTGGTGATGTCTTGATTGGGCCCCATGTTCTTCCACCTACGCTCAATGGAGCACGTTATCATGATTTCATACGGGATACTCTACCTGTGCTGCTAGAACATGTGCCTTTACAAGTACGACACAACATGTGGTTCATGCACGATGGAGCTCCTGCACATTTCAGTCGAAGTGTTCGTACGCTTCTCAACAACAGATTCGGTGACCGATGGATTGGTAGAGGCGGACTAATTCCATGGCCTCCAAGCTCTCCTGACCTCAACCCTCTTGACTTTCATTTATGGGGCCATTTGAAAGCTCTTGTCTACGCAACCCCGGTACCAAATGTAGAGACTCTTCGTGCACGTATTGTGGACGGCTGTGATACAATACGCCATTCTCCAGGGCCGCATCAGCGCATCGGGGATTCCATGCGACGGAGGGTGGATGCATGTATCCTCGCTGACGGAGGACATTTTGAACATTTCCTGTAACAAAGTGTTTGAAGTCACTCTGGTACGTTCTGTTACTGTGTGTTTCCATTCCATGATTAATGTGATTTGAAGAGAAGTAATAAAATGAGCTCTAACATGCAAAGTAAGCGTTTCCGGACACAGGTCCACATAATATATTTTCTTTCTTTGTGTGTGAGGAATGTTTCCTGAAAGTTTGGCCGTACCTTTTTATAACGCCCTGTATATGTGTGCATGTTAGAGAATGTTGTGAACAATGGCGCAGAAAATAACGAAGCAAGTGAAGACTGTTCAATGGCAGCTCGATTTGAATGAAAGAACAAACTGACAATTATGATATAATGGTCGAGAAACTAGATTATTATTCTGGGAGAAAGCCATTGTGCTTTAGATCCCAGTAATTTCTCTGAATACTATATTGCAGTGACTGTTTTTTTTACGATGCACTCTGCAATGTGCTGCAGACGTGAATGCATGTCTGAAGCAACAGCTGTATGTCCTTCAGAAATTGCAGACTACATCGTGAAAACATAGACATACCAAGATAATGCCGCGACAATACTCAAAAGTCTCTCCCTGTGAGAGTATCGCACCAATTGCGAGAATACAGGACGTAGACGAACCGTGACATACGAAAGTTCGGGGCGGATCTGGTTGCATGCTCGGATGGCCGAGGTAGTTAAGACAACGGCTCGCGTAAAGCGGAAATCGTTCCGAGTCGCGGCGCTGGGCAAATTTCCATTTTCACCAATTCCTTGTGCAGCTGGAGTCTTATTATATTCGCAACTGTGAATACATTTCTTGTGTTCCTCTGAATGGCTAGAGACAAATACGGAGATTATTCCTCAGTAAAGGACACAGTTGTGCCGCTCACCGACATCCGCAACTCTCAACTTTTTGTTCTACCTCTGCTGATATCGATGCTGGCAAGATACTCATTTCTAAATGAAGGAAGAAGATACAAACGACCGAAGTTAACTTACCAAACGAAATATCGTTAAGTTATACGAAGCTGTCTATGTTTACAGCTGTCACTTCAATTCAAAAAAAGCATAAATTTTCCTCGAAAGTCCTCCTAAAAATGTGGAGGGACTGTGAGGCAGAACTGCTGCGCCAGCGGCCAGCGCTCTTAATGGATGAGCGGCGGCGGCGGCGGCAGCAGCCGCGGGGCGCCCTCAGCTGGCGTCTTCTGCGAGCTGCTTCCTTATTACGCAGACAAGTGGGCTCACCCTCCAGCCGTCTCTGTGGCAGCGTGCAGCTCACCAGGTCGTCACGTTCCCAGTTTCTGTCCAGAACGATCTTGGTTATGTTGTAGATTGCTGACTCCGTTGTAGTGTTGAGTGTTCTAAGACTTTTTCGTGTTCACATACTTTGTGACGTTTCCGGTCAGATTGGTTATTCTCTTTTCTAATTATTTCCTTATTGTAACAGACACGTTTGTCAGTTTATCTGACAATTAGATGGATGCGAATAGGTGTATGTCTTCCTTTAAGGGCCATTGCCCCTGGCTGACCATCTGGCACAATTTTATGCTTGTTCTGTATTGTGTTGTCGCAGTTGTTAATATGTATTTAAAGAGTGTACACCACCTCAGTTACTGTTAAGAAAGCCGGCCGCTGTGGCCGAGCGGTTCTAGGCGCTTGAGTCCGGAACCACGCTGCTGCTACGGTAGCAAGTTCGAATCCTGCCTCGGGTATGGATGTATGTGATGTCCTTAGGTCAGTTAGGTTTAAGTAGTTCTAAGCCTAGGGGACTGATGACCTCAGACGTTAAGACTCACAGTGCTTAGAGCCATTTGAACTGTTAAGAAATGCCTTCATTTCGACAACTAGAGATTTTCATTGAACATTCTCAGCTGACCTACATTACAATTTAACAGAAAAGTGCATTAGTAAAAGTAGAGATCGTTATAAGATAAAAACATTACAGTACTCACTGCAGTCCAGAACATCTAAAAGTGTCTTGGTACACAGGAAAACAGTTTCAGTAGCATGTGGTAGCAATACCACAGTACAATAATGAGTAAGAGTCAAGCCGAGGTGAGATCCTTGTAAAAAGCATAAAGTGGAAACACAGTTATTACTTTTTTATGCCAGGTTTGCATAGAAAACAATAAGAGAGTGCTGGGAGAATAAACTTTATTACTGTGTCTTTACGAGATGATCATAACAGTCACAAATGTCAAACACCTACTGCAATACGTGTACCGTGATTAAAGATAGATTTCAGGTCACCTTGAAAAGTCGTAGCTCTGAATTTGTATCCTTTACTCGTTATTAATTGAGGTACCACATGTTTTGCATATTACTCGGTCGGCTTTCCCACTCCGCTGGAACAAGTTGTAGCCCTCTACCTTTAGAGGGCTCTGAATTGTAGCCTATAAGATGGCGTAGTGTAATCTATCTATCTCGGTGCGTGAGAACCAGTGTGCTGTAATCGACATTCTAACCCTAGAAAACTGAAAGCACGAATCCGATAAGTTCGTCCGCACATAGGATACCCTCTCGTTCACCATGGTGATGCCAGACCACACACGGGCACAGCGACATCTGCAACAATCCGACGCCTTGGGTTCACTGTCATCAACCATCGTCCATACTGTAAAACTTCCGACGATGGACACTTTCACCGATTCGCAGAGACAACCGCCCAGGAGGAGGGTAAAGTCGGGCCTCATACAGCGCCAGCCACAGACGTGGACATTGGGGCATTCTCCTAAATGCAGGGGGGTAGGCTAGCGGATGCCCTCGGCTTGCTTAAAAATGGATAGTTCGCTAAGGGCCTGGGGGACAGTGATAAATGTAGCAATAATTCTAGGACACCTGCAGGCGTTAAGAGGGAGCGTAGTCACAGAGTGCCAAGAGTTGGAAAAGGGAAGCCTGTGAAACTGTGGAACTGCGGAAGAAGTCAGTCTGCTTAACAAAATGTTTGCCAGACAGTAAGATGGTGGCTTATAAATCCCGAACGCCACCAGATTCTTAGGCGAAGCACAAACAGAAGACTGTCCAGGCCTCACACAGAGACAGCCGTTACAAGGAAGTGTTCTGTGGCTCCTTTCACAGCAACTAAGGAATGCCGGTAAACATCGGAACAATGTGCTGTACCAACGCTGGGAACAGCGTCAATAGTGAACACGTGAGAAAAATATCAGTTCCGAGTCTCACACCATCCCACGCAAGATAGAAAATTGGTTCAAATGGCTCTGAGCACTATGGGACTCAACATCTTAGGTCATAAGTCCCCTAGAACTTAGAACTACTTAAACCTAACTAACCTAAGGACATCACACACACCCATGCCCGAGGCAGGATTCGAACCTGCGACCGTAGCAGTCCCGCGGTTCCGGACTGCAGCGCCAGAACCGCTATACCACCGCGGCCGGCGCGCAAGATAGAAAATTTCCACCATGCATTGGGAGCCATGGTCCCGAAAGGAGATCATTCATTAGGTTGCATTGCAAATTTAGTCTGGCAATGACAGTATCCAGAGGAGACAAAAAGTCTGTGAGCTAAGGAAAGTGATGAGTGGTGAAAAGACATTTGGTGAGACAGCGGGAAATCAAGAGGACACGGAGGTTCTTCCACCCATCGCCTACTTAGTCTGCTCATTCTGAATCTGAATCTTATTCCCATCCAAATGTCCATCGTCACTGCGTGACTTATTCTTGTCCCATTCCAAGGCAATTGGGCGACACCTAGCGGTTCAGCGCTTGGAAATGAAGCATCAGAGTGAGCATAGAAATTTCTTTATTTGACATACGCCTCCTGACACCGTGATATCGCTGCTTCGGCTGCTTAACTTACGGCGAACGGCCAACACGGAGACCAGTCTGCACCTTGTCTCTAAGCTGGGACACTGCTAAGAGTTGACGACTCGCTGCCGCTGCTACGAGGCGACGAGTCGGGCGGACCCAGCTTCAGCCGTCGACTCTACCACATGACAAATGACGACTAAGAATGGTGAAAAGATTCTT
This sequence comes from Schistocerca nitens, assembly GCF_023898315.1. Taxonomy (NCBI): domain Eukaryota; kingdom Metazoa; phylum Arthropoda; class Insecta; order Orthoptera; family Acrididae; genus Schistocerca; species Schistocerca nitens. The sequence continues at coordinate 523,396,877 of NC_064616.1, read as the reverse complement.
TCTACCCATTAATAAGTAAGACGTGCACGCGCCTAGTCAAATCGTCCCTTACATTTGCAGTTTTGTAACAAATAAAGTTACTGGAATAAAAACGAATATTACATGTTTCTAACTTCTAAGTAATCAGTACCATTCGCATATCATCACTTAACCCATAACCTTTTTCTGTTTGGCTTTATATAATAGTAGTCACTTAATTAATGGCTCGCGGGGTGAGGTGAACTCAGTAATCTGTATGTCATTTCGTGTCCGACATGAAAATTTTGAGTTCACTACAACAGAGTCTTCATCGGCTTCCAAAACCTGAAGAACATGTTCGAGGGCTTCACTATGATAGTGATGAAGTGGTGCTATCATAGGTGAGGTTGTAAATCCGTCAATAAAGTCAAACATCCTACAGTGACGATATCAACAAATTGGTCTCTCGTTGGGAGAAATGTGTTCGTCGCCAGGGTGGTTCAAATGGCTCCAAGCGCTATGGGACATAGCATCTGAGGTCATCAGTCCCCTAGACTTAGAACTACTTAAACCTAACCAACCAAAGGACATCACACACATCCATTCCCGAGGCAGGATTCGAACCTGCGGCCGTAGCAGCAGCGCGGTTCCGGTCTGAAGGGCCTAGAACCGCTCGACGACAACGGCCGGCTTCGCCAGGGTGACTTTGTTGAGAAATAAATATGTAGATATGAAGAATAAAGTTACAGATTGTTAATAACGTTTATTTTATTTTAAAAGTCTTAACACTTTCCACAAAGAAATTCGAAGGAATTACTTTTAGATCCACCCTCGAACATACCGTGTGACGTGATCTGTTGTTGATATTAGGATTAAATTAAACAAATCATGTTTTAGACAGGACCTCAATGTTCCTTAACGCTACATTATCATTACATAAGTATGCGAGTGTCTAACATGGCGGAAAGGAATGAAAGAATCATCGCAGTTAGCCAGAATAATATTGTAGGTAGGCTACCGTAAACATACAAGCCGTGTTACTCCGCCTCGAGTTGGCTGGCATTTAAAGTTTGTGTAGAGTCAGTCCATCTCGGTGTCGCCGGGCTCCTCCGGTAGCCTACGCGGTACACAAGGTCTCGGCGCTCCTTTGTAACGTCGTGTCTCATAGCCCGAGGCCGTCATTGGCACTAGGATCCGGCAGAGTGTGTCACTAGCCCGCGCGAACTTCGTCAGACAACATTTAGTGAACAGATAAACCTACAACAGAATGTCACCGCACAGCACAGCTACAGCAGGGGTGCACGTTTCTCCACCGCACTGCGAGCTACGAATTTTTCAAGTTTCTACATTTTCTTAAAAGTGTTTGCAGCGTGCCCTTGCAGCTAAAATTTTGAAATTTCGTTTCTTTCAACGCGTTCTTCCCGTATAAAAATTTCTGGGCAGGCGTAGACATGTCGGATTGGACAGTTTCCTTGACAGAACTTTTATAGCAATAAATTGTTTTCTAATTTGGGTCATACTTTTTTGCAGTGATAAGGTGGCAGCATAATTAGCGTAACTCTGTGATGTCAGAATACCTTTTTAGTTCTTTGCAAACAAGTAAGTTATGTACAAAAAGATATATACTGTTTTTTGATTCTCGTGACAAATCTAAGATTTGGCACTTAGAACGGTCTCCACTTGCACTGATCATTCGGCTGTATTTTATCTGGCAAAAAATGCTGGAAGACAAGTCATTTACACAGTACTTGAAGTCTGATATGGTGTAATGGGTGTCTAGTTCAAGGCTATTGTACTTTAATCCCTTCCGATCCCAGACATCTGAACAGTACAGCAATAAAAAGATTATTCTCATCTCGTTTCATAGTCAATGGATGCGTGACTGAACCTTTTAAACTTTCACCTTTGAACTTTGTTTTAACATTAGCTCTGACCATCACCTTCCAAGTAATAAAATCTGCAGCACTTATATTTTCATACTGACTCCGTTTTACACCAAAAGTGAGGAACTCCTGCACAACAAATTGATTGAAAATATTCAAAACAAATTTACATCCTACTTTTCAGTCTGATGGACAAATAAATTTCATACACAAGTATTGCAATACATTACGAATTGTTTACTCTCCGATGCATGCATTTTCTTTGATGTAGAAATTAACGCAAAATTCACTCTAAAATACTTCTCCTTATTTTAAAAGCATAGGATACTTGAGAATCTGCTGAGCATTTTTCCGCTTGGTTCAATCACTTCAGGTGCTTCTTGAAACTGTAAATTTCAATGATAAAAATAATGCTGAAGACATGTTTGAAGGAAGGGGATAAGTAACACACTTTTGTGATGTTGTTGAGGAATATTACATAACCTACTTGGTATGTAATTGCTTAAAAATGAAACTGGTACAAACTAATTATAATAGTCTTGACGTAAGTGGGAAGCTCACATACAAGAAGAGATTTTACAAGCACTCTGCGTTCGATTTCCTTCGAGAAAGACAAAAGGCTCTGTATCATAAAAGCACAGCAATCTGCAACGGAACCATTAAAAGTTGCCACGAGAATATTATCTTCCTAACCTAATTCCGATGTCATATGCGTCTCATGCATTAATATGATCATCTGTTCTCAGTTAATTAAACGTATGTTTAACATAAACTAGAAAGTTATCTTCTATCTATTCATTTTGTGAGTTTGACGCAACCTTAGTGTATATATTCTCATGTGCACTAGGAGCCGATAAATATTGTAATCAGACATTCTTTGAAACCTATAATGATGTGGAGAAATTGAGTAGACTATGACACCAGACACGACAAATTTAGCAGTTCTATTAGAAATTCTATACCTCTTTATCCACCTTCAGAAAATTACCTACCTTTTGGCAGTATGTCAAAATTTATATTTATTTTATCTTGCTGATGCCGATGGGCAGATACAGTTCTGAAAAACTGTTCAGCTGATCAATATCCCGAATCTTTTTGTGAAAATTGTAGCCATCCACAGTTTTCAGGATAGTTTGTTCTTTAAGGACACTTATGTGTAAATTACAGCTTGCTCTTGGAGACTCTTGTAAACAGGCACAAAATTTGAAGTGTCAATGACAGAAATAATACACTTTTCACTATGGTCCAAATTTCAGTAAATTTATGCGTTTCCAAACAGTCAATAATTTCGATAAATCTTGTGAAGTCTTTTCTTTCTTCGGTTAGTATGTGCATAGGAAGCCAGATATTTCAGCAGCCAAGGTAATGCTCTACAGCCTTCTCCTTATAACCTTAGCATCTTTTCGCTTACTGTTCACTGTGAGGTATTTGATGCGTTTGGGAACAACAGATGCAGGTTCTAGCACGCGGTATGTAGAATAGACCCAGTGTATATTCCATATTGTTCATCAAAGCACTTGGTATGTTTTAAAATCTCCTCTTTTGGAAATTGTCGCCTAGAGACATGAAAACCATTTTGAAAATAATGACTGAAGACAGAAATTCATTCGAATGTATTACATACTGATGTGCAAAACTTAAGGACGAATGTAACTTTTGCGTGTAGTGTCACTGCCAAGTAACATAGCTCGATGAATCTTGAGCCATTCGTAGAAAGTATATATAAGCAAAGTGAAAGAAATATGCAATGAAGCGAACAGAAATGACACTTTTATTCGTAGACAATAACTATACAGGCCGAAAGAAACTTAGCGTTACACAAGAAATTTATTCTACACGGGCTCCTGCAATATGTGAAAACTTTTCAGCCGTGAATTTTTACATGGTACTTTTATTAATGAAAGAAGTAATTATTTATTATTTTAATGAAAATGCATACTTTTAGATTAATGATTCTGACTCATATTGCGCTGAACTGGGGAGCACATTAAGAAATATTCAACCTTCAGCTAAATCTCGTCAAATTGCAGTTAGATCCTTGCTCTCACCATGCTCACAGGGGTCGCGTAGATGGTAGCAGACTGTCTCGTTCGAGAGGTATGTCACCACTTTCGGAATCGGGTTTGTCACTGGTTAAAAGTTCTCGTATCTCGTTAGCATTTTCAATGTCTTCGTATGCAACTCATTCAATACACTTTGCTGTGAATTTTCTACTTAATCATTACTGTCAAACGATATTAAATATGATGTTTAAGTAACTGCACTCAACGTACTCTATTCTGAATAGCGAATTGTATCTCTCTTGGCATACTGATAGTCGGTCTGTAAAATAAATATAGATATTCATCTATTAATGAAATGATTATGTGCGACAGTTAAACATAATCATTTTTCTTAATTCTGTTTTGTTTACTTATGGAAAAGTTGAGCAACTCGTCTGCGAAATATTACCTGTGAGCTCTGCGGGAGTACTAGAAATTCTTACTAATCTACCACAACTAGTCCACCACTTGGTGCTGTCAATCACTATACAGGGCTAATTATTACTGGTTTCTCCGTCTTAACCTTACTGAAATTAATTAAAGAGGATTTGACATCAGACGCGTTTCGCTTTTCTTTACAAAGCATTTTCTGTGGTCATTGGTGTGATGATTTTACGCCTTGGAAACAATTCCCGGCAAACCATGCATAACGGATCACTTTTCCGTAAACTGGCACCTGAAACTGATTATGAAGCAAGATATGCTGCAGGAGTTTCACGTAAAATAATTTCTAATAATTTTCTTATTCATTTGTTGTTTTCGTTTAATTCATTCACCTGACATACTATTAGTAGACGAATAAGGACATCATCATTTCAATACACATTCGATAGCGTTCGTGTAGTAACCTTCTACAGACATGGGTAGTTGAATGAAAAATAAAAATAATAATCAGATGTCGAGCACGGGGCACAAAGTTTAGAAGCCACAACGCTAGCCACTGTGCCACCGCTTCGGATGAACTATCAACTAGCTAAAAGGAACATAACGTAACTCGAAAAGTTTGACCGTCATTTTCTCAGAAACTGTCGAGTATCTACGTACAAGCTGAGACACTTATTTGTTTATTTTGTCCCTCCACCACTGGGCGAAGTTTCTGGGAAATCGGGTTTTGGCACTTGCCGGCACGTGCCAGAACAAAATCGACAGATGTAATTTCCGGCGTACCTCAGAAAGTGTGATAGGACCATTACTGTTTACAATGTACGAGGGTTGTCCGGAAAGTAAATTCCGATCGGTCACTAAATGAAAACCACAGTGAAAATCACAAACATTTTATTTGCAAGAGTTAGCTACACTTTCCAGATACTTCTCTGCTTCTCTACATAGTCGCCACTCCGACTTAGACATTTGTCGGAGCGTTAGACCAAATTTCCAACACCATCGTCATAGAAGGCAGCCGCCTGTGCTTTCCGATAATTCTCTAAGCTGGTCTATAGCGCGTAGCCTGCGCCCAAGTACTGCCTTCGTATGCAGCGTTTTGTGTGGACAGATATGATACTCAGGACGAGCCAATTAGGGCTGTGTTGTGGGTGTTCGAACACTTCCCATCGAAAAGGCTGCAGGAGCGTCTTCACTGCCCCTGCAGATTGCGGCTGAGAATTGCCATGAAAAAGGGAGTGCGTGGCAGTTGTGTTAGGTGGGCTGCATTCATTAAGGCGAAGCCTCTCAGCAGGCCCTCCTACTTGGCGGGAGACATCGTTGTTCTAGGCACTTTTACTAGCTCATAGTGCGCTCACAACTGAAAAGAGCGTCTTGATGTGATCGACGGTCATACTAGAGACACCACCAAACACATCTGTTCAAAGCTTCATCGGGTTTTCATGTGGCGTCCATTTCACGACTGATCGGAACTTACTTTCTGGGCAACTCTCGTATATAAATGATATAGCTGAAAGCGGGAGATGCTCTTGAAGACTGTTCGCCGATGATGTTGTTGTCTATAACAAAGTAGCAACGCCAGAGGATATTATCTATTTACAGAACAACCTGTGGATGATTGATGAATGATGCAGGTCCTGGCAGTTGGCTCAGAACGTAAATAACTGTAACACGTTGCGCATACACAGGAAAAGAAGGCCAGGACTATGCAACTACACTATTAATGAGAAACTGCTGGCAACAGCATCTACCGTAAAATATATGTAACTACCCAGAGTGACCTTAAGTGGAATGACCACATATAACAAATAGTAGGAAAACCAAATGCCAGACTGAGATTATTAGGAAGAATCTGAAGGAAATGTAACTCACCCGTGAAGGAAGTGATTTATAAGCTGCTTGTTTGACCGATTCTTCAGTATTGTTCATCAATATGGGGTCCTTACCAAGTAGGATTAATAACAGAGATAGAGGAGACCCAACGAAGGGCGATGCGTTTCGTCGCGGGATTGATTAGTCGGAGCGAGAGAGTTACCGAGATGTTCAACAAATTTCACTGTCAGTCGTTGCAAGAGAGGCGCTGTGTATTGCAGACAGGGTTACTGTTGAAATTTCAAGAGATCACTTTTCGGGAAGAGTCGCAAAACGTGTTACTTCCTTCCACATACAACTAGCGTAATGATGCCGAACAGAAAATTCTAGAAATTAGAGCCAATACAGAGGCTCACAGACAGTCGTACGTCCCACACATCATTCACGAATGGAAGAGGGGAGAGGGCGAGGAGGAGGCTCAGTTAGTGGTACCGGTAGTACACTCCACCACACACCTCTTGGTAGATTGTGGAGTATGATGTAGATGTGTTCTTCTCATCAGCGAAAGACACAACCTACTTAGGTGAAGGTTACAACTGCTCTAGGAGTTCAATCATCTGTAAATTTTTTAAGCTATTTCTCATGACCTACCGAGTTAGGTAGCGCAGTGGATGCCTCAATAACTCGGTTTCGAGAGGACGACGGTTCCGTCTGCGTCCGACCATCCGAATTTAGGTTTCCTCTGATTTCCCTAAACCGCTCCAGGCAAGTGCCGCGATAGTTTCTTTGAAAGGGTACGGTCGATTTCCTTCCCTATCCTTGAACCAATCCGATACTGTGTTCCATCTCTATCGACCTGGTTGTCGACTGAACTTTAAACCCCAATCTTACGTTCAGTCTACCTTTTGTCATGACCTCACACTAAAAATTTTGAAATACTAAATTATCTTAATGGAAGGAAGCAATTTACAATACATAATCAACACTCATGTTTAATATGGTATCTTTTCCACTTCTAAGGAGCATAATAAGTTTGCATAAATATGTGTAACCTGAATGCATAACGCTCAAATTGGTAGCTACCAAGTTCCCAGGAGCTGATTCTCATAGTGCTTTTGCACTACTTCAGAGGAAGTAACGAAGGATAAGATTTATTTATTCTAAAAGTGACAAAAACAGCGTTAGTCACCAATCTTATTTTATTAACGCGCATTGCATTTTGATTTCTGTGGATCCACCAAGACATGTTGTCCCCAACGATAACATTTTTAGGGTGTATTTCGTAAGTGTTTTAATTCCAGTTACGGACAAATATGTTCAATGCAGGACTTACTCTACCATATCTGCACAAAAATTAGAGACGACTAAATAATTGATATGAGTGTACTGTTATTAGGACTATTTATGGGCATCCAAGTGATTTACATGATAGTAAAACTCAAACAATTCAAGTCGCACCAACTTGTCACCATGTATATAAACTAAAGATATGAATTATTGGTTATACAGCTGGAACTTGGTCGTTCTCCAATGCCTGTAAGAACCACTGCCGAATTACAACAAAAGGTTCAAAAAAATGGTTCAAATGGCTCTGAGCACTATGGGACTCAACATCTTAGGTCATAAGTCCCCTAGAACTTAGAACTACTTAAACCTAACTAACCTAAGGACATCACACACACCCATGCCCGAGGCAGGATTCGAACCTGCGACCGTAGCAGTCCCGCGGTTCCGGACTGCAGCGCCAGAACCGCTAGACCACCGCGGCCGGCCAACAAAAGGTCAAGAAGCTTGGGGCTCTCTATCACAGGATGCAATTTGACACCGTTATGATCGTTTTCATGTAAGAATATACGCCTGAGTTGCCACAAGAGGATGGTACATTGTTTACTGATGTTCAGTTGGTTCAAATGGCTCTAAGCACTATGTGTATTAACGTCTGAGGTCATCAGTCCCCGAGACTTAGAACTACTTAAACCTAACCAACCTAAGGGCATCACACACATCCATGCCTGAGGCAGGATTTGAACCAGCGACCGTAGCAGCAGCGCGATTCCGAACTGAAGCGCCTAGAACCGCTCGGCCACAGTGGCCGTCGTGTACTGATTTGACTGCTTGAGCACCAAATACTGTGATTTGGGTGTGTGCGCGCTTCTTTTGCCCTGAAATTGTTCATATACTCCTATGTTGAACTATCAGTCACCTCACTTTTACACAAAATAACCTTACTCTTGAGAGTGTTGCACTTTTTTCTCGCAATGTATTTTTGCCGAAGACCACTGTTATTTTCTTCTAAATGGGAAATCTCCAATCCATTTTAGTTTAAAGAAAGTTTTTCAAAATTTATAACAAATTTGTGGCTATTAAAAACTGCTTTCACGTATCTGTTTGTGCAAAGCTACAGCTTTGTTTCATTAGCGGTGTGTAATCTGTTGTATTTATTGTTGTCAATTGGAATTACTGATAATTTCTCAGCCAGAAAGCGTTATACGTTTATGAAATCAGTTCCGGAATCTTCTCCCAGTTGTTGCAGCTAGTATGTGAGTCTCACTGCTTTTACGTTTCATTTATATTTTTTGTTACTTTGTAAATTAATCGCTGCCCTAAGTCGTCCATTGTTGAAATTGTCTCTGAAAATGTAATTTGCGACCTACAACATTCTCAGTATAAATTACGTTCAGAGAACACAAATATTGTCAACCTGTGCTGTCTTACCAGATAGGTTAACTGAAGCATATAAGGTTATTTTTGTGGTTATTCAGTTTAATCTTTCGCTTCACACTCTAAGTAAGGTAAGTCAGAACGTTATTTAATTTTGATTTGGAACTTTTTCATTTTTATATCTACATCTACATCTACATCGATACTCTGCAAATTACATTTCAGTGCCTGGCAGAGGGTTCATCGAACCACCTTCACAATTCTCTATTATTCCAATCTCGTATAGCGCTCGGAAAGAACGAACACATATATCTTTCCGTACGAGCTCTGATTTCCCTTATTTTACCGTGGTGATCATTTCTCCATATGTAGTTCGGTGTCAACAAAATATTTTCGCTTTCGGAGGAGAAAGTTGGTGATTGCATTTTCGTGAGAAGATTCCGTCGCAACGAAAAACGCCTTTCTTTTAATGATGTCCACCACAAATCCTGTATCATTTCTGTGACACTCACTCCCATATTTCGCGATAATACAAAACGTGCTACCCTTCTTTGAAGTTTTTTTATGTACTCCGTCAGTCCTACCTGGTAAGGATCCCACACTGCTTAGCAGTATTCTAAAAGAGGACGGACAATCGTAGTGTGGGCAGTCTCCTTAGTAGATCTGTTACATTTTCTAAGTGTCCTGTCAATAAAATGCTGTCTTTGGTTAGCCTTTTCCACAACATTTTCTGTGTGTTCCTTCCAAACTAAGTTGTTCGTAATTGTAATACCTAGGTATTTAGTTGAATTTACGCCTTTTAGATTAGACTGATTTATCGTGTAACCGAAGTTTAACGAATTCCTTTTAGCCCTCATGTGGATGACCACACAGTGTTCGTTATTTAGGGTGAACTGCCAATTTTGGAACCATTCAGATATCTACTCTAAATCGTTTCGCAATTTGTTTTGATCTTCTGATCACTTTATTAGACGTAAACGACAGCGTCATCTGCAAACAACCTAAGAATGCTGCTCAGATTGTTTCCCAAATCGTTTATATAGATAAGGAACAGCAAAGGGCCTGTAACACTACCTTAGGCAACGCCAGAAATCACTTCTGCTGTATTCGATGGCTTTCCGTCAATTACTATGAACTTTGACCTCTCTGACAGGAATTCACAAATCCAGTCACATAACTGTGACGATATTCCATAAGCACGCAATTTCACTACCAACCGCTTGTGTGGTACAGTGTCAAAAGCCTTCTGGAAATCCAGAAATACGGAATCAATCTGAAATCCCTTGTCAGTAGCGCTCAACACTTCATGTGAATAAAGAGCTAGTTGTGTTTCACAAGAACGATGTTTTATAAACCTATGTTGACTGTTTGTCAGCAGACAGTTTTCTTCGAGGTAATTCATAATGTTCTAACACAATATATGTCCCAAAATTCCTGCTGCATATCTACGTTAACGATATAAGCCTGTAATTAAGTGGATCACTCCTACTACCTTTCTTGAATATTGGTGTGACCTGTGCAACTTTCCAGTCTTTGGGTACGGATCTTTCTTCGAGGGAACGGTTGTGTATGATTGTTAAGTAAGGAGCTAATGCATCAGCATACTCCGAAAGGAACCTAATTGATATACAGTCTGGACCAGAAGACTTGCTTAAGTTGCTTCACCACTCCGAGGATATTTACATTTACGTTACTCATGTTGGCAGTTGTTCTAGGTTTGAATTCAGGAATGTTTACTTCGTCTTCTTTTGTGAAGACATTTCGAAAGGCTGTGTTTAGTAACTGCTTTGGCAGCACTGTCTTCGATAATATCTCCATTGCTGTCGCGCAGACAAGGCATTAATTGTTTCTTTCCGCTAACATACTTCACGTACGACCAGAATCTCTTGGGATTTTCTGCCATGTTTCGAGACAAAGTTTCGTTGTGGAAACTGTTATAAGCATCTCGCATTGAAGTCCGCGCTAAAGTTATAGCTTCTGTAAAAGCTCGCCAATCTTGGGGATTTTCGTCTGTTTAAATTTGGCATGTTTGTTTCGTTGTTTCTGCAACAGTGATCTAACCTGTTTTGTGTACCATGAGTATCAGCTTCGTCGTTTGTTAATTTATTAGGTATAAATCTCTCAATTGCTGCCGATACTGTTCCTCTGAATTCAAGCCACATCTGGTCTAAACTTATATTATTTGGAATGAGTGGAGATTGTCTCACAGGAAGGCGTCAAGTGAATTTCTATCTGCCTTTCCAAATAGGTTTATTTTTCGTTTATTTTAGGAGGATTTGAGGTTTACAATATTCAATCTCGATACGACGATCCTGTGTTCACTAATCCCTGTATCGGCTTTTATGGTGGCTATTAACTCAGGATTATTTGCTGCTAAGAGGTAAAGTTTGTTTTCACAACGGTTTACTATTCGTCTAGGTTCATGAACTAAATGTTCGAAATAATTTTCAGAGAATGCGTTTAGCACAATTTCCGATGATATTTTATGCGTACCTCCGGAATTAAGCATGTATTTTCACCAAAATATCGAGGGTAAATTAACCACCAACTATAGTCCTATGAGTCGGTTACGTGTTTGAAATCAAACTCAAGTTTTCTTTGAACCTTTCAGCAACTGTATCATCTGAATTGGGAGGTCAGTAAAAGGATCCAATTATTATTTTATTCCTGTTGCCCATACTAACTCACAGGAAGTATCTACTTCAGTTTCGTGACAAGTTGAACGACTTCTAACAGCAACAAACACGCCACCGCCAACCGTGTTTAGCCTATCGTTTCGGAACACCGTTAGGTTCTTCGCAAAAATTTCGGATGAGCTTATACCCGGCTTTAGCCAGCTTTCAGTGCCTATAACGATTTGAATATCAGTGCTTTCTATTAGCGCTTGGAGCTCTGGTACTTTCCCTACACAGCTACGACAATTTACAACTGTGATACCGAGGGTCGCTGTATCTAAGTTCTCCCTGTGTTCGGCCTGCACCCTTTGTGACTGAAGCCCTTTTTGTGATTTCCCGAGACCCTCTAACCTGTACAGTTGGCTGCACCCTGTGCTCTTCATAGCATCCGGGAGGACCCTTTCCACATCTGGAATGACTCCACCTGGTATCCACACGGAGTGAACATTGGCTTTCGTTCCCTTCTTGGCAGACATGTCCCTAAGGAGCCTCATAACGCGCCAAATGTTGGAGCTCCCAACTATCAATAATCCCACCCTCTGTGTTTGCCCGGATCTTGCAGGCTGAGTAGTTTCCTGTGAAACAGAACAGGCGACAGCATCTGGCTCAGCGATAGTGTCAACCACAGACAGCACCTGGAACCTGTTTGCCAGATAAACCGGGGACGTCTTACATGCGGCCGCCTGGGAAGTCTTTCGCCGCCCTCTTCGCCCCTGGGCGACCTCCCGCTCTGCGAGCAATAACTGGGTTGGCCACCGGTGAGGACCGATCGGAGGACTCGTACATGCTGGACGTCCGTTGGATTCCCAAGGCCGGTCCACAACATCTACATCTACTTCTACATCCACATGTTTACTCTGCAATTCAAACGTAAGTGCCTGGCATAGGGTTCATCGAACCATTTTCATACTACTTCTAACATTCCACTCTTGAATGGCGCGTGGGAAAAAGGAACACACAAATTTTTCCGTTAGAGCTCTGATTTCTCTTATTTTATCATGATGATCATTTCTCCCTACGTAGGTGGGTGTCAAGAAAATATTTTCTCATTCGGAAGAGTAAGTTGGTGATTGAAATTTCGTAAATGGATTTCGCCGCGAAGAAAACCGTCTTTGTTTCAGTGACTGCTAACCCAACTCACGTTGACACTCTCACCCCCTATTGCTCGATAACACGAAACGGGCTGTCCTTCTTTGCACTTTTTCGATGTCCTCCGTCAATCCTACCTGGTAAGGATCCCATACCGCGCAGCAATATTTCAGCAGAGGACGGACAAGTGTAATGTAGGCTGTCTCTTTAGTGGGTTTGTAGCATCTTCTAAGTGTTCTGCCATCAAAGCGCAGTCTTTGTCTCGCCTTCCCCACAATATTATCTATGTGGTCTTTCCAGTTTAAGTTGCTCGTAATTGTAATTCCTAGGTATTTAGTCGAATGGACAGCCCTTAGATTTGTGCGATTTATCGTATACCCCAAATTTATCGGATTTATTTGTTTAGTGCCAATTGCCACTTTTCGCACCATACAGAAATTCTCTCTAGATCATCTTGTAATTGGAATTGATCGTCTGATGATTTTACTAGACGACAAAACACAGCATCATCTGCAAACAACCTAAGGGGGCTGCTCAGGTTATCAACTAGATCATTTATTAAATCAGGAACAGCAGAGGGCCTATGACACTACCTTGCGGAACGCCAGATATCACTTCTGTTCTACTCGTTGATTTACCGTCTGTCACTACGAACTGTGACCTCTCTGAGAGGAAATGACGAATCCAGTCACACAACTGAGACGATTCTCCATACGCACGCAATTTGATTAATAGTCGCTTGTGAGGAACGGTATCAAAAGCCTTCAGGAAATCTAGGAATATGGAATCGATCTGAGATCCCTAATCGACAGCACTCGTTACTTCATGGGAGTAAAGAGCTATCTGTGTTGCACAAGAACGATATTTTCTGAATCCGTGTTGGTTGTATATCAAAAAGTCATTTTCTTCAAGGTGATTCATAATGTTCGAGTACATTATATGTTCCAAAATCCTACTGCAAATTGAGGTCAGTACTGCCCATCCACTGCAGCCTCACGCTGTGTAACCGAAGACATCACCGGCTGAAAATCAGAGCGAAGTGTCACCAACTCGCTTCGCATCCGCACACAACAATCATAGTCCCGGTCCATACTAAAGGCCGTGGAAAACTTAACTATGCAGATAAACGGACTATCGACACATGCTGCACAGCTCTATTGTGTCAAAAACGCAGGAAGTGTGTTTAATAATATGCAGATATTCAAAAACCTAACTACCGAAGCACTCAGGTGAAACTAAATAATTCACCCCTGATTAGGAACTTTTAATATGTCACAAAATCGGTTTACTTTCCGACGCAAACGAAAACGCGAGAACTGTGGCTATTAGATATTAAATTTAGACACAGAAACTCATGAAACTGAATTATTAAAGCACACAGATGATATTATAAAATTCGCTCCTGGTTAGGAACTCGTAAATGTCACAAAAGCGGATACATCCCTATTGCTGCTAGTGTTGCGGTCGGCTACTACTGCCTGACTGCATAACATATAAAATAGAAACAATAGACGGTTATATAAAATCTCATTACAAAGTTCTTCTGACAATACAACAGATGTGCTGAAAATAACTTTCCACATACCTTCTAAGGCTTTTAGTTGAGACCAGGAGTTTTTTGAGGTGTTAATGCAAGTTTCCAAAAGAATTTATTTCATTAATGTGTCGCTTGATGAGAGGCAAAAAACGACACCAGCAAGGTCTGTTGCCTCGTTTTAAATTCATCGTGAGGTGAGCATTAATTCAGATTACATCTCTTCAGAGATACCTGTGCTTTCTGTGAGCTTTGTCTGCGAGCAGATTTCAGAGGCTACGAGCACATACTGTAACACCGCAAGTCAATTCCACGAGCCAAATTATTCGAGACCTCGCAAATGTAAGCTTCAATTATTGTTATTCGTCTCATAATATCGGGTGTTACGTCATTAATGTGATTACATTTTATCATCCTAGAAGACTTAATTGCAAAGTAACTGGCATTATTAATATTATTTTCAAACTAAAAAGAGTAAAAATCAATTACAGCTCGCATAAATGACTTTAAGATTGATATGTTTTTGAAATTGAATCGATAAGTTTGGAAACGTGTAGTGCTGAAAGAACTAAATTTTGTGAGAGACACAGCGGTCCTAGTTTATCCCATGGAATTAACTCTCCCTTCATTTTTTTCTTGTAGTTAGCTGTAATATGTAAAAGTTAAGCACAAGTTCATAGTTATATACAGAGAATACCTGTTAGTATAAGGGTCAGTCAAATGAAAACGAGAAACATGGAAAAAAGTAAGTGAACTTTTTAATGTTTCAAAAGCAGTTGCCATAACTGTTAATTTTATTCCACTGTGAGACATGGAGGTCAACGCCTTCATGGAAAAGTGTTTGCAGTTGCATACGGAATCATGATTGTACCGAGGAGAACACATCTTCTTCCGAAACGATTGACGGCCACAATTGCTTTTCCTCAGGGCTCCAAAAATGGATATCTCATGGGCAAAGATCGGGACTATATTGAGTATGTGTAAAGGCTTCCCAGCAAAACGTATACAGCATACTCGAAACAACCTTGGCAGCATCTAGACATTGAACATGAATGAAGGCAGATGCTTTGGGGTAAATTTTAGCTTACACATAGGAACAGAAAGTTTTTTATTTACGGAAGAACCATCCGAAGTTAGACGGGTAGATTCGTGGATGCACATACAACCTTGGGTACATTTTACAATTATGTTTAGGATCAGAGCTTAAATTTACCTTTCAAAAATATTCAAAATGCCCTCCAATGGGCGCTTGACAAACATCCAGACGAAAGCCGAAGGGATCCTATACCTGTGCGAACACCTGCATTCACTGATCTTGCTGTGGAGTGTCGTAGGTCGACCAATGTTGTTGGAAAGGGTTCATATACGTCGTGTCTTTCAAAATACCCCCAGCCCCACCACAATAAAAATACATCGGATATCGTGTTGATAACAGATCGTATTTTTTTATTTCTTATTTTCATAGTCGGCGGAAGAAAATTTCCCAGGTGACAGAAACCGCCTACGTTACACATAACTTCACGCCGGACAAGTAAACAGGCCTGCTAACACAGCTAAATTGAGTTGGAAAAAGTTTCCTCATGCGACGAGGCAGCTCCAGTCACGGGACATGCGTGACGAGTGGCAAGCAAACAACAGCAACAAAAATTGAACGTCAGCTGTTTCACAAAAGAACGTGGCAACATTCTGTCGTTCCCCCAGTGTTGTGTCAAATATCCAGGCATGCCGTGTAATTTTAAAGACGTATTTTGTTTTCCATGTGGAGGACAGTCTAATAAAAAGTGTTCCGTGAACAGAGATGGACAAAGAACAGCAGAGTCAGCACCTACATGAGATCATAAATCAATGAAATGGAATAATTGTTTCTCCACAAAAGCTGTTGATATAATTACCAATACGTCAGTCCAAGATGACGTAACAAGTGTGTACAGGTGCCTTTGTCTCATTACGTAATTGGAATATGTATTTGTTTTGAGGATCACCTCCCTTAAGGGCAAATAACACAACGACTTCGTCATATGGTGATCATACCTAGAAGCAATCCAAACGTTTGAATTCTCTATTCAAGAATTAGTAACCACATTATCTGCAGAGAGTCATTATCACGAAATAGGAAATTTGTGTGACTCTTTTGCTGACATTTCTCCTTTCCGCTAGGTTGCACGAAATACAACATTGTATGCATCCATCGACCACGCTGATTTTCACACGGGCCTGCCCATTGCTGCAAGTTTTGCGCGAAGGCGTTAAAGAGGAGTTCGACAGTTTACATGAGCAGACTATAATAGTGACTGTTACGGTAAGATTTTGGTAGTCTCCACTGAACCATGTGGAAACTATAAAGCAATGAATCCCCAGGGTGTTACAGACCCTTTCCCAATAATAAGCCTGGAAGATTTGTTCTTTTGTTTTAACGTGATAAATATAGATTGTTAGACAGATTTGACGTTTACTTACAGATACCATTAAACAAAGAATTTCAAGAGTTTTTGGTGAAGAACTTTCCATTTGGATTATACAAATATCTACGTTTACCATTCGGTATGGCTAGAGCTGTGTCGACTTCTCAAAGATCTTTAAAACAATTAATCAGTAACATTCCATGTGTTGCATTTATTTGGATGTCATTGTTACAGGTTAAAAAAAGCAACAACATATAGAAAATCTGGAAAAGTTGTTTAAAGCTTTACAAACAGATATATTGAACTGAAACCCAAGAGAGTGCGAAGTCTTTCAATAATCGGACTAATATCTAAGGGTTTAATAAATAAATGTGGACTACCTTCCATGGGGTTACATTTGAAAGCAGTAGACGAGATGTCACAATCCCCGGGAAACCACTGGTCCTCGCGACAGGTTCATCCAAACATGGATTTGGTGCAGTCCTGTCAAAAAAGACCAAAATGGAACAAAGTACTCCACTGCGTATATTTCAAAGACACTGTGCTTCACCAGTGTTAACTGCTGAGTAGTTGGAGTGGAGGCTTTACGGTTTACATATGCAATAATTAAGCTCAATATGTATTTGAACAGGGTGAACTACAAACTGCTAACTACACTTTTTGTCCCTAGTTCTTCCTTACCAATTAGAACGACTCAGCGACTATAGAAATAGGCGTTGTTTTGCAGTTCTTAGATAGGCGCAATCCGTTACCAGCCAAAGAACCGTAGCTTTGAAACTGATGTATTGTTTCACGTTCCACGAGGCCCTGTCTCCAAGTTTCACAAGGATGAAGTAGGGCGTTTCAATGAATGCATTGCACTTCGAAAATTACCTACAGAGTTATCAGTTACACTAAGTTTTCTACACCTAGAAAAAGAGAATAACACTTATCGCATGATGATTCTTTCCGTGCTCTAGAATAAAGTAACTACATAACTGTTAAGTGATTTAGGTGTACATCCAGAACTAAAACTATATCATGGCGGAACATTTATTGGCAGGCTATAGTCAGGGACATACAGCTCGAACGCCTTATAAAGGCATGCCAGCAGTGCTCAGAGCGCCGGCCTGAGTGGCCGAGCGGTCCTAGGCGCTACAGTCTGGAACCGCGCGACCACTACGGTCGTAGGTTCGAATCCTGCCTCGGGCATTGATGTGTGTGATGTCCTTAAGGTAGTTAGGTTTAAGTAGTTCTAAGTTCTAGGGGACTGATGACCTCAGCAGTCCCAAGTTGCTCAGAGCCATTTGAACCATTTTGAAGTGCTCAGAGCAGCAAGCAGCTACTCATAAGGCATTCTCCTCAAGAACGCAAACGATTGAATCAGGGAACTTTTGCTCGCTGATTTTGTAGGCCTTTCTGTGAATTGTGGTAGAATCATTTTAGAAGTTCGAAGTATGTACAAAATTACAATCGCCAACAGAGGAATCGACAGCCAAGGCATCATCTAACATTTTCGCAATAGAAGTCCTATCCAAAGCAATAGTTACGGAAAATTTCCAACATTTGCCTCCACTATTCTTATGTGTTTTTATCTTCACATGGTAGTCACCACCTACCAACATTTCCTTTTAATTTATAGATAAATGGAAAAGCGTAAAAGTTCGCAGTGACCTACAGTTCTCAGATTAAAAAGACGTTGCAATCTGTACTTTCTCACAAAGATTTACTTTGTAGGTCCACTTCCATTTTCGTGGAATGTCAAGCCAAAGTTTTAGCTACCCCCCACCAAGTAGTCATCTCTGCTATCTGAAGCCACAACGGCCTCATGTTTCGCAATTCCATCCACGCTTCGCAGCTGGAACGATAATTAGGTCACGAGGCTTCCGTGTAGATCGGAGTAGGTTCCCCACAATGGTGGACATAATCTCAGGCAGGCGTACGTATCACGTGACATCTCCAGACTGCCAGCAGCGTCATCATCAGAATGAGCGTGGTCCACGGAAGCAGTGGGTGGACAAATGTGCATACAGCTTCCACCTCAGACAGCAGTGGCGTTTCCGTCGACTCCCAAGTCTCCCAGAGGGCCATAGCAGTCACAATGCCCACAACAACAACATGCGCCATGGTGCCTCCTGACGGTGGGTGCGGCTTATCACCCTTCCTCATCTCAGAGGATCCCAGCGTCTTATCTCCAAACTACGGTCTGCGTCCCAGCAGGCAGTCCCAACTTCATGACGATTTTGAGATCAACAGCCTCTGCTCCAGTGGGAACGACCAGCAGCCCTCAACAATAACAGTTGGCCTCTCACAAAAAGACCCTTCACATCCCCAGAAAGACAGATCTGACAGGCCGAGACCCCAGATAATCGTACACTGTCGAGGCCACTACCATGGCAACAGCAGCTTACAGTACCAAGGCAGCAGAGGATGTGCCTTGACTCAGCAGGGTATGCTGTGGAGTGGACTCTGACAGACTAGAAGTATCTGATCTGTGTAAGTAGGCTGTTTAGGTTTTATGTTGGTAACGCCACGTAGCGCTCTATATGAAAATCACTGACTGTGCTGTGTGAAGGCTGTGGTTGGTTTGCATTCTTGGAGCATATGCTACTGTAGTGTTGGGCAGTTGGCTGTTGACAGCACGTAGCGTTGCGCAGTTGGAGGTGAGCCGCCAGCAGTGGTGGATGTGGGGAGAGAAATGGCGGAGTTTTGAGAGCGGATGATCTGGACGTGTGTCCATCAGAAACAGTATATTTGTAAGAATGGATGTCATGAACTGCTATATATATATTATGACTTTTGAACACTATTAAGGTAGATACATTGTTTGTTCTCTATCAAAATCTCTCATTTGCTAACTATGCCTATCAGTAGTTAGTGCCTTCAGTAGTTTGAATCGTTTATTTAGCTGGCAGTAGTGGCGCTCGCTGTATTGCAGTAGTTCGAGTAACGAAGATTTTTGTGAGGTAAGTGATTTGTGAAAGGTATAGTTTAATGTTAGTCAGGGCCATTCTTTTGTAGGGATTATTGAAAGTCATATTGCGTTGCGCTAAAAATATTGTGTGTCAGTTTAAGTACAATAATTCATAAATTTTTCTAAGGGGACGTTTCATCTGGACCGTTTCACCAGCAACCTTTTGTCCAAACACCAAATCGAAATGGCGCCCCCATCTCAAGCACCAACTGTTCAAGAGTGGCAACACCTGTCAAGCTGTATCTGGCGCAACGTTGAGCATACTATCCATACTTGCCAGGTATGTGGGACTGGGAGAGGGGACCAGATAATTAGGTGGCTTTAAGAGTATAGACGTAGATGTAGGTTTAGCGTTGCCATGTGGAGCTGGAAATCGTTACCAACAATGATCCCAACACAGTTGAATCATATATCTACTTAGACAGCCAGCAGTAGGCTCTACAGTCCTCCCACAAGTGGCATTTGATACCAGCCCTGTAATTCTAGGCCGGCCGGAGTGGCCGAGCGGTTCTAGGCGCTATAATCTGGAACCGCGCGACCGCTACGGTCGCAGGTTCGAATCCTGCCTCGGAGATGGATGTGTGTGATGTCCTTGGGTTAGTTAGGTTTGTGTATTTCTAAGTTCTAGGGGACTGACGACCTCAGAAGTTAAGTCCCATAGTGCTCAGAGCCATTTGAATCATTTTTGTAATTCTAGGGAAATATCATGGTGACCACTCAACATACATTCGCAAAGGATAAATCGGCGCCCACTTCCGAACTCAAGCAGAAACCGTTGTGTAACTCAATGGCTGTGTGTCAGTTCTACCTGGTGTAATGTGGCTACAGAATTGCAAGTAGGCAGAGAGACCCATTATTGTGCCATCACACGAATGCAGAAGAAGCACTGCATACCGTCACATTCATTAAGTGTCTATGAGTATGTGAACGGAGCCATTGAAAGTTGAACAACTACGTAAAACTAATCCCAAGTAAGGCACTGGATGAACCCTCAGGAAGTGTAGACTATCTCCAAAGAAGGCAGCTTAAAAAAGTCTCGTTCGACCAATACCAATAGTGCTCATAAGTATTGGACAAGCACAAGATGGGGCTGACAGACGAAACATAGAAGATCTAAGGAATAGCAGCGGGTTTCGTAACAGGTTCATTTAGTCAGCGCAAAAATGTCCCTGAGATGGTAAGCCAACTCCAGTGGAGGGCACAGCAGGGGAGACTTTCTGCGTCACGGTGTGTTTGCTGCTGAAATTACGACATTATACGTGCATAACAAAGTCAACTAATATATTGCATTCACATAAATATATCTCGCGATACCATGAAGGTAAAATTTGAGAGGTCCAAGATCATACAGAGGCTTAACAGCAGTCGATCTTCCAGTGGAGCATTCGCGACTGGAACGGTAAAGGGAGATGTGACAGCGGTCATCAGGTAGCTCACTGAGTTTAGGTGTAGATGTAGGTTCAGTGTTATCATACGGCCATTGTTAAGTCTGTTATACTCTGACAACTTGACATATCTTTATTAATTTCATAGCAGAGACGAATTCTTCGTGCCACTTACGTACGAGAGACGTTCAATAAGTGATGCAACAAGAGAAAATTTCAGCCGCTATAGTTTCATGAAGTTCCCATTGGTGGCGGCGCCATTACGTAGCCTTCAAAATGGTGTCTGTAATAATGGAGGTGCGTTCCAAGCAGAGAGCTGTCATTGAGTTTCTTTTGGCGGAAAACCAGAGAATCGTAG
This sequence comes from Schistocerca nitens, assembly GCF_023898315.1. Classification (NCBI taxonomy): domain Eukaryota; kingdom Metazoa; phylum Arthropoda; class Insecta; order Orthoptera; family Acrididae; genus Schistocerca; species Schistocerca nitens. The sequence continues at coordinate 523,375,744 of NC_064616.1, read as the reverse complement.
ATATTCACAAGCGCTTTCAGAATGTCTACGGAGACCTGGCAGTGAACAAAAGCTGGTGAGTCGGTGATTGAGGCGTCTGCCATCATCGCAACAAAGTCGCGCAAACCTACCCAATTTCCCGCGTGCCGGCCTGCCGCACGCAGCTGCGACACCTGCATTCTTGGAACGTCCGGACTCCGTCATTCGTTGCCACAAAAATTCAAACGAACTTCTCCTTCCCCTTGACTACACAAGGCCTTACATAAGGCTGCGCACACGAGAGGAGTTCACAGAACTTCATTGAACTGTTATTCCTCATCCACTCTATGTCACATCTTCCGACTTCCATCTGTTTGGCCCAATGAAGGATGCACTCCGCCGACAGCAGTACGTGGCTGATTGGGAAGTTATTGATTCAGCAAGACGCTGGCTCCGATGTCGACCTGTAAAAAAAAAAAAAAAATGGTTCAAATGGCTCTGAGCACTATGGGACTCAACATCTGAGGTCATCAGTCCCCTAGCGACTGCATCCATGTAGATTGCACTTCTGAGGAACTGCTTTCGCTGAGTAATTGGAGCGGACATTCATGCTACATACCCACCTCCCACAGTCTGCCTGCGGCTGTCGCTGCGCGAGCACGTGCCGTGTTTACGTCCTAGCCGCACAGCGGTGGTCGGGCGAATCAAACAAACCGCAGTAGAGTACCGAGGCCAAGTCGCCCGATGGCAGCAACTATCAATAAGTGCCTGCTAAGCACAGAGTGAACATGGAAGAACTTCGAAAGTGTACGATCAGATTTAGCCACCCAATTGGTTGTGCTAAGCCGTGGATAGCCGAGATTGATGATTAGCTAATTGTGAAACAAGATTTGTCAGCCAAAGTTATCAACAAATTTCAATATGATTCTCTACAGAACGCAGTCTTTGTTAAAGGGAAATGGTTCAAATCGCTCTGAGCACAATGGGACTTAACATCTGAGGTCATCAGTCCCCTATAACTTAGAACTACTTAAACCTAACTAACCTAAGGACATCACACACATCCATACCCGAGGCAGGATTCGAACCTGCGACCGTAGCAGTCACGCGGTTCCGGACTGAAGTGCCTAGAACCGCACGGCCACCCCGGCCGGCCGACCTGTAAAGTGGTACCGTGCGGGCATACAGGGTCTCCTGGTAGGCCGTCCCCTGAACGAAGATTATTTTTGAAAATAGTGTTTTATAGTAAAAACAGAGGGAAATAGTATGGTATATTGGAATCCTGAACAAAATCAACCTGCTTTCAGAAAACAATGTGATATGAATGCGTGGAGTCTGTTCTTTCAGACATGTCCGAAAGAACAGACACACGCATTCACATATTTGATAAGCCTAGCTGGGCAATGGATCCACCTTCTTCAGTGGGGATGCATAAATATGTCCGATCTCCTGTGGGACTCTCCGATTAGTGAACTGGTGTATAATGGACAGGGACTGCCGATAGGTGCCACTCTGTGGGAGTGTGGATCGGGAGTGTGGTGAGCCGAGATAATCCGTGCAGGTGCGATAACGCTGTATGTCGGATGGCGCAGTGGTTACCGCACCTGTCTAGGAAGCAGGAAACCTGGGTTCGAATCCCGGTCCCGTTCACGTTTTCGCTCGTCGCCGCTGATTCTGTTTAATGTCCCGCTGCTGCTGACAGCAGTGATCCTCCTTCAGTCTACATAGAAAAAAAGTGTTGCATTACATATTGCACGTCCCTCGTATTTGAGACTCTGCAGTACAGCAGTAATTATGACAGTAGCTGTGTGATCGTAAGTTTTAGGGTTTAGTGCTTAATTTTTACGACTAAATTACCTTGTCTTCGACGAAATTTTCAGTGTGGTTATCGCTGAAATTGATAGACTGAGTAAGTATTAAACTAAGAAACTTTAAATACATATTCACCATTTAGCAAGCAGTTAACATGATAATAATTTCAGAAGGAATTAATACTCTGAGTGATGTGATTCTTCTGTGGAATATTTGTAATTGCACATATATGGAATTAGAGTAGCTCGCCTCTTCTTATATGTATTTCTGTCTGTGGTGTAAATTGAAGATGCAGGAGGGAGAAAAGGAAGGAACAGAAAGATATGAACTGCATCGCGACTTTATGCGTAATCAGCCACGATGAGTGAAAATGTGTGCCAGACAATGGCTCGAAACCTGGATCTTCCGCTTACTAGGCAGTTGCGTTAATCACTGCACCACCCGGACACAGTGCTGATCGCAAATGCGCGGACTGTTTCGCGACGCTCCTCGGCCGACTCACACTCCATCCAGCGCCACCACTGTGTCCAGGTGGCGCAATGGTTAACGCTATTAAGCGGGTGATCCCGAGTTCGAGGCCCGGTCTGGCACATATTTTCACTCGTCACCGCTGATACCGCATAAAGTCCCGATGGAGCTGATATCACTAGTTTCTTCCCTTTTCTTTCCTTTCTCTCCCCTCCACCTTCCGCGTGGTGTCTGTTCTTCATGACATGTCCGAAAGAGCAGACACCAAGCATTCATATAATTTCTTTTTCTATATCAGTGTAAATAATTTTCACTTTTCTGATTTCTCGATTTACTTTCCTGTTAACACCATTTATGGAAGTCAAAATCCGGCACCCTGTTCTTTTTCCTATTGAAAGGGCACCATAAAGTATTCACCGATTTTATGACAGGCCTGTGATAAATCTCTACAAGTGGAAGCAGGAGACAAGGAAAGAATACATTTCGCCTGACATTAAAGTGGCCATAGGCTAGCCTCCCTGAGCGCTACTGTATCTGTAGAAGCAATCCATACCTTTTTGGTCGGCAAGGTCAACAATAGAGCATAGAGAACAAGCCAGGGTTCTGATCTAAGCATTTTTAACATTACAGCCGAACGAGAGAGAGAGTTTGCAGATTCTGGGAGAGGTATTGGAAAACTAAACTTTACTCTGAAATTCTTTTGAAGCGAACGCTTTTGGCATATGATTGTCTTTTTGGCATGGAAATAAAGAATGTTACTGAAGACAAATGACATTTTTTAGAAAATAATTCGACTTTGTTCTTCATGTATACATATTTATTTCTCAACATAGTCATCCTGTCAACGAAGACATTTCTCCCATCGAGAGACCAGTTTGTTGATACCGTCACTGCAGAATGTCTGACTTTGTTGACAGAGCCACAGCTTCACCTCTACTTGCACCGCTTCATCACTGTCAAAGTACAGTCCTCGAAAGTGTTCTTTAAGTTTTGAAAATAGATAAAAGTTAGATAGGACCAATTCGGGACTATATGGATGATTATCCATGACAGTGAACCTAAGGTGTCGGATTGTTCCATATTTTCCGGCGCTCGTGTTTGGTCTGGCATTGTCACGCTGAAAGGGAGGGGGCTCTATGTGTGGACTAACTCTTCGAATTCGTAACTCGATTACAGCACGCTGTCTTTCACGCACCGACACAGTTACGTTACACACTAAAATTCGGCGCTCTCTCGTGGTAGAGGGCTGCAAACAAGTAGACGTGAAGCATAAATATGTACAGTGCTAATAACGTGGTTTTGTTTAAAAAGCTATAAGATTTTTCACATCGGAAATCCGTAGGTATCACTTTTCAGTGCGCCCTCGTAGATACTCCTCCTGCAACAAGATTTGCTGGTTTGCCTGATGTGAGAACAACTTCAACATAAGCTGGAAGGTCGCTCTGGATTTTGGTTGTTAGCATGGGAGATGAGAAACAAAGTTGCCGGCCGGTGTGGCCGTGCGGTTAAAGGCGCTTCAGTCTGGAACCGCGTGACCGCTCCGGTCGCAGGTTCGAATCCTGCCTCGGGCATGGATGTGTGTGATGTCCTTAGGTTAGTTAGGTTTAAGTAGTTCTAAGTTCTAGGGGACTGATGACCACAGATGTTAAGTCCCATAGTGCTCAGAGCCATTTGAACCATTTTTGAAACAAAGTAATTGGTATTAGATGACTGAAGCAGATCGCCTGGGCTACAGCAATGCACACAGCTTCCGCCGTCTGACACGCCAGGCATGGTGCGTGAAAAACGCTGGGACGCTCGACAAAAACGCACTAAGCGCACCGTCGTCCCGCTACGTAGCTAAGTGATAAGAATGTGTGACTGCTCAGCGGTTTATCTGGATTTAACTCACGGTACTACCAGGGATACTTCCTTTGTAGAAAAACTGGAACGAGGTGGAACGAGGCTTCGTGATGCCTAATTGAGTGAGAAGTAGCGAGTCTTAAGTCGGGGAAGCTGACAACGGTAGGCAAAACGGTGTGCTGACCCCATGCTGCACCATATGGCGTTCTAACGGAGTTCATTGGAAGAGGATAGCACGGCGGCCGGTCGGTAATAAATGGCCTGAGAGGGACGGGACGCAGAGCTGCTAACTCTACCGTCTGTGATGAAATGTGCCAATGAACATGACCAAAAGTGCCCTTGTCAACGATCCTATCTGACCTCTATAAAAATTTCCATTAATACAATTGGCGTATTATAATTTTTAAATATTATTTTGCGATGGGAAGATGATACGTGTTCGCGTTCAAACTCTTCAAAGGAAGGTATTAAATAATTTATTAAGGGGTCAGTCCCATCAGCTCAGCCGTGATCTCAACTGAATAACTGATGAAGTAATAAAAGCGATTATAATGTACTTCAAAAACATTACCGAGGAATACTTACACAATCGTTTTATTTCTTATTGATTTCAGGTTCTATGTTGAAGGTGTAAGTCTAGTGTAGAATCGCTCCTATCGAAACTTGCAGTCAAGAAAACGAGTTCACATTGTTTTTATAACATATATTTTCACGCAACTCGTGCAGCCTTTGATACGAAATAATTGCGTTGGTTGATATATTCCTGGCGAAAAATGATTGTGACCACAAGCAGTTTCAGTCTTAAAACTCTTTAAAAAAAACCGGGAAACTCGGCAGTCGCGATTTATTGAAAGACGTATTCGCGTGTATTGATCGTTTTGCGTAGTACTAGCCCTGTCGCGGCGGTTGTAAGAGGGAAGTATTTATTATAGCCTCGAAATCTCTAGACTGGGAGGGAGCTGTGCGGTCTGGAAGTGGGAGAAGACTCTGGTGAGTTTTAAGCGGAAACTGGTTACTTGCTAACTAATGAAATTACATCTCCATGTAAACTATGACTCCTTAGTGGTTTACCGTATTTCCTTTCGGATAGTGCACTTATTTTACTACGTTATTATCCAGGAATGCTGAGAGTGTGAACACTGCTGCCAGGTTAGGACTTTTTATATCGGAATATAACACCTATTCTGTTGTGTGACTGATTTTGTTTCGAGAGTGAATCTGATTTTGGATTACGTGTTACAAAAATCTCAGTATATTTGAGAACGGTGACTGGGAGTCCAGGATTCGAGCGAACTTACGTGCTCCGAGAAAGTGCTTATTTACTGCGGTTGTTATATATTCTGATCAACTTACAAATTCAGAGTGTGTGGAGCAAATTTTCCTCATGGCAACTGTGAACTGTGTGTGCTAGAAAATCTCAAGAGTACCACGCTAAAACGTATAACTAGTTCGTTTCAAAGTGCATTAGTTTAATTAGTTTTTCTAATTTAGATTTTCTACGCGTAATTGCGTTGTTAACAACTAAAAAATGTAAGCTTCCTCTAGCTCAAAAGGGTAATAAAGTTTTCACTACATGAATCGTTTAAACAAAGTGCCTTTCATGAAGGACGCTACGTGTTTATTTGGGAATAATACACCGTTCAAAGCAACATTCCGTACGGAAACTCACACAGATGTAAATAGCCATACGTTTGCCTAAGTGAGAGCAGTAGCAAGCGTTGTAGATCACAGGCGATACCTGTGATTCGCCAGAAACACTTCCGCGATGTAGCAAGTGGTGCTCATAATCCACTCAGTACATGGCAGAGGAGCCTTTGTTTTGTATACAGTGTCACCCCAATCCATCCCACTTGGTGTGTGTGCTACAGGTTGGCGCAGATAGAAGTAGCCCGTGTAAGTATAAAGGAAATGCAATGAAATTACAGAAACGAAGGGCTGAGATGGACTTACCATTAATTTACAATGAAAAAGACAGCGAATAATACATTTATAGAAGACGCTGAAAATGATCCCCTGGAACATCTAACAAACTATCGTTGGTGCTATTCAACAGCCACGTGCAGTAATCTGCACGTTTCTGACTATCATCTGCCCATAATTGCTGCACAACAGTCACGCAATATGGCTTCAAATTAATAGTTTTCAATATCCGTTGGCAACTCCTCTTACTTACTTGCGCCTTTTGGGCCAGTTCGGGTGTATCCTTCTTTGTGCTCTGAATAATTCTTCGGCGAATATCGCAATAACTTCTGGTATGCGAAATGAAGAAATTTTTTGTCGTTTTACATTTTGCATCCGTAGGGTGCCAATTTGTACACAGACTCTGTATTGCTCTCTTTTCTGGCAGTCCTCTGTCCGTATACTTGACCCCGAAATTTTCTTGAGTTCCCTTAATCGAACCTGTTTTCACATATGCTTCCACAATTTAAATTCTTTCATCTATCGAGAAAGTCACTGTGTAATCACAAACAGAAATGTTCAAAAATGGCTCTGAGCACTATGGGACTTGACTTCTGAGGTCTTCAGTCCCCTAGAACTTAGAACTAGTTAAACCTAACTAACCTAAGGACATCACACACATCCATGCCCGAGGCAGGATTCGAACCTGCGACCGTAGCGGTCGCGCGGTTCGAGACTGTAGCGGCTAGAAACGCTCGGCCACTCCGGCCGGCAAACAGAAATGTCTAACTTCGCTGATAACATAACTTGAAATGCTGACAGAAGAATTCTGACAATCGATTATTGCATAAAACTGTCCACTGTTGTAGCTGTTTACTCTATTTCAGAAGTCGAAATACTACATTCGCATTCAAAGGGGAGGCGGGCTACTTTTAACTGCTTCATCTTGTACGAGGGTTGTAACTTTAATAGTGGCAACTATTTATTTACAGCTCGTACAAAATAGATACGTGTTTCAAAGTTTTACTGACCTTCAAACTAGTCACCAGCATTGTGTATAACCCGTTGCCAGCGATATGGAAGTCATAGGATACTCTTAGCAGTGCCAGTTGTGTTGACAATTCGTTGAGCGGCTCGGTCTATTACCCGACGAATTTGTAGCAGTTCTGAAGCGAATGCCGTGAAGTGTTTCCTTCACTTTAGAAATCGAGTTGAACTTACCAGAGCTTAAGTCAGGGGAGTGCAGAAGGTGGTATAGCACTTAGCAGGCCCATCAGTCAAAAACATCAGCAACAGCTTGCACTGTACGTGCTTGAACATTGTCCAGCAAAATGATGGTCAGGTCCTACAGAAAGTGTCATCACTTCTGTCTCTGAGCTGGTCGTAGATTTTGTTCCCAAAATGAATAGCATAGATACGGAAGTGATGACACTTTCTGCAGGACTTGACCATCATTTTGCACGACAATGCTCAAGCACGTACAGTGCAAGGCGTTACTGATGTTTCTGACCGGTGGGGCTGCTAAGTGCTATACCACTTACTGCACTCCCCTGACTTAAGCTCTGGTAAGTTCAACTCGATTTCTAAAGTGAAGGAAACACTTCACGGCATTCGCTTCAGAACTGCTACAAATTCGTCGGGTAATAGACCGAGCCGCTCGAACTGTCAACACAACTGGCACTGCTAAGAGTATCCTCGAACTGTCAACACAACTGGCACTGCTAAGAGTATCCTACGACTTCCACATCGCTGGCAACAGGTTATACACAATGCTGGTGGCTACTCTGAAGGTTAGTAAAACTTTGAAACACGTATCTATTTTGTACGAGCTGTAAATAAATAGTTGCCACTATTAAATTTACAACCCTCGTATAATTGGGGTGCTGAAGTAGTATATATGGTCTTCCACATGTACGACAGATTCTTGCGAGTATGTTCTAAAGTACTATATTTTATTAATTCCGTACAGCAGGAACAGAATTCATGTACCCACAATCTGAGGCCTCTGGTTTGTCGAAAACTGAAGACCGCTCAGTGGCCCTCCAACCACCCGTCCAGCCCATGGAATATGCCAAAATTTCTGTGTAAACGGGTCAACACGTGTTGTATGCTCCAGCACCAGAACAACAATGTGTCCGATATCGAATGGGCTTTACTCCCTTCGAACTGGTTTCTACTATTTCAACATTCACATCTCTAGCGTAGCAGAATGTACGGAAAAACTGGTGTGTTCCAATACGACAAATATATGTCTCAGAGAAGGATGATTCTGCCATCTTCTAACTCACTCGCTGACAGAAATTGCGCCGCGTGGGATTAGCCGAGCGGTCTCAGGCGCTGCAGTCATGGACTGTGCGGCTGGTCCCGGTGGAGGTTCAAGTCCTCCTTCGGGCATGGGTGTGTGTGTTTGTCCTTAGGATAATTTAGGTCAAGTAGTGTGCAAGCTTAGGGACTGATGGCCTTAGCAGTTATTTCCCATAAGATTTCACACACATTTGAACATTTTTTGAACAGAAATTGCTAACGTTGCTTTCACGTGTACATGTTTTTAGAAAACTCTTTACTAAACGAAACTGCCGTAATGGTATTTTTGGACACCGACCAAGGGTCTGCTGGACCAACGTGGGGACCACATTTCTGTATCTTAATCATTTACTGAAATATCGCGTTCTGTACATCATCTGAGTTCTGAATCATTCAGGTTGCGTGTTGTGAAGAATGTAATGGTTCAATAAACTGAACAAGTCAAATTCTTTGGGTTTTCGCTGTCTTAGAATGAATTGTTATCTACAAAAAAAGTTTCCATTTACTTAACACTGATGTATATGGAATACCTTAGACCGCCTGCAGATTTTTCAGCACTAATGGCTACTTTGTGAAAGGACAATCAACCATTAACAAGTACGCTATCTCTGCGGACAGATTTGGAACTGATGCACTGCTTTCACTGTCAACATTTGTTGTGTTCGTATTTCGATTATTTGCTGCATTTGAGGTTTCCCGTAGTAGTGGTACCCACAACCTTAAATTGATGAATCTTCTTGCTATCGGCTGACTTCTTAACATGGTTATAGCTTACCTCTGCAAATAAATGAGTGTAGTAAGTGTTCGTTTCATCCAAAATATGGTGGTCATTGAAGCGAATGACATGATTTCCGCCACTTAAATTATGCTCCATGTTTGCAGAATTCTTCATTATCATAATACTAGGAGACTAGTGCGGCTTTCATCGCCAAGTTTTGGATGGTTTTCATATCAAGATTGTATGAAACCTGTTTTATTTCCATTAACGTACTACTAAAAGTTTACCCACCAGAGAACTCGATTTTGTTGCTCTGGTTGTAATCTAAACAGAAATTCTGGTCAAATACTTTGATGAGTATCTGATTATAACTTCACCAATGTCGTATGCCAAAAAGGTAACAAAATCAATTTTTAGTAGTAACAAGAATGTTTTTTTATGAAAAATGTTAGTGAAGTGATTCACAACGTTGAAACTGTTTCTATTAATTCATAAGATTTAAATCAGAAGTCATAAAGACTTTCTACGTTGACAAATGCAGTGAAACAAAAGATACGGTATCTTATTTTTTTCTGTTCCTTTGTTTCAGATCCATCCACATCTGCGTAGAAGAGACAATTTTTGTGAGTACCACAGACGATAGCTTTAATGTTTCTTCTGAAGCCATGATCCATTTTAAGCGTGGAATCTATTCAGAAACTACAAAAATTATTTTTGACATCTGGTTTTGAATGATCTTCAAAGTCCTGTATTTCCAAGGAAGTAATATTCGCATGAATGGAAACTGTGGTACGTTGTGTAACGACTGACTTAATAAGTGACATCAAGTTATTAGGAGAGTCACATTCTAGATGTACTTTAAATATCTATTTATGATTACTTAAAATTCTAGAAATTTAACATCTGAATCAGATATAGTAACCATGGAGTAAAAACAGTGTTGCTGTCGTCTAGTGCCGGCCGAAGTGGCCGTGCGGTTAAAGGCGCTGCAGTCTGGAACCGCGAGACCGCTACGGTCGCAGGTTCGAATCCTGCCTCGGGCATGGATGTTTGTGATGTCCTTAGGTTAGTTAGGTTTAACTAGTTCTAAGTTCTAGGGGACTAATGACCTCAGCAGTTGAGTCCCATAGTGCTCAGAGCCATTTGAACCATTTTTGTCGTCTAGTCTGATGTGGTAATACGGTACTGAACATTACTTACGTAGTCATATCTATGTCCTAAAGAGAAATATTTGTGCACCATATGAGTAAAACACTGGATTTTAGCGTATATCAATGCAACTTGATCAAGAAGATAAGACACGTGTGAAACTCTGTCAACGGAGACCTGTAGGTACTGATCTTCTGGATCGGTATGGTTGTCTACTGAGAGCATTTCCATCCGAGTGATAGTGATGCTTCGAGAGCAAATGCAGGGGAGACGATTGCAGTCGTTTAACTTGTTCAGTTACTGCGGGTAACTGGATCAGAGTGCTGCAGATAAGTTGCTATGTCTGTGGCGGACGAGAAAAACCACAACACTGATAAAAAATCCATATATCTGTGAACCATTAGGTAAGATATTCACCGTCCCAGATGAGTCCTCAGCACGCCACAAATTACATGGCAGAGAGACAAGCGTGTTTGTGTGGACCCTGACTCTGGAGATTCGCAGCGTCGAAAGCTTACTCCCGGTACATGATGGTGTAACATGCGACAGTGAAAGACTCCTCGAAAATCACATTGTATGGAAGAAACCATATACAAGAGATTACAGCTAAACTGGCGGGGAATCCCCGTCTGGTTAATGTTTATGTCCACTGTAACTGCTCGATTCTGTATAAGCTCTTCATCTCAGAATAACTACTGCGACATATTTCGATTTGAACCTGGCAACTGTATTTATGCCTTGGTCTCCCACTACAATTTTTACGCCAACATTCTCTCCAAAAGAAAACTAACAAGTCCTTGGTCCCTCATGTGTCCTATCAACATATTCCTTCTTTTATTCCACTTGTGCAAGACATTTCTATTTTCACTAGTTCGTTTCAGTACCTCCTCATAAGTTACGCTATCTACTCATCTAATCTTAAGCATTCTTCTACAACAACAGCTTGTCTGAACTAATTATCGTCCGCGTTTTACTTCTGTACGAGGATATATTCCAGACAGATATCTCCAGAAAAGATTGCCTAACACATAAAGTTATACACTCTACGACAGAAGAAAGACGCCCCACCAAGGAATTACCTGAACGGGACGGAAATTGGTAGACGTGATGTGCATGTTCAGACAAGTAAATGATTACAGTACGTTTGTTTGCATGAGCATATACAGCAGTAGCTGTTAAATCAATTATTGGTTTCTCCGTCTTAAGCTATCTGCAATTTAATTGAAGAGAATTTTATACCAGACGCGTGTCGCTTTTACTTATAAAACATCGTCTGTGGTCATTAGGGTTTCTGCCTTTTGTTTACATATTCTCCAAGTCACTGCTTCTCCTCTCTTTCTTAGCAGAGACTGATGTTGAGAGACTTTGCTTCACATATACTCTTGGCAGGTTTTGTCTTCCTATACTTTCTCTTACGCTGAATTTGTATTATTTACACTTCACCTTACTTTTGTAAATCGAACTAAAGCAATGTGTATTATCTCTCAACATCTCTCTAAATTAATTACACTCATATACATAAAAAACAACATTCTGAACGACAAGATAGGACGTTCATATTCACAGGACGTGTACATTAGTATGTTCTGGAGAAATGATAAGCATTTGAACCATGTCGGTCGCGGGTTCAATGTCAACATAGGTATCGCGGCGCAACACCATCCACCGGTAAAGTGTGCCTACGGCTCTCGTTGTTGCTATAAACCGAAGGTAACGGATTAGTGTGACTTGAGCAGACGTTCAGGATACCTCGCAGACGTATGCGTGAAACGTACCGTCAAATCAGTGAGTTTGAAAGAGGGAGCGCTGTATTGGCATGAGAGAATGTGGTGCATCCGTCAGGGAAACTGCTGCTCGTGTAGGACCAAGTGTTTCGGCAGTGCAGTGGGTGTGTACAGAATGGTTCACGGAAGGCCATAGAACACGACGAGATGGGTCAGGTCGCATCACCCAGACCACACCCCGAGAAGGTCGACACGACATCCGAATGGCATTGCGGGACAGATCTGCGTCCTCCTCGGCTCTGGCGTAACAGTGGAATAGTATAATACATCGTGCACTATCGGGCGTGATAGTCCGTCGCCGTTTGTTACAGCATGGGTAACGTGCTTATCAACCACTTCTCCGCCTATGTTTGACGAATGTGCAGAAATGTCCTAGATAGCAATGGTGTATGGAACGACGTCACTGTAGACACTAATGGCATCAGATAGTGTTCCATTTGTTTGAAAATGATGGCCGCATTTTGGTTCGCCGCAGGCAGGTGGAGCGGCATCACAGTGACTGGATTCCCACGAGACATACAGGGTCAACTCGAGGTCTTACGGTGTGAGTACTGAGTACAACCACAAATCACAGTTGGTGCGTGTCCAAGACCTGTGACGAGTGTGTCCAACGTGAATGACATCCGGCGACACATAGCCATACCCTTTCTGCGCAAAACCCCAGACGCCATTTTTCAGCAAGCCTATGCACGACCACGTGTTGCCGCACGAACACGTGTCTTCTTGGTGTCACAGGATGTCGGGCTTCTTCCCTGGCCCTCCAGGCCACCAGACGTGTCGCCAATCGAAAAAGTGTGGGATATGGTGAAACGACGGCTTTAACGCTGTGAACCAATGCCGATTACCACAGATGAACCTTAGAACCAGGTGAAGGGAGTATGGATGGCAATACTACAGGACGCCATTCGCGCCTTATACGTATCGATGCCATCACGCATGGAACAAGTTATCAGGAACCATGGCGGACCCAGTGCCTACTAGGCAACAGGACACATGCTGAACCGAGGTGACTGGAATGCTAATTATTTCCACAGAACATACTAATGTACAAGTCCTGTGAACATAAATGTACTTCCCTTTTCGATCAAGGTGTTGTGCTTTTTTCTGAACATGAGTATATCATGCCTCTCAGTTGCGGATGACTTTTACCAAATCTTGTGACTTAAAGGACGACTGACAAAATATCGTGATTGGGACTTGGTGCAAAATCCCACAAATTCGACAGACGTAATTCTGAATTTCATCGAGAAGCTGTAAAATGCATTAAGTTTCAAGCCAGTCCGATCTAATAAACAGGGGCGGTGAGGCGTATGAACGATTGAGGTTGGTGAGACAATTATAGGCCTGTTCAGTTGCAAAATGGACGAGAAAAAGGCACAGAATTCCCGTTATAGGCCAGGTAATATCAATCTGAACAATTGCGATGGTGATGGTCAACCTAATAAAAAAATATTACTAACAATTGATGAAGGTTTCTCGGGTCTCCAGCCGGGTGGTAGCGTTGATGTCTCGCGACGTTTCGGGAAGTGTCATACCACTCATCTTACTAATAATTATTACAAGGACGTGCCGAAAAGTAATGCCTCCGAAATATTATGTGAAAACTCTCGAAACTTTTTATATAAAGCAAACGTTATTAACATTATGCATCTTTATTTTCCGTGTCTACATATTTATTTCTCAACATAGTCACCCTGGCAACGAACACATTTCTCCCAACGAGAGACAAGCTTTTAATCCCGTTACTGTAGATTGTTTGACTTTGTTGACGGAATTACAAACTCTTCTATGTTTGCACAGCTTCATCACTATGAAACTGAAGCCCTCGAATGTATTCTTTAAGTTTTGGAAGAAGATGAAACTCAGATGGGGCCAAATCGGGACTACGGATGATCATCGATGATAGTGAACCGAAGGAGTCGGATTGTTCCAGATGTTCCAACGCTCGTGTTTGGTCTACCATTGTCATGCTAAAAGAGAGGGTTCTCTATGCGTGGACGAACACTTCGGATCCGAAATTCGATTACACCTCGCTGTTTCTCTCACATCGACATAGTTACGTTACACACCGCCACCTAACACGCTACAGCTCGGAGCCCTCTAGCAGCAGACATCTGCAAATATGTAGACCTGAAGACTAAAAGTATAGGATGTTAGTAACTTTCGCTTTATTTAAAAAGCTTTAAGAATTTTCTCATAAAAATCTCCGGGATTACTTTTCAGCACGCCCTCGTATTACTGCTGTTGAAGATATGGAACAGTAGGGCTGATGCATTTTAATTAATAATTGTGGGTACTTTCGTTCTTACATCGGAGGAAGCGAATCCAGCCTTTGCGGTAAGTTGGTGTGCTGATTTTTCCGATGAGGTGAGATGCGGTAGCAACAGTGGTAATAATGGAAAAGGTATTGCTGTTGCTATTATGGAAGAAGGAGGGCTAACGTTGGGGCGATCGGCTAGAAGTAGTAAAGTTCTTAATAAATCTGCATTTGCAGTAAGCAGCATACTGATGGGAGCATCTGCTATCAACTCAAAAGTTTGCGTAAGATTTGCATTAAATAAGACCATATCATAATAACGTTTGGAATGATGGAATAGTAAGTGAGACGATGACTACTGCTATCGATACCACTGAGTAGAAATCAGTGTATTTTTTTTCCATAGGGGAAGGTGACCTGACAGCTCAGGAGAAAAATATTGATTCAGCGTGGGTGCCGAAAGATGACAGAGAATTTAATGTCGCAAACTGGCGTCATGTGCATTCGTGAACAAAGCTTTTGCACGAACCTGATGGGAAGATAAATTCAGGGGTAACAAGGGAAACTGAGGGGTGAAAAATGGAAGTCGAGCTAGAGGGATATTCAAGTGACTGTTTAAAGGTGACAGATCTGAGTTACGGAAGCGGAGAAAAAGAGGAGATATCGGAAGCGCTTCAATGCTGGGAAGATAATTAGAGAGGGAACTAAGTAAATTATATAAATCAGTGTTAACAATGAAAAAGCCTGAGTTCTTCTGGCTTCAAGCAATTCAGGCAGCATGGGCTCACTTGTGTCCTATTTTCATAACCAGGGGATCAAGAAGCAGAAACACGTAACTAGGATCAAAATTAGCCGGCCGCCGTGGCCGAGCGGTTCTAGGCGCTTCAGTCCGGAGCCGCGCGACGGCTACGGTCGCAGGTTCGAATCCTGCCTCGGGCATGGGTGTGTGTGATGTCTTTAGGTTTGTTAAGTTTAAGTAGTTCTAAGTTCTAGGGGACTGATGACCTCAGATGTTAAGTCCCATTGTGCTCAGAGCCATTTGATCCATTTTTGATAAAAATTAAGACTGCTGTGGATAGGCCAAGCAAGCCTATAAGTAATGAAATGCTAATAGAATTTAAATTTGGAAAAATGTATTTTCCCATTTGTTGTTTTATTGTTAGTGGTTTGGTGAAAACAATAGATGAAGTCACAGAAATGCGAGGATGAAATGCCTCAGATTCGAGGAGGAAAGAAATCGGGGCTGTGCGTGATCGAAAGACATTCTCGTAGAGCAAAAACGTTGCACACGTGCAAAGATTACATCTTGTATTACCATTTCCTGACTAAAAAGGTGAAGCACCTGGAAAACACGGTCGGATACCAGCGCAACTTCATACGAGTACTTCTCATCGGCGGGTGTATCAATGATGAGAGTTACAATTCTCTGTGACATGTAGAATGTCCACGCGACTTCATTACTGTTATTTGTGTTTAGATTTGTTACAAGGCTTGGTAGGGTATATGAGGTGTGTCAGATGTTGAATGATGACTTTGAAGGTCACTGAGATGCCGCGTACTCGTCTGAGACAGCGCTATCAGCATCTGAGAGAGAGCCTGATGAAGAACTGCATGGGTAGTGTGAGGGCAGGCACACCCGTTGTCATGGTTCTTGGGACCAAGTGTGACAGCTACAAGAGGGAACATCATGCGGTGCACCAAAACATCGTAATCCGTTCACATCTGCATTTGCCACAACGCTATATGTTATCCCGCACCATTGGTCGTAGACAAGCAACAGCCGGACATCCTTTCCGTGTGTAGGCTGCCTTTAAAACCGTTTCACAAATCGCGGCTTTTGGAGCGGTACTGTGGCCAGTAGTCATGGACTGGTAATGAATGGCGCCGCCATGACCAGCAAAATCGTCAGCTCTGTACGCGAAAGAACATGCGTAGAACCAGCTCAGACGTCAACTCCATTCCAGTGCCAGTATCCAGGATAGCAAGAACGAATTACAACAGTTTTGGACCAGATTTTCTCTCAGGAGATGGAACAACGGCTCTATGACATCCTTCACAATCGAATCACTATATTGCATCCATATCAGAGGGGGTGCAATTTCACACTGAGAAGTAAGCTCATACTGTCAAGTTCATTCTAAATTTGATTTGATTTTGCAATCACTGAAGTAACACGACATAACCTCTCAGTCCATAGAGCTTCATTTCGTTTTCTCTTTTCCTTCTTGTTGCTTCGTCAGGCAGTGTTAAGTAGTACAACTAAAGGTTTAAGAAGGAAAAAATGTATTTACGGCTGTGTAAATTCTTCTTACCTATGACTGTTGTATGTTCTAATTTACTATACGCAAGACACCTTCAATTTATTTGGGTGTTTTTGTGGGTACAACTGTGTTGCCAAAGTTTCAAGTCCTGTAAATATTGAAAAAGAAGAGAGTTTAGTGTGCGGGTGTCGAAAGAGAAGAGTGTCGTGCATCATTTGCATTTATTTCATTGTAGAGTTGGGTATAGGGCCAATGTCATTGTTTGTCCTTATTTTAAGATCAGTTAGCGTTTTCTTTTAGGAACGAGGTTTTTGGTTTTGCTATTTAGTGTCTGGATTACAAGTACAAACAAATAGTTTTAAGATTTCAGGTTGGTTTATTTATTTTGTAGGGTTTCAGGGCTCATTTTGTTCTGTAGTGACACAGAAAAACATCCAAATATATTCAAATTACCTTGCCTATAGTAAATTAAAACGTACAATAATCACAGGTGATAAAATATAAACAACAGTAAATACATTTTTTTTCTTAAACCAGTACCGTACTTGTACTACTTAATACTGTTGCATATGGCGATATGTTCAATGCCTGACAGCTAGAGAGAAGCACCAAGACGGGTAAAGAGGAAACGAAACGAAGCTTCAAGAGCTGAGGGAGTATATCGTGTAACTTCAGTGACTATAAAATCGAGTCAACTTTATAAAGAAGTTGGTATTACGAGCCCACTTCTCAGTATGAATTTGCCCCCCCCCCCGCCCCCCGCCCCCCCTCATATCCCACTGATATGAATGCATGCAGTGATTCGATTATTAACTGATACAGCTGTTGTAACCTTTTCTGAGACAAGCTGGACCACGACTGTTGTAACTTGTCGTTGCTCCCGTGAATACTGGCTGGAGTTAACGTCCGAGACAGCGCCCCACATGCTCTATCGCGTACAGATCTGAGGATTTCGCTGGCCACGGCAGTACTCAGCATCACGAAGACAGTTCATAGAGACAGGTGCCGTGTGTGGGCGAGCATTGTCCTCTTGAAAACGGCACGCAGTGACACATGAGGACGCAGTATGCACATAACGTACCACTGTGCCGCCATAGGTCCCTCTATCAGAGCCAGTCGTGACCTGAAGTCATAACCGATAGCTCTCCACACCATGATGCCATAAGTAACACCGTTGTGCCTGTTCAGAACATTGGAAGAATTCCACCTCATCCCAGTTAGCCATCGAACTGGCCAACGACGGTCATTCAGAGTAATGCAGAACTGCGATTCATTGCTGAAAGCAATGCGGCACCATTCATTACCAGTCCATGCTTACCGGCCACAGAACCGCTTCAAAAGCCGCGGCTTGTGTAACGGTTTTGTCGCAGCCTACACACGGAAAGGTAATTCCCTAGTGCGGCTGTTGCTAGTTTTGACCAATGGTGTGGGATGACATATAGCATAGCAAGACGTCAATTACTTTTTGCAAGTTACCGCAGTGGTAATACCGGTTCCCGTCAGATCACCGAAGTTAAGCGCTATCGGGCTGGGCTAGCACTTGGATGGGAGACCACCCTGTCTGCCGAGCGCTGTCGGCAAGCGGTGTGCACTCATCCCTTTTGAGGCAAACTGAGGAGCTTCTTGATTGAGAAGTAGCAGCTCCGGTCTCATAAACTGACGTACGGTCGGGAGAGCAGTGTGCTGACACACGCCCCTCCATATCCACATCCAGTGACGCCTGTGGGTTGAGGATGACACGGCTGCCGGTCGGTTCCGTAGGGTCTTCCAAGGCCTGTTCGCACGCAGTTAAGTTAATGGTAATACGAGGCCTGTTCAGAAAGTAAGCTCCGATTGATTGCCAAATTGAAACCACAGTGAACATCAGAAATGTCTTACTTGTAACAATTAGCTACACCTTTCAGCTACTTCTCTACGTAGTCGCCGTTCTGACTTAGACTTTTGTCATAGCGTTGTACCAACTTTTCAATAGCCTCATCATAGAAGGCAGCCGCCAGTGCTTTCCGCCAATTCTCCACGCTGGCCTACACCTCGTTGTCTGTGTCAAAATGTTGTCTTCAAAGACAGCGGTTCATGTGACCAGAGATGGAACTCAGGGGGAGACAATTGCGGACTGTATTGTGGGTAATCTCACATTTCCATTTGAAAACGATGCAGGAGCATCTTCATTGCCCCTGCAGAATGCGGCTGGGAATTGTCTTGAAGAAGAAACAGCACGACAGTTATGTAATGTTAGCTGCATAGCTTCAGGCGAAATTTCTCACCAGGCCCTCGTACTTGGCGGCAGACACTATTTTCTAGACATCTTTACGCACTCACTGCGAGCTCAGAAATGAGAAGAGCGACGTGATGCTAACTGGGGTTATACTAGAGACACTACCCAACACATCTGTGCAAAGCTTTATCGGATTTTCATAGTCGTTTCCATTTCGCGACCGATCGGAGCTTACTTTCTGAACGCCCCTCGTACAATACGTAATCTTTGCAAATCCACGTCTGCAACGTCTTTGCCCTAAGAGAATGTCTTTCTGTCACACACAGACCCGATTTCTTTCTTTCTCGAATCCGAGGCACCTCATCCTTGCATATCTGTGATTTCGTCTATTAAGCAAGAAAGCCTTTGCCAAAAACTATGTTTTCACAAAACCACTAACAGTAAAACAGCTGATGGTGATATACATATTTTCAAATTTAAATTCTATTAGCATTTCATTAGTTGTAGGCTTGCTTCGCCCACCCACTGTAATCTAAATTCAGATCCGATTAAATTTTTCTGATGCATGATGCTTTCCATATGAAAACAGGGTACAGCTGAGATCCTGCTGCCTGAATTGCCTGAATCCAGGAGAGCTCATGTTTCATCATTGTTAACATTGACTTTACAAATTCATTTAATTCCCTCCCTAAATATCTTGCTTCTATAAGTCACACCAATCGCCTTTAAGCAATCAGCTGAATATCTCTGTAACTCGACTTCCATTCTTTCACCTCTCAGTTGCCATTTCTTCTTTTTGGAATTTATCTTTATTCACTAATATCTCTCTACCTTTACTTCCATTCTTTCACCTTTCTTTTTGGAATGTATCCTTATTCACTATTGCACATGAGCTCCACTATCCAACATTAAATTCCCTGCTATCTATCGCTACCCAGTCAGAGTCAATATTTTTGTCCTGAGATGTCAGGGCAGCTACATCTATGGAAAAAAAATACACTAATTCCGTGCTCAGTGGTATCAATGGCAGTAACCATACCATCTACTCACCTACCAATTCACTACTCCAAGCAGTACTATGTTCTGTTCTTGGGAGCAATTCATGATTTCATGGAATATCTAAGTTAACTTCACTCAAAATTTTAAAGTTAAATCAGATGCGACCATCAGTATGCTGCTTATTTCAGATGTAGATGTATTAAAAAAGTTATTACCTCCAGCTGACGCCCCCATCGTTACCTCTTATCCTTCCATAGTACCAACCACAGTACCTTCCCCATTATTACTGCTGTTGGTACTACACCGCACCTCGTAGGAATACTCAGCACACGTATTTATCGCATAGGATGGGTTCGTTTCTGCCTCCCATTTGGGCCCCAAAACACCCACCTGGATCACTCTTCTCCCGTCACCGAATCATTAATTAAAATTCATACTCTAAAATTTCATATATTTAATTTAATAAAAATAATACGAAAACGTGCTGGCGAGTAATACATACGAATTTTCGTGTGAAAACTCTTAAAGCTCTCTAAATAAAACAAATGTTGTGACTATGTAGACTTTCCCGGCGTATTAGTTATTTGAACAAACCGGCGGTGTGGCTATGGGGATTCCTTTATCCCCCATAGTCGCTAATCTTTTTATGGAGGACTTTGAGGATATGGCCCTGAAAACGTCTTTGAAGCCTTCGTGTTTTCTGAGATATGTTGACTATATGTTTCTTGTTTGGCCACGTGGAATACACGCTTTGCCCCGGTTATTGGACCATTTTAATTGTCTTCATCCGCACATAAAATTTACGATGGAAATTGAAAAGGAGGAAAAGTTACCTTTTTTGGATGTACTAGTTTTCAGAAAATAAGACGGAACTCTTGGACGGAGTGTTTACAGGAAACCGACTCATACCGACAGGTATTTACATACTACCAGTTGCCATCCACCTTTTCAATGTACAGGAGTCCTTCGGACATTGGTTAAACGAGCATATGCTGTCTTGGATGCTGAAAATTTACCACAGAAGCTGCAACATCTTAAGGACGTGTTCAATAATAACGGCTATACGGACCGACAAATTCGACGTGCTTTCGAGTTTGGACCTCTACCTGAACCTTCTGAAGACACCTTTGGGTCTTTGGCTTTTCTTCCGTATGCTAAGAATGTGTCCGCCAAGCTAGGTAGACTTTTGAAGAAATATGAGATCAGATGTATTTTTCGTCCGCCAGCTAAGGTTAGAGCACCGCTTGGCTCTGTCAAAGATGATTTAGGTTTTAGGAAGTGTGGCGTTAACAAAATACCGTGTGAGTGCGGGAAAATTTACATTGGCCAAACTATTCCTACCGCCAACGACAGGCGTATTGAACATCATCGTCATACGCCATTATTACAACCAGATAAATCTGTGGTGACTGGGCATTGCCTTACAGAGGGACACAGGATGCTATACAATGAGACGCAAGTAGTTGCAAATGCTTCTCGGTATTGGGATTGTGTTCTAAAATAATCTGTCGAAATCAGACTAGCAGATAATATTATTAATCGTGATAATGGATACCCGCTAAGTAAACCGTGGAATCCTGTTTTATCAGACATGAAGAAACAACGGCATCTGAATCGGCCGGCTATGAATAATCATTTGTAACGATATATCGTTTTCAACAGTATTCATCACCGGAGGCGTCACAACTCCTTTCGCACCAGGGGCAGCAGGAATGATTGAGCGCGTGCGCACTGTATCTAGGGCATGCGCTGTTGTACTTCCGATGCATATAAAGGTGCAGTCATTTGCGAGCGGAATCCATCATTCGACGGTTGGATCCCCTCAGTTCCGAGTCAAGGACTTACACTGCCTGGGCTACACTCAGGGTGTATCGTCGATTTGGAAGAGCCCCAGCCATTGCTGTCGTGTTTTTGTCCGCCGTCACTGCTGCCCACCGCCCGGTCCTCGCCACACGGAGTTCGCCGCCGCCGCCGCCTGGTCGCCGCCTCCCGGTGCTCGCTGCTCCCGCCGCCACCGCCGCCGCCGCCGACGTCTGATCGCCGTCGCCTGATCGCCGTCGCCTGGCACTCGCTGCCGCTGCTGCTGCTGCTGCTGCCGTCGCCGTCTCCCGGTGCTCGCCGCCGCCCCCCCCCCCTCCCCCGTTTTAGTTCATTTCGTACTTCAGCGACTCCTGCCGGTCGTGGGCACTGCCTGCGATCATTGACACACCCACAACCACCATCATCTACACCTCCCCTTCACCTGCCCCCACTGTAACATCGTGGAGTGCTTTCTCTGGGATTAACCTGTCTCATCCACCTAACCTACTCACAGTGTCCTCCTCTTCTATATCCTCCTCATCCCTGTATCTCCACCTGTATTTCGCTCCTTCCCCTGCCGCTGACCCTGATTCTGCTCCTACTCCAGCTCCCGCCCCTGCTCTTGCCCCCCCTCCCACTCCTGTCCCCCGCCGAGACGACTTTCACCCCCTTCCCACACTCCCCGACAACTACCCCTGCTTCTTCCGCCCGAGTAACCGCCAGCCGCCCCGCAATCGCCATCACAGAGTGCTCCACCCTCTTACCCGGTGCCACTGCTTCAAAGGAGGGCACTGCCACCCACCACCTCTCCATCCATCCAGTCCCTCATCCCTCCTTGCAGGCCACCAGCCAAAAAATCTTCCAAATGCCCCAGTGGCGACCTATTCTCCACCCCCTCCTCCAAAATACCACTGCCCACCCCACTTCCCTCTGACCCCACCATGGATACCACCCGATCTCCCTCCTCCCCAGCCCCCTCCCTGTATACCTTCGTCCTTGCCAACCCTGATCCAAAATTCCATGATGCCTGCACCCTCACTCTTGAAATCCAGAAGTACATCCCCAGTGCACCCATTACCCAACTTATCCCTCACAGAGATTGTTCTCATTAAGTCCTCCTCTCCCTCTCTCCATACTGATCTCTTCCAGCGCCTTGCCCACATCACCTTTGGTCCCCATGCATCCCTCACCCCTTTCCTTACATCCTCCTCTCCTCGTCATCCCCAACCCCCTCATCCTCACAGAGGCTGAGGTGTTGGCGGAACTGAATGCCCACCCCACCCTGGAAATCCGCTCAGCCCACCGCATTTACAACTCCACTTGCTCTACCTTCCTCATGCATATATTTACAGAGACCGTCTCCTCCATCAACCACCTTCTCACACAGGGAGCCCTGATTTTCAACTGCTACAACCCTGTTGACCCATCCCATTCCTCTCCTCAATCCTACAGCTGCCAGTGCTGTCTCCTGTACAATGACCACCTCAACCAAAACTGCATGAACCCCCCCCCCCACCTACCCCCATTGTAAAGACTTCCACTTCCTTAAACAGTGCCCTAACCTCACCTCTCCCCCTTCCTGCAACACCTGCAACGAACCCCATCCCACCTATTCCTCCAAATGCAAAGCGAAACCCTCTCCCACCAACCCTGTCCCCATTCACCCCATCGACCTGCCCATCCACCCCAACAATTCCCTCTGCCCACCTCCTACAGCAGAAGACATCATCTGGTTCCTCAACATTGTCCTGCAGAACATCCACCCCTTCCACTTAAACACTACGCCATCTACTGCCACAACCAGGCCCACTTTACCTTCACCCACCACAACACCCTCATTTAAGGCCCTCTCCCCCTCACCCCGCTTCCTTCCCACCTCCCACCTCCTGGCATGTCACCAGTATCGTCTCCTCTACCTCAACATTCGCTCCCTCCCTGCCAACACACACCTCTTCATGCATACCCTATCCCAGCACCAAGTACTCCATCTTTAATGAAACCATCCTCCAACCTCACCATGTTGTCTGCACCTCCCCCTATCTCCTTCACCACACTAAGATGGGGTCGCTATAGGCCACCTCAAGCATTTCCCTGTCCAGCCACAACCCCTCCTCAATGACCCAACTGAACACCTTCTCCTCAGCGTCTTTTTTCCCTCTCTCACCATCACCTGTGCCCTGCAGCTCCTCTCCCCTACGACTTCATTTCCCATGTTGACCATACCTTTACCATCTATGTGATTGCCGCCGACCGCAGCATCCACAGCTGTAACCCTGCTACCCTTCAGTGGTGGCATCAGTTCCTTGCAACCCTCCATGGTGACCTTGTTCCTCTCCGACAACACACCCATCCTGAAAGTAACTAAACCCCTGATGTTATCCTCACCTCCCCCAACCTCCTTGATCGCATCGCCACGCTGACCTCAGTCCCATTGGTAGTGACCATCTCCCTGTCCTTCTCACCATCTCCTCTGCCCATGACACCCCTGCAGCCGCCCACCCAACTACCCCTCCAAAGTCTGTCCAAGACTACCGCCATGCCGACTGGGATGCCTACCAGGAATCCATCGCCTTACAGGTCGAAAGCCACTCCCTCACCTATCACCATTCTGCTGACATCACCCATGCCTCTTCCTTCCTTCAGAAGACCATCAATGATGCTGTGGAGACCCATGTCTCTACCAAACTCATCCACCCTCACCACCCTACGCTTGCTCAACTTGCCATCCTTCTTCTGCCTGAATCCCGCAGGCTCTACTGCTCCTTCCTCTGCACCTGTGACCGGGATACACCCATCCGCCACCAGGAATTACAGCGACACATCCAGAACCTCCTTACAGCAAAGAAACGCCAGGACTGGCGCCAGACATGCACATGCCTCAACTCTACCCTCCCTGTCAACTCCTGCAAGTACTGGTCACCCTTCCACCACCTTACTGGTAGCCATCCCACCCCGCATTACCCCATCCTCCATGACGATCGGCCCTTTCCTGACAACCTCAGCAAGGCTAACCATTTTTCTTCCAACCTCTCCAAGGTCTTCTCCATTCCTGACAATCCCCATTTTGATCACTCCCTCTTCCCCACTGTCCTTCACCGCACTGATACCTCTGTCCCACCACTCGCCCCTAGCTTCCAATTCTTGGATAAGTTAGCCCTCTTTGACATAAACACTCCCATCACTGCACACGACACCACAATCGTCCTCCACTCCAAAATGCAACACCGCCCCTGGTCATGATGGCATCACCTACCGCCACCTCAAGGTATTCCCCCCATTTTTCCTGACTGTCCTTGCTACCCTGTACACTGTCCTCCTCTCCACTGGATTTTACCCCAACCTGTGGAAGACTTCCCATGTCCTGCCGTTCCCTAAACCCAACAAACCCCCCTCTGATACCTCTTCCTATCATCCCATTTGCCTCACTTCTATGTTCAGTAAGGTCTTCGAGACCATCCTCTCTCGCCGTATTCACCGCCACCGTAACCAGCACCACCTACTTATCTTTACCCAGTGTGGCTTCTGGCCTTCCTTCTCAGCCAACGACCAGCTCCTTAACCTTACCAATCTTCTTTCCCTCCAACCTACCTCCCGTCGCTCTGCTATCTTTGTTTCCCTTGACCTCCAGAACGCCTACGACAGTGTCTGGCATCCTGGGCTCCTTTTCAGACTTATGCTCTCCCTATCAACTTCGTCTGTCTCGTTGGTTCCTTCCTCTCCAATCGTCCCTCCTATGTGACTATCCACAATTCCAACTCCCGTACTGTCTATCCCTCTGCTTGTGTGCCCCAAGGCTCCAACCTTTCCCCTCTCCTCTATCTCCTGTATGCTGCTGATATGCCCAAACCTGTTCATCTCCTTCAATTTGCTGATGACAACGTCTTCCTAGCCCTATATCCTAACCTTCAATGGTCCCAACATACCTTCCGAACCCACCTTGAACAATTCACCACTTGGTGCAACCAGTGGTTTCTCTGCATCAACCCCTCCAAGACCCTGGTGATCATCAAAGGCTCCACCACCCGCTGTTTCCATGATTTCTACCTCACCTTTTATGGTCATCCTATCCATCTCACTCCTACCCTCAAATACCTTGGCCTCACCCTCGACCACCACCTCACCTGGACTCATCACCTCCTTACCATCCAACAAAAAGCTCACAACAGACTCCTCCTCCTGAAACTCCTGTCTGGCCGGACATGGGGTCAGCATCCTTCCACCATCCTTCACACCTACACCCCCTGGTGTCTCCCTTCCTCTCCACCCCCAGCCTGTTGCAGCCCCTTTACCGTTGTGTCCCACCCTCTCTCCATCTCCACACATTCCTTTGCCAATGCAACTTCCAGCATCTACCCCTCCTGGATGATGAGCTTCGCCCTGACATCTACCCTTCCTACCGACTCTAACCCCAACATCCTCCTGCCTCCTCCTCAGGGCTCCCTCTCCTCCCCCTCCCTCCTCCTGAGCGGGTTTCTCCTCTTATGCCCCCTCCCTCTCCTGTGCTCCCCTTCAGTGTCCCTGCACTACCTCTTGCCTTGTCTTCCCTCTTCATCTCCTGCCCCACCTGTCTCCTGCCTCTTGATGCACCTGCTGACGCCCCTACTCTTTTCATCCCGCCCCATCCCCTGCTGCACCTTGCTCTCCCCTCCTTTTCAATCCTCACAGGCCTCTCCCCCGGCAAGTCCCACCTGGCAGTTTTATTCTTCATCATGTGTGCTCAAAGTGGGTTTAAAGTGTGTTGTTATGGAGTATTTTAATACTGTGGCCAACTTTTAACCTGTGTGTGTGACTTCAGTGTCTTTCCTGTGTTCTACCATTCACCAACTGTGTTTTGTAACTTTACATTGACTTTTTTAGCTATCCTTCCCCATGAACGTCTCCATGTCAGTGTATTTTTAACTCAATTATCTCCCCTAACTCTGTTTTATGTCCCCCTTTTTTATCGCCTTATATGTAACATTTTCTTCTTTTATTAACTGTGATGTCACTCGGCTGAAGAGTGGCGGATTGTGCCGCTGACAGCCCTCCCCTGTCCCTACGGACAGGGGAATGAAATCACAATAAAGAAAAAACAAAAAACAAAAAAAAACGTGTGGAATCAGTTATCGGCGAGAGCAGCGTAGCTTTTGCCACCTGATGTTGGTGGACAGGTGGACTGCTGAAATTTTGTGCTCAGATGACAGTTTGATCTAGCTGGAAACCCAACAAGAATGTGATAAAACAAATGTTAATAACATTCTACAATTTTATTCTTCATATCTGCAAACACTAACGGAGAAAAACGCAACATTAAAAAATAATTTAGGTAAAGTAATGAAATTTTGGGAATAGATTTGTCTAGTTAACACATTTATGTGATTAAATTGCAAGGTCACAGGTTAATGTATGCTTGAGATAATCCATTGAAAATGTGAACTGCCGGTACATTAATAACTGGTGGAACCACCTAAATGTTTAACGCAAGCATGCAAACGTGCATGGATTGTGTTGTACATGTGAATGATGTAATTTTGTGACATGGAGTTCCATGCCTGTTGTACTTGGTCGCTCAATACATGGACCGTTAACGCTGTTTGTGGATTTTGCTAGAGCTGTCGTCCGATGATCCCACATGTGCTCGATTGAAGACATATCTGGTGATCGAGGAAGCTATGGCGACATGTCGACACTCTGTGGAGCATGTATGGGCGAGCGTTATCCTGTTGCAAAAACACCCCCTGGAATGCTATTCATGAATGGCAGCACAACAGGTCGAGTCACCTAATTGACGAACAAATTTGTAGTTAGAGTGCGTGGGGTAGCTACGGAAATGCTTCTGCTGTCATACGAAATCGCACCCCAGATTATCGTTCGAGGTTTAGGTCCAATATTTGTAGAATGCAGACAGGTTGATTACAGGCCCTCAACTGGCTTCGTTCTAACCACCACGTGGCCATCACTGGCCCCAGGGCAGAACCAGTTTTCATCAGAAAGCACAAACAGAACTCCACCCTGCCCTCCACTTAGTTCTTGCATGGTACCACTGAAATCGCAAATGGTGGTGCTTTGTGGTCAGTGGAACGCATGCTACAGGGCGTCAGGCTCCGAGCTGTCCTTGAAATAACCGATTTGTAGCAGTTCGTTATGACACCATGGTGCCAACTGCTGCACAAGTTGCTGCTGCGGATGCAGTACGATGAGCCAGAGCCATACGCCGAAGACGATGGTCTTTCCTCTCCCTAGTGCCACGTGGCCGCCCGGACTCCAGTCTTCTTGCGACAGTACATTTTCGTGACCACCGCTGCCAGCAGTCATGAACAGTGGCTACAGTCCTGCTGAGACTTTCTGCAGTATCGCAAAAGAAACATTCAGCTTTCGTAGGCCTCTTACACGTCCTCGTTCAAACTCAGTGAAGTGTAGATAATGGCGTCTTTTCTTCGCTTTAGTTGCATTCTTGACTAACATCACCTTAGCACGTAGAATCTCAAAGATAACTAACGCCCACAACCGTTACGTGGTGTGTATAAAGAAAAGCTGATTTGCATCCTCATAGAGTCGCTACTAGTGCAAGTGTTACATAAAGTTGAATATATTTGATCTTTCAGCTGGAGAAATACGGCTACCAACTTCCGTTTATGTCGCATAACTCCTTCTTGGCGTTGCGGTTTTCTTTCCGTAAGTGTATTTGCATCACTCTGCTGATAGAGGGCTCCGAATTTTAGAGTGTAATATTACGGCGTGTAATATAACTACGTATGTCCATGCGTAAGAGACAGCGTGCTGTAATCGATTTTCGATTTCGAAAAGTTCGTCGACACATGGAACACCCTCTCCTTCAGCATTTCCCCTTCTTACTGAATTACTTGATAAATGATTCCGAAGTACAGGGACAGTTAGAGAAAAAACGGATCTCAAAATACTCCGTAGTGCATAGTAAGAAGATGAAGAAATCCCACAGGTTTCAAAAGTGGTAAGTGTAGCAGTATATTAGTTGCAATGTGGGATGACAGTAGTGTGGTCAGAACAGCTCCCAGTTCTACACCTGTAAATCCACTATGCACAATAAAACGTTTTGTGCAGAGAAAAGAATAGCTTTCAAACAATCCCAAATGGTTCATCTTTGCAATGGGTGGAGTTTATTTGGATTGTCAAAACGTGTGCCTCTACAGGACACATATCAGAGGGAAAAAATCGTACTTCAGTTTGATAGCGCAGTGCATTGATGTAACCGAAGAAACTGCATGGCAATTGCATATGCTTGAAGATTATTAGAAACTGGATCATCTTGAATCTAAAATTTCGTCGCCGTATTATAACTTCCATCCTGGGAACAAATGGCCAAGTATACAAGCCTAAAGGGAGGCCATGAAAGACAGAGCATCAAGACGCCAGATATGATAGAGTAAATCAGTGGATGATTGGTGAAGACAAACAAACTCGATGCAGGCTCTTCCATACAAGTACCACGACAAGTTGTATACAGTGTGATGTTGGTTTACATGTAAAGTGATTGTTCAAACATGTGTTCGATACATTGTTAACTTTGAAATGTCATAAATTTCACTGTGTTTAAAGCTAAAATCTTCTGAGTCGTTAGGCCGCGTCATATTTCCTTCTAAAATAATCGACGTTTCGACCCCTCTGCTAGAAGAATCTTCAGGATTTTAACTTTAGTGATCATGGCCACGAAATCCTGCACATTCACTGTGTTTGTCGTAAATAACGTAATTATAATATGTGGGAAACTTCCTACTTATATGACTGACGTCCTGCATACAGGACGCCCTGTTACTCACATAATAATTAGTTTGTAAGCATGAATCTTGTTTTGACGAGTTATATAATGCCTTTGTAACACATTTCTTTAAGAATTACACAGAAGTTTACAAAAAATTAATTCAGTCTTACTGGTTTAAAACACACCTTGCTTCTTTTTCCTTTTAAACTTTGACAATTAATCATTTAAGTCACTTCGAAGGTTGGCTGAAATACTTCATCTTTAGCAGCTAGCAGGCTGATGTCCCTCCTAAGAAGAATAATTCATCTCGAAACGTATTTCTGTAGTTACATCCCGTATTGTCTGATATAAGACGTCGCGAAGTCACTCTAAAGTAGTTTTAGCTACTTGTGGTTTGGAGCTGCGACCATGACCGAAACAAATATTAAAATTATTTCTTCTTGACAGTTTGCTTCGTCCAACAGACAAATTTTAACTTAGGAATTTGCAGAACATGTAGTTAAAACCATTGATCTGTTTACTGCTATAATTATTGTGCTGTAACTAAAGTGAATTAGTTTCTGCTGTTATAGATACTTATTTTCACGTAAGTAAAATGTTCCCAAAATATATTTTTCATCAAATACCGTCTGTGGTTTACTTGTCCCAAGTTAGTCCGAAGCGCCCTGCCAATGTTACAGGGAACAGTTTTGTAACGGACTAACTTATTATTTGGAACTTCTATGAGCGTAGCGGTTAGCATACTTTTCTCTTATATGGAGCCTTTTCCAAGTCATTACGTTCTAAAAAGTTTCTCCTAGTCTGCTTCTCTTTCCATGTCTAGTAACAATCGACATGCGTGTTTCTGAATGCGTTCTGGAAATGCTCTTCTCATTTCACTTATACAATGACACAGTTCCCTGACACTATCTGTCTCCTGATCATTAATCGTATAGTATCGTATCGTAATCGAGAGTGCTGTAATTGTTTTACCTGCGTCGGTGGACACTATAATTTGTACAGTCTTATAAGCGGAAACTTTAATCAAAAGTTACGATACTGGAAAAACATTTCTAGAATATTAATTTACTGTTAGAATTTTGGGACGACGTTCGCAACGTGCCAGTCATATCTTTTCATTCGTGGTTTTTATCAATTCAGTGACAACAGCTATCCTTTTTCTTTGTATTACCATGTAACATGACGCAACAAAAGCGGAAACATTATTATGCACCATAACGGCAATATCATTCTAGAAGAGCACTGAAATGTACCACTGGGATTTTTACATTTTTATTGAGACTGAATATTAACTGTTGCTGTATTATAGGCCTGGAATGATTGGCGATATACTCGCCTGACGTAATGCACTTTTCCTGATGGCTTAAAGAACATGATGTCTTACAAATCCAGTTACGTAAACATGCTGTTCGCAGATTAGTTTCATTTCAGGAGCTCTTACAGATACTCTGCGTAATTTAAAATGTAAGTTTCATGAAACAGATTATGAGTCTCCTTGTCAGCCTTTTAATTGGACAATGTCGCCTACAGATAGCATTCAGAAAAATGTCGCCGTATATGCAGGGTTCTTGTTTCCTGCACCAGTTTCTTTCTCAGTTCACTACAAACGTCTAATTATTGCGCACACGAGTTAATGTGCTAAATATTTGACATTAAGCATGTAAGCAAGAAAAGCTTTAGAAAAAATGGGAATTATATCGGAAATCGCTAAATGCTGTCATTATCAAAGATGATTTGCGCTCCATTTTAATCGTATGCTAGTTATTCATGCAACTCAATGATTATGACGTGATATCTCCTGAACTATATGACGTACAATGATATAAGTTTGCAGGTACTTCTTGTGGTGTATGTGGATCTGTCTGCAAAACGCATTGGGAATAGAATTAGTAATAATTAACAAATTAAAACGTCATGCTTGATTTATCAGTTTTACTTATTTTATTTTATTTTTTATTTATTTAACCCGATGTCATTAGGGTCATCAGGCCACCTCTTACATCGAACCAGTGTTTCACACATGCGGTACCTTTATTACATCATAGTTTCCTAAAAACTAACTATTTTAATATGACAGTATTAAAATGATTTGAGTGTCGGAAGTGGCAGTGGTGAGTAAATAATGCTGACTATGAGCTAATAAAGTTAATACTGGCATTACTTTCACTACTGTAGCTGCTGCCGCCACTAGTAATAATAGTAATAATAATAACAATAATTTACTACATAAACAGTGAAATTGTTGTATGGGATAAATTTCTTTCCCGTCATCATTTCGTGGAAGGTTTTAGCGAGAAAAAGTTTCGTAAATGTTTCTAATTACGTGTAAAGTTCGTTGCAAGTCACTAAGTAATCGCATTCTCAAATACTGGATGAATGTAGTCTGGATACTCGCACACGGTGTGTTAAGCTTCTCAAGACATAAACACATTTTTGACTCAAATATGTATCTTATTGTGTTAAGTTTTTAATATATGATCATATCTGTTCATGAGTGGATTAATGCGGCATTTCAAATTTTTTAGATCCGGCCAATTATTATATATTTGATGTATTAAATAATGAAAAGCAGATTTTTGTTGCCCGTGGAAGCGCTTATATAGACAACATTCAATAGTGATTGTGCACCATGAACCATGAACCGGGTTAGCCGTTTAGTAATATATAGAGTGATTATAATTAAACTTTCGCTGCACGACAGGGTTCCCATGAAAAACGAGTGCTCGTAGAGCAATGAAACTTTGTGGAAACATTTGCAAGGACATGCGAATATTATACACTGAAGAACCAAAGAAACTGGTACACCTGCCGATTATCGTGTAGGTCCCCGGCGACCCCGCAGAAGTGCCGCAACACGACGTGGCATGGACTCGACTAATGTCTGAAGTAGTGCTGGAGGGAACTGGCACCACGAACCCTGCAGGACTGTCCATAAATCCGTAAGAGAACTAGGGGGTGGAGATTTCTTCTGAACAGCACGTTGCAAGGCATCCAAGATATGCTCAGTAATGTTCATATCTGAGGAGTTTTGTGGCCAGCGGAAGTGTTTAAACTCAGAAGAGTGTTCCTGGAACCACCCTGAAGAAATTTTTGATGTTTGCGGTGTCGCACTGTCCTGCTGGAATTGCCTAAGTCCATCTGGAATGCACAATGGACGTGAATGGGTGTAGACGATCAGACAGGATGCTTACGTACGTGTCGCCAGTCAGAGTCGTATCTAGACGTATCGGGGGTCCCATTTCACACCAACTGCACACCACGCCCCACACCATTACAGAGCCTCCACCAGCTTGAACAGTCCCCTGCTGACATGCAGGGTCCATGGATTCATGAGGTTATCCCCATATCCGTACACGTCAATCCGCTCGACGCAATCTGAAACGAGATTCGTCTGACCAGGCAACATGTTTCCAGGCATCAACAGTCCAATGTCGGAGTTGACAGGCCCGGGCGAGACGTAAGGCTTTGTGTCGGCTCCGAAAGCCCATATCGATGATGTTTCGTCGAATGGTTCCCACGCTGACACTTGTTGATGGCCCAGCATTGAAATATGCATCAATTTGCGGAAGGGTTGCACTTACAACACGTTGTACGATTCTCTTCAGTCATCGTTGGTCCCGTTCTAGAAGGATCTTTTTCCGCCCGCTGCGATGTCGGAACTTTGATGTTTTACCAGATTCCTGATATTCACGACACACTCGTGGATTGGTCGTGCGGGAAAATCCCCACTTCATCGCTATCTCGGAGATGCTGTGACCCAGCACTCGTGCGCCGACTCTAACACCACGTTCAAACTCACTTAAATCTTGATAACTTGCCATTGTTGCAAAAGTAACCGATCTAACAGCTGCGCCAGGCACTTGTTGTCTTATATAGGCTTTGCCGACCGCAGAGCCGTGTTCTGCCTGTTTGCATATCTCTGTATTTGAGTCCGTATGCCTCTATAAGTTTCTTTGGCGCTTCAGTGTAGATTTGTTGTTCAAATGCATATTCACAGAAATAAGCAACCGTAACCTAAAGAAAAAAATATACCAACGCCCGAGCAAATGTAAAAAAAACCTGTTTAAATGAAAAATAAATACACGGAGTGTAACGCAATTCCCTTTACAGACTTAGAGGACAGGTTCCCCGACGCCACAACATGAAAAAGATGTATAGTGGACTTGGACTCTAAATTGCCTACCTTAAGAGCTATGAGCACTCGTTCGTCTTCGATACTACGAAACACATCTATTCTACTGAAAACCCTTTGCTTTCCATATTTCTGGAGGAGGTAATAGGAGCAAAACAAGAAAAAGTGCCCAGTAAACATGGCCCCAAATAAGCATATCTTAAGAGCTATGTGTACTTGTTCAATAGAAGAGAAGTGTTTCACAGTAGCAAAGAGGAGCAAGTGCTGGCTATAGAGACCATTTTAACTTGACACTTTTTCTGATTATTGTGTGAGGAATTTGTCCTTATAGTTTCCAAAAGAAGACTTTGTTATATTGTGTATAACTGTATCCCTACAAGGCAGTGCATGGTAATTACACCTTAAGTAACACTGGAAAAATTTCCAATGAGACCATAAAACAGAATCCCGTTTCAAGGGAAGAAGACCCGTACAGTAACAAAATTCCTTATGCGGTATCTTTATGTGTAAATTAATATGCAATCTACGGAGTGGTTACGGTTAAACTGTCGCTGTTGGAGCCAGTGTAAACAGAATACTATTTGCCGTCTTGGTATGCAACAATACAAAGATTATGTTCAATCTGTTCAGTGCTGGATTTGAGTTGTTAGTAGTGTTAATGTCATGACTTGCCATTAGGCGCCAGCACTAGTACGGCGACATGGGTTCAAATGGCTCTGAGCACTATGGGACTTAACATCTATAGTCAACAGTCCCCTAGAACTTAGAACTACTTAAACCTAACCAACCTAAGGACATCACACAACACCCAGCCATCACGAGGCAGAGAAAATCCCTGACCCCGCCGGGAATCGAACCCGGGAACCCGGGCGCGGGAAGCGAGAACGCTACCGCACGACGACGAGCAGTGGACGGCGACATGGGTATGAAACACAAGCACCAGTGTACATTACAGCTGCAGACAGTCAACATAGGTCTGGACAAGGTGTTTTATCAAAACAGTAGCAGTAGTGCAGCTGCTCTTTGGGAGTATTGAAGCATTAAAAGAGTACGGAGAGGTCCCTTTTCGCCCCAGAGTTGAAGAACACGATTCGGAAGTTCGAATTAAATGGCGATTTGGAAATAGCTCCTGAGAGCTCTTTCATGGCCTCCCTTTAGGCTTGCATACTTGGAGATTTGTTTCCAGGATGGAAGTTATAATGCGGCCAGTTGTACCACGAACTGTTGAAAAAGTTGTTGTTGCTATTGCTGAGAATGCTGGACGCAATGTGCGATCTTCAAGTAGAGCACGAGCTGTGTCACGATAGATGACAATTCCATGGTGCACCATACGAAAAGTGGTGAGATCAGTTCTGAAATGGTATCTCTAGTGCCGTTCTAGGCTGTCGTGGATGCAGATAGTCGCCACTTTGAACAACGGTTCTAACGTGGTACGATAGTAACAAATGTCACCCTCCCATGTGAAAATTAAAATGTGTTTCTTTCAATGGTTTATTCGTTACCTGTCTTTTCGCATGTCCTTGCAAATATTTCGAAAGAGTTTGATTGTCCTAGGATCACCCTGTTTTCATAGAGCGCTCTCAAGAAGCGAAAGTTTAATTTTAACCGCACTGTAGTAAACTATGGTATAAGGACGTAGACAGTGTGACATACACAAATTTGGATCGATATGGGAAGCGCGCACGTATGGCCGAAGTGGTTAAGGCGACCGCTCGCGATAAGTAGGAAATTTGGGTTCCGGTCCCGGCCCAGCACAAATTTTCATATGTCAGTAATGGTTAATATCGATACCTAATACAACTGATGCCAAGGAATTCGCAGTCAGCGAGTGTACGAGTATTTCAAACACATCGTACTGTGACCTTAAACGGAAGTGTAGTCGTTAAAACCCTCAATATTTTGATCAATTTTTTACTACTGTAAGAGGTCTCACAGTGATTTGTGATACCTCCCACCACTGTATGTGGACATTCCAGAAATTGGCAGCGTCTCTATAGTTAATTATCTTAAAAAATTACAAGAGTGAGTGATTTATTTCCTCATATTCATCACAAAGTACGTATTAGTGAAGATGAATTAAAGACTGGCGAAGTAAAATATATCTGCTTCGTACTTGAGTGGTCAGAGCAGCTGACTGCCATGTGCAGGATCCGGATTCGATTCCCTGTAGTGCGAGCAATTTTTCCTTGGTAAAAAAAAGTCGTGTGACTAAGGCCTCCCGTCGGGTAGACCGTTCGTCGGGTGCAAGTCTTCCGATTTGACGCCACTTCGGCGACTTGCGCGTCGATGGGGATGAAATGATGATATTTAGGACAACGCAACACCCAGTCCATGAGCGGAGAACATCTCCGACCCAGCCGGGAATCGGACCCGAGACCTTAGGATTGACATTCTGTCGCGCTGACCACTCAGCCACTGGGGGAAGACATTTTTCCGTGGTGCGAGTACTGGAACAGGCCAATGCTAATTGAGGAGCTACTTGATCGAGTAGGAGCGGTTCCAGGTGACAAAAACTGACAACAGCCGGGAGAGCGGTGTGCTTATCCCACACATCTCCATACCACATCCAACGACGCCATAGGGAGAGTATGACACGGCGGTCGGTCGATGCCCATAAGTCTGTCAGGGCCTATGGGTGGATTTTACATGTAATATAATGTAGACAGTTGCGTTATGTATATTGCTTGTCTGCATATGAAGGGTTTATTACATTAGTGGTACAAGTCCATTTTTGTTCATTCTGAGATACAGAGTCCTAAAGTTAAATGAGCGCTGAAAAATCTGCAGTTGAGATACCAGAAATATTCAAGTATATGGCGTCTTGCTAGAGATGAACCTCCCTTTCTGTCTGTTTGGACTATTAATTTCAGAAGCATTATAGACATAAAAGTGGAGGTAACGGACTTGCACCACTATTGA
The DNA here is from genome assembly GCF_023898315.1 of Schistocerca nitens. NCBI lineage: Eukaryota > Metazoa > Arthropoda > Insecta > Orthoptera > Acrididae > Schistocerca > Schistocerca nitens. Next base: position 523,339,510 of record NC_064616.1, on the reverse strand, counting down.
AATAAGCCCTTTCTTAGGAACATATGGCTTAACAGCTTTCCAGGAAATTTTTGACATAAACATTAGAACAGGCAACATTTCGTATCGTGTACATAAGGAGCAGTTTCCTCTCTTCACAGAGCCAAAGCAATAACATCATATTTTTGTCGAGGTAACTTAAATGCACGCGTAATATCTGCATTTGATATCTGTCTTCCAACAAACTCAGAAACTTCTCTTACTACAGACACAAACAACAATATGCTGAGGTGTCTGATGTCGTCTACATGCTTTAGTGTTGCTTCTCATGCTACAGGAACCTCAGAAGATGCTAATGCCATCAAATATGTGTCTTGTTTGTCACAGACCATAACATGTGAAAAATGTTACACACAAGGTGTAGTCTGTCAATATCTAAATGCAGTACGTGATTGAACTCACTAATGGTCCTAAAAGCCGTTGGCCCATTACTCTGTAAATGTTTCCAAGAACTTCTGAGACGTCATTCACAGATTTCATGCTCAATCTAACAACTTGTGTATAATTGGAGTAAAAATTGTGTGTGTGCGTGCGTGCGTGTGTGTGTGTGTGTGTGTGTGTGTGTGTGTGTGACTGAGTATGAGTGTGAGTACATCATGCCTCAATAATCGATTTCACTGGACTATCAGAAAATTGTCGTAAAATATTGTCTTTAACTTCGCTCTTCATGCGTGCAGTGTGTAATGTCGGTCTGCGGATTATTAATTTCGTCCACTTGGCTCAATTTACGAACACTTCGTTTCCCGTAAGGTACCTTTATGTACTTGTGTGTTTCTTATTTCCAATCTGTGCTTTTCAAATACGCTTTCCATACAGCAGGAGCACACCTGATGTCTTGCTGTATCAGATATGAGGTTTCGAAGATTCAGAGCTGACTGTGGATAGGGCGTCACCAGTTGCTCTCATTCACAATTCAAGTGTCAGAGACATCCACCACTTTGCATATTACCTTCAGGCAACCCTTAACATCTGTTTTCAAATCTTGAAGATCCGCTTTAATCTCATTATCAGCTGGTGTGACTTGCGCTTTTAGTTTTCTTAAATATGCATTTAGATTAGTTTACGTTAGAAGAATCTTTCATAATGTTCCAGTAAAACAAGCTGTCGTATCCTGAAATACGTCGAAGCTACCAATATAGTGTTGGTGTAGTTTGCATGGCGCAATAAGGAGAGCAACGACAATATTTCTTCTGTCATTAACCATAATTAATCTTCATAATAGAGTCGAGAGGGAGTAGAACCTCCTTGGTTTTTTAGGGGTGATGCTGGGGAACAGGAAAGGATCTTTGACCGGTATGGTGTAGCAAAACGATACTAATTCTTGAGACAATTTTATCTACCGTTAGACGTATTTATATGTGGGGTGCCTGACCAACAAATGCACTAACTCATATACGTCATTCGGAACACTTTTCACTATATTCTGTCCCATTACACATGCGTTTCCCACCACCAAGAGACAAGAGCCACTGCCTTCTTGTTCTAATCACCATTAAATGCACTACCTGGGGATTACTAATTCAGAGATAAGTGCAGTCTTGATACTCCTTCTGATGTCTACGGAATCAATGTCCTCTTGGCCTAAGTAATAAATCAATGGCCACTTGCCCTAATTTTTATATCACTGGCCCATTGGCCAAATTCACAGGAGACAAATACTATTCAGCTACTTGGTACCGAGCGAAGAGGCGCAGTGTTTAGCATACCGGACTCGCAATCAGGAGGACGACGGTTCAAACCCGCGTCCGGATTTCCCTAAATCGCTTCAGGCAAATGTTTCCTTTGAAAGGGCACGGCCGAATTTCTCCCTCATGCTTCCCTAATCCGATGGGACCGATTACCTCGCTGTTCGGTCCCCTCCACCAAATCAACCAACCAACCAACCACTTGTTCCTACTAGCAAGTGAAGTCCGCTGCACTGCCATTTCACACAGAGAAAGACTTTCTCTGTTCAAAATTATTTAATGAAACGTATATCAGATACCTGTAATCTTACTTCTTGTCTTTCAGTTATAGTTGCGACGCCCGAAGCCCACCAGTGTCGCTAGCTCCTGCCTTGGCTTCACTGGTTGATTACTGCTTGGATATTTCTTTTATACTACCTCGATATTGGCCATGGCTGCTCTTTCATACTCTTATTAAGGGTCTATTTTAGTCGAGTATGATTGCACCCAATGCCCTTCATTATCTTTCTGGACTGCGGGAAAATTCCGTCCACATTTGACCGTCTTGATTTCCACGTAATAAACAGGATTCTTAGCCGAATATCTCCTATTATGAGCATGGCCTCTAACCTTTACTTCTTGGTCTTCTTACAAGCTGTTACCACATGCTTGCACCTTGGCTGACCTTCAGTTTATTATTCTGTGGGCAACTGTTTCTAGACGTGATATCTTTGTTAAATGTCCTGCCTGCCTTTCCGTCACTGAATTGAGCACGGTGGCATGCATTCCGACGGATTTTTGGCCGAATATTTTCTCTTTATGATAAAACATGTGACTAAAACAGTCCCAGGTCACGAAAAAACGTATTTCACTCTATTTGTGAATATGTCCACAAAAACAGAAAGGAAGCAGCTAGCAAAGTAAAATCAATCCTTGAAAACTTTTTATCTGTGCACCATTAACCATATTGAAATTAATGATTTCACAGTATGTATATAAACGTACTGTCTAAGGTGATTTTATTGAATCTCCTGGACAAGAAGCGTATTCAAACATAACATACACTGGACAAGTATCTTGTTTGTGCTGTAGATGAACATATAGGTTGTCAAGCTGGGATGCTATTTTAGCACTAAATAATCACAATAGCACTAAGAATCGCAGAGTAAGACCATAGCACATATAGCAAATGTGGTAGAACAGTTTGGGTAGCACTTTAGTCTATTATCATACGCGTCTTGCTCACGTGATGCAGTAAATGGAACTGCAACCAACCTCCAACAAACAGTATTGTAGTGAATCCTTGAAAATTCTCTCTGATATCAAATCATATACAAGTTATCAATGAGATCACCCCACACTGGGCGTCAAAATGTAGTAAACTCAAAGTGCTTATCTCTGGTACGAAATGACACGTAGATTACTAATGAGATGGCCCCACCCTGGGAGCCAATGATTAAGTGCCATCAATAAGTAAGGGAAATGAAACAGAAAAAGGTTATGAGGTTAAGGGATTGATAAGCGGATGGAACAGATTAATTAGAGGACTAAAACAAGAAATTTTGCTTTTATTACAGTACCTATTATACGTAAAATTACAAATCTCAGGGCCAGTTTGTTAGGGTGTGAACAAGAGTCAGTTATTAATGGGAAGAAAGGGGCAATGAAAAATCTCGCCATTCTTCGTAGTCATTTGTCGTGAAGTGATGTCGGCTGCAGACGCTGGGTCGGAATGGCGCGTCTCCTCGGAGGTGTGCGTGCGATGACGAGTCGGCCGCCACCCTAACCGTCCCACTGCCGCCCAAGAACAATCTCAGTGTTGACTGCTCGCCGCGTGCTGCTGTAGCCAAAGCAGCAATATCGCTGTGTAGGGAGGCAGATGTTAGGCAAGCAATTGCAATGCTCAGTCGATTGCTTCATTCCCAAGCACTGGACAGTAAGGATTCGTTCATTTAACGTGGAACAGGAAAAGAATCATAAAGTGAAGATGAACATTAGAACAGAAGTAAGGATCAGATTCAAAGTCAACGAACTAACAAGACGATGGATGGGTCCTCTTGCTTCATTTCCTATAAGTCTGCTTAGCTCATAGACTCGTCGACATTTTCCCCCTCACGGCTTTGTCAATGGCGCACTAAATTTGCTATGCCACCCAATGACTGATCGCTTTTTCTCGACCACGCCTCCCATTGCAGGATGGAAATTTTCTGCCTTGGGTGGGCTTGTGTGTGACTCGAGAACTGGCGATTTTCACACGTGTTCACTGCTAAAAATGTTTCCAGCGCTGGTCCAGCATATTGTTCCGATACTTTTCGCCATTCCTTAGTTGCTGTGAAAGCAGCCACACAACACTTCTTTGTAACTGCTGCCTCTGCATGAAGCCTGGACAACCTTCTGTTTGTGCTTCGTCTAAAAGTCTGCTCGCATTCGTGATTTATAAGCAACCTTCTTACCGCAAATATATTTTTAAGCAGCTGACTTTTTCTTCAGTTTCATGGTTCTTCACGCCTCCGTGTGCGAATTCTTGGCGCTTGTGTCTACTCTTCGTCTCAGTGCCTGCGGAGGTTCGTGGCAAGTTTCTTGCTTGTTTAAGGCAGTGCTGCCAGTCATGAGTTTTACACGCCTTACGTATGAATTGTTGACGCTTTTCTCTCTACGCCCTATCCTAGTGTCTCCAGGGGTCCACGTATTATCGAGAAGAGTCTCACTGTCCGCCAGACTCTTCACAAAATTTTCATTCTTAAGCGAGCCACGGGCACCCACCGTATGAGGTACGACTTTCCCCTCGTCCTGTGCCACTGGTACTGGGAGTCGGCAAAAGGGCCCACTGACAAAGTTATTACACAGCTCCTTGGCATGAGTCTTACGCTTTTGATACGGAAGATTGACGGTCATGGCAAAATGGTCCATATATGTTCATTGTGCCCTTCGCACACCCACTTCAAAAAGAAAAAAATTGTACTCCATGATAGCAACACGAACACTTCACTGCGGTTAAAGGCGCTGCAGCCTGGAACGCGAGACCGCTACGGTCGCAGGTTCGAATCCTGCCTCGGGCATGGATGTTTGTGATGTCATTAGGTTAGTTAGGTTTAACTAGTTCTAAGTTCTAGGGGACTAATGACCTCAGCAGTTGAGTCCCATAGTGCTCAGAACCATTTCAACCATTTTTTTTTGAACACTTCACTTGCTAACGTGGTGTTTTGTGGGGACATTACATTTTCACTTGTGCCCTAGCGTGTCAAGCACAGTCGACTGTTTACACAGATGTTTGCCCTTGATGGATCGTTACAATACAGGCACAAACAGACAAAGATCAAAACAAATAACCAGGTCATGAGGAACACAAATCATAATGGACGTGGTGATAACGCCACAGATGTACCTAAGATATTTACATCATAAGCCTGCAACTAAGACCTGTGAAAATGAAAATAAAGCATACACAGCAGTAACGTTCATCACGGATATCTACTAGGTGTCTGGGCCAGAGGTATAGAAAAACTTTTGTTCATATTTAAGTACCTATTAAGGTTTATAACTTTTTATGCATGTTGGTTCAACATCGGCCTGGTTTGTAGCTCGACAGATACCGGAACGGTGATCCACTCTTCGCAGTATGCTCGTAACGTGACAGGTGAAATGAAATGTGTGCATGGCTATGGCGTCCCGTCGGGTGCACCGGCCGCCTGGTGCACGCCTTTTTAGTTGAAACCACTTCGGCGACTTGCGTGTCGATGAGGATGAAATGATGATGACACAACACAACACAACACCCAGTCGCCGAGCAGAGAAAATCTCTTACCCGGCCGGGAATAAAAACGGGACCCCTCGCATCGCATTCTGCATGGAAATGGTAATGCCCTTGCGTGAGCTGCATTATAATCCTTCGCAACGGGAAGTGCCATGCTACCGAATGCAGTGGTTCCTCTCAGCCTCGTGCCGTGCAGTGCGTCGGTGCGCGGACCCCCTGCTCACACATATGCGACCATCATATCATGTTTCCACATTCTCACCAAGTTCCCCACAGTCCATGCACAAACAGATGACTATCTAAGCACAATAAATACGTCCTACTTACTACGACAGAAGATATGTCCACAAAATATAAGGTGTTGTTAACTGTTGCGCACAATTGTCTATATTACTACTACTGTACACTACACTATTGAATTACATAAGCTCTCAGGCTGCGGAAGTTAAATATCCCAATCTCGCACTCATCGTCGTAAATTGCGCAGGCATTCCACGCTGTCACCTGTCGTACTGCGGATGGGTGTAGAAAACTTTTCTGTCTTTTTCTTTACTGCATCCGACGGCCTACGCTTTCTCACGACTCGGTCACTGGTCTCGTAAGTATTCCCCCTTTTTCCCTGCTCCCTTTCGATCCTTTACGTCGCCTTTTTCATTACGAACTCCCGAGTCCGATTCACGCGTTGCCGGGTGTGCTCTGCCTCTTCTCCCAGCGGAGGGTTGACAATCCTATCAGCTACTGACTTCTCCGGTTTCTGGAGGTCTATTGATCGGCGTTCCGTAATGCAATGCGCGGCTTCATTGAAGTACCTCTCTATCTCCGGTAGAAACTCGATCCAGGCATTGTGTTTGTCAGAATCCAATACCCTAAAGAACACTCCCAGCTGAGCATACATCATTCTGCGGAATTAGATTGAGGATTTCTAATTTAGGAGAAGTGCCATTTGATCCCTTCATTTTCTAATCCTGCCTTCCACTCTGGGACGTGAAAATCGTAATGTGGTCTCAGAGGCCTGTCTTGGGCTTACCGCACGTGCGCACGTAATCTTCCGTCAACATTTTTACATAGATTTTCGTTGTGGTGCAGTTTGTGACGTAAGGCCTGAAGTGCTTAATAAATGCGTCCACGACAACGAAAATAAACTACTGTTCGAACTGTCCTTTTGGCAGAGGGCCGTAAGGATCACAGACACGAGGTCATTTGGCGCTTCTGATGTAATTGTGTGCATTTCAGCTCGTACAATAGCATTCGAATATTTTAAACGCTGGCACATGTCGCATTTCTTAACTATCTCCGCAACCTTTCGTCTGAGTACGGCATGTTCGCGCTCCTTGGCGATCGTCACACCGGCACTTCGACACTCCACAGTGGCCAAGATGCTGATGACCATGTTCGATTAAATCCTCAAATCTGTCTTAATTGCCGTACGCAGGATGGTAGTTCCATTTTCGTGATTTCCATCAGTTCTTGCTTTTTCAGACGCATACCTTCCGTGGTTATCTCGAACCCGAGATATACCACCCTGTTTGCGCTCAGGTTCGCTTTGTTAGGCCCAAGCGTCACGCCATATCTTCGGAGTACCGCCAGCAGCTGATTTATGTGGTACGTGTGTTCTTCAAATGCTGCAGACGCGATAATTAGGTCGTCGATATAGGCAACGTGAAATTCCCTCACGTCTGGTGTGATTATTCCATTCAGAGCTCTCACAAATGCAGAACTCGAGTCCTTAAACCCGAATGGTACTCGATTGTGCACCTACTGTTCCATCTCGGATAGGAAGGGAAGGTACTCTCGACAGGATGTATCGTGCTCCACTTGCTAAAACCGACTATACTGTCAAAGACTGACAGCCAAATTTTCCCCGAGAACTGGCGCTGTATGTTCCAGATCAGTTCCTACCTTGTTCTATCTGCCACAGTATGATCATTAAATACCTTCGCATCGAGGCAACAACACACGGATCAGTCTTTCGCAAGCACATCGCAAGCGCACTGACAGGTTCCGACGCGGCCCCCGATATGACTCCGGCTGCATCCATCGCCTGTATCGCTTCCCTTGTAGCTTTTCGGTGCTTCCAGGCAACTGAGTACGCTTTCGTTGTCGGCGGCCGATCACAGGTTACTATAAACTTGTGGACCAGTCCACGAAATCTTCGAACAGGAATTCCAAATACAGTCTCTGCTCATTGCTCAACAATGGATTATCTAGAGTATTCCTCCTAAGTATTCCAATCGCATTAGCCTCAGCGATCTCCACATCCACCTCTGACTTTTCGTCTATACATTGGATGCATCTACTGCATCCTTTATATCTGGTTGAGATCTGATCAAGTTGTCTCATCACTTTGACCCATGTAAACACCTGCAGTCCGCCGAAAACCATCTGACTGTTGTAAATATTATCTTCTGCTACTGACGAGTGGGCGTAAATTACGTTTTCGTGGCATATCTCACAGTTCTTCTCAGCTACTCTGCAATCTATTTCGCATTCTCCACTCCATATGAACTTCTCTGTTGCTGTAGGGGCTTTACCTTCAATCTTCGTCATTGTCCGGGTGCTCTTCTTGGCACGACTTTTTCCTTTTGGAACGTGTCTTCCGTACTCGCATGGTCTACGTGTAGGGTTACGGGAACGTACTCATTAATTGCCTCTGGCTCCTAAATCCTAAAAGTACACGTGCGAGGATCTCTACCCCACGATCAGCCGCATCATGTCCATCAGATTCTCTTTCGTCGGCTATGTGCGTGGAATTATCATCATGACATGTGGATAACAAACTGATTTCATCTGAGACCCCTGGCCTCGCGATTAAATCACCTGTTAGCTCCCGTGTCCCATGCATGAAAATCTCCGTGTCCTCCTTACATAATACTAAACTAGCTGTGCCGTTAGTGCTCTCTGCACCCTATGCAACCGGATCTTCGAACACGTTAGCTACAGTTTTAGCGGTCCACTCCGTGATCACAACTCTACTCGGGAGTAAGTCATTACCGATTATAAAATTTAGCAACAACCCACCGATGACAACTGCATTCACATGGAAGCCAATTTCTCTGTCGCTTAGTGACAACAATATCTGTTTTTCTACCTTCTTCCTTTTCACCCCAGAAGCAGGAATTAGTGAGATTCCTTTTTCAAATACCTTAGCTAATTTACTACAACTTTCCGCCAGTTTTGCGTAGAAGTACGTTGGAAATGCTGTCGCTTCCGATCCAGGATCCAGCCATGCTCTCATTTTGATTTCTTCAACGGTTACCTCAATCAGGGGAGACCGATTTTCAGCCTTATCAGGCAACTCCCGGTCATCACATTACTGGTCAGTGTCGTCTTGCGCTTGCGACTGTCAGTACGGCACATTGCTTACGTGGTGTCCACGCTCTACTGAGGCGTCCCCTGTGACATATTATTGTATTTGGTCATTAACTCGTGCGATCTCACGCGCCTCTGCCTGAGGTGGGGCAAGTGGCAGTGAACCTCCATTACTCTCACAACCGCTCTAAACATCCGACGCTTGCACGCAGTTCACGTTGCGTCCGTGGTCCGACGCTTCAATCCTGCCTTGCTCTCCCTGGTGTGGATCGTGGCGTCTTTCCCACTTTCGCCTATTCTCTTCTTCTCTCATTCTTCCTCTTTTGTGCCTATTCTGAGTGGCATTTTGAAGCACAAACACTTGCGGCACCCTATTTTGTGCACTCATTGCTCTAACTTGTGCCGTCCTTTATTATTCCTGCTCTTCTAAGTCATCCAAGACCTTTAAAATATTGAGGAACTGTTTTCTCGACCGTGCCCCGACGAGTGCACGTTGTAAACAAGCTCGAAATGTGATCGGATTCCGCTACACCATATCTCAGCTAATATTTTGTCGTCCAAGCATCTCGCCAGAACCACGAAGTGAACATCGTATATTTCCATGGAAGTGGCGCACACTGAAATCGATATATGCTCTTCTTTGAGTTGCCTGTGCAGGTAGGTTCCGGAACGTTGCCAGAAATTTGTTTCAGAAATCCTTCTAACTACTGTTCTCGCAAACTGTTACGTCAAACCAGGCTGTCTCTTCCTGCTGGAGCCTCTGTCGTGCGACAAGCCAACCATTGCATTCCGCCACTCCTTTCGCAGTCAGATTAGCGTCTAAATTCGTTTGGTATGCTTTCGGTGGATACTGGTCGTTTGACCGAACGTATGTTATGATATGCCTATCCCGTGCATCGGGCATGCGATATGCAAATTCGTTGGCGTGATCTGTGTTATAGGGACATTACCTTGTCATATTAAAGGCACTTCGTACTCGAGTACTGACACTCTTGTTTCTGTTTCCAGGGACGATTTACTTTCCTCATCTATGCAGGCGGATATTTCAGTCACGTTCGTGTTTACGTTCATTTCTAGGTTATTAGCCTTTCTTTCACACGCTTATCTCACCTAGTCCAAGCTGTTGGTGACCTCAGTCAGTATCTTTCTCGTTTCAGTCCCGATTTGTGCCTGACTTCGGTTTCCAAAGGTTTACCTTGGTTTCTAGTTTTTCAAACTGTGTTTTATTCTCCTCCCTCGTAGCGTTTAACTGAGCTCTGAGATTTTCTAATATAGCGAGAATTCGTTACGCTGGGTTCTGACTTCGTGCACCCTCTACAGAAATGCGCTGTCTTTCTCCTGTGCTTCCCTCAATTGGTCTGTCAGTTTCTAGTGGGCTTTGAACTTGTGTACTCCCCACACACATGCATAGCATTCTCCAACTGTCGGGTTCTATATCTATCAATATCGCAGACCTCAGTTGCATAAAAAACGATACCACAAATAAGAGGTACTCCACAAAGCGGAATGACAAAGACAGCACGACGTTGATGGCAACGCTGGTACCCACAAACAGAGCAATGCAACCGTGGAACAGAATATTCACAACAACAAACTAGACGTTCTAAAACGACTTTACAATATACGAGGGTGGCTGTCCGAACCGAAACGAAATGCGCTAGCAACAGCTTTGTCTACTTCATATTGCACAGCTGCAACGCATCCAGCACATACAAACACACCATCCGTCTATTTGACATCACACACACAGAGGTTAGCATATTCTTCTAAAGGTATTAGACGTTAATTCTCCCTGAGTAGCGTCTGAATTTTGAAGTTCCGACACTACGAAAAACCAGAGAACGAAATCAAATCGAAACCCCATGCAAGGCGCCTAAATGTAGTGAATCCTTCAAATTTCTCTGTGATATCACACAGCATTCAAGTTACCAATCAGATCGCCTCACGTTAGGCGTCAAAACCGTAGCGAGTCCTTCAGAATTCTCAGTGATATCACATAGGATGAAAATTACCCATACGATCGCCCCACGTACGGCGCCAAAATGTAGTAATCGCAAATATCTTATCTCTGGGACGAAATGACATGCATATTACAAGGGAGATCACCCCGTCCTGGGAGCCAATAATTAAGGGCCATCAACAAGTAAGGAAAATGAAACAGAAAAAGGTTATGCAATTAAGGGAACAGATTAATTAGAGGATTCAAACGAGAATTTTTGCTTTTATTACAGTACCTTTTCTACATAACATTACCTATCTCAGGGCAGCTTTGACCGGACGTGAACACGACTCATTTATTAAGGGGAAGAGGGTGTGAGACGAATCATCCCACGATTGCAGAAAGCCCGCATCTCGTGGTCGTGCGGTAGCGTTCTCGCTTCCCACGCTCGGGTTCCCGGGTTCGATTCCCGGCGGGATCAGGGATTTTCTCTGCCTCGTGATGGCTGGGTGCTGTGTGCTGTCCTTAGGTTATTTAGGTTTAAGTAGTTCTGAGTTCTAGGGGACTAATGACCACAGCAGTTGAGTCCCATAGTGCTCAGAGCCATTTGAACCATTTTTTTGATTGCAGAAAATTTTGTATTGTGGGTATCCAGGGCTACTGTATTTTAACTTGGACTAACGTCCTCTTGCGGTTGAAAATTTTTAACACAGTTCACAGAGAATGTTGCGTCATCTACTGAATCTTATTTGAACTAGGTTATGAAATAAATGTGAGTACATAAATTTTCTATATAGTTTCGTGTATAGTTCAATTACATTTTAAACGAAACAGGATCTTCATACGTTTTGCTCTTGTTTATTCAGCTGGATCATAAATAAATTCTGATGGGAAAACCTGGCAAGAGAGTAATGAAGAATGTACCTCAAATGGGCACAGGCTTTATAATCAATAAACAAATACTGGGAGCCAACACTGACTTCAGCTCCAGAAACAGTAGACTTTCCACACTTACCTTTATGGGAGCAAATAAAATTTATACCTTAGTCAACGTACATGCTCCCACAAATAAGACTAATATAACCGACCCAGAGAAAGTAGAAGAATATTGGGAAGACCTGGAGGAAACACGATCTAAGATTACAACTAGGAATGTTATCATAGTACTTGGAGACTTCAACGCTCAGCTACAGAAAGAGAGAAAGTTGAGAAACATAATTGGGAACGATCCAGTCCATAACAGGACTAAGCCGAATGGCGAACGGCTAGTGGAAATTTATAAGACCTTTGACTTGATAATGAAGTCAACGGCGTTTAAACGCTTTCCAACAAAACAGAAAACATGGGTATCTCCCAGTCCATTATTAGGAGAGTTTCAGCTTGACCGTGTAGCGATATCAAGACATGCAGAGAAGAAAATTCGAAATGTCAAAGTCCTCAGGGGTGCAAATTTAGACTCAGCTCACTTTCTATCCAAAACAAAAATCATAATTCTACTAAGAGCCCATCAAACTAAAAACACTACTCTATTGTGAAGTTTGATACAGAGAAACTTAGAACTAGCAAAGATTTTAAGGCGACCTTGAATCAGAGGAACTGTCAAGGTTAGGAATAGTTTAAAGATACACTGGTTGACAGAGGAAAGGAAACATTTCGCCTGGAGAAGAGGCAGAAACATCCATGGTGGTCGATAGAAGTAGATAAAGCAATCGAAAAGTGTCAGAAAACTTGGGTTGACTATTGCTGTTATAAAACACCAGAAAATCTAAAGAACTTCCCAAGATTAAGTAAAATCACTGCTAAAACTATCAGAAAACTGAAGAAAAAATCTTTGCAAGAACGTTTAACTCAAATAGAAGAAGACTTCCGGAAGAACAACACCCGAGACTTCTGTAGAACATTCAAGACCAACTTAAGTAGATATTATCCTCCCAACCTCATCTTTAAGAATAAAGAAGGAAAGACAGTGTATGGAGACACATAAAACAGTCACATCTTGGCAGAATACTCTGAAGACCGCCTGTATTGTGAAGCGCCATCCGAGACATTCAATTTGCAATGAGAAAGAACCAAACCCCGACTCGGAACCACCAACTGTAGAAGAGGTTAAGTACATTATGAGAACCTTGCAAAATAACAAAGCACCTGGGGAAGATGAGATCATCGCAGAACTCTTAAAGTATGCGAACGAGAATGTCACCATAGAACCAACATAAATTATACGAAAAATCTGTAAAGAAGAGCAGCTTACAGAAGGTTGGACATCGGCACTAATATATCCTATACACAAGAAAGGTGATAAGACGGAACCTGGGAACTACAGGGGAATTTCTGTAATAACCGTGACCTATAAAGTATTCTCAAAAGCATTGATAAATAGAGTGGAAGAACAACTAAATCCACAAATTGATGAGTACCAAGGAGGCTTCAGAAAGGAGAGATCATGCGCAGAACACATCCTGAATCTAAAATTGATAATCGCTTATCAAAAACAGAGGAGCATGAAGTTCGTGCTTACTTTCATTAGATTTCAAGAAAGCCTATGATTCTGTAGAGAGACACACACTGTTCCAAATTTGAGGGTAGATGAGTTTGGATAGAAAATCCAGTGAACTAGTTAAATAGACCCTAAGCAATACAACATCCAAAGTCAAGCTCAGAGGAAAACTGTCGGAGGTCTTTAAGATTAAAACCGGGGTGAGACAGGGAGACGGACTTTCCCCTTTGATCTTTAATTGTGTCCTCGATAAGGGGATCAGAGACTGGCGACAAGGAATGAAAGGACTGGGTGGAATAAGACTGGGGTGTAAGAATAAAGGTGTACGGTTAGATTGTCTAGCATTCGCAAATGACATTGTGATCTTGTCCGAATCACTAGAAGAGGCAGTAAACCAAACCACAGAACTGCAGAGACAGGCAGCTAAAGCAGGCCTACAGATCTCTGTCGAGAAGACACAATATATGAAAAAACACCACGACAGCTCCTAGACGGATGACAGTAGAAGGAGGGAAGATTCAGAAGGTGAAGATATTCAAATACATCTACATACATACTCCGCAATCCACCATACGGTGCGTGGCGGAGGGTACCTCGTACCACAACTAGCATCTTCTCTCCCTATTCCATTCCCAAACAGAAAAATGGGTGCCTATATGCCTCTGTACGAGCCCTAATCTCTCTTATATTATCTTTGAGATCTTTCCGCGAGATGTAAGTTGGCGGCAGTAAAATTGTACTGCAGTCAACCTCAAATGCTGGTTCTCTAAATTTCCTCAGTAGCGATTCACGAAAAGAACGCCTCCTTTCCTCTAGAGACTCCCACCCGATTTCCTGAAGCATTTCCGTAACACTCGCGTGATGATCAAACCTACCAGTAACAAATATAGCATCCCGCCTCTGAATTGCTTCTATGTCCTCCCTCAATCCGAACTGATGGGGATCCCAAACGCTAGAGCAGTACTCAAGAATAGGTCGTATTAGTGTTTTATAAGCAGTCTCCTTTGCAGATGAACCACATCTTCCCAAAATTCTACCAATGAACCGAAGACGACTATCCGCCTTCCCCACAACTGCCATTACATGCTTGTCCCACTTCATATCGCTCTGCAATGTTACGCCCAAATATTTAATCGACGTGACTGTGTCAAGCGCTACACTACTAATGGAGTATTCAAACATTACAGGATTCTTTTTCCTATTCATCTGCATTAATTTACATTTATCTATATTTAGAGTTAGCTACCATTCTTTACACCAATCACAAATCCTGTCCAAGTCATTTTGTATCCTCCTACAGTCACTCAACGACGACACCTTCCCGTACACCACAGCATCATCAGCAAACAGCCGCACATTGCTATCCACCCTATCCAAAAGATCATTTATGTAGATAGAAAACAACAGCGGACCTACCACACTTCCCTGGGTCACTCCAGACGATACCCTGACCTCCGATGAACACTCACCATCGAGGACAACGTACTCACATACTTGGGAACCAATCCTATTTGCTCGTACCATAGTTAGGAGTCTGCAGTGGGGCACCTTGGAGAATGGATAGACATTGGACTGACTGAAAAAGAAGCAATGGGAGTAGGAATAAACAAAATGAACGTAGCATATAAACTAATTTCCAACACCTACAATATGAAGAATATTTAGATAAATGCAAAACTGAAACATTACCAAACAGTGATCCGCCCTGAAGCTTAACATGCAGCAGAAACTCTCAACTTAGCAAGAACCGGAGTGATCAAGAGGCTAGAACTGATAGCACGAAAGATTCTCAGGACAATATTAGGACCTCGAAGAACAGAAGATGGTCAATTTAGAAACCGAGCCAACCAGGAACTGTATACCAAGACTGAAAAAATTTCTGACATCATCAGGAAAAGAAGGAGCATGTTCTTCGGACACATCCTCAGAATGGAACAGGGGACGTTAACACGGCGAATCACTCATTTTCTGATGAACAAGAACACCAAAGTACGATGGATCCAAGAGATACAAACAGATCTGGAAGAAATGGGAATACAGGAACCAGAGATACACAAAGGGTGATTTTTAAATCAAAAATTCAGGCCTTAAAAGCTTTCGAGGGCAGAAGGAGACCCAAAACAAAATCATCTTGAACAGAAGAACGAAGAAGGTTGCAAAGTATGAGAATGAAAGAATACTGCGAAAGAAGAAAGATCAGAAGAAATGAAGCTGAAGCAAATTAACGTAGTCCTAAGATGGCCAAAATGAAAGAAGAATAAGAAGAAGAAATATTTATCACACAGCTGAAGCGGTGTTTTCCATCATGATGTACCTAAACATTCTGCGTAGTTATTTGTCATGTGGTGATGTCGGCTTCAGCGCTGGGTCGGAATGGCGCGTCGCTCGGAGGCGTGCGGTGGCGATTCGGCTGCCCGCTCAGCGTCTCACGGCTTTACGGCGAGTCCCGGGAGCGACCTCCGCGTCAACTGCTGTGCGTGTGTTTCTGTAGCCAAAGCAGTGATATCACGGTGTCGGGAGGCGGATGTTAAGCGAGGAATTGCAATGCTCAGTCGACTGTTTCATTCTCAAGTATCGGACAGTAAGGATTCGCCCATTTAACATGGAACAGCAGAAGAATCACAAAGTGAAGATGAAAATTAGGATGGGAGTAACATATACAAAGTTAGCAGATTAATCAGGCGATCGATGGAAGAGCCCCATGTCCTCTTACTTCTAGCTGCCTCACCGACTGCTCTTCAATTCCTATCAATCTGCTTAACTCATAAACTCCTTGAATTATTCTTCCTCCCAGCGTTGTGATTGGCGCACTAAATTTTCAGTGCCACCCAATGACTGATCGCTCTTTCGTGATCACTCCTCCAAGTGTAGGGTGGGAATTTTTTATCTTGCGTGGGCTGGTGTGTGACTCGGAAACTGACGATTTTTACACGTGCTCTCTTTACCATCATTGGTCCAGCACACTGCTGTGATGTTTCCCCATTTCTTAGTTGCTGTAAAAGCAGCCACAGAAGACTTCTTTGTAACGGCTGTATCTGTGTGAGGCCTGGGTAGTCTTCTGTTCGTGCTTCGTCTAATAATCTGCTGGCGTTCGTGATTTATAAGCAACCTTCTTACCTCCCTGTAAACATTTCTTTTAGGCAGGCTGACTTCTTCGACAGTTACATATTTTCACACGCCTTCCTGTGCGGATTCCGGGTGCTTGTGTTTACGCTCCGTCTCAGTGCCTGCAGGGGTCGTGGCACGTTTCTCGCTTTTCAAGGTAGTCCTAAACTTGCTGCAGCCAACCATGAGTCCAACACGGCATCACGTGTACATTCTTGACGCTTTTCTGTGTACGCCTCATCTTAGTGCCTCCAGGATTCCACAAATTATTGGGACGCCTCTCATAGTCCGCCCGGCCCTTCGAAATATGTCCATTCTTAAGCGTGCCTAGGGCATCTCCCAGCCTACCGTCTGTGTGGTTTCAGAATGCTCCGATGTGTGCGTCTCCGGCCGTCCCTGTATGAGATGCAACTTTCGCCGCCTCCTGCGCCGCTGGCGCTGGGAGTCAGCGAATGTGTCCACCGACGGACATATTGCAGTATCAACTATCTGTCTCAGCACTATCTGAGAAACATACCACCTTTCACTACATTCAGTTTAGCCTTCAATATCCTCAACCTGTGGAAAGTATTCTGTCCATATCAACTAATAGATCTTCTAACGAGTGACACCCGGTGCTCAATAGGTGTATTTGTTAATATATGCTTTAATAATCCATCTTCAATCATAAAAACGTTTTGTATCCTGTTCCATTGGTCTTTGGAACTACATCTGCTTCTGCAGAGGAATGACATCATTGTTTCAGATGAATCATAAGCAACAAATCATAGCTACTGTAAATAGCTGGATTCATTTACGAAATACGTGTTGTTGCAACGATGTAAAACTTGTACATTCTCAATTACATGCCATAAAATTTGTAGTTAACAGCATTTTTGTTTAACATAGCTGCTACACGATAACTAGATACTAGATTATTTGTTTTTGACATTCTCTCTCTCTCTCTCTCTCTCTGTCTCTCCCTCCCTATCTTTTTCTAGAGTAATTTCATTCCTGGCTTTACGAATATTAAAACTGAATGCGGAATATTTATTGAACCTGTAGCAACATTCACACGCCTTGTTAATCAACTTTCAGTATGTTTCCTGTTGTACGTTTTAATAAAAATTCATGCATCAAAAGCATTACTGCCACCTACTCCCCACTAAGCTGATTAAGCTCAATGATAGCTATCCATGAAAACATCTCTTTCTAATCTATACAGTTTCTCTGAAATGTACTGCAGTGATATTTCGATTATCTCTGTAAATTAACTTAAAGACATGGTTAGAAGCTAGAAACTGTTATCTTATATATTACAATTGTACTTCGTGATTGTAATGCTTTCAGTTGAATCTAGTATTATGTTACAGTAAACCAATTACTGTTCTTTCCTTTTTCAACTACTAACACACATGCTTGTTTTGCCTTGGAGGTATCCTTCAAATTTTGGAAAGTGTAGGAAGGCTATCTTCATTCACATAATTAAATTTCAAGTAAGTCATCTTATGTCCTCCTTGCTTAAAAAAATATTTTTTTGTAGTATGTTTCTGTAACGTTTGTTTTTTCCTCAGCGATACAAATAGGTAATTACCACAAAATCGTCAGTATGGTATTCATATGTTTATACTTGTAGTAAGTTAAAATCTCTTTTGGAGACATAGCAGAGTCCATCAACATTGTCGCAAACTGGACACTCCCAGACTCCTCTCCGCTGACCAGTATTAAACATACATTCTGATTACTGTACTACGACAACTTATACTTTTTGTTACGTCTGGGAACATTCTTGTGATTCTTTTAATCATACATCAACGACGGTTTCTCTTGCGTGTCTGTAATATGGGAGGGAAGAGATCTGCAATTTCGATGCCGTCAGCAACCTCAGCATGCCACTGTCTATCTGTCTAATTAGAGATATAGCTGACTCAGCAGGACTGTAGGTATTAAATGAAGAACAGCCAGCTGCAAAAATCATTGTTCTATCGTCTGTACCATGTTTGAATATTGGAATTGACATCATCGTCATTATCATTATAATTATCAATACTATTATCATTGTCCATGATATGTGGTACAATTATTATTTGATCACCTGCACTGTGAATGAACGTGGATATAATTATCACCGAGCGATTTCTCGGGCACAAACACCTCTCTTCAGCTGTAGAATAAGAGTTTAACATAAAATATACATTATTAGCAGAAGTTATAGTAGTTATAAATCTGAGTTAATAAATTATAGGGCAACCAAAATGGAGGAAAGAATGATGAAATTTCTTTCGCGTTTTCATGAGTTATTGAGAAGAATCCACAAATGCTACACGTATTTTTCAGAATTTAGCTGTAACGAACACTTTTAACCTCGCCAAATCATGGTGCCGAATATGAATTTTGTTTAATTTCTCTCTTTCTAGCTCTCTCTCTCTGTCTCTGTCTCTCTCTCTCTCTCTCTCTGTGTGTGTGTGTGTGTGTGTGTGTGTGTGTGTGTGTGTGTGAGTGTGTGTGTGTGTGTGTGTTTGTGTGTGTATCTTTAGTTTTTAACCGGTTGTGTTGATTTTTCTGTAAAAGTCCTTTAATGTGTTAAACAGTGTGCATTTGCATAGTCTAGTTTATTTACGTATACACTTTTTTCCTTCTGTATGAGATTGTTCTCCTTTATTGGTAGATTACAGTATATTTTTAAATATGTTTCTGTTGTAATTGGGTGATGGTTTTGAGCTGTTAGGTGCATAGCTAATGAGCAATTTTATTACCGGAGTTGAGTATGGGCAATTTATTTTTTGTGAGTTTTGTTGCTCTCTTTTGTCTTGCATGTGCTCATTGCCTGTATTAATGCGTTTTTTTGGTTTTGTGTAGGGTCCTTTTCGTATGTGGCCTGCTCACTCCTTTCCATTTACACATTTGTTGGTTTGGTTTCTCTATCGTATGGGTGTCATGACAATCTTCCATTGCTATTAGTCTTTTGGGCTTAGTTCCTGTGCGAACTGTCATTCGCTTACGCGTGTTCCGTTTAATCCCTGGGGTATGAATCTGAAGATTGCTTGCTTGTGTGTCAACGGGTGGTTCATTAGATCATGAATGATGATACTCGTGGTTGTGCGTTTGCTGAATATTATGAAGTCATAAGTGTTGTTTTTCTATGGTGGGATTCACAAAATATAATGTGCTGACTGCGTCTGTTTCCAATGTGAAATGAAATTTTTGGTGTAAATTGTTCGTTGTGTAGCTGTTTTATCTGTGTACGTGGTTTGTTCATCATCGTTGTGTCATCGATATAATTGTACCACTATTGCATTTTTTTGTTTTACTTTGTGTTGAAGGTTTCGTTCTCTAAGCTGTTCATTATTTTGTTGACTAGCATGCCACTAATCGGCGACCCTATTGGCAGTCCTTCATGTTGGGAATAAAATTCTTTGTTGAACACAAAGTAATTTTGTGCTGCAATGGCCTTTAGGAAGGCTGCTATGTCATCATCGTGTGTGTCTGATGTGTTTCCCTGATGTTTCAGCCCTTGTGAGATGCTGTTGCTTCATGCATGTTTCATGGCATGCATGTGTGCACTGATATGACATCAAATGATGTGAGGCTTGTTGCATCTAATATGACTGTGTTCTTGATTGTGTGAATTAACTCTTTTGAGTTTTCATGATCCTGTTGTTTTCATAAGTGTATGTTTTTTTGAGTGATGTAGGTATGTTGCACTGTGTGATAGGGAACTGATGACTGGTCTTAATGAAAAATTTTGTTTGTGTCCTTTTGGTGGAATGCCTTTGGATCTTTGGGTCATTCTCTTTATATTTCCTTTTGAGAATGTATTTTTGATGTTTTTCAGTGTTTGCTGAACGTTTTTATAGTACCTTGCTGTTGGGTCACTTGTCAGTTTTGTTATACTGTTGCCCTTCAGAAAAACTAGTGTTTTACTTATGTATTAATTTTCATCCATAATCACTACAAAGGTTATTTTGTCCACTCTTGTTCATATTGCATTCTTTTTTAGTTTACGCTTCAGCTTACTGGATGTGATTTCTCCTCTTGTTCTGTTATTAGAGGTTATGTAGGATTTGTGTTATTTAAACAGTTGTGTTGTTTCTTCAGCTACTAGTTCTCCTGTTAAGTTTGCGTTAAAAATCATCTTGCTCAGTCTTTCTGGTTCCCTTTTAATGTGTTCAGATTCTGTTATGAGGTCTTGTACTTTTTTGTTCTATATGTGTGTTGATGTTGTGTTTTCGTCCTCTTCGAGAAGGCTGTTTTCCTTGTTTGGTGAGATTTATGCCAATTAGGTTGATGATTCGGTCACTAACATTATGTTTTTGATTTAGACGACTGTTTTTAGTGGGTGTGCTTGTGCTGTTTACAGTTCTGCTTTTTCTTCCTTCTGTTTATGTGTCATTACTTTTTGTAAGTGTGCCTCCTCTCTCTGCATTATTTCGTCAAAGTGATCTCATACTACAAAATTAATTTTAGACGTGGTTTGTAAAGTTAATTTTGAGCAAATGTTTTTTAGCATACATTTACAGTTTTTAATATAATCTAGAGTTACATTATGAGCTGTACAATATTTGTTAATCTGTATATTGAGGATGACATCTGAAGTTATATTTAAGTGTTATGTATTAATTGTAGAGCTTGCTTGGCAATGCTTAGCTGGGAAACGACATATTCAACATTTAGACTTTCTACTTTTGCATGCGACGTGTTTACAGTTAAATCTGATGGATAGAAGATTCGCCTGTTATGCACAAAATTGTTTTCTCATGTGACCCAAACACGTTTCAACATCTGTGCGCTATCATTTAAATCCGTGAAATGTGAACATATTTCAAGTGATAACTAATTTAGGAAAATTAAGCATAATGAATAGTATTTGTTTGTTTTTGTTTTTTACCATAATTTTTCATTATGTATTTATGTAGGGCCATCTGTGTATTATGATGTATTGGTTGCTTCTTATCCATCTCAAACTGATGTTAATGTGAATTTTGTTGGATAGTGAACACATTACGTTTACATGTAATTTTCTTGTGTCAAGATATTTCGCACAATAATTTGCTGTCACTTATGTTTTAATTTGGTAGATCCTTATTCTTTTGCATTCTCATGAGTTATTGAGAAGCACACGCAAATACTCTAATTTGTGGAATTTTGATTGTAATAAACACTTTTCACTTTGCGTAAACACAGTGTAAACGTTGTTATTGTGCGTCCTATCCCAGTCATCGTTCATTTGTTGTCTAGTGAGTTTGACGCCGAAGTTGAATTTCTTTCCCTCCCTCCCTCTCTCTCTCTCTCTCTCTCTCCTCTCTCTCTCTCTCTGTCACACACACACACACACACACACACACACACACACACACACACACACACTTTGCCTGCATACGGGAAACCATCAGTAAATGATAATGCACAAATTGTGCTGCATAAACATATAATCTAAAATTAAGATAATAGCAAAACAAACAAAACTAAGTGTTATTCAGGGCTCGTTTTCGTTACTTAGTTACCACTTAAAATATGATCGCATTTCACAGATTTGAATTAAGACAACTGACGACGGCACAGGGATGCTGAAACATGTTTGGATCACATGAAAAATCAGTGTTTTGCAGAACATGCAGGTGTTACATCTAACAACTTTAAACGCAGACACGACATATGCAAGAGCAGAAAATCCAAATGATGACTATTACGTCGTCCAGGCTGGTATTCACCAGCAACCTCTGCAATTAATACAGGAACACTTTAAAATTTCGAAATGTGTGTGAATTCCTAAGGGACCAAACTGCTGAGGTCATCTGTCCCTAGACTTACACACTACTTAAACTAACTAAACGCTAAGGACAACACACACACCCATGCCCGAAGGAGGACACGAACCTCCGGCTGGAGGGGCCGCACGATTATTGACATGGCGCTTCTAACCTCGCGGCCACTCAGCGCGGCTAGGAACACTTTAATGATACTTCAGTTATCAGTTCTCAATATACAGATTAATGAAAATTGTCTATCTCATATTGTAACTACAGACTATATTAAAAGCTCTGTAAATAGTACATCATCTGCGCCAAGAAATGTAAAAAGGAAGGCTGATGTGATATGCTTAATAGAAGAAATTAAGGAAATGTATGCTAAAAAACAGTTGCTCACCGATGAACTTTACAAACCACATCTAAAATTGCCCAACAAATTCGCAGAATCAGCTCACTTTGTGGAAATAACTCAGAGAGAAAACATACATACAAAAATTAATACAACATAAACAGCAGAAACAAAATAAAAAATTCAACAGAATCATATGTAGCACAGGCACACCCACTGAAAACAGTCCTCACAATCAAAACTATAATGTCTGTGGTAGAATCATCAACCTAACCGACATAAATCTCACCTACCTAGGAAAATAGCCTACTAGAAAAAGGGCCAAACACAAAATTAACACACATATCCAACAAAACAGTGCAAGACCTCATAACAAGATCTGGACACATTAAAGAAGAACCAAAATGACTGAGCAACCCAAATTTGAATGCGTACTTAACAATAGCTGCACCAATAACTCAAGTATTCAAAACACACAAATAAAGCATAATCTCTAATAATAGAATACCAGAAGACATCGCATTCAGTAAGCTGAAACATTAACTAAAACAAAACACTGCTATACTAACAAGAACATACAAAGGAACTTTTGTAGTGATTAAGGATGAAAATGAACAGCTAGATAAAATGCTAGATTTTCTGTAGGACAATAATAACACCAACTGAAAAGTTACCCGACAGCAAGGTACCAGAAAAACATTTAAGACACTGAAAAACAACAAAAATACACTCTCTAAAGGTAAGATAAAAAGAATGACACAGGAAAATTGAAAGGCAACAACTTTTAATTCCCTATCAAAACAGCAGAAGCAAAATATTCCATTACATTCAGTCCTCAGTTACTACCACCTAGCCCACATACAGACATTACTACAGAAAATATGCGCTTCTGAAAACAACGAGGAACTCAAAGAAATTATCACATCAGTGTACAAATGCTTTCCAAGAGATGAAACAATCAACATCATCACACAAGGACTAAAACAACAAGGAAACACATCAGACACACATGACGTTGAAACAGCCACACAAAGACCATTACTGCACAAAATTACTTTATATTCAACAAAGAATTTTATTCCCAACATGAAGGACTACCAATGATGTCACTGATTATGGATCTCCTAGCCAACAAAATAATGAGCAACTTATAGAACAATATCTTCGCCGGCCGTTGGTGGCCGAGCGGTTCTAGGTGCTACAGTCGGGAACCGCGCGACCGCTACGGTCGCAGGTTCGAATCCTGCCTCGGGCATGGATGTGTGTGATGTCCTTAGGTTAGTTAGGTTTAAGTAGTTCTAAGTTCTAGGGGACTGATGACCGTAGATGTTAAGTCCCATAGTGCTCAGAGCCATTTGAACCATTTGAATTTGAACAATATCTTCAGACGCGTAAAGCCAGAAAAGACAATACTGGTGCCATTACGGCGATGGCATAACGATGATGAACAGACTACATATACAAGTAAAACATCTATACAATTAAATAAACAGCTTACACAAAATCATTTCACCTTTGAAATAGAAACAGACAACACGTTAAATTTTGTTTATATCACCATAAAAACACTCATGACTTCACGATACTTAGCTAACCAACAACAATGACGACCATTATTTACAATCTATTGAACCGCCCGTTGGCACACAAGCAAGAAAGCTTCAGTTTCATGAGTCACAGATTAAACAGAACACCCATAAGCGAATGGACTAAACGTAGGAACTAAACACAATAAAACAAATAGCAATGAAAAATGAGTGTGATACCAGTATGATAGAGAAACTGAACCATCAAATATGTGAGTGGGAAATGAATGAACAGGGCACATACACGCTAGACCTTACACAACACAAAATAACATAATTTATAGGGTGAATATAAATAAAGCTAAACTTTCAGACCGCTGTACAAATAAACCACTGGTCAGAATGACGACAATTTGCAACGGAATATTATCGGAAAAGGGGGAAAACGTATGGCAGAAAAAAATAGCCACAATACATGGCGGTGTAAGCATCATAATTTAATAGTGGTCGACTACAAATGACAAATGAATCATACAACAATACCTAAGGTGTACGTTTGACATTAAACAAACTGTACTACTCAGTGAGCACGGGTGTACAGGTGTGATACTGCTAGTTACGTACGCTCATCCACCAAGGCGATGTCATATCACATCGGATGGGAAAAATCGGTTTTTAATTGCAAGTTTGGAAATTTGTGGTAAGGTCTCACGGAACCAATTTGCTGAGGTCGGTCCCTAAGCTTACACCCTATTTAATCTAACTTAAACTAACTTACGCTAAGGACGATACACACACCAATGCCCAATGGAGGACTCGAACCTCCGACGGGGGGAGCCACGCGGACCGTGGCAAGACACCTGAGACCGCGTGACTACCTCGCGCGGCGGGTTTTTAATTATCCTGAGGCCAAAAACCGCATTAAAAGCATCACTCACTTCGGTTTTTAATTGTCCTGAAGCCGAAAACAGCATACAAAGCATCAATCACGTCAGTTTTTAGTTGTCGTGAGGCCAAAAACAGCATAAAAAGTATCAATCAAAATCAAATCGAAACTTCCTGGCATATTAAAACTGTGTGCTGACCGAGACTCGAACTCGGGACCTTTGCCTTAAGCGGGCAAGTGCTCTACCAACTGAGCTACCCAAGCACGCCTCACGCCCCGTCCTCACAGCTTTACTTCTGCCAGTACCTCGTCTCCTATCTTCCAAACTTTACAGAAGTTCTCCTGCGAACCTTGCAGAACTAGCATTCCTGAAAGAAAGGATATTGCGGAGACATGGCTTAGCCCCAGCCTAGGGGGATGTTTCCAGAATGAGATTTTCACTCTGCAGCGGAGTGTACGCTGATATGAAACTTCCTGGCAGATTAAAACTGTTTTAAAAAATGATTCAAATGACTCTGAGCACTACGGGACTAGCTTCTGAGGTCATCAGTCCCCTAGAACTTAGAACTACTTAAACTTAAGTAACCTAAGGACATCACACATCCATGCCCGAGGCAGGATTCGAAGCTGCGACCGTAGCGGTCGCGCGGTTCCAGACTGTAGCGCCTAGAACTGCTCGGCACTCCGGCCGGCAAAACTGTTTTAATGTGCCAGGAAGTTTCATATCAGTGCACACTCCGCTGCAGAGTGAAAATATCATTGTGGAAGCATCCCCTAGGCTGTGGCAAAGCCATGTCTCCGAAATATCCTTTCTTTAAGGAGTGCTAGTTCTGCAAGGTTCCCAGGAGAGCTTCTGTAAAGTTTGGAAGGTAGGAGACGAGGTACTGGCAGAAGTAAAGCTGTGCTTGGGTAGCTCAGTTGGTAGAGCACTTGCCCGCGAAAGGCAAAGGACCCGAGTTCGAGTCTCGGTCCGGCACACAGTTTTAATCTGCCAGGAAGTTTCATATCATCGCACACTCCTCTGCAGAGTGAAAATCTCATCCTGAAAATCAAATCGGATTATTAATTTCCGTGTGACTGGCGCAAAACATGTTCAATATGCTGTCCAAAGTTAGGGCAGTTCTCCTCGCACTACACGTTTGCTCCACCATTGCTGTGGCCACTGGTACCACTGACATTGAATCAATTCGTTTCCTCCCTCTACCAAGTTGCACACCAAAAGAACTCGTATTTTCTAGTTTCCGAATCATTTACTCCAGTCCCACGGTAGTCATCGGAGCAACACCTTCTTTCAAACCCTTCAGTGTCCGGAACGTCTGCAGAACGATGTGTGCACAGTCATCATTCTTGTAATACAGCTTTACAAGCAGAGTGCGATCCTGCATTGAGACAGTCATGGTGAACGTCGCAGACGCGAAAGGAGGAAATGCCGTGTACCCGTCGTTTTGATACCAACTTCAGTGGGTCGTTTTCATTTACGTATTCCGACACGTAGAATGTCATCTACTGAACAATTTTCACGCTATTTTTTTCTGCCATACGTTTTCCCCATTCTCCGATAACATTCCTTTACAATTTGACGTCATTCTGAACAGTAGTGTTATTTATACAGCGTTTTGAAAGTTAAACTTTAATTATAATCACCCTGTACATACAATGAGCACATGCTAGACACAACAGAGCAACAACACATACACAAAACTAGATGGCACATACTCACCTACAATAACAAAATAGTTCACAGAATAGTCAACACATTAATGAAACAGGGACTTCAAATAGTATACAGGACAGACAACACAATACAGTAAAAGCTAAGAAAACAGGAAACACCCACATACAAATTCAACAGATGAGCTATATATGAGCTCATACGGAATATTTGCAGTCAGTATTCATAGCAAAAACCTTCAGGAACTTTCAAAACAGATATCCAGAGCACTTGAGGGCTCAAAAGTTAGTAGATACATAGCACAATTGCTAACAATCTAATAGCCCACAACCATCACCAACTACAACAGAAACAGATTTCAAAATGTTAAAGACCAGCCACAGCCTGTGCTATACACTGCCAACAGAAGAAAACTGCATCGCACAGAATACAATATCAGGAACAAAATAGGCTACAGATGAACACACTACACTATGTAAAGGGCACTATTTAACACATTAAAGAATCTCTACAGAAAAGGCACCACAAATAGCTAAAAACCACACATTCACACTCACTCACTCACTCACTCACACATACACACACACACATAGAAAGAGAGAGAGAGAGAGCGGGGGAGGGGGTTGAAAAAAAATCAGATTCAGCGCCAACCTCGCTGAAAGACAAGTGACCCGCCCGTCAGGGATAAGACACAATATCAACGTTTACCCTGGGTTTTGGCTAAGTGAAAAGTGCTCGTTACAACAATGTTCTGCAAATTATGTGTAGCATTTGTGCGTTCTTCTCAGTAATTCATACGATCACAGAAAAAAAGATCTGTCGAAGTAAAACGTAAAAATAGAAAATAGGCCTATATGAGTTAAGTATCTTGACATAACAAAATTAGTCTAAACATAAAGTTATACGTTCACTCGCCAGTAAACACTAAGTTGACATCGTCTGAAACAAAAACTGTTCTTTAAGCTCAGTTTTCGTAGATTAGTTATCACTTACATTATGTTCACATTTCACAGATTTTAATCAAGAAAACCCGCTGATGATGACACAGATGTGCTGAGACATGTTTGGGACACATGGACAAATTGTATTTTGCATAACAGGCGGACCTTAATTCCAATAATCATGTCAGGTTTAAGGACATCAAACTTTTTCTGAAAGCTAGGCTTTTTTTTTCAGAAACAGAGAATATGATTTCAGTCACCAGTTATCCCACTTGTATGTTCATTTCTACTGCGGAACTCAGGTGAATGTAGAAATACGTGTACGAATAGCAAGAACGTAAATATTGCTGCCTGACAACATTAAAGAATGACATTCAAGCAATATAAAAGGCAGACTTTAAAACAACAAATCTGGTATATAACGTACAAGCGTAATATTCCGGTTAGGCGTTAGATGTGGCTTTGAAACTCTGAATTCATGTGAATACAATAAAATGACTTTTTTGCAGAAATGTAGAGAAAATTACTCAACATGATTGCAGAGAAATATGACGTAATAAATGTTGACTCAACGAATGATAATTATAGCTCCAAATGATCAATTATAGTCGATTCTTACCCTGTAAGTCTCGATATGAAACATATGTCTAAGTATTTTCCTTCTTTTGTAGCATGAAACATATCACTACATAACAAACAGAAACATTAGTAAATATTATTGAAGAACAAAGGAAATATGTTATTACATATTGTATTCAGCACTCTTGAGAAGGAACGTATGATTGTAGGAGTGAAATAAGACGTGAAAAAGCTTAAATGTGGACCCACATGTATCACTAATGTTTAACCCTCTGTCACTATAATGGTGCCGAATCCCTTTCCCTTTCTGTACGAATCAGATTTCTATAGTTCTTTACATGTTACATTCAGAGGGCGTGTTGGCTTGAGACTACTTTAGACAGCAATTATTGAAGACAGAAAATACTGGTTTCCGAATGATTTTTCTATATTCATTAACCGTGTTTTCAGCTAGTATGTTTTCGGACAACTGTTAGTTGTGGTGTTTTGGACATCCTCGGAGTGCATTGCTTGTGTTATGTGCATTGTTGCCCAGGCAAATGCAAATGAAAGGAGTATCATAACTGTGAGAAAAGGAGATAGAAACACAGATAAGTAGATAATGATTCACCTTCATAGCTTTGTTAAATCAACGACAGTAGTACAACTTTCAAGAATGTAATTTAGATTTGGGAAAAAGCGACGTCACAGAAAGCTACAATTATGATCGTTGACTACAACCCGTTATAAATAGGAAGAACGAAGATCAGAAATTTACGGACGTGTCATGAAGACAATACATAATTTTACAGATATAATTTTAAAACAACTGGCTAAAAAATCCATGTGGAAGACTAAACTAAATTATGTATTGAAAGGAATAGTTATTTCCATTATTGCGAAACAGTAATTTAGTTCTTTAGGACCTGTGCTCCATAAATACATTCATATGTAAAAAGTAACATAAACACTGTCCAAAACGCTTCACCTGTTGTTCGTGTTACTTGAGGATGCAGGTCATCGATATATACTAAATATGTTAGAATATGGTTTGAAAGACAATTCATTTTGCCCACACTATGTTCTATGGCAGCCTATAAATATTTGGAAAAGAATTCAGTGATTGCAAATGATAACCCCGTACACTAATAACGAAAGCTGGCGAGTTCATGGAAAAAGACACTCACAAGGGACCCTTTACGCCTTGGACTTTTAGGAAGAGAAGAATTTTCGATGACAAAATGGTTCAAATGGCTCTGAGCTCTATGGGACTTAACATCTATGGTCATCAGTCCCCTAGAACTTAGAACTACTTAAACCTAACTGACCTAAGGACATCACACAACACCCAGTCATCACGAGGCAGAGAAAATCCCTGACCCCGCCGGGAATCGAACCCGGGAACCCGGGCGTGGGAAGCGAGAACGCTACCGCACGAGCACGAGCAGCGGACAATTTTCGATGACTTTTGCGGATGAGGATAGACCTGAAAGTTGTTCTAGGAAGGAGCGAGGATTCTTTTTAAATAGGCTGAAATCCACGGGTCTCTTTTATGTATTTATAGTAGTGGTTCTTGAAACATATGTTGCAATACCCTTTAGGACTTACTCCGTCGTATGGGGTCCACTGTTTTCATGAACTGGCCAGCGACATTATGACTCATTTGTAGTCTCTCTCTGTAGTTCGGAAGGAGACTGTATACCATGTATGCTGCACTTTCACTATCCCAATCCCTTTGCCATTCGTGAAATGACCAGTGTTGATCTAACTTTTTAGACATTCTGAAACCTGTGATTTGTTGTTCTTGATCTGTGTTATATCCCGGCAAGCAATATGCTGCAGCAATATACTGTACTGTGACATAATCCCGATATATTCGTACAGTAGCAAGCTACTGCCGATGTGGTACTGTATGCTCGCGTCATCGTTACTATAACCTCACCTGGGTAGCTAGGCGTGTTAGCACGCCGCTTCCGAGATGCGGGGAGGTCCGCCAGCCCCGGATCGAATCCGCAAGGTGGATTAATGAAGAGGGCCGGTGTTCCGGCTAGTTTGGATGTGTTTTTTAGGTGGGTTATGACGTCGAAATAGGTGAATACCGAACTGAAAAGCGCGTCCCGCTTCAGTTATACGATTCGCAAACATTTCGAACACATTCTCGTCTCATATTTCCACATGGGTTAACACAGGAAGACTGGACGCACACAGCACACAAGTTCCATCCTGGAGGACGGAGGGTGTCGGGTAGCGGCAACAGGAAGGGCAGTCGGCAGCCCTTTGCCAATAATATTTCCAAATCCAGGTTAACATGCCGAAAGAGTGAAGATACGAGATAAAGCCTGGAAAATGAAGAAGTTGAATGTAAAGTGGAGGTAGAGGTGAAAATATTGCATTTTCTTATATTGTCAGGAAGAGATGTGAACAGGTCTGAGACGAGGTACTGGCGGAATTAAAGCTGTGAGGACGGGGCGTGAGTCGTGTTTGGGTAGCTCAGTTGGTAGAGCTCTTGCCCGCGAAAGGTAAAAGTCCCGAGTTCGAGTCTCGGTCCGGCACGCTGTTTTAATCTACCAGGAAGTTTCATATCATTGTACACTCTTCTGTACAGTGAAAATTTCATTCTAGAAACAACACCCAGGCTGTGGCTAAGCCATGTCTCCGCAATATCCTTTCTGCCAGGAGTACTAGTTCTGCATGGTTCGCAGGAGAGCTTCTGTGAAGTTCGGAAGGAAGGAGACGAGGTACTGGCGGAATTAAAGCTGTGAGGACGGGGCGTGAGTCGTGCTTGGGTAGCTCAGTTGGTAGAGCACTTGCCCGCAAAAGGCAAAGGTCCCGAGTTCGAGTCTCGGTGCGGCACACAGTTTTAATCTGTCAGGAAGTTTCAGTGTGTAACAGAATTGTAGCCTGTAACTCGATGGAAATCTTTCGAATTCTTCCTTGAGTTTATGGATAGTGCAACATTAAGTATAATAAATGTTTATCGCCAGGCCCAGAGTCTTCTTGCAGTCAAGAAGTTGTGGTCGTGTCTCTGTAATTGCCTGTGGCATGTTAGTGTTCGGATCATGAATTAGGAAGAAGGAGCGGTAGTGCCAGCAGGATTCTACGAAGTATTCCAAGAGCTCATGGTCGGTACAAGTACGGAGGATACGTCGCTTCGTGACTAGTATCAGCTCCTGGAGGGTTTTTTGAAGGAAGAATCAGTGATGATGATATGTTCTGGATTTTGTAGGCTAGTAGGATGGCTTCCAATCTTGTTATCGATAAACTTCCCATAGATATTCTAGTCGACATCGTTGAACTTTATGCTTAGTTTGGGTTGGGTGTGTGGGGTAATATTCGTTACTGTAGAGAGTGGATTTGTACTGACAGCAGGATAAGGTAATAATTTCCAGTCGGATCTAGTTCCACTCCATACAGGAATCCTTGGTGGTTGGGGGAGGGGGGTCGTCGGGTACTGTTTTAAGAACAGTAGTGGAACTAGTTTCAGAATGGGTACGGAATAGCACTGTCACGTATCATTTCTATGGGAATTGAAAATTATTCCTAATTCGGACCCGAGGAAGCTCACTCGTCGTCTCAAGGGCATCTTTCCGTGAACAGTAGCATGCAGCTATATAACGTTCAAGTTATATCGGCAAGATAATTTCTAGAATAGATAACTACTCCTTAACTCTACGCCTAATCTTCAAAGAACACCTTGCCTTGATCGTCTTAAGTGTGACATGCACGCTCATAATGCAACTGCTACGCCCATTCACTTCCTTTGAATCCACCAACGGCAGTTAGGTTGGCACTAAGATACAATCTTATAGCCTGAAATCGTAGCGCATATGTCACAGTTGTCATCGATCTATCTCGCAGCCCCAAATGCACGATCCTATGGGCAATGACCTGCACGTAAACATTGTAGATAAAATGCTTCCGCTTTGGCCCCAGTCGTCGGTGTAAGCTAGAGAGACCGCACGGTGTCTTCCATCTAAACAGTATATAGGTAGTTTAGTGTAATCTGTGTCTCTTTGAGTTAACACAAACAAAACAATTAATTTATTCTGGAGGTTACCGGTTTAGAAAGTAAGCGTAGTCATAGAAGGATGCTGCTGGGGCTGTTAGTGTGATCTATCAAGTAAAGAGAAATTTAGACAACAGTCGCATTCGTTCTCCAACTCATTCAGCAAAGACACACTTCTTGAAAAGTCTGATTACTACTTAGTAGATTTCATTAATAGTTAATCTTGATTCCATTATTTTTTAACAGTCATCTATAAGGCGCAGATAAATGAAAACGAAACCAATGAGAAAAAGGTAAGTAAACTGTTTACTATTTCAAAATAAATCACTATAACTGTTGATATATTTATCCCACTGTGAGGCAAAACGGTGGTGTCTTCATGGAAAAGTATTTGCCGTTGCCTACAGAACAATAATTGTGTTCAGGCGTGAACTTCTTCATCCGGAATAAATCGACGGCCACGAATGTGTTTCTTCAGGGCTGCAAAAAAATGAAAACGGCATGTAGAGAAATCAGAGGATGTGTAATGGCTTCCCAGCAAAACTTCTGCAGTGCAGTGGAAACAAAAGGTACGTCAGCTCCGGGAAGAACGTGATGACATTGTTCTTTGACTGTAAGGGCCCGCTGCTCATCGACGTTTTGGAACACGACGCCACAATTAACGCACAGCGGTAGGCGTCCAATCGAGTCCAAACGCCCAGCAATGTTACGGACAACATCACTCTGTGGCAAGATAATGCCCACCTGCATGTTGCCACGGTTGTTTCCACTACGGTGCAAATCTTTCGCTGGCAAGGCTCTACACATCATCAATTCGGTCATTATCTGTCCCCACGCGATTGCCATATTTTTGGGGCCCAGAATAAAGATATTGGTGGTCGTTGATTTGCTTCGGACGAGAGGTGTACGCCTGCCTACAATCACAGCTCGGTACGCAACGACAAACATTTTCCCGTGGAGACATTGGCCGTCTTGTGGGATAAATGTATTAACAGTTATGGCGATTAATTTTGAAATTTTTCCATCTGTCATGTTTTCATTTGACTGTCCCTTACATTTTTCTTGTGGATGATGTGAGGTAACGGGCGAGTTGTGGCGCCCTGAAAATATTCGAAGTTTAGAGTTGGCGGCCACCGCTCGGGCCGCTCGGCAAAGCGCGGCTCGTTAGCAACCGCGTGATGCCGCACAACGGCCGGACCACGTGGTCCATAGAGCACGTGGCTGGGAATTCCTTGGTGACGCTGTGTCGATCAAACAGACTTGTATGCCGGGAGAGCCAGAGATGGCGGATTTTGTGAGACCATAATGGCAGACACTTCACAGCTCACATACAAATTAATAGTAGCCAGATGAATCTTGATACCTCAAAACGAAACATGTACATTACTATTATTTGCACAACGATTCTGATGGTGTAATAAGATTTACAATATATTTATTAGTTTAAAGTTAAGTATCTGACGGTAAATTATACAAGTAACACCCAGCAACAAATTTACAAAGCCGGCCGAGCGGTTCTAGGCGCTTTAGTCTGGAACCGTGCGACCGCTATGGTCGCAGGTTCGAATCCTGCCTCGGGCATGGATGTCTGTGATGTCCTTAGATTAGTTAGGTTTAAGTAGTTCTAAGTTCTAGGGGACTGATGACCTCAAATGTTAAGTCCCATAGTGCTCAGAGCCATTTGAACCATTTTGAATTTACAAAACCTTATCACTTCATCCGATTTCGCCGATCTACGTGTCTTTAGAAAGCTATTAGTGTAATCCTAAATTGGTATAGATTACAGGCATGTAACTTGAATAGTAAATGAGTTATTGGAGGTCAAAGTGGCCGATTACTATCGACCGCGTCAGGCTATAAGTACTCCACAGTTACACGAAAAAACGGTAGCAGCATACTTATAAATATATTTATTCATCTATGTCTTTGTTTACATCCGATGTATACTATTCATGAAGTAATTGGTTAAATATTTACTGTGTTTTAGAAAGCACAGAGACGTTAGGCTACTGGCCTACCTTTTGTTGCTTTCCTTTGATATATGTATTTTAATTTGTTTATGTATCTAACAATGCGTATTAGAGCGTGTTTATGGTCCAGCCGTAGGAATATTTATTTAATTTCAAGTTATTTAAATGTAAATCCAGTATTTCGAATGTGTTTCATTATGTTAGTGTGGGTGCGTTGGCTTGAAGACAAGGCGCGAGCGCTCTAGCCATTCGCAACACTCGTGCATGGGGAGACTGGATGGAAGCGGGAGAAGAATTCTGAACAGGACGGCACAGGACACGGGGAGTGCTGCACGTGACGGCGCGACGGACGCACAGTCGCGGGAAAGACTTGGAGTGGAGCAGTTTGTGCGTGATTGCGAGAGACAGAAATACTTCGGAGTGCCGACTTGTGAGATTTCCGTTACTTCTGCAATGAAGACGTAGTAAGCGTTTCGAAGTGAATATCTGGCGAGCTATGTTGTTGTTCATAAATAATTAAGTGAAGTAGGAATCTATTGTTTCCCTGTTATTCAACTTACATTTTATTTAATTGCAGGACCATCGACACCAATAAGTGTTTTGCAGAAATATATCGCATTTCAACTCTGAGTCGGAGGGTACGTAGTTGAGTGCCACCACATCATCATCATTATTTCATTTGAAAGCCCGCAATGACCAACGTGTCTCGGAAATGTGGTGAGACGATTCTCAAATATATTAGTAGTTACGTAGGCCTGGAATGCATGTGAAATGGGAGAAGCACAACTTGCAGATACAAGGGTAGACTTAACGAGAACAAGAAGGTCGTGCAAATAACGGAGGTTTACTGAAACTAGGTTAAGTAGTTGACTTCTCTAGTCGAACTCCATTCATTACTATGAAGGTACAATGCTGCCTAAATTTGCTTCTGCTGGTATTGTTTCTCCTAGACGAGTGATGGTGCCGTGGAAACTAGTCCAAAATTTTTCTGATGGAAAATTCAGACAGCTTCCCACACTTTCAGCATGAAAATATAATATTTGAAATCTATAACTGTGAGTTCTCTAAGAAACACACTGGAGGCTATATACAAAACTATCTATCATACCATTCACCAGTAAAAACTGAGGTCGAAAATTTATTTCTTGTTTCAGACCATGATGTCCGGATAATTTTAAAAATTTCACAGCTATTTGCTCGTGACCACGAATTAAATTGTGGCTGAAAACACAAACACACACACACACACACGTCACCACTCGATTATATGGGATTTTTGGTCCGCATTGACGCAAAACACTATTGTTTATTTTCTTCCCCAAATTAGTTTCAGCGAAATACCTCCAGCGTCAGTGGGCTCGTGAATTCGAAAACATGCAAAAATTATCATCGTTTCAGAACAATAAAGAACCGTTATTACACGTGTACCGTTTGGTTCCAGATACTATGCTGTATGTATAGTTTTGCAATACATTTTTATTTTAGAGTCTTTCCATAATATGAATGTTTCTTGCCGATTTTCGGCATACAGCGTATCATCTGCAAGGCCTGAGACTCTTACAAACGTCAGTGTCATTACTGTTGGAATTTACAGTAGTGTTGTAAAAACAGTTTTAGTGGCGCAAGGTTGTAACGTAATCATGTCATGTACTCACGTTAGTTGGTTTCCTTTTTGTTGCATTTAAAACATATAAAGACATAACTTATCATCTTTCCCAGTAATTCAAAACATTATGCCATCTTACAGTTGACGAGTGTTGCGAGATGACTCGCCTATCGCGAGAAGATTTTTGAAAGCTGTAGCAGGAGTTTTATTTCTTACTTTGGTCTCTGTGTGTGATGGGGGAGTAATTATGCGTTTGTGTGTGTGTGTGTGTGTGTGTGTGTGTGTGTGTGTGTGTGTGTGTGTGTGTATGTGTGTGTTTGTAAGTCCTCTGTGAATTCTCTTAAAGCAGTAAAGAGTGTGTTGTTGCAAATAACGTGTTTGTCTTTCACTATATCCCTTTGTACGTCAAAATTTTTCTTCTAACGTTAATTTACGGTGTAAGCTGTTGCTGTGTTTCAGGGGGTGTAGATCAGTTTCGATATTTGTGGGGTGGTGGTTTTCAGTTATTAAGTGTTCTGCGAAATTGGACTGTGTGCTGTCTCTCTACAGAGCTCTCATGTGTTTTGTGTACATCGTTCCGATGTTCATGCTTGTTTGTCCTATGTTTGGTGACTGACAGGAGTTGCATGTGAGTTGGTATATTCTTGCATTGCTGAACTGATGTGGAGCTATTTTGTCTTATCTCAGTGTACATGTACAGTATTACTCTGCAATTCAGAATTAAGTTGCTGGCAGAGGGTTCATCGAGCAATTTTCAAGTTGTTTCTGTACCGTGGCTCTAATTTCACTTATTTTATTATTATGATCATTCCTCCCTATTTAGGAGGGTGCCAAGAAAGTATTTTCAC
Source organism: Schistocerca nitens (assembly GCF_023898315.1). Taxonomy (NCBI): domain Eukaryota; kingdom Metazoa; phylum Arthropoda; class Insecta; order Orthoptera; family Acrididae; genus Schistocerca; species Schistocerca nitens. Next base: position 523,303,133 of record NC_064616.1, on the reverse strand, counting down.
ACACCGCCTCAGTTACCTTCTGCCCATACACCAATAAGTTCGTATGTTCACATATGCTGCCGCGAGTTTGTTCGGTTGTAACGCAAATGCACTAAAGATATGCAAGAGCAATAAAAACTAATGGAATTGCGACTGATTCCTATGTGTCTCTCCTTTCCTAAGCACTGAAGTCTAAAATCCACGTATTAGGTTTGGAAACTTGACCAGAAAAGTTTTTGTAATCCAGTCACCACGCCACTACACGAAGTTTAAATTAAGTGTTTATACCATTATTTCACCAGTTCTGTAACGTACAAGATACATGGAACACACAACAAATTTACAACACCTCATGCAAATGCTCTTACACAGCATGGCGCAGCTTTGTATTACAGAATGGGTCACAAAATTCCACATTGCTTGAAAATGACAACATGTAGATATTGCAATCGCAAAAAAATAATGTTTTAACAGCCAAAAGAGGAAAAGATTCCATTACAATATACCATTTTATTATTATATGTTAGAGAGTAGGATTTGTTTCTTTTTCTTATATGGTTGGTCTGCAGTGTTGTTTGTGTGTTCTGCCTCTGTGTTTTGGAACCCTTCGGTTGTGCATTTGTGTAAGTGGACACTGGACTAGATTCTCGGCTGGGGGGAAATCATCCTAAGAGACTGCGACAGATTTGTCTCTCTGTACGCCAACTTCAAAGCTCTCGGGCACGAGTGGTCGGACACCCTCGTCGGTGCAGTCTCTTAGGCGTACACAGCAACTGGAGTTCCCGGCACGATTAGTCGTTCGGCGCCAAGTCTGTAATGTTGTGGACACCGTTGTTGCCCGAGCCCAGTGTTTACGGTGAGGCACGGAGAAAGTCCCAGTGCGTGAGCCCGCGCGTTGCTTCGATCGGCTGGAAGCCGTGGCGTCGGCGTCGGCGGCGTCGGCGGCGTCGCTTGGTGGCGTGGGCGTCGTGACGCAGTACTGACGTCACGGGCAGCGGGCGCGCCACCGGCGGCTCGCGCGGCAGTCGGCACGCCGCAGCACACACGGCCGCCGACATGCCCGCTGCTGCTGCCGCAGGCGCCGGCCCGCCCCCGCAGCCACCTCACTGAAGCAAGTACTGACCTCGCCTGCTAGCTTCTATCGCTTTCTGCCTCCTCTGCACTATCTTTCATCTTTGGCATGTGTCCGCCGAGTATCAGCTTTCCTAAGTGCTAGCCAATTAAACGAGCCACGAAACCGTACAAGCGCGGGTATCCTTCTTCGCAGATAGTCAGTAGGATGGGCGCTGTAATCCGTAGTGGGCTCTGGCGCACAGTCTAAAACTTCTACATCGCACCAATACAACCGCTATAGCCCGCAGTAATTGAAAATGTATTTTTTTAGAACGAGGAAAGTAAAAACAAACGTACGCAAACATTGCTGCTGCCTGGCACGTTCTTTTCCGTTATCAACGTTTCATCGATATTGAGGTGGTCAAGAACAGCTACCTGGTTGAATATTACAAGTTGCATAAAAAATATTGATCCTAAAAACAGAAAAAAATTGAGGTGTTCTGCAGTACTCGAGTACATGATTCGTACGATACGACATGTCACTCGTTAACAATGATAAAAAAAAAAAAACAGTCTTATCTTGACACTACGTCGAAAGTGGTTACACGTAATCAGGCATTACTGATCTGAACTATACACTAATAAAGAATAACTAATATAAGATCAAACTTATCCGACTACGTATCAGGCGAGAGCATTCCTCGGTGGAAACTTCCGATCATTGCGTCATTAATTTCGTTGCAGGTATCAGGCGGCTGAACTTTGATACCTGCAGCAGTGAATGAGACCAGTTATAGGCGACGATTGATGTCTTTGTTCATTCTGTTTTTTTTTTTTTCAGAAATCTGGCAAGTGTTTATGGAATCTTCAGGTTACAGGATCAAATATACTGTTTACATATAATTTATTTACCATTTACCCTACCCTCATTCAGATCTGCTGATTGTACTCAACATCAGGTATGTCATGCAATATGGTAACAGGCCCTTATATTGTATTGAAAATAAAGATTTTGAATGTCAGCTGTCAATAAGATTTCAGAAAAATCGCTAAGAGTAATACCACAAGCAGTTGTTCTGCAGCGGAAAAATTCTCTATATGAATAAGCTGAACACATCTTATTAATCTTCCACAATAATTGTGGAACATTATTAGCGTGTATTAAAGTTATTAATACGTCTGTGTCCCTCAAAGTACCGACGGAATGCTCCATAAATATTATCCTCTATATATTCAATTACGGCGAATTTAGTTGCGAATAAGGACATAAGAATGCGGAAAGCGTGTACGATTAATAATAAGAAGTTATCAGAGAGTTGCCCCAGGAGGGCAGGTTAGTTTGCTTTTGTGTAGAAGATAGAACATTAAATTGTGTATATCGTACAGTTACAGTAACGTAACAAACCTATCTCGAATTCCATATGCTTTATTTGCCGGTATACAGCTTCATTTATTTACTCGGCACTCCCTCCCACCGTATCAGCTTTGCCTAATGAGATGGGTGTTGGGGCGCCACCGCGCCTGACCTTGAACCTGTCGCAGGCTGGGCCAGCGCAGCAGATTTAGCCACAGCGTTCGGGAAAGCCTGCAGCCTCGAGGACCACCATATCGCCCTCACCGGCATGTATTGAACAACTATCAGACAACGACTTTACCATTTCTTAATTGTGTTGGCTTGGATACTTTAGTGCACCTCTCTTTCTCGAAGGCGTCCCTTTGTGAATGGATATTAATCGATCATTCTGTTTCCGGAAACGAAGCTCTGCAAAACAAGACCAAAGCCAAAAATTCTCTAGCTGACGTAAAAAGGGTGAGAACTTCAAGTCTAAATTACAATTAATTTTCAAAGTATACATCGTTTAGATCAATTTACATCGTCCAATACTTTTTTCGGTGATTGGATTTCATACCGGAAGTACCCGTCTAGAAAGTTTGTAAAATACCCATCTACTGCTGCCATACCCTATTTCCTTGACTCAATGTTTTCTTGCTATAAATTTCTTTAAACGTGAGGACAGGTGGAAGTCATAAGATACTAAATGCAGGAACTATGGTGAATGTTATAATAATTCATGCCTCAAATCCCGCAGTCTTCCCACTAACAAAACAACATTGTAGGCGAATGGATTGTTCTGATGAAAAAAATGAATTTTTCCTTTGTAATCGTAATCTATAGACACGTATTGTATCAGACAGCGTATCCAGAAGACTTGCGTAGCAATGTTCGCTTATCTTTCTGTCCTTTGAAAGATCATCAGTATGAAGAATGCCTTTCACATACGTTTATTTTCATAATTGCTGCAACTGTAGGAATAAAATTCTTTATAAATAATCAGCAACTTAGACTGATGACTTCAGATGTTAAGTCCCATAGCGCTCAGAGCCAATCAGCAACTTAGGGTGCGTTACCGTTGTTGGTAAACAATCAAAATAAAATAATTTATTGACAGTGCACTGTTATATTTTATGTATTTGTACGAAAAATACCATGCACAAATATTTTGAGAACCCATCTGATTGAAACTATTACGAACATGATGTTAACAGCTACATTACCGCACAATGTATGCAAATGTACCAAAATCATAATTTTATTTCTAGCAGTTCTGTCTCTATACCGTGCCGAGAATTTTTCGTCCTGCTATAGTAGTCACCTAGAATATTGTGCCTCTGCTGTCCTGTTATCGTCGATCGTGATCGGTGAATTGTTTCCAGTAATGACGCCAGAAAAAAGTTGTCAATAAACACCTGAGTGTTAATGTTTAGTTCAAGTGTGAAGACTTCACGGACGATACATACATAAGTGAGTAAATTGATAATTTCAGCGACTTAGTGAGATAACACTATATTTTGTATAGCGGTCATATCTCGAGAGAACTACTGTTAAGTTCGTGAGAATTTGCGGTGTATCAATGGCATTCTTTGATGCTTCTGTAAATTCAAACCACGAAACACTGTAAAAAATTCCTCATCATGATAGGATAAGAACCATATATGGCTGGCATAATTATTTATTCGCCCGAAACGTTATGTAATCTTTAAAACAATTTCTTTTATAACTCATAAAACCCTGGCTATAGCCTTTCTATCAGATAAAAGCAGCTTCGCCTTTTCTGATGCGAGATGAATAGGTTCCACTCACTGCTTTGACTGCTGGTTCAGAAAATCGGAGAAAAATCTTTTCTATTCTCCTTAATACGGCAATTTGTTAGTTGTTGACAGCGAAGATCCATATGCCTTATTAACATTTATCAATGTAAGACGAATTTCACTAGGCTAAAAACTAAATAAATCAAAGAATTTTGTGACAGCACGGCTACCTAATACTCTTTGTTCTTTTCCATGACTTCTCCTTCAGTGAAGTTGCTATCATATTACGTTAGAAGGTAAAAAAACTTATATCATGTGACTGTATTTACTATTTCCTTTAATTTTTTAAGAAAATTATCGTCTAAAAAGATCTATTGTCAATGCTGTAACCTGAAATATTTTTCTATCCTTTACACGAACATTAACTGAACTAACTTACATTTACAGCCTGTTACACACGTTGCCCCTCGCCGAGAATATAACACATAACTAGAACTAATACTAGTATGTTGGGTCTGGATAAAATATGTAAATCAAATTTTCCCCAAAAGACAATATGCAAAGTGTTTATTCTTTCGTTATACATTTTCATATGTGTCATACCTTTATTATGTTTCAAGGTATGCTGGAAGTGCGTTTACAATGCAATGGGATACTTTTCTTAGACCTTTGACACCTCTAGTAGAAAGTTAATTCAATGGTATAGCACATACCAGTGCTCAAACTTCAACTTTTGTCAACCAACCGGAAAACGTGTTAATGATTAAAATTAAGCTGCAGGTGCTGAACTCTTTCGACCTCATCACGCTACGTTCTCAAGGAAGAGGAACATTAAGAGCATTATGCATTTTGCAGAATTCCTGGGTTAAGGTACGATCGTTACCTGATAAAAATCGGAAAACAATTCTTTCTAGATTTGACATTAACACATTTTTGTGTTTACAAGCGGCTTCCCCGGTCTACCGCAATGCGTCCCAACAAAGCTACAGCAGTAACTAACCGAGCAAGACGTTGTAGTGATTCAGTTAGTGGGCCCGCATGTGGGAAGAGTGTGGCTGAAGTGCCCATTCGCTGTCCATACTTAGGATATCCTTTAATGTGAATCCCGGGATAGTACCTTTTATAACTGAACAGCCGATTTTGTGTCTGAACTTAGTCAAGTCCGAGCTGCAGTTCCATCTCTAAGGACCTTCTCGCCGATGGGACATTTAAGCCTACCTCTCCTACCGTGATTTCCTTCAGTTTCAATTTGTACTATCGCGTTCTGCAACCGGAAACTGTGTTTTACGCCTGTCTGTGTATTACGTAATCAATATTTTGCACATTTTTGTGTTTAGAACATGGAATTGAACTTTCCGCCATACGAGTTCTACATCCACATATTTACTTCACAAGCCACCTTTCTATATATACCTGTTAGGTAACGCTCTAATACAGGGTGTTGAGAAAAGTATTCTATAGTCTAAGATATGGTAGCACGGACCAAAACAAGGTAAAAATTATCATTGAACGTATGCTCTAAGTCGCATGTCTTAACACCTATGAACAGTTGTTCATCTTCGTTACTCTGATTCACATCTCAACTAATGTAAGCCCTTTCTTACTACGAAAAACCTGCTGAATGCAGTAAACAAATGACGACTCGTTTCTCTGTTATTGTCCGTAGATACAGCATTCAGGAAACATCTGCTAGGGCGGTTACTGTAAATCAGATTCACAATTCTGGGTAAGTGCAGCTCATACATTAGTTCTGATGGAACCGGTTTGTCTATTGATAAGTCTGTGAAATTCTTTTCATTTGTAGTTTTATCTTTGCACTTACCAGCGCCTGTAACACTGCGGTGACAAATGTGAAGGGCAACCTAATATCGTGTCGGATCTCTTTTTGCCCGGCGTAATGCAGCAACTCGACGTACATGGACTCAACAAGTTGTTGAAATTCCTCTGCAGAAATACTGAGCCCTGTGCCTCTATAGGCGTCCATAACTGCGAAAGGGTTGCCGGTGCAGAATTTTGTGCAATAATGACCTGTCCAGGACACGGATTTGCAGTTATCCAGAATCCAACTGATGTGGTCACGAGCCCAGGAGAGGTGCTGCAGTCGATGTCGTGCTGTTAAAGGCACACGCGTCGGCCATCTGCTGCCATAACCCAGTAACTCCATATTTAGCCGAACTATCCTAACGGATATTTTCGTCATACGTCCCATATTGACTTCTATTTCACGCAGTGTTGCTTATTTTTAGCACTGAAAACTCTACGCAAACGCCGCTGCTCTCGGTCGTTAAGTGAAGGCCGTCGGCCGCTTCGTCGTCCGCGGTGAGAGGTAATGCCTGAAATTAGGTATTCTTGGCACACTCTTGATATTGTAGATCTCGGAATATTGAATTTCCTAACGATTTCCGAAACTGAATGTCCCATACGTCTATCTCCAACTAACATCCCGCGTTCAAGTCTGTTAATTCTCGTAGTGCGGCATAATCACGTCGGAAACCTTTTCACATGACTCATCTGGGTACAAATGACAGCTCCACCATGCACTGACCTTGTGTACATTGTATAGGCGACACTACCGCTATCCATATTTTTGCATATCGTTCTCTCATGAGTTCTGTCATCTCAGTGTATCACACATAGGAAATGGAAGACATGATCCTTTGTTACTGTCTGGCATATGAAAGCAGCCTTTGATCCCGTTTTCTGTATGCTGAAAAATATCAAGAACACGGGGTACCATCTGTACAATTATTCAGCCGCCTGTTCGCAACTAGCAGACTCTGGCTCCGTAGCTTCAACAACGGCAGTCTTTGGAAGACCTCGCACCATTTGTACTCCTGTTCTGGAGGAGCTATGTTTGGAAGAAGATTTTGAAACTAGTGTACGTAGAAAATCAGCATCTACTGCAGTCAGTAACCCTGTAGTGTGGGTGGTTCTACTTAACTAGTTGGTTTAACCATATTATGTGCTGCGTTCCCAACCCCGTCCGCCACGTGATCAGCCAGAATGCAGTTTTTCCAATGGCTGTTACAAAGACGTGTTAAAGATCCACTTTTCATAACAGAGATACTGTTCACAGACTAGGCTGGTCTCAAGTGAGATGGTATTGCAAATTTTCGTAACCATTATGTGTGAGCTGACGCCAATGCAGAAGCAGTGGATGAGGCAAGGCATCAGTGCGGACTTTCAACTAATGCATGAGCAGGAATTATTGGCGACAGAGTTATAGTACCATGTATACTACCAAACAGGTTGACTGGTGCAAGGTATCTTCAGTTCCTATCATACAACTTTCCTGTCCCTCTAGAGAAAGCACCATTCCAACGAGGTCTGGGGATGCCTGCATGATGTAGCACCAGCCCATTTTCTCCGATATGTCCGAGACATTTAGTGAGCAATGGAATAGTCGTCGAGGTCCGCTACGTTAGCCACCTTATTTGCCCGATCTTAATCCCTTGATTTTTTAGTTGTGGGGACACTTGAAATCTGTGGTATATGCAAGTCGCAGTAACGGTTTCAAACACTTCAGGAACGCGCCATCCGTGCCTGCCAGCGCATCAGTGACTCTCCTGGATTTTTTCATAGTGTGCGTGAATCCTTAAGACGTCGTACAGAATCAGTCTTTACTGCGAATGGGCACCATTCTGAGCACCTCCTTTAGCGATGGGTCACAAGTGCACGTCGTATATAACAGGAATCAGATAACATTATAGGTTCTCTGATTTTCACGATCATTTCGCCTAATATACGTTGGAGGAAATGCTGGGTTGCTTGATTCTTCTTGGAACGCACACTTTCGGAACTTTAAAAGAACGTCTTTCCATGATGCACAGTGTCTTTCTAAACGTACCTCACTCATCATCTGTTGGTCTTCTCCATCAACTCTATTAACCCTATAACCCTGCACTTGGCAAACTAATGACAGGACAAATAATGGTGTTTCGTTATAGCTCAAACAGTTGTTGATCTCAGTAGCACTTCACACAAATAATCTTCCTTTCTGCTGATAATCTGTGTTATTCACTGAGTAAGGAATGACATATAACTGTAATACAAAATAGAAGCACCAAAAATAATAAACGTATATACTGAGCATGCATATACATAGATTCTACTACCTGTCTATACCATTAACTGCGTAAAAATAATCCTTGTCGCCTACACTTCCATTTAATGTGAAGATGCTTCCTTCTGTTTCATTCTACAACTGAGACTGAGCTCCGTCTATTCTGGGGGAGCGGGCCTAAAATCCTCGTCCCATCATTGTGACTTAAATTTCCCATGGGTTACATAAACTACTTACGACGAATGCCGTGGTAGAAACCTTGAAACTCACTACCGGTTTCCTGGCATATGTTATCCAGTCCGAGATTCTGTTCCTGTCTGACGACTTGATGAGAAGCTAAGCTGTAAACTTCATTTTATAACGACTACACTGATGCCGAAGTTGGCGTAATGTTGAAAGCTATCCCTCCTTCTCTTTACGTAATTTCCTACACTATTTCTGTATTTACTGTAATGTGACATGGATTTATCTTTACATGCGTCATACGTATTTTCCATTTTTGAAGACATCGATTACAGGAAAGCGTGGCAGTCTTTAAAACAAAACAAAGATTACTGATTTACTGCTCAAGTAAGTTTTGTTTCTAGGCTAGATTACACGTTTCGATGGTCATGTCGTCATCAGCATTTCCACATCGTAGAATGTACTTGTGACATGTACATATATCGTCTGTTTGACATACAGCGATGTGATGAGAAGGTTACATGTTGTCTTTCACTACTGGTGAAACGATTAACGTTATTTAGAGCACACACAGTTTTCTATTCTTAGAGCTAGGCTGAATAGCTCTCCCAGTTAAGGAATCGTTCAGGTAAAATGTGTACTTCACAAGAAATTAAGAGCAAACTGTCAGATACAGGAAAAATATAGTATATGCAGAGGATTGTACGCTGTAAAAACTAACAGCTTTTTTCCATATGTTGACAACGTCTCACCCTAGATAAGCAGAATCCTCTGTTTATTTCAAGTTAAAATGGTTTTCCGTCCAACATTTGAGATTGTAGATTATCTTCGATCGCTGACGAATGATATTGTTGCGGAAGGCTGGAATTTACAAAATATCTAACCAGTATGGTGTTGAAGGACGTTGCCTAGAACAACAACACTTCACGTTCCCTTTACAGCCAAAGAAGTCTACTAATCTTGAGCATTGTACGAGGGAAACTCGTGACGTAAGGAACGATTTGTCGCGAAATTGAAACCACAGTGAAAATCCGGTGACACTTTGTACAGATGTGTTGAGTAGTGTCTCTAGTACTCTAGCACTCCCATCGATAGCTGAGCGCACAGTGAGTGGGTAAAGATGCCCAGAAAATGATGTCTTCCGCCAAGTATGGGTGTCTGTTGAGAGGTTTCCCCTGATTTCATGCAACCCCACATATCTTAACTGTCATGCATTTCCTTCTTCATGACAGTTCTCGGCCACACACTGCAGGGGCAATGAGGACGCTTCTGCAGCATTTTCGATGGGAAGTGTTTGATCACACACCATTCTGCCTGGACTTGGCTCCCTCTTATTTTCATCTCTGCTCATATGAGCCGCTGACTATGACGACAGCATTTTGGTACAGACATCTCAGTCGGAGCGGCGACTATGGATAGAAGTAACTGGAAGTTGTAGCAAACTGTTGCCAATAAAACAGTTTTGATTTTCACTGTGGCTTCCATTTCGTTCCTTACTTTTCGAATACCCCTGTATAGTCGCAGTGCATTCACTGTTATAAATAAATACGTGGATGTCAAAATTAAAGATGCAGAATGTTAATAATGTTCGTTTTATTCAAAAAGATTTAAGAGTTTTCAGATAAAACATTCGAAGGTACTACTTCTCAGCACGCCCTTATAAATAACTTGTTTGCTACTGCAAAACTGATAAGATACTCTGATAGCACATGATTATGCTGCTCACCACACCAGCGTAAAAGGTAATGAGAGATAATATAAAACAAAAACTTTATTAAGAACGCTCTGAGAGCCATACCAGGAACATGTTTGGTCGTAAGAGCCAAAAGGATAGTTTTTACAAGTTCATTCTTGCAAAGAAGAGTAAGAGTGACTGTTGGGAGGGGGGAAGTAGAGATGGTTCTGTGTCAGGAGGCACTCTTCCAGTTCGCTCCTCTCCAGTTTTTCTCGGAAGGATGGTGGTGACCTGTTGTCGCCGGTAGATGTAGTGAAAGAAGATTCGGAATTACTTATTTATTTTCTTAAGTTAAAAGCAGTGCCTTGACTCGCTGTTGATATCGACTGTCGTTGTCTGTCGACGAATCGCGTAGTAAGGACTTAAGTCCCCTGAAGGTAGCTGAAGACGCACACCCGTTTCTCTCCAGCTGCTGCTATGGGGGTTGCTGCTCGCGGTGGCCTCGGCACTGGCTGTATCGTGACGCCACGACAGTGAGTGAAGGCGGCACGTGTGTTGGACTTACACACTCCGATTTGGAAAGTGCTCTGTCCCTCCCGCTCACAGCCGTTCTTCTTCACCTGTTGACCTACGACACGGTTGTCGTGTAGCCGCGTAGTACGAGGATGCTGGCCTGCCGTTCATGTAGGCCCTGGCCCGTCTGCCGAAATATCAGGAACGCTGGTACCCTGAACGGGATGATAGGAAAGACCCTACGGTCCACCCATCTGCGACAGCGGTATACTGTGGTGTTAAACAGTGCGACAACTGATGTGTGCCAGACGTCACTTTGCTGTAACCAGGGAATCGAAAGCGTATGGTATGTAGACCATCGATCCGTCTGACCGACTCCTACCAGTTAAAATGCTGAGGTATTTTGGAGCTAAATAGTGGCTGATATTTACTCGACGTCACTTGTCATGACCACATAGGTCTCGCTAATACGAAGGTGTCAGCAGTTCTCACTCTGACGTGCTTGGTTAACGAGTTTGTTATAATATATGACCGGTTCGTAAAACCTCTCGGCACACGCCTTTGATCACTGGTTTTTTTTTTTGTTTTTTTTTTTTCGCGACCGCCTCGTGTTCACACCGTCGTACCGTCGTAATGTAAGCGAGGTAGCTTCGCTCCGGGACTTCGAAAATTCCAAGTGTTAGCTGCTTTGTACAAGGTTGGCATATAACAGAAGAAAACAGCAACCAGCCACTGTTGACATTTTTTTCACTTTTATATGTTTGGCCTTCGTCAGTTAACGGCCATTCAGCCATTTTAAAGCTATTTAATTACACAAGTAGCACCATTGCTGGTTCCGAACCGACAGGTTCATCATCAGATGGGAGTTCACGTTTATGTTAGATTTGTTGTTGTTTATATAAGCGGTTAGCTTTTTTTACCACTTGTCATATCCGTTCAATTTTTAAACTCCAGTGAGATGTACAAATTGATAGAAAGACCGTGCACCATCTACTAACACATGTTTGAAAGGCTTTCACCATAGTTTGTCACCTGGATGAAGACTAGGGACATGCAACAGAGTATCCAGAACGCAATAGCATTAAAATCACGTTTTATGAAGAAATGACACGTAGAACGTTTTCCATTTCCACTCTTAAATTCCTATGACGGAAGAATATAGTCTACATGAAATGCATTGTAATGATAGTAAACTGTATACATCGAGCATAATTCATTTTCAAGCGTCACCAAATTATAATCAAGCTATTATCACTACGCTTACATCAAAAGGATGGTCACAAACAGTATGAAAAGGTTGTATGGCTCTCGCTGAGAAATAACAATTTTACGTTGCTCCGTTTTTGGAGTTAAGTAGCACTGAAGTTAGATAATTTAGGCACCGCACGCGCAGATTCAAACGGCCCGCCACAAGCAATTAGTGTCAGCTGTTCTCATAGCGTAGATGATACCACACAGGACAGCTCAGCTTTTGTCAGGGGTTCGATCTGTACTACCGTTCCAAGCCTAATTTTTGAATCGCGCTCTTGTTCGTTTTTAGGAAACCAAACAAATAACAAATATGACGACACCGTTTGCGGCGGGGTGCTCGAATTTGCGCGGGCGAAGTTCTGACTGGCTAACTTCAATGCTAATTCACTCGGAAACGGCGCAACGCATCGAATTTTTTTCTCAACAGTTATTTCTCAGATCAACCTACCCTGCAACAGCCTTACAAGCTTCTCATATTGTTTCTGATCATCCTATATACAGGGTGGTCAATTGATAGTGACGGGGCCAAATATCTCACGAAATAATCTTCAAACGAAAAAACTACAAAGAACGAAACTCGTCTAGCTTGAAGAGGGAAACCAGATGGCGCTACGTTTTTTAAATAGGAACCCCCATTTTTTATTACATATTCGTGTAGTACGTAAAGAAATATGAATGTTTTAGTTGGTCCACTTTTTTCGCTTTGTGATAGATGGCGCTGTAATAGTCACAAACGTATAAGTACGTGGTATCACGTAACATTCCGCCAGTGCGGACGGTATTACCCGTGTTAAAAAGGACCGTTTACCAACTGCGGAAAAGGTCGATATGGTGTTGATGTATGGCTATTGTAATCAAAATGCCCAACGGACGTGTGCTCGGTATCCTGGACGACATCATCCAAGTGTCTGGACCGTTCGCCAGATAGATACGTTATTTAAGGAAACCGGAAATGTTCAGCCATATGTGAAACGTCAGCCACGACTTGCAATAAATGATGATGCCCATGTAGGTGTTTTAGCTGCTGTCGCGGCTAATCCGCACATCAGTAGCAGACAAATTGCGCGAGAATCGAGAATCTCAAAAACGTCGGTGCTGAAAATGCTACATCAACATCGATTGCACCCGTACCACATTTCTATGCACAAGGAATTGCATGGCGAGGGCTCTGAACGTCATGTACAGTTCTGCCACTGGGCACAAGAGAAATTACGGAGCGATGGGCCGGCCGAAGTGGCCGTGCGGTTAAAGGCGCTGCAGTCTGGAACCGCAGGACCGCTACGGTCGCAGGTTCGAATCCTGCCTCGGGCATGGATGTTTGTGATGTCCTTAGGTTAGTTAGGTTTAACTAGTTCTAAGTTCTAGGGGACTAATGACCTCAGCAGTTGAGTCCCATAGTGCTCAGAGCCATTTGATCCATTTGAACGGAGCGATGACAGATTTTTTGCACGCGTTCGATTTAGCGACGAAGCGTCATTCACCAACAGCGGTAACATAAACCGGCATAATATGCACTATTGGGCAACGGAAAATCCACGATGGCTGCGACATGTGGAACATCAGCGACCTTGGCGGGTTAATGTATGGTGCAGCATTATGGGAGGAAGGATAATTGGTCCCCATTTTATCAATGGTGCAATGTATGCTGATTTCCTACGTAATGTTCTACCGATGTTACTACAAGATGTTTCACTGCATGACAGAATGGCGATGTACTTCCAACATGATGGATGTCCGGCACATAGCTCGCGTGCGGTTGAAGCGGTATTAAATAGCATATTTCATGACAGGTGGATCGGTCGTCGAAGCACCATACCATGGCCCGCACGTTCACCGGATCTGACGTCCTCGGATTTCTTTCTGTGGGGAAAGTTGAAGGATATTGCCATCGTGATCCACCGACAACGCCTGACAACATGCGTCAGCGCATTGTCAATGCATGTGCGAACGTTACGGAAGGCGAACTACTCGCTGTTGAGAGGAATGTCGTTACTCGTATTGCCACATGCAATGATGTTGAAGGACATAATTTTGAACATTTATTGCATTAATGTGGTATTTACAGGTAATCACGCTGTAACAGCATGCGTTCTCAGAAATGATAAGTTCACAAACGTACATGTATCACATTGTAACAACCGAAATAAAATATTTAAACGTACCTACGATCTGTACTTTAATTTAAAAAACCTACCTGTTACCAACTGTTCGTCTAAAATTGTGAGCCATATTTTTGTGACTATTACAGCGCCATCTATCACAAAGCGAAAAAAGTGGTCCAACTTACTATACGAATATGTAATAAAAATGGGGGTTCCTATTTTTAAAAAAACGCAATTGATAACCTTTTGACTTATGGCAGCGCGATCTAGCGGGCCAACCATAGCGCCATCTGGTTCCCCCTTCAAGCTAGACAAGTTTCGTTCTTTGTAGTTTTTTCGTTTGACGCTTATTTCGTGAGATATTTGGCCCGGTCACGATCAGTGGACCACCCTGTATACAGAAATTTGTAACATTTGGTCGTATAATAAGTTTTTACTTGGGCAATATGACTGTAAATGATGTTTGTCAAATATGACGTGCTTCTGTTTTGTTACATTTGTATATGGTTGTTACGTTGTCGATCTATGTGTCAAAGATATGATTTCTTTTTCAATTTTTAATTTTGATGAAAGTCGACATTCAGACTGGTTATAACTAAACTTACGTTACTTGAGCAACTGTAGGCGAAAAACTAGTAACCGTTTGGGTACCCAACTTCATAGGAATGATGGTCACACTGCGCTGCAGGATAGTAGTGTCTGAGTCACGACTTGCCGTTGGGCACCAGTACTGGAATGGCGACGTAGGCCTGAAACACAAGCATCAGTGTAGTTCTTTCACTGATAGCGTCCAACATTTCGAGTTTGGACCCCTTTGCTGTCCTTTGTTTCATAGCAATATTTCTAACAGCTCTCCGTTTAGTTTTTTTCTATTCATTATGTAACGGATTACCTGATCCATTTCACTCAAATGTAGGAGCGACACAAATCTTCTAGCCTTAACGCTACTCTTAGTTTCTTCTGTGCTAGGACTACTCCTATTTTTATGAAGGAAGCAGTCAAAGTTGAATTCGATAATTTAAGGGTTCCGAGTGTAGTGAAACTGATCGTTTCTAGCCCGTAGACCTGTCCCTGACGATGATTGGAAAGCCTAAAGGCACAGTGATTATTTGAAGTGATTTAAATCATCATTCAACACACACTCTAACATCTATGTGTACCTGCTTCCACATCCGGAAAAGCTGTTTGGAGTCTAATACTGTTCTCAACTAAACTTCGCTGATAACAAACAGACCCAAACTTTTCGACTCTGTAAGCGCTGAACAGGGAATCAGTGATCATAAGGCCGTTGTGGCATCCCTGAATATGGAAGTAAATAGGATTATAAAAAAAAGGGAGGAAGGTTTATATGTTTAGCAAGAGTAATAGGAGGCAGACTTCAGACTACCAAACAGCTCAAAATGAAAATTTCTGTTCCGACACACAATGTTGAGTGTTTATGGAAAAAGTTCAAGGCAATCGTAAAATGCGTTTTAGATAGGTACGTGCCGAGTAAAACTGTGAGGGATGGGATAAACCCACGGTGGTTCAACAACAAAGTTAGGAAACTACTGCGAAAGCAAAGAGAGCTTCTCTGCAAGTTTAAACGCAGCCAAAACCTCTCAGACAAACAGAAGCTAAACGATGTCAAAGTTACCGTAAGGAGGGCTATGCGTGAAGCGTTCAGTGAACTCGAAAGTAAAATTCTATGTACCGACTTGACAGAAAATCCTAGGAAATTCTGGTATTACGTTAAAACAGTAGGTGGATCGAAGCAGCATATCCAGACACTCTGGGATGATGATGGCATTTAAACAGAGGATGACACGCGTAAAGCTGAAATACTAAACACCTTTTTCCTAAGCTGTTTCACAGCGGAAGACCGCAGTGCAGTTCTTTCTCTAAATCACCGCACGAACGAAAAAAATGGCTGACATCGAAATAAGTGTCCAAGGAATAGAAAAGAAACTGAAATCACTCCACAGAGGGAAGTCCACTGGACCTGACGGGATACCAATTCGATTCTACACAGAGTACGCGACAGAAATTGCCCCCCTTCTAACAGCCGTGTACCGCAAGTCTCTAGAGGGACGGAAGGTTCCAAATGATTGGAAAAGAGCACAGGTAGTCCCAGTTTTCAAGAAGGGTCGACGAGCAGATGCGCAAAACTATAGGCCTATATCTCTGACATCGATCTGTTGTAGAATTTTAGAATATGTTTTGTGTTCGTGTATCATGTCATTTCTGGAAACCCAGAATCTACTCTGTAGGAATCAACGTGGATTCCGGAAACAGCGATCGCGTGAGACCCAACTCGCTTTATTTGTTCATGAGACCCTGAGACCACGAAAATATTAGATACAGGCTCCCAGGTAGATGCCATTTTCCTTGACTTCCGGAAGGCGTTCGATACAGTTCCGCAGTGTCGCCTGATAAACAAAGTAAGAGCCTACGGAATATCAGACCAGCTGTGCGGCTGGATTGAAGAGGTTTTAGCAAACAGAACACAGCATGTTGTTCTCAATGGAGAGACGTCTACAGACGTTAAAGTAACCTCTGGCGTGCCACAGGGGAGTGTTATGGGACCATTGCTTTTCACAATATATACGAGGGCAGTTCAATAACTAATGCAACACATTTTTTTCTGAAACAGGGGTTGTTTTATTCAGCATTGAAATACACCAGGTTATTCCCCAATCTTTTAGCTACACAACACTATTTTTCAACGCAATCTCCATTCAATGCTACGGCCTTACGCCACCTTGAAATGAGGGCCTGTATGCCTGCACGGTACCATTCCACTGGTCGATGTCGGAGCCAACGTCGTACTGCATCAATAACTTCTTCATCATCCGCGTAGTGCGTCCCACGGATTGCGTCCTTCATTGGGCCAAACATATGGAAATCCGACGGTGCGAGATCGGGGCTGTAGGGTGCATGAGGAAGAACAGTCCACTGAAGTTTTGTGAGCTCCTCTCGGGTGCGAAGACTTGTGTGAGGTCTTGCGTTGTCATGAAGAAGGAGAAGTTCGTTCTGATTTTTGTGCCTACGAACACGCTGAAGTCGTTTCTTCAATTTCTGAAGAGTAGCACAATACACTTCAGAGTTGATCGTTTGACCATGGGGAAGGACATCGAACAGAATAACCCCTTCAGCGTCCCAGAAGACTGTAACCATGACTTTACCGGCTGAGGGTATGGCTTTAAACTTTCCTTGGTAGGGGAGTGGGTGTTGCGCCACTCCATTGATTGCCGTTTTGTTTCAGGTTCGAAGTGATGAACCCATGTTTCATCGCCTGTAACAATCTTTGACATGAAATTGTCACCCTCAGCCACATGACGAGCAAGCAATTCCGCACAGATGGTTCTCCTTTGCTCTTTATGGTGTTCAGTTAGACAACGAGGGACCCAGCGGGAACAAACCTTTGAATATCCCAACTGGTGAACAATTGTGACAGCACTACCAACAGAGATGTCAAGTTGAGCACTGAGTTGTTTGATGGTGATCCGTCGATCATCTCGAACGAGTGTGTTCGCACGCTCCGCCATTGCAGGAGTCACAGCTGTGCACGGCCGGCCCGCACGCGGGAGATCAGACAGTCTTGCTTGACCTTGCGGCGATGATGACACACGCTTTGCCCAACGACTCACCGTGCTTTTGTCCACTGCCAGATCACCGTAGACATTCTGCAAGCGCCTATGAATATCTGAGATGCCCTGGATTTCCGCCAAAAGAAACTCGATCACTGCCCATTGTTTGCAACGCACATCCGTTACAGACGCCATTTTAACAGCTCCGTACAGGGCTGCCACCTGTCGGAAGTCAATGAAACTATACGAGACGAAGCGGGAATGTTTGAAAATATTCCACAAGAAATTTCCGGTTTTTTCAACCAAAATTGGCCGAGAAAAAAAATGTGTTGCATTACTTATTGAACTGCCCTTGTATAAATGACCTAGTAGACAGTGTCGGAAGTTCCATGCGGCTTTTCGCGGACGATGCTGTAGTATACAGACAAGTTGCAGCATTAGAAAATTGCTACGAAATGCAGGAATATCTGCAGAGGATAGGCACTTGGTGCAGGGAGTGGCAACTGAACCTTAACATAGACAAATGTAATGTATTGCGAATACATAGAAAGAAGGATTCTTTATTGTATGATTATATGATAGCGGAACAAACACTGGTAGCAGTTACTTTTGTAAAATATCTGGGAGTATGCGTACGGAACGATTTGAAGTGGAATGATCATATAAAATTAATTGTTGATAAGGCGGGTGCCAGGTTGAGATTCGTTGGGAGAGTCCTTAGAAAATGTAGTCCATCAACAAAGGAGGTGGCTTACAAAACACTCGTTCGACCTATACTTGAGTATTGCTCATCAGTGTGGGATCCGTACCAGGTCGGGTTGACGGAGGAGGTAGAGAAGATCCAAAGAAGAGCGGAGCGTTTTGTCACAGGGTTATTTGGTAAGTGTGGTAGCGTTACGGAGATGTTTAGCAAACTCAAGTAGCAGACTGTGCAGGAGAGGCGCTCTGCATCGCGGTGTAGCTTGCTCGCCAGGTTTCGAGAGGGTGCGTGTCTGGATGAGGTATCAAATATATTGCTTCCCTCTACTTATAACTCCCGAGGAGATCACGAATGTAAAATTAGAGAGATTCGAGAGCGCACGGAGTCTTTCCGGCAGTCGTTCTTCCCGCGAACCATACGCGACTGGAACAGGAAAGGGAGGTAATGACAGTGGCACTTAAAGTGCCCTCCGCCACACACCGTTGGGTGGCTTGCGGAGTATAAATGTAGATGTAGATGTAGAATTCTCGAACAAGAGCCTTGTATGCCACTTCCTTCGTGGATGAGTTACATTTCATTGAGTTTCTTACTATGAATCTCATTCTTGCATTAGCTGTTTATGCTATTTGTTTTATGTCGTCATTCCACATAAGGTCGCTCTGGATAGTCAGATATTTTACGGTAGATAGTTTTTCCAGCGACATCGATATGGTAGCTATGCAGTTTTAGCTTTCTTTTACTATGCATGCTGGATATGTTTCATTCATTTACATTCAGGGTCAACTGCCAGAGCCTGCACCTTACCGCAGTCCTCTGCAAGTCATTCTGCAAATCGATACTGTCTTCTGGCGTTGCTACTTTCTTATAGACAACCGCCACATCTGTGAACAGTCTTAAAGAGCTTCCGGCGCTTTCTACTAAATCATTTATGTACACTGATCAGCCAGGGTGTCCACCTTTGGCACGAATAACAGCGGCGATGCGTCGTGGCATGGAAGTAATGAGGCCCTGGTAGGTAGTCGGAGGGAGTCGGCACCCCATCTGCACACACGAGTCTCCTAATTTCTGTAATTTCGGAAAGTGGCGTGTGGAGGAGTCGATGAGCTATGACGCCGCGTTCAATCACATCCCAGATGTGTTCGGTCGGATTCAGGTCTGCCGAACTGGGAGGCCAGGCCTTCAACTGGCACTCGCCACTCTGTTCCTCGAACCACTCCACTACACTCCTGGCCTTGAGGCATGGCACATTATCTTGTTCAAAAATGCCACTGCCGTCGGGTAACATGGTCGTCATGAAGGGCTGTAGATGGTCTGCAACCTGTGTACGACACTTTATCCGTCATGGTGCCTTGCACGAGCTCCACTTGACCCATGGATATCCATGTGAGTGTTCCCCAGAGCATAACGGAGCCGTCGCCAGCTTGTCTCAGTCTCGCAGTATAGGTGTCAAGGTGCTGTTTTCCTTTAAGACGACGGATTCGCGCCCTCCTATCGGCACGATGAAGAAGATATCGGGATTCATCAGACTATGCAGCGCTCTGCCAAAGTCCATTGCCGATGGTCAGGTGCCCATTTCTGTCAAAGTTGCCAATGTCGTGGAGTTAACATTGGCACATGCATGGGTCGTCGACTACAGAGGCCCGTCGTTAAGAGTGTTCGGTGCACTGTGTGTTCGACGCACTTTTACTCTGTCTATCATTCCACCACAGTTCACCGCCTATCCTGTTTCATCAGTCTGCCCAGCCTACAACGTCCGATGTCTGTAATGAGGGGTGGCCGCCCAACCGCACGACTTCTGGACGTTATTTCACCTTGGTTTCGCCACGTGTTAAAGACACCCACCACACCACTCCTCGAACACACGAAAAGTCGTGCGGTTTCCGAAATGATGGCGCCGAGTTTCCGGGCCATCACAATCTGCCTCGGTCGAACTCAGATAGGTCGCGAGCCTTCTCCATTCTACGCTCACTGATACTACGTGCACCGTGCGTGTGTCTGACTAGCAGCCATTCCTCGCCACGTCACGCTGCTATCGCCTTGACGGGTTTATATCTATAGTAGATCACTCGTCATAATGTTCTATCTGATCGGTGTACCTTGTAAACAGTAACGGTTTACTGATTTTGTTCCGTTAAGAGCGAGGTTTTGAGTTCTATCTGCAAGGAAGTCTTCAATCCAGTCGCAAATCTGGTCCGATACTCGGGAAGCTCTACCTTCTTTCACTAAATGGCAGTGCAGGAAGGTGTCAAATGCCCTCCTGAAATCAAGGACACTGCATTTAACTGAACGCCGTCGTCTACAGAGCAATGGATCTCATGGAGGAACAGAGCGGGCTGAGCTTCGTGAGGTCTCTCTTTGAGAAATCAATGTTGATTTTTCTAGACGGGGTTTTCGTTTTCTAAAAACGCATAAATTTTAGCATAAAACATATTCCATAATTCTAAAACATACTGACGTCAACGACCCTTCTTGAAAACAAAAATGATCTGCGCTTTTTCCAGTCGCTGGGTTCCCCTCGTTTCTTCATTGATTTACGCCGCGCGTTGTAGCCGTGCGGTCTAAGGCGCCTTGCCACGGTTCGCGCGGCTCCTCCCGTCGGAGGATCGAGCCCTCCCTCTGGCGTGGGTGTGTATGTTCTCCTTAGCGTAAGTTAGTTTAAGTTAGATTAAGTAGTGTGTAAGCGTAGGGACCGATGAACTCAGCTGTCTGGTCCCATAGGAACTTGCCACAAATTTCCGAATTTCCATGGATCTACGATAAACTGCTACTAGAAGGGGAGCAAGTTCTTTCACATAATCAATGTAGAATCTTAAAGGTATCTCATCTGATCCTGATGCCTTCCCACTATTAAGCGATTGTAGTTGCTTTTCTATTCTGCGATCGGTTACCTGAATAGCTGCTATTTCGCCGTCGTTCGTACTATGACGGAGGTAATTACACGTTTAAATTTAATGTCCACGATGACGTAGTTTGACTACAAAACAAGTAACACGAATTCATTTCAGCGGTAAACAATTTCACAGAAAGTACTGATTGTTAACGATGTGCAAGACAATAATGAGTCAAGCATTTTTGGAGATTGACGCTTTGGAGTTATAGAGCTCATAATATTCTTCAATAAAGTAAATTACATCTGGAAATTCTGCTCTAGATTCACACTCATACAGCATAATGACGCAACCTTCCCCAGCCTTTGAGAAGGAGGGCATTGACCTTCTTGGCATATTTACCTCCTGAGTACGTGCGTTTTGTTTATTACAGGGCACTCATATAGTCGGATCAAACGAGGAATTTCTCATAAAAATAGCCTGATTGGCTCCAGTGCCTTCAACATTTCATGTAATTCTGCATTAAATACAGTAAACTCGACTGGTAAACGGATCTTGAGGACACACTCCGAAAAACTCCCCAGAGCAGCTAATAGATTCCCCCTGATTAGACACGTCTATAAATACAGTTGAACAGTTGTGGCGATCGTTTCAGATTGCATGAAAATTTAACTAAAAACATACATGAGAGGGCAGCGATTCCTGCACCTCACGAAACTTAAAATTATTCTGGGCCTCTTCAGTAGCCAAGATGGCAGTCGCCTCCAACCCTGAGTTCAAATTAATGTTTTTCCACTAAGTCATAATTTTCACAGATCGCAGATGGCATTGTTGCACGCGGACGATTTCCACAAATTGCTTCCATTAGAGGACGAGCAACATATTGGTGATACAATTCTGGAACAGTGAAGAAACAGTATACCTGACGTACCACGAGGAGCTACTACTGGGTGACTAAGGCCAACTCACTAGTCTTAGCTCAGAGACTAGTATGGAGCTTGTCCTATGCGACCTGTGACCAGCCTAATCCAGGTATAAGACTTTGTGTCGATGGTCTCGACGTACATAGATCTCCTTGATAAGTAAGTTGAGCGAAAATGAAGTGGCCTCACAGAACCTTGAAGGCTTAAAAAAGTGCCCTTGAGTTGAAGGTAAGGTTAATTAATAATCCGATGAGATGAGTAAAAATCCACACACACACACACACACATACACACACACACAAACAAACAGACACACACACAGGGAGAGAGAGAGAGAGAGAGAGAGAGAGAGAGAGAGGGTAGCCTGTTGTTACAACCTCCTAACTACAATTTAATTTCTAGCAGGTGAGTTGATATTATATGGCAAGAAGAGGATAAAAACTACAGCATCGAGCACAGATGAGCAGCATCGTTCTGGGCTCCTAACTACGGACTTTATGCTAATTACGGTAATTATAATTAGGTTCACTCGTTATAGTTCCTTGAGAATCCATTCTTCTGTTCAAGTCTGTCACAGAATTTGACAAACTCGAAGAGTAAATAAGCTTTTCTGACGGGAAGGATTTTATGGGTATAGACAGCAGCCTCGGTAGCCCCACGGATGCATCTGTTGGAGAGTATTTCACCTCCACATAGTATCAACCATTTTCTATATCGGAAAATATGTATCAGTACGAAAGCCTGTTGTACAGCCGCCTACAACAAGGTCATTTTGTCAAACGTGAATCAGTACCTGCTGAATACGCAGTGAGAGCGACTAACGTGCTTCCCAATCTCTCTGATCCAGACCTTGCAGCAATTTACCATACTTTCGAAAGTCCTTACTTCACAGCGAGTTATGCTGACAGTTCGATAATTACTGTGCCATGTCTGATCTTTTCCTGGTTTGAGGAGGGGTAACAATGGCCTGTCGGCATGAGTTCGGAAAATGTCCTGGCTGTTATATTTTGATAAAAAGTTTTCCGTGGATTTCCTTTGGTTTCTTTCAAAGTTACTGCAGCATGTTTCACTCTACGTAGTCGTGATAAGGCGAGGTATCACGAACGTCAGACAGTGCAGAATCCAGTTCCCACAGGGGAAAACGTGGTTGTATGACTCGTTATTATTGGACCAAAAGGCCAATCCACCCCTTCCACGGCCTTTCAGTAGCTACATGATACCAGACCCAGGTTGGTGAAATACTGCTCCCTTGTCTGGGAGATGTCCATGGCTGTTGTTTGGAGACAGTCCTCCTTGATTACAGCTGCTACAAAATAAATGAACAATATAGCTAATGTAGCAAAATATGTACTCGCTTTTAACTGAAAAACTTTTATTCAATTTTGTAACTGACGTTCAGTAAACGCATGTTATCAGTTCTGTTCTTTTTTTTCATTAAAGAGGACAGTAAACGAAATAATGGTTAGATCAATGGTTTACAGAGTTCTTCACAAGATTTTTCAGGTTGTTTTCAACAATTTGCGATAGTAATTTGCCCTCGTGTAGATGTTACGTGAGAAAACAACTTCTGACAATGTAGGAAGTACAGGCGTGTGCTCCTTGTGTCACTGACATCGCCATCAAGGCCTAAGAGCTGTAGACTGCATTTCTAGACGACAAAGGTGCCCAAAAGATTATTTTGCACACCATTGTATTACTTAATAGCCTATAACGGAAAGAAAACTTCTTTACCACACAGAGTCTAGTATGTGTGTGGGAAAACAGTGCACACTGACCTTGCTGTCCTAACAAAGAAACTATACCCAACGGAAAGTGAGGATATTCCTGTAGTGTAGGTCAGGCCAAGCAACGCTCCGTGGGCACGTGCCCTCGGGCTGCACTCCTGCCTAGTGCACCGAGTGTCGGGGTGAGTGGCTTGGAGGGCCAGGAGGGAAAGGGAAGCTGAGGTGGGGCTCCACGTCGGTCTGCTAAACAAATGACTCCACTTTGTCACGTGTCCAACAAATTTGCTTATAAAACGATTTGTTTGAAAAAATAAATAAAAAAAATAAAAGCGCTCACTGGATATGGCATTTTTGGCCAAGCGCCTTCAAGGGTTGCCACTCGTAATTTATAGTGAAGTATATTACGTTCTTTCGGATAGTTATGCTCTTTTCTTCATGATAACAATAAAGTAAGTGAAAATAATTTTTTTCACATAATTTGATTGAGCCAGGATTCATTTTGCGCAATTCATTAAAAGACCAAACAAGTTTATCGTAATTTTGCGTATAGCGGATCGGCTGAGTAATTTAAATCCTAATCTCGATTCCCACCGTTTCAGCACTCACAGAGAGAGTTTTTCTGCGATTTTGCAGGGCGAAAGAAACAAAGTGTCTCCGGAATCGAAGAAAAGAGAATAATTTACTTATCTTAAATCCTAAAGATGTTGGGACGCTGTTTAGCAGTGACGATTATTTGTTAAATACGGCTAATAGCAATAGAAGTACATTTTTAAACAAAATAATTAAGTAAAATAAATAATAGTTTATTGTGTTTTGTGCGACCTACGCATCGATAAGGATGAAATAATGATGAGAACAACACAGATACAGAGTCCCGAGCGAAGAAACTGAGCCGGGAATCGAACCCAAGGCCCCGTAATCGAGAGTCATAAATATTAACCACAGGACCACAAACTGCTTACATAGCATGCCTAGAGATACGTGAATAACAGTGCAAGAACCTCCTGTGATCCTTGTCGAATTGCTAACCTCACTTTTATATCCGACATCTCCTATTTAAAAAGCTCTCAATGTAAGAGGAAAAACATTTCATCGCAATTTAAGGTTCACATGATTGTTTTTTGACAAAAATTATACCAATAGGAAACTCAAATTTATCTTCATCATGTGGCTTATATTGTGGAGCAGAAATGTCTGACTGTGATTTAGTGAATGAAACACTGGATGAAGATTCTCAAAGAGATTCCAAAACATGACACAGTTCGAGAATGACGTTGACTTACGTCTCAGACCGCCCTTTCTCTAGGCTGCTGACTTCTCATTCCTTCCATCTTGAGGTGACAGAACTACAGTGTAGCGTCCTGCTCAGAGCTCTCCTTGTTCAATCTCATAATTTACATTACGTTTATAAAACATCATCTCAAGACCAATATCCTCGTTTGAACAAAAAAACTCCTATAATAATTCCAGTGTTTCATTCAACTGTAGGATATGATTATATTTTACTGTTGTAAAACTGACCACGTTTTTCAGATGTTCTAATTAAGCCTCAAGAATTTCCTTATATCAAAAAATATTCCCAGATTTCACGTTTTGTAAAATACAAACGAATGAAAACTTACTAACATTAAATATCAGCGTTAATTATCATTATGTAACATACTTATTCGTTCCAGAACTAAATCTATTGCGAGCTGAAAATAAATCATGTTGATAAAATCTTAGTAATGAAAGTGAGATTCAATATACTTCTCCTTAAAACTATCCAATTGAATTATAAACGTATCATCCACTGTTCTCCACTGTAGACCGAGAAATAATCAAACCCAAAAGTGAGTGAAGCTCACATCAAAACGAAGATCTTCACCTAATCACACCTTGCACTGTTAGATTATCGCTTCAACATGGACCAGCAAACGATCAAATTGTCATTGACTTTCTTCCAGATATTAAAAAGCAAGAAGGGTTAATCTATTTGCATATATGCCAAGAAAAATATTACATAGCCGGACCTCTGAAAGCCCCAAAAACAGGGTGACGTGGAAACTTATTCGGACACATAGCACATAGATGAAGCACTAATACAATTCACAAGGAAGAGTCAGCGAGTGAAAGTAAATAACGATACTTTAGTGTCCCCATCAGCGGACATCACAACTGGGGGGAGATGTGCTGGTATGGGTGGATCAGCGGGTTAGTTCGGGAACTTGCCACAGAAGTTATTTATGGCACTAAGGGATTCCCTGGGACCCTCGTTCAAATGGCTCTATGCACTATGGGACTTAACATCTGAGGTCTTTAGTCCCCTAGACTTAGAACTACTTAAACCTACCTAACCTAAGGACATCACACACATCCGTGCCCGAGGCAGGATACGAACCTGCGACCGTAGCAGCAGTGCGGTTCTGGACTGAAGTGCCTAGAACCGCTCGGCCACGGCAGCCGGCGGGACCCTCGTGTCTGAAAGCAGTAGGTAATTTGTGCCCAGGGAGTTTGAAGATTTTAGCATCCGCAATGGTATCCAGCATCCAGCATCCCAATCTCTGATTTGGAGGTGGAGCAATTCGCACATTCATTCAAGACCCACATGAAGAAGTCATTGTCTTCCTCTTTCCAAGACGATGGATTTTCAAGTTTTCTGGCTGCATACTGGGCGATGGGTGAAGACCGGTGGAACAGTTGCATTGGCGCCAGCTGAGTGTATCCGGGATTTGTTGCATCCTGATTTGCATGCCATGGACCACTGGTGCCTACCGTAGTTTTGGGGCTGCTTTTTCGATCCAGTCCTTTGATCAGTGGGAGGGGTGGCTGCTAAGTGTTATAGTTGGCATCAGAGGTAGGCTGTTGTTTGTGGGGGTCGTCGGTGAGGAGCAACTGACCTGTCATGCAATTTAATTGCGCCTGTGTTGAGTTGGGATGATCATGGATGATCACAATGTTGTTTCAAGGACAGGCTCCCACTTGCCCTCTGCCATCCTCAAATTACCTACTGCCTTGAGCTGCAGTGACGCTCACGCCTCTGCCTATCACAGTGGAACACATACATTACCACCCACCTCCCTACCCCTCCACATTATGCCCTCCCTCCCCTCCCTCCCCTCCCTTTCATCGATATCAGTGGCCTTGGCCCCTCTGTTGCTGGTCGATCCACTCTTTTCCCAGCCTCCATGTCCTTCCAATGTTAGGGCGGAGCCAGTGGCGTCGACATTGCTCCCTTCAGTATTTGGTCCACTGCCAGGTTCTCTGGCACCCTCTCCGGTTTTGCACCAGAGGTTGCGGCCCAAGCCTCGCTCTTTTTGGCCCTACGTGTCCTTTTCAGGGGAGAGGGACTTAGTAACCTCATCAACAGATATCGCTATGGAGGCAGATGAGTTGGCATGCATAGAGCACTGAAGTAGTTCATAAACCTGCTATGGAGGGTGCACACATCGCATAGTATGGGCAGACCCACTGATTGAAGTGCTTGCTTGCTGGCAGCAGTAAGCCGAGTGGGCCAGTACTCATGCTAAACTCTACCACCACAGACCAGACGCTGAGTGTTGTCGTATGCTTAGTCGTTAGTCGCCGATGCCAGCTACATGCTCAGTTTACTGCCATGCACATCTCTACGTGCATTTCGACTCTCTGCTTCCCATAGATTGACTCACGCAGCAAGTTTTTTTCTGTTACAGTATACTGTTCTCCAGTTGTCATCGAGCCACCATTGGCCCTTGAACTATGTGCTCTCATAGTGTATAGTAGCGGCCTTGTCACGCCTGTGCAGATACAAAAGATACTTTAAAAGAAAATACCCCAAACGAAACCATTATACCAGATTTGGAATGGAAGAAAAGAATGAAGAAATGTCCTTGGTAAAAGGCATACTACGATACATGGAAACGTCTGCCCCAAATCTTGGGAATGAGAATCTGCTTTGGTTAGAATGAACTGGAGATTAATTAGCTGTATTATTTAGGATTATGAAATTTCAACCATTACTATCAGCAGCCTAGAGTAAGACTTAAAAATCCACTGCTTGAAAAGCTAAGTTTCCACTGCAGATATTAATTGAGTGACCAAATCCATGGAAATGATAATCCAATATGAAGATGTGCCAGGTATGACTCCAGAGAGTTGCAGTTACTTCAGTTTGTAGACACAATATCCAAAAATGGTTCTAATGGCTCTGAGCACTATGGAACTTAACATCTGAGGTCATCAGTCCCCTAGAACTTAGAACTACTTAAACTTAACTAACCTAAGTACATCACACACATCCATGCCCGAGGCAGGATTCGAACCTGCGATCGTACCAGTCGCGCGGCTCCAGACTGAAGCGCTTAGAACCGCTCGGCCACCGCGGCCGGCACACAATATCCGTGCAGTCTGTTACAGACGTGTAGTGAACATAGCAGCACTTGGCGACATAACTGCTTTCGAACGTGGGATGTTTACCAGTCCAAGGCACACATATCGAAGCCTACACAAAAATTTATATTACTCAGGTCGGCTGTGTCTTGGATGGATCATCAATATCGCAGGGACAATATTTCTACACGTTTACATTTCCACACAGGGAGAGTGCCAATGTTTGACCATTCAAATCACGTCGACCTACAGAGCTATACGAGCCGTGAGACAGATCGCCACCGATTTGAATTTGGGGCTTCAGGAACCCATTTCTAGCCAGACTGTACGGACACGAATGCACCGGTAGGCTTCAGCAGCCAGCAGGTGATGTCACATTCAGCACCTTGCCATGACTCTCCCAACGGTTTTTTTTACTAGAAGAAGAAATCACGATCAAAAGACCTAATACAACCAAGTAATGGGTTGGATGTGGGTTAGTTTTTCGGGAAAGGTAAAATGTTGTTACACTCTCTCTTTCTCAGTATACGAGACCAGTTTTCTTAAGTAATTATCGTTTCCTAATAAAAATAAAACAATTACATTTTTCTGAGAAATTTTATTTTTGCATGAAAGCCTACATTTTAATTTACTTTTCTATATAATTCCCAACTATATTAGGGCGCTTATCATATCGTGCAACCAGCTCTGAATACCATCCTCGTAGAAATCTGTCACCACAGCACAACTTTCGATAATTTAAACGTTCTGTAACAACTACATGAAGCACACTTCTTGACACTTATGAGCGATGGGATGTTACGGAAATGGATGATTGTACAAATGTGCATGATGAAGAACGAGGTGGGCAACCTTCAGTCATTACTGATGATTTGGTGCAGAAAGCTGATGAAAAAGTGAGAGAGAACAGACCTTTTTACGATTTCAACGTTATATGATGAGTTTCCTCAAGTAACAGGAAGTGTGCTTTATGCAATTGTTGTAGAACATTTGAATTATCCAAAGTTATACTCAGGTGGCAGATTTCTACGAGGATGGCGTTCAAAATTGGTTGTACGATACGATAAGTGCCCAAATATTGGTGGGAACTATACAGAAAAGCAGATTAAAGCACAGGTTCTCGGGTAAAAATAAAATTGCTAAGAAATGACTACTTGTTTTATTCCTACTTCAAAACGGTATCAACTTAAAAATACGCCTCGTAATCTGCAGTCGTACTTACTTCTAACGGGTCACAGATGCCTAGAATTACAATAATAACTACAATCAAGTATATAAAATACTTTAATATAATAACAGTAACTTTTTACATTAGCGCATAGTACATAATTTTAGTATTACTTGAAAGAAATCTCAGTTAAGAAAAATATATTCTTTTAGATGCACTCGTGCGACGATGTCATAATTTACACGACATAGAATCAAAGCATGCGCTAACTATAGTCAGCATTTTGCGAGTAGTTATCACTAGATTTGTGAACACATGGCTGTACATTATGGATATTCAAGTGTGTAAATTGGTGATTGGGAAGAATACTGTTTCTTTCAGTCATTTTCGCTAGCGTTCGGTAAGTATGATCTCATGTTGACTTTTGTTACTGGAGGGTCCTTGTCTTTCCGGTCTCTTTAGTCAACTTCCTGTTGTTTGCCGATTCTGCTTGTGGACTCATGAATGGTGTCCAGCTAATTTTTGCCAGCAGGTATACTGTCTGATCAAAAGCATCTCGATACCCCTATGTAATGCGGTGTAGACAACTAGATTCCAAGAGAGGTGAATCCGACAGCATATAAGGAGGAAAGATGGCGCCATGTTGTCAGTGAGAAGCAACAGTAGCAGCGTGGATCGGTCAAGAGAGCTCAGTGACTTCGAACATGGCCTGGTCAATGGTAACAAATCTATGAGGGTCATTCCAATCCTCGGAAACCTGCCCAAGTCGACTGTTCGTGATACGACTAAGGTGGAAACACGAAGGAGAAGCCACCCCTAAACGAAGACCAGGCTTATCTCACGTACTGCTGAACAGAGAGAGCCAAGCATTGCTGTGGATGGTTGCAAAAAATCGCATAGAAGTAGCGGAAATAATTACTCGTGAGTTCCCAGCAGTCCAGCTAGCACGATGACTGTGCGTCGGAAGTTAGAGAAATGTGGTATGATGGTCGAGCAACTCCTCATAACTCACACATTTCTGTAGCTAATGCTAGGCGGTAGTTGAGAAAGTGTAAAGAGCGACAGCATTGGATATTGAACGATCGGAAACGAGTGATTTGGAGCTGTGAATCACGCTATGCCCTGCAGCAGTCCGATGTAAGGGTTTGGATGTGGTGAATACCTGCAGAACATTGTCTGACATGCGTAGTGCCTGGAGTAAAGTACGGAAGAGGAGCTGTTATGATATGGGTGTTTTTCTTGGCCGGCCGTGGTGGCCGTGCGGTTCTAGGCGCTACAGTCTGGAACCGCGTGACCGCTACGGTCGCACGCTCTAATCCTGCCTCGGGCATGGATGTGTGTGATGTCCTTAGGTTAGTTAGGTTTAGGTAGTTCTAAGTTCTAGGGGAATGATGACCTTAGATTTTAAGTCCCATTGTGCTCAGAGCCATTTGAACCATTTGTTTTTCTTGTGGTTATTTTGAAGCCTTCAATGCGCTTAAGAAAACTTTGAATGCAGAAGGATGCGAACCCATTTCGCAGCATTGTGTACCACGTACAGTAGAGGAACAGTTTGGAGACTACGGTTGTTTATATCAGCATGACACTTCACCTTATCATAAAGCAGCGTTGAATGGCAGTTTCTTGCATGAGTGTATGCTTTAGCTTCATCCGGATAGGGAAGCCCTGGATGTGTTTATCTAAAATGTCAACGGAAGCCTAGAAACGCTTATTTCCAAGGTCGCTGTTACATACACCACCGATAATTAAAAGTGCAGCACCAGGAAAGATAGGTAACGAAAGTTTACTTATTGTGTTTGTGTAGTGTAGAAGGAAAAATACATAATAAATTTGTCAGTGATAGGGAGGTTTAAAGGGTGCGAAATTTAGTACACAGAGCCGCAACAATAACTATAACGTGCCTGGGCATCGAATACAATTGAGTTTAGGTAGCAAATAAGCGTAAGTCATTGAACTCTTTGCCAGAATTTATCTGACCTAGTGGCTGGTGGGTGGTGATATGCCACTCCTCGGCAACCATGATTATGTGATTTAAGGGGTGAGAGATCTGGAAAAAGTACTCGCCAGAGCAAGAGTCCAGACAGGTTACGACAGCATGGCCAACATGCACTCTTGCGTTTTTTTCATGAAAGATAATGTCATGGACACGTTGATGCTGTTGCACGACGTGTCAGGTCTGTAAAAGCTGCTGTCCAAAATACTGATTATGCGAAACAGAGGTAGTCGTGTTGTATATCGAACGTCACCCCATATCACGCCAGTTACTGGGCTTGTACATACACTCCTGGAAATGGAAAAAAGAACACATTGACACCGGTGTGTCAGACCCACCATACTTGCTCCGGACACTGCGAGAGGGCTGTACAAGCAATGATCACACGCACGGCACAGCGGACACACCAGGAACCGCGGTGTTGGCCGTCGAATGGCGCTAGCTGCGCAGCATTTGTGCACCGCCGCCGTCAGTGTCAGCCAGTTTGCCGTGGCATACGGAGCTCCATCGCAGTCTTTAACACTGGTAGCATGCCGCGACAGCGTGGACGTGAACCGTATGTGCAGTTGACGGACTTCGAGCGAGGGCGTATAGTGGGCATGCGGGAGGCCGGGTGGACGTACCGCCGAATTGCTCAACACGTGGGGCGTGAGGTCTCCACAGTACATCGATGTTGTCGCCAGTGGTCGGCGGAAGGTGCACGTGCCCGTCGACCTGGGACCGGACCGCAGCGACGCACGGATGCACGCCAAGACCGTAGGATCCTACGCAGTGCCGTAGGGGACCGCACCGCCACTTCCCAGCAAATTAGGGACACTGTTGCTCCTGGGGTATCGGCGAGGACCATTCGCAACCGTCTCCATGAAGCTGGGCTACGGTCCCGCACACCGTTAGGCCGTCTTCCGCTCACGCCCCAACATCGTGCAGCCCACCTCCAGTGGTGTCGCGACAGGCGTGAATGGAGGGACGAATGGAGACGTGTCGTCTTCAGCGATGAGAGTCGCTTCTGCCTTGGTGCCAATGATGGTCGTATGCGTGTTTGGCGCCGTGCAGGTGAGCGCCACAATCAGGACTGCATACGACCGAGGCACACAGGGCCAACACCCGGCATCATGGTGTGGGGAGCGATCTCCTACACTGGCCGTACACCACTGGTGATCGTCGAGGGGACACTGAATAGTGCACGGTACATCCAAACCGTCATCGAACCCATCGTTCTACCATTCCTAGACCGGCAAGGGAACTTGCTGTTCCAACAGGACAATGCACGTCCGCATGTATCCCGTGCCACCCAACGTGCTCTAGAAGGTGTAAGTCAACTATCCTGGCCAGCAAGATCTCCGGATCTGTTCCCCATTGAGCATGTTTGGGACTGGATGAAGCGTCGTCTCACGCGGTCTGCACGTCCAGCACGAACGCTGGTCCAACTGAGGCGCCAGGTAGAAATGGCATGGCAAGCCGTTCCACAGGACTACATCCAGCATCTCTACGATCGTCTCCATGGGAGAATAGCAGCCTGCGTTGCTGCGAAAGGTGGATATACACTGTACTAGTGCCGACATTGAGCATGCTCTGTTGCCTGTGTCTATGTGCCTGTGGTTCTGTCAGTGTGATCATGTGATGTATCTGACCCCAGGAATGTGTCAATAAAGTTTCCCCTTCCTGGGACAATGAATTCACGGTGTTCTTATTTCAATTTCCAGGAGTGTATGAAGATCACGAGTGTACTGTGGCAACGTTCGATTTCCTTGGAACCTCCACACGTGGATACATCCATCATTTTGCTGTACGTAGAACCAGGACTCGTCTGAAAAGATGACGGATTGCCATTCCTGTGTTCACTGTCTCCGTTTGGCGAACCAGCGTCGGCGCGAAACTCTCTACTATTGTATTAAGGGCAGCCGCATCACTAGTCGCCGTTTTGACCGTCTGTGGTGCTCCAGACGTCATCGTATTGCCGCTCTCGTAAGCCAACACGTGTTAGTTGACGCTTCTCCTTCTTACACGGATAATAACATGATCTCGCATTCAACCAACATTCAAATGAGAGCTTTAAATGAGAGAAATCTTTCTTTATAGAAGGTGGTTAGAAACAGTCTGAAAAGCTTTTAAGGGTATTGCATGGTAGGTTGTGCTGACAAATAATATTCAAGAAAAAATTCGATACCCTGCGCCGTTCCCGACTCAATCAGCGTTGAAGTTAGCTAATCAGGCCGTTGCACGCTCAAATTCAAGCGGTTCGTTAGAGACGGTGGTGCCGAAAGTGTTGTTCGTTTGGTTTCCTACAATCGAACAGGAGAGTGTTACAAAAACCAGATATAGGACAGTAGTAAGGACCGAACCCCAGCCAAAGCAAACCAGTCTCATGCGATATCATCTACGCCAGGCCCAGCCAAAATTTGGGCTCCAGCAAAGTCTGCTTCGGTGCCCCTGCTTCCCCCACCATTGCGCTAATCCGAGCAGGGGTGCGAGTGAGACTGTGGGACGGCGGTGTGCGTGGAAATTATTGGTTTGCTGTATAAATGTTTGGAGAATGTAAAATCCAGTTCCTATTATTTAGTATGTTATTTATGCTGTCTTTCGCCGTTCTCAACACTGGCTCTCTAATTACACTTTAGCAACCAGAAAGTGATTTAGCAAAACGTGAAGCCGGTAATTAGAATTCCTAGTGCCCACTTCATCTGAGAATACAATTATAGCTGCAGCTTATAGCTCTGAGGAATTAGGAGATTATCCGGGATTTATAATCAAAAACGATATTCCAAAATAGTTGAGTATATTCTGAAAGTCACAGATGAAAAACACAAGTATCCATACAACCTAACTAACAGAGCAGTTCAGAGTCTAATGCGCTGATGCAACTATAAATGTCCGAATTAAATGTTAAAATGAATGCTCGCCATAATTTGATGATTAGTTTCATCAAACGCCAAGCTAAATAATTGGTAGAATGTCTGTCCTGCGACGGCACGTGAAAATACGACAATACGCAAACTGAAGCTAGATAATGAAAAGTCAACCCAGAATTAACACTTCACTTGAAAATGATTTCCTGGTTACGCGCATCTCGAGTAACTTAATATGGCATCCGAGGCTGTTTGTAGCAGTGATACCGACGCGACGCGACTCCCGACACAGATGGCGTGTTATTCAGTGTCTGGAGAGAACTGGGGCCTTTCTTCCTCGCGCAGCGTTCTTATATATAAAGCCGCGGTGCGGACGGCTAAGGGAACGCCTGATCAAATCGGCTCTCCCGACTAGCCGCTGGGCTAGTAATGCACCACTTTAAGTTACCTAATAAATCGTAGCTTCTCTTGCTGATGGCCGATGAAGCTCTTAATTTAAATGTGCATTCAGCACGCAGGTAAGTATTGATAATAAAATTTTGATGTGGCTAACTTAAATATTTTGGGCGAGAGAATTAATTTAATTACACTGCACGCAGTAGATGAGCTCTGAACTGGCCTTTTGGAGATACGCTATCGCTGTTGTTTTATAGGTATTCAAATGAAACTTTTCACATCTTCATAGTTATAGCGGATCTCCAACCTATTTAAATCTAAACATCCTAGCCTTATTTATTAGCCTACTTAATCTATCTTGCTTCCTTAAGTTTTGAGACGAAATCGAGAAAATCATGAATTTCCACTAAAATCTTAATTTGTGAAATCCAAAGTACTGTTTTTATTGAATTATTATGAAAGATGAATCTAAATATAAATTTTGAAGTCTCTAGTTCTTTTCTGTTGCGCCAATGATTTTTACAGAAAAACGTCCAAATTTCGAAAATGGCTTAAGTTATCGAACTGATATTCAACACATATTAATTTAGTATTATTCCTGACATGCTAGAAAAGTTTTAGGTTATTTGCTTGATTTTTAAAGTATTGCGCAACATTTATGACGTCAGTGCTAGTTACAGCAGACTGGCTGGCACACAATGGAAAGACTGATATGAATTTACTACAGCGTGAGTAGGCTGCTGCCCTACATCACCCTCTACTTAAATTTTTTTTTGTTTTTGAATGTTAATGAATGAAAAAAAATTAATTACACAAAGGGAAGCAAGAGTACAGCTTAACTTCCTATGAAAAATTAAAATTGAAATGTAAACATGTAGAAACACTAAAAGAAAACTGATTACCTACATTAGTTATTTAAATTGTGGGCATGTTCACTGCCTCTTAAGCAACATTATTACTCAAATTTTTAAGCAAAGTCCATGAAATACTTTGGCATACATATTGCCTTAGACAAACAAACACATAAAAATATGTAAAATTATGAAACTCTTAAATCCATTAAATACAAATTTACATACACAAATTCAAAGAAAATAACATGATACATAAACAGATGATTATATCTTAGCAGTCTTTTCTAAACCTGAAAGAAAATTTTCACAAATAATTTTTACACATGTGGTTGTAGCCGCTTTGGCTGGCGTCCTACACTTCCATTCACAAGGGTAGAGGAGGGGAAGTTGCTATCGTGTGCGTCCTTCACGTTCACTCTAAATTACATGGGGAAAGGGGAGGGGTCACTGTGAGTTGTGTCCAAGTCACTCCACGCTTTCACGCAGCTACCAGGCTGCCATTATCTGGTTTGTCCTGTAGAACAAACAAAAAGAGTGCCTCAGACTCTGTTCACGTAATATCTAAGGGTGGGTCACAATGAAATGGGGATATATACACTCCTGGAAATGGAAAAAAGAACACATTGACACCGGTGTGTCAGACCCACCATACTTGCTCCGGACACTGCGAGAGGGCTGTACAAGCAATGATCACACGCACGGCACAGCGGACACACCAGGACCCGCGGTGTTGGCCGTCGAATGGCGCTAGCTGCGCAGCATTTGTGCACCGCCGCCGTCAGTGTCAGCCAGTTTGCCGTGGCATACGGAGCTCCATCGCAGTCTTTAACACTGGTAGCATGCCGCGACAGCGTGGACGTGAACCGTATGTGCAGTTGACGGACTTTGAGCGAGGGCGTATAGTGGGCATGCGGGAGGCCGGGTGGACGTACCGCCGAATTGCTCAACACGTGGGGCGTGAGGTCTCCACAGTACATCGACGTTATCGCCAGTGGTCGGCGGAAGGTGCACGTGCCCGTCGACCTGGGACCGGACCGCAGCGACGCACGGATGCACGCCAAGACCGTAGGATCCTACGCAGTGCCGTAGGGGACCGCACCGCCACTTCCCAGCAAATTAGGGACACTGTTGCTCCTGGGGTATCGGCGAGGACCATTCGCAACCGTCTCCATGACGCTGGGCTACGGTCCCGCACACCGTTAGGCCGTCTTCCGCTCACGCCCCAATATCGTGCAGCCCGCCTCCAGTGGTGTCGCGACAGGCGTGAATGGAGGGACGAATGGAGACGTGTCGTCTTCAGCGATGAGAGTCGCTTCTGCCTTGGTGCCAATGATGGTCGTATGCGTGTTTGGCGCCGTGCAGGTGAGCGCCACAATCAGGACTGCATACGACCGAGGCACACAGGGCCAACACCCGGCATCATGGTGTGGGGAGCAATCTCCTACACTGGCCGTACACCACTGGTGATCGTCGAGGGGACACTGAATAGTGCACGGTACATCCAAACCGTCATCGAACCCATCGTTCTACCATTCCTAGACCGGCAAGGGAACTTGCTGTTCCAACAGGACAATGCACGTCCGCATGTATCCCGTGCCACCCAACGTGCTCTAGAAGGTGTAAGTCAACTACCCTGGCCAGCAAGATCTCCAGATCTGTCCCCCATTGAGCATGTTTGGGACTGGATGAAGCGTCGTCTCACGCGGTCTGCACGTCCAGCACGAACGCTGGTCCAACTGAGGCGCCAGGTGGAAATGGCATGGCAAGTCGTTCCACAGGACTACATCCAGCATCTCTACGATCGTCTCCATGGGAGAATAGCAGCCTGCATTGCTGCGAAAGGTGGATATACACTGTACTAGTGCCGACATTGTGCATGCTCTGTTGCCTGTGTCTATGTGCCTGTGGTTCTGTCAGTGTGATCATGTGATGTATCTGACCCCAGGAATGTGTCAATAAAGTTTCCCCTTTCTGGGACAATGAATTCACGGTGTTCTTATTTCAATTTCCAGGAGTGTACATTTTATCTTTCAATATTTTGCTGTAACAAAGTTAACAGAACTTTTTCAATTTTTACTCTCGTGGTTACTTAAGTGTCATAATCGATAAACAATTGGCTCAAAACGCCTTTAGTCACGTACTAGAGAAAATTTATGCTCAAGGCATATAATCATAAATCATATTTAATCTGAATTTATCATTTCTGGGCCGGAACACTGAACCAATGCTCGGTACATTCCTGATACATTTGTATTTCATTTACTTAGCTGACTCATCTTCGATTACCTTATTCTTAGAGATAGTATGAGTATATTTGATTAGTAGTTGTTTCTCAGCTTCTTTGTACATGTGAGTAACTTTTGGTAATAGTACAGTTCTGAGTGTTCAAAACACACTTCGTTTAGTTGACTACTAAATCCACTTATTGGTCCTCTGCTGTTGTGTTAGATCCACATTTGCAATTACGTACTTACTTCATTGAAGTGTATTTATGCTGAGCTATAAATAATGTTTCACGTCTGCCATTATGTTACTTACTTACTTTGCTAGTGTATGAACTTAAGTAATACTCACTCCATTAAAATTTAAAGCACAGGATAGCACATTTATTTCATATCTTTAGTGTATTGCAGCTGATCAGCTTGCTCACGTGGCAATCCATTTCCACTCGATTGGACGCTGAAACCACAGGTAGTCTCTCTCGATCTACCACTAAAGTGCATTAAGTAATTATGGACGAGCGTAATGCTAAATTCCTTAAACCTATAGGACACCATGAGCTGCTCTGTCTCATCTAACATAAGGGTACCTATGGTCGCATTCACGCCTCCAACTCATAACCTCAATACGTGTAGGTGTGTCCTGTCACACACTACACCAAAATAATGGCCAGCTCCAACCTTATAAATACTTCAGGGACGTGTCCTTCACGTCTCAACCACAAACACTGCTCAATTCTATTACATTGCCATTCCTTGCTACACAAGGTGAGTTTATTCTTACAAATTATCTGCATATTTTTCATAACACTAAGCACTCTCTTTTACTATTAGTTAACTCTACAGCATACAATAGGTTTCACTACCACTTCAGATCCTGCTTGAACACGAATTTGTACATCTTTTTAAAATATTATTGTGGGACCATTTCCAATAAAACAACACTTTGTACTTACAATATTACCAGGGTACTATACATACTTGTTACTCAAATACATGGTAACTTAATTACGTCATACTTCTCTATTGTTTGTCACTATTAGGTTTGTCACATTAGGTATTTTGTTTCACTAATCGGTGGATAGAATGGTTACATAACTCATGGCTTGATAGCCATGACGGAAAATTTTTTTGTGTTGGAAAGAAGAGATCAAAATTTTTGGGGACAGGAAAGATGAAGAATGAGTGAGACCTGAAAGGGAAAGAAGATCTCACACAGCTGGGACTGCACAGCTGCCACACTGTGTAGAGGTTACAGAACAACCTCCTCCCTACAGCATTCATTAGTTTATAATTGGTTTGATAACCATAACGGAAAATTTTGTGTTTGAAAGAAGAGGTCGAAATTTTTGGGGACAGGAAAGATGAAGAATGAGTGAGACCTGAAAAGGAGAGAAGATCTCACACAGCTGGGACTGCACAGCTGCCACACTGTGTAGAGGTTACAGAACAACCTCCTCCCTACAGCATTCATTAGCTTATTATTGGTTTGATAACCATAACGGATAATTTTAGTATTTGGAAAGAAAGGGTCGAAATTTTTGTGGATAGGAAAGATGAAGAATGAGTGAGACCTGAAATGGGAAAGAAGATCTCACACAGCTGGGACTGCACAGCTGCCACACTGTGTAGAGGTTACAGAACAACCTCCTCCCTACAGCATTCATTCATAACCTTTGACCACGCCACGTCGATCTGAAAATACTTTATGATGCCTTTTTAGAACCTGTCTCAGTTCTTCCTTCTGATTGGCGGAAATTTTATCG
This sequence comes from Schistocerca nitens, assembly GCF_023898315.1. Taxonomy (NCBI): domain Eukaryota; kingdom Metazoa; phylum Arthropoda; class Insecta; order Orthoptera; family Acrididae; genus Schistocerca; species Schistocerca nitens. The sequence continues at coordinate 523,263,891 of NC_064616.1, read as the reverse complement.
ATTTCTTGCAATTTAGCTTCTATTTTGTCCAAAATAATTGCTTCTTCTTCTTCTGTGTTTAGCTTACTTGTACTAAGATTAACACCTTCGTCCCAATGTCTCCTATTTTTCAGAACTCGTATAGGCAGCTCCCAAGTTTTATCATCAGTTACTACATGTTTATCACTAAAAGGTACTATAATTACTCCGGTTATTGGCAAGACCATTTTTAACTGGCTTCTTTCAAAGTCAACAACACTCTGATATTTTGACAAGAAATCTATGCCAATTAAAACCTCAATACTGAGATTGTTTACAATTAAACATGGATGATCAATTAAATTACCATTAATGTTAAAGGGGAGCAAAGCTTCTTGTTTTACCGTTTTTGACACCTTGCCAGTAGCACCAATTATTCTTAGTCCTGATACCCTCATTACTGTAAGCTTGTCTTTACCAGGTAATGCATCAAAGAAGGACTGAGATATTGCACTCACCTCACTTCCACTGTCTAAGAGACAACGTACATTGATACCCAACATATTCACTATTATTATAGGGTGGCTTATTCTAGGTTGTACAGGTGGTTCCTCAAATTCATCTAATAGTTCCTTTTGGATTTGTCTCCAACTAAAGTGATCAACATCTGTCTTCATTACATTTAGGTCACAGTGTGTAGGGGTTTCCTGAATTACATTTTCAGCTGCCTTTTCCAGTCGGTCTATTAATTTCAAATCGAAACACCGCACGACTTCATTACATTTAGTTTGCTGAACATGACCCAAATTACTGTAGTCTGAGCGATTCTGCGCCTCCAGACCGGGCATAACACTAGTTACAGCTAAACCACTTTCTCTATTATCGTCGGGTTCCTTCTCAAGTGACAACTGGTCACAGCTACTGGGTTCATCGACCCCCAACAGGCTACCCTCTACATTCTCACTTATCTCCTGTCCTAAATCTATTAGTACATTATCAACATCCTGCACAGGCACTTTAGATGAGAGCACATCATCCTCATCGTAAATATAAGCATGAATTTCTTCTGCTTCTGCACCTGTCAATTTAGTATTTTGTAGCTCCTCCCTATCGTTACACTGCTGCGCCTTCTCTTTCTCTTCCCACTTAGAAAGCGTTTCTAACACGGTATCTATCAAATACTGTGAGTGATCTAATATTTCTGTTGTATCCTTAGGTGCTACCGACTCTTCATCCACATGTTCAGTCTGAGTATTCTGATCTGTCTTACCAATTATCGTAACTACTGGCTTAGGAAAAGTAACCGCCTGGTGAGCGCCAGTGTCCTCATAGACAGGAACTAGTTTTCCTGCCTCGGCCTACTACTGTTTCCTTTATTTTCATTATAGTTAACTGGCACAGCATCACTTTCCGTACTGTTGTTTACATGCATAATTCTGTTTGGAACAAAATTATTATCACTTGGACGCCACTGTTGGTTCTGATAATCATTTCTCCAATTCCTACTTCTCTTAGGATGGCGAACACCTACTGTTCTGATGTTTACATTGCCATTTTGCTCGTTCCTAAAATTACTACTATTGTTATTAGCATTTCTGTTATTACGTGCTTGCTCCTCATTGGCAGCAACACGTTCTACACGTTCCAGATACTCAATGAAACGACCCAGATTGTCTCTAGGGGCAGATATAATTCTAGTTTGCCAATACCGTGGCAGTTTGGCTTCAAGACCTAGTATTATCATTTCAGGTTTTAATTTTTCGGCCAAATATGACAAACGTGAAATCCACGACCTAGCAAACTCTTTAATTGACTCCTTGCCTGCATTGAAGCGTTTTCCACTCCAAAATTCTCTCAATACTTCATTTTGCTTGTTACTAGACCAATACTCATTAATGAAAGCTGTTTTAAACTCCGCTAATGTTTTACACTTCAACATAACATCAGCTGACCAACGCATGGCGTCACCTGCTAAATGGCTTCTAATGAATGAGATTTTCTCTCGTTCAGACCAAGTTGTGGGAATCACATCTTCAAAATCGTTCCAGAAATCTAGCGGGTGGATATTTTTATCTGGATTGAACAGCAAGAACTGCCGACACCCGATAAAAGCGGCGTTTGCAGCTACAACTTGTTGTATACTACCATTACCAGAAGTTACTGAAGCTACTTTACTCTCAATGTTAGCAATGTTAGTACTAATTTTTTCTACTTTCATTTCAACATTATCTACTCTTTGTACAATATGAGTAGTATCAGTTTTGATTGCATTTACTTCTGCTTGACATATATTTACTTTTATACTAACATCTTTAAATCTTTCTGAGCACAGTTCAGATTCCGCCTCGATCTTTTCTGTTAACTTGTGCTCCAGCTTCGCATCTTCCATTTGGAAGTCTTTGCGAACCTCAGCAACTTCGGATTTTACTGTTTTATACATTTCAGAAAATTGTTGAGCAACCTTTTTCTTAATATCCTCATGGTTGTAATCAATTTTATAATTCAAAATGTCTAGATCCTCTTTCAACTTACTGCAACCAGCCTTGAAGGTATCGTCCATTACCTCCAATCGTTTATTAAAATTAGTTTGGCAGGCCACAATCTCATACTTTAATTCAGCATTACTGCTTTTGACCTCAGTTATTTCAGACTTTAATTCAGCTGTCATTTTTGCATTACTGGCAGCTATTTTTGCATTACTGGCAGTTATTGCTTGTAATATAACATTCAAATCAATAGCCCCAGTATCTTTGGGTTGCTCACTAGCTGGTTTCTTTTCACACTCAGGTGACGAAAAACTAGCTCCAACACCAGAATCATCAAAACTAATGAAACTTCTGATTGATCAGTCATATCTAACTTCTCCTTCTTAAACTCTACTATCTCTGATGACTGTTTCATTTTTAATTCATCAGAGAAACTATCATCAAATAAATTTACAATTTCTAATTTCTGCTTTACTACAGGGGTCTCTATTATTGAATCATTGCCCCTTCGCACACTACTGTCAGGAGACAATACTTCATATTTCACTTTAACATTACTACTTTCATGCATATTTACACTTGAACCGTTGTCTGGATTTACAGTTCCCTCAACAGACATAGGTTCTGATCTAACCTCAGTTTCTTTTGGCGGTTCCATCGCCGACAGTCTTTTAGTGCAGGTTAGTAAAATTTTTAACAGCTTTTCACTTAACTTAGTTCCTTCTGCACGACGTTGTCTGCGTGGTGTACCGGGATTGCTAATGCGCCGTAGCGCGCTGAACTGCCGACGGCACTCAGACGGCTGTTGTGTGTTTGCGTGGCCCGCAATTGCAGGCGCCGTTCCGGCTGCTCCGGCGGACGACTGCGGTGCGGCGAAACTGGCTTCTCGCGATGCCGGCAGCACCGCTAGACTCAGTGCCAGCTCCGTCAATCCAGATGCGTTGTTAATCCAATTGCGTCGTCCACACGCACACGTAACACTTTCACTGTTCTATTACTCAGCTGCGTGTCGCATTTCACTCGCGAATCCGAATAGTTAAAAATCACTTTCACTTTTACTCAGTTGATTTCCCGGCCGATGCACCATATGTGGGGCGGCGGTGTGCGTGGAAATTATTGGTTTGCTGAATAAATGTTTGAAGAATGTAAAATCCAGTTCCTATTATTTAGTATATTATTTATGCTGTCTCTCGCCGTTCTCAACACTGGCTCTCTAATTACACTTTAGCAACCAGAAAGTGATTTAGCAAAACGTGAAGCCGGTAATTGGAATTCCTAGTGCCCACTTCATCTGAGAATACAATTATAGCTGCAGCTTATAGCTCTGAGGAATTAGGAGATTATCCAGGATTTATAATCAAAAACGATATTCCAAAATAGTCGAGTATATTCTGAAAGTCACAGATGAAAAACGCAAGTATCCATACAACCTAACTAACAGAGCAGTTCAGAGTCTAATGCGCTGATGCAACTATAAATGTCCGAATTAAATGTTAAAATGAATGCTCGCCATAATTTGATGATTAGTTTCATCAAACGCCACGCTAAATAATTGGTAGAATGTCTGTCCTGCGACGGCACGTGAAAATACGACAATACGCAAACTGAAGCTAGATAATGAAAAGTCAACCCAGAATTAACACTTCACTTGAAAATGATTTCCTGGTTACGCGCATCTCGAGTAACTTAATATGGCATCCGAGGCTGTTTGTAGCAGTGATACCGACGCGACGCGACTCCCGACACAGATGGCGTGTTATTCAGTGTCTGGAGAGAACTGGGGCCTTTCTTCCTCGCGCAGCGTTCTTATATATAAAGCCGCGGTGCGGACGGCTAAGGGAACGCCTGATCAAATCGGCTCTCCCGACTAGCCACTGGGCTAGTAATGCACCACTTTAAGTTACCTAATAAATCGTAGCTTCTCTTGCTGATGGCCGATGAAGCTCTTAATTTAAATGTGCATTCAGCACGCAGGTAAGTATTGATAATAAAATTTTGACGTGGCTAACTTAAATATTTTGGGCGAGAGAATTAATTTAATTACACTGCACGCAGTAGATGAGCTCTGAACTGGCCTTTTGGAGATACGCTATCGCTGTTGTTTTATAGGTATTCAAACGAAACTTTTCACATCTTCATAGTTATAGCGGATCTCCAACCTATTTAAATCTAAACATCCTAGCCTTATTTATTAGCCTACTTAATCTATCTTGCTTCCTTAAGTTTTGAGACGAAAACGAGAAAATCATGAATTTCCACTAAAATCTTAATTTGTGAAATCCAAAGTACTGTTTTTATTGAATTATTATGAAAGATGAATCTAAATATAAATTTTGAAGTCTCTAGCTCTTTTCTGTTGCGCCAATGATTTTTACAGAAAAACGTCCAAATTTCGAAAATGGCTTAAGTTATCGAACTGATATTCAACACATATTAATTTAGTATTATTCCTGACATGCTAGAAAAGTTTTAGGTTATTTGCTTGATTTTTAAAGTATTGCGCAACATTTATGACGTCAGAGCTAGTTACAGCAGACTGGCTGGCACACAATGGAAAGACTGATATGAATTTACTACAGCGTGAGTAGGCTGCTTCCCTACAAGACGGCTACATGCCGAGAGCTGCACACGCGGGAAATTTCGGAAGACGTGTCTGCAGCACAGTGCCACTACTCCTAAAAGGCGAATATTGCAGCATACATTTATTTTATCACTAGTGATTATTTTCAACCTTTTAATATTCCGTCAAAGCAATAACTTCACCACTTAATTCAATAATTACATTAGACAATACTAATAGAGTGAACATAAGTACAAAAAGCTCTACATACAGGCACTTAACATTACATTGTGGCGTTTATATGTTTACAAACATTTAGATTTTAGAATATGTCAAATCAAATTGCTCTGAGCACTATGGGCCTTTACATCTGAGGTCATCAGTCCCCTAGAACTTAGAACTACTTAAACCTAACTAACCTAAGGACATCACTCACATCCATGCCCGAGGCAGGATTCGAACCTGCGACCGTAGCGGTCGCACGGTTCCATACTGAAGCGCCTAGAACCGCTCGGCCACACCGGCCGGCTAGAATATGTAATATACTGTATATGGAATATGGAATACATCTGGAACTATAGAACGTGACACAAAATGTGGCGTTATGCAGATTAAAATCTGTTAGATCCAAATGATGGCGGGACTTCTTCAATTTGATAACAGAAAATAAACCGCACAGGCAAGATGAACTAAACGTTGAAATAATTTTAGCGACATGTAGGTGCAGCTGAGACATTGCCCTTGGTGTAACATTTTTTAAGTCTTGTAAACTCCTGCACTGGACAAATCTGTCATCGAACCGGCTGCTACACTGTACGTCTCTCAGCTTAAGTTGGATGTAACGTGGAGATACATCAGCAGTCAAATTTTTGCGGGAATGGTCTGACAAATAAATCGAAAAAACCTTCAACGTGCAACGTCTAGGACTCTCTTTGAGAGGTCGTGTGGAGTGTTTTAATTATTGAAATGTAGTCAGCCATGTCTGGTCCACAAATGACTGGCAGGAGTTCCGGGAAATGTTGCAAGTCCTGAACTTGAAACTGATTTTTCCACAGGATTTGTTTGATAACGCCAATCTCGTCCACCAATGTGTTAACTAATGGTTCTCCCCTTGCATTAAGACACTTCATAAATTCAAGTAATTGGCGATGTCGACCATAAAAATTTTTTTCACCACTCTTCTTATCCCTAAGTCAGGTTTTTCTCTAATATCCACCTTCAGTTCAGCCAGCATTCACTATCGATCATCAGAAGACAAGCATCGTTTCGTCTTTGTGGCTGTTTTTGTAATGATGTTCCACCGAATATTTTTCCAGCTCGTAATATTGCAATGGCGTATTAAGCGTTTTGAAGGGCCTCCAAACTGCACGAAAATTAAAGTAATTCCCATTCAGCATTGAATGATTTGGCTTCTCCACTTTTTCTTTTTTTGAAAACTTTCGTAGACGCCATAGTATTTCTAATCCAGGACCTAAATCTAATTTAACCCAAATGATATTGTTAGCAAACTATGACAAGCCAACTGGCTCGCTCTAGCGACGTCTGGCTGAAGCCTTCATTTACAGGTTCCTCCGCCCGACTCGTTGCTGCTCTCGGAGTGCTACGCAGGAACGCGACCGCTTGCGGAGCACTGTTTGGCCAGCCTTGATCTACGCTGTGAGAACAAGTGACACTAATTGTATATGGCGGGACACTTGAATTCGCGAGCGCTGCTGCTTGATCGGCATATTTAAATGCTAATTAACTCTGAAACTGTGCAACGTATCTAATTTTCTACTTAAAAATTATTTCTCAACACAGCCTACTCTGCAACATCCTTACAAGCTTTTCATACTGTTTCTGACCATCCTGTATACAGAACTGATATGGCGCTACTCCTGACTGCTTTGTATACGTAGCTGAAATGATAATTAATTACGTATCCTATTATGTCGCGCACTTCATGCCAGTATAGCGTGTCTTGCATGCCGCCCACATGGTTTCGCAAATTTAATGTCTAATAGTGCAGATGTGGAAATTAATTGCACTTTGTATACTTCTTCCTTTAAAAAAAAAATGGCTGTGAGCACTATGGGACTTAACTTCTGAGGTCATCAGTCCCCTATAACTTAGAACTACTTAAACCTAACTAATCTAAGGACATCACACACATCCATGCCCGAGGCAGGATTCGAACCTGCGACCGTAGCTGTCGCGCGTTTCCAGACTGTAGCGACTAGAACCTCTAGGCCATCCCGGACGGCTCTTCCTTTTAAAATGCGCTCTTATTATAAATCATTTTTAAGCAGTCTCATAGCTCTCCCAAATGATTAGCGACTACCTCTTAATTTCTGTGTAGAGAGGGGACTTAATTCAAGATTACCGACGTAACAGTCAACATCAAAACACTTTTCAGCCTTTTTCCCACATGTGATCACTTCCAAATTCGCAATGTAAAGCTTTTATATAGAGCGCACAATTGTCACAGAATGTGAAGCAATTACTTCAAACGTAAGGTACATTGCGTAGACTAAACACGTAACATTTAATAAAGAAAACATTTTTAGAAGCTCCCGAGTTCGAGTCTCGGTCCGGCACACAGTTTTAATCTGTCAGGAAGTTTCATATCAGCGCACACTCCGCTGCAGAGTGAAAATTTCATTCTGGAAACATCCCCCAGGCTGTGGCTAAGCCATGTTTCCGCAATATCCTTTCTGTCAGGAGTGCTAGTTCTGCAAGGTTCGCAGGAGAGCTTCTGTTAAGTTTGGAAGGTAGGAGACGAGGTACTGGCAGAAGTAAAACTGTGAGGACGGGGCGTAAGAAATCGCAGCCGTATCATCATACCTGTACTTCTAAAACTCCAGTTGTGTGTGTGTGTGTGTGTGTGTGTCCGTGTGTCATTGAAGGGGGGTATGAAACACGTACTTAAACTCGGAATCTGAGTTTCAGGTGAAGTAACACTGCATAAACGCTTCATAAACGTTCGATAAGGGTACTTAGAGTCGCCGCGCTGGGTAGCCGTGCGGTCTCAGGCGTCTTGTCACGGTTCACGCGGCTCCCCCCGTCGGAGATTCGAGTCCTCTCTCGGGCACGGGTGTGGTAGTGTTGCCATTAGTGTAAGTTAGTTTAAGTTAGATTAAGTAGTGCGTATGCATAGGGAGTGATGACCTCAGCAGTTTGGTCCCATAGTCCTTACCACAAATTTCCAAATTACTTAGAATCACAGTTTTAGCTCTGCAGTGAAGGACTGTGTTCTTAGTGAAATATTTATTTATTCTTCCATGTTTTCTCCGTCTACGTTGATGCACGTTGTCCAGATGAGTAGATTCACTCTATGAAGTGAAATTTGGGAGGTATACGAAATACTCATCTACTCCCTCATTGAGCTCAAACTGTCTTCTAGCCACAAAGATCATAAAAAGCGAGGGAAAAATTAAAGGCAGCAGGAGCCAAATGTGTTGAATAGAAGAAACAATCTGCAGATTTATTTTCGCAGTCTTTCTGCAATCAAAACACCTTTCTTGACAGGTCCGTTTTCCTGGGGAGTGATGTATTTTTATTTCTTGGGCATACCATAAATTTTCACGGGGTTTTTCTCGACGTGTTGGTCCATGAAAAATTCACAGTACCTGTCAGTTGTTGGTTTACTCTTTTCATGTTCATCAGTTACCAGAATCCCTGTTGTGCCAACAAAAATGGTGGCCGTGAAGTTCCCGACGACGCTGACTTTTCCTTTTTTTTTTTGTGAAATTCTGATAAGCTTCAGTCCACTGGCTACAGTTTTAATGCTTGCGTAAACTGATGGGCTCAGATATCATCCATACGAAATTGTTTGAATCTTCTTAAACAGTTCAAACGTTGCTGAAAAAGTGGTTTATGCATTTTTTTCAGCATTCGACTAACGTTACATAAAGCTTTCTGATGGATAAATGTTCATATAAAGTTTGCCTTATTCTTTGTTCTGATATGCGTAGGACGTAGCAGGATACACGAAGTTAGATTATAAAAGAAATGCGGGTATTAGGAAAAAATTGAAGACATTTGAAATAAACTAAAATGCTGAAGAAAATAGGGAAACGGATATCTCATCTGTTGCGAATCGAGATGTAAAGATTAGCACCACACTTTCGATAATATATTCCGAATGGTAAAGGCTGCACTGGAAGACCAGCAAAAATTTGGAAGGACCAAATGTAGCTGCAACAGGATTAGCAAGGACGAACGCATGGCAGAAGGACTATAAGAAGAAGAAGGTGAAGATCTTTATTCCCCGTTCGTGTAATTCATATTGTGAACTTTCTTCACGGTTATATTTGTGGTTGCAGTTTTAGGACATTGTACCACTTCCAGAAGAAGTATTGCCTCGTTTCATTCAAGCTACATACGTCTTATCTGGAAATATGAAAGAGAAATCCATGGATGCATGTTCTTTTGGCGTCAACTGCATGAAACAAAGAATCTGTTTTCGGCGCAACATTCGATCTGATCCATTTAATCGAAACGAAAACAACACGATTATTCAAAAAAAAACTTTTCCACAGATCAAGTTTACACATTGCTAGTATTATTGAGCAACACGTACCAGTATTTAAAATAATATCATCAATGTTAATGTGATCGTTTGGTCATTCTGCTAAATTTTGCTCTTTTCCTAGTAGTCTGTTTTGAAACGAAGGATCGTGCTGCTGACGCTGGACGTCGGCAGGCGGGTCGGCGGCTGGCGGTAATTAGTGAGGGAAGTGCAGGTGCAGCAGCCGGCAGGCGGGAGGCAGCAGCCTTTGGCGCAGTGCAGGATTCCGAGGCGGACTATTGCAGCCCGGCTGCCGCAGTCAATAGCATGGCTGCTCCCGGACAATGGGCGCGCCGCGCCGAGAATTAAAGCCCCGGGCCGCGCTTTGAAATCCGGCAATCGTCACATCTTTTGCTGTTGACTTCTCACTGATAAATTTTATACCGCGGTCTGGAGCAACAGCAGTCAACTCACCTCTGTTCGTAAACGAGCGTCGATTCGAGACTCGCACCAAATGTACTACAGCAGTTAGATAATATAAATACGTACTTATCAGATACGGTGTTAGGTTACCGTTGGCGTCATAAATATCCTAAACCTTCTTCAGCATCGATATATATAAATCCAGAACAGCAGTCACTAGGATATTATACCATTTATCTCAAAGAAACTACTGACATTTCTTGAGAGAGACTTAAGGAATGTAATGGATTCTTGTTCTCCCCACATACATATCACCATAGTATTCTGATCCCATGATTCTGGAGGTTGAAAAAAAAACATATGCAGCTCCTGTAGTTAATGCTGTGAATGGAATGATAATGTTAGGGCATATCAGAGTACGAAGTTAGCAAAAATTTGAAAAACTACACGTGACTAACAACAGATGAAGTGTCAGCCTGTGTACCAAAAAAGATGCAGTGACAGTAAGCAAAATCAATTAACAATTATGACAAATGAGCCTTTCGGCTAAGTTAGGCTTCTGAAGCAACTCAAAGGTGAAGGAGCTGTACCTCAACAGAGTGAATGTAGTGCTTAAGGTATAGAAAATCTCAAGCCTATCTCTATGCTGTCGTTCGTAGAAAATAACAGAATCATTCATCGTAACATTTCGTGTTACTGGAATTAATATAGCCTGTTCAATGACCACAAGTGATATTTGGATAGTAGCATGATGCTATACGGTCGAATCCATCGAGCGGGGGGGCGCAATGGTAAGGCACTGGACGCATATCGGGAAGACGGCGGTTCGAATCCCGGAATAGTTCCTTTGAAAGAACGCGCCCGATTTCCTTCCCTATCCTTTTCCTATCCGACCTTCTCCGTCTCTAAAGACCTTATCGTCGAAGGCACATTCACACCTAGACAGTTCCAGCAGAGTCTATAAAAGTTTTACTGATTTACTAGACATGAGTGACTGTGGTATAGTCACATTTTTAGTTCCAGCAGCACTGCTACTCTCAAAAAGCCTCGTAAAAAGCTAGAATAATTAGGAACAAGAGTAACAGCTCATGAATGGTTCTGATAATATCTGGAATATAGGACATAAACGGAGCACAATGTACAAGCCTCAAATAATTTGGAATTTGCTGTGTATACCTGTGTGTGTGCGTGTGTGTGTGTGTGTGTGTGTGTGTGTGTGCGTGTGTGTGTGCGTTTGCGTGTACGTGTGTATCGCGCATTTTGCGCAGCGCGTTACGCTGGCAAGTGTAAAATCAACATATAATGGTCTGTTTTTGATTAAATAACTAAGTAATTATCCAATTACCTAACCCGTTATTGTTTTCTCATTCGCATTAAACCAGTATTGGACCGTGCCGCCCGTGGGAGAAGAGATATTATCAAGTTGCATGTTTCTAGGAGCGATGCCCTCCCGGGAACAGTGCCTGCGCTAATAAACAGACATGCTCGGCTTAGGAGGCCGTGCTACGGCCACCTACAGCCTCCACCATCGTTCACAGATGGTAGACGAAAGTCTGGATTAAAAGTTCGTGTTGTGTTCTCCGTAGTCAAACGCCTTATTTGGAATGAAACATTTTATTCATATAACCATTTGATTCCAAAACACGTTTCTATAGACTGGTTGTCCAGGATTTCTACTCGTCGCACCACTAAGCACCACAGTAAGCTTAACACAGACGTTTTGCTTCAGCTATTACTGTGGTACTGCCTTCTCTAGCATTGCTTTTTCTAGACATGTATTTAATTCAGCAGAAGCTCCTGTCACGAGAAGTAAACCCCTCTGACATCATGTTTTCTACATGCGTACTAATGTAACAGTTGAATTAAGTCCACTGAAACGAAATAAATGTAGTTAATTATGATCCAACAGCGTGTAGGTACAGTGACATGAAACGATATCACCTATAAACGTCCAGTAATGCTGAACCCGCTGTGTAATAACTACAAAGTGAAAAATGACAGATTGTGGTAGAACAAGGTGCGAACCACGATCTCCAGCTTATCGCGAGCAATCGGATTAACCTAAACGTTTAGCCTGTTGCGAAAGCCATCAGGTCTGAGCCAAACTTTATTAACGCTGATGTTTACTCCTATTGCTTCTCAACAATAACACCATCGGGCATAGTTGGTAGCACGGTAGATGTGGAAGGAAGGAAGAAAGACTACGGTTAAACGTCCCGTCGGCGATAATGTTGTTGGAGACGGAGCTTAAACTCGGATCGAAGATGAATGGAGAGAAAATCCGCCGTGTCCTGTTACAAAGGAACCATTCTGTCATTTGCTATAAGCAATTTAAAAAAAAAAAAGCAACGAAGGCATAGCTAAATCTGGATTGCCGAATGGAGATGTGAACCGACGTTCTCGCTGCTCCTCGTTAAGAAGGGAGCACATGAGAATTGCACCTCTAGGGGAACGGATTCACTGTACTAACTAAATTAGATTCAGTGAAACGAGATGAATGAAAAGAATGAGGAATAGATGTGCTAATGTAGTTTAATGATTTCACCCATTTCTCGTAATAAGCAAGAAATCGAGTTTCCACTTCTGGTACAAATTTCTATTTGTCTCAGCATATTCAGAACGCTACTGATGAAGCATTTCTGAAAGGTTTTCACTGATATTATTTGAGACCACTGCAGCTACAGTTATTTCCTTTCATTTTGGAGAATTAAAATCAAATGAAAAGAAATATCGCTATGGCATGGTAATTCATATTCTCCATCGAAACTATTTTCCCAGTGATGTTGCTTCCACATAGACTATGGTTAAACATTTGGTTGTAGCGCCAAAAGAAACCATCAGTCACAATGATAGTCTGTACGATGCCTGGAGGCGTGATTAGTTAGCTTAATCGTTAAAGCGGTTCCTCAGTACTGTCCCGCCAACAATGTGATCAGATAGGCAGTGCTTCTTATTCGGACCTTCTGATTTTCGCTTTTTATTTCGCCATGTAAGAACCACAGTCTTCACATAACCTTTGGAATCCTTTATGAGGGAACGGGAGATCTGTTTTACGTTGTCCATACGTCCATGAAAAGCTCTAAGCTTGCGAAATAAAGGTTACGCATTGGGAGAGGTAGAGTCCTTGCTACGTTGCCTCCAATATTATTTTCTAGTTAATGCAATATTTGTTAAACATACTGACGACGGAGTGTGTACTGCGTACACGAATAACACGGAAAACTAATGTAATAGTCAATTATCTGTCACCACCCATAGAAATTAGTTACGATGTCATACTTGCATTGTCTATGAACTGTGCATGTTTGTAATGTCACGTTGGAAGTATTGTGTGTTTTGCATCAAACAAGCTTTGGTCACGTATGATTCAGTATATCCAGTAAAAGGCAGAAACAGGATGAATAAGAAGCTCTTCAACGTTGGTAATGGACTAATGAACAAAAAGTAGATTTGAGAAAAAATACTTCTTCCAACATAAAAATATGCAAGGTTTCAAACATTAGTTATTTGCGACGATCAGCTCAGAGCACGTACCTTCTGTGGTTGAATAGATCATCTTAAAGCCATGTGACCACGAACGAAAACACCTCGTAATGAACCACGTCCCTCTATACGTGAAGAAAGTGTAAACTAATAAATCCAATCTACCCAAGCGAATATGGTTGAACAAACATCACCTACAATGCTAGTGCAAGTAGACGCCACGTGCCACGTGTCCTGTCAAAAAGATTAGGGTCAACGTCACGTCAACAACGAGGTTGTCAGAGACGGCACTGGATTAGGTACATGGAGCCTATCTTTAAAGACGGCCGCTGTGGCCGAGCGGTTACAGGCGCTTCAGTCCGTAACCGTGCTGCTGCTACGGCCGCAGGTTCGACGTGTGTGATGTCCTTAGGTTAAGTTAGGTTTAAGTAGTTCTAAGTCTAGGGGACTGACGACCTCAGATGCTAAGTCCCATAGTGGTTAGAGCCATTTGAACCTAACTTTAAAGCGGAGACAGTCTGTCACAATATACTGAGCAACTTCAGTAGATTGAATGTCAGGATAAAAAACCCTGACTTCTGTAGCTCACCATCAAACCCTTTTACGAAATTCTGTATTTCATTGACACGTTTGCTTTCACATTCATATTGAAGTTCTTTGGTATCTACATTCATAATATTCCACCGTGTCACAACTCCTTTACAACATTTTAGCCCACTCTGCAGCTCACAGTTTAAATCTTACTCTCCAAGAACAAGGTGCAATAAATTAAACGAGACGGATGGAAAAGTGGTAAATAAACCGTTCATTATTTCTAAAGCAATCGCCATAACTGTTAATACATTTATCCCACTGTGAAACAAGACGGTCATTGCCTTCATGGGAAAATGTTTTCGGTGGCCTACGGAACCATGATTGTATCCAGGCATGCGCCTCTTCGTTCGCAGCAAATCGACGGTCACGAATGTCTTTCTTCAAGGCTCCAAAAATATGTATGTCGCATGAGGAAAGATCGGGACTGTATGGAGGATGTGTAAGGGCTTCCCAGCGAAGCTTCTCAGCGTAATCGAAACAACCCTGGTAAAATATGGGTGGGTATTATCTAGCAACAGAACGATGTCGTCCGTCAACACTCTTGGGAATTTGACTTGACGCGCTGAAATTTTTACGAAGTGTCCACGTGGACACATCCTCCATCGTTCCCCATGTGATTTCCATAGCTTTGGAGCATCGAAGAAAGACAGTTTTTGCCGTTGATTTGCTTCGGACGAAGAGGTGCACGCCTGGCTACAATTATGGTTCCGTGGGAAACCGTAAACATTTTTCCATGAAGGCACTGATTGTCTTGTCTCGCAGTGAGATGAATGTATTAGCAGCTACGGCGATTGTTATAATAAATAATTTAGTTACTTTTTCCCATCTGTCTAGTTTTCATTTGACTGCCCCATATAGTTTAGCATTTAACAACTTGTTCAAATGGGTAACCTTCAGTAGTGTACCACTGCGGAACCACTTCATACATTTAAGTCCCTCTACATTTTTATGGATGTAGAAATGCATCAATTAAAAATGAAAGTTCTAAATGCAGCACAGCAAGAAATACATCATCTCCCACAGGGTGTGGTCTGTTACTATTATTGATTCCTCTTGCATCCACAGGTTTCAAAAAATGGTTCAAATGGCTCTGAGCACTATGGGACTCAACATCTTAGGTCATAAGTCCCCTAGAACTTAGAACTACTTAAACCTAACTAACCTGAGGACATCACACACACCCATGCCCGAGGCAGGATTCGAACCTGCGACCGTAGCAGTCCCGCGGTTCCGGACTGCAGCGCCAGAACCGCTAGACCCACGCGGCCGGCTCCCACAGGTTTTGTAGATGGACTAGCCACACGAGATCTCTCTGAAGTTAGCTTGTTAATATTGCCTAACGGCCCGCCCGGCCCGCTGGGAGCAGAAAAAGTGATTTCGGCCTCATGGAAGGCCCACGAACAACTAGGGAAGTAAGTGTCCACCCAGACAGAGCCCCGCTTGCTTGGGTAAGCCTTATGCAACTAAGTTGCAGCAGGTTCCCCAGAGGTTGCCGACTAACGACTGTTCTGCCTCAACAGTCATGCATCTCATCATCGCGCAGCATACGGTGACATTTAAGTTTTTCTACGGAGGTTTTTACCATCTTTTGAAGGACATCTTTACGCAATTGACTGTTGTAAGTTTCTATTACACAATAAAACCTTATAACAGTCACTGGCGTAAAGATGATGTCCTTTAAAAAAATTTTATGGCTGTGAATCCCAGCTACAACAAGTGTTTTTACCATCCTCGTGATCCAGGTCGATAAGCCAAAATCCCCATTCCCTGTCACAAAAAAGTTCCACCGCGGCGCAGAACAATGGTCACTGAAGCATACGGAGAGCTTACTGTTACAGAGGACCCTCACCCGTCCCCATCTCGGGAAACACAGATTCGCCAAGATCGTACCAGGGAACGTATGCTGAAATCCCAGAGGTGCTCGCCATTTAGAGCGACACGACAGGAGGTCACGATGAGGGGGGTGGGGCTTACTGGAAATACCACGGTTGCGCCCAGCATTACCCCCTCCCACCTAAACCCTATCAACCTAATTGCAGCCTGTCGCAAAACCTGGTACAGTTAAGATACCAGAACTAGATCCTAAAATAAAACAAACCGAAGAGTTAGATCCTCTAATCGAGAAAACCGATATTTTCAAGAAAACACCCACTACACCCGAGAGTGAAGATAGCAAACATAGCTAATAGGAGCTGCAAGAACTGAAGAAGAAACACAAAATGTGTCACAAAAATCTTAAAGAAAAAAAACTAGAGGTCATGACATCTGCAGCGAGGACAACAAACACGATAACAGGAAATAGTAATGGGGCATTAACATCTCTATACTGAGTCTGATAAGCTAGCCAAGTGAAGGCACAAGTAAGACAGGGTACGGAAAGAAGGTGTAAGGACATGGTTCAATTAAATTATTTTAATTTATATTTATAAAACAATGACTCTCGTTAAACCAGAATTAGAATAGATAGCACCTTGATACAAGACTCGACAAACTCAACATTCTAATGTAATCGGCTACGTAGCTATTACGAATACAGGTGACGAGCGTGGACCCTCAGCCCTGCTAAATAAGGATACAGCAACAGATTCGTAATCCCTCGTTACTAAGCAAATTTTCACCGACACGGTCCACGGTTCCACGAAACGTACGATATCGCTGCCAGACAGCTAGTTTCCTCATCAAGAGGCGAATAAACATGCTGGTAAGTGGTGATTTTAACTGCTTATTGCACAAATACGATCACAGTCCCAACATTAGTTTCTGCAAGGCGATCTAAGTGTTAATGAACTATATAGATCACACCGACCCTTGGACACATTTGGTCTAAAAAAACTTCTAATACACAGGCTACAAACTCTGTAACTAATCGTTTATACAGGTTTTACATTAATGAAGCTTTAAAACATGATATAGTTGAATATAAAGACCACTGTGCTCATCAGATATCTGGGAGAAAGAAACTGATAGCACAAGTATCCATTGTTAATTGAATCTGAACTTTAAGATATGATGACGGCTATGTGAGGTAGATCACTGTAGATTCAAGTCACAACCGCTTCTTGTGACACTGGTCAGAGAGGGTTTTGTACATCTCTTCCACAACTAATAACACGGTGCTAGAATTCCTCCAATAAACCGGAATTGAATGTCTTCAATCCCCACAGCTTTTTATGAGGTTATTATTTAAACTGTCTGATCAAAAGTATCCGAACACCTGTTGGTGGATAATACTACAGGGTATATCAACCTTTCACAGGCTTCAGCTCTGCTGGGGCCAACAATTTCATTGAGCTGTCTTAATGTTTGTGAAGGATTCTTACTGAAGAGCCAAAACAAGATGCTGGGGTCCGGAGCAATGTCGACATTTTGACTCGTCACAAAAGTGTTTCATTTGGTTCAGGTCGGTATCTGGGCAGGATAGTCCATTCCAGAGTGTTGTTGTCCACAGGCAACTGCCTAACAGATGCTGCTTTATGTCATTGTGATAGAAACACTCATCGACTCCGAACTGTTCCTCTACTATACGCAGTACACAGTGCTGTAAAATGTGCTCGTGTCCTCCCGCATTTAGCGTTCTGTTAAGGTCAATAAGGGAACCTCACTCTAACCACGAAAAACGAGCTCAAACAGTAACACCACCTATTTGTACTTCACTGTTGGAACTGCTCTTGATGGTAGGTAACGTTCTCCACGCATCCGCAGATCCAAGCCCCTCTATCGGATTGCTGCCGGGTGTAGCCTAATTCATAACTCAAAATCACTCCAAATCATCCACTGACCTGTGGCGTCGCTTTTTACAGAACGTCAAGCGTCGCTTAACACTGATTACAGAAATCTGTGGTTTATGAGGAGATGCTCGACCATTGTCTCCTATTCTTTTTAACTCCCTATGCACATTAACTGTGCTGTCTGGATTGTTGCTAACACTTTGGAATTCATTAGTGTCTTTTTCCGCTGATCTCATGCGATTTTTTACAACCATACGCCGAAATGTTCGACGGTCCCTGTCCGTTAGTACATGAGGTCAGCCCGGTTCTGGTTTAGCTGTGGTTGTTCTTCGCGTTTGCGCTTCCCAGTCACATCACCAACAGTAGAAATGTTCACGATAACTCTGTTACGCAGGTGACTTCCAATAACTAGTCCACGTTCGAAGTCACTCAGCTCTCTCAATCGACCCACTCTGCTATTACTGCTTGTCTACTGACAGCAAAACAGTGATCTGCTTCTTTTAAACTGGCGGTTCCGTCTCTTTTGACATTTAGTGGTTCAGATGGTTCAAATGCCTCTGAGCACTATGCCTCTGAGAACTACTTAAACCTAACTAACCTAATGACATCACACACATCCACGCCAGAGGCAGGATTCGAACCTGCGAACGTAGCGGTCGCGCGGTTCCAGACTGAAGCGCCTAGAACCGCTCGTCCACACCGGACGGCCATTTAGTGGTCAATTCCGCATTACGTAGGGTTGTCCGGATACTTTTTATTAGACCGTGTACATTTAATCACCAGGTGCCAACCATTTGCAAGATTCTAACGATGTGAATCTCCCTGCACACGACTGAGTCGTCTGCGAATGTCCTCATAGGACTACGGACGTTATCCGACAGGTCTGTTATATACGTTTTAAACAGCAGCGACCGTACCACAGTATCTGTGTTACCTTCGCTTCTTCGACGCCTCCCCATTAAGAACGGTATAATGAGTTCTGTTATGTAGGAAGTCTTCAAGTCAATTCCGTATTCACCTATTTTATTTAATACGTGACGTTTCGGAAATTTATCGAAGATTTTCTAGGACCAATGTAACACAGAATCTATCTGGCATCAACTATTTACTGCCTTATGGATCTCGTGAACGAACTGAGCAAAATGAGTTTCTTACTGTTGATGCTCGAAGCAGCCACCTTCATATACACATAAAATTTGTTTAGTCTTCAGAAAAGTCATAAGATTTCAGCACAATATATCATCAATAATTCTACAATAAATTGACGTTAATGAAATAAGTCCATATGTACGTGCAATGGTGTTGCGACCCTTATTACATACTGAAATGACTATTGTTCCAACCACCTACGGTACGCGGATGCTAAAAGAACGTCAAATTCTTTCATATATTTCATACAGACTCTAACGAGCACATATTCAGGCCTATCCCCTATCGAGTGATTTCAGCTGCATTTTCATTTCCACACGCACTTCTTTCTCTACTCGTTATTTTAGAATTCGTCCGATAGTTTAACATGGAGTAGCGTCTCTCTAGTCAGTTCAACCAGTCACTTTAATTACGGATGGGCACTATGTTTATAGACTTGGTAACAGTCTTATTGAAGGAAAAGTTGCTAGTACGAAACCATATACATTAAGACAAATATATGAATTATTAACTGGTATTTTCAGTTAAAGAAAGAAATTAATTTCCCTTCTCACAGCTTGTGGCCTTTGTGAAATATACACTGTCGGGGAAAAAATCATAACACTAAGATGGAGTTGTGCGACATAAACGAAAGTTGGTAGGCGTGTTTCTACATCTGAAAGATGATATCTATTCAAATGTCTCTCCGGTTTCATAAGAATGGCGCCAGTAGCGCCACTATGAGGGCGCATGTCAGGTTTGCTTTAAATACACATTCTACATGTCGTGAGCGTTAGTTACCTTCGAGACTGGTCGTGGTGAATTAATGTTAATCATGAATTTCCTTAAGTCAACAAAGACACCATTATCAACACCTCGCTGCGTTGAACAAAGTAATAGGGTTATGAGAAGCTGAATGTTCCTTCTGCGATAATGCAGAAAGATTTGGCAGATATGTAGCCACTGCAGATGACTGCTGGCAGCGGTGATCACGAGAAGGTACGGTCGCAAGAAGACCAAGCTCCGGACGGCCACGTGGCACTACCGAGTGTGAAGACCAACGTGTTCGCCGTATGGCTGTGACGCATCGTAGTGCATCTGCAGCAGCAGCTTGAGTAGCAGTTTGCACCACCGTGACACAACGAACTGTTACAAATCGGTTACTTCAAGAACAGCACCGAGTCAGACGCCCAGTAGCGTGCATTCCACTGACCACAAACCATTGCTATTTGCGATTTCAGTGCTGCCAAACGAGAGCTCATTGGAGGATGGTGTGAAGCGCTGTTGTATTTCCTGAGAAAGCTGTTTCTCTCTCGGTGCCAGTGACGGCCGTTTGTTTGTTAGTAGGAGACCAATTGAGGGTCTGCAACCAACATGTCTGCCTGATAGACATACTCGATGTACACCTGGAGTTATGGTCCGGGGTGCGATTTCGTATGACAGCAAGAGCAGTCTTGTGGCTATCCTACGCACCCTGACGGAAAATTTGTACATCAGTCTAGTGATTCGATCTCTTATGCTGCCATTCATGAGCACCAATCCAGTGGGTGAGTTCCAACAGGGTATCGCCCGCCCACATACCACTATTGTAACGCAACAGAGTGTCGACGTGTTGTTTGGCCCGCTCGATCACCAAATCTGTCTCCAGTCGAGCACATATCGGACATCATCGGACAACAACTCCAACGTCATCCACAAAAAACATTAACCTTCCCTGTATTGACCGACGAAGTGCCACAGGCATGGGATTTCATCCCACAAACTTACCTCTGGCACGTGTACAACACATTGCATGCACCTTTACATGCTTGCATTCAACATTCTGGCGGCTACACCGGTTATTAATGTACCAACATTTCATATTTTCGATGGAGTATCTCGCGCGTGGATTAAGCTGTCATCTTGCAATGTTAATCCATTAAATATGTTACCAAGACAAATGCGTTCCCGAAATTTCATTACTCTACATTAACTATTTTTTGGTTTTACGACTATCTTCCGTCAGTGTAAATATTGTGTTAATTATTTTCTGTGGGAATGGAGTTGCATGTATATTTTACAAACATTTATCGATTAGCTGAGTGAGGTGTCGTCGCTGGTAAAGACGGAGAATTCCGTCCAAGCAAGTATCCTTCATTGTCAGCCTGCTGTGGTCGCCTCCAAGACAATAAAATTATAAGGCAGTGGTGAGACAGCAGCTTGGTGTCTCGATGCAGTGCGTGTTTGTCGGTCGTCGCAGTAAATTCTTCAGCAAGTGAGGAGATGGAAGATTTGGTAGTTCAGTGATGAGTGACTTCAGTTCCATAATAATCTAACTTCTTCTGACTACATCCACTTTTGATTTCTTAGCCTTCAATTTTTTGTATCTTCTTGGAAACCAGTTTTCGTTTGTATCGTACCATTGTTCGAATATAATATGTTATTCTACCAATGATGGATGATTTTACGTGCAGATCAAACTTATTACTGGCTTCCAGCTTATCGGCGATACTCTGTCGACTACTCAGTATGTTAGAATTCCTTTGGGCATCTTAAAACAAATACAAGGCGGTCTTCATGGGTTCCTATGCGTTATGTATCCATTTCTAAATGAAACATGGGCTTTGCGCAGAATCCTCTCAGGAAGCACAATACCGCTGCACATATGAGGCAGACAAAACAGTAGGCTATGCTTTAATAGCGAATTAGGCTATCTGTCGGTACCTCACGGTGACTGATATCCTGATATCTCCTTAACATATTAGCATTTGTAAGAGGACGAGACTGCAGCGGGTTTTCCTTGGCTCCCCATAGTTATAAAATTGAGCAGGTATTGAGGATTGAACGGTTACAACGATATAATAGCTGCCTTGTCGAAGGATTTAATGGAATCTAATACGTTTCCCTTACTGTTGAACTGTCCGTCTCACCAATTGCTCTAAATAACTTCTAAAAAATTCGTTTAACGCAGCGTCACCAGATTTTCCGCCCTCCCTACCATTCTAAAACAGAGCGTCTCCCGCTCTATAGATGGTAAACTGAAACA
The DNA here is from genome assembly GCF_023898315.1 of Schistocerca nitens. Classification (NCBI taxonomy): domain Eukaryota; kingdom Metazoa; phylum Arthropoda; class Insecta; order Orthoptera; family Acrididae; genus Schistocerca; species Schistocerca nitens. Next base: position 523,242,017 of record NC_064616.1, on the reverse strand, counting down.
TCGCCACGTTCATACGCCACAATCTGGAAATTTATACTCGTTATTTTCTACGTTTCCTCTGAAGCGTTCCACCACTTTGGTACTTGATATGAGTGGACAGCAGAAACGCACGATTACTGTTTTAGGCCAGCTTTGACGCTTCTCTTCATCCAGATTATCTCTCATTCATGCTCTGAATTTCTGATATCAGTTACGGCAATAAACACATCGTAGGTGAAAACGAATACAAAAGTCTAAAATACGAAACTAACAGAAAGTGCAAAATAACTAAGTAGTACTAACTACAGGGCAAATGCAAGGCTGTAGAAACATGGATAACTTGGGAAAAGATAGACGCCATTTATAGGGAAGTTAAAGAGACCTATGGAGAAAAGAGGACAACTATATGAAGAGCTCAGATGACAAACCAGTACTAAGAAAAGAAGGAAAACTGAAAGATGGAAGGAGTAACTACAGCATCTGTATAACGGAAATAAGCTTGAGGACAACATGACAAGAGGAAGTAGGTGGTGATGAGGTGGGAGATGTGATATTGCGAGATGAATGTGACAGAACACTAAAGTACTTAAGTCGAAACAAACTCCCTAGAGTAGGTGACATTCCCTCAGAATAACTGAGATTTTTGAGAGATTCAGACAAGGCCAAGTCATTCTATCTGGCGTGCAGGATATATGGGTCGGGCGAAGTACACTCATACTTTAGGAAAAATGCAACACTTCCTATTACAAGGCAGGCAGGTGCTGCCAAGTATGAATATTACATAACCATCAGCTTAGTAAGTCAAGGTTGCAAAATACTGAGGTGTATAATTTACAGAAGAATGAAGAAACTGTTAGAGTTGTTGGTTGATTTAGGGGAGGAGACCAAACAGTGAGGTCATCGGTCTCATCGGATTAGGGAAGGATGGAGAAGAAGTCGGCCGTGCCATATCAAAGGAACCATCCCGGCATTTGTCTGAAGCGATTTAGGGAAATCGCGGCAAACCTATATCAGGATGGCCGGTGATGGGATTGAACCGTAGCCCTCGCGGGTGCGAGTCCGGTGTGCTAACCACTGCGCCACCTTGCTCGGTGAGAAACAGTTAGATGCTGTCCTCCAGGAAGATCAATTTGAGTTTGGGAAAAATGTAGGAACACATGAGGCAATACTGGCCCTACAACCTTTCTTAGAAGGTAGGTTAAAGAATTGTAAACGTACATTTATAGCATTTGTGCCTTTCAACAAAGCTTTTGAAAATGTTGACTGCACTGTGCTCTTTGATAATCTGAAGGTAGAAGGGGTAAAATACATGAAGAGAAAGTGCATGAAAGGGAAGCAGTAGTTGAGGAGGTAGTGAGACAGGGTTGTAGCCTAGGAGAAAGCTGTGAATGAAACCATGGAGAAATTTGGGAAGGGGCTTAAAGTTGAGGGAGAAGAAACAGAACTTTGAGGGTTGCCTATGATACTGTAATTCTGTCAGAGACGGCAAAGGATTTGGAAGAGCATTTGAAGAGATTAGACAGAGTTTTAGGAAGAAGTTGTAAGATGAACTTAAAAACGTAAAACAAGAGTAATGGAATATAGCACAATTAAATCAGGCTGTGCTGAGGGAATTAGGTTAGGAAATGAAAAACTAAATATAGTAGAGGAGTTTTCCTATGTGGCCAGAAAAATAACAGACGATGGTCACCGTTTTCCTATTCGGGCAGAAAAATAACTGACGATGGTCGCATTTCAGAAGATTCATAATGCAGATTGACAATAACAAAAAGTGAATCTGAAAAATAGCAATTCATCATCACCAAATATTAATTTAAGAGTCAGAAAGTTTTTCTAAATGTATTTGTCTGGAGTATAGCCTTTTATGGAAGTGAAAAGTGTACTATGAGCAGTTCAGACAACCAGAAAATGGAAACTTTTGAAATGTGGTGCTGTAGAAGAATGAGGAAGATTAGATGGGTTGATTGAATAATGGATGAGGAGGTCCTGAAACAAACTGAGGGAAGAAGATTTATGGTAAAACTTGACTAAATGGAGGGGTCGGTTGATAGACACATCATGAGGCATCAAGATATAGTCAGTTTGGTAATGGAGAGAAGAATGTATGTGAAGGGTGTGAGCTGGTGGGTGGGGGAACATTGCAGAGGGAGACTAAGGCTTGAATGCTGTAAGTAGGTTCAAATAAAAGTAGGTTGCGGCAGTTTGGCAGAGATGATGAATAGACTTGCACACGATATACTAGCACAGAGAACTACACTAAACCAGTCAAACCTGGCTGAAGTCTATAACAACACACACTGAAGTATTCGTTTCCAACTTGTAATTGCGTTAAATCTTCCAGTCTGCATTTTGTTTATTTCCATTTTCAACCAATTCTTTGTCCAAAATATTACGTAGCCAATGCTATAGTTAGCTAGTGATAGTATATCTGTGATTTTACCCTCAACGTTCCTGCCTTTAAATAACATAGGATTTCACTTTCTGACCTTCAATAATATAAGTGTACAGAACTCTTGACGTGTGCAATTTTTCAATAATGACATGTTACCATCCATTAGGGCATAGTGGGGCTATTCCACTCACAGTGCTAATCCGCCTGAAATAAGAAATGTTGCAACAGTGCGCCCATTCCTCATAGAGTCTATAGAGACAAGGTCGTTTTACCTTCAGTGTGTGCCGTTATCTCTATATCTTCGTATGTGGTTGTAGTAAGGGTGTTTTCTGTTACGTTATTGACTGGACAGAAGAGCAAACTCTAGGGGTAAGCGAATTATGACGGATTATTGCCATAGTTTAAGAATACAAACTAACAGTTTAAGGTGTAAGATACGCAATAACGTGAAATTTTAAACTCTCGTTGTTACTTTTATAAGCACACAGGTTATGCGGTGTGAATGTCAACAAATATTGCTGGCTGTTTCCTCAAGGTCTGGTATTCTGCGTCTTTCGGAATGTCTACACATGGGGCAATTTTGCCCCGTACGCCTAGGGCTATTTCAACTCAGTCAAATTATTAATTTAATTGATGCCTTGCTATGAAATTCTAGAGAACACGTTTTCTTGGCTTCTTTTCAGATCTTCCGTAAATGCAAAAGGAAAAAGCGAAGCGCTCCATGGTCCAAGGAAGATATGAAACAAGCAGCAACAAGCGTTATAGCCAGTTCCTCTGAAGAAAGTGTCAGCAATCTGCTGTATGGTTTCACGAAGTATGTGTGGCTGCAAAAGGACGAAAAATATTTACTTGCGATAAATGCTTGTGATTTTAACACTGAGGTACACTGAGCGGAATAAGCTCTTCACTGGATGGAATTTTTATATTTGTGATTTATGTTTTCTTCAGATATTTGTTTAATACATAGTTTGTGTAAAGGAATCTCGACCTTTTATGTAATGGAATGTATTCACAGTTTTTTTTAAAAAAGTAATTGTATCACATTGACACATTTCTGAAGAAGTTTCACGTCGAATTATGTAGGGCTTACAGTTGAAACGAGCGGAATAGCCCCGCTGTACCCTACTGCACAGCCTACGTGATCAGTAATAGTGTAATACTGCCGATGCACTTCGTGCGTTGTTACTGTAATACCCCCCTTCCGAAATGGATTTACGTGTTGATATCCTTCAGCAACTAAGTGACATACTCTGCTTTTGTGTGTTATACGCAGGCCCTAGATACCTGCTAGTTATATGGTGTTTTCATATTTTAAGTACTGCAACTTTAATTATGGCTATACCACGTCGGCAAGCTTGGTCGTCTAATCCGCATGCAACCACACTGGTTTAGCTGTCCAGTGATTTCCCTAAGTAACTTTAGACGTAAACTAAAACAGTTTCTTTAATAATACCACTGCTAATTTTCTATTAAATCTTCATCAATTCAGAGCATGTAATCTCCCTGGTGATTTCATGGGCCATGAGATGTAGAACTCTAATCTTACACTATGTGGCCGTTTAGGGTGGCCGCGCGGTTCTAGACGCTACAGTTTGGAACCGCGCGACCGCTACGGTCGCAGGTTCGAATCCTGCCTCGGGCATTGATGTGTGTGATGTCCTTAGGTTAGTTAGGTTTAAGTAGTTCTAAGTTCTAGGGGACTGATGACCTCAGAAGTTAGTCCGCAGCTCGTGGTCGTGCGGTAGCGTTCTCGCTTCCCGCGCCCGGATTGACGGGTTCGATTCCCTGCGGGGTCAGGGATTTTCTCTGCCTCGTGATGACTGGGTGTTGTGTGATGTCCTTCGGTTAGTTAGGTTTAAGTAGTTCTAAAGTTCTAGGGGACTGATGACCATAGATGTTAAGTCCCATAGTGCTCAGAGCCACTTGAACCTCAGACGTTAAGTCCCATAGTGCTCAGAGCCATTTGAACCATTTTACACTATGTGATCAAAAGTATCCGGACACCTGGCTGAAAATGACTTACAAGTTCGTGGCGCCCTCCATCGGTAATGCTGGAATTCAGTATGGTGGTGGCCCATATTTGGCCTTGATGACAGTTTCCACTCTCGCAGGCATAAGTTCAATCAGGTGCTGGAACTTTCTTGGGGAATGGCAGCCCATTCATCACGGAGTGTTGCACTCAGGAGAGGCGTCGATGTCGGTCGCTGAAGCCTGGCACGAAGTCGGCGTTCCAAAACATCCCAAAGGTGTTCTATAGGATTCAGGTCAGGTCGGGACTCTGTGCAGGTCAGTCCATTACAGGGATGTTATTGTCGTGTAACCACTCCGCCACAAGCCGTGCATTATGAACAGGTGCTCGATCGTGTTGAAAGATGAAATAGTCATCCCCGAATCGCTCTTCAACAGTGGGAAGCGAGAAGGTGCTTAAAACGTCAATGTAGGCCTGTGCTATGACAGTGGCATGCAAAACAACCGGGGGTGCAAGCCTCCTCCATGAAAAGCACGACCACACCATAACACCACCGGCTCTAAATTTTAGTGTTGCCACTACACACGCTGGCAGATGACTTTCACCGGGAATTCGCCATACCCACACCCTGCCATAGGATCGCCACATGTGTACTGTGATTCGTCACTCCAAACAACGCTCTATGAGTAGCCACTCGACCATGAAATCCAAGTTTTCTCACCTCCCGTCCAACTGCCATAGTACTTGCAGTAAAACCTGATGCAGTTTGGAATTCCTGTGTGGTGGTCTGGATAGATGTCTGCCTATTATACATTACGACCCTCTTCAACTGTCGGCGGTACCTGTCAGTCAACAGACGAGTTCGGCCTGTATGCTTTTGTGCTGTACGTGTCCCTTCACGTTTTCACTTCACTATCAGATCGGAAACAGTGGACCTAGGGCTGTTTAGGAGTGTGGAAAACTCGCATACAGACGTATGACACAAGTGACACCCAATCACCTGACAACGTTCGAAGTACGTGAATTCCGCGGAGCACCCCATTCTGTTCTCTCACGATGTCTAATGACTACTGACGTCGCTGATATGGAGTACCTGGCAGTAGGTGGCAGCACAATGCACCTAATATGAAAAAGTATGTTTTTGGGGGTGTCCGGATACTTTTGATCACATAGTGTAGTTTATTTTCTTCACTGTTCAGAGTGCGCCTAAAGCCCCTTTCCAGCCTCCAGAGCTTTCACAAGGCACTGGGCAGATAATGGCCTGAATAGAATTCCATATCTGGAAATGAACAGTTTTGTTCTAAAGAAAGAGTCATACGAAACCATGTGCTCCCATCCCCAACGTTTTCTGAGGAATGTAGTGATAGTAATGTACTGCAACTCGGAATATCATTACATTTTTCACGAGAAAAGTAACACGGAAATAATGCCCAACGCTAACCTGTGTTGCAACATTACAACGGGACGTTTAAGTAAAAGAAGAGACACCCTTTTTATAATGCAGTAAGTTAATGCAGTACCTGTCCTGTGCACCCCATCACTTTGTATTGTTACAGAATAATTTAGGTGGATATGAATGCAGTTGATCCCTTGAAAATAACTGCTCTCATTTATCCACTTCGTGGGGTAATATATTTATGTGCGTGGTCTGTGCTGAATAGCCTCTTTGTGAAAGAAGCTGTCTGCTGTCCCTACATATTTTCAACTCTACACAGATATGCTCTGCAATTATATAACTAATTTGAAGACTAAACTTGCAACCTCTTTCTTTCTGTAAATGTGCTCATATTTGACGTTGGTCACATACTTTACTTCCGTGCGTTATATTTAGTGCAACGCCATTATCTTTTTCGCAGTGTCTGCTTGTAATGAATCGTTTGAAAATTTTGTGTCGGAAAAATGAAGTTGGTTCGCAGTCAGACTCAATAATCCTACTAAATTTAAGATTGCGTGCTTTTTTGGGTGACTGCGGATGTTCTTGTTAGCTTTCTTAACTGTTTAATGGACATCATTCTCTTGGTCTTCCGTTTTTAATCGCTTTGAGTTGATTTCCATCCATCCTTGACCTAAGCTTCCCATGAGCTTCTAACACAAGAAGAGTGTTTATCACCCCTGAACAAGTATTGAGTTGTTATAGCCAGAGTGGCATCTGTAGATTTACCATATATAAACTTGGATAGTAGGCGAAACGTGTTTACTCTGAGTAATTTTGTGCTCTTTTATCTTTGGATTTTTTTCTTATATCATCATATTAATGTTTAATAGTTAAAAACTTTTGTGGTCAGCTACCTTGCAGTGTTTAGATATTCCTTCGGTCTATGCACTTATTCTTCATGTTTTAATAAGTCACTTTTATTTTGGCTAGTCTTTCCTTTTCTCTGAAACTAAGAAATATGCTAGGACACAGCTGACGAAGACGCTATTGGCGATTAATAATATGAAAATATCTTGGACGTGACGTGCAAGCAACATATTTCATATCATTAACGGAAACTTTGTTACCTGACAAGCTGTGGACAGACTGGAAATCACACACTGAATATCGAAGCACTGAGCCCATAACGACTCTATTTGACTTCCTGAAATAATTATTTGATATATAGATCATCATACTGGGTTAATATAAGTGGTGGTTTATAGATGTGGAACCACCCTTCTAAAACAAAAACAGGTGAATAAATGGAAGTTCAAAGTCAAGTGGTATGAGATGGATGGGTTGGGGGGGGGGGGGGGGTTGAACACATGTGAGGTTTTGTTACCAACATGGTGGCCATACTGGAAGCCACCATCTTGGATGCGACTCATAATTTTCAAATCGAAAGGGGGGCCAGTGACATACAAAGCAGGTAGCGAATTACACGATAAAACAACGGTGAATTTCATGCGAGCATACTTTTATTCATTCCCTAAATATGACTGATATCTCTTCCTTACATGTGATGTGAAACCCGATGGCGTTAACACAAGCTGAACGTGTTGAGATATCGGGAGAGAAGAGCATCCGTATTATCGCTTAGGATTTTAACCAACGCTTTCCAGACAGACCATCTGTCATCCATAGGGTGATGCTGAAACTTCTCAGGAAATTCCGTGTAACTAGCTCTGTGGCAGACAAACCGAAAGCAGGTTGATCTAACATGGCTACGGACGAAGCAGCATCAATCGTGTTTATCGTCCAGAGCACAGTACTCGCCGCATGTTGCAGCTAACGGGTCTATCAAACACCAATAATGTGAATTTTGGTCACAGATAAATGACACTTTTACAAAACGCAAATTTTCCAACGTCCCAACGATAAAAATCCAGATCGTCGGGTTCAGTTGGCAGAGTGGGTGACTCGAAAGCTGGACAAAACCATCGTTTTGTCTTTGACATACCATTTATGGATGAAGCCTGTTTGCATGTGACCGCAGAAGTAAATAAACAAATTCACAGATACTGGCCAGATGTAAAACCGCACTGAGTGGATGCATATAATGTTTTGTTGTTGGCACATCGAAAGTGATGGTTTCGTGTAGAATATTTTACCTCGTATCATTGGCCCCTTCCTCATTCAGACTATACTAACAGCAATCCGTTTATCTGCAATTGTTAGAGGAAGATATGCTGCTCTTCACTGCTGTTTGAAGACGTAACATTTCCAAATTTTGTTCGGAACGATAGTGCCCCAACTCATTAAGTGCTATCTGTCAGGAAAAATTTGTAAGTCCAGTTTTCCTGGAGAAGGATATGCTGTAGATGTCGAGTGGAGCTTTCACCACGTCTCTCTTTGTACCTGTGACATGTGCATTTGGTGTTAGACCTGACTTTCCACCGGCGTGTACAACGCACAAATAAATTACCGGAAAGCAACCAGGTGACGACATCGAAAATCGCCGATATTTCGACAGGTAACTGCCCAATTATTTTCAAGGCAAAACTGCAGCAAGCAAGCGCTGTGCAAGCGAATTTAAAACCTCGGTTTACAGAGAAATTCCAGAAAGATAACATACATACTAAACACTAGCGCCACACACAACCAAAGAGCCGGCCGGTGTGGCAGAGCGGTTCTAGGTGCTTCAGTCTGGAACCGCGCGGCCGCTACGGTCGCAGTTTCGATCCTGCATCGGACATGGATGTGTGTGATGTCCTTAGCTTAGTGAGGTTTAAGTAGTTCTAAGTTCTAGGGGGCTGATGACCTCAGATGTTGAGTCCCATAGCGCTCAGAGCCATTTGAGCCATTTGAACAACCAAAAATAGCAGACGTCAGAAGTTATCGACAGCTAAAATTACAAAACAACGGGTGACATAACATTAACTCCGTCCTTTGGAATTTTGTCGAGAGAGAGAGCAGGACTGCATTCAGAATTTAAGCAAAAACCTCTATCTCTACTTACAAGATTACTTGCTAATTTAATCACAACTGCTTCCTTACTAACTTTATCCCAGTAGCCGGAAGTGCATGCTAAGACAATGTTCTGCAATAGCCGATTTCCTCAGCTGTTGTAAGCGTGTATGACGCTTATGCTCAGTACACCGGCCCACCACGGTCCTAATAGTCTGACAAATATATTACGCTCCGAAACTGCAAGGAATACGATAGATACCCGCCTTGCGGAAGCCAGATCATGCTTAACGCAACCTAAAAATACCACAATATTAGATGAAACTCGAAAAACACATCATATTTCCGCAAAATACGACCAGTCTTGTTGGAAATGCTCCCTGCGTAAGGCGGAAAGGCCGTAGTCCTTGGCGTCAACTCGGTATTATCACCACTCACCCCGTTCACAGTTAGTCGATAGCGCAACGCACGTCAGATCTGTCTTTCGCTGTATTCATTCTGACGAAAGGTTACCTAAAAATGGGTTAACCTAGCTGAAAAACTGTCAGGGTCTGAAATGACCTGGGCCCTATGATAAGAAGTACCCCTTCACGGTGAGCCTGATGGTGACTGTGACGGTACAGCTCCCAGAAAGGCGACACATAAACTGTGAAAACTGAAGTGGCTAGCTTGCCGAGTTGGTTGCACTCTGTATGACAAGCTAGCGTTTGACAGGAGTGGGGTCGGCAGTGAGTCACGTGGAGGCCGAACGTGGCCGCCCGCAGCGGCAATAGCTTTGAAGTTCGTCCGCTAGATGTCTGCGTCCTCTGAGTTCTGCTACTGCAGCAATCACCACGTATGAGAATGTGCGATACTTACAAGGGAACCTCCCCATCGCACCCCCCTCAGATTTAGTTATAAATTGACGCAGTGGATAGGCCTTGAAAAACTGAACACAGATCAATGGAGAAAACAGGAAGAAGTTGTGTGAAACTATGAAAAAATAAGCAAAATATACAAACTGAGTAGTCCATGTGCAAGATTGGCAACATCAAGGATAATGTGATCTGAGGAGCGCCGTGGTCCCGTGGTTGGAGTGAGCAGCGGCCGAACGAGATGTCCTTGGTTCGAGTCCTCCCTCGAGTGAAAATTTTACTTTTTTTATTTTCGCAAAGTTACGATCTGTCCGTTCATTCATTGACGTCTCTGTTCACTGTAATAAGTTTAGTGTCTGTGTTTTGCGACTGCACCGCAAAACCGTGCGATTAGTAGACGAAAGGACGTGCCTCTCCAATAGGAACCGAAAACATTTGATCGCAAGGTCATACGTCAACCGATTCCTCCACAGGAAAACACGTCTGATATATTCTATACGACACTGGTGACGGCATGTGCGTCACATGACAGGAATATGTTGTCGACCCACCTAACTTGCACACTTGGCGAATGGGTAAAAAGATTCTTCTACCTTACCCGATTTAGGTTTTCTTGTGGTTGTGATAATCACTCCCAAAAAAGTGATGAAAACATAAGAGTTTGTCACATAAACTGCAACAAATGAATGCAACAGTTTCACAGTCGCACAGTTCTCCCTGTGTTCTGTCAAAACATATGTTTTTTACGTTTTCAAATGTTTCCGTGTGTAGACCGTCAAATCCTGCATATGTCCAAGCAAATCTAAACATGTCCTGGAAATTTGGAGAGCGAAGTTGATTATGTGTGAGTGCCTGAACTTTAATAATTGTCTGAAAATAACTAATTAAACTTTTCGCTCGGGGGAAGATTTGAACCAAAGTCCTCTCGCTCCGCAGTTGCTGACGCTAACCACGGGACCACGGCGCCCGCAAGTTGACCCTCTCCTAGATGTTGCTAACCTTGCGCATGGCCTACTCAGTTTGTATATTTTGCTTATTTTTTTCATAGTTCCACACAACTTCTTCCTGTTTTATCGATTGATCTGTGTTCAGTTTTTCAAGGCCTATCCCTGTGCCAACTTATAACTAAATCTGAGGGGGGTGCGATGGGGAGGTTCCCTTGTTAGCAGAGGACAAATCTCGCTCTGAAAGCACGTTACCGGTTTTCCAGGGCTGGAAAGCCGTTGGGGAAAGGACCACCACGACAGACTAAACGAACTTGTTAAAGACTGAAAATCAGATACGTTTCAATAAAATGTGAGCCCAGTAAAATGTCTGAAATAAAGGGAAAATTATAGCAAGTACGTGGGTATAATTGCGCCTTCGTGCAATCGTAAATAAAAATATTAAAAAAGATAGGAAGATTATTCTGTTTAGCAAAAGTGACAAAAAGCATATTTCAGAGTACCTGATGGCTCAACACAAAAGCTTTGTCTCAAGTACAGATAGTGTTGAGGATCAGTGGACAAAGTTAAAAACCATCGTAGAATATGGGTTACAGGAGTATGTGCCAAGCAAGATCGTAAGAAATGGAAAAGAGCCACCGTGGTACAACAACCTAGTTAGAAAACAGCTGCGGAAGCAAACGGAACTTCACAGCAAACATAAACATAGCCAAGGCCTTGCAGACAAACAAAAACTACGCGAAGCGAAATGTAGTGTGAGGAGGGCTATGCGAGAGGCATTGAATGAATTCGAAAGTAAAGTTCTATGTACTGACTTGGCATAAAATCCTAAGAAATTTTGGTTTTATGTCAAAGCGGTAGGTGGATCAAAACAAAATGTCCAGACACTCTGTGACCAAAATGGTACTGAAACAGAGGATGACAGACTAAAGGCCGAAATACTAAATGTCTATTTCCAAAGCTGTTTCACAGAGGAAGACTGCACTGTAGTTCCTTCTCTAGATTGTCGCACAGATGACAAAATGGTAAATATCGAAATAGACGACAGAGGGATAGAGAAACAATTAAAATCGCTCAAAAGAGGAAAGGCCGCTGGACTTGATGGGAAACCACTTCGATTTTACACAGAGTACGCGAAGGAACTTGCCCCCCTTCTTGCAGCGGTGTACCGTAGGTCTCTAGAAGAGCGTAGCGTTCCAAATGATTGAAAAAGGGCACAGGTCATCCCCGTTTTCAAGAAGGGACGTCGAACAGATGTGCAGAACTATATACCTATATCTCTATCAGTTGTAGAATTTTGGAACACGTATTATGTTCGAGTATAATGACTTTTCTGGAGACTAGAAATCTACTCTGTAGGAATCAGCATGGGTTTCGAAAAAGACGATCGTGTGAAACCCAGCTCGCGCTATTCGTCCACGAGACTCAGAGGGCCACAGACACGGGTTCCCAGGTAGATGCCGTGTTTCTCGACTTCCGCAAGGCGTTCGATACTGTTCCCCACAGTCGTTTAATGAACAAAGTAAGAGCATATGGACTATCAGACCTATTGTGTGATTGGATTGAAGAGTTCCTAGATAACAGAACGCAGCATGTCATTCTCAATGGAGAGAAGTCTCCCATATGTACTATCGGACCTATTGTGTGATTGGATTGAAGAGTTCCTAGATAACAGAACGCAGCATGTCATTCTCAATGGAGAGAAGTCTTCCGAAGTAAGAGTGATTTCAGGTGTGCCGCAGGGGAGTATCGCAGGACCGTTGGTATTTACAATATACATAAATGACCTTGTGGATGACATCGGAAGTTCACTGAGGCTTTTTGCAGATGATGCTGTGGTGTATCGAGAGGTTGTAACAATGGAAAACTGTACTGAAATGCAGGAGGATCTGCAGCGAATTGACACATGGTGCAGGGAATGGAAACTGAATCTCAATGTAGACAAGTGCAATGTGCTGCGAATACATAGAAAGAAAGATCCCTTATCATTTAGCTACAATATAGCAGGTCAGCAACTGGAAGCAGTTAAGTCCATAAATTATCTGGGAGTACGCATTAGGAGTGATTTAAAATGGAATGATCATATAAAGTTGATCGTCGGTAAAGCAGATGCCAGACTGAGATTCACTGGAAGAATCCTAAGGAAATGCAATCCGAAAACAAAAGAAGTAGGTTACAGTACGCTTGTTCGCCCACTGCTTGAATACTGCTCAGCAGTGTGGGATCCGTACCAGATAGGGTTGATAGAAGAGATAGAGAAGATCCAACAGACAGCAGCGCGCTTCGTTACATGATCATTTAGTAATCGCGAAAGAGTTACGGAGATGATAGATAAACTCCAGTGGAAGACTCTGCAGGAGAGGCGCTCAGTAGCTCGGTACGGGCTTCTGTTGAAGTTTCGAGAACATATGTTCACCGAGGAGTCAAGCAGTATATTGCTCCCTCCTACGTATATCTCGCGAAGAGACCATGAGGATAAAATCAGAGAGATTAGAGCACACACAGAGGCATACCGTCAATCCTTCTTTCCCCGAACAATACGAGACTGGAATAGAAGGGAGAACCGATAGAAGTACTCAAGGTACCCTCCACCACACACCGTCAGGTGGCTTGCGGAATATGGATGTAGATGTAGATGAATAGTTTTTAAGTTATTCTATGTTTAACAACTTCTAGAGTCTATGAAATTTAAAAAATTGTAATTGGTTCACAACTACACCGATTTTCATAAACGAGGTGTCAATGGATAGGTCTCATAGAGACCGATCAGAGAATGAAACCATAATTGTGATAAACATTAACATTGTAGAACTATAGGCTGGAATTAAAAGTCCGTGCTGAAAACTAGACAAATTTAGTCACACGATTAATTTATATCTCTATGAGACCGATGAGAGAATGAAACCATAATTGTGATAAACATTAACATTGTAGAACTATAGGCCGGAATTAAAAGTCCGTGCTGAAAACTAGACAAATTTAGTCATACGATTAATTTATATCGTAAAAGTACCGGCAGCATTCAAGAATAACAATAGTTATGAAGGTAAAAATAGGTTCATAGTAAATTGATTATATTTATTAACAGTAACATTACCAAGAGTAACGTTTTTCATGTTAAAATTGTAATTTACGCGAAAAATCTAATGTCAGCATGAAAAGCTTGAAGTGATTTCATATAATATACTTTTATATATCAGTAGATTTATATTTTTACATAATCAGGAAGCAAATATACTTGATTTGAATCATATGGTCTATGCGACAATAAAAAATACCCGGCTGCGATCTTGACTCGAGCAGGCTAGCTTGGGCAGCATTCGGGTGAAATGGTTCAAATGGCTCTGAGCACTATGGGACTTAACTTCTGAGGCCATCAGCCCCCTAGAACTTAGAACTACTTAAACCTAGCTAACCTAAGGACATCACACACATCCATGCCCGAGGCAGGATTCGAACCTTTGACCGTAGTGGTCACAGGGCTCCAGACTGAAGCGTCTAGAGCCGCTCGGCCACACCGGCCGGCCATGACAATTGAACAAGTTATCCCAAGTTCTATTTTTACATATGAGTCCTAATTAAGTCGAACGAATATACATATAATTACGAGAAACATTTTTGTTTCCCAAATTGTAGCAGTTGTATGAAATGTTACTTGTTGACTCGACTGTGAATAACGTGACACTAATATCATGACTGACCTTTCTTTCTTTTAAATTTCTATCATCTGTGTGGTAGAGAGACCATCTTCACATCTAAAACCAGAACGGAAAAATTATCTTCTTGAATAGTCAGCTGTCGTTGATGGCGTTGGTAGCGTTTCACTTCATGGGATTTCCCAAACGTGGATTTGAGCTGTTTCCTTTCCGAATGCGAGTCTAAGGTCTTGCTACTGCACCACCTCACTCGGTAAGATACGCGGGACTTACTTACAAACACACTGATTCCAGATACCAGAGCTCATCCTGTTCTCCACAAATATCAGGGTTCCACTTTATGATAAACCGTTTGCTCTCATTTCTCTATCTAAAGTCCATTTCGAAGACTAAAAAATATCAAAGCAGTAACTCGAACACATTTACAATCTCACTTTCATTGACAGCACACACCGAAGCCAGCTAAGGTAAGGAGTACAGGAAGTAGTGTGTTAGTTATAATGGCAAGCAGTCCTCAGTCAATAAGTGTTGACTTGCAGGAAGAGTAGTTCCCGTTCCACATGAAAAACAGAGGGTTCTGCCTACTCCAGATTAAAACGATGTCCTAGGTGCTGTTTGGAAAACAGACATAAATATATCACAGGTGTCGAAACTCTGTCCTTGAGAAAAGAGAACAAATACAGCACTTACGCGCATTCGAATATCGGGGGCGAGAAAAGTCTTCCCCAGGAACTACTGAAGAACCAAACTAATTTCGCTTACTTCGGTTTCTGGCTGCAACAAAAACAGTTATAGGGGGAAAGCTTGTTGTTTTCCCAAAGCTCTGTTTTTGTATTAAGATATTATAGAATTTGCAGTAAGATACACCAGCCTCATAAACGACCAGAGTAGTTCAAAATGTAAGTGGCGTTCCACAGCTCATGTTCTGTACACAGAAGTACTCTATTATGTACGTTAATAAAAGCCCTTCCCCTTAAACAGTACATAAATTGGTTTCTTGTTAATACACTAGAAAGCATTAGTAACATTTTTATAACAATATAAAATATGCAGTGAACATGAAGTCTACATTGTATGAACAAATGCTTGCGATACATAGATAAAATTGTGTTTAGGCGCGTCATAAGCAATGTACGTCCATTAGATATTAATCAAATTCAGTTCGCGTATGTTCTCTTACCATACAACAAAGTACATGAAATAAGAAGATAATTAATCATATAAAACTTTTCTACAATCTGTATTTGTAGCAGTTCCCATATGCTGCTGTAGGAGCCTCGCCACCCTGTTACATTCCACAAATAGTCGACGAGACACAATGACCGTCCTTGAAACGGTTGCAGTGGACGGTACAAAATGTCCAACGCTCTTTCATAGCCCTTTGTGATTTGGACACATATTACCGGCCTTCAAAAGCCACAGTCCAGTACACGTGCGCCAGCTGCTCTGTGATTCCAATCATTTCCACGTAGTCTCTTGCTAAATGTCCAGTAATTTTCATAAGAACTGCTGTCTTACGTCATGTTCTTACGGTTCGCACAAGAAGAAATTTAATTTTAACACCTTCACAAGAAGTAGAATATGTTACGTGAAAGAGCAGGAGACCAAAAACAGGAAGACGTGTGATTTTCTTAATTCTCATAGAGATTTTGTAAATTATTTTAAACGCGTTTATTTCGAAACGAACTCTCATTAGTATTAACATCATAACTGTAAACGTGTTTCGCCCATGTTGCATTTTATTATAAGTGTTTCCCAGTTACTCCGAGATTTCGAGAAATAATATTATTGGCGGAAGTGACACTGTAACTAAAAAAAAACAAATTATATAAGTTACTGTTTACAGCGGTCACTAAACTTCAAGTACCTAAATGTTTCTAATTCATAAAATTATGCTTAATAATAACTTTTGCAAAATCATTTTATTATTTGGGTAAATTTCAATTTTTTTTCGAGTTCCAGTTACACGAAACACTTTTTTTTTTAATTTCAATGGGAAAATATATTTTCCCATTACTCACAATGCACCGTATGTGTCAGTGTGTTACTATTCTCAGGTGCATATACTTATAATTGTATTTTACTTCTATAAATGATTTCCCTACTCATAATAAAGTTATAAATGTTGTCTTTATTACGTAATGGTGCGCTTCTAGGGTGAATTTTTGACACGGAAAGGATCTTGTCTTTCTGTCCGCGCAATATATTGCAAAGTACTAGATACACAACAATGCGTCTTCAGTTCTTTAACGAAGTATACTGAAAATATTCCTTTTGTTCTCCTTGAGTTCACTGTTTTGTATACCTTTTGAATCTATGGATCTCAGTGGAGCTAAAATCGTAAATCATGTATTAATTTAGCGCTTACTTTGTCACCGCCGGCAACTGCAATGGTTGTTGCGCGGTCGCCTCCTAGATGATGCTATGAGCCTTATTAGCCGCCTCCGCTATTTTAATTCTGTTCCCGTTTACTGATGGCGGTGGTTATGCGATTACGGTCAAAAGCAATGGAGTTCGCGCCCTTCACAGAGATTAAGGACTCTGTCAGGTGCAATGTTCTGCTACTTGCTTTTGCAAACCCAGTTAATCTCTGCCGCGCGGAGTGGCCGCGTGGTTTGAGGCGCCATGTCATGGATTGCCCGGTCCCTCCCGCCAGGGGTTCGAGTCCTCCCTCGGGCATGGATGTATGTGTTGTTCTTAGCATAAGTTAGTTTGAGTAGTGTGTAAATCTAGGGACCGATGACCTCATCTGTTTGGTCCCTTAATCTATTGATCTATGGAGTGCACGTAGAAAATCCTGTTAGGCTTCCATTCCATACATTCGATGCAAAGGATGATTTTTTCCGCCGTGTAAAAACTCTAGGGATTGATCAATGAGATGATACGGAACAAAGGAGGTCTAACGATCTTATGTCTGGAAATGCATGGTTTCAACGCTAGAGACAATTTATGCACTAATGCGGTCTAATGCGCGCTGTACCATGCAGACACAGTTACAGTATGCATGGTTGAGTACTGGAGGGTAGTACTGTTCCTCATACGTCATGCCCTAGCGCCCTCTCCTGCCACAGTAATTGGTAATGTGTCCGATTCACTTCTCTCTCTGACTCATCTCGTTGAGGATGTGATACAGCGTTGTACACAGTGGTTTCGTATTCGAATCGATAGCCTGCCGACATGGTGTTTACTTACAGAAAGGCAAATGGTAACGGGCGGAGGGCAGCAAAGTTGTATCTAGAGACCTACCCCGGTGACAACAACCACAGCAGTCAATGTTTGCAACAGTGTTTCGCCGTTTGTCTGAGACAGAGTCTTTTGAGGAAGAAGGAAATCACGAAGGACGTACCCGAAGTGTCCGGACATCAGTGGAGGAAAATGTGATTACCACTGTGAAAGGCGACTGCCCTGTCAGTACCAGGCAGTTGGCCCGCCAGTACAGGGTACGCCAGACGACCATGTGGAACATTCTCCATGACAATTGTTACTATCGTTATCATTTACAGCGTGTGCAGAGCTTACTAGCGACAGACGTTTCACATCGGGAGCGGTTTTGTCACTGGTTTCTTCACCAGGCAACCACGATTCCGGGATTTGTGTCATCCATTCTATTCACTGATGAGGCCACCTTTACTCGGATTGGTATCTTTAAAGGTCATAACAGTCATCTCTGGGATAGAATGCAGAACCCCCATGGTATGGTGACAGCTGATGAGCATCGGTGAAGCCGGAATGTGGCGAACGTATTTTGGGACCAGCCTTCCATACATATCGCCTAACACATCGGAACTACCGGCGTTTTTTGCGGGTGACTTTGCCTCCCCTGCTGGAAGGAGTACCATTAATGATGCGAAGAGATATGTGGTTGCCACATGATGGTGCTCCAGCCCACTTCACAATTAACGTCAGGACGCATCTCAGTCGTGTCTTTGCCGGTCTATGGATCGGACAAGGGGATCAGTTACATGTCGTGCTCGTTAACCGGATCTCGACCCTTACGACTTCCGGTTAGGGAGCCATCTCAAAAGTGTCGGGTTTGCAGAGCCTATTCCAGATGTGGAGACACTGGAGCAGCGTATTCATGGTGCTTTTGACACTGTTCGGGTACAGCGCGGCCGATGTGTGAGACAGAACATGCTACGCCGCATACACGCATGCGCTGAGGCACATGGAAACCATTTTCAGCACATACTGTAACTGTAGCTGCATGGTACAGCGTGCATTAGACCGTAGTCGCCGCGCGGCATTAGCCGAGCGGTCTAGGGCGCTGCGGTCATGGACTGTGCGGCTGGTCCCGGCGGAGGTTCGAGTCCTCCCTCGGGCATGGGTGTGTGTGTTTGTCCTTAGGATAATTTAGGTTAAGTAGTGTGTAAGCTTAGGGACTGATGACCTTAGCAGTTAAGTCCCATAAGGTTTCACACACATTTGAACATTTGAGACCGCAGTCTCAGTAACAATGCGTGATTGAATAAGTGGTCTCTAGCATGGAAACAATGCATTTCCTGGCATAAATTCATTAGACCTTTTTTGTTCTGTCTGCTCTCATCGATCAAACCCTAGAGATTGTACACGGTAGAAAAATTCACCCTGCATATACTTCTCGATTTTTGCCATTTAGGAGAGCGTGAGAACTTGAGCCAACCGCAGTTTCATTTCCTTTTAATCTTTCCTTTTTTCACCAAAATCTCCTAATTAATTCACTGTGTTTTTTCTTCCTTTCATCTGTCCATTTTTCCCTATTGTTTCTTTCTTTGAGACTTGTTCAAGTTCCTTGGTTTTGAGTTTACTTCTGAACTGTTCTCTGTCCTCAATTTATTCTTCTGAAATTTTCATTTTTTGCAAGTTTTCTTGTGTTTCGTTTATCCAACTGATCTTTAATGTGCTTGCATTAACGATGTTAAAATTTTTCTTTGTGTGACTGTTTTCATCCCTCATACACAGGTGTACATAAAACTGTAGGCGATTTTTCCTAATTTTATCTGTGATGAGTTCCTTTGTGCGTTGTCTGGCCCCCGGACAACAGCGCCGTAGATTTTTCTAAGAAATTTTCTTCATGTTTCTCTATGCCATGAATTTTTGTCATCCCTCTAATAACTGAGGTTTATGTCGCATACAACCGTGTTGTAGTTGCGTAGTTTTTCATTACGAGATACTGCTCTTTTGCTCTAGTGAGCCGTCCGGTGTGGCCAAGCGGTTCTAGGCGCTTCAGTCTGGACCGCGCGACCGCTACGGTCACAGATTCGAATTCTGCCTCGGGCATGGATGTGTGTGATGTCCTTAGGTTAGTCAGGTTTAAGTAGTTCTAAGTTCTAGGGGACTGATGACCTCAGATGTTAAGTCCCAGAGTGTTCAGAGCCATTTAAACCTTTTTTTTTTCTAGTAATTCCATGTGAGTTTGTACGCTTTTTGCAGTTTGAATATTCTTTCCGTATTGGAGATCGTGTTCAGTCACGTGGGTTGGATGATTTCTCCTAAGTACTTGAAGTGAATGACTTGTTAGATTTTTCCGTACCGTGTTTTCAGTGGAAGTTTTCCAGTTGATTCGGTGTCCATATACTGAGTTCTTCATAGGATAATTGGAGTCCAGTTTTTACAGGAGATTTCATGTAGTTTATCTAGCGCTAGTTTGGCTACATCCTTGTTGTTTGTTGACATAGACAGGTCATCAGCAAAGACCAGGCATTTCACAGAGACTCTTTCGCCTGTCTCTTTTGCAAATTGGATACCTTTGACATGCTTTACCCATTATCTGACTATTTTTTCCAGTACAATGTTGAACAAGAATGACGATAAGCCCTCTCTATATCGCACTCCCGCTAGAATTTCGAATGAGTTTGAGATTGCTCCTGTGAATATCACCTTTGAGGTGGTTTCTTATAAAGTTTCCTGGATGAAAGCTCTAGTCTTTCTATAGAATCCCAATTCTTCTAGGCTATTAAACAGTGTTGTTCTGGCAACAGAATCGTGCGCTTTTTTGAAATCCACAAATGTGAACGTAGTGTTCCCGGCATCTTTTGAAGTGTATTATGGTTTTGAGACTCCAGATATGTTCACTACAAGATCTCCCTTTCCTTAAAACCTACATGACAGTGCGATAACAGAACAAAAGCCGGTAGTCTGCGTGCAGAATCGCCGCGCTGTCCAGTGCAACTGTACGTGCCTAGGGGTGCACATAAACAACACTGGTTAGCCTGCTAATAGAGATAGAGCAGCGCCATTACCGGTGGAAAGTCTCACACGTTTTTACAGAAACTATTCGTCAAAAAAATTAATTTTCACGTTACCTATGGCTGTATATGTCAGCTTCATGATGAAGTGCCTACCATCTTGCTAATGATCATACTTATAGCGATATTCGCATTTAAGTAAGACGCTACGTGGCATTCGAAAAAGTTTGCAATGAAAACGAAATCTAGCTAAGATACTGAATCTTTCTTTATGCTAGGGAAGAGATCTCTATCTGTCTGCCTTATCGAGAAAGTGGAGTTTATGTAGCACGTTTACTTCCGATCGCACGCGCGCGAGGTTGATATATTCATAACGTACATCATATCTCCTAAACCGTTCAAGGTATCAAAATCAGATTTTGGCATACGATAGGGAGAGGAGAGCATCTTGCCATATTGGTTCAAATGGCTCTGAGCACTATGGGACTTAACATCTTAGGTCATCAGTCCCCTAGAGCTTCGAACTACTTAAACCTAACCAACCTAAGGACATCACACACATCCATGCCCGAAGCAGGATTCGAACCTACGACCGTAGCGGTCGCGCGGTTCCAGACTGAAGCGCCTAGAACCGCTCGGCCACTCCTGCCGGCTCTTGCCATATTCGGAACTTCTTATCTACGTCGTTTTTTTTAATCCAGTACTGTAATTTTTAAGATCTCACTGATAGCTAGTGAAAAGAGAATTTGCTAGTATGAAAATAACCGTAAAATTTCTTCTCTTATGTTACAGTAAACCGACATAGTGAGGTTTTCAGTAAGGTCTTGACCTCTGTGGTCACCTATTGCTTGTTTAACAAAACACTATTTCAAGATCCTGTCGTAATAGCTACTGCAGGGTGAGTGTGTGCAACTTATACTATATTTTGGCAAAAAATGCAAAATTTGATGTGGCAATTAGGTAAATGTATGTGTTACTCAAAACTCGTCACTGATGACACTTCTATGAAGAAAGAAAGTTTAACTCAGATGAAAATAAGTGACAAATTCTGTTGTAATTTCTGGGAAATCCGGTAACTCAATCTATCTTTAATAAGAAACAGCTGGAACTGAAACTTGCTAAATGCTTTTCTTTTTACACGTCTGTTCCATTTGAAATATGTAAAAGTGCGGAAAATAGCTAATCATCTTTCCGTTCCTGTCTCTATAAGGAGTGAGGGAGCGAATTTTCTTAGTACAGATAGCTTTTAATACATCAGTGATAGCGACTTTGACGAATAGTTGGCAAAGTTCTGTAAGTCATAATGTGTTCACAGTTTCAGATTTACGAAAGTATTCTATTGCGTCACTTCTATTCTGCAGAAAAATTGTAGCATTGTTCTGTTAGAAATAACAAATTTGTTGCCTGTGCATCTGTAGATAATAAGGTTATAAAAACATTATAGTCATTATTTTATGAACCACTTGAGACTACTCATCAAGGTTAAAATGAATTATAAATACATATAATCTGTCTTTAGCACATCAAAAGATAATTAAGGTGAAGAAGTTTACCACTTCATCTGAATGAGGGTAGGAACAAAAGGATGGTACACTATTTGTTGCGAATTATATTCATATTTCTCAAACGAAGAATAGTAACAGTATCCTCTGGTAAGTTTCCATTCCAGTCTTTCACTATTAAAAGTACGATCGGTTACGGGATTCTGCCAAAATTGGAACAGATTTGGCGAGTTATTTTTGTCTGAATTGTTAATCTTTTCTTGTTTGAAGAAGCGTCATCAGTTATGAATAACGGCTACATTTCTCTTGTCGAAAGGTTTAATTTTTCTTCTTTTTCCAAAAAACAGAATAATCGGGACAAGCTCGCCTCGCAGTAATTCTGAAACAGAGTCATATTAAACAATTAATTGGCAACCGAAGTTGTCAATAACTTATTGAAAATTTCACTATTTCGGTTTACAGTAACACACGAGAAGAATTTTCATGTTTGTTTTCATACCAGCAAATTCTCTCTTCAATTGTGTCGAAGGCTCTTAAAAAATTTCAGCACTGGATTGAAAAAATAAAATAAAAACCATAGCTTTCGCTACATCGCCATAGATACTCTTCCATATGTTACCCTCACAGCAAAATACCGTGCTCGTTATGTGCTATCACTTGCCGAAATCTCGTGTCGATATCTCGAACAGATTAGGATATATGAGCGATGTTACGCACATTTTATTCTCGCACGCGTGTGGTCCGAAGAGTGCTACAAAATTCCATTTTCCCGAGACTGGAGACAGATCGAAACCTCCTCCCAAGTCTCAAGAAAAGTTCAGTATCTTAGCTAAATATTATTCGCAGAAACATACGGTGTGATAGACACGAAACGCAAAATCATAACAATTTCTATTTTCCTTTTCAAACTTTCAGTACTTCGCGCTGTGTTGCACGCAAATGGAAATATCACATTAATTATGACCATTATCGATATTTTTCGCGGTTCACCGTGAAACTGACATATAAAGCTATAATTACTGTGAAAATCAACTTTTTACCGAAACGTTTCTGTTAAATTGTTTGAGGAAGATTGCAGGGCGTGCGCCTCGATTCTGTCAGCACTGCGCGACTCCAATCAGCGCGCCGAAAGCGGACAAAGAAATGTTTCATTCAGTCCGGCTCACCGGCAGGCGCGGGGCCGCGGGCACCCGGCTGTCATTGTGTACTGCCTCATTAAGGCACTATATCGCTGCGACTGCCGGCTGTAGCGGCCTGCAGTGACTGCCGACAGTTGGCTACAGTTCTTTGGCAAAGCGAAGGACCATATGTCGCAGTAACTGCTTGGCAGTCAACGGTCGTGACGTCATCGCGACTGCCAAGTCTCGGCCGCTGCAGAAGCAGTCCGGTAGTCGGGCCGTGATTGCAGGGTCTTTGACAACTGCATTAGGCTACGACGCGCATTGCAGAAGAGGGTTGGGTTGGGTTGTTTGGGGGAAGAGACCAAACTGCGAGGTCATCGGTCCCATCGGATTAGGGAAGGATGGGGAAGGAAGTCGGCCGCGCCCTTTCAAAGGAACCATCCCGGCATTTGCCTGGAGTGATTTAGGGAAATCACGGAAAACCTAAATCAGGATGGCCGGACGCGGGATTGAACCGTCGTTCTCCCGAATGCGAGTCCAGTGTATTGCATAAGAAAGGTTTTCAAAACTACGACGACGACCAGTTAGTGGGGTATGTGTGCAGATACTCTGTATTATATGATGATAAGCACACAGATTTCAGAGATGTGACGCCAGAGGAATGTGGAAGAAGATAGGAGAATCAATGAAAAAGATGGTAAGAGTTTTGGATACACACATTTAATTAGTTATGTTTTTTCCTGCTGTGACATGTAATTTTACAATGTTGAAGCGAGAACAGTATCTTCCTTCTTTCTGTCGGTAAGCAACATACAACAATAATAGTTATGAGTAGGGACAATAAGTTATTTCCTTTACTTGTTTCTTATTTCTTTTCCCGGTTTGGTTTGTAGGTTCACAGAAGTAATTCTTGAATGTATCGCCGGCCGCGGTGGCCGTGCGGTTCTAGGCGCTGCAGTCCGGATCCGCGGGACTGCTACGGTCGCAGGTTCGAATCCTGCCTCGGGCATGGATGTGTGTGATGTCCTTAGGTTAGTTAGGTTTCAGTAGTTCTAAGTTCTAGGGGACTGATAACCTATGATGTTAAGTCCCATAGTGCTCAAAGCCATTTGAACCATTTTTTTGAATGTATCTCGTACTTGAAACACATCAGCTTGGTAGAATTCCCCTGTTTGAGGCAAAGGAGTAATGTTTTGTGGTAAAAGCGCGTCATGGTCAAAATTCATGAAAAGCTAGTCCTCTTTTTTCTAGAGAGGCACCCTGGATGAGATTGTGTAGACAGCAACAAGCTGCAACGTGTTTATCCCATCACAAAAGTCCAAAAACTTTTTCAGAAAATCGACGCACTTGGGGCAATTTATAGTTGAAGATAGCTTTTGATTTATTTTGCCGGTCAGCCGAGAGAGTGTAAGGCTTGAGAATATCCTTTTGCAAGCGGAATGCCTCGTCATCAACTATAACAAATGGCATCTTGATTTCAATCAATGGAAACTCTTGATCTGCCGGAAATACGTATCTGTTCATGACCATTTTCCTCATTCCTGTCTTATTAAATATGCCACTGTCTCCTTCCTATCCATATGACCCGTCGTCTATTGCAACGAATTTACAATTAACACCAACCAGTGCCAAAAGTACTATAGGGAAGTAGCCTTCGTAAATGCACACAAGAGAACCACTTTTTCCAGGACACTGTATCCGTATATGTTTCTCATCAACAGCAGCACAACGGTTAGGGAAAGGCCAAAGAGTATAGAATTCTGTCGCACTTTCCCGGAAAGATTCTCGAGATTTAGGAGTCAGTAAGATATGTACGAAGTGCTTGCCCATAGTTTCTTGTGTTCCACAAACTATTATGCTCACGTAACCTGGTGATATTCGAAAACCATACCCAAGGAACACGAAATTCTCCCCCGCAGCTAGAAACCTATTACACCAACTATAATTATTATTAATACATGAAACATAAATAATGTGTTGAACTAGTTACACAACTAAATTAATATCTTTCCAGTGTAAGAAGAGTGGAAAGAAATCAGAGATAACCACTGGAAGACAATTACAAAACAACAATTGCAGCCGGCCTGGGTGACCGAGCGGTTCTAGGCGCTTCATTCTGGAACCGCGCGACCGCTACGGTCGCAGGTTCGAATCCTGCCTCGGGCATGGATGTGTGTGATGTCCTTAGGTTAGTTAGATTTAAGTAGTTCTAAGTTATAGGGGACTGATGACCTCAGAAGTTAAGTCCCATAGTGCTCAGAGCCATTTGAGCCAACAGTTGCAAACAGATTCTGAAGCACCAAGTTCGTTAAAAAAAACGGGCGTTGCTCAACAGACTAAGTTTTTTGAGAGGTGTATAAATGGAGCTGCCCTCTTTTTGTAGAATTCCGCCACAGAGCCCAACAAATGTCGTAGGACTGCCATCTGATAAAGACGGACAAAATGCTGTTGAAACTGAGCGTGACATTCCACAAGCCATTGTTTCTTCGTCCTCTAGTTGCCAGCTCTCCCATCTCAGTTTGCAGATCGAGAAAAACCCACTGCGATTCGGTCAAGATAAGGGGTAACAACAGTTGGAACTGCAATAGCCCTTGGCTGATAAGCTGGGCTCCAAGATGATGTGGAGTATTCATGAGATGCATCGCAACGTCCATTAGGAATCTGCCAGGTCACCTCATTACTAAAGCAAAAATTGACGCTTTAAACTATGTTATGGGACTTGAATGTTCTTCAGAATCATCTCTTGTGCCACCAGCTGCAACCATCAGTCCTTCCTGCTCGTCTTTCCTTTCATCTCCACTATAACGAACTTCACATCGATTAGAAGTTTCGTCGGCTGGAGACAGTGGGTACTCTTTCACCCCGTTAATAAACTTCGAATCACAGGCAGGTGATAATTTACTACTTTTTAAAACAATTACTAATAACAAGGTAAACACAATGTAAAAATAAACAACAAACTGTACTGTATTTCCATATGAACCTACTATCTTCGTAAAATTTTATCTTTTTTCATCGAAATGCAAAATTGCCCATTTTAAACCGATGTTGATGACTACATATGTTTTTATACATCTGCTTACCGTAAAGTCACTGTCATTTCTCATCAGCTTCTATTGCAATTAGCGCTAAACAGGTAGCTGTTCCTGCCATATCACCTTTCACCAGGTTTAAAACAAAACCGAACTGAGGTGGGTTAAGACTAAAAAATTTCAGAACCTCTCTTCATCACTTCGCAAGTGGCTGGTTACTAAGTTAGCACGTATTCCGTCATTCTTCCGTGTTTGGAAAATGCTGTGGGGCAAGATCTTGTAAGCGTTATCTTAGTCTTCTCTTCCTCTTCTTCCTCGTCCACCAAGAATCCTAGAATCGTATTAATATCCATGTTACGAACTCGCGTGCACGTTCCTTTCACAGAGGCAACACATTGAGTGGCGTGACCGCTGCAATGGGCTGTTTCAACGAAATATAGAAGTTGTGACGGTCGGCAGTTACTGCTAGCCGCCAAGGCGGGAAGTACCTTCAGATAACAAGGGGATATTTTACGCGCTGGGTCATGCCGCCTCGCGCTGGGTCTCTGCACAGGTAACCAGCTTTCTTTCCGTGCGCACCCATACTCGCCGTACTGTGGTCCCCTTGCGGCTCAGGCCGATTCAGCAAAGTCTTAAAGACGATTTTATAAGTTACTGGAAGAAGTGAGATTCCCGTGTAATTGTTCATATCTGTTTTGCCTCCTTTCTTGTGGACTTGGTGTACCCTGTCGCACCTCCATTCTTTTGGTATTTTCTCTGTCTTCCGGACCTCCGATATCATTCTGCGAATTCTTCGTGTTATGCCTTTGTGGTCTAATTTCCATAATTCTGCAACAGTTCCATTTTCGCCAGGTGCTCTATTGGTTTTTTAATGATTTGCTTACTTTCACTATTTCTTCGTGTGAAGGTGGAAGCGAATTAGGATTTGGTGCTGGTTTTTCAAATAGGAGTTGTTCATATGGCTCTTCACAGTTGAGAAGCGTACTGAAATATTTGGATAGAATTTCACAATTATGCTTTGTATTAATTTCCAGGGATCCATCAGGTCGTTGCAAGCAGAGGCTACGAAGTTGGTAGCGGATAGTGTTGTTGATAAAGTCTTCTTCTATTTCAGGCAGCCTCTTATCTATTGTATTTGCATTTTTCTCGCCGCATAATCTGAGAGGCCTTTCCCCGTCCCTCAGCGAATACCAGCCACTTTTCTGTTGTTTTATGACCGTTGAAATCATTCCGTGATTTGCTATATTCGACAGCTTGATCGCATGTCTTGTTTCACCACCTATTTTCTCTCCTTCGCAGGGTATCGATCTAACTTAACTGTTTGCTTCACTTTCTCCGCCAGTTCAGACCTGTTTGTGGTATCCACCCTATGGATTCCTTCAACGATTTCCTTCTTGCTGAGTTCTAGGTGTCCGCAGCTCGTGGTCGTACGGTAGCGTTCTCGCTTCCCACGCCCGGGTTCCCGGGTTCGATTCCCGGTGGGGTCAGGGATTTTCTCTGCCTCGTGATGACTGGGTGTTGTGTGATGTCCTTAGGTTAGTTAGGTTTAAGTAGTTCTAAGTTCTAGGGGACTGATGACCATAGCTGTTAAGTCCCATAGTGCTCAGAGCCATTTGAACCATTTTTTTTTTTTTTGAGTTCTAGGTATTCGGTATCAGTCCGAAAACTATGGGTTACTCTTCTTCTCTTTCTGTAGGACTGACATTTTACTTTGATTTGGAGTAAGTAGTAGTGTGACTCAAAAAAGCCTCTCCTGGTTTTTACACTGAAGACTTCTTTGGTGTTCCTCATGGAGATAGAAACATGGTCAGTCTGGAATTCTCCGAGTGATTTATTGAGGGATTTTCCTGTCTTCAGCTCTTTTTGGGTTTCTTGAACTGAGTTGACATAATTTTGAGATTAAAATTGTAGGCAGAAGCTTATGAGGTGTTCACCACGTTTTATTGTTCCTATTGTGAACGGTGTACAGTCCTTTGACTCTTCTGTGGTTCTTTTCTTTTCCTAACTGTCCACTGTGTCACCTAGTGGATCTTGATGTGATGTTTAGGAATTTTGTCAGTGATTTCTTCCAGAAGTTGCCATAAGTCTTCTGACACCTGTGGGTCTTTCCTGTTGTCATTTTTTGCTGGTGCTTGCACGTTAATCGGTGTTTACGCTTCGTTTCCTAATTTTACGTTCAGTGTACCTCTGAAAATTTTTTGTTTTGTTCGAAGAGGTTTTGAGAATCTGCGATCCCTCTCCACATGGCATGTGTGGTCCGCCAGAATCCTATGACCAGGAGGGGAATCCAGTCTGTTGAGTGGGGCCTGGGGTAGTGGAATTCCTTCCTGTTGCTTCAAGTTGAAGAACGTTTTTGGATAATCTCCGATGGATATCACGAGGATGTAAGACTTACTTGTTGAGATTTCAAAACAATATTAAGTGTGCCTTCTTTAAAAAAAAAAACTGCCGTATCTAACATACTTCCGGACCTCTCAAGAAGATAAAGTTGCGATTTACTACAATTTTGATGTAAGACATTAAGAGTTTCTTCATAAAATTCTCAAGGATAGCTTTCTGCGTGAATCTCAAAGGGTCTCGTTTCTGTCAAGCCATTAAAAAGTTGCTCTATCGATGGGTGACCAACGGTAAGGTGAGCAGGTGACTGCGGTAGCGAAAACGTCTTATGCGTTTGTTGAACCATGACAAATTGCTGCCTGATATAATGTGGTGACTTACCAGCTGCAGCACAGAGTCTGGAAATCAGGCTGGTGCTAAATCCCCCTGTGACTAGCTTGATTATGTCGTAGTGAATTTTACCGGTTATCTTAGAGTATGACGGTAGAGCAGCCACTTTCAACGTAAAAGCATATTCAGACGGAATCATACAAAGGCTGTATGAAATTGAAGTGGACGTCCGCACCCAACAGATTTTGACCAACATATTTAAAAAAGTTTCGTTCTTTGATGGAATATGCGTTCAGATCCTTCAGATGGGGCAATCAACTAAGTTTATCGTAAAATATAATGTCCAAGAACCACAATGAATCTTCAAAATTAGATTGTGTTCCTTATTTCATATCTGTACGATTAAAAGCAAAACGTGAACAATAAAAAAGAACACACACATAGTTCTCAGTCCACCTATGGCTCCAGCCACCTAAAAGCACGGTTCGCCTAATGAGAACCTGAAAGAAATGCAGACAATTGACAAGTTATTCACAAACAATAAACGCCTTTCGAAGTTTCGTACCATGAACGCAGTGCTATTAACGGCTGCTAAAAGTAGGGCTACGCTTAAAACGCTACCTTGAGGGACACCATTCTCCCGATTTGATAGGACGTTAACGGTACCATATCTGAAATAACGCAGGGATGGTACGTAAACCGAAATATGTCGCCCAAAACCCCATACTTGAAGTGGTTCGCGGATATTACGACTCCAGTTACTAACGTAGGCCTTCTCAAGTTCGATGAAGATACGTATCAGGCGGTGCCTTTGTTAAGAAGATGTATAAATGCAGACGAGGCTCTCCAAAGTATTTCCCACGCACCTGGTGAAGACAAGACTACGGTAACGACAAGGCCAGCGAGATATTCCCCAGGTTTGAGAGGATAAATTAAAACAACTACTTTCGATGAGTCGGGGCAATGCCTCGTCCCACATTCAGAAGACCAAGTCCTCTGGTAAGAAGGTACTCTCCAACAATTAGACCCCGATAACAGATGGTACAGAAAACCAGTAGCACATTACATTAATATCACCACAGAGGAGAAAAGGTCCAGTATTTATTGCGGTAAGTTTAGTCAGAGTAGTTGAATGTATAATCTACTATGATTACCTCTCCCTCTTTAGCCCAGTTAGGTTCTTTCTTTCTACGGAGGGTCGGTAGACCGTCGTCAGAGGCTTCTTGGACACTTTAAAATATTTCCAGAATAAATCTATTACTCTGCACTTGATTTTTCACTACTTTGAAACTTTGTGGAAGATTTAAACTCTTTGCCTAACGAAGACTCAAACCCGGAGCCTTGCCTTTCACAGGAATGATTTCCTACTTCCGAAACATCACAAGAGCTCTATCGTATACCTTGCGGAATTAACACTACTGGAAGGAAGGATATCGCGGAAAATGGGTTAGCCGCAGTCTAACGTGCAGACTACAAAATTACTGTTTCATCAGCAGTGGAGTATGTGCTGCTTTCAAACTCTATGGCGGATTACAGTTGTGTATTCTCGCACCCTGAACCTTTGTAGCTCCGGACAATGTTGTTGCCGACTGCTCCGTCTAAGTACGACTTAAGAGTCGTCCTCACAGATTCGAATCTCTCCTACGTTCCGAATTTCACGTACTAGAAAGCTCAGTTGGGACGTGTTTCCTGTAAAGAAAAAGTACAATGGTCTGCTCTTCGCTAGAAGTCTGACTTCCTTCCGATGTCCACTGAACCAATTTACGTTTCACTATTCAATAGGAATCAACGTATCGGTGTTATCTATGTTTTCGTCGCCTCTGAGGATGTTGCAACGTGCAGGATCGGCAGTATTCATTCTGACGGGACACGATCCTGCTAGTGCGCCGCTCGAAAGGCAGCCGAGGATGATAACTCTACGCTATTTTCGTATGAAGATAGACGGCGCCGCAAATGGCCATGCCCACAACGGAGCAAGCACTACCCTTCAACGCCTCTTCATAAGTTACCATACATAGAGATCTTCAAGAGTCGTGGGAGAAACACACTTGAATGTGAGAGTCGCCAACTACTGGGGCTACCGAACTGACCGCCTAACGGCTGGGAGTGGTACAGCTTGCTACGTACGCAGCATCCTCCGACGTCATCAGCTGAACTTACCGGCCCTGGCAACTCTTAAGGCAACCTCTATCGTTGTCGCCCCCTCCCGAGGACTAACAGCCTATGTAGCGGGATACAGTCCACCACGGGGCATATTCGATATCAGCGGAGGGTATTTCAACTCCAAATATGCTGGGTGGAATTCAAGGCTCACGAACGCTAATGGCAGGAGATGCCTCAACAAGCAACTGTTATTGGTCCCCTAGAAACAAATTCTTTCCATTCTCGAAGACAAGCAGACGTGTTCTACGTGTGCGTAGTCAAAGGGCTTCCACACGTCATCAAAGGGCAAGTAAAGAACGCTGTCGCATCGGACCATGTACCTGTAACTTTTCGTCTGGACGCCGAAGCCACCTTTATCGCAAGACGAGGCAATGACACGAAGAACACAAACGGCGAACGATTTCAGGGATGTCTCTCGGCGGACGTCGCAAATTTTCCTGACGCAACAGAGGGAGGAATTGATACAGCGCTGCAAAGTTTATCAAAGGTTGTGTTGGACGCATTCAAAGAAACTTCATCGCCGGAAGAGACACAAAAGCAACTATAAACACGTCGATTGCCACCCAAGTTGCGTGTCGCATTTACCGAAAAGAACAAGATTTGTCCGGAATAACGGCTCAGAAACTCTGCAGCGAAGCGCCTGCTCAGCCTCATGCCCCGAGAGATACGGAGAGAGATCGACGACCACAGAAACCAAATACTGACCAACTGAGTTTCCACTATAAAACTCAGCGATGGCTCCGTTTGGAAGGAGACAAGACGCTTCCTTTACAGAACAACTCGTATCGCTCTACTTCAAATAGTAAATGTAACAGTCAGCGAGCCCAGTGCACAGGTCTACGCCATGGTGGACGTCTTTACCAACAATTTCCCGTCAATTGGTGATCCGATGGGCCAAATACGTGTCAATCTGGTTCATGAAAGGCTGCTAAGATTCCCATAACCACACGTAGATGACGAAGACTTAGCTAAGCACTGTTGAAAAGGTCTTCTGCTTGCCTTATACCGCCCAGCAGCAAGAAAGGCTGGAAGGACGGTCCTCATCTCCAAACCAATGCTTCTCCACCTGCCACCGTCGGCTGTTAGCCATTTGGCGGCCCTTTGCAAAACCAGTAATGAGGTCGGACAACTTTCCTGTTGTATGCGGAGATTGAGACCGTCTATAAGACTGGGAAAGACGCCTACTTTACACAAAGCTATTGTCCGATGAGCGTTCTCTCTGGAGTGTCCAAGGTGTTCGAGCGTCTCTTCCTGCAACGCCTCCTCGACCATATGTCCAGTTCGGATTCTGGAAAGGATATTGTACAACCCACCAAGTACTGTAGTACTCGCTTGGTGGAAGATGCACTGGAGGCTTTAGACCACCACGAGTTCTTTGGAGTCCTACCTGATCGATGTCATCCTAGCTTTCGATTGCGTGTTGCGTCAGGATCTACCGTATAAGTTGCCAAAACACGGGATCCCAGTATCACATGTGAGATTACTGCGTAACTACTTGGATATACGCACAAGTGACTTCCATGTACGTACTGTCGACGGAGTTTCATCACGTTGTCCCATCGCCCTCGGTGTACCACAAGGGTCAGTGTTTCGCCTGATCTTATGTACGTTGCATACAAAAGACATCTCTACCACACCACACGTGAAGATGGCCTTATACACTGATGACGCAGCCTTGTCCACCAAGAGCCTTAATGCGTGGATACAACAACGGAGACTTCAGGCGGTGATAAATCAGCTGGACGACTGAACGATGAAATGGTGGGTAGCTTTCAACCCAGACAACACGCAGGCTATCATTATGACGAACAGAGTCGTGCCAGAAGTTCTATCACCCGTCAACGTGAGAATAACGGCCGCAACCTGGGCGTCATCTTCTCGACACCTCAGCGTCACGCTAAACAGACGCCTAACTTGGCTCCTACATATTATGGAAAAGTACCTGGCAGGTCCGTTAGACGACTCAGGTACCTATATTCAGTTTTCAACCAACAGTCTACACTGCCCACCCACACTGGTCTTGCTGTCTACAAGTATCTCATACGTACTCTCCTCGAGTATATAGCAGCTGCTTGGAGCAACGCTTTCGACATCCATATCCGACGGCGACGAATTCAATAACATGTCTATACAACTGGCTCACCACCTTCCTCAAGACTATTCGTTGCAACAACTGGTTAACGTACCGCGATTGAAGCAACGATATCGAAAAATGGCAAGGAAATTGTACCAACAAACTGCTTGCTCTGCAAATTTACATATCAGAAACCTGGGAAGCAAAGGCGAGTACTGACTCACTGTCGATGGCCATCTACCTTCGGCCTCTGGCACTAATATGGTGAAATAGTTTAAAATTGATACATAAAATAAAATACAACAAAAACGCTACTTACATAGCAGAAATAGGTTCCAGTACTTTTTCTACAGGTCATGGCAAAAGCTCTTGAGGACCATACATAAAATTACGGAAGAAGATTGAGGATAAGACAAAAAGCGTTGAAACTTCATCGAAAACTGGAAGTTACGAGTTTCCAGTAGAGAATCTCTCACAGCCGTCGATCCGGCAGAAGACACAGAAAATACGACGAATCTAGTGAGCCTGCCATTCATGGCAGCGTCACAGTCAACAGTTGCTACACTGAAGCTCAAAAGAAACTGATATAGGCATGCATATTCAAATACAGAGATATGTAAACAGTCAAAATACTGCGCTGCGGTCGGCGATGCCTATAGAAAGACAAAAAGTGTCCGGATCGGTTGTTAGATCGGTTACTGCCGCTGCAATGACAGTGTGGAGTTTGAACGTGATGTTATAGTCGGCGCACGAGCGATGGGGCTCAGCATCTCCGAGGCAGTGATGAAGTTTCACGAGTGTTCCGTGAATATCAGGAATCCGATAAAACATCAAGTATCCGACATCGCTGAGGCCGGAAAAAGACCCTACAAGAAAGGGACCAACGACGACTGAAGAGAACATTTCAACGTGACAGAATTGCCACCCTTCCGAAAATTGGTGCATATTTTAATTCTGGGCCATCAACAGGTGTCAGCGTGCTAACCATTCAACGAAACATCATCGATATGAGCTTTCGGAGCCTAAGGCCCACGCGTGTGTCCTTGATGATTGCACGACACGAAGTTTTACACCTCGCCTGGTTCCGTCCAAACCGACATTGGACTGTTGATGACTGGAAACATGTTGCCTGGTCGGACAAGTTTCGTTTCATATTGTGTCGAGCGAATGGACGTGTACGGGTGTGGAGACAACCTTATGAATCCATGTATCCTGCATGTCAGCAGCGAACTGTTCAAGCTGGTGAACGCTCTGTAATGGTGTGGGACGTGTCCAGTTGGAGTGATATGGGACCCCTGATACGTCTAGATACGATGCTGGCAGGTTAAAGATACGTAAGCATCCTGTCTTATCACGTGCATCCATTCATGTCCATTGTGCATTCCGACGGACTTCGGCAATTCCTACAGGACAATGCGACACCCCGCACTTCCAGAATTGCTCCAGAGTGGCTCCAGAAACACTCTTCTGAGTTTAAACACTTACGCTGGCCACCAAACTCTCCAGACATGAGCATTACTGAGCATATCTGGGATGCCTTTCAACGTGCTGTTCAGCAGAGATCTCAACCCCCTCGTACGTATTTATGGACACCCCTGTAGGATTCATGGTGTCAGTTCATTCAAGCACTACTTCAGACATTAGACGAGTCCATGCCAGTCGTGTTGCGGCACTTCTGCGTGCTCGCGGAGACCCTACAAGATATTAGGCAAGTGTACCAATTTCTTTGTCTCTTCAGTCCACAAGCAACTATTCAGTACCAAGGACAGTATTCGGTGAGAAAAACCATAGTAAATTCAATAGAAGAAGTGAATTATTTGTTTTTGCCGGCCTTAGACATTGAATTTTGACCATGCAGCTGTGTGTTTTTGTGTTTGTAGTATTAATATCTGCCTCTTATGAACTGCCCGCAAAAGCAGAGGTAACACAAGACAAGGGGATTTTCGGAAGGGCTTGCCGGTTCCCTCTGATATATGTCCATCTCGTCGTACATTGATAAAACTCGTCACAAAAAACATGTGCAGCGTGGTATGATGGCTTTGAAATTCGGAAATTTGTGGTAAGGTCTTGTGGGATCAAAATGCTGAGGTCATCGGTCCTTAAGCTTACACACTACTTAAACTAACTTAAACTACCTTACGCTAAGGACGACACACACACTCGAACCTCCGACGGGGGAAGCCGCACGGAGATGGCTTTGAGCTAATTATTTTCGTTATTGACCTTTTTAACTTGTCTTTGTCCTTTGATGGAGATGACTGTCACTTCATTGTTGTAGATACGCAGCTCAGCTAGGTCTTATGTGGCAGAAGGGGTGTTCTTATGTGTTGAAGCATAAATTTGTTTGTGAGTGTCGCATTTTCAAAGTCAGGAAATCAGCCACTATAAGTCAACTACCTTGTTCAGATCTTTGTAGCCTGATGATGACATCTTGTTCTGTTGTTAAAATGTTTTTCCTACCTGACATGAAGTATCCTTTAATATAATGACACAAGTTCATATACGCGTTCTCGCAAAATTCCTGAAAAAATTCCACCCGTCACGCAGAGTTATGTGTACCGGACACAACAAATATTAATAACTAGAAGGTATTAAAAACGTGTTGAGGTGTTCCTCTCCTCCCCCCACCCTTCCCTCGACCACCGGAGATGGGAGGAGCAGGGATTTATCTCTTCAAAGGTTATTGCTCTACTTGCTTCAGGTTTGGTATTGAACTGCATGGTATCATGGTACACCCGTAAAGCTGTGTGAGGAGACAGAAGAAAGCTATGTCCAGACTGGCTTCACGCAACTATTGACGAAAACGTAGGCAGCTGGCAACGTAAATACTGACGAAAATGTAGGCAGCTGGCCACGGAGTATAGGCCTGCTGCCGGCCGCGGTGGTCTAGCGGTTCTAGGCGCTCAGTCCGGAACCGCGCGACTGCTACGGTCGCAGGTTCGAATCCTGCCTCGGGCATGGATGTGTGTCATGTCCTTAGGTTAGTTAGGTTTAAGTAGTTCTAAGTTCTAAGGGACTGATGACCACAGATGTTAAGTCCCATGTGCTCAGAGCCTATAGGCCTGCTCGGTTGAGGTTAGGCATAGTGATAGGGGGGACTGAGGCACATTGGCCAGAGGGGCACGATGGCAAATTGGAATTATTTCGTCAAACTGTCGTCGGAACATGCCACCGACCAATGAGGTTGGTGGCAACAATACCACCGTCTTTACACAAACGCGTCAATGCAGTTAGACTGTCGAACAAAGAAGTGCACGCATTTCACGTTTTCTTGTTAGTGAAAGCAAAATGCGTGCATAAAAGGGGAGAAACGATCAAACATGTGATAACGGTGGTTGTAACACGTTTATGCGATGTAAGTTTTTTTTTCCCTCTCGATGCCTACAACTTAAGTTCAAGTATTCTACTAAAACAATTGTCACGTACATTTGAAAGTACTACTTATGGGACATTGCAGAACATATATTTTCAAGTATCAAATCTACGTGTACCGTCGAATGTAGTCACGCTTTTTCTCTTCGTCATCCTGCCGTTTTGCTTTTATGATGATTCGAAATTATAAAAAGAAAACAAAGAGGTAATGTTTCTCAAGCAACTGTTAGATTAATAGTGATGGAAGTAAATGGTATGAAACATCAGTTAGGGACGTGAACAATGTGTTTAACATTGCTAGAAAAACTTAAGATAGATACTGCAAGAAATTGTAGGACCTGGAAACTTCTGAAATGACAGCAAACTTCTTGGATAGAAATGGCTTCGCAAAAAGTTTCAGGTAACATATTTCTTTGTTTTGTAGTGATTTACTTAATATTTTCGCTGTTTTCACAGTCCAATAATCTAAATATAATTTATGTATGTTGTATGTATTTATTAAACCAGGGACCTAGAAACGACGGACAGGCTTCCTCCCGTCGTAGCCCTCAACGGTTCGCAACCACAGTACAGGCCACAGCAATCCACCTACCCTACCCCACTGAAATCGGGACATTCTCACCGACAATGGCTTCCAGCCTTCGATATAAGAAATATAAATTATTCTAATGCTGTTGGTTGTGATGTAATTGCTGAAGTTGGCACTTCACTTCCTCAAGAACGCAATGGTAGGCTCGTAAGTTACTAACGACGCTTTTTAAATTAAACGTCACATCACCTGAGCAATCGTGCTTCTTAACGCCTGAGGAAGACAAGCCGCTTGAGAATCCCAACCAAGAAAAAAAGATAGCAAACAAACGGAAAAGAATTTCAGCAATACAAAAACATATCCCAGTTAAAGACGCGTTACGACGCGAACAACAAGCCTCCCCAGACAGATAAGAAAACATTTTAAACTGAAATATGGACGTTCTGCGTAAAACGTTATTTTCTAAAAAAATGCCCCTTGTCTTAGTTGTCTTAATGCATTTTATCACAGCAAACCAGGTGATGAATAAGCGGTCAGTATATCAGCCATATGTTAAAAATGATGTGAAAGAATTTTTTATGAATGTTTGAACTGTGAAGATCCTATCGGGTGTTCAGAACAAGAGTGATAAAAATTCTGGACGT
This sequence comes from Schistocerca nitens, assembly GCF_023898315.1. Lineage (NCBI taxonomy): Eukaryota > Metazoa > Arthropoda > Insecta > Orthoptera > Acrididae > Schistocerca > Schistocerca nitens. The sequence continues at coordinate 523,204,631 of NC_064616.1, read as the reverse complement.
ACGTTTCTGTCAAACTGTTATTTTAACGATGACAACACCGTTTATGATTGCAGTTTTTGTCATAATGCTGTAGGAACTTGTATTAAAATAAGCTGTGAGTATTAAAGTTGATACACATTCAATTAAACAGCCAATGTTAACAAGATTAAATGACAAAATAATATGAGCAAACCCTCCCACAGTGGGGTAAGTTGATTCAGGTGGTATTACTGTGTTAAATATATTTTTATGAATAGACAAAAAGTGAGAAGTCTTAAAAACTCAATTGAAAAGGTGCCGAGACAATGTACCAATGTTTCCCTATAAAAATATCAATGGAAACATTAAAATGCTGTAGGAGGCCATTCAAAAATTGATGAAACTGCAAAGAAAGAACGAAAAATTCCAAGAAAAATTTATGGTCGCACTAATATTAATGAGATTTGGATTAAAAGGAAAAATACAGTCCTATACAAACCACTAGAAAAATTTTATGTTGCAGCAGGCAGAGGACACTTGAAGCTCTTTGGTCACATCTACAGAATGAGTAACACTAGATGAACAACAATAAATTCAAAAAAGATAAAAATTACTTGGTTAGAAGAAGTTAAGCGGGTCTTACGAGAGATGAATGCTACAGCAGGTATCGCAAGAGAACACTAAGTCTTTGGAACACTCGTTGCATATCACACAGTTGCGGAGAAAGCTAAATAAGAAAAAAAAACACTGGAGAACAGTGGACACAGAAACAGAAGAATCAACACAGCGAATTCATGAAGAGATTTTGCAAAGAGAAACAGAGAAAGCAACTGTCAGATGAAGTTATCAAATTCAAACTCGCTGTTTAACTGGTGATAACAAGGAAAGAAGAAGAAAAAGAAAACACAAAGTGAAAAGTCCCCTAATATAAGAAACGAAGGAAGGAAGATGAGAATTTAACTTTACGTCAACGACTTGGTTGTTACTGATCAGCGTAAACTTGGATTGGGGAAGGATGGGGAAGGAAATCAGCCTGTCCATTGAAGGGAACCATCCTGGTCATTGTCTTAAGCGATCTGAGGAAATCACAACAACCTAAATCTGGGTGGCCAAACGGGGATTTGAGCTGCGCTGTCCAGAACACCAGACCAGTGTCATACCACTGCGTCACCGCACTCGCTATGATACATGTTTGCTAAGCGTAAACTGTAGGTTGTTCCTCATTGTCCTCTCTCCACGTTGAGTTGGGGTTGGTGGGTAAAGGTGTAGTAGTATTTGTGAGCCTGACATCCACCGAGTTAGATTTATCAATCTGTTGTACATCTGTGAATGAGAGAGATGCCTGCAAAGGATCTAATGACTATGTGTGCGTTTTGCTGGTGCATCGAATTTTGCGCTGTTTGCGTTGCGACGCCGGAGAGTCTATGTCTCCGACGGATTTGTCGGATTGGGTTTGTGTATGGAAGTATCGTCCAAACGGCAGAAACGAGATGGTGATAGAGAGGAGTGATTTGTGGGCTGCTGAGGCAACTGCACAGTGTTGTTGGCATTGATAACTCATCTTCGGGAAGCTATCTAGTGTCTCCATTGAAAATTGTAGACATATTTCAGAAGGCGCCTTTGTTCTGGTAGTAACTGACGATCCACTTATAATATCCTTTGGCAGTAATAGTCGATGGGTGGGTGGTGCTAGATTTGTAACAGGCGATTATCCATACGCCGTGAAATATTCCAGGTTAGGATGCGTCTCTGATTTGCTTACTTTTCGCCAGTACCGCAGGCGACAGTTACGGATCACTTGGAAGTGACTGAGATACTCTGTTGACTATATCTTCAAATATAACGCGTGATGTAAGTGGGGGAGAGGAGGGGGCGGGGGGTTCGGGAATACTGCGAAACCTGTGCGTCTCGGAAAACCCCAGGGGAGGGATATTTCAAGTGATGTGAGGCGCTGGAAATGCGCTATAACGCGGCTACCTCGCAAATAGTAAACGCTTTGAGGCCATCGGTGTTGACATAAAATGTTATATAACTCTTGAAATCCCACAGTAAAATATTAATTTCATCATCGAAATTTAAATTATTGTTGTGATGCCACTTTGCCAGATCTATTTTGGTGTGTTGAACCATACAGGGACAGAGTATTCTGTACTAATGCATTTGGAGTCTCAAGCAGTATGCCGTATGATCGTATTCTGTTCAAACCCATTTCAGAATAATAGTCTGTCCTCTTTAACTGAGTGGTTAGCGCGTCTGACTACTATTCAGCGGGCGGGGGTTCGATTCCCGATCATGATGGAGGTTTTCTCCACTCTAGGACTGAGTGTAGTGTTGTACGCATCATCATTTCATCACCATCGACACGCAAGTCATCCGATGTGGCCAAACTTCGCCAGGACGGGACTCCCGGCCATCGGTGCCATATGCTCATTTCGGGATTATACTCTGAAACTTTGTAATCATCATCACTTAATGTCGTATAATCAGCGTCAGTCCGCGAAACCACACGGACACATATTTGGTCAGTAACCATCGTAATGAAAATGGCATTTGCCAGAAATGGGTATTGATGGCCTACTACTTCGTGTGCTCAAAGAGCGATTACCTAATCTAGCCACCGATGAATCGTTCCAATATATGTGGACTTATGCCCTATTCCAAATGGTTACCGAGATAGGACACATTAATATCACTTCTGTACGTTTTCTTTAATAACTTGAAAACCGCACCCTAAAGCGAAAACGTGTCGCAGTACAAAATTAAACTACATTAAATGTCATGCAAAAACTGTGCTATTCACTTTTCTCTGTGGGACTAATAGTTTGCGCGAAGAGAGCGCGAGAATATTGAAAATCTCTGCGACGCACATGCAGTGTAGCTTAGGTAGTTTTTGTAGGTTCATATGAGCTAGTTTCCCTATTTCATAGACCACAAATGTCTGTATCTGACTGTTCGTCTTAACTTCCTCTACACTGCTGTAGTACGTTTGCAAACAGTGACAACGTTTGAATGATAGAGAAAACAAATAACAATATACATTAAATGTGTTCTATCTCGGTAACCATTCGGAATAGGGCATATATCCATGTTAAGTTTTTTGTTCAGAATCACTAATACTGTCACCCCTCAAAGCATGAACCTTTCCTCCCGACTCGTCCTGTACAAGAAAAGGGGTTTTAGATTATTGTGTTGTCTATCAGACAGAAACGAGGAAGTTTTAATTTGCGGAAGCATTAATGTAAATTTCATGAATGAGTTTGGCAAGAAAAGTGATATAGAAGTGATTCTAGCTACATATATTTAGCATTAATCATAAATTTCCCAACTAGAGTTGCTCAAGATAGTAGTACCCTTACAGTAAAGTATTCATGTAATACACAGAAATTAGAGACACATGCCCATCCTGTAGTAAACGGACTGTCAGAGCACAATGCACATGTAGATACGTTACATAACCTAGCTCCATGAACAATCCATTAACATTCCAAGAAAACTGTAAGGCTGATTAATGACGAAATTACTGAACATTTTAAAGAAAGGTTTAAAAACATAAATTCAGTATACTTCTTTATGAGATTGTGTCCATTTTTGATAAAAGTTTTCAAGTCAGTCAGTAAAACCAAATTTATGTAGAATGTTAAAAGAGAAACGGAAAAGAAACCATAGATGACAAAAGTATTTCAGTTAAAGGACAAGGGTATTATACATAGTCCATTTCCATTAACGTGGCCGTATGACAAAAGGATGAGTAGCCACCTTTTGCAGAGTGGACCGCTGAGAGACGTGGAGGAAGATGGTCAGTGAAGTTCTGGAAGGTACCAACAGGAAAGTGCAGCCACGCCGATTCTAGTGCCGTGGCCAGCTGCACTAAGTTTGTCGGTTGAAGATCCATGGCGCGAACCGCCCGATCGAGGTGAACACACAGATTCTGGTTTTGAATCCGATGAGTTTGATGGCTGCAGAGTACGGTAACTGAAGCCTGGTGCACTCCGAACCACGTACGTGCACTGTGAAGGTGTGACACATTGCATTGTGTTGCTGGTAGATGCCATCGTTCAAAAATGGCTCTGAGCACTATGGGACTTAACATCTATGGTCATCAGTCCCCTAGAACTTAGAACTACTTAAACCTAACTAACCTAAGGACAGCACACAACACCCAGCCATCACGAGGCAGAGAAAATCTCTGACCCCGCCGGGAATCGAACCCGGGAACCCGGGCGTGGGAAGCGAGAACGCTACCGCACGACCACGAGATGCGGGCTAGATGCCATCGTGCTGAGGAAAAGCAGACTGCATGTAGGGGTGGACATGGTCCTCAAGGATAGATGCGTACTTGTGTTGATTCACTGTGCTTTCCACAAAGACGAGATCACCCAGGGAATGTCCCAGACCATAACGCTCACGCCTCCGGCTTGGACCCTTCCGATGATCGCTGCAGGGTCGCTCAACAGTTGCTCGTCTGTTCACCCGTATACATATCCGCAGCCGTCGTTCACCCCAGTTATTATGGCCCGTGATGCACCATAGTGTCGTCGGCGCCGATTTTGGATAGCACCATTTTGCCGTGCACGGCATAATTTGACTACGGTGGCACACGAACAGTTTACAGACATACAGGTAGCCGTTGCGGAAATGCTTCCACCTTCTCCCGAAAACCAATGACCATGTCCTTCTGGACGACAGATAAATCGCTCCGTTTCCGCATCACAATAATTGTACCTTTTCCCGCGTCCCCCCCCCCCCCCCTCCCTACTTGATCCCCAGCTGCCATCACTATTTCAACTGTCAAATACACACATTTTTCTTCTTGCACTGAATTCCTTTCCCCTGTTCTTGTCAATCGTTTCCTAATGCTCCTTCTGAAACTCTCGACAAATTCTGGTTCTTTCAATTTGTCCAGGTCCCATCTCCTTTAATTCCTACCTTTCTGCTGTTTCTTCGGTTTCAATCTACAGTTCATAACCAATAGATTGTGGTCAGAGACCACATCTGCCCCTGGAAATGTCTTACAACTTCAAACCCGGTTCCGAAATCTCTATCTTACCATTCCATAATCAATCTGAAACCTTCGGGTGCCTCCAGGTCTCTTCCACGTATACAACTATCTTTCATGATTCTTAAATTAAGTGTTAGCTATGATTAAATTATGCTCTGAGCAAAGTTCTACCAGGCGGCATCCTCCATCATTCCTTTCTCCCAGTCCATATTCAACTACTACTTTTCCTTCTCATCCTTTTCCTATTATGGAATTCTAATCCCCCATGACCAATAAAAAATTTTAGTCTCTTTTAACTATCTGAATAATTTGTTATATCTCATCATACATTTCTTCAATCTCTTCATCATCTGCTGAGCTAGTTGGTGTATAAATTTGTACTACTGTGTTGGGAGTGGGCTTCGTGTCTGTCTTGGCTAAAATTATGCGTTCACTATGCTGTTCATAGTAACTTATCCGCGTTCTTATACCCTGTATTCACCTGACCAGAAGCCTTGTTCCTCCTGCTACCGAACTTCAGAAATTCCTCCTATATCTGACTCTAACCTATCCATTTCCCTTTTTAAATTTTCTAACCTACCTGCCTGTTTAAGGGATCCGCCATTCTAAACTCCGATACGTAGAACACCAGGTTTTTTTTTTTTTTTTCCTGATAACGACGTCCTCCTGAATAGTCTCTTCCCGGAGATCAGAATAAGGGACTATTTAACCTCCGGAATATTTTATCCAAGAAGATGTAACCATCATTTAACCATACAGTAGAGCTGCATGCCCTCGGGAAAAACCACGGCTGTAGTTTCCCCTTGTTTCCAGCCGTTCGCAGTATCAGCACAGCAAGGCCGTTTTGGTTGATATTACAAGGCCAGATTAGTCAATTCCCCAGACTGTTGACGCTGCAACTACTGAAAAGGCTGTTGCCCCTCATCAGGAACCACACATTTCTCTGGCCTCTCAACAGAGACCCCTCCGTTTTGATTGCACCTGCGGTATGGCTATCCGTATTGCTGACGCAACCAAGCTTCCCCACCAACGGCAACTTCCATGCTTCATGAGATGGCGAATTTCTTTATGGATTATAAACTGAGTTTACCTGGGTTAATGAGCTGCAGTTTACTTTCGTACATTTCTATAGCATGGTACGAGTATGTCCAAAATCCTCTCGAGGGAAGTCTCCCACACACCAACAGGGTAGTATTAATGTAAGAGGTACATGTATTCTCATGTGGAGGATGGTTCTAAAGGATGTGATGGGGCCCTGGATAGTCTGATGTCGTCTCCCAGCGACCGGCTGTAGAGGAGAATTCCTTTCAGTCATGGTCATTTGTTCATTTGCCTACAGCACCTCGCAGGGATCCTGTACTTTCTCAAGATAACACACCTCCCTGTCACTCCAGAATTGTCTCACAATCAAAAAAATACTCCATTCACATTAGCGTATTTGTTTGTGTCCAAGCACAGACATTTTTAACATATATCGGATGCCATCGAGTGAGATTTGTGTGCGTTGTACACAGTGCCGAACGATCTCTTAATTATGAGGAACGGTCGACTGTTCATAGATAATAATGGCTTCCCAACGCTTTCCATGTATCGACAAGTCCATCTCAACGTGTAGTGATTGTAATCATAGAAAGCGTGATGCTACTCATCAGTTACCATGCTTCGCCCTCCTTTAGCAGCTTTCTAATTTTTTTACACTGTTAATCTTGTTTCATTAGTTTGTGACTTCCACTAAAACAAGCATCTTTAATGTCCCCGTCAAACCATTTCGCTTACCAGTAATTCCAAAGATTATACATTATATTAACATGTAAGATTATCCGTAATTTACGTATTTATTTCATTTTGATTCATTTAGACATATGTGACAATGACTATTGTCATAGAATACGTCTTAGCATGCACTATACTCACAAGTAAATCAACTCAAGGGATACATTTCGATTTTGATCGGCTTTGAATATATTGTAAAACAAGGAACAAATATGTTTTATACGTTCCCATTTGGTCGTTAATAGTGTGACACACATCCTTTAAAAAATTGAGTTTAATATTTCTGAATGAATACCGTTGAAACTGTAACAGACGTAAAAAAACTCCAAATAATAGTTCTATGGTTTTTAATTAACGATATAACGATGCAACCATATTTGTCTAAAAGGATCATTTTCTCGAAATCCCTCCCACTCCCCTCCCCGCCCTCACTATTTTCTTTCCGATTTCGACAGACAAATATCAAAACGTACCGTATCGTTAGCACCAAATTCATTAATATATGATGAAGCTTTATTCCAAAGAAACATTTGTCAGAAATAAGCAAGAAACATCTATACACCGCTTTACGCGCACCCGTTATGTGTATGCTTCAATGAAGCTTATTTCTGACAAATGCGTCTTTGAAATACTAGTTGATCATATATGACTGAATTTTGTATTAACGATGCCACACGTTTTGCTGTTAGTCATATGTCGAAATAAGAAACAAAATAGAGGGACAGGGGATTTCAAAGAAACTGACTGTTTCGTCAAATCTGGGTGCACCGCTCCGATGAGCATTAAAAACAATAGAATTTTTATTTGATTTTTTTATACGTGTCACCGTTTGAACGGTATTCATCCAGAAATATTAAATTCAGTTTTTTTCACGGTGTGTTTCACACCTTTAACGGCCGTATGGGTCCGTGTAAAAAATATTTGTGTCTTTTTTTCCTTTACGCTACAACATATGCAGCGCCGATCGAAATCAAAGTGTATCCCATGGGTAAGTTTGTCAGTAGAAGAAAACTAGATAGAATAATAAAATATGAGATAATGAAATTCTATAATGAAAATAACATTAAAAACATTAATAATATCCAGACAATAAGATTAAAAATGATAAATATACACTATTAAATTTTCTCTATTTTACAACATATATCTTCGCAATGGAGAAGGAAATAGAAATGTGACAGCATTGTACACCTAATACCAACAAATCTGCCATTTGCGTAGAATGATGTGGAAAAATCGGTGAAAATCAAATTCAGAACTGTTCTCTTTTTATGAGCAAATTTCACGCTTCCCAACTGTTTGTAGTGACTTATAACTATAAAAACACAGTAAAGTCGACCTGAAGTATTACGTGGCATTTCATTCGTTCCTATATCGCAATTAAGTTGACATAAAGTGTATCTGTGGCAGACAGAAGAAGGTTTCCTAGAGGAAAGCCTTCAACCTGCCGATTAAAAGCCGAGAACCATAAAATCTTATGGGATCCTATTAAAATGAGTCAGATAGCTGTGCGCTTTTTTCAATAGGAGCTCTGTTTACTCTATTTTCGTTCATTTTTAACTAGTTTCTTTTTGTCAACAACAAATCTCCACAGATGTCACAGCAAGACAGTTAGGTTTTCATTTATTGATATTCCGACAGTTACAATCTCGTCAACTGCTGGTATTCCACATCAATTGATACCTCTCATTGTTAATGTAGATAAATGACAACGGTGTGTTAAAACAGTAAGTTATAGACTTTAAAACGCAATGTTGTGGAATAAAAGTAACGCGCAGTAACATACAAATTAAAGTAACTCTCGACTGTTCTTTGTAACCTTAGAAACAAACGCCTAAACTGAAACCAACATACGTTTTGAAACAGGCTTCTAATTCAGAAGGGCGGCCGGCTTTGCAGCGCAGTGAGTTCATTAACTGTCGTTAATATGACTGTGAGGCGCTATAAGACACAGTCCAACGATCCCCAAACCAAGCCCACCGACCGCCCAGCGCTGTGGCTATTTCTGAATCCTTTGTGCGGGTAAAGAGACGGGCTTTTTGATGTATTTCTTGTATCCAAATGTCACCTCCCAACACCAGCAGTGCTCAGTGGTCTCGTCAGCTGTTATTTCTGTACAAACCTTAAAATAAAAAAAGCTCACAAACTACGAAATCCACATACAACACCATTTAATCTCCAATGAACTGCCTGTTTATTAATCTCTTGTCGCTTAATGTTTTAGTCATTTGAGTCGTTACGACATCAGTGTTAAAGAGTAAGGAACAAAAACAATATATTAAGTATTCCCGTATGAGTTGTAATAAATAGCAGCATTTTCTCAATATTTTTAAAAAATGAGATCAATCGTTCGAATTCCAAAGCATTTCAGTAGCAACCCTGAAGCTATAGTTAAGTCTCCCTCTCTTCTACATCGTTTTTTCCTTGAGTGTTTGTTCAGTGGTATCCTGGAAGAGACGTTGTGGAGCATGAAGGTCTGCATCTACATTTATAATCCGAAGGCAACCATATGGTGTGTAGCCAAGAGTAATTTGTATACTAATGTCACTTTACGCCCTTTTCTGTTTCAGTCGCAGATTGTTCGTGTGAAAAATAATTTTTTATAAGCCTTCATGTGAGCCCCAATGGTGAGGAAGTTGTAGCTAATTTACACATTGAGATCTCTGTGGCGCATACTCGAATGTCGCAATTTGTGGCAAGCTGTCCTTGAAAGAGAGATATCGGAGTTCAAATCCTAGTCTGGCATGTGGTTTTAACTGGTCACAAATATTCGGCGTATCGTAGATCCCACTAAAGACAAAAATGAAGCTATATTTTTTTGTGCATTACTTCGATCTTCCTTGGTAGTAATTTTTTGTTCGTGAATAGGACAGGAGAGAATCCTAGCACATTTCAGAGCTGACGCGTGAGCACAGTTAACCGTCAATTTTAAATAAACTAATTGCTCCGAACAGGACTTGTTGTGTGAATACTGCGATTGTATTATTTACACCTCCAGATTTTTTCTTTGGAGAGATCTCAAGGGGATGATACACATTACTGTAACTGTCACTAGAACCGAAAAGATTGTCCGAAACACTGATATGTTTCACGTTATGAAACATAACCGTGCCGTACTCTACACAGTTGTATACTTGTTGCTACGAATGTATCTAATATATAATGAGACTCAGAAGAGACCGTTTAATGAGGACCTACCGAACATTTATACGAACATGCCCCTAACAGAATGCAATATAATTTGAAGATTTTGTCGTTGATCCAACACTGAATTAGCAATCGCTTGGTGTTTCGTTACGTGTCCTTCCGACAACGTTTATTTTCTCCCCAACTCGATTCAGTACCTCCTCATTGGTTACATTAGCTACCCATCTAATCTTTAGCATTCTTGTGTAGCACCAAATGTCAGTTCTTGTCTGAACTGTTTATCGTCCACCTCTCATTTGCATGCAATGCTATACTCCAGACAAATACCTTCAGAAAAGGCTTTCCAACACTTAAATCTCTATTCAATTTTGAGAAATTTCTCTTCTTTCGAAGCCATTATATATCCTCTCTACTACGGTAATCGTCAGTTATTTTGCTGCCCAAATAACAAAACTCATCTACTTCTTTTAGTGTCTCGTTTCCTAATCTAATTCCCTGGCCATCGCCTGATTTAATTCAACTAAGTTCCATTACGCTTTTTTTCTTTTGTTGATGTATATCCTATATCCTCATTTCAAGCCGTTGTGTGGATTTATTGTCATCAGTTGTCAGAGAAATGGCTTAGTCATAGTCTAGGTGTAGAAATTTACCGACTTTGATGACGAGATAGCATCTAAAGTAGCTTTTTCACTTAGCCGAATACCAAATAAGAACGGGAATCGGTACGAAAAATTCGTGCCATGACCGTGGTGCAGAAAAGCATGAGCTTGCATGCTGAATTTATATCCAGACTTTACGATGTGTTACGTTTCTCACGATTAGCGATGCCGACAAAAATATAGTATAGGAAGGGCGCTTTACAGACAGTAGCCTGAGAAGAGTCGCACTTACATTCGATAAACAATCATTTTATGATATTTAAGTGTATAGCGAAACATACCAGATGAATAATAATAGCACGCTAAGGAGACAAATGGTGAATTAATCACCACACAAATAAATAAAGGAACAATTTTATCAGACCTTTTACGAGTAATGAAATAAAATAAGATTATAATGCAAACAGTTTGAGATGGACAGGTCATGATTCAGTGACAATAAAACCACTTTGGCAGATATCTGAGTGGCAAACTGGTTGATTCTGAGACTCGACGATAATCGTCCGTTTGTGCTACCAGTGCTACATTAGCAGATGTGCCATTGCGGCTCACTAGTAACAAAACGAAGAAATATTTGTTCACTGAATTAGTTGCTATCCCTGTTCTTCTGCGGCTTTATCCCTCTGAATACTTTAAAATACAGTGGCGTTTTGAATGGAGGATCATGTGATCTGTCGGCAGGCTACAGCGATCGTGGAAGCACAAGTCTCATCGATGCTCAGTTAAAAATTTGTTAGATGGTTGCTCTATTTGTAATTGAACTACTAGTTTGAGAAGAACAGTCAAACCCACAGTTAGTGAAATTATACTTTGATTATAAACAAATCCGTGACCCAAATAACTAATGAACGCTATCTGATTTCGATAATGAAAACTAAGTTAAATAAGCACTTCATATTTACGTAAGTCGCCTAACTTAATAAATTGCAGGCATAGTGTCGATCATAGGACATCATTCAAAACTGTGAAAACTGCCAAAATGTAATAGTGAACATCTTATAGTCGAACGCCAAGCAATAAGGATCGAGGCCCCTTAATTTAATCACAATACACAAATCCTAAAAGAGAATAACTGGTACCAGTTCGACTTACAGGCAGTTGAACAATGTTGCTGCTCGAAATCTTTGAATATTCTTAAGTTGCCAAGTAGTGATAGTGACATCGATATAACACTGTGTAATTTAGTTTGTGTAACATGAACAGGTGCACTTTACAGCGTCTCTCCACTCAGCTTCCGTCTTTCTCTGCTGAAATTAGTAGGAAAAATAACAGGGTACGTATTGTTAGAAATAGGGGAAACCATGTGAGACATGAAATACTTGGCAAATTATATCATGTGCAATAGTTAGTTTAGACAAAGGTGACACATTATAAAACGTAACCACGAAACTGCAGTAGATGAAGACTATGCCACTACGTACTCGAATTTCAGTTAATGAATTAGGGAAATGAAAATGAGAAGTAGCATGTCAAGATAGATTATATAACTGGTTCCAAATCAAGTGAACATAATACAGAAGTCATTTGGCATCCGAAAGACACGTGCAGCCTAAGTCGGATGTAGTAGGAATCACATAAAAAACTACTTCAGGAAATCCCTCGATTAAAAAATTTAATTCCCTGAATGACTTCGAGAAAACCCTACATTAAAGTAAACTGAAGGGGAGAGTGACTGAACTGACTGCATAATGTTTCGGAGTAAATAACAAGAATACGATTCTATGACCAGATTATAGTCTACTAAATCAAGAAAGACACGAAACTGTTGCAACTTTTGCGGACTGATACAAGTTCAGTTTCGCAATTCATAGTAAGTTTAGCACACGCAATTAGTGAAAGATCGAGCCGGCCGGAGTGGCCGTGCGGTTCTAGGCGCTTCAGTTTGGAACCGTGTGACCGCTACGGTCGCAGGTTCGAATCCTGCCTCGGGCATGGATTTGTGTGATGTCCTTATGTTAGTTAGGTTTAAGTAATTCTAAGTTCTAGGGGATTGATGACCTCAGAAGTTAAGTCCCATAGTGCTCAGAGCCATTTGAACCATTTGATAGGTCGAGCCGTGGAATGCCAACAACACCCAAAGGATGTAATATAAAACCTTTCATAAGAGCAACCATTACGAATAACCATAATGAACGGACTTACACTATGTGATCAAAAGTACCCGGACACCCCCAAAAACGTACGTTTTTCATATGAGCTGTATTGTGCTGCTGCCTACCGAGAGGTACTCCATACTAGCGACCTCAGTAGTCATTAGACAATTAGAGAAAACAGTATGGTGCGCTATGCGGAACTCACGGACATCGAACGCGGTCGGGTGATTGGGTGTCACTTGTGTCATACCTCCTACACATCCCTAGGTCCACTTTTTCCGATATGATAATGAAGTGGAAACGTGAAGAAACACGTACAGTACAAAAGCGTACAGGCCGACCTCTTCTGTTGACTGACATAGACCGCCGACACTTCAAGAGGGTCGTAATGTGTAATAGGCAGACATCTATCCAGACCATCACACAGGATTTCCAAACTGCATCAGGATCCACTGCAAGTACTATGACCGTTAGGCGGGAGGTGAGAAAACTTGGATTTCATGGTCGAGCGGCTGCTCATAAGCCACACATCACTCCGTAAATGCCAAACGACACTTCGCTTGGTGTAAGAAGCGTAAACACGGGACGATTCAACAACGGAAAAACGTGATGAATCACGGTACACAATGTGGCGATCCGATGGCAGGATGTGGGTATGGCGAATTTCCGGTGGAAGTCATCTGCCAGCGCGTATATTGCCAACACTAAAATTCGGAGCCGGTGGTGTTATGGTGTGGTCGTGTTTGTCATGGAGGGGGCTTGAACCCCTGGTTGTTTTGCGTGGCACTATCACAGCACAGGCCTACATCGATGTTTTAAGCACCTTAATGCTTCCCATTGTTGAAGAGCAATTTAATTCCAGCATTGCCGTTGGAGGGCGCCACGAACTTGTAAGTTAGTTTCAGCCAGGTGTCCGGAGACTTTTGATCACATAGTGTACCTCACAAATAGACGCTACTGCTGCCGTCACATGTAACTCCAGTCTACAGTCTGCAGTCTAGCCATCCCAAGCGCCAGCAAACAAATTTGAAAGATGTCCGGACGCATGGTCTCCTAATCGCTTGCCCACTGATTGGTCTACCAACCGGAAACTCGAGACCGAAAACTTGCGTCAAACATCTCGGAGATCTACACTGTATACTATATATCAGTACTGGTTACAGAGACATCTTTTAAAAGAATCAGCAGATACAGGTTCGTGAGTTACTGAAAGATAATCAATGAAAAGCAAAAAGTGGCTCGTTAACAGGGAACTTTCAAAGTGTGGATTAGTGGCTCTCTTTGTGCCCGTTTAACTACTCCTATCTACAGAAAAATAATAGAATAACTAAAGTGGAACTTTTTCACCAACTAACTGGTTCCTTTTCAGATAATTCTAAAGGAAAATAACTGTCCGTGTTAGCGGGTTCTTTCTCACAAAACGTTTCGTTTCAATTGAAGTCTTAGTTTTCTCAACAATTCGGAACTTTTCAGTCCCATTGTGTAGAGGAGAGTGTGGCACATGGAAGATTGTGTACCTGGGAACACATGATGACACATGATGTTACCTGGTTTTCGCACTAGGAACTGTCATAAGCAGTTTCCGGTTTTTTCTTTTCTTTGGGGTTTTTTGTGCGACGTTTGTAAATATTACGATTTCGTGTTCAACGTTTGAAAATATTAAGATTTCGACGTATTTAAGTGCTATGTAAGAGCTGTATAGTATGTTAAAGCCATCTGGAAGATATTGTTAATTCTTCAGTAATAGACTTTTATGGTGAGTAAAATTCTGTATATTTTTAAAACTACCTACATGGCGTGTGGACTGTTCTCGATTGTTCTCCATCTTGTACTTGTATCATGGTTCAAGTGATATTTGTAGATGAACGGAGTTTCTTTCATATCTTTATAATTGTCCCCTGTCTTGACGGAAATATATAGACTATTAAATACAGTATTGACATGATTTTCTCCGTTGCAACACTTTGAAATATGAACAGAATATTCGTTCCTCAGTAAATGACCACGTTGTACCTCGGTACAGTTTATCACATTTGGAAAAACCTTCATTTTCTCGTGCATTTCCTATAATTTCAGAAAAAGACTGCGGCACACATAAAGTGAATGCTATCATTTCGAAATAGTACAACAAATATATAAAATTTCTGTTACATGGCTGACTATTTGTAAAAGGCTGAAAAGTTTCCTAGACACAACTCTCTCCCCTACTGAGCCACAAAAATCGGGGAAAATACCTCTTTATCTGTTATTATCATCACTTGGTCGCCTTGGTCAGATATATAGAACGCGAACTGAGCTGTAACTACTTAGTAACAATTAACGATTTCAAGTACTATTTCAACTTAGTTCACTTTTCTGCTTGTGTAAACTTCATTTTTAAATATAAAAACGATATCACCTCCCTTTTTGGGTCAGATATCATACAGGGCGTTGTTTTCACAATGAATTGACTTTAGAAACAACGCCCTTGTTTGCGCCATTTGTCTTTGATATTCTATTATACGGGAACGTTAGTCCTGCAAGCTACACTCCTGGAAATTGAAATAAGAACACCGTGAATTCATTGTCCCAGGAAGGGGAAACTTTATTGACACATTCCCAGGGTCAGATACATCACATGATCACACTGACAGAACCACAGGCACATAGACACAGGCAACAGAGCATGCACAATGTCGGCACTAGTACAGTGTATATCCACCTTTCGCAGCAATGCAGGCTGCTATTCTCCCATGGAGACGATCGTAGAGATGCTGGATGTAGTCCTGTGGAACGGCTTGCCATGCCATTTCCACCTGGCGCCTCAGTTGGACCAGCGTTCGTGCTGGACGTGCAGACCGCGTGAGACGACGCTTCATCCAGTCCCAAACATGCTCAATGGGGGACAGATCCGGAGATCTTGCTGGCCAGGGTAGTTGACTTACACCTTCTAGAGCACGTTGGGTGGCACGGGATACATGCGGACGTGCATTGTCCTGTTGGAACAGCAAGTTCCCTTGCCGGTCTAGGAATGGTAGAACGATGGGTTCGATGACGGTTTGGATGTACCGTGCACTATTCAGTGTCCCCTCGACGATCACCAGTGGTGTACGGCCAGTGTAGGAGATCGCTCCCCACACCATGATGCCGGGTGTTGGCCCTGTGTGCCTCGGTCGTATGCAGTCCTGATTGTGGCGCTCACCTGCACGGCGCCAAACACGCATACGACCATCATTGGCACCAAGGCAGAAGCGACTCTCATCGCTGAAGAAGACACGTCTCCATTCGTCCCTCCATTCACGCCTGTCGCGACACCACTGGAGGCGGGCTGCACGATGTTGGGGCGTGAGCGGAAGACGGCCAAACGGTGTGCGGCACCGTAGCCCAGCTTCATGGAGACGGTTGCGAATGGTCCTCGCCGATACCCCAGGAGCAACAGTGTCCCTAATTTGCTGGGAAGTGGCGGTGCGGTCCCCTACGGCACTGCGTAGGATCCTACGGTCTTGGCGTGCATCCGTGTGTCGCTGCGGTCCGGTCCCAGGTCGACGGGCACGTGCACCTTCCGCCGACCACTGGCGACAACATCGATGTACTGTGGAGACCTCACGCCCCACGTGTTGAGCAATTCGGCGGTACGTCCACCCGGCCTCCCGCATGCCCACTATACGCCCTCGCTCAAAGTCCGTCAACTGCACATACGATTCACGTCCACGCTGTCGCGGCATGCTACCAGTGTTAAAGACTGCGATGGAGCTCCGTATGCCACGGCAAACTGGCTGACACTGACGGCGGCGGTGCACAAACGCTGCGCAGCTAGCGCCATTCGACGGCCAACACCGCGGTTCCTGGTGTGTCCGCTGTGCCGTGCGTGTGATCATTGCTTGTACAGCCCTCTCGCAGTGTCCGGAGCAAGTATGGTGGGTCTGACACACCGGTGTCAATGTGTTCTTTTTTCCATTTCCAGGAGTATATGTAGGAGAGATTGTGTGAAGTTTGGGATTTAGGGGACAGGTACCGTCTGAATTGAAACTGTGAGGACATATTGTCAGTGGTGCCTGGATAGCTCAGTCGGTACGAGCATTACTTTCGACAGACGCGGTTCCATATTTGAGTCCTGGTCCGCTACACAGTTATGTCCGGTATGGAGAATCAAATTATATATAATTTCCTAATAGCTACGTGTTAAAGGGAGTTATTGGACATTCAGATTGTCATGAAAGCTCCCATACTATACTGTGAATATGCAACAGCTACAGTTATTGATCGAAATTTTCCCTGGTCTACCGAAAATACACTCCTGGAAATGGAAAAAAGAACACATTGACACCGGTGTGTCAGACCCACCATACTTGCTCCGGACACTGCGAGAGGGCTGTACAAGCAATGATCACACGCACGGCACAGCGGACACACCAGGAACCGCGGTGTTGGCCGTCGAATGGCGCTAGCTGCGCAGCATTTGTGCACCGCCGCCGTCAGTGTCAGCCAGTTTGCCGTGGCATACGGAGCTCCATCGCAGTCTTTAACACTGGTAGCATGCCGCGACAGCGTGGACGTGAACCGTATGTGCAGTTGACGGACTTTGAGCGAGGGCGTATAGTGGGCATGCGGGAGGCCGGGTGGACGTACCGCCGAATTGCTCAACACGTGGGGCGTGAGGTCTCCACAGTACATCGATGTTGTCGCCAGTGGTCGGCGGAAGGTGCACGTGCCCGTCGACCTGGGACCGGACCGCAGCGACGCACGGATGCACGCCAAGACCGTAGGATCCTACGCAGTGCCGTAGGGGACCGCACCGCCACTTCCCAGCAAATTAGGGACACTGTTGCTCCTGGGGTATCGGCGAGGACCATTCGCAACCGTCTCCATGAAGCTGGGCTACGGTCCCGCACACCGTTAGGCCGTCTTCCGCTCACGCCCCAACACCGTGCAGCCCGCCTCCAGTGGTGTCGCGACAGGCGTGAATGGAGGGACGAATGGAGACGTGTCGTCTTCAGCGATGCGAGTCGCTTCTGCCTTGGTGCCAATGATGGTCGTATGCGTGTTTGGCGCCGTGCGGGTGAGTGCCACAATCAGGACTGCATACGACCGAGGCACACAGGGCCAACACCCGGCATCATGGTGTGGGGAGCGATCTCCTACACTGGCCGTACACCACTGGTGATCGTCGAGGGGACACTGAATAGTGCACGGTACATCCAAACCGTCATCGAACCCATCGTTCTACCATTCCTAGACCGGCAAGGGAACTTGCTGTTCCAACAGGACAATGCACGTCCGCATGTATCCCGTGCCACCCAACGTGCTCTAGAAGGTGTAAGTCAACTACCCTGGCCAGCAAGATCTCCGGATCTGTCCCCCATTGAGCATGTTTGGGACTGGATGAAGCGTCGTCTCACGCGGTCTGCACGTCCAGCACGAACGCTGGTCCAACTGAGGCGCCAGGTGGAAATGGCATGGCAAGCCGTTCCACAGGACTACATCCAGCATCTCTACGATCGTCTCCATGGGAGAATAGCAGCCTGCATTGCTGCGAAAGGTGGATATACACTGTACTAGTGCCGACATTGTGCATGCTCTGTTGCCTGTGTCTATGTGCCTGTGGTTCTGTCAGTGTGATCATGTGATGTATCTGACCCCGGGAATGTGTCAATAAAGTTTCCCCTTCCTGGGACAATGAATTCACGGTGTTCTTATTTCAATTTCCAGGAGTGTAGTATTACAGCCTGTAAATGATCCAACCCACTGCATGTGTGTTGATATTATTTGCTCACAATTTCCTTTAATGTAAATGGAGGTTCTTCTTTTATTGGTACTTCTTCGACCATTGCAACCGTTTCATAAGTATTGTATGCTCATTCTATAATTTGTTGATCCTATTCTACACATTCCTTTAGTCTCTTGTGTAGCTTTCAGAAATGTACGCTCGCTCACCTTTGTGAGAATCCCGTCTCCTGTACGTATCACATCCTTTATAAATGTAATTAATACATAATTCATACTAGCTGGAGAGAGAATGCACAGGTTATCCCAGACTTCAGTGTCGGTTGTGGATACTAAACTGAATATTCTGAGGCAACGATGTTACGGCCGGAAATGAATATTTTAGGCCACACACAGTGTGTGTCCAGAAGGTGTTTCCAATCTGCTTACGTTTCGGAACAAACAGCTGCGTACCGCTTCGCTGTTACTACCGTTACCTTCAAAAATAACATTAAGTTGATGCAGAAATTTTGTCCTTGGTGACTTTTGCACAGGTACTTAGAAACCTGACGAAATTTTATGGTTCGAATTCTACAGAAAGCCCACTCGCAATGAAATCACCATATCAAGCGGAAAAGAGGAGTGATCAAAACATTGTGGATCAATCTAAAAGAATCTGTACTTGTCGTACGAGCGCAGTCATTTAAGAGCTGCTTTCAAGAAGGGAAAGCAAGATTAGGATTACGTCCCGTCAACATCGTTGTCATTAAAGACGGAATACGAGCTCGATTTGATTCAAGGATGGGGAAGGAAATCGGCCTTGCCATTTCACAGGAACCATCGAGGCTTTTGCCTGGAGTGATTTAGGGAAAACACGCAAAACCTAAATCAGGATGGGCGGATGCGGATTTGATCCGTCGTCCTCCCGAATGCGGGTCCTGTGTGCTAATCTCTGCGTCACCTCGCTCGGTAGCTGCTTTCAGAAGAAACGGCTCCTCTGACAAAGAGATAAATAGGGCACTACACCTTAAAAGATCTGGAAGCTATAGTGAGAAAGAACCAACTAACGAAAGTTTTCGTTCCATAGTGGAAACAGTCACAGATATCATCAGCAGAGTACTCAGAAGACACGGTATCGACACAGTGTTTAAACCAGCAAGATAGGTGCAGAGTACATATGTCCAAAGCTTTCCACAGCAGAAGAATAAAAAAGCACTTCCACATGCGGTCATGTATATATAGAAACAACAAAAAGTTGCATTAACACCCGACTTAAGGAACATAAGAGCAGTTGTCGTCTGGGAAACGCGGATAAACCTCCAGTTGCAGATCATGCACTGTAACCAGGTGAACACCAAATTCATTTCTGCGCTATCATATTAGGCAGTACAGAGATTCCAGAGCAATTCATAAGGCCAAAATCAACTGTTACGGAAAAGATGAAGGACTGAAATTACACAAATTGTGGGCCTTAGTGCTAAATAAAGCAAACAGTGCCTACGTTTCGCCACTATAGACTCCAAAACACAAGTTGGATATGTTCTTGTTTTAGGCAGCCGTCTGATGATGTCACAAACCGACTGTTGCGTGGATACGTATAAACAGTTCGGCTTCCTGAGCTTGTTTCAGTTTGCACTGCCATCTGATCCGTTATAGCCTCTGATGATATCTTCCGCGCTGGAAGATCAAACGTTAGACAGACAAATATACCTTAGACCATGGTCTAATGCCGATGAAACAAAATTCACCAAGAATAACTCAGCCGACTTTCAATTATCCACTGTGGATTTCATCACCGTTTACGGCTCAGGAATGCTTGCCGTAGGCCGTAGATGGAGCATTTCTCGTTACAGGAACAAGGAGACATGCATTTAATGTATAGTGCAGCGGCACGTGTTGCCTGAAAAGCATTAAGGATGAATTCAGGAAATTTTATTAATAGGCATTAGCCTATACGAGTACTAAACTTCCGAGAAACTCAGTTGTTTAATCAACAGAGAGGTGCCCAATGTTCCCGACAAATAATTGTTCGCGCCGTGCGTCTTGAGGTAAAGGTAATGGATACTGCGGGAGAATATGCTTCAATACGCGCACGTAAACCTGACCGTGAAGTACACACATCGACGAGTACAGCACGGAGACTACTGTGCAGGGAATGGAGCAGAATCATTTTGAATCCAGATTCCGTTATACCAATGGAGTATCCAGCACAGTACTGCTGTTCTGAACTTCCCAAAATTGGTATAGTTCATTTTGAATTATGGTGATGTTTCATCTGTCACAATGCCTTGGCTGTAGTGATGAAAATCCAGTTCCAATTAATACCTGAGATAAGCTTGCAGCTGAATGTGATTAAATATCTCATAAGTCTTACACGGGTGAGACATTTATTTGTAGCCTAATTTACACACTTACATGGTAGTGTGCGATGGCGACTTAGATCAATAAAAACTTTTCTTGTATTCATGCGAATTATGATTCAGAATACCGATTTCGAATATTAAATAATCATCTCCACACCTAGAAAAGACAGTAAAAAGTCTTACAATCACAAATATACAAGATGCAAAGAAAATAAAAGCTTTAAAAGTTAACGTACCATAAAAATGTGAGTTATAACAGGCAACACATTATATATCCACAATTATGTCAATATTATAGTGGGGTCGCTTTCCTGATATGACGCCTTGCCTTTATTTGTTACTGATGCGTTAGAATACAAAAGAAGTGTGATTGGTGTGTATGTTGCCTCGCATGAAATGGAAGAGACAACGAGACCATTTACTCATAGCCCTACTAAACTCTATCGAGACAAGAGCAGCTGAGCCATTACGGAAAGCTAGAGCACGTCTAAGAAAAGCAACTGCTGATAGTGGCTACGATGGATCCGTCGACTTCAAATATCTTTCAACATCCACAGAATGTTTTCTGTTTCATTTGCGTGATGAAGTTTAATATTGTTTGAGTTTCTACAGATTTCTGACTTTAATTGTAACTTGTATTGTACTTCACATAAATGTATCAGTTTGCTCGTTTCTTACACGTTGTATCCCAGCCGCTGTCTCTGATACTGTATATTTACTTATTGTTTGATTGTATAATCATAGATTCCTTTAATCGTCTTTATTTACCTTTTTACCAGTCTATTTTTCTGCTACAGTCGTGACTCTATTACTTGCTAAATTTAATAATTTAACTTTTCCAATCTTTACACACTCTAATGAATGGGTGGTTGTTGAAGTAGTCTAGTAATGAAGAGAGATCGAAGGCAATCGTAAAAGATTAACTTTAATAACAAAATGGAACGCAGTTACAATGTCCTTGGATGAATATACCCACAACTACATACAACAGAAATATCTCACCTCTGATGTTGTCTGTGAAGTGGCTAAACGACGATCCCCAGAGTCATGGTAGGCGACGGCGTGAAGAACTGGCCGGTGCTACCGGCGTGTGATGGTTGACGTATTGCTGGTGCAGATCAGGATGAACTGAGTCGAGTTTCCCGACGTAGTACGCTGAGACGAAACTGTTGGTACTACCAGAATGTAGTGCTGGGACTGCATTGCTGATGCTGCCGACTTCAGTCGTAGGGCGTAACTGAGTTAGCACGGTCTTGTGGTGGTCTAAATAGTAGGGAGCGGATGGATATTGGCCTGGCTGTGCGAGGGTACGTGACTTCACGGAACAAAATTGTGCCCTGCTGACAGTGCTCTATGCTGCGATAGGCACGCTATCTGTCGGCGAGGTTGGCGCTCCCAGACGCTGTGGAGGTGACGAGTAACTCCCGTGGTAAATAACCCAGGCCATACACTGAGGTGACAAAAGTCATGGGATATCTCCTAATATCGTGTCGTGTCTCCTTTCTCCCGGCGTGGTGCAACAACGCGACGTGGCATGAACTCAAAAAGTCGTTGGAAATCACCTGCAGAAATATTGAGCCATGCTGCCTCTATAGTAGTCCATAATTGCGAAATTGTTGCTTGTGTAGGATTTTGTGCAGGAACAGACCATTCTATGTCTCTTAAACGATTGACTGGATTCAGGTAGGGAGATCTGAGTGGCCAAATCATTCGCTCGAATTGTCTTCAAACCAATCGCGAAAAATAGTGGACCAGTTGCATAGCGCATTGTCACCCATAAAAATTCCATCGTGGTTTGAGGACATGAGGTCTACGAATAGCTGCAAATGGTCCCCAAATAACCAAACGTTACCATTTACAGTCAATTATCGGTTCACTTGGACCAGAGGACCCAGTCCATGCCATGCAAACGCAGCTCACAACATTGTGGAGCCATCATCAGCTTCCACAGTGACTTGCTGACAACTTGGGTCCGTGACTTCGAAGGATCTACGCTACAAATGGTTCAAATGGCTCTGAGTACTATGGGACTTGACATCTGAGGTCATCAGTCCCCTAGAACTTAGAACTACTTAAACCTAACTAACCTAAAGACATCACACACATCCATGCCCGAGGCAGGATTCGAACTTGCGACCGTAGCGGTCACGCGGTGCCATACTGAAGCGCCTAGAACCGCACGGCCACACCGGCCGGCAATCTACGCTACACTCGAACCCTACTGAAATCGAGACTCATCTGAACTGTCCACAGTTTTCCAGTAGTCTATGATGCAAATGACATGGTCACAAGCCCAGGAGAGGCGGTGCAGGCAATGTCGTGCTGTTACAGTTACTCTTGTCGATCGTCTGCTGCCATATCCATTAAAGCCAAATTTCTCACCACTGTCCAAACGGATGCGTTCATCGTACTTCCCGCATTGATTTCTACATTTATTTCACGTAGGATTGCTTGTCTGTTAGCACTGATAACTCTATGCAAACGCCGCTGCTCCCGGTCGTTTAGCGAAGGCTGTCGGCAGCTGCATTGTTCTTCGTGAGAGGTAATGCCTGAAACTTGGTATTCTCGGCACACTCTTGACACTGCGGATCTCGGAATAATGAATTCCCTAATGATTTTCGAAATCACCATTCCGCGTTCAAAATTTGTTAATGCCCGTAGTGCGACCAAAATCACGTCGAAAACTGTTTCACATGAATCACCCGAGTACAAATAAAACCTCGACCATAGCACTGCCCTTCAGTACCCTGTGCAAGAGATACTACCGCCTTCTGTATATGTGCAAATCGTTACCCATGACTTTTGTCACCTCAACGTACAAGAATATTATCTCGATGTTTATGAGAGAGGTTTATGCAGGTTCTCCTGACGTGGTGGCTGCCCGCACAGCCTCCTTGGTGAGCCCAGGGAACGACTACCAGGCCGATACAACAGTTGTCTTCCTTTAGAGGTAGCACCGAGGCATGCATATTACTCTCAGGGACGTAAGTTGTGTATACACAGCCTAGGACGTATTATCTAATGCAATTAAGATTTCATTCTATTTTTAATTTTAATTTTTTTATGTACTATGTGTTTATGACACTTAATGTGTAAGAATGTTCTTTATCTCTCTTTTCTGAGTCCGACGACGATTGCTCCACAGTCGAAGCCATTAATTTGTTCGAATTCGAGTCTCGGTCCGGCACACAATTTTAATCTGTGAGGAAGTTTCATGTCAGCGCACACTCCGCTGCAGAGTGAAAATTTCATTTTGGAATTTGTATTCTAATTTGTTATCAGTGCAAATCAAATTTGTACTGAACATTAAAATCGCATGTTCCAAAACTTGACTATTGTAAGTCACATCAAATTAGATTCTTCGTAACATATAAACATGGAAATTCATACAGAAAGTGAACTTTCTCGTTAACACATCTGAATCTACAATCCTCAAGGTACTTCACGGTATGTGGCGGTTTTCCTTCTTTTCTGAGAATAATGACTGTCTTTAAGTCTCAGTCCGAGTCCAGTTTCTCTGATTTTCTTGTCGCGATCGTTTCGCGATTATTGTTTTATTTTATTTTTCTCATTTATCTTGCCACGTCCGTAGAAGGTTACTACACGAATGTTTCTTATCGAGTTATATGAATAGTAAAATTATAACTAGATTTCACAACAAGTATCATACATTTATCGCATAATGTGTGCGTGTATGGTATTGTCAGGAGTTACAGTCTTTTTAAATTCTCATATTTTTACGTTTCAGTCTTATATCAATTGCTAATCTTATATTTTATTCTTAGGCTTATTCGTCACGAAAATTTGGTGCATTTCCTAAGATGATATAGATCATAGAAACATTCGAAATATAGAAATTCCGACTACTACGAGCATCGCGTGAGGCAGGTTTGCCACAGCGATATTTCTTCGTATGAATAACACTCAGAACAGAAACGTCGTTAATATTGCTGAAGATATCAAGTGTTGGCAATAATTTCGCGGCATACCATGCATAACTGATCATTTTTCAGAAAACTTGGACTTGCAGTTGATTGTGAATAAAGATACACTACACATATCTCACCGAAGATTATTTCAAATAATTTTTCCATTAATTTATTCTTTTTCTTTTTTTTACAATTCATTCACCAGACATACA
This sequence comes from Schistocerca nitens, assembly GCF_023898315.1. Lineage (NCBI taxonomy): Eukaryota > Metazoa > Arthropoda > Insecta > Orthoptera > Acrididae > Schistocerca > Schistocerca nitens. The sequence continues at coordinate 523,179,816 of NC_064616.1, read as the reverse complement.
ATTAGTAGACGAATAAGAACAACGTTATTTCAATACACATTGGAAAACATTCGTTTAGTAATCTTCTACAGTCGAGGGTAGATAAAAGATAAGCAGGATGTAAAAGCTTGAATCAGTTACGTTAGCCATTGTACCAACGTTTCGGTTGGATAGTTTACTATCTAAACCACCCATAAAAGTTTTAGGAGACAGAATAAATGAAGGTCAATTTCGCACCTTACATAATAGTTGTATACATTGAAAGGTGGCTACACTGAGCCACAGCGCCAGAGATCGCGCTAGAGAGTATTGTTCCGCCGCCTCCACTGGCAGTGATTATTGAGATGTCGTAGTGGGCAGTGCTTGGGGAGAGCTCGTGGTAGTCAGTGCTGAGATGTCGTAGTGAGTAGTGTTTGTTCAGATGAGCTAGTAGGCAGTGCTTGCTGAGATGTGATACTGAAAAGTTCTTGTTGAGATGTGATAGTAGCGAGTCGGTGTGGAGAGATTGTAATGTCTAGAGTGCTTTTCATCAATATAAATTAAGGTAACAAACTACTTTTCTTTTCTTTCTCATTATTTCAATGTCCTGAATAATGCGTCATTACAGGTTCAGTCAACAAAGCATCTGGCTTGTGTTCTTGTATTAGAGTGTAATTCTGGTTTTCTTGAGTAATTATGGTATTTCTATTTTCTTTAATTAATTCAGTATAAATGATATTTAAAATTTCTTGTGTTGTTGAAGAAGAACCGTGCAAGATGCGTACGTTGAGTCATACTTCCACACACAGAACAGTTACACTTGTGCTTTGGTTTCGTAGGTTTTATAGTTGCTGGGGACTTAATTAATTAATTGTGTTAATGAAAATTTCCATTTCATTCTTTGTTGTTGTTCTATGCAGTCAGATTGCGTAATAATACTAGTCAGGGCCAACCGTTTACGAGACTTCGTAATCGGACAAACAGCTACAAAAAATTAAAATTATTTGCATTTCATAATAATTAAGCCCCCATGCAACATCATAACAGGAATGTGAATATGACACCTAACTTACTTCGGCAGTAATGAGCAGATTTGGCTATATGAAAGTAATGCAAAAGGGATGACATTCAATCGACGCTATTAACACACCACTCTTATATAATGCATGTCAATGACGGCAGAGGACGAGGGCAGCCATGCAGACGACAGCTCATCGGAGCTAAGGCAAATACAGCGAGCCTGCGTCCACTGTAAACTCGAGCAACCTTGGGTAATCTTTGCTCAACTTGTCACAAAACTAACCATCCTCCGTAGAGTTGTCTGTCATCCTAAATAGTACCGAACTTTGAACGGGAATCGGATGATTTATCGTAGTATTGGTCAACATCGTGGCGTAGTCGTAAGAGTAACGTTGTGAAGAACTTTCTAGTTAAAATTTACCATTGTTGTGTTTAGGATTATTTCACTTTCTGAGGACGATATGCGTTCGTTTGACAACTGTCGTACCGTTGTCACATTATAAACTGTGTAAATGCGTGTAGTTCTGTGATAAGATTGCAACATTAAACGCCCGCATCTCGTGGTCGTGCGGTAGCGTTCTCGCTTCCCACGCCCGGGTTCCCGGGTTCGATTCCCGGCGGGGTCAGGGATTTTCTCTGCCTCGTGATGGCTGGGTGTTGTGTGATGTCCTTAGGTTAGTTAGGTTTAAGTAGTTCTAAGTTCTAGGGGACTGATGACCATAGACGTTAAGTCCCATAGTGCTCAGAGCCATTTTTTTTTTTTTTGAGCAACATTAAACCAAAAATATTTACAGCTTACACAGTTGTTGTTTTTTCCTCAAAATCTTACAAATTATCTCGAAAACCTTGACCGTCCTTTTCTCAGAAACGGGCGATTACCTACGCATAAGCCCCAGACACGGTTCACTTATTTTGACCCATCTTCCAGTGAGTGAAGTTTCTGGAAAATGGGGTTATGGCACTTCCCGTGTTCTGCTCGTGAGTGTTTTATGGGACTTCCATGGTGCAGAGCTCATACATTATGCTCGTAAAGATGAAACCAGCACTGGAATATTCTGCCGGAACTCCTGACGAGTTTCTGGAAGGCTGTCAAGACGAAGAGTCTTGGGAAACTGTACAAGGGGATGCTTTTGACCAAGACGTAGTCACACAAGTTGCTTCTTTGGACCTCAAATTTATCCCCACTGCACTCCCCCCCCCCCCCCCCCTTTCATTCCGCGGTATTGACTTGTCGTGGTACTGAGTATGTCCTTCCACTTTGCTTGGATGAAGAAACCATTGCGTGATAGGCATTCCTAGAAAGACGGAAAGGTAATTTTTGAGGTGGAACGTTACCTGAACTGAACTGCCAAAATACAACTTTTACAACCAATGTCTCCATCAAGTCATTCTTCTTATCCTTCTGCTACTGTTGTTATTTGGCCTCTAGCTGCCCAGACATTCTGCCAGTTACGTGGTCCTTCTTCTTATGTCTTTTCCCGTTATTCTTACATGCTCGTTATTCTCACGTGTTTTTCAGCAATGTTAGTGGTAGTTGGTGGCCAGATGCCCTTCCTAATGCCACCACTCCCACCGGGACGGAAATTGGGTTCTCGGTCTGTTTGCGTATCTCATGCTCAAGTATGAGATCATTGTTCTAGATCTTTGCCTAGCGTCTGTCTCAGGCGAGACTTGGGCCCATCCTTGTATTCACTCTGTTGGATGCAGAAAACCACCTAAATACCACATCGAGGCTCACCGGCTTACCAACCTGCCCTCGTCATTAATCCTAGCAATACTGACGCATTTTCGATAACGGGCAGTGGAGCATTAAAAAGAAAAAACATAATTCATTAGTTTTTTCATGACTTATATTAATAGAATACTTTTTAATGAGGTACTGATGTGTGTAAGTAGAGTCCAGAAAACCAAAATATCTTTTAGCTTACCCTTAGCAGTATCAGTCCACATTCAATAACGTGTACTACCAATGGATTTAATACTTTATGACCACCACAAAAAATTAAAAAAAAACAAATTTCGTTAATTATTGTCGCCTTTTTCTCATAACATACATTTAAAGTGATGCTGATGTGCAGGTATGGTACGGAACCTGAAAATATTGAGTATGACATTCACTGGGGATAGTGACGTCTACTACTAATTTGTAATTTTTGGGTTAAGATTAACCCAAAAATTGAAATCATTTACGGAATCTAGTAGAAGAGTTTACTAAAAACTATATACAGAGTGCCTCTGCTAAAAGTCCTCAGGCGTATTTTCTCTGGTGTTAGCCGTCCGGAGTGACCGAGCGGTTCTAGTCGCTCCAGTCTGGAACCGTGCGACCGCTACGGTCGCAGGTTCGAAACCTGCTTCGGGTTATGGATGTGTGACGTCCTTAGGTTAGTTAGGTTTAAGTAGTTCTAAGTTCTAGGGGACTGATGATGTCAGCTGTTAAGTCCCATAGTGCTCAGAGCCATTTGAACCACTTTTTGAACCATCTCTGGTGTTCCGGCAGCTATTTGCAATTTCCTTTCTGCAGTGTGTAGCTGTAGTTAGCCCAAACAAATATTTCCAATTACGTCTTTCATTCGATATCCAGTGTCGATGTATAGCGGCGGTTCGTGTCCCGTTACAGAAAAAATGATTTTAACGCGAATTTTACGCGCTCGTTCGATAAAACGGTTCCAAATTTGTCTAGTGCTGTCTTTGTTTTACCGATGTCTATTACCAGAGACTATAAAACACGAAAAATAATCAGTAGTCCAGTAGCGACTGAGCAGTGGTGCTGCATGGCAGTAGCAGTCAGCGCGGACCAGGGCGTGCTGCTGCTGGAATACTGGTCATTCCTCGTGTTCTACAGTCCTTGTTAATACGTATCGGCATAACGAATATCGCACTTGACAAATGCTGGACCACTCAATTAAATGAGCACGTAAAATGCCGCCAAAAAAATTATTTTGTTTGTAAAGGGAGAAAGAACGACGTTTTCTGTCGACACTTGTTTTCGTATAAAAGATGTGATGAGCAGTACTTCTTTGGGCCTACTCCAGCTATACATTGTAAAAACGGAATTGCAAATATCTGCCGAAGTACCAGAGAAAATGTTCCCGACGACTCTTAGCAGACACACACTGTATTTTTTTTCAAAATTTTAAAATTGAAAGTAATAGACTACATTACAATATTTTCAATAGGTAGACATAAAGTACCACGCCCCACCCCATCCATTATTGCGTGGGTTACTCAGTGAGGCGAATTCGAATGGAGACAGGCTCGCCTCGCCGTACCCCAGAGGCAGCTCGTCAACGCGCTTGGCTACCAGGGTGGGTATCCGCCAAATCATTCACTGTTGAGGAAAATGTATCGCTTCGAAAACTGAATGTGCAGAAAAGGTACAGACTGATTACTTTTATTATCCCTCCTACCTTGCACAGAGGAGTTCAATAGCAATAACATTAAGTTTTTGAGGAAATCACATTTTTAGTTTACACACAAACATTATTATGAAAACAGTTCCTTTTCAGTTTTATTTCGTAGTTTTAATGACTTATCAAGCTGTATGCAAACATAGATCGCTACGTATATCTACATCTACATGGCTACTCTGCAAATCACTCTTAAGTGCCTGGCAGAGGATATATCGGACCGCCGGCCGAAGTGGCCGCGCGGTTCTGGCGCTGTAGTCTGGAACCGCGAGACCGCTACGGTCGCAGGTTCGAATCCTGCCTCGGGCATGGATGTGTGTGATGTCCTTAGGTTAGTTAGGTTTAACTAGTTCTAAGTTCTAGGGGACTAATGACCTCAGCAGTTGAGTCCCATAGTGCTCAGAGCCATTTGAACCATATATCGAACCACCTTCACAATAGTTGTCTGTTATTCTATTCTTGAACAGCACGCAGAAAAAACAAACACCCATATCTTTCGGTGTTACCTCTGATTATCCTTATTTTATTACGGTGGTTGAAATTTCGTGAGAAGATCCCACTTCACCGATATACGCCTTTGTTTTAGTGATATCCACCCCAAATCCTGTAAATGTCCGTTACACTCTCTCCCCTGTTCCGCGATAATGTAAATCTAATGCCCTTCTTCGAACTTTCTGGATGTACTCCATTATTACTATCTGATAAGGATCCCACTCCGCGCAGCAGTACTCCAAAACAGAACGGAGAAGCATGGTGTAATTAGTCCCTTCCGTACATCTGTTGCATCTTCTAAGTGTTCTGCCAATAAAACACAGTCTTTGGTTAGCCTTCCCCACAACATTTTCTATGTGTTCTTTCCAATTTAAGTTGTTCGTAATTGTAATTCCTAGGTATTTAGTTGAATGTAGGCCTTTAGATTTGATTAATTTATCGTGTAACCGAAATTTAACGGTTTCCTTTTAGCACTCACATGGTTGACCCCACACTTTTCATTATTTAGGCTCAATTGACAATTTTCACGCCATACACATATCCTACCTAAATCGTTTTGCAGTTGGTTTCGATCTTCTGCTGACTTTACTAGACGATAAACGACAGCATCATCTGCAAACATCCTAAGACGGCTGTTCAGATTGTCTCCTAAATCATTTATATTGATAGGGGACAATAGAGGGCCTACAACGGTACATGGGGGAACGCCAGAAACCGCTTCGGTTTTACTCAATGACTTTCCGTCAATTACTACGCACTGTGTCCTTTCTGAGAGGAAATCACGAATCCAGTCGCATGACTGAGGCGATATTCCATAAGCACACAATTTTCCAGAATGAGATTTTCACTCTGCAGCGGAGTGTGCGCTGATATGAAACTTCCTGGCAGATTAAAACTGTGTGTCGGACCGAGACTCGAACTCGAGAGTCCCGAGTTCGAGTCTCGGTCCGGCACACAGTTTTAATCTGCCAGAAAGTTTCAGCACACAATTTGACTACAAGCCGCTTGTGAGGCACCGTGTCAAAAACCTTCGGGAAATCTAAAAGTACGGAATCAATTTGAAATCTTTTGGCGATAATGCTCACCACCTCGTGTGAGTAAAGAGCTATTTGTGTTTCATAAGAACGATGTTTTCTAAATCCATGTTGACTGTGTGTCAATAGACCGTTCTCTTCGAGGTAATTCATAATGTTCGAACACAATACATGTTCCAAAATTCTGCTGCATATCGACGTTAATGATATGGGCCTGTGATTTAGTGGATTACTCCTGTTGCCTTCCTTGAATGTTGGTGTGACCTGTGAAACTTTCCAGTTATTGGGCACGGATCTTTCGTCGAGCGAGCAGTTGTGTATGCTTGTTAAGTATTGAGCTATTACATCAGCATACTCCCAAGAAACCTTATTGGTATACAGTCTGGACCCGAAGACCTGCCGTTCTTAAGTGATTTAAGTTGCTTCACTACTCCAAGGGTATCTACTTCTAAGTTACTCATGTTGGCAGCTGTTCTTTATTCGAATTCTGGAATATTTACTTCGTCTTCTTTGGTGAAGGAATTTCGGAAGTCTGTGTTTGGTTTTTTTTTCCTTTATTGTTATTTAACACCTTACATGAGGTGGGCTGGCAGCAGCTGTGTTTAGTAACTCTGCTTTAGCTTTAGTAAACGAAAATTCGGTATCGCAGTGTCGATGCAGACAGCCTCATCGACGGACTGGGGAAGCGTGTTACTTTTTGCCTGTGTAGGTACGAATACCTCTGCGTTTCGTGGCGCACGTGGAAGTTGGAAACTGCGTCCGCTGTTAATGTAAGCGCACACCGCAGCGACTCGGTGTGCTGACAAATACACAAGGCTCCCGCTTTGTGCTTCTGTGTGAGCTGCCGCTACCGTCAGACGGCGCTGCTATTCATATGTCCGACGTGGTTCTCACAGCGCACGACTCTGGCCGCTCGCCGCTTTATGCAATGTGGCGTGTTGTGCACGCGCTCACAATGCGCCATTCAGTGGCCGGTGTGAATGTTTTATTGGCCACCGTGGCGATGGCAGTTACCCAGTCAGATCTCACGCCGCTGTGCTTGAACACCAGCAGCAATGATCTGCATTGTTTATTGTCCTGCGTCACATGCGTTATTAAAAGCGGTGAATGTACGACCAGATTACCGCTTGGGCGGGTGCGTTGTTAGCATTCCACCGTAACATAAGCCACTGAAAGCCATGATAGGGCCAATCTCCAACGAACGGAATGAATCAGCTCTGAGTATTTGTGGCAGGACGGGACACGTGCCTGATAGCGCAGTTCGTAAGAGCATCGCTCGTGAAAATCAGTGGTGTGTGTGGCATACAATTTCGATCTGTTATGAACTCTGATAATTTCCGCGTCATCTGCATACAAATTTCCTAGCAGAAGTAGTTATCTACTGCCCATCCTCCGGTCCCGTGTCAAATCTAACTTTAGATTGCTGTCTGAAGCGCATGGCGGATTGCGCTATGGAAATGCAAACGGAGATTTGTAGAAAACCTGAATCGAGATAAGCAATTTAGGAACTGGTAATTGAGCTTAGTCCTATGTTCCCAGCTATAAATAACAAAATACTTGCATTACAGTAACGAGGGCTGCCTAGCTCACTATTCATGTTCTGTATATAATCAGCGATTCTGGCGTTAACGGTGGTAATTTGGTGCTTACTACAGAGGCGAACTTCTTAGTACATTCTGTATGCAGCTTGCTAATATGACATGTGGATCTGCTCAAAGTCCTGGGTTCCAAAGTTTAAGAAATTTTAGGGTTTTTAGGACGTGACCTGCTTAACGCATGGATGGGTGAAGCTTTCCCAAATCCCCATCATGTTGAAACATTTCGTGTGAATATTTGTCAGTAGGCAACGTTTCGTGACCACATCGCACGCCGCTTCCAGTTTAACACTCAAAAACATACTTAAAGTCATTATGTTTCGGTATCATAACTCCTAAAATCTCTTTAAACCGTTTCCTATATATGTGTTAATATTTTTCTATCCCAAGAATCTGCTCGTTAAGTGTTTGGATATAATAATGAAAAACCTTATATGGTTTTAATTCATATCATGAAAGAGCTAGATATTCGCTCAGTTTTCTTGAATTACACTGCTTCGTAGATAATACAGTCATCTCAGAAACACGTCCTCGAGAATGCAGTTGGATTTGAGTGTGTTACTGCCACATTATTTTGGTAAAATAGCTCTTGTCACCATTATATATTACTTGTATTTCACCTGTGCGGTAGCAGGACGTTTAAGTTACAATAATTATTTTTGTATACGACACAATTCTATGTTTTAGCAATGTTTCAAAGGAATATTTATTTTAGCACGACATGTTTTGGCCATATGCTACTATCACCAGGTGCGCACCTGTTTATTATCCCACATTTCGTATGACTTAATACGTCACAAATATGAAGTTTTTGTTGTTGCGTGTGCCAGTTAGGTTAGGTGGCTAAGTTCTCTCAAGAAAATTACGGTGAGTCACAATTTATAACTTTTTCTTTTACTTTAACGTTGCATAGATTATTTCTTTTCTTTTACTTTACTTTAACGTAGCTAGAACAGGGTGTACATAAAGTCCGGGAACACTTTCAGATGCCGGCCGGTGTGGCCGAGCGGTTCTAGGCGCTTCAGTCTGGAACCGCGCGACCGCTACGGTCGCAGGTTCGAATCCTGTCTCGGGCATGGATGTGTGTGATGTCCTTAGGTTAGTTAGCTTTAAGTAGTTATAAGTTCTAGGGGACTGATGACCTCAGATGTTAAGTCCCATAGTGCTCAGAGCCATTTTAACCATTTTTTGAACACTTTCAGTTATTTATTGCACAAGAACCAAACATTACACAGTTATCATACATATTTCATTTTGAAGAGAAACCCTGAAAGCTTTTTTCTTTTATTTCATGTATACCGCCACAGCGTAGTTGGGTTATTTGCCGATAGTTAGCGCTAGTGGCAAACATGGCGAGTTCAGGTGCGGAGCGAACTTCTGTGTGTTGGAGTTCGACAAAAACAAGTGTGCTACAGCTGTTCAACGGATGTTTGGAACTAAGTACAGTAAGAAGCCGACAACAAGGAAGGCCATTTACCACTGGCACAACAAATTCGTTACGGCGGGTTGCTTGTGCCCGGCAAAGAGAAGCGGACGTCCCACTGTAACTGAAGCGAATGTGGAGCGCGTACGAGAGACATTCACAAGGAGTCCAAAGAAATCGGTGCGTCGTGCATCCCGAGAACTCGAAATGGCTCCAGTGACAATGTGGAAAGTCCTCTGACAGAAGCTGTCTATGAAACCATTCAAATTAGAGCTAGTGCAGGAGCTCAATGAGGACGACAAAGACAAGCGTTTTGAGTTTTGTTCGCAGTTGCAACATGTTCCAGCAATGGCTGATGTCTCAAAAGCAATCGGACTTTCCGTTCATCTTTCAGCAGGATGGGGCTTCACCCCATTTTCTTCGTGAAGTTCGTGGGTACCTGAAAACGGAGCAGCCGCAACGATAAATCGGCCGTGTTACAGAAAGGGACAGCTGTTTCATGAAATGGCCTCCCCGAACACCAGATCTCACTCCGTGTGACTTTTTTCTGTGGGGACACATTAAAGATCTGGTGTATGTACTGCGTCTACCAGCAGAGCTACGGGAGAGAATACGGTAAGCGACTGCCACAGTCGACGATGCCATGCTGGGACGGGTATGGCAAGAATTCGACTACCGTATTGAAGTCTGCCGGGTCACTCATGGTCTGCATATAGAATGTTTGTAAAAAAGCTTTCAGAGTTTCTCTTCAAAATGCAATATGTATGACATCTGTACAATGGTTAGTCCTTGTGCAATAAATAATTGGAAGTGTTCTCGGATTTTGTGTAGACCCTGTATTATTTCGAGGAATAAGTAACATGTTAAAAAAAATAAAAAAAAACACATAGGCTCACAGAACAACAACAAAATCGAACCTGTGGCTTATGTGTCGTACAAAATAACTTATAATTAAGAGATGTGCACCTGATGACAGCAGCATTATCTTGCAATAAAAATTGCTGACTGAAGCAGTAAACTGTATTGCTTATAAAATTAGTAAGATAGAGAGAGAGTTTATTCAAATACACAAACGTGGATACATTTAAGTGTATCACATGAAAGGGCTAGATATTTGTTCAATTTTCTTAGAGTACACTTTTTCGTAGATAACAGCGTCAACATCGGAACACATTCTCCAGTCTGCATAATACATATATTCTCACTGACTTCTGGTTTTCTGTTCTTATTTTTTCCTTTCCTGTGCACAGTATACTTCATCCACACCAGATAGAGCCATCTCGTAGCCGTTTTACAACGGGCCCTATTGGGCATGGAATGGATATGAGGGTACTGAGAACGCAGAGTCTGTTCGTATAACTCGCGGGCGGTGTGGCGAAATCCCTTTCGTCGGAGCGTCATTTCCGGTAAGGATCCGAGAGAAGCCCTAAGGTTTTCCCGCGGCATATAGAGGCCAACCATATCGTGCAAGGGATGCAGAAAAACCACGGAACACGTCACATCGAAGGGTCTATCTCCAAAATACGAGGATTTGTAGAAAAGTAACTTCTCCGAATTTTGAATGTGAAAACTATCAGAGCATATTAAATAAACAAACGTTATTAACATTCTACATCCTTATTCTTCGTGTCTACATTAACTATGTCGGTGCTTGAGCTACAGCGTGCTGTAATCGAGTATCGAATTTGAAGAGTTCGTCGACTTTTGAAGCACACTCTCCATAAGCATGACAGTGCCAGACCACGCATGAGAGCTGCGACATATGCGACAATCCGACGCCTTGGATTCACTTCATCGATCATCTTCCATACAATCCCGACTTTGCCCCATCCGGTTTTCATCTGTTTCCAAAGCTTTAAGAACACCCTGTAGAACTTCACTTTCATAGCGACGAAGTCAAACATTCTACAGTGACAAATGTGTTCGTCGCCAGGTTGACTGTGTTGGGGAATAAGTACACTGCTGGCCACCGTAAATGCAACACCAAGAAAGACAGGAGGTAGCACAACAAAATTTATTTTGTAGATAACATGTTGACCAAGTATCAAATGATTACGTTTACAGACGTCTGTGACATGTGGTTCCTGCCAGAATCAGTAGCCAGAGTAGCGGCCATTGTTGGAGATCACCGCTGCCACACGTCTCGGCATTGAGTCAAAGAGACGTTGGATGTGTTCCTGGGGTACAGCAGCCCAAACAGCTTCCACACGTTGCCAAAGATCATCTGGTGTGGCAGCTGGGGATGTAATCTGGGTCACTCGTTGAGCAACCATGGACCACATGTTTTCTATCGGCGAAAGATCCGGAGTGCGAGCCGGCCAGGGAAGCAATTCAATCTGGTTATTGACGAAGAACCTTTGGACACTGCGTGCCACGTGTGATCGCGCATTATCCTGTTGAAATATGGCTGTGGCCGAGCCCTGAAGGTAAGGAAGGACAACTGGCTTCGGCACCTCGGATATGTAGCGCCGGCTATTTAAAGTACCGGCAATGCGTACTAGAGGCGTGCGAGAGTAATATCCAATACCGCCCCATACCATAATACCGGGTGCAAGACCAGTGTGGCGGTGCATGATGCAGCTGTCCAGCATCCTCTCTCCACGGTGTCTCCACACTCGAATCCGACCATCGTGGTGCTGCAGACAGAAGCGTGCCTCGTCAGTAAAGACAACGTCATTCCATTCTGCCGTCCACATCCGTCTGTCATCACACCATTGGCGACGGAGACGTCTGTGGTTCTGCGTCAATGGTAGACGAAGCAATGGACGTCTTGCAGACAGACCACTCTGCTGTAAACGGCGTCGAATGGTACACGCAGACACTGGATGATGCGTTACAGACGCAATGTGCGATGCTATGGTTCGGGATGTCACTGAGCGATCCGTCACTGCCACGCGCACAATTTGCCTATCAGCACGTGCAGTGGTGCACCGAGGTGAATGCGATCGACCACGTCGGTCCGGCGTACCCTCCTGCATCCAACGGTCACATATCCGCATTACAGTTGTTTGGTTTCGTCCAACACGACTAGCGATTTCTCTGTATGATAATCCACAATCTCGGTAAGCCACTATCCTTCCTCTGTCGAACTCGGATACTTGATCAAACGATGTTCGCTGTTGTCTACGAGGCATAACTGATCGTCTTGTGAAACAACCACAAGGTAAACACACGTGCCGAACGTACACTCGTCGAAATCGCCAAGCCTTAAATGGCGCTATGAGGTGGCGCCACAGGCGCGCGTGATGTGCGTCTGCGCTGAAATTCTAATCAGTTGCATATCTCATCGCTGCAAACCCATGGTGTAAATTTCACTTGATTCGGATGCTTCCTTCACGGTGTTGCATTTACGGTGGCCAGCAGTGTATGTACACCTGACGGATAAGGGTATGAAATGTTAATAACTTTTGTTTTATACAAGAAGATTCAAGAGTATTCACATAAGACATTCGGATGCATTACTTTTCAGCACACACTCGTATAATGTGGTGTTGTCTGTTGTGGTTATAATTTATTGCATGTTTGGTTTCCATTTAGGTACCGGCACATTGAGGCCTTGAGACAGTTCCGTCACAATGCACAAATACGGTGTGTAACACACAAAGTGCTTGAATGGTTCAAAATGGTTCAAATGGCTCTGAGCACTATGGGACTTAACATCTGTGGTCATCAGTCCCCTAGAACTCAGAACTACTTAAACCTAACTATCCTAAGGACATCACACACATCCATGCCCAAGGCAGAATTCGAACCTGCGACCGTAGCAGTCGCGCGGTTCCGGACTGAGCGCCTAGAACCGTTAGACCACCGCGGCCGGCCGTTTGAATGGTAACATCAGAATTAGATCGGTTCAATAGACTGGCGACTGCATCATACCATTGCGTCTTCTACTGATTTTCGTCTCCTTGAAAATCTAGTGATGAATGTTCCTCACTGGTTCGTCAGTTGGTTCCCCACGAGTAGTTTCATTACATTTATGTGAAGGGGTAACGTGTTATCCGTCACAGGACAGAGAGGGACCCTACGCTTTTCACCTGATAATGGAAATGGTTTCGGTAAATTAGGGTTTCTTGTTGCAAAACTAGTCCAAAATTATACCTTTGGAATGTTCGTTTGTCGGTGTTACGTCCATATTCGCCTACCTACAATGCTATAAGAAAAATTATGTAAGTAAGTGAAACCTAACAACACTTATTAAAAAAAGTATATTTTGTAGTTCGCTAAGGAAAGCCCAGAATGTGATGGTGCCCTTATCCTCAAAAGGGTAACGTTAAAACGAGCGACACAGGAGGGCAGCTTCCTCAGTATGGAAGGTTCGGTATTTCCCGTTATTTGGCATTTTCTTTAAATGCTCTTCCTCACTTCGTCTGATACAACGTAAAACACTTTTGAAACATTGTGTAAATGTTACGGAATCGAGCGCCATAGATGTTCGTTTATTACACTACGTCGAGTATGCCAAATTTCATCCCCTTTTTAAAACTCAGGTGGGTGCAAAAAATATCATCTTTGCTTGCAAAGCCCGCATCTCGTGGTCGTGCGGTAGCGTTCTCGCTTCCCACGCCCGGGTTCCCGGGTTCGATTCCCGGCGGGGTCAGGGATTTTCTCTGCCTTGTGATGGCTGGGTGTTGTGTGATGTCCTTAGGTTAGTTAGGTTTAAGTAGTTCTAAGTTCTAGGGGACTGATGACCATAGATGTTAAGTCCCATAGTGCTCAGAGCCATTTGAGCCATTTTTGCTTGCAAAAGGTGCAATGTATCGTCATCTACACCTGGCGAATATGACATGTTGGAATCTGTTCGTTGCACGACCTCTCAAAGCTCCTGGCAGCACCGATGTAGTGTAATTTTCCTTTCGTCTGACGTGCGCCACGTCCCCACCCCACGGACGCCAGACGTTTGGGCCACGGCATTTGCGTGTGCACTGCGCGTAAGGGTTCATCTATAAAGCAGCACTTAGCGTTGACTGTTACGACGACTGACGAGACTGACCGACTGAAGATCGAGGCATTTCTGCAGTGTTTAGATGGTCGGAGACGATCTTGCCGACTTCTGAGATGACGAAGTTGATACCTCACAGTACGTCCAGACTTAACATGGGCTGCACCGAGTCACACATCTGTAGCAAACTGCCAAAAACAGAGAGTCGCCACGATGCATGCAGTCCAACGGCTGCAAGCCCCAGAGGTTTGACAGAAAAGTGTCTCACAAATCCCACAAGACTTCTTGCTGGGACCATCAGGGAGTTATAAAGTCAGCCATGGTGTGACCTTCCAACTGGTTAGGTCAGACAAGGACGTACAGTCACCAACTTGTCCGCCCCGCGAGCGGGCGACGAAACCCGCAAGTGGCAGTGGGAGGGGAAGCCGCAAGCGAGCGCAGCTGCAGTAATCGCCTGCCCGCCGACGGGACAATGCACTGCCAGCAGTGGCGAGCTCGCCACAAGGAATACAGTGTTCCATGTTCTCAGATGCAGACCCACAATCATAAAAGAAAGCCCTATGGCCTTTCACCAACGCAGAAGTGAAAGAAGAAACAGTAGTTCTCGACTGCGTAGCCACAACGGGAAATCTGAAATGTCCAGGCAATGTCGTCTCACATAGAATGTGTATGAATGTGTACGAGGAGCGTTCAGTAAGTAATGTAATACTTTTTCCTGAAAGAAGGTTGGCTTTATTCATGAGTCCAGTACACCATATTATTCCCAACTCTTTTGGCTAAAAAAATCCTATTTTTCAACATAATTTCCGTTCAATGGACGGCCTTACGCCGTCCTACTGGGAGAGCCTGTATGCTCGCATGATAACACACTACTGATCGACGTCGGAGCCAACGTCTTGCTGCATCTCTAGCCTCTCAATCATCCACGTACTGCTTCACTCGGAAAGCATCTTTCATTGGGCCGAACAGATGGGAGTCGGAATGTGCAAGATCCGGGTTGTAAGGTAGATGAGGAAGAACAGTTCAATGAAGTTTTGTTAGCACCTCTCGGGAGCGCAGACTTGCATAAGGTCTTATGTTGTCATGGATATAGACAGGGTCGTTAGCATTTTTATGGCGACGAACACGTTGAAGTCGTTTTTTTCAATTTCCTGAGAGTAGCCCAGCAATGTGCGGCTGGTCTTCACGCGCGAGATCGGTTTTCGCGACCATTCCAAACGCCTCGTCCAACGACTCACTGTACTTCCCTTCATTCCCAGGTCTCTGTAATCATTTTGTAAACGCCTATGAATGTGTGTGATGCTCTGGCTTTGCGCCAAAAGAAACTCTATGACAGTTCTTTGCTTGGAATGCACCTCCGCTATAGACGCTATCTTGAAGGCTACGTATAGCGCTGCCACCTGTCGGAACTTCATGAAACTATAGGGACTGAAGTGGGAATATTCCACGATGTCTCACAACCAATTCCGCATTTTTTCAACCAAAACTGGCTGAGGACGAAAATGCGTTGCATTACTTATTCAGCGCCCCTGGTATTACCAGACACAGAAGAACAAAGAATGAGAGCCGGCCGCGGTGGTCTAGCGGTTCTAGGCGCGCAGTCCGGAACCGCGCGACTGCTACGGTCGCAGGTTCGAATCCTGCCTCGGGCATGGATGTGTGTGATGTCCTTAGGTTCGTTAGGTTTAAGTAGTTCTAAGTTCTAGGGGACTGATGACCACAGATGTTAAGTCCCATAGTGCTCAGAACCATTTGAACCATTTGAACCAAAGAATGAGAACAACATCCGCATAAAACTGAACAATGTTCGCTCGTCGTTAAAGTCAAGAAGCTGGGCGCCAGAAGAGAACTGGCACAATGTTACAGGTGTCAAGTCGCTACACAGCACTACACTGTCTACCGAGATTCGTGATCTGCTATGATAGTCATAAAAGCGAAAAGTACCAGCTCCCAAGAATCGCTCTCTCAAACTGATGTCAGAGCCACAAAAAAAAAAGGCGCACCAAAGTCGGAGGAGCCCTCTTTCACTAGACCAGAAGGACAGCATGGTTCCTCGCGCCACCCGAATTAAGAAAGAAGTACTGATATCAGACCAGCAAAAGAGGAGACCCAAGCAGTGAGGCGTACTGTTCCGGAGCGTGCAGTAGCAGATGAGAGCGACACAGCGCAGTAGTCTGATGTCACAGCACTGCTCCAGTCGCGCATTCGTGTCCTTTCAGAAGTCAACAAGACACCCATACATCCCTCCCATATCATTGTTGCATCCAAATAAGCAGTCCTCAGGAGCATTCTGATGACCAACAGCGTAATCTTGCAGCTAACTGCAGATACGCTCAAGATATCTCTACCGCTACTTTGAATGCCAATGAAATACATCCACATCTGCTAGAGTGCTAATGTTGTTGTTTTTTTTTCAGGAAGAGAATACGTACAATGAGGTCACAAAATTCATAGGATAGCAACATGCACGTATACAGGTGGCAGTAGTATAGCGTATACAAGTTACAAAAAGGGAAGTGGGTTGGCGGAGCTGCCATTTGCACTCAGGTGATTCACGTGAAAAGGTTTCCGACGTTATTGTGGCCGCACGAGGGGAATTAAGACTTTGAACGTGGAATGGTAAATGGAGTTAGACGCATGGGACATTCCTTGTCGGAAACGGTTAAGGAATTCAGTATTCCAAGATCCACAATGTGAAGAGAGCGCTGAGAATGCCACATTTCAGGCATTTGCGTAGAGTAGTCAGTGCAAACAGACGAGCAACACTGCGTGAAATAATCGCAGAACTCAATGTGGGAAATACGACGAACGTATCCGTTAGGACAGTTCGATGAAATTCGACGTTAATGGGTATGGCAGCAGACGACCGACGAGAGTGCCTTTGGTAACAGCGCGACATCCCCTGCAGCGCTTCTCCTGGGCTCATGACCACATCAGTTGGACCCTAGACGACTTAAAAACCGTGGCCCGGTCAGATGAGTCACGATTTGAGTAGGGTTAGAGTATGGCGTAGACTCTACGAAGTCACAGGCCCAAGTTGTCAACAAGGCATTGTGCAAGCTGGTGGTGGCCCCATAATGTTGTAGGCTGTGTTTACATGGCATCGACTCGGTCCCCTGGTCCAACTGAACCGATCACTGATTGGAAATGGTTATATTCGACTATTTGGAGACCATTATAAGTCATTCATTGACCTAATGTTAGGAAACCACGAAGGAATTTTTCAAATGATGTGGCCTCCCAGATCTCCCGACATGAATCTTGTCGATCATTTATTGGGCATAATCATATAATCGAGGGATTAGTTCGTGCACAACACGTTCGCATTTATGGAAGGCTATAGAGGCAGCATGGCTCAATATTTCTGCATGGGCTTCCAGCGACTTCTTGAGTCCATGTTACGTTGAGCTATTGCACTACACCTGGCAAAATGAGGTCCGGCACGATGTTAGAAAACATCCTATAACTTTTGTTACCTCTGCGTGCATGTGCTTGGTCACTGGAATCAACCTTAATCCGGGCTTACGACTTAATGTCAACTACGTCTATTGTAGAACTGACATGCTGATGTGACTCAGCCGCTCACTTCGGTATTACACAGTATCAGCACCAAACGTGACGGTAAACCCTAATCAGAATCATATCTGCGTGTTATGTAGCAACAGCAGTCGCAGTCGGAACGACACATGACATCATAACTTTCGTTGCAGCGTACCGCCCACCACGTGATCTCGACGCAGCAGATGTTAGGAAACTACAACATCAGAATTATTTTGGGCGGCAATCTCAACGCCAAACACGCGGCGTAGAACAGGCACACAGCTAGCAGTAGAGGTCACCGCGTACTGAAACTAGTGATACACGCCCGTCTGCGGTCCAACGTAGCCCACAATAAGCTGGCTTGGGAGGACACCAGATATCCTTGAGATTGCCATCACCAATGGCTTTCAGAGTTTCATAATTGTGGGAGGGGGGGTGCTATACGGTTAGGCCACAAGCGTATATTGTTCTACGTTTTTGTGAAAATAAGGCGCTGTAAAATTAGGAGGGAGATGATATGTATTGCCTGACAAAAAGGGTGAACCACAAATAAGGGGGGGGGGGGGGGGACGAAAGGGAATGAAGCTTCATGCGTTGAGAGAGTACATGTTACAAATCAGAGTCAAATGTATAAAGAACTTAGCAGTACGAACGCTGCACTCCTTCTGGCCCGGATGCACGCAATAATTCGATTGGGAAGGATGTCATAAAGCCGTTGTCTCCGCTCACTCGGGAAACTGGTCCACAGCAGTTGTAACATTTCCTTGATATTCTGGATATTATGCTGTGTGTGACATTCCTAAAAATTCAACCACAAATGTAAAACTCAAAGTTGAGTTTGCCAGTGGCAGTGGCACATCTCTGTCTCTCGAAATTCCGCAAAGGATTTTTCCTGTTGCAATGTATCTAGAACCTCCGAGAGAACAGATTCTGGTCTCTCTACGGCGTCAGGATTGCTGAAATGGCATTATTTTCATTTTTGCGTGGTATACGCTGCCTAGTTGGTATGTTTGAGTGTTTCAGTCTGTAGATCACTTCTTGCGAAAGGAAGGCATCAGAGTTCGATTCCTGATCCGGCAACAATTTTTGGCTTCTCATATATAATCAAGAATGTTCTTCAGTTTGACTGTCACTACTTATGATACTGCTCTTAGTAGTTGAGCATAATCTCAAGAGCTATTTTCACCAAATATCAAAATAAATGTTTTTCTTGCGTATATGGCTTTATTCCCTACATTTGGTAGCCGGCCGTGACACACAACTAACAGAAAAACAGATCAAGGAATAGTTTGCCATGGAGAAATTAACAGATTTTCATCGACCATTTGACAAAGAGATCCTAAATCACAGTTCATGACAAAGTGATAACAGGTGCTGCGTAGGAGAAAAATGTGTAACAGTAACGACAGTAAAAGTGTAACGCTACACAGAACGAAGCTTCTTCATTTGAAAAACTAACAATATGATGCCGCGCTGGAAACATCAAACAATTCAGAACAGCGCCATCAGAAAAAAGCCCACATGCCTTGAAACGAACGGCGCAGGTTCTGTGAAAAGCATATAACCAAAGGCGTTCGCGCCAAGTTCCCCAACACAGCAATATGTCGGCTACAAGCAATAGGATTTCTTTGACAAAGTACAACCTTAACAAGCAAACCACCGGTACTGTGAACGAACACTCCAGACTCTATGCAAAGGGCATGAGTTAAAGTGTTCGTAACAAGCTCCACAACAGGGCATTGTGTCGGCTGCTAGCAACAGGAGTTTGTTGAAGAGATTTCGTCTTAACAAGTGTGACTTCCCAGAAACACAATACCGTACTCGTTATCCGGAAGATTCGAACTCATATAAAGCTCCAGTCGAACTCGGAATAGTTATGTCAGTAGATTGACGGCCATTTCTTTCTTGTGGCTTTCTGAATATAAGTGATTTCACTTTCTAGCATACTCGTTGTCAGTGGGTTAGAAAAATTATTAACTTCAAAACTACAACGAGGTTTTCTTCTTTCGTCTGACAGTCTTTCACTACCCTGCATCAATTATTTTACCATAGAGTTACTTTATGTTACTTTGTGGGGTAATGCCTATAAATTATGCGAATCCACTTAATGTTCAGAATTTCGATTTTATTTACAAGGCTGGAACACTGCGCTCTAAAATTCAATAAGTTCAATGTTCAAAACGTCTTCCGCACTCAAATTTTAAAATGGTCACTCGACGTAGAAAATCTCTCCTGTTCTATCTATGCTGTCATGTATGTAACGCAGTATTAGGTTTCCGTTTAGGTTCAACAATTAATAATCAATAACGGGGTCCAAGGTTCTCTTTCTTACTATTTAATAACGTGACAGCAAAAAAGTCATTAAAAAAAAGTTAAATCGTTAAAAACCTTTCGTGTTATTAGCATTTGCATATAAGTAAGCGAAAGTGAACTGTTAATGAATAACAAATGGCTGTGGACGTCGAGGAAAGAACAAATATGGTATTAACATTAACATATGAATTTTAGAAAAAACATTGTAAGGTAAATCAGTATTCGATACCTTTGAACGGAATCATCATCATCTTAGTTCCTGATTCCAAGGACAGCTCTAAAATAACGACCATATACGACTGATTGCACACAAAACTGCACCAAAAATTCAGAAAGTATTAACTACATCATGTATTTGGCAGAAATTTCTCCAATATAGGGGAGTCGAGGGAACATGTAGAAGGATTTCTTTTCGGAGTTTTTCAAATTTTTTGGTTAGATTTCTTGTGTTTGAAACTGTCTAGTCTTATAACATGGTTATTTAAGTGTGTAGCTTAGTATATATACTTCTAACTCAATATTACATTTAAGAGTACAAACTAATTTATATAGGCTGAAGTTAAATGCGTAAACGTGCCCCGGGTATGGGCAGTTTTACGCACCTATGGGGACACGTATATGAATAACATAGAATGCAATAATGGGTAAACGAACCACACTACCAAAATTTTACAAATATGTGTTATTGGTAGTAAAGAAAATTACTGCCTTACTTACACCAATTATCATGGTAACATAAAAATAAAATTTACTGACAGTAGACAAATTTTTTGTCTGCCTTTGACCTGTTAGCATAATATAGTCTACATAGAAGTTTACATGTTAATTGAAGTCCCATTCATCATCATTGTCAGATTTGAAATTTATGCACTTAAAAATGTGTGTCCTGTGGCACAATCGCCATAAATCCATCTCTTACATCTAAGACACTAGACCATTTCATGATATCTTTTTGATTGGTTGTATCGTTTCAAGCAGCAAATACAAAGGCAATTTCCTTCCTCTTCATCATACTGCTGTAGGTTGTAAGAGAACAGAAGACGAGCTAGATGGGACATTCTTTGAGACGAGATTGCTTGTTAACACACGCTTTGGAAGGACTAGCTTGTGAGAGTAGATTGAGAGGAAGGAGGAGATACAAGTTGATGGGCGAGATGACGGGAAGCGGAAATTACGTGGACCTGAACAGGATGGCAGAAGGCAGGAAAGCATGAAGCGTTACCATGTGACAACCTGCCTTTCGGCAGAAAACTAACGATGGCGTCAGAAGTACGCCTATCCACATTTTTCCTTATTCTTGCTTCTAGCAATTACTTGCCTTTATCAGTCCTTGCTCTCATAGAATTAATTCTTTCTGTTAGAAATTCATTAGGTTCAAATAGCTTTTTCAGCGATTTCTACCTTTTATTCTCCTGCGCCTTCAATGTTTTTGATTGTGCATCCAGCTGCTGTTGTAAAACTTCTTTGACTAGGGTATCAGTTAAGACGGCAATGCAGAATAGTCTTCTATAAATGAGCATATATTCATCTATTAGCAATTCTAAAAGCTATGCACCGGAAGAGCTTCGATACTTAAGTAACAAAGTTTAATAATCTTGCATAAAAACACAGATATGTTCTCCGCTCTAAGACATTCATTCTTCTGGTGCGATGAAATTTGTGAGAGTCCCCAGTAGACGGCAGTACTAATCTTTCGTTGCCGGTAGCGGTCTAGCAAGAAAGGTTTCCGAGAAAAGTGCTCTGCGTAAACTTACCCCGTGCGTGAACGTG
Source organism: Schistocerca nitens (assembly GCF_023898315.1). Taxonomy (NCBI): domain Eukaryota; kingdom Metazoa; phylum Arthropoda; class Insecta; order Orthoptera; family Acrididae; genus Schistocerca; species Schistocerca nitens. The sequence continues at coordinate 523,158,325 of NC_064616.1, read as the reverse complement.
CCCTTGAAATCCGTTCAAAACTTGAACTGATCAAGTAACTTATTTCATTACCTATTCCAATATTACGATGGCCAATGTGTAAGTACGAGTATAACTTCCTAGCTCACGTAAACAGACAGGACGTCACATATGAATGTTTGTTATTGCGGTAGTCAGTCAAAATACTGGTTTGATGCTGCTCTCCAGGCTAGGCTATCCTGTGTAAGCCTCTTCATATCCAAATACCTGCAGCAGCTTACACTCATTTGAATGTACTTACTGTATTCATGTCCTAGTCTCTCTCTGTGTTTCCTACTCCGAACACTTCCCACCGTTACCATGTTGATGCTTTCCTGGTGCTTCAAGATGTGCCCAATCAATCGCTCTCTTCTTTTAGTCAGGTATTGCCATAAATTTCTTTTCCTCAGTTTGAGTCTGTATCCCTCATAAGTTATTCTACCTACCTAGCTAATCCTCAGCATTTTTCTATAACACCATATTGCAAAAGTTTCTTTTCTTATACGAACTGTTTATTGTCCACTCTTCACTTCGTACATCGCTACACTCCAAATAACTTCAGAAATGCGTTCCTAATACTTAAATCTGTATTTTACTCGGTAAAAAACCCGGTGTTACACTAGCATTTATTTATTCCAAACTACTATTAGTCCATTTCCTCCTTTCTCCTCTCTTTGTCCAATTCCTCCTTCCCCTTCTGTCTATCGATTTCCTCCTCTGCCCTCTCTGTAACCAACCCCTCCCTCTTCATACACCTCCCATCCCTCCTCTCTCTATTCATCCCCCCATTCTCTGTCCATCACCTCCACCCTTCCCTCTTTCTTTCTCTCCCTCTCTGTCCGTCTCCAACAACCCCTCTCTCTGTCTACCTCCTCTGCACCCCAATCTCTGTCCGTCTCTTCCTCCCCCTCTCTCTGCCAATCTACTCCTCCCCCTTCTGTCCACCAGCACCTCCCCCATCTAATTCTATCTCCTCCTCCCTCTGCTCCTCTCCTCCTCTCCCACCCATCTCTGTGTCTGTCTCTTCCTCCCCCTGTTTCTCTCCATCTCGTCCTCTTTCCTTTCGCTCTCCATCTCCCCCTCTTCCATCCATCTCTCCATTTCCCCATCCTCTTTCTCTGTCCATCTCCTCCTCCTTTTATCTGCGTCTATATTCACCTTCCCTCTAGTTATCTGTCCATCTCTTCTACCTCCCATCTCTCTCAACGTTATCACACTCACCCCAATAGGAGACTGGTGGTTCTTACTCCTATAGTATTTCTTTCCAGATTGTTGCTAATGTTACTGTTGTTGTTGCTGTTGTCTACAGTCCGGAGACTGGTTTGATGCAGCGCTCCATGCTATCCTTTCCTGTGCAAGCTTCTTCATCTCCAAGTACTTTCTGCAACCTACATCCTTCTGAATATGCTTGGTATATTCATCTCTTGGTGTCCTTCTACGATTTTTACCATCCACGCTGCCCTCCAATACTAAATTGGTGATCTCTTGATGCCTCAGAAGATGTCCTACCAACCGATCCCTTCTTTTAGTCAAGTTGTGCCACAAATTCCTCTTCTCCCCAATTCTATTCTGTACCTCCTAATTAGTTACGTGATCTATCCATCTAATCTTCAGCACCACATTTAGAACGCCTCTATTCTCTTCTTGTCTAAACTATTTATCGTCCATGTTTCACTTCCATTCACGGCTACACTCCATAAAAATAGTTTCAGAAAAGACTTCTTGACACTTAAATCTATACTCGACGTTAACAAATTTCTCTTCTTCAGAAACGCTTTCCTTGCCGTTGGCAGTATACATTTTATATCCTCTCTACTTCAATCATCATCAGTTATTTTGCTCCCCAAATAGCAAAACTCATCTACTACTTTAAGTGTCTCATTTCCTAATCTAATTCCCTCAGCATCACCTGATTTAATGCGACTGCATTCCGTTATCCTCATTTTGCTTTTGTTGATGTTCATCTTATATCCTCCCTTCAAGTCACTGTCCATTCCGTTCAGCTGCTCTTCCAAGTCCTTTGCTCCCTCTGACAGAATTACAATGTCGTCGTCAAACTTCAGAGTTTTTATTTCTTCTCCATAGATTTTAATTCTTACTCCGAATTTTTCTTTTGTTTCCTTTACTGCTTGCTCAATATACAGTTTGAATAACATCGAGGATAGGCTACAACCCTGTCTCACTCCCTTCTCCACCACTGTTCACCTTTCATGCCCCTCGACTCTTATAACTGCCATCTGGTTTCTGTACAAATCGTAAATAGCCTTCGTTCCATGTATTTGACCTCTGCCACCTTCAGAATTTGGAATAGTTCCAGGAGTTTAAGATGTGCTTTTTACCCTTGGCCTTGCTCGCATGCGCTCATATCAATTATATTTCACAAATATTTAACGCATTTCCCGCATACGTTTATGCATATTTCACCTGTATGTGTAGCGAATTTCGCCTTGCAGTCTCATTTTCACGCAGCTTAATGTTTATAAGGTCTGATCTCCCGAACTACGTGCTTCACGAATATATAATTTTGCAGCTACATTCAGTGGTATATCTGCCTACTGACTGAGAAATGCGTTGTAAATAGAATTAGTAGTAATGAAGTGATAAATTAAAACGTTACGCATGATGTGGCAGTTTATCACGCATCTCAGTGTTTGACATCATATCTGCTAAACTGTGCGTCGCACAATGATATAATTTTGTACTTACATTCAGTGGCATATGTGGGTAATGTCTGCGAAATTTATTGCGAACAGAGTTAGTAGCAAAAAAGTAACAAATTAAAATGCTATGCATGATGCGGTAATTTTTTCCGCATTCAGTGTTTATGAAGTCGTATTACCTGAACTAAGTGTCTTACAATGACGTAATTTTTCTATTCATTCAGTGGTACATGTGAATGCTGACTGCAAAGTGTGTCACGAATACCGTTTTTAGAAGAGAAGTAATAAATTAAAACGTCGTGCTTCATGTGCTGGTCTTACAGTAAGAACAGCGAAAATGTAGTAATCGACAAACTTTTTTCTTTTCATAATTTTTGGGGGTCATCAGCGAGAAGTAGTTTCGTAAAAGTTTGAAATTACGTGTAAAGATTGTTGCAAGTCTCTGGGTGCTCTCATTCTCAAATAACAGATGACTAAGGTATAGGTATTGTCACGTCACGGTCTACACTGCTCTGCTTTTCCAACCCCACCCCTACTCACTTGATAGGTAGGTTGTTCTTACCCCCACAATGACTGTTTCCAGACAGTAAATGATACGTGTACCAAGTGTGGCTAAAATCGGTCCATTGGTTTAGGAGGAGATGCGGAACATACGTACATGCATATATACGTGCGTCTATTTTTATGATTTGTTTTGATGTTTTGGTTGGTTTTGGGGAGGAGACCAGACAGCGAGGTCATTGGTCTCATCGGATTAGGGAAGGATGGGGAAGGAAGTCGGCCGTGCCCTTTCAGAGGAACCATCCCGGCATTTGCCTGTAGCAATTTAGGGAAATTACGGAAAACCTAAATCAGGATGGCCGGACGCGGGAATGAACCGTCGTCCTCCCGAATGCAAGTCCAGTGTGCTAACCACTGAGCCACCTGGCTCGGTGTATTGATGTTAATAAGCAACATTCTATATCCTCTCTATTTCGGCCATCATCTTTTATTTTGCTGCCCAGGTACCAAAACTCAGCTACTACTTTTAATGTTTCATTTCCTAATCTAATTCACTCGGTATAGCCTGATTTCATTCGACTATATTCCGTTACCCTTGGCTTACTTTGTTGATTCTCATCTTATAATATCTTTTCAAGGCACTATCCATTCCAATTCAACTGCTCTTCCAAGTCTTTAGCCATCTGTGGCCAAATTAAAGTGTCATCGGAAAAACTTGAAATTTTTATTTCTTCTCCCTGCACATTAATTCCCATTCCAAATTTCTACTTGGTTTCTTTTAGTGCTTCCTCAGTGCACAGATTAAATCACATTTCGAATAGGCCACAACCCTCTCACACTCCCTTATCAACCACGGCTTCCCTTTTACATCCTTCAACTCTCATACCTGCAGTCTGGTTTCTGTAGAAGTTTTAAATAACCGTTCGATGCCTGTATTCTATCCTCCTACTTTCAGAATTTCAAAGAGTGTGTTCTAGTGAACATCGTCAAGATCATTTTCCAAATATACAAGCGCGTTGCCTTTCTTTAACCTATCTTCAAAGATGAGTCGGAGGTCGGTATCACCTCCCGTGTTCCTACATTTGTCCAGAGCCCAAACTTGTCTTCCTAGAGGTCGGCATCTAGCAGTCTCTTCATTCTTTTGTAAATAATTCGTGTTAGTATTTTAAGGCCGTGACGGATAAAGCTTATAGTTCTGTAATATTCACGCTTGTCGACACCTACCTTTTTGGTCAAATTTCTAAGTGTAACAAACGCATGACTCTCTATAAATTACGCAAAAGGTTTTTGTCCAAATTTTCATACTCGAAAGAAGAGTGGGAAATGGAGAAATTGGTATCATCTTTACCGATGTGATGACTAGTTTTGAAAAGCGCTATTTATTTGCTCTAAAGTAAAAAGAGTAATTAAGAAAAACTTAATTATCGGTTCGACGAAACACTTTTCTCCGAATATTCATTGCCAAACGAGGAGTGGTAAATGGAAAAGCGGGATGAGAAATTGACAAGTGTGAGGTCTAGTTTTGCAAAAACTTTATTTGCTTGAAAGAAATCTGTATACGAATGTGACTCATGTTAGTTTCGAAAAACTGACTACCTTTGCTAATGATTCAAAAATATAGCCTTCCAAGCCGTCGTGAAAGTCTATGAAAAAAGCAGAAAAGACGTCGAGCGCCGCGTCAGGGACCACATTTCGCGAGAATAGGAATAGGAATATGAATTCCTTTGATTCAAATTAAAAAAATAAAATACATAATCCACCAGACAAATATCCTTTAATAGCCATTTAACATTCTAAGATTATAAGTTAATGAACTTTAAAATTCTCAGTGTCACCTTAGTTGCTGTATATGATTTCGAGCATCATTCAAAGGCGCGTCAAATGTTTATCTAATCTGTTTTATTTATCTCTAATAGACAAATTATTTCACAAAACGTTGGATGATTTTCTTTCAAAATTTTTTTTTATATTCAATTTATTACTTTGTTCTTGAAGTCTGAGGGTATTTCGCATGTTTCACATATCTTGCACACCGTGAGGAATAGATTTCCATGGCTGACTCTACCAAGGTTCTCAATAATTCTGAGGGAGTTTCGTTCTCTCCATTTGCTTGGTTTCGACATTGGGTTTTCATTGCTCTATCAGTTTCTTCACGAAGTATTATATCTCCCATCTCGGCCTCAGTTACTTCATCTTCCGTTTCTGTTATGCCTCAGTTACTTCATCTTCCGTTTCTGTTATTTTGTCTTCAAGTTAATTTCTCTTGTGTAGCTTTCCACATATTCATTTTAATAACTAGTACTCCTTTACTTTGTTTTCATGTTTGCATTCACAAATAAAACATTCATTGCCGGAACTATCTGCCTTCTGTAGGAAACATATGTTTTAATATCCCTCCCATGAACCATGAAGCGTACAGCAGTAAATTTGTTTGCTTGACACAACGACATAAATAGCCGTACCGCAGGTGCAATCACGTCGAGACGAGATTGAAATGTGGTTTCTGAAGAGAGACAAAAACTTTTTCAGTAGCAACAATGGAAGGGCCCGGATGATAAACAGAACTGACTTTGTTATTGTGTCCAATATCGTTATGTTGTCTCTGCGAACAACTGAAACCAAAGGAAAACTATTGGCGTTAAATTTGCCGTGGACATTCGGCTCTCCTTTATGGTCTAATGAAGATGGCATCCTCTTATTCCGGAGATAAAGTAGACCACCTACACAAGACGATGCTGTCAACAGAGAAAGACAGGAGTTCTACGGTTTGGAACATGATACATTACATCTTTTAACTGAGGACTGAATAGGGGATTTGAAAAGAGAAATGGATAGGTTATAGTTACATATAGTGTCTATTAGTAAAATGCGGTGGCAGGCAGACTTATATTTCCGGTAAGATGAGGACGGGGTTCTCAACCTAACATCTTGTACTGGTAAAGCAGTAGCAGTCCGACTGAACTACTATGAACAGCAAGCCAAGATAAATATAAAACAAATTCCGCCATATAATTACAAATGTATACCCCTAATGATTCCGCAGATGATAAGGAAATGGGAAACCTGCATGATGATACAGCAGAAATTATTGTGCTCGATGTGGGAGACGAAACTTTAATTGTAAAATGTGACTGGAACTCGATAGTAGAAAAAGTAGGAGATGAAAGAGTAGTAGGACACCTTGGATCGGTGGAAAAATAATGAAAAGGATAGCCGCCTTGTAGGGTTTTGCACAGAGCACAAATTGATTATTACTAACACTTGGTTTAAGAATAATGAATGAGGAATACGTATGTGGAAGCAAACTGGTGGCACCGAAAACGAATAATATAATGCTAAGAAGAGACTTTGAAATCAGATTTTTAACTGGAAGACATTTCCAGGAGCTGACAGGAACGCTGGCCCTAGTTTAGCAGTTATCAACTGTAGATTAAAACTGAATAAATTACTGAAAGGAAGGAAATTATCAAGATGGCACCTAGATAAGGTGAAAGTACCAGATTGTGTTGAGAGTTTCAAAAGCACTAATCCGCGGCCCTTAAAGGTTATTTGTGCGGCCCCACGGACAATACAGCTGTTTTTAAATATCGTGTCACTTTACGCACAGGCACACAAAACCCGACTGGCGACGAATGTTGTGGTAGGCGACTACCACATGACAGACCCAAAGAGTATTAAAAGATATTCCACTCAGGGGTTTTGTTCTTTCCGATTTATGCAAGAGATATAGAATCAGTACCTAATCAAATTCAAATCGAGGTAAATGAGATACAGTGTGAATCAAATTTGAAGACAAATTTTAGTTAAATTATTGTACCTTATTTTTGAAATATGCCTGCCAGGTTTGAAAATACTCGAAAATTCCGAACTGAAACTATTTTCAAGTGTGGAAGTACTTATCGATATAAGCATCTGTTTTCAATTATGAAAGGAAATAAATCTCCTGTCAGATCCACAACTTCAGACCTTCACCTTAGGTCGCCTTGAAACTAATTAGAGGGAATGAGTTTTCTCCCACAATAGGGAAGATAATGTCAGAAAGAAAACATTAATTTTATAGTTGTTCTTTGCTTTGTACTATACATTTCCAAATCAGTTTAAGTTTCTATGAAAACTGAATTTGTAGTCTCTTTTTTGCGGTCCGTTTACGCTTGAACCTTTCTTATTTTGCCCTTTCCAACTTTTTCGTTTGAAAGCCTTGGTGTAGACCATCGTCTAGAGCTGTATCAAACAAACCTTCAAACTGAAGATTACAACATGGTTTATTGATATTTCATTCTAGGTAATGGGAACTCTAAATGCAAATATTTTTCAGGTTAAAAAACAAGTCACATCATAATTGAAAGTCGCCAAGTACACAGACTGAAATTTTCACATCACGACGTTTATGTATACTCCAGACTTGGCTACCAAAATTACTAACAAATGTTATTAAGAAATAAAGGAACATGGACATTATGTCAAAAATCAGTAACAGGCTTATGTCTATATGGAATGTAGAAAATGATAGACCGGACATCAGGCCACAGAGCAACATAACAGCATTATTAATGTAAACGGAAAGGCTAAAAATGATGGGTGACAGGTAGCAGATATGTTTATTAATTATTTCACAAATGTAGTGGAAAATGTAGGAATAAACAGTTCAAGAAAAAAACAGTATGTTGAAAGAGTAACATACATAAAATTCAATCCTGCAGCAGGGAAATATTGTATCCGTGTTTGCTACGAGATGTAATGCAATCATCAATCTGTGATGGTCGTGGTCTTCAGTCCGACGACTTGTTTAATGCAGCTCTCTATTCTGAGCTAGCAGTTTCATCTCTGCATTGCTACTGCAATCTGTATCCACTTGATTATGCTTACCGTAGTCAAGCCTTGGTATCCAACTATGGTTTCCACCCCAAACTTCCCTCCATTATTGAATGAACTGTTTCTTGAGGTCCTAGGATGTGCCTTGTCGCCCTATCCCTTCTTTCCTCCCCAATCTGATGCAGTACGTCTTCATTAGTTGTTACATCTATCCATCTGATCTTCAGGATCCTTTTGTAACAGCACACTTCATAAGTTTAAGTTTTCCTCTGGTCTTCGCTGTTTATCTTCCCTGTTTCACTACCGTGTAAAACTACACTCCACACAGTCACGCAAGTACTTTCAAAAAGTACACAATATTTCAATTTATATAATATTTCTCTTTTTCCCTGAAGCCTTCTTTGCTAGAGACAGCTTGCATTTTATATCCACATTACTTCTTTCGTCATCAGCTATTTTACTGATAGTATTTTTTCCACATGGATCTACAGCATCGACATATTGTTCAAAAGAGACCATTCTCCGTTATAGGCTCTACAATTTTCATGTTATTTTATATTGGTCAACTTCGACTTCATAGTCATTATCAAGGAATCTACAAAACATTCGAAATACAGAAATAATAAAACATAGAACATGTGTATTTAAGCCTTGTAAAACAGCAGACTAAATAGAAGAGCTGTCAAATTAACATAGGATATAGCTTAGCACTTACATTCGGTTACCTCATAGCAACATGTCGCTACAGACGTGACGTATAAATCAGTCCACCAGCCGACATATGGAACTACTTATAAACATTAACAAGTTCTGTATCAAATAGGAACAGAATGTTTGAAACACATGTCGGCGAACATCACACAATATGACTTAAATACGTATTTAACATCCAACCACTAAGGATCTACATCGTTCAATACATAAAAATCAACTTATTCTCTCGATATGTCGACGTGCAGTCTGATGTTCAAAACAACTGTTCCAGCATATGGCAAAGATAATATCTGAGACATTAAAAATTTATACCCACACTGAAGAGCTGAAGAAACTGGTACACTTGCCTAATATCGTGTAGGGCCCCCTCGAGCACGCATAAGTGCCGCATGGACGTGGCATAGACTCGACTAATGTCTGAAATAGTGATGGAGGGAAATTACACCATGAATCCTGCGGAGATGTCCATAAATCCGTAAGAGTACGAGGGTGTAGAGATCTCTTCTGAACAGCATGTTGCAAGGCATCTCAGATATGCTCAATAATGTTCATGTCTAGGAAGTTTGGTTGCCAGCGGAAGTGTTTTAAACTCCGAAGAGTGTTCTTGTAGCCACTCTGTAGCAATCGTCAACGTGTGGGGTGTCGCATTGTCCTGCAGGAATTGTCCAAATCCGTCGGAATGCACAATGGGAATGAATGGATGCAAGTGACCAGAAAGGATAACTACGTACGTGTCACCTGTCAGAATCGTATCTGGAGGTATCAGGGGTCCCATATCACTCCAACTCCACACGCTTCACACCATTACAAAGCCTCCACCAGCCTGAACAGTTCCCTGATGACATTCAGGGTCCATGGATTCATGAGATTGTGTCCATACCCGTACACGTCCATCCGCTCGATACAATTTGAAACAAGACACTTGTCGATGCCCCGGCATTGAACACTGCAACAGTTTGCGGAAGGGTTGCACTTCTGTTACGTTGAACGATTCTCCCATTCTTGCAGGATCTTTTTCCAGCCGCAGCGATGTCGGAGATTTGATATTTCACCTGATTTCTGATATTCACTTTTCACTCGTTAAATTGTCGTATGGGAAAATCCCCACTTCATCGCTACCTCGGAGATGCTGTGTCCCATCGCTCGTGCACCAACTATAACACCTCGTTCAAGCTCACTTAAGTCTTGATAACCTGTCATTGTAGCAGTAGTGACCGATCTAACAACTACACCAGACACCTGATGTCTTATATAGGCGTTGCCGACCGCAGCGCCGTATTCTGCCTGTTTACGTATCTCTGTATTTGAATACACATGCCTATACCAGTTTCTCTGGCGCTTCAGTGTATAATGTGTACCTTATTCCTTATGTCATTGTCAACTGGTATATGAACCTGTACCTGGACAGTATAAACAACTCAGTCACTAAATTAGTTTCCAATATTGCCATGGTTTACAGTAAAATTATCTAATTTATTATGTTTCTGGTTATCTAGACTTGCTCAAAATGTATAGTACTTACTACGGACTAATTATGCTTGTTTAACGATTTATTTTTACCTGATGTTTTACTGAACCGATCCTGAAGATGCTTCGTGTGCAGTATCCCTGCGTTCAGCCATCATTCTGAGTGCAATATTTGTTCATGTGTTGTTCGTTGCAAGTGATGGTATTCGTAATCGATAGTGAATTGTGACGCGTTTGGATTTTTGTGCTTGTGATATTTGCGTCTCAATAAACACGGTAAAATTGTACTGCTACCCCATTTCAAAAATTAAGAAGAAGAAAGTAACGTAATTTTGAGGCGGACAGAGGAAATTTCGCCATGCAAAAACGACACATTTACTCAGTTGTAAGCGCATGTATGTTTCTAAATATGTGAACTACTGTTGGGAAAACTAATTATTATACAATGGAATTTTTCTTAGTAGAATGGAAACCGTATCGTTTTGTAGTAATTATTCTTTCTCTTTCCAGTGATTTTTGGCAGAGAGTGTACATTTCCCCATATTATTTTCAATGTAATTCGTAACTAACTGCCTTATTTCCGAACTTTCAGGATTACGATCACACGGTCATTCAGCATTAAAGCATCAGACAGTAATGGTTAATACCATCCTGCGCTATGATACACAGGGTGGTCAGAAAGAGTCTGGACAGGGTAGGCTGTGCTGGGAAATAGTTGTTGAGAAACAAAATGATACGTTGCACTGTTCCCGAGCTAATTAGCACTGAAGTTAGCCACCACACCGTTGCGCGCAGAGATTCAAGTGGCCTGCCAGAGACAGTGTCGCCAAACGTGTACATCGTTTTTTTTCTAAAACCGAACGAGAGAGAGATACAAAAATGGGACCTGCGACGGTAGTACGGATCTAACCTGAGCCAAAGGCTGTACAGTCTCTTGAATTATCATCTGCTCTGTGAGAACAGCTATCACTAATTATATCTGGCGAGCCGCTTGATTTGATTGCTAGACAGCCTGATCGGCTAACTTCAATGCTAATTAAATCGGAAACTGCGCGACGTATAGAATTTTTTTCTTAACAATTATTTCTCAGCACAATCTACCCTCCAAAGCCGTTAAAAGCTTTCCATGCTGTTTCTGACTATCTTGTATAAAACCAATTTACAAACGCAAAAATTGCCAAGTATGATTGACAGATTGTTTTGAAAGTCCTTTTGTTTGTAGGATAAATATAAATCGTAATGTTTTCTAGAACACCTCAAATTATTGCAAATATCTTTGAGTTCTTCTGATCTGATTTTGTCCTGGCAGGTAAGAAAAAACTGTATGTCGCATTACGGCACTGACAGTAAAAACTGGAAATCTAGAACTGCAGTATAATTACAGCATGTTAACGAAAACCATTTCCACATTTGAAACTACATCAAAACCGCTGACAAGTCTTGTATCTGAACACAAGGTAATTTTAGAGCATAGAGCTATTTAAAATTTTTTTCTTTCTTGTAGCAAATGAACGAGAATTACAGACAGAAAGATCAAGTGTAATGAATTTATCTAGTGACTAGGTACGTAAGCTTTCCTAGCGAGCAAACATTTAACGCTCCGCCTGCGCCAGATCATCAGAGCAGCGCTCGGCGATTGAGTGGATAAAACGCCATCGACCAGCCACTATTAAAGCTGACCTTGATCATTAATGGCCGTATTGCCTACAACAATGGGGCTTAAGTGAACCACCGGTGCGTGAAGGCTGCCGCTTAACGATAAGGCTAGCAAGTTCATTATAGTGCACTGCGAACTATCCGATGGTAGTAAAGGCAATATTAAGCCAACAGTCACTACGGAGAAGCCACCACTTCTTCTAATGCAGTTCTCTTGGATATAACTGCCAGTTCAAGAAAATCGGAATGAGCAATGAGTAGACGCACACCCCTGTAGCGTGTGTAGCAACTGCAGCGCAACTTCTGACTGAATTTGAATTTAAAGAACGTGCCCAGGATCTGAGTTTGAGGGTAGGGTTGAAGCAAGCGACACACACCTTCTTACAAAATTAAACTCAGGACTCTTGAAAAATAGTGTCTTTTAATCACTTAAAACAATAGTGCTACATTTTTCTTTATTATTATTTCATTCTCCTCGCCTTGTATGAGCGGGAATGTGTTATGCTACCAGCTTGTAATAAGTACTTATTAATCGCAAAGATCTAAAATGATAGAGTACAGTTTATATAAAAAATGTTCCTCTTACTTTGCTGTCAATTCGGTCACGTTTAGAGAGATAGTATTTCAAAGTAACATTTTTAGTAGTTTTTGACGTTGGCGTGTAACACGAGAGCGAAGATAACGAATTGAAGGTACAATGTACAAAGCTGTTCGAATCTTTTAGAAACCTGAGCTGTCTAGCGTTTCTAGATGCAAGGAAAACGGCGAACGGCGACGAATGCGAAGTAGATGCCACGTCTGATGACTTTGGATAAATGTAATATCAGTCTCCAGTACATGTGTATAAAATGCACGCTTTACCATGAGCTACTTTCATTTTAAACCCAAGTATCGACCTGTATCACTCACGGACCATCTTCACGATAAGGATTAAAATGGTTTAAGCCACAACATTACATTTATCATTATTTAAATGATGTGTAGAGCATGTCATGATTATCAGTATACGACAGAGGACTTTTAGAACCAAACATACTAATAACAAGTGTCCACATTACATATTCTGGCTTCCCTCAAATGCGACGGTGTACCCAGCATGGGGTGTGGGAGAGCAGCTGCCATCTCCCCCGCTCTCGAGGAAAAAAGAGACAATAATTTTCCGCAAATCGTTCTTTCTCGCTACACATATAGACGTATCAAGTTATAATACCGGTTTTAAGAAAGTCAGAACGTGTGACGGATATTGACTGGTAGTAAGTGTACCTAAAGCCATTTATCGCGAAATTTCAAAACTATTTCAGTGTGAAAGAGCAGCAGCCCCTAGGCCCCCTCACGACCCAGCGTACTGCAGGATTTGAATTACGTTAGAGAAGATCATAATTTTTTTCTGGATGTGGGTGCGAGTTGCGAGGTCGACAGGGCAGGGGGGCGGGGGGGGGGGGGGGGGTAGAGGGGCAGTTTGTTATCTCGTGCACCTAGCTGGCTATGTCCTTGTTGGCATTCTCTTAAATTAAGTTTTTTTTTATTTTTGTCATTTGAGCACCTAAGGTTTTGTTCTTATTACTTTTTTTACCGTAGTGATTACAAATTACGAAGCGTGCTTCATTTTATCCTGTTTACAACACCCATAAATCGTTAGCATATGGTCTGCAGTGTGTTTCCAATTTTATCTGTTTGAGACCAACAACTTCTGTATTCACTAAAGTAAACACCTCTGCATTCCTAAATACCACGCGATTCAAAGTTTCAGAAAAAATTAAAACCAATGGTTCGAAAAGCATTTCTAGTAATTCATTAAGGTTTCCCCAACGAAGAAAGCTGTGAGATTTTTTTCCTTAATGATAGAATAATTTACTGTTGACGTAGTAATATTTTTCACCAACAGATGAGGCTGCGTCAATCGTATCTTTATTTAAACAAGTTTAGTGGTTATGTATAATCATTCTCAGTTTGCGATAAAAGTCTCGTACACAGATGACACATGCTTTTTGCGTGATGGAAGTGTAGATCACGGGTGGGCAGTCTGGTCCGCGGAAGAAAGTCACGCGAGAGAGAGCGGGGCGGTGCGGAATTTTGCAACGGAAGTTTTTTTAGACGTCTTCTATGAAACGTTGTAAGTAAAAACCGATGTTCATGATGAATAAATAAATAAATGTAAACATTTAAAGATGATGTGAACATAAAATAAATGTGCTCACAAAAACGCGTGGTCTGAGGAATAATTTGTTGGCGTGGCGTGTAGGGAAATGGAAGCCATTCATATCGGTGCGTTACCGCATAAACGTTAACAGTACGGGTTCCATAGTTTTGACTTTATGCTCTTACGAACGCTGCTGCGGCGTCACGTGACGTGCCGGCTCGTGATCTTAAATAGGTATGTGAATCAGACCTGCGGGTCACCAAAGGTGGTCCATGCCTGTTGTACATCTACGCATCTCCAAATTATAAGAACTGACTTCTAAATTGCATCACGATCAGTGTCTGTTACGCTTACATTTTGTTTACTTGAAACTTCCTGTCAGGTTAAAACTCTATTCCAGACCGGGACTCGAACCTGTGACTTCGCGCATCGCGACACAGTTTGACAGGGGAAAAGACGGCGGCAAAAGAGAATACTTTCTTAAATATATCCCTTATTATGTGTCTCAGTTGCTGTCCCCGTATCAATCAGTCATCCTTTCCACGCACAGGGAAATCACTGAATATAACTCCTCAAGAAATTATAACATTTTTTGGCATCTCGATAAAGAAGTCATGTCTTGGCTACTCCACATTAAATACGTACTAGGCTTTGGGAACAAGAGCGGCTGAAGTTTCAAAGAAAATGTCAAGGACGCCGTTTCTTGGAATCAAACGTCTGTTGAAAGTATTCGTAGACAGTGATGGGGCTAATGATGTGAGTACAAAAGATAAATACTCGAAAATTCGTCCTTTACTAAACACTGTCAGAGCAGGCTGTTTACCAAATCTTAGAATAAGGAAGGTGATGAACAGATAATTATTTTCTTTGCCAAAACGATGATGCGGCAATATAATCGTGGGAAGCCCAATACGAGTAGCATCAAAAGTTTTGTTTGCACGCCTTCTGACGGATTACCACATCATTTCATCATGTGTGAAGGAAAATGTGACACTGTTTTGGAGAGCTCTGACTACTTGCACACTGGTGGAGGGGAGGGGGTATTAACGAGGCTGGAATGGAGGATGGGGGGGGGGGGGGGGGAGGTGTTAATGAGACTGGAAACTACACAGCCTGCATTGTGTATAATATATGACCGATACTTCACATCAGTTGAGCCACTGGACTGTCTCCACTCGGACAGAGGTTGGCAGGATAAAGGAACAATCCAACGTTGTAGAGTCCCAAGTAAGATTCATCACATTTAGAAATTAAAAAGACAGGATGAGGCTCAGCTGATCAGTTGCTTCTGGTAGTGGGACAGGTTGCTATTATTAAATGGTAATCCAGATATTTAATATAATGTATATTTAAGATTTTTACATATTGACATTGTACAGTTAAATCTGTTTCCCTATCAAATTTGCCAAGTAAATGAATATTATAAATCCGAAGTCACACAGCCATTCCATATAATAGTGTGCCTTCAGTACTAATATGTCGTATACGATATACAAGTGTCTCAAAAAATCAATCAACAAATTTTGAAAGGTGCAATCAGTGTTTCCTTACTAATGTAGCCCATAACATAAAATAAAACAGAATATTCTTAGGAGAGTTAAATTTATGTGGTAGTAGACCTGAGATATGGACATATATTGTGGAAATGGAAGGCTATTTTATTTTGACTAAGTGGTTTACTTTTTGTGCTTCACATTCACAGCTGAAAAATTACGTAAGATCTATGATTAACCAAGACTTCTATTAACCGACCGCAGTTGCAGATATTGGCGGTAAGCATGCTTTTCAACTTCCAGCCTATTAACGTCCGCATAGCAAAGAACATTATTAGACGTAAAAAGCCGCCTTGCCTCAATACATATCTCGATTAGCAACCCTGGTAGAAAGGATATTGCGGAGAAATGGCTTAGTCACAGTCTTGTGCTACGTAGCTGATAAATTAGCTACGTTATTAAAAAACCACAGATGTAAACTGACCTTCACCGCCACCAGCAACTTACGTAGATATATGTAAAACATTCTCGGTTTTCTTGTGGCAAGAAGACCGAGAATGTTTTATATATCAGTGCCGTCGCGAAAGACTTCGTTCTCAGCTTACGTAGATGACTTATTCACAATATAAAACAGAGGTACCTGTACAGGTAAAACTATAATGGCAGGTTATCAGTCGCGCTTGGATAACTCAGCTAGCAGAGCACCTGACTGCGAAGGTTCCACGTTTGAGTCGCGAGCTGGCATTAAGTTTTAATCTGCTAGGAAGTTTCATATTAGTGCGTACTCAGATGCAGAGTGACAATTTATTCTGTAAACAGTTCCCTAGTCTATGCCGTGGGTGACCTGTATCCCTGCAGAATCTCTTTTCCCAGGATGTATTTCTTTTCGTGAGATATGCAGAACAACTTCTATCAAGCTTGGAAGGTAGGAGATAAGGTAGTGGAGGAACTAAAGCTGTGAGGGTGGGTCGATAGTAGTGCTTGGATAGCTCAGTCTGTAGTGCACTTGTCCCAAAAAGGCAAAGGTCCCTGATTTGAGTCCCAGTCCGGTACACAGTTTTAATCATCCAGGAAGCAGACTCCGCTGCAGACTGACAATTCATTCTGGATTTTGTGTATTTGCTAAAGTAATTCCAACATGTTCATTTTTATTTGCGCTACGTTATAAAATCCCATCGTGCTTCGGTTTTCACTTTCGTTTCTGAATAGTCTGTCTTTATTCCGTAATAGAATACAATTTGCATTCTACACCATATTTGTCCTATCTAAGAAATAAATGTGAAATACTACGGATTTTTTTAGCGTTTTCATTGTTGAAACTACTGTTCGGTACAGTCGACTAGAAATATTCTCTTTAGTTGAATTGGTCAAATATGTTGGAGTCCTTGAGTTGGAATACTGATATTTAGCTATATGCAGACGAATCACGTTTGCATCTAGTTGTAGCCTTTTATTGTTCCTTAGAGGACTGATGCACGTTTTTCCTGTTTGTTTACTCTGGTGCGACTGGCCCCAACTATCGTCGTCCATCATAGAACTGGTGATTGATTTGTGTACTGTAGCCCACACATCCGTTGTTACAGTCAGTGTGGGTCTGAGTGAATCTCTGCCGTTATCACATAGTTACGCATTGCATTTAATTCTGGTGGTAGCAAAGCCCTCCGAACTGAGATACTTACGGTGTATCTCGACAGAACCTGCACGATTGGGTACTTGGAATGTCCTATGCCCGGGAATCAATGATTTGACCGTGATCAAATGAACTGATTCTGCTCGTTTTGCATATCATGTGTTAGTGTGTCACGCCGATCACAAGTGCAAGATCTGACGACATTCCAGTCACATGGTACCCCGAACTATTCCGTCCATCCTCGTATCAGGATCACAACCCCCCCCCCCCCCCCCCCTCTGTGTCCTTCTTTATCCTCAACGCAACAGCTGTCGCGAATTCTTTTGATCATGAGTGTACACTTACAGAGCAACATTAATTTTAATGTTTCACAACGCAATGAAACTGCACTGTGTAACCAAAAATCTTTGGGCCTTCATGACAGTTAGATCCCAAGACAAAGGCCAAAAGCGTCTCATTGTAGCATATACCATCATGTATTGTTGTCTAATAATTTCAGAGACAATGAACGCGAATTTTCTTCTTCCTTTCTTTCAGAAGCACTGTGAATAGTCCTCGCTGAGTATTTGGTGGAAATTATCTCATAACCAACCGACGGTCTGGTTTATCTAAAAATATTCGATGCGTTTGCTGTAGTCGATTTTGAGGATGCCTATCCGACTCATGGTGATTTTTTTTCCTGGATGAACACATTGTTATATATTCCCAATTCTTAGCAATGTGTAAGAGCACCCTGCTTATGAAATGTATGCATAAATGCCTGCGATATTAAAGTGTCTAAACTGGTGCTCGAAGATCAAATCAGTAAAAACAGCGGTGGACTGTCATATTACCTCAGTGAGTGTCACTGTCGTTGCAACATAATCTTGTAAACAACGTCCATTTACATCGCCAAGTCCACGCACGTTTATCTGAATGTTACATTATGTACGGGTGCTTATTACTCCTTAAACCTTCACATAACCGAGTTGCATCTGGACAGTAGAGCAGTATGATGGCGGAATCACAGTCATGTCATCTCTCGTCAGTTCGTTCACTCACTGAATACTGTACCCGAACTGCGACGGAAGTCCGGAAGTCCTCTATAATTTTTGAAAATTATCAGAAGACTGTCTCTTGCAGCATGTCTTACAGTCAGACAGTCACAATCAATTACGGTCTTCGAATTATCAGACCCACGAGTGGATTTTAATTCTTCCTCCATTGTGAACCGCATAAACCCCTCCGGGTGCATGATTCCAATTTTTATCTCTTATTATTTGGATTCAAGGCACAACGCACTGAACCAGCCATGAGTAAACGACGTTTGAATTCGGTACATATATTTAAAAATTAGGGAACTGAGAGGCTGCAACGTTTTTAGTTCTAGCTCAATTGATCCTCTGAATTGCATTTGTTTATATTAATAGGCCATAGCACAGTGGTGACATATTAAAATCCTCATCAACACCCTAGCCTATAATCTCACCTGCAAACTCTATTTACCGGAAGTGGGCGTTACTTCGAGGTTCCGGAAACACTTGCCCAACTATTTTGTTTCAATATTTTAAACTGTCATGAAGTTAACGTCATACAATGTTATCACATTTGTTTAAGACTTACGCCCATTCTTTTGCACCCTCTGTCTTAATAAGTCGAAAAAATTGTGTTTGAAGTCATAGCTTTAATTATTTCCTCAAAAAATATAGTTACATAATAAATTTTTTGTTTTGCAGATACATGTCTGCGGTCCCGGTATTCATTAAAATTCTCCCCGGCGTAGTACCGTAGCACGACACTAGAGGACCGTATACAAAATGGCGCAGCCCATTGATGAAGTGCAGTATCGTGCAGTAATTCGTTCTCAGCAGCACCGGATATTGGAGCTCTGTCAGGTCAATATAGAACGCTTCTAGAGCCGCCTGGATTGGCGTAACTCGCCGGCAACTTTTCAGCTGCTACGGTACTGTGACTCTGGGATTGAATTGTGTATCAGTACTGCAGCCACATGCCTGCAAACAATCAAAAAATAATAACGTTACTCTATTTTTCTATGTGGTCATTTTAACTTTATGACATCCCGTCGAAAATTTTTGTCAGTTACACATTTAATTAGGGTACTTTTGTAGACGATGGAGGCCGATTTAAAAACAAAATGTATCAAGTGAACTAGAGTTTGATAACGTATTTAAAGTTTCATTCCTAATAAAATCTCTGCCGTCGTTCTCTGGCAACTAAAACTAAAAGGAAAGAAATTTACACTGCGGTGACAAAATTCATAGGATAGTTCAAAAATGGTTCAAATGGCTCTGACCACTATGGGACGTAACTTCTAAGGTCATCAGTCCCCTAGAACTTAGAACTACTTAAACCTAACTAACCTAAGGACATCACACACATCCATGCCCGAGGCAGGATTCGAACCTGCGACCGTAGCGGTCGCGCGGTTCCAGACTGTAGCGCCTTTAACCGCTTGGCCACCCCGGCCGGCCATAGGATAGTGATATGCACATATACAGATGGCGGTAGTTTCGCGTAGACAAGGTATAAAAGGGCAGTGCATGGGCAGAGCTGTCATTTGTACTCATGTGATTCATGTGAAAAGATTCCCTCGTGGCTATGGCCACACGACGAGAATTAACAGACTTTGAACGCGGGCTGGTAGTTGGAGCTAGACGCATGGGACATTACATTTCGGGAATCGTTATGGAATTCAGTGTTGCGAGAGCCACAGTGTCGAGTGAGCCGTGAATACCAAATTTCAGGCATTATCTCTCACCACGGACAACGCAATGGCCGACGGCCTTCATTTAACGACCGAGAGCAGCGGCATTTGCATAGTCTTGTCAGTGCTAAACAGGAATCAACACTGCGTGAAATAACCGCAGAAATCAATGTCGGACGTATCCGTTAGGACAATGCGGCTTTAGGTTTCCCATGATTTCCTTAAATCGCACCAGGCATATGCTGGGAAGGTTCCTTCCAGAGGGCACGGCCGATTCCCTTCCCCAATCTTGGTAGCATCCGAGCCTGTGCTCCTTCTCTAACGACCTCAATGTCGACGGCACGTTAAACACATTCTTCCATTTTTCTTCCCCTTAGCTCGTGAGCATATCGGTTGGGCCCCAGACGGCTGGAAAACAATGGCCTGGTCAGATGTGCCTCGATTTCAGTTGGTAAGCTACGATTGTAGGCTTCGAGTATAGCACAGACCCCACAAAGCCAAGGACCCAGGTAGTGAACAAGGCACTGTGCAAGCTGCTGGTGGCTCCGTAATGGGGTGGGCTGTGTGTACATGGAATGGGCTGAATCCTCTGACATAAATGAACCCATTATTGACTGGAAATGATTATGTTCTGCTACTTGGAGACCATTTTCAGCCATTCAACGATGGAATTTTTATGGATGACAACGTGCCATATTTCCGGGCCACAACTGTTCGCGACTGATTTGAAAACCGTTCTGAACAATTCGAGCGAATTGTTTGGACATCCATATCACCCGACACGAATCCCATGGAACATTTATAGGATATAATCGACAGGTCAGTTCATACACAAAATGCTACTGAGGCAACATTTTCACATTTATGGGCGTCTGTAG
Organism: Schistocerca nitens; assembly: GCF_023898315.1. NCBI lineage: Eukaryota > Metazoa > Arthropoda > Insecta > Orthoptera > Acrididae > Schistocerca > Schistocerca nitens. The sequence goes on along the minus strand of NC_064616.1, from coordinate 523,137,673 downwards.
GGACAGCATGCCTCAATATTTCTGCAGGGGACTTCCAACGACTTGTTGAATCCACGCCGCGTCGAGCTACTGCACTACACCAGGCAGAAGGAGGTCCAACACGATATAAGGAGGTATCCCATTACTTTTGTCACCTCGGTGTCATATTTAACGTCCAATCGACATTGAGCTATTAGAGACTGAACTGTTATTTAGACATTCACCTGAACTAAACTCGTTCTTTTTATGTAATCCGACTGTCTTCAAACGTTACATTAGATATGAACGAAATAAAATTTAAAACTTCACTACAGGTGCTCATCTTAATATTCACGAAACATTAGGTTATGGGGATAAAACCCGAGTTGATAATTTGAGCAGAATTTTCAATGAAAAATTGATTCGGTCAGTAACATTCAAAATTTTCAAGTTTTAAGTTTTAATCTCTCTCCCTAAAACAGGATTTTTTCCCGTGGCAGAGACCGAGAAAGTGACAAAGAATATTTTAGTCCAAGGGGTCTCTAAATATTTTCGCATCATTCGTTCTTGTAAAAATTTTTTCAGCGCATACATAGTAAACTTCAAAAGTTCTCAAGTTAACAAAAGGACGCGTGATTTGAGATCAAATGCCGTCATTTTGTAACATAGTTACATTGTATATCAATACCTTCAGTTAACCATTTTCGAACATTTTAATATTCTATGTAACACAAACGTAATCCTATGGTACAAGATAAGTGTATGATGTGGCTTGAACCGCATACATTGATGTGAATTTTTGTCCACTGAGTTTTTTTTCCTCAGAAAAAAGAAGGAAAGACAAACATTTAACTATGATTCGACGACCAGCTCGTTAGAGGTGAACTGCGTGTAGGATAAGGACTGAATAGGAAATCGACATTGAATTTTACAAAAGAGAGTAGTTTAGAGAAACTGCAAAAAATCCAGCCCGAAGAGGATTGAAACAAAGAAAAATCGACAAGAAGTAAATCCAGCGAATACGGCGGATGTGGAAGCACTTAAAAGTGAATACCGTACAGTTCTTCAGCAACAATTGAAAGTCTGATATCCTGAAAGTGGAAAACGTTCTTGTTTGCAAGTTTAGGCTGAATGGCGTCCTTCACTTTCTTCAATAGTAGAGTGTAATATTTCAAGCCGATGCTTCTGCCCCTATAAAGGTATCTTGTGAATCCCATACCATGAGAATCCCAGGAAACAATAACCATAATTCTTTTTGCTATTTGGAACGGCTTCACTTTCTTGAGTGCACTGTCAACTTTTGTCACTCATTGTTGCGACTGCTCCATCTCTTGCAGTACTGCAGAATCTTGTGTTATATAACCTCCTTTGAGACGCATTTCATTATGTCGAAACACTCTTGAGCAAAATTAATTCCAATGCATTTTTTTATGGTAAACACACGCAGCACCTATCGTTCAGAACCTGTGTGGTACCTAAAGAACCATAAAAGGTAAGAGACACGGCCTACCAAGAATTCTGTATTGAAAGAGATCGCGTAACTTCACTTAACCACCATTTAGTATCGCACTGAGAATTATCGACAAAGTATTGTTCGTCTACAAATCTTTATATGTTCTGAATGCTCACCACCTTCAGTTGCTACGCTAGCACTCATAAGTTCAGCAGCTTACTTCTCATATGTCGAAAACTAAGACAGACATTTTGTCAAGGAATCTTCGTGACTTTAGCTTACAGGTGAGGTTCAAATGGTTCAAATGGCTCTGAGCACTATGGGACTTAACATCTGAGGTCATCAGTACCCTAGACTTAGAACCACTTAAACCTAACTAACCTAAGGACAACACACACATCCATGCCCGAGGTAGGATTCGAACCTGCGACCGTAGCAGCAGCGCGGTTCCGGACTGACGCGCCTAGAACCGCTCGGCCACAACGGCCGGCTACAGATTAGGAACAGTTATGTTAGTAATATGGTGTCTTCAGTGACAATAGTTAACGTTATCTTGTGTTTTTAGTTCTACACAATTCGGAGCTACAACTCCATTTTCAAGGTCTACAGTGACGTTTTGAGAGTGTTCATTTGCTTCAGTTGTGATATTTACGAGAAAAACGTTTCGGACGCGAAAAATTCATAAATAATGTCGAAAACAATTCGTATTCGCTAAGATTAATCACTTTAAACGGAAGCATTTCATCACAAGTGTTTTATCAATTTTTCACGAAAATTTGTAATTAAGTTGTCAATGCTAATAAGCATCTCAATGTGCGTCTCTAAGCTTCGCTGTGTACCGTCTAAAGGAAATGTACTATTCAAAAATAGTACTATTTAGGGCTCTGTTATACCATCTTTGTGCTGGACAAAAAATTTTAGGTCGTCTCTCCTAACACGCATCAAACTACGCTCTAAGGATTCAATTTAGCTTCATCTAATATTCCACAACGCCTTTAAATACTCAGTTCATTGCACCTGGACTACGAAAATATACGATCAAACACAATCTGTTTGGTCCACTGCAAGAAAAATTGCCAAATTTCTATTTGGGTAGAATATACTAACAGACAAGCTCAGAAGCTTACGTGAGTAATGAAACATAGCGATTAATTTGTAAGCTTATCAATGTTGACGACCCTGCTCGTAGCTCCAGCACCTGCTTCTTTCTTTCGCCGGCTTGGGTAGTTCTTTTGTCTTTCCCTCTTGACTCCTTCTGCGCTCATGCGGCCCCGCAGTGGTTGGGGAACAAAGGTACAGACTCAGAATTGCGGGCTGCCGTCACTGAAATCTGAGTCAACAAATGCACATAAATTTTTACTTGTTGCGATCTCCACATCTCGCTGTTCTGAACATGAAAACCGCAGCAACTATAACGCATGTTTGTAACTGACCAGACGGTTTTTTTTTTTTTTTCCACATATAACTCACAGTAGCACAATTGTAACTATAGACGTAGTAACTACAATAAAATCTTTGCGCGCAGCTAACAAAACTGAGACAGAACGTTGTCGGTGTTCTTGAAATTTTGTACGTGGATCTGAAGCGCATCTGACTCTGGAGAATCCAAATATTTTTCTCCGCAGAGTCGTCCGAGATGTCTGCATCGGTCTTCACCCACCGATGCTATCCGCCGGCACGTTGATTTGCTGAACGGTAGGCAGGTACTGCTTGACAAGCTTACGACACAGTGTGATTTCATCCCTCCGTCCACCGACAGCAGTGAGGCAGACAGAGAAGGGTACCTACCAACACTGGAGTCGACGTGAATACTCCACGTAGCTGCTCGGAAATTTGGAAATTAGTGGTAAGTTCCTACGGGACCAAACTGCTGAGGTCATCGGTCCCTACGCTTCCGCACTACTTAATCTAACTTAAACTAAGTTACGCTAAGTACAACACACACACCCATTCCCGAGGGAGGACTCTGCCCACCGACGGGGAGACCCGCGCTAACCGTGGCAAGGCGTCTTACACCACGCGGCGTAGCTGCTCGGCGATCATTTGTAAAGCATACTTGTAACTGCATTCAGGGGTCATAATGTAATACAATTAGTTACGGCAAGACTTTACGAATGTCTGTTGGAAAGCAGTATCACAAGTTCCCTGTCATTACTGTCATTGTGAGTCATAACGCATTGTTTTACGAATGCAAATAAAATCCGTAAAAAGAATAGAAACAGGTAGATATTTCTACTAAATGATGTCACAAAGCAGTAACTCGATACATCGAAAAAATTAAAAATTGCTTCAGTGCATAAGATAACGAAAGTCAGAGGTAAAATTGGCATGTGTATCACATTTGGTACCGACATAATTTGAAAACCATCATATTCAAAATAACAATTACAAATCAAACAATAATGGTTTGGGTCCATTAACTAAACTAACCTAAGGACAAGACACACATCCATGCCCGAGGCAGGATTCGAACCTGCGACCGTAGCAGTCGCGCGGTTCCAGACCGTAGCGCCTAGAACCACTTGGCCACCCCAGCCGGCGTTTGAAACAACTAGGAGCGTATTACCACGAGCATTTCTGCATGCAGCATGGAGTAGCTATTAGCGTAGTGGCTGGCATGCTGTCGGCGTCAGTGCCAGTCCGATTAACATTAAATAACTGAGGTGCTTGAGGCCAGATAATAGTCACATTAAGTGAAATTTACGGGAGGGAGATGTGAATGCTCAAAAATTTCCGTAAATCATGTGATGGATATAAGAGGAATATTTATTGTATTATGAGGTACTCCATACATTGAGGTATTCTTGTCAAAATAGAACATTTTTAAGTGCTGCACGAAGTGAAGAACACTATTAAATACGAGTACATATAAATTTTAGACTGTCGTTGTGTATCACGGCTTCACTGATCACAATTCACGTTGCTCTCAGCGTAATCTGAGATACTGACATAAATTAATTCAGGTTCATCAGCCTGCTTTGTGCCTTCGTAATGAGTCAGGGATGTATATTATCCATGATGCACTGCAGGTATATATAGGGAAGCACCTATACGACGTTAGAGAGTTTCTTATGCTGTTCAGGAATAGGCCTACGATATTTTGGCGATAAGGTCGCAATTCATGTTGTCTGTGTACGACGGTAACGCTTCTTGACCTTAATTACACGGAAGTCTCCGTCAACAGTGTACTTTAGGAAATCTGAATCAGAATTTGAGGCCAAAATTTCAACACTATGGCTTCTGAAAAGTTTACAGGATGTCCATTCGTCGCTGCATTTCTTTTTGTTATATTAGTAGTTAAGTGTTCCTTCTTAAGAAAGAATAAAATCGTAAATGACTGACAGCATGGACCTACGAAACTACACTGAACAAAACAGTATTTTAACAGTTATATAATGACAAGCCACAATGACCTCTATAGCGGGCACCTAGTAATGCCGCTTTCGTAAATCATGTGATGCAGCGGTTGTTATGGATAATGGGGTCTATATAAATATGTTAGAAATTGTCCCATAGTTTACACTTCCATTAAATATTAGTATTATTCAAGAGTAATACATGTACCACACTGTCCTGATAAGCCACCTAGTCATACATTCTAATTTGGCATGCTACATAATTATATTTTGTTAACGATTATTTCTGACGACGACGACGACGATGATGATGATAATAATGTGGTATCACACAGATCTGGCTTATCATACACATCTACAGCCTTATCATCGCATGAGGATTCATTCTCAAAACAATCGGTTTCACAATGCATTTGTTTTCATCTGAACAACCTGCGCTATTCCCTCAGTAAGACGCCATTTTTCTGCGTCTTACCACACTAAAGCACAAAAATTAATTATGTGTCTTGGTGCAATACATAACAACAGAGTGTGTGGTGTCATCTCTTGGTTTCTTCAAATACTACTCCACCTGTGGCTTACCAACGTCTAGCAGATACGAAAACTGTACAAATCTCAATATTGCTCCCTGTATGTGGCTTCCCATTACCTAGCCCCAAGCACCTGCATTGTTGTTTAGTATTTTCTCTGCCTCGTGATGGCTGGGTGTTGTGTGCTGTCCTTAGGTTAGTTAGGTTTAAGTAGTTCTAAGTTCTAGGGGACTTATGACCACAGCAGTTGCGTCCCATAGTGCTCAGAGCCATTTGAACCATTTGTTGTTTAGTATTTGTCATTTATAGAAGGTTCTCAAAATGTCTTATGTTTGTAATACTTCCATATTATGGACTATTCGATGTTTGTATACATAGCAGAACTCTTCGTAGACTATACTTTGATGTCTGTAATAAAGTACTTTCATTGTGAAGTGTTGTACTTCACTGACGACCATGCTTTCTGATTTGGACTTGATTGTGGTTAAGAAGTGACATTATATAGTAGCTACATCAGATACTACAAAACATCTCAATCACGGAGCCCCAGTTAAGCAACGTAAAAGCTGTCGCCTACATGGACAAGAAGATGAGTTACCTTCGATGCTCATCATTGTGCAGATGAGTGACAACGCTACCAGAACGCCAGAATGCGGAGATCCTCCAGCGCTGCAGTATAGAGACCACTGATGAGATTTAGACCTCAGTTCCACTGAGAACCTCGAAAACCGCGGGTCGCTGTTTCTGCAGGAGAGGGAGCAATATTGCGACCTGTGCTGTATGCAGTGTGGCGTAGCGGCTAGTGTCGCTGGGGTGACATGCAGCGGTTCACCAGTTCAAATCAGATCACCCGCAAAAATATATAATTTTTTGTTTACCATCAGTAGATAATTCTGAAAACTTGGTTTGTTTTTAACGTTTACACTTTGTGGAATATCTTATATTTGTGTAAATAGCAGCACTCCCGTCCAGGAAGCATTTCTGTTCTGTTTACACGTTGGTGTTCATACGTATTTGAACTTCACTGTGATTACACACCACCCAAAAACCTAACAATCCCCTAATACCCTCTCCACTGACAATATTCATAAACTCATCACTTGATTTATCTGTGTAAATGTGGTAAACCATCAGCAAATCAGCCTTTTGTCCGTTAACCAATTTTTTGTGAGAATATCTCTTTTTAACTCCATGGTTCTTTTTGTAATATGTTTGAAACTTTTAAAAAGCGTTTGGTTGAAGAGCGACCAATTGTAACCACTGACAGTTTACCCACCCGCATGGAGACAGGAGGGGGGGGGAGGAGGAGGGGGCGATATAACAATAGAGTAAAAGTGTTACACTTTTTATTTTTTTGGTGTTGTTATGTCACGGATCTGAAAACTCCCATACGCCGATATTGGCCAGTAATATAATTTAATACATGATACGATAAACATTATCTTGTACACATGATCTGACAGCCTACGGTGGATATTTAAAACGGTTTTAGCACTCAGAAACTACGGAAGTATGTCTCACCGTTTACAGCTATCGTATTTTGACACCGATATTTTGTTTATAGAACTAAATTCTTTTCTTGTGTAGCTTTAGAAGGATCCTTAGGTGAAGACTTCGGTGACTATATACGTATGGAACTCCACAAAGAAGTAACAAGGTAACAGATAACAAAAAGCACTCCCGCCGCCACGAGAAGAGGTCCAATAGACATTTGTCTTACTTTACCAAATACAAGCAAACACGTAACTCAGGTACGGCTCGTCACTTGTCGTGTGCATTCAGTGATATTGTAGCGAGAAGATTAACTTGCTCGTGAAGCTATTCATACCTTTACAATATATAAGACATTCGAAAAATGGTATGTAGTTTTCGTTTATGGTGAATGTCAGCAATCTGCTATAGCAAAATGGCTCCGAGAACTATGGGACTTAACTTCTGAGGTAATCAGTCCCCTAGAACTTTGAACTACTTAAACGTAACTAACCTAAGGACATCACACACATCCATGCCCGAGGCAGGATTCGAACGTGCGACCGTAGCAGTCGCGCGGCTCCAAACTGTAGCGCCTAGAACCGCTCGGCCACCCCGGCTGGCTCTGCTATAGCAGCGGTGCAGCGCCTTTTCCGAGTTAATTAGCATTGACGTTAGCCGATCAGGCCGTTTCGCGCGCAGATTCAACTGGTCCAGCAGATACAATTAGTATGATATTGCAGGGTCTGTGTTATTCCGAATTGCGATGCAAATTTCCTTCGGGCGTGCATGCATGTCCGAAGAACTGGCACTGCCATTAAGAAATACGTAAAATGTATTTGCAGTTGCGAATGTGGACAACCATCAGCTGTATAATGGAATGACGACAATGAAACTTTGTGCTAGATGGCTACTCGAACCTGGGTTTTCCACTTATAGCCAGCGGTCACCTGGCATGCATGTTTGAAGGAACGGGCACCGTAAAATGAGCCTGACAAGCCTAGACGGGCAAAATGACGATACTAATGTTGAACGTGTAATCTCATTCTCCCTGTTGCGGTAATCCAAGTAATGTTGCGAGCATCAGAGGATCTAAACATTGGGGCATACGGATGTTTAAATCGGTTCGCGGAGCATGCACGGACGGCCGAAATGGTCAGTTGCAAGGCAGCCGCGAATTGGGGCACAAGTGCGGCGGAAGCTCGAGACGGCTGTTTACGTGGAAACCAGGTTAGTAAGGGCAGCTATCAGGCTAATCTGTTTTCTAGCGTAACTTAAACCGAAAAACATAATGAACATATCAAATTACCAGCGAAAAGACACGATGAAATTCACATTCGATCGAAACTATATTAGAACCAAAATCCTCGAGATCAAAACATGGTTTTCTGAAAAAGTCGAGATTACTGGAGATTATATTGTAGGTGTGCATTTGTCCCTTGTGCAGAATGCAGTCTATCTTAAAATGAAAAATCTCGGTATTGTGTTGCTATATTAGACAACTGTGATGGGGAAAATTAAATTCAGTCATCCTGATGGGAATCCCAGTGACGTACTAGGGATACGAACTGTGAGACTTTTAGAACTTTCATATGAGATCAAGGCCGAGAAAATAAATAATGCCGTTACATCATGTGGACGAGTATTTCCGAATGTAGCACAAAAATTTTCGAAATCCCATATGTTTCTTACACTGAATTGTGCGCGAAAACTTAAAATGGAGCTGCAACGGTATTAACCTTCATACATGAATGTCTCTGGATACTGTGCTCTGATAATATATGACGGACAACCTTGAACCTGCGCGTTATGTAATTCCACCAACCATGTTCGTGCAGAGTGCAGTAGAAGGGTTCCACAGTTGTCTACCGCGGAAGTTGCAAGTGCAGTACCCGTAACTACTCTGAAATTGACTTACGCAACTGCCGCAGTGTTAACGAAAACCAGCCAAACAAGCACAGGCAGCGTTATGGGTAACCTATATGCCACAGGTGGAGACAAAGAGAGCATGGGTGTATTGAACCCATTAGGAAATCAATGAAATCTCAAACCACACGAATACCGGAAAGGATGACACTCTCTCTGCCAGTTCTTCCGCAGATCTGGAAGAATAACAGGCCACGAAGCGAGCATCCGAGCCTGAGAAACCTGATGACAGCAATCCACGATATCAAACATTTATGTCCATGACAGAGGAGAAGCTTCACGAGTATCTCATCATTTCAATACTGACAGTACAACAAGCCAGTACGAAAAGGAAAAACGAAATAAGAACAGCAACAAAAGCGATTAGCGTGCAGATAACAAAGCAAGTTCTAAAACAGCAAGTCATTAGGTGAAGGAAACAACCTTCAGTCAAGTTAAGGGATGTGAACTGGAAATTTCTGCAAGAAAGGAAGAACCGTTTCCGATTGAGACATCACCTCCGGAATCGTCCCACAAGAGTCAATATACGTCACCAGAGAAGTTACCAATGAAATAGGCTGTTGAGAGCTTGGCACCAGCAAAAGGGGAGAAATTGTGAACCGTAAAGGAAAGTGCAAGACCGAAGGAAAAATGCGTTTCGAAGCATTTGGAGAATGCCAGGAGGTAAATGTAAGCCAGGACACATGATATGGAATATTAAGACTACACCAGGTAGTAAAAGGCGAACGGTCCGAGGTTTTAAGATCAAAGATTTATCAATGTTTCATAACTGCAGGAACGTACCAGCACAGAGTCACAGTTCTAGGGTAAGGTGGCATAAAAGCTTGCTACGTGAGTCTAGTAGCGGCAGGCGAAAATACTATCCAAAAATCGTGACGTAAAATTATAGCAAGTATAGTGACCCATACCAAATTACTGTCTCTTTTACAATAGTAAAATGTAGCAGACTTACAAGCTACTAGTCCTAAACATAAAAAATAGGGTCAGATTTAAAATTAGCATCACTCCAACAGTTTATGTATGAGACTGATGCTGCAAGACGTCAAAAGAACAACCATGCAAGTACCTGGTTTCAAGTCGCTCTTCAATAAAGCATGTGAATACTGTACATGTGTAGCTCTTTGGGTCGGGGAAGGTATTGCTATACATGAAGTTGAGCAATTGGAAACAGGACGAGACATAGGATGTGAAATTTGCGACATCAGTGTAATAAATTTTTATGGACAATCTGGTAATGCCAAGCAACAAAAAAGGGCCGTGTTTTTTATAGAGGTCATTATTTACCCGCTGATATGAAATCATCACAACATAATAACAGGAAGAGATTTTAGTTGTGTAGTCAGCCGAAAGGATCAGACTATAAATTTTAATTATTGCAATGAATTGCGCGGCCTAGTAAAAAAATGCGCTTCAACGATGCCTGCGACATTAAGTACTCACATTAATAAAACACACCGTTTTTACATCATTCTCATGTAGTATACCTGACACGACTTAAATCTCTAACATTTGTGATCAATGTTTTGCTGCGGACGTTATTCTGACCTGTTTGTCTGATCATTGTGCGTTATTCGTAACAATACATTTACCAAAAGAACCTACATAGATACACAGAAGTAAATGGCACTTAAATTCTTCGCTACTGAAAGAAGAACAGTTACATTATGTCAGCAAACAGACATGGACTCTCTGCTTGCCATTACTGAATACATGAACGTCAAAACCCGAATACTGGACTACGGTCGCCAAAAAGCAGCGGAGACAAATCTTAATCAACTATAGTCGCAAAAATGTTAGAGACGAATAGAGGATCATCGAACGTTACTACAGAGTATTACGAGATCTATATGAAAAACCCAATCTGACAAACACCAACCTTCAACTAGTAAAAGAAATAAAAGTCAGATTGTTAAGTGCAAATGACAGCACTTAGAGGGACTGAAAATAAATCGAAAATTAAATCTCTCTCAGAGAAGGAAACTAAAAACCAATCTGAAGTAGTGCAAGAAAACTACCGATATTACGAAAAATTGTGTACTGAAGACCGAACTGACGAAGCATCTTCACCGCAAGTAGTAAATTCCTTCAGTAGAGCAAGCTCGATAGACGAAAACATTGAATTTTTATCTGAATTTACAGTGGAAGACGTTTTAGATCGCGCATACAAGTCACCTGCAAACAAATCGTCAGGCACAGATGAACTCCCGAAAGAATTTTATCAAAGCTATTGGGACGAACTGGGAACAACATTTGGAAAGACGTTTTAAATGAAATAATGAGGGAAGGCGTCGTTCCTAGAGACTCAAAAGCAAAGAAAATGGTTTAAGTGCTCGAAAATAAAGGGCGAAATAAAGTCCAGCCGATAACTCGTATGAATTTCGACTATAAGACTATTGTTATAGCTATCAATGAGAGACTGACGTCACTAATTCGAAAAGTGGTAAATAAATATCAAACCTGTTTTCCAGAGAGGTCAGTTTCGGCAGCAGTTTCCAAATACAGAGATCTGATTTGAGTTAGTCGCAGTTACACGTATGCTATGCGCATTGCCATTCATAGAACTTCTGCAAATCTTTTCATCAAGTCAGCTGTCGATACATAGAACTAGTGTTAGCGGTCCATCTTCCAGTCGAATTTGTTTTAATACGAATCGGACTGGAAGATGGACCGCTAACAGTAGTTTACAACACGAATCAATGCAACGATTTCTATAAGCGGAAATAGCTCACTGGAAGATGAAAGATATACAACACCGAAAACCATTTTCGATAGCATGGTAGGAACTTTGTTTGACAAGGGAGGAACAAGATAAAGAAGAAAAAGAAATTCCAAACAAGAAAAGATGAAAAACTAGGAAAGAAAATCAGTTGCAGTGAATAAAAATTTTAAATCAAGAATTATCATATGTGTTAAGATGTGCCCGATTTCATGTTCTTTATGCAGTATGTTCTATGTACTGACTTGGCAGAAAATCCTAAGAAATTTTGGTCTTATGTCAAAGCGGTAGGTGGATCAAAACAAAATGTCCAGACACTCTGTGACCAAGATGGTACTGAAACAGAGGATGACAGACTAAAGGCCGAAATACTAAATATCTTTTTCCAAAGCTGTTTCAAAGAGGACGAGTGCACTATAGTTCCTTCTCTAGATTGTCGCACAGATGACAAAATGGTAGATATCGAAATAGACGATAGAGGGATAGAGAAACAATTAAAATCGCTCAAAAGAGGAAAGGTTGCTGGACCTGATGGGATACCAATTCGATTTTACACAGAGTACGCGAAGGAACTTGCTCCCCTTCTTGAAGCGGTGTACCGTAGATCTCTAGAACAGCGAAGCGTTCCAAAGGATTGGAAAAGGACACAGGTCATCCCCGTTTTCAAGAAGGGACGTCGAACAGATGTGCAGAACTATAGACCTATCTCTAACGTCGATCAGTTGTAGAATTTTGGAACACGTATTATGTTCGAGTATAATGACTTTTCTGGAGACTAGAAATCTACTCTGTAGGAATCAGCATGGGTTTCGAAAAAGACGGTCGTGTGAAACCCAGCTCGCGCTATTCGTCCACGAGCCTCAGAGGGCCATAGACACGGGTTCACAGGTAGATGCTGTGTTTCTTGACTTCCGCAAGGCGTTCGATACAGTTCCCCACAGTCGTTTAATGAACAAAGTAAGAGCATATGGACTATCAGACCAATTGTGTGACTGGATTGAAGAGTTCCTAGATAACAGAACGCAGCATGCCATTCTCAATGGAGAGAAGTCTTCCGAAGTAAGAGTGATTTCAGGTGTGCCGCAGGGGAGTGTCATAGGACCGTTGCTATTCACAATATACATAAATGACCTTGTGGATGACATCGGAAGTTCACTGAGGCTTTTTGCAGATGATGATGTGGTGTATCGAGAGGTTGTAACAATGGAAAACTGTACTGAAATGCAGGAGGATCTGCAGCGAATTGACGGATGGTGCAGGGAATGGCAATTGAATCTCAATGTAGACAAGTGTAATGTGCTGCGAATACATAGAAAAATAGATCCCTTATCATTTAGCTACAAAATAGCAGGTCAGCAACTGGAAGCAGTTAAGTCCATAAATTATCTGAGAGTACACATTAGGAGTGATTTAAAATGGAATGATCATATAAAGTTGATCGTCGGTAAAGCAGATGCCAGACTGAGATTCATTGGAAGAATCCTAAGGAAATGCAATCCGAAAACAAAGGAATTAGGTTACAGTACGCTTGTTCGCCCACTGCTTGAATACTGCTCAGCAGTGTGGGATCCGTACTAGATGGGGTTGATAGAAGAGATAGAGAAAATCCAACGGAGAGCAGCGCGCTTTGTTACAGGATCATTTAGTAATCGCAAAAGCGTTACGGAGATGATAGATAAACTCCAGTGGAAGACTCTGCAGGAGAGACGCTCAGTAGCTCGGTACGGGCTTTTGTTAAAGTTTCGAGAAGATACCTTCACCGAAGAGTCAAGCAGTATATTGCTCCCTCCTACGTATATCTCGCGAAGAGACCATGAGGATAAAATCAGAGAGATTAGAGCCCACACAGAGGCATACCGACAATCCTTCTTTCCACGAACAATACGAGACTGGAATAGAAGGGAGAACCGAAAGAGGTACTCAAGGTACCCTCCGCCACACACCGTCAGGTGGCTTGCGGGGTATGGATGTAGATATAGATGTTTAGTTCTGTAGAAGGAGAGGCCGTTTTATACTGTGTTTTGTTTTAAAATATCATAATCTTACGTTACTTCATTCAACATTACCTAACTTTCTACGTAGTAACAAGCAAGATTGTACCACTACGATGTCAAGAGCTTCAGACAACATATCACTGTAAATCTAAAGTTATGTTTATACTTTTTAACTATCTACTCCAACACAAGGAGACTTTTATAGATTTTTTTCCTTCATGGAAAGAAGCATAACCAGTGCTTTTTTTATTTAGCAAAAAATCTATACATAAATAAAAGTAAGGAAAAACGCACTGCAGTCATCTGGGCGACTGCGTCCCCAAAGTTAAGAGGAGCCAAATCTACATAACACACCGTGGAATACACATGTATAGGACATTAATGAAAAAGATTGTGGGAAAGCAACACTTCGAGAAGACGAACTTCGAAGACGTCAGTGAACTGGCGAAAAAAGTATTGCCGCAGCATTGCGTATACAAATTCCCATCGTCTAATCGTCTAATAATAAACTAAAGCAACTGAAAATAAAGTTAAGAAACTAGCCAATGATGGCAGTCAGAGCTAACAGCACGGCTGGGATGGAAGGGGAGAAAGGACACCCACAAAAACGGGGCTAGGATACTTAGCTCTCATCCAGGAGGCCTGGGTTAGAGTCCCTGTATCAGAAAGAGCTTTGACACTTATCACCGATGTTTCTCGGCGGCCAAAAGACAGTTCCTACTCGGTGTTTCCTCAATATTGGCTGACGCGCGGCCGCGGGGGCGGACCGCGGAGAGAACGCCACGCGGGGGAAGGGGATTTAGGACGGCCGCCGGCCCTCAGGAGCTCAGTTCGTCAGCGCACCTGACGATGGCAACATGTCTGACCGCCGAAATATTGTTCCCGTTGGACACTATGGACCGGCAGTACACCCGTGGACTGTTCGAGTAAGAAATACGCCGGGAGAAGTCGAAGAAAAGTAATTCCCTAGTCTGGCTGCTGCTAATCTCCGAGCAGTGGTGCGAGATAACACAGAATATTGCAGAGAATCCATTACGTTTTCTCAGGTGCGGATGTGATGGAACAAAATACTGTGATCTTCCTTTGTGGTGGTCGGATGTGGTCGACCGGAACCTTGACGAAGAGTATGTCTCCCGTCATGTCCAACATAGGACCACTGTGGTATAAGAATGCACCATAATCAGGATATTGCACTATTCGAGCAGCCGGCGAAATGGAGACACAGAATGAGTCAGTTTTAAAACTCTGTCAGGTGACGATAACGCTGTCTCACACGAGTGAGCGACTCCTCCGCGTTCTTCATAGTCATTAGTCAAAATCAGATGCTATTCACACCCCTTATTTACCCCATCAGGCATGGCAACAATACTAAAAACGAACAACACTAATGCACTCTGGTGGCCATTCCACCTTTTAGAGCAAACTGCAACTTCAATCATTTACCTACCCAGCAATGGTCTGTACCTGTACAAAATTTGACATCCGATCATGTCTTTTGGATGCTTCACTTGTTTTGTCAGTCAGTGTATGTTTGCTGTGGAATGGAAAGTTCAGCATTAAAAATGTTCCTTCGTAATAATATGAAATCTATAAATCTCGAAATCAAAAATGAATTTCTTAACACAAATGACTCTAGCTATATAGCCTGTGCCGAAATAACAGTTCTCGTTTCAATTAGTATTATCGTGATAATTAATACTTCAACACATGTACTCTTTGAGAATGTTATTGATATAACGTAACAAAATTATGAGCATGAAGTTATTATGTAAAGGATGCCGCATCGCTCCTGTAGAATGTCGGCATCGTATTCAGTTGTTGTGCAGTCACCAGGAAAGCGCCATCCTCCGCGCAGTTGTTATTTTGTAAATAAAACATAAAACCAAACTACGTAGTGCTATTCTCCTGTAAGGTAGTGGACTAGCAGTCAACCGCTCCTTTCGTCTATGCTGAAGGAGTCTGGGGCCCATGTTTTGACTACGTCGATCCTCACGCAGGTAGTGTCATATTCCATATTCCGAGTAGCAGCTAGGAACATTTGTCACCACGATTGTCGTTTGGACACACTGCAGTTCTCTCGCATAGAAAAAAAAAAGCTGGTGATGCCGAATATCATATTTGAGTCATTTCTCCGTTCTTCGGTTACAAAAAATGTTCAGTTTTTAGATCTCTATGGAACGTCAATCCATTTTTACTAGCCTGCAATTTCAAAATCTGAAGCTGATTACGTTCCATAAAGATTCGTGTACATTCCAGGCAGTTTATAGTTCACTATTCAAGTCATCCTGAAAGCTCAGACACAACGTATGTTATTTTTTTTTTTTTGTACTTCATATAAGCTGTCTCTCTTCTACCACTTACAGCCGGAAGTAATGTTCTGCTATTAGACCAGTCGTACGACTGCTATATTATGTACTTTTTTGTTATCAATGCGAAAATTACTTCAGTAACAGTTTCTTTTGGCCTTCAGCAGATGTTTTTACGGCATAGAATTCTTTTCGGGAGCTCGTGTTTGGAAACAAACATCGGAAATCGCTTAGTTACCTAAGAAATGTTTTCAGCCTTATGAAAGTATTACGACACTCATATATGCATATTTTACAAATGTTTCGTAATATAACTTCCGGAACGGAATTTAATTTTCAGGAAAGCGTAGCATAAAGTTCAAGTTCGATTATATCGACAATAAGTGCATTTCTGGCCTAAGACGTACTGTTTGTCACTGCTAGGTCGGAACATTTTCTTTCTGTCCTTATCTTTTCAAATATACCAGGTTGTCCACACGAGTATCGCCATAGAAAAGATATAGTTTGATGGTCAATTAAGCCGCCGCTGATCCTTATTACTAAGGAGTGCTGCAGTTAACATTTCCATCGTTCTAGCTACACATCAGTGATCGCTATAGGTCCGAAGTGTCAGGACATTACGGGACGGGCAGGAACAGTCTGAAAAGCCTGTAACGGTGTTAGGAGGTAGGTTCTGCTGAAAAATAATTACTAAGGAAAAAATTCGATTTTTGCGTCGTTTCCAAGTTAATTAGAATTGGATTTAGCAATTCAGTCTGCTGCGCACGCAAATCCAAGCGGCCTGCCCGGTACAATTAGTTTCAGTTGCTCTCGTAGCGCACACTGGACTCCCATTCGGGAGGACGACGGTTCAAACCCGTGTCCGGCCATCCTGATTTACGTTTACCATGATTTCCCTAAATCGCTTCAGGCAAATGCCGGGATGGTTCTTTTGAAAGAACTCGCTTTTTGGTCCCCTTCCCCAAATCAACCAACCTGTCCTTTCGTAGAGCAGTCGATAGCGCTCGAGACCACTCAGCCTTTGGCTCAGGTCCGATTCTTACAACCGTTCCAGGCCTAATTTTTGTATCGCTCTCTTGGTCGGTTTCAGGAAACCAAACGAAGCACATGTTTGGCGATCCGTCTCTGGCGGACCACTTGAATTTGAGCTGGCTGACCACTTGAATTTGAGCGCGCAGGGGTCTGCTTGACTGATTTCAGTGTTTATTAACTCGAAAATGGCACGATGTATCGAATTTTTTCTTAACAATTATTTCTCACCAGTGATTAGTACATGTAAACATGTCTCGCAGTTCATCCTATCTCTTAAGGCTACACTGGCTCTTTAGGAGTTTCTAGAGGTAGGGTAGAATGAAAGCTTCTGTTATAGGGAAAGATATACCATCTTCATCAAAAATTCCAGCAGTTATCGAAGTTAAGGCAGTGTTCTTTCGAGGTCACGAGGGCGTCCTTCTACGGGTCTTCTTTACAGTGAGCACTGCTAATTACTGGGACACCCAGAGCCGTTTGAAAGAACTTTGTCCAGAAATTGATCCGGCTTCTCTGAATCTATATTTTGTTTCTGAATAGTAACGTCCGATCAAACTCAGCCCTCAAAACAGGTGAACTGTTACTGTGTTTCTTGTGGAAGATGCTGATCTATATTCTCTACAGCACTGGGCGGCGCCCAAGTGATTTTCATATATGTAAGCACCATTTCCAGCAAATAGGCTCTATCCAAAATATTCAAAAAGCAGACAACGAGGGGCGTTCAACAAGTAATGCAACACATTTTTTTCTCGGCCAGTTTCGGGTAAAAATTGCGGAATTTGCTGTGGAACATCATGGCCCTCTTTCATGATCTTCTAACATGTGGCTGCGCTACACATAGCCTTCAAAGTGGCGTCTGTAACGGAGATGCATTCCAAGCAGAGATCTGGCATTGAGTTTCTTTTGGCAGAAAACCAGAACATCGCAGATATTCATAGGCACTTGCAAAAGTCTACGGAGAGCTGGCAGAGAGCAAAGGCAAGCTGAGGTGTCTGTTATCATCGCAACAACGTCGCGCAGGCCTGCCCGATCTCCCGCGTGCCGACCGGCCGCACACAGCTGACTCCTGCGATGTTGAAACGTGCGGACACTCTCATTAGAAGTGATCGACGGATCGAAGTCAAACACCTCGCTGCTCGACTGGACGTCTCACACAAGCCTGCACTCTCGATAGGAGCTCTCAAAGCTTCATTGGAATGTTCCTCCTCATCCACCGGAGAGCCCCCATCTCGCACCTTTCGCCTTCCATCTGTTTGGCCCAATGAAGGATGCACTCTGCGAGAAACAGTGCGGGGATGATTGGGAGGTTATTGATGCAGCAAGAGGTTGGCTCCGACGTCGATCAGTAGAGTGGTAACATGCGGGCACGCAGGCCTTCCCAGTCAGGAGGCGTAAGGCCTCGCATTGAACGGAGATCATGTTGAAAAATAGGAGTATGTAGACACAAGAGTTTGGAATAATATGGGGTACTGGAATCCTAACAAAACCAACCTGCTTTCAGAAAAAAAGTGTTGCGTTACTTACTGAAAGCCCCTCGTACTTACTGAAAAGCTATGAGGCATGTGCCATACCACAGTATTGGTGTATAAGTGGCTATTTAATGACAACTTTTGTTACTTTACTTCTCGAATTACTCATACGGTATGTAAAGTGTGTCATATGAAGATCTGTAATACCCGTTAGATGCAAGTAATTAATAAATAGCTGTAGATAATAAGAAAATAAAATCACGTTGATGACCATATGGTGGCTAACTGTAGCGTTGAAAGCTAGCGATTGATCATTACTTGATGCTGTGTCCCTTCTGTTGCAGTGGCAGTGCAGATCAGGATGCCGGAGCAGAGCAACGATTATCGTGTAGTGGTGTTCGGCGCTGGCGGTGTGGGGAAGAGCTCGCTCGTGCTGCGATTCGTCAAAGGCACGTTCCGCGAGTCTTACATTCCCACGATCGAGGACACTTACAGGCAGGTCAGTAGTCAACCACGTCACACTGCAGTTTTCAGATAATGTCACTACAATCTGGCAATGAATAAAAAAAGACAGACCAAGTAAACGTTCATAACTTACGATAGGTCCAAATTTTAATGTTAATGTTAATCATTCCTCCTAGGAAGAAGCGCACTATATAGAGTACTTTAGGTGTGAAACACACATTTCTTCTGGCAAAGCATTACTTTTCTTTGTAAATTCCTTTAACACAATTAAGGCTATTTGTTTTACCGAAACGCACTCTAACAAGGAGAAGTTCCCAGCGATGGGACGTACTTTTGGAAATCATCTGTACGGTGATTTAGGTTAAGGTCCCAAGTATCACATCCTACAGCAATTCGCCCTGGTAGATCCTCGTTTTCGAGTAATCGACAAAACAGAATTTCGGAATTTCGCTGAGTATTCTATAGCTATAAAAATATTGTATAACAAACTGGTACGCATTGTAACGTTTAAGGTACACAGTCTGCTTTCCGTAGGTGAGCGAAGAGGACGTCTCATTTACGTCCCGTCCGCAAAGTCGCGAGCGCGCGTACTTTACTTCCTCGCCGCAGCTAGTACTCACCTCCGTGGACACTGAGTCGCTATGGCTCATTCGTAGCCGGCTGGGGTGGCCGAGCGGATTTTGGCACTACAGTCTGGAACCACGAGACCGTTACGGTCGCAGGTTCGAATCCTGCCTCGGGCATGGCTGTGTGTGATGTCCTTAGGTTAGTTAGGTTTAAGTAGTTCTAAGTTCTAGGGGACTGATGACCTCAGAAGTTAAGTCCCATAGTGCTCAAAGCTATTTGAACCATGTGAGCTCATTCGTACAGAAAAGCTACCATCAAGATCAGCTTCCAGCCTGACCACGCAAGACCACGAGCTTTTGAAATCCAACGATTCATCCGTGACGAAGTTCAAATACCACCACAGCACGTCATCGGTATTCACCTATCCATCGCAAGTAGCGTCGTTTACGTCAAGATCGTTTATGAAGAGTTATGTCACGCTGTTGTGAGCAGACGTGCGAATACTCTCAAGTTCAAACACTCCGATGGTCACATCGGGGCGGTTACCGTTGACAATGCAGGACTAGGATTACGCACACTAAGAGTCTTCGAACTCCCGTTCGAAGTGCCGTCGGACATAGTTACCGCAGCTTTCCTCCCGTATGGGACGGTAATTAGCCACGTGGCCGAAAAATGGAACACCTTCGAGACATACCAGGTCCTCAACGGCGTCCGTCAACTCAAAATTGAATTAAGGAAACACGTCCCATCCTACTTAGTCATAGGTGGATGTCGAGCAATCGAAATGTACGATGGACAGCCTCGTACTTATTCTGGTTGTGGCTAGGAGGGTCATGTACGCTCGGCGTGTATTCAACGTCGGGTTACAAATATTCCATCAGATGACGCGGCACAACCTTCTACGCTCACGTCTCTCCCCTTCAATTACGCAGGGGTGACACGATCGACCGTCATGGCAGACAAAAGACTCTTGGGAGACAGGAAGCGTTAGAATGCGCACCCGTCGCATGTCCTGGATTGACAAACATCATTACGGAGTCCACAGAGATTGCAGATAGCCGCCCATCGACTCCATCGACACGAAAGAATGGAACACGACGTAAAAAGTTGTACCGACCTCTACTTTTCTCCCTGAGGGGGTTGCGATGCGGGAACCACACGTTCCTTCGAACACAGAAACCCACTTCCGCAAACAAAGGTCACCGAGGAAACATAAAATGCGACGTCGCATACCCTCAGATGATTGCCTGCTTTTCTGTACGAATGAGCTCACATGGTTCAAATAGCTTTGAGCACTATGGGACTTAACTTCTGAGGTCATCAGTCCCCTAGAACTTAGAACTACTTAAACCTAACTAATCTAAGGACAGCACAAACATCCATACTCGAGGCAGCATTCGAACCTGCGACCATAGCGGTCTCGCGGTTCCAGACTGTAGCGCCTAGAACCGCTCGGCCACTCCGGCAGGCTCACCCTTGGTCACTCAGCTCACAAGTGTTCTGCTGCGGCCACTGTTAACTTACGAACCTTGGGCGGATGACATTGAAGACGATTCTACGCCCGCTGTGGTGGATGAAGAGAGAGGTCTCTCCTCCCACACCTCGGCCCCTCCCGAGTAGCAACAGATGACGGCGCGGACACGGCCTGCAGATTCCAGGCCCCAACTTTCACGGCGACGCTGACGGCGGCCCCCATTGCAGGAGACGATCTACAGGCCTATCGCTTATCGTCCATCAACATAAACACCATTCGGACACGTACGAAGTTGTCGTTGCTCCAAGACATGCTCAGTGCAGCAGACGTTGACGTTGTCTCTTCCCGGGTATGTATGGCTCATGTGTCGCACACCTCACTAACTAACTATGGAGTAGTAGTTCTCCTCAGGGGGGCCTGTAGGGGAACGAAGTACGATCGTCGTCGTGGCCGATCGCTCTTCTTCGCAGAAGGAGTAGCACCGCTTTTTCTGGGCAGGTGCGATGACTTGGTGTTAGGGGCGATTTCAGTAGTACCCAAGCACCTAAAGATCAGCTGCCACGCCATTCACCGTGCCCCGGGCTTTGGACACTCACCACCAGGGATCTCCAGCTGGTAGATACATGGGAACATGTCCGTGGAAATCGATTTGGATACATTCTCTTCACGAGCCACTCGTCTAGTCGCATTGATAGTATTTATGTCGCCCGTTCTCTCGCAGCAACAGTGAGCGACGCGGAGGTGTGGCCAGTATCCTTTTCGGATCACGAGGCCTATATACGTGCCGTCACCCTTCGTCGCCGACGGGTGTGGCGCAGCCGACATACCTGGAAATTAAACCTTGCTCATCTCGCTTCTCCGGATTGTCGACGCGCCATCGAGGACACGTGGATTTCGTGTGTCCGCCGCCTCCCGACGTATCCTACATCGATGAGTTGGTGGTTAAACTGCGCCAAGCCGGCCCTACGGAGAACTTTTATTACGTATGGTCGTGAGACCGCTGCTTGGAGGCGGCAGACCCTTGATTTTTATTTCACCGTCCTTCACGAATGTGCCTCCTTGCCACCCACACGTGAACGACAGATAACAGTACAGTGTGCGAAGGCACAGATCGTAGCCCATATGTACCGACACCTCAAAGGGACGATCGTCCGAGCCAGAACACATGACAGACTCGCAACGGAACGACCCACAACGTACGACGTCATTCGAGAAATTAAACTGCGAAGACGGGCGCTGATTCAGGCCATCACTACTGAGGACGGCCGTCACCACACCACACAAAGCGATGTTGGTGCAGCCTTGTTCGACCATTACGCAAGGCTTTATTCTGCTCAATGTTCCGACCCGACGACGCTGACAGGAGTCTTACGACTGGTTTATGGCATTGTCCCATAGAATTTACAAACTGAATTATTGAACGACATTACGGAAGACGAAGTTATCGACGTCATAGGAAAAGGAACGGCGAACAAGTCTCTCGGCCCCAACGAGCTCCCTGTGGAGTTTTATAGAACGTTCCAGTATTTACTGGCTCCCAAGTTGACAGACATCTATCAGGAGCTTATGTCCCCCTCGGTGCCGCTCCGCACGCCCTTCGTAGAATGAGTAGTTATCCCGGTTCATAAACCTAAAGGTGGGGCTCGAGCACATGATTACCGCCCGCTAACATTCGTCAACTGCGACATGAAGATACTCACCAGACTATTACCAAAACCGTATAAGACCGACCCTGCCTCACGTCATCTCACCAGATCAGGCTTGCCTAGAGGGTATCAACAACATCCACACAGCACTGTGTCGATACCGTGACATACTAGCCCTAGCGAGGGCACGCCGCATCACGGGAGCTCTGGCATCACTAGATTTTAACCAAGCTTTCGATCGAGTGGATCACGCGTACCTAACGTCCGTTCTCCAACAGATGCAGGACCCACAACAATTCACAAACGTCGTGATGCGCCTCCTCAGAGGGACGACTTCCAAGGTGCCCCTTAACGGGCGTCTCAAGAAGTCCCTCCCGATTTTCAGATCGGTGCGTCAAGGCTGCCCCGTGTCGATCTTACTCTGCGCTCTGGCACTGGAACCGCTCCTCTGCGGCCTCCGTCAACGCCTCACCGGACTCACCTTACGTGACGTCACATTACGTTGCACAGCATATGCGGACGATCTGGTTCTCGTGCTCCGCAATCGCGCCGAAGTAACCAGCGCACTAGAATGGATTACCACAGACGGTGTGGCTTCCGGCAGCTGTCTCAACGTCACCAATTCGGTCGCCATGGCCATAAGAGACGGGTTGACCCCAGCGTGTGTCGACCCCCTAAGCGTAGTGTCACTGTCAAATGTCTCGGAACAGAGTTTCACGAAGACATACGACGCACTGCGGCCCTTAACCACCGCCGCTTATTACAACAAATTCGGGTCAAGATCTCCAACCTTCGTCCGCGGACCCTTGACATTTTTCAAAGGACACATTTCGTCAATGTTTACCTCGCGTCGCACCTTCCACACGTAGCGCGTGTCCTTCCAGTACCGTTACTGATGTCTCGGCGTCTATTAGCGGCACTCGGAGCCTACGTCAGTACAGGCATGCTCTTCAAAGTCAGTTCTAAGTTGTTGACTCTTCCCCCAGAAAGGGGAGGTCTTGGCCTAGTCTATGTCCAAGACAGAGCGGAACAGAATTAACTGGTACGGACTGTTGTATGCATCGCACTGAATGTGCCGATGGGCTCAACTTGAGATTCAGAGGGATGACAAGGTTCGCACATCAAACTGTGACGCCACCACTCGGAGAGTTTGACAGGTTTGCTGTTGTAGTCATTAGCTCCGGCCTCCCCTATGCACCCACTGACGACGCAAGACATACCTCCAGCCTTTTATTATTTCTGGCACTTTTACAGTGAACACAGTTATGTCCGTATCGCAGTACCACCGACAAAGCAGGCGTCGGCGCGGTACATATATCGCGTCCTACAGCAGAGGCGCCAGCCAAACATCGTGGAGGCCAGAAACCCTCAGGTTAGTTTGAAGGTAGTGTGGTGGACGATACACGCGGTTACACTGGACACAGACATCCGATCCACATCGTACATCACAGTCAACGGTAAACGGATCACCCGATCACGCCTCCACATGATAAATGTGGCGGACTCGCCTCTATGTGCTCCCTGCCGCCGTTGGATAAGCAGCTGCAGCAGCAAGTCGTATACCCCCTAGCTTACTTATTTGTTACATAGTTTAATTCTTAATTTCTTTGCGTGTTTTTGGGTACTTGCATTGTTTAATTCATAAATTTCGGGCGTATTATAGTATTTGAGAGTTGTAGCATCGCGCTTTAGTACCTGAATAGTGTAAATACACGTAGTCGTCTGTCTTCTGTGTTTGTTTTGAACAGCCAGTGTCGGTTGGTCACAGCCAGTGTGCTCCCTGCCGCCGTTGGATAAGCAGCTGCAGCAGCAAGTCGTATAACCCTAGTTTACTTATTTGTTACATAGTTTAATTCTTAATTTCTTTGCGTGTTTTTGGGTACTTGCATTGTTTAATTCATAAATTTCGGGCGTATTATACACTCCTGGAAATTGAAATAAGAACACCGTGAATTCATTGTCCCAGGAAGGGGAAACTTTATTGACACATTCCTGGGGTCAGATACATCACATGATCACACTGACAGAACCACAGGCACATAGACACAGGCAACAGAGCATGCACAATGTCGGCACTAGTACAGTGTATATCCACCTTTCGCAGCAATGCAGGCTGCTATTCTCCCATGGAGACGATCGTAGAGATGCTGGATGTAGTCCTGTGGAACGGCTTGCCATGCCATTTCCACCTGGCGCCTCAGTTGGACCAGCGTTCGTGCTGGACGTGCAGACCGCGTGAGACGACGCTTCATCCAGTCCCAAACATGCTCAATGGGGGACAGATCCGGAGATCTTGCTGGCCAGGGTAGTTGACTTACACCTTCTAGAGCACGTTGCGTGGTACGGGATACATGCGGACGTGCATTGTCCTGTTGGAACAGCAAGTTCCCTTGCCGGTCTAGGAATGGTAGAACGATGGGTTCGATGACGGTTTGGATGTACCGTGCACTATTCAGTGTCCCCTCGACGATCACCAGTGGTGTACGGCCAGTGTAGGAGATCGCTCCCCACACCATGATGCCGGGTGTTGGCCCTGTGTGCCTCGGTCGTATGCAGTCCTGATTGTGGCGCTCACCTGCACGGCGCCAAACACGCATACGACCATCATTGGCACCAAGGCAGAAGCGACTCTCATCGCTGAAGACGACACGTCTCCATTCGTCCCTCCATTCACTCCTGTCGCGACACCACTGGAGGCGGGCTGCACGATGTTGGGGCGTGAGCGGAAGACGGCCTAATGGTGTGCGGGACCGTAGCCCAGCTTCATGGAGACGGTTGCGAATGGTCCTCGCCGATACCCCAGGAGCAACAGTGTCCCTAATTTGCTGGGAAGTGGCGGTGCGGTCCCCTACGGCACTGCGTAGGATCCTACGGTCTTGGCGTGCATCCGTGCGTCGCTGCGGTCCGGTCCCAGGTCGACGGGCACGTGCACCTTCCGCCGACCACTGGCGACAACATCGATGTACTGTGGAGACCTCACGCCCCACGTGTTGAGCAATTCGGCGGTACGTCCACCCGGCCTCCCGCATGCCCACTATACGCCCTCGCTCAAAGTCCGTCAACTGCACATACGGTTCACGTCCACGCTGTCGCGGCATGCTACCAGTGTTAAAGACTGCGATGGAGCTCCGTATGCCACGGCAAACTGGCTGACACTGACGGCGGCGGTGCACAAATGCTGCGCAGCTAGCGCCATTCGACGGCCAACACCGCGGTTCCTGGTGTGTCCGCTGTGCCGTGCGTGTGATCATTGCTTGTACAGCCCTCTCGCGGTGTCCGGAGCAAGTATGGTTGGTCTGACACACCGGTGTCAATGTGTTCTTTTTTCCATTTCCAGGAGTGTAGTATTTGAGAGTTGTAGCATCGCGCTTTAGTGTTTACTTCGTAGATTCTTACTTAAATTGCGTGTGAGTTTCGTATAGGAGGTGTAATTTCGAGTTTTAGTTACTGTAATCGTAAATCCAGGCAGATTGTAGCGCAGTCGTTAGGCATTTGTACAGGTTAGTTAATACATTCTTTGCGTGTTTCCCTTGCGTTATCTAGGCACTGACTCGTGTTTCAGTAACTGTTGTTCAACATCGGTTAGAATGGACGGGGACTGTGATTGCTGTGTTCGGATGAGGGCTGAGTTGGCATCCCTTCGCTCACAGCTGCAAGCGGCGCTGACTTCGGTCGCGCAATTTGAGGCTGTTGCCAATGGGCACCACTGTGGGGGGCCGGACTTGGGTATCACGGGGATGTCAACCTCGTCCCGTCTGTCCCCAGATCGGTCTGCCGCTGTGGTTGCCCCGGTTGCTGCCCGCAGTGGGGCTGAGCCCTCGCCTGTGGTTGATTGGGAGGTCGTTCCAAGGCGTGGCAGGCAGCGAAAGACGTCCCCGGAGGCTGATCAGAAAGCCCCCCCGGTGCGTCTGACAAACAGGTTTCGGGCACTGTCTCTGGCTGAGCCAGATGCAGCTGCCTGCCCTGTTTCAGAGGATGATTCTCAGTCTTCAAGGTCCGGACAGTCACAGAGGGTGGGCTTATTGGTAGTTGGGAGCTCCAATGTCAGGCGCGTAATGGGTCCCCTTAGGGATATGGCGGCTAAGGAGGGGAAGAAATCCAGTGTGCACTCCGTGTGCATTCCGGGTGGAGTCATTCCTGATGTGGAAAGGGTCCTTCCGGATGCCATGAAGAGCACAGGGTGCAGCCAGCTGCAGGTGGTGGCACATGTCGGCACTAATGACGTGTGTCGCTTTGGATCTGAGGAAATTCTCTCTGGATTCCAGCGGCTATCTGATTTGGTGAAGGCTGCCGGTCTTGCTTACGAGATGAAGGCAGAGCTCACCATCTGCAGCATTGTTGACAGAACCGACTGCGGACCTTTGGTGCAGAGCCGGGTCGAGGGTCTGAATCAGAGGCTCAGACGGTTTTGCGACCGTGTTGGCTGCAGATTCCTTGACTTGCGCCATAGGGTGGTGGGGTTTCGGGTTCCGCTGAATAAGTCAGGAGTTCACTACACTCAGCTGGCGGCTACACGGGTAGCGGAGGCTGTGTGGTGTGGACTGGGCGGTTTTTTGGGTTAGAAGGCCTCGGGAAAGTACGGGGTGGGCTGCAATCTCAAAGGGTGCATGGCAAATACAGGACGTGCTTGGATCTAGGAACAGTCGGAATTGTAGTTGTAAATTGTTGTAGTTGTGCTGGGAAAGTCCCTGAGCTTCAAGCGCTAATAGAAAGCACAGAAGCTGAAATCGTTATAGGTACAGAAAGCTGGCTAAAGCCTGAAATAATTTCTGCAGAAATTTTTACGAAGTCTCAGACGGTGTTAAGGAAAGATAGATTAGGCAGAATTGGTGGTGGAGTGTTTGTGTCTGTCAGTAGTTGTTTATCTTGTACTGAAGTCGAAGTAGATACTCCGTGCGAATTGGTATGGGTGGAGGTTATACTTAACAGCCGAACTAAGTTATTAATTGGCTCCTTCTACCGACCCCCAGACTCCGATGATATAGTTGCGGAACAGTTCAGAGAAAATTTGAGTCTCGTAACAAATAAATACATCACTCATACGGTTATAGTTGGTGGGGACTGCAACCTTCCCTCGATATGTTGGCAAAAATACTTGTTCGAAACCGGTGGTAGGCAGAAAACATCTTCCGAGATTGCCCTAAATGCTTTCTCCGAAAATTATTTCGAGCAGTTAGTCCACGAACCCACGCGAATTGTAAATGGTTGCGAAAACACACTTGACCACTTAGCCACAAACAATCCAGAGCTGATAGAGAGCATCATGACTGATACAGGGATTAGTTATCACAAGGTCGTTGTAGCTAGGCTCAATACCGTTTCTTCAAAATCCACCAGAAGCAAACGCAAAATAATTTTATTTAAAAAAGCGGATAAAGTGTCACTAGAAGCCTTCCTAAGAGACAATCTCCATTCCTTCCGAACTGACTATGCAAATGTAGACGAGATGTGGCTCAAATTCAAAGATATAGTAACAACAGCAATTGAGAGATTCATACCTCATAGATTGGTGAGAGATGGAACTGATCCCCTGTGGTACACAAAACAGGTTCGAGCTCTGTTGCAGAGGCAACGGAAAAAGCATGCGAAATTCAGAAGAACGCGAAATCCCGAAGATTGGCTAAAATTTACAGACGCGCGAAATTTTGCACGGACTTCAATGCGAGATGCCTTTAATAGGTTCCACAACGAAACATTGTCTCGAAATTTGGTAGAAAATCCGAAGAAATTCTGGTCGTATGTAAAGTACACAAGCGGCAAGACGCAGTCAATACCTTCGCTGCGCATTGCCGATGGTACTGTTACCGACGACTGTACCGCTAAAGCGGAGTTATTGAACGCAGTTTTCCGAAGTTCCTTCACCAGGGAAGACGAATTGAATATTCCAGAAATTGAAGCACGAACAGCTGCTAGCATGAGTTTCTTAGAAGTAGATACCTTAGGGGTTGCGAAGCAACTCAAATCGCTTGATACGGGCAAGTCTTCAGGTCCAGATTGTATACTGATAAGGTTCCTTTCAGATTACGCTGATACAATAGCTCCCTACTTAGCACTCATATACAACCGCTCGCTCACCGATAGATCTGTACCTACAGATTGGAAAATTGCGCAGGTCGCACCAGTGTTTAAGAAGGGTAGTAGGAGTAATCCATCTAACTACAGACCTATATCATTGACGTCGGTTTGCAGTAGGGTTTTGGAGCATATACTGTATTCAAACCTTATGAATCACCTCGAAGAGAACTATCTATTGATACGTAATCAGCATGGTTTCAGAAAACATCGTTCTTGTGCAACGCAGCTAGCTCTTTATTCGCACGAAGTAATGGCCGCTATCGACAGGGGATCTCAAGTTGATTCCGTATTTCTAGATTTCCGGAAAGCTTTTGACACCGTTCCTCACAAGCGACTTCTAATCAAGCTGCGGGCCTATGGGGTATCGTCTCAGTTGTGCGACTGGATTCGTGATTTCCTGACAGGAAGGTCGCAGTTCGTAGTAATAGACGGCAAATCATCGAGTAAAACTGAAGTGATATCAGGTGTTCCCCAGGGAAGCGTCCTGGGACCTCTGCTGTTCCTGATCTATATAAATGACCTTGGTGACAATCTGAGCAGTTCTCTTAGGTTGTTCGCAGATGATGCTGTAATTTACCGTCTAGTAAGGTCATCCGAAGACCAGTATCAGTTGCAAAGCGATTTATAAAAGATTGCTGTATGGTGTGGCAGGTGGCAGTTGACGCTAAATAACGAAAAGTGTGAGGTGATCCACATGAGTTCCAAAAGAAATCCGTTGGAATTCGATTACTCGATAAATAGTACAATTCTCGAGGCTGTCAATTCAACTAAGTACCTGGGTGTTAAAATTACGAACAACTTCAGTTGGAAAGACCACATAGATAATATTGTGGGGAAGGCGAGCCAAAGGTTGCGTTTCATTGGCAGGACACTTAGAAGATGCAACAAGTCCACTAAAGAGACTGCTTACACAACACTCCTTCGTCCTCTGTTAGAATATTGCTGCGCGGTGTGGGATCCTTACCAGGTGGGATTGGCAGAGGACATCGAAAGGGTGTAAAAAAGGGCAGCTCGTTTTGTAGTATCACGTAGTAGGGGAGAGAGTGTGGCAGATATGATACGCGAATTGGGATGGACGTCACTACAGCAAAGACGTTTTTCGTCGCGGCGAGATCTATTTACGAAATTTCAGTCACCAACTTTCTCTTCCGAATGCGAAAATATTTTGTTGAGCCCAACCTACATAGGTAGGAATGATCATCAAAATAAAATAAGAGAAATCAGAGCTCGAACAGAAAGGTTTAGGTGTTCGTTTTTTCCCGCGCGCAATTCGGGAGTGGAATGGTAGAGAGATAGTATGATTGTGGTTCGACGAACCCTCTGCCAAGCACTTAAATGTGAATTGCAGAGTAGTCATGTAGATGTAGATGTAGATGTATGTGCAGACTGCGGAGTACCGGACACGGACGAGCACCGCCTCATATGTGGCGCGGCAGAAGACGTATGGCGGTTGGTGCGACAAATTTCGTCGTATTTACTACGACTGACTCTGGAGCACATCACATCTCGGCTTCTACTATTTCTGGATGAACAGTATTTCCTGCGCACCAAAACCAACGCAGTCACGTGGGCCCGTAGGCATGTGGTACAATACTTATTTCACGATGGACCTAAAGATGTATTGGATTTTTGCAAGTACCTACAAGAACGTCATTGCAAGTTTGTACGGAACCCAAAATATGGACAGTATTTTTCTAATTACTTTGGGAGTGCCCTATGCGATCGTCCACGCAGCTGTACCATCAACAAGTGGGAGAAGATACCCATTGACTGAACTGACAAGAACATGTCCGATTACCGGTGGAATAACACACGACATGCGTGAAGACGTACCTGGATGATGAAGCGCAGGGAGAGTAGTGACACACCCTTCTTCTTCGTGTAAGAAGCACATTTTTCGGCCGGCCGAAGTGGCCGTGCGGCTAAAGGCGCTGCAGTCTGGAACCGCGAGACCGCTACGGTCGCAGGTTCGAATCCTGCCTCGGGCATGGATGTTTGTGATGTCCTTAGGTCAGTTAGGTTTAACTAGTTCTAAGTTCTAGGGGACTAAAGACCTCAGCAGTTGAGTCCCATAGTGCTCAGAGCCATTTGAACCATTTGAACCACATTTTTCGTTTCCCCATGTACAGGGTGAGTCACTAACTATTGCCACCTAGAATAACTCCGAAAGTATGATAGTAGCTGAAACTTTTGTGGGACAAACGTTGCATGGGACAACTGGAGCCATAATATGACGTTGGTTTTTTGTTACTAGGTGGGGTCGCGTCAGAGATATGAAGATCAACTTCGTTTTTATAAATGGGATGCTATAGTTTGGTACTTATTTTCTGATAGTGGCTATCGAGGCGCATCCAATTATGTAATTTTGAAGGTCAATGAAGTTCAAAAAGGTGGCATGAACGTCCATTTACAGAAGTTGTTCGAAGTGGTGACCACTAGTATCAATGCAGTGCTCCATTCTTCTTATCGTGGATTGATTGGTGTTCCTTATCACTTTGGCACTTATCGAAGCACATACTCTGACAGTTCTCTCCCGCATATAGTGCAAATAGTAAATATTCGCCGAATACGGCGTATCCATCTAACGTACCATTGACATGTAAACACCATTCGACGGTTTCGCAATACAACATTAATAGGAACGGTAAGACTAGTATCGTCGAATCAAGCGAATGTGAATTATGTATTCCTTCGAAGAACAAGTCGATACGCTTCTCTATTACAGACAATGCCAACAAAATTCAGAGAGAGCTAGAGTTATTTACGCTGAAAGATATCCTCAACGTACTCCTCTACACGTCGTACATTTAAATATGTGTATGATAAATTGAGAACAACTGGATCTTTAACGCATCGGAAACACATCCGACAAAGGAACGTCACTAACGAGGAAACGGAAATTGGTACTCTTGTCACTGTGGTTCGGGATCTTTGTGTTATTTCGCTTCAAATCGCATGGGAAGCTGGCATGAGCCAGAGTAGTCTTGTTCGTGTTCTGCATCGCCATAAATATCATCCTTACCGTATCAGTCTCCACTAAGAATTAAATGGTACGGATTGTATGCGTCGCATTGAATGTGCCGATGGGCTCAACTTCAGATTCAGAGGGATGACACATTTATTAATTTGATTTTATTTGCTGACGAACCATGGAAATGTTAATCTGCATTGGGCAACTGACAATCCATGTTGGCTATGGCAAGTTTCACACCAAAAACCATGGTCGGTGAATGTATATGGTGTGGGATTCTGGAGGACAGAGTTATAGGCCCCTACTTCATCGAAGGAAATCCTACTGGAAGAAATACCTTTAGGAACAAGGGACACAATGTGGTATCAACATGATGGGTGTCCGGCACATTTTTCGCTGATAACTACAAATGAGTTGCAGAGATAATTCCCAAATCGTTGGATTCGACGCGAAGGAGATGTGACGTGGCCGGCTCGCTCGCCAGACTTGACGCCTCTGGATTTTTTCTTGTGGGGAGTCGTAAAAGATACTGTTCATAAAGACGCTCCAACTACACCGGAAGATATGTGAGAGAGAATTGTCAGAACATGTGTTTCGATAAGTGCCGATGTGATAAGGGATGCCACTCAATCCATGATAAGAATATTGCAGCACTGCATTGACATGATCATCACTTCGAACACCTTCTGTAAATGGACGTTCATGCCACCTTTGTGTCCTTCGTTGACCTTCAAAGACCTTACTGTTACACATCATTGGATTCGTCTCGATAGCCGCTATCAGAAAATATGTACCAAACTATACCATCCCATTTAAAAAAACAAAGTTGACCTTGACATCTCTGAAGCGACCCCACCTAGCAACAAAAAACCAACCTCATATTATGGCCCCCGTTGTCCCATGCAATTTTTGTCCCACAAACTTTCCAGCTTCTATCATACTATAGTTAGTGACTCACCCTGTATATTACCTCGGTGTAGGAAAGTACCGAGATATTTGTTTTGTATACTCAGAGCACGATACGGTGGTAGGTACATTTATTTTCGTTGTGGTATAAAGTAAATACAAATTCCACGTATTTAAAAATAAATAAAAAAAGTACTGAGCTCACAATCATGAGGTCGTGGTTTCGAAACATCTCAGGTGCTCTGAAACTGCTTATTTTTAAACTTTATGGAATTGATTTTGGTCATTACTGTTACTATTTAATTGGGTTAAATGTATTTTTTTTTATTTCTGTTCATTTCTCACGTCATTTCAATCAACGTTTAAACTTTTTCAACAGCTTTCGTTATTTCTTCTTATCTTCTTTTTCCACTTGGAATCTTTATGTATGTGATTTTAATTACTTTCATGTATTAGCTTCGATTTGATTTCTTCCGTTTTATCATCCTACATTTTTGTCCATGTTATTGCATTAATTATTTCCGTTCATTATGTAACCTGAATTTCGTTTTTATATATAATTCCTTATTTC
Organism: Schistocerca nitens; assembly: GCF_023898315.1. Lineage (NCBI taxonomy): Eukaryota > Metazoa > Arthropoda > Insecta > Orthoptera > Acrididae > Schistocerca > Schistocerca nitens. The sequence continues at coordinate 523,104,791 of NC_064616.1, read as the reverse complement.
GTATAAATCTTCACCTGCATTACTTTGTCCAAAGTGGAATGTTTAAAAAGTTTGTATGCCATTAAGCATCCAGAAAATGTACATCTTGTAACGGAAAATACATTTTTGACAATACTGCACGATAATTGTAAATAGATTATTTCGTGTTTTGATTTTAAACCGATACATCGACAGTTTGAAATGTTTAAATATTCCGATGGATAAATAAAAATAATTAAATTCAGGTACACGAAGATACAAGTGGAAAAATGATAGGGAAAGAAGATGAGAGCAATTTAAAAAGTTAATACGTTGATTAAAACGATGTGACAAATGAAGAACCACAAAAAATTACATTTAACCCAATTAATTGAATAAAAATAATGAACGAAGTCGTTTTCCTAACAATTAGAAGGTGAGGGCAGTACCTTAACCGTTCCACTGAGCAACCAATCTACACGACGCATCATGAGGCACTTACCCGAATGGGACGGAAATCGATAGAAGTGATGCACATACACAAACAAACAAAGCTTTACAATTTCAGAAAAATTGGATGATTTAGTAAAGAGAACGAATTTCATAAAATGAGCAACTCAGTATCGCGCTGGTCGGCCTCTGCCCCTTATGCAAGCACTTACTCGGCTTGGCATTGATTGATGGACTTGGTGGATGTTCTCCTGAGGTATATCGTGCCAAATTCTGCCAATGGGCATGTTAGGTCATCAAAATCCCCTTAGCAACAAAAAATCCTGAGTTAATAACGAGCATCAAAACGGATGCCGGGATTAGTGAACACAGGGTTGTCGTAGCGAGATTGAATATTGTAACTCCCAAATCCTCCAAAAATAAACGAAAAATTTACCTACTCAAAATAGCAGATAAGAATTCACATACGCCTTTCCTGAGGGACCATCTCTACTCATTCCAAATTAATAGTATATGTGTAACCCAGATGTGGCTTGAATTCCGAGAAATAGTATCGGCAGCAATTGAGAGATTTATACCAAATAAATTAACAAACGACGGAGCTGATCCTCCTTGGTACCAAAACGGGTCAGAACACTGTTGCAGAAACAGCGGAACAGACATGCCAAATTTAAACAGGTGCCAATTCCCCAAGGTTGACGATCTTTTACAGAAGCTCGAGATTTAGCACGGACTTCAATCCGAGATGCTTATAATAGTTTCCACAATGAAACTTTTCCTCGAAACCTGGCAGAATACCCTAACAGATTCTGGTGGCATAAGACGAAGTAAATATTCCAGAATTCGAATCAAGAACAGCTGCCGACATGAGTAACATAGAAGTTAATATTCTCGGACTAGTGAAGCAGCTTAAACCACTTAACAAAAGCAAGTCTTCAGGCCCTGACTGTATACCAATTAGGTTCCATTCAGAGTATGCTGATGCATTAGCTCAATACTTAACAATCATATACAACCGTTCGCTCGACGAAAGATGCGTGCCCAAGGACTGGAAAGTTGTACAGGTCACACCAATATTTAACAAAGGTAGTAGGAGTAATCCACTAAATTACTGGCCCATATCATTAACGTCGATATGCAGCAGGATTTTCGAACATATATTGTGTTCAAACATTGTTAATTGGTTTATATTCCTCTGAGCACTATGGGACTTAACAGCTGAGGTCATCAGTCCCCTAGAACGTAGAACTACTTAAACCTAACTAACCTAAGGACATCACACACACCCATGCCCGAGGCAGGATTCGAACCTGCGACCGTAGCGGTCACGCGGTTCCACATTGAAGCGCCTAGAACCGCTCGGCCACTCCGGCCGGCATTGTTAATTACCTCGAAGACTACGCTTTATTGACACACAGTCAACATGGATTTAGAAAACATCGTTCTTGTGAAACACAACTAGTTCTTTATTCCCATGAAGTGTTGAGTGCTCTTGACAAGGGATTTCAGATTGATTCTGTATTTCTAGATTTACGGAAGCCTTTTGACACTGTGCCACACAAGCGACTTATAGTGAAATTGCGCGCTTATGGAATATCGCCTCAGTTATGTGACTGGATTTGTGATTTCCTGTCAGAGAGTTCACAGTTCGTAGTAATTGACGGAAAGTCATCGAGTAAAACAGAGGTGATTTATGGCGATCCCCAAGGTAGTGTTGGAGGCCATTTGCTGTTCTTATCTTTGGGAGACAATCTGAGCAGTCGTCTTAGGTTGTTTGCAGATGAAGCTGTCGTTTATCGACTTATAAAGTCATCAGAAGATCAAAACAAATTGCAAAACGATTTGGAAAAGATATCTGAATGGTGCGAAAATTGGCAGTTGACCCTAACTAACGGAAAGTGTGAGGTCATCCACATGAGTGCTAAATGGAATCCGCTAAACTTCGGTTACACGATATTTCAGTCAAATCTAAAGGCTGTATATTCAACTAAATATCTAGGAATTACAATTACGAACAACTTACATTGGCAGAAACACCTAGAAAATGTCGTGGGGAAGGCTAACCAAAGATGCGTTTTATTGGCAGGACACTTAGAAAATGTAACAGATCTAGTAAGGAGACTACCTACACTACGCTCATCCGTCCTCTTTTAGAATACTATTGCGCGGTGTGGGATCCTCACCAGATAGGATTGACGGAGTACATCGAAAAAGTTCGTAGAAGGGCAGCACATTTTGTATTATGGGAGAGAGTGTCACTGAAATGATACAGGATTTCGGCTAGACATCATTAAAACAAAGGCGTTTTTCGTTGCGACGTAATCTTCTCACGAAATTCCAATCACAAACATTCTCCTCCGAATGCGAAAACTTTTTGCTGACACCGACCTACATATTGAGAAACGATTACCACGATAAAATAACGGAAATCAGAGATCGTACGGAAAGATATAGCTGTTCGTTCTTTCCGCTCGCTGTACGACATTGGAATAATAGAGAGTTTTGAAGGTGGTTCGATGAACTCTCTGCCAGGCACTTAAACGTGATTTGCAGAGTATCCATGTAGATGTAGATGCAGATACCCATAATGCTGCAAACGTTCTCAACTGGGGAGAAATGCAGCGACCTTGCTGGACGAAGTAGGGTTTGGTAAGCACGAAGACAAGCAGTAGAGGCCCTCGCCGTGTGCACGAGAGCATTATGTTGGTGAACTGTAAGCCCAGGATGGCTTGCCATGAAGAGCAACAAAACGGGATGTGGAATATCGTCAACGTATCTCTGTGTTGTAAGGGTGCCGCGGATAACAACCAAAAGGGTGCTGCTGTGATAAGATATGGCACACCAGATTGTCACTCCTGGTTGTCGGGCCGTATGGCGGGCAACACTCAGGTTGTTATCCCACCGCTGTCCTGGATGTCTCCAGACATGTTTTCAGCCTGGAATCTCATTGACTGGAGTAGAATTGTCATCAGTGATGAGTTTTGCTTCGAACTGAGCCTCGATGACCAGCGAAGACGTATCTGGAGACGCCCTGGACAGCGCTGTCTTACCAACCTGAGTGTCGCCTACCATACTGCTCGACAACCAGAAGTGATGGTCTGGGGTGCCATTTCTTTTCATAGCAGGACCCCTTTGGTTGTCATCTGAGGAACCCTTACAGCACAGCGGCACGTCGACGATATTCTACGCCCAGTTTTGTTGTCCTGTGCTTTCATTTCAACAGGACAATGCCCGCCCGCACACGGCGAGAGTTTCTACTGCTTGCCTTTGTGCTTGCCAAACTCTATCTTGGTCAGTAAGACTGCAAAATCTTTCCCCATTTGAGAATGTTTAGAACATTATGGGCAGGGGGCTCCAACCAGCTCCGATTTTGACGATCTCAACTCTATCAATCAATGCCTAGCCAAATAACTGCTTTCACAAGGATCGGTAATGGACCACCGTGTTATTGACCTGCTCAATTTGTGAAGCTATTTCTCTTGAATAAATCATCCATTTAGTCTGAAACTGTAATAATTATTTTGTCTAAGGAAGCATGTTCATCACATCTACCGATTTCCGTCCCATTCGGATGTGTATGTCACATGAGTAGTAAAATCAGAACCTGACAGCAAGCAAAACTGATAGTATGATGACACTGAGAATGGACAGTAGGAAACACACATATATTAACAAATTATCATACAAACCATTCAAAGCATTATCTTTTTATTAGCATATGACATATTATTAATAATGTCCATAAAGTAATGCAACTAATGGACTTGTTTTATTGTTGAATTTTCTTCATGTTCTATATTTAAAAATGCCACCGTCAATTTCAAAGCATTTTGAAAATGGATGGTTGCAAATCAATCAAATGTTCTCGGGCTTGTATGCACGTCACGTGGGTTGAAAGCTTGTGGCAATTTAAGAAGTTTTCTTGTGCCGTTGTGAAGTTGAATTACTGCTAATGGGCTGCTGGTACGCCCTTATATACGCCAAGCGCGCGCTGTCACGTCAGCGGATCACTCGGTATCGTCATATATGTGCATACATTAACTTCGGGTTCGATGCGTCTCAATGAATCTCACGATTGCTGTACTACGCTGTAGGCAGCTGTCTCTCTTAAGGGGGTAGTGAGTTATTTGTCTCTCTATGACTACAGAGTCCCAAAAGCCGCTAGTGTGAATCACAACACACAGCACATGCCGTCAAACTTCATCTGGTGACTGTTTACCAGAGCTTGTTCTGCTGTTGTGGACTTTTTGTGCCAGCCGAAGTGGCCGTGCGGTTAAAGGCGCTGCAGTCTGGAACCGCAAGACCGCTACGGTCGCAGGTTCGAATCCTGCCTCGGGCATGGATGTTTGTGATGTCCTTAGGTTAGTTAGGTTTAACTAGTTCTAAGTTCTAGGGGACTAATGACCTCAGCAGTTGAGTCCCATAGTGCTCAGAGCCATTTGGACTTTTTGTGCTAGCGTAGATGATACAACCTCTCACGCTCCGTCCTGTCTTGTTCCGTGGTACCCACTGTTTATCCGCACTCGCAAAGTATTTTGTAAACCCCCTATTTTATGAGACCTTCCACATCGCTTACTGGTCTTAATAGAAAGCGGATTTTTCACAGTGGCATGAAGAGGGATTTGTGGTTCTTCCGAAGGCGATTTATCGTACCCGATACAGAGTCGCAGAATGGCACAAACACTGACTTCTACTTATTGCAGGTGTTCTTATTTATTGCTTACTTGAGGTCATTTGATTTATCTGGTGATCGTTGTAGTTGTGGTAGCCGGTAAATGATTATGTCAAAAGCATAGCACGCATTTTGTTTCCTGATAATTCAATGTTTACTGTCTACGAAAACAACAAATACTGCCACACACCCCTGTGCCCAAGTGAAAAGCACGATTTTACTGAGTACATCGCTGCTACGTCATTCGATAAGCCATGCATACCTCTAATGTCTGGGCAAATAGCGACAACTTTAGGAATCTTTCACAATCTACGGGCCTCGCAGACCCCGAGATGCGTACCTAAGGACTGGTGATCCTCCTGTAACCGTAGGCACTGTGCATGTTCCAGAGACGACTGTGCCGTATACGTTATATGTTATAGTTTCCGAGGATCTTGACTTAAACGGCCAGCTCTATAGGCTGAACATCGCTCTCTCTCTCTCTCTCTCTCTCTCTCTCTCTCTCTAGCCGGCCGCTGTGACTGAGCGATTTTAGGCGCTTCAGTCTGGAACAGCGCTACTGCTACGGTCGCAGGTTCGAATCCTGCCTCGGGCATGGATGTGTGTGCTGACCTTAGGTTAGTTAGATTTAAGTAGTTCTAAGTTCTAGGGGACTGATGACCTCAAATGTTAAGTCCCATAGTGCTCAGAGCCATTTGAACCATTTCTCTCTCTCTCTCTCTCTCTCTCTCTCTCTCTCTCTCTGTCTGTCTCTCCATGTACTGTATATTCGAGTGAGTGGTCACATACATTTCCTCTTATGTTCCGGGAGATATTTCCAATTTCGATTTTGCATACTGTACCTGGATTCCGCCCAGAGAAAAACTACTCATCACGTGTTTCACGCGACGCCTATTGTCAGTGGAAGGCGTCGGTTTGATCTCGTTACACATAAACTCATTTTTAAACTAAAAATTTACGTTCCCATTCTCTTGAGCGGTCCCAAATTAGTCTAGTGCGGCATGGGTCTTCAACAAGGTCAGTAAAGCATGTAGAATAACCAGTACTCCATCAGGAACTGAGCAGCCGTGCTGCATGGCGGTAGCAAACAGCGCGGGCCAGAGTGGTACTGCAGCTGCTGGAGTACTGGTTATTCTTCGTGTTTTACTGTCACTTTTAATATGTATCGATAAAACTAAAATCGCACTAGACTAATTTGGAACCGCTCTACCGAATGGGCACGTAAAATTCGGGTTTAAAAATAATTTTGTTTCTAACGGAGAACATACCGACGCTTTGCGTCAACAATGGGCGTCGCATGAAAGATATGATGAGCAGTATTTGTTTACGATGACTCCAGATTCACACTGCAAAAACGAAATTGCAGATATCTGCCGAAACACCAGAGAAGATGCGCGTGACGACTCTACAGAAGGGCATCCTACCTCAAAGTGTGTTGCGTGCCGCTAGGATGGGTGGTTGTCGAGCTGAAACAGTCGTTACGCCTTTACATAGAAGCGAATACAACAGTACGGATGCCCTGGAGACGTGGTCCGTGACAGTGTGCACTACTAGTGCGGCAAGATTTGCAGGTTTGAAATTAATACATTGGATACAAATTCGCCTTGGAAATTACATTCTACGCTCCTGGAAATGGAAAAAAGAACACATTGACACCGGTGTGTCAGACCCACCATACTTGCTCCAGACACTGCGAGAGGGCTGTACAAGCAATGATCACACGCACGGCACAGCGGACACACCAGGAACCGCGGTGTTGGCCGTCGAATGGCGCTAGCTGCGCAGCATTTGTGCACCGCCGCCGTCAGTGTCAGCCAGTTTGCCGTGGCATACGGAGCTCCATCGCAGTCTTTAACACTGGTAGCATGCCGCGACAGCGTGGACGTGAACCGTATGTGCAGTTGACGGACTTTGAGCGAGGGCGTATAGTGGGCATGCGGGAGGCCGGGTGGACGTACCGCCGAATTGCTCAACACGTGGGGCGTGAGGTCTCCACAGTACATCGATGTTGTCGCCAGTGGTCGGCGGAAGGTGCACGTGCCCGTCGACCTGGGACCGGACCGCAGCGACGCACGGATGCACGCCAAGACCGTAGGATCCTACGCAGTGCCGTAGGGGACCGCACCGCCACTTCCCAGCAAATTAGGGACACTGTTGCTCCTGGGGTATCGGCGAGGACCATTCGCAACCGTCTCCATGAAGCTGGGCTACGGTCCCGCACACCATTAGGCCGTCTTCCGCTCACGCCCCAACATCGTGCAGCCCGCCTCCAGTGGTGTCGCGACAGGAGTGAATGGAGGGACGAATGGAGACGTGTCGTCTTCAGCGATGAGAGTCGCTTCTGCCTTGGTGCCAATGATGGTCGTATGCGTGTTTGGCGCCGTGCAGGTGAGCGCCACAATCAGGACTGCATACGATCGAGGCACACAGGGCCAACGCCCGGCATCATGGTGTGGGGAGCGATCTCCTACACTGGCCGTACACCACTGGTGATCGTCGAGGGGACACTGAATAGTGCACGGTACATCCAAACCGTCATCGAACCCATCGTTCTACCATTCCTAGACCGGCAAGGGAACTTGCTGTTCCAACAGGACAATGCACGTCCGCATGTATCCCGTGCCACCCAACGTGCTCTAGAAGGTGTAAGTCAACTACCCTGGCCAGCAAGATCTCCGGATCTGTCCCCCATTGAGCATGTTTGGGACTGGATGAAGCGTCGTCTCACGCGGTCTGCACGTCCAGCACGAACGCTGGTCCAACTGAGGCGCCAGGTGGAAATGGCATGGTACGCCGTTCCACAGGACTACATCCAGCATCTCTACGATCGTCTCCATGGGAGAATAGCAGCCTGCATTGCTGCGAAAGGTGGATATACACTGTACTAGTGCCGACATTGTGCATGCTCTGTTGCCTGTGTCTATGTGCCTGTGGTTCTGTCCGTGTGATCATGTGATGTATCTGACCCCAGGAATGTGTCAATAAAGTTTCCCCTTCCTGGGACAATGAATTCACGGTGTTCTTATTTCAATTTCCAGGAGTGTATAAACGTAGCATTTTGGTAGTTAACTTACTTGATTATATCAAATGACATGTGACTCGTTGGAAGAACATGATCGTTTCGTAACAGCCATCTGGTGCTCAAACAGCTGCAAATAAATGTCTGCTGGATAAAAAACTCACCATTATTTTAACGATCTCTACTTACAATAGCTTTCAGTATTTCACTTTTCTGTACTTGCGAGGCATAAAAAGTTATTCATCTACATCTACATCTGCATTTATAATCCGCAAGCCACCCAACGGTGTGTGGCGGAGGGCACTTTACGTGCCACTGTCATTACCTCCCTTTCCTGTTCCAGCCGTGTATGGTTCGCGGGAAGAACGACTGTCTGAAAGCCTCCGTGCGCGTTCTAATCTCTCTAATTTTACATTCGTGATCTCCTCGGGAGGTATAAGTAGGGGGAAGCAATATATTCGATACCTCATCCAGAAACGCACCCTCTCGAAACCTGGCGAGCAAGCTACACCGCGATGCAGAGCGCCTCTCTTGCAGAGTCTGCCACTTGAGTTTGTTAAATATCTCCGTAACGCTATCACGGTTACCAAATAACCCTGTGACGAAACGCGCTGCTCTTCTTTGGATCTTCTCTATCTCTTCCGTCAACCCGATCTGGTACGGATCCCACACTGATGAGCAATACTCAAGTATAGGTCGAACGAGTGTTTTGTAAGCCACCTCCTTCGTTGATGGACTACATTTTCTAAGCACTCTACCAATGAATCTCAACCTGGTACCCGCCTTACCAACAATTAACTTTATATGATCATTCCACTTCAAATCGTTCCGCACGCATACTCCCAGATATTTTACAGAAGTAACTGCTACCAGTGTTTGTTCCGCTATCATATAATCATACAATAAAGGATCCTTCTTTCTATGTATTCGCAATACATTACATTTGTCTATGTTAAGGGTGATCGGTTTTGTATCTGTTTGTATCTGTTGTCGTTCAGTTGCTGAAATAGGCAGTAATTATAAACAGTAATGAATCGAAACTGTTATTGCGTAACGACATAACTGATGAAATATGTGAAAGAACACTTAACACGGAAATAAACTATAGACTTTTATGAAACTCGTATGCCTTCGGCCAACTACAGAGTTTTATTAAACTGGTATGCCTTCTGCCAAATTCATCTTTCTTTCGTATAGTTTAAATGTAAGGGAGGGGGTGGGTTGATGGAGTGGTGGCGGAGAAGAAGGATGTTCGCCGCATCCGGGAGCTAAGCCTTCGATTGCTTCATATGGGCTTGCCGAACCAGAGTTTGCTGAGCTGGGGACCAGTTCTCTGAAACCGCGAGCTCTGGGCGTTCTTCAGGGAGCACCTTGCGGCGCAGTAATGGAACGTTGTGTTTCACAGTGAACGTGGACCTTAGCTTAACCGCCAGGATCGCAAGGATGGTATGGAGATATATATATATATATATATATATATATATATATATATATATATATATATATATATATATATATATATATACGGCGTAGTATAACAACTCGACGTGACAGGGACTCAACAAGTCATTGGAACTTCCTTGCAGAAATAATGAGCGCTGGCTCTATAGCCGTCCATAATTGAGAAAGTCATGCCGGGTAGGATTTTGTGCACGAACTGATCTCTCGACTATGTCCCATAAATGTTCGATGGGATTCATGTCGGGCTATCTGGGCGGCCAAATCATTCACTCGAATTGTCCAGAATGTTCTTCAAACCAATCTGGCCCAGTTTCAGTTTTGTTTGGGAACGTTAAGTCCATGAATGGTTGCATATAGTCTCCAAGTAGCCGAACGAAATCATTTCCAGTTAGTGATCGGTTCTGTTAGACCAGAGGCTATTCCATTTAACCACAGCTATCACCAGTTTGCGGAGTGCCTTGTTGGGGTCTACGCCACACTCGAACCCTACCATCAACTCTTACCAACTGAAATCGGGACTCATCTGACCAGGCCACTGTTTTCCAGTCGCCTAGAACCCATCCGACATGATCACAAGCCAAAGACAGGCGCTGCAGGCGATGTCGTGCTCTTCGCAAAGCCACTAGCGTCGGTCATCTGCTGCCATAGCCCATTAAAGCAAACTTCGTTGTCAGTTATGAGACGTTATGCCTGAAATTTAGTATTTTCAGCATACTCTTATCACCGTGAATCTCGGAGTAATGACTTCCCTAAAGATTTCCGAAAAGGAATGTCCCATGCCTCTAGCTCCAACTACCATTCCGCGGTCAGAGTCACACAGGAAACCTTTTCACGTGAATCACTTGAGTACAAATGACCACTCCGCCAATGCACTGCACTTTTATGCCTTGTGTATGCGATACTGCCGCCATGTGCATATCGTTATCCCATGACTTTTGTAACCTCAGTATGTATAACTCAGCCCTACAGTGTGCTGCGAGCAGGGCTGTTGAGGCGGAAAAGCCGTTAGCGAGTAACACCCGGGGAACCTGCAGCACCTCTGTTGTTCAAGGCTTACTCAGGCAAGAAGGGCTCTGTCTTGGTGGACCACAATTTCCCTAGATGCTGGTAGGACCCAACGCAACAAAAGTGCTCTTGCACCCAGTTTTCCTGTACAGGAATCACTTCAATACTTCAGTTTATAGAAACGAAACACGTGCTTCTAGAAAGAATGTGTTTTTTTTAATATTAAAAGAAAAGAGGACAGCTTTGAGAAAGCTTCAATTTCTTACATTCAAAATGGTTTAGAGGGCGTTTCTGACACTTGCAAAACTATAAAGTGACTGAGGACTGGTTCACTGTTGGCTGCCCGCATCTCGTGGTCGTGCGGTAGCGTTCTCGCTTCCCACGCCCGGGTTCCCGGGTTCGATTCCCGGCGGGGTCAGAGATTTTCTCTGCCTCGTGATGGCTGGGTGTTGTGTGCTGTCCTTAGGTTAGTTAGGTTTAAGTAGTTCTAAGTTCTAGGGGACTGATGACCATAGATGTTAAGTCCCATAGTGCTCAGAGCCATTTGAACCACTGTTGGCTGAAACGTCTAATTTCCAGCAAGCAACACACTTCCAGGAAGGTAAATGCTCTGGGAATATGGCAGCAAAACAGAGTTACACAACACCTTGAACTACAGCAAAGACGTTATGTCATGAAAGGGTATTACACATTTTCCCAATGAAGATGAGAAAACTGAGTGGGCCCTAAGAAGATATGATTGACGTGCAAATTATAATGAAAGGATAGCTAACTAACTGGAGAAATCAGATTCTCTTACGTTCAGTAGAACAACGCTTCCAGAACATATCAAGGCAGGCAGTTAATTAACTAATGTGCTATGTGGATGTACTAGCAGCGATCTCTGGAATGGACCTATTAAGAGCCTTGTACTTTCAGAAGTATAATGCTTTTTGGATGTGGTGCGTAGTAGACATCTTTGCACTGGTACGGGCTAGTTTCGTTCCATCGATTGCCGGATATCCTCTCCTGCCCTCACCGACACTGGTTAAGGGGAAATGGTCGACAATTTACAAGCCAGCAGCCACTGTCCTAACTGGATACATCGATCTGAAAAATACGTTGCCGAAGTCAATGCTCACAAAAATTAACTGGACACTGTACTACGAACTGGCTGTGTTTGATCATCCATATAGCGTCCAGGGCTGAGCAAATTAGCAAATTACATCAAAACGGTGATCCACCAAGCTGGTGACACATCCATCTAAAAGTCTTCAGTCTATATACGAAGAAACCTTGGTGTATTGAGGAATACCTCGCTGCCATAAGGGTTAAGTGGTTGACTCTGCACAAATTCAGATACTAGCCAATTGCAGAGTACGCTACAGCCTTTCAGATGGTGAGAACAAATGATGCGGTGTTATTAAAGATAGCAAGAAGAGGTCACGGCAAGAATTCCTGAACTCACTAACTCGTCCAACATCTCAGTTCAAGTATCAGGCGCCATCAAAAGGATTTCGGAAAAGCACAGCAAACAATCTATGGCAGTTTTACTGAAGGAAGGTTTCTTTTCCGAACTGAACCCAGAGATGTCGCTCAGACAACGCCTCAATATTTTACCGAGACTACTGCCACTATCAACCTATGTCCGGCATCCCACCAGCATTATGCGATCGTAGAAATCAGTAGGTTCGATTTCACCTCCAACATCGCTGTATCCTATGACTACCTCTTCCTCATGAGGGATCAAGATCGATACTTTCTGAGGTTCGTGGTATTGCAAACAGCCGTGACCGAATGTAAATGGCGTTGACTAGGGCCTCCCGTCGGGCATACCGTTCGCCGGGTGCAAGTCTTTCGATTTGACGCCACGTTGGCGACTTGCACGTCTATGGGTATGAAATGATAATGATTAGGACAACACAACACCCAGTTCCGGAGAGGAGAAAATCTCCGACCCAGCCGGAAATCGACCCCGGGCCATAGGGTTAACATTCTGTCACGCTGACCACTTTTTTTTTTTTTTTTTTTTTTTTTTTTTTTTTTTTTTTTTTTTTTTTGTTCGGAGCGGATGTTCCATGATACCCGTTCAAGTTCAGTGTTGAGCCGTTGGCTCAGTTTTTTACTGCAGAGTGTAGCTACCCTCTGACCGAACACACTAAGCTACCGTGCCGGCCACCACTCAGCTACCGGGGGCGGACATGACCGAATCAAGTACGGGAAGCTTTGGTAACTTGAAAGTGATAAAAGGGAATCATTCAAAAACTTTCCACAAAATATGGCAGATGCAACAATTTTCCAAAATACAGAGGGACGCAATGTCAGTTCCTGCTGGAGGTGACCGTAATGTAGGCTTAGAACAGCTTTTGGTACCTACATTGATCGAAACGTTTCGATGCTTCATGACATTTTAAATGAGCGCTGCAAATATGTAACTACACTACTGGCCATTAAAATTGCTACACCACGAAGATGACGTGCTACAGACGCGAAATTTAACCGATAGGAAGAAGATGCTGTCATATGCAAATGATTAGCTTTTCAGGGCATTCACACAAGGTTGGCGCCGGTGGCGACACCTACAACGTGCTGACATGAGGAAAATTTCCAACCGATTTCTCATACACAAACAGCAGTTGACCGGCGTTGCATGGTGAAACGTTGTTGTGACGCCTCGTGTAAGGAGGTGAAATGCGTACCATCACGTTTCCGACTTTGATAAAGGTCGGGTTGTAGCCTATCGCGATTGCGGTTCATCGTATCGCGACACTGCTGCTCGCGTTGGTCGAGATACAATGACTGTTAGCAGAATAAGGAATCGGTGGGTTCAGGAGGGTAATACGGAACGCCGTGCTGGCTCCCAACGGCCTCGTATCATTAGCAGTCGAGATGACAGGCATCTTATCCGCATGGCTGTAACGGATCGTGCAGCGACGTCTCGATCCCTGAGTCAACAGATGGGGACGTTCGCAAGACAACAACCATCTGCACGTACAGTTCGACGACGTTTGCAACAGCATGGACTATCAGCTCGGAGACCATGGCTGCGGTTACCCTTGATGCTGCATCACAGACAGGAACGCCTGCGATGGTGTACTCAACGACGAACCTGGGTGCACGAATGGCAAAACGTCATTTTTTCGGATGAATCCAGGTTCTGTTAACAGCATCATGATGGTCGCATCCGTGTTTGGCGACATCGCAGTGAACGCACATTGGAAGCGTGTATTCGTCATCACCATACTGGCGTATCACTCGGCGTGATAGTATGGGGTGCCATTGGTTACACGTCTCGGTCACCTCTTGTTCTCATTGACGGCACTTTGAACAGTGGACGTTACATTTGAGATGTGTTACGACCCGTGACTCTACCTTTCATTCGATCTCTGCGAAACCCTACATTTCAGCAGGATAATGCACGACCGTATGTTTCATGTGATGTACGGGCCTTTCTGGATACAGAAAATGTTCGACTGCTGCCCTGGCCAGCACATTCTCCAGATCTTTCACCAATTGGAAACGTCTGGTCAATGGTGGCCGAGCAACTGGCTCGTCACAATACGCCAGTCACTACTCTTGATGAACTGTGGTATTGTGTTGAAGCTGCATGGGCAGCTGTACCTGTACACGCCATCCAAGCTCTGTTTGACTCAATGCCCAGGCGTATCAAGGCCGTTATTACGGCCAGAGGTGGTTGTTCTGGGTACTGATTTCTCAGGATCTGTGCACCCAAATTGCGTGAAAATGTAATCACATGTCAGTTCTAGTATAATATATATGTCCAGTGAATACCTGTTTATCATCTGCATTTCTTCTTGGTGTAGCAATTTTAATGGCCAGTAGTGTATATTTACAAATAGCTCTCATTGGTTGGACAATATTATGTGTTCAATGATTTCCTCTAAGATTGGCCTCAAGTTTAGTTTACCAAACAAATGAGATGTATGTAACACAAACTCGCATGCAGTCTTGAGAACATTAGAACAGATAAGAGGTATTCCTGCTGAGAAACGTCTCGTATGACCCGACTCGTTAAGTCCCCTTAAACCTATTCAGTGAGTGCACGTAGCAGTAGCATACACCGTCCAGCCGCATTAATGTGACCACCGTCTATGTTCGACGGCAACGTGCAGTAACCATTCACTAGCAGTGGAGGGTATGTAAAGTGTGTCGGGGGTACGCGATAGCCAGTGCAGTCGTTGTAATGCGGAAACGAAGCGATTTATCTGACGTCGAAGAGGACATGCTCATTGAATTGTGGACCAAAGGTGGAAGCATTTCCGAAGCAGCTAAGTTTGTAAACTGTTCGTGTGAAGCATACTGTGCACGGCAAAAAGGCGCTATCCAAAACTGGTGCAGAGGTAACTGTAGTAGGGATGGGCTATGATCGCGCTCGAGGAACGTGCGACGCGAAGACAATTTCTCGAGAATGTGTCGGGTACGCTCGAGAAGTTGACAGTGCTGCGCTCTCTGAGAAATTGCGCAAACCCTCAGTACACGAAGCACTGAGCTTCAGCGGTCGTATTCGTCGTACGTACGTGCACGGGAAACTTTGAAATTCTATGATTGATATCAACTGTACTACCGTTATTGATGTGTACTGAAGTATTAGTATATGTCTCATAAGACAAAGATCATAGAATTGTTGTTTAAAACAAAGCACAGAATTCGCATGAAACAGAAGCTTTAATCTTACAAAATAAATTACCTTGTACATTCTGCATGTATGCATGCATGCTTAAACGTAAAAGAAAAAGAGAGAATTGCTTTAGCCTTTTATATACGTAAACTGCGTACATGCGTTTACTTACTGAAGAAAGAAAGGAAACAAAAGTTATTCAGAAGTCATTTTTACATCCCTTTACTGCACTGCCGTCGATTTTTGTTTAGAAATATGATTTTATTAACCAATTGGCCTTTTAGTCTGCTTCTTTGTTTATTTATAAGTAGTCCTGTTTTCGAAAATATTCTTTCACTGGGAACAGAAGTTGCAGGTATTGCAAGATATTTTTTTGCCACGACAGCTAGACCTGGGTAACTGTTTTCATTTTTTTTTCCAATAGTGTAAAGGATTATCCGTGCGTTGTAGGTACGCTTCTTCCAAATATCGTTGTACCTCCAGGTCTATGCTATCACATCCGCTTTTCATTAGATTTTTATTGGAAACCTCTTCACCGAAAGAATCCCATAAGGAACTACTGGCGTTTTGTACGAAATTGTACTCGTGGCTAGTGTCGTTAGCAGCCGAATGAGTAGATCGTACGGTGTGTACCACGTTTGTGCACTCATCAATTAGGCTTGCAACGGCATGTTTTGAATGAATGGGATTCGTAAATGGTAACGTTTTGAATCTTGGGTCGAGAACTGTGGCAACGGCATGTACTTTGTTTGTTTCTATTAATCCTAGCCGGGCTACTAGAGAGTTGTGTAGATGTTACTGTAGCTCTTGCGCTGTCGTGGTAGCCCACTTCCCATTGCATACGGTTAGGATAAGCTCTCTGATTAATAGTTTTCGAAAGAGAGGTATAGTTTTCAGTTGAGATTTCACTTGTTACCACTTCAAATGTCTCCAGTACACATAAAGATTCGCTGTCAGCTGTGAGGTTCTCTACACCTGAATACAAAGATGATAAACAGGCTGCAATGCATTCCTGTTGCTCCACTAGACGTTGTAGCATATAAAACGTACTGTTCCATCGGGTTTCGGTTTCCTGAATAAATTTATGAACAGGTTTTTTCATTAGATTCTGGATCTCATGGAGTTTCTCATTAGCATTGCAACTTGTTTTAAAACAGCTAACATTTTTTCTGGCCTTTTCCCGCATTATGCAGAGCTCACTGTTGCTGTTCAAAGAACTTTTCACAACTAAACTGATGGTGTGTGCTAAACAAGGCACATGTTGCATATCTATGTTGCCACTGTGAATAAGTTGTACGGCTGCCGTCATGTTACTGGCGTTGTCAGTTGTGATGGTTACAACTTTGTTTTCAATGTTCCAGTTTGAAATCACGTTATCTAACGCCCCAATAATATTTAGCGCTGTATGCTTTTCCGGGAAACGGAATGTCTCGAGAGCTAAAGCTTTCAGGCACCAATTAGTGTTAATGAAATGACCAGTTACAGCGATATATGCCTCACTATTGAGTGAGGTCCAAATATCGGTCGTTAAAGAAACACAAGTAGAGTCTTCCACGGCCAAGTTTACAGCCTCTTTCTGTTTATGGTAATCGTCATCAGTCATGAGGCGCAACTTTTTTCGATTTGGTATCGAGTATTGTGGGTCCAACAGTGAAACAAAACGTCGAAAACCAGTGTCCTCGACGATTGAAAGCGGTTGAAAATCGTCTCCTATTATGGCCACTAGGGCTTCATCTAGCTGTTGTTGCCGTTTACTTCCCTCTATGAAGAGAAACGTAAGATTTAGATCAGTGTTCCTGCAAGGGGATACGTTATGCTCGACAACTAGTCCAATAAAATTACGTATCGCATCGTGAAAAAGCTAGGATAGTATAGGTTTGATTTTGGGGTATGTTGTATGCTATCGGAGTACGATTAAAAAGTTAATGTTTTTTAAGTGTAGCGGACCGCTTCGGACACTATCCGAACTTTTGCACGGAATTCACCTTTTGTACCATACGTACCTGGATATTTTGTCTGCCTCGCACTATTGGAAGAATGAGCCTCTGTGTCCACGGACGTCACTGTTTTATTGCTCGATAAATTGTGCAGTTTAAGATGTCTAATCATGCCCGTTGTATTTTTTTGATACATTATGACAAATGTTGCAAGTAACGTTATCCCCATCCTCCGTAAAGTATTGCCAGCGCCATGATGTCCATTTTCGAGTGTCCATATTGATCTGAATAACAACTTTACTCGAATTAAACCTGAGACATACTACTTACGAGCACAGCGAGCAGAGAGCGTGTTTGTCTAGCGGAGGCATTCAATTCATAAAACAACAGCGGCGTGGCGTATGTCGTCGCAGCCAACTGGCGCGCAGCGGCACACGCCGCCGAGTCGTTTCTCGTGAGCTTCTCGAGAATTGCTTGAGAACTAGAGGCTCGAGGAATTCTCGGTGCGCTCGAGTCGCCGCGCCTCGCCATCCCATTACTGAACTGTGGTGCAACACGAGCAATAAATGACAGGGGTGAACGACTGCTGCGGAAATCTGTACGGGAGAATGAATCTGCAACTGTTGAGCAACTGACCCCCGAATGAACCAAAAGGTTACCAACAGTGTCTACTCAACTACCGTTCAGTCAACGTTGCTGCCTATGGACCTCCGCAGCAAGAGCCTGATTCGTGCACCCACATTGACTGCTGTTTATCGGCAACGATGGATGCAATTTACACGCCAATACCGCAATTGGACGTCCACTATGTGGTACGTCGTTCGAAGAGCACTAGGATGAGTTTATCGTACTCCCAAAAATTAAACCCAATCGAGAATGTGGAACATCTCGATTGGGCTCTTCCCGCCATGGATCCTCAAGCGAGAAACCTAGCACAGTTGTTCAAGGCACTGAAATCGGAATGGCTCGACATCCCTGTCGGTACCTCCCAAAACCTCACTGACTCTCTTCCTACACGTCTCGCAGGGGTCCGCGTGCAAAAGGTGGTTATTCACGGTACTGACAGGTGCTCACTTTAATGTGACTGGACAGTGTATACTACGAATATCCAGAAATCCTGTCTCTCTTCTCAGAGGCAAGGAAGAACGTATCACTGTGTTGAGTTTCAGGAGACAAGGAAATACAGAGAAATGGTGTAGGCAATATATCGGCCAAAGAATCGTGTACTCTAATCCCTGCGGCTCAGTAGGGTGTCCCCCTGCATGCTGTATCCTCGCTGATGAAATACAGGGTCACGCGTCGATGGGAAGAAGAGTGACAGGAAGTAACGGACAATAAGCTATGGTTGGTATTATCAACTATTAGGCTGAAGCGTAAGGCCTTCCAGCCACTGAAGTAAGATGAATTTCTTCTCGGACAGGGCACAGTCCGATGCCGCATGACGTCTGGTGGGAGGTACTTGTTGCGTACATATCACAGGGCGCTATATGTCAATAGACTATTTTATATTTCCACAACAGGGCAAAGGCTAATTTACCTACAGATTGCAGCGTATATTACCCAATAGTAAGACGAATGTTTTTGTGCAATATTTGACTTGCTTCCCAAACTAGCATCAACATTCTACGAGTGTTGGAACTTAGAAAGTGTCAACTATTTATTCCCAACCGATACAAAAGAGTTATATGTTTGCACCTGTTACTGTCCTTCAAAGTAGTCACAAGCGTTGTGTAGAACCTGTTGCCAGCGATTTGGAAGGCGTAGTATACCGTTAACAGAGCCTGCGCTATTGATGGTGCGAATGGAGCGATCTACAATTATGGTGATTCTCATGTACGACTGTGATGGTGTTATCCTAACGCATTACGTTCCTCCACGGCAGACCGCCAATGCACAGCATTACTGTTCGTTTTTGGAGCATCACCTGCGACCAGCTTTGCGAAAGAAGCGGTGACACTTTCTGCGCAACCCACCCATCATTTTGCACGACAATGCGCAGGCGCAGACAGCGCAAACTGTGGCTGCTCTGTTCGGTCGATGGGACTGGGAAGTACTGTACCATCCACCATACTCCCCGGACTTAAGTCCTCGTGACTTTGATTTGATTCCGAAGATGAAGGAACCACTTCGTGGCATTCGCTTCAGAACTGTTCCAGAGATTCGACAGGCAGTAGACTGCTCCATTTGCAGCATCAACAGAACTGGCTCTGCTAACGGTATACTACGCCTTCCACATCACTGGCAACACGTTCTACACAACTCTGGTGACTACTTTGAAGGACAGTAACAGGTGCAAACATGTAACTCTTTTGTATCGGTTGTGAATAAATAGTTGCCGCTATTTAAATTCCAACCCCCGTATAAACAAGACACAACAACACTAAAATGCTCCTACACCTAATTTCATTGACTGACTGAATGTAGTTATAAAACGCTAATTTTAGAAGCAGGAAAAATCAGATTTTAAAGTTCTGAAAATTCCAGATCATTACCATCAATAACGCAGCTACAAGGCCTCGCGTAGTGTTAACAATTACAGACCATTGTGACATTGCTAATGGCCTCCCGGTCGACGTAATGTTAATCTCTAATAAAATGAAAGAAGGGCCACACGAGTGTCTTAGCAAGAATGGAATTAAATAGAAGAAACAAACAATTCTTTAATTAGTTCGTCAATTCGTTACTGTTATGTTAGCTAAGTCATTAGTGTTGAGTTACCTAGTATTCAGTTGTCTTTCTATTTAAGGAACATAAAGATAACAGAGGAGTATGTATTTCATTTTTTATTTTTACCGTCTTGAGGACCTCGAGGTTTTTAATACAACGATCCTTTCGGCTGCAGTAGGGATATTATTTTTCCTGTCAGTCCCTCATCAATCACTAATTCGCTATCCCTATAGGTACGCCGACCTATACGTTGTGAAAACTTTGCATTGTAGTTTACTGTAGATATCTTTTCTTGTACACATATGTGTGGAAGGTAGCATTCTCGATTCCCACGCCCGGGTTCCCGGGTTCGATTACCGGCGGGGTCTGGGATTTTCTCTGCCTCGTGATGACTGGGTGTTGTGTGCTGTCCTTAGGTTAGTTAAGTTTAAGAAGTTCTAGGGGACTGATGACCATAGATGTTAAGTCCCATAGTGCTCAGAGCCATTTTTTTGTGTGTGGACGGGAGGACACTAGGAATGTAAGTGAAATGAGAATTATGGTATTTGTGATGACAGTGAGAACCATTCCTTTACTTACATGGTTGCAGAAAACAACATAACAGATGGATCTGCCAGAATGTCACTGCACGCCCTTGTCTGCCGGCCGCGGTGGTCTCGCGGTTCTAGGCGCGCAGTCTGGAACCGTGCGACTGCTACGGTCGCAGGTTCGAATCCTGCCTCGGGCATGGATGTGTGTGATGTCCTTAGGTTAGTTAGGTTTAAGTAGTTATAAGTTCTAGGGGACTGATGACCACAGCAGTTGAGCCCCATAGTGCTCAGAGCCATTTTAAACATCCTTGTCTCAGGAGCGGTGTCTTCGTGCATGCTTTCCAACCTCCAAGAATCACGAAATTTCAGCCAGTTAAGTGAATTGGTTAGGCTAGATAATTCACGTTACAGTGTAGGGTACAATTCGTATACAGTGATTATTCGAACGAAAGGAAGCCAGAAAGTGCATTTGATACCTCCTATCGCCCTAAATAGAATATGCGGTAGTTACTGTACGACAGAAGGGATCTAAGACAGAGAAATCGATATCGAAAGAGAGCCAAGGCAGCTGATTCTTTGTTAAGTTCCACATCGCTAGATACTTTGATGCCTCTGAAGCGGTGTAGGCTCTACGCGGAAATGACATCCATAGAGAATTTCAAATCCTCTCACAATATTGACAGATCATCTTGTAAAGGCCGCTCACGTGCCCACAGTTGGATATCGATATCAAGGGGGTAATGCAGAGCTTGCTTCCTGTTAGTCTTTCCAGATTTACAGCCAAAACATACTAAATGACAAATATACTTTTATTTCAGACATGCAAACGGCAGAACGTATTGTAATGCACAAAATTCGAAGAGGTGAAACTGAATGGTGATGGATGAAGACCTACACTGACTGACAGAAGTCATGGGATAGCGAAACGCACATATACAGATTGTCGTAGTACCGTGTACACAAGATATAAATGGGCAGTGCATTGCCGGAGCTGTCGTTTGTAGTCAGGTGATTCATGTGAAAAGGTTTCCGACGTGATTATGGCCGCACCACGGGAATTAACTGACTTTGAACGCAGAGTGGTAGTTGGAGCTAGACGCACGGGATATTCCAGTTCAGAAATCGTTAAGGAGTGTCAAGAGCGTGCCGAGGATACCAAGTTTCAGGTATTACCTCTCACCAGGACAACGCAGTGGCCGACGGCCTGCACTTAACGATCGAGAGCAGCGACGTTAGCGTAAAGTTCTAAGAGACAAGCAACGCTGCGTGAAATAACTGCAGAGATCAATTTGGGACTTACGACGAATAAATTCGTTAGGACAGTGCAGAGAACTTTGGCGTTGATGGGCAATGGCAGAAGACGGCCGACGCAAATGCCTCTGCTACCAGAACATCACCTGCAGCGCCTCTCCTGGGACCGTTACCATGTCGGTTGGATCCTACATGACTGGAGAACCTTGGACTGATCAGAGGAGTCCTGATTTCAGTTCGTGAGAGATGGTAGTATGGTTCGAGTGTGGCGTAGACTTGGAGACCCTTTCAACCCTTCATTAACTTCATTACAATGCGCCATCTAACCGGCCCACACTTGTTCGCGATTCATTCGAAGTCCATTCTGGGCAATTCGAGGGAATGACATGGCGACCCAGATCGCTTGATATGAATTCCATTGAACGTGTATGGGACATAATCGAGATGTCAGTTCTTACACTAAATGCTGCACCGGCAACACTTTTTTAATTATGGACGGCTTATATGCAGCGTGGCTCAACGTTTCTGCGTAGGACTTCCAACAATTTGTTGGGTCCACCTCACGTCG
The DNA here is from genome assembly GCF_023898315.1 of Schistocerca nitens. Taxonomy (NCBI): domain Eukaryota; kingdom Metazoa; phylum Arthropoda; class Insecta; order Orthoptera; family Acrididae; genus Schistocerca; species Schistocerca nitens. The sequence continues at coordinate 523,082,655 of NC_064616.1, read as the reverse complement.
AATTGTTGCTCAACGCCGCGCAAAATTAGGTCCGACACGATATTAGTGAAATATCCCACGACATTTGTCACCTCAATGTAATTATGTGATACAGTAGGATGTACATCAAGAGAGAAAATGTTGTTGCTTCAGCAAATTCAAGTCAATCAATACATGTAGTTAATGTCTAAAATTATATTTTCTGAGAACTTTTTATGATCTTTCATCATGTCAGTGGTACATTTGTACCCGTAACGAAACAAAGAACGAATTATCGCCTCTAAGCTGGCATCATTTTAATCGGCTTCTATCGCAACGTGATGCATGCAAATAAAGCATACCATTGAAGTGGGAGATGCCTTCGTATACAATTTATTATCTACATCTACATCTACATCTACATCCATACTCCGCAAGCCACCTGACGGTGTGTAGCGGAGGGTACCTTGAGTACCTTTATCGGTTCTCCCTTCTATTCCAGTCCCGTATTGTTCGTGGAAAGAAGGATTGTCGGTGTGCCTCTGTGTGGGCTCTAATCTCTCTGATTTTATCTTCATGGTCTCTTCGCGAGATATACGTAGGAGGGAGTAATATACTGCTTGACTATACTTACTTCATTTTACGTTGATAATTTGCACATAACATGCGTAGAGAACGAAAATTCTAGCTAGCAACGTACCTGCGACAAGAAAAAACTTTCTGGTCCGAAACAGTGATTCCTTTCATAGAAAAGAAATTTAATTTTTGCCTTATGCCGCCGGCCGAAGTGGCCGTGCGGTTAAACGCGCTGCAGTCTGGAACCGCAAGATCGCTACGGTCGCAGGTTCGAATCCTGCCTCGGGCATGGATGTTTGTGATGTCCTTAGGTTAGTTAGGTTTAACTAGTTCTAAGTTCTAGGGGACTAATGACCTCAGCAGTTGAGTCCCATAGTGCTCAGAGCCATTTGAACCATTTGCCTTATGCCTTTTTGATACACATTCCTTAATAACCTAAGTCAAGTGACAGGTTCATCTGTTGAATAGTTGTGTTTATGTAGCTTTTGAAACAAATGTTGCACATGTTTCGTTCTATTCGTTGATCTACATTAAAAGTGGACCTAGTGCTGTTTGTTATCGATCCTCGTAAGGACGTCCCATAACTGAACTATAAATGAAAGTATTGAAATAGTCCACAATATGACACAGGACGATAAAAGGTGAAAGACATATATCAAATAGGCTATGCCAGAGACAGACGAGAAGAAAGAAAATGCTCAACATCTTTTTTACAGTAGTGGTCTAATTCTTTTCTTTTTTTCAACTTCCTGGCTGCATACTCAGTTGCATGTTCTCTTCCACTTAGTTACTAATGCAAGAAACATTCTAGGTGCAAATTGTTATGCACTGTGAGATGATTTTCTCACATATGTGCAGCCTCATCCAGTAAATGCTATGCTGAACTGCTTCTTGGATACTGACTTTCCCGATGGCAGCAATAGATGGCATTCTTGCAGAGAATAGAAGCTGTTCCTACATTGGTATACTGAAATCATGAACCGAGAATAAAAGGAGCTTGATCTGGACAACAAAGAGTATAGACTGCAAATTACCAGAATTCACACTGCACACATTTATCTGGTTACTGAGAGCAAAAATTTACAAATTGTGCATTTATAAGGGCCTACAAATACCTGAAACAGTTTTTTGCTCTCCATTTCCTGCGCAGCTGTGTGTTACAACATCACTAGATTCCACTGTGATGATTCCACTACGTGTCCACAGCAATAACGATCGTGCTATAAAGCGCCGGTAGTTGTCTAAAATTATTTGCCTGTCCAGTTCAGCGCTTTTTCTTTTCCTTGTTGTCATAGAAACAGAAGTTTCACGCCGCAAGTTTGGGGGCGTAAATACGTGCTTCGCCGACGCTCATAACGCTATTCGTAGCGCAAATACAAAATAAAATTCATCCACTCCGTAGCGCCGCAGATAAAGTCCATTTGTCACTAGCAGCAATCCTTTTTGCTTTACACTGACCTATTTTACTGCACTACATTTTGTTTTTGTGGGACACGCATTACATTTTATATAGTTCTAAATCACGCAACATGGAATCCAGCCAACCACGTACTATTTTACGGACGCACCACTATCGATCCTCACTAGCTGTTTCAGGCTAACATCGTTTTGTTTTATGAAAACATGAGCTGCGTTGGTGAGGGTTTTCGTTCATTCATTGACTGTTTGTATGAAGCAGTAGAATGTGCATAAACAATAACGGCATTAATAGCCTCTTCCTCCACTATCAATGATATCATGCGTCTGTGCTGACTCATTCCTCATGCATATTACGGTACATGCCCAGATCACATGTTCGAGCTCTGAAAACCGCAAGTATTATTAAATTGACATTTTAAGCACTGCATAACTATTTAACTCTCACCCGTACGAACAGTTCCACGTGTACAAGTGCCAGTTGCTAAAGTTTGAGTCACTTTGCTTGTAATTTAAACGTTGGCAGGCGTTCCGTGAATAGTTTTTTAGGAAGGCGACAGGCCGGAAATCTTGAGCCTCAAAGGAATTACACGACCCTGTAGTTACTATCGCATGTTTACCAAACCTAGTAGTTCGTCTATCACACCGTACTTGCGAATTTCTCTCTCTCTCTCTCTCTCTCTCTCTCTCTCTCTCTCTCTCTCTCAAAAAAAAAAAAAAAAAAAAAAAACGCACAAGACCTCTTTCCCCTCATAACCTTGTAATAAAATTGATCAACCTCTCATTACACACATCATAATCACACTTCTTTACCTCTTTGCACCTGCAAGCAGTTATCCATTCTGACTTTGCAAGATAAAACAGCCGGCCGGTGTGGCCGTGCGGTTCTAGGCGCTTCAGTCTGGAACCGCGTGACCGCTACGGTCGGCCGGCCGGAGTGGCCGTGCGGTTCTAGGCGCTACAGTCTGGAGCCGAGCGACCGCTTCGGTCGCAGGTTCGAATCCTGCCTCGGGCATGGATGTGTGTGATGTCCTTAGGTTAGTTAGGTTTACCTAGTTCTAAGTTCTGGGTGACTGATGACCTCAGAAGTTAAGTCGCATGGTGCTCTGAGCCAAGATAAAACAGCAAGTCAGGTCGTCACCGAAAACACTTTGCTTAACTATTCCCAGATATACGCCACTGCCTGAAACCTCAACAATGAATGTTACATTTCAAGTGGCATTAAATTCATGTTCCTACAACATGTCTCTTCCCGAACACGTTCTTACTTTCATGTTTCTCCTATCTGCTGGAATGTACTCTCAAATTCTCGACAAGAGCAGTAGGGAACCAAAATCTTGAAAATACGATAGCGATTCAACTCATCGTTCCCAACACCATCTAAGAGCAGTTAGAGTAGTATGCGCTGTCGCCAGACTCAGGCAGAATATAAAGTATTTTCATACATAATACATCGCATCAGTTTAGGTACCACTTCAATGAAATATTTGATTACAGCATTAGCAGTATACAAAGCTCTCAATTTGCCTATGTATGTTTTGCAAATCTTTCCATTTCTTTCGGCACTGAGCACACTAGTCTATTCACAGTGGCAGCGATGTTGAAACCTTCTTACTCGTAGTAGTCGTCGTTTCACATTACTCGCACCCACATGTTTCAGCCCCACAACAACGATATTAGTGATTTTGCGTGCGTTTGTGTGTGTGTGTGTGTGTGTGTGTGTGTGTGTGTGTGTGTAGCTGCTGCTGCTGCATAGTCGAGCGGACGAACCGGGACTAGCAGTAGTTTCTGTTTATACGCAAACATGATTTAACTTTTTTTTTACTTAAAAGACCTTGAACCGTTAATCTCTTTTGCTTTTGTGTAGATTTATGAGGAAGTTGCAAGGAATTGTTCGGAGTTAATGTATCAACCATGAGCGGTGCACGATTTTCAGTCCAGTGGAATCTCGGAATATCTCTGAATGCGATGCGATGCAGTGTTCCTTCGGACATACCAGGCCGCGACTTTCGATTTAATAGAAATGTTCCCCCCTGTACGGGAATTACATCATGTACGTACAGGTACAGGTTCTGACGCAGGAACGGCGACGTATGGAAGTTTGCATCTGGCTGCGAGTCGTGCACGGATAGCCAAAACTGTTAAGGCGACCGCTAGCTAAAAGTGGGAAGTCCGGGTTCGAGTCCAAGTCCGACACAAATTTTCAATGTCGTCATTCCATTATATAGCTGATGGTTGTTCTTGTTCGCAACTGCGAAGAAATTTCATGAATCTCGGAATATAGTCAGATCGTTAGGTCATTTCTCATTGGTGTTGGAATAGTTGGAGTAGTTCCGACCTACATAGGGAGGACGATTACCACGATAAAAATAAGCGAAATCAGAGCTCGTACGGAAAGATGTAGGTGTTCATTCTTTCCGCGAGCTATACGAGATTGGAATAATAGAGAATTGTGAAGGTGCTCTGCCAGGTACTTAAATGTGATTTGCAGAGTGTCCTTGTAGACGTAGATGAAGTTGTAGTGACAATTTTAGCTCAGTGGTGCGAGTCAAAGAAAGGGTGTCAACACCTTCATAAGTGTATCACTTATCAACACCTTCTCAAGTGTATCACTGTCTGTAACTTATTCAGGTCAGTCGATAATGTTTCTCGGATGGTCAGTTGCAATACGTTACATAATCTATTTTGTGAGCCGCATGTCACAAGGAGTCCGGCTGCGGGCGTGCATGACATTTCGCTTGACGTTACGCCATCGCGGCGGACGAGTCGATGGAATGTTTAAAACCAACGCTTGCGAGTAGTACGACCATTTCTACAAGCCAATAAACGCGAAAACAGGCTGCGTCGGAAGCACATCAAATAGTCTTAGTCTGGAATATTTATGAATCTCTCGCTGCTGACCCACTTTCCCTTACGAACGTAGGTTTCACACGCTCCGACTTTCTTGTCACTGTAGACTAATCTTGATAATCAAACCTAGTGCAGAGACTCTAGAATATCATTTTTTTAATCTATTGACTTCCGGAATATGCCCATACAGCCATCTCAACACTGGAAATGTTACACAACATTTGGGTTTTACATTTCAACGTACACGTAAGTTGAAGTCGTACCCTGGTACGAAGCTATCAGGGTGTTTCAAAAAGGACTTTACAACTTTGAAAATGCATATAAATTAATTCCTAGTACCTACAGAGGTGACTGTAATGTCAGTTTGGGGGGGAAAACATCAAGTTTTCCTTTTTGTGGGATTGTCGTAGTACTGGGTGGTCAATAATCGGCGCCAGGTGCAGTACCCTTCCCTTGGGAGAGTGCAGTCTTGGGTTCTTCTAGCGAAAAGGATTGTGTAATTGCAGTGTCGTTCTCTTCAAATTTCGCCTCGTTTTCTTTGACCATTATGTCAAGTAAGGCCATCATACACAAGAACTATTCTAAAAGTTTGTCGGATGATGGAGGTGTGTGCATGTCTGTTTTCAAACCGTTTCTTATGTTTCTTATTACATTCCAGATCCCCATTAATGGTGTTTCTCTGTATACTGCACTGCAGAAATGTTGCCACGATTTTCTTTTCTTGTACTTGAATATCTTCTTGGCTACAGGTTGTTATTTCTTAAAGGCAACAAAGTTTGTATAATTAGAGAGAGTTTTGTACTTCCTTGATGATTTCCTTCGTTCCTTGAGGACTGCGTCAAATTTTGAAAGTCACCAATAGAGTGATGACCCATGAATAGGCCCCACCCAAAAAAATAAAAAAATATTAAGTGTCATGCAATATTTTGTGAAATGTAATATCTTGTGTAGACACCTTTCATTAACCTGACACGTTCCACATCATTAAGAAGTGTCATATTCATGATCTATGGAACAAGCACTAATCTAATCTAATCTAATCTAATCTGTCCTTCTTGAGGTGTTGAGATTTCCCCTGCTTCATTGATAAACGATACCAAGCACCGATAGTCTCGTTCGGGATCCTCAGTTTCGATGATCGATTCCATATTTTCTTCCGGTAGTGTTTCGTATAGGTTCCAATTGACTTTGTTTGTGTTCCATTTTCTGCTGATTACGTGTCTGACAGTCTCTCAAATTTTTTGTGTTTATTACAATTTGGACTGGCAAGTGATCCGAACCTAAAGTTTCCGCTAGCACTTCCCATGTTGTTCTGGCAGACAGTGCAGGAGAAGCTATGCTCAAGTCTGCTGCTGTCAAAACTTCATTTATTCTGTTGGTGAGCCATCATTTAATATTACAAGGTTTTACAAACCCATTACATCCACTAATATTTTTTTCCCACAGCGTTAGGATTTATGCAGCCCCACAGCGTATGGTAGCAATTAAAGTCACCTAGTAGCAGAAGGGTTTCCCTATGGAGTTAATTATTGTTGTTAACTGTGGTTTGGAAAGTCAGTCGTTAGGTGCTTTGCATGCTGACAATAAATTCTGATGGAAGTTCTTGATGCGCAGACAGATACCTACCATTTGCAATGCGCCATGCTGATTGCCAGTATTGACCACAGAAAAGTGGATAACGTGTTTTACCAACAACATTTCACCACCGTTGCCACCACATCTATCGTGTCTAATGACAGACTAGCCTGGGCGTTTCGTTTGGTTTGAACCATGTTTCAGTGATGGCACAAATATCTACGTTATTTTCGAGCAGAAAATGTCTAATGCTTTCTTTGTTTGCCTTTAGCAATCTTGAGGTCCATTGGATGATTTTATAGGCCATTTTGGAGTGTAAAGAGTGGGATAAACATATTTTGGATTGACATCCGGATCGAATCTGCTTGTAGTAATCGAATGAGACCGGCAGTAGCCTCCTAGTATGATATATCATTAATAACGGGTGGAATTATACTTAGAATGTTATTAATTCTGTTGTTTGCGTCTATGGTACTTTGGTGGATAAGGATTGGGACCCATTAGAGCAAGAGGGGGGCAGGGTCTGGTTGGTACAGTTGCTCCCAGGGGTCCATGCTTTGCTGGCGCCCTCTACCTTCCACACAATTTACACGTTCCTGATGGTGTTGATCGACATGCTGTATGAGAGGAGGAGACGGCGCTATCGGCGTTGAATCTACTGGAGCCATCGTTCCTGACGTCTGCGCATTGTCGTCATTGGATGGGTTGGTTACTGCGAATCGTAGGCGGCGGTGCTGATAATTGCAATGAACCGCTGTTGAGTCGGAAGTAACTGCAGTTGCATTAGGCCTGTTTACAATAACAGCTGCTGCTTCCTGGAAGGTAATATTATTGAGAGACGTAGTTTTGTTAACTTCCTTGTGTTTGAAATACACTAGGTCGGTTCGATATGGGGCACTGTGATAACCAGTACTGTGAATACAGTTTCGTTGATTGGCCCTACCATAGGCATCACTTCTGTGTGGGCCTGTGCAGTACACACGTCTTGTGTTACTTTTACACCGTTTCCTGTCATGCTCCTGTCGCAAACAATAATAGCACTGTAAGACGAAGGGTACATACGCGTCCACCGGACAGTGAACTCCATAAATATAAACAAACTGTGGGAGCTGGTGTGACCTAGATGTCACAACACAAACCCTTTCCCCACCTAGGTTTACAATTTTACTAAACCGTCTGATGGTAATAACTTAGCAGCAGTATGCAATTTCAATTAGCAATTCGTCGTCTGTAAAGGACGTTTCAACATTACTGATGATGCCTTGTTTAGTAGTGAAGAACTTCAGAATATAGGATTCCAAATTTGTTTTTTGTAAGAAAGAATGTCGAACCAAGGCATTTGCAGTTAATCCTGCCACAGTCTCAATCTTCATGTGGCTTTTCCCTGCCGCCGTAATATTGATTATGTGCTTGCATAATGACTTAGAGTCCCGTATAGGTGCCTTAGTGTGGTGTCTATGGTCTGTCTTTACTTTCAACAAACAAGATAAAAGGCCCTTTGTCGTTAGTTCTGTATAAATTAGTAATGCAACTTAGATATTGTTGGGTGTTGCTTCCTTCAAGGGTGGCGTCGACATGCAACACTTTCTCCTTTTTGACTCTTTGTCATCATGTCCTTCGTACCCCGCGCGGTCCCTTTGGCATTTCTGCGACGGGTGCACGTCTCTTGTTGTAGGTACATTTGCAGGTGGGACATGTTGGCGTGCGTCTCTGTTGCAGGACTCATTGATTGCGTCGCTAATCACTTCACTAGTGGGTGCATGAAGTACGTCAGTATCCATTGCGACACTGTGCGGCTGGTTTTGGGAAGTTTGTGTTGCAGAGGTGCTACAGTCGCCACCGTCCATGGTGGTTACCGCAGCGTAGCAGAAGTTTTAACGAGTTGGCAGAATTTTTATCGGATACCGGAACGTACTAGCACTGTTTACAATGTGCAAGCACTATCCGAGTAAGGAATGCTTACACAGTCAGAGCGCGCCGATATTATCACATACGCTCTCGGGGAGAACTGCTAGAATATTATTCGTTTACTAAGACTCAGTTTACGCGTGTGGCCACTTGTATTTACACACCTGATACTACATGACCACAGGGAACTATACTTTATTGATTACGTAAAGAACTAGGTAAAAAAAATGGTTCAAATGGCTCTGAGCACTATGGGACTTAACATCTGTGGTCATCAATCCCCTAGAACTTAGAACTACTTAAACCTAACTAACCTAAGGACATCACACACATCCATGCCCGAGGCAGGATTCGAACCTGCGACCGTAGCAGTCGCGAATTAGGTAACCTTTTCTTTCTGTAGAGCTACCTACTGGACGGTGGAACAACGTGTGCTCAATAGGCATCACTGTTCGTCTAGAGAGAACGAAGCGCGGCCATGTTAAACCCCTGGTGTTCATTCTGCATCTCCCTGCAAACCGGAAATAATGTTCAAGTAGTCATAAAGTTTCAAGTATCACCTCGAAAAAATAAAGCGTATTTTCCACGGTTCGTATAGCGGCGTGTTACGGGACGGTGAGGCGTGGATTTCAATTTTTGGCAGAGCTGCAGACATGTACCTTGAAACTAACAACAAATTAATAACGTAACTTTATTTTCTCAAGGTGATAGTTAAAATATTATGACTACTCCTCATATAGACTTATAGATACGTGTACCTGAAAACAAACAAAACATTAATAACATAAGTTTATTTTTTCAAGATGATAGTTAAAATATTATGACTACTCTTCATATAGACGTGTAGATACGTGGCACGAATTATAATAATCAACTCATATGGGTTTCAAATATAGTATCTGTTTATTCTGAAACATGAATCTTAACAATAAGCTACGTCTTGTGAAGCATTCAGAGGGCAAAGGCAGTATGTATACAGGGTGTCTGACTATTACAGGTAAAAACGAAAAACATGGCTCTGAGCACTATGGGACTTAACATCTATGGTCATCAGTCCCCTAGAGCTTAGAACTACCTATACCTAACTAACCTAAGGACGTCACACAACACCCAGTCATCACGAGGCAGAGAAAATCCCTGACCCCGCCGGCAATCGAACCCGGAAACCTGGGCGTGGGAAGCGAGAACGCTACCGCACGGTAAAAACGAAAGGGGGCGACAATGAAACAAACAAATCATCCTACTAAATATAGGCATGGTAATGATTGGTTTCCTCGATACGACGTGTTACAACCGAGTACATTAATACCTTTTAACTGCGTCACAGGATGCAAACTGCAGATTTTCACTTAAGGACAAACACATTACAAATAGTGTTCCACAAGACCACGGTCATCTGAAGGCAGGCTTCAGCACGTCTCCCCATCGACGGTCGTACACGTTTACAAATCCCAGACTTGTTCCTAACGCATTTACCATCATCCACAATGGATTGCCGCAGTTCAGCGACACTGTCAATAGGGCTGGAATACACCATAGCTCTAAAATATGCCCACACGAAAAAATCCAACGGATTCCAGCTGGGGATCTTGGGACGCCATAGTATTGGCGATACATTACCGATACACTTGTCGAATTGCTATTTACCAGTACGCAGATATCTCTAATGACAATTAAATCAAAAGAGGACGTTTATCACTTCGCATTTTGCAACTCTCCATGTTTCGAAATAAACGTAGCTTAAGACAAATGGCTCTGAGCACTATGGCACTTAACATCTGAGGTCATCAGTCCCCTAGAACTTAGAACTACTTAAACCTAACTTACCTAAGGGCAGCACACACATCCATGCCCGAGGCAGGATTCGAGCCTGCGACCGTAACAGCAGCGCGGTTCCGGACTGAAGCGCCTAGAACCACTCGGCCACTACGGCCGGCGGCTTAAGACATTAACAGTATCGTAACATTGACTGCGCTTGTGCATACATTGTACCAGGGAGACCATTGGTTTCCAGATCCATATTTATTGAGATTATTTGCTTGTTTCATTGTCCTCTACTCGCCCCTGTCGTTTGTACCGGTAATAGAAAAACACCCCGTAATTTCCGTTGTACACCACCTTACTGTTAAAATCTTGATTTGCATTTCTCCAAAATAATGGTAAAACATTTCCCAGTGTGACTGAATTTTAAGAATGATAAAAAGCTGTGTGAGCTCACTAGAAATAAGCGAACTATGATTAGCTCCTCGTTACACACGTGCAGTTGATTTTAAAGTTAGCTTGAGCATCCATTAAACTGAAATAATGTTCTACCATACAACACGTGTTAATGTTCAAATTCAGATTATAAAATTTATTCTGCATGCAAAAGCAAAGAATCTTGCAACTGCTGCTAAATTTCTTCTTACTCTTCGCGCTGCTGCTGAGTCCAAAAATATTGTTCGCATTATATTATACGCATTATATTATACTATCCGTTGCCTTAATACCGTCCACAACTCTACGTCCATACAAGCTCTCCGTAGACCGCTCTTTTAAACAAAATGGGCTACACGTCATTTCATATCCATATTCCACTCCCCAACCTGCTCTTCCACTGCGATTTATCTAGGGGCTACTTCCGCCACTCATAGGCGACACAGCCCCTGAACAATCACCAGATAATAGAAAAATACTTAAAGTCTACAATCTTTGAGCTTCACTTTGCTTCTTACTGGACTTGCACCGTATCTCTACGAAGTCATCGTGTTAGTCTGTATCTGGCAGTTTTAGTGTAGAGGGTGACCGGATAAACTCCATCGAACGACCGTCTCCCCTTGGACAGAAACATTGTGTAATGTACCGGTCTGCACCTACTGTTATCTCATGTGAAAGTGTGAGAACGTTTTCAAAATGTCCGAGAATTGTGTAACTGAGTAGGAACGTGGGAAGTAGCTCGGTATTCAATAATCGTAAGTGGAGGAGCACCTAAACCCACATCTAGGCTCGCCACAACATTAACAATTGGGGCAGGTTCGATCCAGGGCCTGCTCGCCTCCCCAAATCCCGGCACCGGCGTGTTATCCAGCAGTATCTTTGAGATACAGTGTGACAGTGTAGTTGGCTGAGTGCATTCTGACACATGCTGCATTTTTGCCAGATTTCTGATGATATCGTCAATGATGTCACGATGCACTGTTCCCATATTCTGTCCCCCACCCCATACACCTCTCACATCATAGGCCAAGTGCCTTCTGTATAAAATTTTGGAGATTTCAAAAATTGTCGAGAAATTCAAAATAGTCCAGTTGTGCTGCAGGATTTACCTCCATTCCTGTTAAGTCACAGTTTAGAGTCCAGTTACCATGAGTATAAACAGCAGGGAAATTCAGAATGGTAAATTGTCCTACTGGTGGAAAATCCAATTAGGTCACTTGAGCTAAGTACAGAATCTAATGTGGCTAACTTGAGGTTGTATTGTATTGTATGTTAACCGGGAGCATAGAAACGACGGAGAGGCTCCGTCCCCGCCGCAGCCGCAGTGCTCCACAACCCCATGACGACTATTGCAGTCCACTTCACCCCTCCGCCGCCCCACACCGAACCACTCTTTCAGGGGTATTGTGCGGTTCAGTCCCCGGTGGACCCCTCCCCCCCCAAACACACACACATTAGTGTAACCCCTATGTTTGCGTGGTAGAGTAATGGTGCTGTACGCGTACGTGGAGAACTTGTTTGCGCAGCAATCGTTGACATAGTGTAGCTGAGGCGGAATAAGGGGAACCAGCCCGCATTCGCCGAAGCAGATGGAAAACCGCCTAAAACCCATCCACAGACTTGCCGGCTCACCGGAGCTCGACACAAGTCCGCCGGGCGGATTCGTGCCGGGGACCAGGCGCTCCTTCCCAGTCCGTAAAGCCGTGCGTTAGACCGCACGGCTAACCGGGCGGGCTTAACTTGAGGTTATTGACACAGCCTGTCCGGTTCTCAGAATTTCTGGGTTTTCCCTAGCCCTGTGTCGTGTGAGTTTCAGATAGTGGACTTTAAGGATACTGGCACAGCCTGCGAGGTTACCAGCTCACTGGTGCTAAGTTCAAATTATTGTCTTGAGTTTAAAATGTCCGGAAATTCAAAATCATTGGATTTCCCCCACTCTTGTGATGTTCCAATTCAATTGTACTACAAGTCAACTTGCATTAAGTTGAAAACAGTGCGACCTGCCTGTTTAAACAATTTGACCCACCCCTCTGACGTCACAGCTTGCATGATTGACACCCTAAGTCTGGAAATCAGGAGCTCATTTCTCTTAAGTTTAAAATGGCAAGATATTTACAATATCCATACGCCCTAAATGATAGCAAATTCAAACATTTCACTAGTCCTAAGTTTAAAACGATTGGAGACATAGAAATGGGAGTGGTATGTACTTACATCTTTATAAACACCGTGGTTCCTGTGTCATGCCATGGCATGCCAGAGGGTACAGTTCTTAGCACTGGGCTGCACTAATTTCGACTGTTCAACTGCTGCTACTGTGCCATGATGCGTTTGGCCACGCTGGTTATGCACGTCCAACTCTGTGCTGACGTCGATTCGATCATCTACCATGCACTGCACAATATTACAAAGTCCCACATCAGCAATCGTTAGAGGTCCAAGCTCTCTAGCTTCGCAACGCAACGCATGGCAATGCATGCATTAAGGCAGGAGTGGCCATGACTTCGGCTCGTGGCCCATGCCCCAGGTACAAGTGGTACAAGTGATAAAGTGCGCAGCCTCACTGCACATCCCCCCCCCCCCCCCCGCCACCCACCCACCGGGCGTAGCTCGAGGAGGGTGGGGAAGAAGAGAAACCAGCGAACATGCTGCGTTTCAATGGCAGTGCGCTTGTTGTACTGCATACGACTTAGTTTTATATTTCATATTTTTCAACAATACAGATGACAAGCAAAACAAATTTTCATTATTGTTTAACTATTTTTGGCGCGCTGAAGTCATAATATAATTTTATGTGGTATTAACTGTTGGCATATGAACAGACGCAGACAATTTAACACAGTGTTGCATTCAACCTGCCACATAATCATGACTTATTTGGTTTCATAACCAAAGAAGGTCTTTCACACAAATACGTCTATCGAAATATTGTAGCATTTTTGCAACCTCATTATAGAGACTTGGAAACTCTACCTGAGGAAAGCAATGTAGACGTCTGGGTGTGTTTTATTGTAAAAAGATACGTCATTAGAACTGGAATTACTTTGAGGTCAATCAGTTACAGCTGCACATGCACAGAGGCGCTTTCAACTGAAAAGGCAAACGGTCTCGAAAACAGCTCAGAAATATATGTCAGACTGACAGTGCCTTCAAAACCTTTATAAAAATATCCTTCTAATTCTGACAAGGCCACAATGAATTCTTCAAACCTTACGTGTTCTTCAACGCCAATGAGCTTGGGGAACTCGACTGTTTTTGCCAGAATTTGTCCCTTCTACTGCGCGATTTTCTTCCTAAATCCATCCCCATCAAATCAGAGAGAAGTTTCCTTGCAATGCCTTACTGTGGACAGTGTGCAGTCAAGTCCACTTAAAATGCGAAGTCTGCAATTCATTCCAGATGATCTAATTTTCGTTTCTCCACTCTTATTTCCTTCATAGATACAGCAATAACGAGTTTTGAATAAAAAAATCGTTCCAGTATTGCCCCTTGACTTAACGAACGTACTTTGCAGTAATACACTGAGTCTCCATACTCTTCATTCAGTTCCATTGGAAACTGTTGCAACAGACAATGAAATAATACTCTCGATTTCAGAAATTTTACTATACCTCTCCCTCATTTCTTCACGAGCTCAATGCGTGCGAATTTAGCGCAAAGTGCTTCTTTTGTACAGAACAATGAATACAGTCCGTTGATCGTAGTAAGTTTTTGTTGTTTCATTGTTAACTAAATCTTTAAATTCTTTCTGCATGATATTGTATTGCAGTTTCGTAGCAGATATGCAGTACCAGTCGGTTATGAGAATTGGGAATTGTCATCCCTCTCTTCTGTCATTCCCATTCATTTTAGAGGATTGTGGCGATAGATTGCTAGGACGCCTCTTTTGAGCAAACAGCCACTGGACCTGCGAACGTCCTTCACACGAACAAATAGCTGTAAACAGCGCTGACACCACGATTCTGCCGAACTCGGGGAGTTGTGCAGACCGCAAAATGCCTCAGCGCCATGCTAAATGAGATATCGCGCTGTTCCGAGTACTTCCGAGAAGGGCCGAACAAAGCCGAGTGATAGGGGGGCCTTGGCTCACACACGGTTCGCACACGCTGCATGCGTGAGCTTCTAAACGCTGTGGCCGGCCCTCCTGTAGAGGAATCTCTCCGGACGCAGTGTGGAATGCAGGAAGGTCGACTTTAGCATTAACGCCGCCCCGGACGAGATAGTTAAAATACCGCCCCTCGTCAAGTTTGGATCCAAGGGAGCGGGAGGTTGGAGGCGTTGCAGTCATGATCCACACATTATAATAAAATATATATATTTCTGATTTACAAATATCTAGACTTTGTCACTTTATTGTCATTATTATTAATATTATTATTATTACTGCTGTTGTTATTGTTGTATTCATTTCACACAGAATGACTATTCCGAATCATGACCATCTCAAAACCGAAAGCCTGGATGGTGACCTTTCCCATCTTGAAAACCTCCATCCGCGCCTCTCCCTTGCTTTTAGGTAATTTAAATATTTTATTTATTGAAATAGAATTTTAGTCTTTTAAATAATGTAAAAATCATGTATCTAAATGGATATAAGTTACAAAATTACATTATGTGCAAGGCAGAAAGTGACATCACTAGAACAAACGAGTACAGCATAATCTCATAGTTACACAATTTACAGAAGTTAGGTAAACATACAAATAACACTGAAGACTTTTAACTGGAAACAATTTACAAAGTTACATTCTGTGGAAGACACTAAATGACGCATCATTACAATAAACAAGTAGGGTAATCTCATTACTACGTTTCTTAATGTCGGCATTTCTCGCTTAGTAAGTCCTTTTTGGCGACCACCTCATTTTTATTGTTTCCCACTCACCTACACAGAACATCGCGGTTACACTGTTGTGTGCCTGGAAGCAATATGCCCCAAGAGCTGCCAGACATTATGCAAGAGTGAAAAATTGAGCGGAAAACTGAACAGTGATGAGTGAGTAATATATCGTAGTATGAAACCAGAAAAATAAGCCCTTCGAAGAGTCGGGAACAGTGGAAAAGGTATTGTAAAATGCTGCCAACAGAACATTTCTTTGTCCTGTGAATAGCACTTCATAAACTTTACGCACAGCGGAAGAGAATTTGGGCTTTAAGTGAACCATAAAGACTGAAATGTCGAGACTACAAATGATTTATTGTATGAGTAAAAATTAAACCTTATTCGTAGTCCATTGAAAATTGTCGGTCGTCGGAAACACAGTAATGTGATTCGCTATACATAAAGTGCAAAGTAACTTACAGTACAAGAGATTAGGTAACTAGGTATAATTTTTAAGTTTTTCTTTCTGGATTTTCAACCCTATAATACACAACGAAAACAATTTATATCTGACAAAAGGATCCAAGCTAAGAACTCACGAAAATCTTTTTCCTCACTTTCAATTCTGCGAAATGTTTAATTACCTCTTATAAGTTTTCTTCATCCGCTATTCCAAGCTCAATCGCCAACATGGGCAAACCATTCAATCGATGTTTCGTAGTTGTCAAGCGCAAAAAGTTATTTATTAGTTTTAATTTGGAAAAACTCATTTCCCCACTTGCAACGCTTACAGGAATGATAAGCAATATTCTTAGCGCAATGCTAAGTTTGGAAGCAAAATTTAGGGCTGTTGTCAATTTCAGTAAATCACTTGGGCTTTCCTTTTTAACCAAAAGCACAGAAACAACAGATATTTTTTCTGCTAATTCTAAGCCATTTATATCAGTTAAAATAATTTCCAGATTTTTGCAGAAAGTTATTAATTTTTCCTTGGACTTATTTTTTAACTCGTGTATGTCGTACAAAAAGTGAAAATAATTGTTGTGTTGATTCAGTTGCTCAAATCTAAATTCTAATGCCTGATCAAGCGTAAAGTAGATAGATAGATAGATATTCAGCGATCACAGGCCCTGCAGACTACGCGCTGCCTCCACAAACTGCCACCATTCCTTCATGTTTTGATCCCGGTTCCTCCAGGTGTCTTCAGTTCCCAGGGCTGCTAGGTCCTTCGCCAGGTCGTCCATCCAGCGCTGTCTTGGTCGTCCAAAGGGGCGTTTGGTGTTTGGTGTTTGGTTTCCCCGATAGTGCCATCTTCGCCTGTCTTCCATCTGGCATACGGGCTACATGACCCAACCATTGTATTCTTTTGCTCTTTATCTTCTGTATGATAGTTGGTTGTCGCATCAGAAGGTAGATTTCCTCGTTTTTCCTCCTTCTCCATTCTCCGTTATCTAAAACAGGTCCCCATATCTTCCTCATTACTCTTCTTTCAAATATTAATACTTTGTCCCTTTGTCGCTTAGTCATGTTCCATGTTTCTGAACTGTACATTACTGCTAGGCATATCACTGTGTTGTAGATTTTCATCTTAGTGTTCACTGAGATCGATTTAGAACCAAGCGTCTCTCTGAGGGAATGCACGCATTTCGTTCCCACTGCTATTCTTTCCTTGATGTCCAATTTTATGTTGTTGTCCGTGGTAAACCAAGATCCCAAGTATTTGAACTGGTCTACTCTCTTGAACCTCTTGCCATCTATCTCAAGAAATCTACCTTCTCTTGTCTTCTTCCTAATTTCATGAACTCTGTTTTGTCTCGATTCACTTTGCGCCCTACCTTCTGTGCATTATTGTCCATTTTCTGGTACCTTTCTTTCAACTCGTGCTTTGATTCACTTAATAGTACTATGCCATCTGCATACAGGTATGCGAGACAATTGAAGTTACCGTCCATCTCTACTCCAGCCCACTCCTGTTGCCTACACTCTCTCTAAGATGACACTGTCTCTAAGATGACATTGAACAGAACACATGAGAGAGCATCCCCTTGTCAGAGGGTTGTTTCAATCTCGAATGTTTCTGATGTGGCTCCTCGGAAACGTACGGCTGCCTTTGACCCTTCCATACAAGCTTGCACCATTCTCACTACCATCTCGGGGATTCTGAAGTCCCGCATTGCATTGTATAGGCTATTCCTGTGAAAGTTGTCATATGCACGTTGAAAATCGACGAACAGGCTGTAGATATCATCAGCATATTCCCAATGTTTTTCAAACAATTGTCTTAGTGTGAAAATATGATCTATTGTCAATCGGTTTGGTCGAAAGCCAGCTTGGTACTTCTGTATATTGTTCTCTATGAATGGTTGTAATTTTCTGAGGATAATGATGGACAGCACCTTATACGTTACATTCAACAAGCTGATTCCTCTGTAGTTACCGCATTCCATTTTGTTTCCCTTCTTGTATATTGGGCATATTATAGCCAATTTCCATTCTTCTGGCAGTGTCTCCTTCTTCCATATCAACTGGATCCCTCCTTGATTAATTCTGATGTTATTCCATCCTCCACTGGGGCTTTGTTGTTTCTCAGTCCTTTGATTGCGATTTTCTCCTCTTCTTCACTAACTTCCCACTCTTCTTCATCTTTCCTTTCCTCCGTGGTGTTTGCAGGTAATATCCCATCTTGGTCTGGGCGATTCAACAGCTCTGAGAAGTACGCTTTCCATCTTTCTACAATTCTTTCCTTGTCATTTATCAGGTTGCCGTTCTTATCTGTAATTAAAAAACTTGGGCTCTGAAATCCACGTTTCCGATTTTTTATGTATTGGAAGAATTGCCTTGAGGTTTTTTTTTTTTTTTTTTTTTTTTTTGCCTCAACTTGTTCTATCAAACGGGTTAGATATATTCTCTTCTCTGCTCTTAGGATTCGCTTTGTCTCCCTTCTGATGTTGATTAAATGTTCCCTTTTCTGCTCATTCTCCCTGTCAGCTAGCCACTTCTCTCTCATCCCCCTTCTCTTTTCTGTAGCCTTCTGGCATGTCTCGTTGAACCATTTCCTCTTCTTTGTTATCTTCTTTCTTCCCAATATATCCTCCGCTACACTTAGTACCGTGGACTTTATTTCTTTCCACCTTTCCTCCACATTCTCTATTGGTTCTAGGGTCTCTAGTACATCAAAACGGTTTTTGATTTCTATTGCATATTGTTCTTTAATGGCACTTTCTCGTAGTTTCTCAACATTCAAAGCTGGTTCTAGTGTCCCCTTCGTCTTATGCATGTAGGTGAACATGAGTTTAAGCCTGCACACAATGAGGAAGTGGTCTGGCGCACAGTCGGCACCTCTATACGACCTGACATCCATGACTCTATGGCTATAGCGATGGTCCACCAAGATACGATCTATGTGGTTGGTGGTTCTTCCATCCGGTGAACACCATGTTCCCTTATGTATTCTCTTGTGTTCGAAATAAGTCGAACTTACTCTCAGGTTCTTTGAGATAGCTAAGTTGATCATCCTCTGACCATTCTCATTTGTCTCATCGTGCAGACTGTTCCTTCCTATAGTTTCCAAGTAGAATTCTTCTTTTCCTGCTTTCCCATTAAAATCTCCCACCACTGTCCTGATATTTCTATGTAGTTGGTGTGCTCTCAGTTGTTTGTTCTAGTTGGTCATAGAACTCTTCCTTTTCCTCATCTGTTTTATCCTCAGTTGGGGCATGAACATTGATGAATGTGATGTCTGACATTTGGTTTCCAAGTAATATGTAGGATATTCTCTTGTTAACAGCTTTGAATTCGTTCACCAAACATGCTGCTTTACAAAACCATTGCCGAATTCATGTTAACTACACATCCGCCGTAGAATAGTGTGTATCTATCCTCTTTGTGAGTTCCTTCTCCTAGCCATCTTGTCTCTTGTACCGCCACCAGGTCCAGTTTATATCTGTTAATTTCTGAGACCATAGTCTGGATGGTTCCTGGTCTATACAGGCTCTGAACATTCCAAGATCCAAAATTAAAATTTCTAAATCGTGTGCCGTTTGTCCTTTGCAGTTTTCGTATTCCATTGTATCCATCCACGTTCGAGGCAAGTTTGTTTTTAGCAACAAAGAGTTTTTTATAGGATTGGGTTGTTAGCCCAATGCCCAACCCTCCTCCTTTATCCGGGCTTGGGGCCGGCAGAGGCTGTTACAAGGCAACTGACCCCAGGCGGAGTTAAGCGTGAAGAATTGTTGACTCAAAATTGGTTTCAATGTCGATTACGTTAGCCAGTCCTCCTGCATCTACAAGAAATTGTTCAAAAGATTCATCCGATCGAAGTTGCTCAAAGAAGTTCTTCCAGTTTTTCAGAAGGTCGAGTGCAGTTGATAACTCGAAATCTTGCCTGCAGGGGCTTACTTACTGGATTTGTACACTGTATTATTTTATGCCATGTTACTAATGAACATAAGAACTTAAACTGTTTAATACAATTTAATAAACCTTAAACTTCTCCTCTTAGTAAATTATCAGTATTATCATTTTGAAAAATGCTTAACAGAGTATCGTATACATTTCCAATCTCAAATCTTAAAGGAGATAAAGCCTCTATTCTACTATCCAATCTAGTATCACTTAAAGGTTTCAAAGTTAATCCTTGAACATGTTTCAAAAGTATTCTCCATCGAAAAGTAGATGCCTGAAAAAATAAATATATTTTCTGGTCAATATTAAAGAAACTGACTGCTGCCAATCATGCCTTTGCCATATCGTTAACCACTAGGTTGAGCGAGTGGTTCGCACAAGGTACGTAGAATGCTCTTGAATTTAAGTTCCTAACTCTAGTTTGCACTCCTGCTTTACCACCCCTCATATTATCTCCGTTGTCATATACTCGACCTCTGATATCCTGCACGTCTAATCCTAGTTCACGAAGATCTACCATTAAAATTTCTGAAAGTTCTTTACCCGTAGATCTTCCAACTAGAAGAAACCCTAAAAAGTTTTAATTAATTTTCAGCACTTCATCAGAACCGGCTTTGATAATCGAAACATACGTGATTATAATATTCATTTGTTCCACCTTACTTACATCTGGAGTCCAATCCAAAATTACCGAATAGTATTCGGCCTTTTCAATGTTGTCAGTAATGTAAGATTTAATAGTATGATGAAGGCGGTCGAACCAACAGCCATCACGAAGTAAAAATATGTAATAAAATTTGGTTCAGTTTTAAACATGTTTTCCACGCACACCCAAAATGCCGCCCCTCAAATTTCCCGCCTCTGCGAAAGTCCGGAATGTCCGGCCCTAGAGCGGGCCCTGAATGCAGGCCTATTGTCCGATACGTGCTGTGTCCCCACCACAGTTGGTGCTCATTATGACTACACCATTTTACATTTAACACTGCTGCGATTTTAGAACTGTATGACGCCCTATTATGCTGTGTGCACTGACGTGAGGTCATGACCGTTACGAGTCACATGTTCATTGGATGTTCATAGTCACAAGAGGCGACACCACCGAGGTAATAGTGCTGCTGCTAAATGCTATAACACTCATTAGAAGAATGCACGAAACTACGTTTAAGCCTGAACTTACCTCTACGTTAAGAATAACATGCTGTTTCCTAGGAACTCTTCAACCCAGTCACAAACCTCAGAGTTCCACATGATCATTGTTTATCAAATGCATGTTAATGTTCTGCCTCCAAAAGGTCATAATATGTGTTCAAGAATTCCACAGCCGACTGATGTTAGCAATGTAGGCCTACAATTCGATGACAGTTCTTGCAATTGGCAACGACTGCTTAATAGCGCGTTTGTACACAATATGACTTCGATTCTGCGTTACACAAAACATACAATACAGTACATCCTGTAATACATAGTACTTTCTAAGAGGAGCTGTATTCTTCGAAGTGAAAGACTGTATTCACTATAACTGTGAAAAGTTTTCATGTCGTATTCATTTGAAACGCTGTAGGGCTTATATTTGGTGACAATGTGTGTTTTAGACGAACTTACAGTCCAAGCATATTTACAAAACTTTCAGGACACTTTGACAATCACCTGAGATCCAAATTTCGCCTCGTTGTTTGGTCGAGACGATTTGAGAATATTGTACTTCGATTCCTGTTAAGCCACATCTGATGACATTGCTACGCCTCGAATTTCACGCAAAATGTAGAAACCATTCTGCACTGCGTAAGCTAAAGACTAATCCCTTGCTACTTACAACAAGCACTTGGCTGTGTGCTTTGCAAATTGCTGAAAGTCTCGAGAATGGTACTGTCTTCTAAGGGTGAATATGATGAAGACCTGTGAGCCATGGAGCTTAATGTCACAAAAAGGAGTATGAAGACAGGTGCTTTACTGACAAACCTTGTGAGACTATATCTAAGGGATTGTTTTGATTATGACAGTGGAGGCATTGAGACGGAGATGTCCTGTTCGTGTTTACGGTCACTGGATTGCAGACAAGGCTATCCAGTGGTTCGCGTCAGATTGTATTCAACCTAAGGCAATGGCTGCATAGCTCCACATAACGATATTTGCAAGAGCGCAGTTTGTAGCTTGATGGATGTAGTGTGAAAGTCATGTACACACAAGTGCTGCAAATAGACCATATATAGGGATGATTGGAGGGGGAAGTATGGAAACAGTACATGGTCACATCGTCGATGACATCCTCGGAAATCTGGCAGCAATGTTGCCTGTCTCATAAAGTACTTACTGTACCAATACAGTGACCTTACATGTATCTAAATTCGTGATATTCTACCCCTTTACAAAAAAATTACAATCTTGTATCTAGGACTATTTGATACTGGAGGTTTAACATAAAAATACACCACAGTTTGCAACATTTTCAGGTAATGAAAATGGATCTTGATAATAATTTCACTTAGCACATCGTCGATGACGTCGTCGGAGATCTGGCAGCAACGCCGCCCGTACTAGAAAGCACTCATTGTACTTACAGTGAACTTACTTGTATCTAAAATCGCGATATTCTGCCCCCATTACGACAACATTTCAATCTTGTATCTAGGATTATTAATACTGGAGATTTAACTTAAAAGATTCGTCGCAGCTTGCAACATTTTCAGATAATGAAAGAGAATCTTGAAAATAATATTACTGGAAAATCACGTGGAGTATGAGCTTTGTAGTATTTTGCTTACTTCTTTCTAGTGTGTTTGCAAAACAGAACCGCTATCCTGTAATATTACGCAAATTAGTATTTTGATTTTAGAGGGAGTAATTCACACTGAAATGTCCATGTGAAGTGCTATACCTTAAACATTTTTCATTTATTCTGATTCATGGTGTTTTTTGTGTGCCTCTATCTATTCGTTATCCGTGTTTAATTAGATCAGTCAATTCATTATCTATCTTCCACATCTGCTAGCTAAATGAATATATGTATGGCTGAGATTGCCACACTGGTTGATGGCTTTTGATGTACGCCAACAATCTATTGTAATTGTTATATTTGTTGTTATTCATTTCGATGAAAAATAAAGAGTTGTTTGTTTTTCCTTAATGTAATAGCTTTTAAAGTATTGATTGTATTTATGAGGCCATTTCAGCATTAATATCGGCATCAAATTTCCTATCCGATGATGTGCAAGATTTTTGTGTGGTTCTAATTTTTCTGTTTCCTTACACACTAATCAGGTTTCGGCGTTTTTTCGCCAGCCTCGGTCGTTCGACATCGGTGGCTGTAGCCGACACATAGTACAGCAATTTGGTAGGGCGTTTCCAGCGCCTATTATTCTAATTTTCGCCTCCTGAATATGGAGAGCTCTACAATCAACATTGATCTTAGGTCAGTTGCTTTGTATCTGTGAAATAGCAGTAGCACCAACAGTCGTCGTCGTTGTGCCTGTATCCTTGGCTCCAAAGACGAAAAAAATCAAGTGGCGTATATAGTATGTTGTTTAATGAATTGTGATCCGGAGAACCTAACGAAACCGGAAACTCGGTGAGAATTCATGAGTGGGAACCAATACATTTTTACGCGTTAAGCACCAATAGCATACGACCCAGTCTTCTAACTCACACGCATTTTTTATTAGTTCCAATATTGCATGGGACCACGTTATGAAACGTTTTGCTTTACATTCTTCGGCAGTCACTACAGCGAATCCTCCATTCTACCTTGTCACCTTCTTCACGTTCTCTTTCCTGGCGTTCAGAATTTTTCAAATTTCTACTTTGTTATGGTCGCCACACAAGAGTTGGACAAACATGTGGAAACACCGCACGAAATGCATCCTTGAACATACATGCAGATGCTAGCCAAGTTGTTGTTGTCTGACTATGAGTGGCGCCTATGCAACACCCTCAGTATGTTGCATGCAATACCCTCCGTATGTTGCGTTTGTCGTGATTAGAACAAATGGCTCTGAGCACTATGGGACTTAACTGCTGAGGTCATCAGTCCCCTAGAACTTAGAACTACTTAAACCTAACTAACCTAAGGACATCACACACATCCATGCCCGAGGCAGGATTCGAACCTGCGACCGTAGCGGTCCCGCGGTTCCGGACTGAAGCGCCTAGAAACGCACGGCCACTCCGGCCGGCGATTAGAACAGCGAGCTGTGTAATTGTGAATGCATTATGTGCGAGCTAAATGAATTCAAACGTGGGCAGATCGTTGATGCTCTTGTGGTGGTGCTTTTGTGACCAAGATAACTAAAGTGTTTGATACCATATCGAAGATCTATACCGCAAAAAGAGAGAGCGGAATATCATCATCCACTAAGTTACAATGCAGACGAAAATATGTGTTGAGTGATCGTGACAGACGGCCATTGAAAGGGATTGTGAAGGAAATTGATAGGAAAACAGCTGCCAAAGTCACTGCGGAACTGAATATTGCACCCGCGAACCCAATCAGAACAAAAAAATGAAAAAAAAAAAACGAAGGGAGCTCCATACGCCGGGAGATTCAGCGCGAGCTAGAATTCGAAAACCACACATCGGTGATGCAAATACTCGTAACGGGAAAACGTGCTCGCCGCCCGTGTGGCCGAGCGGTTCTAGGCGCTTCAGTCTGGAACCGCGCGACCGTTACGGTCGCAGGTTCGAATCCTGCCTCCCGCATGGATGTGTGTGATGTCCTTAGGTTAGTTAGGTTTAAGTAGTTCTAAGTTCTAGGGGACTGATGACCTCAGATGTTAAGTTCCATAGTGCTCAGAGCCATTTGAACCATTTAAAAAAGTGCTGCTGAAGCCTAAATACCTGGACTATGGAGCAGTGGAAGAAAGCCATTTGGTCGGAGTCTTGTTTCGCACTGTTTCCAACTTCTGGCCGAGTTCACGTCTGGCGTAGCGCTGTCTCAAGTCTACAATGCAGACTTTTTGCTGCCAAGAGTGAATTATGGCTGGAGTTCGGTGATGATTTAATCAGCCATATCGTGGTATCCCAAGATTATTCTACAAGATGCCATTATTGCCAAGGATTGTGCCACCATTTTGACTGATTAGCTCCATTCAATTGTACAGTATTTGTTCCCCATTAGTGATGCTGTGTTCCAAGACGACAGCGCCGATGTTCACACAGTTCGCATCGTCCGGGACTGGTTTTGTGAGCAAGATGATGAATTTTCGGATCTTCCCTGACCACCACAGTTATAAGATATCAATAGCAGTGAGACTTTGTGGTCTACTTTGGGCAGAAAGTGCATAATCGCTATTAACATCCTTCATCGTTACCTGATCTTGCCTCTACTTTGCTGGAAGAATTGTCTAATATTCCCTTGAAAACCATACGTGACTGACCTTTATCCATTCCGAGACGACTGCAAGTCGTTTTGAACGCCAACAGTTTTACTACACGATATTAGTCACTGGAATACGTTGTGTCTTTCGCGTTTTCATAATTTTGTCCACCCCCTGTATTAACAAATTAGACACTCTACCCATACGACTGTAACTTCTTTTACGGAAACTGTCATAACTGTCACCATGAGACGTACAAATCAAAAATAAAAGAAAAATTGATAGCTATACTTATGGACTACCTTACTTAAAATGAATGAGATTTTCGCTCTGTAGCTGAGTGTGTGCTGATATGAAACTTCCTGGCAGATTAAAACTGTGTGCCGGACCGAGACTCGAACTCGGGACCATTGCACTTGCCCGTGAAAGGCAAATGTCCCGAGTTCGAGTCTCGGTCCGGCACACAGTTTTAATCTGTCAGGAAGTTTACTTTAAATGCACCAACAGAGATATATTATGTACGAAACAAAGAAAACATAATGTAATTAAGCTAAACCTCAAAATTTCGTGGCAGATTAAAACTGTGCGCCGATCTGGGACTCTAACCTGGGATCTGTGCCTTTTGCAGGCAGATTCTCTACCGACTTTTTTTCGACACGTTCGTTTGTCGTCTCTGTTCCACGAGTCTACTGTGAGCGGGGTTCTGTGTGGACGTCACAAGATGTTTTACGAAGTCTATCGTCGAAAACTAGTTTTTTTTATTGCAGAGGGTGATTAGACCTCGACAATGTGGTTTTCTATTTCTTTTCGTTGTATCTATTTTTTCCTTGTTTTTCATCATTAGATCTGCGCGAATGACAAATGGGAACCTCTTCAAGTTCATCGTTGAAAAGACCTATTCAGGCACGACTAACGATCCTCCCTCACAGTTGTTCTTCCGCCAGCACCTCTTCTACTACCTTCCAAACTTCACACAAGTTCTCCCGCACACGTTGCGGACTACTGCTCTTGCGAGAAAAGACGTTGCGGGTAATGGCTTAGCCACAGCCTGGCGAACTGTTTCCAGAATGAACTGAACTGAACTGAATTAATCTGCCAGGAAGTTTCCAATCAGCGCAAACACCGGTACAGAGTGGCAATTCATTCCGAAACCTTAATCCTAGTTTTATCAACTGTTGAATAAGTATCTGCTAAACATTTAACAGCCACCGTGCTTGGTCGCCCCGTGATTAACACAGCGCACTCTCGTTCGGGAGGATCGAATTTCGAATACCCATCCGGCCATCCAGATTTTGTGTTTCTGTGATATCTCTAAATCTCTTTAGGCAAATACAAGGATGCAAAGAACAAAGGTTACTTCCTTCCACATTCTCTGCCAATATAATATTGTATTCCATCTCTAATGACCTTCTCATTGACGAGATCATACACGTTACTCTACCAAACGTTTTAACAGTTTGCAAGCTGATTCCCCGTAGTTAAGAAAATAATCACGATGTGTTGCGTCCTTGTTCTCAGTTAGTGCTACGACTTATTGCAGCTAGGGCCAGTGAACGATCCTGCCCTAATAACAGTTCCAGTTGTGTATGGTAGGTTTTGGTAGACCAGCACCGTTTAAACACATGAATTCTAGCATATACTTCAATTATTAATAAATAATATAATAAATTGAGTAAAATGAGTTCAGTGGAAATAAAATAATGATGTATGTATTCAACGCAGTAACAACGTTAAGTTGAACACTGTAAGTTATATCTTTATTAATACCGCAAAAAGAAATACGGTGTCCTCACACAAAAGTACTAAATGCGTGTTGGATTCCTCCTTAAGTTAAAGAATTAAGATCTTAGCATGGCGCAGCTAAAATTTCGTGAAATATCAAATGGTATATTTAGCAGATTTCCCACTTAAACCAGCTACCTTTAAAATAAAACAAAAGAAAAGTCAAAATCCAGACAATACATTACTGTAGTTCAATAGCGATGCTGATTTACTGTCCGCTGAAGTTCAACATGAAATAAACTAACATTCGTGCCAAGTTAATGACCTTCAGTTACGAAAGCGTACACCACTCAAAAGGATCGTGAAATAGCAGAAGTCTTTGTGGGCTGCTCAAATCCCATCACCAACTCACTTCAAAGTGTTGAAGTGATGCGGCTAGATTGCCGCCCAGAAATTAAGTTCGTCTCCTGCCGAAAACTACTCAGACTCATCACCCAATGTCCATTCTAACAGACTGACTGTCTGCAACACTTTGAAGACGAGAAAGACCCCGGCCGGAAGACCATGTGGCGCAGCTGAGCCGCCTATTTACCATCTAGGAAACTAGAGCACTCTAATCGTGTTCATGACATGTTACGAAATTTCGTAAAAAATGACCGTTATTAGAAATATATTGTTTTTATTACAACTAAAAATGTTGAAATGAGCGCCTCCCTATGCTGGTTCTGACCTTACAATTCATTCCGACATATATATTGCTCTCTATGTTAATACATACTTATTTTACTTGTCCGGATCAACAACTATACTTCATATTCGCAGTAATCAGCCACATGGACGACTTTGTCATTTGCTACGATAAGTCTACCACTGTGCAAGTATTGCCTATGTTTTAGCATATCGTATTGCGACACATTCACACGAGTCGCTCTCCTTCTGTCTCCATGGTATCAGGTTGTTATTTCACTGTGTGACCCCACTTCTTAAGCGGTTAAGGCTCTTCTTATCAGAAACAGTAGATGATTCCCAGCAGCCAGTTGTTTGTAGGCTTGTAAGCGTCTGATAAATATAGTTTTACCATAAATTTTCTACCCGTATTTCAGACGGCCCATCTAAAGGGCTTCAGTTGGCTGTGCCGCATTTTGTAGCCGTAAAACTGGTGCCTGTGATCATCATACTGTTTCTTCTTTTCGTACTCGCATGTAACTTGCCTTCTGATTGTGGGTGGAGTATCGCGACAATGGGGTAATTTTGTTGAACTGGTGTTTGTTTTAGGCAGCCAGATACTACGCACAGTGTCTCATTTATGGCCACGTCGACAAATTTGGCATGTGAAGAGTTGTATCAGATAAATGGTGCATACACTGCTACAGAGAAACATAGTGTACTGTCTAGGAAGCCTGCATACTCGGGTCGTTAGACAAACAATCAAACCAGTCGTATTAATGAGTTTTATTGAAAAAAAGAAAATTTCAGTACTTAACTTTGGCAATTACACCTATGTGTCGCAAGCAAAGGGGGACATATAAAATAATCTTCTTCAGTATAGACAATCCCAAGTCCTGTTCACATAGGGGCTACTGCAGTCGCGTTGTCGTCCTGGAGAGAGGTCTAGGTCAGCATGCAATTGGCTGGCTTCTTCTCAGAGCCTTCTATTCCCTGTCGTTCCCGACTAGAGTGCCGGCGCTTGACTTCACGCCGAAACACATAGTGATGTTTTCAGAATTTGCGGCTGAACTCCCCATTTCGTGTTGGTGCGATTTTAGATGATATTATTCCTTGCACATACATTCCCCTTGATGTTTTGACAGTGCTTCCAAAATGTCCGAGTCCTGTCAAGCCGGATATCCAAATATATTTGCGAATAATCGTGGCTTAACTCCTGACCGTGTCACACCCCTTTCAAATGCCTATGTACGTCATTATTTCTTAGGTGAAAGGCATACACCCGAGTTTGACAGGGATTTAGCTTGAGAAAATTTTCTCTGTAGTAGACAGCTAAGTCTTCGACAGTCCGCATCAGTTTCACTTCCACTTGCTCAAACAACTTTCCTTTGTGTCCATGGCAGTATCATTGCCATATACACGGTCCAGTCACATTAATGTGACCACTGCCTAAGTTCGACGTCGACGTGCTCTAACCATTCACAGACGGCAGGTAGCAGCTCCAGCAGTGGAGGCTATATAAAGCGTGTCGGGAGTACAGGTGAAACAGTGCAGTCGTCGTCGTAATATGGAAACGAAGTGAGTTATCTGTCGTGATGATTGTTTTTCAGGCCTTGAGCGGAAGCATTTCCTAAACTGATAAGTTTGCAATCAATTCGCGTGCCGCCTTCATTAAAGTATGCCGTGCACGACAAAATTGCCCTAGCCAAAATCGGCGCTGAGGCAACTGTGATGCACCACTGGCCACAGATGAGAGAGGTGAAGCACAGTTGTGGAGACAACGTACGTGCAACTGTTGAGCAGCTGACTGCCCAGGTGAGCCAAAGGGCTACCAGCAATGCTAACAGTGCCTCCTCAACGACCGTTCAGCAAACGTTGATCTGCGCAACAGGCACCAAGTTCATGCACCCATGCTGGCTGCTGTTTATCAGCGACGAAGGCGGGAATTTCCATGCAAGTACCACAACTGGACGACCACTGAGTGACGACAGCTGACCTCACGTCGTCGGACGGATGATCGGTGGCGTGTTAGTCGTGAAACATCTGAAAGCAAACACACTGCAACCAGGAGGGAGTCTTATGGTTTGGGGAATGTTTTCGTGGCATTCCCTGGATGATCTCGTCATTCTGGAAGGCACAGTATATTAACACAAGTATGGACCTATCCTTGGGGAACATGTTAAGCCCTATGTGAAGTTTGTTATTCTTAGGCATGACAGCATCCAACAGCAGGACAATACTAGGTATCACACAGGTTGCAGTGTACTTCCCTGACAACCAGACTCCCGGATTAAAACCCAATCGAAAATCTGTGGGATCACCTCGATGGTGATCTGAGGTTACAGTTAAACGGTAGGTCGAACCGGCACGGGGATTGTGAGAAGTAATGTCTCGTTACAGGGAATGGGATCCTTCATATAAAGTTTATGTTGGCAATTTAGGAAGCAGTGCTTCTAAATACGAAATTGAATCTGCGTTCAGCAAGTATGGCCCTTTAAGAGACGTGTGGGTTGCAAGAAATCCACCAGGCTTTGCATTCGTAGAGTTGGAGGATGCGAGGGACGCCAAGGATGCTGTTAGAGGACTGGATGGCATGAGGATGTGTGGAACACGTGTGAGAGTTGAAATGTCCACCGGCTGTAGTCGACGACCAGTAAACTCTGACCAAAGGCGCTCAAGTTCAAGGACGCCACGCAGACGCTCTCACAGTCGCTCAAGATCCCACAGCCGCACTCCGAGGCGCTCTCGTTCGGATTCAAGAGATAGAAGATGAACTGAACGTAATTAATCCATTCTTCTTGAAGAGACAATGTTCACTTCATGATTTTAAGCTTACTTTACAACACAACCATCATTTGACAAGCATCTCAGTGACATTACGGGGACAGTTGTTTTCTTTTTTTTCTCCGTAAGTAATGTTTTATGTACTCTGGGTTCTATATCATATTATAGCATATAACATCTAGGCAGTTGCTTCCATATGTTGTGAGACCAGTGTGGTATTAATATCTAGTATTGTAGATTTATATTATTATTCTACAGACGTGACAGTTATCAGCAATACTGCACATTCTATGAACTTTTGATCATATATTGTCAACCGATAAACCTAGCGTAGCTGGCCACGGCACTGGAGTTGGCATGACTCCACATCCATATCTGTGTCATCTAGAACCTCACCTGACAGGTGCTCACGTTAATGTGACTGGGCAGTGTGTAACCTGTCGCAGTGTTTATGGGCTGGTCTTTTTATAGGTGTCATAAAACATTTGTGACAGGACACTGTGTTGGTTCAAATGGCTCTGAGCACTATGGGACTTAACAACTAAGGTCATCAGTCCCCTAGAACTTAGAACTACTTAAACCTAACTAACCTAAGGACATCACACAACACCCAGTCATCACGAGGCAGAGAAGATCCCTGACCCCGCTGGGAATCGAACCCGGGCACTGTGTTGGGATAGACTATTCTTTTACCTTCTCCAGCCGGTATTCCTTCCATATAGCGTCTCATGGAAACGCCTTTTTTGAATGATACATTCCACTAATTTTGTCATTCGAAATTCCTTAGTCATGTTATACAATTTAACGAGCATTCATTAATGTTTAACAGTATCGTTGGCAGCCGAGAGCTCTGTAAAAGCGACTCAAAATGGTTCAAATGGCTCTGAGCACTATGGGACTTAACATCTGAGGTGATAAATCACCTAGAACTTAGAACTACTTAAACCTAACTAACCTGAGGACAGCACACACATCCATGCCCAAGGTAGGATTCGACCATGCGACCGTAGCAGTCGCCCGGTTCCAGACTGAAGCGCCTAGAACCGCTCGGCCACAGCGTACGGCTAAATGCGACTCCACTTTTCTCCTTCCGCTCGATTCTGTCCTATAAGTCTTGGGTGAGACTGAGTATTTCTCCATAACGTGATTTACAGGCATAAATCCTTCTTGTTCTGATATGATTTTGGTCTCTGTTGTTTCAAAAAATTTGTCAAGAAACATTCTTTTAAATGCCTTGGAGAGATGACATGGTAGTGACTCAAGCCTCAAGTTTTGTGGATCTGTAGGACCTTTCCCTGGTTTTTATAAGGACTACCACCTTGGCTTTCCTCTACAGTTTCGTAGTGTGAATGATAGTGACACAACTGTAAAATCCATTTTAGGGCTGCAGGCCCAAAATGCTTTATTTGTTCAACGCGGATATCGTCCAACCTAGCAGGTTTTTGTTCCTTCATTTCGTGGATCTTTCTTCTTATCCCTTCAATACTGAGTGACGTGGCGAGTACGTCTACTTCATCGCTCATATTACATTGAATTTTCACTCTTTTCACCCCACATCGTATGTTCCTATTTAATAGAAGGCGATGAGCTATCCTGTAGGGAGTTGCTCCAAGTAGATCAGATGCTGGAGTTGTAGGGTTGTTGCAGAGAGTGGCCGGCACGAAAGTAGAGTCCTCAAGGT
This sequence comes from Schistocerca nitens, assembly GCF_023898315.1. Classification (NCBI taxonomy): domain Eukaryota; kingdom Metazoa; phylum Arthropoda; class Insecta; order Orthoptera; family Acrididae; genus Schistocerca; species Schistocerca nitens. Next base: position 523,050,788 of record NC_064616.1, on the reverse strand, counting down.
CACGGCCGCTGCCAGCCGCCAGCAGAGGCTGCAGGCTGTGATTCGCACGCCTCTCGGCTTTGTGGCCATGTAGGAACAATTAGCGGTGCGGTAGGTCAGAGCAGCTCAAAGCTTAGTGTTACCGTGCTATATCGAGTGTTCACGTCTGACTCCAGTGTCTTACTGTCTTTAGAAAGGTGCTTTGACGTGTGTTCGGTGGTGAACAACAATCCAGGAGCAACGGCCTACTTGTAGTACTCCTCCTGTCGGTGTGCGTAAAGGACGGAAAGACATTCGTAAACAGTCGAAAATTATCATATCGAATGTACTCAAGTTTTTTACAGGTCTGGCCGACAATGAAGAAGCGAGGAATAACTTAAATCTGGCGCAAATTCATAAACTTACTGCTAAAGCGTGTGGTGTCTCCAAGTCAACTGTAAGGCCACATTAGCAAATCTGAGTCATTGGCAGAATCGCCAGACATCAATGAGTGTTTCGATTCTCCAAGAAAGGGATACGAACGTGAACGGAAATCAACCGACTTTGACGATTTTAACGAAGAGCTCGTGTGTAGAACTGTACTTGGATACTACGAAAGAGGATAGTATACAACGGCTAAAAAAATACAGGCTGACCTCCGTGGAAAATTTAATTACTCGGACTCAGAGACCTCCGTTCTTCGTCTTCTCCGCTCCCTTGGTTTCCGATTCAAGAAGTGTAATGACGGACGGAAATTAATAACTTTAAGTAACGACTTTTCTAGTCATGTCATAATCTGATGGATTCGTAGGCTACACTCATCTCCACTTTCAGGCCGGTATCATTTCCTACTTCCATTGAAACCATTTCCCTCGATAACACGAAACTGATTCTGGTCGCCAATATGTATGAAGCGTTTTGCTTCTCATTTTAGTTGTTGCTTTGTTCCTTACTGTTACTTATTATTTTCCGCACTGAATTTTATTGTGGGCTCCTTATTACATTCCATTAGAGTTCATTGGCTGTAACGTGTTTTCTCTCTGGCTACAGCTCCTCAATGTGACTGGCCGATTGTGATATCCATCGTGGTGGCTGCGCGTCTCTCAAATTATCATGCACGAGAGTAAATTAATGACTGGTTTACTAAAATTCACAGCCGTACAATTGAACAATGCAGTCAAAGCTTCAATGTTTGACAGTTGTAATTTTCTCCATAGGATGTTTCCATCATAAATAAGTGATTCACTTTAAATAAGGCACGTTAAGTTACTTTTTAGGTTCAAACACTTTTCTGCTCAGCGATTTTTGTGAAATATACAGAATTCTAGCTTATCCATTTCTGACCAGATTGAGACCAAAGCAATAGTGATAGTACTGACAATTACGGATTAGGCAATTACCATAGCTATAAATACTCCAAAATCGCGAGAGATAAAAAAACGTATTTTCATATGAAATACAGGGCAGGGTTAGTATTATCACTGTTCATAAGATACCAGTAATTTAGGTATTCTTTACAGTTAACTATTTTTTTAATTGAAGAGCCTGTAGAGACGGAGAAATGATCAAGATGCCGAGCCTTGTAATGTTTCAAAGCTGCACCTGTTTACACTGTTAATTTTTCTGCAAAAGTCTTAACTTCGCTGTCAAAATATTAAAACAACTAATTTAAAAAAGGTGTCTTTTCGTAACACCCATATCTTCCTAAAGCCATTACAAGAAAATAATTTTGTAGAAGATATCAGAAATTTATATATGATAGTTCGATAATGATCTGGTTGCCTTTACAATATTCTTAGTAGTTGTTATGGCTCTTCAAAATTGTTTGTGTTGTGAAATTCTTATTGACGAAACAACATTCCGTAAATGGAAAGGCTAATTAAAACTACCAGAAACTTAGAAAGTTTCTAAGTAGAGGAGAGTTGAATAAATGTTAATATATGTTCCCTGTAAGCGAAAATGAACTGATGGATTATTTACATTTTCTTTCCTTTATTGACATTAAAAGAGAGAAATATATATTAACTTTTTGTTTTATTGGAATTATGTACCTGAAAAATTTTGCTCCTTACTAATGGACATAACAGAAGTTTATAGAAACGTAAGTAAATTAGTTCTTGCAATAAATAACTATTAAATTTGCATACTTAGTACTTCGCTTTTGACGGTAGTTTATCAAATTTGTTGCATTTGTTTATCTTTAATGCAATTACTTACTTGTTTAATAACACATTTCACAGCATCTCTTCTAGTGTTCATAGTTCTTAAGGTAACATTTAAGAGCCCATGTTTGCTGGACATTTTTCCTTCTTTTGATCCACACTACCTCCAAACAAAATACTGAAAGCAAAGAGCGTGTATTGGAAGAGATGTGTTTCACAGTATCGAAGATGAAGTGCTCTTAGTTATTAAGGTGTGCGTTACAATGTTTACTGCACTTTTTTTCATATGTTGGTGTAAGGAACCTGTCCTCAAAGTCTATGAAGAGAATTTAGTTACATCCTGTATAACCACTTTACTGATTGTCTATAGGGCTCTCTACGTATGAATCCTATAGAGCACGTCGCGGATCCTTTTGGGAAACGAAATTCAGCCCGCCAGCTGACACGGTGCGCTTCTCCAGAGATCCAAAGAGCTATTTTTTAGACACAGACAAATTGAAGGAATTCTACTACCTTGGAAGCAAAATAACGTATGGCGGACGAACCAAACCGGATGTAAGAAGCAGACTACTACAGGCAAGGGTTCTACTAGTATCAACCACAGGCCATAGCATAATGATGAAATTTCTGATGCTCTATATCTGCAGCACAGCTCTGTGTAGAAGTGAACCATAGGCTCTGGGAAAGCCGGAATAGAAGAGAATCGAAATTTCTGAGATTTGGTGATATAGAAGGATGACAAAAATTAAGTGGGCTAATAAGATAAGAAATAACGAGGTGCTCCACAGAATCGTCGAGGAAAGGAATATGTGAAAATCAGTTAACAGTGGAAGGGACAGGACGACAGAACGTTTTTTAAGGCGTAAGGAAATAACTTCCATGGAACTACAGGGAGCCGTAGAGGAAAAGAAAACTGTAACAGAAGACAAATCTTGTAATATATCCAAAAACAAATAATGAAGAAGGTTGGGTGTAAGTACTACTCTGGGATGGGAAGTGTGACACAGCACCTAAAATAGAGGCGGGCCGCACCAAACCAGTCACAAGGCTGACGAACACCCTGCGCCCCCCCCCCTCTCCTTCACCCGACCCCACAAAACGATAAAGACAAAAGGATGATTGAATGCTAATTGTGCTCTTGAACCACCTTAGAAAAAACACTTCTTGGTTGATCTGTGAATCATACGTGGCCTCATTTAGGGGTGTTCATAATCAGTTTTGTCGGTGGAGTTGTTGTTGGAGTTGTTGTGGAGAGATAACATTTTTTAGCGGTGTTGTATACTAAATACATTTTGAGCATTATTTAACATCTCTAGACGGAATTTTTCATTTGCATCCTATAGGTGCAGGGCAGTAAGAGACGCCAAAAAAGTGGCTCATGATTAGCTACGTAGCGAGCAAAATCTCGAACATATTGCTAGTGGAATATACGAAAATATGTCGCCGTTGGCAAACGAATTTCCGTGGGTGCAGAATAAGGAGAAAAACCGGTTAGATATCCACATCCTTCCCAACACTCATATTTACAACGCTATATGAACAACAGAAAAAGTAAGTGCTGTTCCAGGATCTGGAGTAGGTCAAACACATAGGATAGGATACTATTCATAACAGTTATAGTAACATCAGCTACAGAATACCTTCATTGCAAAATACAGTTGTAAATTTATTATACAGCGTGACGTTCCTTATTTAGTACTAATGGTGTCCCTGTAATGGAAACCAGGGCTATAGATTTTCAGAGCCTGAGCCATACCTACAAGAATGCACAAGAAGAGGAACAGTAACAGAAAATTGGTGAGCTGCTGTTAGGTGTAAATCCGATGTACACTGACGTGACAGAAGTCATCGGATACCTCCCAATATCCTGTCGGAGCACCTTTTCTTCCTGCGTAGTGCAGCAACTCGACGTGGCATGTACACAAGCCGCTGGAAGTCTCCCGCAGAAATACTGAGCCTTGCTGCACCTGTAGTCGTCCACAATTGCGAAATTTTTGCTGGTGCAGAATTTTGTGCACCAACTGACCTCTCGCTTATGTGTCGTGAAAGTTCTATGGAATTACAATGAAATGAACACCCTTAGCTGCTTACAGGCGTTGACATACGTCAACGGGGACAGATGAAAATGTGTGCCCCGACCGGGACTCGAACCCGGGGCACACATTTTCATCTGTCCCCGTTGACGTATGTCAACGCCTGTAAGCAGCTAAGGTTGTTCATTTCATTGTAATTTCATTCTAACGAGCTGCTTGGTCACCTATGGTATTTGTTCTTTCGGACATGTCCGAAAGAACAGATACCATCTTAGTATATATAAGGTTCTATGGGATTAATGTCGGGCGATCTGGGTGGCCAACTCATTTTTTCGAATTGTCCAGAATGTTCTTCAAACCAATCTCGATCACTTGTGGCCCAGAGATACGGCGCATTGTCATCCGTAAAAACCGGTCGTTGTCTGGCTACAAATGGTCTCCAAGTAGTCGAACATAGCCAGTTCCAGTTAGTGATTGGTACAGTTCGACCAGAGGACCCAGTCCATTCCATGTAAACACTCCCCACACCATTATGGAATCACCACCAGCTTGCACAGTGCCTTGTTAACAACTTGGGTTGATGGCTTCGTGGGGTCTGCGCCACACTCGAACCCTACCCATCAGCTCTTACCGACTGATATCGGGACTCATCTGACTAGACCAATGATTTCCAGTCGTCTACGATCCTGTCGATATGGTCACGAGCCCAGGAGGGACGCTGCAGTCGATGTCGTGCTGTTAGCAAAGGCATTCGCATCGGTCGTCTGCTGCCAGAGCCCATTTCCGCCGCATTTCACCTCACTGTCTTGACGGGTACGTTCGTCGTACGTCCCACATTGATTTCTGCGGTTATTTCAAGCAGTGTTGCTTGTCTGTTACCGCTGACAATTCAACGCAAACTTCACTGCTCTTGGTCCTTGAATGAAGGCAGCCGGGCACTGCGTTGTCGGTGGTATTTGGTATTCTTGGCACACTCTTGACACAGTGGCTGTCAGAATAGTGAATTCCCAAACGATTTCCGAAATGTAATGTTTCATGCAACTAGATTCAACTACCATTCTGCACTCAACGTCTGTTAATTTCTGTCATGCGGCCATAATCATGTGGGAAACGTTCTCACATGAATCACCTTGAGTACAAATCACAACATCACCAACCTATTACTCATTTATACCTTGTATACACGATACTACCCACACCTGTGTATGTGCATATCACTGCCCAATGACTTTTTGTTACCTCACTGTATATAACGAGACCACGAACCCCAGCTGCTGCAATGAGGTGTTAACCCTATATCTCTTCTCGTTTTCGCTATTCTGACTCTTTCTTATCATTTTTAGTTGGATTTCTACAGTTTTCCAGTCGGTTTTCATGTTTTAGATTAACTACTAACAGGTTTCACAAACCATTACTATTACTGTTATTTTTAATATCATTATTGTAATCTATAATCAGAAAGTGTATACGGATTTGTCACTGAATACCGTAAATGCAATTGGCTTTAGTATTGTAACGGAAAATTGTCCGTTGTGCCCTTAACGGAATACATGGTCCGTCATAGTATCTATATGGTGGTCCATAAACTTCTTGTAGCAAATAAATAAATATATAAAAATATATTATTGTCAATAATTTCTTTGTTCTGTAGCTCTTCTCATATCATGTTTAGAAACTATGCACACTTTTCTTTACAGTGCTTATCTTTTGAGCACTGGAGTAGTTATGGAAACGCTCGGGCAGAAACAGAAATGCAGCACCTACATGATGTTCCCCAACTCTTAAGACCGTGTAACAGATAACTAAATTGACACTATTTATTGACTAAGTCCATTTGCGATAATTTTCTCATTATTAATGGTAACTGTTTGCTATTAAGGAATTAAATCAGCAGCACACCAATTTACTCTAATACACTCTAAGCGAAAAAAGGTACATCACGAAGGAATTATGTGAATAGGGTGGAAATCGATAGATATGAGGTACATGTACAGACAAACAAATTATTACAATTCCAGGATACTGGATGATTTATTCAAGAGAAAGAGCTTCACAAATTGAGCGCGTCAGTAATGCGTTGGTCCGACTTTGGCCGTTATGCAACCAGTTATTCGGATTAGCATTGATTGATAGAGTTGTTGGATGTCCTTCTCAGGAATATCGTACCAAATTTTGTCCAATTGGCAAGTTAGATCGTCAAAATTCCGAGCTGTTTGGAGAATGTTGCTCATAATGCTCCAAACGTTTAGTGTCTATCTGAGGCATATCGTGCCAAATTCCATCCAACTGGTGCGTTAGATCGTCAAAATCACGAGCTGGTTGAAGTATGCTGCTCATAATGCTCCAAACGTTCTCAGCTGGGGAGAGATCCGGCGATTTTACTGACCAAGGTAGGATTTGTTCAAATGTGTGAATTTCTAAGGGACCAAACTCCTAATGTCATCGATCCCTAGTCTTACACACTACTTAAACTAACTTATGCTAAGAACAACACACACACCCATGCCCGAGGGAGGACTCGAACCTCCGGCGCAGTCCGAAGGTAGGGTTTCCCAAGCACGAAGACAAGCAGTAAAAACTCTCGCCGTTTGCGAGCGGGTAGTATCTTGCTAAAATGCAAGAGCCCAGGATTTTTTGCCATAAACGACAACAATACGGGGCGAAAAATACGTATCGCTCTGCCTAAGGGTGCCAGGGACGACAACGAAAGGAGTCCTACAATGAAAAGGGGCGGCACCCCAGACCATCACTCCTGGTTGTCGGGCAGTTTGGTGGGCGACACTGAGGTTGATAATCTACCGCTGTCCAGTGTGTCGTCAGACACGTCTTCGCTGGTCATCGGGCCTCAGTTCAAAGTGAAACTCATCGCTGAAGACAATTCTACTCCAGTCAGTGAGATTCCAGGCCGAAGACGTGTCTGGAGACGCCCGGGACAGCGGTGGGATATCAACCTGAGTGTCGCTCGCCATACAGCCAGTTCCACAAGAAAGTATTCGCCGTTATCTATATGAAAAAAAAGACACTATTATGAAAATACATATTGTTACTAATTCTAAAATATACCTAATAGTTAATCCAATTGCCCCCATTATCGATTATAGCTTGACACCTTTTCGGCATGCTTTTCACGAGATTTTTTGCATATTTTCGAAGTAACGACCTCCATATCGTCCTGATTTTATATGACAGCTGCTTCTAAGTATATATTGGCTTTCTTTTAACCTTCATCTTAATATATGACCAAACATTTTCGATCGGATTTGCATCCGGAGACATTGCAGGCCAATCCATCGTGGGCACCACATTGTCTTGTTCCCACGATATACAGAAACGGCTGCGATGTTTCAGATCATTATCCTCTTTAAGCACCCAGTTTTCCTAGTACGAACTGAACAGCTTCTTAACGGACCTCAGACGGCATATTTGATAAAGCGTTTAAATTGACTGTAAATAAATGCAAATTGCCACTTCGCGCACGTTAACCCTCTCTGTGGTAAACCATCCGCTTTCCCAACCTCTAAATATCGTCTGACCCACTTCGCAACGAATGATTTGACTTTCTAAGACTTTTAGCAGCAGTTCCATATGAAAGCTTTGGTCCCTTTTGATGAATTACGAGGAGCACAAACGCCTCAGATATTGTGCACTCATTTTAAACTGCAAACGACAAAACAAAACATTCAACTGTCATACTGTTTATCTATGCACTGTGCAAAAGCGCACTGATTACAGATTCGAGGCCACTACCAGATATGTCGCTGCAGACGTTACATTTCAAATTATGGCTTACACTTTTGTGGAACTGACTGTACGTCTCGACAACCAGGAATGATGGTCTGGGTTGCCGTTTCTTTTCATAGCAAGATCCCTTACAGTACAGCGGTATGTCGACGTTACTGAACGTCCAGTTCTGTTGCCCTACATGGCAAGACATCTTGGGCTTACATTTCAGCAAGATAATGCCCGCCGGCACACTGCTCGAGTTTCTGCTGCTTGTCTTCGTGCTTGGCCAACCCCACATTGGCCAGCAAGGTCGCCGGATCTCTCGAAAAATGAGAGCCCTTGGAGTACTATGGGCAGAGTCTTAAAACCATCTCGGAATTTTAGAATCTAACGCGCCATTTGAACAGAATTTGGCACGATATCCCTCAGGGGGACATTCAACAACTGTATCAGTCAATGCCAATCCGATTAATTACTTTCGTAATGCCCACAGGTGGACCAACGCGGTATCGACTCGCCCAATTTATGTAGCTCTTTTCTTGAATAAATCATCCTGTTTTTTCTGAAATTGTAATGATTTTTTTCTCTATAATATGTACATCACATCTTCCGATTTCCGACCCATTCGCATAATTCCTTCGTGATGCGTCGTTTTTATTTCTCTTAGTGTGTATAAAGTCGCAGGGTATTTGTTAAATGGGATAACTATCGACGGCGTTCACTGCCCCGCCTGTATGTAATAATGAGTTGGTTTATCTCCGCAGGTCATCAGCTGCAACAAGAACATCTGTACGCTGCAGATCACAGACACGACAGGCTCTCACCAGTTCCCAGCGATGCAGCGGCTTTCCATATCGAAGGGGCATGCCTTCATATTGGTATACTCCGTGACGTCCCGCCAGTCGCTGGAGGAGTTGCGACCCATCTGGGAGGTAATCCGCGACATGAAGGGGGCCGAGCTCACCACAATCCCCGTTATGCTCGTTGGCAACAAGTGTGACGAGACCGAGACTAGGGAGGTAGGTGAAAAACACTCATTACGTTTCAATTGGCTCTGAAGTTGGTGCACATTTGGTTGAATACACGGCCTGAGGCTCTTACATCCGAGCCCAGAGAGGTGCGCCAAGGAAGGAAAATGTCCTTCTTTGTTAAGCAACCGACAACCGACAAATTTCACAGTCTGATATTGTATTTCCTTTTATTATAATTTTATTCCCTCTATTGCTCCTCTTAAACTCTACAACCTTCTGTAAATTAAATAGAACATTACATAATGAATACATCTGAATCATATGAAATGTTGTATTTCGACGTGGTGGTACAAGTGCGTAGGTTGAACGTTAATGTGATGGAGATCCTAATGATGTTCACGTCTTCGTCGATGGTGATGCAGTGTTGTATGTGCTTCACATGATTCTTTCTACGGTTCTGTGGTAATTTTTGGGGTGATGCGATCGTGTAAAAGGCATAACTGGCTCCAGATGAGAAGTTCCTCTCCGCTGTGGGCGCGGAAAATAGGCGCAGTGCGTAATTAGGGAGCGGTAGTGTGCAAGCAGGGAGCGGTGAACTGCACTTTTCTCGTATGTGAGAATACCAGAAGCCTCTGTACGACGGTTGTAGCATTGGATTCAACAGTATCAATACGGTCAGATTGAAAAGAGTTGTCAGAGAGGAAGTAATTAGGCACACTGGTTAGCCAAAAGATTATGACCACAGCCCTCCACGAAACACAGTGTCGTCTGGTGGTGTCGCTTTAAGGGAAGTATATAAGTGGACCAGAGACAAATGGGGCATCATTATATCGAACGGGAAAATCCACTTACATAAGCGACTCTGACAAAAGGCAGACTGTTATGGTGTGGCACGTGAGACTAAGAATCACGGGAACGACGAAGCTGGTAAGCTGTTCGTGTGCTACCGTAGTGAGCATCTGTAGGAAGTGGCTGAAGGACAGTGAAACCACGAGAAGACGACAGGTTATCGGATACGCACGTGTCCTCAGAGAACGTAGAGGCCCTCTCTGTTAATCAGGATAGGCGGCGAACTGTGGTATATCTGACGACAGAGTACAGTGCTGGTGCAGGCACAAGGCTTTCGGAGCACACCGTTCAGCGCACATTCTTTAACATAGGGGACCCCTAGCAAACGGCCCTTAAGAGTAATCATGATTATCCATCGACATCGCGAATTACGACTACAGTGGCAAAGGGTCATAGAGATTTGACCGTGAATCCTTGGAAACGTTAAAATGTTTATCACTAGTAACAATAATAGTCACTTATTGTTAAGATATCACAGGATTGAATGTAGTTCAAGCTACCAGAAAATATTCATTTAGCCTGGTGGCAACAAGATTTTTTAAATGTTCAGTATTACATCTGAAACTGTATTACTTGGCAATACTGAACATTTGTAGTTCTTTTTACAGCTTTATAAAAATTAGTAATAATCATATTTTATTTTTACATAAGTGTGTATCATTTAAATTTAAAAGGAAAGCAATGCGGAAATATTTGTGTATTAGGCTATCAGCGCTCATCTCAGAAGATACAGTTTCAGGGTACTTAAATTTTCAATAACGCTGCCAGACGTCTGAAGCTGATATTAATTCAATGATAAGCAGAAAACGAGACGCTAAATAAATTCCCATATAAATCTGTAACTGATTTCTAGTTAGTTATTTCTAATTAAACTTTGAAATTCTCACTTTATGGAGGTCAGAAATTATCAGAGGTTTCCACCCAGCGTATACTCAAAATGTGAGGACATGAAGACAGAAGCGATTTACAAAGCCAAATTTTTGTAGCCAAAGTTTGTTCATATGTTCAGGTGAGAAGAGCATATCATAGAACTTCTGAACTAACTACGCAAATCTTTGTTTACTGTTCCCATCCTTTCAGATACAGTTGATATAAAAATAAAAACCTGAAATATTTCATTTACTCTTTTTCCATAATGGCAAATGGCATAATACCTTGACCTAGTTCATAAAGTCTGTTTGATGTATCCTGAAGCCAAAAACGTGTATTATCAACTATTCGCTGGCTGAATTTAAGAACGTCCTACTGAAGCCTCTTCAATTACCTGAGTAAAATAACTACTGTACGTCAGTATACTCATTCCTTAATTAAATTTGTGATAAATAAAATGTTTCAAATTAATAGCTCTATTCGTAGAATAATGTTAAATTTAAGAACAATCCACTTAAAAACATTAACAAACCATCATAACAGCCATCATGACAAGCCTCGCAGTGCCAAAAGACTTACATCTCTAATTCTTAGTCAGTTTTCTACACGTTGAGAAACGAAAGATGGAGTTCACTAACACTTAAATCCTTTATGACTGGAACATTTTCCAATCAGCTGAAATATTTATTTACTCTTTTTCCATACTGTCATATGTTATAATATTTTGACCTAGTTTATCAAGTCGGGCTGATGTTTTCTGAAGCCAAAATTGTGTATTATCAACCATTCGCAGGGTGACTTTAAGAATGTCCTGCTGATGTCTGTATGAAACCTAACAGTAACGTGACACCGAAAATTCTTGAAGTTCACATGAAATGTAGCAAGAACAGTCACACCAGGTATTACTTATACGTCAGAATAACGTTGACGTAAGTTGAGAACCAAAGACAGGATACATATACTTGAGATACGAAAGATATAATCACCGCTGACCGTAGTCTGTTATTATGAAATATAAAACATCTATTGTGTGAGCTGTCAAAAGAATTAAAGAAAATATCGACAATATTATACCAAAATATTATGCCACACTGTATTAAATAGCACAATATCGACGTGAAATCGATATTTTAGGATTTCACGTGAAATATAACAAGACCAGTCTCCAGATACTGTCACACCATATGTTATATATACAGCAGGACAACGTATACTTAGTCACCCTCTTACTTATAAAATTTAGAAATACAAAAATTAATTAAAACATAGTTGTTTGTTTAATTCGTGACAATGAAAATTATGGATGCAATTTCAATTATACCGCAATAAGTCAAGAAAATCTTGACTAATAAAAATTAAGTCTAAAATTCTTGTTGAACTATAGCCCATTGTAATTCTCAAACTTTGTATATGCGGGTACGTGAAAATGGATATCTTCCGAAACAGCTGTCGTAATAATCAATGCATCTTTTAAACAGTTATATTGGAACCTTACTTACAATGTCCTTTCAAGACATATATTTTACTGCAGGCCCAATCGTCAAGAAAATAAAATACCTTACTTTGTTCCATAAAGACGTCGTTAATCAGGAAGACTTATTCGCAATAACTTACCAGCAGCCATAAAACGTTAAACTACTAATGAAGTTCAATTTATGAAGAACCTATAGAATTTATTAGTGTCCAATACCATCTACGACATTGATAACATTCTTATAAGGTCAACTTGATGCATATGTTGTTCACAACTTCTACACTCCTGGAAATGGAAAAAAGAACACATTGACACCGGTGTGTCAGACCCACCATACTTGCTCCGGACACTGCGAGAGGGCTGTACAAGCAATGATCACACGCACGGCACAGCGGACACACCAGGAACCGCGGTGTTGGCCGTCGAATGGCGCTAGCTGCGCAGCATTTGTGCACCGCCGCCGTCAGTGTCAGCCAGTTTGCCGTGGCATACGGAGCTCCATCGCAGTCTTTAACACTGGTAGCATGCCGCGACAGCGTGGACGTGAACCGTATGTGCAGTTGACGGACTTTGAGCGAGGGCGTATAGTGGGCATGCGGGAGGCCGGCTGGACGTACCGCCGAATTGCTCAACACGTGGGGCGTGAGGTCTCCACAGTACATCGATGTTGTCGCCAGTGGTCGGCGGAAGGTGCACGTGCCCGTCGACCTGGGACCGGACCGCAGCGACGCACGGATGCACGCCAAGACCGTAGGATCCTACGCAGTGCCGTAGGGGACCGCACCGCCACTTCCCAGCAAATTAGGGACACTGTTGCTCCTGGGGTATCGGCGAGGACCATTCGCAACCGTCTCCATGAAGCTGGGCTACGGTCCCGCACACCGTTAGGCCGTCTTCCGCTCACGCCCCAACATCGTGCAGCCCGCCTCCAGTGGTGTCGCGACAGGCGTGAATGGAGGGACGAATGGAGACGTGTTGTCTTCAGCGATGAGAGTCGCTTCTGCCTTGGTGCCAATGATGGTCGTATGCGTGTTTGGCGCCGTGCAGGTGAGCGCCACAATCAGGACTGCATACGACCGAGGCACACAGGGCCAACACCCGGCATCATGGTGTGGGGAGCGATCTCCTACACTGGCCGTACACCACTGGTGATCGTCGAGGGGACACTGAATAGTGCACGGTACATCCAAACCGTCATCGAACCCATCGTTCTACCATTCCTAGACCGGCAAGGGAACTTGCTGTTCCAACAGGACAATGCACGTCCGCATGTATCCCGTGCCACCCAACGTGCTCTAGAAGGTGTAAGTCAACTACCCTGGCCAGCAAGATCTCCGGATCTGTCCCCCATTGAGCATGTTTGGGACTGGATGAAGCGTCGTCTCACGCGGTCTGCACGTCCAGCACGAACGCTGGTCCAACTGAGGCGCCAGGTGGAAATGGCATGGCAAGCCGTTCCACAGGACTACATCCAGCATCTACGATCGTCTCCATGGGAGAATAGCAGCCTGCATTGCTGCGAAAGGTGGATATACACTGTACTAGTGCCGACATTGTGCATGCTCTGTTGCCTGTGTCTATGTGCCTGTGGTTCTGTCAGTGTGATCATGTGATGTATCTGACCCCAGGAATGTGTCAATAAAGTTTCCCCTTCCTGGGACAATGAATTCACGGTGTTCTTATTTCAATTTCCAGGAGTGTAGTAACCACAGTAGCATATGTCTTCTGTAACTCGTAACAGTTCTGCCACACGGACATATCTCAGAGGAATCATAAAACCAGTGCAAATGGATAGTAATTCAATTTACTACTTGGAAATTTAGCTTTAAAATTGCATTTTATAATGACCACATTGCATAATCACAGGTTTCGTACCACTGAGACTTCATACAAAATTCTCTCGTGAAATGTACTTGAGTGAGGTTTAGTTTATAATATCCTGCCACACTGAGTAACTTTGTAGTTCCACTGTAGTTAGTTAAAAGCATCAGAGAATTTGATGTGTAATTTTTCAATTTCTTTTTCAGACTGTGCCATCAAATTTTATGTTCTCCTACGCATTTTTGCTCTGAAATTTGTAGAAGTAAGATGCTTAGGCTTGAGTGTGTGTGTAAGTCGCTAACCGTAAAACAGAAAGAAATTATCTATCCCATCACCAGGACCAGTTTAAGGCTCAAGGGGCGCCAAACTCTAAGGCCTGCAGAAGCGCCCCTAATGGATAATTTGTGCACAGGGTGTATTATAATTAGTAATGAAAACGATTCATTTACACGCTCACTAGATTTAGATTAACTTGTAAAGGACTTACCTAAAGCTAAGGAATGTGCGACTAATGTCGAGTGACTGTGGGAAAGAGGGGAGGGAGGGTGGATAGCAACTGACACCTTAATTGTGTGGAAATATGTTCACGAACTGGCTCTCTACATCATCTGACATTTTTTACGCCATCAAGGCTACACGTGAAAGCAGTCAGTTAACATAGGGTACCAGTCTAGCTGCAACCACTTCACTGCACTCCATATTAGTATGATTGAAAGTAAACAATGCAACTGTATCAATGGGCACTGTCAGATTGTGGCCAAAGGTAAACTCGACCACTTTATACGAGAGCTGTAAGAAAAGTAAAGTCCGATCGCTCGCGAAATGAAAACCACGGTGGAAATAAAATATTTTTTATTCGCAACAGTTAGCCACAACTTCCAGCTACCTCTCTAAATAGTCGCCGCTCGGACTTAAGACATTTGTCGTGGCGTTGTACAAACTTTCCAGTACACTCATCACAGAAAGCAGCCACCTGTGCTTTCCGCCAATTCTCTACGCTGGTCTGCCTTTCGTTGTTTGTGCCAAAATGTTGTCTTCGTAGCCAGCAGTTCGTATGAGCAGAGGTGAACAACGTAGGGAGCCAATTAAGGGCTTATAGAGGATGATCAAAAACTTCCCATCGAAAACGCTGCAGGAGCGTCTTCATTGCCTCGGCAGAATACGGTTGAAAATTTTCGCGAAGAAAGCAACGCATGACATTTATGTTATGTGGGCTGCATAGCTTCAGGCGAAATCTCTCACCATATACACATACTTGGCAGGAGACACTGTTGTTTTAGGCATTTCTACGTGGTCACTTTCCGCTCTGAACTGATAAGAGAGACGTGAAGCGATCGATAGCCACACTAAAGACACTGCCCAACACATCTGTCCAAAGTTCCATCGGATTTTCACAGTGGTTTCCATTTCGCGCCTAATCGAATCTTACTTTCCAAATACGCCTCGTATATAAGAAACTGGGTAATACACTGTGTGTGTGATTCTAGTGGCTGTTCTACAATCAATGTCATCTGGTGGAGAAGAGGTCCACAAACATCTCCCCTTCTGTGGAAAACGTTAAGCGTATCTCAGATACAGTTCGTATGTTTACTTGTGCACCTGAAATCCATCAGGCTGCGCTCTGTTATTGCAGCGATAAGATGACGTCCTCATGAAGCTGTTCAGATTTCCACAATGTATACGACAGTGGAAAAAGTTGATATAGTTCTCCTAATGACGAATGCTGCAAAACTGTTAAGAGCAGCGGTGCGAGTGTATGCTGAAAAGACCCTGTCTTGCATTGAGCTCCGAACTGCCTTGCAGTGTGGACGCGCACAGAGCTCTGCTGCAACTAGACGACACCTCTGTACGCTTTCGAAGCAAAATTGTCGCTGTTACCCCGTCCGTGATAGCGACAGGAAAGCTGGCCTGGACTAGTCAGGCTGTTAGATATGTCAGGTTTAGGGGACACTGAGGATCCAGAGCCCCACCCACGGGTGGCAAGCCCGCGTTCCTCTAGACAGCAACAGATACCAGAGGAAGAACAGAATCAGCAACCAGTCCATCCTAGACCAGCAAGGAAGAAGACACCTACCACCCAGATATGGCACTACAAGACGCCAATTGCACAGCGAGATGAATCGCACTGTATGGCATCTACTGCGGTTTATTTTGAACCATCAACTAGCATAGAGAACACTCTACCACCCATCCCATGTAAAGTGGTCACTTTTATGGCAGAAGATACAGAAGAATTTCCAAGAGAGGTATCACAAGAAAACATGGACAACATGGACTTCCGACCAGAGATTGCGACCTTCTGATGCAGACAAATGAAAATTCTACCACGGTTTTATTCCATCCAATGATGGAAATAAAAGAAAGGTTCACGAGTGGAATTAAAAGTCTAGGGGAAAGGATATCAATGATAAGATTCGCTGATGACATTGCTATCCTGAGTGAAAGCGAAGAATAATTATATGATCTGATGAATGGAATGGACAGTCTAATGAGTGTAGAACATGGGATGAGAGCAAATCCAAGAAATACGAAAGTAATGAGAATTAGCAGAAATCAAAACAGCGAGAAACTTAACATCTGGATTGATGGTCACGAAGTCGATGAAGTTAAGGATTTCTACTACCTGGGCAGCGAAATAAACTATGCCGGACGGAGCACGTAGGACATCAAAAGCAGACCAGCACTGGCATGAAAGGCATTCCTGGCCAAGAGAAGTCTACTAGTATCTAACATAGGCGTTATTTTGAGGAAAAAATTTCTGAGAATGTACGTTTGGAGCACAGCATTGTATGGTACTGGAACATGGACTGTGGGAAAACTGGAACAGAAGAGAATCGAAGCGTCATAGATGTGGTACTACAAACGAATGTTGAAAATCTGGTGGACTGATAAGGTAAGGAGTGAGTAGTTTCTGCGCAAAATCGGAAAGGAAATGAGTATGTGGAAAACACTGACAAGGAGAAGGGAAAGGATGATAGAACATCTGTTAAGACATCAGGGAATGACTTGCATGGAACTAAAGAGAGCTGTAAAGGGCAAAAACTGTAGAGGAAGACAGAGATTGGGATACATCCGGCAAATAATTGAGAACGTAGGTTGCAAGTTCTACTCTAAGATGAAAAAGTGGGCACAGGAGAGAAAATCGTGGCGGGTCGTATCAAACCAGTCAGAAGACTGATGACTCAAAAGAAAATTATAAACTTCACCACAAACGCAGTCTAGACACGGATGAAAGCTCTGTTAAACGCAGCGCAGACAGAGTGGAAACGCACAACCGTTCCACACCAGTAACGCCGCAGGAAGATGCAACTGACGTCCACCAATCACAGCCGCCGACGGTCCAGCAAGGAGAAGCTGCCCCACCAAGCACAGCCAGGCATCAAAAAGTACCGAGTGTTACCATATATTACACAGAGAAATATACAGAGCTGAATAAGGCTTTGAAGCTGCAGGTTACCGGCACCCTGACGGCACTCTTCCAGGGTGACAGAATGAAATATCACTTTGAATCACTTGAAGACAAACACGAAGCCATCAAGTTTTCTAAAAGTTACCAGCTCCCTTATTTTTCGCACCAGCCACCGGAACAGTAATAGCTCAAAGTAGTTATCAAGCGTCTTAAGGCTTCCATCATGGAGGAAGAACTGACACAATAACTGCGTGAAAAACATTTTCCGAAGGCGAGGGTACACCGAAATAAGAAACGGGAGGACCCTTCACAACAACACCGGAAGCGCCTTCCAGTCTACTGTATAAACCTGCCACCAGCCAAAGACAACCCCAAGTTATGTGACATCAATTCTCTACCTGACACCAAAGTGCGAATTGAACTTTACGAACCGAAAGACGGACCAACCCCAGTACCTAAAATGCCAACTCTTTATTTATAAAAACTACTGTGCTATATTAAGAAAAGTTATTAAAAAATCCAGAAGTATGTGTATCATGTCTGAAATCAGCAACTCTGATAATAAAACTAAAACAATTTGGAGTATTATTAAAAGAGAAACAGGTCAACCAAGAGCACAGGAAGACAGTATTACCATCAAATTGAATGAAAACTTTACGAACAAAAAGTTAGAAGTTGAAAATATTTTTAATAATCACTTTCTAAATGTTGTGGATATAGTAGGATCCAGGTGTTCATTAGAAGATGCTAGGCTGTTAATGAAAGAGGCCATATCTATGCAATTTGATACAATTGAAATCTCACCCACTTCTCCCTCTGAAATTAGGAAAATAATAAACTTGCTTAAAAGCAAAAACTCACATGGAATTGATGGCATTTCCAGCAAAATACTAAAAGCTTGTTCTCAACAGATAAGGAAGATTCTCAGCCACCTGTGTAAAAGCTCTCTGGAACAGGGCATTTTCCTTGATAGACTGAAATATGCTATTGTCATACCTTTGCATAAAAAAGGGGATAGATCTGATGTCAACAATTACCATCCAGTCTCCCTTCTAACAGCTTTATCCAAAATTTTAGAGAAAGTAATGTATTCAAGAGTAGCTTCACATATCTGTAAAAATGAAGTACTAACAAAATGTCAGTTTGGTTTCCAGAAACGTTTTTCAACATAAAATGCCATATATGCTTTCACCAATCAAAGTTTGAATGATCAGAATAACCGAAGAACACCCATTGGGATTTTTTGTCATCTCTCAAAGGCTTTTGATTGTGTAAGTCATGAAATTTTGCTAGACAAGCTCAAGTATTGTGGCATGAGTGGGACAGTGCACAAATGGTTTAATTCGTACCTAACTGGAAGAGTGCAGAAAGTTGAAATAAGCAGTTCTCATAATATGCAAAGATCAGCACAAACCTCAAACTGAGGAACTATCAAGAATGGGGTTCCACAAGAGTCGGTCTTGGGTCCTTTGTCGTTCTTAATATATATTAATGACTTGCCATTCTATATTCATGAAGAGGCAAAGTTAGTTCTCTTTGCTGATGATACAAGTATAGTAATCACACCTGACAAACAAGAATTAACTGATGAAATTCTCAATAATGTCTTTCAGAAAATTACTAAGTGGTTCCTTGTAAACGGACTCTCACTGAATTTTGGTAAGACACAGTACATACAGTTCGGTACAGTAAATGGTATGACACCATTAATAAATATAGACCTTAACCAGAAGCATATAGCTAAGGTAGAATATTCAAAACTTTTAGGTGTGTCCATTGATGAGAGATTAAATTGGAAGAAACACATTGATGATCTGCTGAAACGTTTGAGTTCAGCTACTTATGCAATAAGGGTCATTGCAAATTTTGGTGATAAACATCTTAGTAAATTAGCTTACTACGCCTATTTTCACTCATTGCTTGCATGTGGCATCATATTTTGGGGTAATTCATCACTGAGGAATAAAGTATTTATTGCACAAAAGCGTGTAATCAGAATAATAGCTAGAGTCCACCCAAGATCATCCTGCAGACATTTATTTAAGGATCTAGGGATATTCACAGTAGCTTCTCAGTATATATACTCTCTTATGAAATTTGTTATCAACAACCAAACCCAATTCAAAAGTAATAGCAGTGTGCATAACCACAATACTAGGAGAAAGGATGATCTTCACTATTCAAGATTAAATCTAACTTTGGCACAGAAAGGGGTGAATTATACTGCCACTAAAGTCTTTGGTCACTTACCAAATAGTATCAAAAGTCTGACAGATAACCAACAAGTATTTAAGAAGAAATTAAAAGAATTTTTGAATGACAACTCCTTCTACTCCATAGAGGAATTTTTAGATATAAATTAAGAAAAAAAGAAAAAAAAAACAAAAAATTATAAAAAAATTAAAAAATATTAAAAAATAAAAAAGTTGTTATATTAACTTAATTATGTTGTTAAATTAACTTAATTATATCATGTATTGGAAAATTTGACTCGTTCCACATCATTACGAAATATCGTATTCATGATCCATGGAACTAGTATTAATCTAATCTAATCTAATCTGAGCACAGGGCCAGTTATTGCCATATGCCGGGACGTGGCGTAAAATGTGCGGCTCACCACCTTTTCACGGAATGCCCACAACAAAAGACGACAAAACTAAAATGTGCAAACTGTGGGAAGCAACATGTCGCCTCCTGCCGCGGCTGTACAGTTTACCAAACGCTTTTGATGAAACATGAAATCAAATCCTCAACCCAGCGACCACCAGCGAAGAAACTGCGGCCAACGAAAGACGATTCAGTACCGTCAACAACAGCGACAACGACAAGGGAGCAATTTCATGAGAGGATGCCTGTTGCATTTCCTGGGAGGATGCTTCCACAGCCAGAAACGTTACAACGACCTCCGCGGCGTCGCCTACCAACGTCATATGCAGAGGTGGCGTCACCTCAGCATGGCCACAGGACTACAATCCCCGTCGCCAACGTGATCGGCACCATGACGCCAGCTTCTACATGTTGAAGATGAATTGAATATGGGACCCAGGGATCCGACAAGAATACCTGAATTTGATCGCCAAGGAGTGGACGTACTGTCTCAGCCAGGCAGAGCTCTACGCCTCTACTTATAAACGCCCACTGATATCATTCAACCTCTAGGACGACACAATCCAGGTGGAGTAGGAACGGGCACGACAACAGATGGAAGCATTCCGTACCCTTCCATCTCCACACCAGCCACTTCGCCAGCCGAAGTACGCCGTATCAAAATGTTTCAAATGGCTCTGAGCACTATGGGACTTTACTTCTGAGGTCATCAGTCCCCTAGAACTTAGAACTGCTTAAACCTAACTAACCTAAAGACATCACACACATCCATGCCCGAGGCAGGATTCGAACCGGCGACCGTAGTGGTCGCGCGGTTCCAGACTGTAGCTCCTAGAACCGCTCGGCCACGCCGTATCATTCAGGCCACCAGCTCGTCATCGCCGGGCAAAGACTTTTACCCAATACTCGTTTGAAACATCTGCCTAGGAAAGCCATTGTGCTACTGACACGAGTAATCAATAGTCGTCTGCTGAACAAATACTTCCCCACAGCCTGTAAGACCGATAAAACGTTGCCCATCCTCAAAATGAGCAAGGATCTGACTGTGCCCTCGCGTTACAGGCCAATAAGCCTCCTTCCCACCATTGGCAGCGTTTTGGAACGAGTGCTCCCGAAGAGGTTAGGCACGCAGCTTGAAGAATGCAGTTCGAAGAGTTCGGGTTTCAAACAAAGCTCTCTGCTTAATTGCAGCTGTTGAGCATCACGGAACACATACAAGTTAATCTCAATAGGACCAGCTTGGACGGAGGGGTGTTCCTTACGTTGGAAAAACATACTACGAGGTGTGGAGGGACAACCTCATCATCAAGCTACGTGACCACACACCAATTCATGACTATTGCGTGAAACTCATCGCCAACTTACTTTCTGGCAGAAATTTTTTTGTTCTTATCGACGACAAGAAACTGGAGTAGAAGACAACGCACGCAGGAGTACCGCAAGGATCGGTGCCATCCCCGTTGTTATTTAACTTTTATATCGACAGTGCAACACGTGAGTGCCAGCCTGTACTCTGACGACACAGCTTTCCTCACGACTGTTTGGGCGAAAATGAAGAAAATCACGCTGAATGCGGAAAAGACAGCAGCAATCCTTATTACTGAGAAACGGCCAGTTCTCCGAATGAACTTGGAAATTTTAAACCAATGGATCCTTTGGTTCTCCGAAGTCAAATACCTCGGAATCCTACTGGAGAATAAGCTAATAAACTACGTCTGTATAAGGCTACTGTTCAACCGACCATCCTATATGGGGTAACGTCTTGGGGCACAACTTGTCTCTCCAACACTAAAAAATTGCGAGATCAACACATAGCACCCACAGATGGTCATGGACGAGAGAGATACATGAGGAACTTAGAGAACGATACCTTACAGAGAAGATCCAGGACTATGGAAGACGACTCTTTACGAAAATTGACGCCTCACAGACGGCATACACATTGCACACCATGTTATACCATTGAAGACCGTCCCCCCCCCCCTCCCCCTCCCCGATTAGGCACCATCAGTGTTGCACGCAAACTCCATGGAGGTCTCTGCACTATAAATCCGGACCGTAAGTAGCACCACAACCCTATTACACTCTAGAATACTAAGTCGCGGAAGGTGACAGCTCTTCAGCAGAAAGCACCAAAAATAAAAATTCATGTGGTGCCAAGACCTCAAGATCATTCTTTACAAACATTTTTTAAAAAAATCAAGAAACTGCGTGATGAATGAAATATACCAACAAAAAAGGACAGCAGCTGATGAGAAACCTACAACTATTATTTTGCAGCGGTAGCATGCAATCCACCTGCTACAATCAGGCACCTTGAATGTGTGAGTGGGATCAGCCAAAAGAATGTTCTGCAAATATCACATTTCAAAGCGTCTATTCCTTTCCAAATTTCGCTTCAGGACTATGACTTTCAAAATCACTTACAGTTCACTGAAAAGTAATTCGCCGTATCTCCGCGCATTTAGCGGATTAAGTATCCTTTACAAATCATGGGCAAGTCATACTTCACAGCATGCGCAACTTGCCAGCTGAAAATCGATGTTACCTGAAAGACGTGGATAACCGACAACTTTGGTACGTCAATATGTGATGTGAAAATTTTAAGAATCATATCATTGGTCCCTATTTTATTGGTGGAACTCTATAGAGCCATAACCTATGGTTTATAACAAACATGTTGCCGCAGTCATTGAAAGACCTCTCGATGGACATAGGGCTTTCCATGTGGTACGAACGTGAAGAATACAAATAATCTGACCTTCTCACCAGAAAATTTAGAGTTCGTAGGGAAGCACAAAATGGCATGCATGCTCACCAGGTTTAACACGTCTGCAGTTTTATTTGTGCGAAAAATTTTAACAAGAGTTCTGCTAGGAAACATAGGCGATACCCGATGACATTGACACGTTCACACCGCCGGCCGCTGTGGTCGAGCGGTTATAGGCGCTTCAGTCCGGAAACGCGCTTCTGCTACGGTCGTAGGTTCGAATCCTGCCTCGGGCATGGATGTGTGTGATGTCCTTAGGTCAGTTAGGTTCAAGTAGTTCTAAGTCTAGGGGACTGATGACATCAGATGTTAAGTCCCATAGTGCTTGGAGCCATTTGAACCAATTGAATGTTCACACCAGCGAGTATCACCGGTGGCTCAAGGTGGACTCTACCGATTATGCTACCAGCAACACACTAACGTAAAATGCATTACCCATCAGCCAGGCGCAACCAACAGCTGTGGATTCAATTGCGTGTGGCCCTTCAATAAGAGAGCTTCCGGAAAAAAATGAGATAAAAGATAATGTATGATTAGTCTATTTTTTTTTATTTTTCCGAAGGTCAGTATATTCAAATAGCAGTCTAGGGCGTTTGAATACGACCGCCACCCCACAGCGAGAAACAGAAAATGCAGCACTGCCAGATTAAGTAAAGCATGAATGCGTGCGCCGCCCCGCAACGAGAAACATAATTCTCAGCGCCAGCGTCAACGTGTTAAATGCCGCACCGCAGACGTGTACTGCACCAAGTCCCGATGAACTTGAACGTACGGTAATGCGTGTCTGGACTCGCTTGATATCACTTATCATCACCTGAGGTCAATGGGTTAAACCCTTGATATGGCATTCATAATAATGAACACATGAAACGTACGTGTTTACTTTCATTTGGTACTGTACGGGAGATGTTTTTCTTGACGGTGGGACAACGATTTACGGCACTGTTATCTTCTTAATATTGGACCATGCTTCACACATGATGTGTTGTTAAGGTCCTTACTGTTCGTGTGTACCTTCATTTCGTGCTACACAAGCTAATCGACAAATTGGATGACGTTTCTAATGGTAAAAGGATGCTTATGTGGTATATGCATGATAGTGCACCGGCACACTTTCGGTAATTCGTAGAACTAGTCTTCGACAAGTGTCCTGGTCGTGGCTCGCCAGCGCAGTGGCCTCACAGCTCCCGCGACTTGAATCCGTTGGATTGTTTTGTGGGCGTATTTAAAAGCTTTTTTGTATTCCAGAACTGTTGACAGCGTCAGTTAACTGCGGAAACGCATTGTGGATGGTTGTCAACGCGTTGTAAACACTCCTGGTGTTTCGGAACGTGTATTAGCATCGATGAGGAGACATGCTGAAGCTTGCCTTCATGTGAACGGTCACTATGTGGAACACTTGTAATATGTTTGTCCTCAAGTGTATATCTGCAGTTTCGATACTCAGCGACTCATAAGCTGTTCATATACTCAGTAGTAATACGTCATACTGAGTAAACCATTGGATTCCAGACCTAGGTTCATTTGGATTATTTGCTTCTTTCACTGTCCTCTACTCGTCTCTTTCGTTTGTACCTACAGGGTGTTACAAACGTGTACCGACAATCTTCGAGGGGTCGTAGAGCGTCTCATGAGAAACAAACTGAGGATGGGAACCCGTGAATGGTAACGTCATCCAACGACGGTACAGAGTATCAAAATTTATAGCCACTGGCGCCTCCTGCGAGGCCACACCTTCGATAGCAAACGTGACTTTCTACTCTGAAAGACCATAGGTGGAACGTCTCGCATTGTTGTTTGATGTTCAGTGATTCCGAATGATTGGCACGGTAGCCAGTGGAGAAGATAGAGCTGCCTGCCGGGTAGACAGGACTTATCTCCTATGATTGCGATGTTCCGTTGTCTCGGTAGACAACGGTTTCAGTCATAGGTTTCCAAGCTGCAGCTTATTTTTCTGCTGGAAACCTCTAAAATCCCCAACTTTTTCGGTATACAGGACAAAATAAAATGCAGATTGAAACCTGTGTCTGAAATGATCATCAACCGAGGCAACAGAGCATGGCATTCATAGGAGAGAAAGCCTGTCTGCGCAGCAGCTAACCCCATCTTCTCTACTGGCAATCATGGCAATGAGTCGCGATCACTAAATAACAAACAACATTGAGAGACGTTCCACCTATGGTCCAACAACTTACAAAGTCACGTTTGCTGCCGGAGGGGTGGCCTAGTGGCAGGCGCTGGAACCTATAACTTAGATGGTCTGAAGTGTCGCTGGATGACGTTTCTGGACATGGTTTCCTATTCTCAATTGTTTTTTCACGAAACCCTTTACAACCTCTCGAAGTTTGTCGGTATCGTTCTGTAACACCCTACATAATAAATAAACGTCTTTTATTCAGAGTGATACCGTGATGATGTTGCAGACTCTCACGTATGATGGAGAAGGGAAAATGTATAAATCTGAGATAATGGACGATGGTCTACAAACTATAGCAAAGATCTCTCTGATACGTCTTATAGTCGAATACGTGTACCAGTACTATTGTTGCAGATATTGTGAGGTTGGCAACTATGAGAGTTGGTGATATGGACCAAGACCAGAAAAAGGCGTAATAAACATGGACTGTAAAATACATATCTTAAGAGGTATGAACACCCATTCCTCTTCAATAATGTGAAACAAATCTCTTCTATTGCAAGCTCTTTGCTTCCCATATTTTTGTAGGACGTAGTACGAACAACAGTGAGAAAAATATTTTCTCCTAAATATGGGCTCTAAAATGCATGCGTTAATAGCTATGGGCACTTCTTCAGTAGAAGAGATGGGTTTCACAGTAGCTAAGATGAATAAGTGCTCACACTTGTTAAGGTATTCATTTTAGAGATGTTTTCATGTTTTGGTTCTTACTACGACCTCTGAAAGTTGCCTACCTTAGAATCTTAGCAAAAACACTACCGGTATATATATCCCAATATCGGAAGTATCAGAACGATTTCAGCTAATAACTGTCGAATTGGTTGCTTCCGGACCAGGGCTCTTACCTCAAATTGATACATTTACCCTTCTCCAGCAACCCTGAAAGTCTCTAACACACTCACAGTATCACACTGTATATTTTCCGCTTAATTTGTTCTCATAGGCTATTTTTCTTCATCTGCTTAATGTGCATTGCTGTTCTTGTAGTCTGTGAAAGACTGGTTTGACGCCCTCGCCTCCCCCATGACCAAACTGACTATTCCTTGATGCCATAAGGATGTACCCTATCAATCAGTCCCATCTTTTTGTCAAGTTGTGTCATATAGAGAGTTCTTCATAAATGCCTCCAGGATTTCAACTGACAGCTGCGCGAAAACTACAAGGCATACCGAATTGACACATATCAGTGAACAGAGAATGTCTCCAAGTTTCGATACCCAGTACACACTGTGGCGTTGTTGTGGAGCCAACTGTGTCAGAACATGTAGAGAAATCATCCCCTCCATCGAAATAGTTGGCGCCTACAGGCAGCCAACGTTGATATTTTTTCTGCATCCCTTGACATTTTCCCACATTCGTCCTCTGAAACCCCAGAAGTATTTTTGAATAACCCTGTATTTGTTTTCTCGATGATTCGATTCGTTGCCTCGTGATTAGTTATTCGACCTACCCATTTAATTTTCAGCATTCTTCTGTCGCTCCATATTACAAAATCTTCTACACTCTTGTTTAAACTTTCTATCGTCTACATTTTTTCTCCACCTAAAGGTACACTACGCCAAATACCTTCAGAAAAGACATAAAAACACAAATGTTTACTCGATGTTAACAAGTTTCTCTACTTCAGAAATTTTTTCCTTCCTATTGCCAGTCTGCATTTTATATCCTGTCTACTGCAGTCATCGTCAGTCAAAAATGATTCAAATGGCTCTGAGCACTATGCGACTTAACTTCTGAGCTCATCAGTCCCCTATAACTTAGAACTACTTAAACCTAACTGACCTGAGGACATCACACACATCCATGCCCAAGGCAGGATTCGAACTTGCGACCGTAGCGATTGCGCGGATCCAGATTGAAGCGCCTAGAGCTGCTCGGCCACAACGGCCAGCCATCTTCAGTCATTTTACTGCCAAAATAGCGAAATTAATATGATACGTTTAGAGTCTCACTTCCTAAACTAATTCCCTCAGTGTCCCCTGACTCAATTTGACTGGATTCCATTACTTTTGTCTTAGTTTTGTCGATGTTTGTCTTATTACCTTGTTCCAAGCGATTAGCGTTTCTGGCACAATTGCACTCCCACAAGGAAAACCTGAAGTATTTACTTCTTCCTCTTGACCTTTTATCCCATTTCAACATTTCTGTTTGATTTACTTTATTGCTTGCTCTATGTACAGATTAGGCTTCAATATTGCGTCCTTCTCTTCACTGTTATCGCCGCTGTTTCATATCTTGTGTCTCTTAACTCTTCAGTTTAGTTTCTGTAAAAGTTGTAGATAAGCTTCTGCTCTTAGTAGTTTATCCTAAGCCACTTAAGAAGTTCAAAGAGAGTTTTCCAGTTGTAACTGTCAAACCTTTATGGTAATATGTGAATGCTATAACTGTGGAGCTGACGTACGTCAATCTGATTTCAAAAATTAGACATAGATCCAATATTGTCTTTCGTGTTCTTACATTCCTCCACAGCCCAACTTGATCTTCACTTTGGGAAGTTCATTTTAATCATTTCATTCTTCTGTAGATAAATCGTGTTAGTCATTGGCAATCATGACTTGCTCAACGGATGGGTCAATGATACACATTACCTGTCAGGATCTATCTTCTTTGGTACAGGGATTATTAAATTCTTCTTGAAATCTGGGTGTATTTCATGCATCCCACAAATTAGATGAAAAAGTTTTGTAGTCATTGGTTGTCTCAAGTATCTTAATAATTGTGATGGAACGTCATCTTCTCAAGTTAGACTTAGGTTTCCTGTGCTGTGCAAAATTATTCCACAATACCAGTATTACATCTCCTATCTCACCTTCATCGGTTTCTCTTTCCTTTCTATGAAATTGCCTAAAAGTTCTAGTTCTCAACATAGCCCTTCTGTATAAACCTTCCACGTTTCCGTCTTTCTTTTTTTGTTTACTATTGGCTTGTCATCTGAGTTCTTGATGGTAATATAGGTGCTTCTCATTTCTTAAAAGCTTTCTTTAAATTTATATGACATATTATGTACATATCCGTAGCATTTAAGTTTTGCATATTCCTTACTCCTCTAAAGCACTGTTGTAGAAACATGCAGCGTCCATCACATGAGCTCACTACGACGTACATATAAGTACTAAAGCGGAAAAATTTATAGATAAGACATTGGCAAGCACTTGTGAAATCTTTCACTCTTTTCTCAACTATAAAGAGCTTACGTGTCGTAAAAGCATCTAACAGAGTTTTAGTTGCAGATAACTTAACGATGTGTGTACACTCAAAGCAAACAGACTATCCATATGTAAGGATAAGCAAATAAACTATGGATTGAAAATGATCCCGATCAATTAATTAATGTTTCTCATGAAAGAGTCAGAGACTTACTTCAGAAATGAATGACTATCCTTAGAAAGATTCACAGCCTAATGGCAGAAAACTTCAGTATTGGCAGTATCAATAGAAATGTTTTTCTTTCCTGTGAACTAGGCTGACGATGAAACGAAATACAAAAATGGGAGGAATGATAAGACGGATGTGCTGTATCCAAACCTTTTATTTAGTAAAAGTATGAAAGATGAAGAGAAGACTTAACCACCGAATACAACCAAACCAAATGAAATACCTATAGAAATGTACAGACGTCTAAAAACGCAGCTGGGTGTGAGCAAGATATTAGAGAATCAGTAAGACCAATCATCTCAGTCAAAAATAGACACTTAAGTATTCTA
Source organism: Schistocerca nitens (assembly GCF_023898315.1). NCBI lineage: Eukaryota > Metazoa > Arthropoda > Insecta > Orthoptera > Acrididae > Schistocerca > Schistocerca nitens. The sequence goes on along the minus strand of NC_064616.1, from coordinate 523,022,237 downwards.
GCTATAACACATCTAGGAAATGATGAAAATAGAGAGGAAACATGAAGTTAACGGGAAAGGGAAGAACACACAATAATGTTGCTAAAACTATTGCATATAAATGTGTAAATATAAAATAGAAAAATACATCAAAGCAAATGTGGGAGAACTGTTCATAAATTAACCGCCAATAGATTTTTTAAAAAAGAAAAATTATTATAGTGTTATATATCATATTTACTTGTATGTTGACGTTACTTCGCCACATAGTTTCCACAAATTGGAACATTGATCACAGTGTGACACCACCTTATTTATCCCTTCACGCAACAGAAGTACTGTCCAAAGCCTCAGTCAGTTTTTGTCAGCATCCTTTATCTCGTTGTCTGTCGTGCAGTGCTGAGTAGCCAGCCAGGCCTTCATCACGGAGACGAGATGAAAGTCGATAGGTGCCAAGTCCTGACTGTTGAGAGGATGTTGAAAAATCTTCCAGCCAAAGAGTCTGAGTTTTTTCTTAGTTTGATTCACATATTGTTTTGGACACGGTCGTGAAGAAGAATGATTCCTTCGGTAATCATCCCACACCGTTTGTTTTGGACTCACCTTCGGAGATTCGTAAGAATACCTTGATGTCACAGTATTTTCACGCATAATTCTCATGAAAACAGCTGTGAAAAGTCTCTACGATTACAGAAAGCTGTAACCATCATTTTGCGGTTTAGCGGCTCCTGCTAGAATCTTCAAGCCTTATTGGGAGAATGAGTGTACATCCACTGTTTGGACTGTGTAATGTCTTGCCCCAAGTCACAGTTCTGATCATAAATTTCTTCTCAACTGCACGATAGCGCTGAAGGAATGTCAAGGCCGAGAGCTTCTTTCGGATTTATTGAATATCAACTAGACATTTTAGTACCCACCGTGAACAAAACTTATGATAACCTTACCTATGTGTGACAATATTAAAGAGGGTTGTCCTTGATGTTGAGGCACACCTTCAGAAAGTTCTAAAATGCTAAATCGAAGTCACTTACTCACAATTTCATCAACATGTTGAAAAAATTCATCAGTGGCATCCGAAATCTTGCTCCACCACATCTATGCGATCTGCCTTGTGTTTTTTGCACCACTCACTCACATCATCATTCATAATCCAATCCCCATACACACAACACAATCGACTAGAAATCTCGGCAGCATAGATTTCTCTTGCTTCTAGGAAATGAAATAACACCGTCCATTCCAGTCGCTTGCTGCTTACAAACTGACAATCGCAACGAAGAGCTAACTACGCTATATTATCTTCAAAGTCCCTTTTTATGACCGCGCAAGCGCCATGACACCAAAGTTATTGTTTATTTTTAACATACAGTTTATGAATAGCCCTCGAGGAAAGGTAACAAGAAGACAATATACCTCTCGCAAAGTCTTATCTAGGGCATTGCTGCTTAAAAATTGGAAACTGTTATAGTGTTAATGGTATCAGTCATACAGCATTAATTTATTTAAAAAATCTGTGACAATCATTTTCCAGTCTTTTGCAGTTCACTTTTGATTATTTCTGACTGTATTACCTTCGTCCTCTCCGGTTATTACAATGATAAATTGTTGTTCCTAAAATAGAATAAATGAAAATACTATGATTTCCTAATAATTTCTCTCAGAATCAAAACAATGCCTCCATTTTAACTGTTCAAATATTGCAAAATATCAGTAAAAATCTACCCTAACCAGTGAAATTGTATGAAGTACTTTAACAAATTGGTATATTGTAATAAAAAGTGAGTCCCTAATTTGCGGGGACTTGAATCGAAAACCTTGAACCAACATAATTAATATAATCACATCTTCAGCAAATTTGACATTGATTCCTATGGCGTACCGCTTCTTTTACTTACAAAGTCGGTGTTTCTCAATGATAACAAAATCTAATTATAAATCAAATGTACAAGTGCTACTTAAAATTAACCTTTGTTACCTCGAAACTGATATAAATCTCAGTCTAAAGCGTAGCACCTTGATGTTTATAGATATTCATTCCACTAATGGGATTTTAAAATTATAAGAGTATATGAAAAATGAATTATTCTGGTTACAGGGGTAAGCATTGTGTGTTATACGACGAATGTTATGCTGCTCTGATATTTCCCCACTTCACATTGATTTTTCGATCAATGACTTAACGTTTATAAGCAAAAATAAATGAAGAACTCCATATATAACATTCAGTCTCCTGACCTGAAGAAGTGAATGTTTTAGGTTGTGTTGCAGGGAAATTATTCACATGGTACAATAGAGTTCAGTTCTGCAGAGGAGATCTGTAAAAGAACAATGTAAGATTGATAACACGACATCATGAAAACACTATTTCATGGACCTTAACGGTTTGCAACTGTAGTGGTATTCACTCGTTAATGGCAGTATTGGTTAACAGTTTACGAATAAAAGATGACTGAATCTATGTACAACTGCAGCACGGGGGCAGAAACGTTCACACAAATGCTGCAGTGTGTAATAGGTTTCCTTAACTCACCAATTCGAGTAACTAAAAAGGGTGGTAATGAAATATGTGGAAGTATTGGCAGACAGATCAAGACAAACAGATTGTCATTAAGAGATGCCACATCTGTCCAAGAAAAAACGTCAACAAGTATTAAGCTGTATGTGCTACTTGTATGGAACATGTATGTAAAGTGTATTCCAAACTTATCTGCACAAAATACTTAGCTCACTGAAATATTTTGAAGGTCCAAGAAGATCTGTATTGTCATGTAAAGCATTTTCTTTAGTATTAGGTGTCATTAAATTATGTTAAGTACATGCTGTTTATTTTCTTTTGTGTTGAAAGATCGTCTATAAATTATAACATTTCTTTTTTCTAAAAATAGAGATATATAATGATGAGCCAAAACATTATGACCACTGCTCGACACTAGGTTGAATGCCTCCTGGTGGTAGTGCAAGCACGTGACACAGTAAGGAAAGAATATAAGCGTAAGAGAGACGGATGAGCAGTCATTATAACGAAGATACGGGCCGCAAATGCGTAAATCCACTGATACAAGCGGTTTCGACAAAGGGCACATTGTTATGTCCCAGCGGCTGGAAACGAGAATCTCTGAAACGGCGAAGCTGGTCACCTGTTGGTGTACTACTGTCGTGAGAACGTATGGAAAGTGGTTGAAGGGTGGTGAAATAACGAGTAGGTCATCTGGTATTTTACGACTACGTCTCATCACAAAATGTAGAGCTCGGAGGATCCCCCTCTGTGTAACCCAGTATAGGCAACGATCTGTGGCAGATCTGATGACAGAGTGCAATGCTGGTGCAGGCACAAATGTTTTGGAGCACACCATTCAAAGACCATTGTTGAACATGGAGCTCCGTATCACACTACCCCCACGTGTTCTTGTGTTGACCCAACGACATCGTCAGTTAAGATTGCGGCGGGGACAGTATCTCTTGAGTTTTCACCGTGGATCAATAGAAACGTGTCGCCTGGCGAGTGAATCGCGTTTCTTGTTACGCCAGGTCGGTGGTTGGGCCCTTACACTCCATCATCCAAGCAATGACTGCACGAAACATGCACCGCACCACTATATGGTAGATTGAATTGGGCTTCCATGGGATCTGTGATGGTCATCGAAGGCAACATGACAGCAGTGGACTATGTTAACATTACTGTGGACCACTTGCATCGCTTCATGCTTGAACTCTCCCCCTATGGCGATGACATCTTCCAGCAGGGTTACTGTCCGTGTTGCAAGATCAGTATCGTGCTACAGTGGTTTTAGGGGCATTATAGTGTACTGACATTGATGTGTTGGTGAGCAAATGTGACTGATATGTACGTCTTGGAATACATATCTGGCGCCAGTTGCGTGTGCATAAAACACCAATCCGTGATTTGCTGGTATTGCACAGACATCTGGTGCCACATTCTTCTGGAATCCCGTCAGGGACTTTTAGAATCCATGCCAAACAGAATCTCTGTTGTACTGTGTTTGAAAAGTGGAACAACACGCAATTAAATAGGTGTATATTCAGCATAATTGGAGCCCCGATCAAACTGGCCCAACGAGAGTACTTATGTTACTTCTTATCACTACAGTAATTAAGGGTTAATATTAGCACTGCAAAACGTGAATTTAAGACATTCTGTGGCACTGCACTTAAATGAAATGTAGTATTTTGACTTCTTTCCATAACACTCTTCTCTATTTATTCGATAAAATGTTATTAACGTCATGCAGATTAAATACAAATATGATACCAAACTCAGAATCATTCTGATAGCTCTGTTCTTTACAACACAGTGTTATCTTAGCCAATATTCAGCAACTTCTTGTCCAGAATTTGTGGAAACGTAGCTCTCGTGATGACGAACATATGGATTTCCTGACAGGAAATTTAGCACCCTGCACTTCAGTAAATGTAGAGCTACTATACTAAAATAAGAACATTATCAGGTAGAAGCAGAGTCGGTTATACCATTTGAATATCTCGAAATAAACATATGTCGTAAGAAAATACTATTTATTTAACACAACTTTCATATTAATTACATCACATAACAAAAAGCTCCAAAGAACATCTATAACATTTATTCGACTCCCAAAGAGAACACGAATATCAGAGAATCAGTACTGCACATACAGTGTAACGTACAATTTACTGGCCACATTATTCTGTTAACCCCCAGCCTATTCTCACCTCCAAGTGCCACTGGTATTTGGGGTAGAGGCGTATGTAACAGCTGTTAAGTGCTTTGTCTGGAGGTTCACTCGGAGGCACCGGCTGTGACTGTGGTCTCCTGTCCTCACGGAATCACAAGCAGCATTTCAATGTTAGCCAATACCTCTGAACTAGTGTCACTCTAAGTTAAGGTTAATGTCGGCTTCAGTGTACCGAATAATTTCATGGTGAGAGAGTGACTTATTTTAACGTCGAATAATCTTTCATGGTGCGCTAGTGCTATATTTGGCACAATATACGGTGGGTGGAGAGGTACCGTGTCGGCAGAAGCCTGTTTGCAGGAATGCAAGTCATAGAAAACGAATTTTCACCGGATAGTACGCTGTTTTGATATAGCTGGTTGGAGCTTTCGGATCTGCGAGCGTAGATGCGTGAAGTATGCTGCTTCGATGATATTGTTTGGCTTGTCGGTGAGAAATTCTCCAGGCAGTCGTATTGCTTGTCGGTATACTAATTTAGCTGCTTTCGCGTTCATATCCTCTTTGGAAGCCACTCGGAGGCCTAGTAGTACAATAAGGAGGCTATCAAGCCAATGATTCGCGGTATGACATGCGATTGAGGTCTTTTATTGCCATTGGAACCGTTCCAGGAGGCCGCTAGCAGCAGGGTGGTAAGTATAGTTTCGAATTTGATTCATGCCATGCAGTGTTAAGAGTGTGTTAACGAAATGTAATTCGAAATGTTTGTCCGGATTGTAGTGGCGCGGAGGGGCTCTCCGAAGCGAGCAATCCACTCACGAAAGGGGGTCGTGGCTACAGTTGTTGCTGTTGAATCTTTCATTGAATGGTCTTCAGGCCAGCGAGGGAGCGGTCGATCGATATCAAACAGTATGGGTAGCCTTCTGACGGTAGTAAAGAGTCAACGATGTTGTTATATTTATGCTCCAACCATTGTCTCCGATCGGATGAAACCACGGCCCGGATATGTAACGTATTGAGTTATTTGTTGTGTGGTAAGCATTGGACTGTCGTATAAATGACATCCAGTACTTCTCCATATTTGGATAAACACTTTTTTCTTTAGTGATATAGCAGTCCTTCTGTATAAAAGAGGCGGAGGAGAGTTAAAACTGATTGCTGGCGAAAATCCGCTGTAACGAACGGTAGCGCTTTCGACGTTGAAATGTCGTACGTTCGAGCATGCTGTTTTGATGACGTCCGAGCTGTAAAGCTTACGATGCTTTTGAGGAACATACTATTTCTTTTTCTTGTTCCTAAGTGTCGGCATATGCTATGAAGTCACCTTCCTTCAAGCATGTGCACAAATTTGTTCAAATGGTTCAAATGGCTCCGAGCACTATGGGACGTAACACCTGTGGTCATCAGTCCCCTAGAACTTAGAACTACTTAAACCTAACTAACCTAAGGACATCACACACATCCATGCCCAAGGCAGGATTCGAACCTGCGACCGTAGCGGTCACGCGGTTCCAGACTGAAGCGCCTAGAACCACACGGCCACACCGGCCGGCCACAAATTTGTGATCGAGGCTTTCACAGTGTAAGGATCGTGGTTGTTCGTCGTAATATGTTGTAATGCAGGTCCAATGGCAGTCTACCACGAGAGTGAGAGGTGTATGAGGAAGAGATTGAGCGAATAATGCAACTTTTGCAAATAGCATTTTTTTACTAAGACAAAGAATTCTTTATTTTAACAGTCGACTGCATCCTGTCTTCCGCTTTGCGTGCACCTCTTAGAACTTCGCTGAGAAACGGTACCAACAACACGTTTGCTCGTAAATAATAATGCATAGTCGTAAGTTCCAAGAAACAACGTCATACTCGTATTTTTGTGGCCTGTGGTAATTGAGAAATACCTTCCACACTGTCTTCAGGTTACAGGATTCCTTGCTCATTGATGGGTCAGCCTCGAAATTTTCCTCCTTCGCCTTAAAGATACATTATGAAGGGTTAATAACTAACTCATGTTCTTGGCAATGGCTGCTGTAAGCGGGCTAGATGTTCTGTCTTGCTAGGTGACACTATAAGCACATTATTAATTTAGACCTAATAGAACACTTAAGTCTCTAGTTATCTGTTCAATGAAACGCTGAAAAGTCTGGACGACAGTGTACAGTTCCAATGGCATTCATGAAATTCATAGAGCGCGAATGGAGTGCAAACTATGTTTTTGGCTGTCTATTGTGCAATGGGTATGTATGTGCTAAAAGCACGGAAAAAATCTACCTTGGAAAATAATGTGTTATCATGACTGTGCGTAGCAAAGACCACGACATTTGGCACAGGGAGCCATTGACTCCTTAAGAGCACCACTCGCTGCTCTTCTTAAGGGCAATATGGAGCTGCGAGACCATGCAACCAACTGAAGGGCGACAGACCCACTGTTTTAACTCTGCGATCTTGAGTTTGTTTGGAGACAGCCGAGAGGTCGGGCATGAGGTGGTGGTCCTGTCGAGGCAATAATATGATGTACCGCTGAGTGTCTTCCCGGTGCTGGAATAGATAACACATGGGTGACTTCTAGGAATCGGCGATGCAGACCGTCGTATGGTGAAGGAAAGGCAAATACTTAAGTGCCAATTTGGTTGTCACGACGTAAGAGTCCATACTAGACAACTAGACAACTGTGTTGCAGAATCAAGCAAGCATCGAGGGCTAAGATCTAGGAGGCCATAAAATGCTCAGAAATGTGCTCCAACACTCAGCTACAACACGCCGGCGACAATGAATCTCAGTACCAGTTCGTGTCGAAAACGGAAGTTTGGAGGTAAGGTGACGAAACCGTTTTTTTTTTGTTTTTTTTTTGGTCTTAATGAAAGACCCATTTCCGTTAGAAATCAGCCGCCGTCGCTACTGACTTCTGGCGGCATTTTCAAAAAAATGGTTCAAATGGCTCTGAGCACTATGGGACTCAACTGCTGTGGTCATAAGTCCCCTAGAACTTAGAACTACTTAAACCTAACTAACCTAAGGACAGCACACAACACCCAGCCATCACGAGGCAGAGAAAATCCCTGACCCCGCCGGGAATCGAACCCGGGAACCCGGGCGTGGGAAGCGAGAACGCTACCGCACGACCACGAGATGCGGGCGGCATTTTCAGTCACAGGGTGATGAATACTGTTGGGGAGCAGCACCAAATTTTTGAGGTAGGACCATATATTCTCACGGGTTGACGAACGTTTTATTCTGTTGGAGGATCTTGCAGCACCGTATTTGGAGTGCCACGGCTTGCTTGGATAGTTCAGCTGTTTACGTTTGCAAGACTTCCAAACTGCATTTTGTTCTGACGGGGTTCATTGCGATACCTGTGGATTGATATATCTCAACTATTTGGTCAGCAGTTTGACCGAGAGCGTTGGGGTGGCAAGCGAAAACCGCGAGTATCTCGTGATCATCTGCTGCACAGCGTGACAGTCATGCATTCCGAAGGACATCGTCGCTCACTGTGTTGTCTGCCAATGTGCGTAGTCCCAAAGTAGTTGGGATATTGTGCGGAGTAATTTTGCGAGTCGCTTAGTTTCTGACTGCGCCAAGCGGCTTAAAAGCTCGTGCTTGACGGTGGTATATTTACCACTGTTTGGAGGCGAAGCAACGATGGTTTGTATCACAGTGACCATGTTCACCAACCGCATAACTATACTTAGTCTCGTCCGACGTTATGTGGGCAAAGAGATAATAGTTCTCAATTTGGGAGAACCACCACACTTTATGGTCCGACTAGAGGGACGTACGCAGTGGGATTAACAATCACGTTTGCCGTTGGTAAGTCATTGCTTGTGGAATCCTGATAGTCTGTCATGGAAGGCGTAAATTACATGACGTTATTGTCTTGTGTAGTTCTGCGTGACGAACTTGAACCAAGAACTAACTTAATGTGTACGTCAAATGTTCCATTGTGCGACACGGGTGGTCTGGTTCGTGATTCGGGAGCTTTGGATCACCACATTTCGTTAGAAAATGCTATTTATTTAACACAACATAGAATGATTAATTACATTGCGTAAGAGTAAACTGCAGTGAACATTAAATGTAACTGATGATTTACTGTCCCCAAATGAAAGGGAGTGAACCAACACAACTATGGAGGATAATCAAATTACAAGCTTCAGTTCTCTGATAGAATAACAATAAAACGCAGTTCGTTTGCAAACAAGTGAGAATCTGTACTTTCCATTCGGTTTCTGGTCTAGTATATAGTCAATTCGTGTGAAGATGGTTCACTTGTTTATCAGTTAAAATAGTTATTAAACGTGGAGGACATGGATATTCATCGTCTTCGCGACGGCGCTTCAGTCGGACGCATCTGGTTCGAATCGTAGTGGCTGAAGATATTTTCAGCCTCGGTATTTGGCCAGCAAAGGCAGAGGCGGCAGACGTGGTGATGTAAAGTTTCTGATCATCAGGCATTGTTCCAGTATCCTGAATTAAATTCTACTTAAAAGTGTATTTCTTGTGGAAACATACCCTTTTTAAATGGAACAATGTGTACTGACATTAACAGACAAAAATTTGGGTAAATTATAATGTCAGTGGCGTTTGTTGCAGGATTCTAGTGCAAGTCGTTTGCGAGATATCGCATTTTGAAGTTCCCACACCGACACTTACACAATACCTGTGGCAGCGCACACTAAATAACAGCACAAGTGCATACAGTGGTTACTTGGATTCTGACAATAACGAGACAACTGACCATCATAGGTTGTGTTCGAATTAACCACCGGCAGCGGCAGTACACACTCCCAGACTGCTGCATACGTACTGGCATTTCAGCGGATATGTCCGAGCAGGCTGCAGAAATACGTCATTACGCATCATCGGGTGTAGTTGGTGTGTCCTTGTAGACAGCGTTTCCTAGCTTTCCCTATAGAAAAAGGTCCACAGGCATCAAATCCGGGGACAGGCCGGACAAGATGCAGGTTCTCTGCGTCCAATCCAACGATTTGGAAACAATTCCTGAAGACATGCTTTAGTACTTCTTGCACTATGGACTGGACAGCCATCATGTTGGTACCACAGGTTCCTCCTAGTCTGCAGAGAAACGTCTTCTAGCATCCGTGGACGGTGGTCTGTTAGGAGGCTGAGATACTTGTACCCGTTCAGTGTTCCGTCTATGAAAAACGAGCCTATGAGTTGATGGTTCACTATCCCACACCACACGTTTACACTCCATGGATGCTTACGTTCCACCTAACGAAACCAACGGGGATTGTCAGCAGGCCAATAGCGTATGTTTGGGGGCTTTACTTGGCCATGACTGGTAAATATAGCATCGTTACTAAAGAAGATACATGATACATCGGGAGTATCCTGCCTTAACGCCCATGTACATAAGTTGACACGATTCTCATAATCGTTTCCGTGCAGCTGCTCATGGAGAGGTATTTGATAGGGATGGAACTTACGTCGATGGAGAATGCGTAAGACACTTGCCTGACTCATGCCACTTCCTCGTGCTATTGCGTGGGAACTAACGTGCGGATCAACTGAAACAGCAGCAAGGACATTATTTTTCCCCTCTTCTGTCGTCACTTGTTTCCTTCAGTTACGTTGTCTAAGTGTTGCACTAGCACTGTCCCGTAACTGGCTGAAGAGGCTGATAAATAATTACCAAGATGGTTGACGTCTATTGGGATATCTTGCGCATACACCGTACATGAACGAAATGCATTCTTCCTACGTCCTCCATACACCATGAATATGCCGGCTTTTTCTGCAATGGTAAATATCATCGTCCACTCACGACCTACTACTTAATCTGTCACACACTAACTGGCTAGCAAGTCGCTATGCACTCAAAAGCCGGCCGCGGTGATCTCGCGGTTCTAGGCGCGCAGTCAGGAACCGTGCAACTGCTACGGTCGCAGGTTCGAATCCTGCCTCGGGCATGGATGTGTGTGATGTCCTTAGGTTAGTTAGGTTTAAGTAGTTCTAAGTTCTAGGGGACTGATGACCACTGGGGGACTGATGACCTTAGCTGTTTAGTCCCCCTTAAACATCCCAACAACCAACCAACCAACTGATGACCACAGCAGTTGAGTCCCATAGTGCTCAGAGCCATTTGAACCATTTTTTTTTTTTTTTGCACTCAAAAACACACAAGCACACTGTAAGTAAACATAATATCATCGTACCTCACTAAGCAGGATGAATGGCACAAACAAGCGTCTGCGTGGAAACTTTTCAAAATACGATATCTCGTAAAAGACTGTCACTATAATCCTGCAACAAACACCACTGACAGTCTAGTTTACCCTACTTTTAGTTTTTTTAAATGAAACAGTGCCTTTTGACATTAACAAAGCGTATGTTTGCTCAAAAATATACTGTATGAGTACACTACTGGCCATTAAAATTGCTACACCACCAAGATGACGTGCTACAGACGCGAAATTTAACTGACAGGAAGAAGATGCTGTTATATGCAAATGATTAGCTTTTCAGAGCATTCACAGAAGGTTGGCGCTGGTGGCGACACCTACAACGTGCTGACATGAGGAAAGTTTCCAACCGATTTCACATACACAAACAGCAGTTGACCGGCGTTGCCTGGTGACACGTTGTTCTGATGCCTCGTGGTAGGAGGAGAAATGCGTACCATCACGTTTCCAACTTTGATAAAGGTCGGATTGTAGCCTATCGCGATTGCGGTTTATCGTATCGCGACATTGCTGCTTGCGTTGGTCGAGATCCAATGACTGTTAGCAGAATATGGAATCGGTGGGTTCAGGAGGGGAATACGGAACGCCGTGCTGGAACCCAACGGCTTCGTATCACTAGCAGTCAAGATGACAGGCATCTTATCCGCATGGCTGTAACGGATCTTGCAGCCACGTATCGATCCCTGAGTCAACAGATGGGGACGTTCGCAAGACAACAACCATCTGCACGAACAGTTCGACGACGTTTGCAACAGCATGGACTATCAGCTCAGAGACCATGGCTGCGGTTACCCTTGACGCTGCATCACAGGCAGGAGTGCCTGCGATGGTGTACTCAACGACGAACCTGGATGCACGAATGGCAAAACATCATTTTTTCGAATGAATCCAGGTTCTGTTTACAGCATCATGATGGTCGCAGCCGTGTTTGGCGACATCGCGGTGAACGCACATTGGAAGCGTGTATTCGTCATCGCCATACTGGCGTATCACCCGGTGTGACGGTATGGGGTGCCATAGGTTACACGTCTCGGTCACCTCTTGTTGGCATTGACGGCACTTTGAACACTGGACGTTACATTTCAGATGTGTTACGACCCGTGGCTCTACCCCTCATTCGACCCCTGCGAAACCCTACATTTCAGCAGGATAATGCACGACCGCATGTTGCAGGTCCTGTACGGGCCTTTCTGGATACAGAGAATGTTCGACTGCTGCCCTCGCCAGCAAATTCTCCAGATCTCTCACTAACTGAAAACATCTGGTCGATGGTGGCCGAGCAACTGCCTCGTCACAATACGCCAGTCACTACTCTTGATGAACTGTGGTATCGTGTTGAAGCTGCATGGGCAGCTGTACCTGTGCACGCCATCCAAGCTCTGTTTGACTCAATGCCCAGTAGCATCAAGGCCGTTCTTACGGCCAGAGGTGGTTGTTCTGGGTACTGATTTCTCAGGATCTATGCACCCAAACTGCGTGAAAATGTAATCACATGTCAGTTCTAGTATAATATATTTGTCCAATGAATACCCGTTTATCATCTGCATTTCTTCTTGGTGTAACAATTTTAATGGCCAGTAGTGTATTATTACAATATGCTGATTGTCTAACAATACTAGCCTTTGGCTACCAAACCATTCAGCGAAAACCGCACATCAATAGCAATTTCCATTTCCGCAATATTTGTGGTGCACTTTTTGGTGATTCATCCTATATACCGGCATCAGGTTTCACCATTACACTTCTCTCATCATCATGCAACATAAACAAGACCCTAAACAATCGAAGAATCTGGTCGGATGAGTTATGTTTCACCTTGTTTCCAATTTCTGATCGAGTTTGCATCCCATAAGCTAAAGATGGTGGAGTGTCGGTGATGATTTGCGGAACCATATCGTGGTATTCCACGGGGCCCCATGGCTACTCTGTAGTTACTGCCGATGATTATGTGAACATTTTGGCTGATCAGGTCCATCCCATGGTACAGTACTTGTTTCGCAATGGTCATGCTGTGTTCTAAGACGACATTGCCCCTGTTCACTCAGCACGAATCGTTCACGAATGTTTTTGTGAGCACGAGGAGGAATTGTCGCATTTCCACTGACCAACTCGGTCACCAAATCTCAATATTATTGAGCCTTTGTGGGCTTCTTTGGAGAGAGTGATCGCTACCCACCTCCATAATCATGGCCGCTATTTTATGGGAAGAATGATATAAGACTTCCTTTAACACTATACGGAACCTGAATTTATCCATTCCGAGACGAATGGAAGCTGTTTTGAATGCCAGTGCGTAGCTTGTTGTGTTCTTTGTGTTTCCATATTTTTGTCGAACCCCTGTAGATGACCCGCGCGCCTGCAGGACTCTGTCATCTGCATCTCCTATCATATTTCAGATTAAGCAGAAATCATAGATCGACTTACATTTTAAATGATTACGAATCACCCAAAATTGCCGTTTATGTCTGACTTTCACCTACATGAGTTGCTCAATTACGGAAGTCTACTCGATATTACAGCTTTTGTATAAACATTTCCTCCCTGTGTTGTGGTTATACTTAGATCAGTTCACTATTTTTAATTATTATCTGCTTTATCATTAACGTTTGGTCGTTATAGTAAATGATAAACTGTGTAGGTTCGTGAAGCAGCATTTCCATGTGGTTTGTTGTCCACTACACTTATCCATTATTAACTATTTGTCCGTAATTAATTTTCAATGGATTTCCCAGAACGTATGTCGTGTAGTATGACATGGAGTTACTTCTTAAATCAAGAGAACGAGTTCGATATCTGCAATTTTCACTTGTTTGTGCTTATAATAATAATTGACTCCAATGACACTCTGTCGCCGGAGAGTAGATAAGAGAATAGCACCCTCAGCAACTCCAGCTGTAGCTCTGTATGAATCGCGTAGCTGTCCACCCGCTGCCAGTCTTGCAGTCCTGTCTGCCAAACTGATCTGATGCTTGTCACAGAGTGTAGAGACAGGCCAGGGAGGTGCAGCTCATAAATGAGTAGGTCGTGTCATTCCATGCCCAAGACTCTTTGCTGCCTAGGAACAGTGTCATGGCGCAAATAGTCAACAACGCCCTTAACTAATCTAATGTTGCGATCTGAAGTTGGATGATTATAGCAGAGGCCTACTGGTTCTTCCGGAAGAATTTAGAGTTGGTCCATAAATATTTGAATTTTACTTTTGTTTTATACACTTTTTTACCACAAGGTAAGACGGAAGATTAGGTTCAAAAAATGGTTCAAATGGCTCTGAGCACTACGGGACTTAACTTCTGAGGTCATCAGTCCCCTAGACCTTAGAACTACTTAAACCTAACTAACCTAAGGACATCACACACATCCATGCCAGAGACAGGATTCGAACCTGCGACCGTAGTGACGGAAGATTAGGGTTCGACACCCTGTCGACAACGAGTCATTAGAATCGCTGTATCACGAGAGACACAGGGGGCCGTAAGTAGAGCATCTCCTAATTTTTATCATGATGATATGAGTTTATTTCATTGGGTTGACAATGCTCCTAGATATAGGGCTATTTTGAATAGTTTACATAGGCCAGTGGGAAGGACGATCTTGGCGATGATATTTCCGTCTGATTCCATCCCGACCAGGAGCAGCGTTTTGGTTCCCAGTGCTAGAATTTCCGAGATTTTTTTCTCGCTTATGTAAGCAACGAAGCAAACAGTAGCTTTGGGTAGATCAAGGAGAGTACTGGACTGGACAATAGAGTCATCGACTAATGGGTCTGTGAGATGCCATTGAATATTAACTAGTCGCCCCTTGAATATTTGCGCATTTTGTTGGCCATGTGCTGCCGTCCGTGATCATTGTCAATCAGCTGGAGCTTAAGGAGGACATTTTGCTGGCAGTTATTTCATTTAGTATTTTCCCGTAAATTTGCGGGCATGTCTGGTTTAGTGCCGAACACAGCTGTTTCTGGCGCTGTGCTCGTCAGTTGGTGAGTTCCTGCTGGACCTACGTGCTTCGACGGTCCTATTCGTTTTTAGGAATGAATTTCTGTTCACTCACATCTAGAAACGGAGATATGTCTGCCTCTTAAATTTGATAGTATATTGAATATATGGAGTCTATATTCCTCCTTACGGTTTGATAGTCCAGTAGGCACTAAGTCTACAACTGATTAATCAAAATATTTTGTAAATCTGTCTTCGGATTTGTGCAAATCATTTATTGCTTCAGTATCTGTTGTCGAGCAGACTGCCTCGACCGAACTTCCAATCCGTTTAGACGAACTGTTACATCGTCTTAAATGTCTGGTTGTTGATTTTATACGGTCTTGGCACTGAATAGGAAAACTCTAAGCGGATATGATCAATGTTGCTCGTTCAGCGCGGATGGTACAGGAAAGAGATTTGAACAGAATAGTGGATATGGTCGGGGACAGAAAGTTCTGCATGGTTGTTCAACGTGGGTGATTCGTTCATCGGATGACCACGATTTCAGCAAGTACTGCCATCAACCTCGGCAACTATGGTGTTAGTGGCATGTTCTTCAGGCCGGGTGTTCAGTGCTCTGTGCGGCGGCGAAACTAATTAGATCTCTAGGTTCAAAATGGTTCAAATGGCTCTGAGCACTATGGGACTCAACTGCTGTGGTTATCAGTCCCCTAGAACTTAGAACTACTTGAACCTAACTAACCTAAGGACATCACACACATCCATGCCCGAGGCAGGATTCGAACCTGCGACCGTAGCAGTCGCACGGTTCCGGACTGCGCGCCTAGAACCGCGAGACCACCGCGGCCGGCTTCGATCTCTAGGAATAGTACTTGTTGATGGAACATAGATACGGGCGATGTTAATGAAGCCAGCTATGTGCGTTTTAACTCTCATAGCTTTGATTCCTTAATACGATTGGTGCGGTGGTTGCTTTCTTCTCCCTACAGGCAGATTTCGTTTGTGGATAATAACGACTCCACCAGAATTTTTCTTAAGCGATTTACAGATATCATGGAAAACCTAAAACAAGATGATCGGACGTGGATTTGAACCGCCGCGCTCCAGAAGACAGCTTGAATGCCTTACCACTGCGCCACCTGGCTTGATGTAAGCGGTTTTAGATAAGCCTACCACCTACTGGAGTAGGAGTGGAGTACAAGAGATCAAGTGTGAAAATAATTGAAACGATCAGTGTTATTGTCGAATCTATAGTCTTCGAATTTGGGTTCCTGGATTGATTAGCGAGGATCTAGAGATTATTTCATAATTGGAAATGGGAGCGAAGATGGGAAAGAGGCAGAATGTAAAAAAAAAAGAAAAACACTTAAAATTATCTCTGTATCCATAGGTTAAGTTGAAAATTTGTGCCGGACCGGTTTTTTTTTTTCAAATCTCATATTGTTTGTTATATTTGTTGGAGGCGGACGTCCCATGACACCCGTTCAAATTCATCATTGATCAGTTCACTCAGGTTTGTTTTATTACAGAGTACAGATAACCCTCTGATCGAACAAGCTAAGCTACCTGGCCGGATGGATTCGTACTCGCGCCTCCTCCTTACTAGGCGCATGCGCTGTCCACTACACCATCTGAGCACAGTGGTCATTACAACCTCACAGACTACCCTAGCACGCTTCCAGTCAGATCCAAATTCTCAACTTACAGTACACACTACTCATGTAGTGCCCTTGCTTATTAGTCTCATTACTCGCGGCATTTCGCCGATTCCCATAAGAGTTCGAGCTCGGTGCGCTTCTGCAGAGAAGGCCTCATTGGCCGTCATCACCCTAATTATATATATATATATATATATATGTGTTGTCTGTTCTTTAATACACGGCGTGGTCAGCACATCCACCTAGTAAGCAGGAGACCCGGATTCGAATTCCAGCGTGGCACAAATTTTCAACTTGCCCTATTTATACGAGGCCTGTTCAGAAACTAAGCTCCGATTGATTGCCAAATTGAAACCACAGTGAACATCAGAAATGTTTTACTTGTAACAATTAGCTACACCTTTCAGCTAATTCTCTACGTAGTCGCCGTTCTGACTTAGACTTTTGTCATGGCGTTGTACCAACTTTTCAATAGCCTCATCATAGAAGGCAGCCGCCAGTGCTTTCCGCCAATTCTCCACGCTGGCCTACACCTCGTTGTCTGTGTCAAAATGTTGTCTTCACAGACAGCGGTTCATGTGACCAGAGATGAAACTCAGGGGGAGACAATTGCGGACTGTATTGTGGGTAATCTCACATTTCCATTTGAAAACGATGCAGGAGCATCTTCATTGCCCCTGCAGAATGCGGCTGAGAATTGTCTTGAAGAAGAAACAGCACGACAGTTATGTAATGTTAGCTGCATAGCTTCAGGCGAAATTTCTCACCAGGCCCTCGTACTTGGCGGCAGACACTATTTTCTAGACATCTTTACGCACTCACTGCGAGCTCAGAAATGAGAAGAGCGACGTGATGCTAACTGGGGTTATACTAGAGACACTACCCAACACATCTGTGCAAAGCTTTATCGGATTTTCATAGTCGTTTCCATTTCGCGACCGATCGGAGCTTACTTTCTGAACGCCCCTCGTATAAACCAATGTTCAATGGCGGCTAATGTCTTCAGTTCCTTTCTGTCTTGATTCGTAGTGTCAGCAGGATCAAAATGATGTATATTCCTTCGGACATGTCCGAAGGGACAGGCACTACAAATTTCTGTATATTTGTCTAATCTATAGACTTCAGGGTTGCTAAGATGACTGATGATAACGCAGATTATATTTAAGTCCAAGCGTAAACAAGTAACCGCGCAACGATGAGTTACAGCTGGGAAATTAAATAAATGAGTTAGTCAGATTCCTAAGGCGGAAATGTCTCGACATAATCCGAGAGAGCCTCGTGGAGAGACGAGGACGTTTTCTTTCATATCTTCTAACATAGAATAATCAGAGGTAACACGTATCAAATTTCCAAGAATGAATAAGTGTTACTAATTTTGCATTAACCTCACCGTAATATATAGCAAAAATTGTACAACGTCTTGGTGGAGGTATAAATATTGCTCTGCTCCCTTATTGCCTTTACGTAGATTTCTGGTAGACTCCGTAATAAACTGCGGTAAATGTTATTTGCACTACGTTTGCCAAAATAAAAAGCAATTTGCTGCAGAAAAATTGTGTACTTCTTAACGCAGAACGAATTTCATTGCTTCTTTATCACCTTTCGAACTTTTATATTGTATCGTGGAGATTTTCTTGCCTGGTATGGAAAACTCCATGTCCTCTGGATGATTCTGTGACTCATCACAGATCTAGTTGATGTTTTACTGTTTACTCTAGGTGAAATGCGCCCTGTTTCGCGGGGAAACTGCAATTGCCATTTAAAAACAGTAAATATATTGCAGTTTCATTTGCTTCTTGGATGACGTTTACACATCGAAAATCAGTCTCGATGCTTCAGCTTTGTGATGGGCAGTCTCAAACAGACTGAGACTGTTGATAACATATGTAATATAACGTTGCGTCCATGTAAACATCGTACGTGCTGCAGAGGTAATAGTTTACTACTTTCATTGAGCAGATTTTTTAATGCCTGCGGTCAACCGGGAGCATATTTTTTCGGCCGATTAGTTGAAATCTCCGCTAGTTGTAACGGAATAGATAGATGTTTGTTCAGTCGAGGCAAGATTTCCACCGATTTTTGAAGCAGTCGAAACATTGCTAACCGGGATGGCTACATAATTTTCTCGTTACTTCCTTCCACTCCATAGAGCTGTTTCTCTAAATTGCAGGCAGCTAATTTTGGTATAGGAATATATTGTTAGCAACGGCCTTCTGTACACCTTCCCAACATAATTAAATTCTCGTACTCGGTTTATTATTAGATTTATTACGATCACTAAACTGAATAGGAAATATGAATACAGTTGTGGTCTCATTGAAATTGCATCCACTCAGCTGGATTTGGATTGGATTGTTTGGGGGAGGAAACCAGACAGCGAGGTCATCGGTCTCATCGGATTAGGGAAGGACGGGGAAGGAAGCCGGCTGTGCCATTTCAAAGGAACCATCCCGGCATTTGCCTGGAGTGATTTAGGGAAAGCACGGAAAACCTAAATCAGGATGGTCGGACGCGGGATTGAACCGTCGTCACTCAGCTGGAAATAGTAATTTTGAACGTAGGAACGTTGACAGAGTTTTTGAAGTTTCCACATCACCTAGCAGACACCGAGTTCAATGCGTTACTTCTTTTGATATATTGCAAGTTCGCCAGCAGCCTTATGACTCTCTACCCACAGAAATATCGAGTAACACAATTCTATTCACCAAGGAAAAGCAGCGTTGCACTCCTAAGAAGTGAACTTAAAGTTCTCTTCGTCGTCGACATAGCAAACTTCTTCACACCATGTAGCATGTTTCAGTCGCCTACAATTTTAGTATTTCACCATTTGGCGATCATTCATTACTAAACCACCGTGAAGAGATATACGGTGCAAACTGCAGTCCATTTCAAACAGCTTCGATGCCTAATTAATCTTAAATAACACAGACTGACTCCATTTATCAGTGGCTAAAAATAATGAAAAGGAATCATTCCGCAGCTCGAAGCATCTTTCTTTCTTAAACATGCCAGCTGAACCAACATCAGATCCCTGCTGATAAGTTCATCGAATAATATAAAAAGGAAACATTTTCTTGATGTTCTGCAAAATATCATTTATTTTATCATGAACTGGCTTTCGGCTTCTTAGGCCATCGTCACGTGTTAACTGAGTCGCAACTGCAGATAAAATAACGTGCCACTCACATGTATTATTGATAGCGATGGTACATAAACTAATGAAAAACAGAGTGTTTACGAAAAAATGATTACCTTTTTACGTTACGCAAAGGTCGTTACATTAATGAAAAATGAAGATTTGATGAGTGTGAAAAATCGTTCATTTAACAAAATACACAGCTGGAAAAAAATTACGACACCCTTTTATAGGTTTAAAATTCACTCAAGATTTATTGTTGCAATACTTTATATGGAGTAAATGAAATAATTAGGTTTACAGACAAATAGCACAAGCGGTTCTTAGGTACCAGGTACTGACCCCTGCTGAAACATCCATATTAGTACATGATGTAGCCCCCACAGGAGGCAATGCAGGCGCTAACTCTCGCATCCAGTCGACCGGACAGATGGCGAATACTGTCGTGGGATGCGTTATGCCACGTCTACTCGACCTGTTCACGTAATTCTGTAAGAGTTGTTGGTTGACAAGTCGCACGAGTCACTTCTTGTCCCATCACATCCCACACGTGCTCGATCGGAGGCAAATCCGGAGACCATGCTGGCCACAGAAGTTGCAGCACGTCTTGCAGACAACGTTAGTTTTGCAGGCAGTGTGTTGGCGAGTATTATCCTGTTGGAACAACACATTAGCTTCCTGTTGTAAGAACGTCAAGAAAGGAGGCTAACAGCACTCTGCACTTACCGATCGCAGGTTAGCGTGCCCTTCAGAAACACCAAAGGTGAACGAGAGTTGTAATTTATCGCACCCCAGACCATAAGGCCTGGGGCTTTTGTGTCTTGGACAAATGCACTCTACGCGACAGCGCTCGCCACAGGCCCTATTCTGTATCTTTCCGCCATTGTGCCGATCGTTTCGGTACTCAATAGCACCGAACGGTCTAGTACTACAACTAGAGTCCCATCATTGTTCAGTATGCATTTCGGTAGCGATACAGTTCGGGTCTAGAGAACCGAAGCGCTGTTGTCAGTTCGCGTCGCACAAGCCAATCGAAAGCAAGCGACCGCACATCCGCGCATGCGCACTGCAACGCGCACAGCGCCACAAACACAAAGCGTTTAGCAGACGACACAGCCACGCTATTCTTCGCAGTATCGAACTTATGTTACGCAGTACGAAGTGTTGCTAAAATATCAGCGGCAATGTCGGACGAAAATGAGGTTAGTAGGTTCACAGTTCAGTGACACTGAAAGAGTCTTTAGGATTGCTGTTGTGATTGTCGTTTATGGGTATTTTATTTGAAACAGAAACAGCAACCCTGGGTATGGAGAGGCGCTTATTATTGAACAGTTTTTGCCAGTATTTATAGTCTGTGCTAAAAGAATAAGAAGACAAACAGAATGTGGTTATAACTCACTCTTAGAGATCCAAATTATTAAGTAGCCCATTTCCCTATATGATATGTCAACGATTTCCGTCTTAAAAATAAAATTGAAAAAACACGTTTTCGAGAGCTCCTGCAGTTCGTAGAAGTTTATAACATGCATCTCATGAATGAAAATGTTTCGTATATGGTGCTACAGTCTAAAAATATTACGGCGGAGATCTTTCATCTCTGTCTACTGTTGTTGAGGATTCAATCGCAGATAAAGACTTGTGACAAGCACGATTATGAAGATGACTGCTGCTAGTTACAGTCCCAGTAATTTAAGTTGTGCTCTTAGATTCTTGTCTAACCGCATGCTCGGAAATCACTACATATTGGAAAAACTGGTGATTTATTTCTAACAAGAAAAAATATAAAGGTCTCTGTCAGTTGTTTCACTCACAGCAATTTCATCTCCAACAATTTCATGTTTTAAACACACAGAAATCACGAATTCATTACTGAGGAAGTGCGCTCTTACATGTAAGTAATATTGCTGAAAAATCTTAACTCAGACGAATAACAATGTCTCAGAACGTGTTGCATACATGAAGAGGAAAACACAATTTTTGCACCCATCCGTGACACGCTGAGCTACCGTGCCGGCAACCACTTGGCTACGCTAAACAACAACTACGCGTGGCTGAATTCTTGTACTATTGCGGAGGAACGTAGGCTGACTTCGTTGCCAAACGATGCTGCGTAAGTCAGAAATGCGTAATAGTTTGGAAGGTTTCTAGTATCAGGCTTCACATAATTGCTTTCCATTGTTACTTGAAAGTTGTAAAAGCGTTTCGATAATTACTAACTGAACCATTTGTGGGAAAAAGTACACAAAGTCACTAGTAACGTCAGTTCACACTCATGTAATATACGTAAGCAGAGCTGATGTCTTGCTATTTAATGATAACCGATTCGCAACGTTTCGTGTTGACGCGTCTGGGCTCACAAGCCCTCTTATCTGTGCTGTGGTAGCTGTGCGATCTGTCACTGCTGCCCTTACAATACGACGATCCTGGCGTGCTGCGTATACGTCCAGAACCTCGTCTACGTGTGTGAGAATGTTCACGTGACCACAGATACCAACATCGTAGCACAGCTGTCGCAGCACGTCCAACTTGAATGAAAATTCTCCGAAAGGACCATTTGAGACTCGCTCAGTTGGCTGTAGGAAGCACGAGAGTGTCTCCGTGGCATGGTTACCTGCTTACTTCACACGTGTGCCCCATACTGAGCTTTCTGGATGTGAGAATTTCCTATTAAAGGGTGAACACAGATGGCGCTTTGGGAGCTATGCCACTACGCTATCTGTTGGCGAACGACGTTGAAACAATGATCCCTGCACCTACCGTCCCTCAAGTGGCACATGGCTTCATCGGATCAAAATTGACGTCGTCTTTCCAGGTGTACTAATTTTTTCCGGCAGTGTACGAAAAATAAAGTTGAATTTACTACTGCAATACAAATTTAAGAGAGGGCAAAAGGAAACTGAATTTAATCATTTAAATTTAAGCTGGCATTCAGTGTCATATGTTGATTGTTTACAGTAATGCCTTCTTTCTGATTTCCTGAACTGTATGTAGGACGTTACACCCCACATCGCACTGAAGGATTTTTGTTACAAAATGTTCCGCAGAGGTAGACTCTGTCTTTCGTATTTTCTATGTTCTCTCGTGTTTCAAAAAATAATTCCTGCAGCTCTGTCTGATTGACCAACATGTTCTTTTCTACAGTACTTGGAGGTGATTTGGCACAAGTCACTCTGTACCAAATATTTTATCTTGTCTTTGGCGAAACGTCAATGCTATCTGAAATGTTCACTTATCGGATAGTCTAATAGGTTTTGTAACTGTTGACTTGTTCCTGTTGGTCAGTATACAGAAGCAATGTAATTTTGTTTTTTCGTAGAATACTATCATTTAGGTCAAAGCTATAGTCATTACTGAAGGCGATAAGTGTGATAGTCTGAAACAGTGTTTGAACGACATATAATGAAACTGATATGAAGCGATGCGCCATACAAAAGAAAGCTGCGTGTTTGTGTTGTAGGTGCTAGCAGAATGCGGGGATTACAATATCGGTAGTCGACTTTTTCTGCAAATAACGAATAAGTGTGTTAAGTGTTTCCTTGTGTTAATGAGTATATTGAGATCCAAGAAATGTATAGGGGAACGTCTCAGACACATTGCTAACTAAATTTTGTTGTTTTTGGAGTTCAAATGTTGTAGCAATTTATTTAACTATCTGGTGGCACCTATCCTTAAACACAACAAATGCTCTACATACTTGACCCAATAATTAATTTTGCAACTCAGTAGGTCGTTCTGTAAGAAAACGTCCATAATAATTTTAGATAACATAGGACTGAGAGGCGATCAGAAAATAAGTGTTCTCAAATTGAAAATATTTCTGTTTTACATATGATTGACTAGCAACGAGTACGTCACGTAATTCTACAGGATTTACTTCACGTAATTCTACAGGATTTACTTTAGACCGACGCAAAATATCTTTTAATTTGCTAATGCTGGGATTTTCGCTCTGTACATCGCAGTTCCCAGGGGCGTCACAGCTACGTAATGGCGCCGCTGTATATTCATAAAAATAATTAATTTGGTTTATTTACTTTATGAGTAAAGGAATAACATGTCCGCTAAAAGAGGCATCTAGCGGGCCAGCAATGAAGTGTTGTTACTGTGATAGTCGAACCGCAATACCAGACTCATATGTTTTTAATCAGTGATAGTGATTTCCAAGATCAGTTTTGCCGAAGGCAGGTTGGTTTTAATTGTTGGTTGTTTTGCGACTGTTTTCTCTGTCAGCATGGATAAATATTTAAATTTAAGTATAAAACGTGATGCTTCAAACGTAGCATTCAGTTCTAAAGAAACGAATAGACTAAAATGAGGGATGCATGACGAGATATTTGAATTCACCTTTGCAAATGAATAAATATCATAGTGTGTCTTTTGTTTCAGAGTACTAGCTACTGTAAGTACGTTTCCTGATAAAATGAAACGACATTTGGAGTTAAATCACGGCAGTTTAGTAAACAAACCACGAAAATACTTTTCCCATAAGTTAAAAAAACTTACATTCAACAAGTTAAGACTCTTTTGCCTCACGAAATGTCCTACCTTGTAGCAAAAAGGCAACAAACTTCACACCATAGCGGAATATCTTATTTTACCACATGCTCTGGATATGGTATTAACATCTACATTCACATCTACAACATACACCGTAAGCCACCTAACGGTGTGTGGTGGAGGGTATTTCTGGTACCACTAACTGATCCACACTTCCCTGTTCCACTCGCGAATGGCGTGTGGGCGGAATGACTGTTGGTAAGCCTCTGTATTAGCTCCAATTTCTCGTATTTTCTCGTCGTGGTCATTCCGCGAGATGTATATGGGAGAAAGAAACATGTTGTCCGACTCTTCCCGGAAAGTGTTATCTCTCTTCTAACGTCTGCCACTCGAGTTTGTTGAGCATCTCTGTAATGCTCTCGCGCCGACTAAATGGTCCCGTAATGAAACGCGACGCTCTTCGTTGGATTTTCTCTATCTCTTCTATCAGTGTTACCTGTTAAGGGTCCCAGATTGATGAAGAAACGCTCAAGAATCGGTCGAACAAGTGCCTTGTAAATCACTTCCTTCGTGGATGTGTTACATTTCCTTAAGATTCTGCCTATGAGTCAGTCTGGCATCTACTTCTCCTAATATTTATTTTCTGTGGTTATTTCATTTCAGGTAGCTCCTAAATATTTTACAGTAGATACTTTTTCCAGCGATTTGTCATAAATAATGTAGTTATACAGTAATGGGTTTCTTTTCCTATGTATGCGCTGTGTGGTATATTTATTTAGATTCAGTATCAACTGCCAAGGCCTGCACCATTCATTAATCCTCTGTAGCTCATTTTGCTAATAGATAGTGACTTCTGGCGTAGCTACTTTGCTATACACAGCCGCTTCCGGTGTGAACAGTCGCATAGAGTTTCGGAAGCTTCTTACTTTGTCATTTATGTACATTGTAAACAGTAATGGTCCTCTCCCACTTCCATGAGGTACTCCCGAAATTACCTTTACAGCTCCTTACTTTGTTTCTTTAAGAGCGACGTTTTGAGCTCTATCTGCAAGGAAGTTCAAATGATCAAATGTGTGTGAAATCTTATGGGACTTAACTGCTAAGGTCATCAGCCCCTAAGCTTACACACTACTTAACCTAAATAAGCCTAAGGACAAACACACACACACACACACCTATGCCCGAGGGAGGACTCGAACCTCCGCCGCGACCAGCCGCACAGTCCATGACTGCAGCGCCCCTAGATCGCTCGGCTAATCCCGCGCGGCTGCACGGAAGTCTTGACTACTTTCGCAAATCTGGTTCGATACTCGGTAAGCCCGTATTTTTCCACCAAACGGTAGTGCAGGGCCGTGTCAAATGCCTTTCTGAAGTCGAGGAACACGAAATGAACCTCAACGCCGTTGTCTACGGCACTGTGAAACAAATGGAGGCACAGTGCGAGGTGAGTTTTCCAGATCTGCGGATTCCATGTTGATTTTTATAGTGGAGATTTTCGTTCTCCAAAAACTTCATAATTCTTGAGCATAAAACATGTTCCATAATTCTGCAACAGACAGACGATACAGGGAGATGCACATAATTATAGTACTATAATTATATGCATCTCCCTTACGACCCTTCTCGAAAAAGAGAACGACCTGAGCTTTTTTCCAGTCGCTAGGTACCCTTCATTGCCCCCGCGATCTATGATAAACTGCTCATAGGAAGGGAGCAAATTCTTTTGAATAATCTTTGTAGAGTCTTACAGGTATCTCGTCTGGTCCTGATCCCTTTCCACTAGTAAGCAATTGTAGTTGCTTTTTTATTCCAATATCAGTTATCTGAGTGTCTGACATTTCGACGTTGGTACTATGAATGAAAGCAGTAACCTTATTGCGATCTTAGGCGGTGAAACAATTTCGCAATACCGAATTCAGTATTTCGGCCTTGTCTCATTTACCCTCTGATTCTGTGCATTATGATCACAGAGTTAATGAATAGAGGATTTCTAACCGCTTACTGATTATACGTGGAACCAAAACCTCAGGGTTTTTAGTCAGATCGATTGACAAAATTTTACTTTCAGAGTACCGAACGCTTCTCTCACTGCTCTCCTTGCGCTCATTTTCGCTTCGATCAGCTTTTGGTTGTCAGCCACGTTTTGACTTCTCTTGAATCTGTCAATAAGCTCTCTTCGTTTGTTTACGAAACAGTTTTTTAACACGGCTATTAAATCACGGTGGGTGCTTAAGACCTTGCTTCGAACACACTTGTCTGAAGCATACTGAATGATGCTTTTGAATTTTTTTCATTTGTGCTACATATGTTCGTCCTCAGCAGTGAATATTTGACATTGACTTCTCATATTCTCTGCAGTTTGTACCCTTCTATATCTACATCTGCATCAACATTTATACTCCACAAATCATTGTGAGGTGCATAGCCGAGGGTACGTTCCACTGTACCAGTTACTTGGGCTTTTTCCCGTTCCATTCACGTACGGTGCTCGGGAAGAATGATTTTTTAAATGCCTCTGAGCGTGCTGTAACCAGTATAATCTTTTCCTCACTATCCCCCCGGGAGCGATATCTATGAGGTTGGAGTATATTCCTAGATTTATCATTTAAAGCCAGTTTTTGAAATTTTGTGAGTAGACTTTCTCGGTAGATTCATTATTGATAACTTTCCTAACATTCCTTTTAATACCTTTAGTCATAGTTACTATCACAGACTTAAGCGTTTAGCAGTTGGTTCTCCAATTACACTGTTCGACATGGGTTCTATTTCTGATATTAAAGTATGTGCTTCTAGACCATTTTACCGTGGGAAATTCAAATATGTAAACAAAATATCGTTGTCAGGGATAATTTTTATGTAATACGTATATATATATATATGTATATTCACAATTCATGGTAAACACAGAGACGTTATAGAGAAATACGGTTATGTTGCCGCATCCAGTAGTGATAGAACGTGATAATTTCTTGTGCAACAGCAGGTGGGAAGAATCAGACATCATTAGGTTACCGCTACCACATCTATGTCATTAAGACCACCTGAAACATCTCATTAACCCGAACGGCGACAGCCGGTCGCTGCCTCGGCAGTAAAGCTTCACGCCTCCTAGGGGCAGGTGCATCGAGTTTACAACAGTGGTGTTAGCCGCAATTTGTGTCAGTCTTAACAAGTGGGTATTTTGGCTGACAAGTGACTGTCTGTCATATTTCTGAGCACGGTTGAATTTTATAGTTCCTGTGTGTAAACTGATTGAGCCTGGTGCTCAAGGTAAAACAACTGCTTGTTTTTACACATCAGCGTTCCTCTAGTTCCCTACTATTAATTTAATACAGGTGTATTGCCAAAGTGGAATTTTTAAATTTGCAGAAATACCACGTCATCGTGGATGTCGATATAAGCCGGAAAACTTCTGCTACATCTGTGGGAAGTTCACTTTTGCCAGAAATAGGAAGAAAATTTCTTCAATCATAAAGAAAGCATACAAACATTACTTTGGAGTACAGGTAGGAGACCAAGATAAAGAATGGGCACCACATTGCTGTTGTTCTACATGTTACTGCAAACTAATTCAGTGGTGGAAAGTTAAAGAGAATGTGGCGTTGTTTGCTGTTCCCATGGTGTGGAGGGAGCCTAAGGACCATGTTACTGATTATTATTTCTGTCTAACAAAAATTCAGGGTTTTACAAGCAAAAAGTCGAAGAGGCACATTGTTTACCCAGATCTGCCTTCAGCGAGAATGCCAGTTCAGCATTCCGACAACCTTCCAGTACCTTCAAGAGCTCGAGGTCAAATTCTGAGAGACAGTGAAATAAGTAGTACTGAAGAAATCACAGATGATGATTCTTTATATCACTGCACAAGTGAGTCATCGCCACATTTGTTAATACAGGCAGATTTAAATGATTTAGTACGATATCTAGGACTAAATAAACAAAAGGCGCAGCTGCTTGGTTCAAGATTACAAGAGTATAATCTACTGCACCAAAGTACTAAAATCAGTGTGTTCAGGCACAGAGAACATGCCTTTAGTTCTTATTTTTCAACTGACGAAGCACTGACAATTTACAATGACGTTGCTAGCCTGATGAAAGTGCTGAACTTCACTTATATTTCACTGGAGTGGAGACTTTTCATAGATGCATCGAAAACAAGTCTGAAGGGTGTTTTGCTCCATAACGGAAATAAAATACCCTGTGTTCCAGTATCTTACGCTAGTTTGACAAAAGAGAATTACGAATTCGTACAAAGGATGCTAAATTCATTAAAATACAATGAACACAAATGGAAAATATGTGCAGATTTCAAGGTAATTGCTATGGAACTGGGAATGCAACAAGGCTACACAAAGTATGCCTGTTTTCTTTGCGAGTGGGATAGTCGAGACCAAAATTCTCACTACGTGAAAAAGAAATGGCCTAGGCGAAGAGGGAAAGTTGGCGAAAAGAATGTACAACGTGAAAGTCTGGTAGCTCCTGAATATATACTACTTCCACCGCTTCACAGCAAACTTGGCCTGATGAAACAATTCGTGAAGGCCATGGATCCAACAGGCTGTGGGTTTGCATATCTAGCTACCAAATTACCCCGTCTTTCAGCTGCAAAAATAAAGGAAGGTGTATTTGTGGACCCACAACTCAGAGAGCTGCAGAAAGATGCAAATTTTGAAGCATGTTTAACTGATAAAGAAAAAACCGCATGGGATTGTTTCAAGATGATGTCGGAAAACTTCCTCGGAAGAAAAAGAGCTACTAACTACAAAGCAATGGTGAAGGACATGATCAAAGCATATCAGGATTTGGGGTGCAATATGTCTTTGAAAGGTACATATGATGGACTCTCATCTGGACTACTTCACAGAGAGTTGTAGTGACGTATCGGAAGAACATGCGGAAAGATTCCATAAAGACATTTCTACCATAGAAAGGCACTATGAAGGGAAGTGGGTACCTTCTATGTTAGCAGATTATTGCTGGAATATCATTCGAGAGAAGAAAGATTCACAATACAAGAGAAAAAAGTGATGTGCATTACAAGGCAGTGGCTCATTGTTTGTCAATTTTCTGTAATTTCTCATGTCAAATAAATGCTTCAAAGTGTATACACAAAGGTTACTGTGTTATATGTTAGATCCCACCCTCCATTAATGTGATGAACTTATAACATCATAAAGATGTGCATTTGTTTGTCGAATTTCACCTCACGTTTGCTGCACTATATCAGAAACTGAAAAGAGAAATAAAATTGCGATTACTCATAAACTATCCCTGACAGAAAAAAACCAAAACCAGTTTTCAATTCAGCACTCAAATTACAACTAGGATCACAATACTTTTTATCAGAAATAGAAAAAAAGGTTTTTTTTGTAGAACAGTGTTATCAGCTCGATGTAATTTTCGGATAAGACATCCAGAATAATGGCACATGAATCCCTGTCTCTGCCATAAGATTTTATGGGATTACTCTCCAAATCTGTACCTGGCAAGCTGAAGTCCCCCCTATTACAACGGCATGATCAGGAAAGTTACTAACGTTATTCTCCAAGTTCTCTATGACGAGCTCTACCACTCCTTTTCCTGAACCAGGTGGTCTATAACGGGCAGCCAAACGAAAACTGAGCACACTCCACAACGGGACCATGGAATGGTTCCATTCAAAAGAAATCACCACATACTTTAAGACATTTATTCCACTGAGAGACGAGACAATCAATTCCTGTTTCGTAGAACGCGGTCGGCCGCAGACGTATCGACAACTATACCCACTCTTGCAGTTCTTCGTCCTTGCATATCTTCCTTCAGGTCTCTAAACATGTGAAAATCACTTTTTCTCACTATCCCCCTGGGAGAGATATCTAGGGTGTTGGAATATATTCCTAGATTTATCATTTAAAGCCAGTTTCTGAAATTTTGTGAGTAGACTTTCTCGGGTGACATGTACCACAATTTGCAGCCGTTTGCATCCAGTGCGTGCGATAGCCCCGTATTCAGAGCCTCCTCCAAGCGTCGGACGTGACCCTTACCCCTCCCCCCTCCCCCCCTTGTAGCGTTTCCCAACGTAATTCCTAAACCGAAGCCTTCGTCCAATTGGCAGTGTGGGGGTGGCGTTATCGTGCAACAAGGTGATTCCGTCCGATAGCATTCCTTTGCGTTTTGACTTTATGGGACGTCGCAGTTTCTGCAAAGTGTTTTCATAGCGCAGCGCGTTGATTGTGGTTCCACGCACGAGAACCTCGACGAGCAGAGGCCCCATGAGGTCTAAGAACGAATTATCTTACCGAAATTTGTGTGAACAGCCTCCCCATCTCCGCCCCTTACACTGCCAATCGGACGAAGGCTTACGCTTCAGTAATTTGGTTAGGAAGCACTGCAGCATCCTCCGTGCAGCCCAGATCTCTCACCGTGTGATTTTCACGTCTTCCACGTCTTTGGCCACCTGAAGAAAGTCATACGTGGACGCTTGTTTCAGTCGGACAAGGAAGTGCAAGAGTGGGTGCGTTAGCGACAGACTGCGTTCTACGAAACAGGAATTGATCGCCTCGTCTACCAGTGGGATAAATATTTTGAAACGTGTAGTAATTACTTTTGAAAGGAACCATTCAATTGCCCCGTTATAGCGGGTGTTCGGTTTTCATTTGGGACTGCGACTACTGTGTTCGGATGCGGGCTGAGTTGGCATCCCTTCTCTCCCAGCTTCAGGCAGTGTTGGCTTCAGTCACACAGCTTGAGGCTGTTGCCAATGGGCATCACTGTGGGGGTCCTGATGGGCGTTTGTCGGGGACGGCCAGCTCGTCCCACACATCAAATGGTTCAAATGGCTCTGAGCACTATGGGACTTAACTACTGTGGTCATCAGTCCCCTAGAACTTAGAACTACTTAAACCTAACTAACCTAAGGACAGCACACACATCCATGCCCGAGGCAGGATTCGAACCTGCGACCGTAGCAGTCGCGCGGTTCCGGACTGCGCGCCTAGAACCGCTAGACCACCGCGGCCGGCTTCCCACACATCCTCCGATCGGACTTCGGCTGTGGCTGCCCGGGATACTGCCCACATTGAGGCTGACCCCTCACCCGTGGTAGAGTGGGAGGTCGTCTCGAGGTGTGGCAAGGGGTGAAAGACATTCCGCAGGGCTAAACGGAAGGCCTCTCCAGTTTGTCTGACGAACCGGTTCAGGCTCTGTCTCCGGCTGATACCGCTCTTCGGCCGGACATGGCTGCTTGTGCTGTTCCATAGGTTGCCCCTCAGTCTGCAAGATCCGGGCGGTCGCAGAGGGTGGGCTTACTGGTAGTTGGGAGCTCCAACGTCAGGCGCGTAATGGGGCCCCTTAGGGATATGGCTGCAAGGGAGGGGAAGAAAACCAATGTGCACTCCGAGTGCATACCGGGGGGAGTCATTCCAGATGTGGAAAGGGTCCTTCCGGATACCATGAAGGGTACAGGGTGCACCCATCTGCAGGTGGTCGCTCTGTCGGCACCAATCATGTGTGTCGCTATGGATCGGAGGAAATCCTCTATGGCTTCCGGCGGTTATCTGATTTGGTGAAGACCGCCAGTCTCGCTAGCGGGATAAAAGCAGAGCTCACCATCTGCAGCATCGTCGACAGGACTGACTGCGGACCTTTGGTACAGAGCTGAGTGGAGGGTCTGAATCAGAGGCTCAGACGGTTCTGCGACCGTGTGGGCTGCAGATTCCTCGACTTGCGCCATAGGGTGGTGGGGCTTCGGTTTCCGCTCGATAGGTCAGGAGTCCACTACACCCAGCAGGCGGCTACACGGGTAGCAGGGGTTGTGTGACGTGGACTGGGCGGTTTTTTAGGTTAGATGGCCTCGGGCAAGTACAGAAAGGGCAACAGCCTCAAAGGGTGCGGGGCAAAGTCTGGACATGCGGGGACCAAGCAGCAATCGGTATTGTAATTGTAAACGGTCGAAGCTGCGTTGGTAAAGTACCGGAACTTCAAGCGCTGATAGAAAGTACCGAAGCTGAAATCGTCATAGGTACGGAAAGCTGGCTGAAGCCAGAGATAAATTCTACCGAAATTTTTACAAAGGCACAGACGGTGTTTAGAAAGGGTAGATTCCATGCAACAGGTGGTGGCGTGTTCGTCGCTGTTAGTAGTAGTTTATCCTGTAGTGTAGTGGAAGTGGATAGTTCCTGTGAATTATTATGGGTATAGGTTATACTCAACAACCGAACTAGGTTAATAATTGGCTCCTTTTACCGACCTCCCGACTCAGCAGCATTAGTGGCAGAATAACAGAGAGAAAACCTGGAATACATTTCACATAAATTTCCTCAGCATGTTATAGTCTTAGGTGGAGATTTCGATTTACCAGATATAGACTGGGACACTCAGATGTTCAGGATGGTTGGTGGGGACAGAGCATCGAGTGACATTGTACTGAGTGCACTATCCGAAAATTACCTCGATCAATTAAACAGAGAACTGACTCGTGGAGACAACATCTTGGACCTACTGATAACAAACAGACCCGAACTTTTCGACTCTGTATGCACAGAACAGGGAATCACTGATCACAAGGCCGTTGCAGCATCCCTGAATATGGAAGTAAATAGGAATATAAAAAAAGGGAGGAAGGTTTTTTCTGTTTAGCAAGAGTAATAGAAGGCAGATTTGAGGCTACCTAACAGATCAAAATGAAAATTTCTGTTCCGACACTGACAATGCTGAGTGTTTATGGAAAAAGTTCAAGGCGATAGTAAAATGCGTTTTAGACAGGTAGGTGCCGAGTAAAACTGGGAGGGACGGCAAAAACCCACGGTGGTTCAACAACAAAGTTAGGAAACTACTGCGAAAGCAGAGAGAGCTTCACTGCAAGTTTAAACGCAGCCAAAACCTGTCAGACAAACAGAAGCTAAACGATGTCAAAGTTAGCGTAAGGAGGGCTATGCGTGAATCCTTCAGTGAATTCGAAAGTAAAATTATATGTACCTACTTGACAGAAAATCCTAGGAAGTTCTGGTCTTACGTTAAGTCAGTAAGTGGATCGAAACAGCATATCCAGACACTCTAGGATGATTATGATGGCATTGAAACAGAGAATGGCACGCGTAAAGCTGAAATACTAAACACCTTTTTCCAAAGCTGTTTCACAGATGAAGACCGCACTGCAGTTCCTTCTCTAAATCCTCGCACGAACTAAAAAATGGCTGACGTCGAAATAAGTGTCCAAGGAATAGAAAAGCAACTGAAATCAATCAACAGAGGAAAGTCCACTGGACCTGACGAGATACCAATTCGATTCTACACAGAGTACGCGAAAGAACTTGCCCCCCTTCTAACAGGCGTGTACCACAAGTCTCTACAGGAACGGAAGGTTCCAAATGATTGGAAAAGAGCCGGCCGCTGGTGGCCGAGCGGTTCTGGTGCTACAGTCTGGAACCGCGCGACCGCTACGGTCGCAGGTTCGAATCCTGCCTCGGGCATGGATGTGTGTGTTGTCCTTAGGTTAGTTAGGTTTAAGTAGTTCTAAGTTCTAGGGGACTTATGACCTCAGCAGTTGAGTCCCATAGTGCTCAGAGCCATTTTTTTGATTGGAAAAGAGCACTGGTAGTCCCAGTTTTCAAGAAGGGTCGTCGAGCAGATGCGCAAAACTATAGACCTATATCTCTGACAT
Source organism: Schistocerca nitens (assembly GCF_023898315.1). Classification (NCBI taxonomy): domain Eukaryota; kingdom Metazoa; phylum Arthropoda; class Insecta; order Orthoptera; family Acrididae; genus Schistocerca; species Schistocerca nitens. The sequence continues at coordinate 522,988,519 of NC_064616.1, read as the reverse complement.
CGATCTGTTGTAGAATTTTAGAACTTTTTTTTTTTTTTTTTTTTGCTCGCGTATCATGTCATTTCTGGAAACCCAGAATCTACTCTGAGGAAATCAACACGGATTCCGGAAACAGCGATCGTGTGAGACCCAACTCGCTTTATTTGTTCATGAGGCCCAGAAAATATTAGATACAGGCTCCCAGGTAGATGCCATTTTCCTTGACTTCCGGAAGGCGTTCGACATAGTTCCGCACTGTCACCTGAGAACAAAGTAAGAGCCTACGGAATATCAGACCAGCTGTGTGGCTGGAATAAGAGTTTTTAGCAAACAGAACACAGCATGTTGTTATCAATGGAGAGACGTCTACAGACGTTAAAGTAACCTCTGGCGTGCCACAGGGGAGTGTTATGGGAGCATTGATTTTCACAATATATATATAAATGACCCAGTAGATAGTGTCGGAGGTTCCATGCGGCTTTTCTCGGATGTTGCTGTAGTATACAGAGAAGTTGCAGCATTAGAAAATTGCAGCGAAATGCAGGAAGATCTTCTGCGGATAGGCACTTGGTGCAGGGAGTGGCAACTGACCCTTAACATAGGTTAATGTAATGTATTGCGAATACATAGAAAGAAGGATCCTTTATTGTATGATTATATGATAGCGGAACAAACACTGGTGGCAGTAACCTCTGTAAAATACCTGGGAGTATGCGTACAGAACGATTTGAAGTGGAATGATCATATAAAATTAATTAGTGGTAAAGCGGGTGCCAGGTTGAGATTCAATGGGAGAGTCCTTAGAAAATGTAGTCCATCAACAAAGGAGGTGGCTTACAAAACACTCGTACGACCTATACTTCGGTATTGCTCATCAGTGTGGGATCGGTACCAGGTCGGGTTGACGGAGGAGATACAGAAGATCCAAAGAAGAGCGGCGCGTTTCGTCACAGGGTTATTTGGTAAGCGTGATAGCGTTACGGAGATGTTTAGCAAACTCAAGTGGCAGACTCTGCAAGAGAGGCGCTCTGCATCGCGGTGTAGCTTGCTGTTCAGGTTTCGAGAGGGTGCTTTTCTGGATGAGGTATCGAATATATTGCTTCCCCCTACTTATACCTCCGGAGGAGATCACGAATGTGAAATTAGAGAGATTCGAGCGCTCACGGAGGCTTTCCGGCAGTCGTTCTTCTCGCGAACCATACGCGAGTGGAACAGGAAATGGAGGTAATGATAGTGGCAAGTAAAGTGCCCTCCGCCACACACCGTTTGGTGGCTTGCGGAGTATAAATGTAGATGTAGACTGCCTCTCATATAAAAGCATCCGATTACCATTTTTGATCCACCTTCGATGCTTAACGTCACCCAGATTAATTCACATTCGGAGCACGTTATAACCTCGACAGATATTATCGAATTCTTTACTACGATAAATACGTCGTTACCATTGGTGACTAACCTGTCCTTCAGATAAATATTCCAATCCGAACTTACGATTTCGTTTCTGTTCACTTCAACTAAATGTGTGTTCCTAATACTGTCTGGGAATTACGATCTTCAATAAGCGATACTAATTCTGGAAGCTGTCCTTGGATGCTCAAAAAGTTTACCAATAACATATTTACCTTTTCTCTATCAGATCTGTGAGGACGAGCATTCTCTGACAACAGTGTCGTTGATGTAACTTCGATTTTGGCAGGCAGTTCATCGCAGATCCCAAGGGGAAGGGGGGGGGGGGGGCTTCTCGAACTTAAAAGAAAAAAAAAATGGCCACGTGCACGCCACAGGTACTCCAGTACCAAGCAGCCGCCTCCTGCATGTAGTGAATAGTGAATGCCTGACCTGATCACGTGACGTGGCGCTCCTGACGGTGATTGCCCCACGCAAAATTATCCACTAAAATTTACACACCTACTATGATAAGTGTGTCAGCTGCGATGGCCATGGCAATCGTACCTTTGTCAGCAACGTAATTAGTCGTCGAGTACTCGATATGGCTGACAACATTAATGATCATTTGGTTGAAAAACTCAAAGATAATGGTGATTTCGCCATTCAGTTGGATGAATATATAAGAGACCACAATGATTTGTACCTAATTCGTTAATGAGATTTATAAATGGCAACAAATTTTATGAAGATCAACTTTTCAGACTTGATATGAGGGCTGAGTTCTAATTTATTACAATACCTCTCTGTGGCTTTGGTGTGGTAATGTCTTGAAAAGGGTTGTGAACTCAGGAATGAACGTCATTCTTCCTTTGTTCAGCGAAAGAACGTCGTAGACAGAGATTGTGTTTCGAAGCTATAGTATTTTTGTGACATCTTTGAAAAACTCAGATCATTACATTTTTTCCTCCAAGGTAATTAGATCTACATTCTACGACCGTCACACAAATTTCAACCTTCAGAAAGAAACTAATATTTTGGAAGGAAACGGTCGATGATAAAGATATACATTAATTTTTTTTGTTTTGCTTTTCACACGGGTTTAGAAGACAATGACTTTCAGTTGAGAGGAGAACTGGAGTCGGTGTTTTTGGATCATTTAGCGTAACTCAGTTATTACTTCCTGAAGAACGTTCCAGAAGAAATTGATCAACAGAACTGGGTCAAAGTCCAGAACTTTCATCAGGACTTACCACTCAAGAACAAGAGCATTTAATTGATATTCCTTGAAGCTGCACATTGAAATCTAAGTTCGTTTCCTCATCATCAAGTTTCGGAGATTGGAGAAGTAGAAGTATCCGCAAGTATGTAACAGGTCTTACGAATTTTGAAACCTTTTGCAACATCCTACTAATGTGAGGCAGGTTTTTCAGCATCCTCAGTCATCAACACGAAACACAGGTCGCGTATGAATATAGATGGAAGACATGAGAATCGCAATTTCCAGTATTGTGCCAAAATTTGAAGAAGTGATGGTGAAGAATCAAGTTCATCGCTTCCATTTATTTTGTTTCAATAATAAGATCTAATAAACTGAAAATTGGGTTAGTGTGTTACGTCAATAGTTAATAAAAAAATAACTACTGTTATTCATTTTTCTTCAAAACTTTATTTTATTTCCCCACGCTTCGAGCCTGATGTCATGTGCAAAAGGAACCGCAGGTGTTTATATTCAGGACAAGGGAGCCGTTGAGCCAATTGAAAGTCATCTGTGGGTACATTTGTAAATAAGTTAGTGACGTGCAATGATACTAGGTAAGAAGTAGGTGGGTCTAATACACAATGAATTTATAAAAGAATCTTATGGAATTTGTGGTACCAAACTCAGACTGAAATTTTATTTCGTATGATGATGTAATCTAGTTCTATTGCCAGTAGGGAACAAGGAGCAGAGAAGGATGACACTACTGGCTATACTGGAATGTCATTCTTGCGTAATTTGTGTAAGCCATACACTCTTGGAGCCATAGGACACATATTAACAAGCATGCGGCTGTTGGTTTCTGATGTAGTACTTGTACATGATTTGATAGTGGCTTGGTCTTGGCCATCGAAAGATGGAGTCGAATCTTTATGTAAAGTGTGAAACTCGCAACCTCCTTTGTATTCGTTTTTGTTTTGTCGCTCCTGTCTTCCAGCAGGAAAATCAGATCCGAAAACGAAGTGAATATTAACCCGGTCATTTTCATAAAAGACCTATGGAATTTGTGGTACCAAACGTAGGTTTAAATTTTATTTCCTTGTGGTTGTGTAATCTTTGTGACTTACAATAACATCCCCTGTAAGCAACTCCTCAGGTCTATAGTAAATGTCTTATTAGGCGTCAGTCTTCTTTTATTAGGATCTTTCCTGTCTCTTTAAGCAATTTGGTACATTCGGGAACATTCTAGACATCGCATTATAATGAAATCTTGTTCCAGTTCGTGACTATTTCTTATTTACTATCTCTTCTTACAATTATTATATTTTATTTTCTCGCTTGCTTCCAAATGTTTAGTACAGCCATTAATCACCTGGAAAGTAACAAATTTTCCTTAGAAAGTTTTGTTTCTTATGTTCTACGTACAATATTTTCTCTGCTGTTACGTAAATATTGTCTTTCGTCTAAACTAGTCAGTACGTAAATGCCGCCTTCCATTTGCTACAGGATTCTATTAATGTCTATCAGGAACAAGTTGTCATTTTATATAATATACACTCAAACTCATAGATGAATAATATATTTTTTATTAAAATCATTATGCTTATTGTCCTAAATTTACCTGTGAGAAGCATGTGGTAATGTTAAGTTTTTGCAGCTTATTGAAACTTCTTTCAATTCGCATCCCATTTTCACAATAATAGAGTAACCCAGCTGTTGATGAATATACGCAGAGTTCCTATAAATATAAGCATAGTGGACATCACGCTAATACCCTAAAACACCACCTCCAGTCCTGATAATAGCCTCATTTCAACGAGGGAGAAAGTTTGCAAGTTCACTCATTGGGTGATGATTAGATCCGAGAGAGCCGCCAATATGCGGTGATGTTGGTTCCAACATTTCATCCTCTCTTCCAATTAGTTCCAGATATTTTCCGTGGAACTAAGATCACGTGATTCCCTTGGTCAGTCGACGTGCAATAGGGTGTCAGAGTTTTTCTCAAACCAGGTATGTATGCGTGCTGCGCTGTGAATACGGGTGCTCAAATAAACATTCTGTTTCACGTTCACAGGGAAGTGAAAGAGTGAAAGCAAGTCTCCATTTTGCTTCAGTATTAACTTTAATTGTTTCCCCACATTATTTTCTGTGCTTTCGTAAAGATAAAACATAAAACATAGGGATCATACAAATGATTAAGAGCCTTAAACCGTTTTATCATCATTTAAAATTACCCAGTGGCAATTTTATTGCGAGCTTTTAACTTTGTCAGTTACATGATGGGAAGGCGTCGATATTAAGGCACATACCACAAGTAAATTGCAAGGCAGATTGCAATCTGAATGACAGGTAACAAACAATTAGCATGAGTAGAGCAGAAGTGGATGTAAGTTAAATTCAAAACGGGAAAATGTTAAATACATGTCCTAGGTGATCAGTTTCTTGACTAACTGCTAAACAGTGCTGTTGTACAGAATATTACTGTGTAAATCTATTGCTCCATTAATTAAGTTTTCAAGCATGTAGGAGACCATAACATTAAACTTTCATTTTCATACAAACACCGCCAATAAGACTATCTTCAGCAGTACGTGCAGAATAATATCCTGTATAGTAGGCAACTGTAACACACGGAAGTTAGTATCTTAAACAGCGAAATAGTGTGTTTATGCTATCTCAGTTTATTCCTTATCATAGCGCCAGTACTTTTTCTTCATCGGATGCCGTAATATTTATTTACATAAATCTCAATTCCTGGAATGTGTAACATTACTAATCATTTTAATAAGATATATGTAATCATCTTTAGTGGGCTGTGTGTGAGTTGAGGATAATCCATTTGCAATGAATCGTTTATAGACTGTTGTATTGTGTGTATACAATGTTTTACACTACCAGGCTGGTTTGTCACAATTTGCAAGCAGAGATAGAGAGCGAAAATGAGGATCATGTAATTCATAAGTACTGGTAAAGGAAAGTGTTCCTGGTTTGTGTGCGCTATCATCTGAGCTAATCAGAAATTAATGTTTCAGGTCCCTGCTTCTGAAGGGGAAGCTGAAGCAGGCAAATGGGGTTGCAGTTTTATGGAAACTTCAGCAAAGACAAACCACAACGTGAAGGAACTCTTCCAGGAACTGCTAAACATGGAGAAAAATAGAAATATTTCATTAGAGCTTGGTTCAAAGAAAGGTGGTCGACAAAAACTACCTGGATCAAACAAAATTAAGGAAAAATGTACTGTAATGTGAATGATGAAAGGAACTTTTTATAAGTAAAAACTATTATTGGTACAGTACCTTGCAATTTTGGTTGGGTATTCAGAAACAAAAGAAAAAACAAATAAATAATTCTGTGCAAGATTTGCATTTCCCTTCCCTTAAATGTGGAATTTCTTTTCAGTAAATATGCATATGCAGTAGCAAAGAATTGCAGCTCTTGAATATGGTTGCTTATAAATAGTTGTTTTCTGTTTATGTTACCTTTCTTCTCACCCAGACATATCGTGCAGTAATGCATTGTTGTGTGACACAGGAAGACAGTGATATTAGACTATATTATAGTATAAGAGATAATGTGTCAATTTTTGGGAAACAACTAAAATATATCAGTATCTAGTTAAAGACAATCTTTCAACTGGAAAATTATTTATTAGACGTCTGTTAACAGTATTTATTTGCTGTTACAACCTAAGTTTAAACCCATGCAACAGAACTGAGTTACAACCTTGAAAATTGGATAAAAAATTCAGATAAGAATGTGAGCACCTCAAAATCACAAAACATGCACAAGCAGAGCAATATGTTCAGTGTCCTTGAAAAACTACAGGTTTTGCTGTTACCTGTCACTGTGAGTTACTAATGGTGGAGGTGATTCAGATTACTCAGAATTTTAGAAAGTGATAGGCTAGATTTAGATGTCCAGGTACGAAATTTCTTTGAGAAATAGGTTTTTTATGGTGTACATTTAATAGTATATGATGAAGTGAGATGATCTTAAAGTATAATTCACACAACGACTAAAATAAGATTTGAATTCATAAAGTTTTTTGGCAATTTAGAAACGCTAAAATACAGGTAATTTAAGGGAAATAGCTGTAATGTGATATGTAGAAAGGTGCTGAATATGAATATTATTTTAAATACAGATCTTCAGATTATTAAAGCTTTGAATTTATAATTATCAGTGGACATTTACTAATAAGTGCCATTGACTAAAACATTTCTGGTATAATGAATAGGTCTTTCAATAAAGATCGCAGCAGCTCATTGATAAAGACACAGTGTGTCCATGCAATTACATGCTGGATTTGCATTAGTAAACACAATCAATAACTTAATATACAGTAGCATCCACAGCTATTAAGAATAATAAAATTTACTGTGTTTTATACAGTCTATAAATAAATGGTATAATTGAATTTGAAATTTTATATTTGTTGCAAAGTGCATATCATAATTAAGAGTAGAAAATTACTTTTTGAAATAATATTTAAAAACAAATTTCAGTAATTATCCTTCTAAAAGATTAAAATAGTTGTAATACATATTAAATCTGAATCAAAGTCGTCTAAAGTCCAAATCCAGTATTGGGGGAATGAGAATAGTAAATCATAATCTTACATTGTCAGCTCAACATAATCAGTATGAAAATATTGTTCAACCAAGATTACACAACTAATAATGTTGCAAATGATATTGGAACATGTGTTACAGTGAAAGATAGACAGGTTTGCAGGAGGCTAAAAGAATTTAAATAGTAGAGGGTTTGTGATGTATGTATGACAAAATATCTGGAAATTTCTATAAAATATATAGAAATCCACTTTTAAAGAAGTTAGTTCAAAAACATATATTTTTCGCATATGAAAGGTAATATAAAACACAGACACATAAATGGACAATGAATTTAATATCATCTTTTACTTTAATGAAGAGGTTTGAGTAAAACTGGAATTGAGATTCCTTGATATTCAGTACTACACAACAAACACACACACACACACTCACACACACACACACACACACACACACACACATACAAACAAGTAAAGTTCCATGAAACTCCGTCTACATATATTGTTGTCCATTACCTATTACAATTACATTAAGACTGAAAACCCTTTCATTGATATGGAATGGACCAAGTAAATGAATACCTTGCTGCATCACACTATATAATGGTGGTCACAGCGACATACACTTTAGTGAGCTATGGTTTATGCATGAAGATAGCAGTATCTACTCTATCTGGAGCTATTGTTTATTTCTAAGATTTAAATATACATGGTGGGGAAAACCATTTTTACACTATCATATAAACAATGTATCAAACCATTTGGTACTTTTCTCTGTTAGAAATAATTAGTATGAAAATGTATTGCTGCAGTTGTCTTTGTGAGTTTTAATGCTGTGATTATTACATGAGCTTAACCTTTACTTGCCTTATAAGGTAATTGTTACTATTGAAATAAAAATCTTAAACACACCCATTCACAAGTATTAACAGTGAGGAATAGCTGTAGCTCTAAAAGTATAATTAATGCACAGGCAGAGCCATCAGTTAATAATGCTTTGAGTTTACTTTTGACTGTCTGTAATCTATGAACAATCGGTTTTGTATTTGGTTAAATCATGAAACTCTTTCACACTGGGATACACTTACTTCAGTGAGCAAAACACATCTGTTATAAAATTGTGTTTATAGTATGAGTTCATATGATTAAACGTCAGTGTCCCTATATTGTTGCACTATTGTATCAGTTTTAAGATATACAATGCAACTTCAGTGTGAAATTTCATATTCGTCATGGGCAGAGTTCAGAGAACAGGGAACTTAAGTTGTTAGGCTGACAACAAGATGACTCATAACACACCTTTGTTTGAAGCATTTAATACACATGTACATTATTACTATCAGGTTACTCTGACATTCATTTCTTGACAATGATTTTTTACTTCTTACTTTATGTGCATAAAGCAACAACAGTTGACACTAGTGTGTGTAGGTGTGTGTTTAGCAAGAGTTCCAGATATTTTGTCATCCATTACCACAGAAAATGTTGGTGAGCAATAGCAGTGAACTTACCTGTAGTCCCATTTAAATCTTTAGATAACATTGTTTCCCTTAAATCATATACATTATATGTTGAAAACTGTGAAGGTGGGATGTCAGCGATATGAAACATAGTTGCTCTACCGAAATTTTAGTTCTGTTTTCCCTGAACTACAATTTTATATCCAAATGTATATAATTCGCTCTCTTTTCTGTGCTTATGTGTGTCATTTGAAAAGATAACCCTTTGTTTATGCTAATTAACAATGATTATTTATCCTATAGCCATTTTATGTCATTTTCAGTTAAAATTGACATGAATATCTTTTTATAAATGAATAAAAACTTATTCAGTATTACTTAAGTTTCTATTAAGTTTTACTGTTAGAACATAGTTATTCGAGTATTACACAGACAGCTAATATTTGTTGTGTTTCAGATGGAAATATAATGTAAAGATGTCAACAAACACATGGTGTTAACATGTATTATACTTCGCTGTGTTTTAATTGGGTGTGATATTTGTAGCTACCAAAAGTAAGTTACTTACTGAGATTTGTATTATACAAGTGTAAATATATGTCACACAAAGTGTAGAACGTCAGAATGTATGGACCACAGAACTAGCACTGTAGCATAGATAAAGACCCATTTATAAGCATTGTTCTTCATTAAAAAAACAGTTTATTTGTTCTTGGTGGAAAGTACTGTGAAATGTAAAATGGTGGTTCTTGAACTGTCCTTGAGTTATTCTTATATTACAATGCTTTTTATACAGATAAACAGAGTGTATATAAGGAATTTTCTATTTGGTAATGTATGTCATCCAGCATGGGAAACATGCATAATGTTTTGGTCTTCTTATCTGATTAAATATTGATTTTTTCAAGAATTCATTATATAAACTGTCGGTTATTAAAATACAACATGCAATTTTATTTAGACAGTGTCTCTTTTTGTATAATTACATATACTTAGGTCATTCTATTCCTGCAGAAAAGTTGCAAACTATCACTGAAGGTAATTTGTTTGCCATACTCATTTTAATGACAATCATAATACTGAAAGCATTATGATAAACAAACTGCAGTCCAAATGTAGATGAAATTTCTTCTGCACATCGCTAAAAGTTGATATGAAGACAGAAATAGCAGAACATGAACAATGAAAAGGGAACTAATGTATACAGTGTTAAATTAATTATCAGGAAACTAATATACAATGCCAAACAACTTTCCAGTCAGTGTCTCTGTTTGAAAATTGCTCTCAGATTTATCACAGTTTTCAGTACAGATGAGTATGGCTATTCTCTCTGTCCATAGCTCCACCTGATTATTTGATTTTTAGGCATTGTATTTAGTCTCCGTAGTTAAGTAAATTGCATACTTCATAGAAAACTTACAATTTTTAGAAATATATAAATCAACTTTCTGAACTATTTATTTGTATTAATTTATTCATTTATGTACTTCTATTATTAAGCTTCTTTGTGTTGCCTTGAGTGAGAGATGATGCATACAGTACACAAATGATAAGTGCACTTTATCTGATGTTTAGCTCATTATAACAAAGCACAAAATGTGTACCCCAAAAATAGGTATATAATAAATTGTTTAACAGATGTGAAATATATGCTGTTACTGAATTTGTTGCAGTAGCAGTGTGTGACTGAGTGTTTCAAAGACTTTCAGTGTTATTTGTATTAAGAAAATGTGCAGATCAATACATTTGAGTGTGTATAATATATGTTTATGACTGTCCTAATAATAAAAAAACCTACAGAAGTAGGTACTCAAACGTATATGTGATTGTGGTGAATGTGCATTTGGAAACTGGTTGTTAGTTGAACAACAGGTTTTGTTAGTAGCTGTTTGGCTTACGTCTCATTTTCATTATATGAGACTGCAGCAGATGCTATATGTCTACAGAATGGTATTATAACATTAGCTATCCATCTGATCTTCTTGTCTGATCTTAACTCTAAATTGCTAAGATGCTCTAAATTATTTGTAAATAAGAAACATAATTTGTTCTGTCATTCTAAGATGCATGTGAAATTTCCTTTAAAGATTATTTATACTCTCATGAGACTTTATTAATGTCTATTTCCCAAACTTTAAAAGAGTATATCTTGACCTGTATGCAACATATCTTATATGGTGGCACTCAGCAGTCAAAATCATTAGTTGCTTTAGTTAATAATATGATGTAGCATTACAGAGAGCAAGCAGATTAATGTATGTTGTGATAAAATGTGTACAGATAAAATTATGAGTCTTGGTTAAATAACTGGTCTAAGCTTTGAGCCCACATGCTATGAATTCCACTGAAAATTCAGTCATTCACGCAAAGGTCTATAACTATTAAATTTAAAGTTTAACGGAAACTGTCAACTTCAGTTGTTATATACAATCTGTTGGCACATCAGTGAAAAAGAAATGAAAATTTTTTTGTGTTTCCATACATATTGAAAGTAATTTGAATATTTATGTTGCTGTTATTTTAATGGCAATATTTCAGCTTCTAGTTCATAATGTAATGGCCATTATTTCTTTTATTCACAAAAAGTCATGGCTTTATATTGTTAAACATATATATTCACTCATGTAAGAATTTTGCAGTATTGTTACAATTGATACTGTTCTGTAAAACATGTTCATTTGATAATTTGTTTGAAAAATAGAAGTTTAAAATTGTTTAATTTATATCAAGTACTATATCTTCTATGAAATGAAATGAGATTGCTAGAAGAATCTAATTTCCACTGATTGCTAACTGTAGATTCTTTTTCACTGTATGGCCTATTTTGATTCAGTCTGATGATACTGGTAATTCTAGTTAATTTAATAATACTTAAACACAATTGTAAACACATTAAGCAGTTCATCATATCGTTTTATATAATTAACATTAATTATTTAAAAAACAGTGGTCATATTGACATTATGCAGCACAGATAACATTTCATGCATGTTTGTCATTAATTGATGTTCAAATGTGTGAAGACTGTACGATTATGATAGAAATATTTGTGTGTCTATAAATTAATGTGTCGAAATCTCTACTACTCTTTGTGTAATGTGAATCATTGAAAATAATAATATTCTGATAAGAGAAAGTGTTATGCATGCATAGAGATAGGGAATGTAAAAGTAAGGCAAGAGCACAAAGATAGGCTCAAACAGTGGAAATAATTAATTTATCTTTTAAAATTTGGTGACATAGTAGAACAAAGAGATACAGTACATCAAATTGATTTTGATTTTATTGTAATACAGTATCAGAAAGGAGAGATACGCTAATTTGTTTGACACATGTTCTCAATTTATCTTTCATCAGAGCATCTTAGAAGCATATATGAATGAGCTCCAAATAACGGTTTTGTCACAAAACCCTTCCATCCACTTTCTTTTTTTGAATTATTCTGGTGGGACCTGTATCAATTTAATTGCCATATAACTTGGTGTATTGAAATTGAACAGTAAACAACATTTTTATATGGATAAATGAAAGTGTGAAATAAAATATTGACACATATATGTCATAAGTAGTACAGCAGAAAATTTTAATAATTTCTCACTTAAGTTTTGTATTATGAGCTGATACAGCAGAAGGACTGAATGCCTTTATCATTGTTAGTTCGCAATGTAATTGTTGTCACTGTATCATACAACTGTATGAGCATTAAATCTAAATCTGATTTTTGTCAGATGACTTTTTGATCCAGCTCCTCACTTTGCAATAATTATCTATCCCAAGTCAGCATTGATGGTATCTATTACAGCAAGAACATTTTTGCATACTACTTATGTACGTGGGGACAGTTCACTACCCATAAAACAGAAGAGGCACTGAGCAAAATGCAGCACATATAAAATATAATATATGTTAAGAGGAAGACACTGATGTTGTGCCCATGAAGATACAGCCCAACTGAATTTAAAGTCATTGGTCACTAAGATGGGTGGTGGGAATGTGGAAGTCATGTGCGGCAGGCAGAGGAATAACAATAAGCAGGATGGCTACAAAATATTGCACCACTGTAGAACATGTAGTATGCGCAAATTAGGTATCTGGCGGCCATTCGGGGAGGCTGAGAGCAGCAGAGATGCCATAGATGGTATCCAGAGAAAAATAGCGCAGGAATTATGTGGAGTATCAGAAGTAAGACAAAAAACAGATGTAAAACTGTTGAAAAGAATGAACAATAGACAAATAAAACTAATGGGGGAGGAGAATATGAACTGGTATGGAGAGACAAATGGGTAGCAGCAGTAGGGGCAGACATAGATGGAGATGAGGGACTAGTAGAGATTTAAACTGGGGAGGGGCGGTGGTAATAATGAGTGTATTTAAGCGTGATAACATGCAGTGAAATAGGATGTGTTTTGGAAGTAATCATTTAAGTCAACAAGTCATATAATGATGAGTAGCATGCCTGGAACTGAAAGGGGCAACTGATGGCGGTGTTTAGTTTACCCCTGGTCTTGTCTGGTAGTAGCAATTAATATGAATACCTAGTTGGTTCATTGTTACATCCATGTAGAACACAGTGGAGTAATAGAAACAATGCTGATGAATTATGTGATTATTTACAAAGATGGAGCATATAGGTAGATATATGCGATAGATCTAGCACTTTGGTCTTCCACGGGGATATGACTCATGAGTGTGGACTATAAACACAAGAAATTTGTAGTGATGGAGAAAGATTTTGTGTCATTTGGGCTGTTGGACGTTGGGCAGACTGTCAGTTTGGGAGGAGTGAACATGATGGGAAAGGAGATATTACGTACTTCATGGCTAACCCCTCCCTGTCTCTGAATTGATGAACATTGCCCGTTTGGGAGGGGTGGAGATGTTAGTGGAGGAGATATTATTTATTTCAGGGATGATAACCCCTCCTTGTGACTGTATTTTTGAACATTCTTCTCATTACATTCCTTATCTTTCTAAAAGTGCTAATCCAAAACCATCCTATGTGCAATATATCCCTGTTTGTCTCCTTGGCCCCATCTGCTGTCAACCGTTTACCCCAAGAGTCATACACCTTTAGAACGCCCAGTTACAAGACTTGTCCCATGAGTCCACTCATCACTTCATATTGCAGTCTTTTCACTGGCAATTTCTACCCCATCAGATGCAGGATCTTCCGTAAAAGCAGCTACATTACGTACTATTTATTTGCATGTTTTCTATACAGATATGCCGAGAAAACATTCACTTGAATGACTTGCTACCAGCAAAGTGGTACCAATGGCCTACTAGACCATCAAGCAGTGGTGCAGGCTACCATATGTAGTGCAGTGCACTCTAATGACTGATTCACAAGCCATTGCAGTGCACTCTAATGACTGATTCACAAGCCATTGCAGTGCACTCTAATGACTGATTCACAAACCATGCTACATGAATTCACATTCTTCCTGCCATACGTTAAAAACATTTGAATTGTGCAAGGGGAAACTCTCATAACTATATCTTCATTCCAATATACCTCTGACCTCAATCTGTGATAGCCCTTATCTTCCATCTCTCTGCAGTTTCAAAATCGTTGAATTCTTGTGCCCACAAACCACCTTCACATATCTCCTGTTAATTTTCCACTTCATCCTTGCTTACATGTAACTTTCTTTCCATACATCATTCCTTTACTCTTGATCCTCCTGCACTTCTCTATCCTATGCTCTCAGGGTTTCTCCTAGTCATCAAGTAGTCTGCATAGATGAGTTTCAGGTATTTGGTTCATATTCCTTTTTGAAGAGTCTATTTGCTGCTTGCCACCTCTTCCATTAGAGGAGTAGTGGTATAAGTTTCATAAAACACAGTGCCCAGCTCATCCAGGTGACAGAAAACATAGCAGCCTTATGTACTGATTCTGATGGAGAGGATTGGGTACTTCTTGCAGGAGGAGCATAAAACATCTAGACTCGCAATTTAGAATATAGAATTAAAGGTTACACGGAGGAAATTGGAATAGCAACAGCACACGCCCATGTGGAGTTTGTGGAGGTTTTGTAACACTGTTAGCCATATTAACAAACATATGACCGGATTGCTTCTAACTGAAACAAAGTCGTATATCTACGCTGCATGCAGTTCCAAAATCATATACAGCACCTGAATAGGAGGGGGGAGGAAATATTAGCGGAGCACCTCGCAGATAGTGTATGGGGCGCCAAAACCACGCAACACAAAATCCCTGTGATTACTCGATCCAAAGAGGCACATGTTTTAGGTTAGAGTCAGCTTGCAGACGAACAGCATTAAAAGAAATTAGAGCAGCACAGGACCCTAATTTACGTAACAGTTTCGAGAAAATAAAATTAATTTGTTTCATTAAAGTATTAGATCGTTGAAAATCAAGAAAGATGAGCTTCTTGTATGCCTAGAAGATGTGGAAAATTCTGAAGTGATAGATACTTTGTGCATCTCTGGACGCTGTGTAACCACAGGGATGGAGCAGTTAAATAACACAGATTTTGTGTACAGTCAACACTGAAAAAGGAACAGTTGCAACACAATGTAAATGCTGGACACAAAGTTTTATCTTGATCATGACGCAGAAGCATGTTCTTCTGAGTTATTACTGCAGATTACTTCTCTGATTACTTTAGCCGACCACATATCCCCTCCATGAAACTTTCTCCTGTTTATGAGAAATCTAGATGCATTATTGAGTTAGTATTTGTGGACATTTCAGTGTAAATTTTATAGAAGCTATGTTTAGTAAAAATGAAACAGAATTATCATTTGGTAGCTTCAACCTCACTTCAGTAGTTAGTTTTCCAACATGCTCTTCAGCAAGATAGTACAACACCGACTGACAATATTTTTATAAACAGGCTGAAGTAATTAAGACATACACAAGTGTTAAAAGAGCTATCTGATAATGATTCACAGTTAGTGGAAATAAAAACATAGTGTCTTACAACTGAGATGCAGGTTCATACAAAGCAGTGACGCTTATTGATGAGAACAGAATCCAGTGTTTTAATAGTGAGTTAAAAGAGTTTGTATGGGATGATGTATTAATAGAAAGAGATGCTAATGTGAAGTTCAAATTATTCCATAGTAAATTTGTGTCAATATTTACTTTCTTAATAAGTTATCCAGAAGATCTATTAAAAAATCAAGACCGAAATAAGTCAAGATCCACGATTACATGAACACTATAGAAATACTATAATAGTTTAAGGAAAATCATCAAAATGTCAAGAAGTATGTATGTCCTGACAGAAATTAACAGTGCAGATACTAAGATTACAATTATATGGGATACTGTCAAATGGGAGACAGGACAGCCAGCCAGAGAACAAGGTATCCTAACAATTGCACTAAATGACAATGTTCTGACTGATAATTTACAAGTGGCGAGTACTTTTAACAAACACTTTCTAAATGTAGTAGAAAAAATAGGAGTAAATGGTTCACTTGAAGAAGCAAGAGAAGATATTAAAAACGCCATTGCACAAAACTTCAAGCAACTGGAGGTAACACCAGTATCCTTCGCTGAAATAAGTGCAATTACAAAAACTCTAAAACACAACACGTATGTGTGTGTGTGTGTGTGTGTGTGTGTGTGTGTGTGTGTGAATGATCTTGGGATGATTAACAGTAAGCAGTATTTATACTTTTTGGAGATGATACTAGTGATATAATAAATCCTATTAGATAGAAAGCAACAGATAAATTGTAAATGCTATTTTCCAAAGATGTATTAAGTGGTTTGCAGAAAATGGACTATCTAAACTTTTAAAGAACAAAATATATTTAGTTCTGTACAACAAATAGTGTCTCACAAACAACTGATGTAGCATATGAGCAGCAGTCACCAAACACATTGATGAAAACCTGAACTGGATGAAATATATCACAGAGGTTCTCAAACAATTAACTTCAGCTACTTTTACTCTTTATACAGCTGCTGATCTCGGGAAGAAACGAATTAACCACCTGACATATCTTGCATATCAGTAATATCTTATAGAATAATTTTCTTGAATAACTCACCATTTAGAAAGAAAGTACTGATCACTCAGAAGCGAGAAGAAAGAATAATATGAGATGTTCACCAACAGACGTCATGTAGGTACCTGTTCATGAAGCTGACTGCACCATCACGATAAATACATACGTTTGCTAATGAAATTCATCGCAAATATATCATCATAATTCGAGACGAACAGTTTGGTTAGTACTTACAACATTGGAGGAAAAAATTACCTTTTTTACCCATTATTAAAGCTGTCAGTGGCTCAGAAAGAGGTTCAATATGCAGCAACAACAATCTTTCATCAGTTGCACAAAAATATAAAATGCTTGACAGGTAGCAAAGCAAATTTAAAATCTAACTTCAAGTCATTTCTCCTGGACAACTCCTTCTATTCCATCCACGAATTTCACTTTAAAAGCTGGTGGCTGGTAAAAAAATTATTTTTAAATATAGTTACATGAGTAGGACTAAAAATAGTGCATTCGTTAATGTTAATACTAATGATGAATACATATCATGCAAACTGACTCACGCCACATCATTCAACAAAAGAAACATTCAGATGATCTAAGGAACATGTAACTGGCTAATTATCCTCATATACATAAATCTGTTCCATTTTGGATTTTTGTTCAGTTAAATTTTCCATATAACTTGACGCACTTAACTTGATAACGTATAATTTTTCCTTTGATAACTTTCCTTTCCATTTGCTACGCTACATTTTACATTACACCTACGAATCTGTGGCAACACTAAAATCGTTGCTACAAAACCTTGTTTTAGATTATTCGGCTCGCTGTGGGAGAACTGTACACTATTTGCAAGAATTCTTGGACTTATTCTCTTCATGATTTTATATCTTCAATTGAGGCTTCACTATTACACTAAAAATTACAGCTTTCCATGAGGAGAATGTTACTGCAGTTCTTTTACAGTTCACATAAATATTTGGTATATATCCATGACCAAAGTTTTGGTATACTATAAAATTATTTTTTGTTAGAGCTTATAAATGCATAATGTATATCGTCCTCAAATGTTGAGTTGAAGTGCTACATCTGTACAGCACATTTCATATAGTGATGAAGTTCATAAATTTCCGTCTCACATTTCCGTTTTGATTTTGTATCAAATTTTAATTCTTTAAGGAGTAAGGTAAGTACATTCTGATGAAACCAGAATGAAATGAACGATGTGACAAAAAACGACAAACGAAATGTATTGCAGAAAAATGACACTCTGCATTTCCCTTATGCAACATTTCCTTAAAATGGAAAGTGGTGGGATGCAAGCATTATGTCAGCAGTTTATTAAAAGATAGGGTCAGCAACATGTTGTGTTACTGACTAAAATTCTATATTCTTTTTCTGAGGTCATAGGTGAAAAAAAAAACAAAAAGGGATGGAGAGAGTTATTGAAAAGATACTGAATGGGAAGCTGGGTTAGATTCGGGACAACTGAATTCCTCAAAATGTGGATGGTTAAAAGAAAATGTTCAAAAAAATAACTTTTGTTGTTCTGTCTCCCACTGCCCTTTCGACTTGAAGCACTGTGTAACACATTCCTGTTCTCACCACATCCTTTATGTTAAAGATGTGCAATTGTACCAAAATTCCAGTTTTTTGAAACCAGTTCAGTACTTTTGTATTTCATAATTTTATATTTATTTCTTACTCTATAGATTTTTGTTTCTAAGTACAGCTCAAGTAAGTTAAAGCCTTTAGACATTAAATTTGGTTAGTACTTACTGAAAAAATATGATCTTTTTAGGAAAACATACGGAATTCATGATAAAATTTTAAGTGGACTCTGTAGTTATCTTTCAAAACGCATGTTAACTTAAGCTGGTCCAAGATAAAAAACGATATCATCTATGCTCTAGAGGCCATCAGTTTTATTTCAAGTAATCGATATATTCTGATAGCTCATTTTAGGGAGTGTAACCACTGTGTGACGTGTACTGTGCAGCAATTGTTTATTCATTTTAGATACATATTCAACATATTTGAAATTCATTTTATTCATATTATCAATTTTGAACAAAGTAAAAATTATTTTCCCTTCCTTTGTCCTTTGTCTTTGTACAAACTGAGACCATAAATTCCTGACATTCATTGATCATGAAAGCAATTGATTTTGCCTAAACTCACCAACACTGAAGCGCTAAAAGAAACAGAAGAAAAGGTGTATGCATTTAGTAACAGCTGTTTCCTGACAGACACTCAAATGAATTTTATGAAGTTAATCTGTAGACTCAAGAAATAGGATATCTTCGAACTAGGTACGTTTCTTAAAACTATAGAAACTGCAGACACCAGAGTGAAGATGATTTACTTATAAGTTTATCACTGAGTCTTTAACTAGCACATCCTGCCCATCCTACATACACAAAAAAACGTATTTGTAATCCAATCGTTTTAGATAGAAAACCAATGAGCACTCCATTTTGCGTGGGTGCGCCAAACTGGGACACATGGCATTTTGCCTTATATTACGTTTGTGCAGTAGTCTTGAAACGGTACTACTAATTCCACTTTTCTCATACTTTCCTGTTCACTGACGTAATTTTCTAAATGTGAGATTTTTACCTTTGTAGCTCCAATAGGCACATCTGAGATGACGACAACCGTTGTTAATTATTAGTAATCTTCTGCGGTAATCTCTTAACCACCTGCCACTCTCCCTTACGTTCTAATGCAGCTATTTGGCGTTAAATTTCCAGAACGTATTTTCTTTGCATATCACTTGAATAGTGACTTGACATGCACTTCGTGTACGACTGCTCCCTTCTACACAACATGCCAGTTGAATTAAAACAGCTAGACAATGCTTACAGGAAGCAGAGGATGACACAAAATGATCGACAACTCGTCGCTACTGATTTCTCCTGGGAATCTATAGAGTGTGATATATGAGTACGTCAACTAATCTTACCCCGGTGAAGAATTGAATGTTGGTCTGTTTGCTGATTTTGAACATATTCTGCCAAATCATAATTGACTGAAGCATCACATGATGGATACCACAACAGATATAAACGTCAAAAAACGTTTTGCATCACACTTATGACGTGCGTAAATTTGTTTCATTTATCGGGAATCTGTTTGTCGATACCATACTGTTTTCGCCACGGGAAGTCATTACGTACAATCACCTGTGCAATGGAGCTAAAAGTAAACGTGCATTCTTAGTGTATTTCAGAAAAGCGAGCAGTGTCTCCAAATGTGAAGGTGACAATGTGGCTTTTGTACAGTGTCCAGTCTGACAATACGCCTCACAGCCTCAATTACAGCTTAACCTGCGCGTCAGCACAAGAAGTTGCCCACCGAACTGGCGTATACCACAGTAATATTGTTGACGTTCATCCGTTGCCAGAAAACATCGTAACAGTGCCTCAAAGTTATCAACAACACCACAACTGCCAACTGCAAATTACGACTCGTAGTTAACCGGGAAAATTACATTACAATTTTTCACTACATTTTTTGAAGCAACTTGGAGGGCTATATCGATCCAGACAGTATGGAACCGTCTACGTACGATCATTTTGGCTTCAAGGCATTCATTATGATCAACAGCACAACACCTCCGGTAACATGGTGTGCAAAGAATGTGGGTAAAGATACACCTGAAATGGAACTTTAATCAGTGGCATTGTATTCTCCTCCCCGATTACAGCAAGATTTGTCTGACGCCTAATGACTGTCGAAAAAGAGTGGGCCAGGTACCAATGCACGTCTCAACCAGGCAGTCCCACGGCTTCAGCAGGGAATTTCCGCACTCATATTCTTTACCGATATCATGTACAGATTTTGGATGCCCCTCATCAATAGCGAGGGTAATTGGAGGAATGTGCGGTAAAGAGACAGTGTCTTCGAACTTACTGTGCAGCCTCTAGTCATCATTTCTGTGATTACTGCCTCTTCCAAAATGGTAATGCACTAGTATATTACGCCCAGGTCGTGAATACCTTTCTCAGAAATACATCCCGCGTGGGTGTTGGGCGGGCAAGTTTCTAAAATTGCCGTTTTTATACAACTCAGTCGGGGTGTTTGAAGACGTATCATGCTCTAAGAACAAAATTTTGTAGGAAATAAACGAAACCTGTTTTATCCCGACTGACTGAAGGTTATCTACTAAACATTCATTGTAGCTAGATTACTACTATACTGAAAAAGTAAACATGAATCATTTCTATAAAGCATAGTAAGTGATGCTAATGATGTGTTGTTCATTCCTCCTAGTGCTTCTTATGTTGCGCAGTTCTTGCATCATATGTACTCTGCTTATTAGTCTTCTTTCTTCCCAGTAAACTCCAGTCTGCTTCAGGATGTCTAAAGGTTTAAGCGCTATGAGGCCTTTTGGAAATCAACAACTTTCTCTTCATTTTTACAGTTTTATTTTCTCAATTATTCGTGATTATGCAATTGAGTCTCTTGTACTACTTCTTGAAGCCGAACGAACGTCTTCACGTAATTATCTCCCAATTTTAGATTCCAACCGTCCTTTCACTATCCTTAGCAAAATTTTGATCTTATGAGATTATTATTCAACATTTGCGCATATTGCAGCATTAGTTTTCGTCGGCATTGATGCCAGAACTGTTTCTTTGAAGTCATCTGGCCACTTATCCGTCGGCAAAATGTCTGAACCTTTTGTTATTAAAATAAGAGTCTTACAGAAGGCAAACTAATCTCCGTACTCTTCATACGTGTACCACGAACAGAAATTACGACTTGAGAAAATGAAGTAAAAAACATTAAAATGGACCAGCTACGTGAAAATAAAATTCACTAGCAGTTTGCAGCCTCCGCAGATCAACAGGCAATTTTCCACAATATTAGGAAAAGAGCGACTCTTTCTCTGGCAAAGCTGGAGTCCAAAGCTCACTCTGAAAAATTAATTATTACATAAGAATAAATACTTCAGTATCTTGGTGGACAGCCTGCAGTGACTCAGTTTGGCAGAATGTCTCAGAAACATAAATTTAGATCTCTAGGAGAAGTCAATCAGTCTACCAGATTTGATCATGAAGCAAACTTAGAGGAAAACTCGAAATTACAAATAACGTTACAGTTCACCTAGAAAAAATATCAATATCCTGTAACACAAAACAAGAACACTACACCACAGTAATCAAACAGCAAGCAGAAAAGATTAATTCTATGAAAAATTTGTGCCCCAGTGTGCATAGGTGGAATTTTTACTAAAAGAAAATCTCAGTAACTGTATTAGCATAGTGATGAAAGCTCTAAGATTTTCAGGAAGAGACAAATAAAATATTACTGTCATATTTTAAGAATGAATGATGACAGGTTGACAAACAGAGTTCTTAGTCTTGTTATCTCAATGAAAGTTAAGAACAGTTGGCTGTTAGTAGCTGTGAGAGATTTTTAGGGAATAGGCGTAACAGGTGACATGGTAGAGGCTGCATTTCCTTAGGAACACTTCTCAAGAATCATCAGTTCGCAAAATACAAGAACTGAGCAGAAGAACAGAAGAGAAACTTCAACGAGAAGATGAAGAGATTTCGAGATAAGAAAGAGCCTAACTCATAAGGTAAATGGGCTCTATAATGCTCAACAGTCGAGAAAAATATATAATCACTGTGATTACTGATGTCATCTTTGTTATTATAATCAACTGAAATTATTTTATGATATATTCCAGAAAGCATCAAACAAAATGATCAAAAGTTAGGAATTAAAGACATAAGATATTCACAGAATGTATTTTATTCATAAACCAGTAACACTGAAAAAAAATGAAATGAAACGATCGTATGGCATTGTTGGCCTGGAGGCCCCATGCGGGGGAGTTTGGCCGCCGTATTGCAAGTCCTCTTTAGTTGACGCCACATCGGCGACTTGTGAGTCAATGATGATGAAGGACACACAGCACCCAGTCCCTTGCCGGGAATCGAGCCCGGGCCTCTTGCGTGGTAGGCAGTAACGCTACAGCTACGCTACGGAGGCGGACATTAACATTGAAAATTAAGTATCTGGAAGAGAAAAACATCGGAGCAACTACAGTAACCCTGATGGACATCAATAAAAATAAAGTCATGAAGAGACATTGGCTATTACTCAACAGGGATATAAAAAGAGGAAACAAAAGTTGATGCCATCTACAGAGTGCTTGTGAATATGTTTACGAATTTTGTGGGTGTATTCCTCAGATCAAAACTAAAAAGTAAACGTACGGCAGACAAACATATGTCAAAAAATCTCGCATTTTCAGACTATAATGAAAGTTTAAGATCAATATGTTCAGTATAAGATTCAATAACTGAACTTTGAAATCAATAATTAAAATACATTTTATGATAATATCGATTCAAATCAGTCTGCTGATGCAGTCAGTGAATTCTCAACGCAAATATGTTACTATGTAGACAGTTAATATTTTACATTTGTGTACATTTGTTATTAGTTTGCCTTGAAAATTTAAAGTTTGTACAAGAAGAGAATTACCTGACAAATATTCTGTTGTATTTGGGCTGGATATACAATTCATAATAGGGTAACATGATTTCTATGTAAGATTATTCGAATGGTAATGGATACACGGTTGTATCTGTGGTGTCACCGCCAGACACCACACTTGCTAGGTGGTAGCTTAAATCGGCCGCGGTCCATTAGTACATGTCGGACCCGCGTGTCGCCACTGTCAGGATCGCAGACCGAGCGCCACCACAAGGCAGGTCTCGAGAGACGTACTAGCACTCGCCCCAGTTGTACGACGACTTTGCTAGCGACTACACTGACGAAGCCTTTCTCTCATTTGCCGAGAGACAGTTAGAATAGCCTTCAGCTAAGTCCATGGCTACGACCTAGCAAGGCGCCATTAGTTACTTCATGAATCTAAAGAGTCTCACTTGTATCATCAAGAATGCTGTATACCAAAGGACGATATAAAAGTTAAGTGTTCTAGTAGCTACGTTCTTTTCTTTATCACATTCATCACGTATCCTGTTCCAGACTTCGCGCCAGTCGGCGTGTGTGTACGTGTGCCCTTTCGGCTACCCGTCTCTGTGGACTGGCTGCCTTGTCAGTCCACTACAGTATCAGAACACATTTTCAGACAAGACACCCACTGCTGTTTATTGCGATATTGATTAGATACGATCCATAGTACTATAGCTGGAAACTATAAGTGGGCGAATATTTGCCTGTACATCTGACCTCAATAAACTTGTTCTCCAGACTGTGGATGATGTGATACATCTCGTAGTACCACATAAACATAGAGATCACATCCCTGCCGGTTCGTGTACCTGTATCATCTCCAAGTGAAGATAACGGACCATGGGAGAACTTTTGCTAATGGTTTTTTGCACAGACAGCAAATATGCTATATGTGCAGTGTTATTTACACGTGAAACAATGTTTCGAAGAGACGGAGCTGCAAATTTCTATAAAGAGTTTTTGTAGTTGGTAGAAAATCCTCATGTTTCAACAAAGGCTAGACACCAGCAGCAGTATTCGACTAATTCGTGGGTTGGAATGTATGATACTGTATGGTAGTCCTTGTGGTTTCCAAACTTGCGTTTCTGGTTTGTCTACAAGGGTTTTATGCAATTAACCTTCCAGACGTTACACAGAATGAGCCCCTAAAAATAAGAGGAATTAAGTTATTAGCGTATGACAGGGCTCCAGCATATTTAAGTAATATTGTTGGAGATGCACTAGCCGACATCTCCAGTGTCAGGTAGTTAGATAGGCATGGGGCAGTTCCATTGTCTACACGTTCCCCCGAGCTCAGTCCCGTGGGTTGTTAGCTGTGGGGACAATTACAATACTTTGTATTTTCATCAAATATCCCTAATTCACTTCATCGATGTATTGCAGAAACCTGCTGAAGCACGTGACACAATCCAAGTGTTTTTGAAAGTTTGTATCAGTTCGTGGGTCAACGAATATATATTTTGCGCCTCTGTAATCAGTTTTTGACCTGAGATGAGAACTTTGATTACTGTTCTTCCGTTAATGCTACGAGGTATCCACCCCCACTCCTCCCCCTTCTCTAGCTCTCTCCGAAGTCTGTGGTCTATCACGTGTTGTTTAATAATTCGTTTGCACCAAAATTTTCTTATCTGATCATATTCAAGGGTTATTACACTGTTCCTTGTCTTCTTAGACTTTTTTAAAATTTGAGTGGCAGTGTTAAAATGAGGAATTTTGTGTTCAAAGCTACCCACCTCCACCATTCTACTGTAATCATACAGTAATCTTCACAAAAGCACACTATAATTTGTCTACCGAAACTCCATTTAACTAAAACTGAACCAATCAAGTCTGCATGTCTGCAGTTCGACACGTGAGGGAGTAGATTGTCCAGGGGGCTGGCGAGAGACTCCGCGCGCCAAGGTATTGACAGATTGATAAGCGCTTGAACAACAAAGGGACAGAGAAAAGTTTACTAACTCTATTTCGGCAAGATATTCTTGATTTTGATGTGGTACTCGATTCGAACACTGGTTTTATGAAGCTCTCCACGATAGTCTGTTCGGTGCAAGTCTTTTAATCTCTGCATAACTACTGAAACCTACATTCATAAAACCCCGCCCACCACTTTCTTCCGTTACCACATTTATGATTACTTGATGCCTCAGGATATGTGCTATCAACTTATACTTTCTTTTAATGAAGTGATGTCCTTAGGTTAGTTAGGTTTAAGTAGTTCTAAGTTCTAGGGGACTGATGACCATAGATGTTAGAAACTTTTTCCCCTAGTTCGGGTCAGCCTGTACATTCTCATTAGCTATCAGATCTAAACACTCTTCCTCAGCATTCACCTATAGCACCATATCTCAAAAGCTACTATTCTCTTCTTCTCTTTTAAGATAATTCGTATATTCAATATTGCCTTGTGCGGTCCTAAATTTTTGCGAAACTCAAACTGTTCTTTTTCGATGTGGGCTTCTGCAACACTTTCCATTATTCTTTAAATAATTCGTGTCATTATTTTGCTAACGCGATTTATTAAGCCGATGGTTCTGTAATAGTCACACCTGTCAGCGCCTGGTTTCATTGCAATTGGAATTATTACATTCTTCATGAATTCGAGGGTATTTCACCTCTCTTAAATGTCTGGCATACCAGGTCGAATAGTTTTGTAAAGGTATGTCTTCTGGTAAGTTGTCTACTTAATAGGGCGTCTCTCTGTCATAGCATTATATAATCTGTCCGAAAACTTCCTATGTCTCCTGGTCTCTTCCATGTCTGTAACCGACTTTCGTAATTTTTTAATTAAGGGTTAGCAATTATTAAATTGTGCTCTTTGCAAAACTCTACAAGGTGACTTCCTCTTTCATCGGTGCTCTGTCAGACTCTACCCGCAGTATCATATCTGCCAGCTCCTCTTCACCTACTCCCTTTTACCTTTCTAAAACACTGACTTCAAGTTTCCATTGTACAGCCCTTCCATATATTCCTCCCACCTTTCAGCTTTTCGTTCTTTGCTTAGCAGTGGCTTGCCGTCCGACCTCTTTATATTCATACGGCTATTTCTCTTTTCTCCTAAGGTTGCTTTAATTTTCTGTAGGCATCATCTATCTTTCCCATCCTCACGCTTACTTTTGCAGCTTTACACTTGTCTTCTACTTATTACTGCTTTACCATTTTTCACTTATTCTCGATCTCATCTTTAAGACGTCTAATATTTCCTCATGCCTGTTCTTTTTGCTGTGCTTTTATATTTTCTCGGCCCGTCAGATAAATTCAGGATTTCTACTTGATCTTGTTTCTTTGCATAGTTGTTCCTCTGATATCTTCACAATACCATCTCTAAAAGCAATCCATTCGTCTTCTAATGTGTTTCTGTGCACTGTTTCAGTCAGCAATTGCCTAAAGCAATTTTCAGCAACCTCCGGTTCTTTCAACTTATCCAGGTCGTGTCTCCTTTATTTCTTACCTTTCCACAGTTCCTTTAGTTTCAATTTGCAGTTCATAATCAACAAAATATGGTCACAGCCCACATCTGCTTCAGCAAACGTCTTGTAGTTTAAAACTGATTTCGAAATCTCGGTACTAGCATTAAATAATCTGTCCGGAAATTTCTTATGTCTCTTGGTCTCTTCCATGTCTATAACCGTCTTTCGTAATTTTTAAATTAAGTGTAAGCAATGATTAAATTGTACTCTTTGAAAAACTCTACAAGGTGATTCCCTCTTTCATTCCTGTCTTCCAGTCTCTGTTCTCCTACTATTTTTCTTTCTTTTCTTTTTCTTACTGTCTCAGTCCAACCCCCGTCATAATTAAATTTTTCTCGCTCTTAACGATCGGAATAATTTCTTTTATCTAATCATGCATTCTTTCCATGTCCCTATCATCATCTCCGGAACTAGTAGACACGTAAACTACAGTGATGGGCCTTGACTTTATATCCGTCTTACTTACTACAATGCGTTGACTATGAGTTTCACAGTAGCTTAGTCGCATTCTTATTTTCTTGTTCATTATTATAGCTACTCCACCGTGACCATTATTTGATTTTGTACCTATAACCCTGTACTCATGTAAAAAGAAGTCGTGTCCTTGCTAACGCACTTCCCTAAATCCTACCTTATAAAACTTAAACCTATCCATTCCTCTTTGCACATTTCCGATTAAGGCTCTAGCATTCCACGCTGTGGTGAGTAGAGCACCAGATTTTTTTATCCTATTGCTATATCCTCCTGAGTAATCCACATCAGGAAAAAAAAATGGCTCTGAACACTATGGGACTTAACTTCTAAGGTCATCAGTCCCCTAGAACTTAGAACTACTTAAACCTAACTAACCGAAGGACAACACACACATCCATGCCCAAGGCAGGATTCGAACCTGCGACCGTAGCGGCCGCGCGGTTCCAGACTGTAGCGCCTTTAACCGCTTGGCCACCACGGCCGGCCCACATCAGGAAACCAGAATGGGAGACAAGAAGGGCGGGAGGGGGGGGCTATTTTACCTCCAGAATATTTTACATTATAGCACGCATCATCATTAAACTACAACATACAAGAGCTGCATGTGCTCGGGAATGCTGCTATAATTTCCCCTTACTTTCGTCTGTTCATAGTAATAACATAACAAGGTCAGGTTGGTTAATGTTACAAGACGATA
Organism: Schistocerca nitens; assembly: GCF_023898315.1. NCBI lineage: Eukaryota > Metazoa > Arthropoda > Insecta > Orthoptera > Acrididae > Schistocerca > Schistocerca nitens. Next base: position 522,960,798 of record NC_064616.1, on the reverse strand, counting down.
TCAGTCATTCATCCAGACTGCTGTCTTTTCAACTACCGAAAAGGCTGCTGCCGCACTTCAGGAACCATATTTCACTCTGAAATCTTTACACATACACCTCAGGTGTGGTTCCACCTCGAGTAGGACTATCTTTATCGTTGAAGTATTCAAGCCACCCCCTCGCAGCAAGATTCGTCTAAGAGCTAAGGTAAGACAGAGCTGCAGCTAACGGAGAACCAACTGAAACGGCATAATGTCCTATGAACAGCGTAACTAGGAAACAAACCAAAGCACTTTCGATCACGCACGTCCATGTGATACAAAATAGACTAAACCTGCTGGTTAACAGAATCACAGGAAATAATTTCTAGATATTATTAAGAACTAGCAGTGAATGAAATGTCAGTGTTATCGATTCCAGAAGGGACATGTACCTCCCTGTGTCCATCCTCCCTTTCTTGATTCCTATATGCGCATCACTGATTTTTTCGGTATCTGTCGGCATGCATGTGAGATTACAGCACCAAATGCTGGAACATTATTCAGCAATTGGTTACACTATAATTTCATAAGGTTTCTATTATCGATGTGCCAAACTTTCTCTGATAGCTTCCTGGCGTCTCTCTTCTCCTTCTCCACCGTTGATTTTACATTTTCATCCCATTTTGTATTGCTACCTGGCATACGCCATTTGACCACCATCGTCAAGAGGAATCACTTGCGCTCTTTCCTAGCTGCCTGCACTATTCTCTGGAGAGAAATCCCCGTTAAATATGACTAGGAAAATACACAGTCCGCAACGTATTCAATGTAAAATATACTTTTGTATCTATAACCCCGTACTCATGTAACAAAGAGTCGTGTCCTTGCTACTGCACTTAACTGGTACCTAGCCGGCCGGAGTGGCCGAGCGGTTAAAGGCGCTACAGTCTGGAACCGCACGACCACTACGGTCGCAGGTTCGAATCCTGCCTCGGGCATGGATGTGTGTGATGTCCTTAGGTTAGTTAGGTTTAAGTAGTTCTAAGTTCTAGGGGACTTATGACCACCGCAGTTGAGTCCCATAGTGCTCAGAGCCATTTGAACCATAACTGGTACCTAAAAATTCGCTTCGAGCAGTCGTAACCGTTTTTCAATACTTATTGTGCTAATCTCAGCATATACAACCAGCGTCAAACATTGGCGTGGTAGAACCTCAATCAAAGATGCATTTTTAAACAAAGAATTTAATATCTCCGTTTTCTCTCTATTGTATTGAGTTTCGGATGCGGGAGTGGCAATTAAATTTTGTCATTCGCTTTCCCTACAGTCATTTTGCAGCGACGGCGTCAAATACTTGTTTTAGAAAGATTCTCGGGAAATTACCATTAAACCACTGTGGGTGGACACCTTCTGTTATTACTTTACTTGGTAAATATTTCTCCGGAGTGCCGTATGAGACATGTTTCAGCTTTAATGGCACATACTGTGCTTTTTCTGGCTCTGAATTAAATTTTCTCAGTTCGTCTTCGAATTAGACATTGTTTTATTTCTACTTCTGCTTCTTTCAATACTTTCCAGAGGGTGGCAGGACGCCGTATGAGACATGTTTCAGCTTTAATGGCACATACTGTGCTTTTTCTGGCTCTGAATTAAATTAGGCTATTCTACTTCGTCACAATTTATTGTACGTACGAGGTTCGGAAGGAGTGACGTTAGACCCGGCATTTATCTCAAGGTTGCTACACATATTAGTGTAAGCAAGCTTGACAGTGCTACCATTTCACAGTAGCATAAATGACTGTCCGTGGGGAAGTATGCGCACACACTTTAACCATTCAAGTTGCATTAACCTTGAACAATTTTCGGTTGTACAATCATGCACAAGCTACTGTACTTGGAGGTAAGTGTCAAACTTTTGACTGCTTGTGCAACTAATTTTTCTGGCGTCATCAAGTCAAGTGATCTCAGATAAATCAATCGTCATCTGCTGCAACATTTTACTAGAAAATATGAAGCGCATTCACGTCTCTGTGAAAAAGCGAAGTATACGAGGCACAGACTATGGTATTTTTTGTGTCCAAATATCAGGCAATATATCCGACGCTGACAAATAAGCCATCATACAGAACAGGAACTACATTAGATCAAATCATACGACAGAAAGAAAGAAAATGGAGAAAAATCAGGAAGCGACATTGATCAAGTGTGTAAATACACTTTTTAGGTTTCTCCCAGAACAAGTCATTCGCAAAAGCTCTTTATCCAGTTAAGAGCGAAGAGTGATAGACATGAAATTTTTTCAGGCGAATTTAGTCACAAAAAAATCAGACTTAAAAGTAATTACTTTCATTTATTGAAACAAAATTTCAATATCGGTGGTGCTTTTATTGGGTATCGGTTCTAAATGAGTACTGTTTTGCTGTCAAAAAAATTGTAATTCATTCAAAAAATAGTTCGAGAATTCTTCTCTAATGGAGAGAAGGGGTGGAGTTCCTGGAAGTGGCTAAGAAGAAAGTAAAACAAGCAACAGAGAGCATGCCTGTCTCTAGGCAAGGAAGACTCAAAGAGCGACATACTTCCCAAATTAGATAAAGTTGAAAGTGTAATGAATGCAAGGTGTGACAGCACGCAACACGTTTTAGTAGCGCAGTAAGATACCACGGAACAGCTAATAGAGCAAGATTATGAAAATACACCGATCATGGAACCTACAGATGGCAACAGGAATTACGAAAAGAGTACAAACAGTGATGGACATGACATGATAAATGGGAAGTTTATGGCCGGACCCGCGGCCTATTTACGAAATGTATGGAACTGCAATGCGATTAGCTAAATTGGAGGATATTCTTGTGTTAACCATAGCAATAAGACACCCGGTTAGGCACATTCATCCGACAGCCTGTACTATAAATTTTTCTCTCATGGAGATATTTGATCATGTTCAGCTCAGTGCCGACAACGTTCCTACAAATACAAGTACAAAGGAACTGCAGACTCTACTTGACGACGTCTTTACGAGGAGACAAAAGTCACTTGATATTGAGCATCTGTACAAGCAATTAGTGATGACACATGGCCGAATTGCATATTATTGCAGATTAGAGTGGTCCCATAGCTATAGGCTCACTAGGTTACCGCAGTATTCGCTTACAGTCAGATTGCACCCAAACAGCAACTGAATAGGCACAAATTATAGGACAGATAAATGCGATGCAAACTACCATGGTAGTGCTAAGTGGGGCACTTCAGCACACTTGTGGAGGTAAACAAATCGAAGTCTTTTTTTTAACTCAGTTTTCAGAGGTAAAGATGTAGCTGAAATCTCGAGAAAATGAACATCAAATCGATAGCTCTACACTATAAATGAGCAGGAAAAAATGAACATCAAATAGATAGCTCTGACTATAAATGAAGAGAAAAAATGAGCATCAAATCGATAGCTCTGCACTATAAATGAACAGAAAAAATAGGCATCAAATCCATAGCTCTGCACCATAAATGAACAGAAAAAATGAGCATCAAATCGACAGTTCTGCACTACAAATGAACACAAAAAATTAGCATCAAATCGATAGCTTCGCACTGTAAATGAACAGAAGAAAATGAAAACAAAATGAACAAAAAAATTATAGGTAAACTGAGCGCTGCACTATAAACGAACAGCAAAAAATCTGAGCACCAAATGCCCAACAAAAAAAAGTAAAAAAAGAGCATCAAATGGACAACAAGAAATAAACAGCAACAAAAACTACATGCAAACATAAACACAAACGTATCCCCAAGCGCTCTTGGGGATACATATGTGTTTATGTTTAATACGTGATTTATTTCTTTTGCTGTTCTCTTTTTGCTATCCACCTGATGCACATTTTTTGCTGTTAATTTTTTATTATCCATTTGATATTAATTTTTTGTTCATTTATAATGCAGTGCTTTTCTTAATAACAATTCTTTTTCTTTCATTTCTTGTTCTCCATTTGTTGCTCAATTGTTCTGTTCATTTATAGTGCAGTGCTTCTTTTACCTATATTTTTTGCTGTTAATTTTTTTGCTGTCTGTTTGATGTTAGCTGAAAGTGAGTAGCTGATCTTACCTATATGAATTTTATGACCTAGAATTTCTAGTTTAATTAATATTATAGCTCTTATTTAACGGTAACCGCCACCACCACTGTCGCCTTTTATTTTTGTGTGATATTGCTTTTCTTCAAAATTCAGCTGCATCTTTAGCTTTAAAGCCTGAGTTCAAAAAGACTGATATGTTTACTCACACAGTGGGTAAAATTGCCCCATGGTGATGCAAGAACTCCGGAACGTGTTAGAGGAGATGGATCTTTACATACTATCTGCACTGGAGCCATATTCCTAGCATGGGGCATTACCCCACATGCTAGTAACAGTACAGGTCATAACATCAGGTCATTATCCGATGGCCGCCAGCGCGATGCCATATAAAGACATAATAGGGACAAAGATACATCAACTCTGTGATGAACAGGTGGTGACAATAGAAATAATGACTGCCTTAGGAAAATTTTGCATACCAATAAATATTTCCAATACTGTTAGGAGATGCAACTAAACATAGAAAACTTAAAAACATCAGCAATACTGGATCGACAAGACAGGCACATTTTTGTAATGAACGCAAACACAAAACCAGCATTGTATCATAGCAGAACAACGGATGAAAGAGGACTCTGCTTTCAGGGCGCAATACAAGAACTTGGCCTATATGTAATTAATTGACCTCTCACCCCACCTACTTTCCAAAATCGCGCAGGTGCGGCAACAAATATAAATATCACCCTCGTAAACTCGAAAGTCAGTGACCACATTGCCAACTGGAAGGTCTATGATGGACTTGCAACAAGTGATCATAATCTCATTTACTTCACAGTAAAAACACGGATAACGAGTGACTATACAATCTACGCAGAGCGAATTGGGAGTTTTTAAAGGCAGAATTCAAGATATACAATTGCAGGGAAGCGGATTTGATGTTGACACCAAAGTGGACAAATTGGTGCGAGCGTTGTAGCCGGATCAAGGCAAGGAGACCCCAACGTTCGTTAGGAAGTCAAAAGGTTTTAAAATCCCCTGGAGTTCTCCTCTACAGTGCTTAAGACGTAGAGCAAGACACCAGAGGACATACTATCAAAGATCCTTTGGAAAACAGAACGACAAAGAAGGCTGAGTTTCTATCAAACCGTCAAACAACAATATTAAGAACGACTACTCCAAACAAGAGTAGGAAAATGGGAGGTGTACGTTAAGAACCAAATGGTAACAGAAGTTTTGAATTTTCTATACAAACTTGTTCGATCACCCACTGCATTATCAACCCTGAGACGATTCGACGGCAAGATGATGACAGACTGGGAGACATCACTGCAGTACCTACTCAGAACTCAATTGCCGGACGATACAATGATGAAAGACACAGAGTACCATCAGCATCTTCACTCTGAATTACTAGTGTTGTGGTTCCATCTGCCCAGGAGGGAGTGAGGCTGACAATAATGAAGTTAAATAAGAGGAAATCACCAGATGTTGCGTCAGCTAGTGGACCAAATTGCACCATATGTAGCACTGCTATTGAACGAATGCCTTTTGCAGGGTCGGGTACCTAGAATCTGGAAAATCTCTAAAGTCGTTATACCAAAAAAACGGAACACAAAGACCCGAGAGAACCGAAATCTTACAGGCGTATTTGTTTGGTAAATGCTCTAGCTAAGGTACAGGAAAAGCTTCTGTGCCGTCGCCTGAGAGACCTCTAACAGGCAGTAGGCATGATCCCTCTGGAGTACGGTTTCAGGAAAGGAAAATCCACCGAGTATGCGATAAATTACTTCATAAATATTTTGAACGCCTTCTATGACAGGTATGTTACAGGCATAATGATTGATATAGCTGGGGTCTTTGATAATTTGTGGTGGCCTGCCCCATTCGAAAGTTTGAAACAGATGGACTGTTCCAGTCCTCGAGGTTATTGCACAGACAAACAGGTGTAATGAAAATGTCCTGGAAAGAAAATAGTGAAAGACATCACCAAACGCTGCCCACAGGCCTCTATTTGTGGTCCAGAGTTGAGGAGTGTTGGCTCAGAGCAAGGCCGGCCACGGCGTGCCACACTTCACACGTGCAGCGGCTGCGGGGTGCGGGCGGGCCAAGGCGTGACCTGTCCCTCGACTTTGCTGGGTCCTTTAGGAACAGCGCGACATTTCAGTCAGCATTGCGGTGCGGCATTTTGCGGTCGGCAGAACTCTGAGTTTGGCAGACTTATGGTGTCAGCGCTGTTTATCCTTCACTGTTTGTTCGTGATATAAAGGACGTTCACAGGTCCAGTGGCTGTTTACACAAAAAGAGGCAGTCTAGCCATCTATCGTCACAATCCTTTAAAATGAATAGGAATAACAGAAGAGAGGGATGAGACTTCTCAGTTCTCATTAGCGACAGGTACTACTCATTTGCTACGAAAAGACATTACAGTATCACGCGGAAAGAACTTAAATGTATAGATGACAATGAAAGAGCAAAACATTACAGCGGTAGAGTAATGGGATTCATTGTACTGTGCATCAAGAAGCACTTCGTGCTAAATTTTCAAGCGTGGAGGACTGTAAGAAATCGGTACGACTAGTAAAATTTCTGAAGTCCACCCATTATTCCATTTTCAGTTGCTACATTTTTCAGTGAAAATCAACGAAGAGTATGGAAACTTCATACATTACTACAAAGTACGTTGATTAAGTCAAGGGGCACGCCTGGAACGATTTTTCGGATTAAATGTCGCTATTATTCAATTTATGCAGGAGAAAGGAGAGCAGGAACGAAAATCAGAGCAATCGGAATGGACTGCAGACTTCGCATTTCACGTGGACTTGATTGTACTTTACCCACAGTAAGACATTTCAAGGAACTTCTATCTGATTTGATGGGGATGCATTTAAAAATAAAATCGTGTTGTAGAAGGGACATATTCTGACAGAAACAATCCAATTCCCGAAGCTCACTGGTGTTAAAAAAAGCGCTAGGTCTGAAAAATTCATTGTGGCCTTGCAAGAATTTAAACGATAATTTTTATGAAGGTCTTGAGAACACTGTCAATCTTACATCTTTTTTCAAGCTGATTTCGAGACCGTTGCTGTTTCAGTTGAACGCACCCCTGTGTATGTGCAGATGTAACTCACGGACCAGCAAGGTAATTCCAGTTTTAATTACAATTATTTTTACTTTAAAACTGCTCAAGACATATACACTTATTTTCCCAGGTATATTTTCCAACTCTCCATAATGAGGTTGCAAAAGTGTTGAATATTTCGATCGACATATTTATGTGAGAGACCTCTTTCCGCTTATGAAACTAAATAAGACGATTACGTGGCAACTTCAATTCCGAACTCTATGAAAATGACTGTTTGTACCAGGTGAAAATTATGTCTTCAGCGTGCCGAAAATGATTAATTAATACTCAAAACTTAGTGGGTGGGGAAAAGTGAAGTGAGACTCAGCGCTTTGGCACCGGGACACGAGTATGGTCCGTGAACCGAAATTTTGGACATGCCTGGCATAGAGCCATTACTGAACCAGCCTCAGAGTATAAAAAATACTAGAGGCTGCATCGCCTACGCGGACGATCTGCTAATTATAGTATCTCCTAACACAAGGGCTAAATTAGACGAAAATAGTATAGTAGTTCTTGAAAGACTAAACAAATGGTGTGTAGAAAACAAACTAACGATAGCGGCACACAAAACGGTTTAAATGGTACTAAAAGGAACATTAAAAATAACGAGAAATCAGAATAAATGGCCAGCCTGTGAAAGGAAAAGAAGGATGTAGGTACCTTGGAATTTACATCGACGAAAAGCAAAACTTTAATGCATAAGTAGAAATCATCTGCCAGAGAGGCAGCGAAATCCTACATTCAATAGCAACAATTGACGAAAGAAGTTTTCAGCTACCATTAACTGCAATAAGGACGTACCACAACACGACCTTACATGTTATTATTGGCTACCAGAAAGGTAAGGCCGACACAGGCTCTACGGCTAGCATAGAAAAGTGTACTTCTGCGCCTGACAGGCGCTTGTAGAACAACACCGAATGAGCCGCTGCTAGTGATATTAGGCTTGCTATCTCTGTACCATACAGTAAGAAAGTGAGGTGCACAATACTGGCTCAAAAGGCGCGAATGTGATAAGATACAGGAAATACTGGGCACAAGAGCAGTTTAGAATACGGAAATAAAGGCATCCATCGATATAGAGTGACAATAAATATGAGACAGGACAGAAATGGGGAGGAGAACCTACCAGTTTCTTCCCAACTTTAAAAAAAGAACAAAAATTATATACGTCACTCCGACCGAGGGCACTGTACATTACCTGTCGGGACGTTGTCCATATCCCAGCTACATATTAAAAAGCGCATCACAGACGCTTGTGCATGTGGAGCAATTGGCACCCCGGATCACACCGTCTAGGAATATACCATTATATAAGATGTTACAGACTAGGACAGGAACGCATTTGGAAATGCAGCGGTTTATAATATAATAAAGACTGGGGAACTATGGCATAAGCTGAACTCACTGACAGCTAAAATATCAACTTATAAGCTGCAAGCCTACATGGCTGAGAGATAATGAAGAAGAGGCCACTCATCATGATAACCAGACGCCCCTCCCCCCCCCCCCCCCCCCCCCCGCAGAACATCCACCTACGGCAACTTTCTGCATGCAGTGAGGAGATGAGCCTCGAGGAGGACTAGGAAGGATCTCCCAATATCTACACCTTGAGAAGCACAGCAACGAAGCCCCTGTGAATCCTGAGTTGCACTTCAGCATGCTGGGAGCTAACCATCCAGACAAATGAGAAATCCCACTTGGTTATGATAGCAAGTACAGCAGTGTAGTGTGGTGTTGTGTAGTGTAGTGATATGTTGTATAGTCCAAATTTGTGGTCTACCAATGCTGCGTAGCGTAACAGGCCAGTACCGTGTGCCTTCTGTATTCGAGATGAACAGATATCTGTGCGCCAGATGACCAAATGATGGTAAGTAGACCTTTTTTTAGTTATTATTATGATGATGTAGATATTCTACATCTATTTTCCCCTCTTAAACAGCATAATGCTCAGTTATTAATAACACATTTACAATTGTCTGTTCTTTTATATTTATAACAGATTAAAAGAAAATAAATTAAAAGGAAATAAATAAAAATTACATGGAATGCTTCTAGTCATATGAGACTGTTGAATTGAAATTATCAGATGTTACACTTTCATGAGTCACGTCAAGTTCTATGTCGTTAATGTAAAGACAATTAGATTGAGTATATATCTGACACACCATTGACATTAAGAGTCCCGAAAATGTTATGGTATTCTAGAATTTAAAATCTATGTTTAACAAAGGATACTTTTTAGTGTTTGTGTGGGGGCCTGCTCACGTAGACGAGCTGGCAGCCTGATGGGTAACATTGCAGTCAGGGAAAGGATCACATTCACATGCTCACCGAAGCTGTAGTCAACAACAAATGGAACACGGCTCGTGCATCCACAGGTAAAATCAGCTAACCACAAGAAGTTTGAGCTGTGTGACTCGATCAGTGATATTCCCTCTGCCGGTATGGGAAGCTCTAGCAAGTAGCGTGTAATTTTGCTTTGAGACGCCTAGCAGTAACGTCGTTGCCAGTACAGGTGCGGTGCGAGGCGGCAGGAACAGCACATCTGAAAGGAGCTGTTTACCTGGGTGACGGCGCCGTAGGAATTATTGCCTGCGGTGAAGCAGTCACGTTACTGGGAAGCCGTTGGTGTATTTCGCTTTCTATATGTCTCCTGGCACCGGGATCTCCGGCGGCTGGCTTCGTCGAACAAGCAAAAGGGTGAAGGCCTTGCTTGTGCTGTAAATTGTGGCCGTAATCGACTATTGGGTTCGGTGCTGTTGACTTCATTTTCGTGGCCGTCTGTTACTACTCCTACTGAGTCTGTCCTCGAACACGTTAATTTCAACTTGCTTAGTATACAAGGTTCTAGTGAGAGCTGTATGTGATGTGATGATTAACATTTACTAGGGCCTGGAATGCTGATACATTCTGTTTGTAGATTGCTACTGTCAGTGTTAACCGCCATTGAAATCAGTTTGGCCGGTCCTTGTCTAAGTGCCGCCTGGTTATTGTATTTATGTCACACGACGGAGTTGAGCTGGCCATTTGCTATAGATATACATGGATAAAATTTTCCCTGGATATATTTTGCTGCCAATTGCAATAACATTACTGTTACGTTTCTATCTGAAGTGATAGTGTGCCTGAGAGACACGTGTCTAATTTTAAATGAGTAGTGTCATAAATTCTTACAAGTTACTGAGAGGCCAGTTGTTATTGTGTGTTTAAATAGTTTAAAACTGATTCTGTTAATGAAAGTACAAGCATTCCTTCAAGGACAGTATGTGGATATCGTAATTCCGTCTGATTCAATCACAGATTTAAGTGTGGTTATTTCCTGTAAGTCGCTTTGTGTTTTGTGTCGGAGGCTGGGGGACGGGAGGGGGGTGGAACTCGATATACTGTTAGCCTGCACGCTGGTTATTTGCATTTTGATTTCGTTTTATCGAGACTTTTGCAGTTTGTCTTGGTAGCGGGTGCGGGGTCCTGGGTTGTGTCCCGCTTGTGGTGTTGTGTATTTTCGTATAATTGGCCTTACGCACGTAAGATAATAGATTTGTACTGCTTAGCTGATGTTCATTAATAAGTTGATTCATTCTACAGATGATGTGCAGTAATGAATTGTTGTGTTTCTAGTTACTTAACGCAGATGTCAGTCTGTTGTAGTTCTGGGATTTTTCGTGCCTATTCGTGACCGCTGTTGCTCTCGTTTGGGGGTCCATGCCGAGCCTGTATAGGAAACAGCTAAGTGAGTGGGCGTCCGCTTCTGGGGGTAGTTTGTTGAATCCGACGAGGTTGCTTGGCCACATGAAATTTTATATTTTATATCCTACATTGTAGGGTGTCTGCCATTAAGTTACGTGGTTGTGTGCCATGGTATCTGATTTGTTGTAGCCTGCACTCTGAATTACTTTGGTAATACCAATCACTGCAGTAACGAAAGACTACATTTTCTCGTTAAATTTTAAAATTGTTGATCATAGTTTTGGAGTAAATAAATTTTAACTCATTTCACTAAATGCGTAATAGGCCATAAGTGCCTTGGTTTATGAATGTTTAACTTTTGAAGTAACTTGATCTCATCTAAACGGTAAATTTAAAGATTTGTGGTAATTTAAAAAACGTATTGATGGTTTTATTTGTTATTTTTCTTGTTTAAATGTGCCAAATAAATGTTCAGTGCAACTGTCGATGGTGATTGCCTGACGTGTCACTTGGGCCAGTTCTACCACCCCATAGCCTATTGTGCTGAGCTTATGTCGTTGTGTAAAAGGTTGAATTCCAAAATTCCATGGTGTGCTGACACATCCAAGGTGAATAACGGAAGGGAGAAAGGGAAAAAAAACACTAAGAAAGAAAAGCCAAAACCTTACTTCGCGAACGTAGATGGAAAGGATTAAAAAAAAGAAAACAGGTCCCCTCTTTTACAGGTTTCTATAGCACACTTTGTAGACCAATCATCACAATTGTAGTACTTGGTGAAATCCTTATTATTCTGAGTGCACACTTCGATTGCATTCAGTTTGAATTATGGCGCTTTCAAATTTGTCACAACTTGTTGCCATTATAACTCTTAAATTAATTACGTGAAACGTGTTCTTCTGAAATCTTCAGTCGTAGGCCTTTCACAGGCTATTTCTTGCACGTTATGCTGTTGAAATTTACTGTTTTCTGCAAACAAATTACTATTATTACTACACTAAAATGTTTTATAAATTTTGTCAAAATTAAACCTATAATTTTTATTATTGTAAAACATATAATTTATTTTATTGTTATTGTAATTAAAATCGTACGAATCTGTGGCACATTAAAAATTGGACTTGCATTTGTGGGAGGGGGGCGGGATGGGGGGGGGGGGGGGGGGTGGAGAGCGCACAAATTGGGACCCCGCCAGATACATAAATTGGCTCTACACCTGTTTTTTTGCATTCTTCTCAAAGAAACTGTGTTCTGAAGAACACCCACACATTACTCTCTGCTATTTATACCGACAAACCAGAATCACTTCGTAATTCACATCTCCAGCAGTGCGAAGCACCATACGTTTGTATGTATGTGGTTATAATAAAATATGGCAATTACAGCTGGAGGAATTATCTCGACGGGTTTATCATCAGTATGTCACAGTGACAGAATAATTCACTACTGTGGTTGTAAATGGAAATGCCGTGTGGCTAGGGCATCTTGTCGGGTAGATTGTTCGCCTGGGGCAAGTTTTTCGAGTTGACGCCACTTCGGCGACTTGCGTGTCGATGAGGATGAAATGATGATGAGAAGGACAACACAGCACCCAGTCCCTGAGCGGATAAAATCTCCGACGCAGCTGGGAATCGAAACCTGGCAGTTAGGATTAACAGTCCTTCGCACTGACCACTTTTTTTTCTTTTTTAATCTCATTTTGTTCGTTTTCGTTCGTTGTATTTGCTCGGTGCGGACGTCGCGAGACACCCATTTATTTTCGTCGTTGACCAATTACCTCAGTTTTTTTATTACAGAGGGCAGATAACCCTCTGACCGAACACACTGAGCTACCGTGCCGGCACCACTCAGCTCCCATGGCGGAATACTGTGCTTGTAAAATGTCAGAGACAGGACATTTCTAGCCGCCTGGAACCTGGAGTTGAGACAAGGAAAGTCGCCTTAGGGGAACCTTTATGATCCATTGTCCGAGCGGACAAGCCATACTCACACCTACTGCACGTTGCTGGCCTGCTACAGCGACGATTTGCACAGTACTGTAACATGTGTTAAGAAACTTACATATCTGTGTGAATTTCTAAGAGTAACTTTTCGAAGAGAGTTTTTACTTAAGCTTTTCTGTGAAACCTTTCGACTTTAACCTGACTACGTACGTGACGTAATTTTATGGCCACTAATGGCTGTATACAGCCATAGCTTGTACTACGTATGAAGCTCCTGTGTTGAAAGTACCAGATAGTTACAATTAAAGTGTAGCTACCCACAGAGGATCAGTGTGGGCTGTAGTTATCATGTGACAGCGAAAGTTGATAGATATTCTAACGCGTTAATGCAGAACTGATTTGCGCTGGAAATACATTAGTTCCAATTTTGTCCACCAGGTGCACATCTGGCGCTGTGAATGGAATGGAATAAAGATGTATAGAAATGTTTCCATACGTAATGGATTAGGAACAGAACTTTGCTAGAAAAGTTTAAGTAAGTAAATAAGTACGGCATAATTTTGGTTTTATTATTAACCGCCACTTACACTTACACTGTTTGTTCAGTATGAGCACCGCAGACGTCGACGAGATGCTGCATTCGAAAACGAAGCGTTCAACAGCTGCTCGCAGCAGTTCCCGTGGTATCTGTGCAATACTTTCCCGTATATTGTCTTTCAGATGAAGTACATCTAATCTACATCTACATATAATTATAGTCTACAATCCAACGTACGGCTCGTGGCGGAGGGTACCCTGTATCAGTTCTTGTCATTTCATTTCCTGTTCCACTTGCAAACAGAGCGAGGGAAGCCGGCCGGAGTGGTTGAGCGGTTCTAGGCGCTACAGTCTGGAACTGCGCGACCGCTACGGTCGCAGGTTCGAATCCTGCCTCGGGCATAGATGTTTGTGATGTCCTTAGGTTAGTTAGGTTTAAGTAATTCTAAGTTCTAGGGGACTGATGACCTCAGAAGTTTAGTCCCATAAAAAAAAAAGCGAGGGAAAAGTGACTATCTATATGCCCCGCCACAAGCCTTAATTTCTCGTGCCTTATCTTCGTGGCCCTTAAGCGAAATGTATGTTCGCGGCAGTAGAATCGCTCTGCAGTCAGCTTCAGATTCCAGTTCTCTAAATTTTCTCAATACCGTTCTTCGAAAAGAATGTCGTATTCCCTCTAGCGATTCCTATTTTAGTTCCCGAACCATCTCTATAATACTTGCTTGTTGTTCGAACCCACGGTAACAAATCTAGCAGCCCGTCTCTGAATTGCTTCCATGTCTTCCTTTGGTCCGACATGGTGAGGATACCAAACACTCGAGCAGTACTCAAGGAAAGGTCGCACTAGTGTCCTATATGCGGCCTCCTTTACAGATGAACCACACTTTCCCAAAATTCCCCCAATGAACCGAAATCGACCATCCGCCTTCCCATCACAGTCTTCAGATGCTCGTTCCATTTCATATCGTTTTCCAATGTTAGGCCCAGATATTTAAACGACGTGACTGTGCCAAACTACTAATACTGTATTCTGTCATTACTCCTGCAGCATTAACTTCCATTTTTCTACATCTAGAGCTATCTGCCACTCATCACACCAATTGCAAATTTTCTCTAACTCATCTTGTACCCTCTTGCAGTCACTCAACTTCGACACCTTCTCGTACACCGGAGCAATCATCAGCAAAAGTTGCAGACTTTGCTCATTTGTCAGCTAAATCATGTATATAGCGGTCCTATCACACTTCCCTGAGGCACTGCTGACGACACCCTTGGCTCTGATGAACACTCGCCTTTGAGAACTACAGGATACTAATACGTAAGAAGTGCTCGAGACCATGTTACCTGGATTCGCCTCCCTGCTGAATATACCGTTTTCGCAGCGGAGCTCCACGCGATCCTGTAGGCACTGGAGCAGATGAATCGTGCTCGGGGCGATCGATTTCTTCTCTGCTCCGATTCTCTTAGTGCCTTACAATCACTGCAGAACCTGTACCCGATTGAGGAGATGGTCCAGCTGATATATGACCAACTGTACTTGCTCCAACGGCGGGGTAAAGAGGTATCCTTCTGCTGGGTGCCTGGTCATGTCGGCATATGGGGCAATGAACAGGCCGATCGGGCTGCCAAGGAGGCCTGCAGAGAGCAGGATGTGGTCCAGTGTCCCATCCCCTTGCAGTCTGTCATCTCTACACTCCACAGGAAGTGCATGGAGTTGTGGGAGGACGAATGGCTGGCGGTGACGGCCAATAAACTGCGGTTGGTAAAGTCAACCACTCGGCCGTGGCGTTCCTCCTGCCGGTTGCTCAGGCGGGAAGAGGTGGCCCTCACACGTCTTCGGATCGGGCACTGTCCTCTCACACATAGCTTTTTATTACAGCGGGAGGATCCTCCGTTTTGTGATGCTTGCGGTGTGCACATCTCTGTCCGCCACATTTTAACAGACTGCATTTTATACCGTGATGCAAGGGCAGAAGCACAAGTTGATGGGGATCTGGCTTGTGTTTTAGCTAACGATGAGACGTATATGTCTAGGGTTTTTAAGTTTTGTGATGTTTCTGGTCTCTGGCCTAAGCTTTTAGGTTGGAGGTTTTAGTGTATTGCAGAGTGGCTGACTCCTCCCCTTTCTCCTTGTGGTAAGCCAGCCACATCCATCTGCTCCATTGTTTTAGCTCCCTCTACCACTTTCTTCCTGTGTTGTCCATGTTTTACTGCTGACGCCCTGCTTCATCCCACGCTTCGGTGTGGGTGAGCACATATTTTTCAATGATTGATTAGCCTCACCAACGTTCCATTTTATATAACTGTTCTGAGTTTTTTTCTTGACACCCGTCTCACTATGTTACTGCACGGGCGCTGAAGACCTTGCTGTCGTGCGCCCAAAACCCCTCTACTACTACTACTACTAAAATATCTGAGAACCTATTCCACAGGCTTGTACCTTCGTTAATAGTCTACAATGAGGCACCGTTAAAATGCTTTCCGAAAATCTAGAAATATGGAATCTGTCTGTTGCCCTTCATTGGTATTTTCCAGTATACCATGTGAGAAAAGGGCAAACTGGGGGTCGCACGAACGATGCTTTCTAAAACCGTACTGATTCGTGGACATAAGCTTTTCAGTCTCTAGAAAATTTATTATGTTCGAACTCAGGGTATGTTCAAGAATTCTGCAGAAAATCGCTGTTACGAATATTGGTCTGTAATTTTGGGGTCCGTTCTTTTATCCTTCTTATATACAGGAGTCACCTGTGCTGTCTTCCAGTCGCTTGAGACTTTACCCTGGGAGAGAGATTCGCTATAAAAAGCTAAGTAAGGGACCACCGCCGTAGACTACTCTTCGTAAAACCGAACTGAGTTTACATCCGGACCTGGCGTCTTATGTATTTTCAATTCTTTCAGTTGTTTCTCTACGCCAGGGCTGCTTATTACTACGAGTATGTAGTCCACACGGGAATCTGTGGGATGGTCAAATGACGGTATATTTGTACGAGTCTCCTGGGTGAACGACTTCTTAAACGTAAAATTTAAAAGCTTTAGATTTAATTGTACCATATACTACTGCCACACCAGACTGGTGAACGAGCTTTAGACACGCTTAGTCATTTTACATTGGATCAGATCTTTCACCGATTCTCGGCCAGATCTTTTGCTAAGGTATGACGATAGTAGTTGTATGCTTCACGCATAGATCTTTTCATATACGCACCAATCCCTACTGACCTTTCCTGTCGTCATTTGCGCGTTCCCTTTTGAGCCGAAAGCACAATAGCTTTTGCTTCCTCAGCGTTTTCCGAATTTCGTTGTTAAACCACGGTGGGTCTTTTCCTTGTTTAATCCACTTACCAGGCACATACTTCTCTTGAACACGATTTAGAATCTGTTTAAACTTCGCCCATAATTCCTCTGCGTCAATCACACTGGAACTAAATGGTTAAAAATGGCTCTGAGCACTATGCGACTTAACTTCTGAGGTCATCAGTCGCCTAGAACTTAGAGCTAATTGAACCTAACTAACCTAAGGACATCACACACATCCATGCCCGAGGCAGGATCCGAACCTGCGACCATAGCGGTCGCTCGGCTCCAGACTGTAGCGCCGAGAACCGCACGGCCACTCCTGCCGGCTGGAACTAAATGGTGGCAGTTCTTTTCCTAAATTAGATCCGAACAACTGCTTGTCTACTCTTTCTAGCAGAATCCTTCTTGACTGATTTATTAACTTTCTTAACCGCAGTCGCTATGATGACACCATTATCACTAATCCCCGCCTCTATATTGACGCCGTCGATAAGATCCGGCCTGTTTGTTGCTGCCAGGTCTGAGATATTTCCATTTCTTATGGGCTGCCAACTAGCTGCTCAAGACAGACTTCTAAAAACGTGTTCAAAAGTACTTCGCAAGACTGTCAGTCTGTACCCCTCCAATGAATCCATAGACGTCTCACTCTATACTCGATAGGTTAACGTCTCCTCCAACTAGTAATACATGATCTTGATATTTACGCGCTGCAGACCGCTCTAGAACTATCACAGCGGAATCGGGTGGCCGGTATAAACATCCAACAATTAACTTGGTTCCACCTAGACCTGTTACATGTGATCAGATAACTTGAGTGTCACAATTAACTTCGACTTCAATAGAGACAATATTTTCGTCAGTTGTAATGAACACTCCCCGTCCTATTGCACCTAATCTGTCTTTCTAATACACGTTCCATTGTTGTTGTTGTTGTTGTGGTCTTCAGTCCTGAGACTGGTTTGATGCAGCTCTCCATGCTACTCAATCCTGTGCAAGCTCCTTCATCTCCCAGTACTTACTGCAACCTACAGCCTTCTGAATCTGCTTAGTGTATTCATCTCTTGGTCTCCCTCTACGATTTTTACCCTCCACGCTGCCCTCCAATGCTAAATTTGTGATTCCCTGATGCCTCAGTACATGTCCTACCAACCGGTCCCTTCTTCTTGTCAAGTTGTGCCACAAACTCGTCTTCTCCCTAATTCTATTCAATACCTCCACAAAGAAGGGAAGGCAGAAAGGTGGAAGGAGTGTATAGAGGGTTTATACAAGGGCGATGTACTTGAGGACAATATTATGGAAATGGAAGAGGATGTAGATGAAGATGAAATGGGAGATAAGATACTGCGTGAAGAGTTTGACAGAGCACTGAAAGACCTGAGTCGAAACAAGGCCCCGGGAGTAGACAACATTCCATTAGAACTACTGATGGCCTTGGGAGAGCCAGTCATGACAAAACTCTACCATCTGGTGAGCAAGATGTATGAGGCAGGCGAAATACCCACAGACTTCAAGAAGAATATAATAATTCCAATCCCAAAGAAAGCAGGTGTTGACAGGTGTGCAAATTACCGAACTATCAGTTTAATAAGTCACAGCTGCAAAATACTAACGCGAATTCTTTACAGACGAATGGAAAAACTGGTAGAAGCGGACCTCAGGGAAGATCAGTTTGGATTCCGTAGAAATGTTGGAACACGTGAGGCAATACTAACCTTACGACTTATCTTAGAAGAAAGATTAAGAAAAGGCAAACCTACGTTTCTAGCATTTGTAGACTTAGAGAAAGCTTTTGACAACGTTAACTGGAATACTCTGTTTCAAATTCTGAAGGTGGCAGGGGTAAAATACAAGGAGCGAAAGGCTATTTACAATTTGTACAGAAACCAGATGGCAGTTATGAGAGTGGAGGGGCATGAAAGGGAAGCAGTGGTTGGGAAAGGAGTGAGACAGGGTTGTAGCCTCTCCCCGATGTTATTCAATCTGTATATTGAGCAAGCAGTAAAGGAAACAAAAGAAAAATTCGGAGTAGGTATTAAAATCCATGGAGAAGAAATAAAAACTTTGAGGTTCACCGATGACATTGTAATTCTATCAGAGACAGCAAAGGACTTGGAAGAGCAGTTGAACGGAATGGACAGTGTCTTGAAAGGAGGATATAAGATGAACATCAACAAAAGCAAAACAAGGATAATGGAATGTGGTCGAATTAAGTTGGGTGATGCTGAGGGAATTAGATTAGGAAATGAAACACTTAAAGTAGTAAAGGAGTTTTGCTATTTGGGGAGCAAAATAACTGATGATGGTGGAAGTAGAGAGGATATATAATGTAGACTGGCAATGGCAAGGAAAGCGTTTCTGAAGAAGAGAAATTTGTTAACATCGAGTATAGAGTTGTGTCAGGAAGTCGTTTCTGAAAGTATTTGTATGGAGTGTAGCCATGTATGGAAGTGAAACATGGACGATAACTAGTTTGGACAAGAAGAGAATAGAAGCTTTCGAAATGTGGTGCTACAGAAGAATGCTGAAGATTAGATGGGTAGTTCACATAACTAATGATGAAGTATTGAATAGAATTGGGGAGAAGAGGAGTATGTGGCACAACTTGACAAAAAGGAGGGACCGGTTAGTAGGACATGTTTTGAGGCATCAAGGGATCACAAATTTAGCATTGGAGGGCAGCGTGGAGGGTAAAAATCGTAGAGGGAGACCAAGAGATCAATACACTAAGCAGATTCAGAAGGATGTATGTTGCAGTAGGTACTGGGAGATGAAGAAGCTTGCACAGGACAGAGTAGCATGGAGAGCTGCATCAAACCAGTCTCAGGACTGAAGACCACAACAACAACAACACCTCCACATTACTACTTTAATTCCCTCAGCATCACCCGATTTAATTCGACTACATTCCATAATCCTCGTTTTGCTTTTGTTGATGTTCATCTTGTAACGTCACAATAGGTTTCGTTACATAGTTAAAATCGGTGTTACGTTGCTATCAGCGTAAATTCAATTACTTTACATAATTAATGAACAGTGAAATAATCTCAGCCCCATATTACATGCATGTAGAAACAATTATGGATCAAAGTCTTTTATTCTAATTACAATATGCACATCCTGTATCCCTATTTACATTTCCCCACCTCTCCTTAAAGTACGTGGTCAGGTGTGAATGTTTTGAGTGTGGTAGCAGACAAACCAGAGATGTAGTGGGTCTCAGAATCTTCTACTAACTGTAACACAGTCAGTGGAAGGCAAAGAGCAGGAACAGGATGTTTCGACCAGAGGTGCGAAAGTCTAAAAAAAAGATTTCTTACCACAGGTTGGTCATGGGCTTCCCCCACCACCTCGCGCTGCTCGGGAGATAGAGCCGCGCAACGATGACGGGGAGTTTTTTTGGGAAGACAGGTAAGCGACCAGACGTTCCTTTAGAACGCTGCGTCGAAATCAGTACAAAGGTATTTGAATGTTTAAATATGTTTACTGTTACCAATTTATTTAACACAGGCTTTTTCGCGATTGATTAATTAAGAACCATTTATTGATTTTTGTTCAATTTATCCGATATAAGAATAATCTTCTCGTAGGTTTGCCTTTCCTCAATCTTTCTTCTAAGATAAGTCGTAAGGTCAGTATTGCTTCACGTGTTCCAATATTTATACGGAATCCAAACTGATCTTCCCCGATGTCGGCTTCTACCAGTTTTTCCATTCGTCTGTAAAGAATTTGCGTTAGTATTTTGCAGCTGTGACTTATTAAACTGATAGTTCGGTAATTTTCACATCTGTCAATACCAGCTTTCTTTGGGATTGGAATTATTATATTCTTCTTGAAGTCTGAGGGTATTTCTCCTGTCTCATACATCTTGCTCACCAGATGGTAGAATTTTGTCAGGACTGGCTCTCCCAAGGCCGTCAGTAGTTCTTATAGAATATTGTCTACTCCCGGGGCCTTGTTTCAACTCAGGTCTTTCAGTGCTCTGTCAAACTCTTCACACATTATCGTATCTCCCATTTCATCTTCATCTACATCCTCTTCCATTTCCGTAATATTGTCCTCAAGTACATCGCCCTTGTATAGACCCTCTATATACTCCTTCCACCTTTCTGGTTTCCCTTCTTTGCTTACAACTGGGTTTCCATCTGAGCTATCTTGATATTCATACAAGTGGCTCTCTTTTCTCCAAAGGTCTCATTAATTTTCCTGTAGGCAGTATCTATCTTACCCCTAGTGAGATAAGCCTCTACATCCTTACATTTGTCCTCTAGCCATCCCCGCTTAGCCATTTTGCACTTCCTGTCGATCTCATTTTTGAGACGTTTGTATTCATTTTTGCCTGCATCATTTACTGCTTTTTTATATTTTCTCCTTTCATCAATTAAATTCAATATTTCTTCTGTTACCCAAGGATTTCTACTAGCCCTTGTCTTCTTACCTACGTGATCCTCTGCTGCCTTCGCTATTTCATCCCTCAATAGCTACCCATTCTTCTTCTACTGTATTTCTTTCCCCCATTCCTGTCAATTGTTCCCTTATGCTCTCCCTGAAACTCTGTACAACCTCTGGTTTAGTCAGTTTATCCAGGTCCCATCTCCTTAAATTCCCAATTTTTTGCAGTTTCTTCAGTTTTAATCTACAGTTCATAACCAATAGATTGTGGTCAGAGTCCACATCTGCCCCTGGAAATGTCTTACAATTTAAAACCTGGTTCCTAAATCTCTGTCTTACCATTATATAATCTATCTGATACCTTCTAGTATCTCCAGGATTCTTCCATGTATACAACCTTCTTTCATGATTCTTGAACCAAGTGTTAGCTATGATTAAGTTATGCTCTGTGCAAAACTCTACCAGACGGCTTCCTCTTTCATTTCTTCCCCCCAATCCATATTCACCTACTATGTTTCCTTCTCTCCCTTTTCCTACTCTCGAATTCCAGTCACCCATGACTATTAAATTTTCGTCTCCCTTCACTATCTGAATAATTTCTTTTATCTCATCATACATTTCATAAACTTCTTCATCATCTGCAGAGCTAGTTGGCATATAAACTTGTACTACTGTAGTAGGCATAGGCCTCGTGTCTATCTTGGCCACAATAATGCGTTCATTACGCTGTTTGTAGTAGCTTACCCGCACTCCTATTTCTTTATTCATTATTAAACCTACTCCTGCATTACCCCTATTTGATTTTGTATTTATAACCTTGTTTTCACCTGACAAAAAGTCTTGTTCCTCCTGCCACCGAACTTCACTAATTCCCACTATATCTAGCTTTAACCTATTCATTTCCATTTTTAAATTTTGTAACCTACCTGCCCGATTAAGGGATCTGACATTCCACGTTCCGATTCGTAGAACGCCAGTTTTCTTTCTCCTGATAACGACGTCCTCTTGAGTAGCCCCGCCCGGAGATCCGAATGGGGGACTATTTTACCTCCGGAATATTTTACCCAAGAGGACGCCATCATCATTTAATCATACAGTAAAGCTGCATGCCCTCGGTAAAAATTACGGCTGTTGTTTCCCGTTGCTTTCAGCCTTTCGCAGTACCAGCACAGCAAGGCCGTTTTGGTTAGTGTTACAAGGCCAGATCAGTCAATCATCCAGACTGTTGCCCCTGCAACTACTGAAAAGGCTGCTGCCCCTCTTCAGGAACCACACGTTTGACTGGCGTCTCAACAGATACCCCTCCGTTGTGGTTGCACCTACGGTACGGCTATCTGTATCGCTGAGGCACGCAAGCCTCCCCACCAACGGCAATGTCCATGGTTCATAACCTGCTAAATAGCTCGAGCTTTCTACTCCGGGTTTCATCCAACTCTCAGATCTAAGAATAATACGAGCAAGTGAACGTTCCTGGAGGGCAGTAAATTCGGGAACTTTGTTACGAACAGACACCAAACGTGGCCCTGGTAAACACGTTCTTTTAGATATTCCCTGAACAAAAATATGGATCCATACAGTGATCGCAATAAAAACAGGATACACAACTGCTGTGCTTTGGACCCTTGGAAATCGTGACGATCAATTTTTGTTAGGTCGGCAACTCCGTACGTATAGGTCGTGTTGTTTTGTGCTTTCTGTTGTTTGATAGCCGGCGGGAGTGGCCGAGCGGTTCTAGGCGCTTCAGTCTGGAACCGCGCGACCGCTACGGTCGCAGGTTCGAATCCTGCCTCAGGCATGGATGTGTGTGTGATGTCCTTAGGTTAGTTAGGTTTCAGTAGTTCTAAGTTCTAGGGGACTGATGACCATAGATGTTGAGTCCCATAGTGCTCAGAGCCATTTGAACCATTTGTTGTTTGATAATCATTCATTCGTGAGCGTTTTTTAAGTTTGTCAAACTATAATGGTGAAATATTGTGTAGCTTATTGTTGTAAAGAACTCCAGACGAAAGGCAGCGGAGTTCAGTTTCATAAGTAAGTTATATTTTTGTTCAGAACTAGTTTTTCTGCCGCACAGTATTTCATGTATAAATTGCACTACTGCAGACGATATTTCTTGGATTCAGTTCTGTATTTGCCTCTTGTTTGTGCAGGTTTCCATTTTCTCATCCGGAAAATCTGAAATTATGGGTGCAAGCAATTCGTAGAGATAAGTGGTCAGGTACTGCGTACAGTACGATATGCAGCATCACTTTACCGAAAATTGCTATCAAGTGAGGCAGGAACATCATTAAGGCTGTTAAAAGAAGATTCCGTCCCATCCGTCTTTGATTTTCCGGAACATGTGCAGAAAAAGATGACTGCAAGGCGACAGTTGGTTCGTAAAGAACCTGCTACTACGCAAGTAAGTGGAATATATTACAAGCTTTGAATTATAATTGTATAAGCCTAAACAAAATAAACGTCAGTAGGCCTATATTTATAATTATTGTTTTAATTTTGCTTATGAAGATTTTATAATTTTGAATTGGTGTGATGTATGCAAAATTACAATGACCTCCTTCTTTGAAGGATGTAAATCACGCAGGTGTAAAACTGGAAAAGTCTCCTGAAGCAGTTGCTGAAAATAAAGGAATTTAGGCAGACCTCCCCCTTCACCAACAAAAACAAATTTAAGAAAGAAGATTTAAAATGGCTGTAGGCCGACTAAACAAAAAGATTTCGACAATAGCACAACTGATCAATGAACGTAAAAAAAAGGACGCCTGAACAGTGATGTACAGAATGATTTAAAATTTAATTTTAGTGGTTTTCGTTTGCACTTCATCGTTAACGAATTGAAAAACTCCATGTGTGACGAAGAAGCTAGCAGATACTCAGATATTATAAAAGAATTCGCTCTGACACTACATTTTTACTCACGTAAAGCATATAGATATGTTAGATCATTGTTTAGTTTGCCCCATGCAAACTGCATCAGATCTTGGATCTGATCTGTCAACTGTGAGCCTGGTTTCATCAGTGAAGTGTTCAGTTTCTTAAGAGAAAATGTAGAGAAAAAACCCTGCTTAAAAATATGTGCTTCATTTTTTGACAGCATGATGATTGGTAAACAGTTGTTATTGGACAATAGTAGAAAAGTTAATAGTGGTTATGTAAATTTTGGTCGCACTAAGTCAGTAGATTCGAATGAACTAGCTAGAGACGCATTAGTATTCCAAATTGTTTCCTACAGGAAAAAATTCAAATGTCCAGTTGCATACTTTTTGTAAATAGTGTTCAAGCTGAACTTTTAGCTGAATTAATCCATACATGCCTCCTAAAATTTCATGAAGTTGTCCATTACTTGTGACGGCCCAGTTGTATACCTGAAAGCTTTGAAAAACATGGGCTGCAACTACGAACCTGATAATATTATTTCGTATTTTAAGCACCCTTCAGCTGAATGGAATGTTTATGTAGTTTTGGACCCTTGCCACATGCTTAAATTAACAAGAAATACTTTGGTTGACAAACAGATTTTGCAGACAGTTGATGGTGAAGTACAGTGGAGCTACATAGTTAATTTACATGAACTACAGGAGAATGAAGGCTTGAAGTTTGCTAATTCAGTCACCAACCAGCATGTTAAGTTCCACAATAAGAAGATGAATGTCTCTCTTGTTGCTCAGACTCTGGGTTCAAGTGTAGCAGATGCTACATTTCTTGAGTCACGTCATCATACAGATTTCAAGGATCAGCTGCAACTGTTTCTTTTATGAGAAAATTAGACAAACTTTTTGATTTGTTAAATAGTGGAAATATTTTTCTTAAAGGCCTAAAACGACCATTAAATATGTTCATCATTAATTTTTCCCATAATTATTATGAAGGGATGGAATATTTTTTGAAGTCAATCTGCACTGAAGGTTTACCCACTCTACGACATCCTCATAAGACATTTGCTCTGGGTTTCTTGCTGTCGATTAAAAGTGCAGGAACGCTTGCTACAGAATTTCTTTTCCGTCACACAGACCCATTTCAGTATATTTTAACGTATAAAGTTTCTCAAGATCAACTGGAATTATCATTTTCATGTATTAGAGGTAAAGGAGGTGGGAACAATAATCCAAATACTATTCAGTTCCAGTCAGCTCTCAAATCCATATTATTAAAAAAAGCAGCATCAGCTCTGGATGTAAGACAAATCTACATGATTTTAAATTAAACAGTGTGTTTTCAATTGCTCACTTTAGGCACCACCATGTTCAAACAGAAAATATTAATGTAAATTATGCTTCACTGAGACAGTGTTTAAATTCTTGTAGTAGACTGAATGACGTAAACCTCAGTAATTATGTTAATAATATTTTGTATTACGTAGCAGGATTTGTTGGTAAAAATGTTAAAAGGTTTGAAGTGATGAGAGTGTGCTAGTTTGTTAAATTTGGTAATGACAAAGCAATTGACCACATTGCAAGAAGCCTTTGTCTGACCCAACTGCTTTAACTCAGCAGGTTTCTAGGGGAAGACCTAAGTTTGCTTCTGAAGCAGTTTACAAAATTATTTTTTTATTGTGTGAAGAAGTTTCGTATGTTTGCAAATGTGGAAGATTTGGGTAAGATTTATTCCCAGTTCGTAAATTCAGTGCCTCGCCATTTTTCTATTAATGAAAAAAATATTTTTGGACCTAATTCACATTCTGTAAATTCTGCAATTGATCTATAGGACATGCACGAAACAAAACTTATTAAAGATATTGCGTCAATATATGTTGGAGATAGATTAAGAGCAAATGCAAAAAATGTAACAAATAAGGTCAATGGAAAGAACTGTTCTGTTCGACAGAAGCTGACAAAAATTATTTTGTTTTCAATTATCTAATGTAAATGAAAAATACAAATCAATGTTGAACTCAAAATTATTTGCTTTTAAGTTTTTTTCACCCTTTCCACAAAAACCAGATCAAAGTATCAGAAGTTTATCATTCCAAAACTTTTGTTTAAGTAGGGGAGAATGCGGATGGTAAACGTGGACACAAAATAATTTTAATTAAATAATCTTTTTGTTTTTGGAAAACTGGTCTTATTTATATATAAAAAACGGTTTCCACTTTTACCCCATGCCATTTCAGTTAATGGCAACACTTCACAGTGGGGTAAATGTGGACATATTGCATTTGTTTAGATTTTTCCATTTGGTGATCTAACTATTAAAGATGATTCTTTTAGTATGAAAACTGGTTGATCAAAATACATTAAACCTTAAAAATCTTCCTCAAACTATTTCGTGATAAATCGTGAAATATAAAAACTATCTGTACTAGCCCCACCCACTACCTACATAGTGCATTTTATTTCGAATGAAGGTCATCAAACTTTTAACCAAACATGTAATAATAGTTACAATCAGTTTACAGAATTGCTGTGTCTTCAAGGAAGTTTTACTTTACACTTTCTCAGCTGATAACGTGAACAGGATATTTTTAAACAGTAGGCTACGGTTCTTTATTTTCTGTAGGTATTTAATGCTTCGTGTTCAAATAATTGCCCGACTGAGCAGTCAGGAATGTCAAAAATACAAAATTCAGATAAAATGCGATGTTTTCTGCCCATAATAATGGCAAAATAAAATTTTACTCGTCTACTTGCGGAACAGCTGTATACAGACAGTTGGATAGAGAGAAACAGATATACCTTTAGCAACATGATGGCCAAAGATGTCGAGGGTCACGACTTCGTAACACACAGTGCTGCCTCCAGATTATCTTCTTTGAGCTCACTGGATTCATATCAAGTGATCTTGCAAGCCATGCATCTGCAAACCTCTGGAGATAAACGTGTAAATATGAAACTGACAGGTCAAAGATTCTATACTACATGTCCTTTGTCATTTCTAAGCTCATATTTATATACATCTGTGACATCCATTAATATATGTGAAATAAAAGATTCAGAAAGTTGTATAGGAAAACAGAATTTACAAAAGGTACAAAACTGCAAAATAACCCATCATATTATATCAGATTACGCAATTTTACATGCAGGGTATCAAGAGGTTCGAAATCGAACTTATTCTGTTAAAACAATGTTCAAATTTTCTATATAAATCTTATTCTGAAACTCTGTTCATTAAGAATATTGATCGGTTGTTTCGTCATTACGTGCTTCTGGGATGTGTAATAATCTGCCTTTTTCTACTTCATGAAGAACGGCGATATTTTTATTAATGTCGTAAGCAGAATGCTTGTATTGTTTTAAATAGTACTTAATGCCGAGGGATTGGCTCCACTAATATTAAAATGTACTTTAATTGTGATTTTGAAGTTTCCCCCTGTTTGTCCAGCATAAAAAGTATTACATTCCATACGTGATGTATTATATAGACCCGAAGTTTTATATTTTTTGCTCTTATCTACATTGTATGTACGACGTGATCTTGCACTACTGTCTGCTCTGAAGCCAATTTGCAGCCTATTCTTTCGAAAAAAACGACTTATTTTGTCAGAAATGTGACCCAAGTACGGTAAGATTGTAAACTTATCTTTATATACTTGCTCTCTCTTTTCGAATATGATCTGACTTCTATTCTCAGTATGTTCTTTCTGTTCTGTGTATAATTTCATTGCTAGTTTTGGGTCACAGCTATTGTTAGATGCTACCTTCTCCAGTGTACGTAATTCAGCATTAATATTCGCCTCATTGAAGAGGTATCTGATTAAGCTGTCAATTTCTGAGTGGAAATATGCCTCTGTAGGGGATTCTGGAATGTCTTGAAAAAATGAGTATCTCATTTTCCGAAAAGTTTAGATTTCGTCTTCTATGGTGAAGGTGATATTCTTATGTAACTGATTAAATCGTTGGAAACATATGTTAGTTTTGCGAGAGTGCCATCGAACAAGACTACTATGTCATGTACATAAGTGACATAGTATAAGACGTTTTTAGTCAGGTCGTCGCAATTTTCAAAAGATTTGTTCTCAATACGATCTATAATTATATTTGCGTTGTTCCTCGTAGGCAGTTCCTCACAGCTAGGCCTCATTTTTGTTCGTGAATGTAGCCATTCAAAATAACATAGTTCTGAGATGAAATCCATTTATCAATTTTTATTTGGCTCATTTTATTGAATTTGGACAAGTTCGTTTTGAAAGTTCATATACGTAGTTTTACCTACTGCGATGTTCATGTACGTATTAGTGACATCTAAGGTGAAGATATAGTAGGAGTTGTTGAAGATGGGTGGCAGGAGGAACAGGAATCCTGTTCAGGAGAATACAGAATTATAAAAACAAAGTCACAAATGCTGGAGTAGGTTTAATAATGAAAGATAAAACTGGTACAGAGATAAGCTACTATGAACAGCACAGTTAACGCATTATTGTAGCCAAGATAGACACAAATCCCATATGCACCATAGTAGTACCAGTTTATATGCCAACTAGATCCACAGATGATGAAGATATTGAGGAAATATATGATGAAATAAAGTAAATTATTCAGATAGTTAAGGGAGACGAAGATTTAATAGTATCGGGTTACTGGAATTAGACATAGGCAAAGGAAGAGAATGAAAAATCGTAGGTGAATACAGACTTGGAGAAAGGAATGAAAGAGAAAGCCACCTGGTAGAATTTTGCACAGAGCGTAATTTAATCATCGCTAACACTTTGTTTGAGAACCATGAAAGAAGGTTGTATAAGTGAAAGAGACATGTCGACATTCGAAGGTTTCAGACTGATTATATAATGGTACGACAGAGATTTCGGAATTAGGGGCAGATGTGGACTCTGATAAAAAAATTATTGGTTATGAACTGTAGATTCAAACTGACGAAATTCCAAAAAACCTAGGAATTTGAGGAGATGGGACCTGGAGAAACTGAAAGAACCAGAGGTGGTTTAGAGTTTCAGAGGGAGCATTAGGGAGCGATTGACAAGAACAGAGGAAGGGAATACAGTACCGGTAGTTGAAGAATGGGTGGCTTTGAGGAAGGAAATAGTGAAGGCAGCAGAGGATCAAGTACGTAAAAAGACGAGGGGTAGTGGAAATCCTTGGTTCACACTAGAGACGTTGAATTTAATTGATGAAAGGAGGAAGTATAAAAATGCAAAATGGCCTAGCAGGAATGGCTAGAGGACAAATGTAATGGTTTTGAAGCATATATCACTAGGGGAAAGATAGATACCTTCGTAGAAAAGAGAACCACCTGTAAGAATATCAAGATCTGAGATGGAAAACCAGTCCTAAGCAGAGAAGGGAACGCTGAAACCTGGAAGGAGTATATAGAGCGTCTATACAAGAGAGATCTACCTGAGGGCAATATTATAGAAATGGAAGAGGACGTAGGTAAAGATGACATGGGAGGTAAGACAATGCGCGAAGAATTTGACAGAGCACTGAAAGATCTAAGTCGAAACAAGGCTCTTGGAGTAGACAACTTCAGTTATAACAGCTGATAGCCACGACAAAACTCTTCCACATGGCGAGCAAGACGTATGAGACAGGCGAAATATCCTCATACTTCACGAAGAATACCGAACTATCAGTTAAATAAGTCGTAGTTGCAAACTACTAACCCGAATTCTTTATAGAAGAATGAAAAAAGTGGTAGAAGCCGACCTCGGTTAAGATCAGTTTAGAGTCCAAAGAAATGTAGGAACACATAGAAGATAGGTTAAGGAAAGGCAACCCTACGTTTATAGCATTTGTAGACTTAGAGAAAGCTTTTGACAATGTTCACTAGAATATCCTCTTTGAAGTCCTGAGTGTAGTATGGCTAAAATATAGGGACCGTAAGGCTATTTAGAACTTGTACAAAAACCAGATGGCAATTACAAGATTCGAGAGACATGAAAGGGATGCAATGATTGAGAAGGGAGAGAAAAATTTTAGGTAGGAATTAAGGGAGAAGACATAAAAATTCTGAGGTTTACCAATGACATTTTAATTCTGTCAGAGACAGCAAAGGATTTGGAAGAGCAATTGAACGGAATGGATAGTGTCTTGAACGGAGGAGAGGAGATCAACATCAATAAAAGCAAAATGAGGACAATGGAATGTAGTCGACTTAAATAAGGTGATACTGAGGGAATTACATTAGTAAATGAGACACTTAAGGTAGTAGATGAGTTTTGGTAATTGGGCAGCAAAATAACTGATGAGGGTCGAAGTGGACAGGATATAAGACGTAGACTGGCAATGACAAGAAAAGCGTTTCTGAAGAAGAGAAATTTCTTAACATCGAATACAGATTTAAGTGTCAGGAAATCTTTCCTGAAAGTATTTGTATGGAGTGTAGCTATGTTTGCAAGTGGAACACGGACGATGAACAGTATAGACGAAAAGAGAAGAGAAGCGTTTGAAATGTAGTACTACAGAAGAACGCTGTAGATTAGATAATAGATCACGTAACTAATAAAGAAGTTCTGAATAGAATTGCGGAGAAAATAAGTTTGTGCCACAACCTGACTAGAGGAAGGAATTGGTTGATAGGACATATTCTGAGAAATCACGGATCACTAATTTAGTACTGGAGGAAGCATGGGAAGTAAAAATCGCAGAGGGAGACCAAGAAATGAATACAGTAAGCAGATGCAGGAGGATGTAGGTTGCAGTAGTTACTAGAAGATGAAGAGGTTAGGGCGGTATACAGTAGCATGGAGAGTTGCATCAGACCAGTCTTCAGACTGAAGACCACAACAACAACATGACAAAACAGTGGGACAACGTACCTAGTGAAAAAAACAGACTTATATGATAAGATGATTACACAAAATTTCAACAGTGTTTTAACTGAATAAGTTCGATTTGAGTTCTCTCCATATCCTTCATGTAAAATTGTGTAAATTCACGTGATATGTTGGATTAACTTTCAATTTTATATCTTCTGTAAGTTATATCCTCACCCGTGTACCAGCTGTCCAAAGTCTGTGTTTTACACATATGAATGTATGTCACATATGCGTATAAATATGATATCAGAAATAAGGGAAAACAAGTAATGTATACTCGTTGTCCACGTTTATACCATATGAAAGTCATGTCAGATATGCTAAAGAACTGTCTCTGCCTAAGATTTTCCAGCAGTGACGTACATGACAACCTGTGTACTATTTGACAGGATTTCATATTCTACCAAATTAACTGTTATGCATGTCACTGCTAAAGTGTTCTATGGTGTAAGTAGACTCACATTCCTTCTATTATACACTCCTGGAAAATGAAATAAGAACACCGTGAATTCATTGTCCCAGGAAGGGGAAACTTTATTGACACATTCCTGGGGTCAGATACATCACATGATCACACTGACAGAACCACAGGCACATAGACACAGGCAACAGAGCATGCACAATGTCGGCACTAGTACAGTGTATATCCACCTTTCGCAGCAATGCAGGCTGCTATTCTCCCATGGAGACGATCGTAGAGATGCTGGATGTAGTCCTGTGGAACGGCTTGCCATGCCATTTCCACCTGGCGCCTCAGTTGGACCAGCGTTCGTGCTGGACATGCAGACCGCGTGAGACGACGCTTCATCCAGTCCCAAACATGCTCAATGGGGGACAGATTCGGAGATCTTGCTGGCCAGGGTAGTTGACTTACACCTTCTAGAGCACGTTGGGTGGCACGGGATACATGCGGACGTGCATTGTCCTGTTGGTACAGCAAGTTCCCTTGCCGGTCTAGGAATGGTAGAACGATGGGTTCGATGACGGTTTGGATGTACCGTGCACTATTCAGTGTCCCCTCGACGATCACCAGTGGTGTACGGCCAGTGTAGGAGATCGCTCCCCACACCATGATGCCGGGTGTTGGCCCTGTGTGCCTCGGTCGTATGCAGTCCTGATTGTGGCGCTCACCTGCACGGCGCCAAACACGCATACGACCATCATTGGCACCAAGGCAGAAGCGACTCTCATCGCTGAAGACGACACGTCTCCATTCGTCCCTCCATTCACGCCTGTCGCGACACCACTGGAGGCGGGCTGCACGATGTTGGGGCGTGAGCGGAAGACGGCCTAACGGTGTGCGGGACCGTAGCCCAGCTTCATGGAGACGGTTGCGAATGGTCCTCGCCGATACCCCAGGAGCAACAGTGTCCCTAATTTGCTGGGAAGTGGCGGTGCGGTCCCCTACGGCACTGCGTAGGATCCTACGGTCTTGGCGTGCATCCGTGCGTCGCTGCGGTCCGGTCCCAGGTCGACGGGCACGTGCACCTTCCGCCGACCACTGGCGACAACATCGATGTACTGTGGAGACCTCACGCCCCACGTGTTGAGCAATTCGGCGGTACGTCCACCCGGCCTCCCGCATGCCCACTATACGCCCTCGCTCAAAGTCCGTCAACTGCACATACGGTTCACGTCCACGCTGTCGCGGCATGCTACCAGTGTTAAAGACTGCGATGGAGCTCCGTATGCCACGGCAAACTGGCTGACACTGACGGTGGCGGTGCACAAATGCTGCGCAGCTAGCGCCATTCGACGGCCAACACCGCGGTTCCTGGTGTGTCCGCTGTGCCGTGCGTGTGATCATTGCTTGTACAGCCCTCTCGCAGTGTCCGGAGCAAGTATGGTGGGTCTGACACACCGGTGTCAATGTGTTCTTTTTTCCATTTCCAGGAGTGTATATACAGTTGTCATGTTGTAAAAGTTGATGTACATCGAGTTGTTTGTATCAGATACCATTAACGATGGGCTATACATCAAAATACCAGTTTGGAAAATATATATTTCAAGTCCAGCTCATGATGTTTAGAAGATGTCTTTTTCTAAACTATGAAGCTGGTACAAGCAGACTCATGGAATACAGAAGTAGTAAGTCAGTTTCTCCACTGACAACCCAATAATTTGCTGTTGGAACAATAAGAGCATGAACGCACTGACACAGAGACAAGTGGTGAACCAACAATATGTTGAGGTGTGCATAATGTAGTACCCAATACAGTGCTGAGGTCAAGTGCATGAGACTGTTCAACGAATGAAGCAAAACTGAACAGACACCTACAGTGTTTTTAGCACCCATACAGGAGATGTTTTCAACGTAACTGGGGAGTAGAAATGAAAGTATATGTAACGACTTATAAGGTACAGTTATCATTGTTTTGTGTGGAAGGATAATGACATAAAGCAGAGCACACACAGTAAGAGTTATTGAAGATTAGAGGCAACTGTTCTTCATTGGTAATTAAAGGAAACACTTTCGAAATTAGAAGAATAATTCATTTGGAAAGTTTACACCAGGTACAATGAGAGTAGTGAGTGGAAACGTTGTTCTGGTATTAGCAGTATGGTTAATTGCAACGTACGCTGCCACTCATTAATTTCAATACACCTTGGTATTTCATATTTCCTGCACAAATCAAACGTTATTTCTCACAAAATATAATTATATTAACTTCCACATACATAATACAGTCACAATCATTATATTTCACTTTCACCAAAGTATTCTCCTTTGGATTTAATGGCTGCCTCACAAACTCGAGGCATGTAGTTAATCAGTTTTTGTAGATATCGTGACTCTATTTGATTCCACACATCCTTAACAATATTGCAGAGACGTGCCTTTCTAGGATATTAATATCCCTGATACGTCTGTCCACTTCATCCTAGACCATTTTAATGCGATTACAATGGGGACTTTCGGACGGCCATACCATATCATTCAGTACTTTCTGTTTTTCCTTTGATGCAATGTAGTTCGTACAGTATGCCGACCGATGTTTTTGGTCATTATCCTGTTGTAAGGTTAACGTTTTCCCTATTAAGCCCAATCCACTTCGTATTGCATGATACTGAAGTATGCGGTGGTACGGCTTCTGATTCATACATCCTTCTATTTTCACCATGTCGCCGCCTCTAACTCGGCGAAACATCCCCAAACCGTAATAGAACCTCCACCGTGTTTAACTATGATAGGACACACAGCTGGGCTACCCTTTCCCCCACAACTCGGCGACCAAATATTCTCCTGGTTCCAAAAATCTCGAACTTCCATTCATCAGTGAATAACACCTTCGTCCACTCTTCCGATGTCCCATTACGATGTTTTCTAGACCATTCAAATCTCTTCTGTTTCTTAGTGGGCCTCAGAAAGGGTTTTCTTGCTGTGACACATCCTTTCAAGCCGGCTTCAGTCAGTATCCATTTTACTGTTGCAACAGATATTGTTGTCGTGTTCATTTCTACCAATTGTGCACAAGTTTGAGGCGCTCTTTTGAATCTGTTTTTCTTACTGATATTCTGATATATTTATCATTACTTTTAGTTGTTTTACGAGGTCGTACTGGTCGTGGTATGTCCTTATTGCGACCTGTTGTCTTCTGGCAGTGAAGGGTGTATTGCACTCCCCCTATAGTCACCCTACACTGTTTCGCAATTTGGCAAATAGATAAACATGCTTGTCTAAGTGCTACAATTAGAGAACTGTTTTCTATGGATATCTCCACTCGTGGAGCCATACTAGCGATGTGGAGACTTCAGTGTCACGAAGGAACTGACGTGCAGGAACGACATGTCATATATCGTAGCAATACTGGCCGTTTGCTGTGGACATTACATCTCTACAGGGAACAATACAGGTACACCAAATGCGGCGTCCGTCGGCAAATAGGTAATCAAACATTATCAGATAGGTACATAACGTTTATGTACACAGTCCCATTTTCTGACTTTAAATAGTAGTAGACTAAAGGGCATCTACTGTGGCAGGCTTTGTTGGAATGAGAAAGAAAAATGCGGGCACCTCGCAGAAAACGACGACGGATTTGTAATTTGGACTGGCCAGCGAGGGGTCACCTGCACTTTGCAGTCGTGCTTTGGTTGTGCTGTGGACTCCAAAGAAGAAAGGTGCCTGACGGCAGTGGTCGAGCACTAAAGAAAAAGGAATGACTTATAGACTCTATGCTATGCTATCGCGGGCGAAGTAAGCACTTAAGGTTTTGGTTATCACTGAAGCATCACGTATGAACATATTGTCTGAAAAGCTTTGTTAATTATCAGTTATTGTGAGTTGAGAAATTATCTGAATATAGAGGGATTATGTAAACCGTGTTTTGTGACTTCGTAGTGAGTTGTTTAAAAGTAGAAGCTCACTCATAGCCCTCGCCCCTTTGCAGTCGGAAAAGAAGTCAGCAGTCAAATACGTGGCACTGCATAGCAGGGCCACAACATCAAGAGAAAACAAGACGTCGACTCGGAAATTTGGAAAGGAAGGTAACTGTTACTGCATGGAATGAGTAAAGACTTGGCATAACCAACACACAAGTTAAAAAATGCCTCACTTCAATATTTAATGTGTTATTTGTTCCTCATGCTCCTGAATGTCTTCTCTACAGATATTCATAGAGTCTACTTTGTCCCAAGATCATATTATCATTTTTTCTTGAAGAAATGATTGAGTGGTACTACATGTCACACTTGGTGATTATCGAAACCATGTTGATCCCTATTTCTTTTTCCCTAAGCTTGAGCTGTATATCTGTTGTAGCTTAACGTATCTGTGTAAGCAGATGTAGCAAGTAGAAGGGTACACTGAAAGTAATTATAATGCACTAATCTTCTTTGTGGCCATTCATAATAATAGACATTACATTAAGATACAATATATTACTCATAGATCATAGATACTACATTCACATTATCGCATATCTTCAATACATTATATATATATATATATATATATATATATATATATATATATATATATATATATCATCTTCGATACTGTGAGGCAAATCTATTCTACTTTAGAATTTCAGTCCAATAAATGATACACTTATTAAAGAATTAGATACAGTGTCATCTTAAAGCAACTTACACTCACATTTACAGTTTTTCTTAACAGCTACCTCTTTTCTATTAAAAATAGGGACTAATTTTACGATTTTCAATCATTATTAGCTCAACTTTCTGCAATAAGAGTAACACATCAAATGTAGAAAAAATTTTCTCAAGGAAATGCCTATCCTACACATTTTATGTCGCTTCAAAAAGTCACAAAGTAGTCTTGTCTATCTACTGCAGTACTATTCTACATAAATAGTCCCATATATCCGAACTAATAATAGATTAGTGTACTTGTCATCTAACATAGAATTATCACTCAATACTTCTCCATAGAGTATATTACCAAACTGGATAAAATTACTACTATTCTGTAAAAGAAGACTGTTGTGTGCAGTTAACTAAGCAAAAGCACTAGAAATTTTTATATACAATGTTAGCACACAGAACTATGCTTCTCACCTACAATGCTATGGATTATAC
Source organism: Schistocerca nitens (assembly GCF_023898315.1). Lineage (NCBI taxonomy): Eukaryota > Metazoa > Arthropoda > Insecta > Orthoptera > Acrididae > Schistocerca > Schistocerca nitens. The sequence continues at coordinate 522,924,541 of NC_064616.1, read as the reverse complement.
AAATACAAATAAAACACACAGCCCAGTTGCATTAATGTGATCATCGCCTATATTGGATGTCAACACGCAATAACCACTCGCAAATGGAAGGTGGCAGCACTATCAGTGGAGGGTACATAAAGCATGTCAGGGGACATGGAAAACAGTGCACTCACTGTCCTAATGCAGAAACGGAGCGATTTATGTAACGTCCAAAAGGGGATGACCATTGGCCTTCAGGCGAAGGTGGAAGCATTTCCGAAATGGCTAAGTTTGTAAACTGCGTACTTACCGTGCATCGCAAAATGTCACCATCGAAAACCAGATCTGAGACCACTATAGTGCACCATGGGCCACTATGAGAGGGGTGAACAATGGCTGCGGAGAAGTGTATGGGCTAACAGAGGTGCAGCTGTTGAGAAATCGACCACCCAAATGAAGCAAGGGACTATCTACAGTGTCTCCACAACGACCGTTCAGCGAACGTTGCCGTATTTGGGCAACTGGTTCATCCACCCATACTGACTGCCGTAAGTCAGCGACGAAGGCTTTAATCTGTTCGCCAGTACTGCTAGTCCACGAGAACTTAGTGTCGACAGGTGCCCTCATATGTGTCACGTTTCATGCTCCATTGGACAGATGGTCGTTGGTGTTTATGAAGTGAAACATCCAAAAGCAAACAACTTACAACAACGCTGGAAGTGTCCAGGTCGGAAGACGGAGTGTTATGGTTTGGGAAATGTTTCTGGGGCATTCCCTAGGTGATCTCATCATGGTGGAAGGTACAGTGGATCAGCACAGGTGTGCTTCTGTACTTGGGTGGTGGTGGTGGTTAGTGTTTAACGTCCCGTCGACAACGAGGTCATTAGAGACGGAGCGCAAGCGCGGGTTAGGGAAGTGTTGGGAAGGAAATCGGCCGTGCCCTTTCAAAGGAACCATCCCGGCATTTGCCTGAAACGATTTAGGGAAATCACGGAAAACCTAAATCAGGATGGCTGGAGACGGGATTGAACCGTCGTCCTCCCGGATGCGAGTCCAGTGTGCTAACCACTGCGCCACCCCGCTCGGTTCTGTACTTGGGGAACATATCCGATGTTACATGCAGTTTGTTTTTCTTCAGAATGGTGCATCTACCAACAATACAGTGGAACGTGTGTCACAGATCACACTACACATGCGTGGTTCGAATAGCACCAGGATGAGTTTATCATGCTCTCCTGACCATCAAACTTCCCATATTTAAACCCAATGGAGAAACTATGGGACCATCTCAGTTAGAGAGTTCGCTCTCTGGATTCTCATCCAAAAAGCTTAGTGCAGCTGGCGATGGCACTGGAGTCACTATGGCTCCACATCCTTATCGGTACCTTCCAGTACCTCAGTAAATGTACTTCAAAGCAAAGCCTTCATCTAACTCCTGAACCAAAAGCTTATGATAATATCATTTACCAGACAGAAAAAAAGTCGTCAGATGTAACGTTCATTGTCAGACTTTCCCATCTACCTGAGTATCTGACTGTTACTTCTCAAAGAGAGGATTTACTTTAGCTTCGCACTGAAACATTTCAACGTTGATGGGAGGTATGGCGACCACTCCAGATCCCCAGTTTAGGAAAAAGGTTGAATTTTACAAAATATCAAGTAAATATCATCATAAACATTATTTCACCAAATATTGTATTTTCATAAAGAAAATGAGGGAAAAAGAGTGACAAAAAAGATATTAAAAAGCATGATTTTATCAGAACAATCTATCATTCCGTGAGAATCTATCACTTCATGAAATCATGAAGTTTCTATAGAAATTTTTATACACAGATATATCACAAAATTTCAACCAAAACATAATCAAAATCTTTATTAATATAACATAATTTTTCGAACAGTTTTTCTGTGTAAACTGAAGTGATTAAAATTAAAATGATAGCTTTCATTCATCCGATATACACAGGACAAGCATATACATATATGTAAACAATGTGTTAAAAATTATTACAAAAACAGAAATAATAAAGTGTTTTGTGTATGTGGAAAACATATTATATATAAATATAGTAAGAATAACTTAAAACTAATTTTGAATGATGAACACTTGAAACTATTGTTATCGGTTTAAAATGATGTAGAAACTGAGTATGATGCAACAGCAAAAAATGTATTAAGTCTCATGAAATTTAAGATTTTGACTGATTTTATTGAATCCATCATCTAAGGATAAGCATTCAAGTAAATGTGAGATTCACCTTGGGTAACATTGGAAAATAGAATATCTGATAAAATGAAGTGTAAACATAGAAAAAAACTTAAAATCATGTTAAAAGACGCTTACTCTCAGCAAAACAGATAAAATTAACATAAATACAAGAAAGTGAAGTTTAATTCATTTTTATCATACCTACATTTGCGATTTTATGAAATTAAAATTATTTTCATTCTCCATAAAGCAAAAGATTACTATGTACAATTTCTTAACTTTAAGTATTTTTGGAACATATTACCATACTCTAAAACTGAAAATGAGGATCATGTTTTTAAAAACTGCTGAAACTAAACCATTGAAAGAAATATTTCCACTTTTCCACATGAATTCCAGAAACAGCAAAATAGAAAAACGATTAGTAATTATCTAATTAAAAAAGCATTTGAAGATAGATCACAGACTATAGGTTTACAAAACACTCTCAATACGATTTTCCTAATCCCTGTTTGAATGCTTCAAAACCTGATAGAATGAATAATTATACAAATGTCTATCTCAATACTGATGAGAAACTTACATTTTATGAATTCACAAATGCAATTGATAATATTCCAAAAGTTGAAACTAAAATTAATGTATCTAGTCATGTATGATGCTTTGATTAAAACAGCAAGCACACTTAAAAAAAAAAACAAAATGCAAAAAAGAAATATGCAAATTTATTATATTCCAAAACTAGCGACAACTCGCATTCTTGTTGGATGATAGAGTTATCTAGAGTTCTTTTGAACCAAATTTCAAAACGTAAACACCCAAAATTTGAGATTTGTTTTATTGCATTTTAGTAATAAAGAAAAAATAGATGATCACATATCAAATTGTTTTGTTAACAAACCATGAAAAGTGAATTACCATGGAAAAATACTTATATTAGATCTAAAACTCACCAATATACAGTGAAAGTTAAATTTGTTAATTATGTTGATTTTGAGATTTTGCTGTTAAAGGTGGATAATTGTCAACCTCATACAGTAAACGCACACACAATGAAATCTAAAAACATAGACTAAATGGTTTTTGTTAATATATTAAGTACATAAATGAACATTATAAGGATCCATTTTTATATAAAGGACAAAATTGCCATACAAAATTTATAGAATGCATGGCAATATGTATAAATTGTTACATAATTTATGAGTACATGATTCAAATTTGTTTGTAAAAACCTTAGTTATCAAGAAAGAGAAATAGATTTTGTACCAAATAATGAAGATAGATATATTATATCTGGCATGGGAAAAACAGAATTCGAAAATCACATTTATTGACATATTAAAATTTATGACTTCAAATCTTGATCAACTTTCATAAATGAGAAAAAAACATGAAATCAAGAACAACAGTATTTTTTCCAGAAAACCCAGGATATTTAGTAATTAAAAGGCTGTTTACCCTTGTTTATAATTGGAAAAAATCTGAAGGAACAGAACCTCCATCAAAGCAAGTATTTTATAATAAATGAATTGAATCTGAGAAATGTGATGAAGATTGAAAACATAGAAAATTAGTATGAAAGAAATTCAATTTCTAATATGTATGTGAGTATCATATTTGTATCATACAACTGATGTTTTGTTGTTATCTGATGTACTGGAAACGTTTCGAAAAACCTATGTAAAGAATTATAAATTATTTATGTCATGGTATTTTGTAGCCCCAACATAGGCTTGGGCTTCAGTGTCAAAAATAACTACAGAACCTCTTGGTTTATTATATTATTATGATATCATATCAATGACTGAAAAAGGAATAATATGTAGAATATTTCAATGTTGTGAAATGTTGTATGCACAATTTCGAATAAACTGAGAACTAATTACACTTCAATGTTTGTATTAATTAGCAAAAGTTAAAGTATATGAACATACCTATTGAACATACCATTGGACATTGTTATTAAGAAATTGTTATGATTTGTAAATTAACAGTAAAATGAGTTCTTTAAAGAAAACTCTAATAAAAATTAGTTATTTAAACAAAATTTATGTTCAATATTTAAAATTGAAAGAAGGTAAAGAGAGATGCAATTCTTTCCTGAGTTCATCTACACTCCTGGAAATTGAAATAAGAACACCGTGAATTCATTGTCCCAGGAAGGGGAAACTTTATTGACACATTCCTGGGGTCAGATACATCACATGATCACACTGACAGAACCACAGGCACATAGACACAGGCAACAGAGCATGCACAATGTCGGCACTAGTACAGTGTATATCCACCTTTCGCAGCAATGCAGGCTGCTATTCTCCCATGGAGACGATCGTAGAGATGCTGGATGTAGTCCTGTGGAACGGCTTGCCATGCCATTTCCACCTGGCGCCTCAGTTGGACCAGCGTTCGTGCTGGACTTGCAGACCGCGTGAGACGACGCTTCATCCAGTCCCAAACATGCTCAATGGGGGACAGATCCGGAGATCTTGCTGGCCAGGGTAGTTGACTTACACCTTCTAGAGCACGTTGGGTGGCACGGGATACATGCGGACGTGCATTGTCCTGTTGGTACAGCAAGTTCCCTTGCCGGTCTAGGAATGGTAGAACGATGGGTTCGATGACGGTTTGGATGTACCGTGCACTATTCAGTGTCCCCTCGACGATCACCAGTGGTGTACGGCCAGTGTAGGAGATCGCTCCCCACACCATGATGCCGGGTGTTGGCCCTGTGTGCCTCGGTCGTATGCAGTCCTGATTGTGGCGCTCACCTGCACGGCGCCAAACACGCATACGACCATCATTGGCACCAAGGCAGAAGCGACTCTCATCGCTGAAGACGACACGTCTCCATTCGTACCTCCATTCACGCCTGTCGCGACACCACTGGAGGCGGGCTGCACGATGTTGGGGCGTGAGCGGAAGACGGCCTAACGGTGTGCGGGGCCGTAGCCCAGCTTCATGGAGACGGTTGCGAATGGTCCTCGCCGATACCCCAGGAGCAACAGTGTCCCTAATTTGCTGGGAAGTGGCGGTGCGGTCCCCTACGGCACTGCGTAGGATCCTACGGTCTTGGCGTGCATCCGTGCGTCGCTGCGGTCCGGTCCCAGGTCGACGGGCACGTGCACCTTCCGCCGACCACTGGCGACAACATCGATGTACTGTGGAGACCTCACGCCCCACGTGTTGAGCAATTCAGCGGTACGTCCAGCCGGCCTCCCGCATGCCCACTATACGCCCTCGCTCAAAGTCCGTCAACTGCACATACGGTTCACGTCCACGCTGTCGCGGCATGCTACCAGTGTTAAAGACTGCGATGGAGCTCCGTATGCCACGGCAAACTGGCTGACACTGACGGCGGCGGTGCACAAATGCTGCGCAGCTAGCGCCATTCGACGGCCAACACCGCGGGTCCTGGTGTGTCCGCTGTGCCGTGCGTGTGATCATTGCTTGTACAGCCCTCTCGCAGTGTCCGGAGCAAGTATGGTGGGTCTGACACACCGGTGTCAATGTGTTCTTTTTTCCATTTCCAGGAGTGTATTTATGAGATATTGAAACAAAAGTGGAATTAGTCAAAGAATCTCGGTGACGAAAATTTACGAAGCAAAGCTGAAAATGTTCCCTAAATTCGACACCCCACTCTATGCAAAGCAAGTGCACATAGTAAATTATCTTCTTTAACATATTCCAAGTTACAGCAACAGCATTCCTAAATGAGGCCTCTGCACCAGTACACGTGTCTGCTTTCAACCATGTCCAAATTCCAAGTCTCTATTGCGGCCTGACTGCTCAACAAACAGTGATATGTGGAATCCAGAGAACCTCCTTCATACATCCACTCAGAGGAAGTTGTATTTGTGGCCAATGTCACATTCAAAATTGCCGCTTCTCATGATATAGCAACTGGAAGAAAACTGACAAATTGACTTGTTGTTTGGACATGGAGTTCACAGGTATTGGATAAACTACATGTAACTCAAGTTAATGCAGGAATATTTTCAGAGAGGAAGTTTCTTGGTGAATGTCTTTGTATATTTCAATGTGAGGAAAGAGGGCAATACAGAAACAGCGGTGAATTCCAAGGATCCATCAGTCAATAAGGATACTGGACTTAAAATAAGTCACCTCATGGAGACATCACACTATTACATTGTAACACCATTTCTATCCTCCATAATTGCCTCAGTTCGATGAGGAAGAGTATGAAAGTTTCTTCTGGTATGTCATATCCAGTTGCAACCACTGACTGATTTGTAGATGCCTTAAAGCTACCAGATTGCGAGGCTGTTGATTGTCACATTTTACCTGCTGTTCCAAGTGTACGGTGTACGGTCAGTGGTCGCCAAAAGATCCTAATTGAAAAGTGCTGGAGATTAATGTCACACCTTGTCAACGACAATGCCAGTGAATGCAGGTCACTCTCAGGCAATTTTTGGACATATATTGCCAAGGGAACCGCATACAACGGACATTAGGAGTCAGGTACCTTGCAAGAGGCCATTGTTCACAGTAGCAGATACATATGGCGTATTCAGTGGACCAAATTACACAGAAATCGGACAGTAGCTGACTGTATATTTTTTTACGGAATTTAGATCAGGCCATTTAGAGGGTCGGTTAAAGTGTATGAGGGTGTCTGACTGTTCACCAGACTAGGGTTATATGAGTGTAGCTCTCTGAATTTGGCTGTTATCGTCTCAGTGTACGAGAGTATCCATTAGCACACTCATTCCGCAAGATGCAGAAGAAAGGACAACACCTGGTCACAGAGAATTCTGAAATAAACATCTTGTTTCCTGTTCATGATAAACTGAATGAATAGGCTAAAGTCATAGTACAAAAAACACTCTCAAAATATCATAGAAGCATCTCCAGTCTAAACCAAACAGTCCACGCAAGTCAGATTACATACCTCATTAGGTCGTTGGTGCACTCGACACTTTACACAATTTGAAAAGAGGTATAATCGGTTCCTGTTGGATCACACTACCCGCCTACAGTCAGCTACTGTCCGATTTCTGTGTAGTTTGGCCCACTGAATACGCCATCTTTATCTGCTACTGTGAACAATAACCTCTTGCTAGGTACCTGACTCCTAATGTCCGTTGTATGCGGATCCCTTGGCAATATATGTCCAAAAACTGCCTGAGAGTGACCTGCATTCACTGGCATTGTCGTTGACAAGGTGTGACATTAATCTCCAGCACTTTTCGATTAGGATCTTGACGACCACTGACCGTACACCGTGTTACATAGTTGCGAGAGGTACACCATTCCTTGTAGACAAGATAGATTGTTCCGTTGATACAGCAACAAATCAGACAACTTTATTCACAGTGTGGTAGTGTGCAAGTGCATACACGACTGCTTCTTCCTGCCAGTGTGTTATGTCTCCACATCGATCCGTCTTACTCTGTTAATTCTGTATAGCCGACGGGCACATATTCACCACTTCACTTCCATGACTCACGTGGGAAGTGGAGGGCGACGTAATAGCCTGGCACCAATTCTACATCATTTCCGGCGGTTCAAAACGACCAGACTGCTCTTTAAAAAGAGTGGCTAACGTTCTAGTGAGATTATGTTTGATGTTGTTACATTTGTGATTCGTCGACGTAGTAAGTGAAAAAAATTAACAAAACAATTTAACAAAGCGTTTTGTTTCAAGCGATAGTTTTACTTAATTTCAAATTTTATTTTTCTGAGCCTTGCAGATATAATGATGGGCTTAATAAATTATTTAAAACAATGCTGATGGTGAAATTAAAGTTTTATTTGGAAGGACTTCGCATCTTCGTTAATATTAAGACAGACAGAAATTTCTGCAACACAACGAGATTAGCAGAAAATCAGAAAGTCTTAATCTTCACTAATGAAAGTGCATTATTTATTAGCTGAAAAATACATTAAAATAAATACGGTAGATGCGAAAGCTAGGAAATCATCGAGTCGAGAGGAATAAATACGTTTACAAGTGAACGCATTGACATAGGCCTTCTTAGGAAGTATTATTTCATCTGAAGAAAAATGGAAAAGTGATGTACACACCAGAATAGTTTTAGATTACTGAGAAAGCTACTGGCGAGAATAATTTTTTTGTTTTATTCTCCAATCTATAGGCTCTTGTTTTCCTTGGAGGAATCATCCCAGCATTCCATTTCATCTATTTAAGGAAAACATGGGAAACCCACGCTGAAGAGCCAAAGAAACTGGTACATCTCCCTAATATCGTGTAGGGTCCCGGCCGCGCGGTTTAGGGCGTCCTGTCACGGACTGTGCGGCCCCTCCCGCCGGAGGTTCGAGTCCTCCCTCGGGCATGGTTGTGTGTGTTATTCTTCGCGTAAGTTAGTTTAAGTAGTGTGTAAGTCCAGGGACCGATGTCCTAAGCAGTTTGGTCCCTTAGGAATTCATACACATTTGAACATTTTTAAAAGTGCCGCAACACCATGTAGCATGTACTCGACTAATGCCTGAAGTAGTGCTGGAGGGAACTGACACAATGAATCCTGCAGGGCTGTCCATAAATCCGTACGAGTACGAGGGGGTGGAGATCTCAATAATGTTCATGTCTGGGGAGTTTGGCGCTCAGCGGAAGTGTTTAAACTCAGAAGAGTTTCCTGGAGCCACGCTGTAGCCCTTCTAGACGTGTGGCGTGTCGCATTGTCCTGCTGGAATTGCCCAAGTCCGTCTGAATGAACAATGGACATGAGTGGATGCAGGTTATCAGACAGGATACTTACGTACGTGTCACCTGTCAGAGTCGCATATAAACGTATCAGGAGTCCCATATCACTCCAACTGCACACGCTCCACACCATTACAGAGCCTCCACCAGCATGAACAGTCCCCTGCTGACATGCAGGGTCTGTGGATTCATGAGGTTATCTCCTTACCCGTACACGTCCATAGGTCGATACAATTTGAAACGAGACTCGTCTGACCAGACAACATGTTTCCAGTCATAAACAGTGCAATGTCGGTGTTGACAGGCCTAGGCGAGGTGTTAAGCTTTGTGTCGTGCAGTCATCAAGGGCATTCGAGTAGGCCTTCGGCTCCGAAAGCCCATATCGATGATGTTTCGTTGAATGATTCGCACGCTGATACTTGTTAATAGCCGAGCACTGGAATCTGCAGTCGTTGTCGGTCCCGTTCTTGGAGGATCTCTTCCCGGCCGCAGCGATGTCGGAGATTTGATTTTTTACTGGATTCCTGATATTCACGGTACACTCTTTAATTGGTCTACGGGAAAATCCCCTCTTAATCGCTACCTCGGAAATGCTGTGTCCCATCACTCGAGCACCGACTGTAATACCACTTTCAAACTCACATAAATCTTGATAACCTGCCATTGTAGCAGCAGTAACTGATCCAACAACTGCTCCAGACACTTTTTGCCTCATATAGGTGTTTCTGACCGCAGCGCCGTATTCTGCGCATGCCTATATCAGTTTGTTTGGCGCTTCAGTGTAATTCTCGATGGTTGGATGGGAATTCGAACAACACCCTCCTGAATAAGAGTCTAGTGTCTTAGCATGTGGTGTCCATCGTCCCTGTAACACCGATACTGCTTCACCGACGCCGTTATTTTCTATTGAAGCGGCGTGGAGGTGATGATGTGCTAGTTTCACAGGAGCCGATTTCAAAGATGCGACAGTGACTGGTTGTTACCAATTATTGGTATGCAAGTAAGACGGCTGTCATAATATGTGCCAAATCCCCCAGATGACGTTAACAATGTAACTAACTAGATAACAAATAAAGTACGATACCTAAAGCAATAAAAAGAAAAAAGTATGTAAGCTACACCAAAATAAGTTTGGCACAAAATCTCATTTACCCATCAAGGTAGTGAAAGACATAAAACAATGAGCATAAAAAACTGAAGTTTAAAATACTGAGAACGTAGTTGTTTGCAGTCATTCTATAAAATAGCCGTACAAAATGTCCGATATACAGAAATCTAGGTTACAACACTACGATGTAATACATCATGGACCAATCTAAATAGTCATAAACATGCAACAATGGCATAAGCAGTCAAAAGTTAAACGATACTGTGACTGTAGTTGTGTTTTAAGTTGTAATGAAGTCAGACCAATGTCTTGTTTGTATCATTATGTGAAACAAAAATTGCATATGATGAAATGAGTTCTGTCTGAAACCCAAGTAAAATGAAAAGAAAAACCAAATCTTGTAGCATCTGTTCCCAAAGATTTACCGAAGATTTGTCGTCACCTCCCGCAGTCTTCATCGCTTTTGGGTCAATATTTTTTCTTTCCACTTTCCTTTTGTAATGATGAACAAATTTTTTCATGTGCAACTAGTATAACAGTTAAATCATATATCAAAGGATACTATGTGTAGGTTTAAACAAGCATGTGGCTAAATTATACACTGTGTAAATCTTAAGGTCTTTCGGCCAATCAGCCTAAAGGTGTATAGTGGTTTGCTTGTAACTCAAACACGGACATTCTCACTCATCATCCCCAATCTCCCACAAGTAGGCCTTCTCTTGTAACATCTGCCTCCTGACAGGAATTCTCGCATTATTGCTTCCCACTTAACGTTATTAGGAGAATACCTGGCATCACCACAAAGTGTTTAACTTTTCGTGGGCCAAGCAGTTGGGAATATCCCTGACCATCCACTTTCCATATATCAAGGAATATCAAACAATCAGCTCACAACTGCAGACAGAAGTGAGCACCTCTAGCATAATGAACCCGGAAATATCTCGCAGACGCTATCTATTGTCTCACCGACAGCCAACATCACCTCCCAGACTTAACCATCTATCTGGTCAGATTCAAATGAATTTACAATCACTGTCCAGTTAAAATACAAATTGGGTAATTATTCCTTTGAAAACTCATTCCTACTGGCTCGAAAGTTACATCTTATAAGGCTAACGAACAGAATCTGTGTGTTAAGGTGACTGTTGTAACGTGCTCCCCATTTACTTGGTCCATCATATATCATACATCTGTTACTCTTGGATTTTTTATTTCTCTATGAGTTAAGTAACCTCAGCAATTCCAAGGCGTCTTCCATAACTCGCATTACCGAGGGGAACACCTTATCCCCCCCCCCCCCAAAAAAAATTTAAAGAGTGGAATTCGTAATTGTTGTTGAATTGTATAAACAACATACTTTTCAAAGAGCTATCGATGTGTAAGTAGGGTCCAGAACCTGAAAATACCTTTTACCACAGTCTTAGCAATATCAGCGAACATTCAATAACGTATACTACCGACTTCATGACCACCTCAAAATAAAATTTAAAAAATTAAAATTTCGTTCATTGTTGCTTTCTTTTAATTTTAACATAATTTTTAAAGAGATATTGATGTGTAAGGCTCCGAACCGCGAAATACTGAATACGACATTCACTGGGTAAGTGACATCTGCTACTAAGACTTCAATTTTTGGGTTATTTTGACTGAAAAATTTCAAACATATATGGAATCTGCTAGAAGAATTCATTAAAAATAATAAATCTTTTTTTTAATTTTAAAATATATAGTAACTGAGTATATTACAATTTTTCCAAACGGTTGATGACATTCACGTATCATACAGCCGTTACGGCGCCTTCCATGACCACCAGCGGCGTACGTCGGCCCCAGACAATGCCACCCCAAAACAGTAGGGAACCTCCACCTTGCTGCACTCGCTGTACTGTGTCTCTAAGGCGTTCAGCCTGACCGGATTGCCTCCAAACACGTCTCCGACGATTGTCTGGTTGAAGGCATATGCGACACTCATCGATGAAGAGAACGTGATGCCAATCCTGAGTGGTCCATTCGGCACGTTGTGGGAACCATCTGTACCGCGCTGCATGGTGTCGTGGGTGTAAAGATGAACCTAGCCATGGACGTCAGGAGTAAAGTTGCGCATTATGCAGCCTATTGAGCACAGTTTGAGTCGTAATACGACGTTCTATGGCTGCACGAAAAGCATTATTCATCATGGTGCCGTTGCTGTTAGGGTTCCTCCGAGCCATAATCCGTAGTTAGCGGTCATCTACTGCAGTAGTAGCCCTTGGGCGGTCTGAGCGAGGCATGTCATCGACAGTTCCTGTCTCTCTGTATCTCCTCCATGTCCGAACAACATCGCTTTGGTTCACTCCGAGACGCCTGCACACTTCCCTGGCTGAGAGCCCTTCCAGGCCCACAGTAACAATGCGGATGCGATCGAACTGCGGTATTGACCGTCTAGACATGGTTCAACTACAGACCACACGAGCCGTGTACCTCCTTCCTGGTGAAATAACTGGAACTGATCGCCTGTCGGACCCATTCCGTCTAATAGGCGCTGCTCATGCGTGGTTGTTTACATCTTTGGGCGGGTTTAGTGACATCTCCGATCACTCAAAGGGACTATGTCTGTGATACAATATCCACAGTCAACGTCAATCTTCAGGAGTTCTGGGAATCGGGATGATTCAAAATTTTTTGATGTGTGTGTATGAGGGTATTGAAAGAGTAATACAGTACGAATGTAATAATCATGGGGGACTAGAATGCATTTATAGGGGAAGGAGTAGAAGAAAAGGTTACAGGATAAGGTCAAGGAATGAGAGAGGAGAAAGACTATTGCGTTCTGTATAACTTTCAGCTAATAATATTCAGTACTCTGCTCAAGAATCAAAAGAGGAGGACGTATACATGGAAAAGGCCGACTGATACAGGAGATTTCAGTTACATTACATCATGGTCAGGCAGACATTCAGAAATCAGGTACTGGATTGTAAGGCGTACCCAGGAGCAGCTATAGACTAAGATAACAATGTAGTAGTGATGAAGAGTAGGCTGAAGTTTAAAAGACTAGTCAGGAAGAATCAATACGCAAATAAGTGGGATACGGAAGTACTAAGGAATGACGAGACACGCTTGAAGTTCTCTAAGGCTATAGATCCAGCAATAAGGAATACCTCACTAGGCAGTAAAGTCAGAGAGGAATGGACATCTCTGAAAAGGGCAATCACAAAAGATGGAAACAAAAACACATGTATAAAGAAAATAACTGCGAAAAAACGGTGGGTAACAGAAGAAATACTGCAGTTGATTGATGAAAGAAGGAAGTACAAAAATATTCAGGGAAATTCAGGAATACAGATATACAAGGCACAGAGGAATGAAATAAATAGGAAGTGTAGGGAAGCTAAGACGAAATGGCTACATGAAAAATGTGAAGAAATCGAAAAACAAATTATTGTCAGAAGGACTGATTCAGCATATGGGAAATTCAAAACAACCTTCGGTGAAATTAAAAGCAAGAGTAGTAACATTAAGAGTGCAGTGGTAATCCACTGTTGAGTGCAAAGGATAGAACGGATAAGTATAAAGAACACACTGAAGGCCTCTATGTAGGGGGAGATTTGTCTGATGTGATGGAGAAGAAACAGGAGTCGATTTAGAACGAATAGGGGGCTCAATATTAGAATCAGAATTTAAGAGAGCTTTGGAGGATTTAAGATCAAATAAGGGAGAAGAGATAGATAATATTCCATCAGAATTTCTAAAATCACTGTGTGAACTGGCAACAAAGACTATTCACGCTGGTGTGTAAAATGTATGAGTCTGGCGACACACCACCCGACTTTCCGAAAAATATCATCCATACACTTTCGAAGACTGCAAGAACTGAAAAGTGCGAGAATTATAGCACAATCAGATTAACAGTCTATGCATCCAAGTTGCTGACACGAATAATATACAGAAGAATGGAAAGAAAATTGAGGATGTGTTGGATGACGATCATTTTGGCTTTAGGAAAGGTATAGGCACCAAAGAGACAATTCTGACGTTACGGTTGATAACTGAAGCAAGACTAAAGAAAAATCAAGACACACGTTTATAGGAATTGTGGACGTGAAAAAAGGGTTTGACGATGCACTTTGGTGCAAGATGTTCGAAATTCTGAGAAAAATAGGGGTAAGCTATGGGGAGAGACGGGTAATATACAACATGTAGCCGAGCCAAGGGGGCATAATGAGAGTGGACGACCAAGAACGAAGTGCTCGGATTAACAACGGTGTAAGACAAGGATGTAGTCTTTCACCCCTAATGTTCAATCCGCACATCGAAGAAGCAATGATGGAAATAGAAGATAGGTTCAGAAGTGGAATTAAAACACAAGGTGAAAGGATATTAATGATACGATTCGCTGATGACACTTCTATCCTGAATGGAAGTGAAGAAAGACGAAAGTAATGAGAAGTAGCAGATATGAGAACAGCGAGAAACTTAACACAAGGATTGATAGTCACGCAGCAGATGAAGTTAAGAAATGCTACTGCCTAGGTAGCAAAGTAACCTATGCCGGAAAGAGCAAGGAGGACATCAAAAACGGACTAGCACTGCGAAAAAGGGCATTCCTGGCCAAGAGAAATCTACAAGTATCAAGCGTAGGCCTTAACTGAAGGAACGAATTTCTGAGAATGTACAGTTGGAGAACAGCATTATATTGTAGTGAAACATGGACTGTGGGAAAACCAAAGCAGAAGAGAATCGAAGCGTTTAAGTTGTGATGCTACAGACGAACGTTGAAAATTACGTGGAATGATAGGATAAGGACTGACGTTCTGCGCAGAATCGAAGAGGACAGGAATATGTGGAAAACACTGACAAGGAGAAGGGACAGGATGATAGGACATCTGTTAAGACATCAGGGAATTACTTCAATGGTACTAGGGGGAGAAGTAGAGGGCAAAAACTATAGAAGAAGACAGAGATTAAAATCATCCAGCAAATAATTGAGGATATATGTTGGAAGTGCTACTCTGATATGAAGAGGCTGGCACAGGAGAGGAAACCAATCAGTAGACTGATTGTAACACCATAGCTCTAATGCTGTACGGATTTATTTTGCTTTTGTTTTATTTAATGTCACATCGTTGAACTTCTGTAAATGTGTTTGATTGAATAGATAACACAAAATTGTATACTCTTTTCTTTGTTTAAAACTTTGATGTCGTGGCTTGATTCTATGCAATGTAGTATATCTGTCATTTAAACTCTTTGTCCCATTTGGAGGGAACAAAACTTACTGTATAGAATTGTAATTTTGTGTGAATAATTTTTGGTAGAAATGTCAATATGTGCAAATGTTCTGTTTAATTTATTGTATTTGTTTGCTGTTATGTAAACTGATGACCTTCACTTAGGATTCTAAGTTATTCTGCGTGTAAAACGTCTTGTGGTTCCCTTCGGGAACGGAACTCTGTAGCGCGCGCAAATTGTGGTTGGCCTACATAGAAAAGGTGGAATCAAGAGTCAGTCGGGGACGAGCTACCAAACTGTGAACTGCCATGCAAAAGTTGCGCAGTGTACTGGTTCCGAGAGAGGCTTTTTCTGCCACTTTCCAATGCCTCGGATGGATGCATAAACGGCTGGAACGATTCTGGAATTAGTATCCATCATCGCCACCAAGAAGGGACAGAGTCCAGCAATTCTGCCAGCAAATCCATCTACCAACATGCAGTTGCCACCACATTGCGCAATCACTGTAACGGAATACTATAAAAATGTACAGTGAAGGATCAGCTTATTGGATGTGTTAGAGTGCTCAAATATAAGGTAACTTATAACTGAATTTATGTACCTACCTTGATTTTTTCCCTATCACAACACCTCTCAGGTTCCTCTCCATTTGAACTATGATTACCGAGTGTCCAGTTTGTGGAAAAAAAATGAAAGCCTCAGAACATTAAATAATGTTGTTTGATCTTTGGTAAGAAGGGAGTGTTCAGATTTACTGTAGATTTAGTGAAATTGTGGGAGGTAGTAAATGTAGTCTTGTGAAAGCTTCCCAGTGATGGAAATAGTCTAATTTATAGTTTTGTGGAGTTTCAAAGTCACCTATTTAATCATTTACTTGCAAGTAGAGGACTGTGGCTGTTTCTTTTAAAGATTAAAAGTTCATACAATTGAGGCATATAAAGTTTTGCTTAGTTAATGATCACAGTGCTGCCTGTAGTAAATTTTAAAAGGTGAGTCGGTTTCTTGTAAATTTGTCAACACTGTGTCTCACTGTAGTAAAAGTCGTGAACTGCATTTGTGGAAAGTTATATACTCATGCTTGCTAAGCACTTGCTTCTTTTGGGTATTGAAAGTGCATACTAATAGTGTAATAAAATCCACAGGTTATCCTTTACCATTATTTATGAAAACAATAATTTCTTTATTCAAAAGACAGTAAGAAATAACCTGTTAGTGAATTCCATGTAACTATCATTCTAAACAAAATAGCATTTAGTTGAGAGATACTTAACCTGTGAAAAGTTCATAATTTTGCAGTGAACTACATTTATGATTTCAATACAGCTAGGAAAGTGATTGACCAATAATACTGAACCTATGTCCAATTAATGATCCTGCAGTGAATGTTACTAGTTATGTTATAAAGACTATTCAGTTTAAATAAGCCTGGAAAGTAATAGTATGTTTCGGTATCTGTTATATTTTTGCAAATAGTTTGTGCTGCTCTAGTTGTTAATTCCAACTTTAACGTTAATATAGGCAGGTGTCAGAGTTCATTGCACTCGCGTGTGGTAAATTGTAAGTTGTGTTATCCGTTAAAGTTACTCATACCTAATTTCTTAAACAATAATGTTAATCATTCTCTTGCCTAATTAGGCTAGCGACCGTTTTCTTTACTCTCTGAACAGTATAGCTAAGTAAAATATTATTTGTTACTGTTTAAATGTTTACGTAATTCTGACTTTCACTTCCGATAAGCCACTTCCATTAGGTACAATACGGTCAACATAACAAAATTCCTCTCAGAGGGTAACACTGCTCTGTTGCTTTATACCATAATTACTCTAACAAAATAATTCTGTTTTGCAAACTGCCTCCAGCTTCGAGGTTATGGTATAGCAGTAGCAGACGAGAGTGTTATATGATGACTCAAAAAAAAAAAACTCCTATTCATGTTCAAATTTTAGGAAGTGAGGTGTCTACAGTTGATATGTATGTGGATAGACAATACTTGAATTAACTTCATGGGACATCAACATATACCTAAAACATTCTAGTATAGTGAATTTACACTGAAGAGCCAAAGAAACTGGTACACCTGCTTAATATCGTGTAGGCCCCCTGCGAGGACGCAGAAGTGCTGCAACACAACATGGTATGGACTCGGCTAATTTCTGAAGTAGTACTGGAGAGAACTGACACGATGAATCTCGCAGGGCTGTCAATAAATCCGTAAGAGTACGAGGGGGTGGATATCTCTTCTGAATAACTCGTGCGAGGCATCCCAGATATGCTCAATAATGTTCACGTCTGCGGAGTTTGATGGTCAGCGGAAAGGTTCACACTCAGAAGAGTGTTCCTGGGGACACTCTGTAGCAATTCTGGACATGCGGGGTGTCGCATTCTCCTGCTGGAATTGTCCAAGTCCGTCCGAATGCAAAATGGACATGAATGGATGCAGCTGATCAGCCAGGGTATTTACGTATGTGTCACCTGTCAGAGTCGTATCTAGACGTATCAGGAATCCCATATCACTCCAACTACACACACCCCACACTGTTAGAGAGCCTCCACCAGCTTGAACAGTCCCATGCTGACATGCAGGGTCATGGATTCATGAGGTTGCCTCCTATGTCGCGCAGGTATCAAGGGTACACAAGCGGGCCTTCGGCTCCGAAAGCCCATATCGATGATGTTTCGTTGAATGGTTCGCACGCTAACACTTGTTCATGGCCCAGCACTGAAATTTGCAGCAATTTGCGGAAGGGTTGCACTTCTGTCACGTTGGACGAATCTCTTCAGTCGTCGTTGGTCCCGTTCTTGCAGGATCGGAAAATATCCGATGTCGGTGATTTGATTTTTTACCGGATTCCTGATATTCACGGTACACTCGTGAATTGGTCGTACGGGAAAATCCCCACTTCATCGCTACCTCGGAGATGCTGTGTCCCATCGCTCGTGCGACAACTGCAACACCACGTTCAAACTCACTTAAATATTGATAACCTGTCATTGTAGCAGCAGTAACCGATCTAACAACTGCGCCAGACACTTGCTATCTTATATAGGCGTTTCCGACGGCAGCGCCGTATTCTGCTCGTTTTCATATCTCTGTATTTGAATACGCATGCCTATACCAGCTTCTTTGGTGCTTCAGTGTAGATGACCTGTACTGTACAATTGCTAGAGACAGGTTGTGCCGTTGGCGCTCATATGTAAGAGCGGTGTATTACGACTTTGTTGGGTATCTGCGGAACAGTTGTGTAAATATAGAGCAACTGGAGCAATGAATCAGTTTCCGTATTTCCCCTGTACTAAAGTTTGTAAGTGTCGAGCCTATAAAGTCCATGGAAGCTATGTTTTACAAACGGACGAATTGTATTCCAATGCATGTACCGAGCGAGTTTGTGCAGTGGTTATCACACTGGATTCGTATCCGGGAGGACGACGATTCACATCCGCTTGCGGCCACACAGATTTATGTTTTACGTGATTTCCCTAAATCGCTTAAGGGAAATGTCAGGATGGTTCCTGTGAAAGGACAGGGCTGATTTCTTTCTCGTCCTTCCCTAATCTGAGCTTGTGCTCTGTCTCTAATGACCACGTTGTCGACAAGACGTTAAATAGTTATCTCTCTCTCCTCATCTCCAATGTATGTGTTCACGCTTGTTGGACTCAGTGCGATACAGGCGGAATATAAGGCTTATAGAAGACACTTATTTGCAAAACACTGTGCTACAACACTATGATTGTAGATAAACCATTGTCGTTATTTCCACCAAGCCAAGTTCGCTGCTTACCAACGAATCTGTGTTAGCTTCTGAGTTTTTAGTAGTAAGACACATACTTTACTCTGTATAGTTTCAACACTGCTACTATTGAGGTGCTGACATGGTTGCTGCCTGTAGTCTTATCTGTCTCTGTTGGAATCTGCATAATAATTTACGTCACTATATGCAGGTAGTCTGTACAAAGTACAACGAACGTCTTCTAAATGCTGTTGTTGTTGGCATTTAGACATGCATAGCTAGACTGTAGTAATCGAGTTAGATGATTTTCCTTATATCATCTACATAAATATTAGAGTTACACAAGCTTAATTTGTGGTATATAAAGTGGTAACTGCAGGGCACAATGTAAATTTATGTCTCCCCTACAATTCATGGGTGGTGGTGGGGGAAAACAACCCACTGGTTTTATAACCCAAGAGGGAGGAAGAGTTGTTTACCCAGTTACAACAGCTATTGGTCCACTCCTACGTAGAATCGAGGTGTATCTAGTTTTCCAGCCACAAATCACATCAGTCGTCGCCTGAGCACTGATAGCAACAGCTTCAGTGTTACTCTGAAAGGTGAAGTCCCACGGATACTCATGTGCGACGTGTTCTTTGAGTGTTCTTGGTTTGTCACAAAGGAGTTAGCATTTCGGATGTTTGAAGAGACCCGAAGTAGGATGACTGCTTCTGCTGGTAGAAGTCTGTAGCTGACAATGCCCTGTTATGAGTTGGAGGTAAGTTCTGCAAAATGGTTAATGGAGAGTACCACAAGCACGGTATGGACTCAGCTGGTGTGCCATTGGAGACGATGCTGAATTGTATACACTCAAAAACTGCAACCGAGTCATGTGTCTTCGTGAAGGGCATGGAGAGGGTGAAGGAGGTTGAGGCTTCTTGGCAGAATATGATGTGTATAACAATAAGGATGAGGGGTGTCGCTCACACCCTGCCTTCCAGCTGAAAATGTGTGTTTACAAATAGGTACTAACGACTTTTGAGTTAAATGTGAAAGTATTGGAACACTGGCGCTGTGATCGTCATTCGTGATACTCCTCATGTGATGCAAATGTAATGTCTCATTACATTAAAATGAATGTCAGTGGAACAAACCTTGCTCTCCAACACAAAATTAAGTATTTCCTTTCATCTAAGAATTACATGTATAAATGTATACTGCTGTGCGACAGTGCAACCAGCCTTGATCTGCCAACAAACATAGTCTGTGGAAAGCCCTACCAGAGCTGTAACTGTCAGCTTCTAGCGGTTCTAAAACCCTAATGAGAGAGAATTGTTGCAATATATTCCAAGAATGACTTCTGTGAGACTGACATACAGGGTGTTTCAAAAATGACCTGTATATTTGAAACGGCAATAAAAACTAAACGAGCAGCGATAGAAATACACCGTTTGTTGCAATATGCTTGGGACAACAGTACATTTTCAGGCAGACAAACTTTCGAAATTACAGTAGTTACAATTTTCAACAACAGATGGCGCTGCAAGTGATGTGAAAGATATAGAAGACAACGCAGTCAGTGGGTGCGCCATTCTGTACGTCAGGGCTTAACAACTGGCCGGTTTTGAGCGCGAGTACTCGCGTCTGCTCAGGCACGTGCTCGCAAGCAGGTGCAAGGTCGCGGAGTAGGGAGGGTGGGGAGGGAAGGGAAATGCGCGCGCACGTTTGAATAGGGCCGCAGCTTGCCTATTGAAATCGCGATGACTGTGTAACGTTTAAAGTATTACGATCAGCTCTAACAGTCACTTCGCTGGTTAAGAATCATGTCAAGTCGCCGTTGTGTAACCCCAGCCATGCCTCCGCAGTTGGGAGGAATTGTATCTGTTTACAGAAAAAGAAGGTGTTGCAAAATATTTAGTATGTCACAAAGCGCTGAATTCTTTTCGGAAATTTAATTTGCAGCGGCATTATATGTCGTACCACGCGAAAGACTACGGAAGTGGAAAATGTGATGGACCAGATCGTGCACAGGAAGTCATTAAACTTAAAAGAAAGCTATCCGAAGAAGATCTGGACGACGAAGAAAAATAAACTGAGGCAGCTCTCAGAGTGAGTTACAAAATTGCTTACAAAATCCCTGCGCCCCTTCACTGATGGCGATTTAATAAAAGAATGTTTGGTAGTTGCAGCGGAACATTTGTGTCCATCTCAAGTTGAACAGTTTCGGATTTGCCATTATCTAACATGACTATTACGCGTCGCATACAGGACATGGCAGGCGACGTCCAGAGCCAGCTTGCAAATATCTGTAAAGATTTTATGGCTTATTCGATAGCCCTGGACGAAAGTGTTGATATCACTGGAACAGCGCAACTTGCCATATTTATTAGAGGTGTTAAAAGAGATCTTCAGGTGAGGGAGGAGCTCCTCGATGTAGTAGCCATGAAGAACACCACAACCGGAGGTGATATTTTAAGTAGTATTGAAGAAAGTGTTGAAAATATAGGATTGTCGTGGAATTCTTTAGTTTCAGTGTCTACAGACGGTGCACCAGCAATGACAGGGAAAAAATCTGGTTTCGTTGCGCCATTGAAGAAGAAAATGCAAAAACTGACCATGCCGAATGAAATATGGGGCGTTTACTGTGTGATCCACCGGGAAAACTTATGTGCAAAGACTATCACTCTAAAAAAGTAATGAGTGTTGTTGTTCGTACAACCAATTATATAAGGAAGCATGGGCTACAACACAGGCAATTTAAAAGCTTTCTTGAGGATGTAGAAAGCCAGTGTGGCAGCCTGCTTTATTATAGCGAGGTCCGCTGGCTTAGTCGTGGCGAATTATTAAATCGATTTTTTTGCCTATTAGATGAGATAAATATGTTCATGGAAATAAATAACATGTGTGTTCCTGAATTGAAAGAGCCTTCATGGAAATGTGATCTCGCATTCTTAGCAGATTTAACTAGCCATCTGAATGCTTTGAACATTTCACTACTAGGTAAAGATCTGCTAATTACTCATTTCATAGATCGAATACGAGCTTTTAAAATGAAATTGACACATTTGGGTGAGTCAGCTGGAAACAGGAAATCTAGCTCATTATCCTTAATTATCATCTATGCAAGATGTTCACAAAGACTGTGAACGTTATTCCCATAGCTGCCCTTAAGGAAGAATTTGATCAACGCTTTCAAGATCTGACAGCACTAGACAGTGATTTTGATCTGTTCTCCTCTCCATATTCAGCGAATATTGAGGAGATTCGTCCTGAGATGCAACTAGAAATTATTGACCTGCAGTGTGACAGAGAATGGTTCAAATGGCTCTGAGCACTATGGGACTTAACATCTTAGGTCATCAGTCCCCTAGAACTTAGAACTACTTAAACCTAACTAACCTAAGGACAGCACACACATCCATGCCCGAGGCAGGATTCGAACCTGCGACCGTAGCAGTCGCGCGGTTCCGGACTGAGCGCCTAGAACCGCGAGACCACCGCGGCCGGCAGTGACAGAGATTACAGAGACAAATGTTAGAACAAGAAAACCATTTTGGAATTCTACAGACACTTTCCTCAGGATAGATTTCCTCGTTTGCACAAACTGGCGGCTACAATAATATCAATGTTCGGTTCCACTTATGTTTGTGAACAACTGTTCTCTGCAATGAAATGTAACAAGACGCGCCTGAGAAACGCATTGTCTGATCAAAATTTAAACTGCACGCTGCGCCTACGATGCACAAGAACAATTACTCCGAACATTGACGCAATTGTAAAGGGCAAAAATACAAGATAACCGAGAATCTCACACTTCAGTGACACCTTTTATTGTGTAATAGTTCACAAATTAATACGAATGTAGAGGCATACACTAAGCTAATAAAATTATGTGGCACGTGTACATTCTCCTATA
This sequence comes from Schistocerca nitens, assembly GCF_023898315.1. Classification (NCBI taxonomy): domain Eukaryota; kingdom Metazoa; phylum Arthropoda; class Insecta; order Orthoptera; family Acrididae; genus Schistocerca; species Schistocerca nitens. Next base: position 522,901,738 of record NC_064616.1, on the reverse strand, counting down.
TTTGTTTCAATTGTCGCAGTAACAATTCGTGAGTGATATCCCTGCAGGTGGCCGCGGATTTACATTGACTGGCGGCAGCTGTTGTGTGCCCCACCTGACTCTCCCCACTCTCCGCTCCGGTCCGGTAGTGGGGGTAGCGTGCTCGCGCTGCTCCGTGCTCGCGCCTTGCTGCTCACAGCTTGCTCCGCGAGCACGTATGTTGTGAAGCCCTGCTGTACGTCGTCTTTCTGCTGTAAGCGTGTGCTGTTCACAACGTGCAAGTGTGCTGTAGACAACATGGTTTATTCCTTAGAACAGAGGATTTTTCTGGTGTTGGAATTCCACCGCCTAGAACACAGTGTTGTTGCAACAAGACGAAGTTTCCAACGGAGGTTTAATGTAACCAAAGGACGGAAAAGCGATACAATAAAGGATCTGTTTGAAAAATTTCAACGGACTGGGAACGTGACGGATGAACGTGCTGGAAAGGTAGGGCGACCGCGTACGGCAACCACAGAGGGCAACGCGCAGCTAGTGCAGCAGGTGATCCAACAGCAGCCTCGGGTTTCCGTTCGCTGTGTTGCAGCTGCGGTCCAAATGACGCCAACGTGCACGTATCGTCTCATGCGCCAGAGTTTACACCTCTATCCATACAAAATTCAAATGCGGCAACCCCTCAGTGCCGCTACCATTGCTGCACGAGAGACATTCGCTAACGATATAGTGCACAGGATTGATGACGGCGATATGCATGTGGGCAGCATTTGGTTTACTGACGAAGCTTATTTTTACCTGGACGGCTTCGTCAATAAACAGAACTGGCGCATATGGGGAACCGAAAAGCCCCATGTTGCAGTCCCATCGTCCCTGCATTCTCAAAAAGTACTGGTCTGGGCCGCCATGTCTTCCAAAGGAATCATTGGCCCATTTTTCAGATCCGAAACGATTCTGGACATTCTTCGTGAATTTGTGGCGGTACAAACTGCCTTAGACGACACTGCGAACACCTCGTGGTTTATGCAAGATGGTGCCCGGCCATATCGCACGGCCGACGTCTTTAATTTCCTGAATGAATATTTCGATGATCGTGTGATTGCTTTGGGCTATCCGAAACATACAGGAGGCGGCGTGGATTGGCCTCCCTATTCGCCAGACATGAACCCCTGTGACTTCTTTCTGTGGGGACACTTGAAAGACCAGGTGTACCGCCAGAATCCAGAAACAATTGAACAGCTGAAGCAATACATCTCATCTGCATGTGAAGCCATTCCGCCACACACGTTGTCAAAGGTTTCGGGTAATGTCATTCAGAGACTACGCCATATTATTGCTACGCATGGTGGATATGTGGAAAATATCGTACTATAGAGATTTCCAGACCGCAGCGCCATCTGTTGTTGAAAATTGTAACTACTGTCTGCCTGAAAATGTACTGTTGTCCCAAGCATATTGCAACAAACGGTGTATTTCTATCGCTGCTCGTTTAGTTTTTATTGCCGTTTCAAATATACCGGTCATTTTTGAAACACCCTGTACAAACAGCTGCTTTTAAAACAACATGAGGTGGTCTCTCCACGAGGCTGGTCGCCACTGCTACTCAAGATGTCTTCGCATTTCAGCTCCCGGACATAGTATGCACACACGCACATGCACACAGATGTCACAAGCACCACAATGCAGGTGATCATCTCTCCACGATTCAGCAATATGCAGTTTACCATAATCTAAGCTAATTTCCGCAAATAATCTGCTCAATGTGCTGTTACACAATAACATCACCATGAGACTTCTCCCTTAAACAAAATGAATGTAAAAATTACGAGCTTTGGTACTTTAACACTGGAAATTGTGTTTGTATTGTCATTTATCATCTGTATGCCCGTCAAGACATCTTCTATGCTAGTAGAATTACTGGAGCAGGATGTGATAGTATTCCACAAGCTACTGCTTGAGCTATCAGATCAGCAACAAGCATCCACAGTCCAACATACCTCCAATCAACGCTGGTGGAAAAGTTGGATCAGGGTATGAATGTGTTAGGTAACATACACTACTGGCTATTAAAATTGCTACACCACGAAGATGACGTGCTACCGACGCGAAATTTAACCGACAGAAAGAAGATGCTGTGATATGCAAATCATTAGCTTTTCAGAGCATTCACACAACATGAGGAAAGTTTCCAACCAAATGGTTCAAATGGCACTGAGCACTATTGGACTTAACATCTGAGGTCATCAGTCCGCTAGAACTTAGAACAACTTAAACCTAACTAACCTAAGAACATCACACATCCATGCCCGAGGCAGGATTCGAGCCTGCAACCTTAGCGGTCGCGCGGTTCCAGACTGAAGCGCCTAGAACCGCTCGCCCACACCGGCTGGCAAGTTTCCAACCGACTTCTCGTACACAAACAGCAGTTGACCGGCGTTGTCTGGTGAAACGTTGTTGTGATGCCTCGTGTAAGGAGGAGAAATGCGTACCATCACGTTTACCACGTGTAAAGTCGGATTGTAGCCTATCGCGATTGCGGTTTATCGTATCGCGACATTGCTGCTCGCGTTGGTCGAGATCCAGTGACTGTTAGCAGATTATGGAATCGGTGGGTTCAGGAGGGTAATACGGAACGCCGTGCTGGATCCCAACGGCCTCGTATCACTAGCAGTCGAGATGACAGGCATCTTATCCGCATGGCTGTAACGGATCGTGCAGCCACCCCTCTATCCCTGAGTCAGCAGATGGGGACGTTTGCAAGACAACAACCATTTGCTCGAACAATTCGACGACGTTTGCAGCAGTATGGACTATCAGCTCGGAGACCATGGCTGCGGTAACCCTAGACGATGAATCACAGACAGGAGCACCTGCGATGGTGTAATCAACGACGAACCTGGGTGCACGAATGGCAAAACGTCATTTTTTCGGATGAATCTAGGTTCTGTTTACAGCATCATGATGGTCGCATCCGTGTTTGATGCGTCAACCAAATCCATCGAAGTTCATTCATTCTCAACCATAAAAAAAGAAATAATAGTGTTCAAATATATACGGCTGACGTTTAAAACAGTCGTCGTTATTCTCAAGACACAAATGCAGTTGTAGATGGAAACTTGAGGCCTGCACACCAATGTAGGACGTAGACTAGTACCCTCCCCACGCCTTGGCAGAATGGAAATATGTGCAGATACATTTACAGAACCAACGTCGCAGCACAGTTCAGCTGAAATTGTGCTGGGACCAATTTGGCCTAATACAGCATGCTGAAAGCTAGGTTATCGTCCTCCGATGAGTGGCCATTTGCAGTTAAGCAGTTTGTTTATTTTGTTTTGCTTTAAGGTGCAAAAAACAACTGGAGTCATACGCGCCCAAGTCAAAACCATAAAACACGAAGACAGAGAAAAGTTAGAAAAGACCATATGTCAGTCCCAAGTAACATTAGAGAAGACAGCTAAAAACAGGGATGTGGAGAAAGGCCTAAAAATGACACCATACAGAAACGGAAGTCCCAAACTAAAAATTAAATGGCCTTCGCCATATTGCTTTGGCGGATAAAAAGTAAAACGCGGTCGACAGCCCGCCCGTCATTTGCTGAAACAACCGATAGCTCATACGGCAAACCCGAGCGGGAACGTAAATGGTTAAAAAATGGACATTCCGTCGGGAAGTGGCGGACAGTTAAAACTTGGGCGCAATGTGTACAGAGCGCTGGGGTAGCGCCACTTATCAAATGACGATGGCTAAAAAGGCAGTGCTCAATACGCAGCCCAGTTAAAATGACCTCCTCCCGACTGGAGCGCCGAGAGGAGATCGTCCAAGCCGCTGGGAGACGCTTAATAAGCCGGAGCTTATTCCCGTTAAGGGAGGACCATTGGCAATGCGAAAGGGACACCACCTCTTGACAAACGGCAACACAGAGATCATCAGAGGGAATATAGGAACTAGTGGGCTGAGGTACAAGGACTGCAGAACTCGTAGGACAGCGGGCTGCCAGGTAGGACACATTGGGGCACCAAGAGAGTTTCCTATAGAGCATGTGCCCCAGAAATTTCGTAGTTTCAACGGACGGAAGGGCAGCCGGCCCAAGATGTAAAGATGGTGGGAGAAACCATTTGCGTCGCCGAAAATTCATACAAACAGTTTTTGTCAGTGGAAAAACGAAAGCCACTGTCGATGCTCCAGGAGTAAAGACTATCAAGACATCGCTGAAGACGCCACACAGTGAGACAGGTCCGTGGAGAACTGCAATAGATGGCAAAATCGTCAACAAAAAGGGAGCCTGAGATGCCCGGCGGAAGCAGGCCATTACAGGGTTAATGGTGATAGCAAAGAAGACGACGTTCAGGATGGAACCGTGAGGCACACCGTTTTCCTGGATAAAGGTGTCCGACAAGGGAGAACCCACACACATCTTGAAAATTCCGTTTCCTGTAGGTAACAGGGCAGGCGGCCACGGAAGCCCCACGTGTAAACAGTGTAAACGTATTTCCTCAGCAGTTGTCGTAGGCCTTCTCCAAATCGAAAAACACGGCCACAGTCTGGGATTTCCGCAGAAAACCATTTATGAAATGGGTGGACAAAATGACGAGATGGTCAACTGCAGAACACCGCGCTCGAAATAAACACTGTGCATTCGTTAGTAAATTGCGTGACTCGAGCCACCATACCAGCCAGGCATGAATCATCCATTCTATCACCTTGCAAACGCAGCTGGGGAGGGAGATGGGGTGGTAGCTAGAAGGAAGTTTTTTGTCCTTACCGGGCTAAGATATGGGTATGACTGTGGCTTCACGCCAAAGTTCGGGAAATGTGGCCTCTACCCAGATGCAGTTGTATGTGTTAAACAGAAAGTGCTTGCCCGGAAGAGAAAGATGCTGCAACATTTGAATGTGGACAGCGTCTGGTCCTGGGGCGGAGGATCGGGATGAACTAAGAGCGTGATCTAGTTCCCTCACAGTACGGGAGGCATTGTAACACTTACGATTCTGAGAAGAGAACGGTATTGCCCGAGCCTCCTCCACTCGTTGCCGATGGAGGAAGGTAGGGGGATTGTGGGAAGAGCTCGAAACTTCCGCAAAATGGCGGCCCAAGGTGTTGGAGATAGCAATAGCGTCCACGATTAAATCGTCTGCTACCGTCAGGTCGGAAATTGGCGAATGGATCTTGGTTCCAGAGAGTCGTGGGAAGTTAGCCCACACGACAGAAGAAGGGGTGGAACTGTTAAAAAACTAGTGAATGAAATCCAGCTAGCTTTTAGCTCTCCCGAAGAACGAGACGACAGTTTGCACCCATTTGTTTATAATGGATGCAGTTTGCCATCTCAGGATGGCGGTTAAAACGCAGAGAGCGCGTCTCCGTGTGCTAGTTGCGTCACGGCACTCCTCAGTCCACCAAGGGACTGGGACACAGCGTAGTGAAGTGGAAGGAATGGAACATTCCGCAGCAGTAAGAATAACGTTTGTGAGATATTCCACCTGATCATCACAACTGAGGAAATCTTGTGCTTCAAAGATCGCCAGGGAGGAATGAAACTGCCAGTCAGCCTTAGTAAGCTGCCATTTTGGTGCGCACACAGGTGGGGTAGGAGTCAGAAAACTGATAGCACATGGGAAATGGTCGCCCGAGTAGTCGTCAGAAAAAACGGACCACTCAAGACGATGGGCAAGCTGGGCAGTGCAGAAGGAGAGGTCAAATGGGAAAAGGTGTGCGAGGAGTTGGAAAGGGAAGTGGGTGCTCCAGTGTTAAGGCAGAAGGGGTTGAGTGGATTAAGAAGATCAAACAAGAGGGTACCTCTCTGACAGGTTCTAGGAGAACCCCAAAGGGGATGATGCACATTAAAGTCACCGAGTAGCAGAAATGGGGGAAGCAGCTGCCCAACAAGCTGCACAAATCTGCCCTGGTGACATCGAATGACGGAGGGACATAAATGTTACAGAGGGAAAAAGTCAGGTGGGGAAGGAAAAGGTGAACTGCAACAGCATGAAGATGGGTAGCCAGGGGGATGGGTTGACGATGAATGTCATCCCATATGAACAGCATGACGCCCCCATGAGATGGGATGCCGACCTCAGAGGGAAGGTCAAAACTAACTCGGAAGAAACGTGAAAGCTCAAAGTGGTCATGAGGGCGCAATTTCGTTTCCTGAAGGCAGAGTATAAGGGGATGCTAAAAGTAGCTGTAAATCCTCTTTGTGGGACCGAAGGCCGAGAACGTTCCATTGGAGGAGAGCCATGATGAGAAAGAGATGTAGGGATATCACTTTGGCGGCTTGTGTGGTCGGTCTGTGGATTCCAACGCTGAAAAACTGTTGGTGGTGCGCACCAGCGACAAGGAGGTCAGCCGGGTCATGGTATCACATGGCAACACCGCCGAAGAGAATCTTCGAGTCGGTGAAGGAGAAGACCATTTGCCTTTGGTGGACTTCTTCGAGCCTTTCTGGTTAGAGGAAGACTCGGTGTTGGTTGGCTGGAGGGACGTAGGAAGTCTTCATGGGAGTAGTATTCCTTCTGTCCTTTCCGGCCTACCAGTTGTGTAGCTGGTGGCTGCACCGCTTGAGGCAAGAATTTGATAGCTTGTTGCACAGCTGGACGGGGGGGGGGGGGGTGCTACCTTCACACTGGGCGATTTCACAACCTCAGAGCTGAATTGGAGGGCGCATCTCTGCATGGTCACCATGTGCTTCATGGAGTGAGGAGTAACAAGAACAGAACTACAGCTGCCAGATGGGAGAACGCAGGGTTTGTGACTAGCCAGTAACTTTCGAGCGACTGGGTAAGGCACTTTTTCCTTTACCCAGCTCTCTTGGACAGCCCGCTCATCAGGATACATGGGACAATCCCGAGAGGAGGCAGCACAGTCACCATTACAGTTGATGCAGCGGGAAGAAGGAGGCGGACAATCTCCCTTGTGCACATCCCTACCACAGGTTACACATTTGGCTGGGTGTTGACAAGACGTTCTATACTGGTTGAAACAGTAACACTGGTAGCAGTGCATCGGGTTAGGAATGTACGGCCGGAGTGTGATAATGTCATAGCCTCCTTTGATCTTGGGCGGAAGCACCACTCTATCAAAGGTGAGAAAAAGAGTGTGGGTGGGCACTAAGGAGGAATCTACCTTTTTCATTACCTGGTGGGCGGCAATGATATCCTGATCAGAGAGATAAGAATGGATTTCGGCCTTGGCTAGACCACCGAGCAGCCTAGTGTAAACAACACCAGGGGAAAATTCAAAGTTCTATGGGCCTCGACTGAACAGGGTAGCTATGGAGAAGCAAGGCAGCAAGCAGTTGTTGTACTTGAGAATCAGAAGTAGTCTCCAAAAGCAAAGTGCCATTCCATAAACGAGAGCAGAATTTCACAGGGCCAGTAATTGCATCAACACTTTTCTGAATAATAAACGTATTTATTGTGGTGAAGGATTGACCATCTTCAGGTGTTGTCCATGATGTGCCATCCGATTTCAGAGGGCTGCTTGATAACGTTAGTATGTGGACCATCACACAGATCTGTTTCTTGCTTTGTGGATGTCAGCTTCAATTATTGTTTCTTACAATATTACGTGGGATGCCTTGCACATTACTAAACTCTAGTTAGTGGTAGTCACACTGTCTCAGCGTACATGCAATCTTCTTGTTTGTGTGTGTGTGTGTGTGTGTGTGTGTGTGTGTGTGTGTGTGTGTGCGTGTCTGTGTGTTGCTCGTCTCGTGAAGCTCCATCCAATTCCACAGGACTGGTTTATGAAGTTCATATTATTGGAACGCATTACAACAATTCTCTCGTGAAGCTTGGCTGCACTGCTACAGCTCCAGTAAGAACTTCCACAGACTACATTGTTGTATCGGTTGCTTCATACATCATCTAGTTACAACGAAATTGTAGTATGGCACTGTACTTTATAGTGAGCGCATGCTACGGCAACTTACAACTAAAGTTCGTTTGGAGGTGACATCTCGCACACACTTCACTTCAGTACGTATTGCTTTACTGGTCGAGGATGTTGGTCATCCTTGCAGACACCTCATCGACTCTTTGGTGGATAGTACAGGTTTCTCTTTCCTTATAGAGGAGGCAGCTATGTAGTTACTCAAAGATAATGTGTTAGCTTAACGTCATACAAGTAATTCTTATGCTTGCATTTTGGTCTGTTCAACCACATTTTTATGGCTTGTCACACACTTGGCAAGGCGACATGAGGATATGCTAACGTACAATATCCACCATATGTGTCGAAGCTTCACACATAAATATAGATCAAAATATGTGATACAACAGTGTCTCTATTTCCTTGTTCCATAATTTAAAAAAACTGTAGACAGATAGATACACTGATTCCTTTTCCTTGATCATGGTATTATGGTAATAGTCAGTACTACATGCTCCAGTCACATTAATATAGCCACCACCTATGTTTGACATCAATGTGCAATAACCACTCACAGACAGCAGGTGGCAGCACTAGCAGTGGAGGCTACATAAAACATGTCAGAAGGACGCAGACAATAGTGCAGTCATTGTCGTAATACGGAAACAGAGCGATTTATCTGATGTCCAAAACGACATGATCACTGGTTTTCACCGAGCGAGGTGGCGCAGTGGTTGACACTGCACTCGCATTCGGGAAGACGACGGTTCAATCCCGCGTCCGGCCATCCTGATTTAGGTTTTCCGTGATTTCGCTAAATCGCTCCAGGCAAATGCCGGGATGGTTCCTTTCAAAGGGTACTGCCGACTTCCCTCCCCGTCCTTCCCTAATCCGAGGAGACCGATGACCTCGCTGTCTGGTCTCCTTCCCCAAACCAACCAACCAACCACTGGTTTTCAGACCAAGGGTGGAAGCATTTCCAAAATGGCTAAGTTTGTAAACAGTTTATGTACTGCTGTTTTTAAAGAATACTGTGCGTGACAAAATGGCACTAACCAACTGTGTTGCTCAACGGGCCATAGGTGACAGGGGTGAATGTCGGCTGTGGAGATGTGTATGGGAAAATAGACGTGCAACTGTTGAGCAACTGACTGCCTAGCTGAACCAATGGCTGCCAACAGTGTATCCTCAATGACCATTCAGTGAACATTGCTGCGTATGCGCCTCCATAGCAGGCGCCTGGTTCATGCACCCATGCTGACGACCGTTCAGTGGCGATGAACAATGGAATATGCACGCCAGTACCGCAATTGGACATCCACCATGTGGCGTCATGTGGCCTTTTCAGATGAATCATGTTATATGCTCAAATGGTTCAAATGGCTCTGAGCACTATGGGACTTAACATCTATGGTCATCAGTCCCCTAGAACTTAGAACTACTTAAACCTAACTAACCTAAGGACAGCACACAACACCCAGTCATCACGAGGCAGAGAAAATCCCTGACCCCGCCGGGAATCGAACCCGGGAACCGGGCGTGGGAAGGTTGAACGCTACCGCACGACCACGAGGTGTGGACATGTTATATGCTCAATTGGATAAATATCCATTGGTGTGTATAGCGTGAAACGTCTGAAAGCAAACACTGTGCATGCATTACGGTCTGGGAAATGTTTTCGTGGCATTTTCCAGGTGATCTCGACATTCTGGACAATGGATCAGCACAAGTATGGGGACCATGTCAACCCTTACATGCAATTTGTATTACCTCGACACGATGCCATCTACCATGAGGACAATAAAGCGTGTCACACAGCTCTCAGTGTGAAAAATGGCTGACTGGCTTGTGGCGGTTGTGGCATCTGTGTGCATGTGTGCTTACTGTACCAGGCAGCTGCAATACAAAGACGTGGTGAGTAGCAGCACCGACCAGTTACGTGGAGAGGCCACCTCACGTTGCTTCAAAGACAGCTGTGTTTATCTTAGTCTCACAGGACTGGATTATAGAGTTACATGCAGAAGCCATGGTATGATATTGTGATGTCACTCATCTCCATTTTTGTTGCATATCCCGGCAAAATATTGCGTTATATCGTCTACATGGACCTGCCCCAGTACTCATCTCTGCTCTTCCATCAGAACGTCTATTTTAACGTGAGATAATTCCATTTTATATGGTACAGCCAAAGGATTTCTACATTTCCCCGAAATAATTTCCAATATTCCTCTTGCCGTCACATCATCATTCCCATGCAGGAGAAACGGTAGCTTTTCCTTTACACCGCGCCGGCCGCGGTGGTCTCGCGGTTCTAGGCGCGCAGTCCGGAACCGTGCGACTGCTACGGTCGCAGGTTCGAATCCTGCCTCGGGCATGGATGTGTGTGATGTCCTTAGGTTAGTTAGGTTTAAGTAGTTCTAAGTTCTAGGGGACTAATGACCGCAGCAGTTGAGTCCCATAGTGCTCAGAGCCATTTGAGCCAACCTTTACACCGCGACTCACAGTGTCGAACTTCGAGAATTTACTAAATAATAATTGAATGACTCACAAGTCTCCCTCCTTAACATTAGTTACCGTCCTTGTCTAATTGCTCCTGACACTCCACTTGACCACAGTTATACTAGCGTAGTGTTATCGCCAAATTCTTCTGTAATGGGTGTAAGAACATTTAAATTCTCGTTGCTAAAGAGCTTACTATTTTCGGCGTAATTTATATTCTCAATGTCAGTAAAAAGAGTGTTCAGATTATCCAATAATAACCACAAACCAGAGTGTTCGTCAGAGAGCTATGGTGCTTGTTGTCTACATGAAAAAGTTTGAATACTGTTATCCGTGTTCTTGCACGAGTGGTTAAAACACTTAGGAAACTATGCTAGACAATTTTGCGTGCGCTGTAAGAAACTGCAGCTACGGCTGTGATGACGTATGCGGAGTGCTAAATGTCAACGCTGCGCGGCTGATAAGCGTCTGTGCGTTGAGAGTGCATTTACACAGCGCGCCGTGCTCAGCGCTGTACGTTTAAGGTCATCGTTATTACATTATTACAAGTATGGTCTCTATACAAAAAACTGGAAATGTATGCGCTCAAAATAAAAACTTTTTTGTAGGAAATGTTTATTTACAGTATTCCTCCCGATTGTGGACTGGTATTGTTGCTATGAACACCTTTATTTCCTGGTCAAACTATAAGTTAATTTGCTATATCAGTGTTATTATTTGATTCCTTCACCATTACAGTCATTGTAGGGTGTGAACATATATAAATATTATTTAATTTACACACAATCACTCAGTTTTACAGTACTGTTCCCATTATTGTCATGTATGTGCCTTGGATTCGAGCTTGCGCTTTCCTTCAGTAAATTAAACCTCCACTGATTTAATAGTTACAGGCTCAACACCAACACACTTTGGTACAGAGGAATATAGACATTTATGCATTGCTCCACTTGGGCTATATTTACACTGTCGTCAGGCAGATACTCAAAAAATTCATTACACATCCCTGATCCACATAAACGCCAATGTAATTTATCTGCAGCAAGTGCTAATGCATTGTATGGATCATCTAAATTACAATACTCAATCATTTTAGGCACATGTTCATGCCCTCGTGAAGTTAATTCTGGCTTTGTGAATACAACTTTTTTCCTCAATACTAATAAAACAGCATTGTTAGATGATGGTATTTTAGTAATAGTATTAGAAATGATATATGGACGTTGAGGCAGCATCACGCTGGTGAGTGCCACATGTTACGTCAGCGTACCCAATTGATCAATTACACAACCTAGATAGAGAGCGGAAAAGTTGAAGAACTGAGGACGGAATATCAGGTGAATAAGGTAGGTGGGGAATGACTTTCCAAACCAACTACTGTACAGTGTTTTTGGTCACTCCAGCCAGAATGCTGACGGGCGTTATCGTGGAGTAGTATCACTTCAAGCAGTCTTCCTGGTCGTTGGTTTTGGACTGCGTCTACAAGACGTCTCAGTTGTTGACAGAAAAAGTCAAGAGTGATGGTGTCACCTCGGCGAAGCGATTCGCAGCACACCACAATGTCGCTTTTCCAGCAGATGCATAACATTACCTTTTGTGGATGAGCGAAATAGTGTATCCCTGTCCACGTGATCTGCTGGCATTGGATCAGAAGCCCCTTGCGCTACAGATGTTTGCTTCTACTGTGATGGTTCAGGCAGTAGTATGTCGCAGCATGCATCCATGGCCTCCTGAACAGTTTCCATCACCGTCGGATAGGGAGTTTATGCACTGCAAAAGTTTGCTGCTGATATGATAGCTCAGACAACAGTGGTTTGTGGAAAACTCATATAGCCCGCTCCAGTAGTTCCGCAAGCATAGACATCTTCTCGATGGACGTAAGGATAAACAGTTCCCAGCAGGAACGCCACTGACTGACAGCATACAACATAGCTCGGCTGTACTTGCATGCAATTGGCTGAGCAGCGGTACGGGGGTGCTCGGACCGGGGAGCAGGCGCTGGGCGGCGGCCTTGATGATAAGGAAGTGCTGATACTGATGTCAGGATTCCCAGAATGGCCATGGTGCAAGCCGTTGGATGCGAATTTTGAGAACTGGCCTGATGATAAGAAAGTGCTGATGTGTATCTCAGCAAAATACACTAACGGAAAGAAAATCGCAGCACCAAACAATAATTAAGGTAGAGTAATGAAATTTTGGGAATAAGTTTGTCTAGTTAAAATATTTAAGAGATTAGCATTGCAAAATAACAGGTTAACGCAAGTGAGAGATAAGTCATTGCAAATATGAAATACTGGCACATTAATATCCAGGGTAAAAGCGAGAATGTTGAATGCGAGCATGCAAATGTACATGCATTGTGTTGTGTAGATGCCGGATGTCAGTTTGTGAGATGGAGTTCCATGCCTGTTGCCCTTGGTCGGTCAATACATGGATGGTTAAAGCTGTTTGTGGATGATGCTGGAGGAGGAGAATATTAGTGTTTAACATCCTCTCAACGAGGACATTAGGGACGGAGCATAAGCTCGGATTAGGGAAGGGTAGGGAAGGAAATCGGTCGTGCCCTTTCAAAGGAACCACCCCGGCACTTGCTTTGTGCTACTTGGGGAAATCACGGGAAACCTAAACCAGGATGGTCGGACGCGGCTTTGAACCGTCGTCCTTCGCAATGCGAGTCCAGTGTGCTAATCACGGAACTACTCAGCTCGGTATGATGCTGGAGGTGTCGTCAGATGATGTCCCATATATGCTCGATTTTGGACAGCTCTGCTAATCTAGCAGGCCTAATCAACATGTCGACACTCCATGGGGCATGTTGGGTTACAAAAGCGGTATGTGGGCGACCGTTAACCTGTTGGGAAACACATCCTGGAATGCTGCTCACGAATGGCAGCACAACAGAGCGAATAGTCAGACTGACGTACAAATTTGCAGTCAGGAAGCGTGAGATAGGCACCAGAGTGCTCCTGCTGTCATACGAAATTGCCCTCCAGACCATAGCTCCAGGTGTAGTTCGAGTGTGTCTTGCACTCAAATGCGTTGGTTACAGGTCCTCAACTGGCCTCCTACTAACCAACATACAGCCACAGAGGCACCGAGGCAGAATCAGCTTTCATAAAATACAACAGACCTCCATCCTGCCCTCCAAAGAGCTGACGCATGACACAGCTGATGCCGCAAATGGGTCAGTGAAATGTACGCTACAGGGCGTCCGGCTCGCAGCTGGCCTTGACATAACCGATTTGTAACAGTTGGTTGTGTCATTGTGGTGACAACTGCTGCTCAGATTGCTGCTGCATATGCATTACAGTGTGCCAGAGCCATACGAAGAACACGATGTCTTGCCTCTCGGTAGTGCCATGAGGCCATCCGCAGTCTGGTCTTTTTGCAGCTGTACACTCTCGTGACCACCACTGCTAGCAATCATGTGCAGTCTCTAAATTCCTGCTAAGTCTTTCTGCAGTATCACAGAAGGAACATCCAGCTTCTCTTAGACCTATTACACGACCACGTTCCAACACAGTGACGTGTTGATAATGGCGTCTTTATCGCCTTAAAGGCATTGTTGACTAACATCAGCGCACCACGTACAATGTCAAAGATAACTTTCTCTCGCGATCGTTACATCGTATGTTTCAAACAGGTCCGATTTGTATCCTCATAGTGGCGCTACTAGTGCCACTCTTATGCTACTGGTACGAAATTTCAATAGATATCATCTTGCAGATTTAGAAACACGGCTACCAACTTTCGTTTATGTCGCATTACTCATTTATTCGTCAGCACATAACAAGGACAATTTCCTGAGCAACAAATGTCATAACATTGAGGATAAGTAAGTGCCACTGCTGATGTCAGCGAAATTCCTGTCTGTACTCACAATGATCCATTACTCAGGGAGTGGCAATTGAGCCTCAACATAAACAAATGTAACGTGTTGCGAATCCATAGGTAGAAAGACCCTTTAGCGTATGATGATAAAATAGCAAAGTAATCACTGGAAGCAGTTACTTCCATAAAATGTCTAGGAGTAAGCGTATAGAGAGATCAGATGTGGAACGACCACGTAAAATTAATCGAGAGTAGGGCAGGTTGCCAGAGTGAGAGTTATTGGAAGAATCTTCAGGAAATGTAGTCCATAAACAAGGGAAGTAGCTTACAAAACACTTATTAGACCAATACTTGAATGCTTTTCGTCTGTATGGAATTTATATCAGATAGGACTGACAAAAGAAATAGAGGAGATCCAGCACATTTCGTTACAGGGTCATTTAGTAGGCGCGAAAGCGTCACGGAGATGCTCAGTCAAAACATGTGGCAGACGATGCAAGTCAGGAGTTCCGCATCAACGAAAATATTGCTTTCTCCTACATGTTTGTCGCAAAAGACCATCAATTTTAAATTAGAGAAATTCAACCCTACACGGAGGCTTACCAGCAATCCTTCTTCGCGCGAGCCATATGGAACTGGAACAGGAAAAGGGGAAGCGACACTGACACACAAAGTACCCTCCGTCACACACCATAAAAAGGTTTGCGGAGTATAGATGCAGATGTATATGTATTTTATGTAACATGAATAGTATAGGAGCTGAAATCCAATTTGTGGTGTACTTTGACTACAGTCAAAAAATTACTTCTCGAAAATAAGGAGATTTTGTTATTTAACAATAGGGTATTCGTATTCAGGTCCAAAATAATTTTTTTTGTTATTACTGTAATTTTAATTTACTTAATTATTTCACCCTTCCAAGTGATCGCTTCTCATTCTATGACAGTAGTTACTCACATACAATGCAGTTCATTTCCTTGTAATCCAGCTACACCTACTTTATGTACTGCGTTAAGAAAGGGATTGTTAAAAATGTTGCTAGGTGCATGTTTTCAAGTAACATTGAGTCACATTCTTTAATGATGTGCTGGGTAGCATCACGTCTTCCTACCTCTCGCCATATGAGGATACGTCTAGCATTGTCGAACATGATCGTTTTCGTGGTGCAGGTGTTATGGTGCGGGAAGGCATAATGTTGCAAGCGCATATTGATCTCCAAATCTTTGAACATGGTACACTCAGAGGTCAATGTTAGTGTCGCAATGTACTCCATTCCCAATTGCGTCTTTTAAGCAGGTCCGCAGCTCATGGTCTCGCGGTCGGGTTCTCGCTTCCCGAGCACGGGGTCCCGGGTTCGATTTCCGGCGGACTGGGTGTTTGTGTTGTCCTCATCATTTCATCCTCATTCATGAAGGTGGCGAGATTGGACTGAGCAAAGGTTGTGAATTTGTACGGGCGCTGATAACCGCGTGTTGAGGGCCCTACAAACTAAACGTCATCATCATCATCTTTTAGCGGTACATTCAGCCCTTACTTCATTTTTATTCCGCGCAGGGTAGCCGCGCGGTCTCAGGCGCCTTGTCGTGGTTCACGAGGCTCCCCCCATCGGAGGTTCGAGTCCTCCCTCGGGCATGGATGTGTGTGTTGTCCTTATCGTAAGTTAGTTTAAGTTAGATTAAGTAGTGTGTAAGCTTAGGACCGATGACTTCAGCAGTTTGGTCCCATAGGATCTTACCACAAATTTCTAAAAAAAATTTTTATATTTATGGACGACAGTGCGCGTCCGTATCGAACAGCGCAGGCATAGGAGTTCTTAGAACAATATAATATTCGGGAAATGGACTGGCCTGGACGTTCCCTCGACTTACGTCTCAACGAGCACGTGTGGGATGCGTTGGAAAGACGTATTACAGCACGTCCACATTCACCAAAGAACACTCAGAAGTTGTCAAACACGATGGTGGAGGAATGGAACGCCTGACTACAAGAATTCCTTACCATCGTTGTGGTCAGCATGGGAGCACGTCGCAGAGCATGCAGTGCCGTCCTTGGTGAGCACATTTCCTATTATGAACCACGTCCCGCTTTTTGTAATGTCCAGAGAACCTTCATTAATCGCGGCAACTTCACTGTGATTATTGTCTTTGAATAAAGACATCAGGTGAAAGTTACTTTCATCCTTAAGTTTTGCGCGCCAATGGATAAACTGTTCAAACAAACCTTTCTGTCAGCAGCATCATCTGCATAGTTTGTGTTTTTATTACCTAAAACCGGTTTCTTAATGCTATTTGACCACAGGAAATCGCTATATGCAGACACCTGAGTAACGCAGGTAAAGGTACACTGCATTTCTAGCGCAGTTCAATAGAACGCGCTGTTACTCCAACCATGACCGGTACATTGTGGATTGTGTGCAGTGTTCAATGTGTTAACATGTCTCAAAGGGTCTTTCAAGCCTAGACAGTGTGCACACTGCCACTTTACAACAAGAAGAGTTGTCAGCACGCAAGTGGTCCTCTCCATAGGCGTACACCACAGCGAGGTTATTAGAATATTTAGTCGCCTTTATGAGGCAGAAAACGTCGATGTTCTGACTCATAGTGGTGGCCTCAGATCAAACACACCAGCTGAAGACAGCTAAATACAAATTATGGCATGTAGGTACTCCAAGAGGCTGCAACAGAACTGCGCGCTGCCAATTTGGGGGCAACTGGAACGGTTCTGTTACATCAAATAGTACGCAACTGTCTCCAGGCGATTTTGTCTCTACAAATCCCTTATGAAAATCAGTGCAAACCTCCAAGCATCGTGCTGCACTAAGAAGATGGGCGAGGGAGCTCTTGGAATGGATCCTGTATCGTAGCGAACATATGCAAGACTTGTCTGATGGCTAACGATCATCATAGACGACCAGATGCCAATTCACATCTCAGTAGTTGCACGGGTTCATCCGGGAGATGGGGACAGTCATGAGAATCAGTATCATGTACGAATATCAGACACCTTTCACCACTGCCGATGGTAATTTGTGGGCGGGGGGTGGGGCAGGTGTGCAGTACTGGAACAGCGTCCATCGACATACTGTCCAGCCTGAAGGTCACCATTTAGGCGACTGATTCCTCTTTCAGCGAGTACTTTCCGAATACTTTCTTCTAGAAAAAAAGAATCAACGAAATGAAATGCCCTGTGGTATCTTGTGGCGTGTACCCAATTAAGCATGCTTGGGACTAGTTGAAACTTACAGTTTGTCGTTGCAGGATCTCTCCTCACATACTAAATGACTGTAAGAGGACCGTTATGGACAGCAAACCAAGTAGCATCCAAATATGTTCCACTGCACAGCGTGGAGCAACATTACACTGAAAGTTTCTTAACGACAGAGTTTGATTTCACCGACGTGCTCTTTAGGACAGAATGCCAGTAATTTTATTATTATTTCGGTATTGCTTTACTTTTTTAGTTTCATTACTTTTTCATTCCCTGCTTCCTTCGAGATATGGCCGCAGATGTGCAAGTGGCGTAAACATTTTTCTAGCGGTTTACATCTTTTCAGGTAATTAACTTCTTTTATGTGTAAAATGCACCAGTTTTCTTTTGGATGTAGGTTTCTGGCCACGGCTCAATGGATAAGATACGTCATTTTTGTCAGTGTCTTCTGGCCGACATGTAAGTTGTTGTTTTGCCACATTCTAACGACAAATCAAGCCAGCTTAAGAACAGTTTATATGAAGTACATTTCTTTTCAGTCGAAACAAATTCGTTATTTTTGCGCCTTTCAGCGTCAAATTGATAATTAAATTAGAAGAAGAATTTATCAATATGGAACACAGCACAAGCTACACAAATCCATAGAGTTTTGGGTATTGCGTAACAAGTGACTGAGACCTTAGAATGAACTGATCCAATCGAAGATGTGGATTAACCCCTCAAAACGTGTCGAGGGAGAAAATAAAAGTCACTAAAACAGATAATTGTTTTAATTTGTCTCTTATTTAAGTTGGGTGATTCATTTCGAAGCAATATAGACGGGCGCATCACTCCATTTCCATTTTTCCCCCTTCCGGTTCAAAGGCCACAAGGTTCACGATGAGCTCAGAGTAGCTGATACATTTTTTAAAATTATAATTCTTATCAGTGTATCCGTAATACTCCTTTTCAGATCTGTTCTCGTATTAGTAGTGGTTCACGGTAGGGAGTGTGGCTCATTGGGCAGCGCTTGGAAAAGATAATCACGTAACCAATGAACGGCTGATTCGAGCCCTGTTGGGTTTTTTGTTTTTCATTTTACTTTGTTTTCGTTCATTTCGAATATCTACATCATTCAAATAGAAAATTTATCAAATATATGCTAATTAACACATATTTAATCATTATATTTAAGAAAAATGCATGTTTTCTAGTTTCTAATTATGTATCACTCGCAAAATTCCAGTTTCCATTGCAAATATAATTTCTTAATTATCTACATTTCATAAAATATTTGTTAATGAATGTTGTTTAAATTAAGAAAACATTATATATTTATTAACAACCTTCTATAAAATATCGATAACTGAGATTACTATATTTGTAATGAAAACTGGAATTTTGCTTGATATGTAATTAGAAATGAGAAGACGTGCATTTTTAATAAAAATAAGGATTAGGTATATGTTAATTAGCAAATACTCGATGAATTTTTTTATGACGTAAGTATTCGAAATGAAGAAGAAAAATAAAATAGAAACCGTAGCGAGATTCGAATCACCAATCCTTCGATTACTCACTGATGATTTTCTAGCGATACCGAGAGAGCCACCGTGCCTGTCGGAGAGCAACGCCTTTATTTCAAGGAATATTAAAGTTCCTGAAGTTCCTCGGAAAACTGCTAAAGTCGATTTACTAGAGAATTCTTCAGAGTTACTGCTTTGGGATAATGATATTTGAGTTCTGAACTTCACTTACCATCAACATCAAAAATTATAAAAATACGATTGCTGTGTGGTGTCCTTGTTAGTATATCTCACTTAGTCGCCGACTATTCACTGTTTACGTACTGAACCTCCCAGCTCGTCCTATAACAGCAATACCTCCATTGCATGATAATTGCAGAGAGAACTGAGCGTCTTACTTTCAACATATTCCACCCACAAGCCTCATTCCGAAAGATCCATTCAATTGCATAGCTGCACAAGGTGACTGCACCACCATGAGAAACATGAATACTAGGAACATCAACTTCGACAGTTACACCACTAACACTAGGGATGCTGACTTTGGGAAAATCGCATTTGTTCATCAACAAATATGTATTATTTGTTGTTGACCGTATACTCTTTCCTTTCGAATCTCTCGTTTGTACTGCCCCTGCAAAATAGGCAACAGAGATAACATGCACCTACTATTTTTCTTTTCAGTGCTTAGACTACGTAAAATGAGACACTGAAGACGATTAAACCATTCACAAAAAACGACTGGAATGCCTTCAGAAGTACGCTACAGACAAATTTCTCGACGACAGATATTTAAACCATCAACGATTTAAACAACCTCAGTGACGTTATTGTAAAAAAAAAAAATGATACAGCAATCGTTGAGGTGGTGTTTACTGGACTGTCAAATCTTAAAAACGGAACTATCATTCCTAGCAGCCTTGGGACTATCGAATTTAAGACACAGATTTACCATGCTGAAAACAAAACAGAACTCATGGATCTGAGTGAACTCACCCGTTGGCAACTACAGTGATGGCAACGGCAATGTTGAGAACAAAATGACATATAACCAGCAAAACTGTGAAAAAATTAAGGAAATGACACAGACACCTCTTCAGTGGGCCCGACCTCCTCTCCAAGACAAACCACAACACCATTAGTGCAGACGGCCCAGAAGATATGCAAATACTCAAGAACCTACTAGTTTATGTTCATCAGCATCCCATAAACTCACTTTTCGACGAGCATTGCGTACGTCAGATTCAACCTAACACTTCACTTGAGGTGTTGGAAGGTACTGCCCTTAGTGAACCACAAGTTTATTGCTCACATATATCAAAAAAAATTGTCGGAAGCTCTACTAACTGGGAACCAGAACGCTACCCCTGACCGTGATGAAATCAGGCGGAAATATGATCACCACAGACCTTCCATCTCAAAGGCTTACGCAAACTGTTCAACGCAGGCCTATTTCTAGGAACAGTGCCTGATCTATAGAAAGAAGCTAGTATCATCAAAATGTAGAGAATTGGAGTTAACGCGCTCTATTTTTGTTTCTTGAGACAGTAAAAGTGTATGAAGATATACTAAATAACAGAATTCACACATTTACAGATAAACCCAAGATTCTTCCCGTAGAACAGTGTACTTTAAGTCCCACCATTGTGTTAATCATCAGTATTACTGCCACCCTCAATAGAAGCTGCTATGTCCCGACAGTGTTCCTAGATACTGAAAGCTACTAGGACTGGCGAAAACTCTTCCTATGGTCTTTTGTCCATTACGTGTCAACGTGGTAAATGTGAAGCACCACAGACGCTGTGGCGTATTTCTCATTCACTTTACTTTCAGTTAGGTTCAGTACACAGTTGGACAATTCAAATTAAGATTCTGTACACATAATTGCACATTAGAACTAACTAAATATTTGGCATGAACAATAGCTCACTCTTCTGATGCAAAGCAGATGTTAATCGGGAATATTCCCATATTTATACGTTGACATTATCTTTAGCATGTTCTCCTGAATTATGAGATTTATTCCAAACATTCGTCTTTTGGAAAGTGGAAGTTCACGACACGTAGGACGCCGTTAACGAAATTAATGAAATTACTTTCTATGTCTTTTAAAGAACATCCTTGAAAGGCTTGTGTTGTTCATCGTCCAAATAGGAGTGTTGCCATCCTGACATGTCACCTTGCTCGTTCACTTACAGTTAGGTGTGCTTTGGTAGTTGTGTTATAGATACATCACTCTTCTGATTTTTAAATAGTTATTTTGGAACCACCAGGTGGTGTAATGCCAACCTTAATGTATTTGGTACATCGAAGAAAACACAAACAGTTCTGTTGTTGTCTGTAGGATTCACGAAATTCATTTGGTTTCTACTTTGTTTCTACCGACATACAATTCCTTTCAAGTTTTTATCTGTAAGGAACAGTAAAACGAAACCATGACTGATGGAAAAATAAAACAAGAAACCCCTTGAGTACGAGGTCACAAGTTCAACCTTTAATAAGGCTCATTTGAAAACGTTGTGTTAAAAATATTAGCTGCTAATGACTCATCACGTGCATCAGGAGGGCGACACAAAATGAGTGTCCTACAGGTGCGGAGATCAACCGTCTATGGGATGTAGGTATTGCGGTTTACAAAATGGACATCGTCGACATTCAAGAAATGTTCAAAACAAATCATTAACTTGCACCATGAACACATAATGAAAAATGGCGCGCCACAGTAACTAGAAAGGTTGCCACCGTTATGACCGAAGGTGAACTCCTTGAGATTTACAAACCATGCAGGACTTTCAGTTAGGTATCCACTCTTAAAAATGGATGTAGAATCATATTGGTGTCACGGGGTGATGAGAACTGATGGAATGTGATGGCATGCAGCCGAATGCGAGACGGTCTGTAGTGGAGCTTATCGTGAAACTGATTGTCCTTTAAGACGTAGCTGCAAATAGTGCGATAATATGTTTTATAGGCACGGAGAAAAACAAACATTCCGAGGCTGAATTTGTGGTTTCAGGTGCTATGAGCAGCAATGTCACACACTTTTTAGGAGGGATAATTTGCTCTAAAGGTGTATGACTTTTATACGCAGACCAGAAATTAAGCAGCTATTAGCCAAAAGCAGTGCTCATACCATAATTGTAGTTATCTTACGCCCATTTCCCCACTCTTGCTGGCTGTGACGTAAATATTCCCTGCTACCTTTGCGAGATCAAGTCCACGAGAAAGAATCTTAGAGGGCAAAGTACCTCCAACTTCTCGCAGCACATAACATTCCAGCCAACTTAACATCCAGATTAACAGTCGGCATAACTGATCTTGATACAAATGTCTTGGTATCTCTAATTTCCAGGGTTCCTTTCATATGCATTTCCTCTTCACATCACGACTGGTCGGAGATGAAAACTAATTCCTTAGTGAGTGATTGGGTAGGTTCGTTTATCTCATCTACAAATTTTCGGGCTGATTCCCCAGTTGGCTGTGCATCGTCAAATTGATGCTTTGTTTGAAATTTCGTTATCTTACGTCTTCCACTTCTGTAGCACTGTTTGAAGTTATGCAACCATCCACTGCGTCCCTTGAAACCTTTGTAATTTATGTCGCGTTTGTGAGCATAACGTAGTAGGTCACTATCATGCACATCCTGTAAATTGTGTCCAGCATCCTCGAAACGCGCGAACACCAGTTTTTGTAACAAGCGCACCTTGTCCTCCATTAATATCCGTAGTTTTCCTTATGCACTACAAGGTTATTTTGCTGCGTACTTAACCGAAATCTGTTCATAAATGTTTTTTTTTATTATGCTGCGGATGATCAAGTACATAATTGTGTTTAGTACCTGCTCCTTCGACAACGATTATCGTTTACTACATTTCACTCTTGGCGGGATTTGTAGCTCCCTGTCCGACATGGATGATGAACTACATGGTTCGACGCGTGTTTCAATATCACTTTCACTTGTTAAACGCTTATCGTCGTCTTTGCAGTCATATACGTTGTCCGCACAGTCGAGCGTATATGACACTACACATTCCATTCCTGCAGAAACGCAAATATTTTATCTGGCACTTCTTTCTCATACTGAGAAATTCAGTGGGTTCCTTTCTGACTAAATGTCAGCTTCGAAACCTGTTGTTATAGGTATAATGCAACGTTTTATCTCTATATCGTCGTGCATTGCTATGCTTTGCATCAACACCACTAGCACTGTAGCGCTGTTGTGAGTTACTCGTCGACTAAGCGGTTCAACTACGCTCCGTAGTCTCATGCTGTACTCACCAGTCCCGCCTCCTGTTGTCATTAACAGCCAATATTGTGGTTGCATGGTAGAAAATATGTAACGCATCGAATGCCGTATGCATCATTGGTCTTATGCGCCCTCGCACTCAAGTGGTTCCTTCTGAGACAAGACGGCCAATGCCTTCATGAAGAAATGTTTGCCGTTGCCTACCTATTGTACCCTAGCGTGCATTTTTTCGTGCGAAGCAAGTCGTCTGCCACGAACGTCTTTCCTCAGGGCTTCAAAAATAAGGAAATCGCAAGAGGAGGGATCAGGACTGTGAGGAGGATGTATAAATGCTTCCCAGTCAAATGTCTGCAGCGTAGCCGAACAACCTTGGCAACATGGGGCCGTGCATTATCCTGCAACAGAATGATGCCATCTGTCAGTATTCGTGGGCGTTTGGACTTCATGGTTCGCTTCAATTTTTGCGAAGTGTCCAGGTGTCAAAGTTTATTAGTCGATGAACATCAATATCTCTTGCAAACTTGGGTGCGTTGACAATCCATTGGAGAACTTTATTTTGGATGAACTGTGTCTCCCGTAGCTGATAGTCACTGACGATGCCCCAATAGGAGCTGCCATGGAGAATTACATGCAGCACCGTGGGCTTGCACAATCGTACTTCCGTGGTCGTTAAGAGAGGAAGCGTCTTCACCATGCTCATGGTCCGTCGTCTTTTGTCTTGGATGTGGTCTTTACACGTAAGCTAATTAACTTCTTAAGGAGACCAAACGGCTAGGTCAAAAGTTTTCTGCTCACCCCCTCGCCCCAGGACAGATGCAGTTCACCCAACGTTACGGTGAACACAGTAAATTCTGTGTGGAACTGTGAGAGTTCTAAATATTTACGTAGCTTGTATCTGAGGCGAAACAGGGGAACAAGGCCGGTAGGTGAATGTAGGAAACCGCCTAGAAACCACATCCAGACTGGTCAGTACACCGACCCCTCGTTGTTAATCCGCCAGAGGAATTTTATCCGGAACCGGTATACCTCCCCATCCCGGAAGCGGTCGCGTTAACACGCGCGGCCACCCGGGAGCGGCAAAGGTAAGCCTTGGGTCGTATTTCACCCTAGACGTTTCACCCTTTTTGCCCATGGGATTGGACGAACATTTATGGGGAGCCTTGCGTCGATAATGGATTTCATGGAAGTATGATAAATAGACTTGCACTTCTAGGGGATTAGTTGCAATTTGTTCCTCCTAGCCGGCCGCTGGTGGCCGAGCGGTTCTGGCGCTACAGTCTGGAACCGCGCGACCGCTACGGTCGCAGGTTCGAATCCTGCCTCGGACATGGATGTGTATGTTGTCCTTAGGTTAGTTAGGTTTAAGTAGTTCTAAGTTCTAGGGGACTTATGACCTCAGCAGTTGAGTCCCATAGTGCTCAGAGCCATTTGAACCATTTGTTCCTCCTACACTATTTTTCCACTACCGTGAAGTGGGTTAGATGTCTTCGAATGTTCGTTGTTTGACGACGGCCATTGGTGAGAAAGGCTGTATCGTCTTCAAATTGGGCAAGTATCACATTGTCTATGGTTGGGATGTCATTCACATAAATGTTGAAGTGTGTAAAGGGTAAGTCTCATCACTGGAGTATTCCTGCATACGTGCATCGTCAGTTCCGACCTCTGTACCTCTATTTTCACCATAATTTGACGTTGGTGAAGTACAGTTGCTATCAGTTTTGCATAACAATTTGAGATTGTAGTCTGATACCAAAAGGCTGATTCTAACAATTTGTTTCCACATCTTATATTAGGGCTTTCTACATCAAAGAAAACTGCTGGCCTGGATTTAACCAGATTTAGATTTTTAGATATGTGCTCAAGTGTCTGGAGCAGTTGTTTTTAGGCCGAGAGCTTTCGTTTGAATCTCACCTGATCTGGTTGATTCGTTTCATCGATCGGCAGTAGGTCTTTGATCCGTCTGTGTGTCACCCATTCAAAAGTTTTATCCAAAGTTCTAAGTAAGCTGACGGGTCAGTATCTGCTGGCGTGAGTCAGGTCTTTAGTGGGTTTCGGAATGGGTATAATTTAAACGATACACCATTTTTTCGTAAAGTACGCATTCTGTAAGCAATTGTTGTACATACTCACCAATAGGACCAATACTTTTACTGATGTTTCATCTGTTGCTTTGTCACTTTATCATTTGCTAGTGCTTTGTGTGATCCCACTAGCCGAATTATGAATTATTTCCCTGGTAGTTGTCAATTCCGATGCTAATGTGGGAGGTTCTGTTAAAGTCCTCTCCCCTAAGTAGTTTAACCGTTGAACGTCTATGTCGTCACTACAGTTTTGAAAGGGGTTGACAGTGAACTTCGTTCTTAATAAAGGGAGACGAATTTCTCTGCTTTGGCTATCGCACTGGAGACCAATCCTTTTGGCGTTTTCTATGGTTGTATGGCTCTTTTGGCGACCGAAGTCTTTTCATCAGCTGCCACACGTCCCCAGTTTGTACCATGAGTGTGTTCATTTCGTCTTCCCACGATTCCATACGCCATTTGCGGAGCAGCCTCGTAAATTTGCTTTCCATCCGTTTTGTTTTGTGTTCTTGGTCACGGGTCCATCAGTTCTCACCAGCATTTCAGAGCGATTCGCTTCTGTTTCTGTAATTCTTGGAGGAACGGTGGTAACTGGAGATGACGGCCATCCACTCTGTTACTGTGGTGGTAGTCGAAAATTTTATTGCTTTTGATAACTTGTCCGTGACATACGTAATGAAGTCATATCACTGCCACTGTGGAGACGTCCCATATTGGACGCATATTGTTACTTAAGTAATGATCAAATTTCGTCCAACCAATCACTGTAAAGGTTGGCGGTGCCGGCAGTGTGACTAGCCTGGACAGTCATCAGGACAGGACTGTGGTCCGATGACAGTACGAGAATAAAGTACCCTTTGGGATAAGACCACACAGTAGAGTATTTGACTGTTTTCTGGAAATCGTCTTAAATAGTTAATTATGTCATTTTATGCTCATAAGACGCTTTTTACCTTCTAGAATTTCAGTATTCTTTCATAAAAACAGAAAAAATTTCAAACAATTTGAAAGCCCGCTAGAACGCTCCATTTGAGTCATGTGATGCCTGTGACGTCACTGACTAGCTCGCTGCTCCTACTGTCATAAAGCTAATTCACAGTGATGTCTTGTTTTGGAATTTACGTTTGGGAAAATGGATTACAAATGGTATGTAGTACCACATTGTACAAATACATCCATAAAAACTCTTGAAGATTTGTTATTGAGTGTTTCAGAGAATGAGAAGGTGCGCAAAAATTGATTGCACTGTATCTCCAAAATATCACCTTTTTAATGCTCATGTTCCCTACTTAATTAGAAATGTCTTGCACTCTGAAGTTAACATTAATTTACCTCCGAGGTACCCCTTCTCACTGTTACAAAGAAAGATAGCATCAGCCTACGAAATTAAACTCGTAGTAAAAATTATCGTTATAGTTTCTTGTCAGCTAATAGTTGGTAGCTTGGTTGATAGAGGGGTGGACTGTCGAATATAAAAAGATGATCTCCGTGGGTCCCGGTTCGGATCTAAAGTGCATTAATACACTCCTGGAAATTGAAATAAGAACACCGTGAATTCATTGTCCCAGGAAGGGGAAACTTTATTGACACATTCCTGGGGTCAGATACATCACATGATCACACTGACAGAACCACAGGCACATAGACACAGGCAACAGAGCATGCACAATGTCGGCACTAGTACAGTGTATATCCACCTTTCGCAGCAATGCAGGCTGCTATTCTCCCATGGAGACGATCGTAGAGATGCTGGATGTAGTCCTGTGGAACGGCTTGCCATGCCATTTCCACCTGGCGCCTCAGTTGGACCAGCGTTCGTGCTGGACATGCAGACCGCGTGAGACGACGCTTCATCCAGTCCCAAACATGCTCAATGGGGGACAGATCCGGAGATCTTGCTGGCCAGGGTAGTTGACTTACACCTTCTAGAGCACGTTGGGTGGCACGGGATACATGCGGACGTGCATTGTCCTGTTGGAATAGCAAGTTCCCTTGCCGGTCTAGGAATGGTAGAACGATGGGTTCGATGACGGTTTGGATGTACCGTGCACTATTCAGTGTCCCCTCGACGATCACCAGTGGTGTACGGCCAGTGTAGGAGATCGCTCCCCACACCATGATGCCGGGTGTTGGCCCTGTGTGCCTCGGTCGTATGCAGTCCTGGTTGTGGCGCTCACCTGCACGGCGCCAAACACGCATACGACCATCATTGGCACCAAGCCAGAAGCGACTCTCATCGCTGAAGACGACACGTCTCCATTCGTCCCTCCATTCACGCCTGTCGCGACACCACTGGAGGCGGGCTGCACGATGTTGGGGCGTGAGCGGAAGACGGCCTAACGGTGTGCGGGACCGTAGCCCAGCTTCATGGAGACGGTTGCGAATGGTCCTCGCCGATACCCCAGGAGCAACAGTGTCCCTAATTTGCTGGGAAGTGGCGGTGCGGTCCCCTACGGCACTGCGTAGGATCCTACGGTCTTGGCGTGCATCCGTGCGTCGCTGCGGTCCGGTCCCAGGTCGACGGGCACGTGCACCTTCCGCCGACCACTGGCGACAACATCGATGTACTGTGGAGACCTCACGCCCCACGTGTTGAGCAATTCGGCGGTACGTCCACCCGGCCTCCCGCATGCCCACTATACGCCCTCGCTCAAAGTCCGTCAACTGCACATACGGTTCACGTCCACGCTGTCGCGGCATGCTACCAGTGTTAAAGACTGCGATGGAGCTCCGTATTCCACGGCAAACTGGCTGACATTGACGGCGGCGGTGCACAAATGCTGCGCAGCTAGCGCCATTCGACGGCCAACACCGCGGTTCCTGGTGTGTCCGCTGTGCCGTGCGTGTGATCATTGCTTGTACAGCCCTCTCGCAGTGTCCGGAGCAAGTATGGTGGGTCTGACACACCGGTGTCAATGTGTTCTTTTTTCCATTTCCAGGAGTGTATTTTTGACTTATTTATAAAACAAATCGACAGTACTTTCATATGAAAACGAAATAACAATTACAAAATTTCACCACCCCGATTAGTAACAAGATTATTATTACGTTTTCCTTGGCGTTTACATGCACTTAATTTGCAATAGTTGTTCACACACATCATGTTCAAAACGATATTTACTCGTTAATGTGACCATAGACATTTTACTTTACTAGAAACAATGATTTTATCTTGGTACCATCCAGATAGGATCCTTGTAGTTTAAGCTTTTGAAGTTTGATCATATTACATAAGATGAAGTTAAGCCTGCTTCAGACACTGACGTTAAGTTTACACTCACAAACAGCACAGCCCTTACATGCTTTATATCTCTCAGCTTGCAAAACCTCATTATTCTACAGCTTGTTGTTCTGCAGGTATAAGCAAAGTACATGCATTAGTCCATTTCTCAGACTAAGATTAATGTGTAGCTATATACAATACATCCTACCATCGAAACAACTGCTACAGTGAGTTCTTACTAACGCTATTTTCATGTTTCGTCTAAAACTTAAACATTTATGCTTCTTCCTGGATCCGAACTTGTGTTGTTCTTATCCATAGTTATATGCGATATCCGTTGCGCCACAGAACGCACGCATCACGTTTATCTTCGCTGAGTATCTTATATAGTGGAAATCAGTATTAAGATTTGCTACGAATAATTTTATTGTGCTTTGGGTCATATTCCATGACTGATAGTCGACAATCTAGATATAAGATGTGGACCCATGTGTAAAAGTTCTACAATTCCTTAGTTTTGAGCAGGTTTAAATGATGCTGCAGGGAGCACGGAAAAGAATGTCCATCCTTGCACATATTGCCACTCTAAATAAGTGGAGCATAAACGCGTCAATTTCCGTAAGGTTTCCACTACCAGGGTTCTCAAAATTCCTTCCCATTGTTACTTAAAAGCCGCGAATGCGTTTTATATCACTAAATAGCTAAATTACTTGCAGAAAAAGTACATAAAAACATAGTAACTATGGCTAACACTCCTGTAACACACGTATAGCTTGGGCTTACTGCTTGTCTCTGACGTCACCGGAGCGTCAGCCAAGCGTTTTCGATGCCGTGACCAAATCTTGATATTTAATTATTTTTAAGCTTTCAGTACATAAAAATAAGAGATATTTTTTGAGTACATTGACCGTAAATGCGATTTGAATCTCATAGTCATTCCGAATAACAAGAATGCGAACCATATTTTTAACATAGGAAAATAGCCTATAGGCACGCGAAAAG
The DNA here is from genome assembly GCF_023898315.1 of Schistocerca nitens. Lineage (NCBI taxonomy): Eukaryota > Metazoa > Arthropoda > Insecta > Orthoptera > Acrididae > Schistocerca > Schistocerca nitens. The sequence continues at coordinate 522,872,308 of NC_064616.1, read as the reverse complement.
AACAATGCCCTACAGGCTCCTCCCCTCCCACGTGCAGTACTGTCCCAATGACGTCTCATGTCCGAGTTGCCTACATGAAGGGGCAGGTGGAGGCGAACCAAAGGACAGGGGAAGGGATGTGACTTGGTGTGTGCGCGTCAACACACACACGCACACACACACACACACACACACACACACACACACACACACACACGTACATTTTGCTCTCCGAATCACAGTCCAATATTTTATCGCCATAAAATATGTAATATCCCATAATTATGTATCCCAGAGTTGGCTATCTTGTACTGTGTACCCCAGATGGCGCCAAAACACGACTGCGGTTCGATTTGAGTACCCCCTTGGTGCAATGTAGAGTTGTTCCCACGTCTAAAGTGTGTGTATTATTTGTCAAAAAAAATTTAAAAAAATAAAAACGGTCACCTTAGTTTGGCTAAAACCGATACACCGTCTGCCAAAGTCCAATGATCAAGACGCAGTATATGCAGCAATCAGAACTTTTTTCCCTAGTACTGCAACCCACACGATACCGGGCACTAAGAGCATTTGGAAATTTAAATTCTCTTTTTATTTACAGTATAGTTATATTGCTAAGACATTCTACACTCTCTTTCGTGTATTATAACAACTCTTACCCATATTGTAATGGAATTTGAGTATATAACTTTACGTTTAATTCGTGGTAAGGTCTTATGGGACCAAACTGCTGAGGTCATCGGTCCCTAAGCTTACACACTACTTAATCTAACTTAAAGTAATCAACACTAAGGACAACACACACACCCATGCCCGAGGGAGGACTCGAACCTCCGACGGGGAGAGCCGCACGGACCGCGACAAGGCGCCCCGTAGACCGCGCGGTTATACTGCGTTTACCATTTTACCAAACAAATACCGTTAAATGTGGTTACTCCATCACATTTAAACTCTGTTGATAGCTTTTCTAAAAATGGCTCTGAGCACTATGGGACTCAACTGCTGAGGTCATTAGTCCCCTAGAACTTAGAACTAGTTAAACCTAACTAACCTAAGGACATCACAAACATCCATGCCCGAGGCAGGATTCGAACCTGCGACCGTAGTGGTCTTGCGGTTCCAGACTGCAGCGCCTTTAACCGCACGGCCACTTCGGCCGGCTGATAGCTTTTCTGTTGCTATCAGCGTAATGTCGTGATCAGCGCATTTAGATACAATGTAACCATCCTTTTAAGCAGATCCAAACGCAGATGGAAGTTTATTAATAGATTTTTTCATGTATCTTCTAATATGGATCCGTCATTTTCCATTAGTACTCCAATGTACTGCTACTTTCCATTGATATTTACAGTAAATTGCCAGTTGTATCCAGATTTTTCATATACTGTGTTTAAAGTAATTTCTTAGCCTTATGTGCACATCTACCATGGATTTTTTTTTTCAGTAGCATATTAAATTCTTCCTTCGTGGCAGTTGTTTTCACCAAATTCAACAAATACTCTACTTTCCGTTCTTCGACATCGAACTCTTCCATTTCCAGTTTTCTTTTGTATACATGTAACACATCAACTCCACTTAAAGGAGGCTGATGTTAAAATGGCTGTACTAATGGAAGAGATGTCTGGGATAGTGCAGAAAATCCATATAGACTACTATTACCTGTTCCACCGGGATATAATGCAAGGTTCTGTGGGATTTTTAAGAAAATAGAGATGTATGATTACCTAATCTCAAATCATGACTTATGTGCGCAAGAAGACAACCAAGGAAACAGCAAAGTGATTGTGAACTTCAGTAAGACAGATAGAATAGGCAGTTTACTGTGGATGAACTCCAGTTATAGAATAAAGATACATAACAAATATGAATGTCAAATCACAGTCCCAGGAGTAAACAGAGATACCAGCAACCATCTCCTTCCCTACCCTTATCCTCGCCACCACCTGTACTTCACTAGGGAGGGGGAGGTTTCTCTCAGGTGCTGGTCCTCTCAGGCGCTAGTCGTATGGATTAGTACCAGACAGTACTTTACTCTCCTGGCTTATGCAATTCCATAAAAAAAACAAATTTGCCCAACATATTGTCGACGGCAGCATACCTCATAGTTAAGTTTGCTAAAACGGTATGTAGAGTGACATTAAAAAAATAGTGTAAAGCTGTCAGTTGGGCTCAGGTCTAAATCTTCTTCATGTGCTTCATCTACAGAATGTTGCCTCAAAACACTAATCCATTCCGATAAAGCCAAACCACCGCTACTCACACAACCAGGCATACATAAAAGAAAATGTAAAAACTGCGGTAAATTCGATAGAGAACAGACACGCAGAAACTTTGAAATTAGGTACAGAGGACATACAATAATCAGCGAAACAAACCAATCCACTGGACCATTTAAAAACTGAAAACTCATGAATCTGATCACGTAACAAAAACAATGGAAGTCTCACATATAACACGAAAGTGAATTAAAATGAACGTTTTGGAAGAAATCGAAATCTATATGCACTCACGGACTATCCCTGATAAAATATTAAGTGAACAAACGGACCTAAAACATAAAAAAATTGTAGCTAACTTCACTTAAAACTTCCGGGCTGATAGGCCGTGGTCGAACGAAGTTTTAGGCAAGTATGGTGTGGAAACTATTTTCAGACCTACTAGGAAAATAAAAGAATTCTTAAGGTCGGCAAAAGATGCACGGCACCCTTTGGCTACACCGGGGGTATATAAAATTCCTTGTAGTTGTGGACAGGTTTACATCGGTACCACAAAGAGAAGTGTGAACACCCGTCTTGTCGAACATAAGAGGAATTGCCGCCTAGGTCACACGGATAAATCGGCCGTAGCGGAACATGTTTACCAGGAAGGTGATCATGAAATAAAATTCAGCGAGACGAGCGTCATATCAAAAACCTCGCATTATTATGCACGCTTGTATAGAGAGGCTATCGAGATTGATAAACATCGTAATAATTTTAACAGGAAAGACGAAGGTGTTAAACTGGATAAAATTTGGATGTCAGCGTTGCACCGCAAGCGTGACGGTCGATTACTTTCAATCGTGAATGTTGACATTACCAGAGACAATCTCATAGCCGACGCCACGTGATCGACAGTGGCGCCCTCTGTACTGCCTATATAATCAACGCCTCCTCGAGTCCTCTTCGCAGTTCGCCGCTTTACCTCCGATGATGTCTCCCGCAGTCGGAGACGAAACGTTAGGAGACAGTTTTATAGTTCGACCACGGCCTATCAGCCCGGAAGTTTTAAGTGAAGTCAATACCGGCCGTGAAAGTTTACATTGTATGATCAATTGTAGCTAATTTCATTGAAATCATACAGCTCGATTCGGGTTAGTCGTAATGAAATAAAAACACAGATATATATACACTCTACAAAAACCTAACAAAGATTATAATACCACGCCATAGATAATTACGATTCATAGACAAACGAATAAACAAATTGTAACCACAAGCATCGCTGGATTAACTTTCAATCGTAGCTATCAAAACCACAACAGTGCATACAAGTGATAGAACACCAAGTTTACATTTTCGAACACTAGCAGTTAGTAGAGATTAAGAAAAAATTCTTAAAACTTGGTCGCAGTTGGAAACGCACTATACAGCAATATGACAGCGACAGCGCCACGATGCAGTAAAGAAGTAAGTACTAGCACACAGTAACACAAAATTGTTATTTATTATAATATTACAACTTTTAAAAAATCGTGTTTTGTTGCAGATAGCCCGAATATGGCGATAATGCCGAAATAGGCCCATTCCTAATATAAAGCGTCCAGCAGTTAACAATTATAGCAGCATTCTGGTACATTACCGTCTTTTATTTTATTAATCAATTAATAATATTATGTGTTTAGCACTTTTATCTGGAGGATGAGTTAAAAGCTACACAACACATAAGTCGCTTTAAGACACTTAACTCTTTTAGCAGTCGGTATGTTTTAAGTACTAATATTATTATCTTATGGAACTACTCCAAAATAGTTTTAAACTTGTCAAAACGACCGCCGCAGCTCAGTCAGTAGGCGAAACTAGAAATCCGTAAACGCATACTCGTACATATTACGTAACATTCATGTTCGATATGGGTAGAAATAAACTTATTTGATAATTAAATCATTTTTCTTACTTTGATTCAAATTTATTCTTTTATTTCCATTACACTCTGGTATTAAATGACGGAAATTAAAATATTTTCATAAAAATTGCAACACCTGCACGTATGTAACAATAACAATAATTTTTGCCCTACAGCGTCTTATGTATTTGTCGTGTATTAGATGCAAAACCATAGTATTTTCCATTAATTTAACTACTAGTTATAACCGTATATTTTTTTAAAAAAAGCAATCCTGCAGCATCAGCGATTGCCTCCAGCGCTCAGGTCTTCTGCTAAAATCATAGATGTAGTATTTAAAACTAGTGTTTGATTTCTATTTAGTTAGGCACTCGGAGGAGGCGCACGCTTGTGCCCCACACTTTTGTCCTACTTACAAACGCCCCCTCCCACCCCCACCCCACCCCCACCCCCTTCACTTTCAGCTCTAAAGCCGCAAAGGTCATTTCAAAGACTCTTAAGCGAGAGAGCACTTCTGCACTTCTTTCTGGTGGTGGAGACGTTGACGAATAAAGTTTGCCATCCCACCTCCTCTGTCTCTCCTGTCTGCCTTACAGACAATCATGCTGCTAAGTTTGAAAGTCTCTTGACGCTTTAAATGTGCTCCTGATATGAGCAAGATGCCCATGTCGTACTGGGAAATAAAATGATCTAAATTTTTTTGTAGCTGTCTGTTGTTCTTTCTTTTTATTGTTTTTATTCGGCTAGAAGGGCCAGTCCCTGGGCCAAGGTCTAATGTAGTTTATTGTAGGGCGCCTCTCGCAGTTTCCACAATGTGGGCCTATACACTTTACACATTTTGCTGGTACGCAACAGTAATTTTTCATATTGTCCGGCCGCTGGCATTTCTTGCATTGAACCGGTCCGTCCTACGATGTGTAAACTTCTATCCGAATACCTGGGTGTAATAAGTAGGGTAGATCCTCAATTTAGTCAGTTTTCTTGTGTTTCTCTAGAGTTGCTGTATAACCGAGTAGTGGTATTAAGTTTCTATTATCTTTACGTTCTTTTTTTCTTTACCGAAAATCTTTTCCCCTTTAGAACTGCTTTTAACTTCTTCTTCTTCTTCTTCTTCTTCTTCTCCTCCTCCTCCTGGAATTTTGCTGGGTACCGTTTGATTTCTGCCTTCAGTGCTATTGAGTTCGGGTGCTGGTGGGTGTAGAAGGGAATGCTTCCGTCAAGGCAGAATATGAACACTATCTTCTTGATGTTCCAAGAGGTCTAGTAAGTATTTGATTTTGTCACCATGTTATGTCGCTCTCTAACCTCCTTTGATGACTCTCTGCAATTACGTATCCAGATTCAGATAGATCCCGAAATGAAGGATTACTGTTGGCAGTACTGGAGGACACTTCTTTTTCGTGGTATCTTCTGGTGCTGCCTGTTAGTAACAGATTCACTGTAGGTTTGTGCCCTCTTGTGGGAGGATTTTATAAATGTTACTTATTTTTACTGTTGAATAGTTTTTTTTCTCAGTGCTCTCCATCGTGTGACTAGTTGGAATTATTGGTGATCCATATGCTCTTTTTGTATATCCACTGTATTTTCATTTAAGGGGGAAGGGGTCCAAAAAAATGGTTCAAATGGCTCTGAGCACTATGGGACTCAACTGCTGAGGTCATTAGTCCCCTAGAACTTAGAACTAGTTAAACCTAACTAACCTAAGGACATCACAAACATCCATGCCCGAGGCAGAGGGGAAGGGGTCCCTTGAAGAAGAAAGTTCTTCATTATCACTGTCTTCTTCGATGAACTGTCTGAACTGTCGGTGGTTGCATCTTCTTCCTTTACATATTGTTGGATGCCTTTTTCAACCGATTTCCTGTCAGCACTGATGAGTTCCTGCAGCCATTGCGCTTTTTTTTTTTTTTTTTTTTTTTTTTTTTTTTTTTTTTTTTTTTTTTTTTTCCCAAGGGTTACCAGACAGCGGGCTGGTCCCACCGCAGCAGTGGCTTTGGACCTGTATCTACCCTTCGCCCTATAAATCCGCCTGTTCAGGATTATTTCGCCTAACAAGAGCCGTCACCTGTGGACGAACCCGCGATTTGAACTGTCGCAAGTACAACTGTTTATGATGGCTCGATATTCCTACTCTCCGTTCAGAACGCGTTCACATTCTAAGGGACTTCACCCATTTCTTGGGCGGAATATGTGGCTTTTGGCATTTATAAGTATTTCATATTGTATTTGTGGCAATTCAGATAATTGGTTAACAATTTGCTATGACGTTATACACATAAACTGATCAGCCAGAACATTAAGACCACGTGCCTAATAGCCGGTACGAACACCTGTGGCACGGATAACAGGCGAAGCATCGTGGCACGGAAACAATGAGGCCTTGGTAGGTCGTTGGAGGGAGTTGGTACCACATCTGCACACACAAGTTACCTAATTCCCGTAAATTCCGGGGAGGGGAACGATGAGCTCACATCCCAAATGTGTTCGATCGGGTTCTCAGCTAGCGAGTTAGAGAGTCAGCATATCAATTGGAAACTGCCACTGTGTTCCTCTAACGACTTCATTACACTCCTGGCCTTGTGACATGGCGCGTTATTTTATTGAAAAATGCCACTGCCGTTGGGAAACATGACCGTCATGAAGGGGTGTACGTGATCTGCAACCGGTATATGATGCTCCTTGGCCGTCATGGTACCTTGCACGAGCTCCACTCGACCCATGGGTTCCCCACATCATATTGGAGCAGTCGCCAGCCTGTCTCCGTGCCGCAGTACAAGTGTCAAGGGGCTGTAGCCCCGGTACTCGACGGATTTACGCTCTTCCATCGGCACGATGAAGAAGGTATCGGGACTCATCAGACCACACAACGCTCTGCCACTGCGCCAGCATCCAGTGCCGATGGTCACATGACCATTTCAATCGTAGCTGCCAATGTCGTGGTGTTAACTCTGGCACATGCATGGGTCGTCGGCTGCAGAGACCCATCGTTGGGAGCGTTCGGTGTACTGTGTGTTGGGACATACTTGAAATCTGCGGAGCATTAAAGTCTAATGTTAGTCCTGCCACAGTTCGCCGCCTGTCCTGTTTTACCAGTCTGTCCCGACTACGACTCCCGACACTTGTAATGAGGGGTGGCCGTCTAACCCCACAACATTTGGACGTGGTTTCACCTTGGTTTCGCCACGTGCTGAAGACACTAACCACAGCACTCCTCGAACACCCGACAAGTCGTGCAGTTTCCAAAATGCTAGCGCCGAGCTTTCAGGCCATCACAATCTGCCCTTGGTCAAATTCAGACAGGTCACGCGCCTTCCCATTCTACATATGGACAGCACGCTCACTGATATAACCTGCACTGTGAGTTTGTCTAACTAGCCGTCATTTCTCGCCAGGCGACGGTGTTATCGCCTGGACGGGTTTATATCGATAGTAGGTTGGTGGTCATAGTGTTCTGGCTGATCAGTGTACCTCCTTGTAAATTTTATGTATGCAGAGTGATTCTTACTATCGTTTGAAAATCCCCGAAGCGACAAAGATAACACCGAAACAAGTGATTTAATATAAGACACATTGGGCCACAAATGTCGGAAAATACGCGACAAGTGTATGACAGATGTTGAACATTTGACGTCACCATGTGACGTACCTTGTGGCATGTCCAGTGGGTGTTCTTGTCGATCCCACCCTAGCCGGTAGGGCGTAGTGCTACATATCGCTCCGCTAGACTACTCCGTTTTCGTTCTTGCATTATTAGACGTGATGCGGTAGTGCTCGCAGTAGTGGTAAGAGAAGATTCCGATGAATCGGTTTACATTTAACGAGCTTGCAGACATGCATCTCTGTTATGGTGCTGCTAATTCCAATGCGCTCGCTGCAGTACGTATTTACGCAGAATATTTTCCGCAGGGTGTTTTACCTTACCACGTATCGTTTGCTACTGAGGATAGTCGAATACGTGAAACAGGGATTCTGCGTGTAAGTAAACTCTGAAGGCAAAAAATGTATTGACGGCAGTTAACACAGTGGTCGGATATGTTACGTTCTGAAATCAACGTTAATTATCAGACAAGATCTAATGTGTGTGTGAAATCTTATAGGACTTAACTGCTAAGGTCATCAGTCCCTAAGCTTACTCACTACTTAACCTTAGTTATCCTAAGGACAAACACACACACCCATGCCCGAGGGACGACTCGAACAGGCTCAACCACTGCACGTGCGGCGAGATACGTCATCTGGTGACCTCACATGTTCAACATCTGTCATCCAGTTTCGGGTATTTTCCAACATTTGTGGCCCCATTTGCCTTACGTTAAATTACTTGTCGCAGCGTCATCTGCTTCGCTTAGGGGTTTTTAAACGGTAATGAGAATCAACCTCTATAGTTTCAGAAATGTTTTATGATCCAAAGTGTCTTTTTCAGCAAAAGTGGCGATGATTCTGTGTGTTTTATCGACTGTATAGTTAGGCGGATTGCACTGTGTAAACAATTATTTCCTGTATCCAGCAATTAAGATGGAATATCGACAGTCAACGCAGCAGAGCGGCGGTGCATGCACTATGCAATGCAAGGAGTGTGATGCTGCTGGTTGGTACTAGCTACCGTGTCCTTCGACACCCATCCACCAAGACGAATTTTTTTTTTAAGTCATTCATTTTCAGCGGCCTTTATATATGTATTATGAAACTTCTATTAAATATGTAAAACCTTTGGTTGAAGATCGGTACTATACATTGCCAACCCGCCTATTCGTAGACAACTGACGTAACAATAAAGAAAAAAAAATGAGTACTCAGTTCTGAACATTGTTTTCGAGAGGTTTTCCTTGGTTGTAAGGCGAATGCTGGAACTGGAAATCCTCTCCCAAATATTCCCAACTGGGACTCCCATTGCCTCACTACCAGCTCGCCAAGTACTTGGCCGCAAAGTGCCTGACTGCAAATGGGTCGTTACTGAACGGCCCGCTCTACCTTTACAGGTAGGGAAAAAAGAGTATTTGGCAGGCAGCATCTGCTGTGCAACTGAGGAGTTACCAGCACACAAGAAAACACAAGCACAGAAAACACTAAAGGACAACCGAGAGAAAGGATGGTAAAGAGTTTGGATGTATAACTTCATAGAGATTGAACTCCACAGAGCCAGAGACTATTTTCCTCGTTATCTGCAACAGCACTGGTAGTCGACGTACAGTTTCAGTCGTGCCTGTATTTCTTCAATCTCATTTGCTTTCAGCCATCCATCTTGGACGTTGCCGCGGTGTGATAACAGACTTCTGCTTCAGATTGCGATTCGGGCTCGTTCTGCCAGCCACTGACGTCCTTGCTTGTTATTGCGTGTTCTCGATGAACAGCGTAATTTCATTAACGTTCCTGAAGGGACAAAGCCTGTGCTTCACTACTATGCATTTATTGAGTTCAATGAATTCTATCTGCGCCAATGCAAAAGTATTTGATTTTGTCGTTTTCCGTTTGGCACTATGCTCTATACCGCGTATGGACTGTATTATATCATTCAGAAATGAAAGCTAACTTCAGACTGGTATGTGCTGTAGTGAATGCGTTCTTTCATTTTCCACTCGTTGCTTGAGAGATGATATGTGATCTGATGGTGTTGCTGTTCAGCATTGTATGATACAGGGTGACAATATTGAACTATATGAAATATAATCATCATAACGTCTGAACGGTTTGCGTTAGAACGTTCAAACTGCACGGTTGGCCGCGGGGCATGATGGGAATTAGTATTATTGGTTTAACGACAAAGCCCACTTTCATTTGGATGGGTTCGTCAATAATCAAAACTGGTGCTTTTGGAGGACTGAGAATCCGCATTTCGCGATCGAGAAGTCTCTTCACCCTCAACGGGTGACTGTGTGGTGTGCAATGTCCAGTCACGGAATAATCGGTGCGATATTCCTTGATGGCACGGTGACTACCGAAAGGTACGTGAAGGTTTCGGAAGATTATTTCACTTTGGGGACCGCATTCTGGCTCTGGGGTACCCAGAGGCCACTGGCATGGGCCTCGATTGGCCGTCATATTCTCCGGATCTGAATATATGCGACTGCTTTTGGGGGCTATATTAAACATAAGACCCCAGAACCATTACTGAGCTGAAAACAGCCATTCACGAGGTCATCGACAGCATCGATGTTCCGACGCTTCAGCAGGTCGCGCAGAATTTCGCTATTCGTCTGAGCCATATCATCGCTAATGATGCCAGGCATATCGAACATGTCATTACCTAAATCCGAATATCTGTAGTGACGTTTACATGTTGAATAAAGTGTCTGCACGCCGTAGTTTGTAACTAATTGTGACTAATTTACGTTTTTCTCATATAGTTCAATCATTGTCACCCTGTACATTGAGATGACAAAACTGATGGGAAAGCGATGTGCAAGTATCCTGCTGGCGGTAGTATCACATACACAACGTATACAAGGGCAGTGTACTGGTGGAGCTGTCAGTTTTGCTCAGGTGATTCATGTGATAAGGTTTCCGAAGTAATTCTGGCCAAGGACGAGGAATTGAAGTGGGAACTAGACGCACGGGACATTCCATTTCGGAAATCGTTAGGTAATTCAGTATTCCGAGTCCACGGTGTCATGAGTTTGCCGAGCATGCGAAGTTCAGGCATTACCTCTCACCATGGACAACGCAGTGGTCGACGGCCTTCACTTAAGGCCTGCAACACACTAGGCAGCCAGGCTGCGGCAGCCACAGTTTTGAGCATCCAGCATCAGCAGCCAGCTAACGGCCAGTTGTGACGAATTGGCCGAGCGAGATGGACGTGGAAGACGCGATAATTGTCCATCTTTCGTCTCAGAAGAAACGCAGAGCCAAACAGAGATACTGGATTCATCCTCAACTGCTGGAGCGACACACAAAGGGTTTATTTAAAAATTACTTCAGGGATCTTCAAAACTATCCGGATCGTTTTTTTTAGCTATACAAGAATTTCAGTGGAATCTTTTGATAACCTTGTGGAAAATATAAGAATTCCATAACGGGTACTGATACTCGTATGCGAGTTTGTGTAACTCTGGAAGAAAAATTGTTGATTATTTTGAGGTGAGTTCAAAAACAAATATGATAGTTTATTTTTAATAATATTTGAAAATAATTGGCCAGGGGTTAAAACGATAAGTCACAATTTACTTATTTCTTTTTAGAGAAGAAAATAGTACTTGCCCTTTCCAAATTCTGCAGCCGGCCGGGGTGGCCGAGCGGTTCTAGGAGCTCCAGTCTGGAACCACGCGACCGCTACGGTCGCAGGTTCGAATCCTGCCTCGGGAATGGATGTGTGTGATGTCCTTAGGTTAGTTAGGTTTAAGTAGTTCTAGGGGACTGATGACCTCCGATGTTAAGTCCCATTATGCTCAGAGCCATTTGAACCAAATTCTGCAGCAACTATCAACACCAAAGATTTATGTCGCTGCCTAATAATGGTCGTTCGTATTAGAAAATGTACAATGAAAAAACATCAAAGCAGTGAAACGCCAAATTTGTGTGAAAAATTATTGAATTATCATCGGTTTCTCCCCTGACCCTTCGATTCTAATGTTACGAATTTGAAGGAACTGAAAAGGACGAAGTCAGAAAACAGAAGTGATACACTCCTGGAAATTTAAATAAGAACACCGTGAATTCATTGTCCCAGGAAGGGGAAACTTTATTGACACATTCCTGGGGTCAGATACATCACATGATCACACTGACAGAACCACAGGCACATAGACACAGGCAACAGAGCATGCACAATGTCGGCACTAGTACAGTGTATATCCACCTTTCGCAGCAATGCAGGCTGCAATTCTCCCATGGAGACGATCGTAGAGATGCTGGATGTAGTCCTGTGGAACGGCTTGCCATGCCATTTCCACCTGGCGCCTCAGTTGGACCAGCGTTCGTGCTGGACGTGCAGACCGCGTGAGACGACGCTTCATCCAGTCCCAAACATGCTCAATGGGGGACAGATCCGGAGATCTTGCTGGCCAGGGTAGTTGACTTACACCTTCTAGAGCACGTTGGGTGGCACGGGATACATGCGGACGTGCATTGTCCTGTTGGAACAGCAAGTTCCCTTGCCGGTCTAGGAATGGTAGAACGATGGGTTCGATGACGGTTTGGATGTACCGTGCACTATTCAGTGTCCCCTCGACGATCACCAGTGGTGTACGGCCAGTGTAGGAGATCGCTCCCCACACCATGATGCCGGGTGTTGGCCCTGTGTGCCTCGGTCGTATGCAGTCCTGATTGTGGCGCTCACCTGCACGGCGCCAAACACGCATACGACCATCATTGGCACCAAGGCAGAAGCGACTCTCATCGCTGAAGACGACACGTCTCCATTCGTCCCTCCATTCACGCCTGTCGCGACACCACTGGAGGCGGGCTGCACGATGTTGGGGCGTGAGCGGAAGACGGCCTAACGGTGTGCGGGACCGTAGCCCAGCTTCATGGAGACGGTTGCGAATGGTCCTCGCCGATACCCCAGGAGCAACAGTGTCCCTAATTTGCTGGGAAGTGGCGGTGCGGTCCCCTACGGCACTGCGTAGGATCCTACGGTCTTGGCGTGCATCCGTGCGTCGCTGCGGTCCGGTCCCAGGTCGACGGGCACGTGCACCTTCCGCCGACCACTGGCGACAACATCGATGTACTGTGGAGACCTCACGCCCCACGTGTTGGGCAATTCGGCGGTACGTCCACCCGGCCTCCCGCATGCCCACTATACGCGCTCGCTCAAAGTCCGTCAACTGCACATACGGTTCACGTCCACGCTGTCGCGGCATGCTACCAGTGTTAAAGACTGCGATGGAGCTCCGTATGCCACGGCAAACTGGCTGACACTGACGGCGGCGGTGCACAAATGCTGCGCAGCTAGCGCCATTCGACGGCCAACACCGCGGTTCCTGGTGAGTCCGCTGTGCCGTGCGTGTGATCATTGCTTGTACAGCCCTCTCGCAGTGTCCGGAGCAAGTATGGTGGATCTGACACACCGGTGTCAATGTGTTCTTTTTTCCATTTCCAGGAGTGTAGTTTGAAAATAATACTACGTGTATGATGATTTGTCATTATTATTTTAATTTTATATGCTAAATTATGACATCATTTGGAAAGAATATTAATATTAAAGTTGTTGTAGTACTGATGACTGGAAAAGATCAAGTATTTCAGAATTCTGAGTTGACACAGTAGAGTCAGTGGGCGATGACAGCTCATCGTATTCAGCGACATTGTATTGTCTGTATGTAATAAGCGTAGAATAATAACGGCGACTCTCCTTCTGCCCTCTGCTGAAGTCTGCTCGACCATCATTTGGCTGTAGTACGCATCCATGCTGAAACTACTGTCTGCTCAAGGCTTCTGGTTCATACCTACCGTTATATGCTCCAGCCACTGTTGTTTCTGACTAACAATCAGAATAGCCTTGGTGATGAGTCCGCAGTGGAAGTATTTGTGCTCTTTTTATGACGTCAATAATCTCCATTTTGGTAGTAAGCTTGCGTTGTTCCGGAATCTTTTTCAAAAATGGATCTGAGCACTATGCGACTTAACTTCTGAGGTCATCAGTCGGCTATAACTTAGAACTAATTAAACCTAACTAACCTAAGGACATCACACACATCTACGCCCGAGGCAGGATTCGAACCTGTGACCGTAGCGGTCGTTCGGCTCCAGACCGTAGCGCCTAGAACCGCACGGCCACTCCGGTCGGCGAATCTTTTTTTTATGTCTTCTAGTAATGAAAGCAGAAATAATCTATCTGAATCAGATTCTTGGTTCCTTTCGCGCTGCTCCCTCAGTACGATACTCTGTTGTAGTACATCAATCAATCTGTCGTTGTTTTTCTGCTTCTTTCTGGGAAGAAGTGAAGGACTTTGTACGCCACATCCCCAATAGTTACTTTCAGCAACGTCACTTTCATCCAGGCTACCTCGAGCTGTATTGTCTACAACCGTTTCCTTAAGAAACTGTAATTGCTCGAAATACACGTAAGGTCTTTTACGCAAAGTGCTGATCCACTTTTGGCACCGGCTCTGCGTTTTAATTCCCTTCTGAAACTTGTCCCAATATTCTTCCACTTCTGCTGTAGAGATTTGCCTGCAAAAAAAGTCTCTGTTAGCGGCGCCGATGGGATGAAATTAGGGATATTAATATGACTAATATATAATAATGTAATAAAATTCCTGGCAGAAGTACGTGGGTTTCATTTTTTCATATGAACATATATTTCGTTTCAGATGTACTATGGCAGCACTGAGTCACAATTTTCGGATCGGATGTACTACTGTCCGAGAAGTCATATATGAAACTTGCTTGGCGATTTGAGACAAAATGAGACAGACTACGTTTCTAGAATTAAATGAGGAAAGATGGATTGAAATAGAAAATGGATTTAATAGATATGCAAACTTTACCAATTGCGTCGGTGCCACCGACAGAAAACATATCAGGTTCACTTTACTATAATTACAAAAATTATTTTTCGGTCGTTTCACTTGCTTTGTGTGATGCAGATTATAAATTCACTTACATTGATGGTGGAGCATATGGAAAATGTAGTGAATCATGTATTTTTAAGAAATCAGTTCTGTATGAAAAACTCCTAAATAAAAATTTACAAATACCAGAGAAAAGCTCAATATCAAAAAATGGAACATCGATGCCGCAAGTCATTGTTTGAGATGATGCGTTTGGTATGTCTGAAAATTTAATGCGTCCTTATGGAGGAAGGAGTTTAACAGACAAAAAAAGAATCTTTAACTACCGACTGTCTCGGGCTAGGCATTTTATAGAATTCACTTTTGGTATTCTGGCCAATAAATGGAGAATCAAATTTCAAGACACACTTTACGTCCCTCCAGAACTGGAAATTTCCCCAGGTCCTACTAGAGTAGGGTGCCGTTCATCAGCATCAGCATACAGAGATTTATTTGCGGATTATTTTACAAATGGAAATCCGCTGGAATGGCAAAACAGAATTGCATTGGGGTAATAATTATATGTGTTAATTGAATTGTGGATGTGACTATTGCTGCTTTCATGTGACTTATTGCGTATTATTGTTAAGTGTACAATGACACCCTCTTCTTGATTATTGTACCTATAACCTTTTTATTATGTAATAAATAGTAAATGACTTACCGAATTCATTCTTTTCGTTTTCCGTCATATTTTCCTAACACATTATATTTGCGATTTCCTCCATCTTCTTCTCTTTCACGTCACGGTCACTGTACTCCTCACAAGACACGCCCCAGATTGCTCTTGGTCTTTCAGTTTCTTGAATAAATTTCTCGGTGTCGAAAGACATCGCGACTTTTGGCTCGAGGTGCAGACAAGGTGTGCCTGCTCGGACCCGCGGGGACTAAGGCAGCCACACACGCTCTTTGCGGGACCCGCAGCTCGCCACTGGCTGCGCGCAACCGCCTGGCTGCCGTGCGGTCGCCCGTGTTCTGTTGTCTGCTGCGGCCACAGAATCGTGGCTGCCTAGTGCGCGGCCTGCAATCAACTGTCATTGTTTTATTGGCTGCCGCAGCCTGGCTGCCTAGTGGGTTACCGGCCTAACGCCCGAGAGCAGCGGTGTTTGCATAGAGTTGTCAGACGTAACAGACAAGCAACACTGCTTGAAATAACCGCATAAATCAATAGTATTATCTTGGAACTCTTCCATTTGGTCCGTGTTTGCATAGAAAAAAAAGTAATATCATAAATTGAGTCCGCCTTGATGCAAAACACCTTGTTATGCGTTTATTTCTTTATTATCCCAAACTAGTTTCGGCCACAAATATCACCATCATCAGTGGTTTTTTTTTAATCTAAAATGTAATAATGTTTTACTGTGTTTGTACAACCATACCATTTTCTGCATGTTTTAGATTTAAAAAAAAAACACTGATGTGGTGATATTTGTCGCCGAAACTAGTTTGGGATAATAAAGAAATAAACGCATAACAAGGTGTTTTGCATCAAGGCGGACTCAATTTCTGATATTACCGCATAAATCAATGTGGGACGTACGACGATTGTATTCGTTAAGACAGTGCGGCGAAATTCGGCATTAATGGGCTATGGCAGCAGACGACCGACGCGAGTGCCTTTGCTAACAACACGACATTGCTTGCAGCGCCTCTCGTAGTCTCGTGAGTATATCGACTGGACCCTAGACGACTTGAAAACCGTGGACTGGTATGATGAGTCCCGATTTAAGTTGGTAAAAGTTGATAGTAGGGTTCAATTGAGGATCAGACCCCACGAAGTCATGGACCAATGTTGCCAATGAGGCACAGTGCAAGCTGGTGGTGGATCCATAATGGTGTTTACAAGGAATGGACTGGGTCCTCTGGTCAAACTGAACCGATCATTGACCGGAAATGGTTATGTTCGGCTACTTGAGGACCATTTGCAGCCATTCATGAACTTCATGTTCCGCAACAAAGACGGAAATTTTAAAGATGACAATACGCCATGTTAACAGGCCACAGTTGTTCGCGATTTGTTTGAAGAATATTCTGTACAGTTCTAGCGAACGATTTGGCCATCCATCAAATATTCATGGAACATAATCAGAGGAAGATCGTGCGCAAAATCCTGAATCGGGGAACAGTTTCGCAATTATGGAGGGCTTTAGAGGCAGTATGGCTAAATATTTCTGCAGAAGACTTCCAACGACTTGTTGAGTCCATGCCACGTCGAGTTGTTGCGCTACGCCGGCAAAAGGAAGTCCGACACGACATTAGTGGACATCTCATGACTTTTGACGCCTCAGTGTGTTCTTTGTCATTTTTGACCCGAAGTGTTCCTTCAGGGTTTCTAAATTTTGGAGAGGAATCGTTGTACGTTTCTTTACATAATGTTCTCCTTAAAAGTTAAGCAGCCAGTCTGGTCTGTAATCAGTCAAATTGCCATTAAAAATCAATCATATACCTACTTATCAATGAAATTAATTTCAAAGCATGTCTCTCTCCTGCTGTACATCTTTTGTACACATGCTAGTATTAATGATGCTGAATGTACGCCATACTCAGTTTGATATTGGTTGTAATTAAATGTGACTTGTTACAATCTGAACCAACTCATCTGTAGTTTATCTATTAATTACCCATAAATGATTACAGCCATACAGCTACAGTCACACTACATAGAACTAAAATTTATCAGATGCCTAAGTAGGCATACTTGAAAGAGTTTCCCGTTCTTTTACACTGTGCTTTCTCCACCAGGAAGATAACGTGCTGCTTATCCAGTGACGTTTCTAGTTGCTACTTCCTAAGTGAACGTCTTTACATTCACATCTATACTCCGCAGAGGATGCTCCCGTTGTACCATTTATTACGGCCTCTTCCTGTTCCACTTACGTATGGGACACGGGAAAAAAGACTTCTTCAGCGTCTCTGTGCACGCTGTAAGTAGTCTAATCTTGTCTTCGTGCTCCCTACGAGAGTGACACATAGGGCATTGTAGTGTATTACTAGAGCCCTCACTTAGAACTGGTTCTTGAAAATTTGTTAGAATGCCTTCACTGGAGAGTTAGCGTCTATCTTCAGGCGTTTACCAGGACCGTTTCTTTTTTTCAGTATCTTGTGAATTTTTCGTAAGACGACACTTTTAACATCACCTGCTTTATTTAAGTTACTTAAGAACGACGTATTATGGACATGGAGGTAGCTACCGAAAATTTGGAAACATTAACAAAGGTCAGTAGTTAAAGGCAAGTGGATCATCAATGAATATTTAAGAAGACTCATCACATACAGTTCAGTATTTCTCATGGAATTCCACAAGCTAGAAAAATAGTTTTATCAAATAATGAAACACAAGAAGTAGACAGTATCACGATCTTAACTGTAAATGTGCATTATGGCATATGTATGTTATGTTACGACTTTAGGGTAAATTGCAGCACTGTCTGCGGTGCTCACAGGCTCCTTTTTATGTCTGTACGGTACCTCACATATAGTGTCACACTTTGTGACAGTTTATACAGGGTGTTTCAAAAATGACCGGTATATTTGAAACGGCAATAAAAACTAAACGAGCAGCGATAGAAATACACCGTTTGTTGCAATATGCTTGAGACAACAGTACATTTTCAGGCGGACAAACTTTCGAAATTACAGTAGTTACAATTTTCAACAACAGATGGCGCTGCAGGTGATGTGAAAGATATTGACGACAACGCAGTCTGTGGGTGCGCCATTCTGTACGTCGTCTTTCTGCTGTAAGCGTGTGCTGTTCACAACGTGCAAGTGTACTGTGGTCAACATGGTTTATTCCTTAGAACAGAGGATTTTTCTGGTGTTGGAATTCCACCGCCTAGAACACAGTGTTGTTGCAACAAGACGAAGTTTTCAACGGAGGTTTAATGTAACCAAAGGACCGAAAAGTGATACAATAAAGGATCTGTTTGAAAAATTTCAACGGACTGGGAACGTGACGGATGAAAGTGCTGGAAAGGTAGGGCGACCGCGTACGGCAACCACAAAGGGCAACGCGCAGCTAGTGCACCAGGTGATCCAACAGCAGCCTCGGGTTTCCATTCGCCGTGTTGCAGCTGCGGTCCAAATGACGCCAACGTCCACGTATCGTCTCATGCGCCAGATTTTACACCTCTATCCATACAAAATTCAAACGTGGCAATCCCTCAGCGCCGCTACCATTGCTGCACGAGAGACATTCGCTAACGATATAGTGCACAGGATTGATGACGGCGGTATGCATGTGGGCAGCATTTGGTTTACCGACGAAGCTTATTTTTACCTGGACGGCTTCGTCAATAAACAGAACTGGCACATATGGGGAACCGAAAAGCCCCATGTTGCAGTCCCATCGTCCCTGCATCCTCAAAAAGTACTGGTCTGGGCCGCCATTTCTTCCAAAGGAATCATTGGCCCATTTTTCAGATCCGAAACGATTACTGCATCACGCTATCTGGACATTCTTCGTTAATTTGTGGCGGTACAAACTGCCTTAGACGACACTGCGAACACCTCGTGGTTTATGCAAGATGGTGCCCAGCCACATCGCACGGCCGACGTCTTTAATTTCCTGAATGAATATTTCGATGATCGTGTGATTGCTTTGGGCTATCCGAAACATACAGGAGGCGGCGTGGATTGGCCTCCCTATTCGCCAGACATGAACCCCTGTGACTTCTTTCTGTGGGGACACTTGAAAGACCAGGTGTACCGCCAGAATCCAGAAACAATTGAACAGCTGAAGCAGTACATCTCATCTGCATGTGAAGCCATTCCGCCAGACACGTTGTCAAAGGTTTCGGGTAATTTCATTCAGAGACTACGCCATATTATTGCTACGCATGGTGGATATGTGGAAAATATCGTACTATAGAGTTTCCCAGGCCGCAGCGCCATCTGTTGTTGACAATTGTAACTACTGTAATTTCGAAAGTTTGTCTGCCTGAAAATGTACTGTTGTCCCAAGCATATTGCAACAAACGGTGTATTTCTATCGCTGCTCGTTTAGTTTGTATTGCCGTTTCAAATATACCGGTCATTTTTGAAACACCCTGTATGTGATATATATAGACGTAAATTCAGGTGATGATGGAGGATTAAACCTTTGAAAACCGTTGTGGTAATAAACAAACAGTGAATGGTAACAGAAAACTTATTGTTTCATTCGATAATGTAATGTTCCTTCCCATAGATATGTGGGTATATCGACATCAAAAGTGCTGCTCGGAGGCGTAAACATCGCTGGGCAAAGAGAGTATGGATGCAGAGCAGGAATATCTGTGCAATGACGCTTTTGTGTCGTTAAAAATGTATTGTTCAGTCACAACCGTTTAATCTCTGTTATTAGAATTATCCTTACACATAGTACGCAAATATTACATCAGCGTATACAGCTTCTGTGGTGTCACAGCCAGACACCACACGTGCTAGGTGGTAGCTTAAATCGGCCGCGGTCCTGTAGTACATGTCGGACCCGCGTGTCGCCACTGTGTGATCTCAAACCTAGCGCCACCACAAGGCAGGTCTCGAGAGACTGACTCGAACTCAGCCCAGTTGTACGGACGACAGAGCTAGCGACTAGACGTACGAAGCCTTTCTCTCTCATTAGCCGAGAGACAGAATAGCCTTCAGCTAAGTTAATGGCTACGAACTAGCCAGGCGCCATTAGCCTTACAGTGATTGTAATTAAAGTCTCCTTTGTGCGATGTACCACAATGATTGATTAAAGATAAGTATTATACCAGCTACGTACTTTTCTTCATAGCATTAATTACGTATCCTGTTCCAGTACTTCACGCCTGTCTGCGTTAGTCTAGCGTGCCTTTTAAGCCACCTCTATCTACAAGGTGTTGGCCCAGCTGCCGACACATCAGCTTCCTCCAAAATCGAAATTACAGTTAATCTGAATGATCTGATTGCTACAAAAATCACCCCTACATAACATAATTTCATAATCAAAACATTATATATGACAGTTCATTTCTTTCGGTGTATTATTCCTGTGTAAACAAATTTCAGAATTGGTTGCGACATGTCGGATTGGATCAGTCCCTTCTAAGCCACATGATTAGAGTACAGTAAGCAGACCAAAACCATCTCACAAACTTGGGGAAGTAAAGTCTGCCATGTCTGTCACATTCGGTAAGTCTTATGAGCCTCGTGAGTCGGGCCAAATGTCGAGTATTTCAGGTAAACTAAATATGAAAGCCTTATTATCAGAATAAATTTATAGTCATCCTCAAGCTCCAGAAGCTAAAATTCTTATGGATGATGCAGTTATACCAGTTGTCGTTCTTTACATGGTAGCCTCTCGTCGTTAGATATACTGTCAGTGCTCTCGAGATTCACTGCAGTATCGAGAGGGCTCAGACGAAAAAAAAAGAAAAAAAAAAAAAAGGTTCAGATGACTCTGAGCACTATGGGACTTAAGTTCTAAGGTCATTAGTCCCCTAGAACTTAGAACTACGTAAACCTAACTACCCTAAGGACATCACAAACATCCATTCCCAAGGCAGGATTGGAACCTGCGACCGTAGCGGTCGCGCGGTTCCAGACTGTAGCCCCTAGAACCGCTCGGCCACTCCGGCCGGAGAAATAAATAGCAATTGCATTTAATGGACCATAAATGCTGATCACACGCACACTAGTAACTGAAGTTATAACGAAGCACGGTATCACGCCCAAGATCATACTTGCTGAAAATTACGTCCTATGACATAAATACTAAGAACTAGGTCGTACATAAAAAGAAAAAAGATCCTGCAAGACTTATGGAGTTACAGGATCTAAATGCCACATGCAGCGTGTGGTCTCTTAAGACTCCTTGATGTGGATAGTAATATAGGGTAACGGCCAGACAGTTACTCATAATGACACAACAAGTATCTCTTACGAACTCCATTGAAAGTGATTGGAATTATTGCGATAAAATACAATAAATAGGGCTGATTGTATCTGGACGGTGCACTGACAGAGAGTGAGGTGGAAATAACGAGCAAAAAATAGTTAAAACAGTGACAATAGTAGCCTGCAAATTTCAGATTCCATAATAAGGAAAATGGTAAACAGCTGCTACATGAAAATGAACAATGGAGCAACAGGAATGTAAACAGCTTCATTATAAACTGAATTTGCGAGTTTAAATGCTGTAGTAATGTATCTAATTGTCTGCTGCTATCAATCCACAAGCACAGCAAATCACCCACGTATTTAAACTAGCAATTAATTTTACAATTGAGCTGGGAGGCTTTTCTATAAAGTTGTGGGACCTTCCTATATAGACTAGCATAACACAATACTTAGTTAACATTTGTAGAAAAAAACGTAGCCACATATACGGTAATCCCTGCATGCTCCCAGTACCCACACAGCCGCAAACATGTAGCTTTTAATTCGATGGTGCATCGCCCCATATCTGTTCCATTATCTGAAACAGCTTTTCAATCATAACTACAGACCATCAAACATACCACTTCCAACAATGGCTATAGGTCTCTCTTCTTCATGACTTCTAAACTTCTACAAAACCTGTTCCACATCGGCTTGCTCTGATTGTTGAAATTATTGTGATACTGTCCACAGGACAAACTACGCAATTTTCTTGCTGCTCCAGCTGTATCAGTAGTGTTTCTGACTTCAGAATCTGATTCTAGAAAGCTTTTGTTACAAACACAATTTACCACAAATGACATAAACACTTCCTCAGTTGCTCGTAATTCATGCTCATTTACATTTACGTTTTTTCTGCTCTTTCCCTCTCCTTTTATGCCTCCTTTAACCTTTCTGCCCTCATCCTTGTTGTTCTCTCGTTTTCTGCTCTCTAACTTTCCTTTTCCTTCTCTGTCTCCTTCTTCTTAGTCTCCATCTCTGCTCTCTTCCTTTCCTTTTTCTCCACTCTCTCCTTCTTCTCTTTCCTATCTCTCTATTCTTCTTCTTATCCTTTCTTTCCCCACTGGTCTTCTGTCGTTTCTTATCTTCACCTTTTATTTGCTTGATTCAGATGAAAACTACCTGAATGCTTAAGTCGCTTTTCACCATATTTTTTGTTTCACACTCTCCATAAATCAGCAGAAATTGAAAAATATGAAACCTATATGCTACTTATTCAGACATTTCTCCTTTTAGCAGAAGACCATAAACACAAATTCCCACAGGTCGCAGAAATAAAAACAAAACAACTGACTGAAGAATAAAACCGTGCATTTACACCAAAAGATGATTGAAAACTGAGTCACACTAAGCTTCAGGATTTGCCTTACAGGGCTTTCTATGTTGTGCTTTCAGCCACTTGAGATGAATTTCTGCATAGTGGTTCCAGTTCTGGCAGGTGAAATGGTTCTTAGGGCTTAAAATTGTTAAGGCTTCCGTGAGCACTTGTTGATAATCTGCCTGCTGGCTTCTGTCTTGGGTTTTTCGGCTGACGATTGAAAATTTTTCTAACGTTTCTTAGGGTTGTTCTTGGAGTGGTCGTGGCGTCATGTGAAGTCTCACTCGGCGCCATAGCCAGAATGCACGGACTATTATTCATTTATAGTTCATGAAACAAGTTAGAAAACATATTACGCCAAATATTAACTAAGAAACTATTATTGGTGAAGCTGAATGAACTTTCCACAATGCTGCGCAATTAAAACCAATCTCAATAAAGGTCAGTAAATACAGCGGCTTCACCTGGTTAATACCAGTTTACATTGACAACCTCCACAAAGAAAAAGTAGATAAGTAGAAAGTCATATAAAAACACCATTCTCCAATTTTCCGTGGAAACAAATTTAATTTATTGACATCAATTATTCACCACCTACTCCAACACTTATATTAAACACACCGCCAGCTAAAATAAGCCTGTGAATGCTCATGAAGCTGCAACACTCACCCAGAAAAACAGAACGTTACTGATCAGAATTAACACCCATGCTCTGGAACACACTGCGCCAAAGATTAACTAAGAAACTATTATTGGTGGAACTAAATCAACTTTCTACACTGCTGCACTATTAAAACCTAACTAAATAAAGATCAACCAGTACATCGCCTCCATTTGGTTAATAGCAGTTTACATTGATAACTTCCACAAACAAAAAGTAGATAGGTAAAAAGTCACATAAAAACACCACACTTCAATTTTCCATGGAAGTAAATTTAATTTACTGGTATCAGTTAGTCACCATCAAGTCCAACACTTATATTAAACACACCACCAGCTAAAATGAATATGTGAACGCTCATGAAACTGCAACACTCACCTATAAATCCAGAAAGTTGTTGATAAGAATTAGATACCGATGGCCTGGAATAAAGTTTTGGATTCTTGTAGGTTTTCTGTATTGGGAGACTGCTTTACTGACCACAAAGGATCACATATTCCGGACTTCAGACATGCTAAACTCTTCAAAACAGCACCTCCACCCAAGAGGGCACAGAGCATGCCTCCTATATTTGTGAAGGCTGGCAACTGACTCCCCCATTGTGTGAATTCCAAACAGCTCCGCAAAACTTTTAACACACAGACTTTTCAGACAGTTTGATTCAGGAGCAGAGTACAAGCATTTTCATTGGCCTCTTCTCTCACCTACTAGAAGCACTTCTCTGGGTGGAACTGCATCGTACTGGTACTTTACAGAAATTTATTTCCAACAAATGCTTCAAAATACCTGCTTTCAGGAGGAAGTAAAACACAAGGAAGATTGGGTTTAACGTACCTTCGACATCGGAGTCATTACAGACAGACCACTAGCTTGGATGCTGTCAAGAATGGGGAAGGAATTCGTCCATGCCCATTCAAAGGGACCATCCCAGAGCATCGTCTTAGTCATACGGGGGGGGGGGGGGGGGGGGCTCGTTCAGTAAGTAATGCAATAGTTTTTTTGTGAAAGTATATTGGCTTTATTCAAGATTCCCACACATCATATTATTCCCTTCCTTTGCCTACAAAACCCTACTTTTCAACACAATCTCTGTTCAGCGCGACGGCCGTACGCCACCTTACTGGGGGGGGGGGGGGGAGGAGCCTGTATGCCTGCATACTATCACTCTAATGATCGATGTCCGAGTTAACTAACGTCTTGCATCAGTATCCCCCCCTCCTATCGTCCACGTTCTGCTTTCCCGCGGAGTGGATCCTTCACTGGGCCTAGGTGGAAGGCTGAAGGTGCGCGATCAAGGCTGTAGGGTGGATGAGAAAGGAGAAAGGACAGTCCAATGAAGTTTTGTGGACTCCTCTCGGGTGCGCACACTCGCCGTGGTTTTGTTCACTGCCAGGTCTGTGTAGACATTCTGCAGGTGCCTATGAATATATGTGATGCCCGGGTTTATCGTCTAAAGAAAGTCCATGACAGCTCTCTGCTTGGAACGCACCTTCGTTACAGATGCAATTTTGAAGTCTACTATCTGAACTTCATCAAACTATAGGGGCTGAGTTGAAATATTACACGATTTCCCAGAACAAATTCCGCATTATTTCAACCGAAAGTGGCCGAAACAAAAAATGTGTTCCATTACTTACTGAACGCTCCTCGTATTATGCAAAGACCGACCCATGATCTTCTGGTTGGGTAAAGCACCGTTTTACTGGATGCAGGAAACAGGCCTACCAGCCTAGATGACAACCCTACCGCAAGGTCACGAATAATATGTTACACGGCATTTTCAGAATGAGGAATAATTACTACAGGTGTATGGCAGGGATCAATATTCAATTTTCTTCTTGTTCTTGCTATATAAATGACCTGTCCGCATATATGCAAGAGGCAGATATACTTCTCCTGGAGATGATGCATGTATTGTCATCAAGCCTAATGGCAAAACTTCAACACCTGCAAAAGTAAATAAAATTTACTTGGTAATCAGTAACTGCTTTTCTGCAAATCGACTGACACAGGCCTTGGGTAAAACACAATACATTCCATTCTGTACTATGTAAGTTCTGAGTACACCATTAGAAATAACACAAGTGGATAAAGTAACAAATGAAACAGAATACTGTAAATTCTTAGGTGTTCATGTTGATAAGGATCTGAACTGGAGTTCACTGGTTACAGATATTTTAAATTAAGTAAGCTCTGTAACTTTTCGCAATGCAAATAACAGTAAACTTTGGAGAGCAGAGTGTGAAAAAGTTGACTTAATTTTTCTGTCATCATTCAGTACTGTCTTATGGCATCCAATTCTGAGGCAACTCTTCAGTGAGGAAGAAATTTTTTGTTGCACATATGTGTGTAATAAACATAATGTGTTGTTGTACTTTCAACATTGCAGCACAGTCAGCAATCGTGATAACCTAATATATAAGAAACTATCAGCCTCGATTGCGGTAATGAAACCAACCTTTACCTAGCTTTCAGCCCAAATAATTGAGCCTTCTTCAGAAGATATACCTGAATCTATAATTTGTCTAAGAGGGCATGGTCTAGAAATAAAACTAAAACAGCGTGAATAGGCGTAGTCACATTTTAACTCTACCAGCGGATTTCACAGAGACATCTCAATCATCAACAGATAAGGACCTTCTACACTCGTCCGTAAGGTGAAGCAGCACATCACTTCTCTCAAGATACCATCTCTGCAAGGACACAGTTGAAACAAAATCTTCGCCATCGAGCTCTAAAGGACTGTGGTTACGTATAGCTGAGAGATGACACTGTCTGTCTGGCCTTGCGAACACGGTACTCAGGCCCACACAGAGTGATTAGATCTATAGTCACATCGTCGCCTCCACCACTTAACCCACGACCTTACTCCAAAGCCGAGCATCAGTCTCGTTATGAACGACAACACCGACTCTCTCTCACCTCACGCACTATCATATCTACTGACTAACAGCAGTCACGCTTCGCTCCATCCAATCGACGCCTCAGGAAACGGTCCAGCCGTGCCTTACTTACTCAACAGGCCTCGGGACAGCCGGTCACGTGCGCCTGCGCGGTGAGGTGGGCAACAACATCGTTGTCCATCCCCCACCTCCATCCAGTGCCCCACACTCCCACATGAGAGCTCTATGGCGACCCAGCAGCTATTTCGTTAACTGATGTAGAAAAACTGTTTGGTCAGTGGCGCAGCTCTCTGCTGCAGGGCTATCTTTGAGTCAGTTTGGTCTGGGCTCACGTTGTATGCACACGCGTCTTTTCTATGTATTGCTACCGAGCAATAAAATGTAGATATTTCGACTTTTCTGCCTCAGTCATTCGACCTTGAGTCTCCTCACTTGCGTCATCTCCACAAGCTCTTTAAACAGTTGGCCGTAATTACAACAGCTTCGCAGTACATTCACTCTATTACACTACTGCCATTAAAAATGCTACACCTGGAAGATGACGTTCTACAGACGCGAAATTTAACCGACAGGAAGAAGATGCTGTGATATGCAAATGATTAGCTTTTCAGAGCATTAACACAAGGTTGGCGCCGGTGGCGACACCTACAACGTGCTGACATGAGGAAAGTTTCTAACCGATTTCTCACACACAAACAGCAGTTGACCAGTGTTGCCTGGTGAAACGTTGTTGTGATGCCTCGTGTAAGGAGGAGAAATGCGTACCATCACGTTTCCGACTTTGATAAAGGTCGGATTGTAGCCTATCGCGATTGCGGTTTATCGTATCGCGACATTGCTGCTCGCGTTGGTCGAGATCCAATTACTGTTAGCAGAATATGGAATCGGTGGGTTCAGGGTGGTAATACGGAACGCCGTGCTGGATCCCAACGGCCTCGTATCGCTAGTAGTCGAGATGACAGGCATCTTATCCGCATGGCTGTAACGGATCGTGCAGCCACGTCTCACTCCCCGAGTCAACAGTTGGGGACGTATGCAAGACAACAACCATCTGCACGAACAGTTCGATGACGTTTGCAGCAGCATGGACTATCACCTCGGAGACCATGGCTATATCACAGACAGTAGCGCCTGCGATGGTGTACTCAACGACGAACCTGGGTGCACGAATGGCAAAACGTCATTTTTTCGGATGAATCCAGGTTCTGTTTATAGCATCGTGATGCTCGCATCCGTGTTTGGCGACGTCGCGGTGAACGCACATTGGAAGCGCGTATTCGTCATCGCCATATTGGCGTATCACCCGGCGTGATGGTATGGTTTGGTTACAAGTCTCGGTCACCTCTTGTTCGCATTGACGGCACTTTGAACAGTGGACTTTACATTTCAGATGTGTTACAACCCGTGGCTCTACCCTTCATTCGATCCCTGCGAAATCCTACATTTCAGCAGGATAATGCAAGATTGCATGTTGGAGGTCCTGTACCGGCCTTTCTGGATACACAAAATGTTCGACTGCTGCCCTGGCCAGCACATTCTCCAGATCTCTCACCAATTGAAAACGTCTGGTCAATGGTGGCCGAGCAACTGGCTCGTCGCTATACGCCACTCACTACTCTTGATGAACTGTGGTATCGTGTTGAAGCTGCATGGGCAGCTGTACCCTTACACGCCATCCAAGCTCTGTTTGATTCATGACTGGGTGTTGTGTGATGTCCTTAGGTTAGTTAGGTTTAAGTAGTTCTAAGTTCTAGGGGACTGATGACCATAGTGCTCTGTTTGATTCAATGCCCACGTGTATCAAGGCCGTTATTACGGCCAAAGGTGGTTGTTCTGGGAACTGATTTCTTAGGATCTATGCACCTAAATTGCGTGAAAATGTAATCATATGTCAGTTCTAGTATAATATATTTGTCCAATGAATACCCGTTTATCATCTGTATTTCTTCTCGGTGTAGCAATTTTAATTGCCAGTAGTGTATGACGCTTACTGTCAGAGAGCTGCCCCATTGACAAAGGGTTTTGCTATATTATACAAATCGTCATTGTCTTAAAGGAGTAAAGTATGCAGGAATTAAAATTTAACAGTAACAAAAGTAGCTTCAATTACAAACTGAAATTGTGTGTGTGTGTGTGTGTGTGTGTGTGTGTGTGTGTGTGTGTGTGATAACCCATGGGTCTTCCTTTTCTGTTGGTTGTAATCTATATGTAATTCCAAAAAGTTACTAATATGAAATTTGTTTAGTAATGTAATGCATCTGTATACAATGTAAAAAAACTCGACCAATTTCTGTAAGCCCCAAAATGTAACTCATTTCATCAACATTTGGTCCAAACGTCTGGGACACTGCTAATTTCAAATCTGTGTTGCTGCCATGGCCGTTTGCTATAATTCTATGTACTGTACTTCACATAGAGTGACTCGCCTAAAACTTGGCGGATTTCACAGACGGATTGGCAGTCAGGGGCTCGTATTGTTAGCCAATCGAGAGATTGAAATAATACCTAGAAAGTGTGTTTTTTATGCAAATATACACTTTTTAATTGGAACAATGCCTATTGATATTAGCATACTGAAAGCAGGATAAATTAGCATCTCCATGGTGGTTGTTGCATGAGAGTCGTTTACGAGATATCGTATTTTGAAGAGTTCCCACACCGGTACTTGTGCAATACCTGTAGTATCACGTACTAAAGAACAATAGAAGTGCATACACTAGTTACGTGAATTCTAGCCAGTAACGAGACAATTGACCCTCACAATTTGTGTTCAAAATTACCACCGGAAACGGTAAATACACGTTTCCAGTCTGGTATGGAACGAATGCTGCACGCATACTAGCATTTCAGCTGAGATGTCCAAGCAGGTTGCAGTAATACGTCGTTGTACGAGGGTTGTTTTTTAAGTAAGGGCCGTTTTTATTTTTAAAAAAGATACAAATACTTTTGTAAAAAAACTTTTATTTTCTGAATCTACACACTTTTACCTATTTTTCTATATAGTTGCCTTGTTTATTTAAGCACTTGTCATACTGTACAACTAAGTTTTTAATTCCCTCTTCAAAGAATTCGGCCGCCTGCTCCGACAGCCAAGAGTTCACGGCCGCTTTCACTTCATCGTCGGCCTTGAAGCGCTGCCCACCAAGATGGTGTTTCAGGTACCGGAAAAGGTGAAAATCGCTAGGAGCAAGGTCGGGGCTGTATGGTGCATGGTCCAAAACTTCCCAGCCAAAAGAATCAATCAAATCCCGAGTCTTTTGAGAGGTGTGAGGCCTAGCGTTATCGTGCAGGAGCAAAACTCCTTTTGTCAGCATGCCGCGCCTTTGTTTTGAATTGCTCTGCAGAGCTTCTTTAGAGTTGCACAGTAGGCATCTGAGTTGATTGTCGTTCCTCGTGGCATAAAGTCCACTAGCAAAACACCGCGCCGGTCCCAGAACACAATTGCCATAATCTTGCGCTTTGACAGCGTCTGTTTGGCTTTGACCTTGACGGGTGAGGTTGTGTGTCGTCATTCCATCGATTGTCGCTTGCTTTCGGGAGTGATATGGGATACCCATGTTTCATCTCCAGTGACAATTTGACTCAACATGTCATCCCCGTCTTCCTCGTAACGAATCAAAAAGTCCAATGAAGTGACAAATCTCTTCCCTTTGTGGTCCTCTGTGAGGAGTCTGGGTACCCACCGGGAACACAGTTTCTTAAAGTTTAGGTTTTCAGACACAATTTTGTACAAAACCGATCTTGAAACTTATGGAAATTCCAAAGAAAGAGTGGAAATTGTGAATCTTTTGTCCTCACGAATCTTTGTTTCGACTACAGCCACCAAATCATCAGTGATCACAGAGGGCCGGCCTGAGCGTTCTTCGTCATGGACGTTTTGACGGCCATTTTTAAACTCTCTAACGCATTTACGCACTTTACCTTCACTCATTGCATTCAAGCCATAAACTTCTGTTAACTGACGATGAATTTCTGCAGCTGATAGGCTTCTCGCGGTCAAAAAACGTATCACTGACCGTATCTCACACGCGGCGGGCGATTCAATAATCGTAAACATTATAAAGTAGCACGGCGATGCGTACACGTCAGCTACAGAGCTGCAACTTGCATCAGTGTGAACGGGAAGGTTGCCGGCAAGTGGCGCGGTAGCTTGTTGCGGCGTCCGCGCGAACTACGGGACTATACGCGCGAACGGTCCTTACTTAAAAAACAACCCTCGTATATCATCGGGTGTAGGCGGTATGCCCTTTTAGACAGTGTCTTTCGGCTTTCCTCACAGAAAAAAGCCTACAGGCGTCAAACACATAACACATGTAGATCACATTCATTAAAAGAACTAGATCCGGGAACACAGCTATGTCAGCCAGTCACGTTCGTTATACAGTTGTCAAGTGGGACCATATAATGGGAGACCAGAATTTGTCCTGACATGTACGATGTTTAAATAACTTACGGGAATGCTGCCGGCTGACGTTGTCGACAACCGCCGATATTTCTACAGATGACCAAGGCAAAACTGCAGCAAGTAAGCGATGTAAAAGGGAATTTAAAACCTCGGTTTGTAGAGCAATTACGGACACACACACACACACACACACACACACACACACACACACTGTAAACACAAGCGCCACCACAAAACCAGAGATGACCTACCGTAGAAGTTGTTGGTAGTGAAAATTACAAAACGACGGGTGAGGCAGCATTAACACTCTCCCTCTGCTTCTTGACCAGGCAGAGAGCAGGATTCTGTTCAGGATTCAAGCCGAAACTTGCTTTTCTATTTACAAGGTGACTTGCTAATTTAATTTCAACTGCTTCCTTAATAACGCTGCGGAAGTGCATACCAGAATCTCCGTGTTGTTATATTCCATAGGCTGACCCGTGTGAAGACAATGTTCTGCAATAGTCGATTTGCTCGGCTATTGTAAGCGTATGCGACGCTTACGCTCAGTACAGCGGTCCTCCATGGTCCTGATGGCCCGACCAGTATATGACATTCTGCAACTGCAAGGAATACGATAAAAAGGCTCTGAGCACTATGGGACTTAACATCTGTGGTCATCAGTCCCCTAGAACTTAGAACTACTTAAACCTAACTAACCTAAGGACATCACACACATTCATGCCCGAGGCAGGATTCGAACCTACGACCGTAGCAGTCGCGCGGTTCCGGACTGAGCGCCTAGAATTGCTAGACCACCACAGCCGGCAGGAATACGATAGACACCCGCCTTACGCATAAAAAGATCATCCTTAACAGAACCTAGGAAAAACTTAATCTTAGAGTTCGGAAAATACATTTTACATTACACTTCCGCAAAATACTATCAATGTTATTTGAAATGCTCTCTGGGTAAAACAGAAAGGCCGGAGACCTTAATGCCATCTCGGTATTATCATCACTCATCCGTTGCATGGGTGGTCGATAGTGCGATGCTCGTCTGATCTGTCTTTCACTATATCCATTCTGACTAAAGGTGACCTCAAGATGGGTTAACCGGGCTGACGATCTCTCAGGGTCAGAAATGACATGTGCCCTGTGAACCAAGATACAAAATACCCCTTCACACTGAATAGGATGGTGACTACTGTCAGCCTGCAGATACAAGTCAGTTTTTTTTCTTTATTGTTATTTTCAAACCCGTACAAACAGGCAGGCTTTCAGCAGCATGTTACGCCGCTCTTCAGCCATAGAATAGGTAAATAAACAACAGAAAGAATACACATAAGTGACATAACGGTGGGTAATAAAACAGTAGACATATAAAGACAAACACGGAGCCGTTCACACTCGACGATAATCCACACTACAAACTGTTGACACGACGCACAAACACTGAAGATGGCGATGGCACAGGTGAACGATGGAGTGCGACGGTGAACACTGAACACTAAACACGACGGCACACACGAGACACTGACGGCGATGATCTCCGGCGCGCGAATGTCCACGTAGCGTGTGCGAGGCCGGGGACCTGCCAAGAGGGGAAGAAGGGTGAGGAAGGGGGAGATGGGAGAACAAAGTTGCCAATGGCTGAGAAGAGGGGGTGAGGAGTAGAGGGACAGGGGAGGGGAAGCCCGTGGGAGGAGTGGGGCGAAATGAAGGAGGGAGGGAAGAGGGGAAGAAGGGAGGGAGGGTGCCCAAAGGGGCAAACACAGCAAGAGGGAGGGCGGATCAAAGTTGATAGGAGGGGTAGATGGAGGGGAGGAGGGCATCATCAGGGAGAGAGAGCTGGCGGAAGCCACCTTGGGAGAGGGTAAGGAGGGTGTAGAGATGGAGACCGGGTGGGACGTGGGAATACAGGCACGGCAGTGGGCGGGGGTGGGAGAGGATGGGGGAGACAAGCGGGTGAGGAGGATTGAGTTTTCGGGAGGTGTACAGGATTCGTATCCGTTCAAGGAAAAGGAGGAGGTGGGGGAACGGAATGAGGTCGTACAGGATCCGCATGGGGGAGGGGAGACGGATGCGATAGGCAAGGCGGAGAGCATGGCATTCTAGGATCTGAAGGGATTTGTAAAAGGTAGGGGGGACGGAGATCCAGGTAGGATGGGCGCAACAGAGGATAGGGCGGATGAGGAATTTATAGGTGTGGAGTATGGTGGAGGGGTCCAGACCCCACGTACGGCCAGAAAGGAGCTTGAGGAGACGGAGTCAGGAGCATGGCTTGGCTTGGATTGTCCGGAGATGGGGGCTCCAGGAGAGGCGACAGTCGAGGATGACGCCAAGGTACTTAAGGGTGGGGGTGAGGGCGATAGAACAGCCATAGATGGTGAGATAGAAATCAAGGAGGCGGAAGGAAGGGGTGGTTTTGCCTACAATGATCACCTGGGTTTGGGGGGGGATTGACCTTGAGCAACCACTGCTTGCACCAAGCGGTGAACCGATCAAGATGGGATTGGAGAAGGTGTTGGGAACGCTGCAGGTTGGGGGTGAGGGCAAGGAAGGCGGTGTCATCGGCAAACTGGAGAAGGTGGACGGGGGTGACGGCGGCGGCATGTCCACCGTATACAAAAGGTACAGAAGGGGGGAGAGGACAGAGCCTTAGGGCACACCGGCGGAGGGAAAAAAGGTGTAGGAATCCGTGTTATGGATGTTGAAGTAGGAAGGACGGTGGGAGAGAATGGAGCCGATCAGACGGACGTAGTTAATGGGAAGGGCGAAGGTTTGGAGCTTGAAGAGGAGACCAGAATGCCATACGCAGTCATAGGCACGTTCGAGGACCAGGGAGAGGAAGATTGCGGAGCGACAGGTATTTAGCTGTTCGGAAAGGAGATGAGTGAGGTGGAGGAGAACGTCATCGGAAGAGCAGGACGGTCGAAAGCCACACTGGGTAATGGGAAGGAGGCGGTGCTGGCGGAGATGCTGGTGGATGCGATGGGTGAGGATGGATTCCAGGACCTTGCTGAAGACCGAGGTAAGGCCGATGGGACGATAGGAGGAGACGGCGGACGGCGGTTTACAGGGTTTAAGGAACATCAGGATGTGGGAGGTTTTCCACAGGTCGGGGTAGTAGCCGGTGGACAGGACTACATTGTATAGCCTGGCCAGGGTGGAGAGGGAAGAGACAGGAGCTTCACGAAGGTGGCAGTAGGTGACACAACCGTGACCAGGAGCGGTGTTGCGTTTTGTGCAGAGTGTAGCAATGACATCGTGTGTAGTGATAGGGGTATTTAGTTCCATGCGTGCAATGTTGTCCAAGTACTAGAAACCAGGTGCGAGGGGAGGGACAGAGGTATCAGTTTGATCGCGGACATCCAGGAAGAGGGAGTAATCGAACTGGGGATCATCGGGGATGGAGAAGACATCGGAAAGGTAGGAGGCACAGTGATTGGCCTTACTAAGGGTGTCAGGAAAGGGGTGATCATAATGGTGAAGAGGATAGTAGGGGGAGGGTTTAGTTCCGGTAAGGCGACGGAAGACTGACCAGTACTTGGACGAGTTTATAGGTAGGGTAGCATTTAAACGGGTGCATGTCTGTCGCCAGTCCCAGCGTTTCTTAGCCGCGAGCAAGTTTCGGATGTGTCGCTGGAGTTGCCGGTGGCGTCGTAGTGTGTCCGGGTCACGCATGTGGAGGAAGGCACGGTAGAGATGGCGGGATTCACGGAGGAGGAGGTTGGCCTGTGGGGTAAGGTAGGACAGTGGGGGTGGATGGCGACAGTAGGGACGTGGGCCTCCACGGCCTCAGACAAGGTCTGCTGGAGAAAGGAGGCGGCATGGGTAACATCGTCAGGGTAGTGGTAGGTGAAGGGGTGGCTTTCGACCCGGGTGGAGAGGGTATCCAGGTAGGCATCCCAGTCGGCACGGGAATAGTCATGGACGTACTTTGGGGGAGGGTCATTACGAGGGTCGGGGTGGGGGCGATGACCGTCTGAAACAGTGAGGAAGACAGGGAGATGGTCGCTACCAATGGGATCCAGGACATCCACCGCTATGCGGCCAAGGAGGTTGGGGAAGGAGAGGATGACATCGGGAGTGGAGTTGGATTCGGGGCGGGTGTGCTGGGGAATGGGGACGAGGTCGCCTTGGAGGGTGGAGAGGAACCGACGCCACCGCCGTAACTGGGTGGTGGAGCGACTATGGATGTTGAGGTCGGCGGCGATCACGTAGGAGGAGAAGGTACGATCAATGTGGGAGAGGAAGTCGAAAGGAATATGGGCGTTAGGGCGGACATAGATGGTAGCGCAGGTGACGGTAAGGCCGAGGAAGAAGAGACTAAGGATCAGGTGTTCGGTGGGGTTGGGAAGGAGAGATTGGAGCCGAACCGGGATCTGGCGGTGGTGGCCAATGGCAACTCTGCCACGCGCAATCGGGAGGGGATTATCGGAGCGGTGGAGAAGGTAGGGTGAAGTGTGGACGGTGTGATGGGGTTGGAGGAAGGTTTCATTGAGGAGGAAGGCATCCATGCAGTGGGTGGCAAGGGTGTGCATGAAGAGGTTCCTGTTGGCGGGAAGGGAACGGATGTTGTTGAACAGGATACGGTGCTCTCGTGCCATGACAGGGATGTAGACGAGGGTGTCGGGAGAAGGTGAAATGGGCCTGGTTGTGGGAGTAGGTGGCATACAATTTTAGGTGGAAGACGGAACGGGCGGCGAGGGAGACCTGTTGGTGGACGTTTTGCAGGACAATGGTGAGGAACCTGATGATGTCCTCAGCAGTGGGGGGGGGGGGGGGGCCAAGGCAATTGCCAGGAGGGGTGGGGGCATCCAGAGGACGGACACAGACGGTGAGTTCAGGAGTGGTCGGAGGGGGTCGGGCTTTACACTTTTGGGAGTAGGTGGGATGGGGGAGATTGCAGGTATTACAGGTGGGAGGGGATTGAAGGTTACGGCACTGCCGGAGGAAGTGCGCTTGCCTACAATGCGGGCAGGTGGGGGTCTCACAGCACTCGGCTGTTGGGTGCACGTTATAGTGCAGACACCTCTGGCAGCACAGGGATTGAGGAGAGGAATGGGAGGAGTCGACCTTATAGCGCTGGTTGAAGAGGAGGGCACCCTCCTTCAGGAGACGGTCAGTGGAGGGGGCGTCCTCGGAGAAAACCCGCATAAGGCGGGTGGGGCCAGCCAAGTTAAAAATGCGGCGGACCGCCCGCACCTCCACATGGGATGCGCCTTGAGCTCCGCCAGCACCTCCTACTCCGTGATAGTCGGACTAAGCCGAGTGATCGTGGTGGTGAGGCTCGATGGGCGACGTGGGGGTTGGGGTTGGCGGGTAGGAAATGCAGAAGGAGCAGGGGTGAGAGAGGCGTTGGGGCCAAACCGGGTGATGGGGAGGCGAGAGAGGATGTCAGTATGGAGGGTGGGGCTGGTGGAGGAGATGAGAACTGATTCCCACGGCTGGCAGTGAGGAGTGAGATGGGGGCACCAGGGAAGTGTTGGCGGAGGAGGAAGGAGAGGTTCCGGGCCTCAAGAAGGGAAGGATCGGGCTGGGAGAGGAGGTATTTGTATAAAGAGGGGGGGACGAGGAGGAGGAGGAGGCGGAGGGAGCAGGGCCAGGTGGGGAGACATCCATGGCATCCTCAGGGGGTAAGGAGGACGGGGCGGGGCCATTTTGGGAGTGGAGGAGGAGGTGGTGCCACTAGGGCGTTTAACGGCGGCAGAAGGGTGGGTGGTGACATGAGGGACGGGAGCTATAGGGAGGTGGCGGGAAGTGGGAGGTCCCGGCGTGGACGCAGCAGTCGGCGCCGGAGATGTTGACGGTGAAGGCGACGGCGACGGCGACGGCGACGGCGACGGTGGTGGCGGTGATGGCGAAGGCGATGGGGAGAGCTGGGCATGGGCAGTGGCCCGACGGGCCACCACCCTAGCTGGAGCTGCTGTAACAAGCTGGGGGAGTGGGGGGAAAGGATCGGAGGGAGAGGAGCGGGAGGAAGAAGATGGAGAGGGGGCGACAAAGAGGGAGGGCGAAGGGAGAGCGAGAAGAGGAGGGACGGAAAGAGGGGGGGTGGTGACTGGGCACACCATGTCATGGTGGTGGTGGCGGCGGAGGGCGAAGTGCACACAATGGCAGTGGTGATAGTAGTGTCAGTGGTGGTGGGGGCTCACATGAACGAAAAAAGCACAGGACGAAAAGGAGAGGAAAAAACTGGGGACGGACGAAGACGGACGAAGACCTGAGTCCGACGCTGCTGGCGCTGGCGCTGGCGACGGCTGGCAGGAACGCCGCAGCTGCTACTGCTGCCGCGGACGGGGCCCGGGGCCGCTGCTGCTGGACCGCTGCTGCTGGCTGGACCGCTGCTGTTGGCTGGACCGCTGCTGCTGGCCGGGACCGCTGCTGCTGCTGCTGCTGCTGCTCGGCTGGCTGGCTGGCTGGCACCTGAAACCCTAACGCTTCGATTAGTGCTGGAATGGCACAATCGAAGGGCAGTATCCTCCCGAATTACCGCCGGAGATGACAAGTCAGTGTGAGCAGGCTTCCTATAAACAGCAAGTCCAAATGTACATCAACCTTTCTCCTGACTAACACAGCAAGGAAAGGAAGTCAATCATCTTTCTCCATCTCCGTCGTGAAAGAAATATTCGGGTGGATTGAATTCAGGCGTTCTAGAAAGTCGTTCAAATTCTCAATGCCATGAGGCCAGACAACAGTAGTATCACAGATAAATCAACAAAAGGCTGCAGAAAAAGGTTGGGAGGAAGACGTGTCCTGTGCTGTCTGGTGCACGTCGAGCTACGAGTAATATAACAACCGCAGAGAGGGCTGCTTTACGTTCACTTAGAGCTGATACATATGTTGCTATTTTACCCGCTGACAACGGAAATGCTACAGTTGTTCCGGACAAGCACGATTACATTCAAAAGATGCAGTGTTTACCATCGTATTCAGCGAATCGCAGGATCGGCGCAGACTCCACACTCTTTCCACTCGCTTGGTGTTTGGACTAGTAGCGTATTTATGCCTATAAGCATATGACTATGCATTTGACAGTTTTAAATACGACTCTCCCACAGTTTCTGGTATTTTATAAGAACATATGCTTCTTTATGTGAAGCACTGTGTGTGCACGTATGTAGTACGCTTCCACCTGGCTAAATACACTCCTGGAAATTGAAATAAGAACACCGTGAATTCATTGTCCCAGGAAGGGGAAACTTTATTGACACATTCCTGGGGTCAGATACATCACATGATCACACTGACAGAACCACAGGCACATAGACACAGGCAACAGAGCATGCACAATGTCGGCACTAGTACAGTGTATATCCACCTTTCGCAGCAATGCAGGCTGCTATTCTCCCATGGAGACGATCGTAGAGATGCTGGATGTAGTCCTGTGGAACGGCTTGCCATGCCATTTCCACCTGGCGCCTCAGTTGGACCAGCGTTCGTGCTGGACGTGCAGACCGCGTGAGACGACGCTTCATCCAGTCCCAAACATGCTCAATGGGGGACAGATCCGGAGATCTTGCTGGCCAGGGTAGTTGACTTACACCTTCTAGAGCACGTTGGGTGGCACGGGATACATGCGGACGTGCATTGTCCTGTTGGAATAGCAAGTTCCCTTGCCGGTCTAGGAATGGTAGAACGATGGGTTCGATGACGGTTTGGATGTACCGTGCACTATTCAGTGTCCCCTCGACGATCACCCGTGGTGTACGGCCAGTGTAGGAGATCGCTCCCCACACCATGATGCCGGGTGTTGGCCCTGTGTGCCTCGGTCGTATGCAGTCCTGATTGTGGCGCTCACCTGCACGGCGCCAAACACGCATACGACCATCATTGGCACCAAGGCAGAAGCGACTCTCATCGCTGAAGACGACACGTCTCCATTCGTCCCTCCATTCACGCTTGTCGCGACACCACTGGAGGCGGGCTGCACGATGTTGGGGCGTGAGCGGAAGACGGCCTAACGGTGTGCGGGACCGTAGCCCAGCTTCATGGAGACGGTTGCGAATGGTCCTCGCCGATACCCCAGGAGCAACAGTGTCCCTAATTTGCTGGGAAGTGGCGGTGCGGTCCCCTACGGCACTGCGTAGGATCCTACGGTCTTGGCGTGCATCCGTGCGTCGCTGCGGTCCGGTCCCAGGTCGACGGGCACGTGCACCTTCCGCCGACCACTGGCGACAACATCGATGTACTGTGGAGACCTCACGCCCCACGTGTTGAGCAATTCGGCGGTACGTCCACCCGGCCTCCCGCATGCCCACTATACGCGCTCGCTCAAAGTCCGTCAACTGCACATACGGTTCACGTCCACGCTGTCGCGGCATGCTACCAGTGTTAAAGACTGCGATGGAGCTCCGTATGCCACGGCAAACTGGCTGACACTGACGGCGGCGGTGCACAAATGCTGCGCAGCTAGCGCCATTCGACGGCCAACACCGCGGTTCCTGGTGTGTCCGCTGTGCCGTGCGTGTGATCATTGCTTGTACAGCCCTCTCGCAGTGTCCGGAGCAAGTATGGTGGGTCTGACACACCGGTGTCAATGTGTTCTTTTTTCCATTTCCAGGAGTGTATAAGTATTGCTCGAAATTGTAATTGCAATAAGTGAAAGTGAAATAATTTTTAAACAGCCATTACCAGAAATGATCACGTTTAATCCTCCAGCAGAAGCGCTGGCGCAAATGCAAAGCAAGTTTATTTTTGGCGAGTTTAGATCCTTTGTTTGGAGAAACAGCGATTCCTTCATTTTTGCTTCGGATACAGTGTTGATAGATTTTGTCCATTGTTGAACACCTGTAGTGCGTCTGAGAGAAGTTTAAAAGCAAGTGTGTCACTTCTGGCATACCAAATACACAGTGCATCTGGTCATGTAAGTAAAATTTATCCTGATTAGTTTTTCTGCTTTCACTAATATAGCTACTGTCGGGTGTGGTTTTATATGCATGTGGTCTGTAATGTACAAATGACTTTTTCTTGTTCAGGTAGCGTAAAAACATCGCAACTGACAAACTTTATGAGGTATCCAATAGGTACTCCGATGCTGAAGTAGAGTACTCACATGGGGATGATGACAGTTCTGATGGAGAAGATGAAGCCATTGACTGCAGAGAATATGATTCACTAAGTGAGCAGGAATACAATCCTGAAGATTATTGTACTGAAGGTAATAGTGGGCTTGCAAATGAGATGTATTTCACAACGAGAAGTAAATGGAAGGAAATCTGCAATGTCAGTAAAAGAAAAACAAAACAGAAAAACATCGTGAAAAATGCTTTTTATATAATAAAGTTAATATTGCGAATCTTAACAAAATAACCCTTTGAATTTTGACTAATAAAACAAACATGCTTTATTTCGTAAAGTTAGCGGAGTATTATGGACTCCTGTACATAATTCTACTTGAATCATACCATCTGTAGCAAAGATTGTCAATTAACCAACTTGAAATCATAATAAAATACTAATACACGTAAACATGGTCCGTAGTAGGCTGTAATGTGATTTTTATTTAATCGTGCGATTAGTTAATTTCGACTACTTGTCATTCTCAAGCACCTGTAAAACCAACATGGAAAAGCACAATATTGTCTGCAAACATCGCATATATAATTAGACTTTACTCACCTCACATTAAGAGAAAACATTATTGCACAAATTTCTTACAACCACCGTCACGGTAGTTACAATATCAGGTGAAGAAGAACGTTCAGTTAACTGACTGTATTCCCTCGTGCTATTCAGCAGGACATGGAACACTCAGCCTCTAAATATATATCACTATATTCCTCCTATATGTATATGTCCCAATACAGTGTATCTGTATGTCTGGCTTTAATACCCAATCTGGTTCTTATACAGGGTGGTCCATTGATCGTGACTGGGCCAAATATCTCACGAAATAAGCGTCAAACAAAAAAACTACAAAGAACGATACTTGTCTAGCTTGAAGGGGGAAACCAGATGGCGCTA
The DNA here is from genome assembly GCF_023898315.1 of Schistocerca nitens. Classification (NCBI taxonomy): domain Eukaryota; kingdom Metazoa; phylum Arthropoda; class Insecta; order Orthoptera; family Acrididae; genus Schistocerca; species Schistocerca nitens. Next base: position 522,831,615 of record NC_064616.1, on the reverse strand, counting down.
TGGTTGGCCCGCTATATGGCGCTGCCATAGGTCAAACGGATATCAACTGCCTTTTTTTTAAAAAAGGAACCCCCATTCTTTATTACATATTCGTAAAGTACGAAAAGAAATGTAAGTGTTTTAGTTGGACCACTTTTTTCGCTTTGTGATAGATGGCGCTGTAATAGCCACAAACATTTGGCTCACAATTTTAGACGAACAGTTGGTAACAGGTAGGTTTTTTAAATTAAAATACAGAACGTAGGTACGTTTGAACATTTTATTTCGGTTGTTCCAATGTGATACATGTACCTTTGTGAACTTATAATTTCTGAGAACGCATGCTGTTACCTGTAAATACCACATTAATGCAATAAATGCTCAAAATGATGTCCGTCAACCTCAATGCATTTGGCAATACGTGTAACGACATTCCTCTCAACAGCGAGTAGTTCGCCTTCCGTAATGTTCGCACATGCATTGACAATGCGCTGACGCATGTTGTCAGGCGTTGTCGGTGGATCACGATAGCAAATATCCTTCAACTTTCCCCACAAAAAGAAATCCGAGGACGTCAGATCAGGTGAACGTGCGGGCCATGGTATGGTGCTTCGACGGCCAATCCACTTGTCATGAAATATGCTATTCAATACCACTTCAACCGCACGTGAGCTATGTGCCGGACATCCATCATGTTGAAAGTACATCGCTATTCTGTCATGCAGTGAAACATATTGTAGTAACATCGGTAGAACATTACGTAGGAAATCAGCATACATTGCACCATTTAGATTGCCATCGATAAAATGGGGGCCAATTATCCTTCCTCCCATAATGCCGCACCATACATTAACCCGCCAAGGTCGCTGCTGTTCCACTTCTCGAAGTCATCGTAGATTTTCCATTGCCCAATAGTGCATGTTATGCCGGTTTACGTTACTGCTGTTGGTGATTGACGCTTCGTCGCTAAATAGAACGCGTGCAAAAAATCTGTCATCGCCCCGTAATTTCTCTTGTGCCCAGTGGCAGAACTGTACACGACGTTCAAAGTCGTCGCCATGCAATTCCTGGTGCATAGAAATATGGTACTGGTGCAATCGATGTTGATGTAGCATTCTCAACATCGACGTTTTTGAGATTCACGATTCTCGCGCAGTTTGTCTGCTAAAACAGCTGCTAAAACACCTACTTGGGCACTATCATTTGTTGCAGGTCGTAGTTGACGTTTCACATGTGGCTGAACACTTCCTGTTTCCTCAAATAACGTAACTATCCGGCGAACGGTCCGGACACTTGGATGATGTCGTCCAGGATACCGAGCAGCATACATAGGGCACGCCCGTTTGGCATTTTGATCACAATAGCCATACATCAACACAATACCGACCTTTTCCGCAGTTGGTAAACGGTCCATTTTAACACGGGTAATGTATCAGGAAGCAAATACCGTCCGCACTGGCGGAATGTTACGTGATACCACGTACTTACACGTTTGTGACTATTACAGCGCCATCTATCACAAAGCGAAAAAAGTGGTACAACTAAAACATTCATATTTCTTTAGGTACTACACGAATATGTAATAAAAAATGGGGGTTCCTATTTAAAAAAAGGCAGTTATCCGTTTGACCTATGGCAGCGCCATCTAGCGGGCCAAACATAGCGCCATCTGGTTTCCCCCTTCAAGCTAGACGAGTTTCGTTCTTTGAAGTTTTTTCGTTTGATGCTTATTTCGTGAGATATTTGGCCCCGTCACTATCAATGGACCACCCTGTATATTGCTGTCACGTTCTGTCTACATGGTTCTTATAGATCTACACAAATATTCTATTCTCTATCTGCAGCTTATGAAACAGTATATAAGACTATTTTATTATTAATTTAGATACACAGTCGTTAATGCGGATTGTATTGGGAAAACCCCAAATGTATACCAATGGTGATTTATCATTTCTTATTGTGTTACCAGCAGGATTTTTACATCATACTACCTCTGTGTATCATGTATTACGTTTTCGTCTTATTTACTCATATAAGAGCACTGTGGTTATAAGACTTCTTTATGTCGTAATCAGTCCTTTGTTAAGTCTCAGTAAATTCGTACCAGGGTACGGCTTAAACTGCTGTCTACTCTGAATTGTCACAAAAACTGTAATGTATCATTTCCAGTTCTAAATGGGTACGTACCAAAAAATAATAAATTGAATAAGTTATTACGTATATTTTAGACTTCCAGAGGGCTTTTGACACCGTTCCTCACAAACGACTTGTAATCAAATTGTATGCCTATGGGGTATCGTCTCAGTTGTGCAACTGGGTTCGTGATTTCCTATCAGAAATGTCATAGTTCGTAGTAACTGGTGGAAAGTCATTGAGTAAAAGAGCAGTATTACCTAGCACCCCCCAAGGAAGTGTTAGAGGTCCTCTGCTCTTCATGATCTACATAAACGATTTAGCAGACAATCTGAGCAGCTCTCTTAGATTGTTTGCAAATGATACTGTCATTTACCGTCTTGTATGATCATCTGATGATCAAAACAAATTGCAAAATGATTTAGAGAAGAGACGGTTTCTGTATGGTGCGAAAAGTGGCAATTGACTCTAAATAATGTAAAGTGTGAAGTTATCCACACGAATACTAAAAGGAATCCGCTAAATTTCGGTTACACGATAAATCATACAAATCTAAAGGTTGTGAATTCAAATAAATATTTGGAAATTACAATTGCGAATAACTTAAATTAGACCGATCACATATATAACATTGTGGGAAAATCGAACCACTACTGCGATTTATTGGTAGAACACTTAGAAAATGCAACAGATGTACTAAAGAGTCTGCTTAAATTACGCTTGTACGACCTCTACTGGACTACTGCTGTGCGGTGTGGGATCCGCATCAGATAGGACTGACGGAAGACATCAAGAAAGGTCAAAGAAGAACAGCTCGTTCAATGTATCGCGAAAAAGGGTGTCCCATGGATATGACACGCAAATTGGGCTGACAGTCATTAAAACAAAGGCATATTTCGTTCAGCACGATCTTCTCACGAAATTTCAATTACCAACTTTCTCCTCCGAATGCTAAAATACTTTTTGGCGGCCACCTACAAAAAGAGGAAATATCATTGTAATAAAATAAGTCAGAACTTTTACGGTAAGATTTAAGTGTTTGTTATTCCCACGCGCTGTTCGAGAGTGGAACGGTAGAAAAATAGTTTGAAGGAGGTTCAATAACTCCTATGCCAGGCACTTAATTCTGAATTGCAGAGTAATCATGTAGATGTAGATGAAGACACAGTCAATTGACAACAGGTGCACTGGGAGCTCGGATGAGTGGGCAGTTTCCCGCCTAAAATAGGTACACGACGTGCTGAAGCATCTGCCTCGCAATAAAGTGCCTTTTTTGAGTTGCTGTTTGCCAGTCCATTGAGTGGCGAAAAGTCAGGGTCCAGGAGCATTGAGGTAGGTAAGGATCTTGGCTGGGAGTACTTCCAGTGTTTTATCTGGCCAGTTGTGCCACATTCACAATGAAATTCCTAGTTACGCTAACAGGGAGATGAAAAGTTTGCCCTGAGATGTCACAGATTGTGTTGTTAATTCGCAAAATACTGTCTTCCAGCTCCAGTTGTATTGCACCCCTACATCGGCCTTGCTTGTGGAAACTCACAACAACTACTTCGAATTTGTACATGGAATACATGCTGCGTATCCCCACTCCTTTAAAATAAGGTTGAGGTGCCAGAACATCCAATGAGCATCATTCTGCTCCTGCTCCCCTTACGAATAATTGCACCTTGCATACCTCTGCATCGATCTGATCTATTTGGTTTGGGCAAGTCATGACCTAGTCTCTCTCTAGTAATACTGTGTTCATCCGCTAACATGAGCACATATTTCTTTCCTTCCTCGGAAATTAACATTACCTCTTTCGTTTTTATTTGTCGTACTCCACCAAGGACCCCCACGTTTCTGGATAAGGGTAGACTGTAAAACGTTCGTACCATGCGTTGGTACCCGTTACGGAAATTAGATCAGCACACACAGTCGAGCATGGTCGGTGTAGATCCCTAATGTTGCAACATGAAAAAATAAAGACAGGTTTGTTTGTTCAGCATGACGATTACCTCTAAGCTAGCTAGTAGTTTCTTCTGGGTCTTCCATAGACCTCCCAGGAATCTTTCAGAACGTAACAGTGAATGGCTCGATAGCCCATTCAACACATTGTGTATGGCCTCCTACAACCCTATTACTATACCCTATGCCATCGGCTAGTGTTCGCAAGAGTCACACTACTGCTACAGTGGTGTCCAACAGATCTAACTGGGTCTGTATACCTTTCAGAACCCATGTTCATTTTCACATACCCCATCAATTTGGTTATTAGCTTTCTCACCATCAAGTGTAGTTCATTGTGGCCCATTCCAAGTTTGTCAGCTGCATAGTGTGCCACTCAACCATAGTTTTGTTACCGTTTGCCATTCCTCTCGGTCATGAATAATTTTCAATGTCCTGCCTCCCTTGTCCAATCACTCTCTCATATATTGCTGCAAGAAATGTGGTACCAAATCCAGTGCTTGCTATGATTGTTCCCACGGACGTTCATATGAATGACATAACACTTGGTGCTTCCCCTGTGCTTCTCCAACGTCTTCTTCACAGCCTCAAAGTGAAGTTTTGAGAATATCTCATCTAGCGTTCATACTTCATTTCTCACTTCACACACATTGTATGTTAATTTTAGCATCCAATGTCAGGTAGTTACAATGATGTCTGCCGACCGCGGTGGTCTCGCGGTTCTAGGCGCGCAGTCCGGAACCGTGCGACTGTTACGGTTGCAGGTTCGAATCCTGCCTCGGGCATGGATGTGTGTGATGTCCTTAGGTTAGTTAGGTTTAACTAGTTCTAAGTTCTACGGGACTAATGACCACAGCAGTTGAGTCCCATAGTGCTCAGAGCCATTTGAACCATTTTTTACAATGATGTCTTCCTCTCTGGAGAGCAATACCCCTCCTTCCAGTCGTTAGTCCTGAAAGGCTTCTACCCCTTCCTCACTGAAGAGGTACAGCACTACCAGAACTATGATGTACACCATGATAATGCCTGCTGGTAATATTACACGTGGAAAGGAAGCTGTAATCACTCTCCCTCCCATTTTGGAAGATCTGTTGTCTGTGTTCTACACCCATAAATACACTGTCAATTGCATAAAAAATCCCATTCCGCCACCATATACCCGTCCTTCAGATTAATTACTAAAACAAACTTCACCTAATGCATTTTGCTAACAAAACAATAACAAATCAAAATGACCGTACCTTCAGCTCCCTACATTAACAAAACAACATTCTAATCAAAACAGTTATATGAACAAATTACAGTCGCTAGGATCCCTAGAATCCTACATTCTTACACACACAACCACAAACAATCAACACCCTGAGTTTATCTGTCACACAAAATTCCTACACACAGAAGAATGCATTGGACTTTCGTAACCTTAGTGCATATGGTATTTCATTTACTACTTGTACAAGTATTTCTGGCTCCCCATTCCTCCTCTTACCCCCTGCATTCTTCTTCATGATGCTACCTGCAGGAACAAACCCAGAACATCTTTAAAAGGATGAAAGTGCCCCACCTTCAGAATAGTTGTATGCGCACATAATCATAATTTGACATTCACCAGCGATATCAGTTCCACAACTTTGTATTGACCCTGGTACCAAGTATAAACTTCTTTGTCTTACCTTTTGAGTGTATGGTCTTGTCAGCCTCATCCACTGATCTACCTAATACCTAAAATTCTGTCCTGTTCACTCCTGACATTGAAGGGCCTTGGTCATCATTTTGTACATATGCTTTCACACACACTTCAATATTCTGTCAAAGTTCTGTACCAATTCCCCATTCTTCCCCATCCTTGGCTTGACTATTTGCAAATGGCAAAGGAATTTTCCTAGCATACACCACCTTGTATGACGACAGACCTACGGTATCGTGGAAGTTCGAATTATATACTGATACTACATATGGTAAGAAAACATCCAAGTCATTATGATGGCTATTGACATAACAGTCTGGTATCTCACTGACCACTAATGCATTTCATCCTTCTGCTAGCCTGTGGATGTAATGGGTTAGTTCTCAGTTTACGAATATGTAACAAGTGACATGACTGCTTCATCTGCTGTGACATGATGATACTCTGGTCCATCATTGCTGTCCAGACACACCAAACATTAGCAACCAGTTACTTATCACCATATGTGCGATTATGTCTGCCTGTTGATTTGGACAGGTAAGCATCATAATGTATTGTGAGGTATGATCTATAATAGACAGAATGTATTGTTCCTCCTATTAGTGTCCTAGAATGTCCATTTCAGTTATCTCATGGGTTTAGATGTTCTGAACTGGTACTTGTTGATGACTTAAATCTACATATTGTTCATATCACACACAGTTCTTTACATACTGATCTACATCTTGGTTCTGTGTACACTACCAATAACACTTGGCTACTCTATGGTCTGTCATCCTACACTCTCCATGCCCATATAACACATGATCATGTGCTTCCTTTAATACATCCTCCCACAGTGTAGAAGGCACTACTAAATATGGCCCAAGCCTTGTTGTCCTACATAACTCACTGTTATAAACAGAGAACTGTAACTGTGTTTTGAATAGCTTGCAATTCATGTCAGCAGCTTCTGTCTTCTGACATTTCACATTGTTATGACCCAGTTTCCCCATTATGCCAACCTTTCTACTAATCATATTTGCTTTCCATGTCATTTATCTGGTTTGTGAATCACTTTGAAGTTAAATTCGCTAAGTTTCAATGCCCACTGTTTAAGTGTGCTCGATGGATATCTCAAATCTACAGCCATTTCAATAGTGTGTGATAAGTCAGTACCTTAAATTTATCAGTATAAAGATATCACTGGAAATATGTCACACCATACACTAAGCTTAACATCTCCTTCTCAGTGGTAGAGTAATTTTTCTGGGCGTTCTTCAAATTCTGTGAAGTTTAAACATCTGGATCCTCTTTACTGTGTACTTCTTGAATTAGAACATATCGTATTGCATTGTTGATAGCATTACACGATAAAAAATTCCCTTTCATAATCCAGAGACACTACCATAGGACTATTTGTTAATGCCTGCTTAAATTTTTCAAGCACGCTTTGTCATTCTGTTGTCAACTTGAACTTGACACACTTCTTCAACAAATGCATGAGTGGTTATGCAGTACCCACAAAACCCATTATGACTTCCTATAACAATTAGCTGATCCCAAGAATGACAATAATTCTTTACTCATCTGTGGTACTAGGAAACTTCACACTTAATGTATCACTCTCTGATCTGTTTTTGCTCCATCCTGGCTAACCAAATGTATTAAGAAGTTCACTTCTCTTAAGCCATACAGTACAAGGGGGTAGTACCCAACTTTTGTAAATATTGTGACTTAGATTGATATTTCATATTTTAATACTCTGGTAAAAATATTTAATCTTTTTTTTATTTACTCTACCAGATTTTATAAATATATAACTTTTTACAGCTAAACTTAATCTATTCATTTAAGTGTAATGGCAGTCATCATGAAGTCTATCTCATTAGTGGTAGATGTGAGATACAGCAAATGTCTTATTTCATAAATGATAAAATTGTGACAGTATAGATCCTCTGTGCATTCAATTTCTCTGTGAGCAGCAACAATGATCTCAACAATGATTCATTTCTCTTTTGTTTCTGATTGTTTCTTGTTCCTCCTTATTGAGAGCCATTTTGTTCAGTGTTAGAGACAACTTTGAATGAAAATGTACCATCACTCTCTTACTGAGAGAGAATTACTAAGCATTTTAGAAGAATCTAGAGATTCTGAAACTGAATTTGGTGACAGTGATGAAGTGGTGACTGAAACTGAAGAGAAATATGTTTTGTGCGAGGATGTGGGCAGTGATCTTGTACAAGCAGACTCTGAAGGCGAACTCCTGGCACCTGCAGCGGATGATGACGCAGCTGATAAGGTCAATAAGAAGTATTTTACAACCACTGGAAAAGTTTTTATGTCCAAACTTCCTCATATGACAAGGCGAGTAGCATGAAACATAGTGAAACAGCAAGAAGGCATAAGATGCGAAGGTAAAGTATTAACAATAAGAGAATCATTTGAAAAGATTTTTTTCTCCAGAAATTGTCATCATCATACGAGGGTTGCCCAGAAAGTAATGCACTGCATTTCCCCCCCCCCCCCCCAGATGAAATCAATGCTACGAATGCGAAATGTTACGTATGTATTATTTGAAGTCTCCTGAGTAAGCACGCCAAGTTTCCATCACTTCTGACAGATAGCGTAGCTGCTGCACAGTTTCAAAATGGTGTCTGTAGGTGATGTACGTGGCAAGCAATGTGTCGTTATTGAATTTCTCACTGCAGAGAAATAAACTGTGGGAAATATTCACTAACGCTTGTGCAAAGTCTATGTAGCATCAGCTGTTGACAGAAATACAGTTACTCACTGGGCACGATGGGTGAGGTCGTCAGGAGGCAGTTCGGCAGAGCTCCATGATTTGCAGCAGTCACGGAGACCATCCACGGCTGTCATACCTGACACGTTGCAGTGAGCTGATGTTGACATTCACGAGGATCATTGTTGGAGCTGTTAAAGGATGCCATTTGTGGAAGGCATTTTGAGGACAATGACTCTCACAATGAAGCACTGGCTCTGCCACCAGGACAAGGACTGGTATCTTCAGGGCATACACGCCCTTGTTTCACAGTGGAGGAAAGCCATAGAACGTGATGGAGGTTAAGTGAAAAATAGGTGTGTAGATAAAACAGCATTCTTTCATTTGTGTAATACTCGTTATGTTCAATAAAGAATTGTTGAAGCAAAAAATGTGGTGCATTACTTTCTGGGCATCCCTCATAATAAAACATACCAACAAGAAACATTGAGACAGAATTTATGCAAAACAGACTTGAATTCATGGCATATATAGGGTTAGGTATTATTATGAGGAAGAAAGGTGACAGTACATCACCTATTCCCGATTTATGGTCCAACACTTCAGGAAGGTTTGTTTATACTGCTATGAGGAGTAGAACTAGATTCTATCAGCTTACTAAAATAGTAAGATTTGATGATAGGGAGACATGAAATGAGCGCAGGGAACATGACAAGTTTGCTGTAATATGAGAAGTATTTGATAAAATGAATGAATTGCTGCCAATATATTATTCTGCTGGGATGCACACTGTTATCAATGAAATTTTGTCATTGTTCTATGGCAGGTGTCCCTTCAATGTCTTCATGAAGGAAAAAACTGAAAAGCATAGTATACTTATGTAATTACTCACATAATCTAAAATCAGAAATGTTCTCAGCCTCAACATTATGACACTGCAGTTGGTTCATTTACTGACACTAACAAGCAAACAGTCATAAATTTATATTATAATGAGCCAAAAGGTGGTGTTGACACAATCTATCAAATGGTGAGGAAATTTTTAACTAGGAGGGTTACAAGAAGGTGGTCGCTCTACATTTTCTACACTCTTGTGGGCAGCGTTAAATGGTTATACATTGTTTCTGCTCAACTTCCCAGAATCCAAAAAGTCTGATAAGCAACAGCTTTTTCTTCAAGAATTGGGACTACAGCTGACAGAACCATACATTGAGGAAAGGGTTACAAATAGTAGAGGACTCCGGAAGTGTGTGGTTTCAGCAATGGAAGGTATTCTTGGACGAAATATTAAGCAGAAGTTCGCTGCAAAGGAAGCTAAAACAAGAAGGGAAGATGTCATTTGTGTTGTGAAAGCCAATCAAAAGCAGTGAAGTACAATAAAGTGAACAACAAAACAATTATCTGTAACAACTGTTAGAGATACACATGCAGTAAACACAGCAGGAAAACTGTTATATGTTCCAAGTGTGAAGAGGTTTCTGAAGGAAGTGCTGAATAAATAATGTAATGTAAATTGCTGTATTTTATGAAAGACATCTACAACATTTTTTTTAGCTATAATGAAGTGTTCTTCATTAACTCTGTATTGGCTTTTACCACCAATGTAAAGAGATATTACTCAAGAAAATAAATCTGGATAACCTTAAATGATGAAAAAATAAAGAATATTAAATGCATTTCTGTAGATAGTGCTAAAAGAAATTTACAGTTTCTGGATTTTTGTTGCACATCAATAGCTCTTTATACAATATGTTTTTAATAAAGGTCAATAACACTAAATATATTTGTATTTTAAAAAATTTTGTGGTGGCCAGAAAGTAGCCCCCCCTCCCTTGGTACTGTGTGTTATGAAAAGTACATTGGCACCGCAAGGGTTAGTCCAAACTGACATTTATCAATGTTTAGGGTCATGCATCCAGAATGTACTCTCTTAAGACCTTCTTTTAAGCATTACACATGTTCCTCCACATCTTTTGAAAATATGATAATACCATCAAGGTACATTATGCATCATCTCAGCTTTAGATCCCTTAACACTCCATCCAGCAACTGCAGAAATGTGACTAGTCCATTTTTCAAGCGAAACATAATTCAGGGATACTGGCAATGACCCCATGGAACTGTTAAAAATGCAGTCTTTGGCTGGCCTTCTGGCACTACTTCCAATTGATGAAATCCACTTTCCAGGTACATGGCGCATTTGGTGCTCTGTAGCTTGTAGAAATTACACATATGTCATAGTAATAATTAGTTATTGGACAGAAGTGGCTTTTTGGTAGTTATTTATTTTACCGAACTCATTTTGGATGCTGCCCATCATCAGCAGTATCTATATTATACAAAAGATGCATATTTCTTATAATGTGTTACTTACATTGTGTTGCGAATCACAGTCACTGAGATGTTAAGGTGTTACAATAACAACTTTACACAACTGGGAAGTGATTTCAGCAGCAAGTCGCAACTAGAAGTCAGAATTAGCAACTAAAGGAGCAGTTAACATTCAATGCTCTGTGCCATCTGTTGGACAAAGTTTCTTTCTAAGAACCTTTTGTCTTACATTATGGATATATAATCTCCTTATAGCTGAAGAAGTGAACTGAGAAGCTAATTTGCTCTGAGAAAAATTTTAAACTTCTTGCTCTTCCTGAAAGTAGCTCTGGTGTATTTGGCTAGAGTGTGATACCTGACACCATCTCCTTCATCCCTTCACAATAAAGCCTGAGGTCAAAGTTAGATTGAAAGATGATAATATTCCATTGAGAATTAGTGGATCCAATGCATGTTGTCAGATAAAGGTTGTACGCATAGACAGCCTGATGTTTACATTTGTGTCACATTTAAACATACTACATTCACATTTCATTATAAAAACTAAAACTGCTAGATAATTTCAGGAAAGATATATTAGGTAATGGACAAGGGCTCCAATATGTACTCTACACGTATATCATACATAAACTTCAGTCAGTGGTCCACAATGTACCTTTTACCAAATGTTTAACAACAGTGTATAACAGTGTAGTCACAAGACGAAAATTTTTTTCAACACTACAGTATGCAGGTAGGCTAAAGTTATGTGTGCATTTTAAAGTATTGTGCTTAAGCTATTCCTGATTGTCAGCTTTTAAATGGAAATTCAAAACTTTCCACCATTTTCACTTGCACATCATGAACCTTAAAACACCCAACCGTCAAACCTAACCTAGACCTTGGGGTAGGCTACAGGTCAATCTGTCATCACAACCAAATTTGTGGAGGTGGTGGTGGTGGTGGGGGGGGGGGGTGAGGAAGGAGGGGTGATCCAATATTACACTCTAGCAAGACATTATCATAACTACGTGTGCGAAAATTTTGGGACTTGGGACAGCTTGAACAAGGGGAGGATGGAATTTTCATTGTTCACTCACAATGTATTTCACATTTACTTTTTATCCCTTTCAAGTCACATAATGACTTCAATGACAAATTGTTCCACCACTCATTTTGCACACTTATTATATCAGTGTTATGTCTGTTTTAAGCTGTAAGTTCTTCAAGACTTGTCTTGAATCATCACGATTATCTCTATTATATCTGGACGGAGATATTGAGCAGCCAGTAATTGAAGTGACAATTGTATCTGGAAAATCCTGAGGATTATTAAATTTTTCCACTGCTGCTAATTACTAGCAATATCATTCACAGTGTACAACTGCTAATATTTCTGGTAATGGAAGCAACTGAGTGGGAGATGGTTTCACAGTTCGCAGTAAACTCACTAAGTTTATTCACAAACTTGGAAACCTATGTCTCCTCTGATGAACACTGTCTCAACTCACTGTGGCAGCTTCTCCAGTTCTGCTGTCACTGATATTCTGAATTATTGCTACATCAAGTGACTGAAAATGTGGTTCAGATATGTGTGAACATAAAAAACTGTTACAATCTGTATTCTAAACATGCAGTCATGCTGTAATGTGTGTAATTTATGTTATGATAATCAACATCACATATTAATATTTTCAGAGTGTGAAAACATTACCTTACTTAATACAACATTAAAGCCAAAGGAAGAGCAGATGTCAAGCATATTTACTACTGACTATTTTGTTGAGATGGAATTTTCCCTGTGGACAGGTGCAGCTTTCGTATATGGTGATTAATCATAAAAATTTGAAAGTCACATAAATCGCTTAAGTCACAGAAATAGCAGAAGTCACAGAAATCACGTATGCCACAGAAATAGCACTGATAGAGTGAGGTGAGATACAAGTTGTGAGTTCATTAAGTGCAATTTTGAACCGTGACAAATGGCAACTAAGAATCGTAGTTACTGAAAAGTAGCATTCACGGATATCGCCAATAAGGGAAAGTCACAGTTTAGCGCAGTCCCCAGTGTATGTGGTAGTGTTTTATGCAAATAAGAGTTTTCAGTTCCTTGTAATGTGACTTTAGATTGCTTTTCGTAAGTGCAAGTTTGATTTTATGTGAAATTTTTTCCCTATCAACAGTGACAGTGAGACCCACACTGCAACCAGGAATTGTATCAAGTGGCAGTCATCCTTCACCTCTACTTTCATCGAGTGACTTCAGCTGAAGTCCAAGCATAGAAATGGAGAACATCATCGGCAATTATAGAGCTACCTAAAGTTAACCTCATCACCAGCCATCCATTCTCAAACCCTTCACAATTTGATGTCTTTCACTTTCCTACCACTGATGTTTGTAGCCATTAGAGTTGTGGTTGATCTTTTCCCTCCTAAACCATTCCTGTTGTAAGTAGGGAGAGTGCTGTATCCTTAACCAATTATTTTTAAGAGATTTGCAGACTTTCAAATTGTCTGTTAAAATGATCCTCTTTGCATCAACTCAGCTTACTTATCAATAATTAGACAATTGTTAATTTAAATCAAAATTTTTAAAATGAAAAGAAAACATTACATAGTCATCAAAAGTAAAACATTCTGTTGGAAATTTGACAGGGCTAAAAATTAAGTGTGCGCCTAACATGTTTGCTGCCATGTCTGACAATGACACCAATATGGAGAGTGTGTTGTGTCGTGGCCTACTCAAGTTAAAATGTGGCACCCTCCCAAAGATGCCACACAAGCAGGACATGGCCACAATGAAGAAAGCCTGTCGGCCTGACACTGGTTGCGTGTAAATCACCCCCATTTATCAGTGTAGAGTTCCTGTGTCAACGAATGCGGTTCTCAGTTCACGGCCACTGGGATCTCATTTATGATGACTTTGGCAGTGCTTTTGGACTATGTTTTGGACACTTTTCAGCCAGCCTGTGTGTTTAGCTTCATATGACAACTTGGCAGGATACGATAATATAGTGATGAGGACTTTGCAATTCATAACACTTACTACGAAATAAAAAAGTGCAAAAGGCTCATAATTTTACATTCAAATTAAATTAAATATATTTTTCTGATTACTTTTAATTTGTAATTCATTATTCATTGTAGTGGTTAGAGATATTAATCTGAAACATCAAACAGCTTTTGAGAACAAAGAATCTTCAGTTTTCTTTGGAAAGGGTAGTGCAGCCACATCAGCTTCTACTGCATCAGCAAATGTTTTGTTATCTTCTTTCAGAAGTATACAACTTTTCCTCATTCTCTTCAGAACCTGTACTTTTAAATAGTCACTTTCCATTTCTTGTATTTCAGTCACAAAATACTTGGATGTTTTCTACATGATAAATTTAAAATACTGTAATCTTCTTTATCAAAGGTGTCTACATTGAAAGAAATGTTTACATGTCTGCCTTATTCACCTGGATTCCTGTCGCCACGCGGTTTGAGGCACCATGTCACAGATTGCGCGGCCCCTCCCACCAGAAGTTCGAGTACTCCCTTGGGCATGGGTGTGTGCGTTGTTCTTAGCATAAGTCAGGTTAAGTTAGTTTAAGTTATGTGTAAGTCTAGGGACTGATGACCTCAGCAGTTTGATCCCTTAGGAATTCACACACATTTTAACATTTGATTTGCGTCATTAGGTAAGCTAGGAACACTTTCACCAAATAAAATCTCAACTTGTGTCTGAGTATTGTCATCCTCATGTTGAACAAACCTTTTAGTTTTCTTAATACAAGGCCCACACGGGATTTTGCAAATGGAATGTTTTTTCTCATCCCATGTTTTAATACTTGTTTTTCATGTATGTCTATTAGTATTCTTTGCCTTCTTTAAGCATATCCTTCGGTGTTTCAGCGTTGTTGGCTATGTTTTCAGAATAGGCCTAACATCTTCTGATGAATCCAAAGATATGATTGATTAACTGACACAAGTAACAATTTCTGTAACAGAAGAGTCCTCTTTGGCTACTTTTGATCCCAGTATCATTGGCCCATCACTCTGTGGAAGAAAGTCAGGCTTACTGTTATTCTTATTCAGTGGACTAACCTTTAATTATGTCCCATGTTGTTCTAATGTTAGCAGCAGCAGTTTGTGTTCTGTATAGTTACTTACCAGATTTACTCAGGTTACCTGAAGTTAACATGCAGTTGCCAATATTAACAGCCATGCTAATGAACCAAACTTGTCTCTTACAAGAGGCTGAATTTTGTGACTGGAGTCAAGGTGGAACGTCTTTATTCTCAAAGTATTTGATTTGCCAAGGTGATGACAGTTATTGTCATATGGGTTTCATGATTGTCCATCAACAACAAAGCTGAAATTTCTATACTTGGACTTTCATGATGTGAGTGTGCATAATTAATCAGCTTGCACCTCCATGGCCATGCCAAAGAGGCCACCTCACGTCAGCACAGACAGCACAACAAGAGCTGCGTTGTGTGAAAAACAGCCTTATACAAGCTGGTGCTGGGCCCTCAGCCGCTCTAATGTTTATGTGAAAAATATTTACTTCACTGTTAGACTGTGCCTTAATGTACTCCTTGGTTTTGTTTGTTTGTACTGATTACTGTGTATTTGTATAGTTCTTCATGTGGAAGTTTATTGAAAATTAGTTGGCAGGAATTCTGATACTGTATGTGTGCAATGTTACAATACATGAACAATAAAGTGAATATGAAACTGGAAGAAAACTTGTTTTGTTAATCCAATTTGAAAGATTAGCAGCCTTAGTACATACTGGTGCTCCAATTGGCACTAAAAAGTTGAAATTTATTCTGTGTAGAGGGAGGGGGGGGGGGGGGAAGTAGAAATGGGATGGAGTTGCTGGCAGAATCCATTTTCATGTCTGATCCTCTCTCACTGGAAATCATTCCTTCTACTTCCTTTTGTCCTTTTGGTGTCTGGCCTTTGGAGTCTCAGGGAATTATTATTATTATTATTATTATTATTATTATTATTATTATTTGAGAATATATCCAATTTCTCAAATGTTGAAATTTCTTGAGGAGGAAACTCAGGGTCGACCTTTTCCATTTGAAGTGCATTTATACATCATCAGTATTCAACTCACAATCTTGAATGAACTTTTATGGCAGTTTCAATATCTCACTTATCTTTTTTTCTTGTTGATTTCTGTCTTACTGCCTGCCATGTTGAAACTCTTCCAGCAGCCTGAAATGCAGCATGTACTTCGAGCATTATAAAAGGTACTAACAACTAAACATTGGGTATCCTTATGGGTAAAATTCTATAATTATTCCACCTACTCATAAGAAAAATTATCAACATTTGAATTTTTGAAATGTGTGTTGTACCATTGAAATGATCAAAGGAACAGTACCTGTTTATGGTCAAGGGTTCAGCAAACTGTCAGCATCATTTTACAAATCATGCTATTTGCTTAATACTTCTTGGCTGATTAAAACTGTGTGCCAGACTGAGGCTCAAACGTGGAGCCTTTCTTTTCATAGAGTGATGCACTTACCAACTAAGCTACCCACCCACACCCACAGCTTTACTTCCACCAACACCCCTTTCCTAAATTCTAAACTGCAAAGAACTTCTCCCACATACCATATGGAACCAACACTCCTGGAATGAAAGATACTGCACACAACTCGCATTACATTTCTTCCAGGAGTGCTAGTCTCAAAAGGTATGTGGAAGAACTGTGAAATGTTGTAGGTGAGTGAGAGGTGCTGGTGGAAGTAAAGCTTTGAGGACAAATCTTGAGTAATGCCTGGGCAGCTCAGTGGGTAACAGCATTGTCCCCAAAAGGCAGTGAAATGGCACAGTTTTGAATTCGAATACTCCCCTAGCACACAGTTTAAATATGTTAGCAAGCTTCAAAACAGTGCACATTTAGCTGCAGAATGAAAGATTTGTTCCAGAAGCTTAAAAGATTCACTCTACACAATGAATAGTTCATAATAAATTGGCTTTGTTTCTGCAGTCCAGTACAACACAGCACAAATCATTAGTAAAAAGATGACAGTAAATATGCTTCAAACTGAATGATGAAAACCGATAAAGATTTCTCTGCATATCAATACCAGCTTAACAGTGCCTTTGGCAAAGGAATGATGCAGTACTAACACTGACTTGACCTTATCATTTCTAGATAGCACAAAAGTGCCACACTTATTCCAAATGGTACTTACTGTTTCTCAGCATAGCTGATTAATCTAATACTTAAGCCATCTTAAGTTCCACTGAGGAAACATACTTGTTCATTCCAAAACCATGATAGTGAGATTTTTACTATTTTGGGGGGAGGGTTACATAAGAAATTAAAAGATCCATTATTGTGGAGTACCAGTTACACAAACTGCTGGTGAGATCAGAAACTTTCTTGTACGCACTATTTAATACATGAGTGTGTGCTGGCAATGAAATATCTAAGAGAGTCTTCGAGCAGATTACATTTTTACTAATCCTCTGACCGAAGTATCTTCTAAATACATCTGGTGACTGCCAATATAGATGTGAAACACTGATAAGAAGAGGGGATCTGAATTAATGGCACCTGAGTTGCTGTCCTTAAGTCTAGATGTGAGTCACTAACCTGAAACACCTTTTAGAACTGAGAAACAAAGCTGTCATTTGCCAATGATACATCTGAAAGGGAGGTAGAGATGGAGAGAAAATTCTGTATGTACTTTATATCAGAGTGGAGATATCAGTGACCCAACATTCAGCATTTGTCAGTGCTGTGAAAGAACATTCTACAAAACAGTGGTATCATCATTGTTAACACTAACAAAGACATAGATTTTATGAGAACTTCAGTAGTTTTTAAGCAAACATAGTCATGGCCTGCCAGGGACACAATAACCACTGTAATTAACATTCACATAAAAAGGCTACAAGCCCCTCACAATTTTAATTACTATTGCTGGTTTCAGCCACCAGATACAAGCAGCAACAGATCTGTGAAAACTTCTATACAGGGTGTTACAAAAAGGTATGGCCAAACTTTCAGGAAACATTCCTCACACACAAAGAAAGAAAATATGTTATGTGGACATGTGTCCGGAAATGCTTACTTTCCATGTTAGAGCTCATTTTATTACTTCTCTTCAAATCACATTAATCATTGAATGGAAACACACAGCAACAGAGCGTACCAGCATGACTTTAAACACTTTGTTACAGGAAATGTTCAAAATGTCCTCCGTTAGCGAGGATACATGCATCCACCCACCGTTGCATGGAATCCCTGATGCGCTGATGCAGCCCTGAAGAATGGCATATTGTATCACAGCCGCCCACAATACGAGCACGAAGAGTCTCTACATTTGGTACTGGGGTTGCCCCCATAAATGAAAGTCAGGAGGGTTGAGGTCAGGAGAGCATGGAGGCCATGGAATTGGTCCACCTCTACCAATCCATCAGTCACCGAATCTGTTGTTGAGAAACGTACGAACACTTTGACTGAAATGTGCAGGAGTTCCATTGTGCATGAACCACATGTTGTGTCGTACTTGTAAAGGCACATGTTCTAGCAGCACAGGTAGAGTATCCCATATGAAATAATGATAACGTGCTCCATTGAGTGTAGGTGGAAGAAACTAAAATGAGCTCTAACATGGAAATTAAGTGTTTCTGGACACATGTCCACATAACATCTTTTCTTTATTTGTGTGTGAGGAATGTTTCCTGAAAGTTTGGCTGTACCTTTTTGTAACACCCTGTAGATCTGATGATATTCACGTCTGATGAGGGAAACTGGTTTTAGTCAACCAAACTGTATGCAATGTGTAGCTGCTGTATCTTTGTATTAACTTCAACATTACTTTCAGCTTCAAAATAAACACAAATAGAAACTGAATCTGAGAGGTGGCAGCCTGTTCTAGGCCATACTTCACATATTATACTGCTTTGCATACCCAATGAGCATATCAAACTTTCATTTCTTGATTTTGCTTTCTGAATTGTTCTGTGTTTACTATCGCTAACTCACAGTTGGATGGACATAACTCGTGAGTGGTTAGACATGGTTATTAAGGTTAGATGGGTGATCATATGGGATTTTGGTATCAAGCTCATTTCTGGTGACATTCAGATTTCTCTGTTCACATCTTGGCTCGACAAGTGAGATCTCTTCTATCTGTGGAACAACCACCTTCCCACACACTGCAGAGAGACATGTCAGTCAAGCCTCATTTTTCCTAGTACCTAGGTTTGCAAGAAGACAGTTCTGTGGCAAATGGTGGCCTGGAGATTATTTGATGACTGTGTCTGGTCAATGGCAGACAGATCTGATGGTGCTCACGCGAGCTTTGCAGACAGTAGCATATGGTACCTCATGGATGGTCAGGCTGAGACCTGGCCATCATTAAAAGCCATTGATGATTGGTTTTGGCTGTCCACAGTGAAACTGCCTGCTTTGTGCTAGTGGGACTGTCTTCCTCAGCCAGAAATATTGACACATGTTCATTTTGAAAACCTCTGCAGCACTCCTTCTGTTGGAATGAGCCATGAAGCCTTCCTAAAATTTGCAGAATTTCCCATTGTGGAGGACCAGTGGTGGGAATCTTTGCCTGGTCTCTGCTGATCAGCGAAACTATAGTTTTCATTGGCTGATGCACATTAAATTATATGGCGGAAAGACAGGGAACCAATTTCTAGGTCTGGGGTTGGCGATTCACCCAGGCCCATTTGCTGATTGGTCACAGAGGGATTTTTAGAAGTGCTGTTCGTGGTGAGAAGGAAGGGCTTGCATGCCAGTGTGAGGGGAGACAGGTTGATGGTTAGCTAAGTGAAGGAGCTGTTCGGACTTTGGCCTTCTGTCATGTCATTCTGGAGCTATACTTTAACTTTTTTGTAACTTTGAAATTATGCAGCCACATCAGTATCAACAAGATGATGCTTTTGGCTTCATGTATTCAACTCATTACAACCACTGGCATTCTCCATTAGCTGCTCTCATGTCTCAGTGCTCAGTGCCACCACCTTCACCTATAATTATGCCACCGATAGTTACGCAGCCATTGTTAGGACTGCAAATTGCAATGTGCACCTTAAATTTCAGGTTATGAGGTAGAATGGGGAAAGAGAGACTTGACTTGACTTTACAACTCGGTTTAGTGTTTGTGAGGCCGCACTATTTGAGTATCTTGAAGCCAGACACTTTATTTCCCCCCCCTTTTTTTTTTTTTTTTTTTTTTTTTTTTTTTTTTTTTTTTTTCAAAGCAGCTTTTCTTTTCTTGGGGATTTTCAGTTGCTAACCTCTCATGAATCAATTAATTGATGCTGTTATCACCTGTAGGACTTGCAACTGTTATGATAATCTTGCAACTCCTTGATTCTGAATTCCTTTCCAGCTGTATACTCCGTTGAGGTCATACTAATTTGATTCTTTTTTTTTTTTTTTTTTACCACGGTTGAAATTATTATTTGTGTGTCTGTAAGTTGTTTTGTGACCGCTATTTCAATCAACTTGTCCAGTGTAATGCTGGTGATGACCCTTTGTAATTAATTACTGAATATTCATCTTGTTAAAGAAACCCATATTTCAGGAGCTCTTGTGTTTCAAATCTATTCATGAAGTTTTATAATTTACCTAGTTTCTTCATGAAGAATAAAAAGTTACCTGATCCAACTCTTTCATTTATAGTTATTAATTTACCCTACATATTTATTGCCTGAATTCTCTAACCATCAGCTAGTGCACCAAGTCACTTGATAATTTCATGTATTTAATTTCAGCCTTTCTTATGTGGAAGAGTCAATACATCCATGTAATCCACGTGCCCCATGGGAGTATTTAATTCTCTGTCAGGATGAGGTGTGATAAATTACCAAGATTTGGTTATTTGCATATCCATAGTGAATTCATTGAAGCAGTGTCTGTGCTCACAGAACATCGACTTCTGGCAGAATTGGAAACCCTGCCATTCCTCCAATTCTGGGCTAAATGGTTCAAATGGCTCTGAGCACTATGGGACTCAACTGCTGAGGTCATTAGTCCCCTAGAACTTAGAACTAGTTAAACCTAACTAACCTAAGGACATCACAAACATCCATGCCCGAGGCAGGATTCGAACCTGCGACCGTAGCGGTCTTGCGGTTCCAGACTGCAGCGCCTTTAACCGCACGGCCACTTCGGCCGGCGTCCCAATTCTGGGGACTCGATGATGCATAAGTGGCATTCTTGCCATTCCTTAAAATTTTGGGACTCAGTGATGCTTAAATGACATCACTGTCAGCTCTTCGTTCAGATGGTCTGGTGACAAACTTTCTCTCTTGATTAGTAGTCAAGTTCAAAATGTTTGCATGAACCAAATACTCAGAGTGAGTTTATTCAAAGGAGTAAACAAAACCTAGTTACATTTTAAAATTGTGAGGGATTTTTCTCATTTAAATTTCTGTGCAGCACAATTTGATAATTTTGTGCATTTCTTTTTCAGCATGATGTTCTGTCCACAAAGTTGCATGCTTTCAGTGTTGTTAGTATTACGATGTAGGTGTTTTTCTGGTACCATGTTTCACAGGTTTGGCAGGTTCCTCATTCCCACAATGAATTAGAACTAGGAGCCAAACCTGGGAACTATGCACAATGGAAAACATAATGGTGTTAGTTCACGTAGATGCAGAAGAGGCAGTTGAAGAATGGAGTTAGATAATGTGCAGCATCAGGGGGAAAGTAGTGGTGATGCATTTGATACCCCACTGGGTCAAGCAGAGGATCAGTTAGCAGCAGGGGAAAATGATAGTTAACAAGCGTTTGATGGTACAAACGATGGTGGATTAGTTGGGACATACGATAGAATGGGGGAAGACATAGGAGAAGACTCTTTGCAGGACATGGTAGCTCAAATGAGCCAAGCAACAGAGCCACCCACCAGATCTACTGTATGCACACATAAGATGACTTTCAGAGTATAGTTCTGTACCTCATACTTCAGCAGAGTGAGCAGATGAAGAAGATGCTGGCTGATCATAATGCACTTCGATAGGAAATGTGACAATATAATATGGAACAGAAAGTGGAGATCAAAACAATTGTCAATAAATTAAAAGTTCATGAGGTGCACAACAAGAAAGTTGACCATATGTTAGAGAAGCCAGAAGAGCGAAATAAAGTAGGTGTGGATAAGCTAAGCAATCATGAACAGTTTATCACATACATTTCCAAGGAGTAAAGAAAGTTTTAGAAGTGTTTAGGAGAAATAAGATGGTAGAAACAGTAGTTACCACCACTCCGACTCAAATTCAGTGCCATGTCATAACAGCAATATGAGATTTAGACCTAGGATCTGATAGGACGTCCCCTGTCCCAGTTTCCAACTCCACAGACAACGAAGATTTATTAAAATTTAAAGGAATGCAAGAGAACATAAATACAACCTGCAAATAGGGAAAGGAGGTGATCATGAAGAAGCTCATTACTCTGCAGTGTAAAGTGACACAATCTGTAGGCGCGATGGATTGCGCTGGAGTGCATGACTGTAGCATACAGTCTAGCCTAGATGCTACATTAGGTACTAACCAGAATCTGTCACAGACTAGCAACAGAAGTTGACAGTGTTGACTAGCATGTGGCACATGTGTCGAATCACATCTGCCCTTTAATGAAGACATGAGGTCAGTAGAGGAGCAGTGTTTGAACTCCAGTTACTTCTCAAAGCTCAGCAAATTTCAGGTATTTTGGGAGAATAATTGGAATTTGCACCCCAAAGCTTCCATAGAGCAATTTGATCATTCTGTTCCACCCACATGGCTGGTTCAATTCCAACTCAAATTTAATTGCAGATACCTCAAGGTGAAAGCCTCATCAAAAATATGATCAGCAGCACGAAGCTGTCAAATGTACAGTGAGTTTAAAAGAAAGATCCTCATGACATATTGATCACAGGAGGTACAATCTAGACTTGAAGGTAAGATTATGTTAGGGATAAACTTCACAAATTTGGGCATGTGCAGTCCAGTGACATATTTTGAAAGGCCTTCTCACAAAAATCAATTCCTTGACACCTTCTTCCCACATAAAGCTTACATCTAGCTCTGCTACAGTAAACTCCCACAGTTGTACCAGCAGACACTGGTTGGGAATTGTGGAGAGTATCAAGACGCTTTTAAGAGAAAATTGTTAAGGCTTTCGTGGCCACTTGTTGACAAACTGCTTATTTGCTTCTGTCTTGGGTTCTTCGGCCAATGTTTGTCTGATGATTTTACTGACGTTTCGCCAGCACGAGTGGCTGGCACTGTCAAAGCTTCACCCTCCATTGCCGGTGGTGAACTGGAGCTGAGCTCGCAGCTGCAGACTACACGTACCTGGTGCGCCAACGTCTGAGGGCTTCGCCACAGTCTTCTGCGGTGCGGTTCTCCTCTTGCTACCTGCAACAGTCGTTCACTGCAGTACGGATCCATCGCAGGTAGGAAAAGGAGAACTGCACCAGAAATGACTGCAGAGAAGCCCTCGGGCATTGGCGCGCCAGGTACATATAGTCTGCAGCCGCGAGCTCGGCTCCAGTTAACCACTAGCGATGGAGGGTGAAGCTTTGACAATGCCAGCCACTAGTGCTGGCGAAACATCAGTAAAATCATCAGATGAACGTCAGCTGAAGAATATGAGACAGAAGCAAATAAGCAGTTTGTCAGGCCTTTAAGACCTTACTACAATACATTGAGTACAACAGCAGCTAGTTATGCCGCAACACCAGTACAAAAAGTGCAGGGATGAATGATTCCAATCATAGTGAGGCCACCCTATCACAGAAACAATACTAGATGGGTGTCCGTTACTGCTTTTCACCACGTCAGATATTTTGCTTACAACCTAGCTTAATGATTTTGTTGACTGCATGAGTGTAGTGGTGCTGACAGTGCACTACATGCATTTTAGTAGTGCTCATCCGCAAGTTCTGTTTCAGAAGTTTTGGAGTCAAGAAATCTAAGCCAGCCTAAATTATATGCCAGAGTTATAAAGTATAAAATGATAAACCCAGCACAGCCCCAACTCGATGCTGAACATTCTGACAGCAATCATCCACAAGACAAGTACGTGATGGACTGGATCAACTGTCCACAACAGCATGCACACAGGATGAGTACGACTAACAGCTGATGTTCTTTCTCAGGAGAGATTTTCAATGTTTTACACGTGAGGTGAAAGTGTCTGGGCAAGATATATTGTGTTTGATGTGGGAATTTTGTTGTTGAATTGATAACTTGGGTATGCATATCGCACACTTGTAAAAGATATCTTACAGAAGCAGTAGCCAGAAGAAGGTATAAAGACAGAGATGATGAAGGAATTGATGAGACAGGTGATGACGTTAAGGGAGTACTGAAAAGAAATTTTTTAATTTGGTCACATAGCAGATGCCACTATAAAAATGACAATGATATGAGTAGTTGATTAGAAAACAACCACAAAGCAGGGAAAATGGTATTGTCTCATCCATATTTGCGTGGCATGAAGACAGCAGAGCACATGAAGTTGCACAGTGCTGTGTCATGAATATACTACAGATATCCGGTGTTGAGATACTGCTCTAGATTAGGTAACATCTACTTTGGGCACAGTTAAAGCATATGATTAACCACTAACCTGGAGTAAGTCATCTAATAATGAAGATGGATGGATGAATGTATGATAGAAGATGCTATTTTGTTTCCTCTCATGGTGAATGTTTCCTTGATTGTACAGAATCTATAGATTCCACTATTGTCTGCCAGTTCAGTGTTCAAAGGTCATGTCATTTTCTATCCTTTCTGTACAAACCTTTTGAGCAAGAAAGCCCATGTAAATCATTAATTCTTAGTCAACTGCAACTGAAGCATAGAAACTTGAAGCCCATTTTCATATTAGTTTGATATATAAATATTTAATTTTTGTGAGGCCAGCTGCTTATTAAACTATAATTTTGCGATGAAAAGTTTGAGCACCTAGGTTCAATTTAGTCACCCATAAGGTGCAGGAAATTGTGTTGTTTATTGTCTGAACACAATTACTGACACGTTTAGTAATCCAGGTATTGTTAGTGTACAGAGAGAGTAGGTGGAAACACAAAGGTACTCACATGTGCGGCTCCAGCGGTGGTGCGAAATGGGGCATCTGACACGGCCAGAGAGGTGTCGATATGTCTCAGCTGGGTCATAGATAGCTGGACGACAAAACAGCTGTCCTTCAAACACTGAGACCAAGTAAGTGCCTCAAAGATTGGTGGCACATGACTGACACAATGAGAGCCTATGGGCTACAACACTGTGGCAGCTCGTCTGGTGTCATGTCTATACAGCTGCGCAGGATGAATGAATAGGGACGACTGACACAGACAGCAGTTGGTAAAGGACAACCAACTGCTTCCAACAAGCCCTCTTGTCTAGTCAACAAACAGGTGTCACACAATACTTACTATGGGTCAACTGAGGTTATCTCAAGCCAATAAATTGTAGAAGTACATTTTCTCTTGTTTGTCGAGCACCAATATCGTGTAATTCGTCACGCATGATGACGAAGCACGCAACTATACAATCAGATTTGTTCTCAAAAGGGAATCTGACCTCAATTCCCAGTGTGCCTAGTGATACCATAGGTTAACACCACTATTTTTGTCGCCTCGTGAATTACAGTACCCCTATTCACATGCAGAGAAGAACAATCACTTGCCTGATTAAATGTGACATCCTACAAGCACACTCATTTTCTGCCACAAGGCAATTACCTCAGTAACCTAATCACTAACTTGCACTCAAGTCTGTGCTGCAACACTGTAGGTAAAAATCAAGAAATGATGTACGGTCATCCCACATGCCACCTCACCAGGTGTAACCACTCAGATGACCTCCACAAATTGCAATCTGCCACAAACTTTTGATTGAATATTCTTCACAATAACGATCCATTTGCAATGTGAATGCAGAGCAATATTACAATCTTTATATCACATGCTGCTGCTAAGTTATTGTCATATCTGGAAGTCGCAGTGAGGCATATTGTGTTTCCTCCGATCTCACAGAGAGGTGTAAAGGTTTGTTTTCCTACTCATTTGTGATGTATTTTTCTGCAGACATTTGAAATTTTTTTATTATTATTATGTACAATGGGCTCAGCATGTTTTGTCATGGCATCAGTCTATACTATTTATTGTTTCTTAATTTTGTTCTTGGTCACACATAAACACACATGCACAGTGACACATACTACTGTGGTTTTTGATGTTTTTTTGTATATGTGTTCTGTTCAAAACACACATTTAAACACATATACATGATGATTCTTGTACAAAGTAACATGTCACAAAGAGTTGCATGAGCTTTATACTGATGAGTTTTAAAAAATGCTGCAATCGCACGTCATATTTTATAAAGTTTCACACTTTATGGTCGTACAATCTTGTTTGAATATGCACATCTATTGTCAAGCGTGTCTTTCCTTTTCTGAGAAAATTAATCATTTTTCTTACTCATTTACATCTGCGGTAGAGGTTGGTGTTTAACTTATATGAATGTGTGGCAAACTGAAGCCAATTTTTTCTATTTTAGATTAATTTCTCTAAGGTATTTAGCTTAAGTGTGTTTGTGGGTATCATGTAATAATGAATAGGAATACTGCAGAGGCACAACAGATTCTACACATTCACTCTTCTCCTCTTTCAGTTTTTCTACTATGATTCTTACATTTTCGCTATCTGTTGGGTTGTGAAAAATTTTCTGGGAAAAATCCCACCATATTTCTTGGTGAAACCTCTACTTGCGTCAATTTTAAATGTGACACAAGGCTGATGTGAGGCAGCAGCCTGTTCCAGGCCTTACCTCACATATATCCTGCTTTGCATAACGGATTAGCACATCAAACATTGATGTCTTCATTTTTCTTTCCAAATTGTTCTGTGTTTAACATGCATGACACTCAATTGTAAAGATTTAACTCACGAGTGGTTAAGCCACAGCTGCTAGTAATGGAGATGGGTGATCATACTGGATTTTGGTATTGAGCTCACTTCCGGTTACATTCAGATTTCGCTGTTCAAGTCTTGACTCAGCATATGGTACCTCCTATAACTGTTGAACAGCAACCTTCCCACACACTGCAGAACGACATAGTCAAGCCTCATTTTTCCTAGTACCTGGGTTCCCAAGAGGACAGCTCTGTGGCAAACAGCAGCCCAGAGATCATTCAGTGGCTGTGTATGGTCAATGGGAGATGGACCAGAAGATGCTCAGGTGAGCTTTGCAGATAACAGCATCTGGTACCTCATGAGTGGTCAGGCTGAGACCAGGCCTTCATTAAAAGCCATCAGCGAGTGCTTTTGGCCACCCACAGTGAAACTGCCTGCTATGTTTGCACTCGTTGCACTGTCTTCATATGCCAGAAATACTGACACATATGCATTTCGAAAGCCTTCTCAGCACTCCTTCTGTTCAAACGAGCCATGTAGTCTTCCTTAAATATGCAGAATTTCCCATTGTGGAGAACCAGCTTTGGGAATCTTTGCCTGGTCCCTGCTGGTCAGTGAATCTAAGGGGTTCCATTGGCTAATGCACGTTAAATTATTCTGTTCCTATTTCTAAGTTTGGGATTGTCAGTTCACTTAGGCTGTTTTGCTGATTGGTAGCAGAGCGGTTTTTGGAAGTGCTGTTCTGAGGTGAGATGGAAGGGCTTGCGTGCCAGAGTGAGGGGAGTCAGGCTGGTGGTAACTGAGTGAAGGAGATGTTTGGACTTCGGCCTTCTACCAAGTCATTCTGGAGCTATACTTTAGCTTTTTTGTGACTTTGAGATTATTCAGCTGTGTTAGTATCAACAACATGATGCTTTTTATTCATGCAATCAACTTGCTACTATCAGCGGCATTCTTCATTAGCTGCTCTCATGTCTCAGTGGTCAGCACCACCACCTCTAATGATCTTGCAACTCCTTGCTTCCGAATTTAATTCCAGTAGGATACTCTGTTGAGGTCATGTTAATTTGATTCTTTATGTACCATAATTGAAATTATTATTTGTTTGTCTGTAAATTGTTATGCGGCCACCATTTGAATCAACTTGTCCAATGTACTGGTGGTGGCGACCCTTTGTAATTAATTACTGAATATACATCTTGATAAAGAAACCCATATTTCAATAGCTCTTGTGCTTCGAATCTGTTCATAAAGTTTTTCTAATTTATCTTGTTTCTTCTTTAAAAATAAAAATAAAAAGTTAACTGATCCAACTCTTTCATTTAGTAGCCACTAGAGGTCTGCATTATCTCCGATTTTTACCGGCGAGTCCCGCTCGCCCCTCTGGCTCTCGGGAGTACGCGGCCGAGCGTCCTCTTCCGCCGGCTGTGGGCAGCCGATCGCCAGCGCTCGACCGAGTGCGGCAAACGCTCGGCCGGTCGCCAGTAACCGGTGCACTCAGTGCCAGCGAGTGGCGCTTCGTCACACTCCTTGAGATCAGAGGCCACCGCTTCACATTAACCACTCACTTATTTCTTGTCTTTCGTTGTTTACTACCAGTTCTATGACCTAAATAATGCACTCGTATATGTTATATTTGATGTTTGTTAATATGTTGCAGACTACTGGAGTTTCGCCCTTGAGGTTATCATGTATTCCAGTAATTTTAACGTTAAAAACTTTAATGTCTGTATTTAGTATTTTGTTCCGTTCTGTAAACAAACGGGAACACAGTAGTCTAATTATGGACTATGTGTAGCCTATCTCCAAACTCGACTACATATACGTTGTACTAATATTGAATGCAGGATCGGGAAGGAATGACGGAGTTAAAAGTAATACTCACGAAATTTTGTTGCAAAATGTTAATTTCTGAACAAATTATGACCTGTAAATAACGTTACAAGTGAATCAGGACTATACAATTCGTTTGTCGTCATTGGTGCTCCCTGATACACAGGCGTCATTTGTGTTCCTGGAGCTATTACTACAGCTGGCGGTTTGAACTTCTTCCTGTGAAGTCAATGAAAGTGGAATCATACATTTATAGAGTTCCAGGAATGTTTCCTTCCTTGTGATTATGTGGTATGTTGTGAATACTTATGTAATTGTGATGGATCAATGAGAGATGATCCACCTTGTCTGATTCCAGGCACGATCTTTTGCTGGACAGCAGGTGACCGGCCTGGCTAAAATTTTTCTCGCTGGCAGCACTAGTTGCAGGAATACAGAGAACTCTTCTGGCTACTACCGACAGCCTTGGAAATAACCCCGCGTGCGTTTTCCACCACTGAAAAATTTGTCCTTCGACACAGCTACAGTCGGATTTGGAGAGCGAAAGGAACTTATCGAGTTCATTGGTAGTAACTGTGTGTCCATGTTCGTCGTCCTCATCCGAACTCCAGTCCATCCTGGACTTTTTCATGCGAAGAACTTGGTCACTGTTTGCTTGAATGGACTCTAAACTTGAATGAAAACATCCGTAAGATATTCCTGCCGGCCGCGGTGGTCTCGCGGTTCTAGGCGCGCAGTCCGGAACCGCGCGACTGCTACGGTCGCAGGTTCGAATCCTGCCTCGGGCATGGATGTGTGTGATGTCCTTAGGTTAGTTAGGTTTAACTAGTTCTAAGTTCTAGGGGACTGATGACCTAAGATGTTAAGTCCCATAGTGCTCAGAGCCATTTGAACCATTTTTTTATACACCGTAGTTAGAATTACTGGTTACTAAACGACTATATTTACGGTGACATTTTATATATATCGCACAAATTACATCAAAACGCATTGTGGAATGTTTAAGCTGCGAAACCTTTCCCAAATATCACATTGTAGACGTAATAAATGTTGATCTAACGAAAGATGGCAGATTAGACAAACAAACATTCGTTTACTAATTGGTTTCAGTGAATGAACCTTACCATTTACGGGCAGTTCCGAGTACAATCGTTGAATTTCAGCATACGCGGCTTGCTTTTCGTCTGCTTTGAGTTTCTTCAAATGACGCCGTGATGGCCATAGAACCGTGGCAACCTAATGAATAGCCTCAATTTTGCACTTCTCTGTGATGAAGTATGCTGCTCTCCTTTTTATTTTCGCCATGAGATGAAAAGGAAACCCAATATACATAACTGCACTCTGATAATTCAACAGTTGTATAAAAGGATCGTAACCTGTAGAAAGTGTTCTTACCTCGTTGTCACAGTCTATTGGTTCACAATGATGTGACAGACTCTTGTACCACGGCAGCACACGTTCCAGCGTTGTTATCTTTGCAGTTTCCAAATCCGAACTCGCTTCTTTAAAGCGGGTTAGAAAAGCGACAACGTCTCGTACGCACCCTTCTTGGAAGGTTTCTAAGAGTGTCGATTGCCCCCGGGATTCTAGTAGATCTCGAATATCGTCGATTTGATTTATGACGCAATTGAGCATTAACAGTAAACTGTTCCACCGAGTTACAGCTTCTTGCTTCACTGAGTGCCGCAGACGCCCCGAGTGACCCGATCTCTTCAAATAGCCTACTATAGCTCTTGCTCATAGTAGACACGACAGGATTTCAGGGGCTTCGTCTTCCAAAAACATCTCTTGAAATGTGAGACGAAGCGCAGTCATCAAGCAATTATCAAAGCAAGGCAAACGGTCGTAAGATACAAGTGCCTTCTTCATATTAGCTCCTCGGTCGGTGACAAAGTAACATTTCGTAAGATCATTCTTGTTAATTCCTAACTTAAGCATCCGCTCTTCGATTTCGTGCTGCGTGTTCTCTCCTGTCTTAGGTACGTCCGAAAACTCGGTTGTTATCAAAACAAGCGTTTCTAGCTGCCACTCATCATTCACATAATGCGATGTCACAGTCAAAAAATTTCTCTTCTTGTAATTATCAGACCACAGATCAGCGTCTAAAGCGCATATTTTGTTCTTTAAGGCACATATTATCTTGAGCACCATTGTCACCCGTATTTTGTCTGCCTTTTCTTTAATATGCCGCGATACAGTGGTAGGGTGCGGAAGAACATCTTCCATACTGACTTTGTCGTAAGTGGCGCCAACATTGATGAGCTCCTGCGAATAATTCTTGAAGCCAATCTTATTACAAGTATTTAACGGTAGCAAATCTATTCCACTCATATCGACCAACCTATCAACAACTACTTTCTTTATGCTACTTGGTACTGCAAGTGGCTGGTGGACTTCTGCTCCTCATTTACTTTTGCAGTGCCGAATCATGGCTGTTGTGCTTAACTGGTACGAAAGTATGGTATCACATGTGGTACATTGCACGAAACCAGCAGAAGCCTGCGTAACAGGATCCACTACAAGTGAAAACGATTTCCAAGCTTCCCTTTTCGCCCCCTCTTCCGACATGTCTTTCTTCTTCAGGACTAATGAGCCGCTCCTAATTCTCTCCATAATACTTCTCTTCGTTTCATGAATGGAACGTTTACGACCTATACTTGGTTTATCCATAACGCTGTTTGCGCTGCTCAAAGCCAGGTCGCCAACTGCGATTACACACGGTTTCTAATGCGATTCGGCACTGTAGAGCGCGCGGCGGTTGTACTGTCACCGGCCGAGATTGTGAGTACGCTCGAGCGCCCGGCAGTGCTCGACAGTCCAACCGACAACCGAGAGGTGGAGGACAACCGGCCACATGGCGCATTAGACGGCCACAGCCGTATCGCAGCGTGGGCCTTTCCCAGCCGTCGAGCAGCGGCACGAAACGGGAAATGCTCGAGCGGTTGTTTTCATCGAAATGCAGAGCTCTAGTAGCCACCCTACATATTGACTGCCTGCATCCTCTAACCATTAGCTAGTGGACGAGGATGCCTGATAGTTTCAGGTATTTAATTTCAGACTTTCTTATGCACAAGAATCAGTATACCCCTATAATCTATGTGCTCTAGGGATGTATTTAATCATCTTTCACAGGATTAGTTATGATAAATTAGCATAATTTGGTCATTTGCATAGCCACAGCAAATTCGTTGAGGCAGTGTCTGTGCTCACAGAACACTGACTTCTGGCAAAACTTCCTCACAGATAAAAGTTGTGTGCCTAGACAACTCTCTACCAATAGAAAATTGCTCATGGCCTTACTTTTTCTAATGTAGGAGAGGCACTGGCACACTGAAATTTGGACTCAGGTTATGAGGCAGAGCTCTGCCTGTGAAACATAAAGAAATAGATTTGAGCCTTAATTCCACGCCCGCATCTCGTGGTCGTGCGGTAGCGTTCTCGCTTCCCACGCCCGGGTTCCCGGGTTCGATTCCCGGCGGGGTCAGGGATTTTCTCTGCTTCGTGATGGCTGGGTGTTGTGTGCTGTCCTTAGGTTAGTTAGGTTTAAGTAGTTCTAAGTTCTAGGGGACTGATGACCATAGATGTTAAGTCCCATAGTGCTCAGAGCCATTTGAACCATTTTGAGCCTTAATTCCACACACACTTTTAGCCTGTGAGGAAAGTTCACAATTGCCTGAACGCATCTGGAAGTTTCATTCTAAACAGCAAGTGTTCTTCATGATGATAGTTTCTCTGATATAATAGGAATGGATTTTGTATTACAACTTTATTTCATAACAAATGGATTAATAGACAGCAAGTGTTCTTCATGATGATAGTTTCTCTGATATAACAGGAATGGATTTTGTATTACAACTTTATTTCATAACAAATGGATTAATAGACAAATAAGAATGCAATATTCTATCAAAAAGGATCTTCAATACATGTTCTAGAATCATATCCTCAATAAAACAACAGTAAACAAACATTTAAAAAGTAATATCTGTTCAAAACCAAGTGAAATTCAATTTACATACACAGACAGAAATTCAGAGGTTTACCCTGAATTGATAATTTCCAAAATCTTTATCTTATTCCTTAGGCATCAGACATTATCATCATACAAGTTGAGTGCTTTAGCGCCAATTACAAAGTTTCATCATCAGTAGTCTCAATTTTATCTGATGGAACATTGTTTATTTCAGTATTATCATTTATGATGCAATTATTTTTAGTGTTTCTTTTAACTGACTTTCCTGATTTCTTTTTAGAACTGGAACTTTCCCCTTTTCCAGGAAGTTGTTTTATTCTGACTTTTTTAGTAAGAGAGTTCTTTGGGATACGATCAGTGTAGTTAGTAATAATATAAACTGGTTGCTGAGGAAGCGCTTCATACGATGACCCTGGTACACTATTTCTTCCTCTGGGATTAAATATCTGCAACAATGAAATGAATATAATAATGTAAGAAACAATTTTTATAGTTAATTAAGCTTAAGCTTACCAATTCTTTGTATTAAAACAAAATTTTACAAAAACCCAGACATTAGCTCATTAAAATGGAACACATATTCCATCTGCATTTGTTCACTTTTGTAATTATAAAACAAGTAATTAATGCATTACACTATTCATGAAGAATAAATTAGAGAGATCACACAACTAAAATGAACTGACAATATAAGACAAGACAAACTAACATAAATAAGAATTATGAGCAAGTTAAATGGCTACAGAAGTGTTACGATGAACCAAATAATACTTATAAAGATTATACACTGAAGTGCCAAAGAAACTGGTATAGGCATGCATATTCAAATACACAGATATGAAAACAAGCAGAATATGGCACTGCGGTGGGCAATGCCTATATAAGACAACAAGTGTCTGGCGAAGTTGTTAGATCAGTTACTGTTGCTACAATGGCAGGTTATGAAGATTTAAGTGAGTTTGGGCGTGGTGTTACAGTCACCACAATGGTGATGGGACACAGCATCTCCTATTAAGTGCAGATTTTTCTGTATGACCATTTCGTGAGTGTACTGCGAATATCAGGAATCTGGTAAAACATCAAATCTCTGACATCACTGTGGCCGGAAAAAGATGCTACAAGAATGTGACCAACGACAACCGAAGAGAATCATTCTACGTGACAGAAGTGCAACCCTTCTGCAAATTGCTGCAGATTTCAATGCTGGGCCATCAACAAGAGTCAGTGTGCAAACCATTCAACAAAACATCATCGATATGGGCTTTTGGAGCCGAAGGCTCACATTTGTACCCTTGATGGCACCACGACACAAAGATTTATGCCTGGTCTTGGCCCGGCAACACCGACATTGGACTGCTGATGACTGGAAACATGTTACCTGGTCAGATGAGTCTTGCTCCAAATTGTATTGAGCGGATGGATCTGTACAGGTATGGAGACAACCTCATGAATCCACGGACCCTGCATGTCAGCAGGGAACTGCTCAAGTTGGTGGGGGCTCTGTAATGGTGTGGGGTGTGTGAAGTTGGAGTGACATGGGACCCCTGCTATGTCTAGATATGACTGTCAGGTGATACACACAAAAGCATCCTGTCTGAGCACCTGCATCCATTCATGTCCATTGTGCATTCCGATGCACTTGGGCAATTCCAGCAGGACAATGTGACACCCCATACATCCAGAATTGCTACAGAGTGGCTCCAGGAACACTCTCCTGAGTTTAAACACTTCCACTGGCCATCAAAATCCCCAGCCATGAACATTATTGAGCATATCTGGGATGCCTTTCAACGTGTTGATCAGAAGAGATCTCCACCCCCTGATACTCCTACGGATTTATAGAAAGCCCTGCAGGACTCATGTTGTCAATTCCCTCAAGCATTACTTCAGATATTAGTCGAGTCCATGCCACGTTGTGTTGTGGTACTTCTGCCTACTCGCGGGGGCCCGATACGATATTAGGCAGGTGTACAAGTTTCTTTGGCTCTTCAGTGTCATATACACATGCATGGTGTTCATGAAATGTATTTTCATTTGCGAATATGAAAAACCACCAGCTGTGTAATGGAATGATGACAATGAAAATTTGTGCTGGATCAGGATTTGTAGGCAGATTTCCCA
Organism: Schistocerca nitens; assembly: GCF_023898315.1. Lineage (NCBI taxonomy): Eukaryota > Metazoa > Arthropoda > Insecta > Orthoptera > Acrididae > Schistocerca > Schistocerca nitens. Next base: position 522,797,024 of record NC_064616.1, on the reverse strand, counting down.
CTTATCGCCAGGGGTCACCTTACTATTAGGCTATCCCAATACACTCCACAGCCAGACCCAAACTGCCATACATTGTCAACAACGTGTCTACAGCTTGCACTCATAAATTCATTATGTATATTCCTGTACAAGGAAACACTTTAATTATAAATTGCTTGCCAAGGGTCAGCAAATAAATATGATATTGCAGTGCCCGTGTTGTTCAGAATTATGATGCAATGTTGAAACTTCCTGGCAGATTAAAACTGTGTGCCAGACCGAGACTCAAACTCGGGACCTTTGCCTTTCGCGGGCAAGTGCTCTACCAACTGCCAACTGAGCTACCCAAGCACGACTCACACCCCATCCTCACAGCTGTACTTACTGCCAGTACCTCGTCTCCTATCTTCCAAACTTTCCAGAAGCTCTCCTGCGAACCTTGCAGAACTAGCACTCCTGAAAGAAAGGATATTGCGGAGACATGGCTTAGCCACAGCCTGGGAGATGTTTCCAGAATGAGATTTTCACTCTGCAGTGGAGTGTGCACTGATATGAAACTTCCTGGCAGATTAAACTGTGTGCCGGACCGAGACTCGAACTCAGGACTTCATATCAGAAAGTCAGTTCTATCTGCGAGTGAAACAGGAAAGCAAACATCTAGTAGTGGCGATGGCTTTTAGAATATGTATGTAGATATAGATGTAGATCTCAGGGTCCTTACTTTATATCAGTGACATTTCATCTGTAACATTACCAGATGCCAAGTTTGTTTTGTTTGCTGATGGCATGAACATCACAATAAGAGCCAATCATGTACAATCTTAAAAAGATCGGCTAGTGAAACTGACATCAATAAACAGTTCCTACCAATTCTTTGTCACAAAATTTTGAAAAAAGAAAAACCACACACAAATGTAGTTTAGAACTTGTAATAGTTTCCCTTCAGTCTATGCTTAAAATATAATGACAAAGAGAGAGAAGAAGATGACAGTGTTAATGTCTTGGGCTTACAGCTTGATAATAGATTCAACTGGGAAAAGCGTACCACAGAACTGCTGAAGCATCTGAATAAAATTCCATTTGCAGTGTGAATGTTATCAAACATAAGGTAATATAAAAATAAACAAGCTAGCATACTATGCTTACCTTCATTCCATAATGTCATACGAGATTATTTTTGAGGTAACTCATCAAGCCAAGTTAAAGTTTTCCATGTCCAATCAATACTAGAAATAAGACTAGTCTTCACAAAGATTTAAAGTCACTTGCTTTGTTCCAAAAAGTTGTCTGTTATTCAGGAACACACATTTCCAATAATTTGCCAGCAACCGTAAAAATTTTAAGCCTTAAGGATTTATTGGCGGCCAGTTCCTACTCCAATGATGAATTTCTAATTAGAAACAACTAATGTGTGTATGTTACTAATAATACCAAATAATGAGAGTATTAGTACAATCTGATTTCTGTACAAGTGTTGTAAAATGATTTTTCTACCTGATGAATATTTATATTTCAAGAATTATCAAATGCACCTCACTGTACTGAACATTTACATGTTTTGTGAGTGTTAATTATTACCATTTAGATTAAAATATGGTTAAGATTTTTTAAAATTTATTCCACATCCATGAGGACCATTCCACTTGGGATTTGTGGAAGGTACGTTAGCATATTTGCTTTTCTTTTTAAATATTTATTGGGTATTCCTGCTTTTTCTGACATGTTCTACAGTCTAGAGGATCTCCTCATTCTGGACCTATTGGAACGAGAAGTACATGTAATTTAATCTCATCTAGTCTAATCTATATGGTTAAAGATTCCTATTACTCCGACACAAGTGTTTTGATCAGCAATATCTTTCATACACAGATGATACTTATCCATTATCCTACCGATAAATCAAAATCTGTCAAATGCCTTACATACACCAGAGTCTATGTCAGTGGTTCCCAACCTTTTTGATACTGTTACCTCTGAACAAAATCATACAGAAACCAATACCCCAACAGAGTTTAGTATCTAACTAAAGTTTAAAATGGAAAAAAACTTGCTTCAACATTTCTATTCTTAAAATTACATAAAAATAAATAGTATTTCATTAACATTCAACAAATAAAACTCACATGTTTTTGTATGTGTTATATTAAATCAAAATATAACGAAGGTCAATAAGATGATTGGTACTGCTTATTTCTAACAATATTTTTTATATTTGCTTTGGTCTTGGCCAGTGCAAATCGTAAATCGTGTTCCAGGTTCATTTGGACCCTTGCTTTTGTTTTCATTGCCACCACATTCACAAATCCACTTTTGCACGTACAAGTTGTGGTGAATGAAATCAATATTCTTAAAACTTTTTCTGATAATAATGAACACTTGTCACTAATCTTTCTCCACAATATTGCTAATTCTGTTTTAGAGAAATCCACTTTCCATGTGTTGCCTCCACATAGCCCCATACATTGTGTTCTGGGTTGAACTTCACTACCCAAAAATATTCCTTGATTTATTACATGTTAATTGTCTCATTCAGAAAAACAATTAATGACAGGATTTACTACTGACAATAAAAAATGACTTCACTGCTGCTGGTGTTGAGGATCACTATCAGTTCTGGTAACATCAAAACGTGTTAGCTTCAGCCCTGCATTGGTAAAGCTCCAATCTGTGAAGAAAACTGACAACTTCATCTTGTGCTGTCAAAATATTCATCATATTTACTTGCAAACTGAGGTTATGTATATTTATTCCTACAAAGAAATCCACAAAATATGCCACTTTGGAAGTCAATGTATTGTGTGTTTTCTTTTGGTATGGAAAAGAAATGGTTACTGGCAATGTGTCATGAATGGTGTGTGCTGCAAAACAATTGAAAAAGAGAGCAATATGTAAACTTTGGTGACAATTGTTGATATACTTTGGATATCTTGAATAGATATGTCAAATTAATAAAAGAATCTAGTTGCCAGAAAGGGCAAAGTTGTTGTCAGCCTCTCTGTGAGATATTACAATTGTACAAATTGTGTTCATTATTTATGGTTCAGATACAACACATGTTCAGAGTGTTCAACTGACATTTGGTAACCCTTCTGAACTGTGTATTCTCACCAGTATGCAGTTCACAGGAAAGACTGTTTTTGCTATGCACTGCGTCACTGTTTAGCAATGATTTCAGCCACTAATGATGGCTTTTTCCTTAAATAAAAAATGATGGTACAGCATAATAAATGCTGCATTTGCTGTCTTGACTTGCTCCAGCTGCAAGCCTGCATTCACTCAAACTCACCGCTATTCACAGTGTATCTCTGCAAAGCTCTGCATGGTGTGATGCAGTCCCATCCAAACTGAGAGTGCAAAAATGCTCTGCCTCTGGGACGCACCTTCATATAGTAAGATATTATTTGTTTGGACACTTTGAAATTATACACAAGACTGGTAAACTATTTTCCACTGGCTATAAAGAGATATAAGTGTTTTACAATCATAAATATTTATTTTGATATGACAGCTGCATTTTGTCCACACCAACATATAGCTTAAAGTGCACCAGCTGAAAAGTAGTGGCAGTGTATAAACATTTGGTGGAGTCCTGAGCTTAAAGAAGGAAACAGAGTTGGGCACAAATTTTCTTGATGCCTCAAAAAAATTAAGGGTGGAAAATTTCTTGCAGATGACAACAGAAGATTTTGTAAGACTTCTGGAGATGGTTTGGGGGACGAATTTAAAAAAAAGATGACAATTTTAGATTGCCAATTTTTGCTTCCTTCAGATTAGTAATCACACTCTGCAAATTCTTCAAACAATGGGCTGTGAGTTACTTAACTTCAAACTTCAAGGAATTGTGGTAATTAGTCTGAACAATGAATCAGTGCATACTAAGCTTTACTAGAGGAATGTTGTCACATGCTACATGTCTAGAACAGGCATGTTCAGGAGGTGACTTGGCAAGTACAAGAGCAATGATAAAATGCATTACAAATTGTGTGCTCTCTTTTGCGATATGACCAGATGTCAACCTATGTGTGCAATTTTTATTCTGCAGTGAAACGGACGGCTTGAAGCACATGCTGAATTCAGTTCTGTCTTTACTGTGAAGTAATTTTTAGTCTGTAACTGTGTACATCCTTTATAGTGACGTTTTCATGATCACTGCTCAGTGGCACCACAATTACAAACAATAAAAAAACTGACACACCTACTTATATCTTACTTATTCAGCTATTTATGTTCAATACTATATGAAAGATAGTGCTGTAAATTAGCAATTGCTTAACCAGTAGTTGGTACTTGAACAAGAAAAATTCATTCAACTCTTCTTGAGACTCTTCTTAACAATCCAAAACACACTGAGAAAGTAGTGAAATGGGAAGCAGCAATAATGGATTCACTTCACATGTCTGTCAACTTGGATGGCAAGCAAACAACTGACTAACAAAAGCAGAGCAATGAGCAAGCCAATAACTAGGTGGAACCAACAATGAGCATACCACACCAAGGAAGTGGCCGGCTGCATCTAACTGTCATCGCCAACTGCATGCGGATTTCAAATAATGTAATTAATGCATTCGCTGTGGCTGCTGCCTTGTCATGTCATGCATTAATGCTTATATCTCACAATTTTAGAATTAGTTACCTACCTAAAATTATTAGTCTAATGAGATAGGGATGGATGGATGGATTGAAGAGGTTAAAGGAATCAAACTATGAGGTCATCAGTCCCTTAATCCTTTGTGTTTCAAGATGGGAACAGTCCCCAGAGAGGAAGTACACAAAGACAAATCCAAATGGAATTGACTGTGTCCAAGAATCAAGAAAGCCAAGAGATAGCAGCAAGTAGAAATGAAACGGGTAAAAGGGTGAAGGTGGAAGAGTTTCCCCATCCATGAAGCAGCTGGAGGTCCCCAGAAGACATTATATGACTGGAAACAGATCCTTTGCATCCAACTGGTGCTTCCACACCCTCTATTACTACAAGAATACTAGCTACACAGACAAGATAAAATCTCAGGAAACAGAACAATGATGATGAGTCTGTCAACTAGTGACACATGCATGAAATAAGAATTAAAATGGCAGGAAAGGCAGCAACCAGGTCAGACCACTGAGCAAAGGCACCATGTGCCTCTCAGATCAGAGCAGGCAATGGGGTACCCACCCCTCAAATCATTCAATCGGCCAACGAGGCTAATGTGCCCTGGATCAAAGAGATGAGTAAAAACCACTTTCACAGGTAAAATGTAAAACCAAACCAGCTGCTTTGGCATTGTCCTCTAGCAACTGATGCAGTGTGTCAGCAGTTTAGGGTTTCGCTGTAAGGTTGCCAAATTAGGGCAATCCAGTAGGATGTGGGTCGCTGTGAGTTGGGCACCACACCGACAGTAGGGTTGATCCTCACACTGAAGGATGGGGCCATGGGTGAGCCAAGTATGGCACATGCAAGGCTCGCAGACGACAGTAGATTCCCTCTGAGAAGCATGAAGGGAAGACTGCCACATGGTCATGGTCTCCTTTATGGTTTGCAGTTTATTCAGAGAAATCAGAGCAAACTAATCCACATTACAGGCCTCCAACAATTGTTGGCATAGAGTCAACCAAAGATCTGGTTCCAGTACTGCCACCTCTAAAGTCAGCATCCTGGCAGACAACTTGGCCAACCAGTCACCACGTTCATTCCCTGGGAGCTCACTGTGATCAGAGGTCCATACAGGATGACTCACCATTCAGTGTGGTGGTGGTCATACAGGAGGTCCTGGTTAGTGACAATCAATGGGTGTCGACAGCTTAAAGATTACGGAAGGAGTCACTGCCAATTAAGAACAACTACCCAGTGCAGGAACAAAGGTGACTGAGGGCTCAAGTAATGGTCACCAATTCTGCACTGAATATACTGCATCCATTCAGAAGGGAGTGTAGTTTGCTGCATCTTGCATGTGCCTACAATGGGGGTGCTCACAGTTTCTCACTGCCATGAGGAGACAGTGGAGAAAGATGGAGTTCAGAGCAGAGACTGTATATGACCTGCAATTGTGTCTCCAGGCCTTGGCTTCTGTTGTGGGAGGTAGATATCCCTACCAGGAAATAGGACACAGTAGTTTGGATGCTCATGGAAGCAGCAAATGTGTACTACATAGCTGAGCAACAGTTGTTGGTGTTTGATCTGTAGGAGAGGGATGCCAGCCTCCATGAGTTGGCTGTTCACAAGGCTGGTGAGAAAGACACCTACTGCAAGTAAGACCTCCCAATGGTGTATCAGGTCTAACATCTGCAATGTTAAAGGTGATGCTGAGCCATATGCCAAGCTCCTATAATCAAGACACAACAGGATCATAGCTTTGTTGAGCCACAAAAGTGTAGAGTGATCTGCATCCCAGATGGTGTTACCAAGACAGTGAAGAGTATTAAGGTGTGAGCAGCATGTTTGTTTTGACCTGAATGCTGGTTAAGTTGGCGAAGACAGGGAAGCCACTTCAACTGCTCATCAAAGACAAATCCCAAAAAACTATAAGACTTCGCCACACTGAACATTTGGTCTTCGAGGTAGAGTTTGGGTTGGGGATGAGCAGTATGACAGTGACAGAATTGCATGACACATGTCTTGGTGGTGGAAAACTGGAAGCCATGGGTGATAGCTCCGGACTGTGCCTTGTGTACGACATCCTGCAGTCAACGTTCAGCAACACCCACAATTGAGGAGCAATAGTACATGCAAAAGTCATCAGCATACAGGGAGGGTGACACTGTAGACCCCACAGTGGCAACTAGAAAAAGGTGCTCTCTCAATACAGATTCCTGTAGAACCCCATTCTATTGTATATGGGAACTACCTCTAGTAAGCAGAACCGAACGAGACTGGAGTGCACCAGCTGACGGGGTGACAGCGTCAACGGGGAATCTCTGGTAAAACACAGACACACACAACAGGGACAATTGACCACAAAGAGAGCATACAAATCCATCAGCAACCAAAACAACGATGACTAGAGATATGATCATGTGCACTGTCAGAACATGACTGTGGTCTGAGGCCCTGTGTTACTGGCTTTATAGAACCCCTGTGAGTGCTGATGGATAGGCGCAGCAAGTATGGCCCAAGCATAGCACTGTGGTAATGGCAGCAGCACTCGCAGATTATATGGGCATCACCTAGTGGCTGTTGTCTATGTCCATGCCTTTTTGCGGGCTGTCAAAATTGTTGGGCTGGGATACCAGAGTACCATGGAAAGCACCAACTTGAGCCCAGACAGTACAGTGAGATGAAAAGTTCCTGATAAAAATTTCATGGAGGGTAGCGAGGTTGTAGTAACATCATATAGTGTCATACATCCTACACAAGTCAAAGAAGACAGCAATAAGATGTTGATGTCGAGCAAAAGCTGACTGAATAGCAAATTTGAGGCAGACCAAATTGTCAGTGGAAGAACAGCCTTAGCGAAAACCGCCCTGGGACAGAACCAAAAGACCCAAGACTCAAGATACCAACACAGCTGTTGGATCACCATATGTTTGAGCAACTTGCAGAGAACATTAGTGAGGCTAATTGGGTAACAGCTGTCCATATCAAGGGGATGTTTACCCAGTATCAGTACTGGGACAATCACACTTTCTCACCATTGAGACAGAAACCCAACCAGATATGATTGACAATGGCAAAGATGTGTTGGAAATCCACTGATATGGGTTTGAGGATTTGTCCATAGAGATGAGTCAGGGCAAACAGCTAGGGCAGTGAGGAATTCCCACTCACTGAATGGAGTATTATAAGGTTCTAGGTGGTGTGTAGTAAATGGTAAAGGTAGTTTGAGGATGTGAAATGCAGGCTGAAGAATCTCAGATGCAAAGGCTCAAGCATAATGAAAAGCAAAATGTTCAGCAACAGCATCTGGATCAGTGCAGACATCACCACTCAAAGAGATACCAGGTACACCTGCAGGGTACTGGCGTCCATAGAGGATTGACTCTTTACCCAGACCTGTGAAGGAGGGGTATGGGGTCCAATGGTAGCAACACATCACTCTCAGCATTCTCAGCTCTGTTGGCGGACCTTAGCATGGAGTCATTTACAGGCAACGAGGTGCTCCATCGATGGATGTCACTTATGGTGCCTGCCATCTGTAATGAAAGTGGCTATTTTGGGGGTCCACCAAGGTACTGTCTTCTGACAGGTGGATCCCAAGAAAGAGGGGATTGCTGAGTCAGCTACCAACAGAATGGCTACAGTTGTGCTCTGGAAAACTGCAACAATACCTCCATGTAGTGAGCTATGAAGGGCAACGGCAGTGGTGAAAGCATCCAAATCAGCTATGGAGAGAGTCCATCTGGTTGGGCACCCAGGCGAGTGATGCTTTAAAAGTGTCAAAAAGTTTGGAAAATAATCACTGTCACATAGGTCATCATGGGCTATCCAGTGGGTGGATGGAAGAAGACCTGGGCAGCAAATGGAGAGGTCAATGACTGAATAAGACCCATATACCACACTGAAGTGTGTGGCAACACCATTATTCAAGAGGCAAAGACTGAGCTCTTCAAGCAAATTTTCAACAGTTTTACACCAGCCAGTGGTCGTAGTTCCACCCCACAAAGGGGTGCAGGCATCACTCAATACTAGGAAGGGTGGGGTGAGTTGAGAGAACAGTGCAGACAATGCATTCTGGGACACTTCACCGTCGGGAAGGAGATACGCTTTACGGATTGTAAATTCTAGAGTTGTCTTTACACCATCGAGTCCAGAACATACACACAAACACCACCCAATGCTCTTTCATAGTCTGTGCTCTTCTTAAAATAGCTCCAACAGTCGCAGAGGGTAGGGGCCCACATTGCTGGGAAACAAGTTTTCTGGAGGACAATGCAAAATAGGGGAAGTGCACGGAAGATGTCGTAGCCCAAAAAAGTGTCAGAAAAAACTGTTACATTTCCACTAGAGGATCACGCTATCAGTATCTTGTGGGGCATGAATGGACCCAGAAGACATATCACACCTCCATGCCACATGCTGCCACTGGTTGTGAAGATACACCATCAATACACATTTGTCCAGAAGCAGGGTCCATGAGAGGGTTTGGGGCCATTGGGGCACCCATGAATGCTGCCTTGGACACAGAAGCAGAACATGCAGGGTCTGGTAGCATAGGGGCCATCAGAATCTCCACCTTTTTGTCCTTAAGATGATTTAGACTTTGGCAAGAGTCTGTTCCCCCCAGATTTTGGAACAAAAGGAACTCAAAGTCCTATGACCCGCAACCTGTGGCTCCTTTGGTCACCAGCTGGCTTCCAGTTGCAGGTCAGCAGAGTCCTGGGAAGAGTATGTCTGAAGGAACCCTTTCCAGGTAAGTGGTGCTGGAGGAGGGAGTTGCTTCTACAGCTGGGGGTTGGGTACTGATGTCCCCGGGAGATAGGAAGCTGACGTTCCCAAAAGGGGTGTGGGGGAAGCAGTATGAGGAGGATCACAACCACCAGGGAAACGGGTTTAGTCAGGTGGCCCTGTGGGTCAGATGTAGAAGATATGGAGGGTGATAGTGCAGTCACTAAAGTGGACAACATCGTTGTAACAGTAGCATACATCATTGTCACATGTGTCAGATTTAGGTGATTGTACTTCTTCTTGGCCTCTTGATACGTGAGGCAATCAAGAGTCTTGTATTCCTGGATTTTTTTTTTTTCATATTTGAAAATGGTGCAATCTGGTGAACAGGGGGAATGGTACTCTCCAAAGTTGACACAGATGGGGGGCAGGGCAAAAGGTGCATTCTTTTCCAATTGACGGCCACAGCCCCTTCAGGCTAAGCTGGCGTGCAACATGAAGACATGTGTCAAAATTGCATGCATTTGTAGCACTGCATGGGAAGACGAATGTACGGCTTGACATAACGCCGATGCACTACCACCTTGACCTTCTCAGGCAATGAGTCACATTCAAAGGCCAAGATGAACATTTCACTATCCACTCAGTTTTCTTTTGGACCTTGCTGGACACAAAGCACAAAATTCACATTTCACCACTCCAAATTAGCACTCAACTTGTCATCAGTCTGTAAAAGAAGATCTCAGTAGAAAATGGTACCCTTGTACCATTTTAAGACTTTTATGGGAGGTTATAGCAACAGGAATATCATCCAGCTTGTCGCAAGTGAGCAGTGCCCATGACTGAGAAGGGGAAGCTGTTTTAAGCAGAATGGAGCCACTTCTCATTTTTCAAATCACTGCCACTTCCACAAACCTGTCCTTGAGATGTTCAACGAAGAACATATGCTTTGTAGTAAAAAATGAATCATGGTCCATCATCCTAGAACATACCAAAAATTGGGGGGAGGAGTAGTCCTCGCTTTGTCTCTGAGCCCTATGTTCCTCCCGTGACGTAGCCCAGGAAGGGAATAGGGTCATACTTCTCCACATTGTAATATGTCTTACCTTCAGAAGAGACTGTTGGGGCTGTGCGGCCACCCGCAGAAGAAAGTTTAATTTGCTTCATGTGTGAATGTTCTGCCATGGTACCACTCACTCCGAATGTGGGCTCTCCTCTTACAGGTGCCACTCAGGCCACAGCAATGGTTACCTGTACAGTAACCCATTGCATAGAATCTTCTTGCCCCAGTCATGACAGGCAGATCTCCTTGGTTTAGGTGGGGGGTTTCCACCTCACGCACCAACAGTGCACCCCTGTGTGGTCAGGGGGCTACCACCGTGCAGGACCTTGATGACCTCCCCCCAATGGAATGGCTAACATGCTGTGTTTTGGGCATAGTACCACTGCAACAAAGAATGGTGTAAAGAGAAAAGGGTGCAAAGGAGGAATATATGCTGCACTGGGAGAGCTTCCCTGCACAATGTGGACTTCTGCAAAAGTTAGAAAAAGAGTATCAAGTCAAATACAACAAGGGGAGCACATAATTAATGATGACAGGTTGAAGAAGGCAGGAAGGTAAGAAAATGAGAGACCAGAACATAAACTAGATCCGATCACAATCGGCGCCAAGAAGACTACCCAGTGGAAAAATAGAAAGGCACCAAGAAGACTATCCAATTGAAAGATAGAGAGGAAAAGAGAATAAGGGAAAGATAGACTTGTAGCATCGAAAGGGAATTAACATACTCATGAAAGAGATGTGAGCCCCCAGGGGGGATGAGGTAGTGATATTGATTTTTTAAAACAAATTAGTTTTGTGACTGAACTATAATCAAACTCCTCCTGTTTTTACTCTCCAGATAATTTGATTTTACTAGCCTATGTGATATTCAAATACCCACATGTTATTCTAAGGTATTTTATGACTTGAACACTACAAGCTGGCCGGCCGGGGTGGCCGAGTGGTTCTAGGCACTACAGTCTGGAACCGCGCGACCGCTCCGGTCGCAGGTTCGAATCCTGTCTCAGGCATGGATATGTGTGATGTCCTTAGGTTAGTCAGGTTTAAGTAGTTCTAAGTTCTGGGTGACTGATGACCTCAGCAGTTAAGTCCCATAGTGCCATTTGAACCATTTGAGCTACAAGCTGTAATGATAACCATGTATTCAAAGGCTGCTGAAATTTTACATTTTGTGAACTGTAAACTAATGTATTTCTCTTCATTAAGAACAATTTGTCAGTTTTAGTATCATGCTGATGCTTTGGCAAAGATCTAGATGGATATCACTACAAAGTTCATAGGACAACAACTTACAACAAATAACTGTATTACCTATGAAAAGCTTTGAGGTTGGAACTACATTATCCACTGGTCACAAAGATATAACAAGAATAGTAATGGCTCTAAAAACTTCTATGGTCCCCACTCCAAATGATTTTCAAGTTTGTAGATGATTCTCCATCTAAACAGTCACTGACTTTATCTTCCTTACATCTAAAATGAAATGCTAAGTTCTGCCATTGAAGAAGTTTTCAATCCAGACAGAAATCTGCTTCGATGCCCCATACAAACATATGGTATTCAATAAGAATTGGTGTGGTCTTTAAAAATTTTGAAAATTTAGGAACACTAAGTCAGCAAGTACTTACGTCAGCAGGTCTTATGATGTCACAAACAAATACTGCCAGCTGAGCTTCACATGGCCTAAATCTACACTCCTGGAAATTGAAATAAGAACACCGTGAATTCATTGTCCCAGGAAGGGGAAACTTTATTGACACATTCCTGGGGTCAGATACATCACATGATCACACTGACAGAACCACAGGCACATAGACACAGGCAACAGAGCATGCACAATGTCAGCACTAGTACAATGTATATCCACCTTTCGCAGCAATGCAGGCTGCTATTCTCCCATGGAGACGATCGTAGAGATGCTGGATGTAGTCCTGTGGAACGGCTTGCCATGCCATTTCCACCTGGCGCCTCAGTTGGACCAGCGTTCGTGCTGGACGTGCAGACCGCGTGAGACGACGCTTCATCCAGTCCCAAACATGCTCAATGGGGGACAGATCCGGAGATCTTGCTGGCCAGGGTAGTTGACTTACACCTTCTAGAGCACGTTGGGTGGCACGGGATACATGCGGACGTGCATTGTCTTGTTGGAACAGCAAGTTCCCTTGCCGGTCTAGGAATGGTAGAACGATGGGTTCGATGACGGTTTGGATGTACCGTGCACTATTCAGTGTCCCCTCGACGATCACCCGTGGTGTACGGCCAGTGTAGGAGATCGCTCCCCACACCATGATGCCGGGTGTTGGCCCTGTGTGCCTCGGTCGTATGCAGTCCTGATTGTGGCGCTCACCTGCACGGCGCCAAACACGCATACAACCATCATTGGCACCAAGGCAGAAGCGACTCTCATCGCTGAAGACGACACGTCTCCATTCGTCCCTCCATTCACGCCTGTCGCGACACCACTGGAGGCGGGCTGCACGATGTTGGGGAGTGAGCAGAAGACGGCCTAACGGTGTGCGGGACCTTAGCCCAGCTTCATGGAGACGGTTGCGAATGGTCCTCGCCGATACCCCAGGAGCAACAGTGTCCCTAATTTGCTGGGAAGTGGCGGTGCGGTCCCCTACGGCACTGCGTAGGATCCTACGGTCTTGGCGTGCATCCGTGCGTCGCTGCGGTCCGGTCCCAGGTCGACGGGCACATGCACCTTCCGCCGACCACTGGCGACAACATCGATGTACTGTGGAGACCTCACGCCCCACGTGTTGAGCAATTCGGCGGTACGTCCACCCGGCCTCCCGCATGCCCACTATACGCCCTCGCTCAAAGTGCACAGGACAATTGGGAAGATGCTTGGATATTACATCGACTCACATCACACCAACTAGGTCATCTATTTTAAGTACTTCATCTCCACTTACGACTCGAAACAGCATACCGATACAGGATTATCGCCATATGAAGTAGTATATGGTTGTAAAATGCCATCACCATTCAAAATATTGAAAATGAAAGGGAATGGAAAGGCACGGGATACTCAAAGGAAGTGCTGGGGTATGTGAGAGAGCACATGGAGCGTACGAGAAATTAAGGAGTGAGGTGAGATAACACGCTCGGGGGGGGGGGGGGGTCATTCCACATATATGAAGGAAGAGGGGTAGACCGACATTGGAGGATGGCTTATGAAAACTATATTTGGCACTGATGATGAGGAAGACATTTAAAGAGTGAACAACACCATGTAGAAGAGGTTAAGCAGTGAGCAAAAGGAGTCAAAGCCATGAGTGATTGGCACACTACACAGATTGCAAGTTTACAGAAGGACATATTGAATATCACACGACTGCTATGACAACTGAGTGGAGAAGTATGCATTATGCCAGAACTGCAGAAAAGGCAGTTGATCAGATTATCTGGGAACTACAAACCGAAGTAGTAGTCTTAGATAGGGAAGTAATAGTGTTTGGGAAGCACAAGTGAAGGTACCGGAACTACAGGAGGCTACGCAGCACGCCATAAGAGGTCAGCTAGGGGTAAACTTGTTGTCATCAGAGCAGTATTTAGAGGGTCTAAGGAAAGTACAGAAGGAACTACCGCTGGAGTTAGGGTTGGTTTTAGAACCCGAGAACAAAAACATACCTTTTATTATCAAGGCAGCCACAGTATTGGTGAAAACTAATGGAGCAAAAGTTAACATTTCCATTTCTATATCAATAGCTGGGAAACAAGCACATTATAAGAGTAAAAATGCAGTGATTATTCATAAGCTGCGAATTTGTTTTTATAAAACAGATCTGATGATGGTCATTATAGACCAAAACCGGTAATCTGTTAATGAAAAGTTTGTGACCATAGGCGTAAAGTAAAGGAAACTCCTTGCAGTGATTATTATTCATTGCAAAAGACAAGGGAAGATAAGTAGAAATGGTAGAAGTAAAGTTACAAAAATGCTACTGAGAGGAAGTCACAGTCAGTCCGAATATGGTAATAAGACAGGGGCAGGATTCCTGTGCAGTGAAACTGCCAATGGGACAAAAGGAGGTAAGAAAATGCAATAAAGAAGTGATCGAGCCAAAGTTGTACTTTCAGCAGGTAGAGGCATATTGGTTGTACTCTACCTTTGACAAGTTTGTGGTAGTGGCTAGTTCTTTCGAGCAGTGCAAGTTTTACTCCACAAAGAGGCTAGAATTAAACAGGAGTGGTTTGTTATTAAATGGAACAGCGTGCAAGATAATGGGGCCTACTTCCCATATGCTCACCGCAATTTCAGGGATAGCTCACCTGAATATTTCGCAGTCTTGTTTGTATTGGCCAGAGGAGCCCATGGAAGTACTACCTCCTGCAAATCTAGTCAGCTTAAATTGAACTACAGGAACGGAATTAATGCAGTCTATAAACACACCTCTGAACCAGCAGGAGGGACGAGTCTCCCTGGAAACCTTAGTGCAGCATTACATCACGATAATCAGTACTGGAAAGAGACAACACTGACTATTGTCATACCAACCCCAGAGCAGCACTTGTTCTGCTGAACATAGTCCTTGTTTTGCTATGTACAAGATGAAGCACATGACTGAGTTCGGACCCAGCCATCTTCCAGATTCCAGTGGATTGGATACCCCAAGCATAAAAGCAGCAGAAGATAGATGAATGCATAAGGGGAGAGTGTTAAGGCTACCAGAATGACATTTTCACTCTGCAGCAGAGTGTGCGCTGATATGAAACTTCCTGGCAGATTAAAACCATGTGCCAGACTGAGATTGGAACTTGGGACCTTTGGATAATTGATTCATTTTAGCTTCTAAGTTTGGAATAGAGAGATAGAAGTTATTGTGCAAGAAGCCTAGTAATGAAATAAGTTCGAAATAAATAAGATTAAGTTATAGGGTTGCCGACAGGTATTGCAAAGCAAAGCCAGCTGAATGCGGTGTAGCAACAGCTAACATCACAACATGCTAGTGGAAGGATGGAAGCCTTTCCTTACTCACTACCATGAAAGTTTTTAGAGTACATGCCTTAAGCCCTAAATGAACATATTCTGGAGCTTATAAGTACTCTGTCATTTGTGTACTAAGATATTCTCATCTCAGTATCACAGCCTACACCATGAGCCTCTGACACATGGAGCAACATCTTGGCATGCAGTACAGGGTCTGCTGTTCGACCATGGGACAGCGTAGCTCGTCCAGAGTCACGAGAGAGCTGCCACTGGAACAGAGAGCAGCCTGCTCACTGGAGTGAGGTAATGGCTGCCCCTGCAATATCATTAGCTGCACTGCCACACTGACATCAGGCACTGCCAGAGACATTGCTGACAGTAGCATTTGAGTGGTGTCATGCTTGGCCTCACCCTTCCCTGTTCTGTCAGTAATGCTGGACATCTATTGTTTTGCATGAGAGGCAACTGGGCGCCTCCACCAAACTGTTCCTGACGTACTATGGCCGATGGCCAGAATAAAGGAGTTAATTAAACCAAATCTACTGTTGTCCTGATGTCTCTTTTCGCTAAGACTGAAGTAATCTAACAATAGAATATTGCTCAAGTTTGTGGGACTTGTATGAAATAGGAGTAGCATGAGATATCAAACATATGCAGTGAAGGGCAGCACAAATGGTTTCAGCTTTGTTTGACACATGGGAGAGTGTCAGACAATTGTTGAAGGAACTGAACTTGCAAACTCTTAAAGACAGAAACTGTCCTGAGAAAGTCCACTAACAAAATAACTAATTTTAAATGATAACTCTAGGATTATACTACAATCTCATATACATCACTTCCATAGGGATCGTGAGAACAAGATTAGATTAATTACAGTACCCACAGAGGCATTTAAACAATCAGAAATATTTAAACATCACTCTTCCCATGTTCCATATGTGAATGGAACGGGAAAAATCCTCGTAAGTGGTACAGTGGGACATACCTGCTGCCATGCACTTCATAGTCATTTGAAGAGTATAGATGTAGATATAATGCAGATTACATGCTGAGAATAGTAGAATTATCTTTTTTATTCTTACTGCAATTGGGAGGAAGGAAAATAAGAGTTTAACATGACACAGAGATTGAAGTAATTAGAAATGGAGCACAGGTTTGGACTGGACAAGGGTGGATAGGGAAACTGGTTATGCTCTTTCGAAGAAAACCAATTTGAAGACAATTATTCAAACATTGCTCTTCCCAAATGTGATTCCAGATGCTTAATCATTTGGTCCCAGCACATAAAATATTGCAGCTGGGGTTCTAACTTCAATGGATAAAAATGCACTCAGTCAGCACAATATTATAACTACTGTTTGTGACATCAGCTGGTACACACTGCTTAACTACTTTCAGTTTTTAATGTTGCTTGGTTTAGCAAGCAAAATTCACTTTTCAGTTAATTTTGTAAAACTCAGAGAATGTAAATATCTGACACTGTTTAATGGAATAATGTATATAAGTTGTATTCGTGGCCAAGCACAGTATCCAATTTACAAAAGTATCCTTTTGTCTATCTGACACGTGTATCAATATTTAATAGTTCAATTTTTAACACTCATGTATGCAATAAGTGGCCATTTCCTAGTGACTTTTGCAATGTTACCCCTCGACACAAAATAAATATGACCGCTCATATAATTCATTAATGGTAATTAGTGCATTACTGCTTTCTCGCTTTGTACAGAGTCCTTATCATACAGCAAGTTTCATCAAAATTGATCAGCTCAGTGGTAGTGGATAAGTATTTTACTATACACATGGTTTTCACTTTTACCAGAAAATAATATACACAAGAGAAAAAAGGGTTTCCCTTCTGCTGAGTCTAGCTTTGACTTCTGTTTCTGCACAGACACATTTAATGTGTGGTATACATGGTGTTCTGAAATGAATCAGTGGCACTGACTGGGTATGTCTGGCTCTGAGCACTATGGGACTTAACATCTGAGGTCATCAGTCCCCTAGAACTTAGAAATACTTAAACCTAAGTAACCTAAGGACATCACAGACATCCATGCCCGAGGCAGGATTCGAACCTGCGACTGTAGCAGTCGCACGGTTTCGGACTGAAGCGCCTAGAACCGCTCGGCCACATGGGCCAGCACTGGGTATGTGTACTGACATCTAAAACTGCTCTGTGTATGGATGGTTTGCTCTGAGGTCTGCCTGGAAGTACACCGATTCATTCGCAAGTGTCACCACCTTGTGACAATAATGACAACTTCCTCATAAATGCACCAATTTAATTGCTATCGTTACTGCCTTGTGACAACAACAGTGAACATGGAGCAGTTTACTTAAGCTGAAATGGCTGACATGTGTCTAGTACATGTGTGTTGTTGTTGTGGTCTTCAGTCCTGAGACTGGTTTGCTGCAGCTCTCCATGCTACCCTATCCTGTGCGAGCTTCTTCATCTCCCAGTACCTACTGCAACCCACATCCTTCTGAATCTGCTTAGTGTATTCATCTCTTGGTCTCCCTCTACGATTTTTACCCTCCACGCTGCCCTCCAATGCTAAATTTGTGATCCCTTGATGCCTCAGAACATGTCCTACTAACCGGTCCCTCCTTTTTGTCAAGTTGTGCCACATACTCCTCTTCTCCCCAATTCTATTCAATACTTCATCATTAGTTATGTGATCTACCCATCTAATCTTCAGCATTCTTCTGTAGCACCACATTTCGAAAGCTTCTATTCTCTTCTTGTCCAAACTAGTTATCGTCCATGTTTCACTTCCATACATGGCCACACTCCATACAAATACTTTCAGAAACGACTTCCTGACACTTAAATCTATACTCGATGTTAACAAATTTCTCTTCTTCAGAAACGCTTTCCTAGCCATTGCCAGTCTACATTTTATATCCTCTCTACTTCCACCATCATCAGTTATTTTGCTCCCCAAATAGCAAAACTCCTATACTACTTTAAGTGTCTCATTTCCTAATCTAATTCCCTCAGCATCACCCAACTTAATTCGACCACATTCCATTATCCTTGTTTTGCTTTTGTTGATGTTCATCTTATATCCTCCTTTCAAGACATTGTCCATTCCGTTCAACTGCTCTTCCAAGTCCTTTGCTGTCTCTGACAGAATTACAATGTCATCGGCGAACCTCAGAGTTTTTACTTCTTCTCCATGAATTTTAATACCTACTCCGAACTTTTCTTTTGTTTCCTTTACTGCTTGCTCAATATACAGATTGAATAACATCGGGGAGAGGCTACAACCCTGTCTCACTCCTTTCCCAACCACTGCTTCCCTTTCATGCCCCTCGACTCTTATAACTGCCATCTGGTTTCTGTACAAATTGTAAATAGCCTTTCGCTCCCTGTATTTTACCCCTGCCACCTTCAGAATTTGAAAGAGAGTATTCCAGTCAACATTGTCAAAAGCTTTCTCTAAGTCTACGAATGTTAGAAACTTAGGTTTGCCTTTCCTCAATCTTTCTTCTAAGATAAGTCGTAGGGTCAGTATTGCCTCACGTGTTCCAATATTTCTACGGAATCCAAACTGATCTTCCCAGAGGTCGGCTTCTACCAGTGTTTCCATTCGTCTGTAAAGAATTTGTGTTAGTATTTTGCAGCTGTGACTTATTAAACTGATAGTTCAGTATTTTTCACATCTGTCAACACCTGCTTTCTTTGGGATTGGAATTACTATATTCTTCTTGAAGTCTGAGGGTATTTCGCCTGTCTCATACATCTCGCTAACCAGATGGTAGAGTTTTGTCAGGACTGGCTCTCCCAAGGCTGTCAGTAGTTCTTATAGAATGTTGTCTACTCCCAGGGCCTTGTTACGACTCAGGTCTTTCAGTGCTCTGTCAAACTCTTCACACTTAGAACTGGGTTTCCATCTGAGCTCTTGATATTCATACAAGTGGTTCTCTTTCCTCCAAAGGTATCTTTAATTTCCCTGTAGGCAGTATCTATCTTACCCCTAGTGAGATAAGCCTCTACATCCTTACATTTGTCCTCTAGCCATCCTCTGCTGCCTTCACTACTTCATCCCTCAGAGCTACCCATTCTTCTTCTACTGTACTTCTTTCCCCCATTCCTGCCAATTGTTCCCTTATGCTCTTCCTGAAACTCTGTACAACCTCTGGTTCTTTCAGTTTATCCAGGTCCCATCTCATTAAATTCCCACCTTTTTGCAGTTTCTTCAGTTTTAATCTACAGTTCATAACCAATAGATTGTGGTCAGAATCCACATCTGCCCCTGGAAATGTCTTACAATTTTAAACCTGGTTCCTAAATCTCTGTCTTACCGTTTTATAATCTATCTGATACCTTCTAGTATCTCCAGGATTCTTCCATGTATACAACCTTCTTTTATGATTCTTGAACCAAGTTTTAGCTATGATTAAGTTATGCTCTGTGCAAAACTCTACCAGGCGGCTTCCTCTTTCATTTCTTAGCCCCAATCCATATTCACCTACTATGTTTCCTTCTCTCCCTTTTCCTACTCTCGAATTCCAGTCACCCACGACTATTAAATTTTCGTCTCCCTTCACTACCTGAATAATTTCTTTTATCTCATCATACATTTCTTCAATTTCTTCATCATCTACAGAGCTAGTTGGCATATAAACTTGTACTACTGTAGTAGGCATGGGCTTCGTGTCTATCTTGGCCACAATAATGCGTTCACTATGCTGTTTGTAGTAGCTTACCTGCACTCCTATTTTTTTTATTCATTATGAAACCTACTCCTGCATTACCCCCATTTGATTTTGTGTTTAGAACCCTGTATTCACCTGACCAAAAGTCTTGTTCCTCCTGCCACCGAACTTCACTAATTCCCACTATATCGAGCTTTAACCTATCCATTTCCCTTTTCAGATTTTCTAATCTACCTGCCCGGTTAAGGGATCTGACATTCCATGCTCCGATCCATAGAACGCCAGTTTTCTTTTTCCTGATAACGACGTCATTTCTTGAGTAGTCCCCGCCCGGAGATCCGAATGGGGGACTATTTTACCTCCGGAATATTTTACCCAAGAGGACGCCATCATCATTTATCCATACGGTAAAGCTGCATGCCCTCGGGAAAAATTACGGCCGTAGTTTCCCCTTGCTTTCAGCTGTTCGCAGTACCATCACAGCAAGGCCGTTTTGGTTAATGTTGCAAGGCCAGGTCAGTCAATCATCCAGACTGTTGCCCCTGCAACTACTGAAAAGGCTGCTGCCCCTCTTCAGGAACCACACGTTTGTATGGCCTCTTAACAGATACCCCTCCGTTGTGGTTGCACCTATGGTACGGCCATCTGTATCGCTGAGGCACGCAAGCCTCCCCACCAACGGCAAGGTCCATGGTTCATGGGGAAGTGAATGTGAATGGAAATGGACAAACAGCATTGAGGTAGTACTGACAGCACTTTCCCACCCAACAAGTTCTACAACAAAGAGTTGGACATTTGCATCATCTGCTACATGACACAGGCACTTTCCAAGCAAGCAAGCATGCATGATATAGGTTGGAATTGAACAGTGTGAACCAAAATGGAAGACAAGATTCTGCAACATGTTGAAGACACTGCATCTACAAGTGCATGACATATTGCACACATTCTTGGTGTCAGACATAGCCTAGTGCGAAGTGTGTTACATGACCAACAGCTCCATCCTTTCCATGTTCAGCATGTGGCAGCACTAGCACCTGACGATTTTCCCTAACAGTTTGCACAATGGTTTTCACAACAGACTGACCTACATCCCTTATTTCCAGATGAGGTCATGTACACCATCAAGGCTTTAATTACCTGTGACTGCCATTTCAATATCAACTATTTGCACATTTGGACACATGTGAATCCATGAGGTACTCAACCTTGTGCTCATCAACAGTAGTTCAGTGTTAATGTGTGGGCCAGCATTCTCAGTAACAGGTTGACTGGACCATACAGGATGCACATAAATAAAACCGACAAGCTGCAGGGATGAATTCCTGACTGGAAATGGAGGAAAAGGGGTCCTATGAACATGTGCCCAGAAATGTATCATTGCCACAGTAGATGGCAGTGACAAATGAAGTTCCTCTGCCCACTGACCATATTTCATGTGTTCCTTGGGTGCTGCAGGCTGTGAGATTGACACAGCATACTGTAAGCAACAGAATAATCCAGGAACAAGGCAAGATAGTGTTTTTGTATGGCCCAGAAGATGGAAACGGTTGAGAGGCAGCATGGCTATACCAAAACAAGTACCCTCACAGTCACCAACCACATCCCACAACATTTAAAGCCCTTTTTGGGCATTTGTGTGATCATGGGTCCTTTGAGAGGTGGCATACTGTGTGGACACCAGTTTTGGAGGACTGGATTCTACAGGATATTGAGAGGAATCCTACAACAAGTTCCAGGAAAGTGCCTGTCAACATGGTGTAAGCCAATGTATGATTATGTGTAACCCGCATGGACAACTGCTTCAATCCCTATCACCTGCAAGGATTATCAGCAATGGATTTCTCTCTATAGGAAGGATTTTCTCAATGGTTTCTGCATGACTCCATCACAATTACAGTATTTCTGTCAACAGTCCACTTTATCAACTAAACAACCTTTACCAGAACTAACTTCAACAATCTGCATAATCATCATCTGTGGACTACAATCCTTGGGGAATGATTGAGGCATCTCATCAGCAATGGTTCAGCAGCAGTGTGTGGCTATGGATTCTTGGTGACCACGTGCTTGGACCAGTTATTACTCCTCAGCACCTCAACAGAGGAACATAACTGGACTTCCTAGGGAACACTCTGCCTGGGCTGCTTGAGAATGCACCTTTGGTACTACAACAGGTTATGTGGTTTCTGCATGATAGAGCACCACCCTACTTCTGCATTACTGTTGACCTACACCCCAACAACATCTTCCTCAGACACTGGATAGGACACAGAGGCCCCGTAGCATGGTCTACTAGATAATCAGACTAACACTCAGGATTTTTACCTCTCAGGGCATCTGGAAAGCACTAAATCAGTTCCTGATGTGCAGACCCTTCAACAGAGTATTCACGTCATCTGTGACCCTATTAGGAGAGAGGCCAGAACATGCGAAAGAGTCAGCAATCCATGATGCAACCTGTGAATGTGTGCACTGCATCCCACAGAGGCCACTTTGAACATCTGATATGATGTGAATGCAGTGCAGCTCTGTACTGTATTCTGGGATGATTTGTTGATGTTGCATGCACATTGTCCATTTCCAAACACATGTTCATAGGACCTTTCTTTCTCCATTTCCAGTCAGCAATCCACCCCTGCAGTTTGTCAGATTTATTAATGTTTATCCTGTATATTCTTCCATTCCACCTAAATGGATGGAGATGTCGTGTCTTTGTGGAATATGTGTTGCCAGAACTGCAGGTACGTCTGAATGTTAGACACAGGACGTACTTCCAGCACAATGGGGACACCAGTCCATTTCAGCATCTGGCCATCAACATCACCTGACCTCATGTGACTGGACTTTTTCCACTGGGGGCATATAGAGCAACTCTTGTATGAAAGGATTGTGTAAACAGAAGAAGACCTCATCAATAGAATTGGTACCATTGTGGACATGCCCTGAATCTTTGAATGGACATGACACTCAATGGTTCGATGATGTTCTGTGTGTATACAGGACAATGGTGATGTACTGCTTGTATACAGGAAAATGGTCATGCATTCGAGCAGTTCCTGTGAATGCCACTACTGTAATTAGCATGCTAAACTACCCTCTGTGTATATCATGCCTACCATCAGAAACTATTATCAAGGACCATATATATAAAATAATATATAAATACATTTGTTTCTATGTTCTGTCCCTCCTGTATTAATTTGAAAGAATAGTTTCAGAATACCCTGTAGACATGTTCAGTTTTATAGGGTTTAGGTTAACATCTCACTTCTATAGAGCAGAAATGGAGTAAGGAATGGCCACATTTGTCAGAAACTGTCATGAATTTAAGAAGACATACATTTTTATATTTTGCTCAGAGCAGCATACGGAAGCATGTGTGACAGAAGTTGAATTTCATAAACAATTCTTCATAATTGTACGTGTCTATCAAGTACCTGCAAGTAATTTTAATCAGTTCAAAAATTACCTTGAAGAGCTATTGAACAGTAAAAAACAAAGAAACAGTGGTTAGCAGTGATTTTAATTCTCTTAACACCTCTTCCCATAAGAATTTATGGCAAAGTAACAATATTACCATTTAAGATAACTCCCACTGTCAATTTCTCAAGTAGGGTAGCTAACTGTTCAAAAACAGCCACTGATTATATCTCTGTAGGAGGGTGTAATGAACACAATTACACTGCCTGACCAAAAATGTAGCACCAACAAGACATGGTTTGATATTACTTTAACTTTGTACATGTATTAATGATTAGAACTACAATTCTCTGTGACACATAGAACGGCCACATGTCTGCGTTAGTGTTGCTTGCATTTAGTGTTGTTACCACACCTGGTACAGTATATTTTAGGCATGATCAGTGTCAGATGCTGAGTGTTCACTGTGAATGACACAGAGATACTGCATCTGTGATACACTGGTACCAGCACCTAAAAGAGTTTTAAAGGAGCCTCATTGTGGGTCTCCATTTGGCTGACCAATTAATATGCGAAGTATCCACGTTTGTGGGACATGCAGATATGACAGTGGCCCAATGTTGCACTGGGAATGTGAGGGCAGGGATACTTGTCATTCACAGTTCTGCCCAATCACATCTGATCACTACAAGGGAGGATCATCATATTGTGCACCAATCACATCGTAACACCTTCACATCAGTGCCTGTCACCTGAGAACAAGTAATGGACTCCTTGAAACATTCCGTGTCATCCTGAACCATTGGTTGCAGACTAGCATCAGTCTGACTAGGGAATTACCGTCCCATGTGCAGGTTGCCATTACAACTGCAACACAAATTACTGTGTTTGGACTGGTGCCACAGCTGGGAACCATGTACTGCTGATGAATAGTGTCGCATCTTGTTCAGCATCCTGCACTACCCTCGATGACGATTGTCAGTGAGTGCGGCAGTGATCTGGGGAGAGGTTCCATTCTTCCAATATTTTAGAGAGGCACAGCTGTGTTACTCTAGACATCATGGTTTGGGGAGCCATTGAGTAAGATGTCAAGTCACAACTGTTAGTGACTGAGGGAACATTGACAGCACAATGGTTTCTCACAGACATCCTGTGTCCATGTGTTACCTTTCATGTGACAATATTGTGGTGCTAATTTATTTTGAGGTACTCCAATGGCCAGCAAGATCTATCCTTGATAGAACATGTGTTGGACCATCTCAGACATATGCCCCATCCAGGTGCCAGTATCCAGGATATCAAGACCCAGTTACAATATTTGGAGGCCAATGTGTCTCAAGAGAAGACACAATGACTTTATGGCACCCTTCAAAAACTGAATCAGTGCAAACACCCAGGCCAGACGAGGTGCAACATTATACTGATAAGCACACACACACTGCCAAGTTCTTGTAAATTTGTCTCATGCCTGTAACTGAGTCAAGTGGCACAGTGGTTAGCATACTGGACTCGCATTGGAGAGGACAACAGTTCAAATCTGCATCTCAGCATCCAGATTTAGGTTTTCTGCGGTTTCCTTAAATCTCTCCAGGCAAATTCTAGGATAGTTTCTTTCAAAAAGGCATGGCTGATTTCCTTCCCCATCCTTGGAACATCCTGAGCTTGAGCTCCATTTCTAATGATTTTGCTACTGATGGAACATTAAACCCTAATCTTCCTTCAATTTTGTAATCATTGAAATAACATGACATACCCTCTCAACCAATGTAGTTTCATTTCATTTACTCTTCACCTTCTGGATGCTTCACTTTTTTTATCAGATAGTGTATATTACAACTCCAATAGTTAATGACCTCTTACACCGAGACATCCAATTCTTTATGTTATATGATAATACAGATCAGGATACAAAATCTATTAAATCTGAGGTCTGGAGACAAAATCTGATTATTTTAGAAAACTCCTCAGAGACATGAACTGGACTGATGTATATAGTGTTCATGACATGAATGAATTTCTCAGCTTCTTTGAAAGCTATTTCCTCTCAAAAGTAACCCAGATTAGACAAGTCTACAAAAAAGAATCCATGGATTACAGAAGAAGTAAAGGTATCTAGTAAGACACAAAGGAAACTGCACCTGTCAGACAGAAATTGCTCTGATGTTGATGCTACAGCTCACTGCAAGCGATACCTCAAAATATTGAAGATCCACACATCAAAGGAAATTCATTAAGATAAAAAAAATAGTCATATCAGGTAACAAAGTAGAGACAATATGGAATACAGTGAAGAAGAAGTCTGGTAGAACCAGCGATGAACGGAAGTAGACTGCATTAAGAGTAAATGATATATTGATAACAGATATGTTCAGTGTTGTAAAATATTTTAACAAGCATTTCATTAATGTTACTGGAAGATGAGGTTGTCAGGTTCAATAGATGCAGCCACAGAATACCTCCAACCAGCCCTTACAAATAACTTCAGTAATATGAATATGACTCTTACAACATTAGTACAATTAATGACCACCATTACACCTTTAAAATCAAAAAATTCTGATGGTTACGATAAAATATCTACATTTATTGTGTTTCGTAAATAGAGCAGTAGTGCAACCTCCATCTGACCAGATGAGAGGAAACACCGCTGCCAACTAAAAACATGGAGAACCATCCAACTGATGATGCCTTAAAGTGAAAAAAGGCGAAATGCGTCTGGGAGAATAAAATATAGTGCAGCAAGAGGAAGCGTTTTTTATTTACAAAACAAATATTCCCTGTCAAGATGCTCCAAAACATGATTATTTCCACCCTCTTTCCCGCCCAGAATGCCCCAAACCAAGTGACCTCCTCATCATAAATAAGTTGCAGATTTTTTGTCTACTGTCCTCTGTTTATGAAGACCACCAATTTTAGTGCTTCAACCAATATTGTGTTACAAATTTTATTTGCCATAATTTTATAATGATTATCAATAATAAGTCTCACATTAGAACATGAATATCTTTTCAATGTGATTTCACAAAATAGTAGAGCTAACTCCTGTTAGAAAGAAACAAAAACAATTACTTATTTCACATTTTTAAAAAATAGGCAAAATTTAATATGCTTCAACTTTAAATTCTGAACAATATTAGGAGAATGTCAGTATGAGTAATTTATCCATTTTCACTTGTGTTGTATACGCTTTCATGGATTTTACACTTTCCTGCATTTTACACATTTTTGGGTGAGTCTGCTGAAAAGTTTAAAAAGGGGGTTTTACTGTAACTTAAAAACTGAAAACTAAAAAAATAAAAAAGTTTCTGCATGGGGCTTGACCCCATGACCTTAGCATTTCTGTTCTGTATCCTTTCTGCTGTGTCACCTCCTGCCTGGGAACCATGCCTGGCCCAGATGGAAAATGCTTTTTTTCTAAACACCTGGACATCTGGAGCTCCCATTTCCGTTATTTTAAGTTTTGGCCAAGGCCTGCATATACCAAAAGTTTGGACAAAACAAGTGATAACAGGTAGTTGCAGTCCCCTTGTCAGTAACATACATTTTCAATAACTTTCCACCAGGAACAAAAACTTTAGCTACTAATAAAGTTGTTTAAGAGAAGCCTAAGGGATTTATTGGTGGGCAGCTCATTCTCCTCCACTGAGAAATTTCTTAGCAGAACCAAATGACGTGTATATACAGTGTGTTTGGAAAGTCTCTGTGCACTGGACTATGGACAAACATTACATTGGAAGTTTGCAACAGAGTTGGCAGAAATGTGTTTGCTACTGTTGCTTAGCAATTAACTGATTGGTTCAGTTGATGAATACTACCAAATGCATTGTGTAGTGTTTAAATGTTCAATTTGTTTTTAAATTATGGTGCTTTCAACTGAGGAACATATTTTTTTTGTCGAACATATTTTTCATCAAGATGATAAGTACATGGATTTAGTGCAGGAGGCATCTGCTGAAATATTTCCTGAAACAACTGTACCTCATAGTAATACGGTTCATCAATTTATTGAGAAATTTTGAGGGACACAGTCCATGTAAGATTCTGAATGAAATGGAAGATCATCTAAACTAAATGAACAGAAGTTGTTGGATATTTATGATTTCATACAGCACAGCCTAGCAAAATCATTATGCAATCTGGCACAAGAAAAAGTTACTGAGCTTGCATCAGTGCTTAGGCAAACACTGAAATTTTTCTCATATAAAGCAACAGCAGTAAAAGAACTGAAAGATACAGATAATGAAAAGTGAATCTATTAACGCAAATGGTTTATATCTTTTATTTGGAGGAATACCACTGATATTCTTGATGTCACCTCCCATACAGATGAGGCCTAGTCTACCTCTCTAATCATGTTAACACACAAAACACATGATTATGGTCAATGAAGAATCCTCATGCTATGCTTCAAATGCCATTGCGTGATTAGGAAATTGGAATGTGGGTAACAGTATCCAAATGGTGCATTATCAGACTTCTATATTTTGACGAAACCATAAAAAGTGATCACTGCTATTTAATGATCCATGACTTTACTGGCCAGCTAAAGGAACGCCAAATCAACTACTCATGGTTTCAACATGTTGGTGCTACTGCGCACATAGCTAACACCACTATGTGTATTCTGGAGGAATTTTTGGGGAACAGACCTTACACCACCACACTTTTTTCTTGTATAGCTGACTGTGGACATTATCTTCAATATATGTTGTAAATGTGCAGCAACTTTCCAAATACCCTGTATTATTAATAATACCAAATGTGGGTGTTATGTAAAATCTAACTTCTGCATGAATGTGGTAAATGTAAATAAGTGCAGTAAACTGACTTTCTCTTTGATGATGCACATCATATTATTCCACATCTGTGAGGATAATTTTATTTGGGACCTGCAGAAAAGTCATTAGCATATTCCCTTTTTGTGGCTACAAATACATATTAGTTAATCTTGTTTTATGAATGTTCTACACCCTTGATAATCACCTCACTATGGGTCTATGGAAAAAATTACATTTAAACTAATCTAGAGGAAAATGGCAACTACATTCCAACCCTTCTGTACTGATGCAACACTTTGCTTTGGTCTTAACATGCTTATGCTGCCTCCATTGGAGAAGATTCAAAACCAGCTCATTAAATGTCCCAATGGGCCAGGTTACATAACAGTGTTAATAAAATTTTCTGCTAATTTGCTGCTCATATTTTATGTTTTCTTACAAAAATTATTATGAAAATAAAAATAAATTAATTAATTAATTTAAAAAATCTTCTGCAGGAGTAAATCTGCAAAAACAGAAGCTGCAGCTATCTTCTATATTTCGATACAACATAAATTATTTCACATTTTGTGATGTGGAGCACCTGATCCTGAAGATAGCCACATGCTGTGTTATGAAGACGTTGTCACAACATGTAGTTATACAGTTATTCTAAAATTCATGCATAAATCCTAAAGGGGCATAAGAGTTTTACATAAATTGTGAATACAACAGATATTACAAAAACAGACAAAAATATACTTCTCAACCAAGAATGCCAATGAAGTATGGTACTTGAGGATCATTACCTGGCTTCTACTATCTGGATGAAATGAGCTAGCATCTGGTTCTGTATCACAAAATCGCTGACCTGCAAATGTATAAGGATAATTGTGGCTTCCAAGACCTCTGCTTCTACCATGCAGCCCATAACAGCAGAAAAAGATCACACTAATAATGATCAGGACAGCTGTTGCATAGACAACCATTCCACGCAAGAATGGTTGTGATTCTGAAAATTAAATACTACAATTACTATGCATCTTCTCAATTATCTTACAATAAGCTACTATGTTTCAACACCAAGAAAGAAAAAGATAGTAAAAATAACAAGTAATCTTAGATAGTCAGTTAGGGAGCAGATTTCTGGACAGGCTGCAGCGTAGGAAATGTTGGATAACCATATACACTGGAACACACAAAGAAATAATAAACACATCATACAGTTTTCAAGTTTCATACATCATTCTACAGCAATTGAAGATTTAAATGACTGACTGAAGTTGTTGTTTAAATGTTTTAAGAGGACTATTTCATTAAAGATTTTTTTTATTTTTTTAATAACTGTAATGAAACCCCACTCTTGCAGTCATTGTGGCTCATGTGCCAGATATGGAATAAGAAAAACTGACCAAATGATTTCACAAACTGACAGTAACTGTTCTGAATGTGGAAGGAGAACTGATTCTAGTTTGTTTCACTGATATCTTTTTTTTCCTAACTGTTAATATTATACAGTCCATTCCATGAAAATGAATTTCTGCATAGTAGAAAAAGCCTTAAGATTTAGATGACACCTGCAGAGAAATCTTTCAAAATATACAAAACATGATCAAGCACTGTGTTTTCGTTTAATGTTGTGTAATTAACTGTGGCAACCTATAACTATTCTAAGTAATTTTTCATTGTTTATTTGAGTCTTGAATTATGAAAAAGAATCTGTATCAAATCTGACTGTCCATCAGCTGTTTCATATCATAAACTGAGGAATCAAAACCTGCTTAATAGAGCACTAGTCCACCAATGGAAGACAACACAGCAGTGATCTGCGTAGCATGTATTCAACAAGCCCTTGATAGGTTTCTAGCAACACTTGGCACCAGATGTCTACCCATAGGCCGCTTCACTTAAAATTATGGGCTGCTAATCTGTGGACACAAAACTGGAATCCAATAGCATCATGAATGCATCCCATTGGGTTTCAATCAGGCAAATTTGGTGGTGATGACATCAGTGTGAGTTCACTGTCATACTCCTCAAACCACTGTAGTATGATTCTCGCCCTGTGACATGAACAGTTATCCACAAGATGCCATCATGACAGGGCAAAACATCAGGCCTGAAGGGATGTGGTTGGTTTGCAGTAATGTTCACACTGTCCACAATTGTCATGGTGCCTTCGACTACTATTTTGGGTCCCATGGAAGCTGTGAATGTCCCCCATACTTACTGCTCCCACCAGGCTGAGTCCATGGGATGGTGCCTGTTTCAAACCTGGATAACAGCATATATGGACAGGACCAACCAGCTGGTGTAACAAGATAAATGATTCATCTGAACATGCAATTGTTTGTTGTTGTTGTTGTGGTCTTCAGTCCTGAGACTGGTTTGATGCA
Source organism: Schistocerca nitens (assembly GCF_023898315.1). Taxonomy (NCBI): domain Eukaryota; kingdom Metazoa; phylum Arthropoda; class Insecta; order Orthoptera; family Acrididae; genus Schistocerca; species Schistocerca nitens. The sequence continues at coordinate 522,766,504 of NC_064616.1, read as the reverse complement.
GCTCTCCATGCTACTCTACCCTGTGCAAGCTTCTTCATCTCCCAGTACCTACTGCAACCTACATCCTTCTGAATCTGCTTAGTGTATTGATCCCTTGGTCTCCCTCTACGATTTTTACCTTCCACGCTGCCCTCCAATGCTAAATTTGTGATCCCTTGATGCCTCAAAACATGTCCTACCAACTGATCCCTTCTTCTAGTCAAGTTGTGCCACAAACTTCTCTTCTCCCCAATCCTATTCAATACCTCCTCATTAGTTACGTGATCTACCCACCTTATCTTCAGCATTCTTCTGTAGCACCACATTTCGAAAGGTTCTATTCTCTTCTTGTCCAAACTAGTTATCGTCCATGTTTCACTTCCATACATGGCTACACTCCATACAAATACTTTCAGAAACAACTTCCTGACATTTAAATCTATACCCGATGTTAACAAATTTCTCTTCTTCAGAAACGATTTCCTTGCCATTGCCAGTCTACATTTTATATCCTCTCTACTTCGACCATCATCAGTTATTTTACTCCCTAAATAGCAAAATTCCATTACTACTTTAAGTGTCTCATTTCCTAATCTAATACCCTCAGCATCACCCGATTTAATTTGACTACATTCCATTATCCTCGTTTTGCTTTTGTTGATGTTCATCTTATATCCTCCTTTCAAGACACTGTCCATTCCGTTCAACTGCTCTTCCAAGTCCTTTGCTGTCTCTGACAGAATTACAATGACATCAGCAAACCTCAAAGTTTTTACTTCTTCTCCATGAATTTTAATACCTACTCCAATTTTTTTGTTTCCTTTACTGCTTGCTCAATATACAGATTGAATAACATCGGGGAGAGGCTACAACCCTGTCTCACTCCTTTCCCAACCACTGCTTCCCTTTCATGCCCCTCGACTCTTATAACTGCCATCTGGTTTCTGTACAAATTGTAAATAGCCTTTCGCTCCCTGTATTTTACCCCTGCCACCTTCAGAATTTGAAAGAGAGTATTCCAGTTAACATTGTCAAAAGCTTTCTCTAAGTCTACAAATGCTAGAAACGTAGGTTTGCCTTTTCTTAATCTTTCTTCTAAGATAAGTCGTAAGGTTAGTATTGCCTCACGTGTTCCAACATTTCTACGGAATCCAAACTGATCTTCCCCGAGGTCCGCTTCTACCAGTTTTTCCATTCGTCTGTAAAGAATTCGCGTTAGTATTTTGCAGCTGTGACTTATTAAACTGATAGTTCGGTAATTTTCACATCTGTCAACATCTGCTTTCTTTGGGATTGGAATTATTATATTCTTCTTGAAGTCTGAGGGTATTTCGCCTGTCTCATACATCTTGCTCACCAGATGGTAGAGTATTGTAAGGACTGGCTCTCCCAAGGCCATCAGTAGTTCTAATGGAATGTTGTCTACTCCCGGGGCCTTGTTTCGACTCAGGTCTTTCAGTGCTCTGTCAAACTCTTCACGCAGTATCTTATCTCCCATTTCGTCTTCGTCTACATCCTCTTCCATTTCCATAATATTGTCCTCAAGTACATCGCCCTTGTATAAACCCTCTATATACTCCTTCCACCTTTCTGCCTTCCCTTCTTTGCTTAGAACTGGGTTGCCATCTGAGCTCTTGATATTCATACAAGTGGTTCTCTTCTCTCCAAAGGTCTCTTTAATTTTCCTGTAGGCAGTATCTATCTTACCCCTAGTGAGACAAGCCTCTATATCCTTACATTTGTCCTCTAGCCATCCCTGCTTGGCCATTTTGCACTTCCTGTCGATCTCATTTTTGAGACGTTTGTATTCCACTTGCCTGCTTCATTTGCTGCATTTTTACATTTTCTCCTTTCATCAATTAAATTCAATATTTCTTCTGTTACCCAAGGATTTCTATTAGCCCTCGCCTTTTTACCTACTTGATCATCTGCCGCCTTCACTACTTCATCCCTCAGAGCTACCCATTCTTCTTCTACTGTACTTCTTTCCCCCATTCCTGTCAATTGTTCCCTAATGCTCTCCCTGAAACTCTCTACAACCTCTGGTTCTTTCAGTTTATCCAGGTCCCATCTCCTTAAATTCCCACCTTTTTGCAGTTTCTTCAGTTTCAATCTGCAGTTCATAACCAATAGATTGTGGTCAGAATCCACATCTGCCCCTGGAAATGTCTTACAATTTAAAACCTGGTTCCTAAATCTCTGTCTTACCATTATATATCTGATACCTTTTAGTATCTCCAGGATTCTTCCAGGTATACAACCTTCTTTTATGATTCTTGAACCAAGTGTTAGCTATGATTAAGTTATGCTCTGTGCAAAATTCTACAAGGCGGTTTCCTCTTCCATTTCTTCCCCCCAATCCATATTCACCTACTATGTTTCCTTCTCTCCCTTTTCCTACTGGCGAATTCCAGTCACCCATGACTATTAAATTTTCGTCTCCCTTCACTACCTGAATAATTTCTTTTATCTCATCATACATTTCTTCAATTTCTTCATCATCTGCAGAGCTAGTTGGCATATAAACTTGTACTACTGTAGCAGGCATGGGCTTTGTGCCTATCTTGGCCACAATAATGCGTTCACTATGCTGCTTGTAGTAGCTAACCCGCACTACTATTTTTTTATTCATTATGAAACCTACTCCTGCATTACCCCTATTTGATTTTGTATTTATAACCCTGTATTCACCTGACCAAAAGTCTTGTTCCTCCTGCCACCGAACTTCACTAATTCCCACTATATCTAACTTTAACCTATCCATTTCCCTTTTTAAATTTTCTAACCTACCTGCCCGATTAAGGGATCTGACATTCCACGCTCCGATCCGTAGAATGCCAGTTTTCTTTCTCCTGATAATGACGTCCCCTTGAGTAGTCCCCGCCCGGAGATCCGAATGGGGGACTATTTTACCTCCGGAATATTTCACCCAAGAGGACACCATCATCATTTAATCATACAGTAAAGCTGCATGTCCTTGGGAAAAATTACAGCTGTAGTTTCCCCTTGCTTTCAGCCGTTCGCAGTACCAGCACAGCAAGGCCGTTTTGGTTAATGTTACAAGGCCAGATCAGTCAATCATCCAGACTGTTGCCCCTGCAACTACCGAAAAGGCTGCTGCCCCTCTTCAGGAACCACATGTTTGTCTGGCCTCTCAACAGATACCCCTCCGTTGTGGTTGCACCTACGGTTCGGCCATCTGTATCGCTGAGGCACACAAGCCTCCCCACCGACGGCAAGGTCCATGGTTCATGCAAGATGTTTCCATTTACTCACAGTCCAATCTCAATGATCTCATGCCCACTGAAATCAAAATTCATGATTCCATTAGGTCAGCATGTGAACACATAGGGGTCATCTACTGGGGGGGGGGGGGGGGGCTCCATATTCAACAAAGTGTACTGAACGACATGCTCAAAAACAATTGTGCCTGCAGCAGCAATGTACTCTGGCATCATATCTGCCATAGATCACCAACTATCCTGATTTGCAGAGCAGGCAAGCCTCTGCCTCCACATTATAAGATAAGGGATGGCTTTCAAACACCTTGTCACTTCACCGTCATATTAACCACTTTCCACAGATGTCCACGACAGTACTATGAGAACAGCTGATCAGATTCATCATTTACAAGATGCTCATACACAGATGCCATGCCATAACAATTTGCTATTTGTCAGTCACTTATTTCAATGAACCTTCCCATTTTCAGCCTGCAGTGTCAATAGAATATTTCCTTATTGATCACTGCTCCAATTTATACACTTTTCTTATCAGAACACATGCCTGCAATGGCACCAGGTAGCATTGAATATCACAATAAGATCGTTGTTCTCCGACAATGTTACATAATATTATATGTGTGCATTATGTCTGAGATTAGCATCTCTGATCATAGAATTAAAACAATTTGGAATACTTTTAAAAGGGGAACAGGGCAAGGCACAGGAAGACTGTATTTCTATTAGACCCAATGAAAAGATTGTTAACAAAAAGTCAGAGTACAAATATTTTTAGTAATCATTTTTAAGTGTTATAGAGAAAATAGGATCCAGATGTCCATTAGAAAATGCAAGGCTGTATGTGGAACAGGCAATGCCTATGCAGTTTGATAAAATTGAAATTCAGCCAACCTCTCTTACTGAAATTATGAAAATAATAAATTCACTCAAAAGTAAAAGTTCACATGGAATTGATGGCATTTCCAACAGAGTACTATAAGCTTGTTCCCAATAGATAAGTAGGATTCTCAGCCACATATGTAACAGCTCACTGAAACAGGGCATTTTTCCAGATAGACTGAAATATGCTATTGTTAAATAATTGCATAAAAAGGGAGATATGTCTCATGCTAACAACTACAACCTAATCTCATTTCTGACAGCTTTCTGCAAAATTCTTTAAAAAGGGATTTATTCTAGAATAGCTTCACATATTTGTAAAAATGAAGTACTAACAAAATGTCAATTTGGTTTTCAGAAAGGATTTTCAACAGAAAAAATTCTATATATGATTTCAATGATCAAATATTAAATGCCCTGAATAACGAAACATCACCCATTGGGATTTTTAGTGATCTCTCAAAGGCTTTTGACCGTGTGAATCATGAAATTCTTCTAGATAAGCTTAAGTATTATGGTATGAGTGGGACAATGCACAAATGGTTTAATTCATATTTAACTGGAAGAATACAGAAGGTTGAAATTAACAGTACAGATGGTCTGCAAAAACTAGCAGAGGAGTGAGGAGGTATCAAGAATGGTGCCCCACAGGGTTCAGTCTTGGATCCCTTATTGTTCTTAATATATATCAATAACTTGCCACTATATATTCATGAAGATGCAAAGCTAGTTCTTTTTGTGGTGATTCAAGTAGAGTAATGACACACAGCAAACAGGAATTACGCGAGGAAATTGTAAATAAGGTCTTTCAGAAAATTATTCAGTCCCTGCAAATGGATTCTCACTAAATTTTGAAAATATAGTATATACAGTTCTGTACAGCAAGTGGCATAACAGCATTGTAAATGTAAGTTTGAACAGAAATCTACTGCTAAAGCAGAATATTCAAAATTTCTGGGTGTGTGCACTGATGAGAAATTGAACTGGAAGAAACACACTGATGATCTGCTGAAACGTTTGAGTTCAGCTGCTTATGCTATTAGGATTACTGCAAATTTTTGTGACAAACATATCAGTAAATTAGCCTACTATGCCTGTTTTCATTCACTGCTTTCATATGGCATCATATTTTGGGGTAATTCATCAGTAAGAGAAAAAGTATTCATTGTTAGAAAAGCTGGAGCCTGCCCAAGATCACTTTCCAGACATTTATTTAAGGAACTAGGGATATTCACAGTACCTTAAAATACATATATTCACATATGAAATTTGCTGTTAATAAGCCATCCCAATTAAAAAATAATAGCAATGAGCATAGCTACAACACTAGAAGAGATGATGATCTTCATTACTCTGGGTTAAATCTTTTACACAGAAATGGGTGAACTAAGCTGCTACAAAAGTCTTTGGTCATTTACCAAATAGTATTAAAAGTCTGGCAGATCACCAACCACCATTCAAAAACAAACTAAAAATAATTCTGAATGACAACTACTTCTACTTAATACATGAATTTTTATGTATTAAGTAGTAACTGAAAAGAGAAGAAGATTTAATTATAACATGTAAAGAAACCTTATGTTAAAACTGACACGTTCCACATCATTATAAAATGTTGTACTCATGATCTATGGAACAAGAATCAATGTAATGCAATGTAACCACACACTTATTTCCCAAGAAATAAGTGGGATTCTTAGCCACATGTGTAATAGCTCTCTGAAGCAGGGTATTTTCCCAGACTGAAGTGTGCCATTGTTAAACTACTGCATAAAAAAGGGGATATGTCTGATGTCAACAACTACCGCCCAATCGCTCTCTGAAGCAGGGTATTTTCCCAGATAGACTGAAGTGTGCCATTGTTAAATCACTGCATAAAAAAGGGGATACGTCTGATGTCAACAACTACCGCCCAATCTCTTCTGGCTGCAGAGTCCTCTTGCCACAACAGGAACCCCATGTTATTTGAGTGTACGCTATCTGTAGTGAAGTGAAATAGATTCCTCTCATCTCAGTGGCTGAAAGGAAGTAGAGCACAGCCAAGTAGTTGATTTTACAAGCCACAGTTTATTGTCCATCACTTCCAGGCTCTATTCTTCACATCAAAACATGGTGCTGCAATTTAACATTATGGATGTAGCACGTCAAGAGGACAGTACATGTAACCCTGAAAGTTTGAGTACAAAGTGCCCATCTGCTAATTCATTTTCCTGAATTACCATATTAGCTGGTACCCAGTAGAATGACTGCTACTTTTCCCATCATTGTAGGTGGGGAAGGTAGTCCTAGATGTTCTGGGGATGTCTGCCTGTTGGGGACATGCTCTGTATAAATTTATGAGCACTCAGGGAGTTATAGCAGATAAGGATTTGCCTAGAGCATGGACAAAGCACAGTGGCAATCTATGTGGAAATCTGCTCCCATAGCAGCAACCAATGAGGGTGTTTTGTTGCCACGCCAGCAGAGAACAGTGTCAAGCACTGGCGGCAGCACGATCGAGAGCCTTGGACTGTATCCCTACGACATGATCACCACACCACTGCACTAGGTCCACACCTGGAGTTGGCTGGATAGATGCTGGTGATGGTGTAGGGGATATAAAGGTGGGGTCCAGCAAAAGACAATCAGTTGTCAGGACTGCCTAAAAATGCCAAGAAATTGGCTTGCAAAATATCGTGCCTTCTGGACAATGCAGCACTGCTGAATACCCAAGAAATATTCAAAATCTTCCTATACCAGGAAAACATAAAATCACACATTTTATATTCTTTATAAAAGGTGAAAATGTTATTCTGAAATAGTTCTCAGTATGCATGAGATCATAAATACAGAATTTATTCATGACCAAATGCTTTAGCACATACAAAAAAAGTTAATGCTTAGCCTGTTTCTTATTGTATACAACTTCTCAGTGTTCAGAATATAAATTGTGATGCTAGCTTCTCTTCTTTTTCTCCTGACATTGTGCAAAGTTTTGCTTCACTATTCAACACGGTCTGCAGTAGCGTAGTGTTGTTTATTTGTCTTAAAATAAACATGTTTATTATTGTGATCCACAGATTTAGTTTTGTGCTTTATTCCAATCCTCAGTTCAATACAATTGTTTTACTTTTCTAAATGTTTGTAACTGTATGGATCAATGCGTCATTGTGAAATAACTACGTTTCTGACATGTCTCTTACAATTTTCTGTTCTGTATGTTTCTTTCCTCCTTGTTTCTAGCAGTGTAACTGTTACTGCACAACAAAATTACAGGATCACTTTTCTGAAACCCCATAATAGTCTCCCATTGTGACAGACAAGTTTGAAATTTGTATTTTTTTAAAGCTGTGGTTGCTGAAAGTACTGCCTTGCAATATGTTCTTTGGCTTTTGAAAATACGTAAATGATTTTCAGAGGAATGATATTAAAACATACAGTAAACTTACCAAATATTTGGCTTGAAAAACTTGAAAACATGATCCCAAACTGCTCCAATGGCTGGAATATGATAACTCCTATCATATGGGATATGACATTCACTGGTGTAACTTCATCAGAAGGGTCAATGTGCAAAGCATTCCATCTTTTCTGGCATTCACTATCACTGCTGGACCCAAATATACTGTGATACCAAGATCGTTCCTGTGGTGTACATGTTAATGTGTCTGATAATATTCTCTCGTTCTTTTCTCTTGCTTTCTGTGGCAAAAAAAGGGAAGTCACTCACAAATTCATAATACTACACAACTACCAAAGATTTAACATTTCATTATTAATTTTGCGTAAATTTACCATCCGAAGGAATCTATAAGTTCCATAGTAGCTCACAGAAAAAGTCATAAGTAATGTGATACAAATAATTCTTGTTATTCTTCCACCCAGTATGAACAAAAATGATGGTAAGATGGCAAAACTGATTACACCAATTTCCATCCAGACCTGAAAATTCATTTACAAATTTATTTCATAGATTGTATTCTAACAACAGCATTGTAATCTTAAAATTATAATATTAATGTTTTACAGTCTAATAATTCTGATATGAAAGGCTCAAGTCACCGACATGGCAATCACCATAGATAACAAATAAAAAAAGTATAGTAATACTAGTATAATATACAATCAAGTAATTCTGTACAAATTTTTTATGCTGTGCATGGTATCAGCATTAGAATTTCCTTCTAAGATGCCTAGAGATGCCTAGGACTGATGCCATGGAAAACCCAATACATTTATGACTTCTTTGGGTTGGGGAATGGAAGTGGTTGTTGCATGGTAAAAATTATTTTCACCTAATTTGAAAAGTTCTGAGCAGCATCCCACTACATTCACATAATTTCATTTCACAAGAGTCATTTAACTGAAGTAGATTTCCATTTTTACTTACTTCAATTCCAACAATTACTTTCTTATAGCAAAAGGAATTGCATTAATTGAGCTTAAAAGCATTCCAGTACTGCTTAAACTAGTCATTAGGCAGTCAAGACTATAGCTTGCTAAACTGAACAAATGCTGAGAAGCAAGAAAAGAGAGAGAGAGAGAGAGAGAGAGAGAGAGAGAGAGAGAGAGAGAGGAATCGTGTTATGAGGATGAACTTTATCTGAAAGCTTTGCAATTTACCTTTCCTATCTGCTGACTAATGACTAAGTGTGGCATTAAGGAAAAGAAAAAAAAATGAAATTATATAATGTAAAATCTTGGTTTCATCTGGTGATTTGGTGCAAAGACACCAAGAATACATTTCAAATATATATTCTGAGTAACATCTAAATTTTCAGTTGTTTACAGATCCAGCATGTTCAGTCTACACTTGTCTTAAATTTTAGTTTTTTCCCAAATTACTATTTTCCAAATATGATTCTTTACGAGTTCATTTCCCTTTAAATACAAAAAAAAAAAAAAAAAACCTTACCTGATAATTTCCAATGAGAAAGAGCAGTTACTCTGGTATGTCGATCTGTGTGCCTTGGGTGGGCGGGGGGGGGGGGGGGGGGTTCAAACATGGGGGTATTTGTGTAGTTTCAAGGGGTTCTGCTGTGGCTATATCAGTGCCCTTGTTGAAATAATTAAAACAAGTGTGCTTAAATTGCCTCAAATATTTGAAAAGTATAAAATTCAATCTTGCTTAAAGCTATGCTCACTCTCTCCAAATTTCACCCTCATCCACCCACACATTTTATCACACCATGTAAAATATTGCACGTTTTAGCCAAATGCTGTAAAAAAATTGTAAAACACAGTGAATACAAGGAGGAGGAGAAAATAATACGATGAGTATGTATGGCTAACTGACCACTTGAAAAGAAAAAGACACAAATCAACCCAACACCCTTCTAAATTATTAAAATTTCCTCTCTAATGTCATTTTAAGCATGACTTCTTAACTATCTTAGAATTTTCATCACATTCATCTCACTAGCTTCTGAGAAACAGGGTAGATCCACATGTAAACTAGCCTCTGCTATCTTGTCTAAGTACAGACCATTGTCAACTAAAAGCTAACTCACTATGATCTGTACCCCACAAGCATTGTACACTGGAGGGTCCTCTTGTTGGAGCATGAGGTCAAGCATCTTAGGGCAATGTCCTGTATAATACGCAAATGCAGGTAACCACATTTCAACTGTGAGGGAGGAGGCATGACTGTGCTGTATTGCTGACTTTCCAAGCCACAGCCTATTATTTACCACTTCTTGTTGTTCTTCTCTTGAGCTTCACACAATTCTGTGCCTCCTAAGGCAGGATGTAGGGGGTAGCACACTGAACCATCTCATTATAACTACATGGCTCCTTGCTTGCTACATGTACTAATTTGTTTCCATTAATTCCCATGGGTCTTGGAACCCTACAGAATGACATCTGCTTCAACAGCCTTTGTGCAACTTTGCAATCCAAAAGACTGAGTGATCATAAAAATTGGAATGTTTGCTTTTTTGGAAAGAATTGTGTTTTCTTGTCTACATCAGTGTTATCCCTTCAAACTAGTCCCCCATTAGATATTATACATTTATGCCACCACTTCTTCAGATCCCTGAAACACTCCTGGAACTTGATGTGTCAGCTATCTTTTAGCTCTCAGAGTGATGCATTTTTAATCTCATCTATGCTTGTAAAACAAAGATCTTTGAGGTTTTATTTATTTTTGGGAACAGAAAAAAGTCACCTGGAGTTATGCCTGGTGACTATGAACACTGGGACATTGTTACAGTATTGTTGTTGAGCAAAAATTAATGAACCTACAATAAAGTATGAGCAGGTGCATTATCGTGATACAAAAGTCGTTAACTGTTTCATCAGAAATCAGAGCATTTATTCAGATTCCTTCATGCAACAGCACTACCAGAAGTAGTCCTTATTGATTGCTCAAAATTGTAGTAGGAAATCATAGTGCATTATGCAGTTAAATTTGAAGATCACAGTAAGCACAACCTTAACATCTGACAGCAATTACTGAGATTCCCCCCCCCCCTCCCCACCCCCCCCACCCCCTCTCTCTCTCTCTCAGCATCTGAAACACTGATCAGCTTAATTCAGTACTACTTTTGTTTGAAATTCAACAATTGCGGAACAAATTTTGCATAACAGGTTCACTACAAGTGATATTTGACTTTCTTAAAACTCTGTGCACTCTATTTTATTTTAGGAAAAATTTATACAAGTACTATGATCAATTTTTCATTCAAAATAAGTAATCACTGATACTACCAAAACACAAGTGTTACTTTTGACAGCTGTTTCCATTAATTCCCATGGGTCTTGGAACCCTACAGAATGACATCTGCTTCAACAGCCTTTGTGCAACTTTGCAATCCAAAAGACTGAGTGATCATAAAAATTGGAATGTTTGCTTTTTTGGAAAGAATTGTGTTTTCTTGTCTACATCAGTGTTATCCCTTCAAACTAGTCCCCCATTAGATATTATACATTTATGCCACCACTTCTTCAGATCCCTGAAACACTCCTGGAACTTGATGTGTCAGCTATCTTTTAGCTCTCAGAGTGATGCATTCTTAATCTCATCTATGCTTGTAAAACAAAGATCTTTGAGGTTTTATTTATTTTTGGGAACAGAAAAAAGTCACCTGGAGTTATGCCTGGTGACTATGAACACTGGGACATTGTTACAGTATTGTTGTTGAGCAAAAATTAATGAACCAACAATAAAGTATGAGCAGGTGCATTATCGTGATACAAAAGTCATTAACTGTTTCATCAGAAATCAGAGCATTTATTCAGATTCCTTCATGCAACAGCACTACCAGAAGTAGTCCTTATTGATTGCTCAAAATTGTAGTAGGAAATCATAGTGCATTATGCAGTTAAATTTGAAGATCACAGTAAGCACAACCTTAACATCTGACAGCAATTACTGAGATTCCCCCCCCCCTCCCCACCCCCCCTCTCTCTCTCTCAGCATCTGAAACACTGATCAGCTTAATTCAGTACTACTTTTGTTTGAAATTCAACAATTGCGGAACAAATTTTGCATAACAGGTTCACTACAAGTGATATTTGACTTTCTTAAAACTCTGTGCACTCTATTTTATTTTAGGAAAAATTTATACAAGTACTATGATCAATTTTTCATTCAAAATAAGTAATCACTGATACTACCAAAACACAAGTGTTACTTTTGACAGCTGACAACAGACTATATATCAAACTAGCTGACCCGGTGAACTCTGTTCCACCTTAAAGCTAATAAAAAATGGCATATCGGTTGGGATCATTGCGATCCTCGGAATGAGAACTTCCTCACCTTCAAATTTTCCTTTTGAGTATCGTCACGTAAATAACATTGTTCATCAATTTGCTTACCACCAAACACGTACCGTTGCACAGTTTTGGTTGGTTTATGTTCTGAAGCATGATTACTACGGAGCCAACTTTTAGGCATGAATTGTGCGGTGGTAAGCCAGGCACATCCAAGGAGTTTAAAAATTCAATTGGATAATTTGTGGCTTCATCTTCATTTGTTACACAGTCAATAGATTTGAATGAATGCATTTTACCAATGATCTCATTCTGAATTATGTAGTTTAGGTCATCTACATCTTTATTCTTAGCAGCTAAAATTGCTCACTCACTCAACCATTCATTACTTTTGTAGTTAGTAATAATGTTTGGGAATACTTTGTTGATAAGTTCATCTTTCAATGAGACAAAGTTGCAGAAATTATGAGGAAATGAAGTAATCTACTCGATTCTTCGACAGGTACTTGACCATTACCGATAGTCAGCAACTGCTCAGAGAAATCTTCAGCAGATGTATCATTAAGCAATGTAACTCTCATATTTGTTGTCAGCTGGAAGTTTCTTCAGATAGCGCCATAGATTCGATGATTTGAGGCAAGCATTTATTTCGTCTGCAGCTGTTGATCTTGGAAATACTGGCAGTGTTTGGCGGAAATCACCAGACAGTAAAATAGTTGCTCCTCCAAAAGATCTCGAGTCATTGCATAGATGTTTCAATGTTTGGTTAAGTGCCTCTAATGCAAGTTTATGCACCATTGTGCATTCGTCCCAGATGATGATCTTGGATGTTGATAAAACTTTAGCTATTGCTGAGTTTCTTGTAATATTACATGTTGGTTTTTCATTAGTTTGAAGATTTAACGGTAATTTTAATTCTGAATGAGCCATACGGCATCCTTCTAACAATGTGGCTGCTATTCCAGAAGAAGCAACTGCTGTTACTCCATGTCAGATGCGTTTTTGTTATACCATGTTTTATAGTGACGTTTAGCTGACATGTGCGTTTTGTTATTCCATGCCAGATGCGTTTTTGTTATACCATGTTTTATAGTGACTGAATGGGATAAAAAGTATCCTCTTTCCGTCTCCTGGTTCTAAGCTACCTCTCCACCAATTTTCAGCCAAATCGGTCCAGCCATTCTTGAGTTATAAATAGTGTAACTAATACGACTTTCTTTTATATATATAGGTAAGTTGGGTTTCCACAGGCATGAATTACACATGCATGCTCCTGCTACCACTTGGGTAAACCAACTTACATCTGGAAATACCCTACTTGCACACTGTCATGCCAAATTATGCAATGAAAGTTAGAAGCTGTTTAATTTTCTTGTATGAAGTCAGCTCCCCCACCATTGCCTATGATTTCCTCCAACCACCACACAGTGGATCAGTATATTACCATCTGTCCAATTGTTAACTTGTGTCACAAACTACCAACAGGGTGTTTCTTCTTGTTTAGATTTGTCAGAACTTCACTTCTGATATCTTGTATAGCTTCCTGTATGGAAAATTCTTTATGAAAACATACAGAGGTGTCACTCCAGCATATTTAAGTCTTTGAGTAAATATGCCATGTGCCATTGACACATCACAAATATCATGGTAATCTTTCCAAGTCAGCACAACATGATAATACTCTACATGAAATACCTTCATAGTTAGCAGAATTACTAACAGTTTGTCACTTGACTAATTTTGAAATTTCCTGAGAGGTTTTAGTTTTGACATTAATGTCTGTTGGTTGTACATGCAGTGTCTGCTGAAGTAAATTTAATGTAGTTGTTCATTAATGGGTACCATTTCTGCTGCTACTCTGAGGCAGTAATCATCAAATCTGGTGACCAATGATGTCACCATTTCTGTTACAGTTATTTTCTGTGGACTTGATTTCAGATGCAGTACTGTTTTTGTTTCTTGCTTTGTCTGTATATATACTTTTCAGACTTATTTACACACACACACACACACACACAATGCGTTTTTGTTATACCATGTTTTATAGTGATGCTGTAATTTACCATCTAGTAAGGTCATCCGAAGACCAGTATCAGTTGCAAGACATTGAAATGTCTGCTTGTGTCTGTGTATGTGCAGATGGATATGTGTGTGTGTGTGTGTGTGTGAGTGTATTCCTGTCCTTTTTTCCCCCTAAGGTAAGTCTTTCCACTCCCGGGATTGGAATGACTCCTTACCCTCTCCCTTAAAACCCACACCCTTTCATCTTCCCCTCTCCTTCCCTCTGTCCTGACGAAGCAACCGTTGGTTGTGAAAGCTTGAATTTTGTGTGTATGTTTGTATTTGTTTGTGTGTCTATCGGCCTCCCAGCACTTTCGTTTGGTAAGTCACATCATCTGTTTTTAGATATATTTTTCCCACGTGGAATGTTTCCCTATATATATATATATATATATATATATATATATATATATATATATATATATATATATATCCCTGCAATTCACATTTAAGTGCTTGGCAGAGGGTTCATCGAACCACAATCATACTATCTCTCTACCATTCCACTCCCGAACAGCGCAGGGGAAAAACGAACACCTAAACCTTTCTGTTCAAGCTCTGATTTCTCTTATTTTATTTTGATGATCATTCCTACCTATGTAGGTTGGGCTCAACAAAATATTTTCGCATTCGGAAGAGAAAGTTGGTGACTGAAATTTCGTAAATAGATCTCGCCGTGACGAAAAACGTCTTTGCTTTAATGACTTCCATCCCAACTCACGTATCATATCTGCCACACTCTCTCCCCTATTATGTGATAATACAAAACGAGCTGCCCTTTTCTGCACCCTTTCGATGTCCTCCGTCAATCCCACCTGGTAAGGATCCCACACTGCGCAGCAATATTCTAACAGAGGATGAACGAGTGTAGTGTAAGCTGTCTCTTTAGTGGACTTGTTGCATCTTCTAAGTGTCCTGCCGATTAAATGCAACCTTTGGCTTGCCTTCCCCACAATATTATCTATGTGGTCTTTCCAACTGAAGTTGTTTGTAATTTTTAAGACCCAGGTACTTAGCTGTATTGACAGCCTTGAGAATTGTACTATTTATCGAGTAATCGAATTCCAATTGATTTCTTTTGGAATTCATGTGGATCACCTCACAGTTTTCATTATTTAGCATCAACGGCCACCTGCCATACCATACAGCAATCTTTTCTAAATCACCTTGCAACTGATACTGGTCTTTGGATGACCTTACTAGACGGTAAATTACAGCATCATCTGCGAAAAACCTAAGAGAACTGCTCAGATTGTCACCCAGGTCATTTATATAGATCAGGAACAGCAGAGGTCGCAGGACACTTCCCTGGGAAACACCTGATATCACTTCAGTTTTACTCGATGATTTGCCGTCTATTACTACGAACTGTGACCTTCCTGACAGGAAATCACGAATCCAGTCACACAACTCAGACGATACCCCATAGGCCCGCAGCTTGATTAGAAGTCGCTTGTGAGGAACGGTGTCAAAAGCTTTCCGGAAATCTAGAAATACGGAATCAACTTGAGATCCCCTGTCGATAGCGGCCATTACTTCGTGCGAATAAAGAGCTAGCTGCATTGCACAAGAACAATGTTTTCTGAAACCATGCTGATTATGTATCAATAGATCGTTCCCTTCAAGGTGATTCATAATGTCTGAATGCAATATATGCTCCAAAACCCTACTGCAAACCAATGTCAATGATATAGGTCTGTAGTTCGATGGATTACTCCTACTACCCTTCTTAAACACTGGTGCGACCTGCGCAATTTTCCAATCTGTAGGTACAGATCTATCGGTGAGCGAGCGGTTGTATATGATTGCTAAGTAGCGAGCTATTGTATCAGCGTAATCTGAAAGGAACCTAATCGGTATACAATCTGGACCTGAAGACTTGCCCGTATCAAGCGATTTGAGTTGCTTTGCAACCCCTAAGGTATCTACTTCTAAGAAACTCATGCTAGCAGCTGTTCGTGTTTCAAATTCTGGAATATTCCATTCGTCTTCCCTGTTGAAGGAATTTCAGAAAACTGTGTTCAATAACTCCGCTTTAGTGGCACAGTCATCGGTAACAGTACCATCGGCTCTAAGCCGTGAAGGTATTGACTGCGTCTTGCCGCTTGTGTACTTTACATACGACCAGAATTTCTTCGGATTTTCTACCAAATTTCAAGACAATGTCTCATTGTGGAACCTATTAAAGGCATCTCGCATTGAAGTCCGTGCCAAATTCTGCGCATCTGTAAATTTTACCCAATATTCGGGATTTCGTGTTCTTCTGAACTTCGCATGCTTTTTCCATTGCCTCTGCAACAGCGTTCGGACCTGTTTTGTGTATATACATACACAAATAAATAAAAACTGCATTGGGCTAACACAACATGCAACATTTCAAAATTTCGGTTACTTTTTGAATACACCTTGTAGTATAACATCCACAATCAGAAGCCACGTGCAATGCTCCTTATTTGTGGACAGTTCTAACCCTGCTGCAGCAACTCGTTAGTTGCAATTCTCAGTTAGAAGATTTGAGGAGTGGGCTGCAAAGATAGGTTTTAAATTTTTTTGGATAAGTATATGTATTTTTAATTGTTCGTGATGTGTTTTTAATTTCTCAAACTTGCAAATTATGCACACCATCTCATGTTTTACAGATTCACTTAGGTTTCTGGGCCTCATATTTGATTCAAAAATGTTGTGGCTAACATAGCTAATATTCCTCAAATTCCCCATCATACCAAGCTATGGATTGCCCTACTATGGAATAAATTAGCTCAAATCATCTATGATGAATCAGTCCATTTGGGATCTGTGTGAAACATGAACTAGAGACAAGTACTGATCCAAACCCAATGTTGGAACCAACTGTCTCTTAGGTTACTGAAGAGGCCCAGTGTAATTTTAGTTCTGGTGAGGTACAGAAGAGACTGCATTTCTGAAAATGTTTTTAATGCACTGTTTTATGATATTTTAAATGAATACTACAACTCTCTGCCTGTATTCCCAGAGGGGTCCAAGCAGGAAGACTGTTGCCTGTTTTGTGGCTTTCCCTGACTTTGTCCTCAAGATTCAGTACCTAAGAACTTTAACGTAAGTAATGTAGAATTACATGTGATCTTGAAGACACTGGAGCTAATCTGAAATAAAAATTAAACAACCTGCAGCTGTCTCTTTTCCATTTAATTAATGTATGCAACCAGTTTCAATGTTCCATTATACCATCTTCAGACAGCTTGACCAATGTAAACTGGAAGGAATCCAATCTCATGTGCAGTCATAACAGCAGCCAATATTAAATAACCAGTGTCTGTAGACACTATCGCTTCATTCACCAACTGATGAATCATCACATGTTTGTATGGAAAGTGCACAAGCATCATGGAAATGTTCAGCCAACTCCAGCAGTAGATGCTAAAAGAGATATGTTGTGCATCACACAAGAGTTTACTATTTAAATCGCAAGAACAAACGTGGCTACATAAACTTTCCCAGCATATTTAGTGGTAATATTCTTGTCGTAATGTAATTTTAAGGTATAGATCCCCAGTGGTGAAAGTTGGCAGAAACAATGAGTTGCTGCGGAGTACGTGCCTCTGTTGGTCAAGTCAAAGACTTTTCTTTTTTTTTTTAATATCATAATTATGAATGCAACATGATTTCACATTTTACTTAAAGGATAACCCTCCTCTCTATTTGTAATATTATCTTCCAATCTAATTTCAGCTGATCCCTGTAAGGAACAGCCTTAATAGTAAGATGCAGGAGCAATTATAAATAATATGGCAGCTACTATTATAAACAGAGACAAGGCCTATCCTTCATCTGTTGAGCTCCTCCATCCCCTTCTCTCTCCACATTATCACACTCACACCAATGGGAGGCTGGTGGTTTTTACACCAACAGTATTTCTTTCCACAAAGTAACTAATATGTGTACAAAATTTGGCTGAAATCATTCCAGCAGTTTCAATGAAATTTTTACCTGAGGCTTTGCCCATGTACACACATGTCAAATATATTTCACATGTATTTAACATATTTTACTTGTATTTGTACACATATTTCACCTGTATCTCTAGCTCTGCAGTATCATTTTCATGCTGCTCAATGTTTATGATGATGTATCTTCTGAACTATGTGCTGTACAATGACATAATGTTGCAGATACATTCCAGTGGCATATGTGGCTACTGTCAGTGAAAAGTGTTGTAAATTGAGTTAGTAGCGATGAAGTAATAGATTTAAATGTCTTGCATGATGAGGCAGTTTTCATGCATCTGTGTTCATGAAGTCATATGTCCTGAACTATGAATCGTATATGTGTCATGAATACAGTTAACAGTACAGAGCTGGTAAATTAAAATGTCACCCTTCATGCTGCTGTTTTACTGCATGAACAGTGAAAATGTTGATGATAATTTTTTTTCCTTTATCATTCTGTTGGGGTAATCAGTGTGAAAAAGTTTCTTAAAGGTTTGAAATTATGTGTAAGGTTTGCTGCAAGTCTCTAAGTGCTCTCATTCTCAAATACTGGATGACTAAAGTCTTGGTATTTGCGTGTTATTGGTTACATTGCTTTTTCACCCCTACCCCCACTCTGTTGATAGATAGGTGGTTCTTGCCCCCACAATGATGATTTCCAGACAGTATGTGATATGTGTGAAAAGTTGGTTGAAATCTGTCCAGTGGTTTAGGAGGAGATGTGGAACGAACACACATACATCCACATACGTCCATTTTTATAATATGTATGAAAAAGAAACTTTCATTTGGCCGGCAAGGACATGCTCCACACCAGTTCACCATTTCTACCAGTTTTCCACCACCGAGGCACTGCACTTTCAATTTAAGTAACGGAGCAGCAGCAACAATTTCTCACATAGATGCTTTTAGTAAAATGTAAACTTCCGCAGCCGCAAATGTCACACTTAATGAAATGTTCCGGGCTGTTACGCCATGGTTGAATGGATTTCATCTTAAAACCTGATGTTTCATTCTCATCTGCTGAGGATATTTCCAAGGAGGATCATAGCTTTGTTGAATGTCTGATTTGAACCTCACTACTGACTACAGCAAAATTCTGCTTGTGCACAGTGGCATGACATCACACATTTTGAATACGCAAGTGCAATTGGCCCTTGTTGACTGGCATCATTCGTTGTTGCTATCATCCCGTAGTGCAAGAATGGACCACATCTTCTTCAGCACCGGAATCCAATCATCATTCAATTTAATGTCGTTCTCCTTCCTATTTGAAATTCCTGGGGCATTTTACAATATCTATGGCCTCTCTGTATAGCCTTTCATGGTATCCACTTGTAGCTGCTAGTACTTGAGTCCTATCAAAATGAATGTGATGGTCTCCTGGCTGTAAGTCATGTTACGCAACAGCTGATCTGTCAATCTCCCCTCTTCTGCAATTGCCCTTGTGCTCTTCAAGTCTTTTTTGACAGTTCTTTTAGTAGTATCCACGTCCACCTACTGTCAAATACACAGAATCCTACAAATTACAGCTTTTCCCAGTGGTTATCAAGCATTGTTGGCCAGTTTTAGGTGATCTTGTATCTTCCGTGTAGGTGTGGTCTCCAGAAGAAGAGAGTGCAGCTTTTGTGTTCCTTCACATACCTGTCTCGCTGCAGAGCAGTCAGTGTTATTCCAAAGTTTTTGAGAATTAATCTAGTATACAACTCGGCCAAGGCACATAGGATTTTCAAATGGACAGAAGAGGCTTTACTATGACAGCGAATTCAACATATCCATCGGAACCTGGCAAGCACAGACTGTAAGTTAATGTCTCTTCATATTACTATCAGCAATAAATTGTGTAGTGGTGACTGGGATAGAACTGACAGACCATTGCACAATACTATTAGGAAGTGTATGTTGACAATGTCTAATAGACAGATGAATAAATTTGATTATCTGCAGCATAATAAGGCACTTCCTTCATGGTTATCAACTTATCGGGATGTTTGTTATCTGACTATGAGAGATCTGTGTTTGCCAAGAGTGGATATTTTGCCATTAGCCTGTGAGTTGTGCCCATGGAAGTAATAATAGCCAGTGTAGAAGCAGGCATTAATAGTGTGGACCAGGTTACAGCTATCCACAGCTCGTGGTCTAGTGGCTAGCCTTTCTGCCTCTGGATCACGGGGTGCCGGGTTCGATTCGTGTTTGTGTTGTCCTGATCATTTCATTATCATCATTTGTGACAGTGGCTAGACTGGCTTGAGAAAAAATTAAACTGTGTAAAAAATTGGGTCTTTGTACAGGCATTGATGATTGCACAGTTGAGCGCCCCACAAACCAAACATCAACAACATCATCAAGGTTATGGCTGAAGAAATTCATAAAGGAGCTGTAAGAGTACTGTCTCACACAAAGCCTATAAAAGGTAATTTAACTGTGGGTGAGAGGGATGCCATAAAACACCTGAATGAGGAAGACAGTGTCGTCACTCTCTCCACTGACAAGGAAAATGCAATGGTTGTTTTGAATGTGACCAACTATTATAGCAAGATTAATGACTTATTAGATCTGCAAACATATATGAAACTAAGTAAAGACCCCACTGACAAAGTTCTTAGAAGTATTATGCAGTGGATAAAGAAGCATTCCAAAACGTCTGTTCGATTCAGTTACCCTAGCACCAAGACTTTATGGATTGCCAAAGGTGCACAAAGAACATGTTCCTCTAAGGCCTATAGTGAGTGCTATTGGTTCACTCACCTATTCAATTGTCAAGTTTTTGACAACATTATTATGACCGTATGTGAGCCGATCAGATTCATATTTAAAAAATTCAGCACATTTTATCAGTACATTAAATGGCATAGTGATACAACTGGAGGACATATTAGTTAGTTTTGATGTGGTGTCTCTGTTTACAATGGTTCCACACAGTAAATTGTTGCAACAGCTGAATCATATTTTTCCTCCTGATGTTGCGGAACTGTTTAAATATTGCCACACATTTCAAACGGAACGAAGAGTTCTATGAACAGAAGGATGGTGTCACTATAGGAGGCCCCTTAAGTTTGGTTATAGTGAACTTCTTGAAGGAAAAAGTTGAGTAGTAGGCTTTGGAAACTGCGAACAAGAAACCAAATATCTAGTTCTGTTATGTGGATGATACGTTTGTTTTGTGGCGGCATGGCAGGGAGGAACTGGATCGTTTTCACAAACATCTGAATGGGATCAATCTGACGATTCAGTTTATGAAGGAGGAGGAGGCAGATGGAAGATTAAATTTTCTTGATGTACTAGTTTTCAAGAAAGAAGATGGTAGCTTGGACCTCATGGTTTACCGAAAACCCACACACACAAACCATTACCTACACTGGGATTTGAACTACCACTCACAACAAAAACGAGGCATCATAAAAATGTTGGCAGATTGAACAAAGAAAATCTGTGAACCAGAGCTGCTTGAAGCAGAATTAAAACATCTCATCAATGCATTGCTCAAGAACGGTTATTCTTTGAGCCAGGATGAGAATCAGACATTCAACAAAGTTACGATCCCTCATGAAAATGTCTTCTGCATATGGAGACATAATGCCGGGTTTTAAGGTGAAATCAATATTTTATTAATTCTGATATATGCTTTTAGTCCAATGAGGCATTAAAAACCGCTGCTGTTCATGGTAGGAATCAGTTACAGAAAGATTTAGCAAACAGCATTTGCCTTTAAAGATGGCAACCGACTAGACTACTAGAATATTGTGTTAAGATTATTGTATGATCCAGTTGCAGATCCAACAAGAATATTATTACAATAATATACTGTCAGACGATTGAAGCAAAAAATTACTAACAGTCACATGTATTTCATAAACTGACCATTACACTAAATCAGACAATTCACAAATTGAACAGGAAACAGTTGCAGTTCATGAAATACCCCCACCATGCACCATAAGGTGGCTTTGGAGTATTAATGTAGATGAATGAACTGCCAAAGCCTTTGGCGTTGCCAGCAGCGGCATATTTCCAAACTCTGAATCTTGGTGGCAGTCAAGTCTGTTTTCACATTAGCAACTGGCTTGGATCTAGTGACTGCAACAGTTAAGACTGTACTGGAGATGGTTTTGTTAGTGTCACTGATAAAACAGTGCTGAGGAGACAGATTTACCATCTTCATTTATGATGCATTTTGTCAAAATCTCTCTCCCTACTCTTCTTCCCTACCTCTTACATCTTCTCCTCTCACCCCACTCATCAGAGCTGATACCATTGCTCACTAGAGTTATGCTACAGAATTAGTGTCTGGTAAAAAGTTGAAAGTTTGAGAAATTTGCTAAGGCATTCAGTACTACTCATTTGTGGAATAAATTGCATTCTGTTAAACATAGCTGTATGCTACTCAGTGGATTTTCTCACAGGCAAATGGTTGACTTTCCTAAGACCATATGTTAAAAGGAAGATAAAATAAAGTTCTGAATTATAGTTCTGAAAGGTATAAAATTCATTGTTTTCCTGCCATTTATTGAGAAGTATAAAAATAGGTGTAGAAAATTGTGGAAAACTAGCTACAGCTTTGTAACATTGCACTAGAGGCCACTTATCTCTTTCATCCACATTCTCAATTAAATCACACATCATTCAGCAACACAACTTTTTGTTATCCATGCATTGACCAGCCTATACAGAGCACCCACTGGCAGACTAAGGGTAGATGACTAGAGTCAGATAAATGCATAATGACATGTCTTAAAACACATGTGCATCTCTTTAATTTTTTCTTACCTCTTTTGAAGAAATCATTCGTATAACCCCATGAAAAAATGAAGAGTAGCCTTCCTCATGGTCATTAAATTTCATATCTGAGATTATGGTATTTAGCAGTCTGATGGCTGGGGCAACATCTGTGTCATCTTTCAGTCTTTGTAGTTGCTTCAGTTCCTCTGGTGAAATTTCTAATGTAACTGAAATCTTTTTTTGGATTTCGTTATTTTTACTGACACAAATGTTCACCAGTAAGTTAATAAATCTTCGAAGGAAGTTATGCTCCATTTCATTTTTTGCACATCGACAAATGTCTTCCTTTGGCAAATTTTCATCAGACTTTGTTTTACTTTCAGTTTCTGTACTTTCTCCTTCATTTTTTTCAAGCATATTTGCAGAAACTTCCATCTCTTCATTTATTTGTAGAATTTTTTTGGTGCTCTCTACATTTCCTGGTAGTTCAGCATTTTTACTTTCTTCCGGTAATTGTTTGATAATCTCATTCTCAGATGAAGATTTTCTGTAATGAGAGAAAAGAACAAATACTAAACACACATAGTTCTTTATAAGATAACACCTTATGATTGTTACAGTAATAAAAGCCAAAAGTCCTGTATTCTGAGAAAAAAGTAAGAGGAAAATATTATTCCTACTGGGAAATAGAGCATATTCACCAATGGAAATTAGAGGAATAAAGGCAAAATGACACCTGAAATTCCATTTAGAGACAAATTATAGCATGTAATAAAAGTTTTGTCACAAGTCCACACACAAAAAATCAAATGAACACAATATTAATCATAGAAAACTTTGTCAAAATGGTAATAAGTGGGAAAAAATTATTGTTCTATTATCGTTAAAAACAGAACTGGGTTTTGCAGTAATATTTACAGATTAATGTGTGTCCCCAGCCTCCAGATACCAACAATTGGTTACCACATCGCTAACAAACAGGAGATGATGTAGAATCTCTTTTTTCTCCCATTACATTAAAAAAAATTGAAATAATCCAATATGAAAACATTTTTGATGATGTAGAATTTATTGTGGCCTCTGAACACCCTGCTGTAGAATTCAGAATTTTTCTATCAGGTGACACTAAATTTTGTTTTTCTTACTCTTATTTAAATGATTGCAACTGGTAAAAGTAATTAGATGTGGCAATGGATAATCATAAATGAATATGGTCAGCAAGAAGTTTCATAATGTGTGACCAGAGCTATCATTATGAACAGCAAGGAAAGAAAATATGTTCTGGTAATGATTATGGAAACCGATTGTGACCATACAGCCTTTTCTCCAAAGTATATCACACAGATTCAATAATATTGAGATCTGGTGACAGTCGCAGCCAGGGCAGCTGCATCATTTAATCCTCATGTTTACAAAACCAGTCCTGGATGATGTGAGCCATGTGAGCAGGGCCCTGTCATCTTGGAACACAGCAGTACTAATATTGTACTGTGGAATGGACCTGAACAGCTAAAATGGTGACATAATCCTTGGCAGTAATGCAACCTTGCAGAGTAAGCATGGGGCCCATGCAGTATCATGATATTGCTACCCAAATCATCAATGAACGCCCACCACATTTCAATCTCGGCAAAAAGAAGTCTGCATCATAGGCTTGTGACAGCATACACCAAATGTGAACTCGGCTAGAAGTTGGGGACAGTGTGTAGAAAGACTCATCGGGCCAAATGATTTTTTTCCATTGCTCCAGTGTCCAAGTTCTATGGCTTTGGCAGCATGTTTACCTATTAGAGGCATTTGCATTACTAATGTGCGGTTTCAGAATTCCAGCTCACCCTGTAATTACAGGCTTATGGAGCTCCTTTTATGTAGTTTTGGTGCTGACACCTTTCATGAGTGTGAAATTCAGTTCTGCAGTGACTTTGCAGCTGCTGTCCCCTTATTTTCCATCATAATCATCTTTAATGACTGTCTGTCATGGTCACTCAACACACATTATCATCCGCATTGTGACTTAGCACATGATGTTTTTGCTGTATCTACACTTCTTATTGAGAACCCCAACATACACAGATTTACACTGGGTGATAACTGCATGCCAAATAATGACAAGGTTAGAGAAACATTAACAGAACCATTAACTGCCCAAGTACAGAGTCCTATGACTGGCATGTCTCTGGTTCAAGAACATTCACATACAATGAAGAAAACACATGTGGATGAGGCCCTGCTGCAGCAGCCTGATACATTTATATTTATATTTGTATTTGTATTTGTATTTGATGGTCAGGGTGCTGGCTGCAGGTGCACCTGCTTCACCCAGCTGTCGCTGACACCAGATACAAATCCTGCAGTGGCAGATTGTGCAGGTGCGCTGCCACATCCCTCCCCTCTTCTGCAGAGCTGATGAAAACAGGAGGACCACGCTGGCCAGGTCGATGCTAGCAGAAGGTTGGCATAGGCGAAGAAACCACCAGGTGCATCCAGAATACCCGACAACAATGATAACGGTGACAGCAGTGGCGCAATGCCAAATTCATGGCAACAATGTTGGCTTCCATTGGTTGACCCACATCTGAAGAGGCAGCAGCCCCACAGGGATTGACTGTCAGCTGTCTCTGGCCTGGCGGGGTGTAAGAGCTGAAGTGGCGCCGACAATTGTGCACTGGCCACGGTGATGACCACACATGTGGAGGCTCTGTGGGCCAAATGGCAACAAGCGTTGCAGGCTGCAACAACCGGGGAATGTCCGCCCCGTGCTCTGATGAGCAGGCGATATCTGGCCAGTCGCTTTCCAACATCAGTTAAGGGTCCAGGGTGGGCAGTAGATCCATCTTGACATCAATGATGCCTGCTGGCAGGCTGTGGTGCAAGATGGAGTGGATGTAGCAGCGTAGGTGTTGTTGGCTGTGTGGGAC
The DNA here is from genome assembly GCF_023898315.1 of Schistocerca nitens. Lineage (NCBI taxonomy): Eukaryota > Metazoa > Arthropoda > Insecta > Orthoptera > Acrididae > Schistocerca > Schistocerca nitens. The sequence continues at coordinate 522,741,046 of NC_064616.1, read as the reverse complement.
TTCCACTAGGCTGCACCTGTTCAGGGGGGTGGTCCTGTAGGTGCTTAGGAACAGAGGCTACACCATATCAGTAGACGAGTTCACCAAGCACTTTGCCATTTGCATCTTAAATGCATGCACCATACGTTCCACCTCACCACTCCATTGGGGGGTGAAATGGTGTGGATGTGAGGTGAGAAATACCAGTCTGGCTGCAGAAGTCATGGAACAATGTCAGGGCAAACTGTGAGCTATTATTGGAGTCAACTGTCTGTGGTAACCTTCATCTGCAGAAATCTGCATTAGAGCCCGCACAGTCATGTCTTTTGAGATGCAGCTCATGTGCATGACTTATGACTAATTTGACAGTGCATCCACAACTACTAAATACATGGAATGACAGAAAGACGTGCAAAATCGATATGGGTGCAGTCCCTCGGCTGATCAGGAGTGGGTTGGAATGACAGAAAAGACCCGCAAAATCGATATGGGTGCAGTCCCTTGGCTGATCAGGAGTGGGCCATGAAGCAAAATTTCGAGGAGGGGCGGGGGTTCCCTGATGCTTGGCACACTATTTGCAGCCATGCGGAGGGGCAAGCTTCTCAATCATTGAATGAGGGCTGGACCAGTAGACAACATATCTTGTTAGCATTTTCATGTGGGTTATGCCACAGTGGAGAAACCACAGGACTGATGGGATGCCAGTGTGGGCTTTATCCGAATCCATACTAAGGAGGAGGGTTTCATCAACAATCACCAGCTGATTACTGGTCAAGTCTTTGTGTGGTCCTGCAAGGAAGCCAAGAATGGGGCCCAAAAAGTGCCACAAGTGGTTTATGGTTGGCAATGAAATGAAATTTGTTTCCATATAGGAAGGCATGGAATTGTAGACTGTGTAGACTATTGTCTGTTCTTCCTTTTCTATTTGTGAACAATTCATTGAGATGCTATCAACATCTTTGAGGCCAGCTAGCCACACTTAATAAGATTGGCCAGAGTTATTTTGCTGTTGGTGAACTCCAAATAGGCAACTACCACATGGGTTTGCTTATGATAAGGAAGTCACACATTTCAGAAAATGACAATGCAGATGATCTTTCAATAGACCAAGTTTTTGAAGCAAATGAAATGTTTCAGATGCAGTCCATGACAAGAAAAACGCTGAAACGCTGCAAAATGTTGCTGCTTACATCATACTTATGTGTTCAAATCTTTTTCTTTGCTTCTTGGAATGGTGGGAAACCTGGGGGTGAGAGGTGGGGAGCGGGGGGGGGGGGGGGGGGGCTGCACACTGCACAGTCAGGCACATGAGAGCTAGTGGCTGGGGAGGGGGGGGCTATTGCTCCCAGTGAATTTGTAAATATAATTGATGAAAAAAGCCTAACTGCTGCTGCTGTCACTCAAGTTGTTGCAACTGAACCAATGCCGGATCCGTTTTCACTTATGAAAGACATGCGTGGAATGAACTATATTGTTGCCAAACAACTGCATGCTGAATAATGACTAGGTTAGGGAAACATGGACACAACTATTAACTGTCCACGTACAGAGTGCTATCACTAACAACAAAAACACACCGGCACAGTGCTGGACTGACTCAAGAACATTTGCATACAGTGTAGAAGATGTAAGTGGACAAGGACCTGCTGGCAGTAACCCAACATGTTTGTATTTGCCGGCCAATGATACTGGCTGTGGGCAATGGTGGCACCTGACTGCCGCTAGTGTCAAATATAAACGTTGCAGTGGCAGATTGTGCAGGCATGCCACAGCAGTTTTTCTAGTACCCCTGCATGTGGTATTTCTTTCCTACTGTATCTCTTCAAATACAAAAAAATTTCATCTATCTTGGTTACAGAAGCACCCACCATACGAGGACCAACAGTTTTCCCACATTTGAATTCACTATCTCCAATATAATGCATGCACTACTACACACAACACTGTTCTGACCACAACTGACACTTGCAACATAACAGATGGGCCCTGCATTCAAATGGTTAAATAGGAAGTGAAATTGTTATTACTTTTATCTTCAATGTTAAAGCATTTAAGTCTCTTTATATGAATGTTGTCACTTGTGCAGTCAAATAACTAAAATAACAGAAGATTCATTTGGTGATTTTCTGTCATTTGAATATTTTATTTTGTTGTGAATGACTGAAAGATGATTTTGTTGTGACAAAAATGTTTGCTATCTACATGTAACCACATTTCATTTGTCATTTCCCATAATAACTAAATTTGGGTCCTGTTTGAGACTTCCTGGTTTTCCTTTTGACAAAGTCCCATATAGTTTTACTTTTAGCTTTGGGTTAATTAATTTTATAGATAATTTACAAATTTATTTGTTACTGCAATGTGAAAGGTGATGTACTTCTGTGATTGTCCTAAACTGTCCACATAGTTCCCTATTCATGATATTTTAATTTCCTTCTTTATCCATGGTCAGCCAGAACATTTCATGATTCCCATATGGAAACAGATTTAAAAGGTGTGTATAAATTTAGCCAGAAATATATTAAACTTACAAATGACACCTCATGCATTATACTGGCACACATAATCCAGGATCAAATACCACTTCCAATATCCAGAGCAACAACAGGAAGTAACAGTTCCTCTGAAAGCACATTTATTCTGCACACACTAACGTACAGACAGAGCTTAACAGCTGGTCTCAGCAAACATTGCTCTTGTTTATATGTACGTATGTTCTACTAAATTCCAAAATTAGGTCCCAAGTTATTTCAGAATTCTTAAATTATAAATAAATGCAGGAGGGAATCAAACTGGCAATCTGCAACTTACCTGCTAGTGATTACAAGTGCTACACCCCAACATATGATGTACAGCATAAAGCATTGTTTCTCGTCCTGGAAAAACTGCAACCCATTGTTTCAGAGTGAACTAGAGCTTTCTGCCTCTGGATCTAGTTGGTGGATCTTCATATGACATTACTGGAAGAATGTCACATACAAGTTGTATTGTCACTTCCTCATCTTCAATATGACATTCAAAATTGAGTTTATTCCATATAGGTATCAATCATCAGGCAGATATTCATCTTCAATATATGGAAAGCCCCTATTATTGATCTGCAGCTCAGAATTAAGATACAATTTCATGCAAAGGGCACAAGATCACTCCAATTTTGTCTCCTCTATTTAGGATCATCCTCCTTGGCTTTGTAGATGATGTCTGACACGTGACATAGGATTTGGTACACACTAAAGTAGTGCTTTTATAATTTTTCTTACAGCCTGACCATCCAAACAGTAAAAAACTGCCTACTAAGACACATGAGTTGTAGATTACAGGTTGGTATTTGGAATTATAATTTTCACAGTCCTTATCCTGGGCATCCAAGGGTTGAACACATGCCAACTGTCTTTCTTCTTTATTTCTGAATAGCAATGAGCTGTTTTATGTAATCCTTGTCAGCACTATCAGGTTGTAATGAAAAGAGAGTATCCATTGTTGTTTCAGACTCTCAACCATGGATCACATGAAATGATTAACAATGTGTATTGTCTTGCTTTGCTGTCATGTACGTAAATGTCTTGACTGGCAGTACCATATACCAGTCTCTGTCTGATGTCAATGTACACAACAGGTAAAAAGTTTTCACTCACCCATGAAAGAAGCTATATACTATATTCCAATGTACAAACACATTGTACAAACTAAACAGACCAACAAAATAAATATTTTCTCTCTCTATCATTAAGTATGACACAATATGATTTAGATTTTAGCTTCTTCAAAGTATCCACCAGCTGATCTCAGAACAGCTGCACAAACTCTCAGCATTCTGGAGATAAGATTTTGTAGTGTTTTTGCAAATTTTGCCTGTGAATTATTCCCCAGATTTTTAGCTTGTTTTCTGATCTCCCTGTCAAGTTCATCCCGTAAGAGTTCAATTGGATGTAAGTCAGGTGACTGACTTGGCAAAATCATAGTTCAGTGGCCCACATTTCTCTTTTCTATTGACATACCCTCTGTAGTGACCCGCACAGCTTCCACACCCACAATTGGGTTGCACAGTTGTAAGGTGTTAAATGATGCTAGCACTGGCAGAGGCCATCACTGTTGGATGCGCATGAAGCCTCTCTGCAGTGCACTACACCAGTCGGGTGATGGCTTATAGAGTCAGGCCTGGCCAGCCTCACTCTCCTTCATATGTTGACATTCGGCCTATGTTTATCAGACTAGTTGTGCAGCCAGTCCATGGCAAGTGTCTTCTCGTACAAGTATTCTAAGCATAACAAAGTGTTGTGTCTGTTATTATTTGTGAGTACTTGTGCTCAGAACACACTGGCAATGAGCAGGGTCCTTTATTTTCATGTGTTTTGTTGTGCTGTTGCTTTTCTCATGCTGTTTTGACATCGAGTGACTGCTTCAGATGTTGCTGCAACAACAGTAGGAACTACTTATGGTCATTTGACAAGCTGTGCTGGTGTTATGCTCTCCCCCTTCACCTCCAACTATGTTTTCTCCTCAGTTCCTGCCTTTGACGAGGCAGCGGAAGATTGGGACATGTACTAACTTTGCCTACAGCAACATTTCCATGCCTTCCACATTACGGATGTGAGGGTATGTTATTAGCTGTTTTTGTCATTGATTTCTCCCACCATTCATCAGGTGTTGCAGCAGTTGTCCCATTGCAGGAACCTTCCCCGATTGGAATTTTGAAAAGTTATACTCACTGCTGTCTTCCTATTACTGCCGCCACACGCACGTCGTGGCCCCTAGGGTTGAAGTGTACCAATGCATGAAGCAGTCCCATCAGTCTAATCATGCCTAGGCCTTGACCATCCATGGCCTTAGTCACAAGCACCATTTTGTCACAGCAAAGTCAAAAGAGTCATATGCGGACATCATGGTTTCTGATGTTATCATCTGCTCCTTCCCCCTGAATAAGGAAGTCTGGCAATGGGCCCTCCAATTAGAAAGCCCCTCCCTCGAAGAGGTTTTGTCCATCGCCCCATTGTATGAGGTCTACACTGGTGGCCAGCAGCTGGAAGCACTGTGTGGTGTCGCAGCAGTACAGTGTGGCCCAGTGGCATCCACGACCTCTCGGTGGTGCAAGCCAGACAATCAGGCAGCTTCTGCACGGCATGTAAACAGTATTCCAGCTGCCGCTCCCTGTTGCCATTGTGTGCATCTTGTTACTCCAAACATGACAGATCAAGTGTTTCTCCAGCATTGGGCTGTCTGTCAAAAAAAAAAAAAAAAAAAAGAAAAGCCCACATTGTGGTAGTCTGCCACATAACTGCACAGAATGTAGCATAAGAGTACATGGATATAGACATCCAGGAAGAGTCATCATCAAAGTCCATTCTCAATCAGGATTCTAACGAGCTTTTATGAAGGGTTTTGGTTCTTTTGCGACATCTGTGCCTGCAGGTAGGCACTGGTGCTTTTGTTTCCCTCCTTAATGCCCGAACATATTCAGATCTCGGCCCACTGCTGCTGTCACTTGTAAACAGGTGCCTACAGAGATATGGTAAACAGCAAATCCCCTTGCCTGGCCATTTCATGATTGATGTCACCTATAGATCAGTGACTTGGCCTATTACCTTTACGGTCATGCACGATGCTAGTTCAGCAAACCTTTTCGCGTTTGATGCCTTTTACGCCTTTGGCTTTTCAAAATCAAATGTGTGTGAATTCTAGGAAAACTACAGTTTCCATAATGCAGTGGAATGATGCTGGGTTGCACAGCACTTTTGCCAAATAGTGTTTATATGAGGTCAATTCTCCTTTGCTTAAGATACCGAACTTAGCGTTTTCTATCATTAGTTTGACATTTTGATGTGTAGTGCGAAAGCATACCGAGTGTGTTCTACAATAACCGTTCTGCGAATTTAGAATGGTTCAAATGGCTCTGAGCATTATGGGACTTAACTTCTGAGGTCATCAGTCCCCTAGAACTTAGAACTACTTAAACCTAACTAACCTAAGGACACCACACACATCCATGCCCAAGGCAGGATTCGAACCTGCGACCGTAGCGGTCACGCGGTTCCAGACTGTAGCACCTAGAACCGCTCGGCCAAACCGGCCGGCTGCAAATTTAGAAAATCCAATCTTCATTGCTGGAATTTAGTTTTGAAATAATAAGTCTTTCAGGTATTCCTATTCTTAGAAAATCCAATCTTCATTGCTGGAATTTAGTTTTGAAATAATAAGTCTTTCAAGTATTACTATTCTATCTCCATCTCCCCCCTTCACAGTTACGCAGTATTTCTTCCTTGGCATTACTCTGCTTATTTTGTCATTTTCATAAAAATAATTACTCACTGATTGCACAACTTCTTGTGACAATAAATTCTCTCCCAGTTTTTGATTCACTCCAGGCAAATGCCGGGATGGTTCCTCTGAAAGGGCACGGCCGACTTCCTTCCCCATCCTTCCCCAATCCGATGAGACCGATGACCACGCTGTCTGGTCTCCTTCCCCAAAACCAACCAACCAGTTTTTGATCAGGATTTTCTAATATACTTCTTTCCTTTTTGCCTGGCGTACCATGTAGTTGGGAACATTGAATTCACGCATTATCTTCCTAACACTCCACGATTCAGGCAAACAAGTTAGTAGCATTACTTTATTTTTCCTATTACTTGAACAAAAACTAGCTTTCAAGTTACCTATTACAGACTGCTCCAATGGCTCATGTTCATTTTCTGAGGAATGCTTTCCATTAACAAATAACTGTCTTTTTTTAGTGCTAACTCAATGGTTTTTAATTTTTTTTGTTGACTGCTCCTTCATCTGATGTCCAGGGGAATCTCCTAATCCTGAAGAGACATATTTAGTGTCTCCAGAACAGCTGAAGGTGGAGGAAAATAGCTTGTTTCATCATCATCCAAAGAATTTTTGCAGTAATTATTTTCTTGAATATTTTTCAATGAACCAAACTGCTTCCTACAATTATCAAAATTTTTTTATATCTTTGGGGTATCAGGAAACATATCAAACATCTATTCAGGACATTTCTTAGTCTCTTTATGTTTTTTTAAAGGATTGCAGCACTGTAGTGCAAAATATCTTTCTTCCTGAGTCATTGCATAATACCACCTGCAATTAAAATTTATAAATGATTCTCTACAGAACGCTAAGAAAATATACTGAAATAACAAGTAATGACTTAGATAATAAATTTGTTCACTAACCAACACCTTACAGAATATTAATGAAGCTTGTATCACTACATAATTACCAACAACATTTACATTAACTTCCACTAAATCAGCATGAAGATTTATAGGTTCAAAGCAACTGAATCATAACATCTTTGGACTCATAGTTACAGATGGCTCGACCCTGAATTGGAATAGCAGGGCCTGGACTGCAGCCACCTACGCTACAGTAATAGTAATTAGCTATTTATTATTCCTGGAATCAACCACTGGAACTTCTATCCCAGTTTGTTCTTTTTGCATATAGTTATCACACCTGTCTGTGAGCATCTTAGAGACACTGAATCTGTACCTCAAGTTATGGTCTGGGGTAAAATTTCAAATGACAGCAGGAGCACTCTCATGATTATCCCACACACCCTGACTGCAAATTTCTAAATCAGTCTGCTGATTTGGCCAGCTGCACTACTATTCACGAACAGAATTCCAGGGGGTGTTTTCCAACAGGATAAAGCTCACCCAAATATTGCTGTTGAAACCCAAGAAGCTCTGCAGAGTGTCAACATGTTGCCTTGGCCTGCGTGATTACCAGACCTGTCTCCAGTCGAGTACGTATGGACATCATCAGATGACAACTCCAGTGTCATCCATAAACAGCACTAACCATCCCTGTAATGACCAACCAAATGCAACAGGCAAGGAACTGCATACCACAAAATGACATCCGGCACCTGTACAACACAATGCATGCATGTCTGCATGCTTGCATTCAACATTCTCGTGGTTACACATTAACCTGTGCTCTAGCAACATTAATCACTTAAATACGAGGGCGGTTCAGAAAGTAACCTCCGATTGGTCACAGTGCGGGTTGTGGGGGGAGTAGCGACGCCATCTGTGCGTTCACGCACTCAACAGGTCAGTCGGCATCAAGCCGTGGTCGAGTGAATGTCGTACCTGCGCTAGTTTAGTTTTTGTGGCAGTTTGAAATGTGTGCTGCAATAGAAAACCCCGCCAAATGTGAAGTGCGTGCTGTCATAAGGTTTTTTACAGCCAAAGGATATTCTGCAGCAGCTATTCATCGTGAGCTTTGTGCCGTGTACGGACCAAGAGTTATGAGTGAAGGAGTTGTCCGTAATGGGTACGTTTATTTAAAAGTGGATGAGAAAACATTCATGATTAAGAGAGGAGTGGCAGACCATCATTGGTGACTGACGAACTCGTTCAGACAGTTGATGCAAAAGTTCGTGAAAATCCACGTTTCTCAATGTCGGAGTTGTCTACTGGTTTTCCACAGATTTCTAAGACTCTCTTGTACGAGACAGTGACAGCAAGATTGGGTTACCGTAAGTTCTGTGCACGATGGGTGCCCAAAATTCTTACCGACCACCACAAAACTCAAAGAATGGCCTCTGCATTAGACTTTCTGTCACGTTATGAGGACGAAGGAGAACCATTGTTAAACAGAATCATGACCGGTGATGAAACCTGGATTAAGTACGTGAACCCTGAGACAAAAGAACAATCAAAGATGTGGGCACATTCAAATTCGCCTACCAAACCAAGAAAAGCCTCGCAAGATTTTTCTGCCAGAAAACTGATGGCAACGGTGTTTTGGGATGCCAAAGGGGTGTTGTTGGTTGAATTCATGGAACATGGTATGACCATTAATCAAGACGTGTACTGTGAAACAATAAAAAAGTTACGACGGGCTATACAGAACAAACGCCGTGGTATGCTGACTTCCGGTATCGTTTTTTTGCACGATAACGCCCGTCCTCACTCTGCTCGCAGAACAACGGCCCTTCTTGAGTCCTTCAAGTGGGACGTTATCAACCATCCACCTTACAGCCCAGACCTGGCGCCAAGTGATTATCACCTCTTCATGCATTTGAAGAAAAGGCTCGGGTCACAGCGGTTTGATGACGACGAAGAGCTCAAAGATGCGGTCACAGGCTGGCTCCAGGCACAAGCGGGTGATTTTTATGCAGAAGGAATTTCAAAGCTTGTGAAGAGATACGATAAGTGCCTCAATCGCTATGGAGACTATGTAGAAAAATAGTGCAAAGATGTAGTTGTAAGATGTATATATTAAAATATTTTTATTTAACTTGGTGTATTTTTTTAAATCAACCGGAGGTTACTTTCTGAACGGCCCTCGTATGTTACCTAAACAAATTTATTCCCAAAATTTCATTATTCTACATTAATTATTTTTTGATGTTATGCTTCTTTTCCATCAGTTTACATCACTCCAATGTCTGAAGTTCACTGTTATGAAATAACACACTTTTCCTTGTCAACAACTGTTTATGGGTGGTCATTTTGTTTATAGGGGTTAATGGGTCATTGTAGTTTGAAAGACTATTTGTAACTGCATTGATGTTAATGTGACTGACCATACAACTCATAAAAAAGAGGGAGTAACCCTTATTAATGTACTACTACACTGTTTGGTTATTATTGTTGTTAATATTATTATCATACACCCTCCCAGTGCTACGGAGCTTGCCATTGGCTGGGTGGCTTGCATGCCTCAGTGCTAAAGATAGCCGTACTGCAAGTGCAACCACAGTGGTAGGGTATCTGTTGAGAGGCCAGACAAATGTGTGGTTCCTGAAGGAGAGCAGCAGTCTTTTCATTAGTTGCATGGGTAACAGTCTGGGTGACTGACTGATCTGACCTTGTAATATAAACCAAAACAGCCTTTCTGTGCTGATACTGCACATGGCTGAAAGCAAGGGGAAACTACAACCATAATTCTTCCCCAAGGCATGCAACTCTACTGTATGGTTAAGTGATGATGGCATCCTCTTGGGTAAAAAATCCTGGAGATAAAATAGTCTACCATTCAGATCTCCAGGTGGGGACTACTCAGGAGGATACTACCATCAGGAGAAACAAACCTGGTGCTCTAAAGATCAGTGCATGGAATATTAGTTTCCTTAATTGTGCAGTTAGGTTAGACAATTTAAAATGGAAATTATATTCTCAGTTTGAATATAATAAACTTTCTTGAGACAAAGAAGCTTATGCCCATGAATCAGCATGGTTTTAGAAAGCATCACTCATGCAAAACTCAGCCTGTCCTTTTTTCACGTGATATGCTGAGAACTATGGATGAAGGACATCATGCAGATTACATATTTCTAGATTTCCAGAAAGCATTTGACACGGTGCCCCATTGAAGGCTGTTAACAAAGGTATGAGCATATGGAATAAGTTTACAGATATGTGAGTGGCACAAAGACTTCTTAAATAATAGAACCCAGTATGCTGTCCTCGACAGCGAGTGTTCATCACAGACAAGGGTACCATCAGGAGTGCCCCAGGGAAGTGTGATAGGACTGCTGTTGTACTCTATATACATAAATGATTTGGGAGATGGGATGGGCAGCAATCTGCAGTTGTTTGCTGATGATGCCATGGTGTACAGAAAGGTGTCAAAGTTGAGTGACTGTAGGAAGATACAAGATGACTTAGACAAAATTTCCAGTTAGTGTAATGAATGGCAGCTAGCCCTAAATGTACAAAAATGTAAGTTAATACGGAAGAGTAGAAAGAACAAACATGTAATGTTCAGATACAGTATTATTAGTGTCCTGCTTAACACGGTCAAGTCCTTTATCTGGGTGTAACGTTGCAAAGCGATGTGAGGTGGAATGAGCATTTGAAAACTGTGGTAGGGAAGGCAAATGGTCGACTCTGGTTAACTGGGAGACTTTTAGGAAAGAGTAGTTCACCTGCAAGGGAGACTGCATACAAGATGCTGGTGCGACCTATTCTGCTAGAGTGATTGGGATCCATACCACGTAGGATAGAAGGAAGGCATAGAAGCAATTCCGAGGCAGGCTGTTAGATTTGTTACTGGTAGGTTTGAACAATACGTAAGTGTTATGGAGATAATTTGGGAACTCAAATGGAAATTCCTGGAGGGAAGGCAATGTTCTTTTCCAGAAACACTATTCAGAAAATTTAGAGAAACAGAATTTGAAGCTGACTGTTGAAGGATTCTAATGCCACCACCAACATACATCACACATAAGGACCACAAAGATAATAAACAAAAAAATATGGCTCATACGGAAGTGTACATACAGTCATTTTTCCCTGGTTCTATTTGCAAGTGCAATAGGAGGGGAAATGACAAGTAGTGGTACAGGTACCCTCCGTCATGCACTGTAGGTTTGTGGGGTATCTACGTAGATGTAGCTGTAGATGGATAAGTTGAAGTTAGATACAGTGGAAATTAGTGAGGTTCAGTGCCAGGAGGAACAAGACTTCTGGTCAGGTGAATACAGGTTTATAAATACAAAATGAAATAGAGGTACTTAAAACTTACGGGCTGATAGGCCGGCTTTTGATATAACGCTCAACTTGCTGAATTTTATTTCATGATCACCTTCCTGGTAAACATGTTTTGCTATGGCCGACTTATCCGTGTGACCCAGGCGGCAATTCCTCTTATGTTCAACAAGACGGGTGTTCACACTTCTCTTTGTGGTACAGATATAAACCTGTCCACAACTACAAGGAATTTTATATACCCCCAGTGTAGCCAAAGGGTGTCATGCATCTTTTGCTGATCTTAAATATTCTTTTATTTTCCTGGTGGGTCTGAAAATAGTTTCCACCCCATACTTGCTTAAAACTTTCCTGATACGATCTGTGACCTTACTAATGAACGGAAGAAAAACTTTGCCCTTGGGCGACTGTTGTTCATCGTTGCTCCTGATTCTCTGCCTAGAGTGAAGTGCTCGATCTATATCCTTGCTAGAATAGCCATTCTTCACGAAAGTTGGCCATAGATGTTCAATCTCGTCTTTTAAATAAACAAGTTCATAAATTTTGTATGCCTTACCTACCAAGATTTTCATTACACCTCTTTTTTGTCTAGGGTGGTGGTTTGAATCTTTATGTAGATAACGATCAGTATGTGTGGCCTTTCTATACACCTTATGACCCAATGTTCCGTCCTGTCGTTTAATCACAGACACATCCAGGAAATTCAATTGCCCTTTCCTTTCCATCTCCATAGTAAATTGGATTTTCGGATTAATGCTGTTTAAATGTGTCAGCAAGGCATCCAACTCCTCTGCTCCATGTGTCCATACTACGAACGTGTCAGCGACATAGTGATACCATCTGGCTGGTCTCTTACTGGCAGTCTGCAATGCCCGTAGTTCAAAAGTTTCCATAAATAAGTTAGCCACAGCAAGACTAAGAGGACTGCCCATAGCCATCCCGTCAATCTGTTCATAAAGTTATTATTGTATTGAAAGTAGGTTGTGGTGAGGCAGTGTCGGACTAATGCCACAATGAAATTCCTTGTAGTTGTGGACAGGTTTATATCAGTACCACAAAGAGAAGTGTGAACACCTGTCTTGTTGAACATAAGAGGAATTGCCGCCTGGGTCACACGGATAAGTCGGCCATAGCGAAACATGTTTACCAGGAAGGTGATCAAGAAATAAAATTCAGCAAGACGAGCGTTATATCAAAAGTCTCGCATTATTATGCATGCATGTATAGAGATTGATAAACAGCATAATAATTTTAACAGGAAAGACGAAGGTGTTAAACTGGATAAAATTTGGATGTCAGTGTTGCACCGCAAGCGTGACGATCGATTACTTTCAATCGAGAATGTTGGCATTACCAGAGACAATCTCATAGCTGACGCCACATGATCGACAGTGGCGCTCTCTGTACCGCCTATATAATCAGCGCTTCCTCGAGTTCTCTTCGCAGTTCGCCCTGTACCTCCGAGGATGTCTCCCGCAGTCGGAGACGAAACGTCAGGGGAGAGTTTTATACTTCGACCATGGTCTATCAGCCTGGAAGTTTTAAGTGAAGACAATACCAGCCATGAAAGCTTACATTGTATGAAATAGAGGTAATGCAGGAGTAGGTTTAATAATGAATAAGAAAATGGGAATGCAGGTAAGCTACTATTTAATTGTGATAGGGAACTGGAATTTGATAGTAGGAAAAAGAAGCGAAGGAAAAATTCTAGGCGAATGTGGACCGGGGGAAAGGAATGAAAGAGGGAGCCACCTGGTAGAATTTTGTGCAGAGCATAATTTGATCATAGCTAATACTTGGTTTAAGAATCATGAAAGAAGACTGTATACATGGAAGAGACCTGGAGACACCAGATGGTTTTAGATTGATTATATAATTGTAAGACACAGATTTCAGAAAAAGATTACAAACTGTGAGACATTTCCAGGGGCATATGCGGACTCTGTGATCAAGTTATTTGTTATGAAATGTAGAATAAAACTAAAGAGTAGAAAATTAAGGAGATGAGATCTGGATATGTTGAAAGAGCCAGATGCTGTTGGGAGTTTCAGGAGGAGCATTAAGCAACAACACTCATGGGTAAGAAGTACAGTATAAGCTGAATTGGAAGCTTTGAGACATGAAATAGTGAAGACTGCGGAGGACCAAACAGGTGAAAAGAAAAGGCTTAATAGAAATCCTTGAATGTCACAGGAGATATTGAATTTAACTGATGAAAGGAGAAAATATAAAAATGCAGCAAATGAAGCAGGTGAAAGGGAATACAAAGGGTGCCTACAAAATGAGACTGACAGGAAGTGCAAAATGCCTAAGCAGGAGTTGCTAGAGGACAAATATAAGGATTTAAAAGCATATTTCACTACGGGAAAGATAGACATCACACACAGGAAAATTAAAGAGGCCTCTGAGGAAAGAGAAGCATCTCAATGAATATTGAGAGCTCAAATGGGAAACCAGTACTAACCAAAGAAGGGAAAGCTGAAAGGAGTATATACAGGACCTATACAAGGGAGATGAACTTGAAGGCAACATTATAGAAATGGAAGAGGATGCAGATGAAGATGAGATGGGAGATATGATACTGCAAGAAGAATTTGATAGAGCACTGAAAGACCTAAGTCGAAACAAGGCTCTGGGTGTAGACAGCATTCCTTCAGAGCTACTGGCAGCCTTGAAAGAGCCAGCCATGACAAAACTCTTCCATCTGGTGAGCAAGATGTATGAGACAGGCAAAATACTCTCAGGCTTTAAGAAGAATGTAATAATTCAATTTCCAAAAAAAAGCAGGTACTGACAGGCATGGATATTACTGAACTATCAGTTTAATAAGTCATGATTGCAAAATACTAACATGAATTCTTCATAAAATAATGGAAAAACTGGTAGAAACTGAACTCAGTGAAAATCAGTTTGGATTCTGGAGAAATGTAGGAAGATGTGATGCAATACTGACCCTACAACTTATCTTAAAAGATAGGTTAGGGAAAGGAAAACCTACATTTATAGCATTTGTAGACTTGAGAAAAAGCTTTTTACAATGTTGACTGGAATACTTTCTTTTACATTCTGATAGCAGCAAGGGTAAAATACTGGGAATGAAAGGCAGTTATAAGGGTCTAGGGGCATGAAAGGGAGGCAGTGGTTGAGAAGGGAGTGAGACAGTGTTGTAGCCTATTGCCAATGTTATTCAATCTGTACACTGAGCAAGCAGTAAAGGAAACAAAAGAAAAATTTGGTGTAGGAACTGAAGTTCAGGCAGAAGAAATAAAAACTTTGAGGTTTGCCAAGGACACTGTGATTCTGTTTGAGGCGGTAAAGGAAAAGCAGCTGAAAGGAATGGACAGTGTCTTGAAAGGACGATATAAGATGAACATCAACAAGAGTAAAACAAGGGTAATGGAATGTAATTGAATTAAATCAGGTGTGCGGCACTGGCCGCATCCGGTCAGTCCTACATTAAAATATGCACGTCATTACTCATACTGCTGCATACCCTACAGCTGCCACTGCAGTAAGAGAGTGCTGCCATGAACACAAACCCTGCTGCCAATGATATGCAAGCACCCCTCTCTGGATCTTCATTGGTGGGTCTACTTAAGTTCAAACATCGATACACAGTGATCTTTTTTGTGTGTTTGCTATTTCATAATATTTACAGACTTTCATAGTGGTCAGGGCTTGTCATCTATGGCAGTCATTGTATTGAAGATTGACTGAATTGCTATTTGGGCAGCAGAATAACTGATGTACTGCTACAGAAGAAGCTGAAGATTATGTGGGTAGAACACATAACTAACGAGGTCGTATTGAACAGAACTGGGCAAAAAAGAAATTTGTGGTGCAATCCCACTCGAAGAAGAAATCGGTTGATAGGACACACTCTGGGACATCAAGGGATCACCAATTTAGTACTGGAGGGAAGTGTGAGAGGTAAAAATTGTAGAGGGAGTTTAAGAGATGAATACAGTAAGCAGATTCAGAAGGATGTAAATTGCAGTAGTTATACAGAGATGTAGAGGCTTGCACAGAATAGAGTAGCACAGCTGCCTCAAACTAATCTTCAGACTGAACACCACAACAACAACAGCAACAACAACAACAATAAAATAATTAAAACTTTAAAACTGAAGCCAAAAAATTATTCATCAAAATCAGACACACTCCCACACAAGCAAACATTCAACACTCTTTCACACAAAATCCAATACTGTAACTACACATTTGTTTTAAAAATAGGCAAATGTTAAAATACAAATAGGCAAGCAAAGCAATTAATTCACAATGTTGAGGGGAAATCCAGATATACTCTAAAATCTTGTAACTAACAATTCAAGTAAGTCAGATGTCATAAAACACATTCAATACATGTTTTGCCATACTTGAAAACAGAGGGCAGATTAGCTTACAAACTGGTTTCTGCATTCTTGTCATGATACAAAACACGTTCAATTAAAATGTGGCATACAGAGGATCATACACCACAAATGGTGAACTGTGATGGGCCTTCTCGCTGAAGGAGAAACCTGTGTGATAGGGCTATAGGCTACCCAGAGGCACATTACCTTTATTTCCTCTCACCTCAATGAATTGGCTTGACCAGCTACAGCTTTTTGTTCTGTACATCCAGCTTTTCCTATTCTTACTGATACATGATCTTGTGCCTTAACAGCAAGGAGATAGCATGTAAAGTGATGACAAATTTTGCCACAATATGTCCTGTGGAAGCACGCTTATCTGATTCATTTGCAGTGCCATTTCCATGAATTCTCACATACACTGATACCCAGTAGAATGATACTTCTTTCCTTGACTCAGTAGGTGAAAAAGTAAGTCCTGGAGGGTTTGTACACTGCCACCTGCCAGGTACAATAACTGAACAGATTGAAGGACACTTTGTGGGTATGATCATACCTATCTGGCAAATTTGATTGAAAGTTATGTGGAGGATTTCTTCTCACTAGTTATTAAGATGTAGCAACATGTAGTACTGAATATGATCACTATCAGGAGCAGTGTGTGGAGCTTGGGACAGAACTGATTCCAGCTCACTCTTGAGGAAATGTTCTTTACTTCATAGCTGTAAATAAAATAGCAACCACCCATGTATATGATCTCTTTACAGCATATAAAACCTAGATCTGTGATAGCTGCAGCATTTACACTAACATAAGGTTCCACCATTGCCATCACTGCAGCTGATATAGGTGACCTGGATTCTTTGTTGAAGATCCTTCTGATAGCTTCGCTTTCTTTAGTGAAATGTATTCTTTGATTGAGTTTAGGGACTCCTGTCTTGACAATTCATTTTGGCACCTTCCTTTCTGGGCTGCTCTGTCTCAAAAGTTGCTTTATATGGGGGGAGCAGTTGCCTGAGGAAGATATGAAGCCATTTACCACCAAGCAGCATGTCTCAAAAACATGACATAACAATAGTGAAGAATGACCATCAAGCACTGCTAAAAAGTCATAAATCATTTCTTGAGGAGGTATAAGTTCTTAGAATAGATAAGAGTCTCAAAGATTCTTCCTATGGTGCATGTAGACAAGTCTCATGGCATATAATGTTCTTTAATATTCCCCTGAGGAATGATTTTGGAAGTTGAACAATGCAAACTAGCAGTCTCACTGTCTACAGGCTCACTTTGCAGAAGATGCAGTGAGCGCACATTATTAACTGAAAAGCTGTGGCGAGGCTGACAACAGGCGAGACATGATAATCATTGGCACTGAAAAAACTGCTGCATCATGCATGACATTTTAATTTATTACTTCTTTACTACTAACTCTATTCTCAGTTCATTTCACAGACAGTATCCACATATGCTGCTAAATGTACCTGCAAAATTATATAAATGCACAACAGATAGCTGAAAGGATAAGACCTCATAAAAATTGAGCTGTGTGAAAACAAAATTCACTAGAGATATTGGTGAAATACATGTACACAAATGTGTGAAATACGTTACCCTAGCTCGATTTCAGTCAAACTTGGTACACATGTAACTTACTATCTGGAAAGAAATACTGTGGGATAAGAGCCATCAACCTCTTATTGGGGTGGAAGTGATGGGCAGAGATGGGTGGAGGGGGAAGATATGAAGAGAGACAGAAAGGGAAGGAGAAGATGGGCGCAGATAGAGGGGTGGAGATGGTCAGAGAGAGGGGGAGGAGAAAATGAATAGAGAGAGGGGAGTACGAGAGGGACAGAGATAGGTGGAGGACGAGTTGGACAGAGATAAGCAAAGGAGGAGATGGACAGAGAGAGGGACGAGAAGAACTGAGAGAGACGGGTAGAAGGAGATGGACAGAGGGAGTGAGGAGGAGGAGGTGATTATGTTTGGTTTGTGGGGTGGTCAAATGCGCGGTCATCAGTGCCGTACGAAGTCCCAATTTTTTCACAGTCCAATTTTTACACGATCCAATCTAGCCACTGTCATAAATGATGATGATGATGATGATGATGATGATGATGATGATGATGAAATGATGAGAACAACACAAACATCCAATCCCTGGGCTGAGAAAATCCCCAACACAGCCTGGAATCGAACCCGAGACCCCGTGATCCAGAGGCAGAAATGCTAGCCACTAGACCATGAGCTGCTATGAGCTACTAGAAGGCTGGGATAAATACTTGATCAGGCAATGCTGGGTACTCAGCTACTGTATCTACACAATAGCCACAAAAAATTTTAGTGTTAAATATATTTTGCCTCAACATGCTGTTGAGATTACAAAATTGTATTTGTGCTTATAGCCCTGTCCTATATTCAGATGGTACTGCCTTCCAAAATATGTTAATTTAATAACCAAACTGTTTTCTACTTCGTGATCTGTTTTACAAATGGTTCAGTCCGCCCCCGGTAGCTGAGTGGTCAGCGCGACAGACTGTCAATCCAAAGGGCCCGGGTTCGATTCCCGGCTGGGTCAGAGATTTTCTCCGCTCAGGGACTGGGTGTTGTGTTGTCCTAATCATCATCATTTCATCCCCATCGACGCGCAAGTCGCCGAAGTGGCGTCAAATAGAAAGACTTGCACCAGGCGAACGGTCTACCCGACGGGAGGCCCTCGTCACACGACATTTCATTTCATTTCACAAATGGTTCAAATGGCTCTGAGCACTATGGGACTTAACATCTGAGGTCATCAGTCCCCGATCTGTCTACACAGTCTGCATCATCTAGTCTACACAGTTAGTACATTGTTTGCCCAAAGTTCAGCTCATATGGCACAGTTTTTATGTATTACAGATGTATACTTATAGAACTCCTGTATGGTCATAGCCATCTCTACTCATTTTGAAAGTGATCCAATACTGTGTCAGCTGTGCTGCTCAGTTCAGCCCATCTGTCAGCAACACACAGAATTTCTTTGATGTCATTATATTCATATCGCAACTGTCAACAGTGCCTTGGGGGAGCCTCTCTCCTCACATGACCACGTGCTGTCTTGATGAAGGTGGACATGATGTAGATATACAGGGAATGGGCTGTGGTCAGTCAAGAAATGAACCAATGCCTCCTTTATGTGGTTGGTAGAAATCTATCTCCATTTCATATCGTTACGAACTACACTGGTGTCCAAACGTAGGCAACAAATCACTATTTCCCCATTCTGTGTCTAATCCATGATATAATCATACAAACTGTCAACAGACATCAGTACAATCATGTTCTGCATGGAGGATGGCATTCCAGTCAATGGACAACCGTGTCAGTGATGATGTCAGGGCACCTATCAAACAGGATAGTGTTTGCTGTGTAGTCCCACATTCACAGTTGCTGTGTATACAGTCACAGACGGTGCAGTATGACACAAAGAAGACACCTACAAGAAACTTTGTGGTAGAAGGCCATAGGAAGAATGGGAACAGGGCAGTCGCAACCTGATGTGGTCCGATTGCTTAATGTGAATTGTTCTGTTGTTCCTCGGATGTGGTGACATTTTATAGTGACAAAAGCTAAAGACTAAACTTGTTTGGAATGTCATCCGCATTCTGCATCATCTAGTCCATAGTCTGTTTGAGATATCTAACTTTGCTAATACTGTTCATATGTTTGGAAGCCCTTTTTACCTTTGCATTCATGGTTTTGTATTTTGCAGGGCACACAGGGCATCCATGTTTTGAAAATCCTTCTGTTTGTGTCCTAGTTCATCATAGACAGAGCACTCCTGTTTGTGTAGCCTACAGAGTTTTAAGGAATGCCAAAAGTCACAGCAATTGAAGCACTTCGTTACTGACACAAAATTCTGTATACTTAGTGCATGGAAGTTTATGGAGACCCATTCCTGATTAAGGAGCTGGCTTTGCACTCTTGGGCTAATCTCAATAATGTTATTTTCCACTCCTCTGTCCCTGGGACCTGTCTTGAATCTCAATCTATCTTCATTTTGGACGCCCTTGCTAGAAAGGATTTCACTCAAATTGAGGTCATACATTTCCTCCAGGAAGTCATCGGCACATTGTAAATTGCCATTAAGGGACACCTCCTTTTCAATTCTTCACAACAAATTTCTTTCAAACATGCTACTTATTTACATGATTCTCTGGCAGTCTTCCTTTGAGTATGTCTCCATAATCACAATGTGTGCTGGTAACCTAACTGTCTTTATCTTGTCAAAGAATTATCACTTTGGTAAGTGTATCCTTTATAGTTTTTTTTTTTCATTCCCATTAACAAATAGCATCATGGCTTGTTTGGCCTTGATATTTGCTATTTTTGAACCATCCTATGTTTCCCTGACATGACCCCCTCCCCCTCCCCCCACAGCCACCCCAGCTGCAAATGACACAGTTTGTCTTTACATCATTCACGTGCAACTTTTCATTTTCTTCTCTGAGATGCTGGGCTTCACAACATGGCATTTTCAGCATTCCTATATGTTCCTTGTCTTGAAATGACTTCTGCTTCAATGATTTGTTGCTTTCCTTTAGCACATCTATCTCTTCTGTCCCTTTTTGTGTCCTTTCTAGTTGCTGTTTTGATTTTTTTTTTTTAATCTTAGCAATTCTTTGTGAGGGAGACATTAACATGTCCTTCATGGTTACATTTTTCCCTACTGTGGTGGTATCCTGGTATTTTCCTTAGAACCAGTGTCTATCATGGGGGAGGTACCGTTCTCTTTGCCATTTCCCCTCACTTTGGGTTGTGTTCTTCATCAATATTTTCATTTGTGTTTCCACTGACTCCTAAAGGAGGTTCACACTGTGGCTCCATGTACTGCCAAAGAGACTCCGTAACTCACAGCCACTGTCAGCGCATTCGCATTTAATGCCTACAAGTCCGCATACTTCAGTACAGAGATGGAACCAAACACAGATCAGCAGTCAGACCCACGCATCCCAGCTACTACAGATTCATGGAACAGTGGGAGCCATGTTTGAACCACATGCCTTATATAGTGTAGTAACGACTAATTCCTATGAGTATACCCCTTAGCGCATTTGCTATCCTGCTCAAGCTTCAAAGATCTGTGCTAGTTAATGAATCATTATGATATTTTGGGGCATATGATAAGAGAATTCAGTCTCAGCTGTAACCATGAGACAGTGGACAAACCAAAACACCCTGTTGTACCCTTTCTTGTGGAGATGTCATGCCACATCATCTTGACAAGTTTGAAAGCAACGGACAGAAGCCCATGCCTAACTAAATGTTTGAGTCAGTCCATTAGACATGCTAAGATAGCACACACAGATGTTAATGAACTGGGTTCAGCCCCTAGTCCATCACAAAGTAAAAACTTTTCATATTTAATCAACATTTATTTGAACATTTTTAACTTATATTTCCTAAACATTTTGTCACACTTTTGTATAGTCATGACAATATGGTACACAGCATTTATGATTTCTTTCCGCATCTTGTATCAGGTCAATTTAATAAATACCCTTAACATTGAAATAGCATGCTAGAATATTTGTCACTAATCTTAAGTGCAGTTTCCTTAGCACATGCACTGAACTTCCCAAAATCTGCAACCCCCTTTTCTCCCTAACACATATGTTTCTTACTTATACTTTCTCTGGTACTGATGTGATTGTTTCATTTTCTTCGGTATGACCTGAGGTTTTTAAGTTACATGAAATGCTGGATAAACTTATGATTAATGCTATAGCCTGAAACATCATGTTTTTTTCTTGTTCTTTGCATAACCAATCGTTTGTATGAATCTGAGGTGACCTAAACCTGCTGAAAATGCTGTCCAAGTAGTTTGGTATATCCCCACAGTCATGCAGCAATATTACTTTCAAGTAAACATAATCATGGTGAACAATATGTGTGTGCTAATGGCCTTGTAAGACAAATCATTTATGGATACTGAGAGCATTAATGATTCAATCACACTTCTATGGGGTAAGCCAAACATTACATTAATCTGTGTTAAACATTCATCATTCACTATAAAATAATTGATCCTTCTTGTTTTTCTTCTTCTATGTTTCAGGGACTACACAGCTGCTGTTTTAACTTCACAATTCTATCTACCTCCTATGTGGTCACTGTATATTCCACTTACCTACTAAATTGTATTTCATTACAAGTTTAGGTATGAGCCTTTGTAACAGTCTCTGAATGGTGCTACTTAAGTGAGGTGGGGCATTTCTATCTTTCATTGGCTTCCTTTGGAAAAAATGCTCTAAAATGTTTTTATGATGTGTCTGCATTTTGGTCACAATATTTCTATGTTTGTCATATTTGAACTAAATGATCACATTAACACAGCCTTGGAAAATGCCTCCACACACTAATATAGCTCAGTAACATCACATAATACATACATTAGAGTCTTCTGCAAGTTCCTGTGACCTTCCAAATCTAATGGGTCCATCCAGTCATCGGCAGCAGTATTCATCTTACTGAAACATACAAAGAATACTCAAGTTTGAAAGACACTCATCATAGTGCACATGACTTTACTCAGCATTATTGTACGCATTTTATACCTAGTAAGCAAAACCTAGTAAAAAATCGTTTATAATACAAAAATGCCAGGTACTGCAAAAACTATGACATTAATTTCTAATTTTAAGTTTTCGTTGGACTACAACAAAATATTCTAACAATAAGCAGGGAGAGGAGGAGAGGGCCAGGGGAACAAGCTCCGCCTCTAGAAGCCAACATACATCTCTGTTTTCGAGCTTCCATAAAATAAAAATGTGCATGACAGAGGTAACGACCAGTTAAATACTTTGTGTTATCAAAACTGAGATTGCTGTTTGTATTCACAAGTCAAACAATTGTCTCATCACTTATTTTCAAAACAATCATGATCAAAATAGCACAACAGTACACACCACAGTGACAGAACAGCTCAGCGAGGATGCAGTCAACACCTACAATCAGTATCCTATATTGTTGGCAACAATCATCCCCAAACCATTACAGCACAAAGCCTCCCAACTGCTGCTGAGTGCTACCAATCAGAACTAGGAAGTCTATGCGTCAAGTTATAGTACTCACTTAGTAATGTGTTTGTGAAAATGAGTGCAGCTTAACACAGAAAAATATACCACTTCCGTGGTGAGTGGCAAGAACAGTTTTTTTGTTACAATGCATAAAGATAGGTGTACATATTTGATATGTAGCTCTAACTTAATACCTAAGAAGTGAAGTATGGAACCTCATTCTGGAACAGTTCACAAAGATTTAGAAGAAGAAGCAGCTGTCGACAGTGAGCTGAGAAAGAAAAAACTTTCTAGTCTTAAAAGTAGTTTTTTGTAAAGCCTGCAAAGAGTATTTAATCAAACATAGCATCATTTCATGTATCAGAAATACTGATCAAATATGCAAAATAATTTTAACAATGGCACAGCAGTTATGCAGTGCTTTCTTGGGTCCTTGTTTTCCGCATTTAACAACAAGTCAGAGGAAACATCAGCCATTTGAGACATGCCTCTGTCAAGAGCTACTATAACAATGAAAGTGGAATTAGTGGTAGAAAATATAAAAGGTCAACTGACAGCAGATTTGCAATCCTGCTTGTGTTTCTCATTGGAGTAGCCAATAGATGGAATCAATACACTTCAAGTTACGATTTTTGTAAGACTGAATTTTTCAGATTTCAATGTAAAAGAATACTTGCATACAATTTTGACCTTGAAATATATCACACGAACAGAAGATGTTTACAATGCATTCAAATTCTTCATTTCTGAATATGATTTGCCAATTCAGAAACTTGCATCTATTACTACTGATGGAGTGCCTTGCATGATAGGCAACACAAAGGTTTTGTTACCTTGTGTGCGAACAACAAATCTTTCCTGTCTTTCTCTAAGTATCTTTGTACTCATCAGAGAGCACTTTATGGAAATATTTTGAAAATGGGACATGTTATGATTACTCTCACAAAAATTCTGATTTCAATTCGCTCACAATCACTGCAGAAAAAAAAATCTTACAGCACTGTTACAAGAATTGAACAGCTAATGCACACTGAAGTTCGATGGATGAGTACAGGTATGCTTCTAAACAGATTTAAAGAACTTCTGTCAATGATAAAATCTTTTGTGTCTGAAAGAGAGGAAGATTACTCACTACTGGATGATTTGAGTTGGTTGTTGGATTTGAAATCTGTAACTGATATAACAGTTAAACTAAATGAGTTAAATGAAGAATTCCAAGGAAAAAACTAACAGTCATAACTCTTTATGTCTTCTATAAAATGTTTCATGTGAAAACTTGACATTTTGATAGCATAGTTACAGAAAATAAAAATGTGAAACACTTTCCTCAAATTTGACCAGAACTGTTGGATCAACAAACATCACTGGATCAAGAAGCTGCAAAGAAGTATTCAACTAACCTGCAAGCACTGAAGACAGAGCCTGAAAATGATTTTCAGATTTCAAGTAAATGGAATCTGTTCTAGCTTTTATAGCTCAAACCTCCCAAAATGTGGATGTGGAAGATTTTTCAAGTACAAGGGCATTCAATACGTAATGCAATATATCTTTTCCTTGAAGCAGGTTGGTTTGGTTTGGGATTCCAATAACCATATTATTCCCCACTCTTTTGGGTACAAAACCTATTTTTCAACATAATATCTGTTCAATGTGGTGGTCTTACACCCTGCTGCCACCTCTGAATTAACTCCAGTTTTTGGCGCTTGAAGTATAAATAGCACCGGATGGGAAATTGCTGAAATAACAGTCTGCCTCAACCTACAATGACATCATCAAATCAGAAGAAGAAAACAATTAAAACCTCTAGAAACCTGAATCAAAACAAGCAAACCATAAGATACATCAGAACTTACTCATTCATACTGGGGTCTCCTTGAGTGAACGCTTATGTCCTCTCAGCTATTCCCCTTCTGAAATGGGTTCTCCAAGAAGCAGAAGAGAACAGGGGAGACAAAAACCTCATTGACAAATAGTTTCTGTACCAAAGCTGAACATGAACAGGTTCAGAAGATATGTGGAGATGCTGAAACTGTTAGCCCAGGAAAGACTGATGCCCCTGTGGTCAGAAGACACAGCCTCCACCAAAAAGGTGACTTCAGCAGTGATGGAGCTATAGGTGAAGTATCCATCTATGTGGTGACACACAACATCCCACTCCCATCCGCCTTGGAACAGTTATTCTGGCAGTTGCTATAAAAGTGCACATTCCAAGTAACGTTAAATTGAGTAACATTTATTTAACACACAATGAAGCTCTGTTTGGAAATGCACTCTCTCACCTGATTTCACATCTACCCTAACTACTCCTACATGTAAGAAATTTTAATGCAAATATACGCCATGGGCATTGATGTCAACTAGGCCTAGTAGCAGACAATTCAGCACTTTAGTGGTGTCATTCTACTTTGCTGACATCACAGGCATTGCTCAGTGGGATGTGGTCAATGACTTTCAGTCGAGTAATGACCAATTCCACATCTGGAGCCATCTATCAGATTGAGCAGTTCCTGAAAGGTAACCAACACCCTGCATCCTCAGCAGAGGAAACTGGATGCTGTACAGCCAAGTGGCTGCTTTTGAACCGTGATACAGCATCCAGAAATTGGTGGACCACATTAAAAGCATACGCCATCAAGCAACTGATGTATCTAGCCCAAAGTCCTGACTTCAAAGGTAACACATTCCATGGTTGGTTGGTTGATTTGGGGGAGTGGACCTAACAGAGAGGTCATCGGTCTCATCGGGTTAGGGAAGGATGGGGAAGGAAGTCGGTCATGCCCTTTCAAAGGAATCATCCAGGCATTTGCCAGAAATGATTTAGAGAAATCACAGAAAACGTAAATCAGGATAGCCGGATGTGGGTTTCCAACCAGTTCTCCTAAGGTACGGGAAGCCACAACGGGATATTTGGCATATAACTGTTGTTATACCAATAACTGGTGTACTGAAGCAAATAACTGTTGTTATATCAATAACTGTTGTACCAAAGCTGGGGTGTCTCCAGTCCTGGAGACATTGTGTATGCAATGGCAAAGTCCAGTACCTCAGCTCAATCACTGCAACTGAAAACCAGGACCCAACTTTAAATCACCATCGGGTATTAAGGGAGAGGGGCAATTGAAATTTCCTTTTCAACAGCTCCAAGAAATGTAACTGCCCCTTTTTTATATGGGAACAGGATTGGTGTGAAATAAGTACAGCATGTGGGAAAGCAAATGAGGTTTTCTCCCATCTGACAATAGTTTTCGGCACACAGCATTCTGTGCTGAGGGTGTAGTTGTGATGTCACAGTCTGTTGTGCATTAATTTTGGAATTGTTAAGGAAAGTTTATGCTGTAAATACATAGTCAGTGCACAGAGTGCACCATGAAAGCACATTCTGTAAAGTTGGTTCAAAATGAAACATACATCTTTTTGATGTGTTATGTCCAGTAAGGAATGGAGATAGTAAGTAAACAGTAATGTGTATTTTATATAAAGAAAGCATTCCCTGTACCTATGTAGAAATAACTTTCAATCGGATTGAGTTATTCTGAAATTAATGATTTCAGTAAATATTGTAAAACCTCAGTATAGATATTTTGATATGTTGTATGTTATCGAAATTCATGAGGAAGTATGGTTTCGAAGCAATGTACAGTTACTACCAAATTAAGTCATAATGAGTTCTTTCAGAGCCCACATCTGACTATATCATGTTTTGTAGACTAGGTTGATACTTTTAATTGCGATTCACTCAAGAAAAGATCACCAAATGTTAAAAGATTATCAAGCTAAAGCACAGACTACAATGGAAATTCTATGTGTAATTTAGTTAGTTGGATGGAGCACATTTTGCTTCAGCTGAAAGCAGCCACTAGTGAATTGAAGGTGGATGTCCCATCTGCTGTCTGCTCCATCTGACAAAATCTGCTCACTTTACTGGCCAGGGAAGAGTCTTGACAGTACAAGGATGCTATCACTAGTGTTAGTTTGCACTCTGCCTCAGAAACTCTGTTGTGTGTGATTTTTTTATCAAGCTACATGGGGGACTTAGGAATTAAATCTACTCACCACCTGATTTCAGACTCTAAATCTGGTCGAGTAGCTGAAGCACTGTACACATTATAAACTGTTTCTCATGAAATGCCAACTTATACTACTGCATGATGAGTGGATTCATTCTGTATTAACTTCACGCTTTCAAGAATGCACTGTAGGGCAAGCTCTCAAGTGGATTTTGCCAACATAACTTGTAACTCCTCTGCCAGTTTATAAAGCCATGGTGAGTGTGGCCTCTGACAGGAAAAATCTATTGTATTATTGCACAAACAACTGCTGTAAAGGACTTTATCATATTACATCTTTCTGAAGAGACTGTTTGTTAGTCTATGTAATGGTCTACAGATTGTGTTTCTTTTCTTTGCATTCAGTTGCCACTCTACTACATCTAATAGCTGCAATGGAGGAGTTGTTTTACAGGGAAAATACCTCAAGGGGCTTACAGGTAGGGAGATAGTCGGACTCACTGCTTTTTTCAGTAATTTTCAGTTGACACTACCATCCAACTTACCCTTACAGAGTGGGATGGAGAGCATATTGTCGTAAATAACAACTTACATATGAAAGAACAGCGAAAAGCAGAGTGAGGCAGTTTTAGTACACTTCCTGAAACTAGAGAAGGCTTGCCCCTTCCTCAGTAGTTATCACTGCATGACACTCACTGGGTGTGTAGGAAAGATACTATAACGCATGGTCAACAGGTGTCTGACCTGGGATCTAAAATTGGAAGAACTACTTTACTTACTTCCAGTGTGAGTTGTTGAGGTATTGTTGGGCCATCGACAATCTCATCCTGATGGAGGCTACAACACAACAATATTTCCTATGCAGACAGCATCTCATAGGTATATTGTTTGATCTTGTAGAATTCGTGGATGTCCACTCAGTCACATTGTAAGTTCTCCATGATATTTTAGCAGAGTCATTGCTTCTTCAAGTGATTCCTGATGACACATAGAGTGATCAATGATGCAGTAATGTTGGTGCTCAGGAAAGGACTAAACTTCATCCTGACTTCACCATCACTACTAATTGTGGACATTGTATGCAGTGTGGAACAAGCCACCTACACTTTATCAGTTAACAAAACTGAAGAAATATGCAGTGAAATTTGCCATGCACTCACCAGGGTCACACCACTGAAAACAAATATTTCAATGGTGGAAAGAGTGCAATGGTGATAATGACTGTTCCATCTTAAGAGCTATACACATTGCCACATAGCATATATAAATTTTCAGTGCTTTTTTATAGAGGCATCTGCCATCCTCAAGATTCAGGAGGATAAACCAAGAATGGCAGCCACTGAAGCACATACAGGGTGTTCACCAATCTCCATGTCAGGAACCCCAGGTTAGTCGAACCTGTAGACACTCAAGGCAGGCCGCATTCCCTGGCATGCTCACAGATATGGCATTCAACTTAGAGCTAGTTACAAGAAACACTCTGACAACCAATGGGGGTAGTTTGGTCCTTCCATTTTAAGGAAGATGACTAAAACTGTTACCCTCCACAAGTTCAGAAATTGTCCTGTCTACCATGTTGTAATGAAAAGTTCTAGGAGGATTTATTTTTATACATCTCTGAATTGTTGGTCCTAGTGGCCTAGTGGTAGAGCACATTTATGTTTTTGTTTATTCACCTGGCATTATTTTTTCAATGGTGATGGACATTTTGGCATGCTGCTTTTTTTATAGTTTTGACTTTCTTTGGTATGATATAGCTGTCTTTTTGGTGCTCTCTGAAACTTACCATAACTGTTTTACTTAGCACTGGTTTGACGGTATTGGTTGCTTTGTAAATACATTTACAGGAGCATGTATTTGTGGTTACACTATAGGTCTGCATCTGTGTGGACATGCTGACTTTCGACAGTGAACAGTTTCTTAACTACTGACACAAAGGATGTCATGAACATGGGCTGCTGCATCATCTTGTGTAACTTTCTTCCCTCAGTGCAGGGTACCTGCTTATTTATTTTAATCTCTTGCACCTTCTTTGCTTCTGGAATATTTTGCAGCTTCAGTTCCATTCTGCATGGTCACCACCACAACTGATATAGAATTCTGAATTCCCATTTCATGCTAGGGTTGTGTGACCATATTACTGTCATTTAAAACAGCACAGGGGATTTGAGATATATGGCCACTCTTTCAATTGGAAGAATCCTGCCTTAACATATTGCAGCACATTCTGTGAGTCAAAGTTTAGAATAAATGAATCAGTCTTTTGAAGCCCACCACTGAAGCATTTAATCATGTTTTATGCATCTATTACTCCCTCATCAGACCATTTTACCAGCAATTCCTTCATCTTTATATACATAACCAGTTTGAGTTAAGTGACTTACGTTTTTCTATCAAAACAGAAATTCCCATAGCTCCTTACATTTAAGCAGCTGGTCAGTTTGTTTAGCTGTGCTTCTTTCTAATTATATCATCACATCTCTAGGCTGTTTCACTCATCTGAGTGATGTAATAACACACTCTAGTGCTTTCTGAATACAGAAAGGACACATTTTTCAAATGTCCCTTCATCCCATTTAATAATTATACATAAATATTGATACAGCTGTACCCTGTTACAATTCAATGTTGTCATATATGTTGCTGAGAGCTCTGGAGGAAGAGCCTGTCAAGCTCTCTTTGGTCACTGGATGGTAGATACAAACAGTGATCTACTCAACCTGCTGGAGGATTTTGTGGTTTAAGAATCATGAGCCACTTTGGTCCCACAAACAACTAAGGAAATAAGGGTCCACCAAAAGCTCCACTTGCCTGGCTAAACTTTATGTAACTTAAGTGTAACAAACTCCCCAGTGGTTGCCCCCTACCAGCTGTTTCAGCTCAACATCTATTCACCACATTAACATGTACCATTCATTGAGGTTCAAGGATTTTATAGAGGTTTATATCATGCTCAAAATATGGGCAGTCAAGCAAAAACCCATGCTTCCTGTGATGAGCAATGTTCCACAGGGGCACCTTACAGTGGTTGCCAGAGCATGCCCAGACTTTCCAGTTAGAGAGAACTAGTGGCACTCACTGGTCACCAGTTCAGGAAACCTAGGTTCATCAAATCTGTAGCCAACCCATGAAGACCTAGCTTCCTGAGGTACTCTCCAATTGGTATGTGTGCCTTACCAAATGTCATGGATGCAGCAAGCATTCTACAGTTGGTTTGGAACTCACTACAGGTTACACTTCTGCAACTGCATTTGCATGGGAATGTATTTTTGCCTGCCTCTATGAGTTCTGTCTCTGAAAAAGTACATTATTATTATTATTATTATTTCTTTACTTTCTCAGACGTTAAGTCTGGTTAAAAATGGAAAGTGACGCGGACCTTGATCAAGCGTCACTTCCTTTTAACTGTATGGTATATGTTATATTGCATTTAGGAACTTTCGGGTAATTGAACATGTATCAATAATTACGGATTTCTGTAATTGTATATATAAGTTTGGATGTAGCTGTATTGCATTGATGTACTGGTGGATATTGTGTGGTATGACTCCTGTAGTTGATAGTATAATTGGTATAATGTCAACTTTATCCTGATGCCACATGTCCTTGACTTCCTCAGCCAGTTGGATGTATTTTTCAATTTTTTCTCCGGTTTTCTTTTGTATATTTGTTGTATTGGGTATGGATATTTCGATTAGTTGTGTTAATTTCTTCTTTTTATTGGTGAGTATGATGTCAGGTTTGTTATGTGGTGTTGTTTTATCTGTTATAATGGTTCTGTTCCAGTATAATTTGTATTCATCATTCTCCAGTACATTTTGTGGTTCATACTTGTATGTGGGAACGTGTTGTTTTATAAGTTTATGTTGTAAGGCAAGTTGTTGATGTATTATTTTTGCTACATTGTCATGTCTTCTGGGGTATTCTGTATTTGCTAGTATTGTACATCCACTTGTGATGTGATCTACCGTTTCTATTTGTTGTTTGCAAAGTCTGCATTTATCTGTTGTGGTATTGGGATCTTTAATAATATGCTTGCTGTAATATCTGGTGTTTATTGTTTGATCATGTATTGCAATCATGAATCCTTCCGTCTCACTGTATATATTGCCTTTTCTTAGCCATGAGTTGGATGCGTCTTGATCGATGTGTGGTTGTGTTAGATGATACGGGTGCTTGCCATGTAGTGTTTTCTTTTTCCAATTTACTTTCTTCGTATCTGTTGATGTTATGTGATCTAAAGGGTTGTAGAAGTGGTTATGAAATTGCAGTGGTGTAGCCGATGTATTTATATGAGTGATTGCTTTGTGTATTTTGCTAGTTTCTGCTCGTTCTATAAAGAATTTTCTTAAATTGTCTACCTGTCCATAATGTAGGTCTTTTATGTCGATGAATCCCCTTCCTCCTTCCTTTCTGCTTAATGTGAATCTTTCAGTTGCTGAATGTATGTGATGTATTCTATATTTGTGGCATTGTGAACGTGTAAGTGTATTGAGTGCTTCTAGGTCTGTGTTACTCCATTTCACTACTCCAAATGAGTAGGTCAATACTGGTATAGCGTAAGTATTTATAGCTTTTGTCTTGTTTCTTGCTGTCAATTCTGTTTTCAGTATTTTTGTTAGTCTTTGTCTGTATTTTTCTTTTAGTTGTTCTTTAATATTTGTATTATCTATTCCTATTTTTTGTCTGTATCCTAGATATTTATAGGCATCTGTTTTTTCCATCGCTTCTATGGAGTCACTGTGGTTATTCAATATGTAATCTTCTTGTTTAGTGTGTTTTCCCTTGACTATGCTGTTTTTCTTACATTTGTCTGTTCCAAAAGCCATATTTATATCATTGCTGAATACTTCTGTTATCTTTAGTAATTGGTTGAGTTGTTGATTGGTTGCTGCCAGTAGTTTTAGATCATCCATGTATAGCAAATGTGTGATTTTGTGTGGGTATGTTCCAGTAATATTATATCCATAATTTGTATTATTTAGCATGTTGGATAGTGGGTTCAGAGCAAGACAGAACCAGAAAGGACTTAATGAGTCTCCTTGGTATATTCCACGCTTAATCTGTATTGGCTGTGATGTGATATTATTAGAGTTAGTTTGGATATTAAGTGTGGTTTTCCAGTTTTTCATAACTATGTTTAGGAACTGTATCAATTTAGGATCTACTTTGTATATTTCCAATATCTGTAGTAACCATGAGTGGGGTACACTATCAAAAGCTTTTTGGTAATCAATGTATGCGTAGTGTAGCGACCTTTGTTTAGTTTTAGCTTGATATGTCACCTCTGCATCTATTATCAGTTGCTCTTTACATCCTCGTGCTCCTTTGCAGCAGCCTTTTTGTTCTTCATTTATAATTTTGTTCTGTGTTGTATGTGTCATTAATTTCTGTGCAATGACTGAGGTTAATATTTTGTAGATTGTTGGTAGGCATGTTATGGGGCGATATTTAGCTGGGTTTGCTGTGTCTGCTTGATCTTTAGGTTTCAGATAGGTTATTCCATGTGTAAGTGTATCAGGGAATTTGTATGGGTCTGCAATGTAACTGTTAAATAATTTAGTTAGATGTGAATGTGTTGAGGTGAACTTCTTTAGCCAGAAATTTGCTATTTTATCATTTCCAGGGGCTTTCCAATTGTGCGTAGAATTAATTGCTCGGGTGACTTCATGTTGTAAAATTATCACTTCAGGCATTTGTGGTATCATCTTGTATGAGTCTGTTTCTGCTTGTATCCACCGTGCATGCCTGTTATGTTGTACCGGGTTTGACCATATGTTGCTCCAGAAGTGTTCCATGTCTGTTATGTTTGGTGGATTGTCTATTTTAATGTGTGTGTTATCTATTGTCTGGTAAAATTTCTTTTGGTTTGTGTTGAATGTTTGGTTTTGTTTCCTTCTATTTTCACTTTTTTTGTATCTTCTAAGTCGTTTGGCCAATGCTTGTAATTTCTGCTTCTTTTCATCTAATTGCTCTATTGCTTCTTGTTGTGAGATTTTACCTAACCTTTTTCGTTTTTTGTCTGATATTTCATTTCTTATAAATTGTGTTAGCTGTCCGATGTCTTTTCTCAGTTTTTCTATTCTGATCTGTAGCCTGTGTTGCCATGCTGGTTTTGTGGGTTTCTTCTGTGTGTTGGTTGGTTCTGATCTCTGCCTAGTGTGTATATTTAGTGTAGTGAGTGCTCCTACATAAACCAGTAGTTGTAACTCTTCCATTGTTGTATTTTCATTTATTTTGTTGTGTATGATTGTGTTGATAGTTGTTATTGTTGTTTCGACTTGTGGGTTATTTGGTGGTGTATGCAAGAATGGTCTAATGTCTGTATCTGTGTCTTTGTATTCTATATATGTCAGCTGAAATTTCTCTTCTATATCTAACATGTGTGTCACTTCGTGTTCTATTTGTGCTTGTTCTGGTGGCTGTCTTAAGATGTCGTTTTCCTCTGATTGTTTAATTGATGGGTGTTGTTCTTTGTTTGTTTGCTCTGGGATGTTTGAGTCCATTACTGTATTTTCTTCTTCTTCTGATTGCACATTATTTTGTTCCAGTATTTGTTGTACTTCTTGTTTGATGTTTTCTAATTCTGACTGGGGTATCCTGTTATTTTTTATTATTACACGGATCTGATCAGCTAGTCGTTGTTCTGTTAAAAATTTTAATTCTGGGTATCTGGTAATAAATGTTGTGTATACTTGTGATCTGTATCCAGTTGTGTTGGTTCCTAGGTTTGTTGCTTGGTAATAACAGAACATGAGGTGTCGATTAACTTCATCTGACCATCTCATCCTCTGTCTTTGTTTTCCTTCTAGGGTGGTTGCAGGAAGCATATCCTGCAAAACACCTCTATTTGGATTTAAATCATTTTCCAGTTGGCTAGCAGTGTCATTACCATTGTGGGCGGGCATAGGGTTCAAGCGCCGTCCCCGACCATGACGGCGCTTGTCCGAGGCTTCTTTAGTTCTGTCCTGAACCAAGTAATCACACTAAAAGGGGGGTCAGCCCTATTAGTGGTTTGTTCTTTTCGTCGCCTTTTACGACTGGCAGAACATACCGGAGGCCTATTCTTTTCCCGGGCCTCCACGGGTATTATTATTATTATTATTATTATTATTATTATTATTTTCAAACTGAGCAATTAGGCTAATGTAAGAATTTAAATTTCTCTTCTTTATCTTGTTGTTTTCTATGTTTCCATTACTCCTCCATCTTCTCCCAATCTCTTATTTCTTCTGCATTGAAAGCACTCTAAATTTAATATTTTATGCTTGAAAAGATTTGTGTCAGTAATATAAGCATTCTGGTTGTACCACTTTGGTATGGTGTTATATTTTTGTTTTTCTTGATACACATTTCTTGTTGTAAATATTCTTCATCAAAACATATGCTCTCTCCATTTTGTTAACTCTTACATCTACTGCTAATTTTTGTAGTCCATTGGATTGTATAGTTTCTCAAAGATATTTGAATTTACATACTTACTCTATTTCACCTACTTCTACTTCTACGAATTTTGGTACATTTTTTATGTTTGTCATTACTTTGATTTTTTCATCTGTAATTTTGAGACTAGTTGCAATTGCTATTTCATCCAGATTTATTTGATTAACTGTGTCTGTCAGATTTTCTGAAAGTATTGCAAAACCGTCTGCAAATGCCAGACAATTTATCTTAATTCCATTTGTTTTCCTTCTTAGACTTATTGGTTCAATTTTGTAGCACAGATGCTGAATCGCAGATAGACACAACAATAGTACTGTCAAACAAGTCATTATTCCGTCCTGGATTTTACATTTTTTAATTCAATTTTGTGATCCTTTAGCTCCAAATTCCATACTCTTACAATTTTTCTAGGATGCAGTTAAACAGTAAAGGTGATAAATCATCCCCTTGTCTTACACCAGTTTCTATTTCAAATGGCTAAGATAGTTCTCTCCCATTAATTTAACTTTAGGTATCTAATTTTACTTTCACACCAAATACTCCAATGAGTTTATCTAATGTCTCTCTGTCTAATGAATCAAACACTTTTTTGAAATCAATAAACGATACTATTATAGGTTTTCTGTTAACATTCTAAGAGGAAGTAGTGGTTTTAAGTTAAAAATACATTCTGTGCAGGATCTTACCTTTCGAAAACCTCCCTGATATTCTCCCAATTGTTTGTGTAAAGTTTCTACCACTCTGTCGAGGAGAATTTTTGATAATATTTTGTATGTCACGGGCAGAAGTGTCAATCCTCTGTAATTGTTGACATTTTGTCTGTCTCCCTTTTTATGTAGCGAGTGGATTAATGCTGTTTTCCTCCCTTCTGGACTCTTTTCAATTTTCCAAATGTTTTCAAAAAAGAAACTGTAGGAAATTTATAATCTTTGGTTCTGACCATTTCAATAATTATGTTTTAATGGAGTTTTCATCACTTTGTTTGTTGTTTTTGATGGATTTGATGGCTTCATGAATTTCTTAGTCTGTTAGTGGGAAATCTTCTTCCAGATATTGTGGTACTGCTGGAAATCCCAATTTAACTGTTGGAGCTGACCAGTTTAAGAGCCTGTCAAAAAATTTGCTAGTACCTTGCATTTTTCTATGTTATTTAATCCTATTTTGCCATTTTCATCTTTGAAACAAATACTTGGCACTTGATACCCTTTAAGTACATGTTTAAAAGTTTGGTAAAAATTTCTAATATTATTTTTGGTAAAATTTTCTTGTATTTCCATAAGCTGAGTTTTTTTTCAAAGGTTCTTTTGATTTTTCAGATTATTTTTACTGTTTCTTTTCTTTATTGTCTGAATTCTTTTAAACATTGTTCTGTTTTAGAACATCTTCATTTTCTCCACTTCTGAGCTCTTTGTTCTACTGCTTCTTCACACTCTTCATTCCATCATGTCTTCTTTTTATTCTTTGCCAGACCTAAAGTTTTCTCTGCTGCTTTAGTAATTTGTGCCTGGAGTTCATGCCAGTCACCTCGTTTTGCTGTCTCAATTTCTTCTTTTTTTTCTATATTTTCTGTCCGCCTGCATAGCTGAGTGGTACCATGTCTGCCTACCACGCAGCAGGTCTGAGTTCAATTCCCAGCCAGGTCGGAGATTTTCTCCACTTATGGGTTGGGTGTTGGGTTGTCCTCATCATCATTTCCTCATCATCACTGGTTCACAAGTTGCCCAATGTGGCGTCGACTGAAATAAGACTTCCATCTCAATGGCCGAACTTCCCCAGATGGGGCCTACTGGCCATCAGTGCCACATGGTCATTTCATTTCTATATTTCATATTGTAGTATTAGCTTTAGTAGAGTTGTATCTGATTAAATTTGTTGGTTGTATTTTTTGTTTTATATGGGAGAAATTGTATTTTGATCTTAGAGAGATAACAATCTGAATCAAATTCCCCATTTCCGATCACTTTTTTATTCATAATTTCCACTATATGCCTTTTAGATATGGCTATGTGTTTTAGTTGAAATTCTCCTAGGTTTGTATTTGGAGATTTCCAAGTTTTGGCTTTTCTTGGAAGTTGCAAAAATGTGCAGACATCAGTTCTAACTGGAATATTTTACACACATTGATCAGTCACTCACCGTTTCTGTTCATTTTTATGTGTGCTGGATATTCACCCTCAATATTCTTAAAAACTTCTTTTCTTTTCCAACTTACACACTGAAGTTGCTGAGGCGTATTTGAATACTGTTCTTAGGTGTGTTGGAGATTTCAGATTCTAAAAAGGTCCATTTCAGATTCTAAAAGACCCTAAACCTGATTTACTTTCTCCAGATTTCTACTGTTATCATCATTTATAGGCGCATGGCAATTTTTTAGGGTATATAGCTTTTATTCTTGCACTGTATTGTTAACATGCACATTCTTTCTGATTTCAACGTAAATTCTGTTATTCTATCTACAATTTTTTTGCTTACATAAAATTCTGTTCCAAACATTAGCATGTTTTCCATTATCCTTACTGCTGGTTTCTCTTTATAAATTCTGTAATTTTGTGGGTCAACTACGTTCTTATCAAAGAATCTCATTTCCTGCACTGCTAAGATTTATATCATTCTTCTACAGAAATATTTTCAATTCCTTCTGTTTCTCAATCTTCAGAAAAGAATTTACATTTAATATTCCAAAGCAGTACTTCATTTTGAACTTAAACTTAGAGGGCTTCTCAGTACAGTCTCTCTCTTCATCACCGTACATGTTAATATTATTCACTGCTGATGCAAATGGACAAGTACATGATGTGAATAAGACTGCAAAGCAAGGGGGCATAGAACTATATGTACCACTCTGTCCACAGTTTATGGGATTCATTTATCACTTTAAAGTCTTTAATCTTCTTTTCATCATGGAAGACAGGACACACTACACCCCATACAGGAAGACTGCCTGAACAATTTACGTAAACTTGGGAATCTGCACACCTTGCTGAGCCATACTTCCTACATGTTGCCTATGCTTTACATTATGCAGTGGTGTGCCCAAAATACAGACATTTAAAACAATGCATGGGTTTGTTATACACGGCAATGACACGGCACAGGTATGACAAAAGATAAACACTGAATTTTCCCAAGTGCACCATTGAACCGTTTCATTATATTTAAACAATGGAAAATGTTGGCTGCAAGCTCACTTTCTCACAGCCTTTTTGTTGTGTCTATCTGCAACTCAACATCTCACTATATCATGAGTACCAACTATACTCTTCATAATTTCATTCCATTTAACTTTCTCTTGACAAATTTCTTTGCCCACTCCTCTTGAAACTCAGGTATGCTGATGTGTGTGACACCATTGAATGTTACTAAACCTTTGCTGTAACTAAGGGTATAGTGCAGTTCATCTGTAATTTCATGCTTTTAGATGCCAATTGCACTGTAGCTGACACCAGTGTTCCATCACAAAATGCCCGATCAATAATTCATATATAACTAGAATCCAGTCAGTAGGAAAGTTCACAGACTTGAGTGTAGCAAACTATATAAGTATGTACACAGAAGAACACAACCAAAAATGAAAATCAAAGAGCAGCACTTTATGCCTGGCCAGTGACAGCTGGCTGTGACAGGCAGTGAGGAAGTCTGAGCAAAATGACATCTGTTCATCTGTCAGTGACAAGATAATGTTTGAGGCACTACAGTATATTTGCTTTAAGGTGAACCAAAGTTCAAACCCACTTGTGGCAATATAATAGTTTCCCACAATTTTCTTAAGAGTATAGCAGTGGTTCTTTTGGGGGAAAAAAAACACTAATTCTTCCCCAACTCAGTTAGCATCCCATCTTTAATGCCCTATCTGACTGTATATAATGTCAGGGTGGGCAGTCAGGGATATCCAATTATGTCCAAAAAACATTATAGCAGTGTATTCAACATGGAGATTTATTACAAAAAATTACAATAGCGATTTCATATACTAATCAATATCGGCAACTACATCCAATTGTTTACAAAACGTAACATATACTTTTAGCTTCATATAACCTGTTACAGTTTTTATTACAAATCTGTTTGTAGAAGAAGATGGATATGTTGATTAGCAGTAGAGAAATATAGAACCTCACACTGACAAGTCCTGTCCTCCCCCCCCCCCCCCCCCACGTACTAAGATAATTAATCATATAGTCTTTTTTCAATTTTACATTCCTCCACCTAATATATGGCATGCTACCTATATATAAAGGAGATACATCATGCATAGGGGATATGCAGCCAACAGGGACTTCTCAAAGAATCCAATCTTTTCAACTTGCACTTTAGCATCACTCAATATTGTTGTAGTCAACTGAGTATCTTGCCTAATTTCACTAGTTTTGCCAGCAACAGTTCGCCACTCTTCAACTAAACAATTAATCTTATGAAACACAAAACTAAACTTCCTCACAGTCAGGTTACAATACTTAAAGGCATTTTCCACACACAACTGATTAAGAACACTCTTAGTATCACATTCAGATCTGATTGCAGAATCAGTAAAATCTCCACCACGATACTTAAATTCCACATTAAATGGAATATCTAGAGATGCTACAGTGGAGCACACAGGCTTCCGACCATATAAATATTGGGCAAATCTACGAGTCCGATGACGTTGACGACGATAACTGTTTGTCGCATAATAACATCATGTCCACCTCTGGTGAATCCTCTGACCTACAATCATATGTTGACACCTCCATACACAACCTACTCTCTGCCGCCTCAATGTCAATGAATGACACAATGGGTGATATAACTTCCTTTGAAACCTCATCTTCTACTTTAATTATTGAACACTGTGAAGATGACGCATGCACCTCAGCATACACAAACCTTAAATGATTTCTCAATTCTTTAACATAAACGATATCTTCATAAGAAATAAATGTTGCAAGACCATGATACTGAATACTAAATCCTGGAGCATTTTTAACACTAACGGTGACTCTCCTACCTTCAACAATTAATTTAAAAATATCAGCATACTGCAACCACTTTGACCAATCAAACTCATCAAACAAAATTACCTCATGCACATTTGAAATATAGCCACTAAACCCAAATTCTGAACACAAAGGTCAACCCCATGAACTCATCATGACCAATGATTTTGTCAACAACAGTAGATTTATGAATATTGATGGGACCAACTATATAGAGTTGTTTCTTTTGCAGAATGTGATTCCACCAAGATTCATAATACCAATTCACTAGTTCACCAGCCCAACCACAATACTGCCCATGATAAGGACAAAGTCTACCACACTCCACATTCTTCCTATGGTAAACATCATGGAACTTCTCTCTCAATAAATTTCACACGTGTCCAGTTACTAACCATAAATGGGTGCATATAATCAGGCACAGATATTTTACATGCCCAATTATGAATTTGAACACAAAAATCTTAAATGACTAACAGAAATACTAGTCAAAGGATTTGGCATCAGCTTTTTTATATACTTCAACCAATCTTGCAGTCTCTTACAGGACTGGAAATCCAAATGAACATCTTCACCAAAATTATATCTAATCATTTCAGATATATCATTGAAGGCTTGACCAGTAGCATATCTAATAAAAGAATGACAGTGAATACCTTCCTGCACTTTGCCAATCAACTTGAATACATCAAGAACGTCTGCTTTACCAGCAAAAACTTCACCAATAGTAACAACAAAACATCTGGTACACGGGCTTTTATACTTCTTGGGAGGCAAATTTACATTTAAAGAATACTCAAAAACATCAACAGGTCGCGCCAGACCTTGCTGTGGCTGGAAAATATTTGGCTCCGATTCAGCAGCGATTTCGACAACCTCAAGGTTGGTTTGACCACCTTTGAACTGACTTAACCAGGTAACTTTAGGGGAATCCACAGCTAAATGTGAAGTGAACCACAGTCCAACTTGGCATTTTTAACATACACAACTCATTGCCGGAGGAGAAAGGAGACTCTGTTGGAGGTGAAAGGTGTTGTAGTAACCACAACCAACAGCGGGAACACCTTGGGCTGCGGATCGGAGCCGCCAGGCGGGGAAGCCGCCGGTGGTAGAGCACGCACCACCGGGTAAAGACAGGACGAGTCGGACGACAGACCAACGACAACCAACAACAACTGACCACGACCGACTATGAGCAACACAACTAGGAAGAGATAAACAATGGAGGCTTGTGGAAACCACAACACCAAACACCAAACGTAAATCCACTCGGAACCAGAGCCAGGCCAATGTCAACAACGAGCAACGACCAGAACGCAGTACCGCCAAGATAGAAACGAAATCCAGAGCGAGTACCAGACTGGCTGGACTAGGGCAGAGCGGGTCCCTATATACAAAACCGGAGGTCCACCTACGATATTTCCCATTTAATTTCAATGCTACAAGTACGTATGTACAGGAGGAATGTTCAGTGGTAGGATTTGCAGGAACCTGGAAATTTAAGTTTCTGTTGGAGACAGCAGCGCATGCATTCATGACTAGTAAGAGCCTAGTAGGTCAACAGAAGTTGAACTCACCACGTTATAAGTTGCATGGAGTAGGGGATGCAGAGGTCACACCGTTGGGGACAATGCACGTGGATTTTCGAAGGTTTAATTTGACCAGTGCGTGGAGGTTATACCACTTGAGAGCGAAGACTATGACACGATCCTTAGGATAGCTTTCTTGTTCCAGCATGATGCCAAAACTGACTGTGGACAGCAAAGTAATGAACAAACCAACTGAACCATGTACATTAACATTAAGGCTCAATTCACATGACTGTGTGTCTAGTGGCACCAGGAAGCCGCTTTGGGTGAATGTGGAGTCACATCAAACTGTAGGTATGGTGTGTGTTGTCGAACCATTAGAAGAAAATGGTGTCTTGGATTCATTAGGTTGTTTTGTGAAATGTAGTATTGTACTTGTATAAGAGGGGAATGTTGGGTGAGTAGTACCTGTGAACAGGGGTAATTATAGTGTTATGGAAGTGAATCTGAGGAAAGGGATACTGATAGCAAATTTACTGATTGGTGCATAACGGGTGCCCACAGCGGACAACCATGAACCACAGGTAGAACTGCATTACATAAGAAAATTGAGCATTTGAAAGAGTTGAGAATGTGTGGATGGAAGAGTTGTTATGGGAATTTGAGAATTTGTTTTTTTCCACAAGGGCCAGTGCCAGCAACTTCAACAGTTCAGCACAGAATACCAACAGAGGACGAAGCACCAGTTTACTGTAAACCCTATTGTATTCCAAGGTGTCTGCAATCAACAGTGGAGGAGTTAACTAACCAGCAGCTAGCTGTCAGTGTAATAGAACATAGGAATAGTACTTTGGGAGCTGGCATCATGGTTGTGCCAAAAATGTCTATGGATGGGACAAGGGAATACATGTTCTGCTGTGACTGTCATCATCTCAACAGCAAGACAATAACAGATGTGTACCCCATTCAAAATATATCTGAGATTTTGGAACACTACAAACAGTGCCAGTAATTTTTGACCATGGTCTGATGAGCACTTATCATCAGTTAGACATTGCTCCAGAAGATCATCCGAAAACTGCGTTCTCCATGCCTGTAGGCTACTACCAATATAGGATGCCATTCAGTCTAAGGAATGCTCCCACAATGTTTCAGAGATTGTTGCACAGTTTGTTGATGGATTTGAAATCAGGGCATTGTCTCGTATGCCTAGATGACATCACAGTATTTTCAAGTAGCATGGAACAGCATGAGTAGTATCTAACGAAAGTGTTTCAGATGTTATGAGCAACATGTTTGACATTGTGACTGGAGAAGTGTCATTTTGCATCAGAGAAGGTGAGATATTTGGGCCATATTATAAGTACAAATGGAGCTTGGATGAATCTGAGGCTGGCAAGGCACTATGGGATTTTCCAGAAACAAACACAATTAGAGCAGTTCAGTCCTTTCTTGGGATTTCGAATTTCTATAGAAAATTTGGGAAGGGATTTGCTGACATAGCACAGCTGTTGACACAGTTGTTATGGTTGTTATGAAAAGATGTGAAATTTGAGTAGGCAGGAAGTGATGGGAAGCATTTGACAAGTTAAAGGAAGTGTTGACATCAAGTCCGGTTTTTGTTTTCCCAGATTTTGAGAAAGAGATTATTCTGGCATGAGACACATCTAATCAGGCACTGAGGTGTGTTCTTAACCAGGAAATTGATGGGAAGAA
This sequence comes from Schistocerca nitens, assembly GCF_023898315.1. NCBI lineage: Eukaryota > Metazoa > Arthropoda > Insecta > Orthoptera > Acrididae > Schistocerca > Schistocerca nitens. Next base: position 522,698,536 of record NC_064616.1, on the reverse strand, counting down.
GCATCCTGTGGCCTATGCATCAAGACAATTGAATGCAGTGCAAAGGAATTACTCAGAGGAAAATGCTTAGTGTGTTTTATGGGGCTACATATTTTAAGTGTTATTTGCACAGGAAAAAATTTCATGCGGTAACAGACAATGTCACTTTGAAGTTGTCACTCAGACTAAAAGACACATTTAACAGACTTGCAAGGTGGGCTTTAAAGCTTGGAGAGTTCAACTATGAAGTCATACACAAGCCAGGGAAAGAAATACGGTAATGTGGACACACTAAGTAGAAAAGTGGCAATAGTGAAAGCCTGGGTAACGATCTTGCAATATGGTAGACAATGCAGGACACTGATGGTGATTGTGAGCAGTACCAGACACAGCCGCAGTTTAGCACATATGACAGTCTTCTGTGCAGAGAAATGAGGTTAGCACCATGAGTAGTAGTGCCAGCAAAGTTGAAGGAGGAAATATTAAGGGCAGTCATGTTGTCTGTACGTTCGCGAACAGGAGATTGGTGGAGAGGTACTGGTGGAAGGGAAGGAGAAATGACATAGACCAGCATGTGAGGAGTTGTATATAGTGTGTGCAAAGAGCCGATTTGAGTCATAAGCAGGTACAACTGCAGAGATTGACAGAAGCATCAAGCCCATTATCTGTGTTGGGGATTGATGTCATGGAACCGTTCAGTCAAACACCAGCAGGGAACAGATTCGTTCTAATGATAATGGAACATTTTTTGAGGTATGTAGAAATGGCAGCCATGCCAAATCAACAGGCTGCAATGGTCACACAGGTGTAGGTGAACAACTGGATTCTGAAGTTGGGTGTACCCAAAATGATAATTACTGACCACAGCACCAATTTTATGTCAGGTCTATTGAAGGAACTTTGTCAGTTGCTGAACATAAAGAAGTTGAGGATGAGTGCACTGCATCTGCATGCAAATGGGATGATGGAAAATACTACGTAAACTCACATCATCAAGACTAGGATGAATATCTGGGATATGTTGTCTGCACCTACAACTCAAAAGTCCACACAAATATGGGGTTGTTTCCACATGAGATAATATATGGATGGAAAATGCCATCTCCATTTGACCTGATAAAGGTAGGAAAGGGAAGAAATGGGGAATCAGAGTGCGAGTTTGCAAGAACAGTTTGAGAAACATGGAAATGGGTGCAAAAGGCAAACACAAGAGCTTTGGAAAAGCAGGAGGAGGCACTGAGATGAATGGCGAGTTTATCTCAGAACAGAGTGGGGCAATGGGTGATGCTGTCCGGCCCATATACACTGAAAAAGGAGACCAAGTAATTCACCACCAGGTATCAAGGGCCATGTCATGTAGAAGAAACCAGCCCACCTGAAATGTTAAACTTCAAGTGCCCACCAGAATGACAACTGTGCACCTGGGCATATGTAGCTATTTAAGGATTGTTCAGATGTAAATCCCACTATTTCACAAAGGAAAAAAGGGAAGGAAAAAAATGATAGAGTGAAGGTAGGAACAGAAAGATGTGATTGGGCTAGAGAATGAGGTGCCATACATGTTGTGAGCTAGGGAGTAGTAGGAAGTATGTGTAATTTTTTATATTAGTTAGTAGTGAATGACTGTTCCATATAATTGTAATTTAGTTATGTTGTTTGATTTTATGTAGAGCCTGCTAGGGGCAGCAGTCTTTTGAAAAGGCAGGAAGGTTGCTGGTGATCCCTGTCCTCAAGTTACTGAAAATGGGAATCTTGGCAGTGATGCATCTCATCATCCTCGTTGGGATGGATGCCTTGCAGGTCCAACACTTGGAATGTGGAGTACTGTACATGAGACAGGAGGATGTGATAGTGACAAGTCACCAGTGGGTGTAAGGCTTAGAACTGAACACATGAGAGTTATGGAATGAAGTGAGAATATTGGAGGAGACATTTGATGAGCTTAAATAGGTTCAGAAAGAAAAAGAGTGCTCGGGGAAGTAGCAGGGGAATATGGGAAATTGCATCAGGCATATTGGAATGCTACAGAAATGTGTGGTACAAATGGTGGAAGCTATACCACACATGAGGCGAAAGAGGGATTGGTTGAATGTAGGTGGGAAAATTTTGAAGACAGTATTTGGAACGGCAGATGAAAGTGATGTTAGGGATCTAAACAGCATATTGGAAACTGTAAATAAATTGGCAGAGGAGAATAAAGCAACAGATGTGTAGCACACGGCAGATAGAGAGTTTGGAAGGGAAAGTCCTGAACAACATGTGGTTATTTCATAAGTTGGCACAAAATGTGGTGGACTATGCTTAAACATCATAAGACATGAGAATCAAAATCTAGGAGCCTTACAGGGATGCTTGTAAGTGATGGCTATCATGACTGCACTGATGAGACTTTTGCAGGGAGTAGCTGACAGTGTTTGAGATGTGCAGGGAGTATTGATGAACCTGCAGGAAGCTTTGCATCACACCTTGCATGGGCAGCTGAGTACTAATTTGTTACTTCCGGGCTGGTGATTGCTGGCATTATGTAATGCACAGAAAGAACTGCCACTGGGGTTAAGTTTGGTAATGGAACCTAGAAAGCAAAACCTACCATTTTACTATCACATTGCATCAGTGGTAGCAAAAACTAACCAAGCACAACTGTGTGTTGTGGTTTGATTTCCAGGAATGGGGAAGCACGCAAAATTCCAGTGCTATACCATCCATTCACTTTCAGTAAAGTTGGGGGCTTTGAGGAAGTTCACAGAAGTGAGGATTGAGGGGATGACACTAATCTTGGCAAGTCATAGCAGATAAGCTAAAATTTCAAGGGCAGAATTTCAAAATTTCTATAGAGGAAGGATAACTGTGTGTCCATCTAGAGTGATAAACACTGATCCAAATGCAGGTGTGGTGCAATTATTTCTAGCCAGACAAAAGGAGATAGTTTGCCCAGGGGGTATAGTGAAACCCAAGCTGAGTCTGCAGAGAGTTGGGTTGCATTGGGTTCACCCCATCTGCGAAAGTCTGGAGGTAGTAGCAAGATGCTTTGAGCAGGGTGATTTGCGGAAGCTACACACATAGAACTCAGAGGAAGTGGAATACTGATTAATGGGACTGTGTGCAATATAATAGGACCAACTTTTCATCTAGCAGCGTCAGTTTCAAGGGTCACACAATTGAACATCACACAGCTGCAGCTGTACTGGCTGGCGGCAATGTTAGGATTTTTGTCTCAATGAAATACAGTATAACCTTTCTGAATCAGTCTTTGGAGCCGGGCCTGATGCAGTTCATGGAGCAAGAAGAGCACATGTCAGTTGAGCAGCTGATGCAGCATGTCATGCGTTACAGAGAAGGACAACGGCGGGTAACAATCCTTCTGAGTGCCACCGTACCGAATGCCATAGTGGCCCTGGCCCTGTTATGTGTTGCTTTCATTCTTATAAAGTGAAAATCCAGCAAACCAAGGGAACCATATGTGGTAAAAATCCCAGTGGATTGGATGCCAAGAGCTGGAGAGGAAAGGGAACTCCAAAATTCTTGGTGCCTAGTGCTTAAGTAACAGTGTAACAGTAGAACCCATGTGCGTGTGGGCAAGGCAAAACACCTGCGGTACCACAAATAACACGTTATTATGAACACTTGAAGAAGACATGTAATAGATTAGAGAAACACATGCAACTGAGTCTTCCCACAGGGGAAAATACTGTAGCGGCATCACCACATAAGGTAGTTTTAGTGAGAGTTTGCAGTGGTAGATTGTAGCCGTACCTGTAAGTAAGGCACAGGTTGTTGATGGTAACTTTTTACAACATGGAGTATCAAAGTATGTCGCTTTGACATGGGTGCACGAGTTGCCAAAATGGTGTACTCAGCAGGACTGTGAGCAACTTTTGCTACAAACCATAATCAAAACCAGTGAACTGGTGCTAACGTAATGTATGGCAGTACATGACTAGAAGAGGTGGATTCTCAAAACATATGTGCACTGCCGAGTATAAATGGGGGCAGTCAAGTAATACTAGTGTCTTAGTGTCACAGCTCTGCTGGACAATGGTGCTGTGCTATGCAGATGGCCATGTGAATCTTCCAATGGAGGATCACAACTCCAGTCTGTGGCAGGGAAATGGTATGAGCTTCTGAGTTCGCAAGGGACTAAGAGCAGCAGGATAGACCAGGTCTTCCAGCAGCATGGTCAACTCCTGCCCAGAGGCATGGGGGTCACATTGTGGCTGCTGCAAAATACATCCGCCTTAGCGCTTAAGGGGAGTAGGTCGGTGTGATGCAAGTGCCACTTGTCATCGGAGGTCAGAGCACGGTTATCATTGGACAGTTTGCTGTTGGGGTAGTGCACCTCACCGCAGCTGTTGCAACTGGGACATGGGCGACAGGGCTCTGTCTTCAGCAAAGCAGAGTGACCAAACTGCCAAGTGAGCGGAATTTGATATGAGCAGGACAGCAGACACCCGTATCACCTGAGGCAAAGAAAAATAACATGTTTACAGGTTGCCGCAGTCTCTCTGCAGCCTTGAGCTGCCATGTGCCCTGCCCCGCAGCTTCCACTCCAGCATCCCCATGCCACTGGTGACTTCAAACCCAATGTGGCAAGGCCTTTGACTCTGGGGCCCTACAGAAACGTACAGTCTGACAAATCTGAATAAACCATAACAAATAGGGTGATGCAAGTTAGTGTGAGACTGCTTGATCCCCATTCTCTGAAATGCACAATATATCACCACCATGTCTAATAATGGTTGCTGAAGTGTGTACAGAAAGTAATATACAGAACTGGGAAAGCTGAACAGCTCCCAGCTTAGTAATGTATCCATGAAGTGTCAACTCAATAATGTCTAGCTGAGATTCCTAAAGTTTATGCCCTAGCACCACTTAGGGACCATGTTTAACTTGAAAAATGTTCATATGTTCAGCTGTGTGTGAATTCCTAAGGGACCAAACTGCTGAGGCCATCGGTCCCTAGACTTACACACTACTTAAACTAACTCTAACTTATGCTAAGACCAACACACACACCCATGCCCGAGGGAGGACTCAAACCTCCGGTGGGAGGGACCTCGCTATCAGTGACCTATAACCGCACAGCCACTCCACACAGCATTGACAAATGCCTATGATTCCAGTAGATTTTCATGTAAAGTCGTCTTTGTTGACTGACGATAGATACATCACTGTAACCTGTTTCATAAAATTTTGGGTGTGTAGCTGCATGAATTTCACTTCTTCTATTGATATTTCGGCTGTATACTGTCCTGCCATATTCAGAATGAGTCACCTCGGCTCACTCTGAAGATGGCTGGACAGTATACAGATGAAATATCATTAGAAGAACTGAAATTCATGGGTTGCATGCCCAAAATTTTATGGAACAATCATTGAGTTGTGAAAATATGAAGATACACATCGTTATAACCTATTTCACATAGAGTCTGTTAGGCACAAATCTCTGGCATCTGTTGTACAATATTACAAGAGGCTGCAGAATGGATTACAAGTTGGCAGCACTGATATTTTCTGCAGCCAAGATTATTAATGGTCTTGTTGAAAAATCAACATTATTAACTAACATTGAGGTAATTTTCAAACAGTTGACTCAGACACACCAACATGCTTTATCATCTGATATGATTCTAATGTAATTTTCCCTCATTTAAAACCAAATGGAGAATGGCTATACTAATCTCTAACATAAATCATGAATAATCAACATATAGAGAAATCATCAACACAAAAGCACTCACCAACAATAATTATCTTCATTCGGTATTTTATTTCAAATGATACACGAAGTGCTACATATTACTTTTACTGGTTTAACTGCAAAAAAAATTTTTTGGGAACTTTTGGACAGCACCTTGTACCACACGGACCATAGTTATTTTGACGGAGAAAGGTTAAGAATGTATGCATTACACTTGCATAAATATTATCATTGGGCTGTTCCCTCTCTTGCCTTTCTTACTTCCTCAGTTCTCAAGAAAGTTACTGCTTACATCTTAAATACTTTCCTTATTTCAGACACAAAATTTTCCTTTAAGTCATAAAATGGATACAACTACGAAAGTCGTGTAATCAGTTTATTATTCTGTGACTGTACCTGTCTATATAGAATGGATCAACCCAGTTATCATCCTCATCTCCTTTCTCAGCATTTATTACTGGAGGTGAAAGCAAAATTATGGCAGCAATCAAGATGGCACAATACATTTCTGTAACAAAACTGTGCAACAAGAGATTAAATGTCTGATTTACATTTCTCCTCAAAGAGTAACAACAATAATGCACATCAAATGTAAGCAACATGAAACAGTTTATATCTACCATGGTGACATTACGACAGTATTGGAAGAGAGATGAGAAAATTTGTGATATCTCTTTCACTCTATGTTTCTTATGGCTGATAATTCTCACCTGAGTGTGGCTTCAGTATATTTTCTGAATTTTTAGCAAAACTGCTTATCGACTTAAACCAGTTCGGAGAGACTACAACAATCTGTAACTAAAGATGATGTTAATATAAGGAAAACAGAAATAATCAGCATGGAACTAAAACTGGAAATAATGTAAAAATGTGTTGGTGAGACACATTTCATTGCTTTGGTCAAGACTTAAGAGATTGTTCTTTGCAATAGTACATTAGAGGACATCAAATAGGAGGAAAATAGGTTACTGTATGTAAATCTACTAATGAAAATGATTTGGATGTCATCTAAAGATACATAAAAATTCAAATTTGGCCTGGGTAACATAAAGAAAGAAGTGGGACTGGGGCTTAACACTTTGTTGGTCATAGGAGATGCAGCCCGAACTCAAACTGGACAGGGACGGTGCAGGTAAATCGTTGTGGTCTTTTAAATGGAACCTTCTCTGAGTTTATCTTCAGGGGATATGATGCCAAAACTGATAAAAACATTCATTTAAAAAACAAATTATTAATGTATGCTGGATGCCTTCTGGAAGAGCTTGATATAAGAAATTTATATGTTTGATGTAATTTAAGAAATGTTAACTGATCTTTGCTCAACATTCTTCCATCAAATGTCATTCCCCTGTTGAAATTAAAATGATGTTTGTGTTTATTTTCAAGTCTAAAATAAAGAATTTTCAGTATCAATACTGTTTTCCACTCTTATTGTATCGGGCTGCACTCATTCACTGTTATGAAAGCTTTGCACTATAGCTTTGTGTATTTCCAATAAAGTTTTGTTTTGTTGCATTGTGGCATGTTAGCGCATAAGATGCCTAGAATTTGTTGCTTCATCAGTAACAAACATCATCACGGCAACTGATACATGGCAAAGTGTGCTTCAATAACTGCTGGCAGAGAAGAACCATGCACAGGCTTTTTCTGCAAATAGAAATAGAGACCATCAAACTTATCTTCAGAGATGATTCAAATGAAAACTTATTGATGAATTTTCATAGCAGTACCCAAAACCCAAATCAGATCTTTAACTAATGCGTGTGGGGTAGGTTCCAAGAAACACTTTTGTGTGACGAAACACACTTACAATCTGAATTTATGATGAAGTTTAATGTTTCAATGATGGTGTACAAACAGGAAATATGTTTCAGAACAAATAAGAATTCAGTTTGGTGTGAACTGCATGAAAGCAATAAATATGGAGCATGGTGTGTAAGCAGATAAATTATTGTTGCATGTTACAAAATCAAGAAGAGTGCATAGAAGAATATGGAAAGGAAGTAAATTAATATAGAAAGTGAAAAAGAAGTGGTTATGGCATTGGGAAGTTTTAAATGCATTTAAATGCAAAAAGATACTTTACAGGCCTGTTTTGGCAAATGAAATTTTTGAGTACCTACAACACCTAATTTTTATCCTTATAAACCAACATGCCTTTAGTGCAACCCTCTCAAATCAGTTAAAAATGTGGTAAAATTAAGATAAGTAATTACATATTTAATTTTTTTTCCTAACTGAGATGTTTGAAATATAATGATTTATTAATTTTTTGATCATAAATAATTTAAGGAATAATGGTAATAACTCACTGGGTTGTAGAGGTGATGAGTTGTTACTATCCACATAAACAAGATAAAGAACTTTACTTTTACTATAGAGGAAGGGAATACTGCAGGGAAAAGGGTGTCTATGCAGGATGAGTGAAGATATGGTCCTGGAGGGGGAGCAGGTGGAGGTGGGCATGAGACAAAAAGATTATGGGATGGAAACATGTGTTGCAAGGAGAACATGCATTTATCTAATTCAAAGAACCTGATTTAGAGGGTGAGGATAATGATGTTGGTTTGTGGGGCACTCAACTGCACAGTTATCAGTGCCCATACAAATTCCCAACCTTTGCTCAATCCAATCTCGCCACTTTCGTGAATGATGATGAAATGATGAGGACAACACAAACACCCAGTCATCTTGAGACAGGTGAGATATTAGAGGGAAGGATCCAGAAGGGTAGTGAGGCAGCGATTGAAATTGAGCTTGGGCTCAGTAGTATGTTCTGCCACTTGGTAATCAACTCTGCTCTTGGCCACAGTTTTGTGGTGGCCATTTATCCGGATAGACAGCTGGTTGGTGGTCATGCCCACATAAAATGCTGTGCAGAAATTGCCACAGAGCTGGTATATGAGATGACTGTTTGCACAAGTAGCCCTACCTATGATAGGGTAAGATAAGCCTGTGGTGTACTGGAGTAAGATGTGCTGAATGAGTGTATTGTGTATTAGACAGGTCTTGCACCTGGGTCTTTCACATAAGTATGACACACATGGCCAGGGAGTTGGGAGTGGGTGTGGAGTAAAGATGGACTAGGACATTGTGCAGATTGAGTGGGCAGAGGAATACCACTTTGGGAGGGTAAGAAGAATTGTGGGTAGGATGTTCCTCATTTCCAAAAATGATGATAAATAGTCACATCACAGGTGAAGGATAAGATTCAGTTGTTCCAGTCTGGGATGATACTGGGTGAGGAGTGGGGCACTCATTTACAGCTGGGTCTTGGAGGCTGTCTGGAGATTATCAATGTACGAGGTGTGGAACATATGTCTGTGGACTACATTTGGAGGATAGTGCCCTCCAGTGAAACCCTTTGTTAGACCTTCAGCATGCTGGGCAAGGGATTTCTCATCTTGGCAGATGCACTATCCATGTGTGGTCAGATTATACAGGAGAAAATTTTTAGTGTGGAAGGGATGGCAGCTATCAAAATGCAGGTACTGTTGATGTTTAGTGGATTTAATATGCACAGTCGTATAGATGGAGCTATCAGACAGATGGCGGTCAATTTCCAAGAAGGTGGCACATTGGGCTGAGGATCAGGTAAAGCTGATGAGAGGGAAGGTGTTGAAGCTGTAAAAGAATGAGGATAGGGTGTCTTGGCCCTGGATCCAGATTACAAAGACTTTCTCAATGAACCTGAGCCAAATAAGGGGTTTGGGGTTTTGGGTGGCTAGGGAGGTTTCCTATAGATGGCCTATAAACAGGTTCACACAGCAGTGTGCCATGTGAGTGCCCATGGCCATGCTACAGATTTGTTTGTGTATATTCTCCTCAAATGAGGAGTACAGGAGTTGGACATAAATATGGAAACACCAAAAACACAACACATTACCCTGCCCAGTGAAGAACTAATGGCTGTTTCATCTCAACAGCTATTCATTCTCAAGGTGTGTAGTGCACTTTGAGAGTGTCCCTGAAATCCTCTTAATTGTCACATCACAATGAAAGGCATCATGGAACAATCTATGGCGTTCACAAATTCCTGCCATGATCTATGATGATGATAGTTTTACACACTCATTGGCATGGTTATCAGCACCCTTGCTAGATACGAATATATGTGTTTAGTGAGAGGAACAAACTCTTTCCTCATAAGCAATCTTCTTTTGGCAATCTCCAATGAACACTTTGGAGACCACCTGGCAATATCAACATTTGGGAGAGTGAGGGAGAGAGTCTCTAGGCCAGATCTGTAGTGAAAGTCAACTTCCTCAATCCATGCCAACACCAACACTGTCTGTCCTATAGCTGCCTCTTACAATGGCATTCTGAAACATTCCCTCACAACACTGGGATACCCAGACATGGAGAAAGTGGCATTGTAGATTAATATTTCACCTTTTTCTTCCTGGCCTTTATCCTGTGCCTTCACAGAGTCGGCATATTAATTTCTGGATTTGGCCATGTTAACAGTAGAGGGTGGCCAGATGTCCTTCTTGTGACCGATTCTCCCCCCCCCCCCCTCCCTCCCAGAATGTAATTTGTGCATCCCATTTGTCTCTATCATGTGAAAGTGTGCCAACATTTTCGAAATGTTTGCGAATCGTGTAACTGAGTTTTCATCTAGCCTGATGTGGAAAACCAAGTGAAAATCACCTCCAGGATGGCTGGCACACTGGCCCTTGTTGTTAATCAACCATGTGGATTCGATCTGGGGTCTGCATGCCTCTCCAAACCACAGAAATGGCATGCCAATGCATGCAGCTATCTGGGTGGGTCATGATGAATTTTTCAACATGAAATGGTATTCACAAACCAGCATTTTATTGAGAATGCTTGGTTATGTGAACATTTAGGAGATGAGAACAAACTTCCAGTGTGTACCAAACCTCCCAACCCAAGTGAATGCCAATGCTACCTGTCCTACTATTGTCACGTGTTGGGGCATTCCATAAAATTCTCACTAAAGACTGGGAAGCCCACAGATGGGCAGCAAATCAATCAGAGAACAGGCTTCCAGTTTATCTGCCCTGAAGACTGGTTTGGTGGCACCAGCAATGTAGTAGATCAGCTAGTGAAATAATCCACTCATTTCTGGATGATGCGTCTATGTTCACACAGAGCCACGTGACTTTCTGACTGTTCGTACAGCATTACTTTGCTTTGCTGAGTACTCAAACTGAAGGTTTTCCTTTGAGCCCCAGTCCGCCTGGAACCTGTATCCATATGGTGAAGTGATCACTGGAGTGTAGATCACCACCCACGTCCCACTGAGCTGTTTGTGCAAGAGTTGGAGACCATAATGAAAAATTAATGACAAAGAATAACCCTATGGCTGTATAAATGTGCTTTCTCCAATAGTAAAAAAAAAAAAAAAAAAAAAAAAAAAAAAAATCTTTTGATAGCAAGACTCTCAACAACTTGGCCTTTTGGGGTAAGAAATACAAATGATGGTCATAAAGTTTTAATTATCACCTTGAAGCAATAAAGTTGCAAAAAATAATATTTTGTTTGTTTGCAGGTACATGTCTAGTCCTGGTACACATTGAAATCCCCACACCTCACTACCCTAGCATGCAGCCAAAGGAGCCTACACAAAATAGCACAGCCCACTGATAAAGTGGGGTTGTAGTGTCCTGCGGTCGGCAGGAAAGAACTAACAGTTGAACACACTTTATTATAATCAAAGAAAAACGCCTTCTTGGCATACACTAAGTTTTAAACGCAAGAACAACAAGAAAATCCACAACTCTTGTGGTGGTAAACCAGATAAGGAAACATGACAATGGAAGAAAATACTGACCAAAATCTACTCTATCAATCACAAAATACAACGTGCTACTACAATGCTACGGCGAGTGTATACAATGCTAGGGACAACGTAAGTACTGGCCAGAGCTGTTCCTAGTGGTAGGTAAACACTGCTGTTCTGACTGTCTGGGCGTGCTTATAAAGCCGGGTCGGCAGAGTGCTACATGCGTCCCATGAGTTCCAATTGGTGGAACACTGTTACATGTTGTATGACGAAACAGTTCCGTGTTTATTTGGAAAACCTGTTATTGTTCATATCCGCCGGCGATGTTTCTCTCTGCGCTCCTATAAGGAGGTCGGCAACCCAACTTGCATGTCGGTCATGTGGGTCCTCTAAATAAGGGGCCACTATGACAGGGGTAAAATATGGCAATTCATTATCTATGTTTGAAGGGGACAAAGCCTGCAACAATCCAGTGAAATTATATAGTATGACACAGTGGATTGGTGGCACAAGTCTGAATGAGGAAGAACAAAATAGCACACCATTTCTCTCTGAAGAGCTGGGAATCACAAGAAAAGTAGAGAGCCTGATGAAAAACTGAAAATCAGTGATGGATCAAGTTTCAAAAGCTTGCACAAAATTCTAAACATAATAAAAGCTGCCACCTGCTATGTTCCATGACTGCTCACACTCACTCAAAAAGTCTGCCAAACTGAGGCAACACATGCTGCTATTCAGGGCTATCAAATTATGCCCTACATTAGGATTCTTCTGAAATGGCACATGCTGACTTCTTCCATTTCCATCCGGATGAGAAAACCATTGCACAGCAGGTATTTTCAGAAGGAAAACAAGGTGACTTTTGATGTGTAATTTTTCCTGAACAGAGAAAATGCAGACTCTACAACCAAGGTCTCTGCCAATTCTTCCACTGTTGGGAAAAATATGTTGCACTTAAGGGTGAATATGTAGAGAAGGACTAACAATGTTACCTAGGAACTAGGCTCAAACATGGGGCACAAAAGCTGCAACATTAGCCACTGTGCCACCACTTCGGTTGAACTTACCACACACCAAAAGGCATCTACATTATACTGAAAACTTTGACAATCATTTTCTCAGAAATGTCAAGTATCTGTATAAGCTGAGACATGTGTTGACTTATTCCCTTCTTCCGCTGTGCGAAGTTTCTGGGAAATAGGGTTATGGCCCTTGCTATGTTCTTTGTGTTCTCCATGTTAGTTGTGGATTGGCTTCTGAGCTCTTGATATTCACATTCTCTTTTCTCCAAAAGTCTCTTTCATTTTCCCATACACAGCATCTATATTTCCCCCCATCATGAATGTTTCTACAGCTTTGCATTTGGCTTCTAGCTATACCTTCTTAGCCACTTTGCACTTTTTGTCATCTCATTTTAAGGCATCTATATTCTCTTTTCACTGCATTTTTATGTTTTACCCTTTCATCAGTTTCACTCAATATCTTGAATGCTATCCAAGAATTTCTAATAAGCTTTGTCAATTTGCCTATTTATTCCTCTGCTACCTTCTATTTCTGCTACATCTGCGAGTAGCCGGATATCAGTGCACACATCAGAACCTGGGAAAGAAACAGGTGAAGCCGCAAGGCCTGTGGAAGAAAACAAAAACAAACAAACACTATGTGGTAGTCAACACAGCTGACTGACGGCAGACAAGACATAGACTAGGACAAGCCAAAAGTACGCTATGCAACAACAAGGGGCAAAGTAGAAACGTTCTCCAGAATGATGTCAATACACCAAGAGCACAAGGAGAGACACTCCAAATCGTGACCAGAGGGAAAGACCAAGTGTCAAGTGATGATGATAACCAGCAATATCAGACAAGAGTATGGAACTGACTGTTCACTGAGCAGCCGTATTTATACTGGGTGCAAGGAACACCATTGGCTGACGTATTCAAGTGGCAAGATGGGTAGTGCACTCACTACGCAAGTGCATCCATATTGTTATATTATGTTCTCTAATGGCCATCTCCAGCAGGCATTAAACTCCCACTGGGTCACATACCATATACCTCCTCCCATAACAGGTGTGTAAGGGCAGAAACACCCCGTATGGTGCTGTAGGGAGTGGAGTGAAGGTGCATATGAAGTTCTGGTTCCTTCAACTGCCAGCTGAGGGAAGAGAGTGTGTTTGGCAGCATCCATTGCAATATTGCTGGCAACGGGCATGCCTTGGGTGGTTTCCACTGATCCACATGGATGTGAAATGGAAAGCCAGTGTAACTGTGGGGATTCACAGGCAACCTACCAGGGGCACCAGTTGTGGCGCGAAACTGCCAGCTGAAGGCAGTGGACGAGGTGGCAGTGAGTGCAACACCTGCACTCGAGGCCTCAGTTGGTTGTGCTGGTAGTGCTCGAGCCCCTTCTGTGCCTGGACTGATGTAACCCACTTCCTGTGGGTCTCCACTACCGTTGCTGGTGTCCAAGCCTCAGTACTCTCATAGGAGCAAGCCCATATTGCCACGACAGTCATGTAATGATGAAAGGGATGGGAGAGGAACTCTGAAAGCAACGGTGTCAAAAGATGAATCAACATCTGTGGTTGTTGCCCATGGAGTAGCTTGGTGGGCCTACAATTGTTAATCAGTGTAGTGCAATAAGTGCTCACAAACAGGGTGAGGGCCAATGAAGTGGTAGAGGAATCAACAGCTTTTCTCATTCGCTGCTTAAAAGTCCAAACAAGAGTTTCTGCTTCACTATCTGAGGAAGGATGGAACAAAGAGCTGCAAATATGTTTCATGCCATTGGCCTCACAGAAATCTTTGAAGGCAGATGCCATGAATTGTGACCTATTACCAGAGACCAATGTACAAGGCATCCCTACAATGGCCAAAACCTGGGCCAAGGTGGTGAGGGTGGCATCAGTCACGGTGGACACCATGTGTACAACAAATGCATGCTTCAAGTAAGCACCCACAACGAGAAACCACATCAATTCCAAGAACCAGCTTGCAAAATCGAGATGGATGCGGTCCCGGGTGAGGCAGGGTGAAAGCTGGAGGGTGAAAGATTTTTGGGGTGCTGTCTGATGCTTGTGCATGTTCTGCAGCACACACCATTCTTTCAATATTGCTGTTGATCCCTGGCCAGTAGATATGTTAGCAAGCTAATGCCTTTATGTGGGACATCCCCCAATGTCCCCATTGAAACAAGCTTAACATCCATTGATGCAATACTGCTGGGATGACCACCCAATGTGTGTGTGTCTCAGTGTTCACATAAATAATGTCACTGACAACCAAAAACCTGTGAGAAATATGTTTCCATGAGCTAAACTCATTTACCAACCAATGGATGAGGTAAGTTAGCTAGGCATGGATCACGAAGAGGAGGACCTGCCACAAGGTAGAGTGGCAACACAAGCAGCTGTAATGCGGTAACTGCACAATGTATGTTGCTGCTCAGTATTGATGTGGAGGCAGAGGACCTCCTGTTGCCTGAAACTGGGGTCTGGCCCAGTGAGGAGATGCAACAATGCATCAGCTTTGGAACAGTGGGCCTTGGATTTATACAGGATGGTATAATGTGCAGTCAGGAACAATGCACAGCACTGGAGGCATTGGGCTGCCTGCTCTGGGGAACTGGAACATGATCCAAATAATGCCACCAACACCTTCTGATTTGTAATTAGAAAGAACTGCTTCCCTAAAAGGAAGCTATGAATTATTTTAATGAAAAACACTGTTGTCATTGTTTCCTTTTTGATCTGGGAACAGTTTCACTGTGCAGGATTCAATGTCTTGGATGCATATGCATCTTCATTCCTGTGTGACAAGACTGCCTTGATGCCATAGGTGGATGCATCAGCCACCACAACCAACAGGTGACCGAGACAGAATGGTGTGAAGTGAGGGGTGTATTTCAGCATGGTTTTCAAGTGAGTAAAAACCTGGTCACAGGCATGGGCCCAATTACAAGGCACACCATTTTATGCACCTAATTAAGGGGTTCCGCAATGTGGGTCATGCAGAATAGGAACTAGGAATAAAAGTTGATTTTTGTCAAAAAACATCTGCAATCCAGATAAGTTTGTCAGGAGGAGGAGGGAAGATGCCTATTGCAGCAACATTCCTATCAGTAGGCCAGATTCCCTCTTTGGTGAGCCAATGTCCCAAATACATCATTTGTGGTTGAAAAAACCTGCACTTCTCCAAACAAAAATTCAGACCTGCATCCTACAGGGTCATAAGAATGGTGTGGAGGTATCGAAAACGCTCCAGCAACAATGAGATCATCCAAGTAAACCATGCAAGCTGGAATATGCTCCATCAGCTGTTCCACAAATCATTGGAAAATTGCAGGGTCTGAGGCAATGCTAAATAGGAGACACTTATACTCGTATAATCCAAAAGGTGTATTAATAACAATGATGTTCTGTGATTCATCATCTAAGGGTAACTGGAGGTATGCATTGGCAAAGTCAATCTTAGAGTTATAATCCCCTACAACAAAGGTCTTCCAGCCAAGGTATAGGATAAGTTTCCACCTGTGATTGGGCACTGATTGTAGCCTTGAAATCTTCTCACAATCGGAAAGAAAAAATGGGCTTTCTGTAATTGCTAGCGGAATGGCTCATGCACTATATTTCATTGGCTTGATAAGCCCAGCAGCCTGGAGATGATACAGCTCCACAACAGCACGTGTGGCTACCAGAATTGGTATGGAACAGTAAAAATGAGACATACTTGGTGGCTGATAGCTGACATGAGTCTTAAAGTTTGAGGCTCACCCAAAATCCAGCTGAAATATGGATGCAAACACAGTGCAGAGATCACCCAGGTTCTGGAAAGAAAGAAACTGCAGTTAATACCATCTTGACTTCATCTGAAATACGAAACCAAAACAACATAAAGGCGTCAAAGTCAAAACTGTTGATGGCAGGTGGGTAGTGAATGACAAACACTGTGATGACCCACGTAACGCATTTGTAGACCACAATGATTGAGAACCGTACCTACAGGCCACCAAACACCATTACAAAGGGGACAGTTTGGGTGAAACCAGTTGTGGATACAATCACCTGGTTTATAAAAGAAACAACAGTCTCTGTGTCCACCTGGAAACATCCTAGTGAGAAATGCAAAGTGTGAGAAACAATTTATATGTGAAGGAGTTGCCCGGAGGGACTACTGCATGTACAATGTGTCCTGGTGCACTCATGGGGGTAGGATGGAAGCAGGTTGCACAGCTTTGAATCACTGAGCACAAATGCCCCTTGTGGCATATAGCTGGTGCCTTATGATCCAGCCACACACCACAGTGTTGTAGGTTGTCGTCCTGTCCAGACATCTGAGAGTCGCGTAGCTCAGCTTGCTTGCACTAACCACTACAGTACTAAGGGTATCATATTCACTGGGTAAAGCCACCAATAGCTTATATCCATAACCCATGTGACATAAGACTATTTCCTGGTATTCCTCTGCCAAGGGGCCTTTATAGGACACCACCCAGCAGCTCACCAGTGAGTGCGAATCTGGCTGCGACACTGATGTACACTTCAGATGTGCTGTGAGCCTCTTCCTCTGAGTATAGCATGTTGCAACAAATCCAGTACATCACCAGCACAAGTTATACAGACCGTGACTAAGGCAGTGGCTCTACAATAGATTGCGTGCTCGCCTGCACCATCCAGAAATGTATTGTAATAGAGATAGTTCTTCAGAAGACGTCAGCATTCTTTGTGTTGTCTATTCTAGGAAGCTGTTTCTGCTGTTCACATTACTGTGTACTTTCTCTGTAGTAATAAAGTTCTATTGCTCTTGGCTATCTGCGTACCTTTCTCTTCTTGAGCATGCATCACCCACAATGGGATACTTTCATTAGCAACAAGGGTAAACTTTTCTGACACTTTTGACTCTGGATCTTCCAACCTCTGGATCTTGTGCTCCACCAGATGGCACTTCTCTCTGTGTCTCCCCAAGGAGATTACTCGGTTCTGTTCCACATTTGAACAACATTGTTTCTGCTTCCTTTGGGTTGCATTTGCTGTGCACACTTTGTTCTCTACTGTTCTGTGCTTCTATGTCCTATTCTTATTTGTTTTGCTTTGTCTGCATTTAATGCTAGTGTCATTTTCCTCACAATCTGATTCTCTTGTCAATGCTGATTCCTCTTCAGTGTTTTTTTCATTGGTCTTGCTTACCCATTTACTGCGACTCCTTACAATCCACACCTTTCAGTTCAGCAGCTTTCCCAGTTACAAGGTCAACTGTGGCTCGGTTGACCTGGAATATCACTCACCCGATGCAGCACTGTTCAGTGATGACATCCGCAAGTGCTACAGCCAGGACAACACAGCTTCTGCATCTTGCTGGGCACTTCCTGTGCACCCCAGTGCTTCTTCAATGGTGGCACCTTGCTGTCCAGGAGCCTCTCCAGCTCTGGACTCAACAAAGGTGTGTATCCTTCCTTCAGATTTTGCCTTAGATCCTTGGCCCATGTTCCTTGTTGCACTGAACCAGCTCCTGCACGTTTCTACTATTCTCAATGCTTCTCTCCTGGCCACCTGCAGACCCCAATCTCTATGTCTCTTGCACACTCACTTCTTGTGCTGCCTCTTCTGCCTCCGATCTGGTGCCACCAGCTCTGGTGCCTCCATCTGCACCACCACTGGCTCCTGGACTGCCTGCTCTTGCCCCATTGCAGTTCTCACCACTGGGTCAGGCTCCCCTGCTGCTTCACCCTGCAGCTCCACCTCCTCCACAGCTTACCTGGTTTGTTGGACCCTCTCCTGTCCTTCTGGTGCCCTCGGCAGCCAACCACTTTGTTGACTCAGCTACTCTATCCACTGGTGCCATCGCTCATCTCTTTGCCACTTCTGCTGATTCTAGACTGTTACCTTCTGACACATCTCCAATCATTCTGCTTGGTATGGCAGCTTCAGGTCCAGCTCCGCTGTCCTTTTACACCTCCTGACCCTCCTCCCTTATAAGTGTAGGTGTCACCAGTCTCTCATTCTCATCTTCTTCTCTAACAGGCACCTCCACGGTACATGTTGTGCCTTCAGTGGGACCCTGCCTGGTGCTGCCCACATCTGGTCACCTTCCTCAAATGTCCTTTCTCATGGCTACCTCTAGTGGCCTCGAGGACTTCCCTGCACCTCCCGTCCTCTGGTCTTGGAAGTTGTGCACAAGATCTGGCTGCACCTGGTCTTGCCAGGTTTGGCAATTTGGTTGTCCATTCTTGACAATGGCTCAGCATGTTTTTCGTTCTTCCAGGTCTGCTCCTCACCCCATCTGGCAGTTGGCCCTCACTGGCAGTGCTCAACACTGCTTGCACCTTCTGCTAGAAACCCACAGCCATTGCTGGCTCCCTTCTGTGCACAGCTGACTACTCTGGGCTCCTCCCACCAATGGCAACGGTATGTCTGACAATCTGCTGGAATGTTTCCCATACTCTGTCACATCTGCATCTGGCTGCTGCCATGTTGTCTACTGTGGTTCTTGCCTGGCCGGCACCGCTGGCACCCTTGCATACTGCTGACCACTGTTGGTTCCAGCACCTGTTTCCCATCAGGTGCCAGCACCCTGACACTGTCCTCTCAGCCCGCCTGCATTGATCTGACATGACATGCTTTGTGGTCCCCACACTGGTGGCTCCTGTGACCTGTTCCAATGCCAGAGGCACTCTCACCACTAACCCTGGTGCCTCCTCAGGTTACAGCAACACCAGTGCCCTCCATATCTCCAGCAGTGCACTGCAGGTCACACATTGCTGGCTACTGACTGACCGCCTCTCCCTGGTATCTCGTATGCCATCGGCTTCAGCCTCCAGCATGCCAGCACCTACCCAGTCATCTGGTGGCATCTTTCTGTTCTCTTTCGCCCCTGCAAGTCAACCCTTGTCCCCTCTGGCTGCAAGGCCTGTTGTCAGCATTACATCTCCATCATTCAGGCCCTGCTTCCTTTCTGGGACTACTCTCCCAATTGTGACTCTCACATGTCTCTTGCACAGGGATTTTTCTTTCATAATAGACATCTTTGCAGCATGCCATACACCTTTGTCATGATCCCGCTCTGTGCCACTCTGCCCTGGTTGCGGGTTGCAGACATCTCCAACTGTGGTCGTGTCCTATGTTCTCCATGGTCTTCCCCTCTCTGTAGTGTGCTGGAGTCTTCTCTTTGTGCCACCCCCCACCAGGGCTTCCATTGGCCTTCATTGGTGCTCCTGTTCTCCGGGCCACTTCTCCCGGATGGCTTTCTCATCTCCTCCGTTCGGAAGAAGAATGATGTATCTTCTGTTGCCGTCTCCATTGCATCCACCATCTACGCAACAAGATTGCTCTGCCATTGCTTCCAAATGGAAAAGGAATGTGGCATATAGCTGGTGCCTTATGATCCAGCAACACACCTCACAACACAGTGTTGCAGGTTGTCGTTTTATCAAAACACCTGCAAGTTGACACAGCTCAGCTTGCCTGCACTGGACACTGCAGTACTGAGGGCACCACATCCAATCAATACAGCCGTCACCAACTAGTATCTGCACACCACCTGACATGAGAATATTTCCAGGAATTCCTGTCAGGTGACCTTTGCAGGATGCTGCACAGCATCTCGCCAGTGAATGTGAATCTGTATTTGACATTGATATATATTTCAGAAGTGCTGTGAGTCTCTTCCTCTGACTGTAGCATGTTAAATCCGAACCAGGTTGTCAACTGTACTGACTGTGCCTACAGGAATGACTCTTGACTGTGACAGACTGAATGCTCACTTGGACTTTCCAGAACAGTATTGTTATAGTAACATTCTTCAATAGAGCAGGATACTCACTAAGTTGTCTGTACAAGGAAGCTGTTTCTGTTGTTCATGTTATTGGATACTTTCCCTGTAGTAATAAAGTTCTATTGCTCTCTGCTTCCTGGGCACCTTTCTCTTACTGAGCTTGCATCACCCACAATAGTATGTTACCCCTCTTTGCCACAGCAGATGCAGAACCCCCATTGATCCAGACAGTCTGCTCGGGAGTAAGCAAAAGAATACTGCCAGTAACAAAGGGTGTGATCCCGTGACCATTAATGAGGGGCGGCCAGAGGGTCTAATGCCATAGAGACACTGGCCAATGATGAATCACAATATTGTTGCAACCTAGGGGTTGACCCAAACCTGTTACGCATGGGTGGAAAACGTGGTGGAGAATAACCATCACAATTTGTGACCCTGCCATAAGCCAATACAATTTCGAAGGACTGCACAATAAGCAAGATGTCCTCCATTCAGCTGCCAGTGTGTAAATAGCAGGGTCGGGTGCCAGCTGAATCACATCATCATGAATCATGGAGTCCATGTACAAAGCCTTGCAACCTTGACTGGTACAAGTGAAATCGCATTTGAAGCTGAAAGCTTGCAAGTCAGTGACCTGGGAGCGGTATGGCTGTCCAGGCTGTTTACGGTATTGGTGAAACATGAGCCTGGTGGCAACAAAATGATATCTCTGGGTATAACAATTAGTCAAAAGAGAGAATACCTCCTGAAAGGAGAGTGTGGTGGGGTCAGACAGAGGCACCAATTTTTGGAGCAGAAGACATGTGTCTGGTGACGCCCATGACAGAAATAACAGTCACTGCAATGAATCATCCATGACTTGAAATGCAGTGCAATGTTGATTCAGTCAATGCTAGAATGCGACCTAGTCCTCCGTAGTTTCACTGAGAGGTGAAAATGATGGAGGACAAATAGCTTTGTTGACCATGGGCGGTGCTGAGGCATGGTGTGAAGTGGCCTCGTGCACTCGGAGTTTTTTCACATGAAGCTAAAGTGACTTTTATAACAGATCTGGCTGAAGCTGCTGCTGTTTCTCCAGCAGGCAAACCAATTTAGCATCCATGTCACCAAAATAATTCCTTTTTCATCATTGCCAATGCTATATGAGCAAGTAATTGGATATTAATGCATACATCAGAACCTGGGAGACAAATGGGTGAAGCCACAAGGCAGAAAGGCCACTTGTGGAAGTCAATATGACATCAAGTGGTAGTCAAGCTAAACATGGCTGACTGATGGTGGACAAGACAATGCCAAAGCAACCTTATCAACAGGCCAAGGGAAAAGAAAGAGACACAATCCAAATTGTGATAAGAGAGAAAGACCAAGTGCCAAGAGATGATGTTATCAAATAGCCCATAGCGAGGCAGGTGGAGCACTCACTATGCAAGTGCAGCATTGCAGTGATTATGCTCTCTAATGGCTATCCAAGTCCATTTCCTCTGGTGGGCATTCAAATTCTGTGGAGGCGGGTACCAGATTTCAATCTCTCAAAACTAACCATTCCTCTTCTATTGTACTTCTTTCCCCTGTATCTATTAATCGTTGCCTAGTGGTCCATATGAAACTCTCAACAAACCCAGATTTTCAATTTATCCAGGTCTCATCCCCTTAACTTTGTATGATTCCATCATCATTAAGCCATACTGTACAGCTGCATTCCCCTACGAAATATGACAGCTATAGTTTCCCCTTGATTTCTGCCATATGCGGTATCAACATAGCAATTATATGCTGGTTAAATATTATAAGGCAAAATCAATCATCTGGAGTTTAGCCTCTGCAGTTACTGAAAGGGCTACTGCCCCCTTCACAAACCACAAGTTTATCTAGTCTTGCCACAGACACCTGTTTGTTGCTGTTGCACCTACGGTACAGCTAACTGTATCACTGAGGCACACAAGCCATCCCATCTCGTCAAGGTTCATGTTTCATATCTTCCACTGCAAAATGCAACCCAACTTATACACGAAATTTTGCATGATCTTCAACCTATATCTTTCCATCATGGCATGGATGTTGAGATGAGGCTCTCTAAGGGGCTTGATGGTTCTGTAACACAGATTACAATGTCTGGATCAACTATGTAATTTCATCTTCTTCACATCAAGACAATCCCAAAGCAACCTTGTCAACAGGCCAAGGGAAAAGAAAGAGATACTATCCAAATTGTGATAAGAGAGAAAGACCATTTTCCTTGTGTGGAGAAAGTGTGGCCTGCTCAATTTGCTGGTAGTGTGGAGAAGTCAAATTAGTTTGTGGCAATTCCATAATTGCAAGTGCATTTGGATAAGCCAGAGTTCATGGCCACTTCAACCTGTAAAGTTTGCTTTGGAGTAACCATTGTCACAACTATTGCCTTGACCATTGAAGCAAATTATGTCACAAATTAGTGGTTTCTGAGAAAAACATATGTTTTGGATACTGAATAGAGTATTCTTCTTGTGCTTTTTAGCTCCTGATTTTTCTTTTCATCAATTATGTATTGACAGTCAAGGTACTAAATAGTACTTTTGACTTTGCAGTTCACTAAAAACAGCAGATATTAACAAGGTTCTCATCTCCAAGCACAACTTGACCATACTTTCCAGTTGTTGCATGTCCATTGTACTGTAGACAATGAACTGGGTTATGAATGTATTGTCTTATTTGCAGATGGATGAGTCCAGCTTTTATAACTGAGACATCGATGGATAACTGGAAGTTAGTAAAAATTCAGTTGTCTGCTCTAGTTTGCTGTTCCCACATCTACATGCATTAGACACCTGCTAACAACAACCATATGAAAATTGTGGGTAGAGTGTAATTTATGCACAAATGAACATTCATCGAGCACTTTTGATTTGTGTATTTGTTCTGCTTGACACTATGAAGCTGTTTCCTCCCAAAGTACATGTTTCTCAAACACTGGACAGGTTCTGGCATACTTGCTATACAATGCAAGTCTTTGTGTGCATAAAAAGGTGATGTCTCTTCAAAATTTCACAGTACTCTCTGTTATAAAGAACACATTCTGATATGCATTTAGTTTATTGTTAGCCATTGAAATTATTGTACAGGATGTAACTCATAGTGGCCTACCTGAAGACATTTTTTTCTTGAGTGGGTGTTATTGCTTTATGTTTTTAAATTAATAACTGAATGTAATAGTGTTCCCACACGTGAATTGTAAAATAAAGGCTGATCTAGACAGTCTTACTTATCTGAACAAAGTTTACACGAATGGGGAGTATCAGGTAGCTCAGAAGTTACCTACTAATGACTGTTTCACATCCACCCATCCCACTGACACATTGAGTCATCAGTCTTCTGACTGGTGTAATCTTGGAATGCCTCCCCTGCACTAACCTCTTCATCTCAGAGTACCACTTGCATCCAATGACCTCAATTATTTGTTGCATATATTCCAATCTCTGTCTTCCACTACAGTTTTTACACTCTGCTGATTTCTTAACAAACCTCTTGTCAACCTGTCCTTTCTTCTTGTTAGTGTTTCACATACATTCTTTTCCTCATCAGTTATGTGGAGAACTCCTCATTCCTCACGTTATCAGTCCACCCAATTTTCAACACTCCTCTATAGCATCACATCTCAAATACTTCGATTGACTTCTGTTTCGGTTTCCCACTGTCCATGATGCACTACTATACACTGCTGTGCTTCAAACATACATTCTCAGGAGTTTCTTCCTCAAGCTAAGGCCTATTTTTGACACCAGTAGATTTCTCTTGGACACGAATGTCCTCTTTGCCTGTGCTAGTCTCTTTTTATGTCCTTGTGTCATCTGTCATGGGCTGTTTAGCTACCAAGGTAAGAAAATTGATTGGCTTTGTCTACTTTGTAATCACCAATTTCTCACTATTCTCATTTCTGGTACTTCTCATCACCTTTGTCTTTTTCTGGTACGTAGCAGTGTTCACCATCCCACAGCTAAGGAACAGAGAGTTTACAAACACCGTACCAAATCAAAAGATGAGTGCTTGCCATTTGGCACAACCCACTATAAAAATGTTGCTTACCAAACGCTATGGACAAGGCAAGATTACCTCTCACAATTCTACTGCCTGATGGTCTCAACTGCATTCCTCTCTTTTTTTTGTGATGTAGGTTTACATCTGCTTCATCACAAATTATTTTTAATGGATTTCTCAGCTGGGGAATTTAATTTTTGGCGTATATTTCTTCTGTTGTAGATGATGGTACTCTCATTAGGTTTGTCTGAAAGCACACCTACATGTTGAAGTACTGCTGTGTGTAATATGGGTTCCTCAGTTCTCATACAAAATACCTTTTTAATGATTGGAGCAACAGGTGGTACCCCAGTGGGAAATTTTTAATCTGCCATTTTCACCACTTCCTGCTACACATCTGATGATTACCAGAACAGCACATGCAGACTAGTGAGGATAAGAACAATCAGCATTTGTCGTGTGTATATAGGTCACACTTACTGTGTACTACTTGTCCTTTACACATACATGTAGTAAGTCCATACACATAACGAAAGGAGGTTTGCGTTCAACATCATTTTATTACTGACGCAGAACAAATGATCCTACTGGGGAAAATAAATAATTCATTGCCTTATTTAAGGAACTAGGTGACTGATTGCCTCAAATAATTAAAGAAAACTAAAGAAAACTTAAACTGGGACTACAAGACAGAGATTTGAGCCCCTGCCAAATTAGAATTTAGACGTATCAAACGATTTCAAGTGTCTGTGCATACAGTTTCCATGATAGGTTAGAGAACCTAACAAATACACACATAACAGAGTAAGTCTAATACAAGCTAGATGCAGAAAATGCAACACAGACAGCATGCTACAGACAATTTCACTTCAACACCCAGTCATGCAACTGATCCATTTACTGGTTTTGTACTTTGCTCATCTTAAGGTTGAGATCCTTTTTACAGAGGTATGTACCAGCCTGAGGGGAAAATGGTTGGGTTAAGACCACTCTCAGCTGACACACACAATATTTTATTCACCAATGGTGGTCACTGAAATGAACTCATAGTTTACAGTAATATACACTTTGTGGCACCAATCAACGCGCAATGCAGGAATTTCAGATTTGTCAAATCAGAAACAAGTTATATCTGTCTAGGCTTGATGAGGTACTCAATATTTGGCTTAATGAGAGTGTATATCCAGCCTGGTGTATCCTACACTTATTTTGGAACAACACAGGTAATCATGTTTATTTTAAGGATCTGCCACCGTATCTCTCCAGTAAATGTGGATGACATTCCATATACAGTAATATGGTTTCAGCAACACCAACTGATCATTAATAAATCTACATTGTTTGTAAGGAATGAAGACAGATGCTGACAAAACTGCTGTTGGTCTATATGCAACCATATATGCTCAGTTGAAATGTTTAGCAGGTACAGCAGTTAAGATTGATTTTAAAAAAGAGCTGAAAGCAACTGAAAGATGTATGATTAGCAGCATCCACAGATTCTGTTTCACCATATCAAATACCATACTGAACAGTACGTGATGCAGCAGTGGAATGTAAATACAATGTCACCTCCGTGAGGAAAGCCAAAAACACATAGAAACCCTGCAAGTGATACCAATACTAATACCATACATCAGGAGATGTTAGCACTTACACATTACAGTAAAGTTACAGCACAAACCAAGGATCATGATACTGAAAAACACCACAGGTTAGGCAAATGTAAAATCTAACACAGGTGTATTGTAGAACAAGGTAAGAGCAGGCACATGATATGGACTGTGAAATCATACTAACAAAAAGGCTTCAAAATGCAAGACACGGATTACAATCCTTTGGCGAATGTCCTGCTACCTCATGCAGAAGAGCAAACTAAGTATTCACTGGTGCCAAAAGTAAACACAGAAGGGTCATCAGTTACAGCAGCAACCAAATGAGGGCAGCAACTGAGACAAAGGACACTGTAGCCCTCAGCAACAGCAGCCACACAGTGTAGGTGCACAAGCCCTGGGAGATCTGCAGTAGAAGCATCCAGTCAGGGCAGGTGACTGAGACCTAGGAAGCCTCCTACATTAAGTGAGATTTTTTATGGCATTGTGGGAACCGCAGAAGGCCTTGGAAAAATATGTAAGTGAAAGTACTCAACTTAGTTACCAGTGTAAAAATATCACCTGGAATTTAAACACAATACAAAGAGATGAGTCATTTTTGTGCCACAACCTCCAACAATTCAATGCAGTGTAACTGAAGTTTGGGGAGCTAGTGAAATGCTTAGTGCATCGTGTGGTGTCACCGCCAGACACCACACTTGCTAGGTGGTAGCCTTTAAACCGGCCGCGGTCCGTTAGTATATGTCGGACCCGCGTGTCGCCACTATCAGAGATTGCAGACCGAGCGCCGCCACACGGCAGGTCTAGAGAGACTTCCTAGCACTCGCCCCAGTTGTACAACCGACTTTGCTAGCGATGGTTCACTGACAAAATACGCTCTCATTTGCCGAGATGATAGTTAGCATAGCCTTCAGCTACGTCATTTGCTACGACCTAGCAAGGCGCCATGTTCAGTTACTATTGATATTGTAAATAATGTACAGACAAGAGCTACGTTCAACATTAATGGATTAAAGTTAAGTATTCCACCAGTTACCTCCTTTTTTCTGAAGTCTAAATTCCTTGTCCTGTTCCAGACCTCACGCCAGCCTGTGTGAGCTTAAACGCGTGCCTTTCGGCTTCCTCTAAAATTCGTGGGTTGGCTCTCCTGCCAATCCACAACACATTGCATAAAGGGGAATCATTAAAATTAAAGACAACAGTTACAATACTTCACCAGGATGTTTGGAACATAAATAATAAAGCAAACGAATATGCAAATATAACCAGTTTCTGCAGAACATTGGATAAAGGTGGTGGGGTTACCATTTTCTCTAGCTACATATCAACTAAACCCATCCAAAATACCAAAAATATGCTGATGCAGTGAGCTTTGAAATTACAACTGTGGAAATAAAAATTGTAGCAAAGTTGTGCTGTTTATTAGGCCTGTACCAATCATCAGATGGAGAAATAAAAACATTCTTTGAACAACTAGAAGGTACAATTCAAGACTTGTCAAAAAAAATGTGCTTATTTAATAATTATTGTGGATTTGAACATAGACACTAGGGAAAATACTGACAACACAAGACACTATTGGACTTACAGCATACAATCAACCTAAAAATAGAAATTGATAAAGCATGCCAGAGTAACTAAACATAGTGAAATAATGAAACTAATTATTCCAGCATAAAGTCAAGCACTGGCATGCCGGTCGGGAACAAGAGAGCAGAGAGGGCTGTGAAGAAGACATGCCAACTGCATGTGGACCGAACCCTCACTAGGACAACAACCCGATGGCAGCGTCCTTGACACAAAGAGGACATAAGCGTAGTGCCGCCGTCCATGGCCCAGTTGAAGACTGGCAGTTCTATGACTTCCGCAGCAGCATCAAGAACAGGCACTTGTATAGCAGCAACTTAGGAATTTATTACTTCTCTTGTATTATGAATTGTATGTACTGAAGGGATTTCTTGTTTGTCTGTTTCCCTTTGCTCACGACACATCTGTATTTCATAAAGTTAAGTATTGTAATCATTTCCTTTTGTAATAAACATCATTAATACAATTTGCTTCAATTATTGTGTAGCGATCCGAGAAGCAGGTTTCCTAGGCACCCTATATCTGACAAGTAGGCAGGATACAACACTAATATTGATCACATAATAAGGGCAGAGGGGAGGGGGGGGGGGAGCATGGGGGAATCAGAAAGTAAGGTTACAAGACAAATATTCCTGGAGTTTCACCTGTTATGTAGAAATTAGTAGTGCATGATAATTCTCATACCTGTGCTTGGCAACTATGGAAAGTTTCAGCCAATTGCCACCTACAGCACTAGTTGTGGGCACACACAAATGGCAACTCATTTGGAAAACTGGTCTCACAAAGAAATCCACTCAGTTATTTGATTTCTGTGGAATGTGTAGTCACAGCTGAAATTCACTGGCAGCTGTAGAGATATACGAAGATACTGTAATGTTTTATCAGTACGCCATGGAATGGTGTCAAAAGTTTGTGGCCAGTAGAGAAAATGTCACTGATGAGAATTGCAATGACTGACTCAGCTCGGCATCAACAGATCTGAACACAGTTTACATGGAGGAGATGATTTAGAACAGGAAGATCATGTTATGACGTACGCCAGTAGAACTGGGAGAAGGTGAAACACTTTGTGACAATGTGTCTGAACAGGCAAGGACAGGATTTTTACTAGGAGCATGTATACAAACTCAACCTACAAAGTGACTAGCACCTAAACTGACATGGAGACAATGTGAAAAAATAACCTAATGTATGTAGGACTACCATCAGTTGGCTGTATTGATTGCGTGAAATAAACCATAAATGTCTCACCACAGGCTTTGTAACCCTAGTTTCTGTTCACCCCTTATCAAATATTCCTTCATGCTACTGTGACACCCAGGTACTAGTAGACCATTTGCCATCATGATAAGACATTAACATAAAGACTGTTTGAAGTTATCAAAAACATAATACACAAATAAAAAAAAGTTTTGCATCACCTCGGTTCTGAGAGTTCTGGAACCTGTCCAGAAAATTGGAATAGAAATCAACATAAACATCATTTCCACCCTTTTTATTGCTCATGAAAACTGCACATTGCATGTTGTACCACTATACAGCGAGACCTTCAGAGGTGGTGGTTCAAATTACTGTGCACACCAGTTCCTCTAATACCCAGTAGCATGTCCTCTCGCACTGATGCATGCCTGTATTCGTCATGGCATACTATCCACAAGTTCATCAAGGCACTGTTGGTCCCAATTGTCCCACTCTTCAACGGCAATTTGGTGTAGATCCCACAGAGTGGTTGGTGGGTCATACCATCCATAAACAGCCCTTTCAATCTAGCCCAGGCATGTTCGATAGGATTCATGTCTGGATAACATGCTGGCCACTCTAGTCGAGTGATGTTGTTATCCTGAAGGAAGTCATTCACAAGATGCACACGATGGGGGTGTGAATTGTCATCCATGAAGATGAATGCTTCGCCAATATGCTACCGATATGGTTGCACTATCGGTCAGAGGATGGCATTCACATATCATACAGCCATTACGGTGCCTTCCATGACAACCAGCGGCATACGGCCGCCCCACATAATGCCACCCCAAAACATCAGGAAACCTCCACCTTGCTGCACTCACTGGACAGTATGTCTAAGGAGTTCAGCGTGACCGAGTTGCCTTCAAACACGTCTCCAACGATTGTCTGGTTGAAGGCATATGCGACATTCATCGGTGAAGAGAACGTGATGCCAATCCTGAGCGGTCCATTCGGAATGTTGTTGGGCACATCTGTACAGCACTGTATGGTGTCGTGGTTGCAAAGATGGACCTCGCGAGTGAAGTTGTGCATCTTGCAGCCTATTGCGCACAGTTTGAGTTGTAACACAACGTCCTGTGGCTGCACGAAACACATTATTCAACATTGTGGCAATGCTGTCAGGGTTCGTCCGAGCCATAATCCATAGGTAGTGGTCATCCACTGCAGTAGTAGCCTTTGGGCGGCCTGAGCGAGGCATGTCACTGACAGTTCCTGTCTCTCTGTATCCCCTCCATGTCCAAACAAAATCACTTTGGTTCGCTCCGAAGGACCTGGACACTTCCCTTGTTGAGAGCCCTTCCTGGCACAAAGTAACAATGCGGATGCAATCAAACCACAGCATTGGCCGTTTAGGCATGATTGAACTACAGACAACATGAGCCATGTACCTCTTTCCTGGTGGAATGACTGAAACTGATCGGTTGTCGGACCCCAATCGTCTAATAGGCACTGCTCATGCATGGTTGCTTACATCTGTGGGTGAGTTTAGTGATATCTCTGAACTGTCAAAGGGACTGTGTCTGTGATACAATATCCACATTCAATCTTCAGGAGTTCTGGGAACTGGGGTGAGGCAAAACTTTTTTTGATGTGTGTGAAAAATGAAGGTAATGACAGAAAAATGGTAAGTAATGTATGTAGACAATGATGCAAATACTAAATTGAACCAGTTATTATCTTTATTATTATTATTATTATTATTATTATTATGTTACATGTCCTGTCATAAATAGGCTAATTTAACTAATACCAAAAAAGAAAAGCTAGCTGAGTGATTGGAGAGGTAATCCACTAATCCATGCAAGAAATAAACTGAAAGTGTATTATGACTTCTCAAAAAAAGACCATATAATACTAAGCACAAATTAGGCTTTCCAGGCGGGAAGGAGCGCCTGGTCCCTGGCACGAATCCGCCCGGCACATTTGTGTCGAGGTCCAGTGGACTGGCCAGTCTGTGGATGGTTTTTAGGCTGTTTTCCATTTGCCTCGGCGAATGCGGGCTGGTCCCCCTTATTCCACCTCAGTTACACTATGTCGGCGATTGCTGCGCAAACAAGTTCTCCACGTACGCATACACCACCATTACTTTACCATGCAAACATAGGGGTTACACTCGTCTGGTGTGAGACGTTCCCTGCGGGTTCCACCGGGGGCCGAACTGCACAATAACCCTGGGTTTGGTGTGGGGCGGCGGAGGGGTGAAGTGGACTACGGTAGTCGTCGTGGGGTTGTGGACCACTGTGGCTGCGGCGGGGACAGAGCCTCTCCATCGTTTCTAGGTCCCCAGTTAACATACAATACAATACATACAAGCACAAAATAAAAAAGTAAGAGTACTGCAGTTGCATCACAGAAATAAAGCTAAGACAGCTGTATATAAAGGAGAAAATTACTCAAATGATTTATTCAAATGACTTGTGGTCCTTCATAAATGAAGAGGAGGTAAAGGAACAAAATGGACAGAAGACACCTGCCCACTGAAAGATGCCAAAAAGGATGTGTATCCTCTAGAAATGCAAACAACTTTAACAGATACTATACAACTGTAGCAGATGAACTGATAAAACAGATGAAGAAAGTACGATACCAAAACTTCCACATATCAACCATACCACAGTATTCATCCTAATAGCTGACACAGAAGTTTCAAACCTAATAAAGAAAGAACTATGGACTCTGCTGTTGGTGGGATGGATTGCATGGTTCTGCAATACAGACAGCCATACTATAGGTGCAACCACAATGGAGGGGTATCTGTTGAGAGGCCAGATGACCATGTTCTTTCTGAAGGTGGGAAGCAGCCTCTTCAGTAGTTGCAGGGACAACAGTCTGGATGATTGACTGAACTGGCCTTGCAACATGAATCAAAATGGTCTTGCTGTGCTGCTACCGGGAATGGCTGAAAGGAAGCGGAAACTACAGCCATAATTTTTTCCGAGGACACGTAGCTCTACTGCATGGTTAAATGATGATGGCATCCTATTGGGTAAAAACATCTGAAGGTGAAACAGTTGAAACAGTTCCCCATTTGGATCTCCTAGTGGGGACTACTCAGAAGGATGTTGTCATCAGGAGAAACAAAACTGGCATTCTACGAATCAGTGTGCAGAATGTTAGATCCCTTAACCAAGCAGGTAGATTAGAAAATTTAAAATGGGAAAGGAATAAGTTAAAGTTAGATATAGCAGGAATTAGTGAAATTCAGTGGCAGGAGGAACAGGACTTCCAGTTAAGTAAATACAGGTTTATAACTACAAAATCACATAGGGGTTACATTGGAGTAGGCTTAATAATGAATACGAATATTGGAATGCGGGTAAGCCACTATCAACAGCATAGTGAATGCATTATCATAGCCAAGATAGACATGAATCCCACACCCTTCACAGTAGTACAAATTTATATGTCAACTAGCTCCACAGATGACGACGAGTTTGAAGAAATGTATGTGGAGATAGTACATGACTACATACTGGGGGAAAAGAATGAAAGAGGAAGCCACAAGGTAGAATTTTGCACAGAGCATAATTTAATCATTGCTAAAACATCAGTTTAAGATTCATGAAAGAAGGTTGTCTATGTGGAAGGAAACCGATTTTAAATTTCAAAACATTTCCAGGGGCAGATGTTGACTCTGACCACAATTTATTGATTGTAAAGTGTAGATTAAAACTGAAGAAATAGCAAAAAGGGTAGGATATTAAATGGATGAGACCTGGATAAGTTGAAAGAACCAGAGGTTGTTGAGAATTTCAGAGAGAGCATTAGGCAATGGTTGACTACAACATGGGAAAGGAACACAGTCAAAGATGAACAGGTAGCTTTAAGAGATGAAACAGTGAAGGCAACAGAGGATCAAATAGTTAAAAAGACAAAGCCTAGTAGAAATCCTTGGGTAATATAGAAGACAATGAATTTAACTGATGAATGAAGGAAACATAGAAATGCACCTACTGAATGAGGTGAAAGGGAATAAAAAATTTAAGAAATGAAATTTACAAGAAGTGTAAAATGCTGAACAGGAATGGCTAAAAGAGAAATGTAAGGATTTAGAAGCATATTTCACCAAGAGAAAGATAGATACCGCCTACAGGAAAATTAAAGAGACCGTTGGAGGAAAGAGAAGCAACTGTATGAATGTCAGGAGTTCAGATGGAGAACCAGTTCTAAGCTAAGAAGGGAAAACAAAAGTGGAAGGAATATATAGAGGGTCTACACAAGAGAGATGGACTTGAAGGCAATCATATAGAAATAGAAGGGGAAGTAGCTAAAGATGGGATGGGAGATACAATACTGCAAGAAGAATTTGATAGAGCAATGAAAGACCTAAGTCAAAACACGGCCCCAGGACTAGACAACATTCCATCAGAACTGCTGACAGTCTTAAGAGAGCCAGCCATGACAAAACCCTTTGATGTGGTGTGCAAGAGGCTGAGCGGTTCTGGCGCTACAGTCTGGAACCGCGCGACCGCTACGGTCGCAGGTTCGAATCCTGCCTCGGGCATGGATGTGTGTGTTGTCCTTAGGTTAGTTAGGTTCAAGTAGTTCTAAGTTCTAGGGGACTTATGACCTCAGCAGTTGAGTCCCATAGTGCTCAGAGCCATTTGAGCCATTTTTTTGGTGTGCAAGATGTATGAGACATGCGAAATAAATATGTGTGAATTCCTAAGGGACGAAACTGCTTAGGTCATAGTTCCCTAGACTTACCCACTACTTAAACTAACTTATTCTAAGAACAATACACACACCCACGCCCAAGGGGGGACTCGAACCTCCAGCAGGAGGGGCCGCGCAGCCCGTGACATGATGCCTCAAACTGCACGGCCATTCCACACGGAAGAGGTGAAATACCCTGAGACTTCTAGAATAATGTGATAATTCCAATTCTAAGGAAAGCAGTTGCTGACAGGTGTGAAAATTATCAGCCTATCAGTTTAGTAAGTCATTGTTTCAAAATACTAACACGAATTCTTTAATGAAGAATGGAAAAACTGGTAGTAGACCAGTGTCGGGGTAGATCAGTTTGGATTTCGGAGAAATGTAGGAACACAAGAGGTGATACTGACCCATGACATTAGAAGATCGGTAAGGTAATAGACTTTAAAAAAAGCTTTTGATAATGTTGACTGGAATATTCTCTATAAATCCTGAAGGCAGCAGGGGTAAAATACAGAGAACAAAAGGTTATTTACAGCTTGTACAAAAACCAGATGGCAGTTATACGAGTCAAGGGGCATGAATGGTAAGCAGTGGTTAAGAAATGTGTCAGACAGGTTTGAAGCCTATCCCCAACGTTATTCAAACAGTACAATGAGCAAACAGTAAAAGAAACCACAGAAAAATTTGCAGCAGGAATTAAAGTTTATGGAGAAAAAATAAAAACTTTGACGTTTACTGATGACATTGTAAAGCTGTCACAGACAGCAAAGGACTTGGAAGAACACCTGAACGGAATGGATAGTGTCTTGAAGAAAGAAGGGTATAAGATGAACATCAACAAAAGCAAAAAAATAATGGAATGCGGCTGAATCAAATCATGTGATGCTGAGGGAATTAGCATTGGAAATGAGGCACTTAAAGTAGTAGATGAGTACCATTATTTAAGCAGCAGAGAGGATATAAAATGTAGAGTGGCAATGGCAAGAAAAGCATTTCTGAAGAAGAGAAATTTTGTTAACAAGTGTTAGGAAATCTGTTCTGAAGGCATTTGTCTGAAGTGTACCCATGTCTGGAAGTGGAACATGGATGATAAACAGTTTATACAAGAAGAGGATAGAAGCTTTTGAAGCTACTGAAGAATGCTGAAGATTAGATGGATAGATAACGTAACTAATGAGGAGGTACTGAAAAAAATTGGGGACAACTTGACTAAAAGAAGGGATCAGTTGATAGGACACATTCTGAGACATTAAGAAATCATCAATTTACTATTGGAGGGAAAACAGGCAAGGGGAGGGGGAGGGGGAGGGGGTAGAAATTGTAGTGAGAGACCAAGATATGAATACAACAAGCATGTTCAGAAGAACGTAGGTTGCAGTACTTTTTCACAGATGAAGAAGCTTGCACATGATCAATCTAAAACAATGCACGTAGCATTCCAAACTAGAGTGAAATGTGTAATGTAAATAGAACATTACATAGTGAAACAGTTAAAGAAGTAAGCAGCACAATTTTTTTAGGAATTATTATAAACAGGCATTTGACATGGGGAGGGGGGGGGGGGGGGGAATAACATGGATGTACTGCGTAACAAGATAAACGCACAGATTTTCCTCATGCACAAAACTGCAAACACTGTGGATGATAAAGTTCTGACGACACTTGCGTTTTCACACTTGTCCTGCTCAATTTATATGGAGGGGGGAGGGGGGGGGGAGTGCACAAGATAGCTACTTAAAAATAGCATTCAAAATTCAGAAAAGAGCAGTGAGCCATATAGCGAAAATATCACACAGCCTGTATATATACTCAAATATTATGGTAGTGAGAGTAAGTGCTAAACATCTTCGAAATAAATATCTTAGGAGTAAAGGAGATCACTCACTGAAAAGTATAAGTACTGAGTCATCAATAGGCCAGATGCAAAAAGAGAGAAAACGTGCTAGATTTCAGAATGTATTTGTACCCCAGTTCGAGAAAGGATAAATCCCAAAAGCTATCAAGTTTTCTCTCTTTTATACCTGCGAATGACTCAATGCCTCTGCTTTTTGGGGAGTGGTCTCCTTCACTTCTAAAGGGTTTACAATCTATCAGACCTTTCCTACTATAATTATACCTCCAAAATAAAGACATACATCAACTCATAACAAGAGGACAGGAAAATTATTACACAGGACAATGACATCTCAAACTGACAATGAGTGGTCCAGATGAAGTAGGCAAAAGTAATTTACCAAGCTACCAAACTCAATCATGTACAGAAATTAAATTTATTTCAAAACTGTTTGAAAATGGATCTTACAGAGACATGTTTATACTGGTACAATACGAGTGAGTATTAAATATCAAAATATATGTTAGCTGTCATACTGTAATGGAAAATAGGTAATAACCCTGTATGTGCCTGTAAAATGTAATCCTGTTTTCCTTACTGTACATTTATTGTAATAAAAAATTGTATGATGCACCTGATACTCTCAGCTGAAAATTATCAGCTAATGTCCATGGGCAAAGACTAACTAAACACGAATCTTTAACACTGTGATATTCTTATGGATGCACACAGAGCTGGAACATGATGGGTGAATGGTGCATTACTCCCTGTGTAAAGTATAACAGAGTAGCAGCTGGGAAAAACAAAAACGTCATTCTAAACTACTGGCTTTATGATAGTATTACTAACTATGGATTCGAATGTACTTTGAGATGAACTCTCTTCTAGGTAATAGTTAGTTATTGACAACACCCCCCCCCCCTCTTGCATTTTGATTTATTTTGCTGTTTTAGTCATCCATAACGAAAATCACATTATGAACTGAGCAGACATAAAACTTGGGATAAAGAGTAATATTTGGTGCAAGTCATTAGCTTTTACCAGTGACATAGTAAACATGCAATAAATGGTGCAAACAACATGGTGACCCTAATATGATGTCAGTGATAATTTTTTTCAAAAGGGCTACACTCAGCCTGTCACCACAACTAAGTTCTTTTTTTACTTTCACATTTGTTAACTATGCCAACTATCAAACAAACTGTCATCTCCTGACATAACCTAGACCTCAGGTTAAGTGACAGATCAATCTAACAAAACTTTTGCTTTTTGTTGGCATTACCAAGTAACAACAAAAGAGTGAATATACTCACCAAAATGTAACATCACAGCAGCCATTAGTTTTACATCACTGGTCAAAGCTGACGATTCATACATGACCCAAAACTTGGGCTACACTAGAGATTTACCACAGCCAAGATTTTGAAGGGGGACATTATCACACTCTAATCCTCTTCTGTTGCCCACATTTCACCAACTATATGAAACTGGCTTGTACTTTTTACAATGTAAAAATGCACAAGTCCAATAGAAAATTTCATGTAGTAGTCTCATAGAATGGGAGAAAACAAAATGAACCACTCATCTCAGTAGTATGAACTCGTCTCAACTGAGAATCTCTGGCCTGAAGTACATGTTAGTTGTCAACTAAGCTAGAGCATACAGAACCAACTGCAGAACAGTCTGACATTGGATCAGATACGAAGAAACTCATAAACGAATGGGAAGGACTGCAGCAGTGCAGTCTCCTACTAAGTAATTTCATATGTATGTTCTGCCAGTAATGCCTGCAGCCAAGAAAATGTTCTCCGAATAATTCCAGTTAAACTGTTGTGGGTGTTGAATCTAGTAATTATTCAAAGTGGTCAATGCTGATCATAATAATATGGCAAGCATGTATCTAACAGATCAAATGGGTTACCAAAAATATAACAATATCCATCTGTGATGTAGCAAATGGAGAACTTGATAATGTATAGTAACTTCTATTTACCAACCAAAACACACGTATGTGCTTGAAGAAAGGCACACG
The DNA here is from genome assembly GCF_023898315.1 of Schistocerca nitens. NCBI lineage: Eukaryota > Metazoa > Arthropoda > Insecta > Orthoptera > Acrididae > Schistocerca > Schistocerca nitens. The sequence goes on along the minus strand of NC_064616.1, from coordinate 522,661,361 downwards.
GTGCAATGAACATAAGGTGACACGATTTTCTATCATAACATACGGATACTACATCTGTCGAGTTGTTTCTGAAAATACTGTCACAAATCGGGTGATCATCTACATCAGCAATGAAGTAATTTTCGATTATTGTTGGTCATACAATTCTAAAAAGAATATTTCACTCTAGTTACGTTTTATAGTAGTTTAAAAAGAATTTTACAAAAATTGTAGACACACCTGACCCTCTTTATACTGCAGACATGAATTTCACTTCGTTATCGATTTTTTTTCTGGATTTACCAATACACATGTTTAGACTGAGACTAGTCAAGTAATTGTCAAATGTAGCAAACGACTTTTTTTAAATTTTATTTGGATACAACACTGTATTTTTTGTGTTGATATTTTCAGATTCACTGTAAAGGAGATCAGTTGAGGGTGCGATTAAATCTGTCATGACATACGTGATCTACACACAATGCAGTTACTTAATACTAGTGCAGAAATAAAATTCGGGCATTAGCAGTTAACAGTGTAGAAGATTTGTATTGAATGTATGTGTTATTTTTGTACGCAACACACATCAAGTAACTGCAAAATTATCCCGAACAATTAATACATCACTGATTCAGAGTTAACTCTTACACGATTCAAGTCTACATATAGAGTTATAGCTGCATGTCTCCCAAATAAAGAATACCATTTTCTGGACCCTTACTTCATAACAAACATTGTTTGTTTACTAGGCAGAGATGTATACATATCTACATAACAGAGCAGCACAGTACAGACCAACGACGCTACAGTTGCGACCATAGATACTACTACTCCCCACGTCCTTTTACTTCTCCGACCAAAACTTGAATTCTTGGCAACTCAGTCAAACTTATGCATCGGCCAAAGACTGTCAGAAGGTATCAACATCTCCAACTACAAAAATATTATAACATTTTGATAGACCTCTGTCTGAAATGAAGCATTTTACGTGGAGGAAAAGATGCATGAAACAAGGGAAAACATCGAAATCCTCAAGGCACTAACGGTACCTCCTTAAGCACGACGCACTTCTCACGTTCATTTACTTCGCGAGTAGAACAGCGATCAGGAAGACGACAGATTATTTGAGAATGGACACATACACATTCAAATATTCACTGCAGTGCCACCATTGAACAAACAATAGATTTGCTTGCTACCTCAGTTAACCAAAGGAGAGGCTCAGGTAGATTTAAGTGTAGTTAATACTAAACAAATTTTCGCCAGGCAACCAACTGTTTCAAAAAAATTAGGAAGTAGAAGGAAAGTTAAGTTGTTAGGTAGTATCCATGCAGGAGATGAGGACCAGATCTTAAAGGAAAAATTAGGTAACAGTTACCAATACACAAGCTTTTTTCAAGCCCAGTGCATGTCTCAGCCAAGTGACAGAGCATGTAAGACCATTGAACAAGGGTTTTAGATGCAGGATCATATTATTGTAGTGGGTGGAGCTGGAAACAGTATTGATAGGCATCAGTTCTACAATATTAAGTGTGACCTGGTAAAAATAGCATCTGCAACGAACCATACAAATGTTGGCTTGGTTCCTGCTTTCATGTGGTGTGATTAGCTCCAACTGAGCAGCTCTGTCAGGAGGGTGAATATGGAGCTAGAGCAGCTGCTTCAGGCAGCTACTTTGTCAGGCATAGGTTTGGTTCCTGTTGATGCTGTTCGTAGGTGGGACTTCACAAGGCATTGCCTGCAACTCAATAGGAAAGGAAAGTATAAACTGGGAGGGATGATAGCAAAAATTTTTAAGGAGAGGGGACTGAAACACATGGAAGTACCACTTTTTAGGCTAAGATTAGTTTCCAGTGACTCAACATTGAATGAAATTTAGTTTAAGAAGAAGATCAGACAAGCAGGTTCTAGAGATGGTGAGATCTTGCAAGAGTCGCATAAAAGTGCTGTGAAAAATGATGTTAGTATGTCACAAGATTCTCGTAAAAGCACAGTGAAAAATAATGTTAACATATTGCATCAGAATATCATGGGATTAAAAAACCATAGTACATGAACTACCTGTTTGTTTAGAAGATTTAGAAACTGAGGGTGGAATAAATTTACTATGCCTTTCTGAACATCATATAGTCACTGAAATGGAAAAGATAAATGTAGATGAATATAAGCTTTCATCACATATAAGTAGAGACACTATAGAGAGAAGAAGAGTTTCCATACATGTTAAACTTTATGACAGTGTGAAAAATTTAGAAAGTAAACATTTTTGTGTAGAGTAACATATAATAATGGTACTTTTATAATTGTAGCTTTGTGTATGTTTCCATTGACAAATTTTCAGATGTTTTTGAAAAACTTGGATTCTGTTTTGCGCTGTTTGTCAGATGGAAGGAAGAAAATTATTGTTTGTGGGGATTTCAATGTAGATTTTCTGAAAGAGTCTGATAAGGAGCTTGACCTTGAAGTATTACTTTTTCTTTCCGTTTGACATCAGTTATTGATTTTCCCACTCTGGTGGTACAGGAAAGCAGCACACTGATGTTTTTATAGATGAAGATAAATTTAATCAAATAAAAACTTTTCATGTTAAGAATGGTACGTATGATCATGATGCACAGCTAGTTACAATTTATGACAGAAGTCCATACAGTAATGCAAAACAGTTCTCCAAAATAGTGTGCTCAATTAGCTATTGAACAGTTGAAAATTTTAGGGAAAGCTCGCAACAATTAGATTGGGATGAGATGTACAGAGAACCTGATGCCAATTTAAATTTAACCTATTTCATGATACCTTTTTTAGCACATCTGAAGGCAGTGTCCCCTAAGAAAACAGTGAAACATAATTGCAAGAAAATCTAAAAAGCCATGGCTTACTAAAGAGATAAAAATATCTTGCAAACAAAAAAGGGAAATGTATCTTACAGCTAGACGGAGCAATGATCCAGGAACAGTCAAACATTATAAAAGCTACTGTACTGCACGAAGAAAAGTTATTAAAGAGTCCAGACGCATGTGCATTACGTCTGAGATTAGCACCTCTGATAATAAAATTAAAACAATTTGGAATATCGTTAAATGGGAAACAGGGCAACTGAGAGCACAGGAAGATTGTGTTTCTATCAAACTCAATAAAATGTTTGTTAACAAACAGTCAGAAGTAGAAAATATTTTAAATAATCATTTTTAAGTGTTGTAGAGAAAATACGAGGATGTATATTGAAGAGGCAATGCCTATGGAATTCGATAAAACTGAAATTCAACCCACCTCTGCTACTGAAATGAGGAAAATAATAAATTCAAAAGAAAAGCTCACATGGAATTGATGGCATTTCCAACAGAGTACTAAAAGTTTTCTCCCAACAGATAAGTGGAATTCTCAGTCACATATGTAGTAACTCACTGAAACAGGGCTTTTCCAGATAGATTGAAATATACTATTGTCAAACCATTGCATAAAAAAGGGGATAGGTCTCATCCTTACAACTACAGCCCAATCTCACCTCTCACAGATTTATCCAAAATTCTTTAAAAAGGGATGTATTCTACAGTAGCTCCACATATTTGTAAAAATGAAGTACTAACAAAATGTCAATTTGGTTTTCAGAAAAGCTTTTCAACAGATAATTCTATATATGACTTCACTGATCAAATATTAAATGCTCTGAACAACCAAACATCACTCACTGAATTTTTTGTGAACTCTCAAAGGCTTTTGACTGTGTGAATCCTGAAATTCTTCTAGATAAGCTTAAGTATTGTGGTATGAGTGGGACAGTGCACAAATGATTTAATTCATATTTAACTGGAAGAATACAGAAGGTTGAACTTAACAGTGCAGATAGTCTGCAAAAATCAGCAGAGGAGTGGGGAGGTATCAAGAATGGTACCCCACAGGGTGCAGTCTTGGATCCCTTATTGTTCTTAATATATATTAGTAACGTGCCACTCTATATTCATTAAAATGCAAATCTAGTTCATTTTGATGATGATACAAGTAGATTAATCACACCCAACAAACAGGAATTAGGTGAGGAAATTGTGAATAATGTCTTTCAGAAAATTATCAAGTCTCTGCTAATGGATTCTTACTAAATTTTGAGAAAAAATAGTATATACGGTTCTGTACAGTAAATGGCGTAACACCATTGTAAATATTAGTTTGAACAGAAGTCTGTTGCTAAAGCAGAATATTCGAAATTTCTGGTTGTGTGCACTGGTGAGAAAAATTGAGCTGGAAGAAACATACTGATGATCTGCTGAAACATTCGAGCTCAGCTGCTTATGCTATTAGGATTACTGCAAATTTTGGTGATAGATATATCAGAAAATTAGCCTACTATGCCTATTTTCATTCACTACTTTCATATGGCATCATATTTTGGGCCAAGTCATCATTATGAGAAAAAGTATTCATTGCACAAAAGCGTATAATCAGCATAATTTCTGGAGCCCACCTAAGATCACCTTGCAGACATTTATTTAAAAAACTTGGCATATTCACGGCACCTTCACAATACACATGTTGACTTACGAATTTTTTTATTAATAACACAATCCAATCCAAAATAATTGCGAAGTGCATAGCTACAACACTAGAACAAAGGATGATCTTCACAATTCTAGGTTAAATCTGATGTTGGCACAGAGATGGGTCAATTATGCTGCCACAAAAATCTTTGGTCGCTTACTGAATAGCACTAAAAGTCTGGCAGATATATACTGGTATATGAAGAAGATATTTATTAGTGCAGTGTCTTGCTGATAAGCATTGGACATTACTAAATGCTCTGTAAGAAAGACTATTGTTTCACATACATCACAGGTGAATAAAAGCATTTTAGTACATGGAAAGGAGGGCAACATGAAACTTGTCTCTTGCTGTTACATATCAATCTGATGCATTGTTTTTGAGTTTTAAATGTAGATTGACTGCATGGTACATTTTCCCAGGATATTATTCTGTACCTGATAACAGGTTGGAAATGTGCATGATACGCGTTTAATGCCACTTGTGTGTTACAGTTTTTGTTCAATACTTGTAGCATATAACAAACAGAATAGCATTGTTAGGTGCAGCAGGCAGAAGACATGCTTTGTCGGTGTTGCACATTTTCGCGGTTTTGACTGAGACAGACTGACACTGCAGTGTTTACCTTCAGGATGACAGTGTAGAAGTTGTCACAGAATCAGGTAAGTAAAAATCCGTGCAATCGGCTAGTACATTTATTTATATTTAATAGCTAACTTCAGAATTTTCCTTTGTCTGAGACCACATGTGTCAGATTTGTGTGTCCTTTTGAAATTCTAGAGTCTCATATTTTACTGTTTGTGTCACTTATGCATAATCTTTCATTGATTATGTGAATACCATACTTGCTTTTATTGTGATTTATTGTGAAATTTCGAACATTTGCGAGTGCCGCGATAAACTTGTTTTCTTATAGTCAGCGGTAGGCTTACTGTTATTTGTGCTCTTTTAAACGTTTTGAGAATAGCAGGCCTGTCCTTATTCAAAACAAACTTTCTCTAATTTCATTGTATAACTACTTGAGTAATAGGCTATTTTTGGGAACTTTCAGACACTTATAAAACTGTTTTTGAAAATTTTCGTATGTGACCGATATGTGTGTTGCACGTAACTTATTTCGTGACAAATCAGCGTTTGTGACTCACAATTACTGCTGAAGAATAGATCACCCCAGATGTCATTGTATATCAATGCAAACAATCGAACATTTTTTGAAAATTTGCGGAACTAAATCGTGTGTTACATCTAGTTTTCCCTTCAAGAGTGGTATATATTATCTACATGTATCGTACAGTAACTCTATTTACGAGTTTTTTTAAGAACTATAATGAACCTCAAAAAGTTTTAGGAAACTAGTAATTTTTACCACAGATTTTTCTGTTGCCTTAATAGAAACCTCATTTCGTGTATTTACTTCACTTCTTATAGCCAACTGGTAATTTTTTAGCTCAACAGATTAAAAGATAGTCAGCAGGCAAATTTTACAGTCATTTGTTAACTGTCCTGTAATACAGAGTACCAGTCACAATGTAGCCCCACAGTGAATGTTGCTATCGAACACTGGATGAGTTGGTTGACATTTGTAAGCAGCTGGAAATCGCCATGACTACTGTCAAATGGTTGGCAACTGCTGCATCTCAGTGTGTTGGAAGAGCTTCCAACAATTGTGTAGCTCTGCTACTGGTACCAAAGGCACCCCAAGTACTGTCCCCACCTGCTTGTCCTGTGTCCTCTGCAGGAAGTACAGAATGTGTCACTGACTGCAAATGGCGTCAGTGGTAGATCTAGGCATCCTGTACAGGTGAGAGCTAGGCAGGACTTATGGTGTTATACTGATCCCCTATCCAACAAGTTTGACGTTCTGTCTCTCAGTGAAACTGAAACTGAGACAGTGAGACTCACATCGCCTGTTTTAGGGAAACCTCATTTGCCCTGTGTCAAGAGGGAGCAAACACAAAAGGGTAGGGGTCGATTAATCATCTGCAGTTCAAACATATGGCGAATGATGGTAGTTCCTAAGAAAATTGCAACAAGGGAGAGGAAAGAACACGAGGTGCCAGGTGTAGTCTGTATGTATGCCTGGGGGCCTTCTTCAACTTTCTGAAGAGGCTATTCCAACAGCCATTGAGAGAACAGGATACAATCAACTGTAGACTGTGGCGCACGTTGGAACAAATGATGGCTGTTGTTTGGGCTCTGAAGTCATTCTTGTGTCGTTCCAGTGACTGGCAGAGAAGATTGAGAAGACCAGTTTTGTGCGTCCAGTTCCAACGAAGCTCACAATTTGCAGCATTTTCCCCAGAACTAATCGTGGCCCCCTGGCTCTAAATCGAGTGGAAGGACTGAACCAGAGATTTTAGAGGTTCTGTGAGAAGCTAGGCTATGATTTTCTGGACTTGCGCCATAGAGTTGAGAGTTGTAGGGTCCCCCTAAATGGGTCAGGTGCGCATTACACATCAAAGGCTACTGCCCATGTGGAGTGCACACAAGGGGTTTCTAGATAGACGATTTTACATCCAGTCCAGATAACGACAGCTGTAGGAGATGCAGAAGTATAAGTGTAAGATTCCAAAGAATGCCCCCACAGATGAGAGAATTAAAATTTCAGTATTTAACTGCCAAAGCATTTGCTACAAAGTTCCAGAGTTTGAAGTGCTCCTGAAGAGCAGTAAAGCTCACATAATACGAGGTACAGAAAGCTGGTTGAAATCTGAAACTGACAGCAGTGAGATCTTTCGGAAAAAAGTTAGTGTATATCGAAAGGATAGGCTACTGGGAAATGGAGGTGGTGTATTAGTTGCAGTAAACAAATCTACTGAGATAGAAATTGAAGCTGCATGTGAGATAGTTTTGACAAGATTCAGTAACAGGGGCCGACAATTATGACAACTGGATCCTTCTTTTGACCATCAGACACGTCTCCTGTTGCAACGGAAAACTTTAGAGAAAACATCAGTTCACTTGTACATAAGTTCCCCAGTCACACTCTTATCATCAGTGGAGACTTTAATCGTCCAACTATCAATTGGGAAAATTACAGTTTTGTTAGTGGTGGGTGTGACAAGACAATCTGTGAAACATTACTAAATGTCTCCACTGAAAATGAGCTGGAACAGATAGTTTGGAACCACACTCACGATAAAAATGTATTGGAGCAAATGGCAACAAACAGACCCAACCTCTTTGAGGAAGTCTACATTGAAACTGGTATCAGTGGCTATGAGGTAAGTATAGCAAAAAGCACTGGGTAGATATGGACTGTCATGTCTCTATGCTCGTCGTCAAATAAGCGGTGTCTAGGAATCCTGCATAGTCATTTCACTAGACAATCATTCAAACAAATCGTATTAATGAGTTTTATTACAAAATGAAAAGATACAGTACTTAACTTTGTAATTGCACAGATGTGTCGCATGCAAAGGGTGACATACGAAATAATCTAGATTCTTCAGTATAAACAATTCCAAATCTGCTACATAGAGAGTGTTGACGCTTCTATGCGAGTCGCTCATCTTGAAGCTGCTATTGAACTGGGCCGTCACCATTTTTTATAATTTTCTTTATAAAGGATGGGGCCCGTCCACGCCCACACCAACGTGGTGACCAAACTAAAAGTTCTACTGTCACCTCCGTATAACATGTTAGTTTTCAAATCGCGAGTCACAGGATGCGGGCTGTGATGTTATCCATGTGTCTGGGTAGGATTACTCTTTGACATGATCCATCAGGAGACAGAAAGTGGACGAAAGCGATGGAAGGGTAGCGGTTGGTAAGGGCAGAGGGAAAAAAGTGCCAAGGCAAGCGCCAAGGGAAAAAGACCTCTGCGACAGTAGGACGGGCAAAAGTCGCTTGCTAGCTGCGACTGTGCATGCAAGATGTGGTTATGTTAGTGAGAGGTATCGTGCATCGTTACCTTTGTCGTTGCTGAAGCTCGTTGAAGGGATGGCTGCAGCTACTGCGTCCCTGTAACAATTCAGGGTCGTCATACATTAGTGGGCGATCGATCATAGATCAGCTCACAGTGTAGGGTCTGCTTTGCATGCTGCAGTGTACAGTACGGTTTCCCTGCGATTGCCTGTTTTTCGGCGGGTCGAGCATCTGGGGTTGCCTGTAGTAGCTGTGTTGCAGGGGCTCACCAGTACTGTCGTGTCAGCGTGCTATGGACCATAGATGTTTAGTTGCTTGCTAATAGTGTCTTTGGTCTAGTATGTTTCCATCTATGGTTGTGGTCGTAGTTACCCAGAGAAAGGATAAACGGGTTACGCGAGTGTCTCGTGTTACTGTACAGCCGTGTGGAGAGTTTTGGAATACCTGCAAGATGGTATCTAGCCGATATTCCCGGTGAAGATCCGCAGTGCGTGTGTAGCGCGGAGCGTTGCTTATGATTCTGAGTACTTTGTTCTGTATGAGGTGCAGACGGCGTAGGCGTGTGGGCGCAGCGTATCCCCAGACAGGGGCTGCATACGTCATCGGGAGTCGAATAAGTGTCATGTACATGGACCTGGACACCCCCCTATTCAGTGTGCTACGCCTGTTAAGCATAGGGTAGAGTTGTTTGAGCCTCGCGTTTGCTTTGTTGGTCACGTATTGAATGTGGACCCCCAAAGTAGTTTCCGGTCCAGCCAGACACCGAGGTATTTGACGCTCTCGCGGAAACGTATTGGGCGTGCATGTAGTGTTATTGGGTTGCAGTGTTGATGTCTGCGCAGTAGTTTCTGTCTTCTAGTGAACAGAACCACTTCGCACTTGTCGACGTTTACTCTAACACGCCATTTCACCAGCCAAGGCTCTGCTGCTCTGAGTGCAGTCTGTAATCGTGAGTTAATGTTAGACGGCTTCCAATCTTGCGCAAGGATGGCAGTGTCATCCGCGTAGATTGCCACCGTCGTGTTGTGTGTAGCTGGGACGTCGTTAATGTAGAGGTTAAACAGTAAGGGCCCTGGGATGCTTCCTTGGGGTACTCCTGCCTGGATACCATGTCGTATCGATTGTTTGCCCTGCACGTCGGTGTTGATACTCCTGTCCGTCGAGATATGAGTGTATGAGACATACGAGCCCGTCGGCGAACCCTGCGTCACTGAGTTTGCGTATGAGGCCGTTGTGCCACAGACGATCGAAGGCCTTTTCGATGTCCAGGAACACCGCCCCAGTTGCTTTGTTTGTATTGTATCCGTGTGTTATGTATTCAACGACGCGGAGGAGTTGTTGTGTTGTCGAGTGGTGATTCCTGAAGACGAATTGCTCCGGCCTCAGGGTGTCGTTTGTGATGCAGTGCCTAGTGAGTCGTTTTAGTATTATCTTCTCAACGATCTTGCTGAGGGCGCTCAGCAGACTGATGGGTCGGTAGTTTTGTGGGAGGGAGTGGTCTTTCCCCGGCTTCCTGAACATCAGGGTCGTCACCAGTCGGTCGCGGCGCTTATATCCTCTTCACATAGGGGCCACTGCTGCCGTGTTGTCGTCCTGGAGAGGGGTCATTCAGTGTGCGATTGGCTGATGTCTTCTCACAGTCATCTCTTCTCTATCGTTCCCGACTGGCGTGCTGGCGCTTGACTTGAAGCCACAACATTCTTCCCCCCCCTCCCCCCTCCGCAAAGCGACGGACCGTCGTCGTATATGGAGCACGACGACGGGAGGGGAAGCAGCAGCTTGGACCCTTTGTGGGACCGGATACTGTGGGTGCAGGGGACCTCATACTTCCGCTTGTACCCCGCCATCCGGCCTTCGCTCTCGCGGAGATGTCCCCCGGAAACCTCCAAGATGGGTACGCGTCCACCTCCTGAGGCCGATACCACGCTGCAGAAGTCGTCGGCTGCTGCGGCGTGGGCGGGTACAGCTCCATCGATAGGACGAGAGGAGGCGGAGGAGGCGAAGGCTCCGCCTCTATGGGGTCGTCCCGCGGTGTCGTGATGACACCCTCTGGCGGCTGCTGTGGCCACGCTGTCCCTGGGATCCATGAATCTGGGGGAAGAGTTACAGAAGGATCTTCGTGCACATGATACTGGCAAATTTGATTGTGATATCGGCGCTGCAATCTGTCTGGGTCTGAAATGAAATAAATGCATGCGCAAAGTCGACGATGGATCTCGCCTCGCACCCACCGTCTGCTGCCTCTAAAAAACCTGAAAAACGCAATATCATGCAGTGCGAAGCGATACTTGCGGCCTTCCTTCAGCGTCGGATGCTGAGGAGAGTGGAACAGGTGGAGCAGTGTCCATGTTATCTACACTCCTGGAAATTGAAATAAGAACACCGTGAATTCATTGTCCCAGGAAGGGGAAACTTTATTGACACATTCCTGGGGTCAGATACATCACATGATCACACTGACAGAACCACAGGCACATAGACACAGGCAACAGAGCATGCACAATGTCGGCACTAGTACAGTGTATATCCACCTTTCGCAGCAATGCAGGCTGCTATTCTCCCATGGAGACGATCGTAGAGATGCTGGATGTAGTCCTGTGGAACGGCTTGCCATGCCATTTCCACCTGGCGCCTCAGTTGGACCAGCGTTCGTGCTGGACGTGCAGACCGCGTGAGACGACGCTTCATCCAGTCCCAAACATGCTCAATGGGGGACAGATCCGGAGATCTTGCTGGCCAGGGTAGTTGACTTACACCTTCTAGAGCACGTTGGGTGGCACGGGATACATGCGGACGTGCATTGTCCTGTTGGAACAGCAAGTTCCCTTGCCGGTCTAGGAATGGTAGAACGATGGGTTCGATGACGGTTTGGATGTACCGTGCACTATTCAGTGTCCCCTCGACGATCACCAGTGGTGTACGGCCAGTGTAGGAGATCGCTCCCCACACCATGATGCCGGGTGTTGGCCCTGTGTGCCTCGGTCGTATGCAGTCCTGATTGTGGCGCTCACCTGCACGGCGCCAAACACGCATACGACCATCATTGGCACCAAGGCAGAAGCGACTCTCATCGCTGAAGACGACACGTCTCCATTCGTCCCTCCATTCACGCCTGTCGCGACACCACTGGAGGCGGGCTGCACGATGTTGGGGCGTGAGCGGAAGACGGCCTAACGGTGTGCGGGACCGTAGCCCAGCTTCATGGAGACGGTTGCGAATTGTCCTCGCCGATACCCCAGGACCAACAGTGTCCCTAATTTGCTGGGAAGTGGCGGTGCGGTCCCCTACAGCACTGCGTAGGATCCTACGGTCTTGGCGTGCATCCGTGCGTCGCTGCGGTCCGGTCCCAGGTCGACGGGCACGTGCACCTTCCGCCGACCACTGGCGACAACATCGATGTACTGTGGAGACCTCACGCCCCACGTGTTGAGCAATTCGGCGGTACGTCCACCCGGCCTCCCGCATGCCCACTATACGCCCTCGCTCAAAGTCCGTCAACTGCACATACGGTTCACGTCCACGCTGTCGCGGCATGCTACCAGTGTTAAAGACTGCGATGGAGCTCCGTATGCCACGGCAAACTGGCTGACACTGACGGCGGCGGTGCACAAATGCTGCGCAGCTAGCGCCATTCGACGGCCAACACCGCGGTTACTGGTGTGTCCGCTGTGCCGTGCGTGTGATCATTGCTTGTTCAGCCCTCTCGCAGTGTCCGGAGCAAGTATGGTGGGTCTGACCACCGTCTGACACACCGGTGTCAATGTGTTCTTTTTTCCATTTCCAGGAGTGTATATAAACGATTTGGGAGACAATCTGAGCAGCCGTCTTAGGTTGTTTGCAGATGACCCTGTCGTTTGTCGGCTAATAAAGTCATCATAAGAGCAAAGCAAACTGCAAAACGATATAGAAAAAGATATCTGAATGGTGCGAAAATTGGCAGTTGACCCTAAATAACGAAAAGTGTGAGTTCATCCACATGAGGGCTAAATGGAATCCGTTAAACTTCGGTTACACGATAAATCAGTCAAATATAAAGGCCGTAAATTCAACTACATACCTATGAATTACAATTACGAACAACTTAAACTGGAAGGAACACATAAAAAATGTTGCGGGGAAGCAAACCAAAGTCTGCGTTTTATTGGCAGGACACTTAGAAAATGTAAAAGATCTATTAAGGAGACTGCCTAGACTACACTTGTCCGTCCTCTTTTAGAATACTGCTGCACGGTGTGGGATCCTTACCAGATATGACTGACGGAGTACATCAAAAAAGTTCAAAGAAGTGCAGCACGTTTTGTATTACTGCGAAATCTGAGAGAGAGTGTCACTGAAATGATACAGGATTTGGGCTGCACATCATTAAAAGAAAGGCCTCTTTCATTGCGACGGAATATTCTCACGAAATTCCAATCACCAATTTTCTCCTCCGAATGCGAAAATATTTTTTTGACACCGACCCACATAGAGAGAAACGATCACCGCGATAATATAAAGGAAATCAAAGCTCGTACGGAAAGATATAGGTGTTCGTTCTATCCGCGCGCTGTACGAGATTGGAATAATAGAGAATTGTGAAGGTGGTTCGATGAATCCTCTGCCAGGCACTTAAATGTGATTTGCAGAGTATCCATGTAGATGTAGATGTAGATGGCGCCGGCCGTGAAGCTATTCCGCCGGCGATGGTCCATCTCGTGGATGCGTACGATAGGAGGCGAGAAACAGTTGCAATACTTGATCCCAGGTGTGTGCGGTGCGGAGTTTAGCCATTTGCTGCTTGAAGGTTCTGAGAAAACGTTCCGATTAACCGTTTGACTGTGGATAGATGCTGTATGCCATTGCGATCACAGAATGTTTCAAATTCATTTGACGTGAACTGAGGGTCGTTGTCCGACACTATGGCTTCAGGTAAACCTTCGAGGTAAAAGAGGACAACGCCGAAACTGTGCTACATGACATTGTCGAGTTCATTGGTACAGCAAAAGGAAAGTTGCTAGAAGAGTCTACCACAATCAACCAACGAGTGTTCCAAAAGGTTCCGCAAAGTCTATATGCACGCGTTCCCATGGTGATTGCGACTTAGGACGAGCAGAGCATGTTTGTGGCGGCGTTCCACGAATCGGAGAGTGGAATGTCAGATCCCTTAATCGGACAGGTAGGTTAGAAAATTTAAAAAGGGAAATGGATAGGTTAAAGTTAGATATAGTGGGAATTAGCGAAGTTCGGTGGCAGGAGAAACAAGACTTTTGGTCAGGTGGATGCAGTGTTATAAATACAAAATCAAATACGGGTAATGCAGGAGTAGGTTTAATAACGAATAAAAAAATAGGAGTGCGGGTAAGCTACTACAAACAGCATAGTGAACGCCTTATTGTGGCCAAGATAGACACGAAGCCCACGCCTACTACAGTAGTACAAGTTTATATGCCAACTAGCTCTGCAGATGATGAAGAGACTGAAGAAATGTATGATGAAATAAAAGAAATTATTCAGATAGTGAAGGGAGACGAAAATGTAATAGTCATGGGTGACTGGAATTCGATAGTAGGAACAGGAAGAGAAGGAAACGTAGTAGGTGAATATGGATTGGGGGTAAGAAATGAAAGAGGAAGCCGCCTGGTAGAATTTTGCACAGAGCATAACTTAATCATAGCTAACACTTGGTTCAAGAATCATAAAAGAAGGTTATATAAATGGAAGAAGCCTGGAGATACTGGAAGGTTTCAGATAGATTATATAATGGTAAGACAGAGATTTAGGAACCAGGTTTTAAATTGTAAGACATTTCCAGGGGCAGATGTGGACTCTGACCACAATCTATTGGTTATGAATTGTAGATCAAAACTGAAGAAACTTAAAAAGGTGGGAATTTGAGGAGATGGGACCTGGATAAACTGAAAGAACCAGAGGTTGTAGAGAACTTCAGGGAGAGCATTAGGGAACGATTGACAAGAATGGGGGAAAGAAATACAGTAGAAGAAGAATGGGTAGCTTTGAGAGACGAAATAGTGAAGGTAGCAGAGGATCAAGTAGGTAAAAAGAAGAGGTCTAATAGAAATCCTTGGGTAACAGAAGAGATATTGAATTTAATTGATGAAAGGAGAAAATGTAAAAATGCAGCAAATGAAGCAGGCAAGTGGAATACAAACGTCTCAAAAATGAGATCGACAGGAAGTGCAAAATGGCTAAGCAGGGATGGCTAGAGAACAAATGTAAGGATGTAGAGGCTTATCTCACTAGGGGTAAGATAGATACTGCCTAAAAGAAAATTAACGAGACCTTTGGAGAAAAGAGAACCACTTGTATGAACATCAAGAGCTCAGATGGAAACCCAGTTCTAAGCAAAGAAGGGAAATCAGAAAGGTGGAAGGAGTATATAGAGGGTCTATACAATGGCGATGTACTTGAGGGAAGTGGAAATGGAAGACGATGTAGATGAAGATGAAATGGGAGATATGATACTGCGTGAAGAGTTTGACACAGCACTGAGAGACCTAAGTCGAAACAAGGCCCCGTGAGTAGACAACATTCCATTAGAACTATTGACAAATGGCTCTGAGCACTATGCGACTTAATTTCGGAGGTCATCAGTCGCCTAGAACGTAGAACTAATTAAACCTAACTAACCTAAGGACATCACACACATCCATGCCCGAGGCAGGATTCGAACCTGCGACCGTAGCGGTCGCTCGGCTCCAGACTGTAGCGCCTAGAACCGCACGTCCACTCCGGCCGGCAGAACTATTGACAGCCTTGGGAGAGCCACTCCTGACAAAACTCTACCATATGGTGAGCAAAATGTATGAGACAGGTGAAATACCCTCAGACTTCAAGAAGAATATAATAATTCCAATCCCAAAGAAAGCAGGTGTTGACAGATGTGAAAATTGCCGAACTATCAGTTTAATAAATGGCTCTGAGCACTATGGGACTCAACTGCTGAGGTCATTAGTCCCCTAGAACTTAGAACTAGTTAAACCTAACCAACCTAAGGACATCACAAACATCCATGCCCGAGGCAGGATTCGAACCTGCGACCGTAGCGGTCTTGCGGTTCCAGACTGCAGCGCCTTTAACCGCACGGCCACTTCGGCCGGCTCAGTTTAATAAGTCACGGCTGCAAAATACTAACGCGAATTCTTTACAGACGAATGGAAAAACTGGTAGAAGCCGACCTCGGGGAAGATTAGTTTGGATTCCGTAGAAATATTGGAACACGTGAGGCAATACTGACTCTACGGCTTATCTCAGAAACTAGATTAATAAAAGGCAAACCTACGTTTCTAGCATTTGTAGACTTTGAGAAAGCTTTTGACAATATTGACTGGAATACACTCTCTTACAAATTCTGAAGGTGGCAGGGGTAAAATACAGGTAGCGAAAGGCTATTTACAATTTGTACAGAAACCAGAAAGCAGTTATAGGAGTCGAGGGACATGAAAGGGAAGCAGCGGTTGGGAAGGGAGTGAGACAGAGTTGTAGCCTCTCCCCGATGTTATTCAATCTGTATATTGAGCAAGTAGTAAAGGAAACAAAAGAAAAATTTGGAGTAGGTACTAAAATCCATGGAGAAGAAATAAAAACTTTAAGATTCGCCGATGACATTACAATTCTGTCAGAGACAGCAAAGGACTTGGAAGAGCAGTTAAAGGAATGGACAGTGTATTGAAAGGAGGATATAAGATGAACATCAACAAAGGCAAAACGAGGATAATGGAATGTAGTCGAGTTAACTCGGGTGATGCTGAGGGAATTACGTTAGGAAAATGGCTCTGAGCACTATGCGACTTAACTTCTGAGGTCATCAGTCACCTAGAACATAGAACTAATTAAACCTAACTAACCTAAGGACATCACACACATCCATGCCCGAGGCAGGATTCGAACCTGCGACCGTAGCGGTCGCTCGGTTCCAGACTGTAGCGTCTAGAATCGCACGGCCACTCCGGCCGGCAATTACGTTAGGAAATGAGACACTTGAAGTAGTAAAGGAGTTTTGCTGTTTGGGAAGCAAAATAACTGATGTTGGTCGAAGTAGAGAGGATATAAAATGTAGACTGGCAACGGCAAGGAATGCGTGTCTGAAGAAGAGAAATTTGTTAAAATCGAGTATAGATTTAAGTGTCAGGAAGTCGTTTCTGAAAGTATTTGTATGGAGTGTAGCCATGTATGGAAGTGAAACATGGACGATAAGTAGTTTGGACAAGAAGAGAATAGAAGCTTTCGAAATGTGGTGCTACAGAAGAATGCTGAAGATTAGATGGGTAGATCACATAACTAATGAGGAGGTATTGAATAGAATTGGGGAGAAGAGGGGTTGGTGGCACAACTTGACTAGAAGAAGGGATCGGTTGGCAGGACATGTTCTGAGGCATCAATGGATCACCAAATTAGTATTGGAGGGCATCGTAGAGGGAGACCAAGACACGAATACACTAAGCATATTCAGAAGGATGTAGGCTGCAGTACGTACTGGGAGATGAAGCAGCTTGCACAGGATAGAGTAGCATGGAGAGCTGAATCAAACCAGTCTCAGTACTGAAGTCCACAACAACAACAACCCTGCCAAGCACAGTGTCGACGCACTGTTTCGTACGAATTATCCCCCGTGTCCATGGTGAAGAAACTGCAACAGGGCCGGCCGAAGTGGCCGTGCGGTTAAAGGCGCTGCAGTCTGGAACCGCAAGACCGCTACGGTCGCAGGTTCGAATCCTGCCTCGGGCATGGATGTTTGTGATGTCCTTAGGTTAGTTAGGTTTAACTAGTTCTAAGTTCTAGGGGACTAATGACCTCAGCAGTTGAGTCCCATAGTGCTCAGAGCCATTTGAACCATTTTTGAACTGCAACAGGTCTTTTTGCAAAGTTTTAGGGATCAACACACGTGACTGTCCACTGTCATTTTAAACAAGAATCACAGCATGCTGTATAGCGAGGCTATGCCGACGGGCAAAGTATTGGCGCACTACCGAGTTCTTGATGCTGTGCAATGGGAGAGGCCAAGATGTGCGAATGTATTTTAGCAAAATGTTCAAATTTGAAACAGCTTTCGTGGCCTGTGCAATTTGCTCGTAGCTCAGAGGAAAAGATTGAAGATATTCAGAACCCTGAGCATCGATGTGACAACAAGACGCAGTAGAAGCGTCAAAGTCTGTATAAGGGCCAATCACCGAGCGAGGTGACGCAGTGGTTAGCACACTGGACTCGCATCCGGGAGGACGACGGTTCAATCCCGCGTCTGGCCATCCTGATTTAGGTTTTCCGTGATTTCCCTAAATCAGTCCAGGCAAATGCCGGGATGCTTCCTTTGAGAGGGCACGGCCGACTTCCTTCCCCGTCCTTCTCTAATCCGATGAGACCGATGACCTCGCTGTTTCGTCTCTTCCCCCAAACAGTCCAATCCAATCCAGGGCCAATCGGAAGACGTGAAAGTGCGTCCGTATTACCATGTTGAGCTGTCGGACGATACACAATCTCGTACTGGTATTGAGACAACAACAAAGCCCATCGCTGCAATTTTTGGGCAGTTCGTACAGGAACCGGCTACGTCGGGTGAAACAAGAACTGCAATGGTTCAAATGGCTCTGAGCACTACGTGATTTAGCTTCTGAGGTCATCAGTCCCCTAGAACTTAGAACTACTTAAACCTAAAGAACCTAAGGACATCACACACATCCATGCCCGAGGCTGGATTCGAACCTGCGACCGTAGCGGTCGCGCGGTTCCAGATTGTAGCGCCTAGAACCGCTCTGGCACCACGGCCGCAACTGCAATGGCTTGTGATTCGTTACTAAGTAGAATTTTCTGCCATACAAATAGTTGTGGTATTTGGTGACACCATACACAATAGCCAATGCCTCTTCTTCTGTTTGTGAATAGTTACACTGAGCTTTGGACAACACTTTTGATGTGAAAGCAAAAGGCCTGTCTTGATCACCAATTCTGAGGGAAAACACTGCACCGATTCAATAAGAGGAAGCGTCAACTTGCAACACAACTGGTTTGTCAGGATCAAAGTGAACGAAGCATCGATCACTGAGCAATGCAGCTTTAAGTTTTTGAAAAGCTTCTTGACACTCTTCTCTCCACAAAAAGGGAACGTTCTTGCGATTCGAGCCATGCAATGGAGCTTCGATTTGTGCAACATTCAGTACGAACCGAATATAATAGTTCATTTTTCCTAAGACTGACTGCAATTCTGAGACATTGCGACGAACTGGCCGGTCACGTATGGCTAACAAATGTGCGTGAAGTGGATGTACACTTTGTGTGGTGTCACCGCCAGACACCACACTTGCTAGGTGGTAGCCTTTAAATCGGCCGCGGTCCGTTAGTACGAGGGCTATTCCGAAAGTAAGGTCCGATAGGTCGCGAAATGGAAACCACGGTAAAAATCAAAAAGGTTTTATTTGCAACAGTTAGATACACCTTGCAGCTACTTATCTCCATAGTCGCCGACCCGACTTAGACGTGTATCGTAGCGTTGTACCAACTTTCCCATACCCTCGCTATAGAAGGCAGCCGCCAGTGTTCTCCGCCAATTCTCTACGCTGGCCTACGGCTCGTTGTCTTGTGCCGAAATGTTGTCTTCATAACCAGCGGTTCATGTGACCTGAGCTGAAACTCAGAGGGAGACAATTACGGGCTGTATTGTGGGTAATCTCACATTTCCGTTTGAAAACGATGCAGGAGCATCTTCATTGCCCCTGCAGAATGCGGCTGAGAATTGTCTTGAAGACGAAACAGCACGACAGTTATGTAATGTTAGCTGCATAGCTTCAGGGGAAATTTCTCACCAGGCCCCCGTACTTGGCGGCAGACACTATTTTCTAGACATCTTTACGCACTCACTGCGAGCTCAGAAATGAGAAGAGCGACGTGATGCTAACTGGGGTTATACTAGAGACACTACCCAACACATCTGTGCAAAGCTTTATCGGATTTTCATAGTCGTTTCCATTTCGTGACCGATCGGACCTTACTTTCGGAATAGCCCTCGTATATGTCGGACCCGCGTGTCGCCACTATCAGTGATTGCAGACCGAGCGCCGCCACACGGCAGGTCTAGAGAGACTTCCTAGCACTCGCCCCAGTTGTACAGCCGACTTTGCTAGCGATGGTTCACTGACAAATTACGCTCTCATTTGCCGAGACGATAGTTAGCATAGCCTTCAGCTACGTCATTTGCTACGACCTAGCAAGGCGCCATTACCAGTCACTATTGATGCTGTAAAACATGTACCGTCAAGAGCGATGTTCACCAATTATGGATTAAAGTTAAGTATTCCAGAAGCTACGTACGTTTTTTACTAGTCTCATTTCCGTGTCCTGTTCCAGACCTCACGCCAGCCTGCGTGAGCTTAAACGCTTGCCTTTCGGCTTCCTCCTAGTGGATTGGCTGTCTTGCCAATCCACAACACTTTGACTGTTTATGATATGACCAAGATACTGCAACTCAGGTAAAAAAAAAAATCACACTTGTCCAGTCTACACTTTAGTCCTGCATCAGATAACGCACGAAACAAAGCACCCAAATTTGCAATGTGTTCTCCTGCTGTACGAGCTGTTACGACAATATGGTCCAAATAGTTTGAACAGTTTTGTACTTGAGCAGTCAGCTGTTCCAAATACCGTTGGGAAACGGCGGATGAGGAAGCACTGCCAAAATGCAAACGCAAATATTGAAACAAGATCGATTGAGTATTCACAACACACACGGTTTGAGATTCTTCATCTGGTGGTATTTGAAGATATGCGTCGTGCAATTCAATTTTTGAAAAGGAGCGACCAGCGCCTAATCTTTCCATGAGATCCTCTGGACGTGGCAATGGATAAGTATCAATCACAGCCTGTGGGTTGACTGTAGACCAAAAGTCAACACAGAGGCGAATGCGACCTGAGGTTTTGGGGAGCAAAGTCAGTGGACTTGCGCATTGACTAGCTTTTATGTGCGCAATAACTCCGCTAACTTTCAGTTCTGTAAGTTCAGCAGTCACTTCGTCCCATAATGCAATGAGAACAGTTTTGGGCCTGCAAAGTTTCGGCTTAACATTGTCTTTCATAGTAATATGTGCAACAAAATTTTTCGACTTGCCTAAACCTTCAGAAAAAGAGTTCAGGATATTCTCTCAGCAAGCTAGCTATACTGTCGTTGGCACTGAATGCAGTCACTGACAACACATTGTCTTGAATTTGAAAGCCAAACAAATCAAACGAATCAAGGTTAAATATGTTTTCAAAATCGCGTGATTATAGCACGGTGAAAGTCATAGTACCCGTATGCGAGCGATACATGGTAAGCAAACTACATTTTCCGAGAACGGGAATGTCTTGTCCATTATAAGCCGTCAGGTGCGTGCTAGTTTTAGACAGGCGTGAGGAGCCTAAGAGCTCATATGTGTTACGATTCAGCAACGTAACAGAGACACTTGTGTCCAGCTGAAATTTCACACGTTTTCCACTAAGAAGCAAATGAACAAAAACTTTGTTGGTTTGGTGTAGCACTGAAGAAACTGCTTGCTAGTTTTCGTAATGCCTGCAGCAGGCTTCGAATACACTGCATTGATTACATTGGCCTTGGGACTAGATTTTTGTGAGTGGGCAGACTTCTTATACTTCTCATGTTTGTTCCGTTGCAAACATATGGATTGTACATGACCTTTCTTGCCACAAGCATAACACTGTGCTCATCTGGATGGGCAGTCTTGGCGTTTGTGCCGTGAATAGCATCGAGGGCATGACTTAATTCCATTTGCCTGTTTAGAGAACTGTTTATGCAGCTTGGATCGTGGGGGCTGTCGCTGCCTACTGTGCCGGTCGGAAGCAATGGACGACTCAACCCGACAAATTGGTGGCTGCTCAAATTTATCAGCCGCTACAGCACCTGAATCATGCGGCTCCTTCCGTGTATAGCGATTTTACGGCTATGACGAGTGGGGCCTGAAGATGGCATCAATGTAATGCCGAAACTGGTAGCACATAGAAGTTCACAATATAAAATAAATTTCTACAATACATACGGCTGTTGGTAAATTATTGCATCAAGAAGTTCATGGCAGCCGTCGTCCCACGATCCATATTGGATCAACGAAGATTGAATTATACTGGTCTAGAATTTGCACTACGTGCTCAAACGATGGACCTGGCTGTTTCAAAATCTGTTTCATAAGTTTGACATCAGTTATATTGTACACAATCACATCACGTAACATAACATCTAAATATGAAGTACCACAAGCACATTTGAATTTGCATTTCCTCGGCATACCCTGCAAATCTGTTACCCACTCGCGATAAGTTTGGTCCGAACTTTTCTCTCAATGAAAGAATTGGTTCCTAGCTGCCACCACATTCACTTGTTGGTCATAATAGGTAGTTAGCGAATCTACAACCTGATTATAGGGAAGTTCACTTGGCGTGGTGTTAGAGAACAATTTCTGAATGAGGTGAAAGACTGCACTTCCTACCGTTGACACAAAGTAATGTAGTTTCACAGTACCAGATACTTTGTGACCAATTATGTAAGCTTCAGACTGTTGTAACCACTCCAGCTATTCCTCTTCTTTTTCAGTAAACTGGCGAAAAGGCGGTATAGCACTTGGAGCTACAGATATTGCTGGTTCCCGACTGGTGTGCCGGTGCTTGACTTTACGCTGTAACATGCACCCAGTAGCACAGTTCATACTGGGAGGGATCCTCCATGATATACAGTCACTGTTAAGAAAATTCTAATGAAACAGAGACTACTTCAATGATTGCCATAGTACGAAGGTTGTCCAGAAAGTAATGCACCACATTTTTTTTTCTCGGCTGAAAACAGTGCTACCTATGCGAAACGTTACTACGTATGTATTATTTGAAATCTTCTGAGTGAGTGTGCGAAGTTCCCGTGACATCTGACAGATAGCGTAGCTGCAGGACAGTTTCAAAAAGGCGTCTGTAGGTGATGTACGTTACAAGCAACGTGCCGTCATTGAATGTCTCACTACAGAAAAAGAAACTGTGGGGAATATGCAGAAACGCTTGTGCAAAGTCTATGGAGCATCTGCTGTCAACAGAATTACCGTTAGTCGCTGCTTGTGGAGGGTGAGGCCATCAGAAGGCGGTTCGGCGGAGCTCCACGATTTGCAGCGGTCGGGGAGACCATCCAAGGCTGTTGACCTGACAAGTTGCAGCGAGCTGATATTGTCATCCGCGAGGACAGACGCATTATGACTCGTCAGTTGGCGCTGCATCTGTCAGTCAGCAAAGGAAGTTCACACAGTGAAGTACTGGCTCTGCCACCAAGACAAGGACTGATACCAACAGGGCAAACACGCCCTTGTTTCGCACTGGAAAGGCCATAGAACGGGATGGAAATTACGTGAAAAAAGGGTGTGTGTATAAAATACCGTTGTTTCGTGTGTGTAACTCTCATTATGTTCAATAAAGAATTGTTGAAGAAAAAATGTGCATTACTTTCTGGGCAACCCTCGTAGAATACGTCAAAAGATCTTACACAAAACCCAAAGAGATTCTGGTCGAATGTAACGGCTGTCTGGCACTCGCTAATGAGAGATGAACTGAAACTAAGGGTAGCAAAGCAAAAGCTGAAATGCTTAACTCCGTTTCCTTTGCAAAGGAAAACCCATGAGAATTTCTCCAATTTAATACTCGTAACAGTGAAACGAAGAATGAAAAAAGTGTTGTGTCAGTGGTTTTCAGAAACAGTGGAAATCGTTGAAATTGAACAAAGCTCCTGGGCCTAATGAAATCCCCATCAGATTCTACACTGATCAGCCAGAACAATTTGACCGCCAACCTAGTAATGATATAAACTCATCCAGGAGATAGCAGCATCATCTGGTGAGGAATGACTGCTAGTCAGACACACACATGGTGAGTGTAGTATTAGTGAGCTTGGTGTCCATGTGTAGAATGGGGAAAGTACACAATCTATCTGAGTTTGACAGAGTGGGTATCGTGATGGCCCTGAGGCTTGGCATGAACATTTTGGAACTGCACGACTTGTCGAGTGTTCAAGGAATGCTGTGTTGAGTGTGGTGAAATCATGGTGAAGCCATGTCCAGGCATCGTGGGGTTGCGGCGCCACTCCTCATTACAGATGTAGGATATCGTGGCTGGGCAGACTGGTAAAACAATACAGACAGGAAACTATGGCGGAAATAACATCAACTTTAAAACTGGACATAGTACGAGTGTATCTGAACACACTGTGCGCTGAACACTCCTAATGATGGGCCTCCACAGCCGACGACCCATGCATGTGCCAATGTTAACACTATGACATCGGCAACTATGACTGAAATGCATATGTGACCATCACCACTGGACATCGGCACACTGGCAGAGGGTTGTGTGGTCTGATGAATCCCAATACCTTCTCCATCAGCCAATGGGAGGACACGAATCCTTCATCTTCCAGGCGAACAGGTCCTTGATACCTGTACAGTGGGACAGAGACAAGGTGGCAGTGGCTCCGTTATGGTCTGGAGAACATTCATGTGGGCTTCCATGGAATCAGTGTAGGCCGTGCAAGGCACCATGATGGCCAAGGAGTATTGTACACTGGTTGCAGACCATGTACACTGGTAGTAGGGCAAAGGGGTGTGGCCCCACTCTGCATTCTTGCCAATTTTATGCAAGATGGCGGATCAAAGATGGTGGCTGTAGATGTGGCAATGTTGCACTGATGTTTTGACAGGAAGTTCAAATTTAAAATAGGTCAACTGGGATATCTATACTAACCTAACCCCACACCCCCTCCTCCCCTCCCCACCCTCTCCTCCTCTCCCCACCCCTATTCCCCTCCACTCCCTAATCTGGAAAGTGGTGGGAAAAGAACTCAGTCTGTGCTGGGCTGCTCGACAGGATGGACATAAGTCCTTATTTTGTAGGCATTGCAATATATTGTTTATTTAAGCAATTTGGGTTATCATCGACAGTAGTTCAATCCAATACGTTCACCTTGAGGTCTGGAGTCCTACCGACCTAGTTCACAACACCACCCTGAGAGGCCGCTGTTGGCCCTCCCCCTTCCCCTTCCCTTCCCCCACCTCTCCTCTCCTGTGATGTAATCCAAGATGGTGATCTGGGGAAAAATGGCGGGAAATTCGCTCAATCTGTGCTGAGCTACCCAAGAGGATGGACATAATTGTCTACTGTGTACTATGTGGTAACGGATGAGATTTCAGTGCTGGAGAAGGAAGAAATTAACAGGTATATTAGCTGTAACTATGCAGCTGAGGACTGTGTCTACAGCCACCAATGATATTTGGTGAATGTATGAAGAAGACCAATATGCTACATCAAACAACGAAGATGAAGAAGGATGGGGCTAAATTACACTTCGAAACTCATGCTGGTAAATGCATGTGTTGTAACTGTAGATAAAAGTCCAGTTAGTCTTCTGAAGTGGAAGAGGCAAAACATTCACCCACTCAGGCGCAAGCATCTACGTATGTGTACAACTGAGGAAATGCTGGTGATGAGCAGGGACGAATTTGATATGTGTACTACATGCAAGTGCGCAGCTGACGACTGTCTCCATAGCCTCCTATACAATGAGTGGAAAGAAGAGATAATGGATGAGTGTATGGTGAATACTTTTTGACAAATAATGTCAATGCAGCAGGATGGCATGACGATGCATTTCAGAACTCATGCAAATAGATACTTGTGCTGGAACTGCCTCCTGTTTTGAAATTGTCTAACATCCCATATCAACTTCGCCCTTTTGAACAATGAACCATAGGTGTTCACCTCGAGGTTTGGAGACCAACTGACATAGTTCACAACACCACCACCAGAGGGCGCTGTCAGCTCTCCCCCACTACCCTCCCATAACATCATCCAAGACGGCAGTCTAGAAAAAAAGGGTGGGAACCAATAGGAATGCTGAATCTTTGGCCAATAGAATGATGGTATCTGGTGATGTCATCAGAGGTGATGTAGGGCGGGCTCAAGAGCTCCGTGACCCTAGTCTCACTCAATCAGCCAGCAGCAGCAGCAGCAGCATAAGAAGAAGAAGAAGAATCATGAAGCATCAGCTGCAGCAGGAGATCCAGCACAGCTCTGCAGACAGCCACGTATCTATGACATTTGAGGGTGTCAGAAGCAAAGTGATATAAGTGATATTTTTGAAGAAAATGAGATAAGTGCACATATATTTTCTGGAATACTGATTCTGTTGTGAGGAAAAGTAATATACGTGACGCTCCATCCAGAGTTGCACTCTGGTGTCTGAATACATGTACTACTTCGGCTCTGAGGTTTTGGCTCCAAGGAAAAGTAATACAAGTGCATTGTTTACATTCGTTGTGTTGCTCCTTGTTCCTGTTCGTGCATTTATTTGCCACAATGAACGAAGGTGAGTTATTGTTGATTTAATTATACAAAGTTAGTGCCTTATAGACTGAACTTATTTGGTAAATAGATTGTGAATATGTAGGTAAATCGATACAATGATGCAAGTTTGTTTTATGTGGTAATGTGTGAGGCTATGATACGATTTTGGACAATGTTTCGTGATTTACTGTGTACACCTGCGTATCCAGTGCAAGAAACGCCTAGTTGTCCTAAAATAGTGTGCAGTTATACGGAAAAAGCGTACTTTTCCTAGGAAGTAGTGATAGTTTTATCAGCTTGTGATGTACGCTAAATTGTCGTATTACATGAGTTACTGTGTAATTAAATACCAGATGAAAATGACGCAATGGTTTTGGTTTTATTGTAAATGGGTCCAGTTCCGATTCTTCGCATCTATCTGCAGATGGTAGCGACTTCAGGCCACCGGATTGTGATCGTAGTGATAGTGATGATGAATCACTAGTAAAATCAACATCATCTCAATCTTCAGATATTGTGGATACTTGAAGAATTTTGTCAGAAGAATCTTCTGTGTCAGAAGAAATCTCATCTTCTGCTAGTGGTACTTCACCAACTGATGAGAATTCTAATAGAAGGGGAAGAAAACACTTACGAAACCCAGCTAACCATAGGTGTGAAGTTGCAAAACGGCTGCGAAATGCTCGGAAATCCTATGCTGGACACCGAGGAATAGAACATCAAGAGAAATATGTAAGACCATTCAATCACAATTGTCGATATCAACGTAACAGCAATTTTTCAGAGAGAAAGCGTGAAGAGCTATTTACTGCATATTGGGCACTTGGATCATGGAATGTACAAACTGCAGTTCTTGGAGGCTGTGTTGAACTGAAAGAACCAAAGCGAAGAAGGGGAAATGTCACAAAAAGGAAACTTAGTACTGTTATAAAACTTAGTGGTGTACGTGTTTATAAAGAGTTTCTGCTAAAGACATTTGATGTATCAAATGTTCGCTTCAGTAGAGTCGTGTCCAATAAATCCATCAGCGGAGTATCACCGAAGGACCAGAGGGGGCAAAGTGCACAATCAAACAAAATACATGTTTCTAAACTGCAGGTTGTTGAAGAACATATTAGTCTTTTCCCACTTATATTTCACATTAGAGCAGGATTCAAAACCCTAACAAAAAATACCTCCCTGAAAGCCTGAATATTTCTATAGTGTACCAACTTTACAGAGGTATGTGTGTGGAAAGAAATGAAGACCCTGTGAAGGAATGGACATACCGGCACGTTTTCAACACCCGTTTTGATTTGGGTTTTCACCGTCCTCGTACTGATACATGCAATAAATGTGACAATTATAACAATTTGTTACGTAGCTGTGACCCTAATAGTGATGGAGCAAAATAAGTGCAGCGAGAACAGATGCTCCATCACTGCAAGGCCGAACGTGCATGACAAGAAAAGAAATCTGACAAAGAAAGAGCATCAAACTAGAACAATGTTGCGGTGATGTGTTTTGATTTACAGAAAACTGTATCATGTCCACGCCTTTCTACTAACAACTTCGTCAGTTGGCATTCACAACATAGTGTCTGGCAAGGCCAATATGTATATGAGAGATGAAAGCACTAGTCGAGGATGTTGAGAGGAAATCGGTTCTTGTTTGTTGAAATTTGTAAAATCTTTGGATTGTGGCGTTAAGCACATCATAGCTTATTCAGATTGTTGTTCTGGACAAAATCTCAATGTAAATATTGCCAAATACTGGATGCATATCGTTTTTCACACACATAAACAGTCCATCGCAAATTCTTAGAACCTGGGCACACGTTCAACGAGTGTGATCAAGATTTTAGTCTTATTGAGAAACGCAAGAGGAATGAAACTCATGAGTACGTGCCTCAGGATTGGGCAGACGTCGTTAAAAGGTCCAGCAAACAATTCACAGTTACCAAAAATGAATCAGGCAGATTTTGTACCTATCGCTAACATGAAACTCTTGACCAAGTCATCCGTTCCACGAGATACCGAAAGGAATGCATTTGCGTGGCGGTGGATTCACGTAAAAAATGAATGTCAATTCATCATGCATTTTAAGATTTCTTTCAATAATGATACCAAGCGAGGTGGCGCAGTGGTTAGCACACTGGACTCGCATTCGGGAGGACGACGGTTCAATCCCGTCTCCGGCCATCCTGATTTAGGTTTTCCGTGATTTCCCTAAATCGTTTCAGGCAAATGCCGGGATGGTTCCTTTGAAAGGGCACTGCCGCTTTCCTTCCCAATCCTTCCCTAACCCGAGCTTGCGCTCCGTCTCTAATGACCTCGTTGTCGACGGGACGTTAAACACTAACCACCACCACCACCATCAATAATGATGCTGAATTTTATACAGCTGACTTTTCCAAACAACTTCGTGGGAGACCCCCACAGATTACACTGAATACACTGTAGAGTGCTCAGTTACCCATAACGTTTGCGAAGTGGCAGAACCTGCAAGAGCTGAAATGCTTCATTTCCGATATTCACCACGTTTTCTTTGATAATCTGAAGTATGAGAAACAGTCTTCAAGTACAAAAAGCTCAGGATGTCGAGACGACAGGAGGAGGAGGGGCAGGACAACAGGGAGAGGCAGAACGACGTTATGATGAAGAATAATGTTTCGACAGGCCTAGGGGAGTAACAACAGGCATGGAAGACTTAACAGATGTTGTTAGTGACATTATGGACAGTGACTACGACTAAAATGTTACCCTATGTTATTTAAAATGATCAAAGGTGTACTAGTTACTACATAATAAACTAATTAACTTGTTCACGTGCGCCTGTATTACTTTTCCGCTAAACCTTTCCCATATCAAAATAATATAAGTGATTTTAGGCCCTTTGTTTACCCAGAATGGTGGTAAGAAATTGTGTCATTTTTTGTCTGCAGAACATATAAGTTCTATAGCACACTATGTGATCAAAAGTGTCCGGACACCCTTAAAACACACTTTTCCATATTAGGTGCACTGTGCTTTTACTTACTGCCAGGTGCTCCATATCAACGACCTCATTAGTCATTAGACAACATGAGAGAGGAGAATGGGGCCCCCTGTGGAACTCACGGACTTCGAACGTGGTCAGGTGATTGGGTGTCACTTGTGTCATACGTCTGCATCCGAGATTTCCACACTCCTTAACATCCCTAGGTCCAATGTTTCCGATATGATACTGAAGTGGAAACGTGAAGGGACACGCACAGTGCAAAAGCGTACAGGCCGACCTCGTCTGTTGACTGACAGAGATTGCCAACAGTTGAAGAGGGTCGTAATGTGTAATAGGCAGACATCTATCCAGACCATCGCACAGGAATTCCAAACTGCATCACGATCCACTGCAAGTTCTATGACAGTTATGAGGTAGGTGAGAAAACTTGGATATCATGGTCGAGCGGCAGCTCACAAAACAGACCACGCCGGTAGATGCCAAACGAATCCTCGCTTGTTGTAAGGTGCGTAAACATTGGACGATTGAACAGTGGGAAAACATTGTGTGGAGCGACGAATCACGGTGCACAATGTGGCGACCCAATGGGAGGGTGTGGGTATGGCGAATGGCCCGGTGAATGTCATCTGCCAGTGTGTGTAGTGCCAACAGTAAAATTCGGAGGCGGTTGTGTTATGGAGTGGTCGTGTTTTTCATGGAGGGGTTGCACCCCTTGTTGTTTTGTGTGGCATTAACACAGCACAGACCTACATTGATGATTTAAGCACCTTCTTGCTTCCCATGTAGAAAGAGCAGTTCGGGAATGGCGATTGCATATTTCAACACGATCGAGCACCTGTTCATAATGCACGGCCTGTGGCGGAGTGGCTGCACGACAATAATATCCCTCTAATGGACTGGCCTGCACAGAGTGCTGACCTGAATCCTATAGAACATCTTTGGGATGTTTTAGAACGCCGACTTCGTGCCAGTCCTCACCGACCACATCGATACCTTTCCTCAGTGCAGCACTCCGTGAAGAATGGGCTGCTATTCCCCAAGAAACCTTCGAGCAGCTGATTGAACGTATGCCTGCGAGAGTGGAAGCTGTCATCAAGGCTAAGGGTGGGTCAACACCATACTGAATTCCAGCATTACCGATGGAGAGCGCCACGAACTTGTAACTCATTTTCAGCCAGGTGTCCGGATACTTTTGATCACATAGTGTATATGCACCCATTCTCTCGAGTTGAGAGCCAGACATGGCCGCAAATTCGTCCATGGTGCAGCGTATACTGATGTGCTCACCTCTCTTAACGGGATATACATACAGAAACTCTTGGAAATTTCGCCTGTACCTACCATCATTCAGTTTTCAGTGTCCGGATACTTTTGATCACATAGTGTAGACTGAACATTCGCTTGTACATGGATGCGAAAATCCAGATTATCGTGCATAAAGTTGGAGGTACGCGCAGGGAACTAGACACGTATTACCGGACTCTTCTGAGAATTATCAGTGCATTAAATGAGTTAATTAATGGAATCGGTAAGGAAGAAGCGACTAACTTGAAAAATTTGAGGCTTTTGAGGTGTAGAGGACCTTGTTATTGAGAAGGGGGAGCAGTTATATAAAACCTCACGCTGCAGAGACATCTGATTAGTATACACCGAGATGTCAACGAAGCAGAAAGTCATTCAGGCGCGGAAAGCCGTGAGAGAAAAATTACGGTCGCAAAGGTTGTTGGATATGTATCGACAGTAAACACTAAGTGAGACCTTTAAGCCGGTTACTGAATCTCTCAGGCAGCTCTCAGAAAAAACAAAACTGCACGGACTGATAGTTTTCCAACGACGAATACTACTGAAGCAACGGTGATGGTACTGACATTGAGGATAAAGCAATGAACAACCGAATACTGTAGTATACACACTGAAGCGCCTAAGAAACTGGTGTAGGCATGCGTATTCAAATACAGAGACATGTAAACAGGCAGAATACGGCGCTGCGGTGGCCAACGCCTATATGAGCCCGCATCTCGTGGTCGTGCGGTAGCGTTCTCGATTCCCACGCCCGAGTTCCCGGGTTCGATTCCCGGCGGGGTCAGGGATTTTCTCTGCCTCGTGATGGCTGGGTGTTGTGTGATGTCCTTAGGTTAGTTAGGTTTAAGTAGTTCTAAGTTCTAGGGGACTGATGACCATAGATGTTAAGTCCCATAGTGCTCAGAGCCAGAGAGAGCCTATATGAGATAACAAGTGTGTGGCGCAGTTGTTAGATCGAATACTGCTGCTACAATGGCCGGTTCTCAAGATTTAAATGAGTTTGAACGTGGTGTTGTAGGTGGCGCACGAGCGATGGGACACAGCATCTCCTAAGCAAGTTGACGTCGCCGTAAACGAAACTGTACGTATTGCCACAGGATGCCTCAAACCAACTCCCACAGACATCACGTATCCCATCATAGGCATAGCACCACCCACTATCCGCAGACAAGTAGCCGCCGAGATCGAACGATCAAAACAAAAGAATGATCCTCGACACCCAATGCATATGCACCGAAAACAACGTGTCCGGCTGAAATCCCGCAGGAGTTTCATTGAAACTACTGAAGAGCTCGCCACCAAGCCCGTCGCAAGGCGGCTATCTCTTTGGGAAGAAATGGTGCCACACTCCACAATGGAACTACTTGAGGAGGGATCTGCAGGATTTCAACTACCTTTTACAACTTGGAGGTCATTAAACCGGCTGCGCACTGGAGTAACTGGGTGCAAATCAAACCTATTTAAATGGGGTTACAGTGATAGCGATAGGTGTGAATGCGGAGCAATGCAGGACTTGGACCATCTATTGATTTGCCCATATATGTCTATAACATGCACTAAAGATGATATTTTGAAAGTCAATGACAAAGCAAACTACGTTGCTAAGTACTGGGAAGGGAAGATATAATTGGTGCATCCGGATACGGAAGAAGAAGAAGAATCTCCTATTGGGAATTTTCCCGTACGACCATTTCACGAGTGTACTGTGAACATCAGGAATCCGGTAAAACATCAAATTTCGGACATCGCTGCAGACGGAAGAAGATCCTGTAACAATTGGACCAATGACGACTGAAGAGAATCGTTCAACGTGACAGAAGTGCAACCCTTCCGCAGATGGCTGCAGATTTCAATGTTGGGCCATCAACAAGTGTCAGTGTGCGAACCATTCAATGAAGCATCATCGATGTGGGCTTTCAAAGCCGAAGGCCCACTCTTTTATCCTTAATGACCGCACGACACAAAGCTTTACGCCTCGCCTGAGCCCGTTAACACTGACATTGGACTGTTGATGACTGCACACATGTTGAATGGTCGAATGAGTCTCGTTTCAAATTTGTATCGAGCGGTTTCGAGTATGGAGACAACCTCATGAATTCACGGACCCTGCATGTCAGCAGGTGTCTGTTCAAGCTGGTGGAGGCTCTGTAATTATTTGGTGTGTGTGCAACTGGAGTGATATGGGACCCCTGAAACGCCTATATAGGACTCTGAAAAGTGACACGTACGTAAGCATACTGTCTGATCAGCAGTATTCATTCACGTCCACCGTGCAGTTGTTTGGACTTGGGCAATTCCAGCAGGACAAAGCGACACCCCACACGTCCAGAATTGCGAGAGTGGCTCTAGGAACACTCTTCTGAATTTAAACACTTCCGCTGGCCACCACACTCCCCAGACATGAACATTAATGAGCATATGTGGGATGCCTTGCAACGTGCTGTTCAGAAGAGACCTCCACCCCTTCATGCTCTTACAGATTCATGGACAGTCCTGCAGGGTTAATGATGTCAATTCCATCCAGCACTGCTTCAGACGTTAGCCGAGTTCAAGCCACGTCGTGATGTGGCTCTTCTGCGTGCTCGCGGGGTCTCACAAGTTATTAGGCAGGTGTACCAATTTCTTTGGCTCTTCAGTGTATATTATGACGACCACAACGAGCTAATAGGTCGACTACATCTGATCATGGCATCAGCTGCTGCAGGTAATACAGCTCACTCGAACGAGGCTGTTTCAACTATCTCTGAGCTTAGAGAGAATGTAGGTGATTTGGTACGTATCTCAAAATACACGACAGCATTTGAGAAATAATACCTTCCAAATTGGTCAACAGAGATATTTACAGTTTCAAAGGTGTAAAGAACGAATCCTAGAACTTATATCTTGAAGGACAGTAAAGCTGAAGAAACTGCAGGTTGCTTCTGTACCGAGGAGTTGCAGAAAAGCTTAGAACCGGCTGTGTTTTTCTTGGAGAGAGTCATAAGACGTCTGGGAAATAGAGCACTAGTCAAATGACTTGGTTTTCCTGCAGCTCAAAACTGTTATATTTATGCTAACGATTTGCTATATAGTGGGGTCCGGAGTCCGCAAGCACGGCAGTAGCATAACATGCGTGCTAGGAGACGCTTCTGAGGAGGTGGTGGTATTCTAGACAAACTGCCAGTGGAATTACATATTCCGGGATATAAGTACAGTGAATCTGGAACAAAGCTTCAAGAGCTCTTGGCGATAGGTGATAAGGCGATTAATCTGCTTGACGAAGCGTGTATGAAACACGGCATTGGGTACGCTGCAAATAAATGTCTCCCAAGTTGTCACATTGCAGATAGGGTTTTAGCTGACAAGGCTAAGGCGATATGCAAAAGAAAGGATCTGATAAGGCTAAGGCGATACGCAGAAGAAAGGATATTGATACAGGTTAATGCACTGCAGCATTTGCAGTTGATAAAACCATGCATCGAAAAATTTAATTGTTTCTAGGAGTGAGTAATTTCAAGCGAGTTATGAATGCTACATGTTGTACACTAAAGGCGAAGAAGAAGTGTGGAAAGCAAAGATGTTTGAAGAACTGTATCCCGACAGCATTGTATGCAGCTAAAAACGCTCTGAAGCGAAGGGAGCAGGAAGAAGATGAGGATCAGTTAAAGCACCTCGAGTTCTACCAATACCCAAGACGTCTGGTAGTTTTCTTCCATTCCTCGTCCCAGCCGTCTCAGCTGTCTCGGCTGTAAGGCCCCTCGCTGGTGGTGCTGCAACTGTTAGCTCTAACAGTCAGGAACGCCCAGAACTCCCAACCACAGTTAGCAGAAGCAAGGAGACATAACAGCATGATGGAAGCCGCAGCCATCGGAAAGGGACTATACTTGAAACGGCACAGGAATGTACTTAGTATACTCACAAATAAAAAAAGCTCATTAGCAATCCTACCAGATAGGGCACTCACAAATACTGGTCTTCTTAAGCCTTTTAGAAAAAATCAACATTCCAAGATTCCGTGGTGTGTTTATGCGGAATAATTACCGAATAACTGGTGAAAGTGGTACTGTAAATTTAGATCTTACTGGAGGCCCCGGTACCCCTGGGTGTCATATGTTATGAAAAATGCTAATTCCGTCTACTATTTCGACTTATTTGGTGACCTGCAACCGCCAGAAGAATTGGAACATTACTTCACTCACAGAAGATATGTCTTCTACAATTTTCTGCGCTATCGGGATTTTAATACACACCTCTGCGGACATCTATGCATCATGTGTCTCTTGACTTTTACAAAGAAGAAGGAGAAGAATATATAAGGAAGAGCTTTAAGGTTCAGATGCAATGTCGTACACTTTGACTTTAAAAGAACGACCATCTGTATTACGTACAAATTACTTATCACCAATTGATTTTGCCGGCCGCGGTGGCCGTGCGGTTCTAGGCGCTTCAGTCCGGAACCGCGGGACTGCTACGGTCGCAGGTTCGAATCCTGCCTCGGGCATGGATGTGTGTGGTGTCCTTAGGTTAGTTAGGTTTAAGTAGTTCTAAGTTCTAGGGGACTGATGACCTAAGATGTTAAGTCCCATAGTGCTCAGAGCCATTTTGAACCAATTGATTTTAGCATGGGTGAATGAAGTATTGCATTGATTGGACTGGAGACCTACAACATCATCCCAGATATTACCGAGGCTAACAACAAACTGCATCTGAATGTTAATGGTGGAAAGGAAATTGTAGGGATAGAACCTGGCGCATACGACATCGCCGATTTAAACGAAGTCCTAAAACAGTCTGGAAAACGTATTGAGCTATGTGCAAACATCAATACACTTAAATTTGAAATAAGGACTGTGAATACAACGACTGACTTTACCCAGTCTGAGTCGAGTGTAGCACTGCAACGAATTCCTATCTCAACGACAGTCTGATTCATACTATTTACGGAGTTGGTTCAAATGGCTCTGAGCACTATGGGACTTAACAGCGGAGGTCATCAGTCCCCTAGAACGTAGAACTACTTAAACCTAACTAACCTAAGGACATCACACACATCCATGCCCAAGGGAGGATTCGAACCTGCGACCGTAGCGGTCGCGCGGTTCCAGAATGCAGCGCCTAGAACCGCTCGGCCACTCCGGCCGGCATTTACGGAGTGTTTCCCTCAGTTGCAACAGGGTATAAGATTGTTGAGACTCCCGTCAATGCAATATACTTTCCAGTGACAGTTCAGACACTGGACTATTGGGAGTTGCGTACTGTGGATCAGAATAATCAACTTGTTTGCTTTCGCGATGAAGAAATCATTGAACAATTGCATCTATGGCAGGATGGGCTTACGGTATAAAACCAGTGTACGAAATCCACAGCACGTCATTTCGCTCTGAACTACAAAATGATAACACATACGAACTACAAGTTTCTTAAATCAGATGGCTTGAAACCTTGGAATGACGTCCGCACATAACAGAACCAGTCCAGTAGAATATTATGAGCGAATTATATGTCGGGAATACTTACCGCATAAATCTTATGCTTCAACCATATTTAACAAGAATGATGAAATCAGGATTTTCATCCAGCACCAAGACGCACTGACCCTTCCGTGCAAGACTTCATACATTTGGAAGAATAATTCAAGAAAACCGACTGCAGTGCTACAGTGGGATCCAAGCTTACACGTAATGCTTTAGCATCCCTGTTTCAAGGGATACGCTATATACTCAGTGGGTCTGAGATCGACCTTACACGCAGTTTCGACATAACATCAACCCTTAAAACATATGTTTCTGTATCACCAAGGGATCTGAATGGTTTAGAAAATGCAGGAAGGTTCATAGACATTCCGGTGGATAGAATAGTTGCAGAGTACAAATGATTTACTGCATTCATACGTCTAAAATTGCGTATGGGCTACTTTGAGGACATGAAGCAGATTATCACGAATGCTAAACAGGAACTCATTCTGGTTTGGAGTGCGACAGATAATAGCTTATACATTCCAGCAGCTCGAGAGTAGCATATGATCACAATCAGCGAGATAATATGGAAAATGCCTCTCACATCAGTGTACCAGACGAGGAGCGTCTGAAGCTTTCAAAAGTCCTGGATTCCGGTACATATCTATCACAAATATTCCGCTCTTGGGAGATTTACGAGTGCCCAGTGCTACCGCCTGCAAGCAGACAAACATAGGCTATAAAATTCTTCGCAGCTAGAGACGCCTAGATTCATCATACTTGCGTTTCAGACTGATAGAAGAGGGAATATAACAAATGACTTCACTGTATTCGACAACTGCTACTACTGCCACTTAACTAATGCCAGGGTCCACTTGAATTCAGAATTCTACCTATATGACAATTCACACTTGCAGTAGGATGAAAATATACACATTCTAGCATATGACATATGTGCGAGGTTTCGTGCTTCATACTATGAAAGTGCTGAAGAAGAGCCGGCTGAGGTGGCCGAGCGGTTCTAGGCGCTTCAGTCTGGAACCGCGCGACCGCTACGAGTCCTGCCTCGGGCATGGATGTGTGTGATGTCCTTAGGTTAGTTAGGTTTAAGTAGTTCTAAGTTCTAGGGGACTGATGACCTCAGATGTTAAGTCCCATAGTACTCAGAGCCATTTGAACCATTTTGCTGAAGAAGAAGGAGGAGGGTGTCTACTTAGTCCATGGAAATTCAAGGAGCTATCACCGATCATTGTAATAGACTGCTCAAAACAGAACTAAATAATTAAGTCTGGACCTACAGATGTATGAATTGAGTTTGAATCTTCAGCAAATTTCCCGGAACACACGGCAGCATATATTCTAGTTCTACATGACCGTGTGATTATCTGCTGTCCTCTCACAGGTGTTATGCAACGAGCTGTATAAGTGAACATGTGCTGCGCCATACCCAGAGCATTCCACAATGGTGTCTCAAGGTGTGAACATCATTGCAGACGTTCAGTGTTTGTATAATGATGATCGTAGACAGTTCATATTTAAAGATATTGCATGAATAGCATACACAGTAGATGCCGGAATAATAGAGACATTATCAGCAAATGCTGCATCACCGAGGTCTTTCGAGGATGTGAAGTGCACTAAATCATGGAAGAGTGCAAAGTGCTTAACACATTTGTACCACGAAATTCAATGGGATGATCCTGGTATATCCTATAAAGATATGGTGACGTCGCTTCGATTATTCGACCACAAGGGTATCATCATCTACGTAAAGGGGAAGGAGAACATCTCACGGATGCGTCGAATCTTCAAGTTTGCGGCCACTCAAGATGGGTTCCTGCTGTCCATCGACTCAAGAAGTAGATGTGTGAAAATAGTCTGTGTCTGCTTAGGGTAATGTAAAATTACTTTTAAGTTGGATGAGAAATAAATGAGCTTTTGCCTCATATATTGTGCATTATTTCTCTTAGCTCTGTTCCCACTTTGATAGTATGCAGTTTCGTCCAGGTACTATGTCTGTGGTTTCTTCAAGCGCAGGAGATATAATTTTAGACATGTTTGCTATGTGTATTTGTAAGCAGACTTGGTAACGTGCCTCCTGCTACCATAAGCCAATTCGTGCAGCACGAAAGACGTAATTCCACGCAAACATTTTATGTATTTTGTTATCTATCACCTTAAACTTCACCTCCTTAGTACCACTTATCTTCAGAAAAACTAAAGTCATTTGTATCATGCACATCCTTTATATATTTATACACAATGCAGTAGGGGATGGCTTTTTTTGTAAATAACAACAACAAAGACGTATGGTATCGATTTTTTTCGTTTATTCAGTTCACACAAATACAATATCGTTCTTGAGATTACAATTCAGTTCTTGAGGTACGGTTCAGTTCTTGAGGTACAATATAGTTCTTGAGGTACAATTTGACTCTGTTATTCGAAGGCAGAGATATTTTTAAGTTAAATGTTATAACAGTAACGCTGGTTGAGAAACTTTATTACAATTTTTTCCAGTAGCACTGGAGGAGAATGTTTAAAATTTTTTCAGATGTATAAGTCTATGCTAAAAACTAATGTAGAAATACTTTTTTTACTACTACTACTTCCACAGTCCCAGTAACATAGCTTTTACAGTAATTTTGATAGACTGTGTACACTTAGAAACTAATTTTCATAGCCCCAATAGCAAACGTTCTTACAATAATTCTGATGAGCTGTGAGCTGTATAGATATATACACTTAAAAACTAAGCTGTCTTGGATGGCTAGCGGCAGGAGAAAAACTTAAAAACTACTTTATTTACAAGACGCACATACACTATGTGAACAAAAGTATCTGGACATCCCCAAAAACATACCTTTTTCATATTAGGTGTATTGTGCTGCCACCTGCTCCCAGGTACTCTCATATCAGCGATCTCAGTAGTCATTATACATCGTTAGAGAGAAGAATGGGGCACTCCACAGAACTCACGGACTCCGAACGTGGTCAGATGATTGGGTGTCACTTGTGTCATACGTCTGTACCCGAGATTTCGACACTTCTAAACAACCCTAGGCCCAATGTTTCCGATGTGATACTGAAGTGGAAACGTGAAGGAACACGTACAGTGCAAAAGCATACAGGCCGACCTCGTCTGTTGACTGACAGAGACCACCGACAATTGAAAGGATCGTAATGTGTAACAGGCAGACATCTACCCAGATCATCACACAGAAATTCCAAACTGCATCAGGATCCACTGTAAGTACTATGACAGTTAGGTAGGAGGTGAGAAAACTTGGATTTCATGGTCGAGTGGCAGCTCATAAGCCACACATAACGCCGGTAAATGCCAAACGACGCCTCGCTTGGAGTAAGGAGCGTAAATATTGGACGACTGAACAGTGGAAAAACTTTGTGTGGAGTGACGAATCACGGTGCACAATGTGGCGATCCGATGGCAGGGTGTAGGTATGGAGAATGCCCGGTGAACGTCATCTGCCAGCGTGTGTAGTGCCAACAGTAAAATTCGGAGGTGATGGTGTTATGATGTGGTCATGTTTTTCACGGAGGGGTTACCCCTTGTTGTTTTGCGTGGCAATATCACCGCACAGGCCTACATTGATGTTTTAAGCACCTTCTTTCTTCCCACTGTTGAAGAGCAATTCGGGGATGGCGATTGCGTTTTCAACACGATGGGGCACCTGTTCATTATGCACGGCCTGTGGCAGAGTAGTTACACGACAGTAACGTCCCTGTAAGGGATTGGCTTGCACAGAGTGCTGACCTGAATCAAATGGTTCAAATGGTTCTGAGCACTATGGGACATCAGAGGTCATCAGTCCCCTAGAACTTAGAACTACTTAAACCTAACTGACCTAAGTACATCACACACAACCATGCCCGAGGCAGGATTCAAACCTGCGACCGTAGCAACAGCACGGTTCTGAACTAAAGCGCCTAGAACCGCTCGGCCATCGCGGCCAGCTGACCTGAATCCCATAGAACATCTTTGGGATGTTTTGGAACGCCGGCCGACTTCGTACCACGCCTCACCGATCGACATCGATATTATTCCTCAGTGCAGCACTCCGTGAAGAATGGACTGTCATTCCCCAAGAAAGCTTCCAGCAGCTGATTGAACGTATGCCTGTGAGAGTGATTCAAAAAAATGGCTCTTAGCACTATGGGGCTTAACTTCTGAGGTCATCAGCCCCTTGAACTTAGAACTCATTAAACCTAAGGACATCACACACATCCATGCCCGTGGCAGGATTCGAACCTGCGACCGTAGCTGCGAGAGTGGAAGCTGTCATCAAGGCTGTGGGTGGGCCCCAACACCATATTGCATTTCAGCATTACCGATGGAGGGTGCAACGAACGCCGGACGCTGGTGGCCGAGCGATTCTAGGCGCTTCAGTCTGTAACCGCGTGACCGCTACGGTCGCAGGTTCGAGTCCTGCCTCGGGCATGGATGTGTGTGATGTCCTTAGTTTAGTTAGGTTTAAGTAGTTCTAAGTTCTAGGGGACTGATGACCTGAGATGTTAAGTCCCATAGTGCTCAGAGCCATTGGAACCATCATTTTTTTTTTTTTTTTTTTTTTTTGCAACGGACGTGCAAGTCATTTTCAGCCAGAGTGGGTCACCAAATTCGATAAGAACTTTGTTGCTGTGAAGATGGCGAAGACTGCAGTAGAATTTACGAAACTTATTTATGTGAGGATGTGCACCATGTGGGAAAAAAATAAAAAATTAAAAAAAATTTTAAAAATCCGGAAGCATAAACAAAAAAACAATATATTTATATTGCCGCGTGGGATTAGCCGAGCGGTTTAAGGCGCTGCAGTCGTGGACTGTGCGGCTGCTCCCGGCGGAGGCTCGAGTTCTCCCTCGGGCGTGGGTGTGTGTGGTTGTCCTTAGGATAATTTAGGTTAAGTAGTGTGTAAGCTTAGAAACTGATGACCTTAGCAGGTAAGTCCCATAAGATTTCACACAGATTTGAACATTTTTTTATATTTGTATTATTTGTATATTTATTTATTCAAACACAATTGATGTGTTATGCTTTCTTAATTGTTTTATTTTTTTTATACACATGGTGCACATCCTCACATAAATAAGTTTCGTAAATTCTACTGCAGTCTTCGCCGTCTCCACAGCAACAAAGTTCTCATCGAATATGGTGACCCGCCTAAAATTTGATCTGGCAATGAATTTTATTACGCCATAGTGCCCATCCCATTCGGTTCTAATCAAAATTTCACGCCATGCCCTCAAATTCTCCGTTGTTTTGCCGAATATTCAAGTATTCATTAAGTTATAAAAATCTTACTCAATGTCACACATTGCGGAAGCTCACTGTATCATATTCAGATCAATATACTCCTTTAACCAGGGGGACTGCTTGAAGGAGTTAACGTGGGTGAGTCTAACCAGCTCCATTCGCAAGCTGAGACAGTGCTGGAGATTACGATGATGAATAATGTATCTCCACTTATTCCCCAGCATTAACATTAGTTTTGGGGTGGATCCTCCTCACGGAATTAGTTGCTCTGGATGCAGCAGCAAATCGGCGTGCGCATCATGCAAACTAGTAGGGTGCATTATGCAAACTAATAGGGTATGTGTGTTCTGCCTCCACCATATACCTTACATCAGAATCAGCTGCCATACGCTCAATGACTTTTCCACCTAATCCCTTGCATTCCTCGAACCCATCGAAACTCACCAATAGGGAGTGATGGTTGCATGGCGTGCCTGTATAAGTTATTTACATCCAAATAAATTATGTAACTCGAATCAAGGGATGCGTTGAACCCGTCACCCACCCGTGGGTTATTTGCCGTTGCATGCCTATGGACACATTGGCAAAGTCCCCCGCGGATCCCTCGCTCAAAGAGAAAAAGCATTTCAGCATCGGTCAATAATTCGATGCTGCACTTTATTTTCTTGAGCATTGTGCCTCAAGACAACCCAGGTGCCCTGCAATAAAAGACGGAATCCAGAGAATATGTGGTCATGCCTTGACTCCGGAATTTCTCGAAAACGTCCGCAAGCAAGCGCACTTTTGTGTCCATGTAAAGCCATGCGTACTCTCCTAAAGTGGAGATGTTGAATTCCTGCCAGACATTCACGGCATGCCTACACTCTGTATCCGTGATGACATCGCCTGTAAGGTTGCTGGAGAACGCAGTCATGTCGGGTAGCCTGATTTCGTTGAGTTTTGCCATATTATCCACATACTCGTATGGGAAAAGCCCCTTCCTAGCTACAAGTTGAAACTTTTCGTCGTCGGGAAATGCAGCTCGAGTGATATGCATATCCCCTCGAGGTAGAGTTTCAACTAGTTTCTGGAGTGGCGCCTGCATAAAACGTAGCGTGTTAAGGAAGCAGAGCGTTATTCCTGGCGTCATTCGTTGGGAGATGGAAATTTATTTCTCGACGCTCTCAGGTAGGGCACTGACCTGATTCGTCCCCAGCCAAAATTAGCCAAGTCCTCAACTAGAAAGTGAGCATCATATCCACTTAAATTATGGAAGGAAACGCGTATGTGCCTTAGTGGCTGGTACATCAAATTGGACGAATTGTGAGCTGCACCACGGAACTTCATTGTAAGATGACAGTGGTCCCTATCAGATGTTTCCGCTTTTCTGTCTAACGGCAGCCCCCAAATGTGACAGTCAACCGTGTTATTGTACAAATATTCATTGTCCTTGTGTTTCGTCACGGGAACGTTGTCACTATAGAGTTCAACAACCTTCCATGACAGTATTTCGAGCTCAGTGAGCAGCCAAACTGCACGATTACATCAGACTTATTATTTATAGCGGTTAAAAGTCGAATAATAGGACGATACAATCTGGTACGCTGCCGCATATGGTACGTGTTTTTCTATAAAGGGTGACCTCCACAGCGAGTCACAGGAGCGAGGAGGCACTGAAAGACGGCGCATACTACAAACGGGCATCACTCCTGGTGGTCAGCATTTTTAAACTTAATGAATTTGTTTTCCTCAGTAGGCATAATGACACGTACCGGATCATTGGAAGCGTACTCGACTAGGTGCACTGCTAGTAACCTGTCTGAAGAAAAGGCATTGAGGCACCTTATGGAAATATGCGTTTTACACTTTCGGTTACACAACTGAGAGAACAGAAGTCGGGACATGTCTTTGATCCAAACATAATGATAATTATCACCTTCAGAGAAGAATAGAATGTTTACATGGATCTCATGCTCACCGATAGATTCTGAGAAATAGAGAGGACCGACGGCTAGATGCTTGTCATATTCGACTGGCTTGCTTTTCCTCTCCAGGCCACAAACATGAACCGATATGCTGGTATTTTGCGCCTCAAATTAGGGTATGTTCTGGAACTTGACGGGGAACTCGATACGATCAAAGTTATAACACCTAAAAATATTATCACCTACATGGTATGTAACGGGACACTCAGGATGATTGCTACGATTGTAATTTCTCTCGCAAACCAGGACTGACCATGCAAAACAAGCCTGATCCTTTCTATTTTCGACATTAGTGCATAACTGCTTATTAGCTATATCCTTAGGGCGTTTGT
The DNA here is from genome assembly GCF_023898315.1 of Schistocerca nitens. Lineage (NCBI taxonomy): Eukaryota > Metazoa > Arthropoda > Insecta > Orthoptera > Acrididae > Schistocerca > Schistocerca nitens. Next base: position 522,618,358 of record NC_064616.1, on the reverse strand, counting down.
TATAGCTAGACCCTCCATTTACCGGATCATAGACATGTGTATGGATGTGCAGGTGTAGTATTCGGCTGTGTGCTTCAGCTGACCATCTCACTTCCATCTCGGAAAATCAGGGCAGTATAGTACTCAAGGTGGATTCACGAAACCACTCAGCGATTGACGTGCTCCGAGTTATCACGCCATTTTACCAATAATGATAATGAAGACTTGTCTCTTCAGCTGCAGAGGCAACTCTGGCGGGGGTGCAATAGTTCGACGCAGAGTACTGCACTGCGTTTAATGGCGAGATACTGCGGATCATTGACTACTTTGACGAGCTCCGTTTGCCGCGCGGGATTAGCCGAGCGGTCTAGGGCGCTGCAGTCATGGACTGTTCGGTTGGTCCCGGCGGAGGCTCGAGTCCTCCCTCGGGCATGGGTGAGCGTGTTTGTCCTTAGGATAATTTAGGTTAAGTAGTGTGTAAGATTAGGGACTGATGACCTTAGCAGTTAAGTCCCATAAGATTTCACACACATTTGACCATTTTTTTGACGAGCTCCGTTTCCGCAACAGAAAGGCACCCTATTAGAAACTCGACAGGGCCGTGGTACCCTCTTGCTGGATTCTAGATCCTTGTGAAAGAGATACGCTCCACCAAGGCGTGTGCAATCATCGAGTACTCTAACTGCGGTGTGGTGTCACTGACCTGATGTCCTTCACTAAAAGGACAGGAGAGGGAACTGCCACTAGTCACAGGATCATCTCTATTGCTAAATAAAGCTACTTCTAGAGGGCGATGGGATCCATCCTGTTGATGATGGAGTCGGCGAGGTGCACAGGGATATCTGCAAAATGACGATCATTTTGACGAAGATGAGAAGGAGAATAAGGTGGCACTACCGGCTCAGACCAGTGGGAACAGCTTGGTTGTGGCGACCGCTGCCGACGCTGCTGCTGCTGCTGTAGGCCTGACCCGCTAGCCTGAAGGGTGGTAGCTCCTTGCTTGATCCAGAGACGCGGTGCTGGGGCGGCTGTGGCGGCCGCGGTGGCGGCTGCGGCCTCTCGCGCGGCGACTAGCGGCCCCCTTGCTAGCGAAGTGTGTCGCACAAGACCTCGCCTTAATGTTACAGGGTTCACCGTCACCGGTACCCACATCATAGTGTGCTGTAGCTGCTGTAGAAGAGAGAAAGAATAACGAACACAGTTGTGTACAACGTTGTAGACATTGTTTGCTGCTGCAAGGAAAGAAAGAACACTGATTATCTGTAAGTGGAGTGAGTAATTACCTTTCACGCTCTGGGTGCTCGTCAGGTATCTCTACTAGCCTTTCAGGAAACTCATCCTCCAAAGGGGCCAGATCACGCTGCCTTTGCAGCTCTTCGTCTAGGATTTCTTGACCCATTCAGGTATCTCATCCTCGTCGGAATCGTTATGGCGCCGAAGATCCATCCCGTCTACAACAACAAACACAAACAAACAAAAATTACAGTTATTTTTTTCCACCTATAGGACTGCTCTACTGTCTCACTGGGTGCCGGAAATTGCTGCTGCATTTGGTGAATAGCCTCCAGCTGCCTGTCTAGGAAGTCTAGCCACTCTAGAATTCATAGCTGCTACTACACAGATATTTTTTCTATATTTACTCGCTGCTGGTGGCTGTTCCACAGTATATGGACGGCGATTTTTTCAGCCTCCCACACTGCCTGCAGCTCGAGCTGCATTTTCACCATGTGAGCTGTAACAAGAACAAGTATGAAATGGGAAATAAACCAACGATACAAAAAACAAATTACACTGCTACTAATATGAATTTTTTTAATACTCACGTGGCAGCTCTAGTTGCATGCTCTCCATAGGGGACTGACTTCAAAAGGGAGAGTTCGCTGTGGTCCAGCCTCCTCCTCCTCCCACTCCCGTCTACCATCGAAATCTAAGATAAAATTCTGGTGTTGCGCTGTAAAACTAGGAAAAGAAACTGAGTTACCGAAGAGACTTTTTTTAACACACTAATTTTTTTCCCGATCTCTACACCATAACCACATATTTACAGAAACAAATTATTTACTTACATGGCAGTTTATATTCTTCTTCTTCTTCTTCTTCTACAATTCTACGTCGTTTGCCGCTATAACTGATAGTGCTTGATGTCGCTGAACGCTTCATTTTCAACAACAAACTGACGCACATGCAACTAAAATAGCAACCACACTGGAGAACTGACACTGGCAGAATGAGACCAGGCGGGAACCAATCAGAAAGCGCGGTTGATGGAAAGTCCTGAACAGTATTTTCAGGAGCCAATAGAGTGCAGCATTTCACCCCACCTACCGATGGATGCTGATCTGCATACGCAGGACAAGGTCTGCTGGCCATGGATTGCGTGCGCTTTTGCACGTGGGGCTCTGGAAATACCTAGTCGTTCAGCTGATCCGTTCTTTGTGCTGGAGTGACTCCGCTTCCCGTCACCGCTTCACTCTCTGGCGAGCTGCGGCCGCTGACGGATGCGCCGCGGTTTCGCGGGTCGCGAATTATGACAGTGCCTCGTGTAGCAAACTACTGTGATAGCGTATTTAACAATCGTCTTCAGAGTTTTGACGCGGTGTATTTGCGCTCATTTATTTTAGTTTCAATTTATAAACAATATTCTTGCCCAATGTACTTTCGAGTGCTTTTGCCATAATGTAGTTCCGTTCCACGTGCATCTGGGAAGACAATGCAGTGCTTTGTGTGCAAGTGTATTTGAAACAAATTGTTTAAAACAAGATTTTCAAATGTACTGAGGAGTTAAAAACTTTACATAATTTGTTTATGCACGGAAATTTTCCTGGGCAGTGGAGAGAGACTGTGAGGTTTCACAGGTGTGCCACAATCTTTTTAGAGTCTGTGTTCAAGTGTGGCGGTATGCATCGCAAAACTGAAGCACACTACTGTGCAGAGATCTTTCTGCAAGTGTATTTAGAGGCGTATTCAATTGGATTTAATAACTCCTGAAGCAGCTCTTGCTCAGAGACAAGCGAAGGTTGTGGCATTTCCCACAAAAGCGCGCGAAGTGTCTCAGGGAGGTTTCACAAGTGTGCTCTGATCTTCTTGAGTCTGTGTTCAAGTGTGGCGGTATACATCACAAAACTGAAGCAAACTACTGTGCAGCGATCGTTTTGAAAGTGTATTTAGAGACATATTCAATTGAATTTAGTAACTCCTGAAGTAGCTCATGCTCAAAGACAGGAGAAGTCTGTGGTATTTCCCACAAAAGCACGCGAAGTGTCTCGGAGAGGGGGGGGGGGCCTCACAAGTGTCTTGTGATCTTTTTTTTAGAATCAGTGTTCAAGTGTGGTGGTGGTATTCCTCGGAATAAAACGTATAATTACATCGCAAATTCTTTCAATATTCTGGCTCTCTCTCTTTCTCTCTCTCTCTCTGCTCTCTCTCTGTTAGTGTAGTGGTACATTTAGTCCTGTAACATCTCCAAGGTATGTATGTGACAATGTTCTGCAGATTGCTTACACACCAGATTTAACAATTCCTGAGGCAGTTCGGTTCAACGACCAGGGAAATACGTGTGCTACAAAGATGGCTGCGGTATTTCCAGTGCGACAGGAAGTGCTTAGCGCACGGCCGCCCTGTGGTTGTTGGTTGCCGGTGCTGCAACCCTGGCGCAAGGCTTCTTCCTGCGGGCGCGAAGACTCTGGGGGGCAGGGAGCGCACGCTCCAGAGAGGGTGAACGTCTTGCCTTTTGGGCTTTCGAAGTTTTGTAAAATAAATAATTTACTAGAATATTCAAATTTACATAAAGCTTATTTAATTAGATTTATTATTAGTAATCGTCAATTATTATTAGTAATCATCCATATTTTGTTAGAAATAATGTCTGAAACAAGTGAAAATCAAACAAATATCGTTCAAAATAATAATAAATCTGAAGGAAGTGAAAATGAAAAAAATTATATAACTGAAGTAAGTAAAAATTATAAAAATATTGATAATATTTATATACCTGAATGCAGTGAAAATAATTAAAATATTGTAAAAAATAATAATAAATATGAGAGTAGTGAAAATCTTTGGAAAAAGTTGGCATTTCATTATATTTATAAGGTTTTTCTAACTAAAGAACATAAACCATTAAAAAGAATATTTCCATTTTCTACAAATATATTTGTAAAACCAAGAGACAGAAAGACAATTAAAGATTACTTAGTTGTAAGAGCAAATGAAAATAGATTGCAAACTATCAATTAAAAAAATAGTATAGATATACTTGATCTTAAACATTTCTTAAATGCAGTAAAAACAAAAATTTTTAAATTGTTGCAGACTATTTGACAGTACATCATGGAGTAAATATAAATGTTTATTTATATTGTGTACATAAAATACAAACAGATGAAATAAATGAAAAATTTCAAGAATTTGGACAAGAAACACCAAAATATACAATTTTAACAGAAAAATATTTTAATAAAAAATTCAAATATGGTAAAAGACATATTTAAGAAAAAATTTCTAACTATCAAGCACAAGGATTAAGATGGTCATTAAATAGAATTATATGTTTACAACTAGCAATTAATATAAATGTTCCATTAAAAGGATCATCTTATATTGAGTCACCTGAAGTAATAAAAAAACAAAAAAGCTTGTATTAATGTAAAAAATAATGATGAAAAATGTTTTCTTTGGTCTATAAAAGCAGCTTCATTTCCTGTAGATAAATTAAAAATAACAAAATCTAAAAAGGAAGAACATGTAAATCTATTTTATTTTAATAAAGATAATAATACATATTATTGTTAATTAAAAAATTTACTGATGATAAATGTATTTGTGATTTATGTTTACTACATTTTAATAGTAATGAAAAATTAGATAATCATACAACAAATTGTTTAAGTAACATACCATTAAAAAGTTGAAATGCCAAGTGAAGAAGAATATGTTTATTTTTATAAATTATCAATTTACACAAAAAGATCCATTTGTTATTTATGCTGATTTTGAAAGTTTACTTTTAAAAACTGATAATTGTGAACCAAATCCTGAAAAACCATATACAATGAAATATCAAAAACATGAACCATTAGATTTTGTTATTATATTAAACATATATATGAAAATTATTAAGATCCTGTTGTTTATAGATGACACAATTGTCAAAAAACATTTTATTGAATGTGAAGAATATATTCCGAAATTGAAGAAATGAATCCACTTACACTTCATGAATACAAAATATTTCATAATTATACGGTTTGTACACTATGAAATGTCATTATAAAAAAATAATATATAAGTATGTCATCATGATCATTTTACTGGAAAATATATATTTTAAATTATGTAGTAATTGTAATTTAAAACTAAAACATCCTGGTTTTGTAACCATTTATATCCATAATTTATGAGGTTAAGACTCATATCTTTTTGTAAAAGGTGATAAGGAAATAGAACTAGTACCAAATAATGTCAATAAATTTATTAGTTTTGGTAAATATACACAATTTTTAAAAATGAGATTTGCTGATACATTTAAATTTAGGGAGCTTTTACTTGATAAACTTTCATCAAATTTAAAGAAACATCAATTAACAAATATTAAAAAGAATTTTTGTTCAGAATTATTTAATTTAGTAATTAGAAAAGGTGTTTATCCATACGATTAAATGGATTCTATGAATAGACTTGAAGAAACACATTTACCAACAAAAGATATACTTTAGAGTAAATTAAATGATTGTCATATAACTGATGAAAATTATGAACATGCAAAATTAGTTTGGGATGAATTCAATATAAAAATCCTGGTGAAAATCATGATTTGTATCTTAACATTGATGTATTATAGTTAAGTGATGTTACATAGAATTTTAGAAAAACATGATAAATACATATAATCTAGATCTTTCTTGGTACTTTACAGCACCAGGTTTATCTTGGGATGCAATGTTAAAAATTATTGAACAAAAACTTGAGTTTTTACATGATTATGATATGCTCTTAATTGTTGAAAAAGGAATAAGAGCTGGAATTTCACAATGTTGTAAAAGCCATTAAAGCAAATAATAAATATTTAAAAGATTATAATAATAAAGAAATATCAAATTATATACTGTATCTAGATGTAATTAATTTTATGGTTATACTATGAGCCAATATTTACCATATGGTCGATTTAAATGGGCTGACCCAAAAGATTTTCATTGTACAAAGATTAATGAAATTTCTAACGATAGTTAAGATTGTTATATATTTGAAGTAGATCTAGAATATCGAAAAGAATTACATGATTTACAAAAAGGTTTTCCATTATCTCCTGAATCAAAACTTGTTCCAGGAACAAATGAAATTACATTAATAATTACTTTCGAAAAAATTATAAATATGGAGTACATTATAGAAATCTTAAACAATTTTTCTCTTTTGGAATTCAACTTACAAAAATTATTAATGATTTAAAGTTTAAACAATCTGATTATTTAAAGAAATATGTAGATCTAAACACACAGTAAGGACTAAAGCTACAAATGATTTTGAAGAAGTTTTCTATAAAGTAATGAATAATTCTGTATTTTGTAAAGCACTGGAAAATATCATAAATAGACAAGATAAAAAATTAGTTTCAAATAGAAAATATGTGGCAAACTTCTAGCTAAACCATAGAACTATATTTAATGAAAATCTTGCTGCTATTCATGTGAATAAAACTAAAATAATATTTAATAAACCTTTCATATTGGATTCAGTATACTTGTTTTATCTAAAGAATTAATGTATAATTTTCATTATAGAGTTATGAAGCTTAAATATAAAGAAAATATTGAATTACGTTATCAAGATACAGATAGTTATATTTATAATATTAAAACAGAAGATTTCTATGAAGATATGAAATCGATGATTGATTACTGTGATACAAGTGATTATCCAACCGATAATATATATAATATTCCACAAATAAACAAAAAAGTAGTTGGTAAAATGAAAGATGGATGTAATGGAAAAATAATGGAAGGATTTTGTGGTTTAAGAGCAAAGGTATATGCATTTAAAGTTGGTGAAAAATAGAAATGAAATCTCAAGCAATTAAAAAAGTGAGTTGTTAGAAACAGAATAAGTTTAGAAGATTACAAAGATTGTTTCTTAAAAAATATAGAAAATTTAATTTTATTAAAAGTGAAAAGCATGAAATATTTAGAATTCAAATAAAAAAAATACACTATGTCCTCATTATAGTAAAAGATATGTATTGGAAAAAAATAGATACATTGCTATATGGTCATTATTGTGATATAAAATTTAAAAAAAAATTTGTATATAATTTTTTTTACATATAAATGGAATCTTTTTACGAAGATAAAATAAAATTTTACCAAAGTCAAATAAATAGTATCTATAAAAACTACAAAGATTGAATAAATTAAACAACAAAATAATTAATATGAAACATGGTAGAATTCAATTAAATGAGGAAAGTATAAATTAAAACATGAAAGAATTAAAATAAATGATGATATAACTAAATCCAAAGATGTTCATATTTAAAAATTGATGGAAATATTTGACACTTATTTTTTAAAACGTAATTGAATGTTAAACTAAACAGTAAATTTGTCATTATAAATGTATTTTATCTTTATGTATCCAATGGTTGGGTTAATTATCAAAACCAAACCATTTAACATAAACTTTATCTCCTTTCTTTCTTAAAACTTTTTCAACTACGTATACATCTGTATATTTCGTTTTCTGTACGTCTTGTTCAAAAAAATTTCCTTTTTATCTTTTAATTCATATGTAATTGGATTAGAATGAGGAACATCTTCAATTTGAAATACTTCTGTTGACCATTTAGCTGTATATCCGTTTTAAAAAAGACTTTTATCTTTACTAATTCTAACTTTATCACCTTTATCAACTTTCGGTTCTTCATTAGTTGAAATATTACTTATTTTTAATTATTTGTCAATTACTTCTATTGTTTCACGTTTGTTGAATGTTTTGTATTATTATATTCTTCAATTAGAACTTGAAACGGAATTAAACCATTTATAATTCCCTTGTAAAGCAAATCTCTTCCACATCTTTTCTTTAAGTGTTTCTGTTAAAACGTTCAACAACAGATGCTTGTTATAAAATTCTTTACAATTATCTGTCTATAAATTATTTGGCTTTCTAAATGAAAAATAATTTGAAATGCATCAACTATAATTTTAGTTGTTTTAGTTTTAATAGGTACAGCAAAAGCATATTTTGAAAAAGCATAAATTATTGTTAATAAATATTCATATCCTTTATTTATTTTAGAAATTCCTTTTACATTTCGAGAACCCATTTCAACTAAATCAACCTGCCATATATCATCTATATTAAAAGAAACAACATCTCTTCTTTTAAAATTCTTTCCAATGGGTTTATGTAATTCATTAATTATATTTTCACGAATATTATTATTTAAACCTTCACCATCTACAAAATGATTTTAACAAATTTACTTTATTTAGATATAGATATTGTACAAAGACCTTCAATTCTTTGTCTTCCACTTTTAGTAAATACTCTATGTGGATTATATGTTTCAGTAAACTTCCAACATTTTAAATAATAACTATGATAATCATGATTTTCCATTTATATAGGTAAAGAATCTATTATATTTTTTATTATTTCATTAAATACAAATATATTTACATCTACAGGAACAGATTTAACAGCACCCTTCAATGTTACATTATAAAATTTTATTTGTGTACCATAATTGATTGATTATTATTATTATTATTTGATATAGCTTATCAACCACACTTACTGTTATCTTAAAATCATCAAAGTTTAAAACGCTTTTTATATTTTTCCAACAACAGTATTTCTTATAAGTATGAAACGATATTCAAAATTGTAAATTTTTTGTTCACCACCTGTTATAAAAGGAAATTCAATAATTTGTTTATCATATACCTTATCTTTAAGATTACTTGACTTATATACAGGGTGAGTTACCTAACGTTACCGCTGGATATATGTCGTAAACCACATCAAATACTGACGAACCGACTACACAGACCGAACGTGAGGAGTGGGCTAGTGTAATTGTTTAATAAAAACCATACAATAATGCACAGAAGTATGTTTTTTAACACAAACCTATGTTTTTTAAATGGAACCACGTTAGTTTTGTTAGCACGTCTGAACATATAAACAAATACGTAATCAGTGCTGTTTGTTGCATTATAAAATGTTAATTACATACGGAGATTTTGTAGCCTAAAGTTGACGCTTGAAACCTCCGACGTTCAGATGCGTGTTGTAACAAACACGGGCCACAGTTGGCGAGCAGCATCTGCAGGGACATGTTTACGATGACGACCGTGTTTACAAGAGTGGCTGTAGTGCACTGTTGTGGTTTGGTCTAGCTGTCGCAGTGTCCGCATGTAGCGCTTGCTGCTATTGTCATTCTGCATTCGTCTCCGCATTCAGACCAAGTGTAGTACACACTGTTACAAGACGTCTGTGATAGTGTAGTGTTGTAGGAACTGTGACCATGGTGTATTCGAACTCTGAAAAGGCGGAGATGATACTCATCTATGGCGAGTGACGACGAAATGCAGCTGAAGCCTGCAGGGTGTATGCAGAACGGTACCCGGACAGAGAGCATCCAACATGCCGCACATTGCAAAACATCTACCGCCAACTGTATGCAACAGGTATGGTCGTAGCACGCAAACAGGTCCGTAACAGGCCCATCACAGGAGAAGCGGGTGCAGTTGGTGTGTTAGCTGCTGTTGCCATGAAACCACACGAGTACACGGGACATTGCAAGAGCCGGTGGACTGAGTCAAAGTAGTGTCATGCACATACTGCATCATCACCGCTTTCACCCGTTTCATGTGTCACTACATGAGCAATTACATGGTGATGACTTTAATGATCGAGTGCAATTCTGTCAATGGGCATTAACAGAGAATGCGTTGCAGTTCTACCTGTTTACCGATGAAGCGGGTTTCACAAACCACGGGGCAGTGAATCTACGGAACATGCATTACTGGTCCGTGGACAATCCTCGCTGGCTCAGACAGGTAGAGTGACAGCGACCGTGGACTGTAAATGTATGGTGCGGAATCATTGGTGACCACCTCATTGGTACTCACTTCATTGCAGGGGCCCAAACAGCTGCAACATACATCGCGTTTCTACAGAATGATCTGCCAACGTTGCTCGAAAATGTCCCACTGGAAACGCATCGACGTATGTGGTATCAGCATGATGGTGCACCTGCACATTCCGCAATTAACACTAGGCTGACCCTTGACAGGATGTTCGACGGGCGTTTCATAGGTCGTGGAGGATGCATAAATTGGCCAGCCCGTTCTCCTGATGTTACACCTCTGGACTTCTTTCTGTGGGGTACGTTAAAGGAGAATGTGTACCGTGATGTGCCTACAGCCCCAGAGGATATGAAAAAACGTATTGTGGCAGCCTGCGGCGACATTACACTAGATGTACTGTGGCGTGTACGACATTCATTACGCCAGAGATTGCAATTGTGTGCAGCAAATGATGGCCACCACATTGAACATTTATTGGCCTGACATGTCGGGACACACTCTATTCCACTCCGTAATTGAAAACGGAAACCACATGTGTACATATACCTCACCCCTAATGGTAATGTACATGTGTGTCAGTGAGAAAGACCAATAAAAAGGTGTTAGCATGTGGACGTAATGTGCTGTTCCACTCTCTTCTGGGCCTAAGGTCCATCACCGTTCCCTTTGGATCCCTACGTAATTCGGTGCTCTCCGATACACACGACCGAATAGCGGAGGAGTGGTACTCAAGCGCAAATTTAGGTTACAATATCTCCGGATGTAATTAACACTTCACAATGCAACAAACGGCACTGATTACGTATTTGTTTATATGTTCAGATGTGCTAACAAAACTAACGGCGTTCCATTTAAAAAAACGTAGGTTTGTGTTAAAAAACATACTTCCGTGCATTTTTGTATGGTTTGTATTAACCAATTACACTAGCCCCTCTCCTCACATTCGGTCTGTGGAATCGATTCGTCAGTATTTGATGTGGTTTACGAAATATGTCCAGTGGTAATGTTAGGTGACTCATCCTGTATATGTTTTTGTGAAATAATCTGAAAAAGCTTTTTCTATTTCCTTTTTTGTAAAGAAATTCTTCAAAGTGTTGTAGTTGTCTTGATTAATCTGATTAATTTTTTCATTGAATTGTGTATTGTGGACATAGTTATTAAATTGTGTTAGAATGTTTGTGTATTCAGGTTTTGTAACATATTCCTTTTCTAAGAATTATTTGGTAACAGCATCCTTGAGATCAATTGAATCATTTACATTTACAAGTCTTCTGTTTTTAAAACCAATATACCCTATAGCTATTTTAAAAATAACATTAAATTCTTTTTGAAATTGTTCAATTACATTACTTATATTGGGATCTATTGATGACTGTAGTTGTATAATAATATTTTCAATTTTTTAAATTATTTCTAAATTGAATGTAGCTGTATTAACTATTTGTTCATTTTGTTTAAATAAATGTATCTTATTTCCAAAAATGTCCATTTCTCAAATCTAAAATGTCATTAAAATTATAATTTTCACACAGGTATTTTAAAACAAATAAACATATAAGACCACATATTACTTCATCAAAATTTTATTTTCTTTCTGTATTGCAGTATAGTTCATTTTTTTGGTAAGTAGTTAAATAATTGTTTTGGTATATTACCACTGAATGAATCAAAAACCACTGTTTTATTATTATGTTGATAGTAACAAATCCAATGAATACAAGGATTATCAGCTGTATCTAAATTAACCATACCACATTCAATTTTAAATGGTTTACTTTGCAATTCATCAAACATATATACACATCCACAGTTTTTAATTTTTAATTGTTTAGTTAATTTTTCTATGTCATAATTGCTTAATGCATTAGGATATTTATTAATTATTTTTTGAATTATTTTGTTTTATTTATTCCATTACCTACTTTCTTTTCCATTTCTGCGTTAAGTCTTTTTTTTTCTTCTAATACTTTATCATTTTTCTTTTTATTTAATGCTGCATTTGCAATTGCTGCATATTCTTCAGCTAATGAAGCATTGTTGCCAAATATGGTAATGCAGCTAATAATAATGGTAAAAATCATCCTTCATGTTGTTCATTCATTTTTGTTAAATATTCAATAATTTTTTTAGCAACAGGAATAGCTAATGTAACAAGTAAATTTCCACCAACTCTCTTTTCTTTTTTCCTGTTTTGAACATCTGTCAAAAATGGTGCAATTACATTTAATTGTTCATTATTTAATTTTAATTTAATTGATTTTCTTTTAGTTTTGCCACTAGGTAGCAAAGTATAATCAAATTTACAGTTATTCATAGATAGAATTAAAAATTTAATAAGTATTTTTATCAAGTTTAAAACTTATAAATATTTTTTTATAGTAAAAAATGTTAGTAGTTTACAAATTTATAAAGATTTTTATAATCCCCAACCATTTTCATCAAGATTTAAACCCATAGCCCATTTTCCTTTCCATTCATTATTTCTGTAATAGCAGCAGCTGCTACTTTTTCACCAAATGAAGCATCACTTGCATACATTTTTTCTTTTGCAGTTAAATGAAGCTCTACATCTGCTTCATATCTTTTTTGTAAATCTTTATTACCTCTATAAGCAATATCATGTTTTTTACAAGTTTCATCTAATGGATTTATATTTTTATTACCTTTCTTTAACCTTTATTCTAATTTTGTACCTGGACCACAACAATTATAAACAGGCAAAGGTGTTTCAAACGGTAGTTTGTTACTTAAAGTGTTTTTAATCCTTTTCCATATCTATTAATTTTCCAAAATGCGTGTGGAAGATTATTTAAAAATCTAATTAAATATGGAATTTGTTTTGAATTTTCAATTAGAAAATGACAAAATGTATTTGTTAACATTTGTGCAGTTCTAACTTTTCCATTATGATAAGTTTTATTTCCAGCTAGTTCTTCACCAGGAATTTCTGCTAATCTATCAATTAATTGTCTAACATCATTCATCCAAACATATACAATTGATTTATCTGTATATTTTTTAATTAAACCTTTACCTTTTGGTTCTGGAGAACTATTATCTGAAGACCCCATAGTTTGTTTTCTGAAATTTGGAGAATATACATCAGAAATTTCTTTTATCAAGTAATTATATTCATTACCTCTACTTGATCTTATTTTATTTATTTTATTTTCAGAATATAATGCTCCTAATTAAATAATTTCTTTACATTAATCTCATTGTATAAATTCTTCATTATTTTCAATAAAACAAACAATTTGTTCATTAATTTTTATCTTCAATTTTTTTGCATTGTTTTATAAATTCTTGATACTTTGGTTGTCTAACCTTTTTGAAGAAATACACAAATGTTTAATTTTATTCCAATTTAACCATCCTGGAGCTAAAATATAATTACAAATTTTAATGTTGTTTTTCCACGACCACTTGATCCAATTATTGCACGTCTAATAGAATTTGGTAAAAGTTTACTGTGTTTGTTTTTAAATTATTTTTTAGATTTCTTACTCGAGGTTCCCAAACGGTTTTGTTTATTTACCTAATAATTTTTTATTTATTTATATTTTTTAATTGATTTATATTTTTAAATTATTTATATTTTTACATTTATTTATATTTTTCTCTATTTTATAATTTTTTACTTATTAATAATTTTTCAGTAGTAAATGAGTCACCTTTTTTAAATTAGTGATAAATCTAGTATTCTTAGAAAAACGTTGACGGTTCCAATACATGATAATTATGAGAATGTTTCATTAGTTGGTTTTTATTCAATTTTCTTAACACCAATTATTACAACAAAAAATAATAAATGTGATGGTGAAACGATAGAAATTTCTGTAGGTCAATATAGTTTAAAAATTTAAACAAATTTATACATTCGGACAAACCTAATATACACATTAAAGCAGATGACATTTTAAATATTATTATTATTGAAAGTGATGTAAAATTATATATGGATATAAAGGATAGCTTCGGAAATGTACTTGGTTGTAAATATCAACTTGTTTTACCTAATGAAAAAGTTGTAGCTAAAGACGTTCCTAAATTAAGTGCTTTTGAATTAATATGTATAAATTTTAATCTTGCTGATGGATTGTACGTAAAATATACTTTTCATTTTCATAATGAAACTAATATTATTGCTTCATTTAAGCCTAATGCAGGATTTGGTGGACCAATAATTTATGAACCAAAATATCTTGTAAATGTTCCTATTTTTAATACATTTCAAGAATTAGAAGTTACTATAACTGATCTAAATGATAATTGAATTGACTTTAATGGTGCTACTGCAACAGTAATTTTAGAAATATCTTAGTAAAAATTTTCCTTAATAAATAATTACTAAAATAATATTAGACTGCATCATAAATAAAATTGAAAGTTATCAATTTTATTCATTTCCTGTTAATGAAAAAACTAAAAATAATTTAAATGTTCCTAACACTATACAGAAATTGAAATAGATATTGGTGATGGTTGGCTACATCCAAATCATGCACAATTTTACCTGAATTTTAGTATTATTGGAAATGATGGTACAGATTATCCAACTTATGCTGGAGAATCAAACACAAAGTTAATTATGTACTAAATTGTTTGGCTATGTAACAATAAAAAAAGGAAATAATATTTTATCTAGAATTGAACATTCTTTTATTTCATCAACAGTTTTATTAGAATTAACTTCATCTGTTAGTGACAAAATAAGTTTAGAAGGAAATATTCTTAACACAGGAAAAATAAATAGTAAAAATATGAAGTACTTTATCCATTATCATTACTTGGTGAATTTTTAAAGGCTATAAAGGAAATATGTTTCAAGGAGACTTAACTGTAAATTTTACATGTAGTTCATCTTCTGGACATGAAATTCTACATTGGTCTGATACAAATTATGCTGGAATTGAAATAAAAGATACGTTACCTAAAGAAAGTAAAATTGTTATAGAATTTATGGAAATTAGTGTACCTGTTGTTAAATATGAACCAAATTATGAATTTGAACAATGTGATTTTTAAAAATCCTAAAATTCCTGTTTTTTTATGTACTTGACACAGATGAAGTTGCTGGTTTATCTGGTGAAAACAGTTTTGAACTAGATACAACAAATTTCTATAACTCTACAGAATTTAATATGCCATAATTTGTATTTGTTTTATTACACAGAAATCGTAAAAATAATCAGTTAGTTGATTCATCAATATTTGATAATGTTAAACTACAGAATATATATTTAAAAATGGTAGCAATGTAGTTTTTTCCTCAAGAAATGTGGAATATTAATCAGCCAAATAATTTTCTTAAAGCATATGATTCATTTCTTGATTTTAAAAGATTTATTTTACTAAAATCAGATATTGATATTAGTCCATTTAGTTTTATAAACAATTATCCAATTTATGTAATCAATATGACATGTAGAAAGAATGTTGTAACTACACAAAAAACAATTATGAAACTTTGTGCAACTTTTAATGATAAAGTTCCAAATGATACACTTGCTTATGTAATTATGTGTGGTAAAAAGAATCTTACACACGATGCACAACATAGAATACTTACTGAAAATGTTTAATTATTAATATTTGCTTCTATATAAATGAACGAAAAACATAAAAAATTTATAAAAATGTTAACTTCATGTTTATATACATTTCTGAAACATTTTAAGAAAGATATAAAAATAAAAAATGTAAATTTTAATATAATTGAATTTTTTAAGTACTTCATTTTAATTATTTACTTTTGGCAACTAATACATTTTAATCATATACTTACGTTCTCACTATGGTTTTTAAAATAACTTACTTTGTTAAGTAATTCATTTTCTTTATTTTCTTATTGTCCTTTTTTTGTCCATTTTATTTCTAGTATAATTTACTTTTGTTAACTAATACATTTTAATTAATTACTCGTTTTCAAAAAGTAGCTGAAACTAGGTAGCTGAAAGCAAAGTAAAGTACTTTTATTATTTATCTGAATGTGGTTGAACTGTAAATAAGTCTTATCTCAAAAAACATTTACAAACAACGACTCATAATAATGTTATGTCTGCTAAAGCAGAAAGTAAATAATTTTATATACTTGTTCTTCAATATAATTTTAAAAATTCACGTTTTTCACAAAAGTAAAAAATACGACTATTTTTGGGACTAAGAAAAATTTCTTAAAACATGATTTTTATATACTTATTCTTTAATGTAATTTTAAAAAACACGTTTTCCACAAAAGTCAAAAATAAGACAATTTTTGGGGCTAAGAAAAAGTTTTTAAAAATCCTTTTTTGAAAATTGTTTTTAAAATAATAGTTAATTCTCTAATGTATTTAATTACATTACATTCGCCTATGGGAAATGTATCTAAAATAAATGATTTTTTGTTGTAGCTATTATTATATTACTTCATTATATTATATTATTATTGGGTAAAATGGAGAGTAGATAATAAATGTAGGTTCTGGGTTATTAGAGTAATTTTATGGAAAAAAAAGAAATGCGAGTGTTATGAGCAAGTTTTTATTTTTTATAAAATTTGTCTAGTTATGCAGAACATACATTTATTATCTACTTACACTCACTGTCAAAGGCACGTCCAGATGGATTATCAGGCGAAATTTATGACTGACTGAGAGTTTTCTGGTAGGGAGGTCACAGCATGTTATCCTGGATGGAAAGCAATCGTCAGATATAGAAGTAACTTCGGGTGTGTCCCAGGTGAGTGTACAGGGAGCCTTGCTGTTCATGTTGTATATTAATGACTTTGTACAGAATACTAATAGTAACCTCAGACTTTTTGCAGATGATGCAGTTATCTATAATGAACTACTGTCTGAAAGAAGCTGCATAAATATTCATTCAGATCTTAATAACATTTCAAAATGAGCAAAGACTAGCAACTTGTTTTAAATTTTCAGAAACATAAACTTCTGCACGTCACAAAACGTGCTATTCTATGTCTGTAATGTCACTGAGTCACAGTTGGAGTCGACCAGCTCATATAAATATCTGGGTGGAACAGTTTGCAGGGATATGAAATGTAATGATCACATAGGCTCAGTCGTGGGTAAAGCAGGTGGTAGACTTCAGTTTATTGGTAGAATACTGGGGAAATGGAATGAATCTACAAAGAAGATTGCTTACGAATCACTCAAGTGGCCCATCCTAGAATATAGCTGAAGCCTGTCGGATCCATAGCAAATAGGACTAATAGGGGATATTGAACATTTACAGCAAAGGGCAGCACAAATGGTCATAGGTTTGTTTGACACATGGGAGAGTGTCACAGACATGCTGAAGAAACTAAATTCGAAGACTCTTGAAGACAGATGTTAACTATCCAACGAAAGTCTACTTATAAAGTTTCAAGAACCGACTTTAATTATGGCTGTAGGAATATACTACAACCCCCTACATATCACTGTTGTAGAGATCGTGAGGACAGATTAGATTAATTACAGCACACACAGTGCAATTTAAAAAAGTATTCTCCTGTGCTTTGTATGTGAATGGAACAGGAAAAAAGCCTAACAACTGATGCAGTGGGACGTATCCTCTGCCCCTCTGAAGTGCATGGTTTGAAGAATATCGATGTAGATTTAGATGTAGCTGTATATGATAACTTGGTTGAAGAGTTTGAATGTATATGTACCCTTTTAGGTCACTCTACAAAATTATACATAAAAAATTCTTATCATTAAGCAATCTTTAACTTTTGCTGTTTATTTTCAAGAAATGGTAGTTGTTTTCCTAACTTCATAGTTAAAATTCCGGTGTTTCTAGGCAGTACAGTTTTCTATTTAGCATAAACAGTATCACTAGGATCAGTAATGTATGGTATAAGAGAAAGAGATTTACACTTGATGTGGATCTTTGCAGAGAACTATATTTCATTAAAGTTTTATCTGATGAGATTGTGCTTGTTTTTGTGATATTCCTAATGGTTATGTCTTGCTTAAGAACAACTTGTTTTTACAGTTAGTGAGGTAGTATTTAATCGATTGATATATTGTACTGCCAATCCATTTTATTTCGAAATCATTCAGTAGAGCAGCATGACCTATAATATAAAACTCTTTGGACAGGTCCGGAACTATTCCAGCAGCCATTTTCTTAGCAGTTGTAGCTTTTAGGACAGCATGTAGGTAGTTGTGGATAGTAGTGGTTGTGGATCCACAGTGATCAGACAGAAAATTATGACGACCTACATAATAGCGAGTATGTCCACCTATAGCAGAGGAAATATTGGCGACACCCCATGGCACAGAAGCAATGAGGCCTTGGTAGGTCGCTGGAAGTAGTTGGCACCATATCTGCACACACAAGTCAACTAATTAGTGTATAGTCTGGAGAGGGGGCGATGAGCTCTGACACCACATTCAATCACATCCCAGATGTGTTCGATCAGGTTCAGATGTGGCGAATTGGGAGCCAGCACATCAATTGGAAATCGCCATTGGGTTCCTCAAACCACTTCATCACACTCCAAGCCTTGCAACTTGGCGCATTATCTTGTTGAAAAATGCCACTGCCATTGGGAAATATGAACGTAACGAAGGGGTGTACATGGTCTGCAACCAATGTACGATACCTCCTGGCCTTCATGGTGCCTTGCACGACCTCCGCTGGTCCCATAGATACCCACATCAATGTTCTCCAGAGCATAATGGAGCCACCAGCAGCATGTCTCCATCCTGCCGTGCAGGTATCAAAGAGCTGTTCCCCTGGAAGACGATGGGTTCGAGCCCTCCCATCGGCATGATGAAGAAGTTATCGGGATTCATCAGACAATGCAACGCTCCGCCACTGCGACGTCCAGTGCCAATTCCTGTCATATTTGCTGATGTCATGGTGTTAAGATTGGCACATGCATGGCCCGTCGGCTGCGGAGGCCCATCATTAGGACTGTTCAGTACACTGTGTGTTCAGATGCAGCATTAAAGTCTGATGTTAGTTGCGCCACAGTTCGTCGTCTGTCCTGTTTGACCAGTCTGTCCAGCCTATGACATCCTGCATCTGTAATGAGGGCGCGGCCCAATCCCACAACGTCTGGATGAGTTTTCACCTTGGTTTCGCCAGATGTTGGCGACCCTAATAACAGCACTCCCCGAACACCCGACAAGTCGTGCAGTTTCCGAAATGCACATGGCGAGTCTCAGGGCCACCACAGTCTGCCCTCTGTCAAACTCAGATAGATCACACACTTTTCCCATTCTACACATGGATAACACGCTGACTAATGCTACATGTACCATGTGTGTGTCTGACTAGCAGTCATTCCTAGCCAGGTGACACTGCTGTCTCCTGGATGGGTTTGTATCGATAGTAGGTCGGTGCTCATAGTGTTCTGGCCGATCAGTGTATGTGGTCTGATACTATGCTAGTAGTTTGATAGCACTGAGTTTTGTTCATAAAAGAGATAATTGAGAAACCATTAAGCTGTGCTACAAGCACATAATCATGAACATTGTCTGTAGCTCCATTTTTGTGATCTTAACAACCTTTACAATATTTTGAAATGTACCTGAGGGAAACGAGTGGTTAATTATAGGCTTCAGAGGGTCTCCAATACAACGCCCTGGCCATTTTATGATACAACCTGGAACATCATTAAAATCACATTTCAATTTCTTTAGTGATCTCATTGCTAAAATGAGCTCATCTTGTGTGAGCTGGTTAAGAAACATTGATTCTCTGTGTAGAGTGCTATTTTCGTTGTGGTGCCTATTATGAGTTCCAAATCCATGTAGGCTGTCATCATTTGGTTTTGACATTGGTTGTGGACATGTTTCAGATGTTTTTTTCATCTCGCCTCTGTTTTTTTTATTTGGAGGTGTATTCATCATTACCTTATTTTTATATCTTTAATAAGTTCTTTGTAGTGGTAAATCGTATTGTGTAATTCGATATAATTTTGAATTTTTAGTAATATACGATTTAGTTGGCTGTATGGATGGAGAAATCATTTCTTTGCACTAGACGTTATTATGCTAGCTGTAATACAACTTTTATTTCCAGGTTGTATACGTCTACATTGTTCAACTGGAGTGGCTTGGTCAAAATAATACCTACATCTTTCATTAAAGTTACTGAACATGGCATTTACATCTGTCTCACTGAATACTTCACCCCACATTAGAGTGTAGCATAAGGTTTTAGTACTACCATTGCCGAGGTCCCTACACCCACTTGCTTTGATGGATGATCTATTTTCTGAACATAGTTTGTGAGTGTATAGACTGTATTTAGTGCTCTGGTATTGTATGGAGAGTATGTTTCTTGAAAAATTAATGTATAGTAGTTTTAGTAACCCTTGAGATTCTAGTTAGTGTATGTACTTACAGGATTAACTTGAGTCTTGGTGTTACATTCAGAAAATCATCTTTTTAATCTGAGGATTTCAGGAAATCTGTGTTGTTCTGAAGTAATTACTGCTCTTTAAAATTTAAAAAAGAAGTGTTCAAACTCTCTATCAAGGAATCACTAAAAAGTTACGGGCAGTAGCTGTCATTTCAAAGTCATTTTCCTTTATCAGATCGATATATGTTTGAATTGATTTTTGCTAGTATAAGCCGTGAAAGAGCACGAAAGTTTTCAAGTGGCTGCAAGTCATGTAACTGAGGTGGAACGTGGGGACCAGCATGGTATTCACCTAGGGGGATGTGGAAAACCGCCTAAAAACCAATATGTTTGAATTGATCTACGCCTTAAATTCTGTTTTCCAAAGATGGCCATGCCTCTATGTTTATAATAAGATCTGCAGAATGAGCTGTCTAGGAGAAAACCAGGGTTATTTATGTATTCTATTTGCAATTTTCCTTTCCATACTCTGTTATGCAGATAACATCAATATTTATGTCAGATATTAGTATTATTTATTATGTCTATAATTTATAGGTTAGAGACTGAACATTATGGACCGTTAGCTTAAATGAGAGAGAGTTGGTTTCCTTTTTTTACTGTTGGTATTGCTTTAATTATTTCAGGTGAACCACTTACCTGAGATAAAATATTGTCTCTGTTTATCTTAAGAGCTTCCTGTTAATTCTGATTTTTTTTCTGTATTTGTTTCCATTTCTTTTGCTGGTAATGTTGCTGCTGTTGGTATAACCCTGCTGTCACTGATGTTGGATATTTATCTGTTGCTGATGTTACTTTGGATACTTCTGATGATTCTCGTGCGGCTACTGATGATTCTGCTGCTGCCGGTGTTGTGCGATTCTAGTGCTACTAGTGATGTTGATTTTGCTGTTTCTGAAACTAGTGCTGCTCCTGTTACTTTTGTTGTTCCTGCTGATTCTACAGTCGCTACTGTATCTGGTGATGTTATCAGTACTGGTGTTGGTACTGCAGACGTTTGGTGTTGCCTCCTGATTTCTTTGGGTAGTTTTTGCCTCATAAGATGCTTCATAAGGCTATTCAAGTAAAGTATTTGTGAATTATGAAATCCATATGCAATGCTGTACCTTTTTTGTTTTCCATTTTTTTCTGCTTCTGTATCTTTATATCCAAGACCTCACATTTTAGGTGGAAACATTAAATTTTTGTGGAAACTCCAAATCTTTCGTCCTTTTAGCGGTTTTGTCGTCTCTCTTGATATCTGTCTGACTGTTTCTTGTTCTGTTCTGTTGTATGGAAAAAATCCTGTTTAAGGTAAAATTATTTTAGATGACAAGGTCTTTGAGAAAGTAGTCTATCATTATGCAGCTATTTGACTTGTCAAATCGAGCATGATTCCAATAAAGATCCTGAAACAAGGTTGGTAAGACTTGAACATATATGTTGAACTATCCACAATATTTCCAAGAAAAAAACCTAGCTAGACACAAGAAATAAGTTCTATAAACCTATGGCTCTTTCCGCCCTCTTATATGACAGTCGAAGCTCGTGGCCAAGAAATAGAACTCAGCACTAAAATGACATTTCTAATAACAAGTGGTTACTGTGAAATAAACCCGTGAGAACAATGAGGCAAAATTAAATAGGAACCGTGTTAACATCAAATGCTTCGTTATATTACTGATGATACACATGTAACTCACAAAATCGTACATGTTACACAAGCGAATTACACAAAGACAAGGCAGGAAACGGAAAGCACTCCAAAGTAAGTAATTCAGTCAAAGAAAAGACATACATTCCACGCTTTTTGTCATAATAATCAACTGTTTGCATCGCCGCACATTCAGCCCCTACCCCTGCCCACCTCCTGCCGTGTGGAGCGAAGCTCCCAGAAAGAATGGATATTTGTACTGGACAGTTCTGCCAGGCCTGGTTCGTACTGCATATAGTGTTGGAGAAATTGGGTGCGTGTTCTGGGAGTGTTCTTCCAGTGGCGGCGTAGCGTCATTAGTGGCTGCATCTGTTGGCAAAGGTAGGAGAGCGGTGGATCCGTCCGGTAATAGCGTAGGTTGATTGGATAATGCATACTGCAACGTCATCGTTGGGTGACAATAGAGGCAGCAACTCACAGCATTGTCCGTCTGGAGCCGATAAATTGTCTCGACATGCTCTGCGGAAGCCTTGGTGTGTTTAGCATTAGTGAAAATCGTCACTGTGTGAGTACTATGGCCCAAAAGCGTGTACGAACCTGTATAAGGCGGTTGCAAAGGGGCTGATGGAGTCTGTACATAGCCCACGTGAGAACATATAGATAAGTCTTTGTGCATAAAATGGGAGAGTGTATGTGGCGGGAAACAGTGGGTGGATAGAAACTGGAAATGAAGTTTCAGATATGTTGGATTAAGAAGGAGAGGGGTCTTGAGGAGGGTAGTCCGCTGTTCACTGAAAAATTCCGAAGTAAGTCTGACGGGGAGATCAGGTTTGAATGTAACATGCAAACCAAATGATACAAGGGACAAGCCCGTCAACCAACAAGAGTTGTGACACATTAGGGTCGACTTGATAGTCCGGTGCCAATAGTCTACCATGCTGTTGCTGGATAGGTGGTAGTTGGCGCTATGATGTTGCATAAAACCACATTAATCCACCAGTTCACACGAAACAAGGTTCACTAAAATTGGCGGCCTTGCTCCATCTGCGCGTCCGCAGGGCAGCCAAATTGTGTGGTCCACATAGTTAAAGTTTGTGCGACCGTTTCTGCTGAGATGCCCTTGATGAGTGCATTTTCTACTCGCCGGGTGGACATATCAGTTACAGTGAATACGTAGTTAAAATCTTGCATGGGGGCGAGCATCAGTATTGTCAATTCAAGTACTGTAATAAACTCCATTAATAAGATTTGTTTGTATGTTGTTTAGCTATCCGAAAAACGCAGCTTCCTAGGCACCCTATATTACAAGAGTGGGCAGTACTCAACAGAATGTACCAAAGGTTGGTAGACCTGACGTCCCACTCTAGCTGGATGAAAGCCAAACAAGTTTTCACCCATAACCGGCAATCATGCCACACGCCCGGCCACACAAATCTTTTTGTGACGATATAGTGGTGTTGACTCCTTCATGAGTGAGTTGATGAATGGTATTAAAAACCTGTTCTCGAAAACTCGATGTAACGAAAAATTGGGGTTGGCTTTAACAAATGTGGAGCCACATGAAGAAGATGTCCATTGGTAGTTTCTGCTGACACAGTGCTGTGTTTGATTTTTCGATAATTCCTGTAGCTCTGTGTCTTGAACAGCAGCCAGTTGTTTTAAGTCGACGCTCGTGGAAATTGCATTTATTCGAGAGCACCCTGCAAGTGACGAAGTTCCGTTGTAAACCGGTCGATGAATTGTATACGGTGGAACTGCCGTGGTGAGAAAGGGTTGCGGGGGTGGAGAAAGCCAAGCAAACTGGTTTGCGATCAGCAAAAGCTGTAAAATGGCGTATCTTTACATACAGTCTAAAATGCTTGATGGCTTCATAGACCTCCAAAAGTTCACTGTTGCAGGCACTCTACACTCCTGGAAATGGAAAAAAGAACACATTGACACCGGTGTGTCAGACCCACCATACTTGCTCCGGACACTGCGAGAGGGCTGTACAAGCAATGATCACACGCACGGCACAGCGGACACACCAGGAACCGCGGTGTTGGCCGTCGAATGGCGCTAGCTGCGCAGCATTTGTGCACCGCCGCCGTCAGTGTCAGCCAGTTTGCAGTGGCATACGGAGCTCCGTGGACGTGAACCGTATGTGCAGTTGACGGACTTTGAGCGAGGGCGTATAGTGGGCATGCGGGAGGCCGGGTGGACGTACCGCCGAATTGCTCAACACGTGGGGCGTGAGGTCTCCACAGTACGTCGATGTTGTCGCCAGTGGTCGGCGGAAGGTGCACGTGCCCGTCGACCTGGGACTGGACCGCAGCGACGCACGGATGCACGCCAAGACCGTAGGATCCTACGCAGTGCCGTAGGGCACCGCACCGCCACTTCCCAGCAAATTAGGGACACTGTTGGTCCTGGGGTATCGGCGAGGACCATTCGCAACCGTCTCCATGAAGCTGGGCTACGGTCCAGCACACCGTTAGGCCGTCTTCCGCTCACGCCCCAACATCGTGCAGCCCGCCTCCAGTGGTGTCGTGACAGGCGTGAATGGAGGGACGAATGGAGACGTGTCGTCTTCAGCGATGAGAGTCGCTTCTGCCTTGGTGCCAATGATGGTCGTATGCGTGTTTGGCGCCGTGCAGGTGAGCGCCACAATCAGGACTGCATACGACCGAGGCACACAGGGCCAACACCCGGCATCATGGTGTGGGGAGTGATCTCCTACACTGGCCGTACACCACTGGTGATCGTCGAGGGGACACTGAATAGTGCACGGTACATCCAAACCGTCATCGAACCCATCGTTCTACCATTCCTAGACCGGCAAGGGAACTTGCTGTTCCAACAGGACAATGCACGTCCGCATGTATCCCGTGCCACCCAACGTGCTCTAGAAGGTGTAAGTCAACTACCCTGGCCAGCAAGATCTCCGGATCTGTCCCCCATTGAGCATGTTTGGGACTGGATGAAGCGTCGTCTCACGCGGTCTGCACGTCCAGCACGAACGCTGGTCCAACTGAGGCGCCAGGT
The DNA here is from genome assembly GCF_023898315.1 of Schistocerca nitens. Lineage (NCBI taxonomy): Eukaryota > Metazoa > Arthropoda > Insecta > Orthoptera > Acrididae > Schistocerca > Schistocerca nitens. Next base: position 522,593,260 of record NC_064616.1, on the reverse strand, counting down.
GGAAATGGCATGGCAAGCCGTTCCACAGGACTACATCCAGCATCTCTACGATCGTCTCCATGGGAGAATAGCAGCCTGCATTGCTGCGAAAGGTGGATATACATTGTACTAGTGCCGACATTGTGCATGCTCTGTTGCCTGTGTCTATGTGCCTGTGGTTCTGTCAGTGTGATCATGTGATGTATCTGACCCCAGGAATGTGTCAATAAAGTTTCCCCTTCCTGGGACAATGAATTCACGGTGTTCTTATTTCAATTTCCTGGAGTGTATTTTGTTTTTGCTTCTGTCAATTTACAGAAAAAGAACCCAAGTGGCTACCACGTAACATCAAGTTACTGCTCTAGGGCAGCTCCTGTCACGGTCTGGCTCACATCCACAACAATATTGCTAGTAAAGTAGAAGGAAGACGGTTAGCACAGTGTCTGTTAAGCTGGATTTGACATCTTCGAATGGTGACAACACTTCTGGGTTTCATGTTACGGAGTGTTGTCCTCATGAAGTTGGGCACTACAGTACAGCTGTTAGTGGTGCTTGTGTAGCAGTGGCGAGGGGCAGGTGGCATCTGTAGAAGTTTGCCATACTCAAAAAATTGGAAGTTCTCTGGGAGGGGAACCGACTGAATCAAGTTAGCCTTAGTTTGTAAAGTTCGAATGCCTGAGAGGGTTACCCAGCGTCCCAAGAAGTTCACCTATGTTGTCAGAGCACACATATGTCTTTGTTGATCTTTATTCCGTAACGGGAAAGTCCATCAAAAATAATTTGCAGACGTTTCTCGTGTTCAGCGTCAGAGGCCGACCAAGACAATAAATATTCGAGATACGTGAAACATATGAGCAGGCCACGAAGGACTTCGTCGACCAATCGCTGTCCTGTTTGAAGCACATTCTTTGGGCCAAAAGGCATTCTGATAAACTCAAAGAGGCCAAAAGTCGTGATTACTGCTGTCTTTTGTATATCTGCTGGGGTGGCGCTGGAATCTGGTGATATGCTTTTTGAAAATCAGTCTCTTTCAACAATAGAGTGCCTGCTAAACACAGCCGTAAAATCCTGGAGATATGGAACAGTGTAGCAATCAAGTGTAGTCTGCGCCTTATAGGCGCAATATTCCCCATAACCCCATAAGCACGACAGAATTCTTCTTTTTTCTTTACTAAATGTAGAGGGGGGCAGGGGGGGGGGGGCTGCCCACGGGCTGTGAGAACGTCAAATAATTTCGGCAGCCAGTAACTTTTCAAATTCCTTCTTCACTGTAGTATATTTCGTAAGTGCCAACCGGCGGGCTTTGGAAGCAAGCGGCGTTCCCAGCGTAATGAAGATGTGGTGGGTAGTACAATGCTGTATTCTGAGCTGTGACGCGGACTGCCGGTTCGTGCTGTCCAAGATTCTGTACGAGTGACATCATCCCGTAGCCTACTTATATGAACCATGGCCGTCTCAAGTGCAGCTATGCAGTCAGTAATGTGAGTTGTACACAATAACGTGTCCTTTAATTTCCTCGATGACTTAACAAGTTTTGGTATGTAGGACATCTGCAGCTGTGAGGCACGTTTAATTAAATTAAAGAGTTCCGCCCATTTGTACCAATAAATTTATTCCAACCACGACCGGCTTCGGGATTTTAAAAAATGTATTTTGTAACGCATAACATGCGGTCAGGCCGGTCAGTGCAAGGGCTCCAAATCACTGCATCTTGGCTGAGACCAAGAGATGAATAAAGTAAGCAGGTTCAGAAGGATGTAGGTTCCAGTAGTTATTCAGAGATGAAGGCGCTTGCACAGGACAGAGTAGCGTGGAGAGCTGAATGAAACCTGTCTTTGGACTGGAAACCACAACAACAAACTTCCTTGAGTGAGCGTTCTGTGCAAGCAGTTACTACGTTTTATTTCACTTTTCTTCTAGAGAGTATAACTTCACAAAGAGAATATTTAACGAGACTAACACTGTCAGGAAATTGTTTAACATGTTGATCACCTGAAAGATGGATGCCTCAGCGATTTTGTGTGAATCAAGTAATGTCTTTGAGTGGCATCAGTTGAGGGATGTACCACTAAATAATTAAGATTTCGTGAAACAGAATAAAAACTTGCAACGCAAAAAATGCAGAAATTGAAAGTGCTACTGATGTGCGACATTCACAGACAGGCTTGGTAGTCACGGGCTCGTATTGTTAGTCTACCAACAGATTGTAAGAATACTTAGGAAGTTCGGTTTTCGTGCAAACATACACTTTTTTTTGAAATCGACATTAGGAAGCTAAAAGTAGGGTAAATTTGAGTATCAGTGGTGCCTGTTGCAGGATTTTAGTGCGAATCGCATTTTGAAAAGCCCTCACACCGACATTTGTACAATACCTCTGGTAACATAGACTAAAGAACAAGACAAGTGCATACACTAGTTATGTAGGTTCTGACTATTAACGAGACAATTGACCATCACAGGTTGTGTTCAAAATGCGCACCGACGGCGGCAATACATGTTTCCAGTCTAGTATGGAACGAATTCTGCACACGTGCTAGCATTTCAGTGGATACGTCTGAGCAGGATGTAGCAATACATCGTTGCATGTCATTGAATGTAGTTGGTATGTCGCTGTAAACAGCGTCTTTCAATTTTCCCCACAGAAAAAAGTCTGCAGGTGTCAAATCCGGAGAATGGACCGGCCAATGTACAGATTCTTTACGTCCAATCCAACGAGTTGGAAACAATTCCTGAAGAGATGCTATAGTACTTCGTGCACTACGGGCTGGATAGCCATAACTGTGGTGCCACAGGTTCCTCCTAGTCTTCAGAGGAACGTTTTCTAGCGTCCGTGAAACATGATCTGTTAGGAGGCTGCGATACTTGTAAACGTTCAGCGTTCTGTCTATGAAAACCGGGCCTATGAGCTGATGGTTCACTGTCCCACACCACACGTTTACACTCCATGGACGCTGACCATCCACCTGACGAAGCCAACTGGGATTGTCAACAGCCCAATAGGGCATATTTTAGCTGTTTACCTGGCCATGATTGGTAAATGTGGCTTCATCACTAAACATGATACACGACACATTTGAAGTATCCTGTCTTAATGCCCATGTACAGAAGTTAAAAGACTCTCCTAATCGTTTCCATTCAGCTCTTGGTGGAGAGAGACGTGACAAGAATGGAACTTATATAGATGGCGAATGACCGAGAGGTGCTGCAGTCATGGACTGCGTGGCTGGTCCCGGCGGAGGTTCGAGTCCTTAGGATAATTTAGGTTCTTTAGTGTGTAAGCTTGGGGACTGATGACCTTAGAAGTTAAGTCCCATAAGATTTCACACGCATTTGAACATTTTTGATGGGGAATGAGTAGGACACTTGCCTGACTCATGCCACTTCCTCGTGCGACGGCGCGGGAGCTAACGTGCGGATCAACTGCAACAGCAGCAACAACATTAACCACTCTCTCATCTGTCGTCATTTGTTTCCTTCTGTAACACTTACTAAGTGCTACATTACCACTTTCACGTAAATGGTTGAAGAGGATGATAAATAATTGAAGAGATGGTTATTGTCTATTGGAATATCTTGCCGCCTACACCGTACAAGAACGAACTGCATTCTTCCTACACTCTCTATACACCATGAGCATGGCGGCTTTTTCTGCAATAGTAAATCCCTTTGTCCGCTCACGAACTACTGCTTGGACTGTCACATACCAACTGACTAGCAAGTCACGTCGCACTCAAGGAACACACAAGCACACTGTAAGCAGACATAATAGCATCGTTCGTAGAAACTGCACATTATCAATGGCACACAAACATTTGTCGGTGTGGAAACTTTTCAAAATACATCTCATAAACGACTCTCACTAGAATCCTGCAACAAACACCACTGACATAATAACTTAGCCTACTTTTAGTCTGTTAATTTCAATAGGCACTGTTCGATTTAAAAAGTGTATGTTTCCATAAAAAATGCACTTTATAGTAAGTACTATTACAATCTGTTTTTGTCTAATACGAGACGCTGACTACCAATTCATTCTCTGAAAACTATGCATCCATAGCACTTTCCATATCTGCAATATTTGCGGTGCAACTTGTAGTTGATTCACCTGTATATTAAAATCAATGTGTGTACAGTCACTTTTTGTATATTCTCTCCTGTCCAACTTCAGATAAGTATTTTCTCTGTTGCGTAAAATAGGTGGGCTGCAGTGCTGCCTGGTTTCATAGTTAACTGAAGAACGATCTGACATTTTTTTGCCAAATACACTCCTGGAAATGGAAAAAAGAACACATTGACACCGGTGTGTCAGACCCACCATACTTGCTCCGGACACTGCGAGAGGGCTGTACAAGCAATGATCACACGCACGGCACAGCGGACACACCAGGAACCGCGGTGTTGGCCGTCGAATGGCGCTAGCTGCGCAGCATTTGTGCACCGCCGCCGTCAGTGTCAGCCAGTTTGCCGTGGCATACGGAGCTCCATCGCAGTCTTTAACACTGGTAGCATGCCGCGACAGCGTGGACGTGAACCGTATGTGCAGTTGACGGACTTTGAGCGAGGGCGTATAGTGGGCATGCGGGAGGCCGGGTGGACGTACCGCCGAATTGCTCAACACGTGGGGCGTGAGGTCTCCACAGTACATCGATGTTGTCGCCAGTGGTCGGCGGAAGGTGCACGTGCCCGTCGACCTGGGACCGGACCGCAGCGACGCACGGATGCACGCCAAGACCGTAGGATCCTACGCAGTGCCGTAGGGCACCGCACCGCCACTTCCCAGCAAATTAGGGACACTGTTGCTCCTGGGGTATCGGCGAGGACCATTCGCAACCGTCTCCATGAAGCTGGGCTACGGTCCAGCACACCGTTAGGCCGTCTTCCGCTCACGCCCCAACATCGTGCAGCCCGCCTCCAGTGGTGTCGCGACAGGCGTGAATGGAGGGACGAATGGAGACGTGTCGTCTTCAGCGATGAGAGTCGCTTCTGCCTTGGTGCCAATGATGGTCGTATGCGTGTTTGGCGCCGTGCAGGTGAGCGCCACAATCAGGACTGCATACGACCGAGGCACACAGGGCCAACACCCGGCATCATGGTGTGGGGAGCGATCTCCTACACTGGCCGTACACCACTGGTGATCGTCGAGGGGACACTGAATAGTGCACGGTACATCCAAACCGTCATCGAACCCATCGTTCTACCATTCCTAGACCGGCAAGGGAACTTGCTGTTCCAACAGGACAATGCACGTCCGCATGTATCCCGTGCCACCCAACGTGCTCTAGAAGGTGTAAGTCAACTACCCTGGCCAGCAAGATCTCCGGATCTGTCCCCCATTGAGCATGTTTGGGACTGGATGAAGCGTCGTCTCACGCGGTCTGCACGTCCAGCACGAACGCTGGTCCAACTGAGGCGCCAGGTGGAAATGGCATGGCAAGCCGTTCCACAGGACTACATCCAGCATCTCTACGATCGTCTCCATGGGAGAATAGCAGCCTGCATTGCTGCGAAAGGTGGATATACACTGTACTAGTGCCGACATTGTGCATGCTCTGTTGCCTGTGTCTATGTGCCTGTGGTTCTGTCAGTGTGATCATGTGATGTATCTGACCCCAGGAATGTGTCAATAAAGTTTCCCCTTCCTGGGACAATGAATTCACGGTGTTCTTATTTCAATTTCCAGGAGTGTAATTTTATTTTTCAGGCATGAACCAAGTCAAGTTGGAGTTTCATTATTACACTTCATATTAGCAAGTATTAAATAGTTCAGAAAATAGGAAGAAATACGTGTTTAGTGCATATTGTCAAGATTGTCACAAGAATAAACAGATTCATCTGCATGAAACTGGCAAATTGTCCCACATGCTCAATGACTATAATAACTTCACAGTGAAATAGTGTAGAGCTGTCTGTCCAGCTCCGAACACTTTCTGCTTTGAGAGTTTGCCCTCGATGCATCTGACGCTGGCCGCCAAATTTAACTACCGAGATCATCGTTCCCTAAGCTTACACACTACTACATCTAACTTAAAGTAACTTACGCTAAGGACAACACCCACACCTATGCCCGAAGGAGGACTCCATCCTCCGACGGAAGGAGGTGCGCGGACAATGACAAGGCGCCTCAACCCACGCGGCTACTCCGCGCGGCTGCCCGCCAAATACTGGCCGCTAGGTGGTACATCTAGGAGTAAACATCATGCAGTGACGACAGCGATGTAAGAATCCCGCATGGAGAGTATATCGGGATGAATATTTAAGTGCGGCATGTAATTTTCTAACCAGTGTTCAGACTGACAACCATAGCAGCAATAACAAATATACCCATCGTACTTCAAATTTATCTGAATATATTAAAGTTGATGCAAAGGTTTGTAGCGCTTCCCCACGGATTTTGACGTACAGCTTACTATGAGTATATTTACCAACTGTAATTGTTTGTTAGGAGCTCTAGTATATTTCAAGAGGTTATACACTGAAGCGCCAAAGAAACTGGTGTAGGCATGCGTATTCAAATACAGAGATATGTAAACAGGCAGAATACGCCTCTGCGGTCGGCAACGCCTATATAAGACAGAAAGTGTCTGGCACAGTTATTAGATCGTTTATTACTGCTGTAAAGCCAGGTTATCAAGATTTAAGAGAGTCTGGAAGTGGTGTAATAGTCGGCGCACGAGCGTTGGGACACAGCATCTCCGATGTAGCGATGAAGTGAGGATTTTCCCGTAGGACCATTTCACGAGTGTACCGTGAATATTAGGAATCCAGTAAAACATCAAATCTCCGACATCGATGTGGCCGGAAAAAGATCCTGCAAGAAAGGGACCAACGACGATTGAAGAGAATCATTCTACGTGACAGAAGCGCAATACTACCGCAAACTGCTGCAGATTTCAATGCTGGGCCATCAGCAAGTGTCAGCGTGTGAACCATTCAACGGAACATCATCGATATAGGCTTTCGGAGCCGAAGGCCCACTCGTGTACCCTTTGTGACTGCACGACACAAAGCTTTACGCCTCACCTGGGCCCGTCAACACCGACATTGGCCTGTTGATGACTGAAAACATGTTACCTTTGCGGACGAATCTCGTTTAAAATTGTATCGAGTGGATGGACGTGTGCGGGTATGGAGTCAACCTCATGAATCCATGGACCCTGCGTGTCTGCAGGGGACTGTTGAAGCTGGTGGAGGCTCTGTGACAGTGTGGGGCGTGCGCAGTTGGAATGATACGGGACCCCTGATACGTCTAGATACGACTCTGACAGGTGACACGTACCTAAGCATCCTGTCTGATAACCTGCATCCATTCATGCCCATTGTGCATTCCGACGGACTTGGACAATTCCAGCAGGACAATGTGACACCCCACGCGTCCAGAATTGCTACAGTGTGGCTCCAGGAACACTCTTCTGAGTTTAAACACTTCCGCTGGTCACCAAACTCCGCAGACATGAACATTATTGAGCATATCTGGGATGCCTTGCAACGTGTTGTTCAGAAGAGATCTCCAACCCTTCGTATTCTTACGGATTTATGGGCAGCCCTACAGGTTTCGTGGTGTCACTTCCCTCCAGAACTACTTTAGACGTTAATCGAGTCCATGCAACGTCGTATTGCTGCACTTCCGCGTGCTCGCGGGGCCCCTACACGATATTAAGGAGGTCTAACAGTTTCTTTGGCTTTCAGTGTATATTGAATTTTGCAAATATAAAGTTACTGAATATTTCTATGGATGTTAAAATGAGTGGCAAGTTAAAAAGTCAAACGTTTGTGATACACTGTTCATTTTTGGCGTAACAGAGGGATGAAGGCAGCAGAGGCAGTGTGAAGCACTTTTGCTATGTAAGGAGGTGAGGGAGTGGGGTTTGGGGGAAGTGCCAGCTGAAATATCACATCAGAAAGTGATGGACGTGTGTAGGCTGTCACAGCCAGAGACAGTTACCTTTAACTTTTCAGGGTATGGTACTGCGTCATATTGTAAAATAACTGTTACTGAATAAAGCTGACGTTTCAGCCACAGGTTTATTCAATGTTATGTGGTACCATACCCAGGGAGCTTTTACGTTAACGGGCGAAAATGGTTTTCTCCTTTCAGGGAATCTTGAATTGTTCTCCACATTCTGCAAGATCTAAGAGCTTTGATAAAGACTCTTTAAAGGCTTCAGTTCATGATAGTCTACTCCAGTGTACCCGATACTTGTCAAATGTGATGAACTACGACTATTTAATCTTTGTACCCTATTTTAATTCAACGGTCAAGATCCGAAATAGAGGTGTATTGATACTGCACATTACAATTCAAAACAACGTAAATCATTGGGTGGCTATACACGTGTTTTTCTCGAACATTGTAGGTTTTTTCATGAATTACACCGACTATTTCTGTCTGTTATCGTTAATAGTGATGTAAATATTAGTATCAACTTCGTAAAATGAAAGTAACGGGTGAGCTCTAGCAAAAACATCTCTTCAAGAATCCATAAAAGATGTGCATCCAAAAAAGATAATCTTCTGCATCTGGTGGCACAAAGAAGGTGTTTTGTACGATGGCCTGCTGAAAAATAATGCCTCCGAATTTTATAATGTGAAAAAACTTAAAAATTTTTAACATTTTCGCTGCCATTGTCACCTCAGGCCAAAAAAAACAAAAAAATTTTTTTTTCTAACTATGTATTGAATATGTTCTAATGTTGTGACGTGCACCCCGAATATATGAAAGCTCGAAATCCTTCAAAAGACGGTTTAATTGTGAGGTAGCCAGAGTCTTCATGGCCCAGAAGTGAAACGAGTTTCAAAGAGGGTGTCATTGTGAGTTGTGAGGACGCCGGCTACCTCACTTCTTACAGGACGTGATAAAGAAACAGGATATAAATTACATGAAAATATATCCAGTTGATTGTTATTTATTAGGTGTATATAATAAACAATATACAAACATAGGAACAAATAATTGTTTTTCTTACAATTTGTGTGTTTTTGAAAAACAGTAAATGCAAACAAATTCATGACACTCCTTATAGATTGTGGTTGTTTTTGCTACAAGCTTCTGCGCTCCATTTTTTCCTTTATCTCTTGAAATCTTCAAGTAGCAACTTCTGCACCTCCCCCGTATTTTTCTATTTCGCTTGTCTGTCTGCATGCTCTCTACAAGGAATGGCTCTTGAAATTTTAAGAAAATCGATTGGGAGTCGGTGTATCGACGTTGTTCTCCAAGAGGCTCATGATTATTTCCTCCCTAAAATTATTTATAGGAATATTTGTCCCGGTAAATATTTTTTAAAAAGTGAGCATTTACTACTGCTGTGTTGAACGAAATTTCAGACGCCACTTTATGGTACCATCTTATTGTTTTCCTAAGTGATGAAAAATATCATCTGATCTGGCACATCGATCCCTCGCTTTGCCGCATTATAATCCAGAATGACTGCAGGCTTAAATATTTTCTTTCCAGTTTTCTAGCTTATCTTCCCAGTGCTTCGCCATGCTTAGTAGTGAGAAACATCACATCTCTTTTGGCTTGCCATTTTGCTACTACTATTCCATTACACTCTCTTCCAGTGAGTTCGCCTTTTCTTATTTGTGACGTCGTGATGGTAGGAGCCCAATGCTTTCTGTTTTCTCTCAGGGTACCTACAATGTTGGTATTTATATCCAGCAAATGCCTAATTAATGACACGCTTGTGTAATAAATGTCAGTAACAACGGTGCATCCCTTATCGACACCCTTGTCTACATGTTTTTCCATCAAGGCTAAAACAACTTTTTCTGCAAGATTTTTATTGTCATTGTACAGCCATCCTGTGTAAAAACTCATTCTCAGCGTATAACCAGCTTGGTTACAAAGTTTGAAAACCTTGTTCCCATATCTGTGGGTCTTGCTGGGGATGTGCTGACGAAATAAAAGTCGGCCACGAAAGTGTACCATCGACTCGTCCACTGCTAGCATATCACCTACTTCATATTGCGAGCAAAATTTACTCTGGATCATATCAAGGAGTTTTCGGATCTTGAATAAACGATCACTTTTATCTGCGTTGTCCTCGAAATGGACGAACCGCAACGGCAGTTGAAATCGATTACGGGACATAGTTCTAGCGACTAGGTTGTCCCTGTGAAAAACACCTGTACTCCAATAGCCGGTAATGTGTACCTATTAAACTAGCTTCATGTAGATAATCACGCCAAAGAACTTGCGCATCTCATCAGCGTTTGTCTCCTTCCAAGCCGTAGCCCTTGTCTTACCTTGGGCTGAGTAGGAGACAAGAATTGTACAGTATTTCTGTTTGCTTCAGTAACACTTAAAACTACAATATCGTCCCCGATGAAAGTTCTGAAGACTTGTATAAGTTTCAGATCGATCCGATTCTCGGGGTAATGTGGGTCATTATATTGAAAGGTTTACCTACGTTTGAATTGTATGTTCCTCAGTGTGCTATAGTCCACTTCGGCCCAGTTTTCATTTTTACTTCCTTCTAGAAATTGAGGAGAAATAGGTTGTGTAATGGATGGCTCATTACCTTCTTCCAATTCCTCGTCAATTTCATTCTCAGACACCATTTGTTGCTTGGGTCAGGAAGCTTCGTTAAGTGCGTAGTCATCATCATTGTCGTCACTCAAATCACAAACATCAGATAACTCACCATCATGAGCATTGAGAATTTTTAACAGCGAAGGTCTGTCAAGATATCAGACTTATCTTTCCTTCCTTGTTTACCAGTAGAGGGATCGGGGCTTGTATCTCCACCGCGCTTTGTCCGTGACCTACCATTAGACTGCGACATTTACTGTACAACAGAGAGCAAAATAATAGTGCCAAAATATATATGGTGTTTAGCAAGTGATTACAGACTAATTCGTAATGTGCCAAATAGTTACCTGAGATATTCTTCAGTTTCTTATTCAAAGACTTACAATCACTCTGCCGCACGGTTACGCAAAATTATTTCTAAACAAATAAAACAAAACTAGGAAAACCATGTATCAAAACCATGTCACACGGATGGCAGGGTTTTACAAGCAAATGAATCTGCGATATAGCGGCCACTGAGAGTACTATTACAGTGTTACCCATAAGGCCGTTGAAAAGGCAGATTTGGGTTTCCCGCCAGGCTAGCCTGTTTCAGAGTTGATTGAATGTAACTGAAGCTGAAGGAGCTGGCGCCCTCGTGGACTGTGAGTAACCCACTTCTGAGGTTACTGGCGCCCTCCTGGCAGCGAAAGTGTTAATCAAAACAAACTTTATTAACATTTTACATCTTTATTATTTATGTCTACATATTCGTTTCTCAACATAGTCTCTCTGGCACATTTCCACCAACGACGGACCAGTTTGTTGATCTGTCACTGTAGAATGTTTGACTTTGTTGATGGAGTCACAACCTCACCTCTGCTTGCACCATCTCATCACTATCAAAATGAAGTCCTGTTCTGAAAACATATGAACATCGGATGGGGCCAAGTCGGGACTGTGTGGAAGATGAACGATGACAGTGAATCCAAGGCTTCCGATTGTTGCAGATGTCAAGGTGATCGTGTGTGGTCTGGCATTGACATGCTGAAGGAGAGCGTGCTCCACGTGTGGACGAACTCTTCTAATTCGTGCTTTCGGTTTTCCGAGGGTCTAACAGTTACTTGCAGTGTGTAGGGTGGTGCCTACGAATTCCGAATGCATCACAATCTGGACATCCCAGAACACACTGTGATCATGACTTTGCCTGATGATGGTATATTATTGAACTTTCTTGGCGTCGGTGATGCTATGTGACGGAACTCCATTGATGCTCTCTCGTTTTCGGGGTCAATGTAGTCAACCCACCTTTCATCACCTGTCACTATGTTGTTAAGGAACACATGACCCTAACGCTCAGAACGGAGAAGAAATTGAAACTTCCTGGCAGATTAAAACTGTGTGCCGGACACACACTCGAACTCGGGACCTTTTCCTTTCGCGGGAAAGTGCTCTTCGGGGTGAAGAAATTGTTAACAAATATCCGTTGTCCTCTGTTTCGCCTGCCGGAGTGGCCGTGCGGTTCTAGGCGCTACAGTCTGGAGCCGGGCGACCGCTACGGTCGCAGGTTCGAATCCTGCCTCGTGCATGGATGTGTGTGATGTCCTTAGTTTAGTTAGGTATAATTAGTTCTAAGTTCTAGGCGACTGATGACCTCAGAAGTTACGTCGCATAGTGCTCAGAGACATTTGAACCATTCTCTGTTTCATGTTAGGGCAACGGCCTTGCCGCAGTGGATACACCGGTTCCCGTGAGATCACCGAAGTTAAGCGCTGTCGGGCGTGGCCGGTACTTGGATGGGTGACCATCCAGCCGCCATGAGCTGTTGCCATTTTTCGGGGTACACTCAGCCTCGTGATGCCAATTGAGGAGCTACTCGACCGAATAGTAGCAGCTCCGGTCATAGAAAACCATCATAACGACCGGGAGAGCAGTGTGCTGAGCACACGCCCCTCCTATCCTCATCCTCAACTGAGGATGAAACGGCGGTCGGATGGTCCCGATGGGCCACTTGTGGCCTGAAGACGGAGCGCGCGCTATTTCATGTTAGGAGTGACCATTCGAGACACTCACAGTGCACACGTCTTTTTGTACCAGGACCGCAGATTTGCAGTGATGACTTGTAGATGCTTTCGTGATATGCCACACTTATCTGAGAACTGTGTCTGTGTTATCTGACGATTTTCTCTGATGAGCCCGTGAACCCGATTCCGATGAATCTTGTCGGTTGCCGTAGGTGGTCGTCCACTTCGAACTCTGCCACACACGTTGCGGTTAGCACCACAGTTTCCTTCATTATGAGCATGAACAACCCAACGTCACACATTGCTGATGTTGATAGAATCATCATCGCACATAGCTTTCACTCTTCTATTGATTTCAGTCTGAGGCCCATTTTCTGCGGTTAGAAGCTGGATTACATGTTTATTCTCGTACACCAACATACACTATGTGATCAAAAGTATCCGGACACCTGGCTGAAAATGACTTACAAGTTCGAGGCGCCTCCCATCCGTAATGCTGGAATTCAGTGTGGTGTTGGCCCACACTTAGTCTTGATGACAGCTACCATTCTCGCAGGCAAACGTTCAAGCAGGTGCTCGACGGTTTTTTGGGGAACGGCAGCCCATTCTTTATGGAGTGCTGCACTGAGGAGAGGTATCGATGTCGGTCGGTGAGGTCTGGCACAAAGTAGGTGTTCCAAAACATTCCAAAGATGTTCTATAGCATTCATTTCAGGACTCTGAGCAGGCCAGTCGATTAGACGGATGTTATTGTTGTGCAACCACTTCGCCACATGCCGTGCATTATGAACAGGTGCTCGATAATGTTGAAAGATGCAGTCGCCGTTCCCGAATTGTTCTTCAACAGTGGGAAGCAAGAAGGTGCTTAAAACATCAATGTAGCCTGTGCTGTGATAGTGTCACGCAAAACAACAAGGAGTGCAAGCCTCCTCCATGAAAAACACGACCACACCATAACACCACCGCTTCAGGATTTTACTGTTGGCACTACACACGCTGGCACATGACGTTCACCGGGCTTTCGCTATACCCATACCCTGCCATCGGATCGCCTCATTGTGTACCGTGATTTGTCACTCCACACAACGTTTTTCCACTGCTCAATCGTCCAATATTTACGCTCCTTACACCAAACGAGGCGTCGTTTGGCATTTCACGGCGTGATGTGTGACTTACGAGCAGCCACTCGACTATGAAATCCAAGTTTTCTCACCTCCCACGTAAGTGTCATAGTACTTGCAGTGGATCCTGATGCAGTTTGGAATTCCTGTCTGATGGTCAGGATAGATGTCTGCCTATTACACATTACGACCCTCTTCAAATATCGGCGGTCTCTGACAGTCAACAGACGAGGTCGGCCTGTACGCTTTTGTGCTGCAAGTGTTCCTCCACGTTTCCACTTCAGTATCACATGGGAAACATTGGACCTAGGGACGTTTAGGAGTGTGTAAATCTCGCGTACAGACGTATGACACAAGCGACACCAAATCACCTGACCACGTTCGAAGGCCGTGAGTTCCACGGAGCGCCCCATTCTGGTCTGTCACGATGTCTAATGGCTACTGAGATCACTGATATGGAGTACCTGGCAGTAGGTGGTAGCATAATGTACCTAATGTGAAAAACGTATATTTTTGGGGGTGTCCGGATACTTTTGATCACATAGTGTAGTTACGTTGCTCACCGCCATGTTTCCTCTAGCCTCAGAGGGTTGCAACTTGCATCAGCGAAGCAGGAAAGTCGACCGACTAATACAGACGACATGTAATATCCCAGTGATATTGGGAACAGAATAAGAAATTAGGAGGTATTACTTTCCAGCACCTCGTATTATGAAGTGCTTCCCTGAGATGCACCCTTCGCCACTGGCATTTTTTGCCAGCAATTGAAACTCCTTGCGGACTAAATCTAACGAAAACGACAAGAAGACTGCATGAAGTGCAACTACTGCACGACAACGCCTGTTGCACTCTAGCGATTTGACGAACAAAGATATCCGGAGGGTTGGTAGGAAGGTCATCCCTCGTTGCAGTTATAATTCTGATCCTGTGAGACGATAAGTTCACCTTTTTCACTCTCTATCGAAGTTCATGGACGTCCCATGCTAGATGAAAATACGCTTCAAACTTGGTTGCTGAGTTCTTTAACTTATAACCAGTAGATTTTTATATGCTTGGAATAGAAAAACTAGCCAGACTGTTGCAGATAATGTGAGAAAATATATTGTTACTGATTAATTTCTCTCTTAACAGTAAACTAACAAAAAAAGCCACAAAATTGTACAATGTACGAGTACTAATACAAGTGAATTACATCTGGTACAGCATTATGGCGCTGGTCTTTTTTTATACAACAGTATGTTTCCCTGGCACGAGTCTGCCCAAAGCTTCACTAATCACTAAGATATTACACATATTTGACCAAGGAGCAGTCTCTGTCTACGTGCTATGGGAAAAAGCCCGTAAAGAAATTCAGTAACAAATTATTAAATCAAAATTTGCCCCGGTATCCTCAAAAAATTGAAAATTATTTAGGCTGAAGCAGAAACACATTATATGATTAAAAATATCCAGGCAGCCCTACGTAAGGCGGAATTGACTATTAGACTGCACGAGAGGCGAACCCTGTGGTATAAAAGGAGGCAGGGGAGTATTGTGTTGTCGGTAGACAAGCAGTAACTGGAGAATAGGTCGATCAGGAGAACTCAGTGACTTTGAATGTCAACAACTCATTGGGTGTCATCTGAGTATCAGATCCATCAATGGCATTTATATCCTTCTACAGCTGCCCAAGTCGACTGTTGGTGATGTGACTGTGAACTGGAAACGTGAAGGAACAATCACAGCTAAAATAAGACCAGGTAGACCTCATATACTGACGGACAGGGGCCGTTGAGCATTTTGGAGGCTGGTTGTAAAAAATCGCTTTAAATCAGTGGAAAGAATAACTCGTGAGTTCTAAAGTGGTACCGACAAGTCAGCTAGCACAACACTGTGCGTAAGAAGGTGAAAAGAATCGGGTACAATATGCGAGCAGCTCCTCATAAGCCACACATTTCCGCAGTCAGTTCTAGTCGATGCATGGGGTGGTGTAAAGAGCGACACCAATGGACAGTGGTTGACTGCAAACGTGTGGTTTGTGTTTATGAATCAACTATACCCTGTGACAACCCGCTGGAAGGGTTAAGGCTTTCGTGATTAGGGTGTAATCCTCTTGTTGGGCTTAAGAAGACGCTAAATGCAGAAGGATATCAACAAATTTTACAGCATCGTGTACTGCATACAGTAGAGAAACAGTTCGAAGACGAAGATTGAATAAGCGTGCTAACGCACCCCCTTATGAAGCAGCATCGATCAGGCAGTGGTTTGTGGACAGTACTGAAATAGATTGGCCTGTCAACAGTCCCATCATGTACCCAGTGGAACACCTTTGAGACGAGTCCTAACGTCGCCTTCCCTCCAGGTGTCAGCGTCCAACGTCAGTATCTTCTCTGGTCACGACTCTTGAAGATGGGCTAGCATTCCTCCGTAGACATTCAGATAACTCATTGAAAGTATCTCCAGCAGCATTCAATCCGCCATAGAGGCAAAGCATGGACACTCCTCGTATTAATATACTCTAATAGGTGTCCAGATACTTTTGATCAAATAGCGTATACAGGTACTAACAAGTGTGCACTTCAACAATTTCATAAGTTTTTCAACTACCTATCTTTGTATGTGTTGAATCGACGCTGTAAGCAAACAAGAGGCAGAGATTTTATTCAAAATTCCTTAGAGGTTTTCGACCCAACAATCTGCAGCTCAGTTAGAAAGGAACAATAAAGTTGACGAAGTATACTAGTACTCCCTCAGAAATGGAACTGACAGTTGCGTAATCCTTCCCTTCTTAAAGCAATCATGTGAATATGGAGCTACCATATCCGCTGCTCACTCATTGCCATAGTAATGACTAAGATAGATAATGTGTATCATAAAAGGTAAGAATAGTTATAACTTCTGCTTGGAACGACCTCGATGTCACGTCTCAAATGAGAATCACTCAGATGAGAAAACATCAAGTGAATTTACCAGAATAGTTCAGCACCAGTCCAGCTATAACCGAGTTATCAAACATTTTCCGCAATGTTACCAAGTTTCAATTACACGTGCGGCAGGAATAATGTTTTATAGCTTACATGTTTCATATGCGAGACGGTGATATCTTGCCGTTATGAAGCACAGACTGCTTCGCCAGGCACTCACAAACGTGATGCAGGCACCTGTCAAGTTGATCAGCAACCGAAATGACCTAAAGAATACATTAAAGAGTTTCAGTCTCATTTCTGTAACAAAGGTAAGGGGCTAAAGCAAAATTACGGATGTCTTTAAGATGCACTGATTTTAACCTGAATACTTTTAATGAAGAGGAGAAGGATTTTGTTGGGTGGCTAACCTTTTGAACAGTTGAATGTTGTGTTCACTTCAGGTAGATACCCAGCATTAAAGTAGTATAAAGCAAACTACATACCACAGATATCCGTAGCTAATGGAAGTGAACTGCTAACAGCCGGCCACGGTGGTCTCGCGGTTCTAGGCGCGCAGTCCGGAACCGTGCGACTGCTACGGTCGCAGGTTCGAATCCTGCCTCGGGCATGAATGTGTGTGATGTCCTTAGGTTAGTTAGGTTTAAGTAGTTCTAAGTTCTAGGGGACTTATGACCACAGCAGTTGAGTCCCATAGTGCTCAGAGCCATTTGAACCATTTGAACTGCTAACATGCTAGCTACATACTCTTCATAGGACAATATCTAAAACAAATCATTAAGCACGATAACAATCATTTATTGTGATACAATACTCCAACATATACTCAGCTTAGCTTGCAGAGAAGACATGGTACTGATGTAAAGTTCCATGCCTAATTAAATCTAATATAAAAGATGCTAACTAAGTGATCTAACTGAAGCCCAGTATGAACTGGTGTTCTGTGAGTTTAGGTTCAGTCGCTGAATAGATAAGTACATTGACTATTATTTTTATTCGACAATCGGTGTAAATTGTGTAACGTTTTATCAACTCAAATGTACTAAAATCAGAAAACTTTGATCACCAGACTTGATTAGCTTTCTTTGACAGAGCATCACATGTGGTTATAATGTCAACATTAAGCGTGGTTAATACATTATTGTCATTTGATTACTGTAGACTCAAGAAAAGTACTTCTTGAGAATATTTTCATTGGCACAATACCCATAATAGAGAAACACAAATGAAAAGACAGTAACGCATCACTGACTGCAAAATGTGAGCAACCACAGCTAAATGTGATAAGCTTCGAATATTATTAAATTTCAAATCAAGTGAACTGCTCAAGTAAACTATGTGCATTAACTGAAAGATCAGGCTCAAAGAGCCATAAATAAATGGAACCATTTGAAGCATGCAGTGTAAGTTAGATTACAGCTTTTGTTAATATGAAAGCAGAAGCAGTTATCAACAAGTAAAAAGGAACACATAACGCAGACATTAATCTCTTTAATATATAATCCTTAACTAAACTGTGAGTCAGTCTGAACAGATGATGTTTTGTCAATAAATACGAAAAGCATCTGGGGAGTGAGGTTTTCGATTTGCTATGTGCTGAAGACAGAAAGGAAACAAAATAAAAATAAGAGATTTTCATTAATGAGTTTTGCTTTCGATACAAACGTTTGACAGATAGTTATATAGGTGAGAGTGGTCTCTCGCCAGTGGATACCACGTCGACACAAAAGAACTGTGACGCAATCATAGGTTACACTTTCAGTTGTGTCACATGGGCGTGACCAACTGCCTTATATCTAGGTTAAAGGGGGTCTACCGCGACAGCATCAGCACTCTCATGGTTCACGCCAATGCTGTTTACGATGGTGAACTACCGGAAGGGCTCAATGGATTCTACATTAACATATATACACCGCTAGCCACCAGGCGGTGTGTGGCGGAGGGCACAATTCGAGCCAAAATCATATTTCGTCCCCTTTGTTCCACTCGCGGATTGCGCGAGGGAAAAACGACTGCCTGAACGCCTCAGTACGAGCTCTAATTTCCCGTATCTTTGAATGGTGATCATTGCGCGATTTGAAAGTTGGTGGTAATAATATATGCTCTACATCCTAGGCGAAGATCGGATTTTGGAATTTAGTGAGCAGCCCCTTCCGTTTAGCGCGTCGTCTATCTGAAAGTGTGTTCCACTTCAAACTTTCTGTCCGCAGATCGTGGTCGTGCGGTAGCGTTCTCGCTTCCCGCGCTGTGGTCCCGTGTTCGATTCCCGGCGGGGTCGGGGATTTTCTCTGCCTCGTAATGACTGGGATACTTTTGCTAGGCACATATTTCTCTAGCACGTAGTGGACAATACCTTTAAATTCCGACCAAAGATGATCAATATCTTTGTGTCCCACAGTGAATGCTTGGAGTTGACTATGAAGATATTCATTACTAACACTTTTATTTGCTTCCCTTAGCAAGAAAACTCTACGCTGTTTCTTTGGGATTTTTTTTTTTTTTTTTTTTTTGCAGTTTTCACTGACATAGAAGCCACAACGACATTATGGTCGCTAACAACTTCTTCTAGATAAACTTCCTCAAAAAGATCAGGTCTGTTTGTCGCCAAGATATCTAATATGTTCCCATCTCGAGTTGGTTTTCTAACCAATTGCTCAAGGTTGTATGTTGAGAGCGCTCCAAGAATAACTTCGCACTTCTCTTTGCTTCTGCCCCTTGTGATAAACGTGTAATTTTCCCAGTCAATGGCCGCCAGATTAAAGTCTCCACCTATAACTAATGGATAATTTGGATATTCATTTCCTATGTACTCAAGAATTTCCCTGAAGCGTTCTGCGACGTTTGTTGAGGATGCTGGTGGTCTATAAAAACATCGTATTACAATGGTCACCCCTTGTCTGATTGATGGCTTTATCCAGACTATTTCACAGTCCGACCCAGTAACGATCTCAACTGCGTTTAAAACAGCTTTCAATTGCAATGAACACACCACATCCCATAGCATCAGTCCTATCCTTCCTAAACATTGTCCAATCCGAGTTCAAAACTTCACTGCTATTTACGTCTGATTTCAACCAGCTTTCGGTACCTAATACGATAGTGGCATTACTACTGTTTATTTCGGAAAGTAACTCGGGGGTCTTGTTACAGAAACTTCGACAATTTACTAACATATTTAAATCCTTTGGAATGACCTGTTTAAGCGAACTAAAAATTTTTACAGTTGGCACACCCGCATCAGTGTCATGAACTGATAATTTTTCAGGCCAACGGTTTGTTTCCCGTGGGGAGGAACCTAATCTAAAAAAACCTCATGTGCACGCCACAAGTACTGTGCTATCCATGCAGCTGCTTCCTTTGTGTAGTGCACCCCTGATTTATCGAGGGGCGTTCTACAATCTTCCACCCCATAGCGTAGGTCGAGGAATCTACAACCATTTTCGTCACAGAGTCGACGTAGCCTCTGGTTTAGATTCTCCACTCGACTCCAAACCAGAGGACCCTGGTCCACCTTGGGTACAATGCTGCAAATCGTCAGCTTGGCTTCCACTCCTCTAGAGGTGGAGGCCGCCTTCACCAATTAAGCCAGCCGTCCAAAGGACCCAAGGATTTCCTCGGGACCCCGACGACTGGCATCGTTGGTGCCGATATGTGCAACAATTTGCAGCTGGCTGCACCCCGCAGGTTCGATAGCCGTCGGAAGAGCCTCTTCCACATCCAGGACAAGGTCCCCCGGCAAGAAGACCGAGCGAACGTTGGACTTCTTCCCCGCCCTAGCCGCTATGTTCCTGAGGGGCTCCATGATACGCCTAACATTGGAGCTCCCAGTAACTTACAAAACCCTATCCCCAAGTGCCTATCCGGACCTTGCTGAAGGAGCGGCCACTATCCTGGCAGAAGGTGCATTCTAATCCTGCTCAGCCTCCCCCCCCCCCCCCCCCCCGCCCGGCATCAGATAGCACGCTGAATCTATTAGCAAAGTGCATGGGATTTGACAGAAGCCTGCGTCCCACATGCAGCCTTCGCCTTAAGGCTCGAGACGACACAGTCCGCCAGCCACACTGTCGTGAGAGTCGGCCGGCCGGTCGCACCTGAGGTCGGCTCAGTGACAGAGGGCTGTGACATACCCCCCCCCCCCCTCACCCTCCCTGCACATCTAGTAAAGCAGAGGCTGTCCCAGGCACCTCATCCCCATCCCCACCGCACCTCAAGGTGGCACTCTGGAGCCTGTTGACTGTGGCCAAGAAAGCTTCCAGCTGCGTTTGGACTGTGGCCAACTCCTCCTGCATCCGCACACAACAGAGACAGTCCCTATCCATCTACCTAATATGTGATTTACTATAAGATTTGTACCAGACTGTACACGCATGCTCTCCTGTGCTGTAATACGTTGCTAGTACCATCGTTCACAGGATTTGAGGTCGAGAGCCCCACGTGCTACCAGTGATCTTGCGCACTGTATTTTTTCTGACTTCAGCCTTCATTCTTGCATTCTCAGAGTATGATCCAGTCATGTATGCCATCTTATCTTCGTGCAATAAAGCGCGGCTGTGAGCCGACATAAAAGCGACAACGAGGTATTTCGAATTTTGTATGTGAAACTGCTGTGGTAGTTGTCCCCAGTGTCGACTTACATTTTAATAGGTTTTGTCGTATATTGTAGAAAGGCTTACGCTGTTGTACGGCAGCAAGCATTCAAGATCGGTAGCAGTCGCTATCCTATATACCGACAGCTGTGTACAGAGCATGAGGACGGATATGCAATTAGGAGTCGTGTTTTATTAGAGGCAGCAGAGAATGCGGTAGTTCACACTGAGAGGCTTCTACATCTACATCTACATCTACACACATATTCCGCAAGCCACGGTCGGTGCGTGACGGAGGGTACGTTGTACCACTACTAGTCAGTCCCCTTCCTGCTACACAGAGCGAGGGAAAAACGACTGTCTATATACCTCCGTAAGAGCCCTAATTTCTCTTATCCTGCGTTCGTGATCTTTAGGTGAAATGTACGTTGGCGACAGTAGAATCGTTCTGCAATCAGCTCCAAATGCCGATTCTTTACATTTTCACCATAGCGTTCCTCGGAAAGAACGTCGCCTACCTTCCAGGGTTTATCATTTGAGTTCCCACAGCATCTCCATAATACTTGCATGGTGATCGTACCTACTAGTAAAAAATGTAGAAGAACGCATATTAGTTGCTTCGATGTCTTCCTTTAATCGTACCTGGCGAGGATGCCAAACACTCGAGCAGTACTCAGGGATAGGTCACACTAGTGTTCTACAAAGTGTCCCAGAAATGTTGCCACGAACTACGAGGGGCTTAGAGCGTGTCTTGAGGAACAAATCGACGATGGGAACCCGTGTTCGGAAACGTTATCCGACCACGTTACAGAGCGTCGAGGTTGTTGGCTCCGGTACCTGCCACTAGGCCACCTTTTCGGCTGCAAACGCGACTTCGTACGCTGACGGACCGTAGGTGGAACGTCTCGCAATGTTGTTTGTTATTCAGTGATCGTGACTGAGTGACACGATCGCCAGTGGAGAAGATGGAGCTAGCAGCTGCATAGACAGGCCTTGTCTCCTATGAATGCGATGCTCTGTTGCCTCGGTGGATGACAGTTTCGGACACTGGTTTCCATCTGCAGTTCATTTTTCTCCTGTATTTTAAAGGTTCAGGAGAAAAATACCCTGCGGATGGAAACCTGTGTGTGAAACCGTCATCCATCGAGGCATTCATTGGAGACAAGGCCTTTCTATGCAGCAGCTAGTTCCATCTTCTCCACCGGCGATTGTGGCATTCAGTCGTGATCATTGAATAACAAAACACGTTTCGATGCGTTTCGCCCAAGGTCCACCAGCGAACAAAGTCACTTTTGCTGCCGAAGTAGTGGCCTAGTAGTAGGCGCTGGCGCATATAACATCGACACTCTGTCACGTCGCTGGATGACTTTCGTGAACACGGGCTTCTGTCCTCGATTTGTTTCTCAATATAGACTCTACAACCCCTTGACGTCTTTTGCAACATTTCTGGGATACCCTGTATATGAAGTCTGCTTTACAGGTGAACCACCACACTTTCTCAAAACTCCCCCAATAAACCAAAGTCGACCTTTTTGTCTTCCACACTACAATCCCTACATGTCTGTTCCATTTAACACCGCTTTTCGACGTTACACCTAGATATTTAATCGATCTGGCTATGTCAAGTAACACATACAAATGCTGTATTCGAACATAACAGTATTGTTTTTCTCACTCATCTGCATTAACTGATATTTTTCTACATTTAGAGCTAGCTGCTACTCATCACACCAGCTAGAAATTTTGTGTAAGTTACTCTGCATCTCCTACAGTCATTCAACTACGATATTTTTCCGTACACAACAGCATCATCAGCAAACAGCCGTTGTTCATCTGTCAGTTGGATTCGTCAGATCATTTAGCGGCGAACGCGTAACTTTGGTTATTAATATTTACTGTCCAAATGTTTATATACGACTCCAATTAGACTGTCGACATTATCCACATGACAACTTCTTACCACGATTTCAGTAATTCGAAAAAGAAGCTCACATTTTAAATGGAATTTTATACCATATTATCGGTCATTGGCAGACTAACCAGACCAGTCAGTAACGTACCCTGTGTAGGTAGGCGCGAAATACTGAAGCTAGATCATCAGCCAGTTTAGAACGAACTTTCAAGCAGTACACTGACAGGTGGTCTTCGATTAGTATTCAGGCAGAAAATATGTACTTATTGCATGTGGATATTTTATGTTTTCCAACTTAAGTGAAAGCATTATTCGGCCTCAGGAAACGTCTATGTGCGATCTCACGTGTGTGCGATCTCGTGTGGTAATTAAAGCATTGTGGAGATTTTCGTGAGGTTGCATTGGTCTTCGATAAGTGAAGATTAGACTCCGTGAACTTAGGTTCAAATATTACCGTTAGACTGGCCCTGAAGACTGTTATTTTCCCTTAGTTTTATTTAGAAAAGATGGCATCTCTTCATTTCGAGACTCACTGAAGTAACGTTGAGACTTTCCTAATAACCATTCCATCATTCACAGTTGATTATATGCATGAAGAAGAAGTCCAGTTGGGACATCGAGACAATTTTACAAGACTCGACGCAAGGCAATTACTTAATCATACATTAGAGAAGTTGCAGATGTGCTGGACCTTCTCTTTACCGGTTGGTCAACGTAGCCCTTCACACGCAACAATTTGTGAGGAACGACTCGCGCTGTTAGTATGTCCGTAGCATTAATATGTTACGGTAAGAACATTCCTTACATCTCATCCTAATTAATTTATTAGCTAGGCAGAAGGGTATAAATTTAAAAGTAGCCACTGAACATGGCATACCTTGTGTGGGGAAAATGCTGTGAATTTTAGAAAAAGGATCACTACACAGCAACCAGAAAAACGGACGATAAATTCCTGTCAGCTCGGCAACAACAGATGAACTTGCGCGAACAATAAATGGAACAAGAGCACCGACGAAGAGAAACATTAGATGCGCGATATCAACAGCAGCCACTTATTGAGTAACAGCAGCGGCAAGAAGAAAAGTTGGAGTCGCAGCAGAAGCGGTTGTGTGACTACTTCGTTATGAAACACAAAGCACCATCGACAACCCACCAGCAGTTGGCAGCAGTTCCACAGCTGCCTGCAGTCTTGTCACTTGCATTCCCAGCACTCAGTGACGAAAAAAATGACTGGGAGTGGAAGGTCAAACAACTGCAGCATCACTTCACAGTATTTAAGGAAGACTGTATGCACAAGCAGTAAACATTCTTCCTCTTTTGGTACGGACTAGATATATTTAAAATATTCCTTAACTTGGTCCCAGCAGGGGACCTCACTTCATATTTTTTTGCAGAAATGTATGAAATGCTGATAGTATTCCATCTAAAGCAAACGCTTCTAGGAGCAGGTAGATTGCATTTTCATTGGTCATGTAAAAACGTAGATCTAACCTATAAAAGCTGAGTTTTCAGGCTGCAAGCGTTCAATTCAGAGGAACCAGTGTCATGGATTCACTAATGTGTAGTGTTATCACTCGTCAGATACATAAATCCATCATGAAGCATTAAAATTAACAGCTCCATCACTTCAATAAGTTCTGCAAATAGTTCAGTTAGGCAACCACTTGATGCACCTCCAGTGCCAGTTGCCTTCCTGCAGACGCCTATGAGTGGTTCGCAGGGCAGGCCATGTGGCCGAGCGGTTCTAGGCGGTTCAGTCTGGAACCGCGCGACCGCTACGGTCGCAGGTTCGAATCCTGTCTCGGGCATAGATGTGTGTGATGTTCTTAGGTTAGTTAGGTTTAAGTAGTTCTAAGTTTTATGGGACTGATGACCTCAGATGTAAAGTCCCATAGTGCTCAGAGCCATTTGAACCATTTTTAGTTCGCAGGTTTTCTCGGTACAGGCACATTCTTCACACTCTTAATACACACATCAAAAAAATTTTGTATCACCCCAGTTCCCAGAACTCCTGAAGATAGACGTTGACTGTGGACATTGTATCAAAGACAAAGTCCCTTTGACTGGTCAGAGATGTCATTAAACTCGCCCAAAGGTGTAAACAACCATCCATGAGCAACGCCTATTAGATGGACGGGAGTCCGACAGCCGATCAGTTCCAGTCATTCCAGCGGGAATGTTGTCTGTAGTTCAACTATGCCAGACGATCAATACCGCGGTCTGATTGCGTCGCCGGCCGAATTGGCCGTGCGGTTAAAGGCGCTGCAGTCTGGAACCGCAAGACCGCTACGGTCGCAGGTTCGAATCCTGCCTCGGGCATGGATGTTTGTGATGTCCTTAGGTTAGTTAGGTTTAACTAGTTCTAAGTTCTAGGGGACTAATGACCTCAGCAGTTGAGTCCCATAGTGCTCAGAGCCATTTGAACCATTTTGAACCGATTGCGTCCACATTGTTACTTTGTGCCCGGAAGGGCTCTCAACAAGGAAAGTGTCCAGGCGTCTCGGAGTGAACCAAAGCGATGTTGTTCGGACATGGAGGAGATACAGAGAGACAGGAACTGTCGCCGGCCGAAGTGGCCGTGCGGTTAAAGGCGCTGCAGTCTGGAACCGCATGACCGCTACGGTCGCAGGTTCGAATCCTGCCTCGGGCATGGATGTTTGTGATGTCCTTAGGTTAGTTAGGTTTAACTAGTTCTAAGTTCTAGGGGACTAATGACCTCAGCAGTTGAGTCCCATAGTGCTGAGAGCCATTTTTGAACCAGGAAATGTCGATGACTTGCCTCGCTCAGACCGCCCTAGGACTACTACTGCAGTGGATGACCGCTACCTACGAATTATGGCTCGGAGGAACCATGATACCAACGCCACAGTGTTGAATAATGCTTTTCGTACAGCCACAGGACGTCGTGTTACGACTCAAACTGTGCGCAATAGGCTGCATGATGCGCAACTTCACTCCAGACGTCCACGGCGAGGTACATCTTTGCAGCGCGGTACAGATGGGTCACCCAACATGCCGAATGGACCGCTCAGGACTGGCATCACGTTCTCTTCACCGATGAGTGTCGCATATAGCTTCAGCCAATCGTCGGAACGTGTTTGGAGACAACCCGGTCAGGCTGAACGCCTTAGACACACTGCCCAGCGAGTGCAACAAGGTGGAGGTTCCCTGCTGTTTTGGGGTTGCATTATGTGGGGCCGACATACGCCGCTGGTGGTCATGGAAGGCGCCGTAACGGCTATACGATATGTGAACGCCATCCTCCGACCGATAGTGCAACCGTATCGGCAGCATGTTGGCGAGGCATTAGTCTTCGGCAATTCGCGGCCCCATCGTGGGCATCTTGTGAATGACTTCCTTCAGGATAACGACATCGCTCGACTAGAGTGGCCAGCATGTTCTCCAGACATGAACCCTATCGAACATGCCTGGGATGGATTGAAAAGGACTGTTTATGGACGACGTTACCCACCAATCACTGGATCTACCCCGAATCGCAGTTGAGGATTGACACAATTGGGACCAACAGTGCCTTGATGAACTTGTGGATAGTATGCCACGACGAATACAGGCATGCATCAATGCAAAAGGACGTGCTATTGGGTATTTGAGGAACCGTTGTGTACAGCAGTCTTGGCCACCACCTCTGAAGATCTCGCTGTATGGTTGTGCAACATGCAGTTCGTGGTTTTCATAAGCAATAAAGAGGACGGAAATGTTGTTTATGTTGATCTCTATTCCAATTTTCTGTACAGGTTCAGGGACTCTAGGAACCGAGGTGATGCAAAACTTTTTTTTGATGTGTGTAAATGTTGGCGGATTCCACCGAGGTTACTATCGAACTGGTGGTATGGGGGTGGGCGGGGGAGGGGGTGCAGGGCTTAGAGAGACCATTTGCTCTTTTATTCGCGCGTGTGTCAATGTCGCACCTGTCCATGATCACTCCACAGGAAGGCGTGAAACAGGAGCAGTGAAAAAGCACAAGAACCCTTTACTGCTTCGGACCACGTTCATATTTAATGGAATGGTTTTGAATTGTCCCTGGTGATTCCATCTTGTACACGAGAGCAAAATTTGCTGTCGTACTGTACTCCAGAGGGATGAGATCACGTTCAATGGGTTGCTAGCCTATGATGTCTTTAGAGACGTCAGCAGTATCAAAGATTGTCAAGAACGTCTTCCTGTTGCTCGTCGCATTGCGGTTTTCGTCGGCAAATTGTGTGGGAATTAACGTCCTTTTCTTACCGATTCTCAGTGGTGGTGTGTCTGAAATGTTTTCCTCGGCCACTCATAAAAAAATAAAAAAACGCATGATTCCATCACTGGGCGTCGCGGCTCTGACCTCCATCGTAGAAGTGTTAAAAGAATGGATGAAATGTGGATAAGACAGAATGTGACCACCTTCACAGCGTGTAACACACCCACGGCGATATTGTGCAGAATTGTGGTGAAATTTGGTGCCAATGTGGTATCATTAACCCACTTTATAGACCACACGAACTTCAGAGCTCTGGCCTTTTTTTCGTTTGTGTCGGCACCTTGCTGTTTGTAGCGTTGTTGAGCCCTTGAGTGACGTCGCAGGGCGCCACACTTTTGCACCATTACAGAGGAAGGTTGTAGACATCTTTGAGCCAAACTTCAAAGTTAGGAGTTGCAGTGGGAGACAATTACTGGGTTTCGAAATCGAAAAAGTGATCCTTTAATTCTGTTGCTCATTGTAGATCAGATAGTTTCAAAGCTAGGGAAGTTTTTAAACATCGGCCAGATTTCAGCCGAAAGCGAACGTGGACTAAACAAACAGCACGTCAGATTTGATAGAAAACTGGAATGTTTCCGCTCCGTAGAACACAGCGGAGACTGTAAATAACGTGTACTCTCTAGCACAACTATGCACTTCCCACACAATTGGGGTGAAAGGAATGGAAAGGAAACGGGATGGAAAAGAGATAAGAAGGAAGTTATGACTTCCAGTCGTATGGGGCATTGCGGAAATGCAATGCCTAGACTGAAAATTTGTGCCGGACTGGGATTCAGACCTGGATGCTCCGCTTCCTTTGAGCGGTTGCCTTAACTACCCATTTCTTTATGGAATATAATAGACATATAAAAGTAAAAACTTCACAACCGTGAATCCAAACTAGTATTACCACAAAAACGGCAGGGGAGAGTGTTCTATCCTGTAATTTATAGTCTCTTATATTCCTGCAATACTGAGATACTGTGATCCGACATAAAAATGTTCACAAAGCTGAGGGTGGGACAGATTTCTTATGCAGCACCTCACAGATGGCGCTATTTGCTCTTAGCTGAATGTATGATGGTTTCATAGAAACAATGCCTGTACATTATTCGTAACTTCATACGAGAATTATCGAAGTATGTTTGTTAGAACAGACTCCTATTTGTGAATAAAAATGATTTAGGTAGAGTCGCTAATTTTTGTTTGATCCACATGACATACGGAATGTTGTCCGAACTGCTCCGACTATTACGTTGGATCTCTCGTGAAATTATGACAATCATATCATACTGCAGACACGCAGAAAGTTCTTTCCTCTTGTAAGAGATAAACCTATTTAGCTGCATGTTGCTCTGTCCAGAAATTAAGAAAATAACTCAGAGATTATTCTGCTGCGAAGCTCAATAACAGCAAGTACTTCAATAAGAAAGTAAAAAACTGTAGCTTTGAATAGGTTTTAGAATTAGTACCCCGGAGTAAACTCTAGGGATACAATGAAATAGTAGAAACAGGCCCACTGTACTGGAATGGGTGGAGTCTATCTAATTGCTGCTGATCCGTGATGGAAACCGCAACCAATATCAACAGCACTCACTTATAATCTGAGTTGCTTTTTTTTTTCTTTTGTTAACCAAGGAATTTATGAGCAGTGTGTGAAGAACAGCAACTTCCCTATACACGCACTCGAAACAGACCTACTATATGACAGTTAATTGCAGCAGTATGCCCTACGTTTAAGCCTTTCTGCAGTTAGTTTACCTTCTTATGCACTAGATTCGACCCAGGTTGTGGAGGCTGTAAACAAATGTTCCAGACTATGAACGAGCCTGCACCCATGCGTCTCCTCGTGGACATCGCACAAATTATGTTTCTGGATAAAATAAAATGATTTTTTTCTGAATGTTGTTCCCTGTTTGAGCTAAAACCCTCGGGTGAAGAGATGCTGCAGAAACGTAAATTTTGTTAATGGTACATAAATGAAATTGTTGTATCTCAACCCTACGTGGTTTTGGCATGTCAAAATGCAATCATAAAAGTTTTAAACTATTATAAAGGCTCGATAACTTCTTCAAGATAGCTCTTGATCACATCAGTCAGTCCCCAGTTCTTGCTTAACTAAAAACAGCGGAAGAGGAGAACGATAAACAGACGTGATGACTAAGAATCTCACAGTCACCACGAAAGAACTTGCAAAAATTGTTAAAAAGCCTAAACTGGTAAGGCAACAGGAGCAAAAAATCACTCACTTCGCGACCAAAGCAAATTCGTTGCTTCCGTATGTTACCCAGGGTTTATCTGTCCATAAATGGTGAAAGAACCCAAATAGATGCCATTAATACTTTCTGTGGGTCTTTGTAGCGGCTCAGTTTGTTGGCTCTAGGTCGCAGTGGCAAGCGTCAGCTACTGCCGTCAATGTAGTTTTGAGCTGAGGCATGACACAAGCTAGGCAGGTAGCTCCTCTGAACCATGTGTAGTGCAGCACGTGGATACTGACACTAAGTCGATGGCTCGAAACACATTACAGAGTGAACGATACGACTACACTTCACGTTAACTCAAACCAATACTGATGAAAATAAGCCGGAATTGTCTTAAGCAATAGCACACGCCAGAGTTCCCAACGTCCTGTCCAGAAAAGAGAGGAACAGCTGTATTCGTGAATCGTATGGCAAAAGATTCAAAGATGAGATATTAAATGCCAGTCCCCCAGTCAAATGCCTCTGAGCACTATGGGACTTAAATGCTGTGGTCATCAGTCCCCTATAACTTACAAGGGAACCTCCCCATCGCACCCCCCTCAGATTTAGTTATAAATTAGCACAGTGGATAGGCCTTGAAAAACTAAACACAGATCAACAGAGAAAACAGGAAGAAGTTGTGTGGACCTATGAAAAAATAAGCAAAATATACAAACTGAGTAGTCTATGTGCAAGATAGGCAACATCAAGGAGAATACGAGCTCAGCAACGCCGTGGTCCCGTGGTTAGCGTGAGCAGCTGCAGAAAGAGAGGTCCTTGGTTCAATTCTTCCCTCGGGTGAAAGGTTTATTTTCTTTATTTTTGCAAAGTTATGATCTGTGCCTTCGTTCATTGACGTCTGTGTTCACTGTAATAAGTTTAGTGTCTGTGTTTTGCGACCGCACCGCAAAACTGTGCGATTAGTAGACGAAAGGACGTGCCTCTCCAACGGGAACCGAAAACATTTGATCGCAAGGTCATAGGTCAACCAATTCCTCCACAGGAAAACACGTCTGATATATTCTATACAACACTGGTGACGGCATGTGCGTCACATGACAGGAATATGTTGTCAACCCACCTAACGTGTACACTTGGCGAATGGGTAAAAAGATTCTTCTACCTTGCCCGATTTAGGTTTTCTTGTGGATGTGATAATCACTCCCAAAAAACTGATGAAAACATAAGCGTTTGTCACATAAACTGAAAAAAAGTTAAAATCTTCAGCCAAGGGAAGGCTTGAACCTGGGACCTCTCGCTTCGCAGCGGCTCACGCTAACCACAGGACCACGGCACTCCTAAACATGCTCGTTCCTTGTTGTTGTATATGTTACACATGGACTACTCAGTTTGTATATTTTGCTTATTTTTTCATAGTTCCACACAACTTCTTCCTGTTTTCTCGATTGATCTGTGTTCAGTTTTACTGTGCCAACTTATAACTACAACTGAGGGGGGTGCGATGGGGAGGTTCCCTTGTTAGAACTACTTAAACCTAACTAACCTAAGGACATCACACACATCCATACCCGAGGCAGGATTCGAACCTACGACCGTAGCGGTCACGCGGCACCAGACTGTAGCGCCTAGAACCGCACGGCCACTCCGGCCGGCCAGACCCCCAGTCGATCGGATATTTATTTACTGCAGTAGGTCTACGGTCATCCTTATGTGACGCACATGCTGCAACCCCTGGAGTTTCAGCAGTCAAAACTGGAATAATCTGACACAAAAATAATATATAAGGTTGGTGCATAAATTCGTAGCATTTTTGTTTTCATGTTAGTATTTTGGTTGCTATGTGTTTATTTGTTGACTGTCATTTTTTATTTGTAGTTAACTGTTGCTGTTTGAGTTTACATATAGTCATTTTGTCGTTTGGAGATAGTGAGTGGAACTGGTGTCGCTACAAAATGGAGTGCCAAGTGGAGAAATTGGAGCGTTTCCGACTTGTTCTCCTGTTTCAGTTCAATAGAGAGCTGACAGCAGCGGAGGCAGCCAGAACATTTGCGCTGTGTGTAGGGATAATGACACTGGACACAGCACGGCAAGAAAACGGTTTTCTCGTTTTATGGAGGATCGTTTTGACATCAGTGACACTTCATGTTCAGGAAGACCTTCGGGGTTTGATAAAGACCGTTTAAACGCATTAATCCATATGAATCACGTTAGTGTACTGGAGAACTGGCGAATGTGATGTACTGTGATCATTGCGCCATAGTGCGACATTCGCATGCAATGGGGAAGGTTCAAAAACCGGGAGTATGGGTACCGCATGCTCTAAGCTAAAATCACAAAAATCAGAGGGTTACCACATGCTTGCTCGTCATCAACTGGCTCGTGAACAACACCGGCTATTCCTAAACTGTATCGTTACTGGTGACGAGAAATAGTATCTTTATGCTAATATTAGGAAACGAACGGAATGGTTGAGCCCAAACAAAGCGTAAACTCCCCATACAAAGACCTGCGCGCGTCCACAAATGATAATGATATGCATCTGGGGGGGGGGGGGGAGGGGGGTATTGATTGAGTGATGTACTACGAGTTGCTTCCCCAATGTGTAAACATCAATGCTGACATTTATTGTCAACAACTGAGACGTCCTGCAGACAGTCCAAGAACAGTGACCAGGAAGAGTGCGTGAAGTGATTCTACTCCATTGTAACGTCTGCCCGCATTCTGCTAGACCGACTAAAAACGGTATACAGGGGTTGGGTTAGGAAGTCATTCCACACCAGTCTTATACACTAGATCTTGCGGCCTCATATTTTCATATTTTCCGCTCTCTGCCGATCAACTTCCGTATGAAAATAAGCTCCGAACATGGCCCAACAAGTTCTTCGTAGGGACAGAAGTAGTACCAACAACTTGCGGGGGGGGGGGGGAGGCGAAGAGATTCCAGGAGGATGGGATAGTATGTGGAGGTTTGGGAGGCGGCGGATTGGACCTGTACCGAGCGAGGTGGCACAGTGGTTAGCAGACTAGACTCGCACTGGGGAGGAAGACGGTTCAATCCCGCGTCCGGCCATACTGATTTAGGTTTTCCGTGAGTTCCCTAAAGCGATCCAGTCAAATGCCGGGATGGTTTCTTTGAAAGGGCACGGCCGAGTTCCTTCCCCGTCATTTCCTAATCCGACGAGACCGATGACCTCGCTGTTTGGTCTCTTCCCCCAAAACAACCCAACTGGACATGTACCTGCTGGGAGACGAAGGTAACAGCAGCAACAGTCTTGGGAACCTGTTGCTGCTGTTTCTCATTAAGGTTTCGAGGGCACTAAAAATCAAAGGTCGTTAGTCTCTTATTCAACCATGAGGACAGAATATGTGGTCCCCATCTGTCACGGCTAAAATTAATCCCATGTGCAAGTGTCAGAACGTTTTCTAAATGTTTGGATGACGTGTATCTGAGACGGAACGTGGGTACCAACCTGATATTCACCTAGTGGAATATGGCAACCGCCTGAAAACGACATCCAGGCTGTCCAGCTCACTAGCCCTCGTTGTTAATCCTCATCTTTGGAACATACTTTGGTCCTAACGACATCGTGTCAGTATCGGAAAGTCATTTAGTTGTTGTCGAAGCTAATTTTGATGTCATATGAGGTGTATTTGTGCAGCCGCTACTGCAAACTACGACCAGTGCCAGCTCACCGTGCTGCATGATCGCATGTGTGAGCCCAGTCTAAGAGCCCATAAGGTACTACAAGTATGTTGAAGCCCAAAAAGTAATACAGGTACATGCGAGCCCAGGCTAGAGAGCCCATGAGATTATATAGGCATGGCTATAAGGTAATGCAGGATTGGTGTGAAGGTTTGGCTCACAGTACTGGGCACAACAAATCGTAAAGCAGATGGTATTTACACCCATGCAGCATATAGGTAGAACTTGATCTGTGTACAGGAGTGGAACTGTACATAGTGATGACGAGTGTCAAGGTTTCTTCACAGTTTGGCGTTATGATAATTTTATTGATTTGAGCCTTGGACGTTCTGCACTACCACTACCATTTTGAGTTCGCCATAGGATCGGATGGAGTTGCGGTCAGGTGCGTCATTATGTTACACCACAGAATAATTTCGTTGTACCTATTTAAATTTTTGAAGTTCTACCTGGCCAGCTCAGAGCCGAGAAGGCTAGCTCTGGGCCAATATGCCAATCGTAAAGTCAACCAGCTGTACTGCCGATGTAATGAATGTCAGGGCAACAGACATGCGTGCGACACAACATCCAAGTGAGAAAAGCAGAAACACAAACAAGGTATTATGAAGTAACACTGCATAACTTCAGTGCTAGAGCGCCACTGAAACAGCCAAGAATTGCAGAAAGATCCGACCTCAGTGACCCACAATAATTACTGAATTACGAAAGCGAGGCGAGGAGTGCTGTCGAGACCAACAACCGAGGGCAAATGCGATAATACTCTCAGACGCACCATGTCATACATACAAGCTCGCGTTTTCGGATGTCAAGGGCACATCCAGTCGTGCTGCCATTCTGTTCATGTACTTAGAACTAGAGAGAATGATGGTATATTGAGTTTCAGGGAAACCAACAAGCTGATCAATGATAGTCTGCCTGCTACCCGCTTGCTGATTTCAACGCTCTGACGCAGCCAACATAATGCATACCACAACTGTGGTGTACATTGTTGCCTACTGGGACAACACGGATGAGGAGAAGACTGGTGTGTTACCAACCTTCGACGCACTGAGGGTCAATCGCGGATGGTCAGCAAGCTGTCGGCTTCACACTGACCAAGTGTGGCACTTTTGCACAGCCTCCTGGCCGATTCGTGAACATCAGTTTTTTTCGATCCATAATGGATGACCAGGGCCTAGTCTCCACGACAACCGATACCCTGGATCACACAGTCGGCTGCTCTCACCTCAGCACGCAACAGCCTGTCTAAAAGAGTGATGAGGTGTGATTTGCACCTTACCACAGAACGTCTGGGCAGGCGAAGCCTTTCCGTTCTCACGCTGCCGACAGCGCATCATGTTGCCGTGGCTCATTGACTTGCTGATGCAACATCACAATTCACTGACGAGACGTCACTACTTCTTCGCAGCATGCGCTAACGTCCAGTCGACGTCGGACACCCTGAGACACTTTGTAACTCTGTAAAGCCAGCCTGAGAAATAAATGCTATTGCAGATACCACTGTCACTGACGCCTCTGGACATAAACTGGACTACTCTCCCACACTTCATGACTGGCCTTCTGCACACAGCACGAGTGCAGCTCCCTTGGTCGCAACGTTATTATCGTAATTGGGCGTCACCTAAGGACATTGGTGTCAGTTGAGCTGCGTCTATAGCATCGAC
This sequence comes from Schistocerca nitens, assembly GCF_023898315.1. Lineage (NCBI taxonomy): Eukaryota > Metazoa > Arthropoda > Insecta > Orthoptera > Acrididae > Schistocerca > Schistocerca nitens. The sequence continues at coordinate 522,558,423 of NC_064616.1, read as the reverse complement.
CATCGTCTAGTAATACCAACAATATGGCGAGGTGAGTGAACTTTTTTTTGTTGATGGCAATTTTAGTGAATGTATGTCTGTTTAGGCCATGTCGAGTCGCACAGACATCAGCAGCTTTATTAAAGTGTCATTTGTTAAAACTGAGAAGCATGTTGATTTGTCATTATTTAGAGGGAATATTGGGGAAACGTATTTTAACACCAGTTTGGAGTCAGTTTCGTACCATGTACGAAGACTGTGCTAGTCACTTGTAGTACCTCTAAAGAATTTTGGCATTTGGTACCAGCTTGTTCTGAGTACCATTGCGCAATGATACGCCGAAAGAATCAGTGCATAACTATTGTTATGTGTTGGGGTGAAGTTCCTCTATTTTAACATGTTATTGTTGTATACGGTAGTGGTAGATTATGCAAACTACCATACACACGTTCTGCTACTGTGATTGAGACTTTTGCTGTTTTGATGGAACATGTACTGGTACGAGGGCTATTTGGAAAGTAAGTTCCGATAGGTCGCGAAATGGAAACGACAGAGAAAATCTAGTTTTGTACAGATGTTTTGGGCAGAGTCTCTAATCTGCCTGTCGATCGCGTCTTGTCGCTGTTTTCATTTCTGAGCACAAAGTGAACACATAAAGTGTGGGTGTCCGCTGCGAGGTTTCGCCTGATTTCATGCAACCAAGCATAATTTACCTGTGACACATTTACTTCTTCATGACAGGTATCAGTCGCACACTGCAGGGGCAATAAGGAAGCCCCTGCAGCGTTTAACATGGGAAGTGTTTAATCACTTACCATACAGCCCGGACTTGGGTCTATCTGATGTACATCTCTGTTCACATGAACCGATGGCTATAAAGACTATGTTTTGACACAGACAGCGAACTGAAGACCAGCGTAGAGAAGTGGTGGAAAGCGCAGGCGACTGACTACTGTGACGAGTTTATTGGAAAGTTGGTACAACGCTACGACAAGTGGCTAAGTCGGAACGACGATTATGTAGGAAAGTAGCAGGAAAGTGTTGCAAACTGATCAAAATTAAAGCATTTTTGAGTTTCACATTGGTTTCAATTTTGCAACCGATCGGACCTTACTTTCAGGATATCTCTCACATTATCAGGGTAGAATTCTCAGCAACAACAGGAAAAAGATAAGCTATGTGGGCAAGTTGAAGTTTTACAAACTGAGGTTCAGCAATTGCTATCAGAGACAGAGGAAGCCAAGGCAGTAGTATGTGTACCCTTCCCTCCTCCCTAGATCCACTGCAGGCTACTTTAATAACGCCTTTTTCTTGCAAACCAATAGGGGACGTAACTGCGTTCACTGGCGATGTGAGGGCAGCCGTCGCATTGAATGATTATTTAGACGAGATTTGTATCCGTGTGGATAATTTATTATTCACAGGCAAGACGAAAACATGTGTGTTGCAAAATGGTTCGAATGGTTCTAAGCACTATGGGACCTAACATCTGAGTTCATCAGTTCCCTAGACTTACGACTACTTAAACCTAACAAACATAAGGACATAACACACATCCATGCCCAAGGCAGGATTCGAACCTGCGACCGTAGCAGCAACGCGGTTCCGGACTGAAGCGCCTAGAACCACTCGTCCACAGAGGTCGGCTATGTGTGTTGCACTATGAATTCTCACTAAGGTAGAGGAATTCCAACAGTTATATGACGGCTTGCAAGAGCGTCATCAGAAGCAAAATAGCACAACTTTATTTCGAGAAAAACTGAGGACTTTGCAGAAGCATAAATAATCAGTGGAGACGTTTCCAGACAGTATCCGCAGGATCAATGCGCTGACATAGCGACTGACACAAAACGCAAAAGCGGACAGAGTCTTTCTGCGGGGAGCCGAAAATAGGGCTTTGGATGTTTTTCTACGTGGAATCCGAGATTCCATGTGGGATAAGGATGGAAAATCCTGGGGACTGGGCTGATGCTCTTAGGGTCGTTACGCAATTAGAAGAGACTGACATTGCTACAAGAATACTTTTTTTTTTTTTTAGAGAGACCGTAAAGGTCATGTACAGAAGCAGTGTTAGTAACCTGGTCAAGTGTGGCCAAGTTAGATACCGAACATAGGACTGTGAGAAGCAAAGACAGGGAGAACAATGTCAACGAAAAGCAGCCGTTAAACACAAATGGGAGTGTATCGGTCTTCGGAAAGCATATTAAGTAGCACGTGACACTGCACAATTAGATACGCAGACAGAATGATGTTTAGCAGGCTTTGTGAGAGTCAAGGAAAATAAATTTATGATGGACACAGGTGTGCATGTGTCAGCCGTCAGTCTGAACCTCGTAGGCAGAAGGAGACTTCGGGCCGCACGTTACAAATTGCGTGGAGTGAGTGATAATAATGTAGAGAGAATCACTGGGCACGATGTTGCTCAGTTTTATTGTCGAAACCAGAAATTTTCTTGAACATATGGAAATATTACTGTACGAGAGTGAAGGTATATAGCAATATTCTTGGACTAAACTTTCTCGACGAACATCATACCAAAATCGATCTTTCGCAGTGTACAGTAGAACTGAGTGGAACTTTGTTTCCATTAGGGATACAACTGCAAGCGAGGCATTGTCGCGAGGCACACCCCTGATGAAGGTGTTGCCGGCTAAAATGCGAACACGTACGCTAAAGACTGCTTCTTATAATAAAATACCTGCAGGTATGGGAAAGTTAGTGTGGCTTTTCGTTGATACTAATTTACAACGTGAAGCGTTAAATGTGGCAGAACCACAGAAGGAAAATGAAGAAGTAGACAAAATGTATTGTTTCGTGTGCAGAAGCTCTTCAGTACTGTTTATTTAATTTGAGATACCCTACACGTTAGGAGAATATAAAATTATAGCTGATGTAACAGAGGAAGAAAAACTAATAGTACTTAATGACGCATCAACCAGAACAAGCAGCAGTGCGGTGCCAATATGTTTCACTGTCACCAGTCCGGTTTTGAGTCTTTAATAAGACAATGTCCATTTTCCTTTAGGAACAAAACATACTGCGTAATCTTCAATTGTCCTCAAACAACCTGATGGGCACTTGTACTTCCAGAAAGGTATTTTTCCACCCTTTCGTTTGAAAATTTGATTAGGATGTTTCGGCATGCACCCTGTGGAAAAAGAGCACTTGTCTGGCCCCCAGAGACTCCGGGACCCAGTACCTGAATCCTAGGAGCACAGCTGAGATTCTATCCACATATATGTGCACGATATGAACTATTCTCCGAATAATTTCCCTGCTTTTTGAGCCACTGTTCCCTGACAATTCAACCCGTCATTTGGATGAAAGGGTGTACTACGCTAGAGAGCTATTTCTAATTCAGAGCTGACGCGAACATAAAAATCGGGTATCACTAAAATATCCACATGTGTATGAATTCCTAAGTGACCCAACTGCATAGGTCATCGGTCCCTAGACTTACACACTACTTAAACCATGTTAAACTAACTTATGCTAAGAACAACACACACGCCCATGCCCGAGGGAGGACTCGAACCTCGACCGGGAGTGGCCCCGCAGTCCGTGACAGGACGCCTCAAACTGCGCGGCCACTCCGCGCGGCCGGGTATCACTAAATCACAATAGATTACTGTTACATTCCAGTCTACAGCTGAGTTCCGCATTCATAGAAAGTTACGAGACACGTAGTATTTTGTACTGAACCATATGTATCAAGCTTCCTGTTCGTTCCAGGGAAAATGTAAAGTGTAAGACAAATGTCTCTTTTTAAGGCATGTTCTTGTGAGTTTAGTACAATTCTACGTTACTTGTGTAACCAGTCAATTATAACTGGGACATTTCCTGACTGGCTAAAATATGCAGATGTTAAGCCTCTATTCAAGAAAGGGGATACAGAGATACCATCAAACTACAGACCAATTTCACTTTTGCCAGCATTCTCAAAAATTTTAGAAAAAGTAATGTACAGGCAGCTGCTCAACCATCTGACCACAAATAACATATTATCAAGAACACAGTTTGGATTTCTGAAGTGTTCTGATATCGAGATGGCTATTTACACCTACAGTGAAAATGTACTTAATTCATTAAATAACAAATTACAAGCCGCAGGTATTTTCTGTGATTTGTCAAAGGCATTTGATTATGTGAACCACAACATCCTTTTAAGTAAATTAGAATTCTATGGTGTCACGGGCAGTGCTGCAAAATGGTTCAAGTCATACCTCACTAACAGGAAACAAAGGGTGTCAGTGCAAGGGACTAGTGAATTAAGTCATCAGTCATCATCAGAATGGGAAGAAATTACATGTTGTGTCCCACAAGGATCCATCTTAGGGCCATTGCTTTTTCTTGTGTACATTAATGATCTCTCATCAGTTACACTGCCAGAAGCAGAGTTCGTTTTGTTTGCAGATGACACAAGTATTGCAATAAATAGTATGTCAAGTGTAGTTCTAGAAAGATCTGCTAATGATATTTTCATGGATATTAATAAATGGTTTAAAGCCAACTCACTGACATTAAACTTCGAAAAGACTCACTATATGCAATTCAGAACCTGTAAGAGGTTTCCACCCAGCATTGCATAAAATACGAAGAAGAGCAGATAGAAGAGGTTGACAGTCTTAAATTCCTGGGATTACAACTTGATAATAAATTCAGTTGGGAAGAGCACACCACAGAACTGCAGAAACGCCTTAACAAATCTGTATTTGCAATTCGAGTGTTAGCAGGCATAGGCGACATAAAAATGAAAAAGCTTGCATACTTTGCCTACTTTCATTCCATAATGTCATATGGTATAATATTTTGGGGTAACTCTTCAAGTCAAACAAAAGTTTTCAGAGTCCAATAGCGTGTAATACGTATTATTTGTGGAGTAAATTCACGGACGTCCTGTAGAAACCTCTTCAAAGAACTGGGTATACTAACTACTACCTCTCAGTATATTTACTCATTAATGAAATTTGTCCTAAATAATATATCTCTTTTTCCAACGAACAGCTCAGTTCATACATACAATACCAGGAACAAAAATGATCTGCACAAGGACTTAAAAGCACTTACTTTAGTTCAAAAAGGGGTCCACTACTCAGGAACACTCATCTTATAAAAAATTTAGTTACAAATAAAGATCAGTTTAAAAGGAGCCTGAAAGACTTACTAGTGGCCAACTCCTTCTACTTCATTGACGAATTTTTTAATAGAAACAAATGATGTATTGTATATATTCATATTATTAGTATTGTTATTTCAGCTTAATAAAAGAAAATAAACTGACATGCTCCACATCCATGAGGATCTCCTCAGCACGAATATATGGAACGAAAAACTAATCAAATCTAATCTAATGTAATCTTAGCTACGTGGGCACTGTTGCTGACCTGCTTCTATCTTCACGACCTTTATGGGGCAGTATACAAGGAACTGCAGTACTCATTTAGATTTATCATATAAAATCGGTTTTCAAATTTAAAGAAAGTACAATGTCCCGAAATAATTGGTATCTTTTATTGAAAATATCTCAATTAAGAAATATCAGCATTTCTGTCGAACTATCCTGCGAGTCGAGCAAATAGATGATTGAACCTTCCTGTCATATTAAAACTGTATGCCACACTAGGACCAGAACCCAGGCCCTTGTTCTTCAAGGACAGTACTATTACTTACTGAGTGATCCAATCCCAATTCACGATCCACTTTCACGTATATAATTCCGTCAACTTCTCTCACTCACATTTCATTGGAAAAGATGTGATTATTCGTACCTTCCTTGTTTACAGATATTTAGCCGAAGGTGATATGAATCCCAGGTAAGTAAAGAATGTCTCTTTCGTGGATAAGCCTACCTCTTGGATTATCCGCACTTAAACTATATGACCGTTCCAGTTCATATTGCACGTAGTCTCTGATTCAGACATGTCATTACACGACTAATTCCAGTTATGACTCATTAACAGTGAGGGCTAACCATTCCTACAATAGTTAAATAAGCAGGTGTTACGAAACCAATTCATAATCTGTTTTATGTGTACATAAAATGATGGTATACAGTAATTAGTTATGATAATCAGATCATTGTAGTTTATAGAGCTAAACAAGTCTGATTCAAGATTTAAAAAAATGGTTCAAATGGCTCTGAGCATATGCGACTTAACTTCTGAGGTCATCAGTCGCCTAGTAAAAAAAATGGTTCAAATGGCTCTGAGCACTATAGGACTCAACTGCTGAGGTCATTAGTCCCCTAGAACTTAGAACTAGTTAAACCTAACTAACCTAAGGACATCACAAACATCCGTGCCCGAGGCAGGATTCGAACCTGCGACCGTAGCGGTCTCGCGGTTCCAGACTGCAGCGCCTTGAACCGCACGGCCACTTCGGCCGGCAGTCGCCTAGTACTTAGAACTAATTAAACCTAACTAACCTAAGGACATCACACACATCCATGCCCGATGCAGGATTCGAACCTGCGACCGTAGCGGTCGCTCGGTTCCAGACTGTAGCGCCTAGAACCGCACGGCCACTCCGGCCGGCCAAGATTAAAACATTTTTATTTATTAGTAATAGTCACCTTGTAGATACAGTCGTTTCACTGGTGAGGAAGACATTATCGAAAAGATGGTTCTCATAAGTCGGATTAAGCGAATGCTACACTGGTTTCTTCAATAAGAAAACAGCCGATTCCTTCCCTGTTGTTACCCATTCCGAGCTGTTGAGTCGTATTTAATGATGTAGTTGACGACTGTACGTTAAACTCTATCCTTTTTTTATTATTATTTAAAAGGTTTCTTAAACGTGTCAGATAGACGAACTGATAGAATACGTAAGAGTTATCTGCGGTAGAACAAGATCTCTAGAGTATCTAGGCTATCACATGGATATGCCTATTGTCATTCTCGAGATGTGTATAAGTTTCTTACGATAGTCACTGTAAAGCCTTAATCTGATTTTACTAAGAAATAGTGAAATGTAGAATGTTGCAGTACTACAGTCGAGGTTCTACATCACCTATGTAATAGTCCATAAAAAGACTAGGTAAAGTTTATACTGATGTTATTCGTAGTCTCGTTTTATTTCCTGGCAAAACTGATTTGATGTGGACATCACGATCGTTACGGAGTGAAAAATGAACACTGTAACTGGAAGGATACGAGCTGAATCAGTGTGAGGACGTCACCCTGGCGCAGCCTGGATGAGCCACTATTGTGCGGTAGCTTTTCGTCCTTGACATTTGAGAACAAGCGGTAATTCAGGCGGACTTGCTCATCTGCCGTCATGCTACCTGGGAACTCTTCAGCCTTTCAAGGCTAACGGCTTCAACCATTACCATTAAGTCAATCAGTGTGAAGTCATTTTGTACGAGAAAAAGCGGTTACTCAATAAACACTACTCTGAGGCAGACAGCAAACATGAGGCACGCAGGGAAAGTGATACCTTTTTTTCCATTTTTGTATGCGTGGTAAAAACTGACGACCTAATCTTTTTTTAAAAAGCTGCTATTGAAGTGGCTTTTTGTGTTTTACTTAGAAATATATAATTTGAAGTGTCTCTTATTAGTTTCACAAACAGCATTTGTAACGGCGTCGGATTGCGTCATTGGCTAAGATATACACCGTTGTGTGCACTGCCTGCAGTCTGACGTCGCCTAAGTTTCGCATCTTACTTAACAGTTCGAATTTAACTAAACACAATTAACTGGAAGAAAGACAACTAGGATCTTCATGAATAACTATGTCAGCCCCCAGTAGCTGGGTGGTTGAGAAAGATGTAGCGCCGGCACGGTAGCTCAACGTGTTCGGTCAGAGAGCTGGCTGGCCTTTGTAATAAAAAAAAAAAAACTGAGTGAAAAGATTAACAACGAACTTCAACGGATGCCATGTGACGTCCGCTACGTCGAAATAAAAAAAGAAAAAAGAAAAAGTGGTCAGCGCGACAGAATGTCAATCGGAGATTTTGTCCGCTGAGGGACTGGGTGTTGTGTTATCCTAATCACAATCATTTCATCCCCATCGACGCGCAAGTCGCCAAAGGGGCGTCAAATCGAAAGACATGCACCCGGCGAACGGTTTACGCGACGGGAGGCCTTAATCACACGACATTTACATTTTTATGAGTAACTATGATGGTATGGACTTGGTTTCAGTATACATCATAGGCAAGTAACTTGGTACGTTTATTATGGAGATGCTAATATTCCAAATAAAAGTCCAATAAAGGGTATCCTAGGAGAAACTGCCACATGAAAGACTCAGATCTTTCAACGAAGGCTTCTTAGTACGAGGAATTATGTTTCTACTAAATTTGTTGAAATTAATTTAACAGATTTATAACTGATTGTTAACATTTGAAATATCAACGTCAAATGAAAATAATATTCCTTCCGTTTTTTAAACATTACATCTATTAAAACTGTTTTACCTAATGCGGGATGAATTACGTTGCAACAAGACTGTTTTGATTAACTGCCTATTCCTAATTACGTTAAAGGCATAAAAACTACAGATAACTCCGACAGCAAAATACAATTATTTGTTCTTCATAGCTCTTTCTACTTCGTACATTATTTAATTTTTTTTGAAACTTGTAGCACGTGAAACTTAAATAAATAACTTAAAAACAGCTATTGTTAAAGTCAAAATTTTTCGTTACTGAATGTACTGTTCTGTATTATTCATTCAGACTGTGAAGGAGCAGCATGTACTCACGTATGAAGGTGAAATATGTCAAACAGCTTGTACACTAATTCATTCCAAGTTATTGTAATATGCAGTGTAAATGGTATATGCAACTTTTAGTCCCTAGGGTGTCTTGCTACCGGTGGATATGATGAAGTACACTATGTGATCAAAAGTATCCGGAAACCTGTCTGAAAATGACTTACAAGTTCGTGGCGCCCTCCATCGGTAATGCTGGAATACAATATGGTGTTGGCCCACCCTAAGCCTTGATAACAGCTACCACTCTCGTAGGCATACGTTCAATCAGGTGCTGGAAGGTTTCTTGGGGAACAGCAGCCAATTCTTCACGGAGTGCTGCACGGAGGAGAGGTATCGATGTTGGTTGGTGAGGCCTGGCACGAAGTCGGCGTTACAAGACGTCCCAAAGGTGTTCTATAGGATTCAGGACAGGATTTTGTGTAGGCTAGTCCATTACAGGGATGTTATTGTAGCGTAACCACTCTGCCACATGCCGTTTATTATGAACAGGTGCTCGATCGAGTTGAAAGATGCAGTCGTCATCCCCGAATTGCTCTTCAACAGTGGGAAGCAAGAAGGTGCTTAAAACATCAATGTAGGCCTCTGGTGTGATAGTGCCACGCAAAACAGCAAGGGCTGCAAGCCCCCTCCATGAAAACACGACCGCACTATAACACCACCGGCTCCGAATTTTACTGTTGGCACTACACACTTTGGCAGATGACGTTCACCGATCATTCGCCATATCCACACCCTGCCATCGGATTGCCAGATTGTGTACCGTGATTCTTCGCTCCACACAACATTTGTCCACTGTTCAATCGTCCAATGTTTACACTCCTTACACAAAGCGAGGCGTCGTTTGGCATTTCACGGCGTGATGTGTAGCTTATGAGCAGCCACTCGACCATGAAATCCAAGTTTTCTCACCTCCCGCTCAACTGTCATAGTACTTACAGTGGATCCTGATGCAGTTTGGAATACCTTTGTGATGGTCTGGATAGATGTCTGCCTATTACACATTACGACTCTTCTTCAACTGTGAGCGGTCTCTGTCAGGCAACCAACGAGGTCAGCCAGTACGCTTTTGTGCTGTACGTGCCCCTTCACGTTTCCACCTCACTATCACATCGGAAACAGTGGACCTAGGGATGTTTAGGAGTGTGAAAATCTCGCGTACAGACGTATGACACAAGTGACATCCAATCACCTTACCACGTTTGATGTTCGCGATTTCCGTGGAGCGTCCCATTCTGCTCTGTCACGATGTCTAATGACTACTGAGGTCGTTGATATGGAGTACCTGGCAGTAGGTGGCAGCACAATGCACCTAATATCAAAAAGGTATGTTTTTGGTGGTGTCCAATTACTTTTGATCACCTAGTGTATCAACATTACTTACAGTTGATGCAGAGGATTAACATTTTTTTAATAGTGGTGATGGCTGATATACTCTGATTTGGCATCTTCCTATCTCGAGGTACCACGTGGAACGGAGAAAATGGTTTAAAATTTGTGTACACAATTAATAAAATGCCCGGAGTATTATGCCGTGGTCGAATGGATTCCAAATTTAAACCCAACGTTTTGTCCTCATCTGCGGAAGAAATTTTCAGGGGGTATCGTAGCTTCTTCGGGTGTCCGATTGATACCCTGGTTCGCTACTGGCTGCATGAAAACACCGTTTACGCGTGCTCCTGACCAGTGGCAATGCACTGGTGAGTTTTTTTAGTTCCACGTCCAGCAGCTCTGGTTCCCAGATATTCATTGACCATTCATTCTCTGCCAACGTTTTTATGATACCTCGTATTTGTTATGGGCACACAGACCGTCACCTACTCCGGAATTCGAACCACCACCCACAACAAAAGCGGGGCACCTCCGAACCAGATCTGCTTAGCGCGGGATAAAAACATCTCACCAATGCATTTCTCAAGAATGCTTGTCCGGCAGCTGAGATAAAAAGAGCATCAAGACCGCCGCGTTAAAATCGTACCGATTGTGAAACTGGAAGTTTTCTTTCCTTTCATTATGGACGTTACTTACCGCAAAGGAAAAATCTTGAAAACATGGAACATCGTGGTAACCTACAAACGTACCCGGTGGATACAAGATCACCTAAAATGGGCTAAGGATGCTTTCAAACCGCTGGGAAAAGCACGAATTTATGATTCCGTATAGTTGTGTGTTTGTCGGCGGGAGGGGGGGGGGGAGGTGTGTACGTGAGTATTACAAAAAGAATGGACAAAAAACAACTATAAGATCACAAAGGTAATCGTAGACGGGGGGGGGGGGGGGGGGAGATTGACAGATCAAGTGTTGCGGAACTTGCTTTGCAGCCAGGAGATTTGATATGACTCAAGTACTGACAGTCACAAGCGGATACCATGAAACACTATACACAGAGGCCATAGAGATTGTAGAACAGCCCAGGGATTTCAAAAGCAAGGAAGAGGGTATGAAACTGAAGAATGTTTGTATACCAGTGTTAAAGAAGATTTGTACCAGTCGTTCGCAGTGGGGTGACAGCAACGAACAGTGGACAACGGCAAGCGACAATGACCAGTTGCGCTCGGCTATTCAAAACATGTAACGTCATGCCACTACGCGGGAGCACGCGTAAACTGAATTTTGCTGCAGTCAGTAGCGAACCAGAATGTGTATCGGACACTTGAAGAAGCTTCGATTCCCCTTGAAAATGTTCTCCAGAGATAGGCATGAAGCTTTGGGTTTAAATGTGAAATCCATTCGACCACGGCACAAGAGTTCACAATATTTGATTAACTATGACACTTCTGACAGCGAAAGTTTACATTTCACAATTTGTGTACTGCAACACTACAACTGAAAAATGGTAGTATACTTTCTACTCTGAAGTTATTCGAAAATAGCTCTCCTTTTTCATTAACATAGTTAAAATTTAAACTCTAATTCGCCTCGAAAATTTTTAGAATCATCAAAGTCTCAGTACGCGACTACATGCATTAGCTTTTTCGATACAACCGCACTGTCCTGTCATTGGCTGTTCGTTTCAGTCCCACGAAATTGTCATATTCTATACTCTTCACAATGTCTTCCAAATTCTTCATCCCAGGCTGTCCTTTTCCTTTCTTTCTCAGCACATTCCTTCAAGAACCTTATGGATGAAAGTGTTGTGCCTGATGACATATCCAATAAAATTTATTTTTCCCTTTTCCACTTCGTTTAATAATCTTCTCTCTTAGTTGACTTCCTGACTTCCCTTAACACTTCTGGTGTGGTGTCGTCTGAAGAACGGGGTACCAAAGCTAGGTTGGCAGCTCGCAATGAATCCCCGGGCGGATATAGGTGCTGCAAGCCACACTGATGAATGAGGAATGTCGGCGTAGGCACGCCTCCTAGAATTTCGCTATGCCGCTGCAATCGACGGTCTGCTTGTGGCTGAGCAGAGGAACGGTCGGCCCAGTTCGCAGTCAACGATTACGATGACAACATCGGCTTAGATAGGACACCAGCGTATTAGATGTCTTAGGCAGAAATTGATGTGAAAATTCTGTCAGTTATTCTTCAAGTGAAGATGGTTCAAATGGCTCTGAGCACTATGGGACATCTGAGGTCATCAGTCCCCTAGAACTTAGAACTACTTAAACCTAACTAACCTAAGGACATCACACACATCCATGCCCGGGACAGGATTCGAACTTGCGACCGCTACGGTCACAGGTTCGAATCCTGCCTCGGGCATGGATGTGTGTAATGTCCTTAGGTTAGTTAGGTTTAAGTAGTTCTAAGTTCTAGAGGATTGATGACCTCAGATGTTAAGTCCCATAGTGCTCAGAGCCATCTGAACCATTTTTGAAAAATTTCACTGCCGTCGGGAAACATGATCGTAACGAAGGGTAGTACGTGGTCTGCAACCAGTGTACGATTCTCCTTGAACGAGCTCCACTGGACACATGGATGCCCACATGAATGTTCCCCAGAGCATAATGCAGCCGCAGCCAGCATGTCTCCGTTCGGCAGTACAGGTGTCAAGTAGCTGTTCCTCTGGAGGGCGACGGATCCAAGCTCTCCCTTCGCCGTGATGAAGAAAATATCGGGATTCATCAGACCATGCAACGCTCTTTCACTGCACCGACCTCCAGAGCCTATGGTCACGTGCCCGTTTCAGTCGTAGCTGCCGATGTCGTGATGTTAGCATTGGCACATGCGTGAGTCGTCGACTGCGGAGGCTAGTCGGCTCTTTGGGTGAATCACATTTTTGCTAATCTAGGTCTATGGTCGTCTCCACAAACGCCGTCATCGAGGTGAACGGCGGCTCGAAACGTGTAGCGCAACACGGACGCCGCCTCGTTGGATCAGTGTTATGCTATGGGAGATATTCTCCTGCGCATGCGTGGGACCTATGGCAGTAATCGAAGACACGCTGACAGCTGCGAACCACCTGAATCCCTTCATGCTTGATGTATTCCCCGAGAGCGATGTCATCTTTCAGCGGCATAACTGTCCGTGTCTCGGAACCAGAACCGTGCTACAGTAGTTTCAGGTGCATTATAGTGAACCAACGGTCATGTTTCGGCGACCAAATTTACCTCATGTAAATCATATGGAACCCATCTGGGTCGCTATCGGGCGCCTTCACCGAGTACACAAATCAACGGCCGGTTATTTATGCGAATTACTTGACCTGTGTGCAGGCATCTAATGCCATATAGCTCCACAAACCTTCCAACAAACTGTCGTATCCCTGATACACAGAATCAGTGATGTATCTCGTTCCTAAGACGGGCAAACACACTATTAAGCAGCTAGTCATAATGTTTTGGCTCATCAGTGTAAAATTCAGACAAACTGAACAAGAGTAATTTTAATAAGGCATTTTTCCAGATATTTGTCTGGAACGTAGCCTTGTACAGAAGTGAAACGTGGTCAATGAACAATTCCGATTAGAAGAGAACAAAAGCTTTTGTAATATAATCTCACTGAAGAGTGATCAACATTAACTGTGTAGTACTAACAATGACTGAAGAGTTACTGAATCGAATTGGAAAAAATTGTTGCATAACTTGTAAATATGGGATGTAAACATTGTAGAGAGGAAAAAAGGTTCGAGTACAGTAAGATGTTGAAAGGTATGTGTTATGAAGTGAAGAGACTTGTAGCATGGAGAGCTGCATGAAACCAGTTTTCGGAATGAGGAATACATCAATATCTTGAGAAAATTACTTCAAAAATTCAGTTTTGTGCAAACTATCTTGACGCTATTGTAGTGACAAGTCACAGCAAATCTGAGTATATAAATGACTTGTATGCAGTATTCTCTGCAGTATATGAGAAGGGATCTCAAGTGTAACGCTGACAAAGTTTTTAAAGTAAATTAGGCATGCGCTTAGTGCAAAAATCATTACTCCCACAGAACATAATTTCGCTATTACTAACGCACTGCCAAGCTCAAAGAACCTACCAGCACTACAAGCGCTCTTAGTGAAAATTAATTATTACACGAAATTAGTTGTGCAAGCAGCTGTCTCAAGCATCTGCTCAATAAACTACACTGTGAAGTCGTTACATTTACTTTGTTAGAAGAAAGAGACCGTGCATTTCAAATACTGGAGATGAAACTAAGAATATCTCCCTGTCTATGTATATGCCTGTAAAAACTATAGTGGTAGCAACTGATGCCTTCCAATATGGCACTGGTGCAGTGCTTGCACGTCAAAGTATAGACAGGTTAGTGTAGCACATGGGTTTTGCCTCAAAGACGCTAACAACAGTCCAATAAAATTACTCACAATTAAAAAACTAACACTTTCGATAGTCGTCGCAATTAAAAATATAACGTAAAGTTACCACAATTCATTCCCTGCATTATTTGATCCCCTGTCAACTACCACAGAAAAGATAGCTGATAAATAATATGTACGAATAGAAGGTCTACTCGTATGGCTGAAAGATACGCACCGTAAAGTGCCCTTTACATGCTCAGGTTTGTTTGAGCAGATCCTGTTTGCAAAAATCGTCTGCACACCTGGTTTTCAGTATACGGCTCGCATTTATACCTTCCAACAACAATGCAGATTTCGCAGAGTCCTGAATCAGTAGCTCAAAAGTGCAGAGCATTTTTTGACCGTGTCCAGATTAAATAAATATGCTTGCAAGATGATTATTCTCACTTGTGCTATAATTTCAGATGTTATAAAAAGGTAAAGACAAGTACGGAGAAGATGGATAAAAGGGTGGCATCTAAACTGTGTAATGCTTTCGCATGCTAATCTCTCGAATGAGCTAAAAATTGAAAAAGTGGTCTAGTTTAACTACCTACAACGAAGAACATTCTTTGTGTTGCTGCAGTATGTTACGCCGTATCTAATAAGAAATGACACTGTAATGAGAAAATCAAGAAGTGCTTCAGAAAGACTAATAGTAATATCGAGCTATGCTGATCTTAAATTTTCTGCTGATTTATCATCTTCATCGTTGACCCATATCATTTTGGAAACATGTCGTTTCATATTACACACATCAGACTATTACTTAGTGTCCCTTTAAAATGCCTGGCAAGTGTTATATGCCCAGTTGTAGAGGAAACAAATCGTATGATAATGAAATTGAAGTCACTGTTTTTACATTCACTCTGATGGAGTTCATCAGAGCTGTTAAGATGCTATACATATTTGTCTTCAAAGCAGACGTCTGCTCTAAAAGATCCAGATAGTCACTGAGAACATTTAGGAATTAGTAGACATAAAACAGCCATTCAGAAGAGTGTGGCATCAATTGCAAAAACGATTGAGAGGATTTCATTCAGTAGTTTAGGAGAATTGAAAACTAAATTATGCAGTTGTGAAACGCACAGTGACTGGGTCATGATAAACAAACCAACTAGCGTGTGCCTTATTTTGTTAAAGGGTGACACTTATCCCAAGGAAATCGTGATTTATTACTAAGTGCTTTCGTTAATGTTGCAGGCTGTAAGAATTCTGGATAGATGAAGTTACCTATGAAGAAAGTGACATTCATGTGGCAAGTAATGCTCCGAACGAAATTTTTGTAATGTTTAATGATATATTTGGAACTCCAATTAAGCCAAGTTTGTCCTATACTGAAAACTTTTGGGATATAATCTTAGAAAAAATATCCAGAAATGGGGATAAAATTAAATCTTTTAAAAAAGAAATTTAATTTCTGAGATGGAAAAGTTCAACGCAGTTTAGTTTTGTAAGTAATTAAATGACTTTATGGTCATCCGTCTATTCTATCAGTCCACATGCTGATCGATTTTTGAGAAGTGCTTGCGCCGGCCGCGGTGGTCTAGCGGTTCTAGGCGCTCAGTCCGGAACCGCGTGACTGCTACGGTCGCATGTTCGAATCCTGCCTAGGGCATGGATGTGTGTGATGTCCTTAGGTTAGTTAGGTTTAAGTAGTTCTAAGTTCTAGGGGACTGATGACCACAGATGTTAAGTCCCATAGTGCTCAGAGCCATTTGAACCAAGAAGTGCTTGCAGTTTTTCCATATCAAGTCTCAACACTTTGTTAAGGATTTCTAACAAACTTTCAACAAACCCAGTCGCTGATTAGTAGAGTTCTTTAGTATATCACAAATAAGACTGGAGCTTGTTCTATAAAGGACAGAATTGTACTCCAGTTGATTCATGAGAGCCGTCTGAAGTCTCATCTTGATTATAAATAAGCAAATATTGTAGGTGACGCTTTTAATATCGAGAAGTTTTCCTGTGTAAACTGTATCTGTTTTTCCATGATCCACAGCTTGGATTCAGTTTACAATGATGTGGTACATATATTCTCAGTTCAAACTCTTCAGATTGATGCACATGCGTCCGTAAGGGGGGGAGGGGAGGGAGCAAGAGGGGGCACCTACCTCTTCCTGGAATGCGGGTACTTGCTTTTTGTTCATTACGGGATTATAGTACTGAACCGCTGCGATTCTACTAACCTGGAGACTTAATGCCGATAAGTGGGACGTGATGCTCTTCACGGGAAACGCATTCATGGACCTGTGAATTCTGCAGTCCAGATGGCATGGCTGCACTGTAAGGTGAAAAACTGAAGAGGACTGTCTAGGTTCTTCTAGGTTTATTCCTAGGCTGTTAAGATGGAGTTTACTGGCCAAGCTGAGGACGATTATGGGATGTTTGTCGCATTTATATAGTCGTATATTGCCCCTGGTTTTCACTTCACCTAACCAGTCCAAAAAAATTAAATTTTCAAAACACATTTCTTTCAACTTCATTTATACAAGTCACCATTAAAAATAAAAAGCATTAAACTTAAAGATGAAGAAAGAGGTTTGCATATGTTATTGAAATGTGATTAAATATTAACCGTTTGAGATAAATAAGTATTGTATACTTTCTTCTTACTTCTTTGGTCACCAAATGTTTCAAAACTCACTGAATCAATTATATAAAAAAAAATTAATTTCAGAATCTTTCCCCCTAAACTTCTGCGTATATCCATGGACTGCTACCTTAACAATGTAATTTTAAGCTAAAAGCAGTGAGGTTTGTTAAGGTGAGTCCAGTAATAGACAATAATGCCAGTAATGAAAAGCTGTTTCATACTTTTACTACCTGCCTAATGTTAAGATGAAATATATTATTTTCGTGCAGTCCTTCTCACAACACCTGCTTTACTATTTTGTGGACACTGTTCGCTTTTTAAAATGCATCGGCAACAAATACACTGATGTCCAAAATTAAAGCAACATACGGAAATTTTACAAGGTTGCGTTTATTTTGCCACAAAACAGTATAAACAGCTAATAGCAAAGTAAAAACAACGTGAAAAACACAGAACATAAACAACTGTAACATATATAACAGTAGACGAAAATGTTCTTTGTCTTTTACAACTTAACAGATCTGCACACACATTGTGACAACTGGTTAATGTGCTCACTTTGGGGTGTGATCATCTTTGGCAGCAATGCAGGCCTGACAACTACCGAGAATATTGTGAATAACGTCATCAATGTCATTTTGAGACAGTAATGCCCTTTCTTCATTCGGAGCTGCTCGCGAGTCTTGGAGAGTGGTTGGTAAACGTTGAGGTGATGCTACCAGTCTGCCTAATGCAGACGTGACCTATGGGTTTCAAATCGGGAGAGCGAGCAGACCACGCCATGAGTGCAGTGTCTTCCGTTTCCAAGAAAACACCAACCACTCGGTCTCTATGAGGTCGAGCGCTATCATCCATCAATACGAGGTCTGGACGCACAGCACCTCGCACCAACCATACATGAGGTCCCAAGACTTCGTCACGATACCTGACAGAAGTAAAAACTTTTCGATTCACCCGTTCAGTTTCATGAAGAGGTGTCAAGTGGTCAACACAATCTCTGACCACACCATTAGCGATCCTCCTCGATATCGGTCTCTTTCCACTATGTTAGGATCTCGAAATCGTGTTCAAATGCGAATCCGTCGAGAATCACTCTCCAGACCCAATCGGAACTAATCTGTGGAAAGAACATTGGCCCACTATTCGGCTGTCCAGGTTGCATGTTGTCGACTCCACTCCAAACGTTCCCTTCTCTGAAGACGAATCAGAGGTACACATACAGCAGGTCTCCGACAATAAAGGCATTCTGTCGAAGCCTTCTCTACACTGTTTGCCTCTATATAACACGTCCAGCGGATGCTGAGACGTCAGATGCCAGCTGCTGTGCACTACTAAGGCGGTACCGTCGTGCCCTGACAGCCAGATAACGAGCCTCTCTTTGTAATGTCGCCCGTGGTCGGCCCTGCCATGGTCTTTGGGATACAGTTTCGGTCTCTATTAAATGTCGCCACATCCGACGAAACGACAGAACGATTCACGTCAAGCCATCGGGCCACATGAGTTTGCGACTGTCCTGCTTCCATTCTACCTATGGCCCTCCACCGCAGAGAATCGGGTAGGCGTCTTCTCTGTGCCATACCGCACCGTCTGTGACTATGTACTGGGCGACTGTGGATGCGGCACTACCCGGCAAACACTACTCCGTTTGATAGGTGCCCTGACGTCATCTTTGGCGTGGTTTTCCGTTGGCCGAAATGCCATCTTGGTGCATAATACGATCGTACGGATATCCGTTGACAGTTTGTATGATTATATCGTGGATTAGACACAGGACGGGGAAATAGCGGTTTGTTGCTTTAATTTTGGATGCCAGCGTAGTTTAATCAAAATCAGCAGAGCCTGTACTTTCCCAACTTAAGTGATTGCTTCAAGAGGGCTCTAACTTCTGTCCAGCATTGGAGGAAGTAAAACTAATAGAAAAAGATGAACTGCTGCAAAGTGCTAACATTATCACACTTCGATCCCTACATCCAAGTTGAATTAAGGGACAAGGTTTGAAGCCAGAGATGCATAATTTTAACAACATGACAGTTGTTGGTTTGCAAAAATTAGGCTAAAGGAAAGAATTTGAAAACTGTGATTGTGCTGTCACATGTATAAAAATACACTCCTGGAAATGGAAAAAAGAACACATTGACACCGGTGTGTCAGACCCACCATACTTGCTCCGGACACTGCGAGAGGGCTGTACAAGCAATGATCACACGCACGGCACAGCGGACACACCAGGAACCGCGGTGTTGGCCGTCGAATGGCGCTAGCTGCGCAGCATTTGTGCACCGCCGCCGTCAGTGTCAGCCAGTTTGCCGTGGCATACTGAGCTCCATCGCAGTCTTTAACACTGGTAGCATGCCGCGACAGCGTGGACGTGAACCGTATGTGCAGTTGACGGACTTTGAGCGAGGGCGTATAGTGTGCATGCGGGAGGCCGGGTGGACGTACCGCCGAATTGCTCAACACGTGGGGCGTGAGGTCTCCACAGTACATCGATGTTGTCGCCAGTGGTCGGCGGAAGGTGCACGTGCCCGTCGACCTGGGACCGGACCGCAGCGACGCACGGATGCACGCCAAGACCGTAGGATCCTACGCAGTGCCGTAGGGGACCGCACCGCCACTTCCCAGCAAATTAGGGACACTGTTGCTCCTGGGGTATCGGCGAGGACCATTCGCAACCGTCTCCATGAAGCTGTGCTACGGTCCCGCACACCGTTAGGCCGTCTTCCGCTCACGCCCCAACATCGTGCAGCCCGCCTCCAGTGGTGTCGCGACAGGCGTGAATGGAGGGACGAATGGAGACGTGTCGTCTTCAGTGATGAGAGTCGCTTCTGCCTTGGTGCCAATGATGGTCGTATGCGTGTTTGGCGCCGTGCAGGTGAGCGCCACAATCCGGACTGCATACGACCGAGGCACACAGGGCCAACACCCGGCATCATGGTGTGGGGAGCGATCTCCTACACTGGCCGTACACCACTGGTGATCGTCGAGGGGACACTGAATAGTGCACGGTACATCCAAACCCCACCCAACGTGCTCTAGAAGGTGTAAGTCAACTACCCTGGCCAGCAAGATCTCCGGATCTGTCCCCCATTGAGCATGTTTGGGACTGGATGAAGCGTCGTCTCACGCGGTCTGCACGTCCAGCACGAACGCTGGTCCAACTGAGGCGCCAGGTGGAAATGGCATGGCAAGCCGTTCCACAGGACTACATCCGGCATCTCTACGATCGTCTGCATGGGAGAATAGCAGCCTGCATTGCTGCGAAAGGTGGATATACACTGTACTAGTGCCGACATTGTGCATGCTCTGTTGCCTGTGTCTATGTGCCTGTGGTTCTGTCAGTGTGAGCATGTGATGTATCTGACCCCAGGAATATGTCAATAAAGTTTCCCCTTCCTGGGACAATGAATTCACGGTGTTCTTATTTCAATTTCCAGGAGTGTATTATGCCATTGATGGGATGTTGTTAATGTTAGAACATTAGTTAAAGGTCAAAGGCTGAGAAATGTTTTACAGGAGCCTGTGACTGTCAAGTCACAACAGATTCCCAGTTTTTTGAAAAACTTTCTGTCATGGTGTTCATGACAAGATTTCTCAAATGTAAGGAAGCAGTCCAGAGAATGCTGCCTTGATTGATTTTAGCAATTACTGGCTTAGTGAGGAAAAGAGAATAGAAATGCGTCTTAAAAATTACAGTCAGTTTAAACGACAGGTTTAGGAAATATTGCCAAGTAAATGGGGAAATTGCCACATCTCTTTAAGGCAAGTATTTGAAACGGAAGGTAAGTTAAGAGCGCGAAGTATGTTTTCTCTTCAACTGAAATCTAATATGATTTTTTTATAAGGACTTTCATATTGATACTGCTTGTTGTGGAATTTCAGACTTAAAATATACAGCTGCACAAGAGTTTTTAAATTTAGTAGTGGACGATAATAATGTTGGTGAAATACAGGCAGTGCTGGCTTAAGGTCCAAGCGACACAAGCCACCGCTTGGAGGGCCAAGCTGAGAGGGGTGCCGAGGGTGCCACAGCTGCAAAATTTCTACAAAGGACGTAGCATAGTGTAGTTGCGGCCGCTTAGTGCGCCAGGGGCGCACAAACGCAAGATTTGTTTCATTGCTTACTACATTTAGTAGCAAAATGTGATACAACTGACAGTGTAGGGGAAGGGGAGGGATGGCCAGTGACAAGTCGTTTGTATGTTCTCGAACCGGCCCTGAATAGAGGAAAACCTTAGCCATTACACCTTTACATATAAGCCTATTGTTGACGCTAGGTGCTTAAAAATTCATTGTATATTTTGCAGAGAGCTTCTCACTTCTGAAGAAATGAAGCAAGGAGATAATTTAGTAGTGAGCCGTATTAGGATCACATCGTAAGATGCAACTGTTGAAAAGAGGGAGACTTTTTGTTGTTAAGACTGTCGAGGTTAAGAAGAAGCCCTATGGAGGCTGCCAGGGCTCTATGTTTCCAGACCATAGGTGAGATACTGGAATTTCTACGAGCACAATTTCGTTGCTACAGGGCAGTATTCTACAGTGCCAGAGTTATGTCTTGTGGCTCAATACAAAATTGGCCACTGTTACCGAAAACTTCAAACAATGGTTCAGATGGCTCTAAGCACTATGGGACTTAACATCTGAGGTCATCAGTCCCCTAGACTTAGAATTACTAAAACCTATCCAACCTAAGGACGTCACACACATCCATGCCCGAGGCAGGAATCGAACCTGCGACCGTAGCAGTTGCGCGGTTCCGGACTGAAGCGCCTAGAACCGCTCGGCCACAGCGGCCGGCTTATTGAAAACTATTTCATATTTCACAAATATAATAGATATAATAGACAGAGAGCAAATGGAGAAAGACAAGAAGGAGAAAGAGGACACGTATTTGGAAGCCAGAAAACAGAGGGAGGACAACAAAAGTTTGTGTGTTGGGGGTGGGGGTGGGAGTGTGTGTGTGGGGGGGGGGGGGGGGCAGGAAAGGGAAGCAGGGACAGAGAAAAGAGAGAGACAGACAAAATGTTGGAGAGAAAGAAACAAAAGATAAAGGGAGAAATAAACTGTACAATGAATAAAAAGCAAGACTGCTAAATTCCGTGGCCAGTGAATTAGAAAGGGAATAATGAGGAAGGCAGTTCCGTGGATGTGGCAATATAGGCCACTAACAAGGGCGCGGGCATAGAGGAGCTGCAAGAACTGACGGGAAAAAGCCACCAAGGTAGAGAGGATGTTTAAGAATGAACCGAGAGAGGTACGTTATTTCTCCTAACCCACTGTTCCCATCTTCTGCCTATGAGAAAAAGCTTTTTCTTTGACGGCGACTGTAAACATGCTGTTGTGACAGTGTCATTTAGACCAAGTAACATCACAAAAAAACGACTACTACCGACCAGACCTCTATCACTAACACGGTTTATATAAAAACAGTGCGCTTATTATAGATATAGCATCCACCTACGTGTCTCGTTCATGCTCATTAATAGTGTTCCTGCTGATACTCTGTAACAGTATTGTAGGATTTATAAGGTTGGCGAGCGGTTGTTAGAGCAAATGAGTTATCTGAACGAAGGCGACTGATTGGTGATGATTTCTGCCGACAGAGGTGGAAAGAAACGCATCTGCGGTGGAAGCTAGTAAAAACGTGTTAAGGCCGTATAATTTACTTACCCTTCCAGCTAGTACTTTTGCAGTTTCCCAGCTGTGGCTGGTACGATCTGTTGTGTAAGCAAGCCGACACAACATTAGGTACAGGCACCTACAACATCAAACGAAAACAAATTTGCGGCAGAGTTAGAAGGTCGCCACTGGAAATGCGCCCTGGAAATAAGTATTTTTGGTGTAATTTTAACCATTTAGTGGTTTACTCGACACATAACTGCAGAAGGCTGTAGTTATTCAGCAGTGAATGGAAGCTCCTAGCATATCATATTACTGATGTCATATTCACATTAATGCTGTAGTTCTCATGAATAAGGTAATCCCCAAAGGAAAGAGGAGTGAACCTCTCAAAGACTGCTTACTAAAATACTGCCATATTAATTTAACCACAGCTCCAGAGCCCTCAAAGAACACCTCCTAACAGCCCAACCGTCGTCCGTGAATTAAGATCTTGTCGGAGCATAGCTCCTTCCAGCTGAACTGAAACACTGTGATACTGCTCAACCAATAGGAAGTCACCGTTCTTCTCACGATATTGTTCGTTAATGCTACATTTACTGTGCCTGTACTTTATTTGTGATATGGGAATTATAAGCTTCAAATATTAATTACGGTCATTGGCGAAGTTATTCATATCGCAGTTTAGTTCGAACTAGCATGTACGGTCATAACTGACTGATTGAAAAAACCCAAAGGAAAATATTTGGGTTTAACGTACCTTCGACAATGAAATCATTAGAGACGGAGCCTAAACTATGATTGTTTCAAGGAAGAGGAAGGAAATCGGTCGTGATATTTCAAAGAAACCATCCTCTTCTTTTTCTGGAGCGATTTAGGAAAATCACTTGAAACTTAGATCTGGATGATCGGACGGAGATTTGAACAGTTGTCCTCGCAAAAGCACGTCGAGTGTGCCAACTACTGCACCACCTTGCTCTGTTTGGTTCGTCATGTAAGGGCACTTAGTATGTGTTATTGCGCGTCTAAGGGCATCGACTGGTTGGAGCTGGTATCAACGTATTGTGAGTGATACTAGCCCAGTCTCAGAATTCTGCCACACTGATGAGGCACTGATGAGGACCATGCCATTTGGCTCCTCTTGTGTACGGGCACTACAGTTTCAGCTGTAAACGCAATTTTTATTGCACTCATTTCGCTTATCCGTATGACACTGTGCCACACTAGAAGAGTAGAAGAGCTTTACTTTTCCCCAAACCGTGCTGCCTACTCGAACCGGCTATCTCGTTGACTAATGAAAAATGCATTTGACTATTATTTTATAAGTTACGTCGCTCTGTTAGGCACTGTAAAAATTGCAGTAATTATCTTTCACCCTTGGTGATTCTCATTCGATAAGCTCCCTCTAGAGATAATAACCACTGTCTGGTTGGTACTGTCGTAAGGCATAATCACTTGCAACCGTATTTTTCAAGAACAATGACCACAAAAGTTTTCGTGACGTTACTGGGAGCCCGCTAGAACCGTCAAGCGGAGAAAACTTCTCCAAGTGTGAAATTATTGTTAGACTTTGGGAACATCTCTCCACTCCTTCCCTTTCCCTTAAGAGTGTCGACAATACGAATATCCCAGCTACTGTGCAGTTAGGAACGCCTTCCGAAAATCGTGCCGAAACTCACGCCTTCCTCAAAGACACTGGTCTCCAACTCCACAATTAATACACGTAGAAATACCTTATGGACTGATGCAGATCGAATAATTACTTGTCCAGCAATTCGACCTAGCTCGAAACTGGCACATTACACAGTCCCTACTTTCTACGCGGAAGGAGAAATTTGTCCTGAACAGGATACTTAACGTAGATATACTAGAGTAATGGCTAGCTAGTTGGCTTTTAAAGAGGCTACGTATGAATCTGTCGACTACTTCCGTTCGAGCACGGACGTCTGGCGTGCATCTGTGTGTCACACGTAAGGCAGATTCAACTAGATTACCTTATGTCAGTGAAACGTTAGTAACTGTTACTAAAAACGTCACAAACAGATGCAAAAACAAAATCTGCATTATTTCTTTATGAATCATACTCGATAAAGCAAAAGAAAACATGTAGCTAATTACTGCAACGTTAGTGAGCGCTAACATGCTATTAGTTCAAATACAAAGCTTGCAAATAACATGAAGAAAATTTGAACCAAAATCTATAGGTATAACAAAAGAACATCTAAATTTATCATACTCAATAAGAAGTATCACTTTGATAGCAACCAAAAGGTACAATAAATTAATGTAGTACTTTGAATTCCATGATTTAAATTACAAAATTCTTACTAAGGAGAAACTTAGGGTCCAAGTTAAAAATAAAAAGAAAACAAAATCTCAGCAAGCTGTAAGAGTCACAAAACTCAATAATAGACAAATAAATTCGTATAACAGCTTTCAAATCTGAGGCACTAGTTAGTCATAACAATAGAACGTATCTGATGCACATTTGTAAAACACTTGCAGTCAAGTAATCTAAGAAAAAGAAGAATCTGTAAGTGCCTCAAACCATAATAAATTTTGAATACTAACAACAACAAAGCAACATCAAATAAAATTTTGAGGACTCCTGTGCTGTGTACAAATCTGTCGCAATAAAGGCACACGAAATCAGTATGTGATATTAGTTTAGTCAAAATCAAAATCACTTATACTTGTTGATATAAGTAGGATGCAACAAAGTAGATGCAGCCACATTTAATATCTGTGAACAACAAATGAGTTACGTCACCGCGAATAAGGAAAAAATCCGTATGCTCATCAGAGAATAACATTCACTAAGCATCCCATCAGCATGAAGATACAGAATCTTATAAATCATCAGATCCATTCAATCGATACTGGTAAATTTCATTTTCGATTTTACTGAAAAAAGGAAATTAAAAAAAAAAACATGTCCAAAATTGTTACATACTTGATTCACTAACCCTGCCTTTCCCACCTTCCTCCCACAAGCCTTGGACGTTACTGCGGATGGGTGGCTTGCGTGCCTCCAACGACAGAGACAGCGGTACCGTGGTTGCAACCAAGTCGGAGGGGTATCTGTGGATAGATCGAAGTTGGATGTAGTGGGAGTTAGTGAAGTCCAGTGGAAGAAAAGAAAAGGATTTCTGCTCAAGTGAGTACAGTATAATGAAGTTCAGAAAAGAGTAATCAGCACGAAGGACACAGAGATGTGCCGAGCTCGTGTGAGGCAGCGTTATCAGCACCCGACAGTTTGAACAGGGCCTCATTGTGGGTATTCATTTGGTCAGCTGGTCGGATCCCGCAGTATCCACATTTGTGGGGCATTCATATGTGGCAGTGGCCGATGTTGGACCGCATGGGAACATGAGGGCAGGCATACTCGTCCTCAAGGTTTCAGTCGACCACGTGTGACCACCACAGGGGACGACTGCCGTGATGCGCGCCAAGCACATCGTAACCCCCTCACACCTGCATATGCCACCGAGAACTCCCCACGGCATTACGTGTCATCCCGCGCCACTGATCGGAGACTGACTACGGAATTAATATTCCATGCGTAGGCTGTCGTGTAAACACCGCAACACAGATTGCTGAGTTTGTATTGATGCCATAGCTGGAAAGCATAGACTTCTGACGAATGGCGTCGTATTGGGTTCAGCAATGAATCACGGTTTTTCACTACAATGGATTAACATTGTCAGATAGTATGGCAACGACCAGGGGGCAGGCTACATTCTTCTAATGGTTCTGAGGCGTACAAAGATATTGCTACGGGGATTATGGTTTGAAGAGGTCCCAGCTACTAGTGACTGAGGGAACTCTGACGGTTGAACGGTATGTCACAACATCCTGCATTCTCCTGTGTTCCTCACGTGTGGCAGTGTCGTGTTGTTATTTTTCATCATTACGATGTCCGTCCACACATGACACGTGTCTCTATGAACTACTGCGTGATGCGGAGGTACTCCTGTGGCTAGCAAGATCCTCACACCTGTCTCCGATAGTACATGTGTGGAATCAGCTCAGACGTCACCTCCATTCCAATGTCTGTATTCAGAACATCAAGGAGCAGCTATAACAGTTGTGGGGCAGCTTGCCTCAGGAGATGATAAGATGACCTTATGACAGCCTTCCCAACCGAATCAGTGGAGGAATCGGAGCCTGAGGTGGTGCAACATCGCACTGATAAATGGGCTCATTCTGCCAAAATCATATGCTGTGGTGGTTCCTTAGAATGAGCACGGCCCTCTCCTTTCACATAATTCCTTAATCCGAGCAGGTGCATCGTATCTATTGAATTCATGGTCGAAGGGACGTAAACACTAATCTGCCTTTTATACTACCAAGTTCTTTGTACATCCGACTCGATTTTGTAAGCACTAAAGTGATATAACATACCTTCTCAACCCGTGATGGTTCGTTTCCTTTCCGCCTCCCTTTCTGGGTGCTGAGCATTTTTTTTATCAAGCTGTTTGTATAATCGAACCAGAGACAAATAGGGAACCATTCCAGTGACGGTACGGGCCGCAAATGAGAAAATCCATCGACGTAGGTGACTTTGACAAAGCGTATATCTTTATGAGAAGACGTCTGGGAACGAGCTTCTCGGAAAAGACGGAGCTGGTCTGCTGTTCGTGTGATACTGTCATGAACATCTACGGAAAGTAGTTGAAAGATTGTGAAACCATTAATAGGCGACTAGTTGTTGGACGTCCACGTTTCAGCACAGAACGTGGATGTCGAAAGCTTGCCCATTCTACAAATCAGGGTGCTCTGCGATCTGAGTTAGATCTGACGACAGAGTACAGTGCTGTTACAGGCACAAGTTGTTTGGAGCACATCGTTTCGCGTACATTGTTTAACTTGAGCTACACAACATATGTCCACTGCGCTACCCCATGTGACCCAACGAAATCGACGGTTACGAATGCAGTGAGAACGGGATCATCGAGGTTGGCATGTGGATCAATGGAAACGTGTGGCCTGGTGTGATGTATCACGTTCCTCGTTACACACGACGGTGGTCGTGTGCGGATACGCCATCATCCAGGCGAACGGTTTCTCGAAACGTGCACCGTGCCATGGACGCATTCTCATGGGAGCAGTATTATGCTGTGAGGCCGTTCACCTGAATTTCCATCGGGGCTGTGTTATTAATCGATGGCACCATGAGAACTGTAGACTGCGTGAACGTTATTGCGGACCACCAGCCTCTTTTCACTCTCGTTGTCTTCCTGACGGTGGTGGCATCTTCCAACAGGATAACTGTCCACGTCAACAGACAATTCATGTTACAATAGTATAAGAAGCATGATAGTTAACCCACCTTGATATATTGCACACCAACTTCGTCTGATCTGAATCCGCTGGAACACATCTGGGATGCTGCCTGGCGGCTGCTCCGCGCCTATAAAGTACCGGCTTGTAATTTTTGGAAATTGCGTGACCTTTGCGTAGACATCTGCTTCCACATACCTCCAGAATCTGACCTTGAATTTTCAGAAACCATACCAGAATCATTGCCATATTGCGGTCCGAAGATGGACGAACACGCCATTGAGAGGTGGCAGAAGCCCCCTCTCATATTTCTATCTTACTCTGAGTAATTCGATTTTCCTCTCTAATTGCTTGCGGTGAAAAGTTGCTATTCCTTCACACGCGAACTTCCCACGCAGCGTCTCTCGTCACCCGGGTGGTCCGGTGACAGGCGAGTTCCGCTGAGCTTGAAAGGGTTAAGCCGACGGGTGTGAGGGAGTCGAGTGGATGCTTTCCAGAAGCCGACATTGTCATAAGAGCGGGAGCGACACGCCCAGATGCGGCGGAAGGGGTAATCGTAACTGTGAATGGCTTGCTTAGGGCATAGCTCCGTGACGTAGCAAAATTGGCGCAGAAATTGGCGCCAAGAATTTCCATTGGTGGAGTGGTAATGGTTCGGCAATAGAGTGGAATTTCCCGCCGGTTTTAGAGTTGCTGATTGGAACGTTTAACCACAGCCACTGTCGTGGGGGCGGGAATGTTCTGTGTTCGGATTGTACGGGTGCTCTGGAGAGAGTCGGCTCTCGCCTTTCGGTCGGAGTAGGTTACAAGACTGAGCTCTCGCTGCTCTGGACAGCCTGCGTTCCGTTGGCTGTCTAATATACTTTTATTTAATTGTAACTGTTTGACGAAGTTGCTGAAGTTTCGACTTCAACGTAACTTTCCGAGCACAGTTGGCAATTGAGCATTCTGCGTAGAAGCGGCCTATGTTGTCTGTCTTGAGCAGTGTTGGCTAAAGTTGACTGTATCGGAGTTACTGTGTGAATTCGCTTGTTAAAATCAATCACTGCACCGTCAGTGATTGTGTGGGGAGCCTTCTTCGTCTCCGAGGCACATTTGTATTGCTAGGAAGTCTTTAGTCTGGAACAACCAGACCAGGATAATTTGTTTCAGGCTATACTCGCGACATTATCATCACCGCGACGGGACGTCGAAGCAACCAGCCATCGCCTCCGGTACGCCAGATCGTGTTCTGGCAGTTAAGAAGACAGTTTGGTAATGTATGTCCGCAGCACCGGCAGATAGGGATTTTCCTAGGTGATAATCAGAGCTCAGCAGAGCGCGCCTGTTCGTCTTTTTCTAACTTTGTTCTGTCTTGGGTGTCATTGTCTGAGTTCTCACTACTGTAGCAGCAATTAATGTTGGGTTGGCTGTGTGTTTCTCTTAAGATTTGAGTTGCAAGGAATTGGCTCCACATACCACTTCGTCATAAATGTCACAATCTAGTTTAGGGACAACTTCACCTTCACAGCATTTATTTGAGTATCCAATTTGAGCCAATTTGATGTATTGTAAATGTTTCATGTGTTTTGTTTATTATTTTGATTTTAGTCATAATAAATCATGTTGTTATTTTGGACAGAACTTTCATTCTGTTAATCGGTAGAGCAACCCCTTCATTTCTCACTACGTTAATGAAACTTTCCTTTATTTAATTTATCAAATTAAATTATTGCAGGTGCCAAACTCTTTTCTACTCCACTTGCAGGGTCGATTTCAGTCAGTTCGCGTTTCTTTTTAATCCATGTGCAACAGCAAAAGTCGGAGTTAGAATAGGGGGGCTTAGAGCATCATTTATATATGAAGATTCTAGAAGAATTTAGTGTTAAATACACTGCTAGCCCCGGCACCTCGCACCATTAAGCAAGTGGTCATCATGTTTTGGATCCTTAATTTATATGACTGTCTACTTCTACATCTAGTAGTGTGTCAGTCACGCTAAATCTTTGAAAGAATGTTGGTGAATCGCTTACAGCAGTGATATATCCAGCATTAATTCGTCAAGATTCAGGTTTTAGAGCGAAAAATAATTACAATCTCAGATTCTTATTATAACCTAATATGTAAAAGACGGCTCGAAAAACACACCATTTTACAAATGGAGGTTTCATCGACCTGCCAGCTGGTTGTGATACTAGCAGTCATTATATATTGATAAAACAGGCCTGTGGACTTAGGAAGGCTTATGATTTCACAATATTTATTAAAGGATTACTTAGAAACAGATGGTTGTATGTCGACCTTCACGTGCAATTTAATCAGTTGCGATGACAGGTAAAATGTGCTATCACAAGAAGGTATGCGTTTTTTAGACGTATATACTAATGATAAACTGTTTTTAGAGCTGATAAGGAATATTCTTTATGACTGTGATCTGACTTTGTAATCTCAGGCCAAGTTTTTGAAGAAATGGGAGACCCTCTGGCATATGCTTTGAAACAGAAAGTATTTATTACAGTAACATTTCACTTCGCCCAAACACAGTCAAATACCAACTGTGTGCTTTCCGTGTTAAACAGAGAAAGGTATATCGTTAACTGTATCTCATGGGCAGGAATACGACTAATGTTACACCATAGCCAAAGTATTTAAATGTCACACTTGATCTCATCTTTGTACAAGCAAGAGTGCTACAATATTAGGATGAAAGTGGAAGCTCAAGCAATAAACTTAATTAGATAACTGGTAGTAAATAGGACTCTCAGCCACGAACTTTAAGAACAACGATATTGTCAGTCTGCTGCTCCATGGCAGAATACGTATGTCCTGTTTGGTGCAGCTCTACGACGCCAAAGAAGTCGACTAGGAATTGACTGAGACGTATATGCTTATTACTAAATGTTTTTGCCCTGAAGCATTTGGCACGTTATGTCAGATGGCAAATATAGTTCCTCCAGACATCCGTTTTGAGACTGCTAACAATGTGGAGAAATTAAATCTGGTCACCATGTAACACCAAAAAGGCACATAAAATACCTTCTGCACCATCCAAATTTTTCGCCGTTTAAGATCCATTGATAACCTCTACTGTACTGCCAAATTCTGAACATGTAAGCTTTATTACAGAAGTTATAGTTAATTCTAATGGATGTCATAGTGTATTTGTTTCTGACTGTATAGAATTGATTGTAATTATAATGCAAATATTGTAAATTGCTGTGTAAGGACCAAGGAAACTTGATTCAGGTGTATCGGTGGCAACGACGAAACGGCAGCAGCTATGTCGTTGTTTATCTTTGCGTATGGAGAGTCTCTGTTGCGCTGAGAGCAGAGAAGGAGAGCAGCTTGAGTCATGGAAGAGAGCGGAAATGTTTCTTAGGTGCTCCCTCGGACGCGGTGTGCAGCCATGATCGCGGCAATGTAGGCGCACCTACTTCGTTAACTTGCGAGTCTTGAGATCACGGTCGGAGTGGACATGAGAAGAAGTTGTAAATCTAATTATTGCCTGTCTCATAATTATCCTTGGCTCTGGAAACGACTCGTGGTTCGCAAACAGTAGCAGCAACAGCAGTTCAGCATTGTCGTCGGCTACATTCTCCGACGTCCCCACAGCTACAACATCGCAAGACTGTTAACTGACAGATTACTACTAATATTGTGCAGCCATTATCCAGTGGCATTTCTTTCAGAAACGTTAATAATTTTCTTCAAGAATAACCGGCAATAGTTAAAACTTGTAGGGCACCTGTGTTGCAATTGTCCTCAGACATTAGTACCAAGATGAGTCCCTTTCCTTTCCATGCAATCACTGAGTGTCAGAAAAATATGAAAATTGATTAACTATTTACTGCCAATTTTGTTTCTTTGGTAATGACCAGTTTCAGTCTAAATGTTGCTTTCTCAGTAACTATTCAATCAATTGCATAACACAGGCTTAACGAATTTGCAATTTTGAGCATTAACTTCACTCAATGTAACGTAAAATTTCACTGGTAAAACTAATAATTAAAAATACTGTGCAAATTAAAAGAGCGCAATTTCATTTTTTTGGTATTTAGCTTAGCGTGTGACTTCTGCTGGCTTCATAAGTACTTTATTGCTCTGATGTTAAAAGTAAATTCAATTGTTCATTTGCTTAAAGTAAATTCAATTCAATCTATCAACAATTAAAAAAAATTGCTTGCCGTTTTCCAAATAAAGTTTCAGTTACAGCCAGTGATTTATTTAACCTGTAACTGCTAATCAGTAATTTTTTGTATTATCAGTATTTTTTTGTATTAAAATATTACATGGTACCCTTTCCCCCTGAGTCGGTCTTGAGCGATTGCGCTACATTCCACCCACTTCAAAATTATTATCAGTATTTAAATTAGGTTTAGAATAGATTCTTCCTTCAGAACGGTCTGTTGTACAATTTCCTCCTACTAACCGGTATTATTTTCCTTCGGTAACAATAGCCCTACCCAATGTAAAATTTCATTAGGCATACTTGATCACGGACAATTATGTCACAATCCAGAACGCCGATTAGGAAGGGGAGGTTACAACCATACCAAGTCATCTATTATATGATTATGTATCAACAATACAGAGACTGAGGTCAAGGAAAAGATTAATGAAAACCAGGAATATTTTGAAAACGATTACATTCAAAGCGAGTAATGTGGAAATGTAGATAGTAAAAGCTGCAAACGATCCTCATTGGCCTCAGTCATCCAAAAATCTCCATGCTGGCCACCAAGATAAGTCAGCAAACTAGCGCGTCCTCAAACGTCTAAGCGGTGGAGTCTGAAGACCCAGACGTAGTCTTAAAAAACTGGGGATTTTACTGGGTCACTATCAACTGTGACTGCGCAGAAGCGCAAAATATGGCCTGTATGCTCTTTTGTCGGCTTTGTGTCGTATCCTTTACGGAAGAAGATTTATTTCTGGTGGGTGCAAATGCTCTTGAAGTTTTTGTTTACCATGATGACTTCCATTTTGGAAACTTCCAAGCACTTGTACCTCCCCATACACACATCAAAAAAAGTTTTGAATCCCCCCGGTTCCCAGAACTCCTGAAGAAAGATGTTAACTGTGGGTATTGTGTCACAGTCACAGTCCCCTTGACTGTTCAGAGATATCACGAATCCCGCCCAAAGATTTAAACAGCCACGCATGAGCAGCGCCTATAAGACGGAATGGGTCCGACAGCCGTTCAGTTCCAGTTATTCCACCAGGAAGGAGGTACGCGGCTTGTCTTGTCTGTAGTTCAGCCATGCCTAGACGGTCAATACTGCGGTTCGATCGTGTTCGCATAGTTACTTTGTGCCAGGAAGAGCTCTCAACAAGGAACGTGTCTAGCCGGCCGGTGTGGCCGTGCGGCTCTAGGCGCTTCAGTCTGGAACCGCGTGACCGCTACGGTCGCAGGTTCGAATCCTGCCTCGGGCATGGATGTGTGTGATGCCCTTAGGTTCGTTAGGTTTAAGTAGTTCTAAGTTCTAGGGGACTGATGACCTCAGAAGTTAAGTCCCATAGTTCTCAGAGCCATTTTAACCATTTGAACGTGTCTAGGCGTCTCGGAGTGAACCTAAGCGATGTTGTTCGGACATGGAGTAGATACAGACGGACAGGAATTGTCGATGACATGCCTTGCTCAAGCCACCCAAGAGCTACTACTGCAGTGGATGACCGCTACCTACGGATTATGGCTCGGAGGAATCCTGACACCAACACCACGGTGTTGAATAATGCTTTTCGTGCAGCCACAGGACGTCGTGTTACGACTCAAACGGTGCGCAATAGGCTGCATGATGCGCAGCTTCACTCCCGACGTCCATGGCGAGGTACATCTTTCCAATCATTACACCATGCAGCGCCGGCCGCGGTGGTCTCGCGGTTCTAGGCGCGCAGTCCGGAACCGTGCGACTGCTACGGTCGCAGGTTCGAATCCTGCCTCGGGCCTGGATGTGTGTGATGTCCTTAGGTTAGTTAGGTTTAAGTAGTTCTAAGTTCTAGGGGACTAATGACCACAGCAGTTGAGTTCCATAGTGCTCAGAGCCATTTGAACCATTTGAACACCATGCAGCGCGGTACAGATGTTTCCAACAGCATGCCGAATGGACCGCATCACGTTCTCTTCACCGATGAGTGTCGCATATGCCTTCAACCAGACAATCGTCGGAGAAGTGTTTGGAGGCAGCCTGATCAGACTTAACGCCTTAGACACACTGTCCAGCGAGTGCAGCAAGGTGGAGGTTCCCTGATGTTTTTGGGTGGCATTATGTGGGGCCGACGTACACCGCTGGTGGTCATGGAAACAGCCGTAACGGCTGTATGATACGTGAACGTCATCAGCCGACCGATAGTGGAAGCCTGTCTGCAGCATATTGACTAGGCATTCGTCTTCATGGACCACAATTCGCGCCCCTATCGTGCACATCTTGTGAATGGCTTCCTTCAGGATAACGACATCGCTCGACTACAGTGGCCAGCGTGTTCTCTGGACATGAAGCCTATCAGACATGCCTGGGACAGATTGAAACGGGCTGTTTAGGAAATACGTGACCCACCAACCACTCTGGATCTACGCCGAATCGCCGTTGAGGAGTGGGACAATCTGGACCAACAGTGCCTTGATGAACTTGGGGATATTATGTCACGACGAATACAGGCATGCGTCAATGCAAGAGGACGTGCTAATGGGTATTAGAGGTACGGGTGTGTACAGCACCTCTGAAGGTCTCACTGTATGGTGGTTTTCATGACCAATAAAAAGGGTGGAAATGATGTTTATGTTGATCTCTATTCCAATCTTCTGCACAGGTTCCGGAACTCACGGAACCGAGGTGATGCAAACCTTGTTTTGATGTGTGTATTTACTTAAAGTTTATTTATTCTGTAATTTTGTGTTTCTTTGTATTGATGCTACGAACACAATTTATAATATTCTGTAATTTTTTGTTTCCTTCTATTGATGCTTCGAACAGAAAAAAAAAGAGGAACTTATTAGTACGTGCAGAATGCCAGTTGACCTGAACGTTATTACTTTGTTCTTCTATTGTCTCTGCAGATGGATGCACTAATTCGCGTTTAACACCGAAATAGATGACTGTCCGATATAGGATGGGTATAACGAAGTATGTCTTGTTATTTTTGACAGAAATAACATATTCCCCTACACTTTCAGAAAACGTTGCAAACGTAAACAATTTGTCCACATTCCACCGTAAAATACACTTTAACATAGAATTAACGTAAGCCTCTATTACATAGATTGTATTGTTCTGCTGACTAACATGAGGAAGTTACATGGCCCCAGACTTAACGGTAATTGGCTCTGAGCACTATGGGACTCAACTGCTGAGGTTATTAGTCCCCTAGAACTTAGAACTAGTTAAACCTAAGGACATCACAAACATCCATGCCCGAGGCAGGATTCGAACCTGCGACCGTAGCGGTCTTGCGGTTCCAGACTGCAGCGCCTGTAACCGCACGGCCACTTCGGCCGGCTGACGGTAATTGATTCTGTGGCGTTCTGCATAACACTAAATGTGTAATAATACAATCTCAGACGCATTCAGTGATCTCAGTTGATGATACGAAAGGTAAATGTAAAACAAGTTAGCTGCACTTGTAGCATACCACACATACTTAGTAACTTTCACTGTTTAATCTGCAAGTTTCACTATTCAATTACTTCATGCTTTAGTTAACAAAGGTCTTCTACAAACATATAGTTCTGACCTAGTTATCAACTGCGAACAGCATAGTAGAAATTTAGGTTTGTCTGTGATGTGTTGAGGAAATTTTACACATTGTTGGCCAAAAAAAGTGTTCACTGTCTATGAATTTCCTACAAACTCTTTACACTAAGATCGCGCTACTAGTTTGAGTCACGGGTCTAAACGTCAGGGCTTAATTTGACTTACTTTCACATGTAATCCGTTTTCAAAATCTAGCAGGAACGTTACAAAGTGAAGGAATCCTTTTGTGTCCTCATATTCAACCAATTCAGTCTCCTTAATATTACATAACAACAAGTAAAATAACATGATTCGTAAGCGTTGGGGTTTCAATACACTGTACCTCTGGTAGCTGGTGATTCTTTTTAAGCTAAAAGACTACTTCGACAACTCAGATGTACTCTGTGCTCTGACGGGAGCACCTACTTGTCTGGGAGAGGTCGCCCATCTGCAGCTAAACGCAGTCATATTCAAAAAATCAATATA
The DNA here is from genome assembly GCF_023898315.1 of Schistocerca nitens. Taxonomy (NCBI): domain Eukaryota; kingdom Metazoa; phylum Arthropoda; class Insecta; order Orthoptera; family Acrididae; genus Schistocerca; species Schistocerca nitens. The sequence continues at coordinate 522,522,320 of NC_064616.1, read as the reverse complement.
AACCTTCTCACTGTTGAAATTTACCCTCAATAAAATCAGTTATTGAAGTTTGGGTGATGTGACCAGAAATATGAGACGTCCTTTATCGGAAGTAGGGTGCAAGAGGCACAAGCAACAGGTGCTGTATTGCCAATAATGTGCATGGAGCAGACGTCACCTGAGGAACTGTATCTGGTCTTCGGGTTCAACATCACTGTCAGTCACCACAGATATATATAGCAAATATCATTACACATAACACCTAGCGGGGTGGCCCAGTGGTTGACGCAGTGGACTTGCATTCTGGATGAGGAGGGATATCTGGAAACCTAATGCTTATACTGTTAAGTAGGTCTCGTGACGCTGTTCGCTATTCCGCACAAGTACGGATACTATCGACAGCGAAAATTATTCAAGCTCCCAATACATTCTTCGTGAAGCACCTGTTACGGGATTCTGCATTTGTGACTTGCGCTAACGTTATTTATTCCTATGCGAGTGAGTACCTGATTTCTGGGAACAACATGCTAAGTCTCTAGAACCAGGTTTCTAGAAAACTCATACCACACACAAACAGCCCTGACACTGTGCCACAGATGAGTTACCCTCGTAGTCTGCAGTCTCAGTGGGGTCAACGAAATGGGACTTAATGAATCCATCACACCAACCACCACAACCTGCTCTTGCTGAAAGACCTACATGTCATCTACAATACCTCATTCATTCTGCTGTTCCTGCAATGGTCTAGTAGGGGCGCCCTCAGGTGAGAATTCATATAGTTTACGAGTATGAAAAAGAGCCTGCGAAATTATCTCTAAAATGACCTGAAAAAAATCTGTAAAATTGCGCAAACATGATATACAATATATGTAAAGTTTGTTATAAAATAGATTGCTGGAAAAGTATACAGGAGGTTGTAACTGAAATAAAAAAATGTATAATTGATTTGAAATCTCTATTTTTTTCTTTAAGAAATCACATAATTTCAAGAAGTATGAAAACTGTTGTACAACAACACAGAAAATGTGAATATTTTTATTCAAATTTTAGAAAAAAACCTGGGAATATTTATTTTCGAAAGCAACAACTGGTGAGTTAGTGATGTCCCTATTTGAGGCGCGTCTTTTAAAGCAGTATTATAAAACGAAATAAAGAGAAATATTAAAAATAACGATGACATTGCTTTAAAAGATGATTGTAGACTGTTACACAGAAATCTAACTTTGGAAAATTACGTAAAGAGCTACTTCAAAAATGCTCCAGTTAACTTGATTCACAATTGCTTTAGCGGTAAAACCCCAATTCCACCTGGTTCAGTCATAATTAATTGTGCTAGTGTCATGTGAGAACCACTCTCACATACCATAAATACATCATTATCAAGTGTAGCGTTACCACAAAGATTTAATATTTCAAAAGTTAAACCATTATACACTGAAGCGCCAAAGAAACTGGTTTTGGCATGCGTATTCAAATACAGAGATGTATAACCAGGAAGAAAACGGCGCTGCGGTCGACGACGCCTACGGAAGACAACAAGTGTCTGGCGCAGTTGTTAGATCGGCTATTGCTAGTACAATGGCAGGTCATCAAGATTTAATTGAGTTTGAACGTGGTGCTACAGTCGGCGCACGAGCGATGGGACACAGCATCTCCTAGGTAGCAATGAAGTGGGGATTTTCCTGTACGACCATTTCACGAGTGTACTGTGAATATCAGGAATCAGGTAAAACATCAAATCTCCGAAATAGCTGCAATCGGAAAAAGATCCTGAAAGAACGAGACCAACGACGACTGAAGAGAATCGTTCAACGTGAGAGAAGTGGAACCCTTTCACAAATTCATGCAAATTTTAATGCTGGGCCATCAACAAGTTTCAGCGTGTGAACCATTCAACGAAACATCATCGATACGGGATTCCAGAGCCGAAGGCCCACTCGTGTACCCTTGATGACTACACGCCTCGCCTGGACCGTCAACATCGACGTTGGACTGTTGATGACTGGAAACATGTTGCCTGGTTGGACGAGTCTCTTTTCAAATTGTATAGAGCGGATGGATGTGTACGGATATGGAGACAACCTCTTGAATCCATGGACCGTGCATGTCAGCAGGGGACTGTTCAAACTGGTGGAAGCTATGTAATGGTGTGGGGCGTGTGCAGTTGGAGTGTTATGGGACCCCTGACAGTCTAGATACGACTCTGACAGGTGACACGTACGTAAGCATCCTGTCTGATCACCTGCATCCATTCATGCCCATTGTGCATCCCGGCGGACTTCGACAATTCCAGCAGGACAATGCGACATCCCACAGGCCCAGAATTGCTACAGAGTGGCTCCAGAAACACTCTTCTGAGTTTAAACTCTTCCGCTGGCCACCAAACTCCCCAGACATGAACATTATTGAGCATCTCTGGGAACCTTGCAGCGTGCTTTTCAGAAGAAATCTCCACCACCTCGTACTCTTACAGATTTATAGACAGTCCTGCAGGATTCATGGTGTCAGTTCCCTCCAGCACCACTTCGGGCATTAGTCGAGCCCATGGCACGTTGCGGCACTTCTACGTGCATCCGGGGTCTTACACGATATTAATCAGGTGTACCAGTTTCATTGGCTCTTCAGTGTATAAAAAGGGCAATATATATGATAAATCAAAGCTTTGTTACCTTTATTTTCAAACGTAATAGAGACAATCACGAAAATAGGACTACAATTGAAAAATTCAATCTGCTGCCTGTAAATTAACACTGTTCTCGCAGCGCCATGAGTACAGAATCAGCCATTACTCAGTTTAAGGAAAATATTGCAATGGGATTAATTTGACTAGACACAAACAACCGTACTACAGCAATAAACTTGGAATTATCGAAGGCATTTGATACTGTCCAATATATATCTTGCTAAATAAATTAAAAGCTGTCGGTATACGAGGAGTAGTGAAGAAATGGGTTCAGTCATATGTCCAATATAGGAGACAGGTGATATAAATTATTTCAACAAACACCGAAACCAAAGTATCGTGCACAGATCCGACATTCGCTCTATACTAACAGGCGTTCCACGAGGCAGTGTCATAGAGCCTCTCTTATTTCTTATACTGAGATTCCAATCAACGGTACTCATATAACTCTTCTTGCTGATAACACAAACGTTGTTGAAACTGATATAAACCAGGTGTTGCCAACATCTACAACCAGACTTTTGGAATATATGTAAATATGGTTTGGAAAGCTACCCTTAAATCTTTAAGAAACTAATTATGTTCAATGCAGAAGAACGAAGTCCCATCATGACCTGTATCTCAGCCGGCCGAAGTGGCCGTGCGGTTAAAGGCGCTGCAGTCTGGAACCGCAAGACCGCTACGGTCGCAGGTTCGAATCCTGCCTCGGGCATGGATGTTTGTGATGTCCTTAGGTTAGTTAGGTTTCACTATTTCTAAGTTCTAGGGGACTAATGACCTCAGCAGTTGAGTCCCATAGTGCTCAGAGCCATTTGAACCATTTTGAACCTGTATCTCAGAATTCAAAATAAGAAATTGAGAGGGTCACCAAATATTTGGTTGTAGATAATGACAAAAATTTAGACTGACAAGCCCACATCCTTTACACCATTAACAAGCCACTACTTGTATCTACAGACACAGTTGTCAGTTGCACGGTGGAACTCGGGAAATTATTAATTTTTTTGTAGTTCAGTCTTGCTAAGTTTTACATTCAGTACCCAGTCGTTGCAGCAGGCTACAATGCCGATATATGAGTGATGGATTGACAGACCTGAGTCCAAGAGGCTGCACAGTCCAGCATACTTTCAATAACCAATCAGGAAGCGTGGGAAAGAGGTCATGTGACTTCCTTCTACGTCTACCTGCCGAACAACGCTTGTGAATCTGTCTCTGTCTCTGTCTGTCTCTCTCTCTCTCTCTCTCTCTCTCTCTCTCCCCCCCCCCCTCTCTCTCTCTCTCCTATTCTAGATCTCCTTTATGCCGCCTGCCTTTGTTCAGTGTTACTTCGGCTGTAGCTCTCCTCCAGGGCAGATGGCTAAGTCCATCTATTCCTGCCTCTATTGTAATTTGTTTCAGTTCCTGCGTAAGCTCCTTTCTATTATTTTCTGTAAACCTGATATTTCCCTGTTCTCTTTAACATATTTTAACTTCTGGCCACCTAACCCATTGTCGATGCAACTGGCCCATGGGATATTCTTTCTCGAGGATCCTTTGTAACATGTATTTGCAATAACAACCAGGCATTGTCTTTGGATTGTATGTCTTTTATTCGATCCACTTCTTCCACTCCACCCACAAGATAGCAAAATTTACTTACCTTACATGTAATTAACGGGCAAGACTAGGAAGTGTAAATTTAAGTGTAGGTGTGGCAACTCTTACAGTGATTTAATGATCCACGATACTATAACGTTCAGTGTCCCAGATAGTAGAATACGGAAACAGACCTTAATGTACTCTGATCCATCACTTCCTTAAGTATTGCAAATCTTAGAGCAATATGATTTCCGGCCGCTGTGGCCGAGCTGTTCTAGACGCTTCAGTCCGGAACCACGCTGCTGCTAAGGTCGCAGGTTCTAATCCTGCCTCGGGCATGGATGTGAGTGGTTTCCGTAGGTTAGTTAGGATTAAGTAGTTCTAGGTCTAGGGGACTCATGACCTCAGATGTTGAGTCCCATAGCGCTTAGAGCCATTTGAGCAATATGATTCGGGTGCCACAGCAGTCGATAAGTTTGACCAGGCCCTGATCGGTCGGGTCGAGTCGTCCCTTACTCGCAACCCCTTCAAGCAGCCACAACAACGCGCGTACACAGCCGCGCGGACAGCCACGTAGAAATGTAAACAGGCCTGTGAATTTAGGGAAGTGTTGCTCTAGATGTTGCGTTCGCCATAGAAGACAGGATTGCCCATTACGTAACGCAACGTGTTACACATATGGAAAAAAGGCCATGTCCAAGCAGTTTGTTTGAAACGGCACAAAAACGCCAATTTTGCCCGCTCCCAGAAGAAAACAGGCTCATGCACACACAGCGAACGCTGTGTTCTCAAAATCTACGACATGTTCTGACAAAAGTGAGATTAAGGTTGTGCCTCCTTCTCGCTCTACTGCTGTGCAACGACGTTCTAACGAACTATGTCTCATTACAAATTGCTGGCCGTCATGAGAACTTTCAGTTCGACACAGTTGCCTCAGTAACTTTGCTCAATCGTGCCACGTATGAACAGTTAGGCTCAGCACGCCTTTCTAAATCTAGCAAGCTCATCATTGCTTACAACGGACAGGAAATTACAGTGCTTGGACAGAGTAGTTTGCCTGACGCTTACAAATATCACACTAGGACAGTGAATTTTACTGTGTTGAAGTCAAGAGACAGGGAGAACATTTTCGATTTAGATGCCTTTGATTTGTTTGGCCTTTGTATCCAAGACAATGTACTTTCAGAATCGGCTTTTGCACCAAAAGACAGTGTCGCTAGCTTGCTTAAAGAATTTCCTGAACTATTTACTATTTTCAGAAGGAATGGGAAAAGCTAATAACTTTGTAGCGCATGTTACATTGAAAGACAATGCACAGACCAAGTTTTTCTGGGCACGACCCGTTCCAGTTGCTTTAAGAGACAAAGAAGCCAGTGAATTGAAAGAATTGCAAGATAATGGTGTTGCTCCCATTCAAGTTAGTCAATGGGCAAGTCCTCTCGTTTTGTTGCTTAAGCCTTCTGGTCGCATTCGCATTTGTGTTGATTTCGAGTCTACAGTGAACCCACAGACAGTAGGTGACACTTATCCGTTCTCTCACCCTGAAGAACTCATGAACAGGCTTGGTTGCTTTCCTAAGATAGATTTGCGTCATGCCTACTTCCAGATTCCATTGCATGAAGAATGACAGAAAATGTTTGTTGTTAACACACACTTAGGACTGCTCAGGCATTTGGGTTTGCCCTTCGGCAGTGCTTCCGCACACGCCATTTTTCAACGTTACTTGGAACAGCTGACTGTAAGCGTGTCATTTTGTTAAAACTACCTTGACGATATTGTTGTCTCAGATCGTACACCAGAGGAACACATTGCCAATCTGCTTACTCTTTTTCGAGTGTTGTCAGAAGCAGGACTGAAGTGTCGTCCAGAAAAGTGTGACTTTTTCCAAACTGAACGACAGTACTTGGGTCATGTGGTAAACAGTCAGGGTGTGCTACCCCTCCAATTTCATTTGCTTGCAATTCGTGACCTGCCTGTTCCTCGCAATGGCTCAAATGGCTCTGAGCACTATGCGACTTAACTGCTAAGGTCATCAGTCGCCTAGAACTTAGAACTAATTAATCCTAACTAACCTTAGGACATCACACACATCCATGCCCGAGGCAGGATTCGAACCTGCGACCGTAGCAGTCGCTCGGTTCCAGACTGTAGCGCCCAGAACCGCACGGCCACTCCGGCCGGCGTTCCTCGCAATGTGTCTGAACTGCTGTCAGTAGTAGGCAAGATGACATACTACATTCGGTTCGTGCCGAACGCCATTCAGATCGTGGCTCCATTGCACCTTTTGTGTCGGAAAAAATGTGCCTTTCGTGTGAACCAAAGAGTGTGAAGACGCATTTCAGAAACTCAAAAATGCTTTGCTCAGTGACAGATGTTTAGTGCATTTTGACCCTGCCAAGCCGGTAGTTTTGCAAGTCGACGCTTCTTCCTACGGAATCGGTGCACCAGATAGAACCATTGCTTTTGCCTCAAATTTGTTAACTCAAACTCAGTGTAATTATTCTTAAATAGAAAGAGAGGCTCTTGCTATTGTGTATGGTGTGACATAATTCCATCACTATCTGTTTGGTCTCAAGTTCTTTTTAGTGACAGATTGCAAGGCTTTGTAGTCCTTGTTTCATCGATCAAAGCTGGTAACTACACCCACTGCTCAAAAATTTCAACGTTGGGCTTTGTTGCTTTCGCAGTATCAGTATGAAATGGTGTACAGACCTACGGCAAAGCATGGCAATGCAGATGCCCTGTCTCATCTTCCGATCTGATTTTGATTCATCTGCCGCATCTTGTTGCCAAATCGATGCCCAGGACTCTGAATTGCTGGAATCTTTTTCCTTGCACTACAGAAAAATTGCACAGGCAACTGAAGCGGACCCTGATGTCAATATTTTGTTGCATTACATTCGTACGTCTCGCCCTCGTTCATGGAAGAGTATCTACAACTCAGTTGTGAGCCGGTATTTTGCGCGTCGCATAACCTTTCAGTACGACAAGGTGTGATTCTAGTTCAAAATGAGAGTCGACAGTCCGCAGCTCGTGGTCTCGCGGTAGCGTTCTCGCTTGCCGAGCATGGGGTCCCGGGTTCGATTCCCGGCGGGGTCAGGGATTTTCTGTGCCTCGTGATGACTGGGTGTGGTGTGATGTCCTTAGGTTAGTTAGGTTTACGTAGTTCTTAGTTCTTGGGGTCTGATGACCATAGATGTTAAGTCCCATAGTACTCGGAGCCATTTTTTTGAGAGTGGACACTCGCGTGTGCTTATTCCTAAAGTGTTGCAAAAGGATGTGTTGCGATTGCTCCACCAAGGAAATTGGGGAATTGTTCGCATTAAACAGTTAGCACGGCGGCATTATACTTGGCAGGGCATGGACTCCCACACTGAACAGATGACATCATAGTGTCGCGCATGCGCGGGGAAACAATCAACTCTGTCACAGACATTCTCAATCGCCATGGGAACGAGTGCACATTGACCATTTTGGAACACTCGTGGGCTCGTAGTGGTAGACTACTTAGCAAGTTCCCATTTGCGGTGCCTATGGCATCTACCACATCACGTAGCACCATTCAAGCGCTGTCCTTCATATTATGCATAGAAGGTTTGCCAGAAGTACTTGTATCGGACAATGGACCACAATTCACTTCACGTGATTTTGAACAGTTTTGTGAACGAAATGGCATGGCCGTCGCTATCGGACGTTGCTACACTTGTTACACACACCGCAGCACCCTGCGCCTCCAATGGTCCGCAGGTATCGCTTTGCGCGGCGTGATTTTGTTCTTTTCAGGATTTATGGCAACCAAGGGCGCTGGGAAAGAGGTGTGATCCAGGAAAGCATTGGCTCGTTTACAAGTCCCGATGGTTTGCAGCGCCGCCACCAGAGCCAAATTCGTGCGTTTCGTTTGCCCAGTGATTTTGCTGCTCTTCTTCTCCCAGATTCACGGCCTCACCGGTCCGCGCTGCCTCACCAACAGCCCGCTGGTGCCACCAGGGCACCCCAGGAGGAGCGGATGGACGACGTGCCCTCGTCCGCACCGTCCGCGCTCGCTCGCCGACCCGATGGACCTGGACTCGCCATCGACATCGGCGTCGACGTCATCGCCTCAGGACATGCCCTCAGGCCAGGACATGTGCCCTGGCGGCAATTTTCCAGAGGATGTCCCAATTGCCTCGCTCGCAAGTAAGATAGCGGCGTATGGTCGGGAGTGCGCCCTCCTCCACAGTCAGGGCATTCAGCTCATCTCTATGTCTAGCGTCCTGCCTCCCTCCCCGTTGTCGTTGGCGTCCTCCCTACACGCCAACGGTGCGGCATTACGGGGGAGGGGGGGGGGGGGGAAGAATGTGCTGGCGTAAGCTGTCACAATCACACCGGTCGGAAAAGATATAGCAAGAAGATCGATAGTAGACGCTGGGTCAAGCGCGCCTGTCAGGAGAGAGGCCAAGGACAGATAAAATGGTTCAAATGGCTCTGAGCACTATGAGACTTAACATCTGAGGTCATCAGTCCCCTAGACTTAGAACTACTTATACCTAACTAACCTAAGGACATCACACACATCCATGCCCGAGGCAGGATTCGAACCTGCGACTGTAGCGGTCGCGCGGTTCCAGACTGTAGCGCCTAGAACCGCTCGGTCACTCCGGCCGGCCCAAAGACAGACTTGCAAGCAACATGCCGCGAGCGCCCTCTCGACCGCAAGTATTTAGATCGCCGCCAGTGACCGGAGGGCCCCAGTCTCAGTTTCTAGCTCACACTCTCAGTCACTAGCGCAGTCGGTCAGACACTAGTTCAGTCACTGACGCATCAACTCGCACTCCGGTTTGTCATTCATCGCATAATGGGACTTGTACTTCAAAAGCATTGAGACTAATGTGGACTATTACAGAAGAGTTTGTACCACAACACATGAACTCTCTTAAACATAATTACCTTCCTGTTCATGTAAATAAAGAACCCTGTTAATACATGTGTGCAGTTGTGTTGTAGAAAGAGGATACCGGCCACCAAACAACATCCTCTCCCTTGATTCCTACGGTACAAGACTTTACGTTAATTAAGTGTCGAGTGGTCGCATCAGTTTTGGCAACATCAGTGGTCGCGCTATTCACTTTGTGAACCAGCCATTGTGTTCTTTAAAGCCATGAAAAAATTTGCCCTAATATGCATCGTATTTAAAACATATATTTTAATTTTTCGTCTTTATATACACTGAAGAGCCAAAGAAACTGGTACACCTGCCTAATATCGTGTGGGCCCCACGAGCACGCAGAAGTACCACAACACGACGTGGTGTGGACTCGACTAATGTCTGATGTACTGCTGGACGTAATTGACACAATGAATCCTGCAGCGCTGTCCATAAATCCGTAAGAATAAGAGGGGGAGGGGGTGGAGATCTCTTCTGGACAGCACGTTGGAAGGCATCCCAGATATGCTCAATAATGTTCATGTTTGTCGAGTTTGCTGAGCAGTGGAAGTGTTTAAATTAAGAAGAGTGTTCCTCGAGCCACTCTGTAGCAATTCTGGACGTGTGGGATGTCGCGTTGTCCTGTTGGAATTGCCCAAGACCGTCGGAATCCACAATGGACATGAATGGATGCAGGTGATCAGACAGGATGCTTACGTACGTTTCACTTGTCAGAGTCATATCTATGCGTGTCAGGGGTCCCATACCACTCCAGCTGCACACCATTACAGAGTCTCCGCCAACTTGAACAGTCCTCTGTTGACATGCAGGGTCCACTGATTCATGAGGGTGTCTCCATACTTATACACGTCCATCCGCTCGATATAATTTGAAACGAACTCTTCCGACCAGGCAACATGTATCCAGTCATCAACAGTCCAATGGCGGTGTTGACGGAACAGGCGTGCAATCATCAAGCGTACACAAGTGGGCTTTCAGCTCCAGAAGCCCATATTGATGATATTTCGTTGAATGGTTCGCACGCTAACACTTGTTGATGGCCTAGCATTGGAATCGGCAGCAATTTGCAGAAGGGTTGCACTTCTCTGACGTCGAACGAGCCGTCGTTGGACCCATTCTTGCAGGAAACGTGACGCAGCGGCGTCGGAAACGTGATAATTTACCGGATACCTGATATTCACGGTACACTCGTGAATCAGTCGTACGGGAAAATTACAACTTCATCGCTACCTTGGAGATATTGTGTCCCATCGCCCGTGCGCCGACTATAACGCCACTTTCAAACTCGCTTTAATTCTTGATAATCTGCTATTGTACTAGCAGTAACCGATCTAACAACGGCGCCAGAAACTTGTTGTCTTATATAGGCGTTTCCGACCGCACCGCCGTATTCAACCTGTTTACATATCTCTGTATTTGATTACGCATGCCTATGCCAGTTTGTTTAGCGCTTCAGTGTATTTGGTAACGGGTACTAACGGTATTTAGTCAAGCGTACCATAGTCATATTCCATCTTCATTTTACTCGTGCCACAGCGTATGTGCTGCACATACAGTCGACTGTGACAACCTCTCCCTTCGTCATATTGTAGTTCACGATAATGTGTGGTTTATTAATTCCGTCAGCAATTGAGCCTTCACTCCGCGCGTGATAAGGAAAACAACATTTTTTTTTTGGTCATATACGCCACCATCGTGATATAGTGACTACCTAATATTTCTGGATTTCAAAAGTACGAATTTACGAGGGCATTACGTTTTATTTTTCGTACGGGTTCCAATGCAAGTGATGTGTTTCTGAAAAAATAATACTGCCAATGAATAACTAGTATACCAATTATCAAAACTAAGATTCCGACTGGATCCATTCATAGTTTCCGCCAGTCGATACATTATGTCATATGGTTTATTTGGTACATTGTAAGGACGGATTTGGTTGTGTTCCACAATATAGCCCAGTTGATGCTGCATAAAATATTCGACATCGCAAATGGCAAACATTTTCAAGCCCTTCTTGGCTGGTTTGTTCGCTATGTATTGAACGAATGAACATTTCCCCCAAAGGGTGTCAGCATTTTATTTCTGGCCACAAAGCCTCCAAAACTATAACTTTCCTTGCAGTTTATGACAAATTTATCAAAATATGACCCAAAAGCTGTTAATGCACACTATATGATCAAAAGTATCCGGACACTCCCAAAAACATACTCTTTTCATATCAAGTGCATTGTGCTGCCACCTCCATATCAGCGACCTCAGCAGTCATTAAACATCGTGAGAGAGCAGAATGGGGCGCTCCGCGGAACTCACAGACTTCGAACGTGGTCAGGTGATTGGGTGTCACTTGCGTCATACGTCTGTACGCGAGAATTCCACACTCCTAAACATCCATAGGTCCACTGGTTCCTATGTGATAGTCAAGTGGAAACGTGAAGAGACACGTACAGCACAAAAGCGTACAAGCCGACGTCGTATGTTGACTGACAGAGACCGCCGACAGTTGAAGAGGATCGTAATGTGTAACCGGCAGACATCTGTCCAGACCATCACACAAGAATTCAAAATTGCATCAGGGTCCACTGCAAGTATTATGACAGTTAGGCGGGAAGTGAGAAAACTTGGATTTCATGGTCGAGCGGCTGCTCATAAGCCACGCCGGTAAATGCCAAACGACGCCTCGCTTGGTGTAAGGAGCGTAAACATTGGACGATTGAACAGTGGAAAAACGTTGTGTGGAGTGACGGACCACGGTACACAACGTGGCGATGCGATGGCAGGGTGTCGGAATGCCCGGTGAACATCACCTGCCAGCGTGTGTAGTGCCAACAGTAAAATTCGGAGCCGTGATGTTATGGTGTGGTCGTGTTTTTCGTGGAGAGGGGTTTGCACCCCTTGTTGTTTTGCGTGGCACTATCACTGAACAGGCCCCCTCCATTCATGTTTTAAGGACCTTCTTGCTTCCCACTGTTGAAGAGGAATTCGAGAATGGCAATTGCATCTTTCAACACGATGGAGCACCTGTTCATGATGCACGGCCTATGGCGGAGTGGTTACACGACAGCAACATCCCTGTAATGGACTGGCCTGCACAGAGTCCAGACCTGAATCCTATAGAAGACCTTTGGGACGTTTTGGAATTCCGACTTCGTGCCAGGCCTCACCGACCGACATCGATACCTCTTCTCAGCGCAGCACTCCGTGAAGAATGGGCTGCCATTCCCCAAGAAACCTTCCAGCACCTAATTGAAGGTATGCCTGCGAGAGTGGAAGCTGAGAGGTCATCAAGGACCATATTTAATTCCAGCATTACCGACGGAGGGCACCACGAACTTGTAAGTCATTTTCAGCCAGGTGTCTGGATACTTTTGATTACATAGCGTATCATTCTCATGTCTTTGTGTTGTTGTCAACTTACAAAGCTCATGCTTCTGTTTGTACGACATACAAGCTCTGAGAATCATTGCCTCACAAAGTGGTCGCGAGGTTTGAGGCGCCATGACACGGATTGCGCGGCCGCTCCCGTCGGAGGTTCGAGTCCTCGCTCGGGCATGAGTGTGTGTGTTGTTCTTAGCATACGTTAGCTTAAGTAATGTGTAAGTCTAGGGAGCGATGACCTGAGCTGTTCGTCCTTTAGGAATTCACACACATCTGAACATTTTTGAGAACCATCTTACCAGTGCCTTTACTCCAAAGTTCTCCAACAAGTTTAACGGAGTACGTCGAGAAAGTGAAAAGAAGGGCAGCACCTTTTGTATTATCGAGAAACAGGGACATAATACAGGACTTGGCGTGGACATGATTAAGCCAAAGGCGTTTCTCGTTGCGGTGGGATCTCCCACGAAATTTCAATCACCAAATTTCTCCTCCGAATGCGAAAATATTTTTTCGATGGCGACCTACATAGGGAGAAACGATTATCATAATAAAATGAGGAAAACCAGAGCTCTCACGGGAAGACTTAGGTGTTCGTTTTTCCCACGCGCTACTCGAGAGTGAAATAACAGAGAATTATTGTGGAGTTGGTTTTATGAACCCTTTGCCAGGCACTTAAGTTTATTTGCAGAGTATCCATGTAGACGTAGATGTAGATTATATCAGCAACACTCTTCCATCTGAGTAAGCACATCACACATATTGCTTTCCAGTCTGGCTCTTGAGTCCTGTCACCAGAATCAGTATGCCATCGGCACAGGAATTGACTCGTAACGCTTGAGCGCTATCATTCAGAGTTGTTAACTATGGCCCAAGGCTAAGGTTCCAAAAATTAGTCCATTTATACACTGAAGCGCCAAAGAAACTGGTACAGGCATGCATATTTAAATACAGAGATACATAAACAGTCAGAATACGGCGCTGCCGTCGACAACGCCTATATGAGCCAACAAGTGTCTGGCGCAGTTGTTACACCGGTTACTGTTGCTGCAATGGCAGGTTATCAAGGTTAAAGTGATTTTGAACGTGGTGTTATAGTCGGCGCACGAGCGATGAGACACAGCATTTCCGAGGTAGCAATGAAGCGGGGATTCCCCGCATACCATTTCACGAGTGTACTGCGAATATCAGGAATCCTGTAAAATATCAAATCTCCGACATTGCTGCGGCTGGAAAAACATCCATCAAGAACGGGACCAACGACGACTGAAGAGAACCGTTTAACGTGACAGAAGTGCATCCCTTCTCCAAATTTCTGCAGATTTGAATGCTGAGCCACCACAAAGTAGCTGGTGAAGGCTCTGCAATGGCGTGGGGCATTTGGAGTTGGAGTGATATGTGAGCCGTGATAAGTCTACATATGACTCTGACGGGTGACACATACGTAAGCATCCTGTCTTATGACCTGCATTATTCGTGTCCATTATGTATTCCGTTGGACTTGGACAATTCCAGCAGGACAATGCAATGCGACACCCCACACGTCCATAATTGCTACAGAGGGGCTCCAGGAACACCATTCTGAGTTTAAACACTTTCGCTGTCCACCAAACTACCCAGACATGAACACTACTGAGCAAATCTGGGATGCCTTGTGTGGTGTCACCGCCAGGCACCACACTTGCTAGGTGGTAGCCTTTAAATCGGCCGCGGTCCATTAGTATACGTCGGACCCGCGTGTCGCCACTGTCAGTGATTGCAGACCGAGCGCCACCACACGGCAGGTCTAGAGAGTCTTACTAGCACTCGCCCCAGTTGTACAGCCGACGTTGCTAGGAATGGTTCACTGACAATCACGCTCTCATTTGCCGAGACGATGGTTAGCATAGCCTTCAGCTACGTCATTTGCTACGACCTAGCAAGGCGCCGTATTCAATTAATATTGAAATTATAAATTATGTACAGTCAAGAGAGATGCACACTGATTGTGGATTAAAGTTAAGTATTCTACCAGTACCTCCTGTTTTGCTAGTCTTATTTCTCTGACATGTTGCAGACCTCACTCCAGTCTGCGTGTAATTAAACGCGTGCATTTCGGCCTCCTCTAGCAACACGGTGTTGGCTCTTCTGCCAACACATCACCTTGCAATGTGCTGTTCAGTAGAGATCTCCATCCCCTCGTGCTCTTACGGATTTGTGGACAGCCCTGCCGGATTCATGGCGTCAGTTCCCTCCAGTACTACTTGAGATATTAGTTGGGTCCTTGCCACGTTGTGCTGTGGCACTTCTGCATGCTCGCGGTGGCCCTACACGATATTAGGCAGGTATACCAGTTTATTTGGCTCTTCAGTTTAGATTCCTGTGGACAACCGTCTGTGATTCGCCTGACTGTTTTACTGGGGGTTGTTCCCCATTCCAAGGTGTGTCCTTCACACTAATCTAGGAGGCTCTGGTATAAACATTTTGGGACTTGTAGTTGTCTGCGGTGGTGAAATACTGTGAACCGTCACGGATGTCAAATGCGTCCGCAATTTTAACCATGATGTCTACGCCATCCTTGATGCTGCAGTTGCCCCCAATGTCGATAACACAGTTAATTGCAGCGTCTATGGATTTGCTCTTTCTGAAGCCGTACTGGCTCACGCTGAGGCCATGTAGCTCAGTCTGAACTGTAGTCTGTTGCACGGCAAACGCTACTTTGCACCCAACATTCTAAGAAGACAGACTGGTCTGTAGTTTTGAGAGACCATTGGATCCCTATCCATGCTCTTCTGAATTATCACAACCTGCGCAGACTCCCAGGCAACAGGAATTCTTCCTTGTCTTGGTGACTGATTAAGTAGGTGTGTAAAGAATGGAAGGATTTAATTTCTAGCTACTTTTGGTGTTTCGTTACCATATAATCTAGATCTGGAGTTTTTTCATTATTTAACTGAGTGATGGTGACTGCAACTTCTTCTTGTGCAAGTGAGTAGAATGACACTCGGACTTTCATATGGGGCATAGATAATTTCTCGTACCTTTTTTGATGATCATCATTTTCACTACTTTCTTCTGGAAGAAGCGATTTCAATAGGTTTTCAGCCACCGTCTAGTAACTGTCCCATCCTATTTAAGTAGTGTAGGTAGCACAGATAGTGTTTTGTATTTTCTCTGTTATCATTTTACTGTGTAGTCGTGTTGGACTCTCTGGAAGATAAAAGGTGCGTGAAAACACTCCATGTATGGCATTACCATTAGCAGCTCAAAAGTTGGTTGTGTGCTTTCCATCATAAGCTATACTGTAAATGGGACAAAGCTGCAGATATTAGGCTACTACACTCCTGGAAATGGAAAAAAGAACACATTGACACCGGTGTGTCAGACCCACCATACTTGCTCCGGACACTGCGAGAGGGCTGTACAAGCAATGATCACACGCACGGCACAGCGGACACACCAGGAACCGCGGTGTTGGCCGTCGAATGGCGCTAGCTGCGCAGCATTTGTGCACCGCCGCCGTCAGTGTCAGCCAGTTTGCCGTGGCATACTGAGCTCCATCGCAGTCTTTAACACTGGTAGCATGCCGCGACAGCGTGGACGTGAACCGTATGTGCAGTTGACGGACTTTGAGCGAGGGTGTATAGTGGGCATGCGGGAGGCCGGGTGGACGTACCGCCGAATTGCTCAACACGTGGGGCGTGAGGTCTCCACAGTACATCGATGTTGTCGCCAGTGGTCGGCGGAAGGTGCACGTGCCCGTCGACCTGGGACCGGACCGCAGCGACGCACGGATGCACGCCAAGACCGTAGGATCCTACGCAGTGCCGTAGGGGACTGCACCGCCACTTCCCAGCAAATTAGGGACACTGTTGCTCCTGGGGTATCGGCGAGGACCATTCGCAACCGTCTCCATGAAGCTGGGCTACGGTCCCGCACACCGTTAGGCCGTCTTCCGCTCACGCCCCAACATCGTGCAGCCCGCCTCCAGTGGTGTCGCGACAGGCGTGAATGGAGGGACGAATGGAGACGTGTCGTTTTCAGCGATGAGAGTCGCTTCTGCCTTGGTGCCAGTGATGGTCGTATGTGTGTTTGGCGCCGTGCAGGTGAGCGCCACAATCAGGACTGCATACGACCGAGGCACACAGAGCGAACACCCGGCATCATGGTGTAGGGAGCGATCTCCTACACTGGCCGTACACCACTGGTGATCGTCGAGGGGACACTGAATAGTGCACGGTACTTCCAAACCGTCATCGAACCCATCGTTCTACCATTCCTAGACCGGCAAGGGAACTTGCTGTTCCAACAGGACAATGCACGTCCGCATGTATCCCGTGCCACCCAAAGTGCTCTAGAAGGTGTAAGTCAACTACCCTGGCCAGCAAGATCTCCGGATCTGTCCCCCATTGAGCATGTGTGGGACTGGATGAAGCGTCGTCTCACGCGGTCTGCACGTCCAGCACGAACGCTGGTCCAACTGAGGCGCCAGGTGGAAATGGCATGGCAAGCCGTTCCACAGGACTACATCCAGCATCTCTACGATCGTCTCCATGGGAGAATAGCAGCCTGCATTGCTGCGAAAGGTGGATATACACTGTACTAGTGCCGACATTGTGCATGCTCTGTTGCCTGTGTCTATGTGCCTGTGGTTCTGTCAGTGTGATCATGTGATGTATCTGACCCCAGGAATGTGTCAATAAAGTTTCCCCTTCCTGGGACAATGAATTCACGGTGTTCTTATTTCAATTTCCAGGAGTGTATATCGTATTTAAAGGCGTGGCGGTTCTGAGAGCTTTTCTGTCTAGCTAAAAGACAATATTGTGACCAGAAGCTGGAACTAAGCTTCCGAAAAGTGTCGTGCCTAATAAATGTAAGCTTTTGTTACTGCTTATGGAGTGATTGTTTATTAAAAAAGAAAACAAGACGAAAAGGAGGTACTGTTAAGCAATCTGTATACTTGTTTTATCGAGAATTAACATCTCATACGCAAGAGACACTGTAATCGACGCCAGTGAAATAATTATTCTAGTATAATAATAATTTCGTATGTGAACTGTCCTGGTGCAAGGTTTTCAACTGGACTCCATTTCGACTACTTGTGTACCCCCAACCTGTCCCACTTATCCAAACGGGAACGGGACGTACAGTTTAAGGCGGGATATGAATCACGTGTCGTTTCTGGAGACCCCTCACATCGTTGAGAGCTGAAGGCTAGGTTAAAACGCAGACCGAAAATCCAAGGTCCAACTGAAATTGGATCCCACGAGCTCATAATTTCCTATCAAGCGCTTTACCACTACAATACCCAGCCCGACTGAGTATAATAGCGAAATGAGACTACTACTTCGAGTTTAAGAAATAAATTCGAAAATTGTGTTTTACTGTTATTACTCCAATTGCGTGATCTCCAAGGACGTTCTGTGTCACAACTGTTTGCCACGTGACTGGGCTCTTTCAAATCCCTTTACTATAACATCTTCAAATTTGAGAATGGATAACTCGTAGACTCTGGCAGGCACTAAGTGTATCTATTTACGGTTGAGATTTCATTTGAGTACTCCACGACAGTCTGAAAGAAGTAACGTTCTTACGGGAATTATTGCCAAAAGACAGCAAGAGTGAAAATGTTATTTTACGTTAAGTACCGGTTTCCTTTGTCATGCTGGCTATTACCGTAAACTCAGCCTCCGCTGCGCAACCTCGGCCTCCGTGACCGCAAAACTGGAAGGCTGCCAGCAGCGTCGGCTTACTGCGTCCTTGGCCTCCAGCGCATCCAAGTCACGACTACTTAGCGGAACAAACACGCCGTAAGTCACGCTTTACGGTTACCTTTTTACGTAGGTAACGTCTGGCAGACGTGGATTTCTGCAAAGTTAATTAACTGCCGCAAAGATGTCGACACGTAGATATGAACCAGGAATCACTAAATTGTCTTCGACATGGGCATTCCGTTTACTACAACAGTCGATTTGCGCTGCGACGTGCTAATACGCTAAGACCCTAGCCGGAAAGACACAGGCTCGGTCCACAGGCTGTATAAACTGATTCTAATCTGTTTTTGGGAGTGACTAGAGCACAATATAAAGTTTGACAGAACAGCCTAACGCGAAGCTCTTATCACGACTCCCTGACTGTATCTATTTACGGTTGAGATTTCATTTGAGTACTCCACGACAGTCTGAAAGAAGTAACGTTCTTACGGGAATTATTGTCAAAAGACAGCAAGAGTTCTCGGCAAGGAACCTTTGTTGATCGCTATGCGTGGCAGTTGAGCACCTTTACGTCTAACTCAGGGTCAAAACAAAAAACGTCGGTGACGCATATCTATAGAAGAAATACATGTTCTCAGTCCGGATCCTATGATGCATCGAATACTACAAACAACGAATTAGAAGTGAGTTATCCTGTATGTTGTTGTTGTGGTCTTCAGTCCTGAGACTGGTTTGATGCAGCTCTCCATGCTACTCTATCCTGTGCAAGCTTCTTCATCTCCCAGTACCTACTGCAACCTACATCCTTCTGAATCTGCTTAGTGTATTCATCTCTTGGTCTCCCCCTACGATTTTTACCCTCCACGCTGCCCTCCAATACTAAATTGGTGATCCCTTGATGCCTCAGAACATGTCCTACCAACCGATCCCTTCTTCTGGTCAAGTTGTGCCACAAACTCCTCTTCTCCCCAATCCTATTCAGTACCTCCTCATTAGTTATGTGATCTACCCATCTAATCTTGAGCATTCTTCTGTAGCACCACATTTCGAAAGCTTCTATTCTCTTCTTGTCCAAACTATTTACCGTCCATGTTTCACTTCCATACATGGCTACACTCCATACAAATACTTTCAGAAATGACTTCCTGACACTTAAATCTATACTCGATGTTAACAAATTTCTCTTCTTCAGAAACGCTTTCCTTGCCATTGCCAGTCTACATTTTATATCCTCTCTACTTCGACCATCATCAGTTATTTTGCTCCCCAAATAGCAAAACTCCTTTACTACTTTAAGTGTCTCATTTCCTAATCTAATATCCTCAACATCACCCGACTTAATTCGACTACATTCCATTATCCTCGTTTTGCTTTTGTTGATGTTCATCTTATATCCTCCCTTCAAGACACCATCCATTCCGTTCAACTGCTCTTCCAAGTCCTTTGCTGTCTCTGACAGAATTACAATGTCATCGGCGAACCTCAAAGTTTTTATTTCTTCTCCATGGATTTTAATACCTACTCCAAATTTTTCTTTTGTTTCCTTTACTGCTTGCTCAATATACAGATTGAATAACATCGGGGAGAGGCTACAACCCTGTCTTACTCCCTTCCCAACCGCTGCTTCCCTTTCATGTCCCTCAACTCTTATAACTGCCATCTGGTTTCTGTACAAATTGTAAATAGCGTTTCGCTCCCTGTATTTTACCCCTGCCACCTTTAGAATTTGAAAGAGAGTATTCCAGTCAACATTGTCAAAAGCTTTCTCTAAGTCTACAAATGCTAGAAACGTAGGTTTGCCTTTCCTTAATCTTTCTTCTAAGATAAGTCGTAAGGTCAGTATTGCCTCACGTGTTCCAGTATTTCTACGGAATCCAAACTGATCTTCCCCGAGGCCGGCTTCTACTAGTTTTTCCATTCGTCTGTAAAGAATTCGTGTTAGTATTTTGCAGCTGTGGCTTATTAAACTGATTGTCCGGTAATTTTCACATCTGTCAACACCTGCTTTCTTTGGGATTGGAATTATTATATTCTTCTTGAAGTCTGAGGGAATTTCACCTGTTTCATACATCTTGCTCACCAGATGGTAGAGTTTTGTCAGGACTGGCTCTCCCAAGGCCGTCAGTAGTTCCAATGGAATGTTGTCTACTCCGGGGGCCTTGTTTCGACTCAGGTCTTTCAGTGCTCTGTCGAACTCTTCACGCAGTATCGTATCTCCCATTTCATCTTCATCTACATCCTCTTCCATTTCCATAATATTGTCTTCAAGTACATCGCCCTTGTATAGACCCTCTATATACTCCTTCCACCTTTCTGCCTTCCCTTCTTTGCTTAGAACTGGGTTGCCATCTGAGCTCTTGATATTCATACAAGTGGTTCTCTTCTCTCCAAAGGTCTCTTTAATTTTCCTGTAGGCAGTATCTATCTTACCCCTAGTGAGACAAGCCTCTACATCCTTACATTTGTCCTCTAGCCATCCCTGCTTAGCCATTTTGCACTTCCTGTCGATCTCATTTTTGAGACGTTTGTATTCCTTTTTGCCTGCTTCATTTACTGCATTTTTATATTTTCTCCTTTCATCAATTAAATTCAATATTTCTTCTGTTACCCAAGGATTTCTACTAGCCCTCGTCTTTTTACCTATTTGATCCTCTGCTGCTTTCACTACTTCATCCCTCAAAGCTACCCATTCCTCTTCTACTGTATATCTTTCCCCCATTCCTGTCAATTGTTCCCTTATGCTCTCCCTGAAACTCTCTACAACCTCTGGTTCTTTCAGTTTATCCAGGTCCCATCTCCTTAAATTCCCACCTTTTTGCAGTTTCTTCAGTTTTAATCTACAGGTCATAACCAATAGATTGTGGTCAGAGTCCACATCTGCCCCTGGAAATGTCTTACAATTTAAAACCTGGTTCCTAAATCTCTGTCTTACCATTATATAATCTATCTGATACCTTTTAGTATCTCCAGGGTTCTTCCATGTATACAACCTTCTATCATGATTCTTAAACCAAGTGTTAGCTATGATTAAGTTGTGCTCTGTGCAAAATTCTACCAGGCGGCTTCCTCTTTCATTTCTTAGCCCCAATCCATATTCACCTACTACGTTTCCTTCTCTCCCTTTTCCTACACTCGAATTCCAGTCACCCATGACTATTAAATTTTCGTCTCCCTTCACTATCTGAATAATTTCTTTTATTTCATCGTACATTTCTTCAATTTCTTCGTCATCTGCAGAGCTAGTTGGCATATAAACTTGTACTACTGTAGTAGGTGTGGGCTTCGTATCTATCTTGGCCACAATAATGCGTTCACTATGCTGTTTGTAGTAGCTTACCCGCATTCCTATTTTCCTATTCATTATTAAACCTACTCCTGCATTACCCCTATTTGACTTTGTGTTGATAACCCTGTAGTCACCTGACCAGAAGTCTTGTTCCTCCTGCCACCGAACTTCACTAATTCCCACTATATCTAACTTTAACCTATCCATTTCCCTTTTTAAATTTTCTAACCTACCTGCCCGATTAAGGGATCTGACATTCCACGCTCCGATCCGTAGAACGCCAGTTTTCTTTCTCCTGATAACGACATCCTCTTGAGTAGTCCCCGCCCGGAGATCCGAATGGGGGACTATTTTACCTCCGGAATATTTTACCCAAGAGGACGCCATCATCATTTAATCATACAGTAAAGCTGCATGCCCTCGGGAAAAATTACGGCCGTAGTTTCCCCTTGCTTTCAGCCGTTCGCAGTACCAGCACAGCAAGGCCGTTTTGGTTATTTTTACAAGGCCAGATCAGTCAATCATCCAGACTGTTGCCCTTGCAACTACTGAAAAGGCTGCTGCCCCTCTTCAGGAACCACACGTTTGTCTGGCCTCTCAACAGATACCCCTCCGTTGTGGTTGTACCTACGGTACGGCTATCTGTATCGCTGAGGCACGCAAGCCTCCCCACCAACGGCAAGGTCCATGGTTCATGGGGGGGTTATCCTGTATACATAAAAATATTTTAAATTTAATTAAAGAAGGCCTACACTAACTGCTGCAACCAGAAGCATAGTGAAAGACAAATACATACCCAAAACAATACATATTTTGATCTTGAAACCGCATTTATTTTACACGTGACAAGAGAAATAAAAAGTAAGAAGTAAAGAATGATACACACCATAAAACGTCCCCTTTGAACAATTATACATGACTATGCTTAAACTGACACACAATATTCTTTAGCGCAACGCAATCTGACTTTCAAAAATCCCTACAAAAGAATGGCCCTGACTAACATTAACCTATACCTTTCACAAATCACTTACCTCACCAAAAATCTTCGTTACTCGAACTACTGCAATACAGCGAGCGCCACTACTGCCAGCTAAATAAAAGATTCAAACTACTGAAGGCACTAACTACTGATAGGCATAGTTAGCAAATGAAAGATTTTGATAGAGAACAAACAATGTATTTACCTTAATAGTCATAATATATATAGCACTTCATGATATCCAGTATTACAAATTTCAAAACTCCGCCATCTCTCTCCCCACATCCACCACTGCTGGCGGCTCACCTCCAACTGCGCAACGCTACGCGCTGTTCACATCCAGCTGCCCAACACTACAATGGCAGACAACAATGCAAACTAGCCACAGACTGCACACAGCACAGCCAGTGATTTTCATACAGAGCGCTACGTAACGTTGCCAATAAGAAAACATAAACAGCCTACTTACATAGCCCCCATGCTCCCCACAAAAAAATTTTACAAATTGTTTTGGGCAGTGGCCAATAATGATTTGATAAAATTTTTCATAATTACAATAACAAAGATAATAAAATACAATGTTGGTCAAAAGCTAAAATTTTCTCACAGTCCATAAAGACAGTCCTGATCATTCATCACAGTAAAACTGCCGTTTCTTTTCTCAAAGTCTGAGCAGTAAAAGACAATGCACATGGATGTAGTGGATTTCCATGCAGTCTTGAAGAAGTAGTGTTGGCCTTCGAACGGAAAGACAGTGCTGACTCTTGACATGCTGACAGGTAATGGGCCACAACAGAGCAAACCCACTGCAGAGTCAGTCGAAGTTTTGAAGAATATTGGTAGGTAGGTCATGAAAGAGCAGACCCACTGTAGTTCTGGTAGAGCGTATGGTATTGGTGGGCCACCAGAGGTGCAGACCCACTGCAGTCCTTGTAGAAATAATGGTATTGATGGATCATCAAAGGTGTAGACCCACTGCAGTCCTTGTAGAGATGGCCAGCAGCCATCTACTGCGACTGTGCAGGTGCACAATCACCATCGAAGAGTCTTGCGGAGAGTATAGCAAGTCCATAAACCACCACTTGTGCACTCACACAGTTTTTGGAATTGTCCTTAGAACCAGCAATGCTGTTATCCAGTCCCTTGCTGAATTATTAACACATGTGCAAACACTAACAGTCCCTACTTCTCACATATTGTCCATATACTATGACCAACAGAAACGTGTGCAGTGAAATGTAACTTACAAGTTACTTAATTTGATGAACTGGTGTCAATTACAATTTTATATCATAAGAATACAATAACAAAGGTACAAAACACATCATTAAAGAACATAATAGTACAGATAACATTTGTAGTAAAACAGGCTTTACAAAAGAATAGAAATAAACATGCACATCAGTGTTACAAGAATTATGACATAAGTACATACATAAAGATAAGAATAACTTTTGAAACATCAACTTCACATATGAACAACAAAACAGAACAGATAAATAATGTCTAAACATCTTTACAAAGTAAATAACATAGTATTAGAAAAATTCTACAACGTAACTCGTATCAGCTAAACACATAAAGACAGGAAAAACACAAATATACAAGAGTATACAAACACATAGCAGAATAACCCAATAGGAAAGGGCAGGGTTTGTTTTCAGTGTAACATTTGGTACTGCAGTATTTTGCAAACAAAACCTTTTTTTTTTCTTGGAGATCTCACTTCGTTCATCATTATTCCCAAAAGGTCCTATCTATACCTGCTTTCTGTACTTTTTTCGTATAACTTCTCAATGCATTTCTTCCAATTCATCGCAACTCATTCTCTTATATAGTCTACCCCCTCTTAAGCTAACTTAAATCTACTGAGCTCAGATGCTAAACTAAGGGACGAGGCAATGCAGCAGTACAAAACAATTAACACAAACAGCAATGACAAAATATTCAAATTGGCCAAGCAAGCAGCAATATTACAACTAATATAACGCAATGAGCAGCAAACAAGAAAAATAAATCAGTGGTAAAACTGGCTTAACAGAGTAATGTAAAGTGAAATTTAGTAGTACTATGCCTGGCAAACAGCAGAAGCAAATGCAATAAATTATATCTAAACATGACAAAGCTCAAGCAGAAAAATATTACAGTAAAGACAACAATGCAGATAAGAGAAACGTCTATTCACATCTTAATATCTATGTCATTAAAGTGGTGCACCACAACTTATTCTACAAAATAAATTACCAAGTACTTGAAGAGAAAATTATGAATGCAGTTCCTGTGAAGGTAAATGTCTTTTTGTGCTCCCTCATTTTTTTGAAAAAAATTATTATTTACTCGATCTGTAGACAGAAAGTATTTATATTAGTACATCTATAAATTTTATTTTAACCAATGCTGCAGCGCAGCTAGAAACTAGATATTAAACATATTGAGTAAATAAATACCTAAAGCAAGCCATATGGCATTTCTCTCAACTAGCAAGACAATAGCCATGAAATGTTTCTCATCGTTTCATTAGGCATTTTAGTAAATATCATAAATTAAGAGCTCCACAGTATAATCATATGTTTTCAAGTTTGAGCGTGTCGTATTTGCGATGCTTTCTACAAAGGAATATCAATAGCGAGGATAATGGCCTACCCTTTTTTTTTTCTACCTGTGCCTCTGAAAAGGCACACACTAATGGCTTTTTCTCCAGGCGTCTGACACAGCTGGGTGCCCACGACGCATTACGTGCAGGTGGTCACTTAACTTTCTTACGGAAATATTTACGACAGCAGTTTCCGCTACAGTGGCAGTCTCATATAAAAAATTTCACAGGTCGAGAATTTGCGTTGCAAATGTGTAGAAACAAAATCCTATGAATATAACAGTGTCCAAAAAATTTTCAGTGGCATTGTGATACATTCACACATGTACACACATTTCATAACTCTTAAAATACGATTCTTGGTTTCCAACAACATTTTTCACAAATCAGAGTCCCTAACCACTACTTATTATTCCTTACCTTATTCGTTGACACTTCTTCAATATTTCATCATAACAGATACGTAGCATACTCAAATAACTCATATAGCATCAGCTAATTGATCATAAACATACCGCAACAGCATAATACACATAGTCATCGTAATAATAACATCATAACACCTCAGTCAATTCTCAAAATCGTCGTAGCTTCCTCCAATAATTTAAAAACCTAAAAAAAAAATTCTCTGCTCATTTCAATAGTGTCATATACCTCAAACGTACTTTAAAATCATGCTCCCTTACCAAATACATCATTCAAAGCTCTCATAGTATCACAATGGTTCCGAAAAAGTATGAACAGTTCACAAAGTACAGACAAAATACAATTTCGTAAGTGTGAAGTTATCCAACGGTGTAATTACGTAAACATCTATCACTGCCGTAGTAAAAAAGTTTGTCTCTCTCAGTTAAATGATCAGATAGCTGTGTAATTCTGTGTTAGAGAAATAAGGTACCCATGTGTAAAGTTGTATAAGCAAATACCATATTAGCTAGGGCTCCTTGTGCTTGCCAAACACATGGTACACAAAGTAGGTGTGTAACCCCCTGAGGATTAATGTAATTGTACCCTCAGGTGTTACAGATTACAGCAATTGAATGAAATGTATCATGGAAAACCTTTGTATCTTGTACTTCAAACATCTTTAAAAATAAATGTTTTAAGTACAAAATTAATCACTCAAATACGTGTACTGTAGCGCTAAACTGTGCGTCTTGTTGTAACATCATCTCTGTGGAAGTATCGTAGTTATCTTCCCCCAAAAGCTAAGTTATGCAGAAGTCAATGTACTTACTCCATGATAAACAAAAGTGAAATGCTTTGCGTATAGATATCTTAGTTATTACGCTTATTGCCGTGATGAAGAAAGTACTGTGCTGTAACGTATTATTGTGCTACGGAAAAGGCTGTCTCCTTGTAGCTATAGCCCAAAAGTTACTACTAAAACATGTTTTACTTTCCAGAATAATTCAGAAAAACTGTGCAGATATAAAACAGATACACCGCAAAAGCAACATTGTAAATTGTCACTCATTAGTAGCGTCGTGATAAAATCGTGTAGCTGTCACATAAACTAACGACTGTGTCATCTGGTATTTCACAGAAAGTACTTTAAATCCAGAATGTACGTAGTTCTAAGTTCCAGGGGACTGATGACCCCAGATGTTAAGTCCCATAGTGCTCAGTGCCATTTCAACCTTTTTTTTTTCAGAATGTGATGAACGTTGTGGTGCGTATCGTGATCTATCCTCGTTCTCAAGGGCTCATTCATAGTCACTTCAAATAATTTTTTATTTCATTTGAAGAGGAATACCCAGATATCGCCTGCCATGCTGAAGTACGCTGGTCGAGCAAAGGAAAATGAGTTCCCAAGTTTTTCGAATACGACATGACTCAGTTTTGGGTGGGAAAAAGGACGTCCGGAGCCACTTTTGTATGACCCTGAATGGGTAGAAGACTTTGGAGTTTTAGTAGACATTATGGCTCTCTTAAATTATTTAAGTCAGGAACACCAAAAAATGTAATCTCATCAACGATATGGTCGGTAAAACAAAAGCTTCAGCTCCTCAAAAACAACCTTTCGTGGGAAAAATACCTAGCACTTTCCTGAATTAGGTAAGCGGTACATAAATTTTACCTTTACTAGGACATCCTTATTTCGAAAAGTTCTTCAATAAAAACGATACTACAGTTTTGTTTGACAGCATCTGCGGGCAAAGGAGCACACTTTGAAAAATTCGTCGAGGTGCAACAACCCATTGAGAATGAGGTAGCGACCGATTCCAGGTAATGTACCGGTATGTCACCACGAGCAAAGTGAAGTCGATTTTTGTTACATGTTCGAGTGTGACATTATATTAAAAACAATAGTCCATAGCATCTGTTTATTAAAACATATCGCCTTTAGGTACCTCAAAGCGACTTGGTGCATTACTTACATTTAATAACATTTAGTTTTATTTTTGTTACAGAAAATTATTGACTTGCAGTCAATACTTGATGTGTTTGTAAAGCATTTTTCTGTAGCAATTGAAAGTGGGCCTCCCGATATACAGCTCGAACTAATCCTCGTGTAACCACTCCGCCATAGGCCGTGCATTATTAACAGGTGCTCCATCGTGTTGAAAGATGCAATCGCCATCCCCGAATTGCTCCACAGCAGTGGGAAGCAAGAAGGTACTTAAAACATCAATGGAGGGGGGCCCTCCATAACAAACACGACCACACCATAACAAGAATTTTACAGTTGGCACTACACACGCTGGCAGATGACGTTCACCAGGCACTCGCCATATCGATACCCTGCCATCTAATCGTCACATTGTGTATCGTCATCCGTCACTTCACACAACGTTTTTACACTGGTCAATCGTCCAATGTTTACGCTCCTTACACCAAACGAGGCGTCGTTGGGCATTTACCGGCGTGATACGTGGCTAATGAGCAGCCGCTCGGCCATGAAATCCAAGTTTTCTCACCTCCCGTCTAACTGTCATAATACTTGCAGTGGACCCTGATGCAGTTTGGAATTCCTGTGTGATGGCCTGGATAGATGTCTGCCTATTACATATTACAACCCTCTTCAACTGTCGGCGGTCTCTATCAGTCAACAGCCGAGGTCTGCGTGTACACTTTTGTGCTGTATGTGTCCCTTCACGTTTCCACTTGACTATCACATCGGAAACAGTGGACCTAGGAAATGTTTAGGAGTGTGTAGATCTCACGTACAGACGTATGTCACAAGTGACACCTAATAACCTGACTACGTTCGGAGTCCGTGAGTTCCGCGGAGCACCCTATTCTGCTCTCTCACGATGTCTAATGTCTACTGAGGTCGCTGATATGGAGTATCTGGCAGTAGGTGGCAGCACAATGCACTTAATATGAAAAACGTATGTTTTTGGAGGTGTCCGGATACTTTTGATCACATAGTGTACATCGAGGTGCGGTTTTTGCCAAGTTATAGCGGACAATATTGCGAATTTCCTGGCGTTCGCAATTAATCCTGGTCGTCTGTAGTCGCCCAATTACGACATCGACTTTGGTTTTTTCTAATGGAACTACTGACTTTTCTCCGTGGCTTCTGAAAGAAGCTCCTAAGGGAACTTCAACGAGATAATACCTATGGCACTTGATCAGATAGTAACAAGACAACCGCGCTGCAAATCACTGTCCCTCCGTCAGGAGAAGAGGTTGCATAAACGTCTGCCCTATTATACCAAATGTAAGCAAACACGTAACTCAGGTATGGTTCTTGTGTTTACCTATGTGCTTGAAGCCCATCAGTCTGTTTCCCATTGTTGTAGCAGTCACATAACTTTTTCCTAAAGCTACTGAGACACTCATAATGTATGCGACAATCAAAAAAGTGGTGAGTATAGTTTATGGCGAATGTCGCCAAACTACGAGTAGTAGAGTAGCGGTACGGTTACATGTTGGAGAGTATCCAGATCGCGCAAGCACTCACGCTCGGTCTTTACAAACATTATAAAAAAAGTTCTATAAACTGGAAGTGCGGAGAATAAAGTACACCAAGGAAAAAGAAGAGTGATGAAAGAAATCAGACTAACATTTTAATAGTAGTAACACACAATCCAAATTTCACTGAGAGGCATCTCGGAAGTGCGAGAAGGATCAACCAATAGAGTGTTCTTCGAACATTAAATTCCGTCGCATTTCAGATGGCTCCAAGCACTATGGGACTTAACATCTGAGGTCATCAGTCCCCTAGACTTATAACTACGTAAACCTAACCAACCTAAGGACATCACACACATCCATGCGACCGTAGCAGCCGCGTGGTTCCGGACTGAAGAGCCTAGAACCATTCGACCACTGCGGCCGGCCCGTCACATTTCATTCTCTTTACATTTGGCTACACGTTACCTAGACAAATGTATTACCAAATTTCATTACTTTACATTAATTATTTTTTGGTGTTACGATTTTTTCCGCTAGTTTAATATAAAGCTAACAGCGTCGCAAACCACTGTCCTGCCGTTAGGTGAAGAGGTTCGACTAGCAGCATGCCACCTGCCCTTGCAACCGATGTTTGGCTCTCCCTCCTCCATCTCTCTGAATCTATCTCAGCTGCCAAGGCCCTGCACGTACCCACAGAACATACAGCACAGCGAAGACGTAGAGCCCGAGAAAGAGCTGCGACTGGCTGGCGCCTTCCTCCTACCATTCGACTCGCTGATTCATCAGTCACGAAGTTGTTTTAGCTGAACAAAATATAGACATTTTTCTTACAGATACTACTGTTACCTCAGCCTGGTAAAACACAAATATTCTGGTTGCACAGAGTTTTAAACGAATGTGAAATAACCTCGTAGAGATTTCATTATTTGCATTAAGCACTGTAATCAGGCGATAGTTGTAGGTCTTACTTTGACGGATTGAGATTGTTTCATGAGAGACGACATCAGCTTCTTTCCGTGGAGTATTTCATTACATATCAGGGTCAACTCTGCACCAATTAACGCGAAAAACCTGAGTAAAATTCCACATTTAATTCATGTACGCTTTGTTCCAGGGCCGCTGTTGTTATTAAGTTTTGATCCAAAGAAAATTCTCAGACATTTACATCGACTTTTGTTTATGAATGTACATTCGTGAAATATCTGTTTGGCTACTTGATTTCTGTTTGCGAGTTGAAGACGATCGTTCTCATCCGTTGTGGTTGTAAGTAGGCTGTTTATGTTTTCTTATTGGCAACGTTACGTAGCGCTCTGTATCCTCCTCAGATCCTCTACCCTCTAAATTTAATTTTGCTAAAAAAAATTGCGTTTTATTTGATGTTATGGTTGATATTAGCAAGGAAACATTGTTCTTTAAAAATTTTTTTGATTGGTTTTTTGAGAATCTGATGTGTCCTATCCGACACACGTGTACAAAGCCTTTTGTAGAACAGTGAAAAATATTATTTCGTGGTTTTAAAATGCTCACATACCGAGCATTAGTACTTGCGTCAAACATTATGCACGTTAAGGTAACACAAAATGTAAATAACTTTACATAGATGGGTACTTACAAAATCTCGACATCATTTTGTCCGCCTTTTCACGCATGCACTCAGGAAACAAAGCTCACACTCGTCACTTCACGCGCCAGACCGCTAAAACTCACAGGAATCCATGCTGACATCTCGCAGACGTCTGGGAAACTACTTAGACATGTGTCTCTGGCGTTACATCGGAGCTGTGGCTAAACAAAGTTCACCAATTTGGTGTGTCGTATACGACACGCGGGATCTGAGGAGGGTATGAAAATCACTGGCTGTGCTGTGTGCAGTCTGTGGCTAGTTTGCATTGTTGTCTGCCATTGTAGTGTTGGGCAGCTGGATGTGAACAGCGCGTAGCGTTGCGCAGTTGGAGGTGAGCCGCCAGCAGTGGTGGATGTGGGGAGAGAGATGGCGGAGTTTTGAAATTTGTAATACTGGATATCATGAAGTGCTATATATATTATGACTATTAAGGTAAATACATTGTTTGTTCTCTATCAAAATCTTTCATTTGCTAACTATGCCTATCAGTAGTTAGTGCCTTCAGTAGTTTGAATCTTTTATTTAGCTGGCAGTAGTGGCGCTCGCTGTATTGCAGTAGTTCGAGTAACGAAGATTTTTGGTGAGGTAAGTGATTTGTGAAAGGTATAGGTTAATGTTAGTCAGGGCCATTCTTTTGTAGGGATTTTTGAAAGTCAGATTGCGTTGCGCTAAAAAATATTGTGTGTCAGTTTAAGCATAGTCATGTATAATTGTTCAAAGGGGACGTTTTATATGTCAACCCTTAGCCGAGGATACCTCACTGGAATCTTCTGATTTTTTTCTTGTAGTTTGTGTAATTAGTGTAGCTATTGAATATTGCTAGCGCGTAATTGTAGAGAGAATCTCCTTTGTAGTTGCAGTCTTTCATTGTTGTTGTGGCATGCATGTAGATTTGCACCAAGTATTTCGCAGCTGCAATTAACTAGATATTATTTTCAGTGCTATGTTAATGTGTTCCCCTATTTTTGCTCTTCAAATTGTGTTTTTCTGTGTTGTCGTGTGAAATATTGTGACAATAATGGCGTGTGAAAAACGTAACACTAGGCTCCAAAGTAAATTGAGAAATGACAGCGAAGACGAAAGCAGTGTGTTAGCGCCACCGTGTAATGAATTAACTAATATTCAAAGTAGTAATTTGGTAACTGTGCATAGGGAAATGGAGCGGGTGGCAAACAATGGCGTGGACAGTGAAACAATTAGTGAAGAGGGAAGCATTATCGATCGATCGGTCGGCAACAGCTCACCTCAGGAATCGGGAATGACAGGACACAATTTTGCAGATATTGTAGACTCAGGTTTTGGGTCCTCACCGTTTTTTCAAATGAGTCAAGACACATTTCTGCTTGTCAAAATGTGAATGTTGCCGGTGAAAATGCACTGCAAAAAAGCATAGAGAAACAGATTCCAGACACTAATACATTATTATTGCAATTAATGCAACAAATGGGACAAAATCTTCAAAAGTTAGACACAATGGAACAACACCAGAGACAAGCACAGCAACAGTTAGACACAATGGAACAAAATCTTCAAAAGTTAGACGCAGTGGAACAAAATCTTAAAAAGTTAGACACAATGGAACAAAATCTTCAAAAGTTAGACACCACGCTTGAACAAACACGTGAATATTTAACTACTGAGTTACATAACATCGAATCGAAATGTCAAAAAGTCTCTAATGACGTAAAAACACAAATTTGTGAGCATTTCCAACCTATTTTTTGGCGTCATGAAAATGCATTACAGAATCACGAAGCAGCCATAAAAGAACTGCAAACTATTGTTCATGAAAATCACGACACCTTGCAAGCTAAAATTGACTCAGTTGCATCTGCCGATTCGGTTACGCAACTTGCAAAAACTCAAGAAAACTTAAAGGACACAGTAGATACGTATTCAACACAAATGGACACTGAAACTTGGTTCATAAAAACACACTGAGGAAATACGTTCACTATCGGATAAAGTAGCCGAACTTTCAGATCAGTTCACTAACTTATCTACAAAGGTATATGATGATCTGAATGACACAAGACCTGTAGCCTTCACGGACACTGAAGAGTATGAACAAATTAGAAAATTCAAACAAAATCAAAATCAAATCAATACACAGTACAAAAGAGAAATCCGGGAAGTACAAGATCAGTTGGCACAAGTAATACAAGAATTACATATTTCAGAGGACACTCGCGCTCCAACACAGGAAGAGGAACTTAGAAATACGGAAAAGTCACAAAATAATAACACAGGGCATTTCGGAAATTATGAAAGAAATTGGCAAGGTGCACCGAATTTTGAGATGGAACCGCCGACACGACGTAACAATGACCGATATGCTACTCGCCGACACGATGATTTTGACTATAAGCTGTTCATTACTACACGTAAATTCAAAACGTTTAAGAATTCTACCAACGACATTCATCCACAAGCGTGGCTCCATCAATTCTCTCATGGTTTTCCTCCCAACTGGTCATTGGAGCACAAGTTAGAATTTATGTGTGGCTACTTGGAGAATGAACCAGCTGTAAGAATGCGATCGGTCATTCACGATTGTCACAGTCTTCCTCTCAGCATATTGGTCTCAAGCTACACAAGACCGAGTAAAACATAGCATCATAATGATGAAACATTTCGAACAATCTGAATTTTCCAGTCTTGTGAAATATTTTGAAGACATGTTGCACAAGAATCAGTACCTGTCAAGCCCATACAGACCCTCAAATGGTTCAAATGGCTCTGAGCACTATGGGACTCAACATCTTAGGTCATAAGTCCCCTAGAACTTAGAACTACTTAAACCTAATTAACCTAAGGACATCACACACACCCATGCCCGAGGCAGGATTCGAACCTGCGACCGTAGCAGTCCCGCGGTTCCGGACTGCAGCGCCAGAACCGCACGGCCACCGCGGCCGGCTACAGCCCGTCAGAACTCATCCGCATTTGCTTAATCAAACTGCCTGAACATTTACGACATATTATTTTAGCAGGACGTTGCAAAGACGACATTGAAGCTTTTCAGGGACTGTTACAAGAACTGGAAATTGACACTGACAATCGCGGAACGCGAAAACAGGAGCACAACAATTACAGATCACATCCGTCACAATTCCGCGATGACAGAAATAATACACGACAAGGCTATTCTTTCAACGTAAATCGTGACCAAAACAGACACCACCCGTATGACAACCGTTGGCAGAGTAGTAATAATTACAGGGAAAGATCACCTCTCCACGGTAATGACTATCACAGAGACAATCAGAGAAACAGACAATATGGGAACCAAAATAATTATTATCAAGGGAGACAGAATAACCTCAGATGCAACGGTCCAGCGCGCAGTTACGATTCAGGGAGAAGTTCTCCACCACGTGACTGACAAGAAAGAAACTATGGAATCTACCGACATGACGACAGACGATATGATCGTAACGACAGACCTGAATTGCATCAGAACTGGCGGGATTCGAACAGAGCAGGGCCCTCTCGACAAGGTGCATTTGTAGAAGTTAGGTCTCCAAATCCCAATAACGACGCGTGCCAACAAAGACACAATAGGCAATGACTCATACCGCTGGCAGCCACAAAACGTACTTATGAAACTGACGACGCAGCTGCCGTAGCTAGTAGTTACGTAAAAATGGAAGACATTAGGGACATCTTACTCCAGGAACACGACGTAAAACATAACAACATTGCATATCCTGTGATTCACATTACTGTAAATGACGCAAAATTTACGGCAGTACTTGACTCTGGCAGTCCCATTTCAGTAATTAGTGAAACAGCTTTTAGCAAATGCAACAAATCGAACGATTTCCCCACACTTCCGTTACGTAAGATTAAATTACAAGGTGCAATCTTTGGAAAAAGTGTAGATGTACGCCAACAAACCAATTTAGAATTCTTTTGCCAAAGCCACAGCTTCTCTATGAACTTTCTTATTGTTCCATTATTGCCGACGGAAATTATATTGGGAGTAGACTTTCTGAATGAATACAAAGCAATCTTAAACTTTCACGATGCTGAAATAAGTTTAGAGAAGGAAGGTAAGTCAACAGATTTGAAATTTGAAGATTGGCTCTCAAACCATGACGAGGAAATTAATCGGCTTTACCGTCTGTTAGACAACAGTTCGGAATTTTCTACGGAACTAGACACTAACAATCACTCTGCAAGTACTGACAGGGATGATATCGACGGCATATTTGAAATTAATGAGTTAATTCAGAATAAAATTCAAACAATTGAGAATTGTAATGACACTGATAGGCAGGACCTTTTTGAGATTTTACAAGCACATTCCACAGTTTTTACTCACAAAACAGGAACAATCAAGGGATTTCAATACCAATTTCGTGTTCGTGAGCATACTAAATTTTGTGTTAGACCATACGTAATTCCAGCACATTATAGGGACCGTGTTAGAACAGAAATACAATCTATGCTTGACGAGGGCATTATTGAGCCTGCAGTAAGCTCATACAACAATCCATTACATGTTGTTGCGAAGAAAAATGGATCGATCAGGCTCGTCTTAGATTCGAGACAAATCAATACTATCATTATTCCTGAAACAGACAGGCCGCAAACGTTGGAAGAACTTCTTCAAAATTTTAATGGTGTAAAAGTGTTGTCTTCCATTGATCTCAGATCCAGCTTTTATCAGATCGAACTTCATCCAGAATGTAGAAAATACACAGCTTTCCTTTGTTTCGGCGTTTGTTATCAGTTTGGGAAACTTCCTTTTGGTTTGAACATTTCTTCAGCAGCATTCATTCGCGGGCTAAATTCCATATTACCTGAGTTCTTAAAACGTCACATCACCTTATATGTGGACGATATTCTAATAGCAGAAGCTTCATGAGAACAACATAATCGCATCCTCAACAGTCTGTTACGTATTTTTGCAGAATCTGGAATTACAGTTAACTTGGAAAAGTCTGAATTCGGTAGGTCAAAGGTGAGGTTTTTGGGACATATTATTTCTTCTGAAGGCATTCAGCTGGATCCTGAAAAGTTAGAAGCAATCAGAGGCATTCCAGTTCCATCCACAAAAAAACAAGTCCGCAGTTTTCTAGGTCTCGTAAATTTTTACCGTCGTTTTCTGAATATGCACATTCTAGTTACACCAAAATTTTTTTCTCTTACTGGACAAAATACTATTTGGAACTGGGACGAACAAGCACAGTTGGAATTCAATTCTTTGAAAGAAGCGTTACTTAACGCGCCAATACTAGCTCATCCAGACCTGTCACAAGATTTCTGCCTTAGCACGGATTCTTCTAAAGTCGGTCTTGGTGCCCATTTATTTCAAGAAGCCATAGAAAATGACACTACCATTCAGAAAACCATTGATTTTGCTAGCCGAGTGCTAACAAAATCTGAAGAAAATTATTCCGTTACTGAATTAGAAGCTTTAGCTATCGTTTGGGTATTTAACAAATTCCGTTTCTTTCTTTCTGGTAAGCACGTAAAAGTATACAGTGATCAGCGTGCATTACAATTTCTTATGTCTTCAAAATTAAATCATGACAGGTTAAAACGTTGGGCATTGTTTCTGCAAGAATTCCACTTCACAATAGTCTACATTCCCGGCAAGGAGAACATTGTTGCGGACGCACTGTCACGCGCACCGGCTGGGCTTGAGAAAAGTAACACAGAAGGCAACCTCGAGAAAAATTTCAGTATTCTTTACATTCAGAAAGTCGCCTTTGAAAACTTCATCACCACATCTTTAAAGGACATTGCTCATGAACAAGATAAAGATCCGATTTGGAAAGACATCAAGAGCAAATGGCATGAAAAGACACACACACAGATTCGGCATTATTATCTGGTTAGAAACAACATACTGTTCAAACGCTGCACTGTTGATGACAAGCTATGGATACTTTGCATTCCTGACGATTTTGTTAATAAGATAATTTGGTAAATTCATTTTTATTTTGGTCCACGAAAATGTTATCATATTCTTCGAACGACTTGTTATTTTAACAATATGGAAAAGAGAATTCGAAGAGTCTTGTCTATTTGTAAATTTTGTCAAAAGGCGAAACCATCTACTGTCTCATATCGTGCTCCGTTGTTTCCTCTTATTCCTTCTAAATTAAAAGAATTTGCTGCTGTTGATCTCTTGGGACCGCTTGTCAGAACATCTAATGGATTTTCGTACGTTCTAGTCGCTGTTGAACTTACTTCAAAATTTGTTTCTTTCACTCCGTTACGTAAAGCCACTGGACGGTCTGTATCCAACGCCTTTGTTAAAAATTTCTTACGTGAAGTTGGACACGTTAGTAAAGTCATTTCAGATAACGGACCGCAATTCAGATCTGCTGTTTGGTCACGCATGCTTCGGAATCATAAAATCAAACCTGTTTTTATTTCATTGTACTCACCACATTGTAACCCGTCTGAACGGATTATGAAAGAAATCAATAAGCTTTGCAGACTTTATTGTCACAGTAAGCATCAGCATTGGGACAGATATTTACACTTATTTCAAAACG
Organism: Schistocerca nitens; assembly: GCF_023898315.1. Classification (NCBI taxonomy): domain Eukaryota; kingdom Metazoa; phylum Arthropoda; class Insecta; order Orthoptera; family Acrididae; genus Schistocerca; species Schistocerca nitens. The sequence goes on along the minus strand of NC_064616.1, from coordinate 522,485,227 downwards.
TGCTGAATGAAATGCCTCACGACTCCACTGCTTTACCGCCTACTCTTGTACTAAAGAATGAAGAACCACCGAACAGAATCAGAGAGCTTGTACCTTTCCCGAATACACGTAATCTTCGACACAAAGACATAATTGATTTGGCTATTATAAATATAAAATCTGCAGCAGACAAAAGCAAATGCAAAGAAATTATATATTGGTCAGAAAGTTCTCATTAAAGCTCATTCATTGTCACATAAGAAGAAACACTTGAGTCACAAATTCTTTCTAGTTTACAATGGACCTTACAGAATCCGACGTATACCACATGATAATTGCGTTGAAGTTGAAACTCTGCGTACTAGGAAGAGTAAAGGTTTACACCACATTTCACATGTAAAACCGTTTATTGAAAGATAATCTGCTTTTTAACTTTGTCTTTGCCATATAACTTTTCACTTTACATTGCTAGTAGGCTTTGTCAGACTTAGAATCTGTTAATATGCAACAATGTTTGAAGTTAAATATCCAGTCAAGAACCAAGAGAACTTATTTCAACAGAAATTATGAATGCATTGTTATAGTGAACAGACGACACAATGTTGTTATTTGTACATTCTTGCTTGTTAGTTGCACGATTACGTAACGACTATAAGGCTCGCATACTTAGAACATTTACCAGTACTGCTAATGAGATTTTAGTGCAACATTTTGGTTTACTTGAAAATACGAGTACTTAAACCTAACTAACCTAAGGACATCACATACATCCATGCCCGAGGCAGGATTCGAACCTGCGACCGTAGCAGTTGTGCGGCTCCAGACTGAAGCGCCTAGAGCCGCTCGGTTACAGCGGCCGGCCTCACATTTTGAAGACAGATGACTTTCGCACATAGAGTCTCTTGGTGTGCAAAGCAATAAACAGAAGGTAAATTCGGCATGTTAAAATTTTTCCGCAATGGGTCTGCGAACCCTTTCACTTTACGGCACATTGCTGGCATTGGTGATTATGGAAAACAGCTTTTCTTCAAAATGGTTCATATGGCTCTGAGCACTATGGGACTTAACATGTGAGGTCATCAGTCCGCTAGAACTTAGAACTACTTAAACCTAACTAACCTAAGGACATCACACACATCCATGCCCGAGGCAGGATTAGAACCTGCGACCGTAGACGTCGTGCGGTTCCGGACTGTAGCGCCTAGAACCACTCGGCCACCTCGGCCGGCTAAGGTGGTTCGCTCAGATATTTTACTGTTAGAGCGTGTAATTATTTTATATTGCTTCCCTGCTGCTTGCCTTTACGTAGACTCTTCTAATGTAATTATGTATGTATCTTTGTTTCTCTTTCTCCATCTACACAGGAAATGAGGTATTTATATGTCTATGAGAGAGACAACCATCATATGAAAGAGACTGGATCAAAATACAGAATCTCGGCATGTAACAAGATGCCAGTAACGAAGGGAAACCGATTCGTTGGTCGGAAATACACGACTTAGGGTAAGAACTTCGTGGAACTAGCAGCAACATTGTGAAAACAGAAGACTGTGGTTTTTATTTTGGTAGGGAAGTATTGTTATGTTGGTTTGTGTGTATGAAATCTCGCTGCTATTATCATACACTGACAATAAATGCAACTGTATGTAATTTATTTGCTGTTGAATGAAATAAATCCTTGTTGAATTTTTTCTCTGTTATTTACGACGAAGCAAACCTCACCCTGGCTCCCACACCCCTCCTGCTCAATACACCTGTTGAAAATGAAAGAAAACAGTACTTTATAATTTATGGCTCTTAAATTTAAAAAAATTGGTCGTTATCGTTATCTATACTACTATATAAAGTCAAGTAGTCCTTTAAGGTTGTTACCAAAAATTTCGAAAATTTCTTGGATAGTTTTTCCTGAGATTTTTATTTGGTATTCTAATAAACATTCGATGGAGATGCAGTACATATTGTTAAGGAATATGGTATACAAATATATTTATACCATATTAAGGGGAAAACACACACACCAGATTAGCAGAGAGCGCTAATGCGCTCCTCCCTGGACTCGAGTAGACGCGCCGGCCCCGGATCGAATCCGCCCGGCGGATTAACGACGTGGGTCGTGTGCTGGCCAGCCTGGATGTGGTTTTTAGGTGTTTTTCCACATCCCACTAGGTCAATACGGGGCTGGTCCCCATGTCCCGCCTCAGTTGCACGACTCGCAGACATTTGCAACTCGTTCGCACTATTTCATGGTTTGCTCTAGGTGCAGACAGCTGGGGTATACTGATTCTGCCTTGGGAGGTATGGGTTGGCTTCAGGAAGAGCATCTGGCCACCCCTTTAAATTAAACATGCCAAATCCGTTGCAACCATGCCGACCCTGCGAAAACTATGGGACATGGCACAAGCGAAGTATATAAAGGGGAAAACATTTTTAGCAATAATCTCGAATAGTTCTTGACCGATTTATTTGAAACTCTTACATGATACTCTGATAAGTATTCAAATGGTTATAGGTTACACCCTTTGTTAAACAACAATGTTTTCAGATAAAATGGACGGCGAGAAAGGAAATGCTGTGCTATGCTGTCCTTAGAAATTGTGCGGTTTTATTTTCTTTCTCATATAGGGCATTTAAACTATTGGACAAGTTTTTTCTCCCATTTATATTCTTTCTCCTCAAAAAATGGTTCAAATTGCTCTGAGCACTATGGGACTTAACATCGGAGGTCATCAGTCTCCTAGACTTAGAACTACTTAAACATAAATAACCTAAGGACAGCGCACACATCCATGCCCGAGGCGGGATTCGAACCTGCGACCGCAGTAGCAGCGCGGTTCCGGACTGAAGCGCCTAGAACCGCTCGGCCACAACGGCCGGCCTTTCTCCTCATATATAATTTTAAACAAAAATCGTATACACAACTAAATGCTGTTTTAATTCCTTTCCCGCAATCGGTTTGAACAGAAAACAAGAAAGTTGTATTGTAAGCCCATCGGCTTCATTATTAGAACATTACTACGGGATTTGAATTGTTTAAAATTTTGTAATCACGCCCTTTAGCAGATTAAAAATATGCAAAATACTGCCGGTATTCTCAGGGTCCAGCAGCACGGGAGGTTGCTCATCCTCCGTATACCAATGATCCCGACCGATTTATGCGTTCATTTTTAGTGACTTTAGTCCCCAATGAATGATTCGTTGGCAATAGCAATAAACAACGCTCAAGGTCAGAGATAGGCGAGAAGAGAGAGGAACAGAGAGGGAGAAAACTGACATAGAGAGGGGCAAGTACAACATGGACAGAGAAAGGGGGAAGTAGGAGGCAGAGGGAGGTAGGAGGGGGGGTGGAAAGGGGAAGGAGGAGATGGATAGGGAGAGGGAGGAAAAGGAGATTAGGACGTATATCCATTTCTCATACATACTTAGCAGTTGCGAAGAACTGCGTGGTTCGCTAGTTCAAATACAAAAGCCAGTTTTACAAAAACAAAATCGAAAGTAATTCGCATCAAAGACGTCCTGCTAATGAAGTATGGTTGATACATCGGGAAGGAAATGTCCGGTTTACAAGAATAAACGTTACTTAAATTACTTGGGATGGTCTTATATACCTCTTTTTTCAATTTTTGTTCAAAAATGGTTCAAATGGCTCTGAGCACTATGGGACTCAACTGCTGAGGTCATTAGTCCCCTAGAACTTAGAACTAGTTAAACCTAACTAACCTAAGGACATCACAAACATCCATGCCCGAGGCAGGATTCGAACCTGCGACCGTAGCGGTCTTGCGGTTCCAGACTGCAGCGCCTTTAACCGCACGGCCACTTCGGCCGGCTTCAATTTTTGTGAGAAACTGTGTGTGTGTTAATGGTAACCCACAATTTAGGTGCTCACTTTGAGTACAACACTACAACACCGCTTTACATAGTGATTTGATATTTATTTCTTTATTTATTTACTTATTTAAAAGATTCCTTGAGGCGATGCAAGTAAAAGGTTCTTGGTCATCGAAAGAGTGAGTACACGGGTTTACAGAGTTCTGATCAGTAAAGTCCTAAACTAAGAACTGAAGAATAAATTAAATACGAAAACAGAGTATACGAATAATGAATACATTGTAGAGGAACTGGTCTACAGAATAGCAATGTGTCACTAGGAAATTTTTCAACTTATGTTTGAATAATTTGGGTTTATCTCTCAAGATATTCAGTTCCGTTGGTTTACTAATTTAAATGTCTTCATTTAGTAATTATCATCACAAAACACTTCAGCGTAGGATACGCAGTAACCATCGGTTTTAAATCTGCTGAATCTCTTGAGACCATTAGGATCTTCAGTAATAAGAGTACGCTAATATTATAAGCTCCACAAGGAACGAAGCTTTAGTCTCGTCGACATCGAGGTCGTTGGGGACGAATCACTAATACATTTTATTGAAGGTACTGGAAGGACAGGGCTGCCTCTTTGGGGTTCAACCTTTTTTTGTCTGAATACGAGCCTAGGTGTTTTGTTATCTCCATCGATGTGTAAGCGTCTTGTTAGGATCAAAACGTTCTACTTGATTACCTTATGAATGCCTCACCCATACATCCATATACGGAAGTGAACTGCACTACTCATTTAAAGGGTGTGTTTTCAGTATTTTTTTTATGAAAACATGAATTTTAACAAGAAGTGAAAACTTTTTTTGTGCTGAGTTCTGACCCTACACATTGTGGTACCAAATATTCCGATGTAGATAGCGCAGTACGTAGGGGTTTGTAGTTTATAGACAAGAAACCAAATAGATACAAGGTTTTGGAAAGGACAATATTTTAGAAGTAGTGGAGATGTCGATGATTGTTCAAACACTTGTTTCGAAAGTAGATTATATTCCGACAAAATCAAACACAATTTCAATAAGAAATTGCCACTTTTGGCCGTCAGCGGCAAGCTTCAAATCTATGATGTAAATAAGTTTAAAAATTAAAAGTGAAGCATGCATCGAAAAAGTTTGGAGATGAACAGTTCGTTTTGTATTATCTCGAAATAGGAGTGAGAATGTCACGGATATTGTATGCGAGTTCGGGTGGTAATCATTAAAACAAAGGCGTTTTTCGCTGCAGTGAAATCTCACGAAATTTCCAACACCAAATTTCTCCTCCGAACGAAACAAATGGCTCTGAGCACTATGGGACTTAACGCCTGAGGTCATCAGTCCCCTAGAACTTAAAACTACTTAAACCTAACTAACCTAAGGACATCAGACACATTCATGCCCGAGGTTCTCCGAAAGGGGAAAATATTTTATTAACGTCCACGTAGATAGGGTGAAATGGTCATCGTAATAAAATAAGAGAATCAGAGCTCGGACAGGAAGATTTAAGTCTTTATTTTATGCAGCGTGCTGCTTGAGAGTGGACCGGTAGAGAAATAGTGGGTCGATGAACCGAGCACTTAATTGTGAATTGCAGAACAGTCATGTAGACGTAGATTGTGTGTAAAATTAAAACATGTAAAATACAGTAATGCCATGCAATGCCATAAGACGGATACTCTAGTGCGCTCCAACAATTGAGAAAACCACATTGTCAAAGAAAATTTTCGAAACAAGAATGCATGTTTGCATTCAGGTACACGTCTCTTGGTATTTGGAATATGCCGCTAGAACGAAAGTAATATATCTCGGTTGTTAAAAAAAAACATGTTTCAGTGAAAAGGAACTACAGTCCAACAGTTGTGTAGGTAGTGAACACCTGTCTTCGTGGTTGCGTATGGGAGAAACACATGGAGGGCAAATACCAAGGCCGGAACTGCGCATACCTCGCTGCCGCATCCCGGATGTCCCGCTTAAGAAACGGCATGCCTTGAGCCTTTTGCATGAATGTGTTGGCCTTCAGCCATCAGAAACGCTCGGACGCACTACAGTGGGTAGACTCGACGTCACTGTTTTCTCTCTACGTTGACCAGCAAGCCTAGATCCTATAGTGTGTTTCAGTTCCTTCTTCAATATAATTTTTGGTCAAATAATTGAGCTGAGCGAAAACAAGACTCCCTAGAAGTTACACAATGGATTCTTGTCCGAATTGTCATAGCCAAACGTAGAGTGGAAAATGAACAAACTGGATATAAAACCGACCAGCGTAAAGCCTAGTTTTGCAAAAATAATGTATACATGATTGAAAGTATTCACAGTAATTAATAAAACTTAATTACTTACCTGAAGAAAAATGCGAGGGCGTGCTGATAAGTAGTGCCACCGAATTTTTTATCTGAAAACTCTTAAAACTCTTAAAACTTTTAAAATAAAACAAACGTTATTAAGATTCTACACTTTATTCTTCATGTCTACTTATTAGCAGGCCTCTGCCTTTAGAAGGCTCCGAATTGTAGCGTGTAACGTAACTATGTCGGTGCGTGAGAAACAGCGTGCTGTGGTCGTGTTTCGAATTCGAAGGGTTCGTCCACACATGGAGCACCCTCTCCTCCAGCATAGCATTGCTAGACGACATATGAGCGCTGCGACATCTGCAACAATCCGGGTCTTGTGATCACTGTCATCAATCATACTGCATACAGTCCCGATTTGGCCCCATCCGATATTCATCGGTTTCCAGAACTTAAAGAACACCTTCGGGGACTTCACTTTGATAGTGATGAAGCGGTGTAAGCAGAGGTGAGGCTGTGGCTCTCTCAATGAAGTCAAACACTCCACAGTGATGTTATCAACAAACAGGTCTTTCGCTGGAAGAAATGTTCCACATCCTGGAGGACCTCCTCACTACGGATCAATTGGAATGAAAGTAAATCTAATCTAATCTAATCTAAATGTGTTTGTCATCAGGGTGACTGTGTTGAGAAATAAATGTAGACAGGAAGAATAAAGACGTAGAATGGTAATAAAGTTCATTTCATTTTAAAAGCGTTAAGAATCACTTAAATATTAAGAGGCATTACTTTTCAGCACCCTCTCTATTTAATGCGAATTTTAATAGCCGAACAAAGAATGAAAACTGGACAAATGGCCTGTTAAATTGACCATCGTGAGGTCTAAGTTAGAAAATAAAAATTAATTACTTGGAAGTCATAAGACCAAGTAACGAAAACTTAGTGATCTAAGGGAAAATTGAAGTTTTTCACCAATAACAGCTGCTGTGAGTGAAGTGCTAAAAAGGTCATCTCTTCAATACCTTGTTATTTGGAGCATTAAAACTTACGTTGGTGTGTTATTTAACTGGCAATAAAAATTTTTGAAAAAAATTTGAATAAAAGACGGTTAAATGTTTTGTGAAATGATTTGTCTAGAAGTAGGAAATAAAATAGATTAGAGAAACGTATTTCACGCCTTTTAGTGATTCTCGCAGTCATGTACAGCAAATGAAGTGCCAACCGTGAATTTACAGTTCAAAGTTCCACGTAGAATCTTGGAATTTTGTAGAGTAGTAAACGATATTTGTCTCTTGGATTGTGTAGACCGTACAGTCTTATTTGCTGTACATGGTTTCGTGTTTAATTTCTTACTTTTAGACAAGTCATTTCACAAACAATTTGACCTTTTCTAAAAATTATTGTGTACACATAGCTGCCGACTTCTGAGAGAATTTTTTTTTTGTTTCTTTACACTTCTGCAACTGAGTACATCTGTGATTCGCAGGCAACGTTACGGTGTGTGGAGTAACGTACTTCTGGTAGCACTGTAAGTTCTTCCTTTTCCCGTTCCACTCACGAAGCGTGAATGGAAAGAAGACTGTCGGTAAACCTTGATATAAGCTCTAATTTCTCTTATTTTTCCGTCGTGGCCATTTAAATAGATGTGCATAGAAGTAAGCAAAATGTTGTCTGACGCTTTTTGGAACATAACTCTCTGAATCTGGACGCTAAGCCTCTCCTGATGCACAACGCCTCTCTTGTGACATCTCCCATTGGAGTTTGAGGGCATATCAGTAACGTTCTTGTGCTTACTGAATGAGCCTATCACAAAAAATGTCGTTCTAGTTTCTTCTATCATTTCTAGCCGGCCAACGTCTCAGACTGACGAGCAAAACTCAAAAATTTGTCGAAAGAATTTATTGGAAGATACTTATTTGATTGACGAATTCGGTTTCCATATGATTCTCCCGAAAAATATCAGCCTGGTTTCTGCTTTTCGTACAACTTTTTCCCGTGTAGCTTGTACTTTAATTTGCTCCGCACAGATACTGCTAGATATTTAATGGTTGTTACGTTTCCAGTGGTTGCTCAACAATAGTGTAATCGAACTGTAATAGGTCTTTCCACCCAATAATATGTAATATGTTACATTTATTTACATTGAGGGTCACTACGAATCCTCGCACTAAGAATATGTCCTCTACGGACTTTCCTACATTTCTCTACAGTGTTTTGGCGTTGCAACTTTCCTATGTACAACAGCATCAACCACGAACATCCACACTGAGTTTAAGACGTTATTATCCATATATATATATATATATATATATATATATATATATATATATAGTGAACAGTAACAGCCGTATAGTACTCTCTAGGGATACTCCCGAACTTCAATTTACATCATTACTTATCCTATGGTCGCGTTTCTAGTAAAACCACAGCGAAACAAAACAATAACTTACATATTTACGCAAAAGTGGAGTATACGTCAATATAAGTATTTGTGACAGGTTAGAACAGTGTATTGGACCGAGGTTCGAACCCAAGACCATGCGTTTCACAGGCAGTGCAGTTACTCTGTCTGTAACATATATTTTTTTTTCTGCCGAGTAGATGCTGCAGTGAACATGTATGAGTAGTTAAACGTATGCACAGCACCGGGACTATAATTAAAATCTCTCCGTTTTGAGAGCAAAGGCCTTCCTATCCCTCTATCTGTGATTGCTGCGTTTATCCAGGTGAAGATTAAATGTGTCACCTCTATACCATCCCTGAGACTGCGGCTAAGTTAAATTGTCGCACCAGCCTTTCTCTCAGCGATGCTAGTGCGTTGCATCTTGGCAGAGCCTCTCAGGAATGTATGAGTGGCAAATTGAAGCGTCAGACTCGGTGTTCACAGTTTTAACTTGGAAGAAGCGCTCAATTTATGCTATTGTTCGTGTGGATGGAAGTACAACGAGCAAAACCTGGAAGATGACTGATTTTCAGTTGACATTGGATCTAGAGTGAGATGAACATAGAGATACATATTCAGAGCAATGAAAAATATACCATATGCTGAGAACCACTATGTGATGAACCTTTACAGCTAGTTGTATAAATAGAACTACTTAGAATATCTCTCTGAGGAATGGAAATCTTAACAGTTTCTGTCATATTCCAAAGATAAAGAGTATATGCCTTTCAGGACCCACGAACCTGATGACAAATTATCAGGCATGTTCATTAGACAACATACCAGGTGTAGGCCTACTCTAATAGAATAATGTTCGATGAATGTTTCGAAAGAACGTGACGCCTAGTCTCTAAAAGTGACTTACATAGCGGCCATTGTTTCATGTTCCCGAATTGTTTCCTGTTTCAGCAAATGGAATCGTCGTTCTTTGAAGAATTCTCCTAATGGAGCCAATAGTTCACTGAAACGCTGTACAACTGGTCCCTTGCTCAAATATCGTTGCTAATTATGAAGCAGTAGATCTCCACATTCAAAGTCTGTTTCATTACCCTATGTTTCAAACAAACACCATTCTACAGGCTGTACATTATTTTGTTTACAATTTTCACTGCAAACGTCCTAATTTCATTCATGTTGAGGAACTTCCCAAACAGGGTTTGCTGGTGAAAGATACAATAATATGGATGGAACTGGATGAAGTTTTCATTTTTTATGTTCTTCTTTTTACATAGATGCATCTTGTCTCGTAGAGTGCCTCTTAAGAAAAATTTCTTTAGATGTGAAATCATTAAAAATAATCTTCAAGAAATGAATAATTTAGCAGTATTGGCGATGTCTGTAGATTCGTCGAGTTGAAGTGAAAAAAAACTGTACTCATTCAAATCACTTCACAGTTGTGGAGAAACGTCAGTACTCATAACGTCAAATCGTCTCATCACTGTGTTGGCTGAAAGCTGTATATGTTTTACAACAGAAATTATCTTAGCTTTATTTTTAGAATGTTCGAACACGGCGTCTTTAGCTTCTATAAACACTTTTTTAATGATCTGACCATCCTCATATGATTTCTTCTTTGATGCGATAACCCTGGCGGCGCAGTTATGATGCTTCAGTAGCAGCTTTACTTATTTTACTTTTCATGTATTACACAAAGCTTTAATGTTTCATGTGATTAATTATTAACTATGATGGTAAATTTGAAATCTCTTCCTTTACGGCAATTTTGTTATTGTAGCTGTGCGAACTTTGGAAATCCGTGGAACGTGATAATGGATAAGAAATATCGGAAAAAAGGACTGCATTTCAACAAGTTTTTCAAGTACGCGGAGAAAATTGCCTGTAGCCAGAAAAGAAGACAAAATCATTGGCTTGAATTTGATTGTGTCTGATGTAACGAGAGAAACTGTTTTAACACACTGCAGACGGATCCAGAATTTACTCGTCTTCCGAGTGGTTTTCGTTACGGCAGGATCCCAAAAGAATTCGGGTTTTCCACACGTAGTCTGTAGATGCCATGCGCTGTGCTATATTTTAGCTGCTTCGTCTGTTTTTACACCAGTAGGCAATGCACCAAACTCGTTTTCGCGTACTTTTCAATTATTTAGCATTTTGATTATATGTATTGCAAATACGTACTGTTTTCGTCTTCAAGTTCCTCCTGGTTTTAGAGATGGCCCTATTCAGAAAAAGGGAGGAAATGAACGAATTTGAAATATTTTGGGAGGTTTTCTACGGTGATTATTCAGATGTTACCAGTGTGCGTGAAGATACGGTTGACTGTTCGAGTGAATGGTTTTATGATTATGACGATGAGTTCACTCACAGTGACATCATTAGACCTATACAGAAGCGTAAAGTTGCAGTGTTTTCAAGTGATTCCTACACTAGCGATGAAGGTTATTCTGTTCTTGTGAATCATTTGTTTTGTCAAAATATTAACATAGATATACATTTCTGGGACAGAAAATTCGATGGGTGGATTGAAAGTAAGTAATATTTTCCTGGACTGTTAATCTCAGCAACTGACCAACTGCAAGTGAAACACAGAGCAATTATATCGGAAGACAAGTAAGCGGCGTCCGCACTTACGAGACTATAGACCAACAACTTAGGAGTGCCGCAGAGGCTTTCACACGAGAACTCACGCATTCCAGGCGCACGCGCAAGCTATACTCTCGCTTTTTTCCCGCGCTGTGCCGCGTCCGCGTGGCGGAGAAAGTAGAAGCCGGCGTGCTGACCTTTTGCTGTGCCCCCTCCCACGAGATGCGCTCTTGTCTTGGCCAGTGCCCTTTGCTAAGCCCACTCGTCCTTCAGAAACTCTTTCTTAGCATCCGCTGCAAACTCTTCATCCGCGGTGTAGAAACGGAAAATTATGAAGGTGACATATAATAATAAAGGTGAGCAACTTCTGTCACTTTTCTATAAAAAAAACTCTGTGGCATTACTTTACGAAACTTGTTACACAGGGAAAACTGAAAATTTATGTGCCTACATCTACTTCTACATACAAGGCTTGGACAAAAATATGCAAATATCACGATAAATGCATGCTTCAACGTAAACCCAAATACTAGCCTAGCCTTCTGGTTGCGCTGTTGTATTTGACCACTGACAGCACCTGTGTATGGTACTCAGTCATTGACAGTGTACGTCGTAGTCAGAACAGTGTGCTGTGAGGCTGTGATTGCATTATGACGGGAGCTCAGTGCATTCGAAAGTTGGCAGATTGTTGGGGCTCGTATGGTGTGTGCTTCAGTAACCAAGGGAGCTGAAGTGTTCGGTTTTTCAAGAGGCACCATACCGAAGATCTATACAACGTACAGGGAAAATTGAAAAACATCATCTGCTAAGTCACAACGTGGACAAAAGTGTGTGTTGAGTGATCGTGAAAGACGAAAAATAAGGGGACGACAGCTGCAAAAGTCGCAGCAGAACTGAATGTCGCTCACACGAACCCTGTCAGCACCATGAACAATACGAACGGAGCTCCAAAGCGGTAAATTACCATAGAGAAATGGAGGAACGCCATTTCGTCGAATGAGCCTTATTTTGGACTATTTCCAACCTCTGGCCGAGGTTACGTCCGAAGAGTGAAAGATGGCGGGGAAGAATGGTATGATTCCTTTGAAAACTATACGGGACCTGTATTTATCCATTCCGAAATCAGTGGAAGCTGCTTTGAACGGATCTCCTATACCGTATTGCGCATTTTGTATGTTGAGTTTCGGGTGTTTCCATATTTTTGTCCAACCCCAGTGCTCTTAAATATATACTCGGCTGTCCACTCCACAGTCCATGGCAGAGGATTTATTGTGTCTATATTATAGATTTTATTTCCAATTCCCTTGGGGTACTGAGCAAAAAAGATGACAGTATATCTGCGTCTGCACGTGCCATAGTCTCTCTTAATCTTATTCTCATCACACTCATGATTAGAGGAGCATTTCGGTTACACTTTCATATGGGCTAAACCCACGTATTACAATCCTACAACCGCGACTCTGAATTCATTGAATGTCTGTTGTCATACCTACTTGGTCAGCACTCCAAACTCAACAACACTCTCGAACTGGGCTCGCTGGCATCTTGTATGCGATTTCCTTTATAGATGCATTGCACTCCAACCAATGAAAGCCTTTCCTTCGCCTTGCCGAATACTGATTTTACGTGATCGTCCAATGTCATATCTTTTCACAAGCTGCGACATTGTCGCGAATAAAACAGTGACCCGTGTATACAATAAGTTTCCTTTAATTTACGTCTAGGGTCACAAACTTTTTGTTAACAGATTACCGGTTTCGGTCTATAATGACCATCACCAGATCTGTTTTATAAAAACAAAGTCCTAATGAACTGCAGTCACTATTGAGGAGTTCCTAGATAACAGAACGCAGCATGTCATTCTCAATGGAGAGAAGTCTTCAGAAGTAAGAGTGATTTCAGGTGTGCCGCAGGGGAGTGTCATAGGACCGTTGCTATTCACAATATACATAAATGACCTGGTGGATGACATCGGAAGTTCACTGAGGCTTTTTGCAGATGATGCTATGGTGTATCGAGAGGTTGTAACAATGGAAAATTGTACTGAAATGCAGGAGGATCTGCAGCGAATTGACACATGGTGCAGGGAATGGCAATTGAATCTCAATGTAGACAAGTGTAATGTGCTGCGAATACATAGAAAGATAGATCCCTTATCATTTAGCTACAAAATCGAAGGTCAGCAACTGGAAGCAGTTAATTCCATAAATTATCTGGGAGTACGCATTAGGAGTGATTTAAAATGGAATGATCATATAAAGTTGATCGTCGGTAAAGCAGATGCCAGACTGAGATTCATTGGAAGAATCCTAAGGAAATGCAATCCGAAAACAAAGGAAGTAGGTTACAGTACGCTTGTTCGCCCACTGCTTGGATACTGCTCAGCAGTGGGGGATCCGTACCAGATGGGGTTGATAGAAGAGATAGAGAAGATCCAACGGAGAGCAGCGCGCTTCGTTACAGGATCATTTAGTAATCGCGAAAGCGTTACGGAGATGATAGATAAACTCCAGTGGAAGACTCTGCAGGAGAGACGCTCAGTAGCTCGGTACGAGCTTTTGTTAAAGCTTCGAGAACATACCTTCACCGAAGAGTCAAGCAGTATATTGCTCCCTCCTACGTATATCTCGCGAAGAGACCATGAGGATAAAATCAGAGAGATTAGAGCCCACACAGAAGCATACCGACAATCCTTCTTTCACGAACAATACGAGACTGGAATAGAAGGGAGAACCGATAGAGGTACTCAGGGTACCATCCGCCACACACCGTCAGGTGGCTTGCGGAGTATGGATGTAGATGTAGATATAAAACAGATCTGATGATGGTCATTATAGACCGAAACCGGTAATCTGTTAACAAAAAGTTTGTGACCATAGGCGTACATTAAAGGAAACTTACTTATATGATGTGACGTGCTCATAACGTTCACTACTAATATAGTAATGCGCAACTATTCGGTTCTTCCTCTTTGATAAAAAAATTATCTTTCTGAATTCCTTATGATCGACCAACGACGATACTTTCCTGTACACGACAGCATCAACAGTGAATAGTCGTATAGTGCTCTTGAACCTACCTGATAAATTATTTATATTTATTGAGAACATTAAAGGTCCTATTATGCTTCCTTGGGGCACATTGTTACTCTGTATATTTCTAATTCCGTTTCAGTTTGTTCATTCTACATTGTTGTACAACATTAGAAAACACACATGTAACTGCTGATGCACACTTGTTGTCAAGTGTTTTTACCATATCTAAAATGTCTGTCAACAATAGACCTACGTAAATCTTGTAACTTACAGAAATTCCACTTCTGTATTATTTATAAAAACTACATAAGCACGAACACACACAATGGTCATGTCAGTATTATTACTATATCTAAAATATTTGCAATATTGTTCTACAAAGCACAAGTTAGTTTCAATACTGTCAATATATATATATATATATATATATATATATATATATATATATATATATATATATATATATATATATAGAGAGAGAGAGAGAGAGAGAGAGAGTTTAAAACAGGGACGCTTTTAATTGAATAAGAAATTATAGAGACACAAGAAAAATAAAGAGCTTATTTCAACATATACTATGGAAATTAATAAAGCTCAAGGAAATAATGCATGATGCAAGTGGCACTGAATGATATGTAAAAATTTTGTTCAATTTGATCAAAAACAAAATACAAGCATTTATTTGATATAATTGTAGATATAGTTAAGTAACTGATTTTAGAGAAATCTAACAACAAATAGCAGTGGTGAATTATAAAATACCATGGAGAATAGTAATATTACACAAAGTGTATGTACCAGAAAAACTGGGTGATGCATATTTCCCGGAATTTCACTTTTTGAAATGCTGTAATTGTCTTCCATTACGACGTAGAAGTTTGAAATTTGCCTCAAAGGGCCCTTGGGCTCGGTGACACTTCAAACTGCAAGCTGTCGACACTTGCTAAAAAGGGGCCGGAGCTCAGAAGTTCATGTGAGATGTAATGTCGGTTAATGATGTCAGGTGGATACCAAATTTCATCACAATTCTGCCCAATGCCATTGTGGATTTGTCACACGATTGGAAGGTCGTCACACCTCCTCTTACCTTCATTTCACCCCTTCTTTTGACGCCTCTGCAATGGAGCGACGCCCAGCGTAGAAATCACGCGGTTTGTTTCTGAATGGTCGAGGAAAACATTTCAGACACACCGCCGCTCATAAACGACACGAAAAGGCCATAGGGGTGGCATAAAAGGTGTAAATGAAATCACGCCTTTCGTTGGGGTATTGACTTCCCACATTACGCGGTCAGAAACTACAGTTTGCAGGGTGATGAACGACAGGACGACGTTCTTGACAACCTCTGACTCTGTTGACACCCCCTCGACGAATCAACCCTTCTGTAAGGACATCGTGGTCCAGCAACTTCGTCGAACGTGACTGCAACTCTTTGGAGTAGAGTGCAACCGCAGTCTTTGCTCTGGCGTACGGGGTGGAACCACTAGAGACCATTCAAAATCATTCGACGAAATTTTAAAGTAATCTGAATCAGCAAAGGGTCCTTAAGATTTTTCAGACCTCCTCTTTAGCGCGCTCCTGTGGCGTGTTTAGGGAGGAGTGCAACATTGACATACGCCAGCAAAGGGTCCTTAAGCTTTTTCGGACCTCCTCTTTAGCACGCTCCTGTGGTGTGTTTAACGAGGGGCGCAACATTGACATACTCGAGAATAAAACGGTGAAGGGTGCCTCTAAGACCCTCCAGTTCGGCTACATCCTCAGTGCCACCCACACATCTTTCTTGAATACTTTAAATAGCTACCTGTACATAGGCAAACTGTGACGAGAATCCCAGGCACTTGCATGCAGGCTTCGGTGCTGCTCTTGTGCCTGTTAGTAGGCATGTAGAATCAGATGAGTCTCAATGAGTTGCCTGCCTGGTCATCTAGCCATGGTATCTTATTTAACGGAGCAGAATTGTGTTCACTGACGAGTGCCGTTTCGAAGCGAGCCGTGATGATCAGCGAAGACGCATCTGGAGACGCCACGGACAGCGGTGGGACACCAACCTGACTGTCACCCACCATATGACCCAACAACCAGGAGTGATGGAGTGATGGTCTGGGGTGTAATTTCATTTCATAACAGGACTCCTTCGGTTGTCATCCGCGGTATCCTTGCAGCGCAGTGGTACGTCGACGATATGGTTCAAAAAATGGTTCAAATGGCCCTGAGCACTATGGGACTCAACATCTGTGGTCATAAGTCCCCTAGAACTTAGAACTACTTAAACCTAACTAACCTAAGGACATAACACACATCCATGCCCGAGGCAGGATTCGAACCTGCGACCGTAGCAGTCGCGCGGTTCCTGACTGAGCGCCTAGAACCGTTAGACCACCGCGGCCGGCCATCGACGATATGCTACAACACGTTTGGTTGTCCTTCATCGCAAGCCTGGGCTTACATTTCAGAAAGGTAATGCCCTTTCACACACGCTGAGAGTTTCTATTGCATGTCTCAGTGCTTTCCAAACCCTACTCTGGCCAGCAAGGTCACAGGATCTCTCCGCAACTGAGAATGTTTGGAACATTATGCGCAGGGGCCTCCAACAAGCTCAGGATTTTGACGACCTATCCGCCAGTTTGGCAGAATTTTGCACGATATCCCTCAGGAGGACATCCAACAACTGTATCAATCAGTGTCAAGCGGAATATCTGCTTGCATAAGGGCCAGTGGTGCACCAACGCGTTATTGACTTGCTCAGTTTGTGAAGCTCTTTCTCTTTCGTTTCTCTGTACGTGCTCATCACATTTACCCTTTTCCGTCCCATTCGGATAATTCCTTCGTGGTGCGTCGTTTTTTGTCGTAGACTGCATTTGTAGACAATTGTAGCTACACTTTCTCTCTCAAATAAGTGAGTAAGAACATTGATCACTATCTACGGCAGTTTAGCGTGATACATTTCATTCCAGTATAGATTACACATATTATCTAGCTGAGTACCTAGCGTTGCCCAGGTATGTATTTATTCCAATCTTCTATTAGTCCATCACCTCAATCCCCCCTCTCTCTCTTTGTATTTTCTCCTTCGCTCCTCTCTTTTCATCTCTAAGCCCTCTCTCTGTCCACCCCCTCCATCCCTCACCCTCTGTGCATTTTCATCTGCCCCTTTCGCTGGCCTTCTCCTCATGCCTCTCTTTCTCCATCTCCTCCTTCCTGCATCTCTGTCTGTCTATCTCCTCCTTCCCAATTCTCTTTCCACGTTATCACCCCCATTCCAGTAGGAGGGTGCTGTTTCTTAACCCTAACAGTATTTCTTTCCAGATAGTAAGCAATATGTCTATCAAATATGGTCGAAATCGATCCGGGGCTTTAGTGGAAGGTTTTTACTCTTTTCTTAATCTGCGGACGCACGTCACATTTACTTAACTTATTTCACAAGTATCTGTTCACATATTTCACCTGTACCTCTAGCGCATTTAAATTTGCAGTTTAATCTTCGCGCAGCGGGTTTTTAATGACGTCATATATCCTGAAATACACTCCTGGAAATGGAAAAAAGAACACATTGACACCGGTGTGTCAGACCCACCATACTTGCTCCGGACACTGCGAGTGGGCTGTACAAGCAATGATCACACGCACGGCACAGCGGACACACCAGGAACCGCGGTGTTGGCCGTCGAATGGCGCTAGCTGCGCAGCATTTGTGCACCGCCGCCGTCAGTGTCAGCCAGTTTGCCGTGGCATACGGAGCTCCATCGCAGTCTTTAACACTGGTAGCATGCCGCGACAGCGTGGACGTGAACCGTATGTGCAGTTGACGGACTTTGAGCGAGGGCGTATAGTGGGCATGCGGGAGGCCGGGTGGACGTACCGCCGAATTGCTCAACACGTGGGGCGTGAGGTCTCCACAGTACATCGATGTTGTCGCCAGTGGTCGGCGGAAGGTGCACGTGCCCGTCGACCTGGGACCGGACCGCAGCGACGCACGGATGCACGCCAAGACCGTAGGATCCTACGCAGTGCCGTAGGGGACCGCACCGCCACTTCCCAGCAAATTAGGGACACTGTTGCTCCTGGGGTATCGGCGAGGACCATTCGCAACCGTCTCCATGAAGCTGGGCTACGGTCCCGCACACCGTTAGGCCGTCTTCCGCTCACGCCCCAACATCGTACAGCCCGCCTCCAGTGGTGTCGCGACAGGCGTGAATGGAGGGACGAATGGAGACGTGTCGTCTTCAGCGATGAGAGTCGCTTCTGCCTTGGTGCCAATGATGGTCGTATGCGTGTTTGGCGCCGTGCAGGTGAGCGCCACAATCAGGACTGCATACGACCGAGGCACACAGGGCCAACACCCGGCATCATGGTGTGGGGAGCGATCTCCTACACTGGCCGTACACCACTGGTGATCGTCGAGGGGACACTGAATAGTGCACGGTACATCCAAACCGTCATCGAACCCATCGTTCTACCATTCCTAGACCGGCAAGGGAACTTGCTGTTCCAACAGGACAATGCACGTCCGCATGTATCCCGTGCCACCCAACGTGCTCTAGAAGGTGTAAGTCAACTACCCTGGCCAGCAAGATCTCCGGATCTGTCCCCCATTGAGCATGTTTGGGACTGGATGAAGCGTCGTCTCACGCGGTCTGCACGTCCAGCACGAACGCTGGTCCAACTGAGGCGCCAGGTGGAAATGGCATGGCAAGCCGTTCCACAGGACTACATCCAGCATCTCTACGATCGTCTCCATGGGAGAATAGCAGCCTGCATTGCTGCGAAAGGTGGATATACACTGTACTAGTGCCGACATTGTGCATGCTCTATTGCCTGTGTCTATGTGCCTGTGGTTCTGTCAGTGTGATCATGTGATGTATCTGACCCCAGGAATGTGTCAATAAAGTTTCCCCTTCCTGGGACAATGAATTCACGGTGTTCTTATTTCAATTTCCAGGAGTGTATGTGTCCTAGAGTAACACATTTTTGTCGGTACATTCAATGGTATACGTTGATACTGTCTGAGAAATGTGTTGCGAAGAGAAGTAAAGTAGTAAAGAAGTAATAAATTAAACCATGATTGACGATGCGGCAGATTTACTGCATGAGGGTAGTAAACGATAAACTTTTTCCCTCTCATCATTTGAGGGCGGGGGAGGGTTTGCCAGTGGTAAAAAGTTTCGTAAAGGTTTAAAATTATTGAAATTATGTGTAAGTCTGTTGCAAGTCATTAAGTGCTCTCATTCTCAAATATTGGATGAATAAAGACTGGGTATTCCCTTCTTTCCCACCACCAACCACACCCCCATCATTTTAGTAGGTATGACGTTCCTACCCTGACAGTGATTCTTTCCAGATAGTGAGTAATATGTGTATTAAGTTTGGTTAAAATCTATGCAGTGGTTAAGGAGGAGATGTGGAGCGTACATACATACATACATACATACATACACTGATGAGCCAAAACATTGTGACTACCTGCTTGGTAGCTTGTCTGTCCGTTTTTGGAACAAAATACATCGCTCATTCTGCGTATCAGGGATCCGACAGTTTTTTGGTAGATTTGTGGAGGTATGTGGCATTAGATGTCTACGCACAGGTCATGTAATTCGCGTAGATAACGGGCTGCTGATTTGCTTACGGGGCGATGGCGCCCGATAGCGACCGTGGACGGGTTGCACAGGATTTACATCAGGCGAATTTGGTCGCCGAGACATCAATGTCAGCTTACCATAATGCTCCTCAAACCTGGCTCCGAGACACGGACAGTTATACTGCTGAAAAATGATGTCGCCGTCGGGTAAGACATCGAGCATGAAGGGGTGCAGGTGGTCCGCAGCTGTCAGCGTGTCTTCGATTACTGCCACAGCTCCCATGCAAGCGCAGGAGAACGTCTCCCGTAGCATAGTACTGTTCCCACCAGCCTGTGTCCGTGGCGCGCTGCAGGTTTCTAGCCATCCTTCACCTCGACGACAGCGTTAGCGGTAACAACCATAGACCTAGTGGAGCAAAAATGTGGCTTACCCGAAGAGCCAACAGGTTTCTATTGATCGACGGTCAAATCCCAGTGGTCCCGTGCCCACTACAATAGTAACTGATGTTGTGTCAATATCTGAACACCTAGGGGTGATCTGCTGCAGAGCTCCATGATGAAGAATATATGATGAACGGCGTGCAACGAGACACGAGTACACGCACAGGCATCGTGCACTTTCGGCAAAGATGCCACAGATCACTATCCTACATTATAAAACAGAGAAGCCTCCGAACCCCAAGTTCTGTGAAGAGTCGTGGACGTCCAACCCCTTAGCGCCTAGAGGTAGTTTCACTGTTCTTCTACCTCTTTCCGTAGATGCTCAAGTCAGTGTCACGTAAACATTCGACCAGATTCACCGTTTTAGGGATCCTCGGTCAAATGTTCTGCGAAATAAAAATCTGCCCTTTTTCAGAATCGCTTATCTCAATGGATTTCCTATTTCCAGTCCATATCTTTGCTAGCGTGATCCCTTGTCCATGTCTGCTCCGCTTACATATTTTTGTTACCGCGTCACGTACTCGTAACGCCACCAGGCGGCATCCAACGTCGATATGGGCAATCGTCATAATGTTTTGGCTTATCAGTGTACATACATACTGTTACGCGACAAAATTAGTAAGGAAACGTGAGAGTATTTTTTCTAAGTTCGAACAGCAAACATTGCTCACTCACGCGGAGGTGTCACAACCAGCCAGCCGGGAAGTGCTAAACATTTCAACACCTTAACGGGTCAGGAAGACAGCCGCTTCGATACCCTTAAGAGAGACTGCGAGCAAGTCGGCAGAAAACAGTTACAACAGTGCATACCGAACCGCTCTCGTTACTACCGTAAAATTACGTAAGAGATATTAGGTAGGTCGCAACAACAATTAGCGGGAATTTGACTGAGCAGCAAAAAACCTGTAACAGATTCGTTAATTAAATGTAACGGAACTAGAGACTGATGACGACTGGAGAAGAGTAGAATCAGTCCGGTCATTACAAATGACATCGTAGAGCAGAGACTCGCCTCGGTGACATAAATACTTCACCCACGCTAGCTTCCGGCACTCGATCAGTAGGATGAATGGAATTCATGTTGTGGTTATGGTAGGGTTACATGCAGTGCATGCATGCATGTCCGAAGGAACATTGCATCGTAACTCGGAATAACACAGACACTGCAATATCGTATTTATCTGCTGACAGCGGGCAAGCGACTTTCAATTAAAATGTCTCCCCTATATGTGAATATACATAATGGGTGTACGAGTACAGGATGTAGACACCTGGTTGACATCATATTGAAGTTTGAGTCTGGCTCGGATAGCCTCACAGAAAGGTGATCGCTCGCGATAAGCGAGAAATCCGGGTTCAAGTTCCGCTTCGGCACAAGTTTTCATTGTCGTCATTCCATTATACAGCTGATGGCTGTCTCTATTCGAAACTGAGAATACATTTCATGTATTTCATAACGGCTGTAGTCCCCAGAGTGCCTGTTCCTTAAGACATGCATGCTTGCACTGCATGTTCCCAAACCATAGCCATAGAATCGAGTGCGAACGACGTGAATTCCATCAGACCTATTGATCGAGTGTTGGAAGCTAGTGGTGGGGGAGCATTTATGTCGCCGTAATTCGCTATAACAGTGGCAGTGCAATATCATATGAAATGTAATTGTTTTATTTTTGCAACTGTGACTTTTGAGTTATTGTCGAAAGTAATACTAGTTGATTCATGTAAAAGAGGGAGAGGTAAAATGCACGAACATGGAACAGACAGGGGCAGATAGTGCTAACAAGGTGATATACACTCTTACGGAACAAATTTCTAAATTTTTGTAAGACAATGAACAGCCGTAAAGACTTATAAACAGGTAACCCAACAAGTACAATCTTTATTGACAGAATAACAGCCTTAATCGGCTTTGTGTGAGACTAAAACAGCAGTAAGCGCTCCTTCATCATTCATTGATCCTTCAGCTGCAAATCTAATAACTCTCTTCTCCAGGAAACAACAGAGGGCGATATTGTGTTTATAGACGATGAATTAGCGATGGCCGCGTTAAGTAGCTAGTCAAATGGATCATGGTTGCGGATGGCAAGTTACACATTACCGGCGAGGAATGCGTAATAAAGTGCTTAATAAAGTGTCCACATTTCGTGGTTTGCATCAGAGGTATGGAAAACAGAACAGTAAATGGTTTTCTAGGGAGAAACTCAATAGTTTAACATAGAAGGCAAGTGAAACATTAGAATAATTTTCTTGCAGAATACGCAACATTAATGCATAGAGTTATGAGCTTATGCAAAAGGCAGATACGGATAGAGTCTTCCTAAGAGAAGCGGAAAATAGAGCATTGGACGTGTTTGTCAGAGGGATACACCCAGATTTTGTGTGACAGATTTCGCATCTCTAGGCATTCACAAAAAGAGGATAGCGCAACTTGAACACATAATGAATCATTAATATTCAGATCTGGTAAAGAATATTACCGTTGTGGTCAGCATTGGCATTTGAAGACACAGTGACGCCAACTACAATGTTATAATTGGCAACATTACGGCCATAAGACTCGAGATTGTGAATCTAGGAAACACGGCAAGTGCAAAGCAAAAATGAGACAGTTAAAAGACAATGGAAATGTTCCTTCCGTCGGAAAGCGTTCCTTGTAAATTTCAGTACTGTAAAAACATGCACAGAGACAGATCGTTGATTGATAGTTCGGATGAATAAGGAGTCTAAGTTTTTAATAGGTACTGGAGCACATGTATCGTTAGGGCGTCTGGACCTCATGGACAAGAAGAGACTGAAAACACCAGGGTAAGGATTGCCTGCAATAGGAGATAGATTCAGTGTGGTCAACACTAGACTAGGAAACACATGGTTTCAGGAGCAAATGAAAGTGTTGTCAACTGTGGAACAGGGATTTTCTGCAATACTCAGCTTAGACCTGGTTAGGCATCCTGCTAAAATCGACCTTCGACAACAAACAGATGAACTCAATGGGGATTCATTTCTGATTGGTGCAACAGTTGCGAATGTTTCTGTGTCACAAGGCACACCCACTGCTAAGGTGGTGCCAACTTAACTGTGTGCAAGTGTATTAAACGTTTTTTCGCATGATACTCGTACAGAACCAGAAGGTTCAGGAAAGTTAATTTGGGTTGCAATAGATGTCGATGCTCCACAACAAGCTTTATGTTTAATAGAACTTCTGTCAAGTAATGAAATATTGGATGAAGAGCATTGTTTTATACAAAGAAGTATACCACATGCTATGTAAGTATGTGGCTGACATCGAGTACCTGTAGTTACAGTACAGGTATTCGATGGACATGACATCGATGGGTCAAAAATAGAGTACAGTATCAAGCAAATCGTCAGCACATCTGCATTACATACTAAGGTTAGTCACTTAAATGGTAATGGTCCATCAGAAGTCGGGTCATTGTTAGTTGATACAGAGATTTGTTTAATTCAGATGGTCCTTTACCAGCCCACCCGTAACACTCCACCGTGTTCCAACAGATAGTCATGCACCAGTGCACCGTAAGCAGTATAGGTTACGAAAAGATCTACAGCCGCTACTGTAACACTTTAAAGATCAACAGGTTAAAGAAGCCCTTACAGAGTACAGTGATAGTACTTGGTCAGCAAGTATAGTAATTGCGTTGAAAAAGTCACCTAATGGAAGAAGAAAAGATAGACTGTGTTCTGATTATAGGTTTTTAAACGGATGTACAATAACAAAAGTATGTAAAACTCTAAATGTAACTGAAACTTTGGGAATGTAAAGTGTTTTCTATGATAGATTCAAGGAGTGGTTGTTACCAGAGTGAAGCGTGTACAGGAGATAGTTCGAATACAGATTTTGCAACATCATCCAGTCACTACCAGTAACGCGGAATGTCTTTCTGGTCAAAAACAAAGTCACCTACAACATTTCAGCACTTGTTAGATGGATTGATTAGGGGGTTTAACCGAAAAAATGCATGACCTATTTGATTGACATCATCTTCTTTTCAGAAGATCTGGATCACATACAGAGAGCCAGATTGAAAACACCTCACGCTAACCATTGATAACAGTTATTTTGCTGAGCCACAAGTTATTTACCTGGGGATATTACTAGTCAAAATAAAGTGAGGACAGTTCCATGGCCGGCCGCGGTGGCTGTGCGGTTCTAGGCGCTCCAGTCCGGAGCCGCGCTGCTGCTACGGTCGCAGGTTCGAATCCTGCTTCGGACATTGGTGTGTGTGATGTCCTTAGGTTAGTTAGGTTTAAGTAGTTCTAAGTTCTAGGGGACTGATGACCACAGCAGTTGAGTCCCACAGTGCTTAGAGCCATTTGAACCATTTGAACAGTTCCATGTCTCACTTTAGTTGTAATGTTTTTTTCAGTTTTATGGACAGATAAACAATTTCAAGCATACCTTGGATTGGCAAGTTACTGAAAATTTGACAAAGGTTTGTAGTAGTAATTCCACAACCACTGACTAGATTATTGTAAAAAGGTGTTACATTTAACTGGAAAACAGAATGTCAGGCAGCATTTCAAATAAATACAAAGAATACAGCTTTGGGGGTCATTTTAAGTCAAACTATCGATGGACGAGATGATCTGTTAGCCTACGCATCCCACCAGTTGAATATGGCTGAGTGCAAATGTTCTATAACAGGAAAGGAAATGTTGCCTTTGGTATACGGTATTCCGCATTTCCGTAGCTACTTATATAACCGTAGATTTAAAGTTGTTACAGATCATACTTCCCTGAAGAGGTTATTTGGACTAAAAGACCCTTCAAGTTGACTAAAAAAATGGGCACTGAAACTGGGTGAGTTTCAATATCAAGTAGTTTATAAGCCTGGTGCCAAGCACACAATGCGGATACGCTCAGTAGGAAAACTGCAGTGTTACACTTATCAGGAGTGACTCTAGTAGATGAGAAAAAGGCATAAGCAGTGGATACAGAGTGCCAAGTGTACAGTAACAACCACAATTCCTTATACAAGTATGTGTACTCTGTAAGAGAACCAAATGCAGACCTCACGTCAGTGTACATTCGTCAGTACAAATCAAAGTGTTACGACAAGCATATGACCATATACTATCAGGACGTGGGGGTAGGAGAGCTACTCATAGGTGAGCCGCAGAGAGATTTTTGTGGAGAAAACGACAGGGTGATGTGGAGTAATACACAGATCAAAAAACGTTTTGTATCATCCCGGTTCCCAGGATTCCTAAAGATATACGTTGACTGTGGATACTGTATCACAGACACAGTACCGGCAGCGGTGGTCGAGCGGTTATAGGCGCTGCAGTCTGGAACCGCGTGACCGCTCCGGTCGCAGGTTCGAATCCTGCCTCGGACATGGATGTGTGTGATGTCCTTAGGTTAGTTAGATTTAAGTAGTTCTAACTTCTAGCGGACTGATGACATCAGAAGTTAAGTCCCATAGTGATCAGAGCCATTTTTGAACAGACACAGTCCCTCTGACTGAGACGGCCGCGGTGGCCGAGCAGTTTTAGGCGCTTCAGTCCGGAACCGCGCGACTGCTACGGTCGCAGGTTCGAATCCTGCCTCGGGCATAGATGTGTGTGATGTCGTTAGGTTTAAGTAGTTCTAAGTTCTAGGGGACTAATGACCCCAGATGTTAAGTCCCATAGTTCTCAGTGCCATTTTTTGAATCCTCTGACTGTTCAGAGATGTCACAAAACCCGCCCAAAGATGTAAACAACCATGCATGAGCAACGCCTATTAGACGGAGGGGGTCCGACAGCGAATCAGTTCCAGTCATTCCACCAGGAAGGAGGTACACGGCTCGTGTTGTCTTTAGTTCAACCATTCCTAGACGGTCAATACCAAGGTTCGATAGCGTCCACATTGTTACTTTGTGCCAGGAGGGGCTCTCAACAAGAGAAGTGTCCAGGCGTCTCGTAGAGAACCAAAGCGATGTTGTTCGGACATGTAGGAGATACAGAGAGGCAGGAAGTGTCAATGACATTCCTCGCTCAGGTCGCCCAAGAGTGACTACTCCAGTGGATGACCACTACCTACGGGTTATGGCTCGGAGGAACACTGACAATAACGCCACCATGTTGAATGATGCTTTTCGTGCAGCCACAGAACGTCGTGTTACTACTCAAACTATGTGCAATAGGCTGCACGATATGCAACTTCACTCCCGACGTCCATGGGCGAGATCGATCTTTGCAACCATGGCACCAAGCAGTGCGGTACAATTGGGTCCAACAACATGCCGAATAGACCGCTCAGGATTGGCATCACGTTCTCTTCACCGATGAGTGTCGCATATGCCTTCAACCAGACAATCGTCGGAGACGTGTTTGGAGGCAACCCGGCCAGGCTGAACGCTTTAGAGACACAGTCCAGCGAGTGCATCAAGGTGGAGGTTCACCGCTGGTTTTGGGTGGCATTATGTGGGGTCGACGTACGCCGCTGGTGGTCATCTGTACATCTGTACGTCATATGTACGTCATCTGTACGTCATCTGTAACGTCTATACGAAAAGTGAATGCCATCCTCCGACCGATACTGCAACCATATTGGCAGCATATTGGCGAGGCTTTCGTCTTCATGGACGAAAATTCGCACCCCCGTCGTGCACATCTTGTGAATGACTTCCTTCAGGATAACGACATCGCTCGACTACAGTGGCCAGCGTGTTCTCCAGACATGAACCCTATCAGACATGCCTGGGCCGGCCGGGGTGGCCAAGCGGTTAAAGGCGCTACAGTCTGGAACCGCGCGACCGCTACGGTCGCAGGTTCGAATCCTGCCTCGGGCATGGATGTGTGTGATGTCCTTAGGTTAGTTAGGTTTACGTAGTTCTAAGTTATAGGGGACTGATGACCTTAGAAGTTAAGTCCCATAGTGCTCAGAGCCATTTTTTTAGACATGACTGGGATAGATTGAAACGGGCTGTTTATGGAAGACGTGACCCACCAACCACTCTGAGGGATCTACGCTGAATCGCCGTTGAGGAGTGGGGCAATCTGGACCAACAGTGCCTTGATGAACTTGTGGATAGTTTGCCACGACGAATACAAGCATGCCTCAATGCAAGAGGACGTGCTACTTGGTATTAGAGGTACTGGTGTGTACAGCAATCTGGACCACCACCTCTGAAGGTCTCGCTGTATGTTGGTACAACGTGCAATGAAAATGGCGGAAATGATGTTTATGTTGATTTCTATTCCAATTTTCTGTACAGGTTCCGGAACTCTCGGAACCAAGATGATACAAGACTTTTTTGATGTGTGTTTGCGAAAAATTGCATGTGATGTAACAGAAGGATTGGACTCACCAAAAGATACAGCTTCAGAGATTGCCACAATGAGAGAAAACTTTTCAAATGATAGTAATTGCCATATTAGGAAAATTAAATACGTGTTTAGTGAGTAATGAGTGTGTACTGAAAATGGCTGTCCGTTTCTTGTTATGATAGGAATATCAGACAAGAAAGTGAGCACTGTAGCTCAAGCCGTGGCTAACAGTTGGACACTGAAATTCGGTGTACCAAAAACTATAATCACAGATCAAGGAAGTAATTTTGTATCTGATCTGATGAAACAGTTATGTCTCCTATTGAGGGTAAAGAAATTGCAGACTAGTCCTTTCCACCCACAAGCTAATGGATGTACAGATTGAATCCACCATACCACAGCGAAGACTTCAAGTCACTACGTGAATAGTAGCATTTAGACTGGGATGTCTACTTAGGCTATGTGGTGAGATTGTACAACTCAAAAATCCACACCGTAAGAAGCGGTGTATGGGTGAAAGATGCTGTAACCTTTCGATTTAGTGCAGTCAGAGATAGGAACCCGGGGCAATCATGTGCAGCAATTCCAAAAGATGTTCAAAGAAGTGAAACGTGGAATCACAAAGGCACCGGGGCGTCAAGAGCGGTTTGGAGAGGATACGAGTAGATTAACTCAGTACAGAGTAGGACAATGGGTTCTACTGGAAAATTTGTATAGTCCAAAGGGTAAAATTATGGAATTCTTTACGAAGTTTCAAGGACTGTACAAGGTAGTGGAAATGACTTCACCAGTCAATGTCAAGTTGCAATTACCGACGAGAACATCGACTGTACATGTTATACGAGTTAAACGTTTTAAGGGTACAGTTGATAGGTTGCCGCAAATAACTGTACTGTTACTATAAGAAAGAAATAACCACATGGTACGAAAGTAAGACAGGATGTACCTTATCAGCTTAGGTCTAGGGATAAATGATAAAATAGCAGTGTGTTACGTTTAGTTTTGTGTTGGGTTACCTAGATTAATATTATTTTTTTTTTAGTTTGCTATATTGGTTTTCTGTGGGATACCCTTTTTTCCTGAAGAGGAAGGAGGTTAATGGTAATTTCTTTGTGCTAGGTGGTGTTGAAGATGATGTTGCAATATAGTATCACGGGTATAATTTTCTTGTATATGTGTGAAGTAGAGGTGATTAAAATCCAGCCATTGGAAAATGGAATATTGTTGTCATGAGAAACAGGAACACTTCTTACGAACCACAAGTGTTGGTTAAAATTCACGTTTGACATCTGGGAGGTAAGAAATGTAATTTGAGGTTTACATAATATGTTCATAAATGTATCTACAGAAGCAGATAAAGGGGAAACTCTAACAGCTGTACAGAACGTATACCAGGAATTGAAGTTTTTCTATGAGAAACTTTGGCTCAGTTACAGCAGATGACAGAGATAATTCCAGAAGCGCGAGTGTGAAAGACAAAAAGTCGGTTAGATGCTGGTGAGAAATTATTAAAAACGACAATGAGGACAGCAGATAACGATGACATTGCAAGTTTAAACAGTATGAAAGAGGATAGTACAAGAAATAGCAAGGAACACAGAAACACCAGTTAGTTGGCATATGACACAAATATAGAACAAAGAGTGTTAAACATAACGAGAACCATGCACAAGACAGCAGCCGAGCTGTAATAGTGTAGGAAAGGAACTATGTAAACATCGAATGAAGACTTAAGAGGGATACAGGATCAGTTAAGGACGTTAGATGAGAATTTCATAATAGCCACATTGGAACACGAACCACCGAATAGCTTGCGAGATGCGGGAAGGGTACAAGAACTGATACACCATGCGACACATGGACAGTTAAGTACAACATTGTTGACACTACAGATTTTTCTATTGGGATTGCAGCAAGTGGAGAAAGAATTTCCAACAGAGATACGACGCGTTGTACCACTAATGAAAAGTGTTATAGCATTCTTCTTTCATGTTTCTACAGTCAAGGTTTATTCAAATCGAGCTAGGGTGTATATTAACATACAATTTCCAGTTGCAAGTTTCAATTCTCGTTACCAGTATTACACGAAACATCCGTATACGGTCAAATGGAATATTATCGCTAAGTGGGTACAAGTGTAAACTGATGAAGCGTTAGTTGTGGCAGAGTAAAGAGATTCACATGTTATGTCAGCAGGAGATCTTAACAATTGTGTCAAGGGTTTGGTCACCTTTTCTTCATTACAGGCAGTACGAACTGACAAACGATTGTGTGAAATTCAGTTGCTCCTCGAGAACATAGTAACACGAGAGTGTCAAAAAGTAGTATCAATGCCGAAGCTACAGCCGCCCGCGGTGGTCTAGCGGTTCTAGGCGCTCAGTCAGGAACCGCGCGACTACTACGGTCGCAGGTTCAAATCCTGCCTCGGGCATGGATGTGTGTGATGTCCTTAGGTTAGTTAGGTTTAAGTAGTTCTAAGTTCTAGGGGACTGATGACCACAGATGTTAAGTCCCATAGTGCTAAGAGCCATTTGAACCATTTTTGAACCGAAGCCACATTTACAGAGGACTGACAGACACTGGTTATTTTCTACGTTTTTGTGAGAGACAGGATAAGTTAATAGCTACAAAGATAACGCATTGATGGGGATAATAAAATTAGAGTCAAAATAAAATGGATTATTAATTCTGAGAATGAAAACATGGTGCAAGTAGGCTGTATTCTTTTTATTATCCGTGCAATGGACCAGTTTCAACCTTCGGTAATTTTCATGCACGTATCTTAAGCTTCCAGTATCGCTTTACATTGCAATACATCGCTGGTACATGCGGACAGGAATATTAATTCTGAGAATGAATACATGGTGCAAGTAGGCTGTATTCTTTCTATTATCCGTGCAATGGGCCAGTTTCAACCTTCGGTAATTTTCATGCACGTATCTTAAGCTTCCAGCATCGCTTTACATTGCAATACATCGCTGGTACATGCGGACAGGAATATAGGAATATGTATTATTTCTGTGAGCATGTGTCACAAAAACAACACAATATTGTACATCGTTACATCTATTAGCCGTCAAAAACGGTATAGCCGGAACAAAGATTCACCTTTCTACTACAATTACAGGTACCGCGAAAGGAACGGGAAATCGGACAATGTTGTATTGGCTGGGGGAACCTTTCAGTTTTCTACTCATGCATAATACTTTAGATCACACATTACTATGGACAACAGATGAATTAGTCATTGCAGAAAAAGGGCAAATTTCGTTAGATCAAACGTTACAGCATGTTCGGTGATATGGATAGAAGCGTAAACAAAATATCGTAACAATCAGCATATCAGTCACTAGTGTTATGGTGGTATTAGCTTTTATTTGTGCAGTCTACTTTTACCTCAGGAAGAGAGTAAATCGTGCAAAAGGAACAACCATTCATAAAATTCCTGTGCAATGGATTCGTTCTTGTAAGCAAGAGATTTTAGCGTGAAATGAAAAAAAGAAGAAAGCTAAAAACAAGAATGTGGAGCTAGAACAGGGTTTCTTGTGATTAAAGGAACAAATTGTTCAAAGTAAACGTAAATATGTAAGATGTTATCCAAACATATAGAAATGGATAAAATTCCGAATGAATTTTATCAAATTGGAGGGGAAGGTTACGCGACAAAACTAGTTAGAGGAAATTCTATTCAAAGTTCAAATAGGCGGCATTACTCAATCACGCGGAAGTGTCTCCAACCGCCAGCCGTGAAGCGCAAACATTTTAACACCGTTACTGGGTCAGGAAGAAAGCCACCTCAACACTCTTCAGAAAGACTGCGAGCCACTCGGCAGAAAATAGTTACAACAGTGCAGACCGAACCGCCGTCGTTTACTATCGTAACCTTACGTAAGAGACAATAGGTAGCGGGAAAACGTCTGAGCAGTAAAGATCCTGTAACAAATTCGTTAAGCAAATGTAGCGGAACTGAAGACTGCTGACGACTCGGGAAGAGCAGAATAAGTTCGGTCATTATGAATGACGTCGTAGAGCAGAGCCTCGCCTCTGCCACATACATACTCTACCCCGACCAGCCACGACACCCGATCAGTGGAATCGATAGCACTCATATCGTTTACACTCAATTCAGTCGTTATGGTATGGTAACATTTAGTTTTTGAGATTGTTTTAGTGTTGGTCTTTCACTTGGTGCCCTACTAGACGATCAGCAATGGCTGATGGAGTCAAGCATCCAGTAATGACGAATCCAGCGCTGATTGGATAGTGGGAGGATCTACCAGCACGACTCCAGTCCAGGGCAGAAGCTGTCCTGTCTTAAGGCCTACCGTACCGGTGGGCCAGGTTCAGCATTCAGCAGGACTGGGTTTCGCATTCAAAAATCGTTCCTCAATACTGCTGCTCGTGTTGGTTGGGATCCACGACTGTCATATGCATGTGTAACTCAGGGGCTCAATGCCTTTCATTCCCTCAAGCGTACCGGAGGCGAGAATTCGGGAGGACGGCGGTTCAAAACAGCGTCCGGTCATCCTGATTTAGGTGTTCCGTGATTTCTCTAAATCGCTTCAGGCAAATGCCGGGATGGTTCCTTTGAAAGGGCAAGGCCGATTTCGATCCCCCTTCTTCCCTAATCTGAGCTTTTGCTCCGTCTCTAATGGCCTCGTTGTCGACGGGACGTTAAACTCTAATCTCCTCCTCCTTCTCCGAAGGAGACAAGTGTCCGAAAGGAGAGATACCTTGTTCGATAGACCACGCAAGACAGTACAAGAATGTCACATACCTTGAGTCAAGAGATGGTGTGGTTTGCAGCAAGACAATTATCCGCATGGACTGTGCAATGACCTCTGGAGCACGACGAATTGTCAACACGGCGGCGGCCATTGTAAATGACTTCCCTTCTAGCAGTGGTACACCCAAAGATAATGCTAGACACAAGAGTGGTACATCGGTGTCTTTTTAGACGAGTCTCGGTTCTGCGTAAGGCATCACGATTGACGCATACTGTCAGGATTCTCGAAGTACAACGATCGTTGCTAGATTGTGTTCGTAGTCGTCATACGGACGGAGCATCTTGCGTGAATGTGTGGGGTGCCAGTGGATAACAGCATGATCGCCTCTGGTTTGCATAAGCGTTAATTAGGACCGCAAGCATTAAATTTCTTAGCTGTTACGGCCATTTGCTGATTCCTATCTTCGACGTCTCTGTGAAGTTTTCTTTCAACCAGATAACGCAGCATAGTCGAAACTACCTTGGCAACGTGTGAGTCGACGCACTTGTAGTCAAGATCGTTCCGTGTGAGCTGCAGAAGTTTCCCTGGAAAACCCTTACACATCGTACATACAGTTCAGATCTCTCCCCATAAGATTCTCATATTTTTGGAGTCCTGAAGAAATACATTCGTGGCGTCCATTTGCTTCAGACGAAAAGGTGAACGCCTGGGTACAATCAAGGTTCCGTACGCAACAGCAAACATTTTTCCATGATGGCATTGATCGTCTTGTGGCACAGTGGGATAAATGTATTAACAATTATGGTGATTTCGTTTGAAATAATAAACAGTTTACTTACATTTTTTGCCATCTGTCTCATTTGCATTTGAGTGCCCTTTTACCACACACAATGAGGCAAGTCCCATGGCTAAGGTTATGGAAGACATTATATAAAATACAGATTATTTAACTAGGTGACAATTACCATCATACACACAACAAACACACACACACACACACACACACACACACACACACACACACACACACACACACACACAGCTTATTCAATTGTGTTGAAAATTATTAAAGTTCCATAACAAGTATCACTGAGCACGTGCTTATCTCCTACCAGAAGGGGTGAAAGGGAGAATTATTTCCGAATCACAGTGACTTATAAAGTATTTCCGAGTCCCTAATTCACAAGCTAGTTTTGTAAAGTGTCGAATTCGTGTTTAAACTATCAAATTCGCATTTAAGCTATCAAATTCGAGTTTAAACTATCAAGCACGCGATATTCGTATTTGTGGTAGAGAAAAATGTAAGGAAATCAGGGAAAGAAAAAAATAAACGAAATAGGGAAATATACAAGTCTCAGAAGAACATGTTGGACATCTAATCGCAAATGTTTGAGATTGTATTAATTAATCCACACAGAGGATGTAATAAACAGGAGGATCAGGTAGAAATGACTCTACAAAATTCAATGGTACGCTAATATCAATATGGTCAACACGTTACAGATTCAAAATCACTTTTAGTAATCGTCGGGAATGATCTAAGACGTCAAAGTAATAATAATTACTGGATAATGAAAATCATAGTTGTGCTAACGTTCGAGTTGGATATGCTAGTCCATAATGCCATGTGTTGATGAACTATGTAATTCTTATCTAATTTACTGTTAACGTTTGAAGGTCAAGAGTTCTCTAAAATATTAATAAACGTCCTTCTTATAATCGTGGATTCAATACAATCACTGATATAACAAAATTATATCGGTGAATAATTACCTGACGGAAGACGAGGACGATCGGAATGTTAACTAAATGTGTGGGTGTGTTCTGAATTCTACGTATCTTGCTCCTGTACTGTCAGTTACGCTAAGTGAGGCCAACAAGTGTAATAGTTGGAGATCCTGATCGGGAGCCTTTTATTCCACGTTACCGAGGAAGTTAGGTTGATCGTAAAGATTTCTTTAACAATGCACGACTGATTTTTCTTTCTTATACTCGTCAAATCCAGTATAGTGCTAACTCGGTAATGACATTACAGGGAAGTTATATAGTAATACCCCTTATTTGCTTTTTCACACATCTTCCTGATTTTTTTTCCAAGCATTGCCAAACGCAACAGTGACAACTCTTGTGCTTAGGAAGATCGACTGTTGAGAGAACAGCTAACAAAGCTGCATGAAAACTATTACAAATAATCCATTCTTAACATTGTACACCCTTTAAATTCACGAGTGGAATTAGGTAATTTCTCACCCTTTAGCTAAGATGGTGTTGATACAAACGTTTATTTTTAATTATTGGTAATTCTTGTACAGTAACGTTAAATTTATCTATTTAATAGTTTTGTTTCTACGGATTTTTGCAGTAGAGGTGTTATATGAGTTTTGTTCATAGCGATGACTGATATTCTGACCTGTCATAATTTTTTTGATTTGGACAGTTTGACATCAATGGAACTTCATCCAATCTTATGAGAGTCCTGTTTGTTAAAATATTTAAGAAGTTATGACGTGGTCATATTTTTCTCGAGCCGTGAATATGGATTTTGCAGAATTTTCAGAATCGCATACCCAGGATGGAATATACCCACTGAAGCGACACTGGACATAGAGCAAACACTGAAAATTAAGTTGATATTTGACCTAAAAGCCTAGTTCTTTGCTGTCGACCTATGATAATTTCTATAGTCTCTCCCAATTAGGGAAGTACAACTTAACTGCGAGATGGTTTTCTGAGTTTTTAATGGAGCCATCTCCATATTATGAAGGATAGTAAAACGTTAACTTCGCTTCGGTCGCACGACGAGGAATTAAATTTAAGACTTACATACGTATTAAGGAACTACCGTTTAGTATGTATAATGTAAAGCGAAAGAAAAACTGAATCGGACGCCCATAATGTAAACGTGCATCTTTGCTGGTCGACATACGGGGGTGGACAAAATATGGAAACATCCAAAACACAAACCATTACCATGCCTAATAAAGATGTAGGAAAACGGTTGGCTTTGAAAACAGGTTCCAGTCGTCTTGGAATTCATAAACAGGGATCCTACATGGTTTTCAAGGCAATCTTACACCATTCTTCCTGCAAAATAGTGACAAGTTCATGTAACAATGATGGAGATGGATTGGGATCGAGCACCTTTCTCTTCAAAGTAGATGAAGCTGGTGGTCAAGGGAGATGGGACAATTCATCCTCGTGTTCACATAAACAGTTCTGGACGATGCGAGCTGTTTGAACCGGGGCCCTTTCGTCTTGGGACCATCACTGGGGAACAAACATTGTACCATGGGATGGACGTGATCAACCAAAATGGTAACACAATCCTTGGCAGTAATGCAGCCTTGCAGAGTAACCATGGGGCCTATTTTCCCGTTACGGGTATTTGCATCACTGATGAGTCGTTTTGGAATTCCATCTCGCCCAGAGATTTCCTGCTTATGGTGCTCTCTTCGTATTTTTTGGTGCTGACGGGTTTCGCGGCAGCAATATTCAGAGACTTTTGCAGTTATTGTCCTCTATCTTTCGCCTCAATCCTATTCAATGACCGTCTGTTGCGAACTCTCAGCACACGCTTTCACCCCATTTGTGTTTTAGGGGATGATGTTTTTTCCGCTTTCCCTGTTTTCGGTATGTCTTCGTTACAGTGACTCTTGAAACACCAAACTCTTCGGCTTAATTGGTTACGAAGCACCCACCATATGAGCATCAACAATTTTCTCACGTTCGAATGCACTGAGCTCCGACATAATGCACTCACAACTACACAGAAACACAATTGACACTTGCAACGTATTGAGGACATTGCACGCGAAATACAACAGTGCAGCCTTTAGGCTTGGCTAGCATCTGCATTTACGTTCAAGCATACAATTGTCGCGGTGTTTCTACATTTTTGTGTACCGCCTGTACCTTCCTCGTGTTTGAGAGATGGTCAGTTTTCGCAAGGCAGTCTATTCTGAAGCGCCGGAGTCTCCCAGAACGCGACAGCAAGGTCGTCTCACGGAGCTCATCTTGGTAGAATGCAGAGGAGAACCGGTTGCAGCACCGCTAAGTATAGAGCGTAGTCATTCACAGCCTCCAACAGCATCCCTAGTGGAGAAAGGCCGGGGTCTTCGCGTTCAAGGTAACGTCACCTGACAGGATCCTGCGGTAGTCAACGCTTGTAAGAAAATCTGCCATTACTTGGTTTGGAAAAAAAAGTTAATAGCGCTTCATAAGAGATCTAACTGCAGCAATCCACAAAAGCTTTTGTTGTTTTCGTTTGACGCAGATATAGAATCAAATGAAACAACTCTGTTCACTGCAACATTAAAAGTTTTTTTCCTTCCAGCTGAACAAAATGTTTTCCTATGTAGAATAACTGACATATCAGAGTAGAATGAAAGCATATATTGAAATTGATAATTTTTTGATACATCTAAAGCAGTTGCTTCACTGAACTGTGAAAAGTTTTGTATAGAAAGTGGGGAGGAAAATACTTTATGAATATAGGAGAGGTTAGTGAATATCGGAATTCTTTTACAATTTCCTCCTGAAGTAATATGAAAGAGAATAAGGAATATAAACAGCCCAAGGATATTTTATCAGTGTAGCCTTCTTCGATAATCATTGAACACTTTCAATGAAAAATATTGGAAATGAATTTCTGCAAACAGATTGTCTTAACATATAGTAATGACGTGGACGTATACACGCATGAGAATTCTCTTAAGTTCAGGTTTGTCTATTCTGACTATTAAAATAGCTGTACCGCGTAAAATAAGCCCCATATGTAAGAGAGACGTGAGTATGGAAGACAAATTCATTATTATATGGAAGAGGAAATTAACACATATCTTCCGTGTGAGGTGCAACTGGTTCAAATGGCTCTGAGCACTATGGGACTTAACTTCTGAGGTCATCAGTCCCCTAGAACTTAGAACTACTTAAACCTAACTAACCTAAGGACATCACACACACTCATGCCCGAGGCAGGATTCGAACCGGCGACCGTAGCGGTCACGCGGTTCCGGACTGCAGCGCCTAGAACCGCTCGGTCACTCCGGCCGGCGTATGAGGTGCAAAATAGGGTTATATTATGAGCTGCATCTCCTGAAATTGGTACGATTGTAGGATGAACTCCCACAGTACTACCTAAACGCTTGTGCAAACTGTGCCAGGAGCATACATCATAATAAGCTTACTAATAGAAGGTGCGTTAGTAAACTTCTGTCATGGTATCATCAAAATTCGGTGTTTTTACATCACGCCATCCACTGCCAACATGCTTAGGTCGATGAAACCCTGGTTGTCGAAGGTGTCGACAGAAAGTGCGTTGTGGATGTCTGCAGATAGCAGACAATGCTCGTCGACTTGATAAGTGTCTCTTCTAATGTCTCTCGCCTCATGCGCAAATAAAAATGTCAGCCCGTTCTGAATTTATTGTCCATCTTGAATCCATATCCTCCCAACCAACAGTGACAATTGGTAATGAATATTGAAGACTCACAAGCAGGAACAACTACCTCCGAGTTAGCTAGGCGAGTCGAGTGCTCTGATCATTGTGTCTCATTCATGCACATTAATTTAAACATATTGTCCCCTGGGTGTAGCCCTTCATCTCTGACTCTGTCGGTAACGTGTTAAGGCACCTAGTATTGAGCACCTGTAATATGTTATAGAGACTGAGCAAATTCAGATGCTAATGTATGTACAACTAAGATAGAAATAGAGAATAAATTTATTTGACAAGTAGTAAACGGTTTCGTCTAAACATCACAAACTGTTAAAAAAGTGACGTAGGAGGTATTGGTGTAATTTTTAGAAAAAAGGAGCTGCGGGTTTTAGAAACACCATTCGGTGTTTAGAAGATTTCAATGAGGAATGGAGGCAGTGTTTCCTTCTAGTAGGTGCTCCTACAAGTGTTTATCCAATGCGATAATGAGCTTGAAGGCTTACAAACAACACTTAAGAAGTGCTGGGACGAAAATTTTAGAAGCAACCTCGTTTGCAGTTTGATTACACTTCCTTACGCTTCTTCCGAGGACAATGAAAAAAAATGTCGGTGTGGTAGTGAAACTCTGTGTTTTTATGACAAAAATGCACCCAATTAGGTCCATTTAATTAGCTTCACTTTGTAAAAAGTATTTCAGGTTAGTAGATTTTATCTCAGAAGTGCGATTGTTGAAGGTCTGCATAATATCTATTGTGCTGGTGTAACCTCTCCATTGTCCTCAAACATTACTCACTCTCGAATTTCTTTAGATGCTCTAATAATTTGCTACACGTGGGGAGAAGGGTGGACGCCCCAACAATTCATATTTCAGTTTCCTTTGTCTCACATTTCTGAAACACATTTGTAGACTAGCGCAGTTTTCATTTGGAAGATACACTGCCCAGTAAACAAAGTAAAGCATCCAAAACAAATGCTTGGATTTCAGTTTAAAATTTTGGAAATTTGTGGTAATGTCCTATGGGACCAAACTGCTCAGGTCATCGGTCCCTAAGCTTACACACTACTTAATCTAACTTAAACTAACTTACGCCGAGGACAACACATACACCCATGCCCGAGGGAGGACTCGAAACTCCGATGGGAGGAGCCGCGCGGACCGTGACAAAACTCCCCTGATCGCGCGGCTATCCCGAGCGGTGATTTCAGTTTAACTTTGTATACGTACACACCATCGACAGCTATTTAAAAGATTAGAGTTGTTATCAGCTGTAACAGTTAGAAAGGCCACTAGCGCACATTAAGAGTTGTTGGTGTTAAGTGTCGTTACCAGGCCTGATAGGGTGAATAAGGGGCGTGAAAAGTATCAGATGTTGATGTGAAGAAAACTGACTCGCAGCGTTACCAACACCTAACAGAGTTTCAAAGGGGTCTCATTGTGGGTTTACGTTTGTTCGACTTGAGTGCAGGTACACTCATCGTCAAGACTCCGATCGCTCACATAAAACTACCACAAGGAAGAATCGCTGTATTGTACAACAAGAACATCGTAGCTCCTCGACATCAGGTCCTGTTATCCGAGAATACGTAATGGTCTCCTCGCAAACTTTGTGTCATCCCACACCATTGGTCCGAAACTAGCAATAATTGCACTAGAGAATTGCAGTCCCATGTGTAGACTGTCGTTAACACCACAACGCAAACGGCTGCGTTTGGAGTCGTGCTGTGACCAGGCGCGTTCTGTCCAGCGGTGAATCAAGGCTCTAGACTGCCCTGGGTGACTATCGTCGGCGAGAATGGTGGAGAAGTCCCAGCCTTGCAATGTTTTTCAGAGGCACAGATGTGTTACTTCTGACATCATGATGTGCGGAGCAGTCGAGTTTGACTTCAGGTCACGGCTGGTAGTGATTAAGGGGGAACTCTGACGGCACAAAAGTACGGACATCCAGCGTTCTCATATGTTACCTCTCGTGTGACAGAATCGCCGTGCCATTTTTCAACAGGGCAATGCAGGCACCTCTATGAATCGTCGGCCTGTTGCTGAGATACTCATGTGACGAGCAAGACCCCGAACAAGTCCCTGATAGAACACGTATGGGACCAGCTCAGATGTCGTCTATGTCCCAGTGACAGTATCCACGATATCAAGGAGCAGCTACAATACTTGTGAGCCAGATTTCACAGGAGAGAATAGAATCACTTTATGGCACTCTTACCAACCGAATCAGTGCATGCATCCAGGTCAGAGGGGGTGTAGCATCAGTTTCAGAAGTGGGCTTATACTGCCAAGTACTATAAGGATTTGACTCCATCTTGTAGTCACAGAACTCACATCATGTATCCTCTCAGCCCGTGAATTTTGATTTATTTATTCCTCGCCTTCTGGATGCTTCGCATTGTTTGTAAGGCAGTATACAAAAAAAAAAAAAATGGTTCTGAGCACTATGGGACTCAACTGCTGAGGTCATTAGTCCCCTAGAACTTAGAACTAGTTAAACCTAACTAACCTAAGGACATCACAAACATCCATGCCCGAGGCAGGATTCGAACCTGCGACCGTAGCGGTCTTGCGGTTCCAGACTGCAGCGCCTTTAACCGCACGGCCACTTCGGCCGGCAAGGCAGTATACATTTTTTAATTTGAATTTCAAGTCCCTTCTCATGTATATTTTCCCTCAGGGAGACCAAAATATTTGCGTAGTAATTTCCAATAAGTTATTTACTCAGTAAAAGGTAATCGACAAGGTAAATCTTTTTACCATATTAATAAGCACTGATCATAACTACTCCTGCGGATAAAATCGACCTTTCCTATTTTCAGGCAGTGTCACAGTCTTCCATCCACTGTTTCCATTCTCGAGTGAAATGGCGGACACACGACTCCTCTAGAGTATCAGCACACAAAACCAGTTAGATTCTTTAAGTGACCAAGAACCATTGTTGAGATATTCCTTTTCGAATTTGTATTTGGTCAGTAGTAAATGAACGCGATTCCAATTTTACACAAATATTTGAGATAGTTTAAATT
This sequence comes from Schistocerca nitens, assembly GCF_023898315.1. NCBI lineage: Eukaryota > Metazoa > Arthropoda > Insecta > Orthoptera > Acrididae > Schistocerca > Schistocerca nitens. Next base: position 522,444,614 of record NC_064616.1, on the reverse strand, counting down.
ACTGGGAATATTAAAACTACATACTGGGTCGTGACTCGAACTCCGAACTTCACCTTTCACCAGCAGTGTCTTTACTGGCTGATCTACCCAGGCACGAGGCACCATCTGTCCTGACATTTTCGATTCAGCGCGTTTCTCTCTCTTAATTTTCAAACTTAACAGAGGAACACCTGCATACCTTGCAGAAGGAAGGAACGAAGATTCAAGCTTAACGTCCCATCGACGACGAGAGCATTAGAGGCGGAGCACAAGTTGTTTAAAGGAACTTTCCCGACTTTTGACTTGAACGATTTGGGAAACCAAGGAAAACTGAAATCTGGATGGCTGGACGGGTATCTGAACCGTACGGCATTCATGTCGCATACGTTGCGGGACTGGTATCGCGGAGTATTGGTGTAGTCACAGTCTAGGGGTTATTTCGAAATTTAACGAAGTGAAAGCCATTTTGAAGCTTCCTGGTAGATTAAAAACCGTTTTTCGGTAAGAACACTATTCCCAAAAGGCAAGGCTCCATTTTTGTGGCCTCGTGAGACACACAATTTCAGTTGAGGAGTAAGTTTCGAAACAGATTATACACAGTTGCTGTGTCAAACATTCATTGTTTAACATAGTTAATTTTTTCATGGGAAATGTACTGTATTTTCTCTCCTTACATGTTTATAGCACCATCTGTTTCAGACACCTGTAATCGTCGGTTGTCCAGTATCACAATAGGCAGTTTTTAGATATTTCCATCTCTGACTGCAGCTTCGTAACATTTATCACGAGAATCTTTTCCATGAGTAATACAGTTATGTTTGAATATATTAACTGTTGTAAAAATGATCAGAAATCGTGAAAAATTTCTTCAACTTTGGAGACTATTCATTCAGTGATAATCCATTCAAGTCAAAGAATTTTTTTACCACTGAGGATTCCGATAAATTAAACTGAACAAAACATGTGTAAGACGATTATATTAAAACATACATAACCAAAAATATTCCGCTGACCTGGTCGACACTTTGCTTATGTTATTGACATCAGGTACCTAAATAATGGACCTCCATTCGTAACATGTTGCTGACGTATGGCTACGCTGTGATGCTCAGACTGTAGGTAGCAGCTTTGAATCTTAATTGTGCTAGCAGTAGGCGAGGTGGCGGCCGGCAATTCATGATCACCAAAATTTAGGCCAGTGTGTTAGTTAATATTCGAAACATGAACGCAGTGTCTCATGGAGGGAATGTGTGTGACGCAGTTGGTGGTTATTCGTCCGTCGGATAGGGATGTTATATTCGGCGTCACCACTAGTGCTTCTCAAGGTTATGTGTCGTAATCAGAATTCCGTCCATCCCTTCTCTTTCACATCGCCAACAACACTTAACTTGAGACTAAACTCTAGACGTGCTCGTCACATTCAACTTCACTCGGCAGATGTAGTAAGACACAACACTCACGATTCACGAAGAACAGGACCAACTGTATGCTAAGAAGGAAAGATATTTCAGCAGAGCAAATGAGGAACCGTCGTGGATATCCCTGACAAAAAATGGCATAGGTCTTCATCATTTACCTCTATAGACAAACTGGGGGTTATCAACCTTCTGACTTGTAACAGCCTTGCCGCAGTGATAACACCGGTTCCCGTCATATCACCAAAGTCAAGCATTGACGGGCTTGGCTAGCACTTGGATGGGCGACCGTCCGGGTCTGCCAAGGGCTGCTGGCAAGCGGGATGCACTCAGCGCTTTTTAGGCCAATTGAGGAACTACAAGTAGCGTCTCCGGTCACGGAAACCGACAACGACCGGGAGAGTGGTGTGCTGACCACATGGCCCTCCACATCCTCATGCATAACGCCTATGGGCTGAGAATGACATGGCGGTCGATCAGTACCGTTGAGCCTTCAAGGTCTGTTCGGACGGAATTTGTTAGTTAACCTTGAGACTAGTTTCTCGCACCCGATCACTATTTTCTTTTCTGTGCTCATCTCTTCACCTCAGACTTGCACTTAATACTCAACGTGTCAGTTATTTGGTGGATATATTGCAATCTCTGTTTTACCCTACAATGTTTGCTGTATATAGCTTCCTCCAGTCCCATGGAAGTTATTCCTTGGTGTCTTAGCACATGTTATATCATCCCAAACCTTCATCTAGTCTGTGATTTCCATATACCTCTTTGGTGGACAGTTCTACACAGTACCTCCTTATGTATAAACTTATCAGTCAATTTAAAGTTCAGCAGCCTTATAAAGCCCCGAATCCCAAACGCTTAAATTTTCCGCTTTTCCGATTTTTCTAAAGTCCATGGCTCAGTTCGTGTTATACATTCTCAGAAATTCATTTCTAGCTCAAAACATTTATTTGATACTAGTAGTCTTCTTACGTCCTCTTTCATCCGTTCGTCATGCCTTATTTTACGTAATTTATTCACTTCGTCTCGTACGTGGTCCCAGATTTTATATAAAGTAGTCACTAACCTGAATCTGCTTCTTCTCAGTACTTCCATCTCATTTTGTGTGTACTCTCAACCAGTATTGCGGTTATCCCATTCAAGAGCCCTTTTTATACTTCATAAAAGTTATTAACGAATCTTTCCGTCGATATTCTCCCACCCTCAATTTTAATCCCGCTTCTGGACTGAAGAGCATAATTTAAAGGTTTCTTCATTGCCTTTGCACTTTTTAATACGAGCCCTTCTCTTTTGGTCTTCTGTTCTTCTTGTTCCCTCTTCATTCCTATACAATATGTATAACGTATACCATTTTCTAAAATTTCAGTGTCCCACTTCCTCGTGCATTTATTTTTCCTGACGATACTCTTATACTTGGGACTGACCTTTGTCATTATTAAATTACCTTCTGAGTCTACATCTGCTCTTCGGCACGCCTTACAGTCCAGTATCTGATTTCGGAATCTCTGTACCATCATGATGTAATCCACGTCGTATTTTTCTCTGTCCCGTAGTCTTTTCAAAGTGTAACTCCTCCTATTGCGTATTTGCTATTACTAGTTGAAGTCTATTGCACAACTCAAAAAGTGTTTCTCTTCTCACACTTCTACTGCCGAGTCCTCATTCACTCGTAAGTTTGCTTTCTGTTCCTTCCCCTGCTGTAGCGTTCAAGTCTCTATGATTATTAGATTTTAATATCTTTTTACATACCAGTTATCCGTAAAATACCCTCATAAAGTCACTCTATGCTGTTAGCATGTGGTTTTTAGTCAACGCTTAATTTTAAATGATAGCTGTTCAGATTTGTTTGGCTTCAGTTCGAATGAGAATGATCATACCATTGAATAGTTCACAATATTTCACCCTTCACTCTATCTCCCTATTCATAACGAAACCCACACATTCAGGATATGATGTTAGTATCCTAAATTTGTCTGACCACAAATATTTTTCTTCTATCCACTTCAACTAACTGGCACTTACCTATACATATATTCAGCTTTTGCATTTTCCTTTCCACATTTCCTAACTTGTTTATCTATTTTGGATGTCTGACAGCCCACATTCCAACTAATATGTTACCCTTTCACTTGTTCATCAATATTTTTGCCAGAGTGGCGCCTCCACCCCTTTGGCAGTCCCCTCTCACAGTTACGAATATGGGTTTAATAGGGACTCTTTTTCTAGTGGAGAGATTATCGTGAAACATTTTCCCTTACAGGCTACGTGTCATGTGGATACGCATGTGTCTTTAATGCATCAGCTTTTATTGCCTATTGTATCCTCGTGCCGTTGGTCATTACTGATTATCCTACCAGCTACAGAAAACGATGGTTACACAATTAAAACGTATGCCAGATACAGGAACTCGTGTAAGATTATTCGAATGTCTCGTCTGAAAATTACTTCAAGCGAATAGCTAGAGAAATGACTTGTGAGTGCGAAGTATTAGACCTCCTAGTAAGCAACAGATCCGAACTTAACGAATCAGTTAACGTAAAGGCGTCCATCATTAATCAAACGCTGTTACAGCATGAATGACTAGATATTTTACAAGGAATGTACGAAATTATGTATACTTAATGTGACAGAAAAGGAATTGCTGTGTTTCTGAGCAGTCAACATCAAATAACCCGCTCTGAGGTTGCGGATGTCAGTCATAAATGGATAAAGTTCAAAAGCAATGTACAATACGCTTTAGACCGGTGTGTACCGAGCAAGGTTGTGAGGGATTGGATTTATCCACTGTGCTTCAATAGCCTTGTCAGAAAGTTGATAAGAAATCAAAGAGTGGTTCGCCGCAGAGTTAATCAAAGTCAAAATAGCAAAACCTGAAAGGAGGAAAAATGAGCGTAAGGAGAGCTAAGGAACAAATAAAATTTTGCCAACCGAGCTGGGAGTCCTTAGGAATTGTGATGTTACATGAAGCGGATCGAATTTATCTGTTCAATCGCACAGAGACTATGACATCAAAACGGCACACGACAGATAGATCGCCGAAGCAGGCTACTGAATCTGTTATTTCGAATATGTTTTGCAGAGAAGAGCGTAACAAGGCTCCTCTTTTCAATCATAGCAAGAAAGCCGAAATGTAAAGTACTGAGATAAGTGATCGCGGAACAGAAAAATCAACTACTAATAAAATCGTTCAACAATGGAAAGGGATCAGGACGAGGTGAGGTACGTGTGAGATTCTGCAGGATTATCGGAAGGAGATTGCTCACATTCCAGCCGCAAGTTATCGTAGGTCGGTGCAACAACAACTGGTGGTAAGCGGATGGGAAAAAAAAGCGAACGTCATTCCTGTTTTCAGGAATGGTCATCGAAGACACGCATTTAAATGAAGGCCAACACCAATGATGTCAGTTTACTTTTGAATTATGAGCGCGTTTTATGCTCATGCATTATGTTTCCAGACTCTTATCTATAAACCAATACGGACTCTACAAAGAGGAATTTGCGAAACTCAGCTCTCTCCATTCGTCTACGAGATCCAAAGCGCCGAAGACAACAACGCCCCGCTTGACACAGTGTTCCTTCATTCCTGGAAGGCTTTAGATAGAGTACAATACGCTGTTTAGTGAACAAAATACGATCTAACAGAGTACCAGACCAAAATTGTGATTGGAATCAAGATTTTCTATATAACAGAGTTCAACACATCATTCTTAACGGGACAAATCGGCAGATGTAGGTGGAATTTCGAGGGCTGGTAAGAATACGTTATAGAGCTGTTACTATTTACAATAATCAATTGAATCACGTCTGAAGCTCTATGGGATTGTTCGCAGACAGACGATGATGTTCTCTATAGAAAGGTTGCAACGCCGGAAGACTTTAGCGAAGAGACAGGAAGACCTGTAGAGGATCCATGATTGTTCCAGGAACTGGCAGTTAAGTCTGAAAGTAGGCAAGAGTACCACATTGTATAAATAGGTGACAAGAGTCAATAGTTCCAATTACCAAATTTTGAATAAACTGCAGATAACCGTTGATGCTGCAATATTAATTTTATTATTAATTTTCTTTATTACTTGATGACTAGTTTAGAGCCTCATTATCAAATTATCCTAGTGATGATGAGCTTAAGCTCGGAACTAGTCATCAAGTAATAAAGAAAATTAATATTGCAACTTCGACGGTTCTCTTCAATTTATTGCATAATTTCGTAAACCATACAGTTGTTGACGTAATGCCATCCAGAATGCTGGAAACCTGTAAACGTCCAATTACGTTATTGGCTGTAAATCAATGGAAACAACAAGAATCGTAAAATTCCTACAAGTCAGAGTCCGGAGCGAAGAATGATAAGAAAATGTAGTCAATCGACGAAAGAAGTGATTTAAAAGACAATATTAAGACGGATTCTTTAGTATTTCTTATTAGACGGCGACCCTTGTCTGGTTGGATTAATAGAAGAGATAGAGAGGATCCAACGAAGTGGGGCGTGTTTCATCTAGGGATCGTATGGCAAGCGCGAGATCGTTACGGAAATGCTCAACAAACTCTAGGTGCAGTCGTTTCAAAAGAGATGTTGTGCATGACAGAGAGGTTACTACAGAAATTTGCGGAGCGTACGTTCCAAACATAGTCGAGTGACACATTAGGTCTTCAGACATAAGCCTTCTGAAATATCATCGACGAGAAAATCAGAGAAATTAGAGCTCATACGGAGATTTATCGACGGTCGCCCTTCGAACGCACAGCTCGCGAATTGGAAACAGGGAAGTGGAGCTATGGTAGTGATGCCAACTGTATTATCGATCATACACCGTGTCCCCGTACTGTGAAGTATGCCTAGTTGTAAATGTATACACGGCCCAGTCACATTAATGTGACCACCTGTCAAAAGCAAGAATAACAGCTTTCTGCGGTACGAAAGTCAATGAAGTTCTGGAAGGTTCCGACCGGGATGTAGAGCCATGGCGACTCCATGCCGTGGCTATCTGCGCTAGGTTTCTTGGTTGAGGGTCCATGACGCGTGCATCTCGATCGAAAAATGGCTCTGAGCACTATGGGACTTAACTGCTGTGGTCATCAGTCCCCTAGAACTTAGAACTACTTAAACCTAACTAACCTAAGGACATCACAAACACCCATGCCCGAGGCAGGATTCGAACCTGCGACCGCAGCGGTCGCGCGGTTCCAAACTGCAGCGCCTAGAACCGCTCGGCCACTCCGGCCGGCGCATCTCGATCGAAGTGGTCTCACAGATTCTCGATTGAGTTTAAATCCGTGGATTTTTGTGGCCACGGGTGTACAGTAAATTCAACCTGGCGCTCTTCCAACCACGCCCGTCCACTGCGAGCTGTGTGACACGTTGAATTGTCCTGCTGGTAGATGTCACCGTCGCCGCGGATACAAAAACTGCATGTAGAGGTTTACAAGGTCCCCAAGGATAGATTCGTACTTGTATTGATCCATTGTGCCTCCTAGAATAACGAGATCACCCCCCACCCTCCCTCCCCTTACCCTGGACCCTGGACGCTTCCGAAAACTGATACAGGACCGCACACGCCAACGGCAATTTCCCGGTGGAGCATAAAACGTGATTCGTTGAAAAGGCCACCTGTCGCCACTCAGTGCCCGCCCAGTTGCGGTATTAGGAAGCAAATTCCAGCCTTCGTCGCCTGTCAACAGCAGTCAGCATGGTTGCATGAATCAGCCGCCTCCTGCGGAGGCCCATACGCTGCAGTATTTGCTGAACGTTCATTGATGATGCATTGGTGGTAGTCCCTTGGTTCATCTGGGCAGCCAGTTGGTCAACAGTTACACGTCTGTTCGCCCGTACACATCTCCGCAGCTGTCGTTCACCTCTGTCGTCTATGGACCGTGGAGCACCAGAGTTGCTTCGGCGCCCGTTTTGAATGGCGCCATTTTACTATGCGCGGTATACTTTGACCACGGCGGCTCGCGAACAGTTTACAAACTCAGCCGTTTCGGAAATGCTTCCACCCTTGCTTGGCCCGAAAGCCAATTATGATGCTCTTTTTCGACGTCAATAAAACGCTCCGTTTCTGCATTACGGCAACGACGGTACTGTTATCATTACGTGCACCGGCAGGGGGACGTGAGATGCTCGATAGAGGATGGGAGTGGGTCATACGTTTTCACTGTTTCCTTCACGTGTTGTACAACCGTATTGTAGTTGCATCTCACACTGGACGTTGTTTTGTTGGTCGCATTTGTGATTTTATTAAGTTGAGTTTTCAACTCCAGTGATGAATAGAGCATCTCTTCCTTGAATTTTATGTATGACTTTGTAACGTTTTAGCTTTAATTTTGGTATGCTGAAAGCGTTACTGCTAATAGCCAATGAAAGCGGGTTGAAAGCTGTGATCTGTCTGGGGAAGTTAACCGTGGATTACTGGGCAACTGTTTCACCAGGTATTTATTCTAGGTTTACCAAATTCCCAAACAGACTAACATTAATGATAATCTTTTAATAGTCATACAACAACCGGTAACATATATATAAAAAGGAGAATTTAAATAAAAAGAAAGAAATCAGTTTATATTTGGAAATTTATTTTTAAGATTGATCATGAAATTTCAGCATATTAAATTCTATTCGTAACTAAGCTGGTGCCTTGTTTAAGGATTGTGAAAATCTTACGGAACACATCAAATATAGAGCCAAGATTGGGAGTCTGCATACAACACTGCATTCATAAAACAACACACAAAGAACGTTGAAACGCATGCAAGAGAAAGTTAACCACTACAAACAGATTCAAATTTTTACCCAAAGAAATTACGTTCGTAGCACAATCCTGTCCGTCATGTAATTACCACACACTGGTATACTAAATTCATATTAACTCTTTGTGAAATCTTAGCGAAAAGAATAGCTGAGGGCTACTTTGATGATTACCCCACATGCTTCACGTGGTCAACTTGGTTTACACAAAGCGTATAACTCCACAATAATTTTGATAATTAAAATAAATTAGATCGAAAAGCAAATTACAAAAGAAAAACCTCAAACTGGTTACTAACGTCTTACTGTTAACCTGACGGGTCAAACAGTTATATGAGCACGTGGTACTGGTCTCGCAAAGTACACCCCACGTGTGTTGAACATAAAGAAAAGTTGCTGTATTGCAAAATATTGTCAAGACGAGACGTTATAATCACACAAGCATTTGCATTTAAGATTGATCTTAGTTAGAGTTACTGATCAACACGTGGTTCCACTTTACTCACAAAGTAGTAACAAAGCAACTCCCGGAAAATAATATGAACTTCACACGAGAATTACACTATGCTGCAATTTAAGATAACCTTAGATATTTTAGAGCTAACCCGAAATAAAGGTGATTAAATTCTCAGTTAGGCTGAACTTAACAAATCCATTGTCCTACGGACTTAGCAGACACGCGCTTAGCCGGAGATCTTACCATTTCAGACGCTCACCACCGCCAGACTGCAACTCCCTACTGCCCGACTGCAACTGCCTACTGCCGAGCGTGCTTCCTGAGGGTGGCTCACAAAGACAAACGGAAGGGGCCAGAGGGGTAGCTTCCTATACCAACATGACAACGGACGGACAGGACCATACTAAGGATAGAAACCTCTCTGCTTTAAGAAAGCGTAGCTACCTGTTCCGACGTTGGTCCTACTGTTCTCTAGCAGACAGCCTTGTCTGCTACCCTCAAGCATGCAACTACAAACACATTTGATCATTCATCCTCTCACACAGAAGGGAAGGGGAATGACAGTATCTTATCATATACAGTATATAACAGAAAGCGGATGTAGGTTCCGTATGAGACTGTGTGACATGAATTACATATAAACTGTGTTTTAAAGTGTAGTAGTGTGACAGATCGTTCTTGTTTACGTGTAAAAGTAACACGTTCCACTACTCAGTCTCCTCCCAGATAGTCAGAAACGCCACAGTAAATTTAGAAAAGGAATTTATGCCGTAAAAGACAACAAATTTGAGAAATTAAACATGAAAGGAATCCAACAGAGATCTTTCATAACCCTAATGCTCCGGGAAAAGACTGTGCAGGGAATTTTCTGGCCATGCTAGGACATTCCCAAGCAGGCTTCTCACACCCTACTTAAACCAAAAGTGTAAAGAAAAGGCAAAAGGTCACCAGCTACTTGCTAAAACACAATAATTTCAACAAATCTTTAAAATCTATCAATTTCAAAGAGAAAAAAAACCACACAATCTGTGACACCTATTTAAAAGATCGTGTATACCTAAATCGGTCAGCAAGCAAAAACAATGGTTCCTGTGTCATTAATATGAAAACAATTTCTGGTTGTTACCCTTATGGAGTTCACCAGTATTTGCCCATTGCAAGAGCCAACTGATCACAGGCAAATTTATGACCGTTTATTAACAATCAAAATTTATGAAAATAGCAAAGGTGCCACAGCAATTAAAAAAAACATGAGAATAACATCAGTATTATTAAGCAGAACATTTCAATGCACAATACGCAAAAGCAAAAAAAATGATAAGAGAAAAAACATGTATTACAAAGTGGTTATCGCAAAAAAAATTCTATATCTTATAAAACTAATAATTTGTAGAATTAACATAACTATGTGGCATTAATTTAATCACTCTACTATATTTCAGTTAGTTAGCAAACAATGAGCACTGTGTCATTATACTGAAACTACAATAATTATGTGATTTTTTACCCTTAAGGGGTTCCTCACAATAAATGTGCCCCATGCAAAGGCTAATCGATCACAGTCCAATGAGAATGAATAGCACTCTGACTGATAAACGAAGCAATGCCACTTGAATGAATTTACGAAACAAAATATCACAAATCTAATACATCACACAAGAACAAACATTGATCAATAAAACAGTACAATAGTCAACATCTAATAAAAAAAAACCAATAAATAAAACACCTGCAAAAGACAAGAGTCAAAGTCTAAAAAAAATAGAACACCCGCAAAATACAAGAGTCAGAGTTTAATAAACACCAATAAATCGAGTCCCTGCAAAACACACGAGTGAAAGTTTCTGTGACAGAAACACACGTATATGCATTGAACTAAGAACCGTATAATCACTGTTCACTGATACACTCACTATTTCCACTTTTTCGAGGCACAATATAAGGGGTGGGGGAGGGGGGTTCGTCGCCGCAGCTGTCAGTAGGGATTTTTGTCCATCTGTTGCGTGCAATACCGCCGTCTCTGCCCTCTCATGAAGTTTCTCTTGGTGGTCTGTGTCACGTACATCTCGATTTGGTTCCATGTTTGTGTTGTCAAATTCGTGCGGTATCCTCGATTGCCACGCCAGGTTGATATTCCTGGGCAAGGATGACACTTAATGGCTCTTCTTTGTGTCACCCTTAGCGACCAGAGAACATCGAACCATGATTTACTGTCGCTTGACAGTAGGCATCCGTCAGGAAATGTCGATAGGCGTCGTTGAAGTCTCTGGACAGTACCTGTCAAAAGACTCCACGCCCCTTGTGTTGTTTCTCCGCGGCCGTCTCGTCACGGTCGCGTGCGTGTGGTGCGTTGCCAGCAGATGGATTTCCGCACGGTGGACCGCTCGCCCATCTCAGGTCAACGCCTTCAGGTAGGGTCGCACGGGGCGGCCGCCCATTAGCTCCAGGTGCAAGGGAAAGTGTTTGCCGCGTGCCCTTCTTTTGTGGTCGACCGCGCTCCCGAAGTGGCCCGGTTGACAGCATCCCCCGCTGGGAAACCCGCCAGTTTACAACTAGTCCGGCTGCTCCCGCTGTCTCGTAAGAGTTTAGCCGGTTCGCTTTCACGTTCTCAACTGCATTCACAGAAATTTTTTTATGATAGTTATGTGATTACACAATGTCATACATAATACCACTTAGTATTGTCTTTCACAATTTTTAAGAACAAACGTGAGACTTAATTTTTTTTAATAAAAAAATTAGATGAATCGACAATATAAAATAAAATTTAAATGACTTGACAATGTAAAAAAAATAAAAGTGAAATGACTTGACAATGTAAAAAATTAAAATTAAGTGAACTGACAATATAATTTAAATCCACATCACTAATGTGGTTCACTTACGTTCTAATAAATCAAATGCTATTTATTAATTCACTAAAATGAATAGGATTATGCCTTGTGCAAGTATAGGTCAGGACAGCATAGGGTTCATATGTTATTTACACACACACACACCTGTTGTCTATTCTACAAACTAACTACCCATAAACATGCATTACTCAAAATTCTACTTCTATCCACTACTAATTAATCCAACAAGCTACTTCAATGCTACTTCAGCAAAGTGTATATACCACTACAACATTGTTCTAATTCGTCCTCTTCTTGACGCTCGCTGCCTACGTCTTGTCACATGATAAATATGGAGAAACTTTCCTTAAACTTACACAGTAAAAAGAACAATGGTTATTTACACGCCAAAACATTTATACCAGTTCACACACCTGAAAAGAGACTCGCAATTATACATTTATCATACTCATATATTCACACATAAGACAGTAAGAAAATTTCATCTAAAATTACGTTATCACAAGACTTAATCACGCAGATGGCTCTGAGAACGGTAAAGATGTCTGCATCATACAGGTTATACTACATTTTCTTACCCATTTTGCTGCGATTTCGTTCCTTCTTTACGTTACCTTTCGCTTCCAAATCAGTTATTTCGCCTGTGGTGGTTATTCTGGATTCATTTCTCATGAATGGCAAAATTGTGGTCACCTCTATTCTGTAAAACAGTATCATCTTAACATATTGAACTTACAACAGACACAAAAGATTCGAATCCTCCTGTAGTTTAAATGACAAATGTTTTGCTTCATCCTTATTACCTTAAACCAAGCTTTCCTTCGGTCCCATAATCAAAATTATTTAATCATCCTCTACCTTCAAGAGGGAAACTTCCTCAGTACAAATCATATAGGCTGCAGTGCATCCCGCACCAGCGAAAACAGTAAGCTGTAATGCTCACAGCATCAGCAAAACACATAAACGTCGCTTTTCTGGGACAAGTATTAACGCAGAATAATTTTTTAGGCTTTGGCTCAACATCAATTAAGACTACAAAAAGGATCCATATTTCCGTTCCATTCTCCATTTGCTGAAAAACTGCTCGTATTTGACTACCACAATAATATTTCAGAGCCACGTAAATTACGCAAACCACAATTCTTATTTCACCTTGAAGGGAATCAATATACTTACGAATTCCACAGACAGCACTTTACGTACTCAGCTATAAAGAACAAAAAAGACATATATCATCAATATTAACGTATCATCGCATATTGGGAAGCCAATGGTTAAACAATCGTATTATCGCATCCTGTTTTCAAGATTCCAAACTTACTCATTCCTTTCTCAGAGTTCTCCTATCTTAAAATATTCATACAGCACGCATACTGTAGTAAAAGATCCTCATTTATACTGACAGATATAGAATAGTAATAGATAGATAGTAACACTGAAAGCAGAAAATCGGAAACAAGGCTACTAACAGCTGGGGACCTGGGTTTGCCAGACCCATAATACCCACAGATCGGATATTCCCCTGAGTTTTTGCACTAATTCAGCAACGATCTTGCTTCTCTCAGGAGCGACTCTTTTCAATTTACACAAAAAAAAACATAAACAGCATTTCACTCGTTCACAAAGAAACCTTTTATCTTCACGTTTGAATCAAACTAAATCCTAATTGCACAAGGAAAGAAAAAAATTAAAACATCACTTCAATCAATCACATAGAAACATCTTTATCATTATTTTTACCAACATATTATTCAAAATGCATTTATCACAAATGTAAACTAATCAATTCATTCTCCTCTCTATAAATCCTATGTACTCATTTGCCATGTCGCTCATTTGTTCCGATTTGGCGCCTTCTGGGCTGATCATTTGTCATTGCCGGTTTCGTTCATTTCCATTTACTGGATTATGTCTAGGGTTGGCCGGCCGAATTTCAACATCATGTGGGGCTCCGCCTACAATCCTACTCCCACCGTGTTCATCGTAGTAACGATGCTGGTTGCCGTACCTGTTGTGTTCACGATCTTGTCTACGTCCTCGATCATTTCTGTTGTTCCACCTGTGTTCGCGACTGTCACCCCAGTTTCTATACGGCCAGTCCCGATTATTGTTCCGTTCGCGTCGCGACGACCAGTCACGCCGTTGATTAGTAATACGGCCACGACTGCGGTCGCGCTGCTGTGCCCCGTAACAACTTTGTGCCTGATTAGGCGGGCATTCTGCTGTATTGTATTCCAACTCTTGGAGAAGTGTTTTAAACGTTTCCACGTCCTCTTTGCATCGTCCCGCAAGAATGACGTGCCGCAAGTGCATCGGCAATTTGGTGATGCATATCCTAATTAGTTCCGCAGGCCCGTATGGGTCGTATAAAAATTGATTTGCCTGCAGCATGTGGTCGAATAGGCGTGCAGGGCTGCCGAAACCAGACTGGTTCAAATTTGGCAGCATAATTATGCCATGTTTGACCCTATCTTGTGCCGCTTCCGACCAATAGGCGGAGAGAAAGGCTTGTCGAAACTCCCGAGTGGAGTTGCAGTGACGCGCTGCCGACCTCATGCGACTCGCCGGTTCGCCTTCCAAATAGCCACACATATATTCTATCTTATGTGAACTTGCCCAGTCGGGAGGAAGACAAAACTCAAATTGCTCGAGCCATGCTCGTGGATGTATTCCTTTTTGCGAATTTCGGAATATCTCAAACTTTCTCACCGTAAGGAAATGTTTGAAATCAAATCCCCGCATTTCCTCCTGGCGAGGTCCTTGTATGTTTCTATTCGTCTCATGTCTGCCCCTCAAAATACATTCTTCCCTGTCGTCAAAATCTCCCTCGTGGCCGGAGTCCCTCTCTGCACTGTTTGTACGGCTATTTTTAGTGCTATTGGCGAGTTCGGAATCACACGCCATGCGGTTTTCCAGATGCGCCACGCGTTCTTTTAATTCGCCTGTTACAGCTTTGTTTTGCCTGTTCACTTCGAACTGTCCCTTCTGAAATCTCAGAAGCGAACGCACTTCTTCGGTCTCTGCGGCCGCTACCGGTGTAGTATTGTTCTCGCTTTCCGTCAGCTTCATCGTGCCTACAATGTCCGCTAATGCCGCAATCTTATCATCTATTTGTCTCTTGTCCTCCGCCCCAGTCTGCTTCAATTGTTCCATTTGCTGTTCCAACGCGTGGATCGCTAAACTGTTGTCCGCTATTGTGTTGCTAACGGCCGTGGGACAATGCGTTTCCGCGTCTTGGACCCTCGAGAGTACCTGCTGGTGCTCCCTTTGGCATTCTTCTCTCAGCGCTTGGAAATTCCTAAGTAGCTGTTCTTCGCTCTCTTTAGACTCGGCATCGCCACTCCGCTTGCCCTGTTCTAAGGCTTGCAGACGGTCATCGATTTGTTCAAATGTACGGCCTAATTCTTTCATAATATCACTTTTTATTTCACTTGCCAGATTGTTTATTCTTTGTGAGATATCATCGGACACTCTCTGATCGACTTGTCAACTTTATTTGTCTGCTGGATTAATTTTTCGTCTATTTGTTCGCCTAGCTCTCGGATCGATTTTTCAGATTTCTGCGTCATTTGTTCGCCTAGCTCTCGGATCGATTTTTCTGATTTCTGCGTCATTTGTTCGCCTAGCTCTCGGATCGATTTTTCTGATTTTTGCGTCATTTGTTCGCCTAGCTCGCGGATCGATTTTTCGGATGATTCTTTTTGTTCTCGGAACGATTTTTCAAATTTCTGTGCGTTTTCTTTACTTTGTTGCAATAAGGCTTTCATGAGTTCTGCCAAATCAATTTGGTTAGTTGGAGGCAAATTAATTTCTGGCTCTGATGTGAGCCCGTTCGTGCTGTTTTGCATTTCGTCTGAAGTATTCTCCATTGCATTTTCGGAACCGCCCGACGCGTTAATATTGGAAATCAAATTATCCCCTTGGTCCATGTTGCTTAAGTTGTCGGACTGCTTACTTTTAGTTTGGTTGCGTGTTTGCATTAGTGCAATTTATACCCAGTACGCAACACACTAATCACAATAAATGTATCCCACAAAAATTACGACAGTCACACGAAAGATACCCAACCTAGTACGCACTTTTTCACACGAAAGACAATTTTTATCTTTGATCGAAACAGTGGAATTTACAAGCGAAAAAAAACACACATATAAAACACACACATATAGAACACACAAATATAGAAAACAAAACAAGACAAACAACACAACGCCGATCAACAACGCCGTGAATCTTTTGAAAGTCTGCTCGGAAACAACGCAGAAGTTGTTTGAGCGCTGTAGGGAAAAAAAATTAAGATTATAACACGCTCGCAATCTAACGTTTCAGAGATTCCAGAGTCTAGCGGAATCACAGAACAGGGTCGCCATGTGTAACGTTTTAACTTTAATTTGGTATGAAGAAATCGGTGCTAATAGCCAATGAAAGCGGGTTGAAAGCTGTGATCTGTCTGGGGAAGTTAACCGTGGATTACTGGGCAACTGTTTCACCAGGTATCTATTCTAGGTTTACCAAATTCCCAAACAGACTAACATTAATGATAATCTTTTAATAGTCATACAACAACCGGTAACATATATATAAAAAGGAGAATTTAAATAAAAAGAAAGAAATCAGTTTATATTTGGAAATTTATTTTTAAGATTGATCATGAAATTTCAGCATATTAAATTCTATTCGTAACTAAGCTGGTGCCTTGTTTAAGGATTGTGAAAATCTTACGGAACACATCAAATATAGAGCCAAGATTGGGAGTCTGCATACAACACTGCATTCATAAAACAACACACAAAGAACGTTGAAACGCATGCAAGAGAAAGTTAACCACTACAAACAGATTCAAATTTTTACCCAAAGAAATTACGTTCGTAGCACAATCCTGTCCGTCATGTAATTACCACACACTGGTATACTAAATTCATATTAACTCTTTGTGAAATCTTAGCGAAAAGAATAGCTGAGGGCTACTTTGATGATTACCCCACATGCTTCACGTGGTCAACTTGGTTTACACAAAGCGTATAACTCCACAATAATTTTGATAATTAAAATAAATTAGATCGAAAAGCAAATTACAAAAGAAAAACCTCAAACTGGTTACTAACGTCTTACTGTTAACCTGACGGGTCAAACAGTTATATAAGCACGTGGTACTGGTCTCGCAAAGTACACCCCACGTGTGTTGAACATAAAGAAAAGTTGCTATATTGCAAAATATTGTCAAGACGAGACGTTATAATCACACAAGCATTTGCACTTAAGATTGATCTTAGTTAGAGTTACTGTTCAACACGTGGTTCCACTTTACTCACAAAGTAGTAACAAAGCAACTCCCGGAAAATAATATGAACTTCACACGAGAATTACACTACGCTGCAATTTAAGATAACCTTAGATATTTTAGAGCTAATCCGAAATAAAGGTGATTAAATTCTCAGTTGGGCTGAACTTAAATCCATTGTCCTACGGACTTAGTAGACACGCGCTTAGCCGGAGATCTTACCATTTCAGACGCTCGCCACCGCCAGACTGCAACTCCCTACTGCCCGACTGCAACTGCCTACTGCCGAGCGTGCTTCCTGAGGGTGGCTCACAAAGACAAACGGAAGGGGCCAGAGGGGTAGCTTCCTATACCAACATGACAACGGACGGACAGGACCATACTAAGGATAGAAACCTCTCTGCTTTAAGAAAGCGTAGCTACCTGTTCCGACGTTGGTCCTACTGTTCTCTAGCAGACAGCCTTGTCTGCTACCCTCAAGCATGCAACTACAAACACATTTGATCATTCATCCTCTCACACAGAAGGGAAGGGGGATGACAGTATCTTATCATATACAGTATATAACAGAAAGCGGATGTAGGTTCCGTATGAGACTGTGTGACATGATTTACATATAAACTGTGTTTTAAAGTGTAGTAGTGTGATAGATCGTTCTTGTTTACGTGTAAAAGTAACACGTTCCACTACTCAGTCTCCTCCCAGATAGTCAGAAACGCCACAGTAAATTTAGAAAAGGAATTTATGCCGTAAAAGACAACAAATTTGGGAAATTAAACATGAAAGGAATCCAACAGAGACCTTTCAACTTCTACACCAAGGTACAAAGTACAAGAAAAAGTCGGACAAGAATTTAAGAAGCGAGTGTGTGCGTGCGTTAATTACACTTTTCCCCTGTTCCCGTATGCACGGCAATGCGGCATCTGCCTTTACCACAATTAGAGATGTGTTGTCGTGGTCTCTTACGTCACTCCAGAGGGATATTTAACGATCGTGAAAGACTCGAGAGATTGAGCATGTTATTAGCCTGAGATTCTCTCATGAAGGGAAGTAGTTCACTGCTTATTGATAAATTCATTGATGAATGCACCGCCCGCCCCTAAACTTCCGAGACTGACTTTATTCTTGGTGTAGAAACGACGTCAATGGAGTAACTGAGGTGGCAGCTTGAAACAACAACTTCAAAAAACGGATTTACATTCGACCAGTCGGTTATGAGAATGCAATGTTACGTAGTGCGACCATAGTGTGTCAACGTTGTTGTGTCACAAATTGCAATGGAGCAACGAACTGAACAGCTTTAAATCAAATGTTCAAGTCATTTTCCTTAATTATTTGAAGAAAAGAAAATTGTGTGTAAAAGTTTGTACGAACAAAAAACAACGACGTGAGAACGCCTGCAACAAATGGGTTGATATGAAAACGTGGTCAATTCTTTTCTTGGAATTGATCATCACGGGTAGCGACATTTGGTGTTTTCAATACGAACCTACAACAAAGCAATAAAGTGAAGAACTAGTCTCTGATGGTTCGTCGAGACCGAAGAAGATGGGAATACGCGTAGGTTGAACAACATCCCAAAGAAGAACTTTTCTGATAGTTTCACATGGTTGTATGAACATTCTGTGTGTTGTATTCAAGAGGAGGGGGACTATGTAGAACATCTGAAGCAAAAAAAGACCATTTAAACTATTCTTTATTTTTTATCAATACAGTATCGAAACTTCTTAGGCTGATGGTGTGTGTATACTGGATGTCACTAAATTTCAGGAGCGAAATTATACATAATTCAGGGATCCTAACTGTGCATAAGGTAATAATATTCGTAAATTAGTATTTCTGGAAATATGAGATGTTTAATGATCAATGTGTGTGAGGCCCGTGATTGTAAAGCGCGTGTGTTCTATTAAAAGTAAGTGCCTACCACATCGACATTGGTAGCTCTTCCTTGAAAAACGATGCACAACCTTTTGTGATTGTTCTCTGTAGAATTTACCGCTTGTTACAGTTCAGAATTGGTTGTTGACAAAGCGGCATTATCCTTTAAATGACATGGAGGCATGTGTTTAATGTGGTAAGAAATGGAAATTATCGTATGGCGTCAGTGGCCGGGAGGTCCCAGGCGGGAAGTTCGGCCGCCAAGTCCAAGTCTTATTGAGTGCGACGCCACATTGCCGACTTGCGCGTCGACAGTGGGGATGAAATTATGATGAGGATAGCACAACACCCAGTCCCTGAGGGGGGGAAAATCTCCCGCCCCAGCCGGGAATCGAACCAGGGCCCCCGTTGGTGGCATTCCAACGCGATGACCATTTTTTTAAAATCTTATTTTGTTCGATATTTTTCATTGCATTTCTCCGGGTTGGACATCCCTTGACACCCTTCAAGTTCATCGTTGATATATTCAAAGCAGCGTTTCATTCTCATGGCGAGTGGTGCCGCCTGATCTGACTCTTACATAATTTTCCAATGTGGTAGCACGAATACGTTGATACATCACATTCCAGTCTAAACTGAAAAGGAACTGATTGGTAGTATAGTAGGTTCCAATCGAGTTATACAACAGACAACAAGGATATCTGAGAGAGGGCGGAAAAATTTCATGCTCCGTTGTAATGCATGTTTTGAGACCAACAGTTGTCAGTTCCAACAGCTGTTGTGAGTTAAGTTGTTGCTATAAATATGAAGTTGTTTACACTTCCAAAATTAAATATTCGTTTCTGACCATTAGTTTCTTATCTCAATATGGTCTGTTTAGGAGCTTCTACCATCTGTATAGCGTTGGGCCAAAATTAAGAGGCACCCTTTGAACAAAAGACGTGCGGAAGAAATAACGTGATCTTATCAGGTTATATTTCATTAGAAACCATTGTGCTCAGTGACTGTGAAATGATTATGATCAGGCATGAACACAGCAAACATTCGCGTGCCAATCTGCATTTAATTAGAGATATAACTATATTTCAGTTACAGTATAGCCATTATCAGCACTGACGATGGCTCTGATGTAGCTGAAATCTAGCTAGATCTGCAATAAAATACAGATTCATGTTCGATTCTATGGGAATGATTATTCCGCAAGAACGTGATGTAATCCAGGACGGATGGAAGGTAAGCATCGGTCGTAAAGTCATCTGTCTTTTTTGTCATGTTGCAAATCTATATTTCAACTGACAGTGCAAGCTACCATTACTGCTGTAAATACAAATAATACAATAATCAGACATAGAAACAGCACATTGATCAAACGCCATGTCACTGTTGTACACAATTACAATTGGACAATTACGTACCGTTATAAGTAGTCATGTAGACTGAACATAATTATAACGACACTTATTCCAATGTAACTTTGGCATGTACAAGCATTTGTCCAACTGAGACCGCTGTTTACAGATCCATCCAGCTAACCCATCGTTTTACATACGGGAAATAAAAATAGAGAGTGTTGGCTATTCGGCAGTGTAACGCTTATCGCAGTAATTTTTTCTAATCTCTGTGCCTTCAGAAAAACAGTATTTTGTTGCAATTACTATTTTAATTCCCTATTTTCCTTTTGTAGAAAATTTTCATCTTAACCCAATCTTTTATGTAAGAGAAATAAATGGAGAGCGTTGGCTATCCAGTATGACGTAAACCGACTTTAGCTGTATGGAGTTGTGAATGGCAGCCTCAGTTGGACTAATGCTTGTAGATGCCTGAGATATATTGGAATATGTGTCGTTATAATTACGTTCAGCCTACATGACTACTTACACTCAGGTGCAAAAAGTCATGAGATACCTTCTAATATCACATCGGACCCCTCTTTTTCCCGGCGTTGAGTAGCAGTCCGACGTAGAATGGACTCAACAAGTCGTTGGAAGTCCCCTGCAGAAGTCCTGAGCCATGCTGCCCCTATAGACGTCTATAATTGCGAAAGTGTTGCCGGTTTAGGATTTTATGTACGAAATGACCTTTCGATTGTGTCCCATAAATGTTCGATGGAATTCATGTCGGGCGATCTGGGTGGCCAAATCAATCGCTCGAATTGTCCAGAATGTTCTTCATATCAATCGCGAACCATTGTAGTCTGGTGACATGGCGCATGGTCATCCATAAAAATTCCATCGTTGTTCGGGATCATGAAGTTCATGAGTGACTGCAAATGGTCTCCAAGCAGCCGAACATAACCATTTCCAGTAAATGATCGGTTCAGTTGGACCGGAGGACCCAGTTTATTATATGAAAACATAGCCCACACCATTGTGGAGCTATCACCAGCTTCCACAGTGGCTTGTTGGAAACTTGGGTCGATGGCTTCGTCTGGTCAGCGCCACACTCGAACCCAAGCATCAGCTCTTACCAACTGAATTCGGGACTCATCTGACCAGGCTACGGTTTTCCAGTCGTCTAGGGTCCAATCGATTTAGTTACGAGCCCAGGAGAGGCGCTGCAGGCGATGTCGTGCTGTTAGCAAAAGCACTTGCGTCGGTCGTCTGCTGCCATAGCCCATTAACGCCAAATTTCGCCGCACTATCCTAACGGATGTATTAGCCCCGGCTTGCTGATGACTGCACCCTGAAAGTTCAACAGCCGCAGGCAAAGCCGCATCCACTTCTCGGATGAGGCCTCCATCAGACATTCCGAGTGCATATTGACTTTCTTTCCAGCCCTGAGCCCTGTCTGCCTACGGGGCTCTATAATGCGCCTGACGTCTGAGCTCCTGATAACTAATGAACCCCAGTGTGCCGGCACGGACCCTGCTGAAGGAGGGTCCACCTGTTCACTCACAGGGTGACTGAGCGAAGCCAGATGGCCAGTCTCCAGACTGGCTCTCCAACTCGTTACTACCCGCCTCGGCGTCGGGCTCACTAGGAGGCGCCTCGGCAGCAGAGACTATGGACGAAACAAGCGACATCTGAAGTGTCCCATATGACGCGACACGTTCTCCGCCATTGCTACACTCCGAGGCAGCAGCCTGAAGGTGACTGACCGTAGCCAAAAGCTCACTGAGCTGTTTGTGAACTGCGGCCAGCTCCTCCTGCGTCCGCACACTGCATGCACACAACCTACTCATTTGTGCAAGACTAACCGAAGAAGAAAATTGTAAACGCAGACAGTATCCTAGATATGCAACTCGCTACCCTTCAGATGTGTCACAATGGACGCTGATGCCTCAGTGAACTATGTAGCTGGCTGTTCAGAAGAATTGAAAGCTGCGCAGCAGACTGCCTGAATTTACACTTACAGAATGCAAGCTTACACCTCTTAAACAGAAAAACATGCACGAAACTTAATATACTACTAGTAAAGCATAGGAAAAGACAAAAACTTAACTTACCTCTCTGTAGATGTGTATCAGCCGACAGCTGGGACCTTACTTCTCATCAGTTGTTAAATGTATCTCCCACTTTTTCAGTTAATGTAATTATTCCCATGTGGCAAAGAATGTAACGTTTTTACTATGTAAACACTCTACGCTATTTTTGTATGTTCTGTACAAATAACTTCTGTATAAATCGCACAACATTTTTACCTTCGTTTGCAACATTCAGTTGTCACCTGGAGATGATCTACGAAGGCGAAATCCGGTTCGTGACAAAATAAATACGATTTTGTGCAACATAACAAGTGTTTCCCTTTTTGATATCGCTATCATGTTCTGCCTAACACCGACTGAAAATTCAAGTATAGAGTTTTAATCCACTAAAAAAAGATTTATATGTTTCCTCAGAAGTATTGTTAATTGGAACTAAATGTTTGAAGCCTAATAAAAATATTTCAGAATGATTGTTTTATGTCTATGGCTGTTGAAGACGTTTTGCGAGTTGAGCACGTGAATGCCGAATTTTATTTCGTTTGTGTATACAGTCACGTTTCTGCCACTAATTTCTGTGTATAGTGAGATGGTCAACCACGGCTACCATAATATGCTGGTTGGTACATAGGGTTGGCCTGTTGCCGGCAGAGAATCATCACGATCCTACACCTGCATCTACATTGATATCTGCACTACCTGATCAAAAGTATTGGTACACCCCAACGTAGTGTGGAATTGACCACTAGATGTCACGAGAGGCGCAAAATGTATTGTTCAAGATAACTCAGTGACTTCGAACGTGGGCTAGTAACTGGACAAGTCGTTGTCGCCTCAGTGATAAATCGCTCAGGGACATTTAACCCCATTTAAAGGTAACCAAGTCGACTGGTGGTTGTGTGATTGTGAAGTGGAAACGCGAAGTAACAACCACAGCTAAAGCAATAGTAGGCAGACGTCATATACTGACAGACAAGTACCACAAGAACTGTGGAGAGAGGATATGTGCGACGCGGAGTGGCCGTGCGGTTAGAGGCGACATGTCACTGATTGCGCGGCCCCTCCCGCCGGAGGTTCGAGTCCTCCCTCGGGCACGGGTGTGTGTGTTGTTCTTAGCATAAGTTAGTTTAAGTTAGTTTAAGTAGTGTGTAAGTCTAGGGACCAATGACCTCAGCAGTTTGGTCCCTTAGTAATTCACACACATTTGAACATTTGAACAGGGGTTATGTAAAATCGCATGAAATCAGACGAAGGAACCAATCGTGAGTTCCCATGTACTACCAGAAGTCCAACTAATACAGTGACTGTACGTAGGGTGTTAAAAAGAATGGGATAAAGTGGTCGAGCAGCTCCTTATAAGCAACAAATTTCTGTCGTCACTGACCAGTGACGCTTTAGGTGGTTTAAAGAGCGACGGAACTGGGCAGTGGATAAGTTCAAATGTGCGTGAAATCTTAAGGGACTTAACTTCTAAGGTCATCAGTCCCTAAGCTTACACACTAATTAACCTAAATTATCCTAAGGACAAACACACACACCCATGCCGGAGGGAGGACTCGAACCTCAGCCGGGACCAGCCGCACAATCGATGACTGCAGCACCTAAGAGCGCTCGGCTAATCCCGAGCGGCTAGTGGATAAGTGAAAACGAGTGTTTTGGAGTAATGAATCATGCTGTACCCTATGGAATTCCAATGGAAGGGTCTGGGTTTGACAAATGCCTGGATGAAGATGCTTGCCATCTTGTGTGGTGTCAACAGTGAAGTAAGGATGAGATGGTGTTACAGTATGACAGTGTTTTTCGTGGTTAGGGTGTGGTACCCTTATCGTGCATAATATAACTCTAATTGCGGGAGCTTATGAACACATATTACAGCATTGTGAACTGCATACAGTAGAGTAACAGTACGAAAACGATGACTGTATCAGCATGACAATGCAGCCTGTTGTAATGCAGCTCCTATGAGGCAACTATTTGTGGATAATAACATTCCTGAAGTGGACTGGCATTAACAGAATTCTGATCTGAAACTAGTGGAACACCCTAGGGATGAGTTAGAGCGTCGTCTTCGCTCCACACCCCAGCGTTCAATATCAATACCTTTTCTGGTTTTGGCTTTTGAGGAAGAAGGGGCTGCCATTACTGAACAGACACTCATACACATTTTTGAAAGTTCCCCCGCAGAGCTGAAGCTGTCATAAAAGGGAAGGATGGACGCACCACATATTAATGCCCAGTACTAGGTGTCAGAATACTTTTTGGCAGATTATGTATACTCCAAATTGGAAGTTAAGGTACCTGGTGCACGTTACTTCATATAACACTGTCATCCAAACCCCCCCCCCCTCCCTTTTTCTTCTCATACCTGTTCCTGTCGTAAACAAGGTGCAGGAGGAACAGCTGTTGCTAAGCCACCGACAGAGTTGGGATTTATCAGGTTTTGCAGTCATGGTCATTTCAATAAGTAAAGAAATACAATTTTTTCTGGAAGCTGGTTGGTTTTATTCACTATTCCAATACACCATATTATACCCCACTCTTTTCTCTACAAAACCCCATTTCTCAACATAATCTCCGTTCAATGGGACGGTCTTATGCCACATTACTTGGAGGACCTGTATGCCCGCATGGTACCACTCTAGAGCTCGACGTCGGAGCCACCGTCTCGCTACATCAATAACCTTCCCATCATCCACGTAATGCTTAACTGAGGGGCAGCATAATACACTTCATAATTGATCATTGAACTACGAGGAAGGACATCAAGCAGAGTAACCCCTTCAGAGTTCCAGAAGATCGTCTGCGTGAATTTATCGGCTAAGGGTGCGGCCTTGAATTTTTTCTTCAGAGGAGAGGTGGTATGGCGCCACTGTATGGACTGCAGTTTTGTTTCCGGTTCGAAACGATGAAGCCATGTTACATAGCCTGTGGCGATGCTCGACAAATAATTGTCACGATCAGCTGAGTAACGGTCAAGCAATTACGTACAGTTGCTCCTTATGGACTGCTGTTAGGCGGTGAGGAACCCAGAGGGAACACACCTGTGAGTACCCCAGCTGGTGGACGGGTGTGTCAGCACTACCAACAGAGACGTTCAGTTGTGCAGCGAAGTGTTTGATTGTAATGTCTCGATCATCTCGACTGAGAGTGCCCGCCAGTTCCAACATTGCAGGAGTCACACCTGTGTGCGGCCGGCGGGCGCGAGGAAGACCGGACAGGTTTACGCGACCTAGTTGTCATGATGATAGCGCCCCGCCCATTAACTCATCGTGCTTTTGCTCTCTTCCAGGACTCGGTACACATTCCTCAAGCGCCTATGAACGTTCGCGATGCTCTGGTTTTCTGCCCTAAGATACTCAATGACATCTCTCTGCCTGGAACGCACTCCCATTATAGACGCTATTTTGAAGGTTACGTGAAGCGCCACCACCTATCTGAACGTCATGAAACTATTGGAGCAGAAATGGGAAGATTCCACGATGACCCATAACAAATTCCAGTTTTTTTTAAACCAAAACTGGCCGATAAAAATGTATTGAATTACTTATTGATTGCCCCTCGTAGGTACATGTAAGTGTAAGGAAGCAAGATGTTACTCTAATCCACTGGGATCGTACACAATCAGTATGTAAACAGTTAACCTCTCAGTGATGTATGATGTCTCTTCATATGGTTCAAATGGCTCTGAGCACTATGGGACTTAACATCTGAGGTCATCAGTCCCCTAGACTTAGAACTACTCAAACCTGACTAAACGAAAGACATCACACACATCCATGCACGAGGCAGGAGTCGAACCTACGACCGTAGCAGCAGCGCGGTTCCGGTTCAAATGGTTGGTTCAAGGGGGTTTGAGCACTGTGGGACTTAACTTCTGAGGTCATCAGTCCCCTAGAACTTAGAACTACTTAAACCTAACTAACCTAAGGATATCACACACATCCATGCCCGAGGCAGGATTCGAACCTGCGACCGTAGCGGTCACGCGGTTCCAAACTGAAGCGCTTAGAACGCGGTTCCGGACTGAAGCGCCTAGAACCGCTCGGCCACAGCCGTCGGCCAAGATGTCTCTCTTGAAGCGTTTACCACTGGATTTGGATAAGTATTGCTTGCTAAGCAAACCTCTGCCGGAACACACTACGCTCCTTCTTCATTGTTTCCATTAATGAATCAACTAAGTAAGGGTCTAATGCTGACAAAAATACTTAAGAATCGAGTGAATTGTGAGTAATAAATGAAATATATTTGTGGCTAAAGGCTACTGCCTAGTGGGGCAGGGAGGTGAGCCAGACATGAAACGAATCCGCGCAGCGAATTAACGACAATGGCTCTGGGTTGAGTGTGGCTCAGTGCTGTTTCACACGCACGTTTAGTCAAATTCTGGGCTAGTCCCCAACCTGCGCCTAAGAAAATACGATACACAAACAATTGAAACAGGAAAACATACAAAACGAGGTTTCCACGTTTAAGAGCCAGAAGGCGGACGGAGATTCTCCGATGTAACAACAGTTAGGACATCTGGACACAATATTAAAATAAAATACTTCTGCCAAGTCATGAAAACAGCGGACCGTATATGACTGGATAAACACTGCGAAAGAGAGAACTGTGACTGAATGTTATTACTGTAAGACAATTTGTAATACGAATGACTCAGAGTTTAGCTCTAGAAGGCACCGAAATTAGTGGTGATTAAGCACAGTGTGCAGGGAAAGACGTAAAAGCAGCTTGAAGGGCACCGTTTGTTTAGCCTGAGGCAGCACGCTTCGGTCAAGTGTTTCTTTTTTTTCTTTGTTTTCTGCTGGTATTTTATGTTGTGACGAATCATGCATATTTTGTTCCGTTTTTCGTGAAACCAGCGGGTGCCGTACGATGACGTAAACGCTAAGTAAAAGTTGAGGGCTGATGTATCACACCAAACAGTAGTGAAAAATTGGAAGTTAAATTTAGACAAATGAACGGGGTAAATGGGAAAAATTTTACGACGTTGGAAGAAGGAAGGAAGATTACGGTCTAGCATCCCATCCATGATGAAGCCACCAGAGACGGAGCACGCACTTCAACTGGAGAAGAATGGGGACTGAAGTGGTCGTGTCCTTTCCAAAATAACTATTCGCATTTGACTTCATGGATTTTGGGAAACCATTAGAGACCTAAATTTGGATGGCCGGGTGGGGATCTGAACCGCCGTCGTGTTACATGCGAGTACAGCGTGCCAACCACTGCGTAACCTCTCTCGCTAAGACGCTGGAGGGCACGCCGACGAGGAAGCGCTAATGTCAACAGCTGTGGAGGAACGCACGGATGGCCCGTCGATTACGAAACGTGCCCCACAGCAGTGCTGCGCGCTGTTCCCACGGCGTGCCACTTTCTCGTGCCGTTGCTTCGGCTGCGTGACGTACCGCAACCGGCGACCGGCCCATCCATGAACACCATCCTGTTCGCTCCAGCGCTTTGCTCCCGCCATTTGCTCCTTTTTGCACGTATGAACAAAAGTGTGCGATTCGTGCCCATAAATCTTATTACTCCGCAAGAATAACACACAGGGACGTGATAGGAAACAACGAAAAATAACGTTTCACGAGAATTATCATAACTCACGAAAACTAAGAAGTAACCGATAACTCTAAAAGACGTGAGTCAAATCTTATGAAGCGTAGAGAAAACTTGAACAAATACTATACCTTAAACAAAACGTAGGGAATGCAATTCAAGATAAAATATTTATGTTCGTACCTATAACATCACTGACGTGTACGAATGGGTGTACAGC
This sequence comes from Schistocerca nitens, assembly GCF_023898315.1. Taxonomy (NCBI): domain Eukaryota; kingdom Metazoa; phylum Arthropoda; class Insecta; order Orthoptera; family Acrididae; genus Schistocerca; species Schistocerca nitens. The sequence goes on along the minus strand of NC_064616.1, from coordinate 522,416,813 downwards.
TCTGATGTTGACGAATGGGTGTACCAATCTGATAATGTACACGTGACGTCATTTTGGAATGTAAGTTTTCACTGGACACAATAATTTGCGTTGTGGTTAGTGGTCCAGTCCCAGTTAGTGCTATCCCAGTTACGATCTAAAAGTTGACGAGACGATAGACTACACTTCCATTCATTTATTAATGGTTTCGCCTTCGATAATGATTGCAAAACGTGTGACTGCGTCAGTACCGGTGATCCTGTATGACAGAAAAGAAATTCTTAGGACTTTTTGTAATATCCTAGTGACGGAATGGTCTTTTCAAGAAGTTATGTAAGAAAGAAGACACGACAAAAGAAAAGTAGTAAACCAACAACTTTCTCTAGTACCGTTATATGAGCGTTTCGTGCCACTATAATATTCTGCAAAGCTTTCTTTACAATTACCATATTTCCTCAAGCTAACAACGTCTGACACTGAAGTATCAATCATCTCTCACGACTGAAGATCGCTGACAAGAGGATAACACGTTTTCCAATACTGCATTGTTACACAGGAAGTCTTACGAAACCAAGGTTCACTACGTGAGCTTCTTTTACATAACACTGATCAATAAAACGTGTCTCTTCTTGTGTCAGTTCACAACTTTCTTTCACGCTTTTTCTTATATTATTACATGTCCCTGTTAGGGAGTGGGATGGCAAAGTGATAAAATCCTCTGTGAACCAAATATTTTAAGACGGTAAAATCAAACAAATAATGTGATAATTTTAAGTTTAAAGGGATACACAGTTGATAGTTTTATCAACAAAAACAAGAAAATTTGTTGACTTCTCACAAATATTTACGGGCTGGAATTTTTTATAAGACGTAAAATACACAAGGGAAACGGTATTTGATACGGTTAGGAGATCATTGGTGGTAATGATATACCTGAACAACCATGTTCATGATTGAAAAGGTAACAGGACTGAATATGCTGCGATGAAAACAACATGATACAAATTACTCTAGTTTACGATGGGGAGAAGGAAGAGGGTAAAGCAGAGACGTGGTTAGCTAAGGCTGATACGAAGCACATATATCAGGAAATATATCATTGCTGGGGAGTGGTGTTTGGTCGCAATTATGGAAAAAGGAGATGGATAACTCATTGGAGATTCTTAGAGATTTAATATGGGTATAATGGCGTAGCACGATAACTGGACTGGTGATAAAATGTCATGAGATTGAGTGCTGGGACAGGATTCTCCCATTCGTTTAGTGGGTTAGATGGTTTTGCAGGAAGAGAAAGAGAAAAAGGTATGAGAACTACAAGAGTTTGTATAGGATGCAGTTTGAAAAAGTATGAGAGATGGGGAAGGTGAAGTGAAGTGCATATGTCTCTAGGAGGATTGGAGGAAGCGGGGGACAAAAAAAAATGGTTCAAATGGCTCTGAGCACTATGGGACTTAACATCTGCGGTCATCAGTCCCCTAGAACTTAGAACTACTTAAACCTAACTAACCTAAGGACATCACACACATCCATGCCCGAGGCAGGATTCGAACCTGCGACCTTAGCGGTCACGCGGTTACAGACTGAAGCGCCTAGAACCGCACGGCCACACCGGCCGGCGAAGCGGGGGACAGTTAGGTATGTTGAGTCTTTACAATACTAGAGAATGTTGATAGAGGTGAAAGTGTGAGAATGGTTGCAGGAGGGGGGAACAACACGTCAGAAGGGTAAAAGGCGTAAGGGAAGGTGTGGTTCATTTGAAATACGTGAAATAGTGATGGGTGAGACGTTCTCTCACACAGACATAATTTTGACGGAATGATTTTGTAGTTTCAAGAGAAGACCAGAATGTCATACTGAGTCAAATGCGATTTGAATCGGAAGGGAGACGAAAATAGAAGACTTACATTTTTTGTATGGTTGTATGGAAAATGGCTAAGGTGAGCCAATTAGTCATATACAGTATATAGAGAAGATGCGGTTGGAAGCTACATCGGATGTTTTAGATAAGTGGGTCTGTTAAATAAAGTAAAGTCTGATGGCATGCTTTTCTGGAAGACTTCGAGGTGTAGGTTTAGCCACTTAATTGGAAAGGTTATCCTTCCCTTGCCCAGAATGGTACTTTTCCTTCGTGAAGTGTGAGAGCTCTGTGTTAAGAGTAGGTTCGTGTAAAACGCGCGCGTGCGCGAGTGAGTTTGTGTGTAAGTGTGTAAGTGCTGTGGTATGTTTGTATTGTATGATGATGATGATGATGATGATGAGAGAGAAAGAGAGAGAGGGGGGGAGTAGAGGGTGAAACACAGTGCCAGTATATAGCCTATTCTTCTTAAATAGCAACAATGGGGCAATCGGGCTTCACATCCTCACCTGTTGGGGGCATCACCATCAGCAGTGTCACATGCCTTCACTACAAAACACATTCCGGAGAGATATGGAATTTAATACAAGACATTGGCACTAAGTGTTGATCACGAGCCACCTCTCCTCCCATTTTCGGAAAAATACTGGCGGTAAAAATTTCTGCCACTATGAGAAAACGATCTGGTTCACTTTCGAGTCAAGCGACACCACACAGGAATGCTTTCGGTAGGTCGGTTATAGGGCGTATAGTAGATACCGATAGTTTCATTTGGCAAATATTCTTCAAAGTTGTTTGTTAAAGCCGGCCGCGGTGGTCTAGCGGTTCTAGGCGCGCAGTCCGGAACCGCGCGACTGCTACGGTCGCAGGTTCAAATCCTGGCTCGGGCATGGATGTGTGTGATGTCCTTAGGTTAGTTAGGTTTAAGTAGTTCTAAGTTCTAGGGGACTTATGACCACAGCAGTTGAGTCCCATAGTGCTCAGAGTCATTTGAACCTTTTTTTTTTTTGTTTGTTAAAGACAGTCATGAGGTTAATGAGTGTATAGGATGACGTATAGAATGGTGGTTTATCAGATTCCTGGAAGAGTATGACTTCAAATGTTTTCCACAGCTTTGTGTAAACGACTGTGTAAACAGTAGTTTCATACAAAATAACAATGTCTTAATGGAGGACTGTGGCACGTTACTTCACGTGGCTTGAATAACTGTAGCATGACCAGTTGGAGTGTTTTGTTCTTTTGTTAGGATCTGTGTTATGTCAACGAGTGTTTTATACTGTCTTTAGAATGCTGTGCAACTACTGAAAGTCTGGTGTATCTATGTTCGCATGTTCATAGTTATATGAGTCTACGTTAAGATCTAAACTGGGCTATATATGTGGTCAGCGAAGGTGTCTTCTAGATACGATGTGAAGGAACTGTCTTTAGTGAGGTGGGTGGGAAGGGTAAGTTGTTATGTACGGAACTATGATGATGGGATCATTCTGAGGAACGTGCTACACTACTTTCTGGACTTTATGGGAGTTTTCATTTAGTTTAGCGGTTGTTATGTGCTACGAGTGCAGAACTATTCGTTGCCTAGATGAGGGGATTCTTGGAATAGGGAATGAGTATATCGAAGGAGAGTGGGACATTCATAGTGGATGAGTCAAACAGAGCGTGATATGATTAATTAGCTCGTCTGTAACGTAATGTTGTAGCAAAACACATTCGCTAAAGATGTCGTCATAACTCTGGAGGTTACGATTGTGGTTTTCGATTTGGGTACATGTGTGGAAATATCCCTGAACTTATTGACATATGTGACTGAGTAAAGATTGGATATGGTTTAATGCTTGGTAAGAGATCTAGAGATGGATAGGTAAGTGATGAAGCCCAATTCGACCCAGATTTTCTACTGTTGTTTGTGTTAGGAGGCTTAAGGAAGGAATAACAGTGTCATAGATTGAATAGTTATGAGGTTGTTTATAAGTAGGGACTGTTGAGAACGTCAGTAAACTGACACCACTACTATTTTCCCTTAGGGAATGTAGGAGATTAGGTTAAGATCTGCAGCTAATTAATAGATGTCGAAGGTTCTTTTCTCATGGGTAAGGATGTAATATGGAATCGAGTGATTAAAGCTGATATAAACAATAGCAAGAGTCATTGTGAGCGTTGGTTGGAAAGTGGTGAGATGTAGGTATTCAGCGGGATCATTGAGGAGCGAGTGGGTCTTGAAGGAGTTATTTCGGAGATGAAACAGTGTCCCCACTTTTTCTTTCCGAACTATTGGCTATGAGATCCAGCCGCACCCCATCTCCGAAATAACTCCTTCAAGACCCACTCGCTCCTCAATGATCCCCATTAAAAAAAACTGGTCTTCGTGGCAACTACCACTGCCCGGCTTTTTTAAAGGACACTCTTGTTTCGTGGGAAGGGGTTGATGAAGGGAATAAGATAAACTATTCTTTTAAAAGCTGAAACTGTATTTGGGTCGTTAATTCTCTACATTTCCGTACCCGAATTTTCTAGCGCAAGATAGATACGGTAGCGTTCAAAGTGGAGGTGGGAACAATTGTTCCTTAAGATGATGTCATGGGGTACAGTTCCGAATCGTCAGACAGTGCTCTTAAGTCCTATATTACATATCAAACTTATCTGTAGTACTACATCAATAGAGAACATATGATGATGATTCTTTCTTAGAAGAGGACAAATCGTAGGCCCCCTTCGGGCTATTCGTAAGGAATATTTATAGTCCTTTCACTTCCGCGACAATGAATGTAAACATAAGAATACTTCTACAGTTCATTAGCAGTCATCACAGTCATCCACACCCTACAGAGACACAGATGTACTAAGCTGCGGATGGAAGAGAGGAGTCAAGTATATTTCACTACCGCTAATTAAAAGCGGTATAATTGATCTGCTTCGATCTAATGAGTACGTACACTGTGAATTCTGTACTATAATATTTAAATTACATATGTATTCCAGTAGGACATTCGGCGTAGTTTATGCAAGTAACACGTACTGTTTCGTACACATTGATGAGATAGGAGAGTATGCACTAACAAAGTTAGAGAAGTGGTCCTCTGATAGGTCTTGCAACAGAAAATGAAAATCATTCCATTTGTCGTAGCAGTGGATTACTCACTTCCATGCTAAAGACCTGAAAGTTGTTCTACTGAAGCTAATTACAATGGCTTGACAAAGGACGGAAGACCCGTGTGTCAGCAGCAACCGTCTAAACATCTCGACAATGCTGCATATCTGATCATCTCTGCGTTTGTGTGAGAACAATGATCAGCAGGAACTATCGCTTTCGTCACAGCCAGAGAACCTGCAAGAGGAGTCGCTTGTAGGGGTCGGATAAGGTTACTTTTCTCCCAAAAAAAATCCTGGTGACGGCTTATATCATCATAAAAACGATAAAACGATGGTAATGGTGTACATCTGAGTTAAATCCGGTGGTGCTGCGGTAATTATATTAGGAAATACTAGACTGAAAATGGAATGTTATTTTTACGATTTAGGGAGCAAAATAACTGATGATGTTAGAAGTGAACAGGACATAAAATGCAGACTTGTAAAAGCAAGATTTTTTTATTTCTTTTTAGAGAAATGTGGTTATAATACTTTTGGGTTTTGTACCATGTAATTGCATAATATACTTTAAAATTTAAACTACAAAACTGACGTTTGTGACGTATTGCAAAGGCCTTCCTTAGGACTAGACTAGTGTTACAGGATTTTTTTTTTTAATTGTGTGTGTGATAGTGCTCAAGTACTATCAGTTTTGTGGCTAGACTTCCAGTGTGATTAGTGGAAAGGTAAACAAGGCTCTTCATTTCACTTTTTAATAAGGACTGTGGGCTCATAGCTCTCTAACCCTTATGAATTATTAATACTTCTGAACTTTAGTTACTGTGGGCTTTGCAGGAGGAAAGATGCCCTTATTTAGTGCAAGCTATCGGCGTGAATACGCCTTATTTCTGGAACTTTATTGGTCCTAGAACATAATAGGTTAGTCATGACATGAAGGAGACGGTAGAAAGGAGATTGTTCCTGGACTGTCCGGCTTGTTGATGGTTGGCACCTGTCTGCAGATTAGATCTTGGTTTGTGGTGTGCGCGGAAACACACTGCCAGTCCGTATGTAGCTGTTCGTTTAGCCTGTCGCGTCCGTGCCCGGTGAGGCTTCTGTCCGGCGACCGCTCTCGGCCCGTCGGACTGACACAAGTAAGTTTGTAGCCATCCGCTCGACTAATGTTGTCAGCCAGCTTAACAACCTCCTCTCGTATTTTGCGCTGGTGCTACCACAACTTTTTTGCCCGTAGACGGGCTTCCCGGAACCTGATAGGTTGTCCACAGTCACGGTGGTGTTCCGCTGTCGCCGATTTATTGTGCTGTGTTAATATCACGTAGTGTTCATGTTCTGCTACTCGTGCACTGACAGGCCTCTCTGTCTCCCCTATGTGGACACTGCACTCACAACGTAGCTCATACACTTTTGCAATATAGAGGTTGTCCACTATGTCTTTGGTGGAACCTATCGTGTCGTGGATGCTGTGGCTGGTGTGAACCTCCGACGAGGTTTCAAACTGATTTCCACAATAGCTACAGGATCTCTGACGAGGCAGGTTCCTGCCACCTTACTTATGAAACTGGGTAGACACACAACATCGCGAAGTACCCCACAACAAATGAAGGAGACGCTGCGACAGTATGATAAATTTTAGCAGATGTATCCATTTAAACAGTTCAATAAGAAAGCAACACTTCTAGGTATTTTTGTGTATTTATCTGGGACACATATAGAACTAGCAATAACTTCAAGATATGATCTTCGCTCTACCGCCCAAGACGTGTGATAATCAGTGGATTAAAATAGGAAGTCAGAGGTCTTTTATCAGAAGCTGCCAAAGAAATGCGTCGAACGACGTGCCACATCTTCATGGCTGCTCTGTCTCCATGGTCTGTTATTTCAGTGGCTAGGGGGGCCATCCTGAAGAGGTTGCGTTAGGACCAAGATATAATATCTCATCTTACTGAGAAGGGGAACGTCAGTGAATTTTTTCTAAAAACTGACTACATGAAGAAGATTACGACAGTTCTAAAGGATCCAACCTACAAGATAACTGACAGGAAACCAACTTTTATCATGACAAGGAAGACGATTACACTCCAGGACGCCTGTATGTTACAACAAGAGGACGCAAACTCTTTGAAATCACAAAGAGATCACTCACGTATACAGTAGTAAAATATCACTCCACCGCTCAAGATACCCACTTGTATTACTGCAATCACCACATCAGAAATTTAGAACAGTTTGAGAATATTTTAAGAACAATACAACTGGATTCGCGCAACATATTGTACAGTGTTTATGTCGGTTCACTGTTCATCTTAATTCCCATGTAAGAAACACTGTCTTTATTGGAGTAACGTTTTTGAACCTCATTTGTTCAGTATTGCCAAACACTAACATACTTCACTCATGATAAGAGCTTCGAGCAGCTTGATGGGATTACAATGGGCTTGCTTCTCTTACCTATCTTAGTGAATTTCTTCATGGAAGAAGTTGAAGAAATCGCGATAAAGACAACACTACACCACCGAAGAAGTACACAGTTACGTAGTCGATATGTTCGTAGTGTGGCAACATGGTAGATACTCTCTGGGCTAATGCTTGGATCACCTAAATAACATTCATGAAAACAATTCATTTACGATGATGATCGAAGAGAACAGCTACCTCTCGTTTCTGGAGGCACACATGCAAGAAAAACCTCACAGTTTCATAATAACGCGTGATATATCATTTGTCGTGACAGTGGCAGTTTCACTGCAACGGGTCACAATTCCTGCTCACGCACTGTCGTTAAGGGCGCACCAAAGTGCTACAATGCTTAAGAGCCAACTTATAACGAGTCATCGACGCAAAAGTCGTAAATCAATTTTAACATTCCAGTCAGCAGCCAAGTGAATTTACAAATCCAAAACAGACTTGTCGCAGGCGAACTTTTCATGGTACGTAACGGATGGTTTGATAGAACAGAGCGAACTGGTCTTATCCCGCTGAGCCAACGGCTTAATAGGCAGACTGTCACCTGAGACTCGGTCCAAAGCAGCTGTCTTCGGCGAAGGCTTTGTGGATATGAGTCGTATCTGCTAGTCCAAAAGGCCTCCCCCGTAGAGATATGCTGTATGTGACAATTATCAATATGTCTATCCGACCAGAGAGCAAACATCTGCGTTTCTTCGTCGATATAATAATAGTACTCTGGGACGTGAGGTATATAGGAAACCCACTCACAAGAAAATTTGTTTCCAGCGATAAACTGCCATCATCCAAGACAGTGATTTCCGTGTCTGACAGCGCAGATTCACAGAGTGTGGACAGTTTGTAACGAGAACAGCATACCAATGAAACTGAATCGCCTGGAAAATAACTTTGTTTCCTGTAGTTATAGGGGAGATGACATTAAGAAAGTGCATAGGACACCAAGAATTAGATGCAAGAGTAAAGAAATAGACCAGAGAACAGCTTTACTACCGTATACTATCTAAGCCTCCACAAGAAATGGCAGAGCTCTAAAGAAGAAAGTACTCACAGACATCTTACGACAACCTGCAAAAATAAGAAATATTTGCGTGAAAGACAATCTAGGTATCTAAACATCTAGGATCTAGCTCAGTTGTTGAGAGCGCAGCAGGTTTTAAGTCAGACAAAGCACTTTGTACGTTGCACTTGACATATGCACTAACGAGTGAAACCAGTGTGACCACTGCCCACCGCGAGACTGAATGCTGTCTGACGGTGTTGCGGGCACATTACGCAGCAAGGAAATTACGAGGGCAGTTCAATAAGTAATGCAACACATTTTTTTTCTCGGCCAATTTTGGTTGGAAAAACCGGAAATTTCTTGTGGAATATTTTCAAACATTCCCGCTTCGTCTCGTATAGTTTCATTGACTTCCGACAGGTGGCAGCGCTGTACAGAGCTGTTAAAATGGCGTCTGTAACGGATGTGCGTTGCAAACAACGGGTAGTGATCGAGTTTCTTTTGGCGGAAAACCAGGGCATCTCAGATATTCATAGGCGCTTGAAGGATGTCTACGGTGATCTGACAGTGGACAAAAGCACGGTGAGTCGTTGGGCAAAGCGTGTGTCATCATCGCCGCAAGGTCAAGCAAGACTGTCTGATCTCCCGCGTGCGGGCCGGCCGTGCACAGCTGTGACTCCTGCAATGGCGGAGCGTGCGAACACACTCGTTCGAGATGATCGACGGATCACCATCAAACAACTCAGTGCTCAACTTGACATCTCTGTTGGTAGTGCTGTCACAATTGTTCACCAGTTGGGATATTCAAAGGTTTGTTCCCGCTGGGTCCCTCGTTGTCTAACCGAACACCATAAAGAGCAAAGGAGAACCATCTGTGCGGAATTGCTTGCTCGTCATGTGGCTGAGGGTGACAATTTCTTGTCAAAGATTGTTACAGGCGATGAAACATGGGTTCATCACTTCGAACCTGAAACAAAACGGCAATCAATGGAGTGGCGCCACACCCACTCCCCTACCAAGAAAAAGTTTAAAGCCATACCCTCAGCCGGTAAAGTCATGGTTACAGTCTTCTGGGACGCTGAAGGGGTTATTCTGTTCGATGTCCTTCCCCATGGTCAAACGATCAACTCTGAAGTGTATTGTGCTACTCTTCAGAAATTGAAGAAACGACTTCAGCGTGTTCGTAGGCACAAAAATCAGAACGAACTTCTCCTTCTTCATGACAACGCAAGACCTCACACAAGTCTTCGCACCCGAGCGGAGCTCACAAAACTTCAGTGGACTGTTCTTCCTCATGCACCCTACAGCCCCGGTCTCGCACCGTCGGATTTCCATATGTTTGGCCCAATGAAGGACGCAATCCGTGGGACGCACTACGCGGATGATGAAGAAGTTATTGATGCAGTACGACGTTGGCTCCGACATCGACCAGTGGAATGGTACCGTGCAGGCATACAGGCCCTCATTTCAAGGTGGCGTAAGGCCGTAGCATTGAATGGAGATTACGTTGAAAAATTGTGTTGTGTAGCTAAAAGATTGGGGAATAGCCTGGTGTATTTCAATGCTGAATAAAACAACCCCTGTTTCAGAAAAAAATGTGTTGCATTACTTATTGAACTGCCCTCGTATATAAGCGGAACAGAGACGAACGAGGAGTTATTCTAACGACTATTGTGTCTGTAAAAGGGAAAATACACTGATCTAAGGAACATAGACAAAGGGCAGATTGTTATGGTCCAGCTCCACAGAACGAGCGAGTTGGACATGCTACGGTCATGAGCATCTATGGAAAGTGCTTGCCTACGGTGAAACCTCGAGAAAGTGACTTAGTTTTGGACGTCCACGCCTTTCACAGAATGTTGAGGTCGGAGGCTTTCCCGCTCTGTAAAGCAGAACAGTCGGCGATTTGTGTCAAATTTGACTACAGAGCGCAATGCTGATGCAGGCATGAGTGTTCCGGAGTACACGGTTCAGCGCACGTTTTTCAACATGGAGTTCCACGGCAGACGACCATACGGGCTACCACTCTGATCCAACGATATTATCAGTAACGAGTGTAGTGGGCACGATATCATCGAGTCTGGACTGTGGAACAACGTAACAGCGTGGCCACGTCAGGTGAATCACATTCCTTCCTACATCTGGTAGCCACAGTTCTCGCGTTTTCGTTTACGTCGGAAAGTAAACCGATCTTGTGACATTTTACAAGTTCCTAACCAGGGGCGAATTGTTTAGTTTCACAGGAGTGCTTCGGTAGCTAGGTTTTTGAATCTCTACGTATTAATCTAATTTATTAGACACATTTACTGCGTTTTCGTCAGGGTCTACAGTAGAGTTGCGCTGCGCGTGCCGACAGTCCTTTTAGCTGCATAGTTTAGTTTTACACAGTCTTTAGTACGGACAGGGACTGCGATTTTTGGTACGGATGCGAGCCGAGTTGGTGACACTTCGCTCTCAGCTTCAGGCTGTGATGGCTTCGGTTACACAGTATGAGGCTGCAGTGGATGGGCACCACTGTTGTGGGTCGGCCGTGGGGATCCAACGGATGTCCAGTCCGTCCAAGTGCTCCGATAGGCCCTTAACGGTGGCCAGCCCAGTTACTACTAGCGCTGTTGACCACACACCTGTGGTCGAGTGGGTGGTCGCCCCCGGGCGTAGTACGCGGCGAAAGACTACCCAGGAGGCCGCACGTAAGGCCTCTCTGGTTTGTCTGACAACAGGTTCCAGGTGCTGTCTGTGGCTGACACTGTCGCTGAGCCAGATGCTGTCGCCTCTCATGTTTCAGAGGAAACCTCTCAGCTTGCAAGATCCGAATAATCACAGAGGGTGGGTTATTGATAGTTGGGAGCTCCAACGTGAGGGACATTGTCATGACATTGTTGCCAAGAAGGGAAAGAAAACCAATGTGCACCCCGTGTGAATACCGGGTGGGGTCACATCAGATGTGGAACGGGTCCTCCCGGATGCCATGAAGAGCAGAGGGTGCAGCCAACTGCAGGTGGTTGCTCACGTCGGTACCAATGATGTGTGTCACTTTGGATCAAAAGAGATTCTCTCTAGTTTCGAGCGGCTAGCAAAAGTGGTAAAGGATGCCAGTCTTGCTCGCAAGATGAATGCAAAGCTGACCATTTGCAGCATAATCGACAGGACCGCTTGCGGACCTCTGGTACAGAGCCGAGTGGAGGCTCTGACGGTTCTGCGACCATGTAGGCTGCAGATTCCTCGACTAGCGCCAAAGGGTGGTTGGGTTTCAGGTTCCTCAGAATAGGTCTGGAGTCCACTATACGCAAGGGGCGGCTACACGGGTAGCAGGGGCTGTGTGGCGTGGACTGGGCAGGTCTTTAGGTTAGAGAGTCTCGGGAAAACACAAGAAGGGCTTCGGACACAAAGGGTGCAGGCCGAACACAGGAAGAACGTAGATGCAGGAGCCACCGGTATAACAGTTATAAACTGTCGTAGCTGTGTTGGGAAAGTACCAGAGCTCCAAGCGCTAATAGAAAGCAGTGATGCTCAAATCGCTATAGGCACTGGAAGCTGGCTAAAGCCGGAGATAAGATCAGCCGAAATTATTGGGAAGAACCTAACGGTGTTCTGAAAGGATAGGCTAAACACTGTTGGCGGTGGCGTGCTTGTTGCTGTTAGAAGTAGTTTGTCTTGTCGCAAAATTGAAATAGATAGTTCCTGTGAGTTAGTATGGGCAGAGGTCATTTTTGGCAACCGGAATAAAATAATGATTGGATCCTTTTACTGACCTTCCACTTCAGATGACACAGATGCTCAAAAGTTCAAAGGAAACTTGAGTTTGATTTCAAACACATACCCAACTCATACGATTATAGTTTGTGTTGACTTTAATTTACCCTCGATATGTTGGCGAAAATACATCCGGAGGTACGCATAAAACATCACCCGAAATTGTGCTAAACGCGTTCTCTGAAAATTATTTCGAGCAGTTAGTTCATGAGCCCACGCGAATAGTAAACGGTTGCGAAAACACACTTGATCTCTTAGCAACAAATAATCTTGAGTTAATAACGAGCATCAAAAGGGATACAAGGATTATTGAACACAGGGTTGTCGTAGCGAGATTGAATATTGTAACCCCCATATCCTCCAAAAATAAACGAAATATATACCTATTCAAAGAAGCAGATAAAAATTCACTTGACGCCTTCCTGAGAGACAATCTCCACTCCTTCCAAATTAATGATATAATTATAGACCAGATGTGGCTTGAATTCAAAGAAATAGTATCGGCAGCAATTGAGAGATTTATACCAAATAAATTAACAATCGACGGAGCTGATCCTCCTTGGTACATAAAACTGGTCAGAACACTGTTGGGCCGGCCGGGGTGGCCGAGCGGTTCTAGGCACTACAGTCTGGAACCGCGCGACAGCTACGATCGCAGGTTCGAATCCTGCATCGGGCATGGATGTGTGTGATGTCCTTAGGTTAGTTAGGTTTAAGTAGTTCTAAGTTCTAGGGGACTGATGACCTCAGAAGTTAAGTCCCATAGTGCTCAGAGCCATTTGAACCATTTTTTAGAACACTGTTGGAGAAACAACGTAACAAACATTCCAAATTTAAACAGACGCAAAACCCCCAAGATAGGCGATCTTTTATAGACGCTCGAAATTTATCGCTGGCTTCAGTGCGAGATGCTTATAACAGTACTCATAATGAAACTTTGTCTCGAAACCTGGCAGAAAATCCAAAGAGATTCTGGTATTATGTGGAGTACGTTAGCGACAAGAAACAATAAATGCCTTCTCTGAGCGGTAGCAATGGAGAAATTATCGAAGACAGTGCTGCCAAAGCAGAGTTACTATACACAGCCTTCCGAAATGTCTTCTCAAAAGAAGACGAAGTAAGTATTCCAAAATTAAAATCAACAACAGCTGCCCACACGAGTAACGTAGAAGTAAATACCCTCTGAGTAGTGAAGCAACTTAAATCACTTAACAAAAGCAAGTCTTCTGGTCCAGACTGCATACCAAAAAGGTTCCTTTGAGAGTATGCTGATGCATTAGCTCCATATTTAACAATCATATACAACCGTTCGCTCGATGAAAGATCCGTACCGAAAGACTGGAAAGTAGCACAGGTCACACCAATATTCAAGAAAGGTAATAGGAGTAATCCACTTTACAACAGACCCATTTCATTAACGTCGATATGCAGCGGGATTTTGGAACATATATTGTGTTGGAACATTATGAATTACTCGAAGAAAACGGTCTATTGACACACAGTCAACATGGGTTTAGAAAACATCGTTCTTGTGAAACACAACTAGCTCTTTATTCGCATGAAGTGTTGACTGCTATTGACAAGGGATTTTAGATCGATTCCGTATTTGTGGATTTCCGGAAGGCTTTTGATACTGTACCACACAAGCGGCTTGTAATGAAATTGCGTGCTTATGGAATATAGTCTCAGTTATATGACTCGATTTGTGATTTCCTGTCAGAGAGGTCACAGTTCGTAGTAATTGGCTGCAAATCATCGAGTAAAACAGAAGTGATTTCTGGCGTTCCCCAAGGTAGTGTTATAGGCCCTTTGCTGTTCCTTATCTATATAAAATATCTGAGGGACAATCTGAGCAGCCGTCTTAGGTTGTTTGCAGATGACGCTGTCGTTTATCGACTAATAATGTCATCAGAAAATCGAAACATATTGCAAAACGATTTAGAGAAGAATCTGAATGGTGCGAAAATTGGCCGGCCGCGGTGGCCGAGCGGTTCTAGGCGCTTCAGTCCGGAACCGCGCGACTGCTACGGTCGCAGGTTCGAATCCTGCCTGGGGCATGGATGTGTGTGATGTCCTTAGGTTAGTTAGGTTTAAGTAGTTCTACGTTCTAGGGGACTGATGACCTCAGATGTTAAGTCCCATAGTGCTCAGAGCCATTTGAACCATTTTTTTGCGAAAATTGGAAGTTGACCCTAAATAACGAAAAGTGTGAGGTCATCCATATCAGTGCTAAAAGGAACTCGTTAAACTTCGGTTCCGCGATAAATCAGCCAAATCTAAAGGCCGTAAATGCAACTAAATACCTAGGAATTACAACTACGAACAACTTACACTGGAAGGAACACATATAAAATGTTGTGGGGAAGGCTAACCAAAGACTGCGTTTTATTGGCAGGACACTTGGAAAATGTAGCAGAGCTACTAAGGAGTTCGCTTTTCCGTCCTCTTTTAGAATGCTGTTGCGCGGTGTGGGATCCTTACCAGATAGGACTGACGGAGTACATCGAAAAAGTTCACAGAAGGGCAGCACGTTTTGCACTATTGCGAAATATGGGAGAGAGTGTCACTGAAATGATGCAGGTTTTTGGCTGGACATCATTAAAAGAAAGGCGTTTTTCGTTGCAACGGGATCTTCTCACGTAATTCCAACCACCAACTTTCTCCTCCAAATGCGAAAATATTTTGCTGACACCGAATTACATAGGGAGAAAGGATCACCACGATAAAATAAGGGAAATCAGAGCTCGTACGGAAAGATATAGGTGTTCGTTCTTTTCGCGCGCTATACGAGATTGGAATAATAGAGAATTGTGAAGGTGGTTCGATGAACCCTCTGCCAGCTACTTAAATGATATTTTCAGAGTATCCATGGAGATGTAGATGTAGATGGTAGATGGCTGTGTCCAGATATGTGATCATGCATCAAACGGTTGCTCGAATAATGCACCGTGCCACGGAAGCAGAACGGTGGTGACATAATTAGACTATAGGCGAAGTTCGTCCGGCCTACCATGGGACTTGGGGTAGTAATTGAAGGCACCATACCAGCTGCGAGCTACATGATCATTATGGGGGACCAGCTGCGTCTCTTAATAGTTGATGTATTCCTCGGCTGCGATGTTGACATCTATCAAGATAACTATCCGTGTCACAAGAAGTGAATTCTGCTACAGCTGTTTGATAAGCGTGATAGTGAACTCACGTTGATGTCTTGTCCACCAAAATCGCCTGATATTTTCCGAAGGGACACATCTGGGACGCTATCAGTCGCCAAATGCAGGCCCGTAATTTACGAGAACTGTGCGTTGACACCTGGTGTCGAAAATCGATTAGGGACTTGCAAAGTCTATGTCACGCATAATCGCTGCTGTATTGTGTTCCAAAGGTGAACAAATACACTATTATGAGACCATTCTCCTAAGTAAGGCTATAAAATAAGTAATTATTACGATACGATTTTGAGAAATAGTGTATTTCAAGCTGACGGAATGGATTTCGGGCACTCTAATAAAGATATGGCCGCAAGAAGTGATAGGCTAATTTATTTTATTTTTATTTACTCATTAGTTGTCATAAAAATGGGAAAAAATCTTTGTTTCAAACGTCTACCATTTTATAATTTTGTCAAATTTTAAAAAATGGTGACATTATTCCATACAGAATATCCAAGAGATTAAGAAAATAGTTTGCTTCTCAGATGAGATTTGTAGAGCACATGACAACCGTCATGGGCCCATCTCATTTTGGACAGAGTTACTTTAATTCCTCGGAGGGGGGTGGGGGCTTAATGATGACTGAATTCCTTAAACAAATCAGAAAAGTTGTCATAAAAATGGAAAAAAATCTTTGTTTCAAACGTCTACCATTTTATAATTTTGTCAAATTTTAAAAAATGGTGACATTATTCCATACAGAATATCCAATAGATTAAGAAAATAGTTTGCTTTTCAGATGAGATTTGTAGAGCACATGACAACCGTCATGGGCCCATCTCATTTTGGACAGAGTAACTTTAATTCCTCGGAGGGGGGTGGGGGCTTAATGATGACTGAATTCCTTAAACAAATCAGAAAATTTGTCCAAGAACCAATAAATAATGTGGAAAAGGTTTATGTTAATTAATTCATTAATATAAAAAATTGTAAAAATAGCATATTTTATATTCTGACTGAGGAGAATGGGCCCTCAACTAGGTGGTCATGAAGTTTTGGCCCGCCGATGTACACAACATTCGGCTGAGGAAGGAATATCTACGCTGGCTGAGCACAACTTGATGGAGTAGTACGCAGTCTACATTAACGGAAAAAAATCGCAGTACCAAAAAATAATTAATGTAGAGAATGAAATTTCGGGAATACATTTGTCTAGGTATCATATTTACGTGATGAACACTGCAAGATCACAAGATAAAGCAAGCGCGAGATAAGTCATTGCAGATGTGAAATGTTGGTACATTAATAACCGGTGTAGCCGCCAGAATGTTGAATGCAAGCACGCAAACGTGCATGCACTGTGTTGTACAGGTGACGGATGTGTGTTTGTGGGTAGAGTTTCATGCCTCTTGCACTTCGTTGGCCAATACAGGGACGGTTAATGCTGGTTGTGAATGACGCTAGAGTTGTCGTCCGATGATATCTCATGTATGCTCCACCTGGAGACAGATCTGATGATCGAGCAGGCCAAGGCAACATGTCGACACTCTGTAGAAAATACATGAATATATGAAGCTGGTATGTGTTCTTTCGGACATGTCCGAAACAACAGATACCATCTCCATATAGACAGGGCTTACCAACCAATGGTCTTCTTCAGCGCAGATGCACTCACATTGCCCGAATTCTTACGGGAATCGGTAGATTGACTGCCGCGAGTAATGAGTATAGTGGGCTGTGGTGCGTCTCGTTGTCTTGATGTCTGGCCTCTTATTGGTTGTATCTCCGCCATGTAGGCCCGCAGTTCATAAGCTGATATCTTGACTGTCAGCGAGTTCAGCTTGTGCCGAAGATCCTCACTCCTTTAAAAGTTATACACTGTTGTATTACCAAAGATGATCCTATCCTGCTCTGTAAAATCTTGTCTGATGGCGCACTACCGCAGTATTTGGTCCGGGGCGCCAACTGCTCCACATTCGCAGTGTTTGAAGTGCGTTGTTGTATTTTCGACAAGTAACTGGGTTATGGACAATGTCCAGACATGTAGTGTATAGATCTCTTGTCTGAAGGAAGTATGACATTCTGGATCTTTCTTTTATTTCAGAAGGGAACACGTATGTTCTAAATGGCTCTGAGGTCATCAGTCTCCTACAACTTAGAACTACTTAAACCTATCTAACCTAAGGACATCACACACATCCATGCCCGAGGCAGGATTCGAACCTGCGACCGTAGCGGTCGCGCGGTTCCAGATTGAAGCGCGTAGAACCGCTCGGCCACGACGGCCAGCTAATTCGATCAGGTTCTGGTGCTTTCTTCTCCTTTAACTCCGTTATTGTCAGCATCGCTTTCTCCTGGGCAAACCGAATCATGACACTATTATTCACACGCTGCTCAACTAATTCAGATGGAAGTTATTGATTGTACTCTGTGTCTCCCATCGTCGTATCGTCCGGCAACCAAGTTCTGAATACATACTGCACTGCTGTCACCCAGTCTGTCCTCATCGTGCCATAGGATCGTCTCAAGGTTGGCAATATAGTTGGTGATCGAACCTTGTTTCTTGCAAGTTGCTATGGAAACCCCAAGTAACTGTTACCATTCGGTCCTTGACGTATGCATCCTATTTGGTTACTTCATTTTCGTGTAATATTTCTTTAAATTGTTGTTTGACTGTTCGACAGAAATTCAGTCTTCTTTATCCTTCCGTTTCCCCAAATGATTCCTGCTAGTACTTCTTGCCTGCCTTGCTGTACGTCTTAATGGCTTTCGGGTGGGACTCCAGGGAATTTTAAACCCTCTTGCCTTCCTAACAAATGTTGTATCACGTGGTCTTTAACGGTCTGCAACACTCGCACCAATTCGTTAACTTTGGCTTCAACTTCAGATCCGCTCCCTTGCAGTGTTTGTGTGTTAAATTCTTCAATTAAAAGTTTCAAATCCATTTGGGTAGATTGTATAGTGGCTCTGGCTGGATGTTAGCTCCTAAGTCATTACCTGCATCTGTAATAGTAAAATAACTGAGATATCGTGACTTAATCCATTTTTCGACGTTCATTAGACGCTTCAAAATTCATTGAGACGTATTTCATATTTGCAACTAAATGAAAAGCGGTTTTTTTGTCATACGCGTTTCGCTTCTTTTATTTGTGACGCATCTTCAGTGGCCTGTAACACATTTTGTTTTATGTATATAATAAATACGTTATATCGTATTTACAAATATATTATTATACTACATTTTCTGTGCTTATCTTGCTTTTCAGTTTAGAAACAACTTTTGAAGCACAGGTCTCTCGAGATTAAATTATAATCTGGTGCTTTTTACGATTTATGTTGTTGTCAATCAGTGTGGGTCGTCCTTGAGATGTTCACTGAAGCGCCAAAGAAGCTGGTATAGGCATGCGCATTCAAATACAGAGAGATGTAAACAGTCAGAATACGGCGCTGCGGTCGGCAACACCCATATAAGACAACAACTAGCTGGCGCAGTTGTCAGATCAGTTACTGCTACTGCAATGGTAGGTTATCAAGATTTAAGTGAGTTTCAACGTGTTGTTATAGTCGGGTCGCGAGCGATGGCACACACCGTGTCCGAGGTAGCGATGAAGTGGAGATTTCCTGTACGCCCATTTCTCGAGTGTACCGAGAATACCAGGAATCCGGTAAAACATCAAATCTCTGACATCACTGCAGCCGGAAAAAGATGCTGTAAGAACGGGACCAACCACGACTGAAGAGACTCGTTCAAAGTGACAGAAGTCCAACTCTTTCGCAAATTGGTACAGATTTCAATTCTGGGGCATCAACTAGTGTCAGCGTGCGAACCATTCAACGAAACATCATCGATATGGGCATTCGGAGCCGAAGGCCCACTCGTGTACCCTTGATGACCGCACAATACAAAACTTTTCGCCATGACTGGGCCCATTAACACCGACATTGGACTGTTGATGACTGGAAACATGTAGCCTGGTCGGACGAGCCTCGTTTCAAATTGTATCGAGCGGATGGACGTGTATGGGTATGAAGACAACCTCACAAAGCCATGGACCATGCATGTCAGCTGATGGAGGCTCTGTAATGGTGTGGGGCGTATGCAGTTGGAGTGATATGGGACCCATAGTACGTGTAGATACGTCTCTGCTAGATGACATGTGCGTAACCATCTTGTCTGATCACCTGCATCCATCCATGACCATTGTGCATTCCGACGGATTTGCGCAATTCCAGCAGCACAATGCGACACCCCACACGCCCATAATTGCCGAAGAGCGGCTCCAGGAACACTCTTCTGAGTCTGAACACTTCCGCTGGCCACTAAACATGAAAAGTATTGAGCTTATCTGGGATGCCTTGCAACGTGCTGTTCAGAAGATACCTCCATGCCCTCGCACTCTCACGGATTTATGGACGGCGCTGCAGGATTCAAGGTGTCACTTCCCTCCAGCACTACTTCAGACATTAGTCGACTCCATGCCACGTTGTGTTGTGGCACTTCTACTTGCTCGCGGCGGTCCTACACGATATTAGGCAGATGTACCAGTTTCTTTGGCTCCTCAGTGTATTTAGTCCATCTGCATACTCCAGTTGGCCGATTTTCGACGTTTTTTCAACCACATTTATTTCAACACTTCGCTTCCCGTTTGCACTGTGTATTGGATGCGTGTGCGTAGACTTTGTAGTGTTGCCAATTGTCGTGTGTCTATTCTTTGTCTTTTCTTTGTGTTGTGGCGTAAGTGTAGCTTGATAGCCGGCCGTTGTGGCCGAGCGGTTCTAGGCGCTTCAATCTGGAACAGCGCTGCTGCTTCGGTCGCAGGTTCGAATAATTCCTCGGGCATGGATGTGTGTGCTGTCCTTAGGTTGGTTAGGTTTAAGTAGTTCTAAGTCTAGGAGACTGATGACCTTAGCTGTTAGTTCCCATAGTGCTCAGAGCCATTTGAATTTTGTAGTTTGATATTTCCCACTTATTGTGTGTGTGTGTTTATGTGTGTGTTATTCTTCATGTTAGTGGACTGTGGACTGGGTTTGTGTGTGTGTGTGTGTGTGTGTGTGTGAGAGAGAGAGAGAGAGAGAGAGAGAGAGAGAGAGAGGGGGAGAGAGAGTTTATTGTCTTAGTGGCTAACACGAACTGTGACCTACTGATTTTATTGACTTGGTCTTTAATTACTTTCTTGCTGATTGCAATGACAGTATACAATAGTTTTCCTGTAATGTCAGGAGGTTTTTGCTGTAATTATTCACTCTAATAATTTTCATGTCCTGTTTCGTATTAGATGGTTCAATTCCATGGTTTCTCAGATGTTCGGCGAAGGTTGAATGCTGCTTTCATACTCTGAAATATGAAGTGAAAAACACCTTCAGTCACATCTTTTTGTGTTTTATTAAGTACACGATGCATTTCTAACCCTGTGAGTCCATCATTAGGTGTAATTTGTCTTAATTCATGCTTTATTTTTTCTTATGAATGAGGTGAAATGCATATTCCTGTCATGAAAAGGTTTGATGTTAGGTTACGAATTTCGTAAGTCAAACGCGGAAAATTATTGCGAAATTATGGAGAACATGAACAGTGTAAACGTACCAAATCCAAGAAATGCGTTTTTAACGTTTTAGCACCAGCACACATTCTTTTCTCTATTGTTTTCGTACATATCACTTCAGTCAAGAGTCACATTTGAGTACACATGACTGTAAACACTTCACAGATGTTTTTGTACATGGGTTATCAAAGATGAATTTATTCGTAGTGCTAAAAATATAATTATTAAACAATTGACAAATGCAGGAAATATCTTTAGAATTGGTTTTGAAAATTACTGAAATAACTGTGGCTTGCGAAATCTGTTTGTTCATTTAACATATATTCTGGTTTTTTGATTTTGTGGATGTATATCTCCAGTTGTTCTAACAGATTTAGGGTCTTACCATTGGCTTCCACCTCTTTACATGTTCTTTACACCTAGTTTTGAAATTTTTGCCTGTCATTCCCGCTTATTCTTATTTGTGTTCAGCATTCTAACTGGTATATACCTGCTCCTTGGTATTTATCTAGTCCATCTATTGCTGTTTGTAAACACACGTACAAACAACAAATAAACAAATATCGAACTACACATAGATACCACAACGCTAGCGGAAGACATAGAATAAACACACAACGACAATTAGCAACTCTACAAACTGCAAACACAAACATTCAACCCAGTTCAAAGTGAAAGCGAAGTGCTGAAATCAATGTGGTCGAAAAACTCCGAAAATCGACCATTTCGAGTATGCATACTGACTACATATGTCCCCAGGACGATCTACATAGATTTAAAACTACAGAAGTAGTAAGTGACATCAGCTGATAATTTACCTCTTGTGCTGCAAAAGTTGTTCGTAACCTGAAAAAACAAGAGAGTAAAAAGATAAAATGTGATATAATAACATATTTGTAAATAGTGTTTAATACAGTATGTTCGTAAATTACCATTACAAGCTTCTAGAACTTGTAGAGGGGATAAGTACATGCTATTCTGAGCAGAGACCCATACCCGGAAACGTACCGTTTCCGTTCTGCAACGGTTTCAATTCAGGCGTGTAACGCGTTCGGGCCATTGCACGATAAATTGAAGACATACCAAGTGAGATGACAGTGCGTACTAGAACATGCTTCGTAGATACAATGTAGCTGCACCTGTGCGATTTTGGAAAGCAGATAGATTGAGAGCTCTATTCATGACATGAAAACTAAGTTCTTGTATAGCGTCCTGAAGTCAGGGTCCTCTTTCATCTGTTACTCTGCAATGTCACAATGTGTTTGTTGTATCTCCCCAGTATTGCTGCTGTCTTTAACTTCTATGTGGCTGCACTTCTTGAGTGTACTGAAAATATTGATTGATTATGTAAAGTCTTTTTAATGCAGTCATTATTTCTATTGTCACTGCGTGTTTGTCGCTGCTACATTTTTATCCGACACTACAGCGATCACTGGATGTCCGCAGCTCGTGGTTTAGTCGCTGGCGTTGCTTCCGCTGGATCATGGGGTACCGGGTTCGATTCCCGGTAGTGTTGGGGATTTTCTCTGCCTGGGGACTGGGTGTTTGTGTTGTCATCATCGTCATCATCATCATTCGTGCTAGATTGGAGTGAGTTAAAAACAGGACTGTGTAAAAATTGGGACTTTGTATGGGCGCGAAGTCGAGCGCCTCACAAACCAAACATCATCATCACCACTGGATGATGACCTGATGTTATGATCTGTGCCGCAACTGGCATGTGGGCTAATGCTCAATTACTGGAATACGGCTCCTGTGTACAAAGTACGCATATATCCATCTCCTCCAACACTTTTCTGTGCTGGCGCTGTGCACCGCATTTATGTGGCCTATTTTAATCAATTTCCGGATGTGAGCTGATTGTGTGCAAATGCTACGGGTGCTCAGTGAGCACACGGCTATAAAAAATTTGTGTTATGCCTTACGACAGGTCTTGTCATGGGGGAAGCCTCGTCAGAGAGGTCCACCGCATGAGCGTCTAGGGAAGTGATTCCAGTGGTGGTTTTCCGTCGCCTTCCACTGGTGATGATGAATTGATAATGAGGACAACACAACACCCAGTCCCTGAGCGGAGAAAATTTACTCTATGACCGTATACTATTCGGCCGTGTGTCATCACTAATTGCCTGTACTATTGCTCCATATCAAGAGCCTTCTGCCTCCACTTAAGGACGCAGTAGGGTCTGTAGTTCCTCTGTGTTCGTAGACAAGTTGTTGACACTGAGCTGGATATGATCAACCTCCTCCATGAGAGAAAAATGTACGGTACAGCCTTTTAGATGAATCTGGCTAACCATATATCTTATTCCTATGGTTAACACATGCTTATCCTATAGTGCAAATAGCCTCATTGTGTTTTTACACATTTTGTAAACATACCGGGGAGCTGGTCGGGAACTTCTTGCATTTCATGTCCATTGCTGTTTATATCCTCTTCGTGATTCCTGTTGCCATCCATAGGTTCTCCCATGATCTGTGTATCTTCATAGTCTTCCTGTATCAACTCTTGCGTGCTATCATACTCCGCTGCTTTACCATGTTGCGTGCTTTCACACCCTGCATTCATGACATTTTCAACTTTTCTGAGTTTGACGGTTTTTTCTTTTTGAAGTGATTTTGAAGGCATACAGAGAAGGACAGCACGAATGATGACAGGCTCTTTTGACCTGCAGGAGAGTGGCACATAGATGTTGAAAGAAGTTGACTGGCAGACTCTTGAAGACAGACGTAAACTGTCCCGAGAAAGCCTTCTTACAAAGTTTCAAGAACCGGCTTTGAATGACGATTGTAGCTATATATTACAGCCCCTACATTTAGCTCCCGTAGGGATCGTGAAGACAAGATCAGATTAATTACAGCACGTGCAGAGGCATTTAAACAATCATACTTCCCACACCCCATATATGAATGGAAGGAAAAAAGCCCTAATAACTGGTATAATGGAACGTACCCTCTGTCATGGACTTCAAAGTGGTTTGCTGAGTACGGATGTAGATATGTAAGTCTTAGAAGTCTTCCTCGTCTAGACGCAGGCATGCTGTCCGTTCCATAATTGTTTTCCTTCCTTCTTAACCACTTCCAGAAATTGCATTCCATCTCTCTATTATCCTTACTGTGGGCCTTTATATTGTCCATCTCATTATCGGCCTTTTCTGCATGCTCAGTTATGTTTTCGGTTTGTGTAGTTGTACCCTTCACATTTACCAGATATTTTGGATCTTTCTACATCTCGTTTTTTTTCGACGGAGTTTTCCGTTTATTACAAAAAATGAAAGATAATTTTATAATCCGTTTGATCTGTGGGATGGGGTTTTATAGTTTTCTTCGTGGACGTGGTATTGTAGCTACTCTGTGGGTTCCTGTAGTGCTCAGTAGCGGATCGTCCAATGTTTCAGAATGATGTATTAGACTTTCTTAATACTGAGGCGCCGCCTCTACAAAACACCTTCATAGCTCCTCTATCTACCCTTGGCACATGGACTCACCTCGCTTCTTTTATTATTAACAGGCATACTAGGAAATAAAGTAAATGTATAACACAACGGGTATAATTTGTTTCGGGTGCTGTTTCTTGGAATGATGGCGCTCTGTTCCACCGCCCCTCCAGCAGTAGTTTTTAAGCAGTTTTGCACTCTATTTCAGACAAGTATTGGGTTAGTTCTGCACTTTTGCCTCAGATACACTATATACAAAGACTTAAAATATGAATACGCACTGAGCAGAGGTTACGTGATTCAAAAATAGTTTTTGTTCAGGAATCATTTCCCATCTTGGGGGCGATGGCGTTGTGGCGAAAGGAAGGTCATACAGCCACAGAAGTAATACTCATATGACAGAAGGAGTACACACAAATGAAGCCCAGGCTAGCGGGCCGGAGTGGCCGAGCGGTTCTAGGCGCTACAGTCTGGAGATGCGCGACCGCTTCGGCCGCAGGTTCGAATCCTGCCTCGGGCATGGATGTGTATGATGTCCTTAGGTTGGTTAGGTTTAAGTAGTTCTAAGTTCTAGGGGACTGATGACCTCAGAAGTTAAGTCCCATAGTGCTCAGATCCATTTGAACCATTTGAAGACCAGGCTGTAGTAAGATGCTAACAAGCATATGACAAGGAATACAGATGCTGTTTTGCCACTCCTAAGCCGTCAGATATATGGCGTTTCCTGAGATAGGTTAGTTCCCCCAGAAGATGTCCAATGCAAGATAGGTCCAGGTCGGTTGCTCACGAAGTTTTATAAATAACGAAAAGTACGCTTTATTCGACGAAACGTATAATTTGCGTTTTTTTGTATGACATGATCGCTAATATGAAACTGATTTATCGTTTCCCAACACATCTTCCAAATCTGCGTGAGAGAAGCAGCCGATCTTCGTCGAGAGGTCGGCAAGTCAGTCACGACGGGCACGATTTTCACTGCGAAAGTTACTTTGCCCAGTTACCAACAGCTGTTATCAAGGAGTCTAAAACCTTTCCAGGGACCAGCTGCGTAACTGGTCCTGCGTGTATATGAAGCATTGATAGATCTTTCACGAACACGATTTCTGAAGACTTAATACGCAGTATGTTGGCAAATAGGTAATTTTAATACGGATACTGTTACTTCCATGATTTATGTATATATTTCTAATTTTCAGGTAATGAAGACACAGTACTTTCAACTGGTTTCGCTAGAGTCTATCACTCTCTTACACGAAAACTTAATAGATATATCTGGGTCCTTAATTTACTACAGCGAAGTGAAAGCACGAGGGCGCGCTGAAAGCAATGCCTACGAATTTCGTATGCGAAAACTCTTAAAGATTTTTAAATAAAACAAACGGTATCAACATTCTACGTATTTTTCTTCATGTCCACACATTTATTTCTCAACATTGTCACTCTGGTGACAAACAAGTTTCCCCGAATGAGAGGCGATTTTGTTGATACCGTCACTGTAGAATGTTTGACTTTCTTGACGGAGCCGTAACCTCACCTCACCTCACTATCGAAGTGATGTTCTCGAAGGTGTTCTTTAAGTTTTGGAAACGTATGAAAATCAGACGGAACCGAGTGAGGGCTGTATGGAAAACGATCGATGGTAGTGAACCCAAGGCAACGGATTGGCGTGTATGTCACAGCGCTCACGTGGGGTCTGGCATTGTCATGCAGAAGGAGAGGTTACTCCATGAGTGGACGAACTCTTCGAATTCGAAACTCAGTTACAGATCGCTGTTTCTCACGCACCTACATAGTTGCGTTAGACACTGCAAGTTTGCACTCTACAATTCGGTGCACTCTAGCGGCAGAGGTCTGCAAGCATGTAGACATGAAGAATGAAGATGTAGAATGTTAATTTATTTAAAAAGTTTTAAGAGTTTTCATATAGAAGATACAGAGGCATTGCTTTTCAGGGAGCCCTCATAGGTATTTCTGAGGAAATAGTTGTCTTGCAATAAATAGTACATTACCATCTATGACATCATTCAAAATGTTCGATAGTGACAAAGTAACATCGATGTGAACAACCACTCTATGGTTGACTCTTAAATAATATGAGAATTTATGGCCCAATGCCCGCATCTCGTGGTCGTGCGGTAGCGTTCTCGCTTCCCACGCCCGGGTTCCCGGGTTCGATTCCCGGCGGGGTCAGGGATTTTCTCTGCCTCGTGATGGCTGGGTGTTGTGTGATGTCCTTAGGTTAGTTAGGTTTAGGTAGTTCTAAGTTCTAGGGGACTGATGACCATGGCTGTTAAGTCCCATAGTGCTCAGAGCCATTTGAACCATTTTTTTATGGCCCAATTTGAACTTCATTTCACCTTCAAGGTCATCACGTGATCATGGGTTCATTCATGTAGTCGTCACGTGCACACATGACGTCATCAGTGACCTTGAATGCATGATGATATCAATTACCCGAATGCATATTTTGGGGATGGCGAGAAATTTCGAAATAAAAGATGGCAGAAGGCAGGAAATTTAAAAATTAAAGATGACTCATGGGGGAAAGTTTTAAAGAAATTAAAGATGGCGGATATCGGGAAATTTCAAAACGAAAGGTGGCGTGGTGGGTGCTGGTAAATTTACACGGTCCAGACATGTTAATGTGACCACCGCCTACGTTCGAGATCAATGTGCAATAAGCACTCACAGACGATAGGTGGAAACACTAGCAGTGGAGAATGTGTAAACATGTTGGGGAACACAGAAAACAGTGCTATTACTGTAATGCAGAAATGGAGCAATTTATCTGGCGTCCAAAAGGGCAAGGATGGAAGCATTTCCAAAATGGCTCAGTTTGTAAACTGTCCGTGTACCGCCTTTGTTAAAGTATACTGTGCCTGGAAAAATGGTACTATTCAAACCTAGAGCGGAGGCAACAGTCGCATACCACAGGTCACAGATGACAGGGATGAGCAATGGCTCTGGAGATGTGTACAGTCAAACAGACGTGGAACTTCTGAGCAACTGACGACGCAGATGAACCAAGGGGCTATCAATAGTGAATCCACAACGACCGTTCAGCGAATGTTGCAGTGTATGGGGCTCTGCAGCAGGCGCTTGCTTCATATATCCGTGCTGACTGCTGATGATCGGCCATGAAGGTTGGAATGCGCAGACCAGTACCGCAATTCGACGTTCACTGAGTGTCGGCGGGTGACGTTTTCAGATGACTAACGTTTTATACTTCACTGGAAGATGTCAGTTGGCGTGTAAGACGTGGAATGGTTCAAATGGCTCCGAGCACTATGGGACTCAACTGCTGTGGTCATAAGTCCCCTAGAACTTAGAACTACTTAAACCTAACTAACTTAAGGACAGCACACAAGACCCAGCCATCACGAGGCAGAGAAAATCCCTGACCCCGCCGGGAATCGAACCCGGGAACCCGGGCGTGGGAAGCGAGAACGCTACCGCACGACCACGAGATGCGGGCAAGACGTGGAACGTCTGAAAGCAAACACCCTGCAGGCAGAAGGGGGCATTATGGTCTGGGGAATATTTCGCGGCATCCCATGAGTGACCTCGTCATTCTGGAAGGCACAAAGGATCAACACAAATATTGATGTATCTTTGGGGACCATGTTTACCCCTACATGCAGTTTGTTTTTCATCAGCACAATGGTATCTACACTGCTGGCCACCGTAAATGCAACACCCTGAAGGAAGCATCCGAATCAAGTGAAATTTACACCATGGGTTTGCAGCGATGAGATATGCAACTGATTAGAATTTCAGCGCAGACATACATCACGCGCGCCTGTGGCGCCACCTCATAGCGCCATTTAAGGCTTGGCGATTTCGACGAGTGTACGTTCGGCACGTGTGTTTACCTTGTGGTTGTTTCACAAGACGATCAGTTATGCCTCGTAGACAACAGCGAACATCGTTTGATCAAGTATCCGAGTTCGACAGAGGAAGGATAGTGGCTTACCGAGATTGTGGATTATCATACAGAGAAATCGCTAGTCGTGTTGGACGAAACCAAACAACTGTAATGCGGATATGTGACCGTTGGATGCAGGAGGGTACGACGGACCGACGTGGTCGATCGCATTCACCTCGGTGCACCACTGCACGTGCTGATAGGCAAATTGTGCGCATGGCAGTGACGGATCGCTCAGTGACATCCCGAACCGTAGCACAGCACATTGCGTCTGTAACGCATCATCCAGTGTCTGCGCGTACCATTCGACGCCGTTTACAGCAGAGTGGTCTGTCCGCAAGACGTCCATTGCTTCGTCTACCATTGACGCAGAACCACAGACGTCTCCGTCGCCAATGGTGTGATGACAGACGGATGTGGACGGCAGAATGGAATGACGTTGTCTTTACTGACGAGGCACGCTTCTGTCTGCAACACCACGATGGTCGGATTTGAGTGTGGAGACACCGTGGAGAGAGGATGCTGGACAGCAGCATTATGCACCGCCACACTGGTCTTGCACCGGGTATTATGGTATGGGGCGGTATTGGATATTACTCTCGCACGCCTCTAGTACGCATTGCCGGTACTTTAAATAGCCGGCGCTACATATCCGAGGTGCTGGAGCCAGTTGTCCTTCCTTACCTTCAGGGCTCGGCCACAGCCATATTTCAACAGGATAATGCGCGACCACAAGTGGCACGCATTGTCCAAAGGTTCTTCGTCAATAACCAGATTGAATTGCTTCCCTGGCCGGCTCGCTCTCCGGATCTTTCGCTGATAGAAAACATGTGGTCCACGGTTGCTCAACGAGTGACCCAGATTACATCCCCAGCTGCCACACCAGATGATCTTTGGCAACGTGTGGAAGCTGCTTGGGCTGCTCTACCCCAGGAACACATCCAACATCTCTTTGACTCAATGCCGAGACGTGTGGCAGCGGTGATCTCCAACAATGGCGGCTACTCTGGCTACTGATTCTGGCAGGAACCACATGTCACAGACGTCTGTAAACGTAATCATCTGATACTTGGTCAACATGTTATCTACAAAATAAATTTTGTTGTGCTACCTCTTGTCTTTCTTGGTGTTGCAGTTACGGTGGCCAGCAGTGTACAAGCAAGAGAATGCAACATGATAGCTCGCAGTTTACGTATGCCGTTCTAAGAGCACCAGGTTCAGTTTACTGTACTTCCGTTGCCACCAAACCGCCAGGATTTACACCATATTGAGCACCTGTGGGATCATCTCGATCGAGCTGTTCACGCCATATCTCCTCAGTCGTGAAACCTAGTGCTACTGGCCACGGCAATGGTGTTCGATGGTTTTACATCACTGACGGTATCTTCAAAAACCTCAAAGACTCTCTTCCTGCACGTCCACAAGGTCAAAGGTCTTTCTTCAGCCTTTTGTCAGGTGGTCACAGTAATGTGGCTATATATATATATATATATATATATATATATATATATATATATATATATATATACTCCTGGAAATGGAAAAAAGAACACATTGACACCGGTGTGTCAGACCCACCATACTTGCTCCGGACACTGCGAGAGGGCTGTACAAGCAACGATCACACGCACGGCACAGCGGACACACCAGGAACCGCGGTGTTGGCCGTCGAATGGCGCTAGCTGCGCAGCATTTGTGCACCGCCGCCGTCAGTGTCAGCCAGTTTGCCGTGGCATACGGAGCTCCATCGCAGTCTTTAACACTGGTAGCATGCCGCGACAGCGTGGACGTGAACCGTATGTGCAGTTGACGGACTTTGAGCGAGGGCGTATAGTGGGCATGCGGGAGGCCGGGTGGACGTACCGCCGAATTGCTCAACACGTGGGGCGTGAGGTCTCCACAGTACATCGATGTTGTCGCCAGTGGTCGGCGGAAGGTGCACGTGCCCGTCGACCTGGGACCGGACCGCAGCGACGCACGGATGCACGCCAAGACCGTAGGATCCTACGCAGTGCCGTAGGGGACCGCACCGCCACTTCCCAGCAAATTAGGGACACTGTTGCTCCTGGGGTATCGGCGAGGACCATTCGCAACCGTCTCCATGAACCTGGGCTACAGTCCCGCACACCGTTAGGCCGTCTTCCGCTCACGCCCCAACATCGTGCAGCCCGCCTCCAGTGGTGTCGCGATAGGCGTGAATGGAGGGACGAATGGAGACGTGTCGTCTTCAGCGATGAGAGTCGCTTCTGCCTTGGTGCCAATGATGGTCGTATGCGTGTTTGGCGCCGTGCAGGTGAGCGCCACAATCAGGACTGCATACGACCGAGGCACACAGGGCCAACACCCGGCATCATGGTGTGGGGAGCGATCTCCTACACTGGCCGTACACCACCGGTGATCGTCGAGGGGACACTGAATAGTGCACGGTACATCCAAACCGTCATCGAACCCATCGTTCTACCATTCCTAGACCGGCAAGGGAACTTGCTGTTCCAACAGGACAATGCACGTCCGCATGTATCCCGTGACACCCAACGTGCTCTAGAAGGTGTAAGTCAACTACCCTGGCCAGCAAGATCTCCGGATCTGTCCCCCATTGAGCATGTTTGGGACTGGATGAAGCGTCGTCTCACGCGGTCTGCACGTCCAGCACGAACGCTGGTCCAACTGAGGCGCCAGGTGGAAATGGCATGGCAAGCCGTTCCACAGGACTACATCCAGCATCTGTACGATCGTCTCCATGGGAGAATAGCAGCCTGCATTGCTGCGAAAGGTGGATATACACTGTACTAGTGCCGACATTGTGCATGCTCTGTTGCCTGTGTCTATGTGCCTGTGGTTCTGTCAGTGTGATCATGTGATGTATCTGACCCCAGGAATGTGTCAATAAAGTTTCCCCTTCCTGGGACAATGAATTCACGGTGTTCTTATTTCAATTTCCAGGAGTATATATATATATATATATATATATATATATATATATATATATATATATATATATATATATGTGTGTGTGCGTGTGTGTGTGTGTGCACAAATGCACAGGATTGCCAAAAGTTCACTACAGGAGACTGGAGCAAGGAGAGCAGTGTGATGCGTTGATAGCAACTTCCAAGAGTCTGGACTTGTCTGACTTCGCACAAACCAGATGTACTTTGCATAACGGAGACAAAGAGAATAGTTTAAGGACAAAGAGAAAAGTGTAATGCTTTTTTCAGCATCTTTGTAAGAGTGAACTAGTGTCAGTCCCCAGAAATCAGACACATGTTGCGTAACTTCTGCACCTTACACATACATATTACAAAGTAATTCAGGAATTGTGTTTTATCAAAATCTGGCCATTTTTCGAAAGCTTTGTTTCCTTTTCTTTGAATGATTTTTTCAAACTAGGTGTATGGATGGATGCCTGATTTTTTGTAGTTCTGTGCTGCAGAAAACTCCTGCCACATACCGTAACATTCTAACAATATCGCTGACTTTGAATTTAAATTTCGTGAATCTTTTATACGCATTAGACAAAATAGTGTTGTAGTTCACATCAACTACTTTCAAATTAAGTGTTCTATGTTTTGTGTGATATACTGATTCACTAGATTTTGCAGTACGTCAATCAATTTGAAAGAACCCTGATAGTGGAACGTATAGACAACTCGCCTGTAAAAGGTCTATTCCACAACTGAAACTCTCAAGTCAGGAAACGATGATTAGTATCTAATCTTATTTTTTATCATTACCTTCTTGAAACAAGTTTATAAAATTCCTTACCAAAGTAGATTGTAAATACTTCAGAATTCTATTACTTTTTCTGCATATTTTTCTAAAAGCATCTGGAAACTCAGAACAAGTTAAACATTTAAGAGCAGCAACCCGTACTTATTAAGAATACACATTAATCACTGTTAATAAATACATATAACCTTTGATGATAACCACCCTGTGTACTGGGCAATGCAGTTCTTTAGCAATTTCAACTTTCATGCTGTTACAATGAAGTCAGTGACAAGAGCAAGATCTCGTTAGAATGATGAATGAACAATGAAGTATTTCCTTATATAATATGTTGCAGAGCAGAGGAAAAAACAAGCAAACCAAAAATAATGGCTCTCAGCACTATGGGACTCAACTGCTGAGGTCATTAGTCCCCTAGAACTTAGAACTAGTTAAACCTAACTAACCTAAGGACATCACAAATATCCATGCCCGAGGCAGGATTCGAACCTGCGACCGTAGCGGTCTTGCGGTTCCAGACTGCAGCGCCTTTAACCGCACGGCCACTTCGGCCGGCAAACCAAAAATACTCTAGATACATATTTTATTATAAAAACAATACTATTTCTAGTTCGACAACGTGTTCCTTAACGTCAAGAAATTATATTCGTTAAAAATGGTTTAATAACGATGTCCATTCCAGTTAGTATCATTAAAAATTGAATTTCTTTCATTGTCCAATAACAAACACCTTTTCGCTCATTGATATCATATAGGCAGTTTTCCAAGTGAAAAATCATACCACCTTGATTCCAGCAACTTCACATTTAGCATAGCACTCACTGATCCGTATTTGTCAACAACCATTTTCAATCGCAGTGCAGGAAGTGTGGGCAGCTCTTGCTCTCAGTATTATGCACATCATATTCTGGTAAGGTGTTTTAATCCATTTCACTTTGTCCAAACCCTTCTCAATGAAACACTAGTGTGGTGAAATAACCGAGTATATATCATTAAGGGCCGTCCCCAATGGCATCAGCTGAGCTCATGGAGTGATGGTTATGATTTTTCATCAATCATTTTGCAGAAGTTGTAACCACTTCATTTAAGGCGTTGTGTAGTGTTGAATGAAACCACCAGAAGCAACCTCACTTCTACGAGCACCACCCACTATCCGAAATGCAAGTTCCGTCAAAACAAGTCAATTGTCTGTAATATGGAACTCTTGACAATCAGAGAGAACATCCTACATGGTGTTGGAAAAACAATGGCAATGAGCAATCTAATGAAACTAAGTCTGAATAGTCTTTAAGGCCCAACGGTACTGACCAACCGCTGTGGCATCCTCAGTTCATAGACGTCACTGGATGCGGATATGGAGGGGCATGTAGTCAGCACACCGTACTTGCAGCCGTTGTCAGTTTAAGAGACCGGAGCCGCTACTTCTCAATCAAGTAGCTCCTCAATTAGCCTCACAAGAGCTGAGTACAGCCCGCTTGCGAACAGCGTCCGGCAGATTCGGGCGGTCACTCATCCAAGTGCTAGCCAAACGCGACAGCTCCTAACTTCGGTGACGATGGGAACTGGTGTTACCACTGTGACAAGGCCATTGGCAATGAGCAAGCTAATGCTAGTAAAAAATAATGCTATGCATGGGAGAATATTTCACTTACCCTGCATAAGAGCTCTGCCTCCTGAAATGTGACCACAGTTGCAAACTGAGTTTTAACATACATGCAGCTACCAGGTGCGTATGCAATCGAGAAATACGTTATCAGCGTACTGCACAGGAATATAAGAGGTTTCTGGAAAAGAAAACAGTGCAATAATAAACGATCTCAGGCTACCAAAAAAAAAAAAAACCTTTCTAGCTAACCATAAGAGAAGTTTTTTCTTGAGGATGGTGAGTGACGTATTACTGATCTATTGTGACTATCAAGGCTTGTTATATACTCTAATGACCCAAGATGGTCGTCACACTTGATCACATGATCGTAATATCAGTTTTGGTTGAGGATTTGCGACACTCCTTTCCTATGTATAGCATTAAATCTCTCTTATATGGGTATGCTTTATTACCCAGTTGGCTGGAGTTGTCATTTCTATAACGCAATTGTGAATGACCAGGCAGCATGCTACTGTGTTTTTTAGAAGCGATGTTTCTGTTGGCATTTATATTGTCATATCAATGACAGACAATTTCTGTGTTTCTTTACTTGATGTGAACAAGTGATAAAATGTACAGGGCATGTATGGAACTTTGAACGAATCTTGAGCTGATTACTACTTAGTCCCCTCTCTCCGTAATACAGAGACTGAAAATGGCATTACACTTCATTGGCTTGTGCAGTATTCTTTAGGATAAAACTCAACTGAATAGTTCTATTCAGGATATTCATACGAATTCAGATATCTCTTCAACTCTGTTACGTGTATTACACTGACTTTGCTGCAATCATCTGAAAACGAATTCATTTTTGACTTAAAATCTAAAATTATGTATCTTGCTGTTTGGAATGCTGTATTCAATTTAACTTGCCATGTATATGTACCAATTTCTGGTGGAAACCATTCAATTAAATCCCAATGTCGGAATAATAGATCATTTTTAAGATGTTCCGTAATGATACCAGCTCTTTTCAGGACACTCGTATATCTGGCATTTCTGAGTACTTTTTTACGAGCACAGTTTTCAACTTGTTCCCTGCATTATCTGAGATAATACAACTAGTGTCTTGTCTGCTGCAAATCAGTAACAGTTCAGGGCGATCTTTTAAAATAATCTTCCTCTAATACTTTGCGAACTCAAGTACCATGCCGAGTGCTATAAAGAAACCGAAATGTCCACCTTCACTAACTAATTCTTTTGCTTCACATCTCGTTCCCCAACCAGCACTCTGCAATGCGACTGCAATCTTTGAATTAGGGCTGTAATTCACCAATTGTGGACATCATCAATAATTTATTTATTGAAAGGATACTGAGCTTCCGAAAAGGAGTGAAGTAAATGTTAGTATCTTTCTGCAGTCCTGTTTCATCGAGATGTCTTCCTTCAATACAGGGTGGTCCATTGATAGTGACCGGGCCAGATATCTCACGAAATAAGCATCAAACGAAAAAACTACAAAGAACGAAACTCGTTTAGATTGAAGGGGGAAACCAGATGGCGCTATGGTTGGCCCGCTAGATGGCTCTGCTATAGGTCAAACGTATGTCAACTGCGTTTTTTTAACAATAGGAACCCCCATTTTTTATTACATATTCGTGTAGTACGCAAACAAATATGAATGTTTTAGTTGGACCACTATTTTCGCTTTATGATAGATGGCGCTGTAATAGTCACAAACGTATAAGTACGTGGTATCACGTAACACTCCGGCAGTACGGACGGTGTTTGCTTCATGATACATTACCCGTGTTAAAATGGACCGTTTACCAATTGCGTAAAAGGTCGATATCATGTTGATGTATGGCTATTGTGATCAAAATGCCCAACTGGCGTGTGTTATGTATGCTGCTTGGTATCCTGGACAACATCATCCAAATGTCCGGACCGTTCGTCGGATGGTTACGTTATTTAAGGAAACAGGAAGAGTTCAGCCACATGTGAAACGTCACCCACGACCTGCAACAAATGATGATGCCCAAGCAGGTATTTTAGCTGCTGTCGCGGCTAATCCGCACATCAGTAGCAGAAAAATTACGCGAGAATCGGGAATCTCAAAAACGTCGGTGTTGAGAATGCTACGCCAACATCTATTGCGCCTGTACCATATTTCTATGCACCAAGAATTGCATGGCGACGACTTTGAACGTCGTGTACAGTTCTGCCACTGGGCACAAGAGAAATTACGGGACGATGATAGATTTTTTGCACGCGTTCTATTTAGCGACGAAGCGTCATTCACCAAGAGCGGTAACGTAAACCGGCATAACATGCACTATTGGACAACGGAAAATCTACGATGGCTGCGACAAGTGGAACACCAGCGACCTTGGAGGGTTAATGTATGGTGCGGCATTATGGTAGGAAGGATAATTGGTCCCAATTTTATCGATGGCAATCTAAATGGTGCAACGTATGCTGATTTGCTACGTAATGTTCTACCGATGTTACTACAAGATGTTTCACAGCATGACAGAATGGCGATGTACTTCCAACATGATGGTTGTCCGGCCGGCACATAGCTCGCGTTCGGTTGAAGCGGTATTGAATAGCATATTTCATGACAGGTGGATTGGTCGTCGAAGCACCATATCATGGCCCGCACGTTCACCGGATCTGACGTCCCCGGATTTCTTTCTGTGGGGAAAGTTGAACGATATTTGTCATCGTGATCCACCGACGACACCTGACAACATGCGTCAGCGCACTGTCAATGCACGTGCGAACATTACGGAAGGCGAGCTACTCGCTGTTGAGAGGAATGTCGTTGTTACACGCACTGCCAAATGTATTGAGGTTGACGGACATCATTTTGAGCATTTATTGCATTAATGTGGTGTTTACAGGTAACCACGCTGTAACAGCATGCGTTCTCATAAATGATAAGTTCACAAAGGTACATGTATCACATTGGAATAACCGAAATAAAATGTTCAAACGTACCTACATTCTGCATTTTAATTTAAAAAACATACCTGTTACCAACTGTTTGTCTAAAATTGTGAGCCATATGTTTGTGACTATTACAGCGCCATCTCACAAAGCGAGAAAGTGGTCCAACTAAAACATTCGTATTTCTTTACGCACTACACGAATATGTAATAAAAAAATGGGGGTTCCTATTTAAAAAAACGCAGTTGATATCCGTTTGACCTATGGCAGCGCCATCTAGCGGGCCAACCATAGCGCATCTGGTTTCCCCCTTCAAGCTAGACAAGTTTCGTTCTTTGTAGTTTTTTCGTTTGGCGCTTACTTCGTGAGATATTTGGCCCGGTCACGATCAATGGACCACCCTGTATACAGACGACTCTCGCACGGCCATAGGTAGGCTAAGTGTTATCATTTTCTATGACAACAGATATGGAATCGTTGTGAGGGAAAAGTGGTTGACCAAATGATTTATACTTACGATATTCCAAGTGAGTACTAGGGTTGTCAACGAGAATTTTTTCTCTCACGTTCAGTATGTGGCTCATCTTCCTCTTCTCTTTCGATCACTAGAATGTCGAATGAGAGCTCACAGCGAATAATGTTAGTATTTCCAGCACTGTGTATCCTAGTGATGATAGTACTGGTCAGTGATAAGGTGGTGGTGGTGGTTAGTGTTTAACGTCCCGTCGACAACGAGGTCATTAGAGACGGAGCGCAAGCTCAGGTTAGGGAAGGATTGGGAAGGAAATCGGCCGTGCCCTTTCACAGGAACCATCCCGGCATTTGCCTGAAACGATTTAGGGAAATCACGGAAAACCTAAATCAGGATGGCCGGAGACGGGATTGAACCGTCGTCCTCCCGAATGCGAGTCCAGTGTGCTAACCACTGCGCCACCAGTGATAAGGAGTCAATGCATTTTTCACTTACTTTTTCTTCTCTGTCGCCTACTTATTCTTCATTCTCTTTGCACCGTACTTTTTCTCTTCGGATATAACATACTACCTGTATACTAAGCCCATTACATTTCCTTAACGGCAGGAGGTACCTTGAAAATGACGAAAACATGATTTATTTTATTGGTGATTATGATGGTTTGAAGTTGTCTTTATGCAAATATAAAAGTAATTTAGACCAAATCCTTATTTAAACATCCGAAATCATAGTTTAAATGGAAGCTTATAGAGTTGGACAAACACGCTTGTTACTCTGTAACTCCTCTTTTTTGAATTAAGAAGGCTAGGGACAGCTTTTTCGTTGATGTTGAATACATCATTTGTTATCTTGCTTTCATTTTTTTCCTATAGTAATGAC
Source organism: Schistocerca nitens (assembly GCF_023898315.1). Classification (NCBI taxonomy): domain Eukaryota; kingdom Metazoa; phylum Arthropoda; class Insecta; order Orthoptera; family Acrididae; genus Schistocerca; species Schistocerca nitens. The sequence continues at coordinate 522,379,002 of NC_064616.1, read as the reverse complement.
GTAACACGTATGTTTTTTGTTTCTGAGCAAAGAAATGCCGAGAGAGATCTCCAAAGTTTTCAGAGAATGACTAGGCGAAAGAAGGAAATTAATGAGTATAACGAAACTAATGTTCGGTTTTGTGTGGGATGCGTACTGTTGGAATGGGTTTAACAGTAAGGAAACGTTTACGTACCTATGTGAATCTACCGAGCCCTCCTACAAAATTTCAGAAGTAGAGAGCTTTACTGTAGGCTGGTTACAAATCAGCAGTGACAGGCGAATCTGAAACAGATGCAGTGAAAGAAGCTGTGAATTTAAATGATAACTCTGTAGTAAGAATATATTGCAGATAGTGTAACTGCAATAAAAGTTAAATTCAGTTTCGCGTAACTTTTTTATAATCTACTGTACCTTTTTCTGAAAACATTTATACTAGAACAACTACAGCAATGAAATTCTAACAGTCAGTTGTCTATTTACACGTGCATGGAGTGATATTGCTTAAGCTTTACAGCTATATTATAAGAGGCTATCAAAAAGTTTCCGTTTGAAGGTCGTACAATCCAGAATCGGTATACTAATCAGGTAAAATCGACGTGACCACTCAGGCAATCATCCCACTGATGCACCACGTTGAAGATACCCATCTGGCAAAACAACATGTCCTGCTACGTGAAGAAGTCCAAAACCACCCACTGCATATCCTCGTTCTTCAAGATTCGTCGACCCTTCAAGGCCTTTTTAATGGACCGAAGGAGTGGTAATCGCATGGGTATGGTGGGCGCTCGATTGTCTTCCAGTTGCGTTGGCGTAAGTTGTGGGGCACCATTTGTGATATGCAGACGTGCGTTATCATGAAGCAGCAAGGAACTTGGAGCAGCGTTCCGGAACGGTGGTTTTCGACAGACATGCTGCCCCATACACATTCTTCATTCTTCGATGGATTTCTACTATTAGTTATCGTTCAGCAGCCAAGAAAAAAATAACAGCGCGTTGGTCCTGTTTGGACGCATTTGGTAATAATGCCGCCATAATTCACGTTGCCGCATTTACTCACGCATGTTGCAAAGACACAAATGCCACACTAACCCTTGCATACATGTCGGTGCCTTTATACCCGCATCTGAGTCGTGCTGTGTTGCATATACACTGCAGCAACGTCCTCAAACGGAACCTCTTCGATCACACCTTATACAAAGGAACTTAGATCTTTTCTATTTAAAAAAAAATGAGCGAAAAAGGGGACATTACTAAAACATTTTTCAAATTATAATTGTATTCGTAAAAGAAGTCAGCTTGTTAGTAAATAGTATGCATAAAAAACTTCAGTCTTCTACTGTTAATAATTCCTGAGAAAAGGTACATTGAGAGCAGTCGTTTTAACATGGAAGAGACAGATGAAACTCTCTAGCATTAAATGTAACTGAACAGTTATTTCTTCACCACCAAAACCCACAACATTTCCGTCTTGATTTCTAATTGATATACTTAACTGTAACTGATATACTCAATCTTACCACGATTAGCATGCAACTGGGTGGATTTGATGATTGCACATTCTTACATCCAGCTGATAGTGCAGGCCACAACTGATGTAGTGTGTGTGTAGCAGCAGCATCGTGGAATGAATCCCCAGAAGTATTACAGTCAACGCCTAGGACATTAACGTTCTGAGTATGTACTGCATGTTCTGCTGTCTTTAAGGTTTTGTTTTTCAGTTACATTTGTCTCAAAGCCTAAAAAGACCCTAATATAATTTTCCTGCTCGAAAACAACATAAACATTACTCTTCATCACGCATCGTGTCAGTGTTTTATTGTAACTGATCTTTGGTTTTACATTGATTTTTTCCTTTTTCTCTGCATCATCCTCACAGTCATTCGTGATGATGTATGACTCCTATCTCGCTCAAGAAGGAGTAAATAATGTTGTGGAGTTCGTAAGTTCTATGTTTAAAAGTAACTCTGTCCTGAATTTTCACATTGTTTACTTAATTATAAAAGTAGGAGCTATTGATTCTAGACGTAATATTAGGTATGGAATTGTAGGTAAGGAAATCCAGTCAGTATGTGCTAAAAAAATTGCTCATTTATCTAGATTTCAGAAACTTCTGTAACTGGGTAACCTCTTTTGATGCTAGTCAATCGTCAGGATGAGCATTACTGCAAAGGGCATTTGATTCTAAAGCGTTATGTCAGGGTGAAAACACTAAACAAATTACTTTTTCTCTCTTAAGAACATTTGGCATTCTAAAGCGTTATGTCAGGGTGAAAACACTAAACAAATTACTTTTTCTCTCTTAAGAACATTTGGCAGAGTGGTATCTTCGTTGGCTCGGGTATGAGGTAGAATGAAACAGCATTTTTACATAAGATAACTTTTATTGAAGATTTGTACAACGGTTTCCTTACAGGATTGTTCTGGCTGGGAGAGCGGCAGCTGTGTCGTTTGCGAAGCCTCTGCTGCGTGAGCGGCGGCGTCTGATTACGCCTGGCAGTGTGTATCTCGTGTCGCCGTTTCACCCAATTGACTGGAGACGCGCACCGTGCGGTAGCCCGTTTAATTATTGAGAATGAAGTCGTGAATTGGATGGTGATACCTTGGATGTGGCGTCCCAGTGTCTCTCTCTCTATGCGGCCGCGTGTGTTGTGCGTCGGCCAGCGGAGCGGCGCGGCGCGGCGGGGGAAGGCCAGTGCCCCGGACTCGAACAACGGACTCCAGCTTGCCAGTCTTCGGCTGTCAGATCTTCATCACCAGCTCACAGGTGACTGCTGATGTGAGGCCGTCTCCTTCCCGTCCTCACGAGTCACTCGGGTACGTAAAAATCAGTCTTCGAATACCTTCTAACTTCTGTCTTCTGGCGGCGAGGCTGCTGCTTGCTATTCCATTACAGCGGCGGACTTCGTGCTTCTGTGTACGATGTAGTCTCTTCCTGCATGACGGTCTTCAGCACCGAAACTGAACTGCGTCTCGCGTATTTATTCACTTCAGTTCACTGGAGATGAACGACTTCACGGTCATTGCCTCTTCTGTCACGTTGAGAAGCTTCTCGAAGAATCTTCTTAATGTCGGTCATTGGCTCTTGGAATGTAGGCGAGGGCCTTTGATAACATGTGACAATTGAGAAACACGTGAGCCGGTCGGGCGATGCCCCGATGGCTGAATCGACAGCGTCCCGATGGCTTCTCCTGAACGTGCTGACTTCACGGTCATTGCCTCTTCTGCTCTGCCCGCTGTTTGCCAGTGTGTAACTCTCCTAAACTAACTAAGTTTTTCATTTATTTTCTAATTTCTACTTCACTTCATATTGATTTCACTAATTTATTTACCTATCTTAACTACCACTCAACACTTCAAACAAAGGTGAGCACAACTCTGACTTTTTTGCGATTGAAATTAATTGTAGTTGTTCATTATTGTATAGTTTTTGAAATACCTGACAGTTTTCCGAGAAGGTGGTAGGTTGTCGAAGCTATCAAAATAATAGCCAACATTACCTTTTCTTCTTGTAAGACACACAACGTGAATCAGTTCCACCCTGGAGGTAAACAATCACACTTTCAAATCTTTTAGGCATTTTGCGTAAAGTCTAATAGACACACGCGGGAAATGTGGTATTTCCGGTTTCTTAGCATAATATTCTATGTCAACATTAGTAAGTGCTCTTAGTAGCAGACTGTTTAAGGATGATTTGTTTTCGTTAAACATAGACAAAACCCTTTTTTCTTTATGGTCGTAAATATACTACTTTCACTTCAGGAATCGTTGCTGCTTTCATCGTGGGATTATGATTTTGATTTTCAGCTAGCTGTTTGTGAGCTGAGAATCGAAGACATAACCATACAATGGTTGGATCCCCACCTCTGTAATCCTGTGAAGCTGGTGATGTGTTGAGCTGCCTGTTCACACGAATGCTCAAGCAGTTGACAGTGCTTCGAAGGCTGGTGACTGTAGAAACGGCTGCATCATCGATACGGCATTGAACAACTCAGCGTGCACGTCACATTGCTGCTCAGCTGTTTGACAATTTTGGCATTTCTGGGAGCGATTTAAATATAGCTGCTCCCAGCTGACTTTGTTGAAGTATTCATGTGTGTGTGTGTGTGTGTGTGTGTGTGTGTGTGTGTGTGTGTGTGTGTGTGTGTGTGTGTAAATTTTGTGGAACAGATGAAATCACCAAAGCAGCTGTTGTCATCAGAAGTAAGTCAAACTGCAGTGTATTCCTGAAGGCTGGCCACTGGCATTGTCCCACAGAAGTCTGAAGACACGGGAGTGATGACTTCTACTGCTGGCAAGTGCTGAACATGCAGGGTGACGACCGGTAATGCTCAATGCCCGTTTCCTAGTGCATTGTTCTTGGCTCTCTGCTGAGGTTCATTCCTTTACATAGCAATGTGAAAAATGTAAGGAAAACGCATTAAATGTGTGAAAAAATGTAAAAGGATAAGAAGTGTATAAAAACATTGTGCAATTTACACTCTGAATATCCCTTTTCACATGTAAACGTGCACAGTTAACCCGTATGTATCTAACTTTTTTATAAAGTAATCTTTTTTTGTAATAAATTTTATAATTAGACTTTTTCTGTTTTTCTTGCTTTCTCGTCCCTTTATTATATATTACAAAGACGGGAATGAAATTTGCTGATGATTAGGCAGGACAGTGTTGGACATCAACAGGGAGACGTGATATATACTGATGATGAGGTAGTACAATATTTTGAACAAGAACATTAGTGGAGCAAGAAACCAGAGAGAGAGAAATGAAATTTACTGCCAAGACAGTGTAGTACCCGACACAAATATTAAGTGTGAAAACGAGTAAAGCATAAAAGCAGCGAAATTTAGATAAACATGTTTGTGCTCACCAATATACACAATTAATGTGAAGATTCTTATGCACATTTTTTTGGAAAGACTGTAGTATTGGCAACAATGCTTTTTTTGAATATGATGCCAATGCAGATGGAGGAGCTTACGTAATTTACTTGATGTGGAAACAGTCTACCATAAATGAATATAAAATCAGAAATACTGCGCTGTCACTGGCTGTAAATATTTTCCCGTCACTGCAATCTTGCACTGTGATTAGTCAAAAAATATTTTCTACCATCTTTAATTTTTATAATTCCAGTCACCTGGCATCTTTATCTTTTTAAATTTACCGACATCTGCCATCTTCAACATTTTTAAATTTCCCGGCATCCATCATCTTGGTCTTGTCAAATGTTCAAGGTCATTGATGATGTCATGCATACATCTGTCAAGGCCATTGATGATATCATGAGTGCATATGATGGGATGTGTATGACCTTCGAGATCACGTGATGATCTTGAACGTCAAATTAAGTTCAAATCGGTCCAGAATCCTCATAGCATACGTAGTGACTGAAACGTATGTGACGTTCATGAACAAATGCTGCCACTGGAGGTCAAATTCGGCCAGAATACTCATGTCAATCCTTCTGCTTTTTCCGAATTATAATTGAATTCAGGTAGAAAATCTTTTAATAAATCACTAGACTTATAGCTTTCATTATTCATAATGTAATCTCGTAGAAGATCTAATTTATATCATATAAATATTGATATTCATACAATTTTTATTAGAACAGCATTCTCTTCCTAGAAGATGCAGACGACTGCAAAGTGCTAAGAGTGACACACTTCCTTTGTTCACTACGTGTGCATGTCCTCGTAACCATGAAGGATAAATAATGTGTTTGTAATGGCATTTTCGGTCATCTTTCTGCCATTTGTATCTTCAGTGAGAATAAAAAATCTCATGATAGGTATTTTCAAAACGCCATTTTAAAAGCTACTGACTGGCACAGCTTGCTACATCTTAGTAAGCCCTAATATATACAGATTTTTATAAAATAACATGAGCATTTGGTATAAAACTTCGTTTCAGGATATTGTTATCTCATCTACACGTATTTCACGGGCGATATTTTTCCCTTTAAGTTTTTCTCCGTTGTACTACGACAACACTAGAACTGTTTTTAGCCGTCCGTTCGTCTGAATTTTAGTCGTTTTGGTTGATGCTGCCTTCAGCTGGAATTTTCTGACTTCAAGAAACGTTCGTTATCCGCATCCATTTAACTGGCGCATCCGCGACTATACTTATAAATATACCAGTGCAATCTACAGATATCTATGTAGTACTATGGCAATATATGGAGTTTATGGGGAAACTTTGCCTGTTAAACACAACAGTAAGTGAAAACTGAGGTCTGAGGATCGGCATAAAATCTCACTGACCACCAATCATTTCTAATAAAAAAAAAGACGAGGAAAATTCAGGCCTATCTGGGTATCAAGATGGTCTACACCATTTTTGATGGGTGCCTATATTATTTTTACCAACTGTTGTAGGCTGAAATTTATCGAAACTGCCATTAGATCAAATGAAGAGCTGTTTCAATAACGAAGTAGAGAGACATAATTTATAAGTTACATATAATAGCTAGCGGGGATACCATTCTGATCAGGTTTTATAGTTGAAACATCTGAGGAGACGTTTGAGCTGAGGGCTCAAATCAGCTGTTCAGTTTTTCGTCTTATACAAATGTGCCAGCGGTCATGGTAAGCTTCTTCGCTATGTGTACGAAGCTGTGGATAGTTGGAAAATGTAATTCGACAAAGGAACATCCTGACCCTTTTGTGACTTGTTTAGCTTAAAGATATTACGTTATATATCTAGACAGTAAATTTCTAAACCGGTTATGAGTGCCTTAACTTTTTTTCAGTTTTATCTGTTCCAGCTGGTGAATGCACGTTTAATAGGACCGGTTCGTCAGATGTTCGTAACAGACGTGCAGAGTCCAGGTGTTGCCTCCTCTTTACAGGTTTTGTTTTCGTCAATTTATGCTTTTGATAATAACATCCACCCATGTTTCATAATTCTTCACTTAACTCATTCCACACTCCTAATATTTTATGATCAGGTTCCCGGGCACTTTGTTTGCGATCTATTGTAAACCTCTTATGAACTATAATTTCTCTTCGCTCTCCAGTTTTCTTTTAACCACTCCGTGAAAGTCTCAACAGATGTTTTTAGGTTACAAATACGTCATAGAGCTGATTGTCCTTCAGGTTTCACCTTGTCAAATACAACTGACGTAGAGGAATGATTTAGCAAGATTCCTACAAGTAAAACTAAAATTGGATTGTGACAGTGATTAGTTCTTGCAGTCTTCGTGCAGGGTGAAAATTCTGATCTTGTAGCTGCTAGCGTGTAATCCTGTAAATCCCGTCTCATTCTCACACTGTTCCTCGTTGTGAAAGATCCCAGTTAGTTAGTTAGTCAGTTTCATGTTCTATGGATCATTTGCATGATAAATCGTAATGATGCGAAACGAGTGATTTTACATTCACATCGCAAATTATTTTGCCAATGTGCCTACATAATGATGATTTACACTTTTTATTATTATTATTATTATTATTATTATTATTATTATTATTATTATTAATATACAGGAATGAGCTAATCATTCCTACCCACCACATTTTACACATTACAATAATAGAAGTTATTCTACTAAATAGAAGATGGTTGCACCATTGTGCACCCACTCTTATGCCGAATGCAGCTTTAATGTCGAGTAACGAAAGTCATTTTCTCTCTTGTATTGTCATCATGTACATTATTGCTCCTTTTGAACTGCAGTAGATTATTCACAAGGAACTTCATGAGGAAATAAATATACTGTAAAGCAATAGTGAAACTGCCTTATTCCTTAAACAGATGTCTACAAGATGATCGTGGGTGAGCACCATCTAATATTCTTAGAGCGCGTTTTTGAGCAGTGAGGAGTTTCTTTCATAAAGTTCAGTTACCTCAGAATATTATTCCACATGACATTATTAATGATCTCAAAAATTATATTATAAGGTCCGATCAACAAGTTTCCGTTTGAGGACTTTGCTGTAACGTATATGCGACATAATGCGACGCCACTGCTGGTATACAAGCACCAAGATGTAGGCAAGGGATTAGTGCAGCATTCATGTCTCTCCGACATTAGAACGCTAAATGCTGAAATCTGAACTATGACGATGTTATTACCAAATTCGTCCAAACAGGACCAAAATGCTGTTATTCTTTTCCTGGGTGCTGAAGGAAACAAACTGGTAGACATCTACTACAGAATTAAGAATGTGTACAGGGCATCATGTCTGTCGGAAATCAGCGTTGTGGAATGGTGCGCCAAGTTCCGTGCTGATCGCAATCCGACACAAGACGCCCGTCAATTGGGGAGGGCAGTCTCATCTATTATAAACAACAATAAGCTGCTGGTTGATGATGCCCTATAGTTCTGATTTCTCCCCGTGATATTATGACACCTTCATTCCCTTGAAAAAGTCCTTGAAGGTTCGACAGTTCCTGTCGGACGAGGATGTGCAGCAGGCATTTATGACTTCTTCACACAGCAGGACCTGGTATTTTATCAGACAGGTATGTTCAACTTAGTGCTTTAGTGGGATGATTAACTCAATGCCCATAGCGATTTTGACTGATTGGCATACCGATTCTGGACTGTATGGTCTTCGAACGAAAACTTTTTGATCGCCACTTATACATTTAACACACAGGCTTATTAGTACGTGTTTGCCGATGTATCCTGTAGTACCATTTTTAAATAACTTATCTGAGTTTTAGGTTTTCTGATCCTACTTTGCAATGGTGCTTTGTGATACTTCTTGAGAAAAGAGAATTATTAGTAATGATAAAAGAGATTAATGTATGTACAGGGTGATTCAGCTAAGCTATTCAACTAAGACATTTCCGGATCTGTATAAAATATCTGCTTGCTCCAAAAGTACTTTCAAATTTTTAATTCAGTTATTTGATACCAACATACATGATCCTTTTTTAATCTGGCGGGACGTAGATAGGTAGGGGAAGGGCAGGCATAACGACCAACATAAGGCTTTGCGATTTTTTAAGCCAAGTTTCAATCGATCTAGAAACTTCGAAACCGTAGGGTGTCCAGTCACACTATCGTACTACCTGCCTCATTTATTTTCATTCTCGTTGTACAAAAGAAAACGACCTAAATAATCAATAAGCTGAAAAATATCTGCAGCTGAAGGTATTTCAGACAAGTGTACGGAAGTATATCCTACAAATCTATGGATGGGATGCGTTGAAAAGGCTAGTTACCCGTCAACTGCCATTTGGAGTAGTTGAGATTTCCAGGCAGTTCTGTTTAATAACTAGACTGACTAACAACAGGGAACATTACGAAGAGCAGTGTGACCAACTCTGTGCAGCCGTTAATTAAACCATGGAAAATCGTGCTATGTATCAAACATTTTCTCACTACAATTTTATATACTACTCTAAGTCACGGCATTTTATTAGGCTTCAACTTTTTCTTGTCTGTGCGAACAGACAAGCAAAATTGCGTGAACTAATCACAGAAATCAATGTGGGACGTAGGATGAACGTGTCCGTTAGGACAGTAAGGCGAAATATGGCCTTACTGGGCTATGGCAAAAGACGACCGACGCGAGCGCCTTTGTTGACAGCACGGCATCGCCTGCAGCACCTCTCCTGGGCTCGTGGCCTTTCGGTTGGGCCCTAGTGACTGGAAAAGGGTGGTCTGATAAAACAAGTTCCGATGACAGTTGGTAAGTGTTGATGGCAGGGTTCGAATGTGGCGCACATTCCAGGAAGCCATGGACCCAAGTAGCCAACAAGGCACTGTGCAATCTGGTGGTGGCTCAACAACGATGTGGGTTGCGTTTACATTGAATGGACTGGGTCCTCTCGACCAACTGAATCGATCATTGACTGGAAATGGCCATATTCTGTTACTTGGAGATCATTTTCAGCTATTCATGGACTTCATGTGTCGAAACAACGACGGAATTTTTATGGATGACAATGGGCCATGTCACCGGGCCTCAGTTGTTCGCGTTAGATTTGAGCCGGCCACAGTGGCCGAGCTGTTCTAGGCGCTTCAGTCTGGAACCGCGCGACCGCTACGGTAGCAAGTTCGAATCCTGCCTCGGACATGGATGTGTGTGATGTCCTTAGGTAAGTTAGGTTTAAGCAGTTCTAAGTTCTACGGGACTGATGACCTCAGATATTAAGTCCCATAGAGCTCAGAGCCATTTGAACCATTTTTGATAGGTTTGAATAACATTCAGGTCAGTTCAAATGGTTCAAATGGCTCTGTGCACTATGGGACTTAACATCTGAGGTCATCAGTCCCCTAGAACTTAGAACTACTTAAACATAACTAACCTAAGGACATCACACACATCCATGCTCGAGGCAGGATTCGAACCTACGACCGTAGTGGTTGCGCAGTTCCAGGCTGAAGAGCCTAGAACCGCTCGGCCACACCGGCCGCCTCTGGGCAATTCGGGGGGACTGTTTGGTCGCTCAGATCACCCGAAATGAATGCTATCGAACAATTGTGGGACAGAATCGAGAGGTCAGTTCGTGCACAAAATCCTGCACCAGCAACACTCTCGCAGTGATGGACGCTATAGCGGCAGCATGGCTCAATATTTCTGCAGGGAACTTCCAACCACTTATTGAGTACATACCACGTCGCCTTGCTGCACTACGCCGGAGAAAATGAGATCCGACACGATATTACGATGTATCCCACGACTTTTTTCCCCACTGTGTAATCCTACGTGTCATCGATCACATTTCTGTTTTAAATGTGTACTGGAAATCTAAAGAGGCGTTACTGCTTATTTCTGCTACACAATCTTATTATAAAATGGTTGATCATATCAGAATCCATCACCTGAAAATTATTTCGTAATAACGCTGAGAGTAATTTGGTATGTGCAAATTAAAACAGACTCTATGACGTCAGTACAAATTGATACACAGGGACCACTAAGAATAAATTTAGAACGTTGTCCGAGAATTCTTGCAGTGATAGAGTAACTGATGAAATAGAGTTATCCGTCATATACACTATCTTGCCAAAATTATCAGGACATATCTATGTAATGTGAGAGGCGGGGCCCGCATCTCGTGGTCGTGCGGTAGCGTTCTCGCTTCCCACGCCCGGGTTCCCGGGTTCGATTCCCGGCGGGGTCAGGGATTTTCTCTGCCTCGTGATGGCTGGGTGTTGTGTGCTGTCCTTAGGTTAGTTAGGTTTAAGTAGTTCTAAGTTCTAGGGGACTGATGACCATAGATGTTAAATCCTATAGTGCTCAGAGCCATTTGAAGCATTTTTTGTGAGAGGCGGGAAATATTGTGTTGGCATGTCCCATATCCTTGTAAAAAGATATCTACGGATGAATAAAGCTACTACTACTACTACTACTACTACTACTACAGTAGAGAAGTAGTAATAGCACAACGGGTCCGTCAGTAGAGTTCATTGTCTTCTACCATGGACTAGTCATTGGACGTCACCTCAATAACAACACATTCAGGGACATTTGAACCCTTTAAAGCTGCCCAGGTCGACTGTTGGTGATGTGATAGTGAAATGGAAACGTGGCGAGTACCCACAGCTAAACTAAGACCAGGCAGACCTCATTTACTGACGGACAGGGACCGTCGAGCATTGTTGACGGTGGTTGTACAAAATTGCATGGAATCAGCGGAAGGTACCACTAGTGATTTCCAAAACGCTAACAGCAGTCCAGCTAGCACGGTGATAGTGCGTGCCGAGTTACAAAGGAATGGGGCACATTGGTCGAGCAGCTCCTCATATGCCACACATTTCTGTAATCAGTGCTAAGAGGCACCTGAGGAGGTCTGCAGAGCGCCGCCACTGCTGGAGACTCTTTCAGTGAGGTTGCTGAATGTCTGTGGAGGAAAGGTAGCCCGTTCTTCAGGTGCCAAAACCAGACAAGTAGTGATGTTGGACGTTGGCGTCAACGTACTAACTTATCCCAAAGGTACTCCATTCCTCGTTTGAGGTCATAAATGCTATTGGTAACAAACACCACATTAATGTACACTAATAACTGTCCCGATGTTTTTGAGCAGATAGTGTAGTTGTCGAATGCTGTCATGAGAGACAGTCCTACATTTCCTCTTTCTGCAATTGTGGAAATCTTTCACTATCTGGGCCTGTGGTGATATGCCTAGCACGTCACCAACGTTATGGTTCGATGATAGGACCGAGAAACGTGAAGACTGAAGAATAATTCCTGCTACTGGTAGAATACGAGTCTTGTAGCACTGCATGACGACATTGGACACAGAAATAGCAGTCACTAGTGTTACGGTCTCCTCGGTATAGACAAGAAGTGATCAGATGCCGTGACAGTGAACCCCACGTATTATAATTAGTGATAAATAAAGAGTAAAAACTAATGTTCCCTCGATGACGTGACTATTGTAAAGTGAACACATGTTTCTATTATACATGAATCGGACATTAAGACGATCGTGGCCTTCTAAAATGTACGCCTTAAATTATGTAAAGAATACTGCTGTTGGTTTGACACAGACTTTTATCCTTTCTATACCACACCCGATAGACAACTAATGATTTCAACACCGTAAGTCAACGGGGTCTTTTATCATTGCTGGATTGATAACTTGTCCATCAAGTAGCCAAATCATGCTGCAACCACTAACATCTAAACTAACGGAATATTAACGAAAAGCCAGCCGTGTGGCCGAGCGGTTCTAGGCGCTTCAGTCTGGAACCGCGCGACCGCTACGGTCGCAGGTTCGAATCCTGCCCCGGGCATGGATGTGTGTGATGTGCTTAGGTTGGTTAGGTTTAAGTAGTTCTAAGTTCTAGGGGACTGATGACCTCAGATGTTAAGTGCCATAGTGCTCAGAGCCATTTGATTTTTGAATTAACGAAAAAAAACAATAAATTACTGTTTCTGTGTCTGTTAGCGACGTTCCATGCAGTAGTCACAAAACGGCGCCTGATGCTCGGGGCTGAATGACAAAGACGGCAGAGGACTCATCGTGCGAACGCTAAACTATTTGCCATATGTTCACTACAGTCCCTCTTGTTTTATCCAGACACGGAGACAGAATACATGTATGACGAAGAATCACTCAATACAAACTTCCAGATACTGTTATATGGCATTTCCAACGATGTTTCTTGGAAACGAACAGCACACGTTCGCACATCAGACCCCACTCAGGTGACACTTAAAGTTGTGGCCAGCAATTCTTTGCATACGGAGCGCCGAGAATTTTCAGTAACTGAACACGCGTGTGGTGTCCTTGGACGGCGTGGCTCAGCCAATGACCTATCACTGGGTCCTTTATATGTGTACCTTGTGTGGAGTAGTAAGAGCTAAAACACGACGAGATTGTAAACCTGTATGATGGAATCCCAAGTCCAAACTGCCGTATCATTACTGAACTCGTGCTTGGCGTCTTCTGAGCCTCACAGCTGAGTTATCTAACTGCGTCAGTCTTCAGTCACTTACTGGTTTGCGGTAGTGGGATGAGGGATACTGATGCTATTTACGATGACGCCTTGTGGGAATAATTGTATACCCTCCAGTACAACTCAAGTGGTTATTTATGAATCACTGCATTAAATATGGTAATCCATCATAAAATTTTCCTGTTTAGCAAGCAATGAGAAACGAAACTATGGAGAGAGCCATCTATTTATGCACAGCCGAATGGTATGGTCTGCTTGTGGCTGTGACGCTACAGCTTCACAGTAACGCGGTTAACAGTGCACTCTACTGACGAAAAGTGTAAGACGTAGTTGATAGTCACCCTTAATCCAGGACAATTTTGTCTTGATCTCATCCTGTGTGGGTGTAAGATAAGATACTTTTACAGATGCAGTATCTCGAAACACTGAAGATATCATAATAATATGTTTGATCAAAATTGTTTTGTTTCTACAGCTGCGACATACTATTAAAAGTTCAATTTAAATTTGTGGTTCAGCGTGGAATTATACCTTATACGATTTCGCACAAAGACGACAGCGGGCGTGGAAGCTCGCGGGCTTATGCAACGTGCCCAAAATAAAACTGTCCTGAAAAGTGTTTTCGAATTTTTAAGACAATGTGATATTAGTTGCAAAGAAATTGTTCGAAAATTGTCTGAAACGCGTCTGAACACAAGAAACATTGGATGATCGTAAATACATATCGTAAAGCTGGTAAATATGTGCAAGGGGGTTTACAAATAAGAGCATGCACGGAATCTATCACTGACCCTACTCTGTTGATAGGTACGGACAGAGCGACAATTCTGTAGGATTAACGATGGATTTGTGTAAGGCTGAATATTTTTCTTTGTACAAACGCAATAAATTCGCCATCACCTATTGGTGATTCGTCAGTTTTAGAGGGACTCTCACCCCACGTCGTATACCTCTTCGTAAATGTTACATCTGACGTTTAATTTCGCTCCATGCATATTACCATTCTTTTGTCCTTCGCAGACTTGGAGATGGGATAGGAGTTGTAGTTGAGGATGTCTGAAAGGTACGTTTAGATTTTTATGGCACTAAAATAATGAAATTATTTCCTCTGATGCCTCATCATGATTTGAAAACTGTCATGTCTTAAATTTATTAGTGTGATCAAAGAAATAGGAATTCAGAAGCATTATGCTCGAACTCGAGCCGTGTGGAATAGAAGACCGCAGTCTTAGCGTTGCGTGTCTTAGCGTTGTACGTAGCCGCTCCGGTTTAATAGTACGTCCTTGCTCTACAGAGCGTGAGCCAACACCCTAGCCTTGAAGGCGATCACGACCCTCGGAAGTGTGATTGACCGTTCTCAACTTCAGATCTAAGAATGCACAACTAAATCTAAATGCGACTTCATTTTAGCGAATGTGATTCGAAAACATGTTTTAAGGCTGCAGCATATTTAAGATTTTCATTTGTTACACAAAAGCTTCCTTCACGTTACCTTATTTCTTTATTCTACTTCGTATATGAGATTTTCGTGACTGTTCTGCTCAGCGGCTTTTGCACAGAATTCACAAATCGCTTTTGATCTCCATGTTGTATAAGCTGATCTTCGTTGCGTCTGAAATTAATGAAGGAAATTTGCTGTCATGGTGAACTGTGCTTTCCGTTGTGGAGTTTGTGTTATCGTTTTCCTGGAACCAACATTTTTCTTGGCCGTTGGTTCGTAATTTATAGTATTTACCTCTACAGCGTTCATAATGTATTAGGCAATCGAATTTCTGTTCATGGTGCAATATTATTTTTCAGAAAATAATCTAACTGTTGTGACAACCGCAACACTGAGAATAGCTCATGTAAGGGAAATGTACTTTAAACTGCATTTTAGGCACATGACAATACTCAGATGATAAGGGTTACAGTACTACCCATGACCTGTGACCTCGTGAAACTAAAGTTATGAGAAGCTCTCACATACCACAGGCAGAGCCACTAATCATTGAGCCACTGAATTTAAGAGAGCTTGGTGTTTAAAGTGAGTTAAAATATTTCCTTGTATTAGAACTGTAGATCACCTCTTGAAATTTCCGACGCGTACTACACCAGGAAATGGATACTAGGATAGAAGAGTACGCGTCGTGTGCACATAGGGGTCTTTAGGATAGACAAACCGCTTCACAAGACCGGTAACTTATTTCCTGATTTCGGCGAGGAGAGATTGTCAGCCGCTTTAATTACAAATCGCAGAAAGAAAATGTTTAAATACTATCAGTCCAAGGAAAGGTCAAAAAACAAGTTCTAAAATAATAAAATCCACATATAAGTAGGAACAGAAAGTTACTGAAGCCAGAAGAGAAAAGCATCGAAATTTTAAGTTCGTGTTGAAATGTATATCGCAAGCTGGATGCTGGTGGTGGAGGTTTGCATATAGCAGTAAATAATACGATTATATCTGTTGAGGTTAATGCAGATTATGAAAGTAATGTAATTTGCGTTAAGGTAAGTGTTAAAGATGGTAGTAGGGTGATTTTAGTCTTCCTTGCCTGAGTAGTTGTGGTAGGTGGTAGGGGCAGGGATTCATGTGACATTTTTCTAAATGTCTTATGCAAAAATTACGATGAGCACTTCGGCAGAGAACTGACTACTCAGGTAACGTCTTAGATCTCTTGGTTAAGAATTCATCCGAACTTCTCGATTCAGTTAACGGAGAGCAGGGAATCAGAGATCATAACGCAGTTATAGTAGAAGTAGAAGCTTTATTCATCCTTAGATCTCTTTTTACAGGGATATAGGACATGTCAAAGTATTTACAAATTTAGATCAATTTAAAATAAGCTAATTCGTATACGCATATATTTACAGACTTCTAGTTAGAGACAATCATTAGATTTACTCCTGGTATACAATACTTTTTTTACAAATAACTTATTAAATAATGTAATGCCACATTGTTCACTCATATCTCACTATCAGTCACTGCACATACTATACACACATTGTTTCATTCACTCACTACACGCACACACACACACACACACACACACACACACACACACACACACACACTGGTGATCTATGGGCCATTTTCTGTACCTCAACTTCCCATTTGCTATCCTGGAAAACTGAGTCAGCATCCCTTCATAATGAGTAAGATGTTGAGCTCAGAAAGAGGAAGAGGTGTTAGTATTGTTCTATGTATAGCTTGTGGGTAAGTATTTATAGAAAGGAAAAAAAGAAGGAAAAAAACATAAAGTGAAGGTGTTATATGGAATACTGGATATTTTATAATAATTATTATTGTTATTTATTTGTATAACATTTTTTATCAAACCTCTCCTCTGTTTTAGCTAAGTAATCCTTCAGTGTATAAAATGTATTGCATAACAGGTACTTTCTAGCTGCCCTTTTAAATAAGTGTATTTTGGCAATTTCTTTAATCTCGTTTGATAATTTATTGTACAGTTTTATTCCTTGGTAGAAAATGCTGTTTTAAGTTTTATGTTTATTTTTTCTTGGTAAATGTAAGTTGAGTCTATCTCTTGTTGCATGGTCATGGACAGAGCTGTTTGTGCAGTAATTACCAATGTTATTGTTGATGTGTACAACTGACTGGTAAATGTATTCACATGGAACAGTTAAAATCCCCAGTATCCTGAACAGATCTTTACAATGAGCTCGACTAATATTTTTGGTTATTATTCTTATGACTCTTTTGTGGAGTTTCAAAATTGTGTTCATATTTTGTGCATTTGTTCCCCAGAAAAGAATTCCATAGCTAAGAATTGAGTGTACATATGAATAATATGTAACTAAAGGACACTGCATGTTACACATTGATGATAGGATTCTAAGGGCATAACATGATGATGACATTCTGTTTGCGAGTACCTTTGTGTGTGTTCACACCACTTCAACTGAGAATCAATATTGATTCCTAGAAATTTTGCATTTGTTACGCAGTCTATAGAGGTGCTATCTACATTTAATTTAACATTGTCATTTTTCCTCTTCAAACTGAAATTCATAGCAATAGTTTTCTTTATGTTCAACGTGACTTTATTACTTATTGACCAATCATAAACTTCCTTGAGAGTTTCATTTTCATAACGCCACTGACTACGACTGGCGACAGAAATGTTAAGAAAGATAGGACGACACTGATAATTAGTAAATTCGGCAAGAAACAGATTTCAGAATAACTAAGAAATCAATGTGAAGCATTCGTAATGCAGACTGAAAGTGTTGAGTATAAACAGAAAAAAAGGTAGCAGTATTGCACAATACGACAGGTATGTATCCTTCAACGTTGTGCTGGATGTTGTAAGACTTTACAGCCAACAACTCATCCAACATCGTAGCTTTTCCAATATACAATTCCCTAGTGGCCTCTGAAATCTTTATCGATAATGTTCCAGTACGTCCCAGTAACAGGATTTCAGTATTTGGGCATCGAATTCAAGTTTACCGAGTCCCCAATCAGCATCGCTAACTGCTAGACAACGCAAGCTATGTAAGTTGTTTAATGCAGTCAGGGAAAAGATAAATGTCGGTAGTAGCGAATGGATTCGAACCATGGTACTCCCGACTATTACTTCAACGTATTAGCACACAGTATATTTATGCACCAGATCCGAACATTTCCAAGTCAGCTGGATGTAAGGCCTCTGGCGTGGATTATATTTCCGGTAAGAGATAAGTGGCTGTTTGGGGAGGAGTGGGGGGGGGGGGACGAGAAGTGCGAAAGTATGAGAACAGCGCACAGTTTCAAGTGCGGCTGGGAGGCAAAGCGAAATTTGTGTGAGCGAGGAGCGGGGAGCGAGCAGCGGGTAGCGGCATTACGACACGGCTGACCTCGGTCGGAGGAGCCCCCACGAATGAGAAAGTGAGAGCCACACGCAACGCTACCACGTCCTCCTCCAGAGATGCGCATTTCCTTGTCGCTTTGTCGCTGCTAGCTAGTCGACGTAGCGCAGACGCTTTGCTTCCATCCAGATAGATGCCATTCAGATAACTTGTCATCTATCACGTTAACATTTAGCAACCTGAATTAGACTGTACATAGCCTCAACTTCTCCGCTGACCTACTTACTTAAGCCCCCTAGAATAATGAAAGCGAACACCTAGACTAATTTCTACGAGATATTTTCCACCATTGGTCTGAAGTGATGAAAGTGAGTTTCAAGATACACAGGTAACTATATTAGGATAATTTTTGCTTTCCACTAAGCAAATGCTTTGCGGAAGACCGTTTTTAATATGAATACCCATCCCTCACAAAAAGAATAAATGAAGATACGCTAATCGGAGTATCTAATTTTCAACAGAAATCAATGAAACCTATTTCTTTTCCTATATTTTGGTCTATTAGCTCACAAGACTCACCGGAGATGATAGAACGTTAAACCCTAATAAAAATAGGGAATAGTTTGAGGCGTCATGTTATAATAGTTGAGAATCCTGTCACCCGATAGAATTTCGTAGCTGACTGCAACCGAATTTGCACTCGTTTTCATGAAGACCAGGAGTCACATTCCTGTTTCGTGATCCTGATCTAGATTCCCACTTTTCTTTTTTTTCTGCTAGCCCTAACGTTTCTCATTTAGTTGAATGGGTATCGCACATCACACTTACAACAACGAAAAGGAAAACATATTTCAGTCTCTTTCTGTCTTGAATTTTTTTTGTCGTTTGTTAAATATTATTGATGATATGAACGGGGAAAGAATCCGCAGCTCGTGGTCGACTGGTTAGCATTGCTGCTTCTAGATGCAGGGGCCACGAATTCGATTCCCGGGCGGGTCGGGGATTTTTTTCCTTGGGGACTGGATCTTCGCGATGTCCTCATCGTTTTATCTCATGTTCGTCAACGCGTAAGTCTCTGCAGTCGCGTCAAATACAAAGATTTAATTTTGGCGGCCAAACTCCCGGCCAATGTCAGTGTGTAACACTGTAAACACACACACACGTACAACATACAATGAAAAGCGCAAGTAAGGAATTGTAATACTCGTAAATGTGGGTGAAAAAATTCCTAAAACAAGAAATCTAAAGTTTGGAGACCGAGGAAACAAATCTCAAGGATGACACACAAGAACTAACAACAATGGAAATCGCCACTGAAGATGCTTCATAAATCAAAGAGGCGAAACACATTTAGCTGCAAAGACTAAAAATAGCCTCATTAATTTGGAAACAGCTAAGAAACGACGGAAAACGGAAAAAATAACGATCAAAATTTTTAATTTGTGCCAAGAAATACGAGTTTTATAAAATCACATTCTGTACAACATATATACATAAATGCGTCAGATGGCAATAGAAACCACTTCACTAACGAAGAAAAAACGGTTTTCCAAGTTCCATGTATATTTAACTATTTTTTTAACCAACATTGCTCTAAAGAAGATTAGAAGAATTCAAAGCCTTATTGAGGGTCATTAGTGAGGGACAAATTAGCTTGGAAGAAGCTTAGCTAGACACGAAATAGAAGACTAAAGCATCTGCGACACTCCATGTCTTCATTTTACCTAAGTGATTTAAGAATATCGAAAACCTAAAACAGCGTTGCCTGACGGAGATTTCAACCCTTTTGTTCTCTATCGCCACGGTGCCACCACGCTCGGAAACATAGCTCAATGATATATGTTACCTCGGATTGACCATTGGGCACACCGCAGTGTGTCTGATTTAAACAAGAAAGTTTAAAGGACGGGTAGCAGCTGTAATACAAACATGTGTGACAGGTCTTGTATTTAAAAGCTGAAGCATTCTAGTGCATAAATACAAGCTAATTTCTTCCGTCCAAGGACACGTCTAACGGGTTCCTCGACTTACGTGTACTCTTCGCAATTCACAGTCAGTAGAACTGCAAATTGTTGCTTCACTGATGAGTAAGCTTGTCATGTTTCTTGTTGAAGGTCTATGATCAACACTTGCAGAGGTCGTAATGTTTCTACGAATACAGGCAACAGTTATTAGAGGAAAAGTTGCTCATAGTTAAGTGTCAGGAAACAATCAGTTGCAACATCGTAATGGTTTGGACTCTTTCTTTGTTCTTTTCGCGGGTCATTCCAAGATTCCTCTTTAACAAATCAGCCGTTGGATGTTGGAATGGAGAACACTGAGAAATGTATGACATCTGCAAATAAGATCTGCTCTGGAACGTCTTTTGAATGCTTGGCATCAATAAAAATTGACTTCGATGAGAAATCGAAAGAATTCAGTAACGATCTCCTAGGACTGTTTCCTATCAAATGGTTCAAATGGCTCTGAGCACTATGCGACTTAACTTCTGAGGTCATCAGTCGCCTAGAACTTAGAACTAATTAAACCTGACTAACCAAAGGACATCACAGACATCCATGCCCGAGGCAGGATTCGAACCTGCGACCGTAGCGATCGCTCGGCTCCAGACTGTAGCGCCTAGAACCGCACGTCCACTCCGGCCGGGTGTTTTCTATCAGTATATGTTATACGTACATAGTATGCAGAAAGTCATAGAAAGTAAATACATAGCGTGTAGAGAGAAACGACGATAGTCTCATGAAATACATTTAGAGAATAAGTGAAAAACTGTCTTTATAAATGTTTTGTATAAGGACAAAATAGGAGCGAAAATAACATCCACAGAGACATTGATCATTGTACACTCGGCGCACTAATAGAAGGAAACAGAAAATGAATGTGAAAGTCCTATGTAGTTCCTGTTTCCCTGGCCTGTAAAACGACTTGAAGGATGTATTTGCAGCTTTAAGGTGATTTACCAGATCAATCACGTTTTTTGAGCCTAATTATCATTACACAATGTTTCTCTAGATGTAGCCACCAAATAACTGTTACATTTGCGCTGTTCTTGGATATTTCATCTCATTACGTACTGAAGTCCTAAGATAATTACCATATAGGCTCGCTATGTTGATTTTCAACTCGTTTTGTAAAATGGTGAGGTTCCATGAGAATGATG
The DNA here is from genome assembly GCF_023898315.1 of Schistocerca nitens. Lineage (NCBI taxonomy): Eukaryota > Metazoa > Arthropoda > Insecta > Orthoptera > Acrididae > Schistocerca > Schistocerca nitens. The sequence goes on along the minus strand of NC_064616.1, from coordinate 522,357,706 downwards.
AGCGACACAATCCTCTTCTAATAACGAATATGGGATTTAAATGGCTTCATTAGCTACTTTTCATCTGCTAGCACACTCAAATTGAGATAGGCGAAGAATGACGGCAGAAATGATTTGGATTCAGCGCTAGTTTTACGAATTTGTTCTGCGTTTATTTCTAAGTGGGAGATGTAACCTCAGGCGTCGCGCAGCTGTGCGGCATCCGAAGGCCTCGACACTGGCTGCTCCTTCCGTGGAAAGAGAAAACGCACGCCTCAAATCGTGATAAGCCCTGACCTCTGACTTCAGTACCGGTGCCGTATTAAGCCAAACGAGCAACCTCGTATACCGGATGTTAACAATTAAAGGAACGCTCTTCCGGCTGCTTCATTCCTCGCACATCAGAGCTGTGAGGGAGGAAGTATCTCAGCACATCCTGAATTCTACAAAATTCATTAAATCTGTATAGAATAGAGTGAGAGTATTGAAGAAGACTACCTCAACAGGGAGCGGCATGGAAACAGAGATACCAGAAGGGATTCGCACTTACACTATGCTACTGCCCTCCAAATTTTGATCATACGCAGTTTAAGAGTATTATAGAAGCTTTTCAACTGGCAGTGGTTGTCTGTGTTTCTTAGGACACAAATGCATTCATGTTTGGCCATTGTTCTCTTTTCGGTTACATACTACCAGAGAGGATTAAAATTTATATTTCATTATTTCGAGTGTAACTATTGAATAACATGTCTATTAGCTGACATATCCGCCGGATGGTGGGACAATGCGTGATAAATATGGGTCATTCTTCGCTTAGGCCGGCCGAAGTGGCCGTGCGGTTAAAGGCGCTGCACTCTGGAACCGCAAGACCGCTACGGTCGCAGGTTCGAATCCTGCCTCGGGCATGGATGTTTGTGATGTCCTTAGGTTAGTTAGGTTTAACCAGTTCTAAGTTCTAGGGGACTAAAACCTCAGCAGTTGAGTCCCATAGTGCTCAGAGCCATCTTCGCTTAGGGGCAACCACTGATCGCCGTATTAAATCCCTAGTGTTCATCGGACACCACGTACAAATATTTTAAACCTGAAACGTGACTCAAATTACTGTACACGACACACATGCATTTTAAGTTCAGTACATGCTTGTTAAGAATTATGAATGTTAGTTAAAGCTACATATGGTGAAGCACTGACTGGACGCAACAGTGATTATAAGATCTTCCTCGACTATCAATGAAATCTCCACAAGACAGCAAAAATCCGCATGATTTTCTCGATACATTAATTATCACATTCGCTAAAAATGTGAATCATATATATGTTCATTGTAACCATCAGGACACCACTGGATGGCGCCGCACTTCGGTCAAAGATGCCTCTCACTAATCAGAGTGAGGTCATCAAGCAGATGATTGCGTTCTCACTTCAGCAGGCACTAAGTTGGGTTGCCAAACACTGTCATCTCGCATTTATTGTAGTCTAAGGTGTCTGTTACTGTCATCTAGCTTGAAACTTACGTTGGTTGGCAGTTACTGCCCAGAGCCGCAATACCCGTTGCCGAAATCCACAAGGGCGAATTACATCACCAGAATAGGAAGAGTATCTTGAAAGTTGATCGCACATCACATTCACAGATTCCACGCAAGTTTATAAATAGCCTATTCTTTCTTCTTAAAAACTTCTACATCAAAATATCCACATTTACTACCCCTGTCCATTTCAAGTTTCTGTGTGATAAATTACATACATCGTGTCGTACCTTGACGCAAACTAGGCAGGTCACTGCCGCGAACTACATAGCGTATGGAAATCACGTAGCGTAACGTGGGCTCAAGTTAATATCGATAAATAAAGTCAGAATCATTTTAAACATGAACACACAACCACGCAGAAGTCCAAGTCAAAGTATAGTTTCAAAAAGCGAGGTAAGAGCGGTGTTCGATGTGTCAGTAAGGAGTAGAGTTGCACTCTACAAAAATTACGGTTCGGTAGTTTTGGTACATTACATAATTGACGTATTAAATGGTACGATTACCAGTAGCACTGGCAGGGTTAGTAGGGAAATAGGAGCCGACGATTTCTCTTTGTTTTTTTTTTTTTTGGTTTCTTACTTGTTTTGTTTGGTTGTTTGCTTTGCACATAATTAGAACTGCACATCATTAAGTATGAGTCCATTGTGTGTTTTACACCGACTTAGCAGATGTCATGGGATAGTGTTGCGCAATTTGCCCAGGTGTGTTGTATGTGCGCCACATGCCCCATGTGTCACTTTTTGAGAAGTGGCTGTGCAAATGGTTTGTGTAACGTACAATGTCGTCGTAAGATGACGCCGTTCGAACAGGGTATGGTGGTCGGTATCCGACGGATGGAGATTTAGATTTCGGCAGTGGTCCTGGAATGGTTCAAATGGCTCTGAGCACTATGGGACTCAACTGCTGTGGTCATAAGTCCCCTAGAACTTAGAACTACTTAAACCTAACTAACCTAAGGACATCACACACATCCATGCCCGAGGCAGGATTCGAACCTGCGACCGTAGCAGTCGCACGGTTCCGGACTGCGCGCCTAGAACCGCGAGACCACCGCGGCCGGCAGTGGTGCTGGAATTCGGCTTCACATGTTCAACCGTGCCCAGGGTGTATCGTGAATAGCTGAATGAGGGTGTCACATCCACAACAGACAAACCGTCAGCCGTCCAGGCACCTTCGATGACCGTGACCGGCACCATCCAAGACGGGTCGTCAGTAGTGACAAAAGGGAAACAGTGCAACAAATCATCACTCAGTTCGACATAGGACGTGCTAAAAACGCCTCCCAGTGGACAATCCGTAGGAAGAGGAGTTCCATGGGTTATGGGAGCCGGCGCCGCGAACGGATGCTACTGTTATCCCAACGTAATCATGTACAACGACTTGCATTTGTCACCAGTCACCAGGTATAGACACTGGAACTATGGCGTAACGTGATACCATCGGACCAACTGCGATTTAAACTGCACCATGCCGATGGGAGGCACCGTGTGTGGCGCAGACCACATGAAGCGATGAATCCCGCCTGTCCAGAAGGTGGTGTCCAAGGCGATGATCTGTTTTATGGTCTGGGTTGCATTTTCCTAGTATGGAATGGGCACACTAGTTGTTCTGGAAGAGACTTTGAATGGTCCACTGTATATTGAGCTTCTCGGGGACCATCTCCACCCATTTTTGGTCTTCCAACACCCTGACGGTTCTGCGGTGTTTCAAGATGATAAAGCGACGCCACATCGGCCCCTCGTTGCTCTAAAATGGTTCCAGGAACCCACAGGGAAGATCAAAATACTGAAATGGTCACCTCGGAGCCGAGATTTGAACTCCATCCAGCATATCTGGGATGTCATGAAACGCAGGCTCGGTGCTATGGACCCTACACCCACGAACAGAACAGAATTTGCTACCGCACTGAAAACGATTATATATACGACCAACTATTTATATACATAATACTCAATAGAACATTCTTCATCATGATGAAAGGCAAAAATTCCTGTTATTACTAATAAATGATAAAATTGTGTATGAATAACAGAAACATGCCTTTTATAAGCTCGACCGAGTATTGGAGCGAAGTTTGATTACTTTTGTTCAGCGTTTCTTGTTTTATTTTACCTTTTTATTGACGAAATTGCGTTTCCTAGCGCTATATGATAAATCTATATTTTTAATTTTTATTTTTACTACAACATCCCTCCGTTTCACGTTACCAATCAACAATTTTCGAATAAATCCTCAATGAAACATTGAGAATATGAGTTTTGTTATAAATCCTACTTATTCTTAAGTAACAGACAGAAGGATAACTATGTAGAACAAAAAATTTCCGTAGGATACCCAGCCTCTTGTATATCCACACTCAGTTTTTAGACGGTTCAAAGCTTCCGGTTTTTAAGCGAATCTAGTAAGACACAGATCACATACGTAACGGAAGCGAACGTAATGAGGTAACGTCCGATTGGGATGCAACACACATAACATAAAGGTAACGTGTGTCGATCTTAACTAACCAAAGTTACTAGGAAAACTACCGTAGACTACGCTTGACTTCAGGTAGTCCATGGTAGCCTACCGTAATTTTACGACTCTAGTAAGGGGATACGAACTGCCGCACCACCCACTCGGTCGGTTAATTATTTCTTGTAGAGAACCAACAGCTGTCCCCATGTGGCGTGTTTAACGCGAGCTCTGGAGTCGCGGGAGCCAAACCGGAACTAACTGCCACAGGAATATTATCGCCACGATGTGCCGAATCTGTCTCTAAATCTCTGGAATGGCGGGATAATGGATCTCTCTCATCTTTAACCGGCTTATAAGTATGGTTGTACCTGATGTAGAAATGGGCATGCGGCCGCAGGGGGCAAGTGTGGCTAGTATCTATGTCAACGACTCTGTTTCCACTGTTGCATGGGCAGAACCGTAGGGACTTGTTCTTCAGTTCGGTTTGGAACATCTATAATTGGGAGGGTGAGAGGGAGGGATGATCAACATTGGCTACGCATCGCACCCAAGCAAGAACAGTGTCACAACTCAAAAACGCAGTTCTTGAGAAAATTCATCTTAAAGAATCGATTCTATTGAACTTACATTGAAGCAGTATAAACTTCCTTTGAATTCCAAGTAAGTGTAGTCGGAAGTAAACCCCATTATATTCTTCGTGAACGTTGGGGTACTTCACACGTATTTTTCAATGGCAAACTAATAGTTGCCGTTTTTCGACTTGTGACAACTTTCCTGCCGGGATGCGATATACTTCATTGCCTGCGGTCTCAGAGGTCATACCAATGCGACGTGGTGGGCGGGCGAGGGGCGGGGGGGGGGGGGGCAGAGGCGACGAGCTTTCGCTGACACGGTGTGAAAATCTGGGAGAGAGTGGTCTTTACTTGGGCTGGGTTGGAAACATAGTCGGCAGATGTGGCTATCTCAGTTGGTTACTTGGCCCTGAGAAGCTCGTGCTTGGGGTGTAACATCATTTAGTTGTGACGGTTAGAGTTGACTGCAACGCCCCTCAAAACAAGTGTTCTTGTAGGGCCTCCACTTCAAACATTTGACGCCTCCTATAAGCAGTTCCCGTGTCTAGTGTATTAGGTGCTATCTCCTCTTGAAAACCCAACACTACGCTTTTACAAGACACATATCATACGCACATGAAGCTTTAAACATGTTTGACAGGTATTTATGCATCTCGTTCTTTCTTGTAAGTTTCTCTTTCCATTTGATAACTGGTGAAAAGTATCAAGCTGTTTTACTTCACATTATTTGACTGCCCTGACAATTGTGCTGTCCATTGCTTTTACGAATCGCATATATACGAAATTAGACGATTTGCTGTTCAGCTGTAACGATACGTCAGTGCTTCCGCCGTATCGTAGCCTTCGCTTTGTGCGGACCCTGGCGGTCGTAGAGCAGTGAAGATGCAGTTTTAAACGCCAGTTGGGCTATGTGCGAGCTGCGAGGCCGCAGCTCAAACGTACCGGTGCCGTAACTATAGTGCGTGACTGTACCAGACAGGGCATGATTTACGTTCCGCGGGAAGGAGACTCCAACGTGGTAACAATAAATGCTTAAGAAGACATAGCGCAGTGTTTACTTCCGTGTTAAATTTCCGAAGAACAGATTCTAGCGGACGGCGTGCTTATAGCGCCGCATCCAATCGGTGAACAAAAGCACCCACGACGTTATCTGCAGACCATAAATTAACAGGTAAACAGATGGTTTACAGCGAGAGGGATTTCACAGTATTCTCTATTTGTTGTATGATAGTGAATCTTTGAAGTCGAGAAAAATTTCAGTAATTGTGAATGACTTCATGGCTACCACAACGGAGAAAACTGAACCAATGAGGTACAGATGAGGTAAAATTGACCTTTGAAGGAGATATAGGGTACTATTATGTACATGTAGAGATTTACCGTATAAGTGCAATGATCTGGTAACTAGATTGTGTGGACTAACGACTACAATTAAAAATATTGCCTCTGGCAATCGCCTTAAAGGACAGTAGCAAATTGCTATCAGAAATTATGAGAGCAGCAAAATCGCAAGAACTAGTCAGAGTTTCTTTTATTCTTACCATAAGTAAGAGAAGAAAGATCTTGTTCTGATGAGTAATTAAATCTCACGCGACAATAAAAAGATATTCATGACAACAGCGTTTGTTGATGAAAAGACTATGCATTTGAAGACATAGGACATGCTCTAAGTATAAACATACTATTCACGATTATACTAGTTACGCCTAATAAAACAGATAATTAGTGAATAGTTTCCAGACTAAATGCCTCAGCAAAAAATAAAAACAGCACGTGAAAGCTGTCCCAAACGCGTGTATTCTCTTTTGGCACATATGTTAATTTTTATTCGTGCAAAATTAATTGCGTGTATCGACGAAATGCTGCCGTTAATTATTATGGAAATGTTGTCTTGCATTTTATTGTGGAATGTGACGAATGTGTGGCCATCGCTATTTATTCGCAAATTCAGTCACAATTTTTCACCCAGACTGTTTCTGGTCTGTCTGGCTTGTTTAGATACGAAGCAGACCTGGTTGACAGTGCAGGAAGGCAAGAAAAAAGCAATCGTTTGGAATAGTAAAGAAGAAATTGCTATCTAGAGTAGAAGCAATCGAGTCTGAAGTATGAGGGAAATTTATTCACAGAGGTAGAAGAGGCAAAGACTTTTGAGATAAAACAGATTCTGACTTAAACATGATAACGTAAAGAGCTGCAATAAGGAAATTGACCTGCTCTGAGAGTTGAAATTCCTCGCTCAGTTGACAATCTGCGCAAATAAATTGAACAGAAGGTTACTGTAAAAAGTAAAAGTCTCTGTCAAGTAAAAGTAGAATTATTCATTAAGGATAACGAAATATTGGCAGTAATATAAGCTGGTGAAATATGCAATGTTTTCAAGGGACAGTGAGTACCATGCTACGAGCAAATATAGTGTTGTTAATGATACAGGAAACGAAGCAAAATTTAAATTAGTTTAGTTATTATAAGAGAGCTCAGTTCAAACTTGGACAGTCCAGAACTCTGGCCAGTTTGCATCTTGGATGTGTTTGACCAATTTATTAATAGTTACTGGAAGCAAGCAAAGCAAATTAAGCTTCAAAATTATTTTTGAATTGACCCGTATACTGAGGAGGAAGGCATTCAATGAAGGAATTTTGCCAGAAGTCAAGAAAGCTATAGTACCTAGGTAGGCCTTTCGTTGTATTAACTAAGATTTCCACTTTGAATGGAAGCTTGGCTGCACCACTTCTGTGCAAACTAATAGAACGTCCCACTGAGTAATTGGAGCATTTTTTATTTTATAGATATAAATGCTCGGTCAATCTGTCATGGGCTGAAATGGTGAAGTAATCAGCTGCGTGATAGCGAGAATAGGAAGCAAAGGAACTGGGAGTCTGATAACTTACGCAGAGGCAGTGTTGGAAACTGGAAGAGTAACAGAAGAATATTTAATGATGGGGGCAGGAACCAAAGAGACTACCCAGAAAATACCTATAATAGGAATGAATGTTGACATATGCCGGATAGTCGGTAACAGAAAAATCTGTCTCAAAGAAGAGAGCAGTCACGTCAGTGCGTCCGCATGTTGCCGAAATTAGTCCATTAAATTTCAGGCATGCAGTCGCTCAGATAAAATTTCATCCACTGATATTTCGGCCGCGTATTGTCCAGCCATCCTGAGAGTGAGTCGCAAGACTGACGACAAGGTGCCATGCGCAGCCTTATATCCTCCACCGCGGCGGTGTGTGCCTACGAATCACAGACGCTGGTCGGTAGCAAAGAGATACGCTTCCACACGCGCCGCCTACATGCCCAAAATTTAATGGACTATTCTTTACGCCGTGAAAAGTTGAAAATGCACATCAAGATGCCAAGATTATTTCGAATACGCTGCAGAAGTTTCGCTGAGAAGCCCTTACGCGTCCTCCATACAGTTCCTAATCCCTCCCCGTCAGATTTCCATATTTTTTGAGTCCTGAAGAAAGACATTCGTGGCAGTCGAATAGATTCGGACGAGGAGGTGCACGCATGGGTACGGTCATGGTTCCGTAGACAATCGCAAAAATTTTTCCGTGAAGGCACTGACAGTCTTATCACACAGTAGAACAAATGTGTTGTTAACAGTGTAAATTGTGCAAGGTCTTTGTGTTGCACAGAACATGGACCATTCGTATTTTCATCAGTAATCTTCAACAGTGACGTAATTACAGAAGTGTCAGGAGACATTGCTAGGGAATGAAAAATACACTATCTGATCAAGAGTATACGGACAGATCTATGTAATGCGGATTTGACCACTAGATATCACGAGAAAAGGACCTGCCAACGTACAAGAAGAGGGGAGTATTGTGTTATCATTGGACAGTCAGTATCTACAGAATCGTTCGATAGGAGAACTTAGTGACTTCGAACGTCGACTAGTCACTTGGTGCACCTGAATAACAAAACCAATAGGAATACTGTTATTGATAATAAAGTGGAAACACGAATGAACAACCACAGCTAAACCAAGATCAGACTGACCCAATGTATTGACAGACAGGAATGATCGAGCATTACAGAGGGAGGTTGTAAAAAATGGCACGAAATTAGCTGAAGGAAACATTGGTGAGTTCCACAGACTGCCAACAGCCTAGCTAGTAATGCGTGGGGAGTTAAAAAGATTAGGATACAATGGTCGAGCAGCTCCTCAGAAGCTGCACATTTCTGTAGTCAGCGCTATGCCATGCTTGAGATCTACATCTGCATACATACTTCGCAAGCCACCTGACGGTGTGTGGCGGAGGGAGGTGTAAACAGCGAAGCCGTTGGACAGTGAATCAATGGAAACGTGTGATTTGGAGAAGCGAAACATGGTATATCCTGTGGCAAGCCGATGGAAGCGCCTGAGTTTGCCGAATGTCTGGAGAACATTGCCGGCCGTCATGTGTAGTGCCAACAGTGAAGTACAGAGAATATTTTGTGATAAGTTCCTATGGGACCAAACTGCTGAGGTCGTCGGTCCCTGGGCTTACGCACTACTCAACCTAACTTAAACTGACTTACGATAAGGACAACACGCCCGAGGGAGGACTCGAACCTCCGACGGGGGAAGCCGCGTGAACTGTGGCAAGGCGCCCGAGACCCTGTGGCTACCCCCCCGGGGATGTAGAGAGGAGGTGGTGTTATGGTAAGGTGGTGTTTTTCGTGGTTATGGTGAGGTTTCCTTATTCCGATTAATAAAGAGCTAAATCCGGAAGCATATGTACACATTTTAAGCCATTGTGTACTGTGCAGAGGAACAGTACTGAGGCAATGACTCTATCTACACGACAATGCAACCTGTCACAAAGCAGTATATGTGAGGCAATGGTTCGGACACAGTAACCATCCAGAAATGTCCTGGCCTGCCCAGAGCCTCGACCTTAACCCAGTGGAACATGTAGAACGTCAACTTCTCCCGAGACCACAACGTCCAACATCACTACCTTCTCTGGTTTCCGCTCTTGAAGAATTGGCTGACATTCCTCCACAGACATTCAGACGCCTCGTTGAAACACTCCACAGCAGAGTTCAAGCCGTCATAACGGCAACGGGTGGACACAACCCATGTTAATGCCCACTAGTTGAGGTCGGATGCTTGTCAACAGGTACCGTAATGACCAGGTATGACGATTATGGCTTTCAAGGAGGTGTGTCATTGATTGGGCGCAATACTTGCTGTGTTGTACACTTGGTGTATTTACAATGTGTTGCGGTGTGACTGGTTGTCTTACCTGTCTTGCAATCATGAGACAAATTCGGCAATAATTATTAGGTCAATAGTAATTACGACAAGCTTACGAAATGCGCTATCCTTTTTATGAAAAACGTTACTTTCCGCCTACCCGTGAGCGCTCGACCACGACTGCTGCTCCGTCCGTTGCATGTTTGTTTTGCGCCCAAGGAAGACACACTGTCCTTTCCTCACAGAAGGTCTCCCTTGTTAAGAGGGTGAATTGTGCTGCACTTCCCGACACAACAAAAAATACCTTTGGGCAAACAACTGGGCAGCTAGAGGCCAAATGTATACAATAAAGAAACAATATGCCACCAGCTGTCATCCTTGACCGTGGTCTTGCATAGTGGCATGACAGTATTTTACTCTGGAAACTACGAGACTGTTGTGTAAAACAATGTACGAGAATATTTTACCGCTCTTCCACACGTTTTCAACACTAATTGCTATAGGATTCTCTTTTCTACCGGCTTTTATAACCAGCTCCCGATTCGCGATAATCTTGTTCTAAATGAAACTGATGAGTTACTCCAGGAATATTTGAGCAAGCTACTTCCTCTTCACATTTGGGCAGAATAGAAGTCATTAGTTTGTAGCTTGTCAACGCTGAAAAGACTTTCGTATGCTGCAGAGAGTACGTGCCTATACTAAACACAGGAAAAGATCATACACTTTTAAATGTAAAGGGTTATTACTAATGGTATGTAGCAAAATTATTTTATATGATACATAAAAATAAACTTCATTATATTTGCAGTAAACATACATAGTTGAGGGATTGTTCCGTAAATGACGTTCTGATATTTAATTCGCTTGCTAATTCTTTAAGTACATTAGTCTGTAGGTAAAAAATCTATCACTTCACTGATGGACCGCACTATGTTTCACAGTTAATACTCTTACCTGTCAGAAAAAGAGTCTTCAATATTGAGAATATCCTCAGACACTCCCAGGAGGACATAAGAAGCTGTTCGGTGTCACATCACGTCGTGCTCAGCCAACTGCCGACATCTTCCTTTGTTGATGATGTTACTTAACTAGATGTCGACTCGAATTCTTTTGAAAGCAGTAAATCTTGAATAACTGTACCGAGCTGGTATGGCGAGACAACGGAAACCACAGGCATAAATGCGTAGGAGAATTTTCCCCTTCAAACTTCATACTGTACTCTCCATCTCCTTTTCGATACAGTCTGAGCCGAAGAACATAATACAAGTACAGTTCCAGCTCGGTATCCGTTCTCGTGTCGAACTGACACCAGACTGTCTAAACATGGCGGTCGAACTCGTCTGTTTTACAGTCAGTACTCATTAAGCAGGCACTTCACGCTTTTACAGCTTATTCTCCAACTATATGGACCGTCAGTTGATTTTTGCGAATTTCCAAAACTCGCATTAAAAGTTCAAGACCACACAATTTGAAGCTACAGGGTGAACCAGATTCCCGCAGACAAATTTTCAGAGGTGGTAATATGGCTAAAATAAGAAAAAAAGTTTAGGAAACACTGACTCTAAAATGCGTACCCTAAGAACTATGAGCACGTGTTCATCTTCGCTACTGTGAAACACACCTCTTCAACTGAACAATTGTTCATAGTTCTTAAGCTATGCACTTTAGAGCCCACGTCTAGAAACATTTTTTTATCCTCTTGTTCCACACTATCTTTCCTGAAAGTTTGCCGGTAAAGTTATGGTTCACCGTAAATAGTAACTATTTAGCCAATGCAGTCCATAACTTCAGGCATCTGTCGGACAGTAATGCTCCTATGGTATGTTTGGCAGATCACCACCTTGTAACGTAAACACATTTCTGTGGGTAGAACACGGGATAGCTTCAGTGGATCACTATTCTATCCCTGTAGTTGATACCATGAAGCCTAGTAATGGAAAATATTTACTTCCATTCCACATTACGAAAACCCTTCTCAAAATCTACGACTGTAAAGCATGTTTCCCTGTTTCTCTTATAGCTGCCAACTGTTATTAACTACAGCGTTAAATATCTCCTCAAGTGGTACTGGTTCTTCTAAAACCGCATTGGTACACCCGTAGTGTACTTTCAACTTTCCCTTTCATTCTTCGGTAAAGAAAACTTGTGAGCTTTTTTAAGGGATGTGAGAATATACTGATTGTGAAGTAATTTTCAATCCATCAACCCTGCTTCAATTGGAAGTTCTTCTTCTACTTTTACCTCTCCTTTACCCCGTATCTTCAGCGAGGCCAGCAGTTTATTTGCTGAGTTTAGCAATATTAATGGCAGAAGGTGGCCGGATGCCATTCCTGTTACAACCCCTTTCCCCCAGGGACGGAATTTGAATGCCCCAACTTTCTGCGCCTAGTTGTAGCCCATCTGAAAGTGTGCAGACGTTTTCTAAGTGTTTATGAGTCGTGTAACTGAAGCAGGACCTGGTTATCAGCGCGGAACGCACCTAGTCGAATATGTGAAACTGCCGAAAAATCACATCCAGGCCGGCTGGCACACTATCCCTCGTCGTTAGCCCGCCAGGAGGATTCGACCCGGAGCCGGCGATCGCCACGGAAGCGGTGTGCTAACGCGCTTGGCTATCCCGGTGGGTCTTTATTTTCAATTTCAGTAATTACATGTTGTTCAAAATCTACTGAAATTCCCTAGGACAAATAGTTTTCAGTCACGAGGTAGACTAGTTCTTCCTTCGCACTGTGATCTGATGTTCGTAAGGGGACCCACAACATTTCATCAATACTTCGGAATTTTCTCAATCTGAGATCGCGACAACGTTTCTGAAATTCAGAAAAGGGTATTTTACGCTGCTGGTCATTAACATCACAACACCGTGAAGGCTGTTGCAACAAGGGTTAGTTTGGCATAAAGTGCACGCCCGAAAGTAATCTGGATTAGTAACGGTTTGAGCCCCGAAATAAAAACTTGCGAGCGCAACCCACACATCACCACAATAAGCAGCTTTGCATGTTGTGCGTCATTCGATTAATAATTTGACCTCTGTGTCAAACCAAAACACAATCATACTAAAACGAAACCTTACTGTATTCGTGATTATATTTGTTCAATATAGGTTGCCTAATCATTGGAGAAGTTGGGGTTCATAAATGAAAGTCGATTTCATAAATTAATAAATTTTCATTAAAATTTAAAAACCACGTGGAATATTACTCTACTGTTGCTCTTAGAAACGAAAAATGGATAACTGAGGCTAATAATGTGACATCGTAAGGAAGACTGAAAGAAGAACAGATCAGAGTTCCTCATCTGTACAGCTCACATTTTCAAATAAACAAGGGAAATAATTTAATGAACTCTGCATTAATGACGGACAAACAACCAAATAAATGTGAGCTGCACAGAGTACAGACTCTGAAATATTTAACTAACAACTTAGGCTTCAGTATAAATCGATACTTATGTCCTCAAAATGCACACGCTGCACAGGATGATAACCAGGAACGAAAGTTTCCCTGATATGGAGTAAAAATTTCCTAAGACAATGTCTAAGAAAGTGTCTAGAACGGGACACAGTACATAGGAATGGCCAGGCAGAGAATACTGTTGCGATGTTTCTAAATTTCTCACGGTTTATGGGAATGGAAAGGCAGGATTGTTGTTGACTTCCATGCTGGATAGATACTTGCTACATTCCTCTTCAGAAAAAAAAAACAAGGCACCTTGAACGACTAGAGACACGACGTTCATATTCACAGGACATTTACATTAGGATATTTTGCAGAAATGATTAGCATTTGAACCATGTGCCCCTCGGGTTCGAGGTCAACATCGATATCGCAGTGCAACACCACCTACCGGTAAAATGTGCCTGTGCCTGTCGCTGTCCCCATAAACTGAAGGTGACGGATCAATGTGCCCTGAGCGTAGGTGCAAAATGCCTTGCAGGTGTATACGCGAACCGTACTGTCAAATCAGCAAGTTTGAAAGAGGGCTCGTTATTGACATGAGAGAATGTGATGCATCCATCTGGGAAATTGCTGCTCGTGTGGAGAGTGTTTCGGCAGTGCAACGGGTAAGTGCAGAATGGTTCACGAAAGGCCGTAGAATACGACTAGGTGCATCAGGTCGCACAACCCAGACCCCCCCCCCCCCCCCCCGAGGAGGTCGCCACTTCACCTGAATGACATTGCAGGACATATCTGGGCTCTGGCGCAACAGTGGAACAGTGTAACACATCGTACACTGTCAGGGGTGACAGTCCGTCGCCGTTTATCACACAAGGGTTACGTGAATGACTTCCATTTTTCCACCGCTGCAGAAACATGCAAGACGGCAGTGGTGTATGGAACGATGTCACTGTAGACAGGAAAGGTATCAGATAGTGTTTTTGGGCGAATGCAGGTTCCGTTTGTTTGAAAATGATGGTCGTATTTTGGTTCACCGCAGACAAGGGGAGCAGCATCACAGTGACTGCATTCGCGCAAGACATACAGCGCCAACTCGAGACCTTATGGTGTGGCATGCTACTGGTACAGCCACAAATCACAGTTAGTTCGTATCCAGGGCACTGCGACCAGTGTTACCCACATGAATGACATTCTGCGACCTGTAGCCATAACTTTTCTGCACAACACACCAGACGTCATTTCTCACCAGTACAATGCATGACCACATGTTGCTGCATGAACACATGTCTACTTGGTGTTACAGCATATCAGCCTTTTGCCCTGGCCCGCCCGATCACCAGACTTGTCACCAATCGAAAGTGAGTGGGTTATGGTGAAACGACGGGTGCAGCGCTGTGACCCAATGACAGCCACCACAGATGAACTTTTGACCCAAGTGAATGCAGCATGGAAGGCTATACCACAGCATGCAATTCGCACCTTAAATGTGTCGATGCCATCAAGCGTTGAACAAGTTATCCTGTTCCATGGCAGACCCTGTGACTACTAGGCAACAGGACATATGCTGAACCGAGGTGACTGAAATGCTAATCATTTCTGTGAATACGAACGTCCCATCTCTAGTCGTTCAAGGTGTTCTGTTTTTCTGAACATAAGTGTACATCGCAAGTGGTCACTCAGCATTCAGTACTGCCCACTTTGAGCAGGACATAAAATGGAACTGAACCGATAGAGAATCGTAAAGTGATCTGTACCAGTCATGTTACATCACCTCCATGTCCCTTAAAAAAATTCGATGTTAATCAGTTGTTTTACTTTATTCTTTTGACACATTTGTTCGTCACCTGATTTTGGCATAGGCGAAAAATTTGCTGATCTTACAATTGTAAGAGAAAGAGAAACTTAACAATCAACCTACTGGAAAGTAATAAAGGCAAGATACGTTACAGCTAATGAGATATTTTACAATAAAGTAAAAGAAAGGAAATACAGGTGAGCTATGACTTGTGATTGTGCAAACAACAAGCAAAGTAATTCTAGCATACGTTGAAAAATGCAGTCTCGCATAAAGTTGAAAATAAAGGTAGTTACTTTCTTGCTTGCTTTGACCGATTTCAGCGCAAATGGCCGAAGTAGGGGGAAATGCTTCTACGTTCTGTATATAAAGGCAGATTACGTTGCACGTGTCTCACTGAGAAACCTCATTTGATTGTTTTATGTACGTGAAAAGATCGTGTTATGCCTCGTGTAACAAGGAGAAACGTCTACGTACTTGTCGGATCGTCGCCTATCGAGAGTGCAGTTTATCATTCCGCCAGTCTGCCACTCGTTCTGGCAGGAACTAACAGCTGTCATGCAAATACGGAAATGATAGGTTCAAGAGGACCGTAGGCAACGACTTGCAAGATCTCAACGTTCCCGTGCGATTAGTTCACGAGACGACGGACATGCTGTTCTGTCGACCTTGCTGCTTTCCACGTACCTGGAGTCAGGAAATGGGATCGTTTGTAGCAAGGCAGGTATCCACAGGGACAGAGCGACGACGTCTGGTGCATCACTGACTGACAGAACGGTGGCCATTGTTACAGTTTCCCCTGACATGGCATTCCCCTTACAGTGGTCAGTGGAAACACTGGACAGAAGAGTGGAATCATGTCATTATCTGCTTCCACCGTGTTCTCATTTTCAATTGGCCTAGTATCTCCTGTGCAACTATAAAGTGTATCCAAATATTGTATCCATCATCTCTCCTTACTTAATGAATTCTTTAAATTACTTTTTTCTTGTCTAATAATCGTGTTCCATATTCTTTGCTCCTGAAATCTATCATTTATTAGTACGTGGACACGATATATAAACGGTCCAGTCATATTACTGTGACGACCGCCTATGCTCGACGCCACCGGCAGTAACAGCTCACAGTCGGCAGGCGATAGCAGTAACAATGGAGGGTATATAAAGCATATCGGGGAATGGGAAAATAGTGCAATTGTTGTCGCTATTTGGAAACCGAGCGATTTAGCTAATATAAAAAAAGGGAACGATAACTGGCTTTCGGGCCAAGGGTGGAAGCGTTTCCAAAGCGGCTAAGCTTCTAAAATCTAAAGTGTTCGCTTGCTGCCGTGGTTAAAGTATACGGTGCACGGTCAAATGGCACTATCCAAAACCGACACTGATACAACTGTGGTGCAGCACGGTCCATAGATGCCAAGGGTGAATGACAGTTACGAAAATGTGCACAGGTGAATAGACGTGCATCTGTTCAGCAATTGATCGCCTAGATGAACTAAGGGGCCACCAAGAGCGTCTCCTCAACAACCGTTTAGTGAACGTTGCTTCATGTGGGCCTCCGCAGCAGGTGCGTGGTTCATGCAGCCATGCTGACCGCTTTTCATTGGTGACTAAAGCTGGAATTTGCACGCAAGTGTTGTAGCTGGACGTCCACTGAGTGCCGACAATTGACCTTTTATCCTCCATCGGACAGATGGCCGTTGGCGTGTAACGCCCTGCAACAATCGTCGTAAGGCGTGATGATGCAGAGTTATGGCCTGGAGAATGTTTATGTGGAATTCCCTGGGTGATCTCGTCATTCTGGAAGACACAACGGATCAACACAAGTAAGCATCTATCCCTGAGGACGATATACAGCCTTACATGCAGTTTGTCTTTCCTCGGCACGATGGCATTTACCAGCAGGACAACGAAACGTCTCACACAGGTGGAAGTATATGTGCATGTTTCGGGGACCACCAGGATGAGTTTAGCATACTCCCCTAGTCACCAGAATCCCCGGATTAAAACCCAATTGAGAATCTGTGGGATCACCTCGATCGGGCTGTTTGCGCTATGGACCCTCAACCGAGGACCATAGCGTATCTGGCCATGTCACTGGAGTCGGCATGGCTCCATATACCTGTCGGTACCTTTCAGATCCTCTTTGACACTTTTTCTGCATGTCCGTCCTGAAAAACTTGGTTATTCAGGTTTTTGACAGGTGGTGACATTAATGTGACTGGACCGTGTATTATCCTTGTTTCAACACCGCATCTGTTTCACGCCTCGGCGTTTTCCTGTTTCAGTTTTCTGTCTATGTCACGACATCTTTCTCCATCCACTCTTTTTAAGCGTTTCTACATTTGCTGATGATTTCATTTCTGAATGACCAATAGTGTTACTGCTCTCTTTTTCTACTTTTACATAGTCGTTACTTTATTAGTTCCAGTGTCTCAGTTGCTAGTAATGGGAGCCTCTTTTTGTTCTTTTTCAATACTAGTACTTTATCAGTTGCACATGCAACTGCTCTTTTAAGCCACTTTTTCACACCGAATAACACCTATATGTCACTGCTTCATTCGTCCAATGTTCTTTCAAGGTAGACTGAAATCATAGTTTCATCGGCACCTTTCAGCTGTCCTTTAATTATTACTTGCGTGATTGCATTGTCTGATAGTAAAATTAAATGGATATCCAACAATTATCTTTCTGTTTTGTGAATATAACTCTCTATGTATTGTTAATTTGCCTATACATTATACTTACTACGCCTACTCTACGGCTCTACTTTATCTGATCCCGTATGAATAATCCCATGAACCTCAGTCAATAGATCCCTCTATTCTGGCCATCTAGTCTCACTAATTCCTAAAACAACGGTCTGTATCCTTTCTTTCCTACCTTCAGATTTTCCAATTTCCCACTCTGCCTTAGCGATAATCATTCCATGTGGCCTTCATACTTAAGCAAACAAACTCCGTCCGAACAGGCCTTGGAAGGGCCAACGGTACCGACTGACCGCCGTGTCATCCTCAGCCGATAGGCGTCACCGGATGCGGATATGGAGGGGCATGTGGTCAACACTCCACTCTCTCCGCCGTTGTTAGTGTTCTTGGTTGGCTCTGAGCACTATGCGACTTAGCTGCTGAGGTCATCAGTCGCCTAGAACTTAGAACTAATTAAACCTAACTAACCTAAGGACATCACACACATCCATGCCCGAGGCAGGATTCGAACCTGCGACTGTAGCGGTCGCCCGGCTCCAGACTGTAGAGCCTAGAACCGCACGGCCACTCCGGCCGACCGTCAGTTTTCTTGACTGGAGCTGATATTTCTCAATCAAGTAGTTCCTCAATTGGCCTCGGAAGGGCTGAGTGCACCACGCTTGACAACAGCGCTCTGCAGACCCGACAGCGCTTAACTTCCGTGATCGGACGGGTACTTGTGTTGGACGCTTTCATAATTAGCATTCTCTTTTGGTCTAATAGCTCGTCCTAGTAGTCTCCACGTGAAGATCTTAATGGGGGATCATTTCTTCTCCGGAATATTTTACCCAGGGGGATGCCATCATGACATTTTTAGCATAGTATTGCATATACTATGGGAAGATTACGTAGTGTTTTCCCATTGACTTCAAGATAGTAGTACTGCAACCGTTAATGTCGTCACGACCACATCTCGAGGTAGCATCACTGTTACTTACCAACTCCTTGAATTCCGTCAACTGTGACTACGGGAAGGACGGCTGCTTTCCTCCTGGACGAAGCTTTCTATGTACCAGTCCCAAGACAGGCGGCCGCTGCTTGCTTTCTGTGAGCCGTATTACTGATCCCTGGTCCCAATCGCCTCACATACCATTACAGTCTTTACCTAAACTAGAAAAAGACCCATACGAAGTACCATCAGCCGGTTAACTGGTTCGAGGTTTTTTTATTGAGGTGTAACTCGTTCCCTACCCCGGCTTGTGACAGACAGAGCTTGACCTCTCAAAATCGACGTCAAGTTGCCGGTTTTCGTATGTATGCCTACCGAGATTTTGAATTTTTTGTACTAGCGAGAGTCGGACCATGTGTTTATCGTTACTTATTTTTTTGTTTATTTATCGCTTTGGACAGCAAAAACCATAGAGCCAACAGTAGTTACAAAAATGCTATATTAACATAACTGCAATTTCCGCAGTAGAGTAATAAAAAGAGTTCGACGTACAAGCATAGCTTGTCAGTGCAAAATAAAAACACTAAAAGAGGAACACCAGACAGCCAGCTGTAGTTACAATAGTGCTAAATTAACATTAGTGCAATTTTCACAACAGAACAAAGAGAAAAGTGTGAAATACAAAAATAAGTACTTTGTATAAATTCAAAGCACAAATTTACGACCCATGGTTCGAACCGGGCCTGTTCTAGAATAGAATGACATCCACAACAACTTATAACTGAAATATGGACAACGGCGTCGTTGCAAAGTAAAAATAAAAAAAAATAAAAATAAAAATAAATAAAAATAAAAAAAATAAAAATAAAAATAAAAGAAACGGACGTCCCAATTTTCTAACCGGGCTGGTTCCATGGGAGGACAAGATACACACAACTTATAGGTCAAAGTTGTATAGCGCCGTCTTTCAAATAGTTCGCGAAAAAATAATATCTATATATAGAGAACCGGTGAAGTGAAGCAGTTACACTTATTTATGGCTTATTGAACAGCAATTTACTTTGAATATCAGCGCTCGGAACTTAAAAAAAGTTATATTATTGTCTTGGCTATATGACATGCATTAATAATAATATATACACAAATACCAGTGTACTTAGTAAGTAAATCTTCAGGTTTTACATAACAGAATATACAAAGATTTCAGTTTAGTTTAATATTAACATTCATTCAAAGAGTATAAGCACTAATCTTTTTAAATAAGCCCACTTTCTGACCTCTTACAGAGCTAGGCAGTCTGTTACAACATATCTGGTCATTTATGCACGGACTATGGTCTATTGTTTTCAGTTTAGTACTTCTTCTATAGTAGCAGTCTTTCTTCCTTGTACTATAGATATGAATATCAGAGCACTTAGTTGCATTGTTTTAATTGTGACAAACAATATAATTAATTTGTCAAGATACAGTGAGTAGAATATGAGCTATTTATGAAGTACCAAGATTGCCCTGCATGACTCTCTGTGCCCTATTCCATGGAGAATCCTAACTTATCTTCCTACAGGGGTAATATTATGTTCATATACACTGATCAGCAAAACGTTATGACCACCTACCTACTATCGATATAAACCCGCGCAGGCGATAGCAGAATTACTTGGAAAGGAATGCCAGCTGGTCAGACACCTGCACAGTGCAGGCAGTATCGATGAGTGTGCTGTACGTCTGTAAAATGGGGAAGGCTCACAATCTATCTGAGTTTGACTCAGGGCAGATTTGAATGGTCGAGAAGCTCGGCATTAGCATTTCGGAAACTGCACGACTTGTAGGTGTTTGGTGAATAACTTAATTCAGTTCCACAACCAGGTAGATTTCTTTTCAAGCACACTTGGTGCAGGACTAGTGCCAATTTGGTGTTCGGTTCAGTCTCACATATCTCATCACGTTAGTAGCTGGTGTGTCGTTTATTGAAATTATCTTCCAGTTTTATGGCAAGCAGCAGGTCTCGAGTATGGTGATTAATTACTTTAAATTACTGTATTATGACCACCCTATAATTTAGTTACTGTGCACTTAAAGGCAATACTGTGCAACGATTCAATATTTGAATTTAAATTGACAAATGCGACCAGCCCAAGACAACGATGAATCAAAAAAAGTAATTGTGGTAACGCTGTTAATTCAAAGGACAAGAGATCTGTCACTCCACATAGTTTGAATTATCGGGCCTAGTACCTCTTTTATGCCAGGATCGTCACAGACGACGAGACGATTTATAACACAATGCTTCCTAATAGGAGATCCCCATTTGTACCAGGCTACATGAATAAAAATTTTGGTTTTGATACAAAAATTGGTAACCTGGAAATATTTTGTTGAATAACTTTATTCAGTTCCACAACCAGGTAGATGGGACAATTTCGGAAAACATTACCTAGGTAACTAGGTGAAAACATTTTGAATTTATAGCCCCGAATGGGGACAGCATTATTAGCTGTATTTGCTGTAAGGAGAGAACCGAAGAAGCAGTAAAGACTAGGCTGTTTGTACTGGACAAAGAAACGAATGGAAAGTAGGAAGCACTTGATGCGGAACCGTAGGCTGCGCTTACGAAACACCTGACTGCGCGTAACTTGCGTGAGACGCCCAACACGACGCAGTTTTGTTTGCTTCACTGACCAACGTTTCTTTGCATTTGCTTATAATCAAGTCACACCCGTTCCACTTATACCATCGCTTAATACATCATCTGAGTTTCTTAAATACTGTCATAAATTTAAAGGATTTATGGTAGTTTCGTGAGAAGGATAATTATTAGTGCAAGTTCATACCCAAAACGGTTCGAATTGTCTACCAACTCAATCATCCGAGAAAAAAGGGGCAGAATTAATCTAATCAGAAATATGCCATAAAGACGGCCCTCTGACTTAAAAAGTGCTTGAGAGTAGCCCTGTCCTTGGCGATGCAAGTGCCTTACACTCGCGAGCAAATATCTCTGCATAGCATAAGTGCAGTGCTGTATCAAACACCCTGAAGGCATTGAACAGCTCACAGCGTTGACACAAAAGACCTCATAGTCCAGATGAAATACTCTCAGATAGAGAATAAGGCTCTAGTGATCGTTTATGGTCTTAAGTCCCGCTCATTTACCGACCATAAGCCTCTAACCTCCTTATTCATCCCCGCTCCAATTTCGCTGAAATAAACGTACGGGGCTGTAAAGGAAGGCTCTATGCTTGAGTAATTACCACGACAAAAGTCAGTATCAACCCATAACACACCATGCTAACGCGGTTGAAGTTAACCGTTTCCGCTGGAGACCAGTTGCCGAGTTTCATGTGCATGGAGTACCCTAGTACTCAGGGGAGATTAACTGTGGTGTACCGTTGATGACTTTTGAATTACAACGTGTGAAGTAGGCATGTAATCAGGACGTGACCCACCATTTCTCAAGATTCTGTCTAGGGTATACTGCGGTGGCTGGAGCGCTTACCTAAATGCAAAGACACAGAATTTCAGATATTCTTACCGTTGTAACACCCTGTGAACGTCAGCAACGGTGCTATCATATATACGAATGAAGCATCAGAATGCCAGATTAACTTCACAATCTTGCTCTTCGCCTGCGTCCTCCTGTTGCTGCAGACGTGATACAAGAGGATACTGAGGCTGAAGGCGCTGGCGCAGCGTCATATGCACTGGTCTGGTATTTACGAGGGCGTGCTGATATTTAATGCCTCAGCAAAAAAATGGTTCAAATGGCTCTGAGCACTATGGGACTTAACTTCTAAGGTCATCAGTCCCCTAGAACTTAGAACTACTTAAACCTAACTAACCTAAGGACATCACACACATCCATGCCCGAGGCAGGATTCGAACCTGCGACCGTAGCGGCCACGCGGTTCCAGACTGTAGCGCCTTTAACCGCTTGGCCACATTGGCCGGCTAATGCCTCAGCACCTTTATGTGAAAAGTCTTAAGGCTTTTTTAAATAAAACATTCTTTGTTGACATTCTACATCTTTATTCTTCGTGTCTGCATTTTTATTTCTCAACGTAATCACCGTGGCGACAAACACATTTCTCTCAACGACATATCAATTAACAATAGCCATTATGAAAACCGTCTTATAGTTGCACAGGAAGAACATTTATTTCTTGCAATAGTACAGTAATTTATTTGTTAATGGCGGATTTCGGACTGATTGTTCATAACCATATCACACTGAGGGATAATATACAGGAGACTTTGCAGTATTTAGAAATAAGGTTTGCAAAATTGCATTACAGTAGCAACATAGGCTCTAAAACACTAATACTGTTCGAAAAAGGATGGCATATCATAAATGTAAGTCGTGCGTTACACTAATCATACAAGTGGAACATTGACCATGAAATCAACAAGTGTGATACTAAATAATGTGGCCTCCACATATGCTCATCGCTGTCATAGCGAAAACTACCTCTGAGAGCTGCCTATGGCGTCCACGTGACGTAAGAGGTCACTAGTGGCGGCGTTCGTCCAAATATTGGGGCATTCTTTTACAACTCAAACAGGGTTTACAAAATTGTATATGAAATACATTCTTTACAAGCTGTTCGTGGAATACATATTATAAAATCGATGTACCTGTGTACGAGTATGTATGTATGTACCACATCTCCTAAGTCCGCCCCCGGTAGCTGAGTGACAGCCGGCGCGGTAGCTCAGCGTGTTCGGTCAGAGAGTCGGTTGGCCTCTGTAATAAAAAACTGAGTGGAAGGATCAACCACCGAACTTGAACAGGATGTCTTGCGACGTCCGCAACGACCAAACACAAACGATAAAAAAAATTAAAAGTGGTCAGCGCCACAGAATGTCAATCCTAACGGCCCGGGTTCGATTCCCGGCTGGGTCGGAGATTTTATCCGCTCAGGGACTGGGTGTTATGTTGTCCTAACCATCATCATTTCATCCCCATCGATGCGCAAGTCGCCGCAGTGGTGTCAAATCAAAAGACTTGCACCAGGCGAACGGTCTACCCGACGGGAGGCCCTAGTCACACGACATTATTATTATTATCTCCTCCTAAACCACTTGACCGATTTCAACCAAACTTGGCACACTTATCACTTATTGTAGGAGACAGGGGTGGGAGTGAAAACAACGACGTGCGGAATTCGCAGATTTTATTCATCCCGTATTTGAGAATGAGAGCGCTTAGATGACTTACAGCAAAATTTACACGTAATTTCAAGCCTTTAAGAACGCTGACAACCGCCAGAAGATGATGAAAGGAAAAAAGTTAATCGGGTACCACATTTTCGCTGTTCATACAGTAAAACTGCCGCATAAAGTTTAGAAATGTACCTGTAAAAACTTGACAAGAATTAAATTTACCAATTTTAATAATATTATTATTTACAAATCCTGTTACGCAATGCTATAGCCTGATGTTTCACAGTACGCCGTGTGTGGCGTCATTGAACCTGATGTTATATATTTTACTTAGTGTTTTGTGTGTTTATTTACGTATTCCGTAAACAACTTGTCAAGAATGTATTTCATGTATGATTATGTAAACCGTGTATGGGTTATAATAAAATCTTTGGACGAACGCCGCTACTAGCCACCTCTTCGGTCACGTGGACACCGTAGGCACCTCTTACAAGCAGTTTTCGCTCTGATGGCTTGCGATGAGCCCATGTGGGGACCACGTAATTGACTATCACCCTTGTTGATATCATGGCCAATATTCCACTTGTATGATGGTGTAACGCAAAACTTACATTTATCGTATGTCATCTATTTTTGATCAGTATTAGTGTTGTAGAGCCTATGTTGTTGTTGTACTGATACTTTGTAAACATTATTGCTATATACTGTAACATCTCCCGTATTTTATCTTTCAGGGTCATTTGATAATGGACAAGCAGTCCTAAACCGGTCATTAAGAAACAAATGTTATTCTTGTGCAACTTAAGATGGTTTTAATAATAATTATTGTAATCACAAAAAAGTTGCGGACCTATTGCAATCCTAGCATGCTGAAGATACCGAAGAGAGACCAGTTTGTTGACACCGTCACTCTAGAACGTTTCGTTTTGATGACGAAGTCACAACCTCACCTCTTCTTGCACAGCTTCCTCACTGTCAATGTAAAGTCCTCGAAAATGTTCTTTGAGTTTTAGAAACAAATGAAAATCAGATGGGGTCAAGTCGGGACTGTTTGGGGGTGATCGATGACTGAACCCACGGCGTCTGATTGTTGCAGATGTCGCAGCGCTCTTGTGTGGTATGGTATTGTCATGCTTAAGGAGAGGATGCTCCATGTGTGGACGAACTCCACGAATTGATGCTTTCAGTTTTCTAAGGGTCTCGCAGTACCTTTCATAGTTTATGGTGGTGTCTTAAGCCATGAACTGAAAATGCACCACATCGTGAACATCCCAGAACTCTGCGAGCATGACATTGCCTACCGATGGCATGGACCTGAACCTTTTTGGCGTGTGTGATCGTTTGTGGCAGAACTTCAATGATGCTTTCTTATTTTCGTGGCCAAAATGGATAACCCAGCTTTCATCACCTGACACAACGTTGTTAACCCCTAAACCTCCAACCACGTGTGAGGTTCGTGGTCGGATATTCAGGAATGTGATTGGCAGGAGCCTGGCCCGCGGTACATCGGACGGGCTAAATGTAAACTACACGGGCCTGGAGTGCGGTACGTCGGTCGGGTAAGGTTTGTAAGAAAAATAAAAAAACAGTGAAACAACGTTGGACTGCTAGAGATGCAAAGTTCCATTACATGTACCAGTATGTTTCGAATGATATCATACCCTTGGAGCTAGTTGATTTGTGTTGTTGCTTTTTGTAAGAGAGGTAATTATGTGAAGTGTGTTTTCAGGAATTGGGGATAAGTGGTATTGATTTATAATATATTGTATTGATTGATAATACATCGCCGGCCGGTGTGACCGAGCGGTTTTAGGCGCTTCAGTCTGGCACCGCGCGACCGCTACGGTCGCAGGTTCGAATCCTGCCTCGGGCATGGATGTGTGTGACGTCCTCAGGTTAGTTAGGTTTAAGTAGTTCTAAGTTCTATGGGAGTGATGACCTCAGATGTTAGGTCCCATAGTGCTTAGAGCCATTTGAACCATTTGATAATACATCTTTTGTGGTATTTGTAACACAATTATTACATGAGCTTGTGACTGCATATCAAATATTTCACAAAATTAAACTTTCTGGTCTTGCACGTGTACTTGCATTCCGTAAGTCGTGCGCGATTGGTACAATGTCGGACCGATTTGTCGAACCGTGGTATGGTTCAGAGACCGGGCGTTCGTGTTTACACTTTGGGCCCGGGCCGTTGGAACTTAAATCGTAGGTTAAGGGGTTAAGGAACACGTCCTCGTCAGCCTCAAAACTCAAAATAAATTGTTTACAGATATCCAGTCTCCTCTGTTTTATGTCAGGAGTAAGCATTCGAGGCACCCACTGTACATTCAGTTTACTGTACCGCAGTCCTCCAATAATGGTCTGTACACGCTCTGCCACACTTCCCGAGAGCTGTGTCTGCGTTATCCGACGATTTCCTCTAATGAGTTCATCAACCAAATTCCGATGATTCTTGTTGATTGCCGTACGTGAACGCCCACCCCAAGCTGTGTCACACACATTGAGGCTACCACCGTTTCCTTCATTACGAGAACAAACAACCTAACGTCGCACACTACTGATGTCGATACAATCATCACCACACAGAGCTTTCATTTTTCAAGTGAAGGCACGTTTTCCGCGGTTAGAAACGCGACTACAGCACGCTGTTTGTCACGTTTCATAGCGTCATGTTACATGCTAAAATTTTTATCCCTCTTGTGGGAGAGGGTTGCATCTTGCTTCAGCAAAGAGGGAAAGTCGACAGACAAATATGCATGACGTATAATACCTCAATCGGTGTTGAGAACAAAATTCAAAATTCTAAGGCATTACTTCTCAGCACGTACTCGTAGGTTAGCATGTAACATACAGCCTAGGGTGGCTTCTACGCCTGCGCTCACAGCCAAGTACCATCAGGGGGGCGTTTCTATTTATGGTCACGACATCTCTGCCAACGGGTTCATGCTGGACTGTTTCAGGGAGTGGGGTGGTTGGTGGTTTTCAACACACTCTCGAATATTCCTTACGTCACACTGACGTAATCTATGATGACAAGCATTACATCCGGGCACAGGTTGCATGTTCGTCCTAAAACGCTCCTTTGAGGTACTCTAGAATTTACATTTATATGTAGCCATTGTGATCCTTCAATAATGGGGTGTTGAGCTCTGTCTGCTAGGAACTCCTATCTAAAATCTTGTCCGACACTCGATGAGTTGTCATTTTGTTTCGTAAACGCCTCTGCTGAACTATGTCGAATGTCATACGGAATCAAGAAATAGAACATAAATCTGAGCACCGTTATTTGCGATGTTATGGAACTCATGGACGACCAGAGCGATCTGAGTTTGGCTCTGAGCACTATGGGACTCAACTGCTGTGGTCATAAGTCCCCTAGAACTTAGAACTACTTAAACCTAACTAACCTAAGGACAGCACACAACACCCAGCCATCACGAGGCAGAGAAAATCCCTGACCCCGCCGGGAATCGAACCCGGGAACCCGGGCGTGGGAAGCGAGAACGCTACCGCACGACCACGAGATGCGGGCGATCTGAGTTTAACCAGATCTGTTTTTCCATGGTGATTCCTATAGAGAAGATTTGTTCACAAAAAACATCATCATATGTGAGAGCTCATAACTCATTCCATATATCTAAAAGAGTTTGACGCTAGCAATATAGAAATATGGTTATGCGCACCTGTCCGACGATCCCTTTATGTAATCGGCACTGGATTCGATAAACGAGACAGAAGAGTGGCTCAACGGCATTATGCTACAGCGACGGAAACCACATCACAGTACTTTTGTGTTTGTACATAGTTGCCTAAGAAAAACTGTACATTACAGACTTTCACACAATTCTGAAGGCATTTTTAGAAACAAATGTAATTGGGGTAACAAACCAAATAAATCATTATTACATTATTACTTTAAAACGAGCCACAGGAGGCCAAATGTTCCTCACACCTTAATGTTCAGAAAATATCACTGAACAAACTTTGGAATTTTGTCGGGGAGTTCTGGCATGCCTTGTGTAGTTGAGATTATCTCTAAATGAAATAAAATGTCTAATTATCCCCCTCATATCATGGTTATATGTTAATCTAAGTGAGACGTGAAGGTAACTGATTTTGCTCTAATACTTCATAATCTTATCACTAATTCAGTAATTCACGTCAATAAATCTCTAGCTGCTTGTTACACAGTTACTGTTAAATATTCTTAGATATGTGGAATAGCAAAATGAGACGTGCTGTCGACGTGAGAAAAGAGGTCAGGAAGATCATTCTTTGCTGTCCTTGAACGTTACTGAAGAATCTGCTCGACTGCGTGAGTTACGAAACCGATGGATTACGACAACGGCCAAGAAGGATGGTTGAAGGACCGCCCACAAGATTTCGACAGCCCGGAGGCATTTGCGTGAGAGAGATCAAACGTTCCCGGAGCTACTTCCACACGTAGTCATTCCCATGTGACTTCGTCCAGATATTTATCAAGTAAAAAATATATGCGAAATAAGTTATCATTATTCATCGTGACTGATGCAACGAGATGTTGAGCGTTGGATTTAAGCAGATTACTTTTAGCCTCGAAAAACATCAAAAACATCAACCAGAAGACGTTTTTCGAGAGACTTAGATCAAACTAAATACATTTTGTGGTTGTCTGTTATTATTTTTGCCTTATCTTAATTAGAGTGTTGTGTCGCTAATTTTTTCGCGATATGTTACAAAGTAATTTCTCAGTACCTATTCGGTTCACTATAAAAATTCTGTCAGCAAATGAGACAGAGAATTGATACATTTGTTTACTGACATCTTGGTCATACTTTAAATCCACTTATGGAGACTCATGTACAGAATGCACAAGCCACGACATTTCTTCGGTAGTGGTTAACAATTCCATATTTGTTTACTAGCTTCAACTATTCACTTCTATTCAGTGAAACATTTGAAAAATTAATGTTGTTTTTGTAGTCTTCAGTCCAGAGACTGGTTTGATGCAGCTTTCCATGCTACTCTATCATGTGCAAGCTTCTTCATCTCCCAGTACCTACTGCAACCTACATCCTTCTGAATCTGTTTAGTGTATTCATCTCTTGGTCTCCCTCTACTATTTTTACACACCACGCTGCCCTCCAATACTAACTTTGTGATCCCTTGATGCCTCAGAGCAAGTCCTACCAACCGATCCCTTCTTCTAGTCAAGCTGTGCCACAAACTCCTCCCCAATTCTATTTAGTACCTCCTCATTAGTTATGTGATCGACCCATCTAATCTTCAGCATTCTTCTGTAGCACCACATTTCGAAAACTTATATTCTCTTCTTGTCCAAACTATTTATCGTCAATGTTTCACTTCCATACATGCCTACACTCCATACAAATACTTTCAGAAACGACTTCCTGACACTTAAATCTATACTCGATGTTAACAACTTTCTCTTGTTCAGAAACGCTTTCCTTGCCATTTCCAGACTATATTTTACATCCTCTCTACTTCGACCATCATCAGTTATTTTGCTCCCCAAATAGCAAAACTCATCTACTACTTTAAGTGTCTCATTTCCTAATTTAATTCCCTCAGCATCACCCCATTTATTTCGACTATATTCTATTATCCTCGTTTTGCTTTTATTGATGTTCATCTTATATCCTCCTTTTAAGACACTGTCCATTCCGTTCAACTGCTATTCCAGGTTATTTGCTGTCTCTGACAGAATTACAATGTCATCGGCGAACCCCAAAGTTTCTATTTCTTATCCATGGATTTTAATTCCCACTCCGAATTTCTCTTTTTTTCCCCTTTACTGCTTGCTCAATATACAGATTTAACAACATCGGAGATAGGCTACAACCCTGTCTCACTCCCTTCCCAACCACTGCTTCCCTTTCATGCCCCTCGACTCTTATAACTGCCATCTGATTTCTGTATAAATTGTAAATAGCCTTCCGCTCCTTGTATTTTAGCCCTGGCACCTTAAGAATTTGAAAGAGAGCATTCCAGTCAACATTGTTAAAAGCTTTCTCTAAGTCTACAAATGCTAGAAACGTTGGTTTACCTTTCCTTAATCTGTCTTCTAAGATAAGTCGTAGGGTCAGTATTGCCTCACGTGTTCCAACGTTTCTACGAAATCCAAACTGATCTTCCCCGAGGTCGGCTTCTACCAGTTTTTCCATTTGTCTGTAAAGAATTCGCGTTAGTATTTTGAAGCCGTGACTTATTGAACTGATAGCTCGTAAATTTTCACATCTGTCAGCACCTGCTTTCTTTAGGATTGGAATTATTAATGGCTCTGAGCACTATGGGACTCAACTGCTGTGGTTATCAGTCCCCTAGAACTTAGAACTACTTAAACCTAACTAACCTAAGGACATCACACACATCCATGCCCGAGGCAGGATTCGAACCTGCGACCTGGAATTATTATATTCTTCTTGAAGTCTGAGGGTATTTCGCCTGTCTCATACATCAGATGGTAGATTTTTGTCAGGACCGGCTCCCCGAAGGCCGTCAGTAGTTGTAATGGAATCTTGTCTACTCCCGGGGCCTTGTTTTGACTCAGGTCTTTCAGTGCTCTGTCAAATTCTTCACGCAGTATCGTATCTCCCATTTCATCTTCATCCACATCCTCTTCCATTTCCATAATATTGTCCTCACGTACATCGCCCTTGTATAGATCCTCTATATACTCCTTCCACCTTTCTGCTTTCCCTTCTTTGCTTAGAACTGGGTTTCCATCTGAGGTCTTGATATTCATACAAGTGGTTCTCTTTTCTCCAAAGGTCTCTTTAATTTTCCTGTAGGCAGTATCTATCTTACCCCTAGTGAGATAAGCCTCTACATCCTTACATTTGTCCTCTAGCCATCCCTGCTTAGCTATTTTGCACTTCCTGTCGATCTCATTTTTGAGACGTTTGTATTCCTTTTTGCCTGCTTATTTTACTGCATTTTTATATTTTCTTCTTTCATCAATTAAATTCAATATTTCTTCTGTTACCCAAGGATTTCTACTAGCCCTCGTCTTTTTACCTACTTGATACTCTGCTGCCTTCACTATTTCATCCCTCAAAGCTACTCATTTTTCTTCTACAGTATTTCCTTCCCCCATTCCTGTCAACCGTTCCCTAATGCTCTCCCTGAAACTCTCTACAACCACTGGTTCTGTCAGTTTATCCAGGTCTCATCTCCTGAATCAATACAATACAAATCAATACAAATATAAAATTACACTTAGTGAGTCTCTACAATATTTTCTTTAGCGTTCATTGCTCCCATAGCTCCGTCTACAACAAACTGACCACGATAGAGCACTAGCTGAGCTCTATTTATTATTTATTTATCGCTATTTTGTGTACATGTCTTGCAGCCTGTACCATTGAATTATGTGGTACCTCTGATGACTAAAACATATTTGTGTCAGTACGAACACAGATTATTCACGGGCACGTCATTCAGGCCCTGAAGGCCAAATGAATATCTACCCGCTGCCGTGTCATCCTCCGACTTTCGGTGTCATGCGGGTGCGGTATGGAGAGGCATGTGGTCAGCGCACTACTCTCCCGGCTAGTTTGCAGAATTTTCAGACCGCTCATTCGCTACTAATCGGTCACGTAGCTATCCAGTTGGTGTCACGAGGCTGAATGCACCTCTTAACATTCCTCCTATGAAGGAATCGAACTCTAGCCCTCCGCATGGCAGCCGTCTACGCCGATGTCTCGGCTACGGAGGCGGCCGAGAGAATATGCACTGTCTGACAAAAAGAGTGAAGCACTCAGAAGACACGGTCGGATGTCAGTGTAACTTCGCACACCGCGAATATGTAAATGGTTAGAGTTGCAATTTTCTGTGACAGGTAAACCGGCCACTAGAATCCAGAGATGTAAATTATGTGAAATACAAATACGAAATGCAAAGTATTTATTTTTACTTGGTATTTGAAATACTTTTTGTCATAAAGCATTTTCTATTTTATTTGAAATACGTAAAACATATATATTTGGTATTTGTAAAATGCAAAATACGTCTTTGATTTTTTGTCATAATTTGCAATATTCACTCATTTAATGAGCTATTTGTATAAACAAAAATTGTTCAATGGAAAATACATATGACGCAATAAGCGCCGAAGGTATACCTGTGTGAATATAACCATGACTCTAATTATTAGAAAAGGCAGTAAGACTTGAGTATACATTATATGTTTACCATTACAGTTTTTTAATGTAAAACGTACCGAAATCATCTGATAGGAAGTGAAGGAACGAGGAAGTGAGTTAATTATCACATTACGAGTTTACTCACAAGCAAAACTGAGTTCGTTTAGTGTAACAGTGATAGCAATACTTTCTGTGAACAGTGTCTAAAAGTATGGAGTACTTGAAAAACTGCTTTCTCTTTTCGTCAGTAAGATAAGTAACTAGTTTTTTTCGTCCATCGATAATTTTGATACTATCGTTGTACTAACGAAATTATCCGCCGGTAAAGAATGTAATAAAAAATAACAGAACAATACACAGAATATGTGGAGACTACAAACGTGGCTTTGGAAGAGATCGATTTTGTATGCGCCATTGCTGATATTCACTGATCGTCCAAGAGCAGCTATCTGGCTGTAAAGGCTCATTGGTCTGATCGTGAAACATTTGAACGAAAAAGTTCAGCTCTGGATTACAGGAGATTTAAGGAAACACACAAATACAATAAAATAGCTGAACTGATTGTGGTAATTTATTCTGAATTTGATTAAAGCTGGCAAAAATCGTTAAAACTATTACCGACGGCGAATAAAACATAGTCAAAGCTTTCAAAATATGTGAAAAAGATTCGGATACAGAGACAAATGAAGGAGATTCGGCTCATATTCAAAATATTGAAGTTTTGGATGATAATGTACTCGTATTTGTTGTTGTTGTTGATGATGATGACGATGAGTTAAGTCTAAGATAATTTCCGGAGACATCTGAAGATTTTGAGTAGTTGCAATTGAGTAATCATGAGAGATGCGCCACACACATATATTACATTTAAGAGCGTAAAGAGATATGAGTGAGGTCAAATCTCAAACTAATTCGTACAAGAAACTTTATGATACAGCCATGTCAAAATGTCAAGCATTTGGAATATGTGCTCAAGGTCTCCCAAAGTTTCTAAAACCTGAATGAGATTTTCACTCTGCAGCGGAGTGTGCGCTGATACGAAACTTCCTCGCAGATTAAAACTGTGTGCCGGACCGAGACTCGAACTCGTAACCTTTGCCTTTCGCGGGCAAGTGCTGTACTATCTGAGCTATCCAAGCTTTCTAAAACCTATTTACAATCAACTGGAAAATCCCCTACCTATCCATGTCCAACAAAACGGAATTCATACTGTAATTGTATTCAAGATATACTCACATTCAAGAATACTCTAAATAAATGGTCAAGGAAACTTGGATTAGCAACTTTTAAAAAAATGAAATATAGTATCTTAATGAAGACATAATCAGTTTAAAAACTGTTGCTAACGGCATCAGAAGTTCAGAGAGTGACAAAGATGACTACCATGGATGTCATCTTCCAGAAATAATGAGAATGCAAAGAATGCTAAGCAAGTTGCAAATGGATAGTCCGAAGTATTGTGGTATGTTGAGAGAAGTTAATAGAGAAAGTGTTAATAGGGGTTTTTAGACATTGCATAAATTGAGGAACCAAAAACAAAGGATGGAATATTGGCATGCATATCTCATTCTTTTTCAAAACGAAATGGGTACCGAAGGCTAGCAGAGAATACATTAAAGATCTGTTTATTTCAGAAGTTCGGAAGATTGAAGAAGAAGAAAAAGATGGAAGAACCTGATAAAGAAAGAGACAGGTTTGAATCGTATTAGATGTATGTTTCAGACTCCGATTGTTCTGTAGCCAGTGATAGTGTCCACATTACAATAGTACTGTAAGCACTACAATCATTAAAAATTAATGACAATTGTTTAACTTCCTTGAACAGATATCCAACTCTAAAAAAAGACTTTTCATTAAATATAATAATTATTTACCTAGTTCTGGTCCTGCTGGATGACTGTTTTCCTTTCGTGGAATGATAATGAGATCACACAGTGAAATGTTCACTGACTATAGGTATTTTATTTGAATAAAGATATTTTGAATATATGTATTTTGCATTTTGTATTAAAATATTTTCTTTTAAAACCATTTTGTATTTAAATTTGATACAAATAAAGTAACCAAGTATTTTCAATTTAAATTAAAATGCTTTTAATAAATCATATTCAACATATCCACCAAAGTCCATTAGTATTGTTCGTATTTAATGTTGTTACGAGGCCTGGTTGGGTATATACAGGGTGGTCCATTGATCGTGACCGGGCCAAATATTTCACGAAATAAGCGTCAAACGAGAAAAAAATACAAAGAACGAAACTTGTCTAGCTTGAAGGGGGAAACCAGATGGCGCTATGGTTGGCCCGCTAGATGGTGCTGCCTACATGAATATGTAATAAAAAAATTGCGAACCAGAAACAAAACAGCAGTCCGTGGATAGGTGCCACATCATCTCTCCTTCGAAGTAAAGTTCAGAGCCGCACCCTCAGCCGATAAAATCGTGGAGACGATCTTCTGGTACTCTGAAGGGGATATTCTGTATGATGTCCTTCCTCATTGTGTAACGAACAACTCTGAAGTGTACTCTGCTCTTCTCTATAAATTGAAAAACGACTTCAACGTGTTCGTCGCCACAAAAATGCAAAAGAACTTCTTCTTCTTTATGACAAGGGTAGCTCACAAAGCATCACTGGTCTGTTTTTCCTCGTCCATTCTACAGTCCTGATGTCGAACCTTCCGATATCCATCCAGTTGGCCCAATGAAGGATACACTCCGCAGGAAGCAGTACGTGGATGATGGGGAGGTTATTCATGCAGCAAGACCTTGACTCCGACGTGGTACAGTAGAATGGAACCACGTGAGCATACAGGGCCTCCTAGTACGGTGGCGGAAGGCCGTCGCATTGAACGGAGATTATGTTGAAAAATAGGGTTTTGCAGCCAAAAGAGTGGAGAATAATATGGTGTATTCGAATCCTGAATAAACCCAAATTCCGTTCAGAAAAAATGAATTGCATTACTTATTGAACGCTCCTCTTAGAATTTTAATTTATTTTCTTATTCCATTTTGAAATGGAAGCTTTAGTTTTACGGGGGGGGGGGGGGCAGTCTTTTTCAGAAATTACGAAATTTACTCCGGAAAAGTACGTTTTTTTTTCAAAGGTGTCGAACTGTTCCAATGTACAACACGGTCATGTACCTTGAAACTAATATTCTGTTCAAATGTAAATTCTTTTTAGTACTGTATTTAATAGTCTATTTGTTACATTATTACTCTATTACAAACCAGTAATCACAAGTGAAATGAATTTAAGAAGAAGTATTATCAAAAACCAGTTAATAGTGAAAAACTTTTAGAAACAGAAGCTAATGACAACCAACACAGGTGAGATATCGAGGAATACTCCAAAGAAGAAGAAGAACTGGAAATACATGGTCAAGACGTCATTGGTATTATTACATTACCATCAGTAATTACCCAATCCCTTTCAGAAGTCGTTTTGGATACTTGGAAGTAAGTAATTTTCTTCCACCTTCCATTCCAGCCATGTTTGAGCAATGATCTAGAATTTTACTGATGCACAAACTTAGCGCAATCGGTCTACAAGACAGCTTGACCCGGCTGTTATCCTTAGTTTAGTATGAACACAGTGATTAGTGACATACATGTCGTTAGGAAAGATCGTGTGGACCGCATTTTACTCAGAATGCGTAGCAGTTATTGTAATACTCGTGAAGAAAGTGTGTGATCATCGAGTGGCACATATTGTCTATACCGAGGCAGACTAAGAGGTTCTCTTGAGTGCTGGTTTAAGTATTTATTATTTTCTCCAGGTAAAGATTTCGCCAAGATAAGTTGTCCACATCGTGATCGTTATGTTAGTAATACTGTTATTACTTGCTTCTCAGCCGCCGGTGTCATAGAGAAAATGCTGCAGCAATACAGTCCAAGTCTCGACAGTAGAACGGAGAATCTAGTTGGCGCTGAAGAAGTAAGAAAATTGAGAAACTTTCGTCCTTTTAAGTAATACACTGGTGGCCATTAAAACTGCAACACCATTGACATGGTGAGCAACAAATGTAAGACTGGCATGAAGTGTACAATATGCTTGGATACTCACTGCAACCGCGTGGCAAAAACTGTCCAAGAAAATAAGCATAAGGCTTAGTCGCATTGATCCTTGTTAGTGAACTGGAGAACTGTCCATCACAGAAAATGTTGGAAACAGTGATTTAGATGTACCAGTCGGTTGCTGTCACGTGTTTGTGCATGCTTGTCTCCCACATGCTCTGTTCCCTATAACGAGTTCGCTGTGTCAGTCGTTTCAGTGAGTGTGAGGAGCGGACGTGTTTAGTGATGGGTTGAATATAATACAAAATGGCGCTCACGAAACATTATGCGAACAATTCGCGGAAAACGTGTACGGAACTGTTTATGCAATAATTTAAGGCCAGAAGTGTTTTGGAAAAACCTGTCTTACGTCTTACGAGTCTTGGGTCTATGTGACCGACTCCATACTATGGACGTGAGCTTCTTGTTGTTGTGATCTTCATCTTCGAGTAACTACTGCAACCTACGTCCTTCTAATTCTGCCTACTGTATTAATCTCTTGGTCTCCCTCTATGATTTTAACCCCCTGCGTTACCCTTCAGTACTAAATTGGTGATCCATTGATGCCTCAGAATGTGTCCTACCAACTGATCCCTTCTTCTATTCAGGTTGTGCCCCATATTTCTCTTCTCCCCAATTCTATTTAGTACCTCCTCCTTCGTCACGTGATCTACCCATGTAATCTTCAGCATTCTTCTGTAACACCACATCTCAAAAGCTTCCATTCCCTTCTCGTCTAAACTGTTTAGTGTCCATGTTTCACTTCCATATGTGGCTACACTCCCATACAAATACTTTCAGAAAGGACAGCCTGACCCATAAATCTATACTCGATATTTACAGATTTCTCTTCTTCAGCAATGCTTTTCTTGTCATTGCCAGTCTACGCTTTATACCCTCCCTACTTCATCCATCAACAGTTATTTTGCTTCCCAGATAGGAAAACTCATCTGCTACTTCTGCTGGCTCATTTCCTAATCTAATTCCCTCAGCAAGACCTGATTTAGTTCGACTACATTTTGCTTTTGTTGATGTTCATCTTATATCCTACTTTCAAGACACTGTCCATTCCGTTCAACTGCTCTTTTAAGTCCTTTGCTGCGTCTGATAGAGTTACAATGTAATTGGCAAACCTCAAAGTTTTTATTTCTTGTCCCTGGACTTTAATTTCTACTTCAAATTTTTCTTTAGTTCCTTTACTGCTTGTCCAAATGTTTCTTTTGTTTCCTTACTGCTTGCTCAATATACAGATTCAATAACATCGGGGACAGGCTAAAACCCTGTCTCACTCTCTTCTCCACCACTGCTTCCCTTTCGTACCAACCGAGCGAGGTGGCGCAGTGGTTAGCACACTGGACTCGCATTCGGGAGGACGACGGTTCAATCCCGCGTCCGGCCATCCTGATTTAGGTTTTCCGTGATTTCCCTAGATCACTTCAGGCAAATGCCGGGATGGTTCCTTTGAAAGGGCACGGCCGATTTCCTTCCCCATCCTTCCCTAACCCGAGCTTGTGCTCCGTCTCTAATGACCTCGTTGTCGACGGGACGTTAAACACTAATCTCCTCCTCCTCCTTTCGTACCCCTCGACTCTTATAACTGGCTTCTTGTTTCTGTACAAATTGTAAATATCCTTTCGCTCCCTTTATTTTACCCCTGCCACCTTTAGAGTTTGAAAGAAAGTATTTCAGCCCAATTTGCTAAAAGATTTCTCTAAGTCTACAAATGCTGTAAGCGGAGGTTTGCCTTTCCTTAACCCATCTTCTATGAGAAATAGTAGGGTCAGTATTGCCTCGCGCGTTCCTACATATCCCAGAATCCAAACCGATCTTCCCCGAGGTCGGCTTCTACCAGTTTTTCCATTCTCCTGTAAAGCATTCATGTTAGTATTTTGCAGCCGCGACTTATTAAACTGGTAGTTTGGTAATTTTCACATCTGTCAGCACCTGCATTGCCTGGAATTGGAATTATTATATTCTTCTTGAAGTCTGAGGGTATTTCGCCTGTCTCATACATCTGGCTCACCACATGGAAGAATTTTGTCATGGCTGGCCCTCCCAAGGCTATCAGTAGCTCTAATGGTATGTTGTCTATTCCTGGGACCTTGTTCCGATTTAAGTCTTTCAGTGCTTTGTCAAATTCTTCATGCAGTATCATATCTTCCCTCTCATCTTCATTTATGTGCTCTTCCATTTCCATAATATTGCCCTGAAGTACATCCCTGTATTTGCTCCTTCCACCTTTCTGCTTTCCCTTCTTTGATTAGGACTGGTTTTCTATCTGAGCTCTTGGTATTCATACAGGTGGTTCTCTTTCCTCAAAAGGTCTCTTTAATTTTCCTATAGGCAGCGTCTGTCTTGCTCCTAGTGATATATTATTCTGTATCCTTACATTTGTCCTGTAGCCATTCCTACTTGGCCATTTTGCGCTTCCTGTCGATCACATTTTTAAACGTTTGTTTTCCCTTTCGCCTGCTTCATGTATTGCATGTTTATATTTTCTTCTTTCATCGATGCAATTCAATATCTCTTCTGTTATCCAAGGATTTCTGCTAGTCCTCGTCTTTTTA
Source organism: Schistocerca nitens (assembly GCF_023898315.1). Lineage (NCBI taxonomy): Eukaryota > Metazoa > Arthropoda > Insecta > Orthoptera > Acrididae > Schistocerca > Schistocerca nitens. Next base: position 522,319,234 of record NC_064616.1, on the reverse strand, counting down.
TCTACTTGGTGCTCTGCCACCTTAACTATTTCATCTCTCAAAGCTACCCGTTCTTCTTCTACTGTATTTCTTTCCCCTGTTCTTGTCACTCGTTTCCTAATTCTCCCTCTGAAACTCTCTACAACTTCTGGTTCTTTCAGTTTAGACAGGTCCCACCTCCTTAAATTCCTGCCTTTTTGCAGTTTCTTTAGTTTTAGTCTGCGGTTCGTAAACAATAAATTGTGGTCAGAGTGAACATCTGATCTGTAAATGTCTTACAGTTTAAAAAGTGGTTCCAAAATCTCTGTCTTACCATTATATATTCAATATGAAACCTTCCGGTGTCTCCAGGTCTCTTCCACGTATACAACCTTCTTTCATGATTCTAAAATCAAGTGTTAGCTATGATTAAATTATGCTCTGCGCAAAATTCTACCAGGCGGCTTTCTCTTTCATTCCTTCCCCCCCCCCCCCCCCCCACGTCCTTATTCATCTACTACTTTTCCTTCTCTCCGTTTTCCTACTATCGAATTCCAGTCCCCCATGACTATTAAATATTCGTCTCCCTTTATTATCTAAATAATTTCTTTTATCTAATCATACATTTCCTCAGTCTCCTCCTAATCTGCGAAACTAGTTGTCATATAAACTTTTAATACTGTACTGGGTGTGACTACAATAATGCGTTTACTATGCTGTTCATAGTAGCTTATCTGCGGTCCTATTTTTCATTCATTGTTAAACCCACTCCTGCATTACCACTATTTGATTTTGGGTTTATAATTCTGTATTCACCTGATCAGAAATCCTGTTCCTCCTGCCACCGAACTTCACTAATTACCACTATATCTAACTTTAATCTATCCATTTCCGTTTTTAAGTTTTCTAACCTACCTGTCCGTATAATGGATCTGACATTGCTCGCTCCGATATGCAGAACGCCATTTTTTTTTCTCCTGATAACGACGTCCTCCTTAATAGTCCCCGAATGGGGGACTATTTTACCTCCGGAATATTTTTCCCAAGAGGATGAGATCATCATTTAACCCTACAGTAGAGCTGCATGCCCTCGGGAAAAATTACGGCTGTAGTTTCCCCTTGCTTTCAGCCTTTCGCAGTACCAGCACAGCAAGGCCGTTAGCGTTGATTTTACAAGGTCAGATCAATCAACCATCCAGACTGTTGCCCCTGCAACTACTGAAAAGGCTGCTGCCCCTGTTGAGGAAACACACGTTTGTCTGCGCTCTCAACAACTACCCCTCCGTTGTGGTTCCACTTACGATAGGCCTATCTGTATCGCTGAGGCACGCAAGCCCCCCACCAAGGGAAAGGTCCATGGTTCATGGAGGATGGGGGGATGGGAGCTTATGCTCTATGAATTCAAACTGTTATTATGTAATCGAATGAGTATAAACCAATGTTTCTGTGGATTAGTATACGCATTTCAGATTTATTGTGGACTGAATATGTTTCTGCTATTAGGGGCAGTAACAGTTTCTCCTTTGTCCGCTCCTTTCTCCATTGCGTCGCGCGCATCAAGATATCTGATCGAGTGCTCATTCTGTAAGAAATTTTCATACTCTTTGTCCGTTTAGTGGTAGGTACTTCCGCAAGAGTGTGTGTGTGTGACACTGACTTTTCCTTATGTAATCATGCAGCAAATGAATTTTTTTTACACATCCATGTAGAAAAAAGTTTTTCCGAGACACGTGAACAACCGAAATTGCAGTGGTAAATCACAATGCTATGAAAATAAATGGCACCCCAGACCATCACTCCTGGTTGTCGAGTCGTACAGCGGGTTGGTACCCCACCGTTGCCTGGGGCGTCCTCAGACACGTCTTTGCTGCCCATCTGGGTTCAGTTGGATGCGAGACTCATCGGTGAAGACAATTGTACTCAAGTCAATGAGGTTCCAGGCCGAAGACGTGTCTGCAGACGCCTCAGACAGCTGTGTCGCCCGCTATGCGACCTCACTTCCAAGAGTGACGGTCTAGCGTGTCATATCTTCTCATAGCACCCTCACAGCACAGCGGTACGTCGCAGATATTCAACGCCCCGTATTGTCGCCCTTCATGGCAAGCCATCCTGCGATTACATTTCAACAAGATAATGCCCGCCCGCTCACGGCAAGAGTTTGCACTGCTTGTCCTCGTGCTTGCCAAACCCTGCCTTGGCCAGCAAGGTCGCCGGATATGTCCCCAATTGATAACGTTTGCATCATTATAGGCAGGGCCCTCCAGGCATCTCGGTATTTTGATGATCCAACGCGCCAGTAGGTCAGATCTGGCACGACATCCCTCAGGAGGTCATTCAAAAATTCTATGAATGCCAAGCCGAATAACTGCTTTCATAAGTGTCAGACGTGCACCAACGCGTTAGTGACTTGCTCAGTCTGTGAATCTCTTTCTCTTGAATATATCATCCTATTTTCTGAAATTGTAATCATTTGTTTATCTGTAGATGTATATCACATATACCGATTTCCGTCCCATTCGTATAATTCATTCGTGGTGCCTCGTTTCTTTTTTCCTTTTTTTGTCTTAGAGTGTATTTTAGAGATTGTTTTTATTATATTTATTTTGTAAATCCCGAGGATGCAAAAGATAGCTTTTAAACAAGCACGTTTTGAAACTTTATGAAACTTCCTGGCAGATTAAAACTGTGTGCCGGACCGCTGCAGAGTGAAAATCTTATTCAGGCACGTTCTATTCTAACCCAGTGACAAAACGAGAAAATTATCCGGATGCGATGACCTCGTAATTCAGAAGATGCTCGATCTCGTGAAAGGAAAAACAGTTCATATTTGTGTTTCAAACAGACACACTTGTATCTTGCGGAATTTAGAACGGGTACCTTCTTTCGTTATAGCCTCAGAAAAACGCCGTTGTCCCCCACACACATTCCGGCCTGTCCTGCTGAATAATGCCGTGAGGCCCCAGATGCTGCAGGGCTAATTGGCGGGAAGCTCGCCAGCTGCGGAAGCCCGCGACCGGTTGGCCCTGAGAAGAAGATGCGGCGATGGACTTTCACTCTCATCTGCATAGCCGGAGCCGTGTACACTCCGGCGCGCTACAAACTTGCGACACACGCAACCCGCTGGCATGTAGCTGCCGTGCATTCTCGCAGTCTCATCGGCCTCTGCAGTTTGCTTAGCACGTAAAACAAATCCCCTGAGCTAACACACATCCAATATGACTCAATTTGTACATTAGACCGTTGTAGAGTTCGCAATGCCTCGTGTTCGATGTGGGATACTACATGTCCTTGTTCTTTCTCTTCTACAGCATAATCGTGTCCATAATATCATCATAATTATCATTAGGCACTTATACAATAAAATAATATTACCTCTTCAAGCAACACGTTGCGGTATTCCCTTAGCAGAAACTGCGATCTTGGGCAACTCTCTGCAAGCTAGATCCAGCGATTTTCCGGATACCATTGTCCTGTTGAGCTGATGGCCTTCTACTGAGTCTCCAACGGCAATATTGTTTACGTCCTACCTCTGCTCCTGGCAATGTGGCTGGCCAACTGGCATTTCAGTGTAAGTGGCCTCTCCTATGTGTCATTAAAGTAAGTAGAACGAACCTCATCTTATGTAAAACCCCTAATGACCTTTTAATATCACTTTGCGCATGCCTGAACTTTTTCCTCTGAAAAATTAGTTCTGCACCCAGGTGTTGCAGCACACGCAGAATTCACTGATTCTGAATTATTTTCTTATGAACAACCGCCATCTTAAATACGAACATTGATGAATCATTCTCAAACGTTTACCACCGTATTTCGATCTGACGACAGATTTCTTGCCTTGTTTCATCCTTCATGTTCACGGCGTGCAGAATTTTTTTTTTTTGAGTAAATGGATTTTATTATGCAACAAGAATTACGTCAATTAGCAAACACGCAATTTATAGTTCTTTTGTTTTGCCAATGGATTTTGAAATGAGTATCACGAATACTAAAATTTTAATGCGGATCCCTCTTGGAATAGCGATATCTTAATACACAACAGTCCTATCTGAAGAGCTTCAAAAAAGGTATTACGTATCTGAGAGCACTGCTATTTTTTCATTATAAATAATTACTTTTTTATTATAACCCTTTTAATTCGTTTGACAAGTGATTTTTGACCTTATGCTGCTAATGCAGTACGTAAAACGTCATAAATTCATTCAAATGGTTCATCAGTAAATGTGCGTCTCTGCATTTGCAGGGGGGGGGGGATACGGGCGCACAGCATCGCTTGACTACATAGCCATTTTAACGGAAATATGTAGTTCACAATACAATTTTACAGAAAAGTCCCACTGTTTTGGAACAATAACTCTGGAGAGTCAAGTTTACGCATATTTCCTCTGATGTTCCAAGACGGTTCGGATTTTGTTTTTCTGAACATTTTTACATCCACACGGAAGCCAGCGTAATGTGTGTGACGGACTGTACCTCGTGTACCCATCTCATTCAGCCTTACCTTCCCTCTCAGCCCCGCTCACCTGGAATTCGTGAATGGTACTCGTGTTCGAGAGGACGACGGCTCAAATCCGCGTCCCGCCATCCAAATTTAGGTTTTCCGTGATTTCCCTAAATCACTCCAGGTAAATTCTGGGGTGGTTCCTTTGAAAATGAACAACCGATTTCCTTACCCCTTCCTTGAAACATTCCGAGCTTGTGCTCCGTCTCTAATGACCTGGATGCCGACGGGAAGCTAAATCCTAATCTTCTACCCTTCCTTCTTTCGTGAATAGTACGCGGGGAGAATGACTGTCGATAACCGACCGCGTAAGCTCCTACATCTCTAACGTTACTGGAATGGTCATTTTCCGAGAAGTATGTAGGAGAGCGTAATAAGTTGTTTGAATAACAGCTGTAAACAACAGATGTACTTTCAACCAGTCTGTTGTGCGCATGCAGTCTTAAGTAGAAGACATGTAGCCGCAATGTGTCAATGTGGTGTCACAAATCACAACAGAGCAACATCTCTAAATGAAGTATACAAGACACTCTCCAGAATGTTTTGAGAAGCAAAAAAGTGTGTGCAAAGTTTAGTGCCGCACACTTTCACAAACAACTGACAATTTTTTTTCTGGAAAAACTCATCTCGAGTGTCGAGATCTTATGTTGTATATGCGAACATATAATAAAACGAGTGTGTGCAGAAGTTTCCATGACGGGTCAGCGACATAACCGACATTCAAGTCAGTGTGACGCACGAGTTGATCAACATCCCAAACAAGGACTTTTCTGACGGCTTCACATTAGATTAGATTAGATTAGATTTAGATTTCGTTCCTTAGACCCAAAAAATGAGATGATTATACCTAATCTTGACTGTTGTGACCAAGTGCTGTCAAAACATTGTTGTATGAGCATTCCGCGGTTTGTACTCAAGTGGGGAGGGAGGGTGGGAGATTGTGTAGGGCACCTGAGCATTCAAACCATCATCTTAACGGTTGTCTACTCTTTATTAATCCTCTCTCGAAACGTTTTGGACTGACACGTTGTGCCTTCATAAATTCTACAGTAAACCTCTCTTGTAGGAGAGGAAAGGTCGAACGAGGATTTTGTAAGCTACCTCTTCCGTGGGTGAATAACATTTCTTTAACAGTCTTTCGACGAATCTCAGTTTGCCACTTGCTACTCCTACAACTGGTTTCGTGAGGTCGTTTCCCTTTAAGCTGCTCCAGACGCCTAATCGCAGATATTTTACGGTTGTTACCTTTTCCAGAGACTGACGTCGATCGTGTGGTAAAAAAACATTTGACCTCTCCATCTATTTATGCACGCTGTACTTCATTTGTTTATGCATCATTAAATATTATCGTGCGTTTAATCTTAGTTTTTAAATGTCTTTTTGTGCTTCGCTACGACTTTTAAAGTCATTCAGACCAGCTGTTGCACCAGACGGCAGGCAGTTTATCTGACTAGCGGTCTGGAACCAGACTGGTCCTGTTTATGGATCGCTCGGCGGTGAAGCAAATCGGTGGTGAGGTTCCAATAATCATACTACATGAAAAGAAACTACGTATGGCGTTTAATACAACTGTGAAGTGGTTCTCAAAAGTTATCCAGTATTATAAGTACATGAAACCAAGAAGCTTTAGGTTGTAAAATATTTTGTTATTAGATGTTACGTTGTGGAAAAATGTGTTGAGTATCAATAAAGTACAAAACAACTACATTGAATTACATTGGTTTCCCAGGACAAAATTCTCATCAGTGAAAGCTTACGAGTATCAGTACGCAATTACGCGGCACTTTATAGTTCTCAGATGCACAGTGGTCGTTACTTTCCACACGTTTCATGTGCAGAGTGCTGTTGAAATGATGTTATTTTACTGCATCTGTGTTGATCACATGACAGTTTATAAAAAAAAAATTACATGAAAACCTGTTCAGGTAGACGAAACTAAAGAAACGCGAGAATATGCAAACAGAAAGTTTGTGTGTAGCCTACATATGCAAGTGCCGTAACAATATCCATTCATCAGATGACACGAATTATTGTATATAAAAAAGAAACGATATTATAAACAGTGTTTGTAATTTTAGTGCAGTTTTGCAGCTGAAATACTAAAGTAAATTTCTATGGAATTAATCGTTATTAGATCCGAAGTGTAGACCCAGCCACGTAATTGGAAGCATTTTCCATATCCGCCGAACTCGCAGGCACCTTTCCTTCACGAAATATGAGAGCTGTGTGCTTAATGTTATCTGTCAAGTGTAGGTAAGTGTAATGGTGTGTGTGTAGTCATTCTGGCGTTATATGGTGATGGATGATGGGAGAAGGGACAAGGTGAAACCCGGTGCCGGCACATAGCTTGCCGAGCTTAATGTCTCCATCCGACGGACAGATCACAATCAACACTGTCACATGCGCTTCATGAAGCACTGCGGAGAGGTTCAGAATTTAATCCAGAACATTGGTGCGAAGACTGGTAATCACAGACCTCTCCTTCCTTCTCCTCTCCCGTGAAGGCGAAAGGAGAATTGTCTACACCACGCGGCTTAGCCGGACGGTCACCCAGCTAAGAACTGGCCACGCCTGACAGTGCTTAACTTCCGTGAGCTCACGGCTACCGTTGTATCCACCTCGGCGCAGCCATTGACAGCTAATGTATTTACTACGTGACCTTTTTAACGGATCAATTGGGACCCGCGACCTCCAGAGGCTTGTTGGATAACAATAATGTAATATTGCCTCGGCTTGTTAACTCAGTAACGTTTCTTTCTATGGAAATACTTTCACAGAAATGAAAAAGTGTGTAATATGCAATTACCAAAACACACAATACAGAACAAAGAGTAATGCAACAGCCTTCAGACGCGAAAGTACTGTGATGCGGTTGCCGTCGCTACAGCAATAGTTCAGCATAGCGTCACTGTGCTGCTCTTCCATTATATTTCATGAAACCATACACGAGGTACATGTCTACCATCGCTTCATCAGCAGACCTCCCCTTACTGCCGTGTATCACTTTTAACGTACAACCAACACTGCCCGAAAATCAAACTTCAACCAGAAATGAGCGGTACTGAAAGCAAACATGAGAACGAAGAGTAAAGTGGACAGTACAAGTTTGTTTCCAAATAGGACGCACAGCGCACACCGTCTACATTTGCTCTGTTGTGCACTATTTTCGGTGCAGTGCAGATACAAAGCTAGCTGGGGCAAGAAACCAAACGAAATGAAGTAACTCTGTATCTAAACGCCGCAGACCGTGGTGTCCCTTATACCAAAATACTCGGAAGGTATCACTGGACAACCTCTGAAAGTTTGTCGGTGGATTTCTGAGTCACCCTGAAGATGCAGCAGCAACGGTATCAACTACCTGTATGCATTCATAGAATAACGAATATTTTGGATGGACACTGCCTACCGTGTAACGAACAATCTTTATACACTGAAGAGCCAAAGAAACTAGTAACCTGCCTATTGTCGTGTAGTGCCGCCACGAGCACGGAGAAGTGCCGCGACACGACGTGGCATGGACTCGATTAATATCTAAAGTAGTGCTGCAAGGAATTGTCACCTTGAATCCTGCAGGGCTGTCCATAAATCCGTAAGAGTACGAGGGGATGGAGATCGTTTCTGAACGTTGCAAGGCATCCCAGATATGCACAACAATGTTCATGTCTGGGGAGTTTGGTGGTCAGCGGAAGTGTTCAAATTTAGAAGAGTGTTTCTGGAGTCACTCTGTAGCAATCCTGGACTTTTAGGGTGTCGCATTGTCCTGCTGTAATTGCTAAAGTCCGTCGGAATGCACCGTGGACAGGAATGCATGCAGGTTATCAAACAGGATGCTTACGTACGAGTACGTGTCATCCGTCAGAGTCGTATTTAGACGTATCAGCGGTCCCATATCACTCCAACAGCACACACCTCACGCCATTACACAGCCTCCACCCGCTTGAAGAGTCCACTGCTGACATGCAGGAACCATGGATTCATGAGGTTGTCTCCATACCCGGACACGTCCATCAGCTCGATACAATTTGAAACGAGACTCGTCCGACCAAGCAACCAGTGATCAACAGTCCAATGTCGGCGTTGACGGGCCCAGACGAGGCGTAAAGTTTTGTTTTATGCAGTCATCAAGGGTACACGAGTGTGCCTTCGGCTCCGAAAGCCCATATCGATGATCTTTCGTTGAATTGTTCGCAAGCTGACACTTATTGATGGCCCAGAATTGAAATTGGCAGCAATTTGCGGAAGGGTTGCACTTCTGTCACGTTGAACGATTCTTTTCAGTCGTCGTTGGTCCCGTTCTTGTCTGGCTGCATCAATGTCGGAGATTTAATGTTTTACCGGATTCCTGATATTCACAGTACACTCGTGAAATGATCGTACGGGAAAATCCCCTCATCATCGCTACCTCGGAGATGCTGTATCGCTTCGCTCGTGCGCCAACCATTACACCACGTTCAAACTCACTTAAATCTTGATAACATGCCATTCTAGCAGCAGTAACCGATCTAACAACTGCGCCACACTCTTGTTGCCTTATATAGGCGTTTGCGACCGCATGGCCGTATTCTGCCTGTTTATATATCTCTGTATTTGAATACGCATGCCTATACCAATTTCTTTGGCGCTTCAGTGTAGTACGTAGAGACGGAATCTTTTATAAAAATAACACTCTGGAAAATCGCTGCATGATTCTCAGAGAGCTGAATGGTTCTTCAGAATTAAGTACGTATAGTGAGGGAAGCAGCTCTTTCTCCTTTAACAGATGAAAGTAAATGAATGGAGAAGTTGGGATTCTATGGTATATAGGGGAGGAAATGTTGACTCTATTTTCTTTCGAAAAAGGATTTTATAAAAGCACTACAGCTAACACGGTCACCTACGGGAAAGAATTTTCCGTCAGCAAAAAAGTCTAATTGCTGTGGATTATTGCCTACTAGCATACATTCCTACAATGCTTTTACTTGTTGTTATATTGCCCATACAACAGTTGCGTGTGTGCATGCAATGGCCTTTCTTCCGAGCATCTTTTTGATCCACATGGTCCATTATTCCTTGTCACCTTTCATTAGTTATATTTTACTTATTATACAAGCTATAGCACAGAAGAAATTCCCAGATTGCTGAGACAAGCTAATCTTTGTTAGAACGTGATACTTTTCTTTCGTCACTTCACTATAGGAAACGTCTTTGTATCTTAGTCGCCTGCATATGTACGTGTTTATTTACTACGATTGAAATGTAAAAGTGATCATACGTGCTGTGTTACAGTAACTTGTTATCGCCTATTTCGTTAGATTCAGAAACAAAAGAACTGTTTCACATTCTGACAATTCTTAATTTTTTTCTGAGATTCATAGAAAATATCATTAAAATGTGATAATTCTAAATGTTGTTTATTAATGTATGGAATACATCGATTGTTCTTAATTATTAAATACAATTACAGGAACTTAGGTGCTGGTGCATTCAGCATTAAGCTTTCTAACTTAAACCTCGAGAAGTCTTATGCACTGAGAGGAGAATGCGAAGTGAAGTCGTGGGAAATATTCCCTTGCAACCTAAATTGTCTTCCCGCGCCATCTCTTCCGAGGTGGAAAGTAACAGAAGCTCTGCGTTTAACGAAGAAGAACATGAATCACACAAATGCTCTTAGAAACTCTGTGTAGATATGAAGGCATTAATCAGCAACAGTTGATAATACTTTTTACCTTGTGCCTCTTTCGATGTAAATGGAGCACTTCAGATAGATTTTTAAAAATGTTATTAGAATTGTGTTTCTTGTATTTTCTCATTTAATTTGTCCTTATTTCCTGAAGCATCATTGAACGACTGATTACAAGATAGAGCAATTGCTTTGTACCCTAATGTCCTTGGGAAAAACGTTATTCGTTATGAACACACAGTTGCTCACTATAAGGCAACTACAGAAAAATACTAGATAGCGTTCTATATTTGGAAGCGCAATGTAATTTTTCTCGAGTTTAGCTTTGAAATATATGCAGGAGAGATGTGTTTGACGACAGAAAGTAATTTCGTTAATTTACTCATTTATTGTTGAGAACATAAATCTGTTAACGAATTTCCGCTGTATTTTCTCTTTTAGTGTATACATGTCAAAAATTAGGACCCAAGTTCTTTTTTCTTCGTTCCACCAAGTTAGATTTTTTACTTTCATGATTTGTTGTTTACTGTAAAATAACTTCCATGTAAGTTTGTTAATGCGTAGATTGGCAGGCATGTTAACCCTTTACACAAGTATTATTGTATAACGCGAATGAAAAGAGTGATTTCCAAAGACTTTTCCTTTATTGTATATATCTGACGTCATTTTCAGGCCCATAATGTTTCTTTTGTTATAAATTTCAGTTTCGACAGTTCAGATGAGCTGAAGTTGATTTGCGAAGATGAAGTACATACAAAGGAAAACCAACGAATCTTGTACAACAAATGACACCTCGTGACGACTTTTTTTCTGAATATACGTCGAATGTTATGAATAAATATTGTGGGACAATTTAACACCTCTTCACATAATCTGTAGAAATACATGTAGTTCAACGGCGAAAACTTGATGTACAAGCAGACATGGTTTGTAGACGATTAGTTGTCCACTACGAGATGTCACCGATAAAATTACTTGTAAAACTCTGTGTTGTGCAAGTTGATCTCCTTAAGTTCCGTAGAAATGGAGACATTCTTAGACCTGTAAAAGCACTCCTGTTTTTCTGTATAGATCAATAAGTATTTTTACCAGACAAAAGAAAAGAAATAATCTTAAGGAAATTATGAATTAAAATACGTATTTTAAAGAACTATATGTTCGTTAACTGAAAGAGATAGGAGAGTTGAGATAATAATATGAAATACACATATCGATTACTAGTCGACTCAAAATGAGTGAGTAAATACGTCAGCATACTTACGTGACAACATGTCTGAGAATGAAGGCATGTAAAGAAAGACCAACTGTCAGTAAGGAAGAAAGGTAAATATTTTCTGCACACGATCATTTTATCTTACTGGGACCGTAGATGATTATGAGAATCTGAGTAGTTTCTGCAAAATACTTCCTCATTTTATACTGGAAATGTATTCGGAGTTGCGAATATGAACAACCTTCGACAGTGAAAATTTGTGCTGGACCGGGGCTCGAAACCGGATTTCCCGCTTTAACTGCTTCGGCCATCCGAGCACGAATTACGGCCAGAGCCAAGCTTCCATAGTCGTCGTCCATGTGTCACAACCCGCACTCGTATGTTACATATATTTCCGTGCAGGAAGAACGTATGTATTGAGAGCCGTGGGCACATGTGTGCATGTCCGAAGGAGCATTGCATGCTACTTCTTAATAACATAGGCACTGGTATTTCGTATTCCTCGTTTCAACTGACATTCGAACAGAAGACGAGTGTAACTTACAATAGGCATGATCGCTGCAACAGCACATGAATTTGAAGTATATGAGGTAAGCATTGCAAATCATGTCAGTGGGTATAGGTTTCATCTTCACCGTTGATTTCTTCTTAATGCATTTTGTGCCGTATAAGTGTAATGTCCATTCACTGGCAAGAACTACTCTCGGCTAACATACTCATCTGTAACATACTTCATGTAGAATGTCTTATGGCACTGCCGGCTGTTGGGACGAGTATTCTTCCCCAGCGGACATTGACCCCTGTCCTTGCGAATATGTGAGCTTAACGTTCCATCCGACGGACAGATCACCATCAATAGTGCCACATGCCCTCACTTCCTGAGCCAGTGCGGAGATATTTGGAATTTAATCCAGGACATTCGCGCAAATACTGGTGATCGAGAAATTTACGTCGTAACGTGTCCTCCGCTTGCCATCCAAATGCTGGAAGGGAAAATTTCATTCACCATCAGGATTCGAATGGGCTTACCTCCGAGCCGAGTGCTACCAAACAGGCGTGCGATACGACTTCGGCTACGGGAACAGGTTATATACTTCATTATTCCTTGAGAGAAATAGGCATGAACAAACCTGGGAGACTAATTTTATTTAATAAACGGTTGTTTCTTGTTATGGCGTTTGAACATATGAGTATGATGGAAGTTCGGCAGATCAATGTATAGTCCAGAATTTCATCTACATATTTAGGGGGAAGCGAATACTATGACGAACACAAATGTTGCTTAACTGTCCTTAATGTCCTCATGTGTTTACAGTGGAACGCACAAAATAAGATTTTGAGACGGTGTGTGCAATTCGTACATTGTTTTGGTATAACTAGCTAGAGAACACCGGCTCTTCTTCTAAAACATTACACTGAAACATTTTCGTGTTGTGTCCTCAGACACAGGTCCTCAGCAAACGCAAGTTTTTCGGTGGGTAGTTGAGCATTGCATAATTATTATAAACACTTTGAGTAAATGTGATGTAAAACTTTCTATAGAAGACCATGGCTTCGTATTTTAAAATTATTCGGATTGTGGACAATGTCACAGTGTAAAATGTTGCAAAAATGTTTCGACTTCAATTGCGAGTGATCTTCGTTAGTATATTTTATTTAAATGTTATAAAGGATGGTCAGAAACCGTCCGAAAACTAATAAGGGGGTTGCAGTGTAGGGTGTGGTGAGAAATAGTTGTTAAGAATGAAAATCGATACTCTGCACCCTTTCCGAGTGATTAACATTGAAGTTACTAGTCAGGCCAATGCACGCGCAAGTTCAAGTGGCCCGCCAGAGGCAGTGTCGCCAAACGTGTTCGTCGTTTGATTTCCTAATACCGAACTAAAGCGATACAAAAATTGGACGTGGGGCGGTAGAAAGGGTTGAACCCGAGCCAGAGGCTGAGCAGTCCATGCTAATTAACGCGGAAACGGCGGAAAATATCGCAGCTTTTCTTAACAATTATTTCTCAGCACAGCCTACGCTGCAACACCCTTACAAACTTTAGAGACTGCTTCTGACCACCCTGTATATTGTCTGCACTCCAGTTCACACAACTCCTCACAAGAGGCGTTAGTAAAATTCATCATAGGAATAGATGCTGGTGGTTGAGAGAAAGGGAGTTGATATTCTTTATTGATAACAATCTTATATTGAATTTTATAGGTCCACATTAGCGAAACAAGGGAGAGCTGCTGTTGTGACATAGTGCTACTCCCGCGATGTCCAGTGGTGGTTTGCAAGGCTCAGTACGTTGTGTGCATACGGCCGTGATTTTGGTAGCTCCGCAAGAACGATCCGTCAGATTACTGCTGGTAATAAGACGGTGGAACCCTTTAACCTTCATCACGGTTCATGCTGGTGGTCCTCTTGACTTAGTCAATCAAATCTTAAGGCCTCCTCTTGAAAGTAAGTGTCTGTCTAGCTTGAGTGTGACCTCTTCGAGCTGAATATGCTTAACGCATTTATTTTTGTGTTCTTCGGCCACGGATTTATCATGTTGTCAGGTTCGTGTGTGATACTTGTGCACTTTCATCCGTGTCCCGTCAGATTTCTGCAAGCAGTTCTCAAATTTTGTTTTTCCACCGACAGATTGGTTTAATGCCCACTCTGCGAAGAAATTTCCCTGCGCGATCGGTGACCCTCCGGGATTACGGTAGAAGAACAGTGTGTAGCTGTTTCATCTCCTAGTATCTGTCACTCTTGTTCTTTGTGGACATGAATTTTTTTTTCTCGTTGTAAGCGTTAGCTCTGAAGATTGTATGGTGCTTGTGCAATTCCTGATTTACTTTGTCAGCTTCGCAGATCTTCTTGCTCAGAGTATGTAAAATCGAATTCTTCTGCTGAGAGTGGTAGTGGGACACAGGGAGCAAGTATCTATCACTGTTGGTGGTCTTCCAGTAGATTTCGTGCCCGAGTGTGTTGTCTTGTGACCTGTACACCTGCATGTCGGGAAAAGGCTACACACCGTCCTTTTCCATTTCCATCGTAAATGTTTCGCTGCTGTGAACTGAGGTACAAATACCAATACCATTCGCGAATGTCTGTTTCGTCATGAAACCAAATGATGAAAATATCGCCAACTTAGCTCAGCCAACGTTTTGGTTTTAACTGTGCAGAATCAAGTACCTATTTCATAAACGCTTCCATGAAGAGATCCGGTACTAATATTGAAAGAGGTGATCCATTTTATACGATGTCCGTCTGTTCATAAAATTAGTCTTTCCACTTGAAGAGAATATCTTTTAACCCCTTCGCCTGATATCCCATACGTACATCATACATATTGCTATCGTAGATGAACGCATCCATAGCCGCACAGATGTTGTTTCAACTAGTTTTGATGAAAACCATGTACCTGTTATTTCTCAGCTCTGAAATGGCTCAGTGCTCTTCGTTGTATATATTTGGTTTCGGCTGCTCATTGCGAGACAGAACGTTAACAATTCCTTGCCTCACTTACTCTGTGTCAGCTTCCACGGTTTAAACGATGTTTTCTTTCTGAATGCATCTAGTTGCCAAATCGAAGCTGAATCCCGTGACCGAAATGTCTTCAGTGCCCTTACTGAAGATGTTAACCACCGTCTACGAGAACTCCGGCTTGGGTTTGTTTCCTTCTATATTCATATGAAGATCATCGTATGCCTTCTTTTACTTTCTGGAGATACTCGTACTCGTTCTGGTGGCTTATTGGTAGATCGACCTAACAACTTGATCCGACTCTGTCTTATCAAAGTTTTTGGCCAGATAGATACGCAAACAACCAGGCTTTTGCTGTTCAAATCAAGATTGCGGTTTATGAACTGGATTTCTTCACCTGGTAGTAGTGCCCTGATCGCCTTCAGACAAATATGCTTTACTCAGTTAGAACTGATGTTCGATGACAACTGCCGGAGTGGCCGTGCGGTTCTATGGGCTACAGTCTGGAGCCGAGCGACCGCTACTGTCGCAGGTTCGAATCCTGCCTCGGGCATGGATGTGTGTGATGTCCTTAGGTTAGTTAGGTTTAATTAGTTCTAGGCGACTGATGAGCTCAGAAGTCGCATAGTGCTCAGAACCATTTGAACCATTTCGATGACAATTGAAGAAATTTTGAGACAACATTCGGGTCCTGACATCTCCGAAATTTTGGGACCACATTTAGATCCTGACATCTCCTTAGCAATATGAGATCGTTTTGTAGTTTCCCTTTACTGATCTGTAGCGATTCTCGGGGCCCAGTGCTATCGTGCACTGCTTTCCCATACAGTTTATTGATGTATGTTCTCCTACCCCTCCTGTTACAGGCTTTCGTCGTCTTCGCTGCATACTACAAGTAACAAACAACACGCGGAAGCCTGTCAAATACGTGTATGACAAATTTTACTAACACTCATAATAACAAATTATATGAGCAGAAATGAACAGTGTACAAGAGTTAATTTCCGTTGATCCAGTAGCATTGCATACCCTAATGTTGGCCACTTGCAATAATGGCTGAAACGTTCGTTCAAAATTTTACTATGCTATCCTGTCCACAACCAAGAATAATTCTATGAAATCTCATTCCAGTCGCGAAAACCCACCAACGTATCACTACTTTAATTACTTTAAGAAAGAAACTCCAATTTTAGGAAAGTGTACCACCGCTTTTCTTCGGCCACACACCTCGCCAATTTGATGTCATTCACTGAGCAGAGCCCGTAAATGTTGATCAAGTAGACCGAAACAACTTTAGTCTTATTCTTTCTAAGTCTTTTACTTTTAAGAACATTTTTCGTCTGGTGGGGTAATGATGATGATCTGAATGCTAGAAAATATTACTCTCTATTATAATATATGTAAATAGTTTGTACAGCTGAATGGGCAACTACGTTACTCCGTGTATCTTCTCAGACTTCTGTAAAGCTTCAATATCTTTCTTTCACATTTAATGTAGGCCTATCTGTCTTTGGTTGAATTAAACAGTGCAAAGTTTCAGGGACGCTTTATCTTCGCATTTTAACAGACTATTTTATCTAATCCAAACAAGTACAGGTGATTTATGTGATTTGATGCGATACAGTGCGGCTCATCTTGTCGAATTCTGGGTGCAGAATGAATGAAATCACCGAAAAAAATGGTTCAAATGGCTCTGAGCACTATGGGACTTAACATCTGTGGTCATCAGTCCCCTAGAACTTAGAACTACTTAAACCTAACTAACCTAAGGACATCACACACATCCATGCCCGAGGCAGGATTCGAACCTGCGACCGTAGCAGTCGTGCGGTTCCGGACTGAGCGCCTAGAACCGCTAGACCACCGCGGCCGGCGAAATCACCGAAATTTGGCAAGGAAGAAGAAGAAATGATCTATTTTACACATCCCTATTACCAGTGTGTATACCGTTGACGTATATTACAGCTCAGATTCCTCGTATTGTCGTTGCGGTACATAAACTTGAATAGTGACAAGTTCTGTGTGGCGACCTTGACGGCAGTCCCGACAGGAGCATTGTGTTTCACGCACCGACTTTCAGTGTCTCCTTTCCTTTCACTTTCCTAGCCACTCATACACTCGTAAGAAAACGAACACAGCTATAAGATTTATGAGCACTTAATATAGTCATCTACATAATCCAGCGATGTATGTACATAGGCAGGAGAAGGAAAAATCACAAAACCACCTCCGCTAGCCACAATTCATAAGTGCAGTTTGCACATTCCTATGCTTTTCGACACTCGTAGTGAGTTAAAGCAAAGAGTAGGTCTTAATTTATATCGAACTAAAACAATGTAGGAAATCAGAGGATCTATACTTGCCGTCTCTTTTGCTATACATACGTTTCAGCCAGTGTGATTTTCCTGTTCAAGCTAGTTCGGGTCATAGTTATTAATCTCATAAAAGATCTTCAGTTACTCATTCCGAATAGTGATGATACTGGAAGCAGTTAATACTCAATTGTAGCCTATGGGCTAGAAACACACAGGTTTAGTAAATATAGTGTAATAACTCATTGAAGCATTTTGGAGTATCAGGAACAAGAGCTTTCGTGAAGGTGGTTGGTTACTCCCGTTGCCACATCAGGACCACTTACGACATGACTCACTTAGACAGGTATTTCATAGAAATTACTCGAATACTAATTTTGAAAAGCTGAGGTTTCGTTAGCATCCACAAATAATAAGCAGCACTGTCCTCTAGAAACAGCTGCCGCCCAACAAGTAAGTTAAAAGAAGAAATTATCGCAAACAGCAGACTGGGTAGCCTTGATTTGTTCTAGCAGTGAGTAACTTTTGAATACGAAAAACTGAGTGAAAAACAGATCACTCAATCAGTGTGGTCGATACATCGACAACATCTAAAAAAAAATCTATAATGGAGACTCTACAGAGAACAAAGCTGTATACTACTTACTGTTATACACTGTGGCGTTAATGGATTATGACTGCCATCTGATAATGGAAAATTTTGCTTTCGCCTATTGCACTTCTATGATCCGACGAGACAGCGCTGTGAAGAAATGTTAGTAGTGGTCTTGTTGAACATCCATCTATGTGGAATGATCCCTTTCAATTTACGTTTAATGTAAATATAGCTATCTTTATTGATACGAGTATAACTGAACATGTTATTCCATTACAGCCCACAAGCGTTAACGACACCTGGTGAGTTGTAAAGCCAGTAGACAAGATGAAAGCTCAAATTGTGTTATTCGAAAGAAACCTGTACCGGACGGACTAGAAGAGTAATTTTATTGTTGTACTGAAATATACCATTCTTGTTTGATACAAGGTTCTGCATTTCAGGCTCATTCAGTTTTTAAGGCGACAACGGAAATCGTTCCTCCACCGGCACTAGTGTTCTAAGTTACTGCCTGGAAATCATGAACGTACTGACTGCATGATGGGTCTTAAACCGCGAGCAATTGACGCTCTACGTGCACATACCTATCCATGGAGTAAACAAAATGACCAAGACTGGACTCTTCCTGTCATCAGTCATCCATCTGATATTCTCGTAGTACTAGGCAGGTACTTCCCAGTGATAAGCTCACCGCATCCAAACGTGGAAATGAAGGTGTTAGATGGTATAGCCCATATGTAAAAATAGACAAAGCATGGTTATCAGGGATATGTGAGTGAGACTTACCACTGTTTTATTAGGCAGTCAATGATGAGTCTGTTTGGCACTTATCTTTCACGGAACCCAGTGATCGTTTTATCTGTGAAGCTTTTGCTGTGCTCTACCACGATTATTCCCACTGACAATAATTTACATGTGTTTAATAATGTTGAAATACTTTTAATACAGCAAATTTTAAGCAACTCATAACTGAAACAGTTTATATAACAAAATATTAGCTTTCCGGAACCCCACGTGATTTAATCTCTATGAGACCCGCTCTGTTGGTTCGTGACCTAATCCTTGATCAGAAACGTTGCTATGAGCTGTGGAACTGTTTAATATGCCGTCTTATACATCACGTGGTCACACGTTAAATATCAAATCTATGAAAATTAGTAACAGACAGTGTATAAACATTAAGCACAGAGCTGCGCGGGATTAGCCGAGCGGTCTGACGCGCTGCAGTCATGGACTGTGCGGCTGGTCCCGGCGGAGGTTCAAGTCCTCCCTCGGGCATGGGTGCGTGTGTTTGTCCTTAGGATAATTTAGGTTAAGTAGTGTGTAAGCTTAGGGACTGATGACCTTAGCAGTTTGAGTCCCATAAGATTTCGCACACATTTGAACATTAAGCACAGACCACAGTGTTGTTATTTAAAACACTGCACTAGAACACCAGAGGAATGAGATTAAAATGACCATCTTGTCGGGTTTTCCTTAAATTTCTTTAAATATCTTCTGGTGAACAGCTGGGTATTTTCTTAGACTACAGCTGCATCATTTTCCCTTTCTTCTCCAAATGAGCTAGTTTTCGGGGTTTTTTGACCCTTATGTGAAAGATACGTCCAAAATAAGCCCTCCTTCTCTCTTCCCGTCGTTACTCCCTACCATTCTTCCTTTCATCAAGTAAATATTAGGTCTTAGTTTATAAACATAAAGCCTAGAAATATGGTGAGGTCCTAAAGAAGTACTGTAGTTTCACTGGTTGCACATCTGTCTTGTTTTATTGGTATTATCAGTCGGTAGACTCACCCTGTATAACAGACCTGCAACTTCCTCTCAGTGATAAAAAAGTGTAGATGTATCAAGTGTCCACCCAGACTAGTCTAGTTTCCCATCCTAAGTAAAACCGCTGCTGACTGTATGTATCAGCCAAACGAAGCCACCACACTCCTCCAGATTCACCGTTGAAACTACTGGCCACCCTACGATAACCCTTTTCTTATTCTTGCAAAACATCTGCGCTTCCGTGTCACTAATTATCAGTGACTGCCATGTGAAGTGAAATCAAAACCAGTACAATGTACAGTCACTTGAACGTTGAGAACGCTGAGGAAGTCTCAAAACGCTGTTTCGGGCGGGGTAAAAGTAGAGAAGGTTTTCAGTTGCTTACCTCTGATCGTTTTCGTAATGTCAATGTGTATCAGTAGTTTCACGTCTATGGTTATAACGAGTCCGTGAGCTGAGTAGTATTGTGTGTGTGTGTGTATGTGTTGTTATGGATCAGTATTTACACCTCTCGGATGAGCCTAACATCACGATTCGGCGGACGGACTACCGTTAGCAGTGTTACATGTTCTCCCTTGAGGATCCACATTGGAGAAGTTTCTGATTTAAGCCAGGATGATGATACGCAATCTGGCGATCAGAAAAACTGCACCATCATCTCCCTTCCAAATGCCGACCAAATACTATTGCTCACTTCCTCCATCTCCAGGATCTGACCCTGTTCAGTCCACGCTAATAGGTCAAGTCTACTCCAAGTGAAAAGGTTCCTCTTCCGCAGTTACATCTTCATCTACATCAACATACATACTCCGAAAGCCACCATACGTTGCACGGCGGAGGGTACCGTGAACCACTGTCAGTCATTCCCATTCCTGTTCAGTTCGTAAATGGAGCGAGGGAAGAATGACTGTCGGTCCTTACTCGAAATGTACGTTGGAAGCAACAGAATCGTCCTGCTGTCAGCCGCAAATTCTGGTTCTCTAAATTTTCTCAATAGCGCTTTGCGAAAACAAAGTCGTCTTTGCTCCTGAGATTCCCATCTGAGTTCATGAAGCATTTCCATAGTAATCGCGTGTTGATCAAATCTATCGTAACAACTCTAGGAGAACGACTCTGAATTGCTTCGATATCTTTCGTTAATCCGTCCTGGTGGGGATTCCAAACACTCAAACAGTAGGGCATAGCGGTGCTATACCGCTCACGGGGCTAACCCCCTGAAATAAGAAGTTTCGCAACAGTTCACTAGTTTGTCACAGAGTCACGATCGTTTTGCCTTCAGTGTGTACCAATACCTCTGTGTCTCCGCATGTGGGTGTAGTAAGAATCTAGAGATAAGCGAATTGTGACGGATTATTACTACAGTTAAAGACTATAACCTTAAAAATTTTGCTGTACCATGCATAATAACATGAAGTTTTAAACTGTTATTTGTTGTTCTATAAGAACACGGGTTATGCAGTGTGTGTATCAATAAATATTGCTGACTTTTCCCCAAAGATGTGATTTGCCACGTCTTTCTAATCGTTTGCACATGGGGCTATTTCACCCGGTCAAATTATTAGTTTAATGGATGTTTTACTGCGAAATTCTAGAGAAAACGTTTCCTTGGTTCCTTTTCAGATGGTCCATACATAAAAAAGAAAATACTAGGTGCTTCATGGTCCGAGGAAGATAAGAAACAAGCAGTAACACGTGTTATAGGCAGCTCCTCAGGATAAAGTGCCAGTAATGTGCTACCTGTTTTCACGAAGTGAATGAGGGTAAAAAAGGACGAAAAATGTTTACTTGGGGTAAATGCTTGCGATTTTGACGCTAAAATACACTGTGGGGAATAGCCTATTGATTGGGTGGAATAGCCCATCCAATTTTATGTACGGTGATTTCTGCATTTTTCACATGTTTGTTTAATGCTTTGTTCCGTTAAATGAATTTCGCCTTTTATATACTGGAATGTGTTCACAATGAAATTACCATAATTGTATCACACTGACAGATTTTTAAAAAGTTTCATGTTATATATGGCTTACAGTTGAAATGAGTGGAATAACCCCGCTTTCCCTATTCAAAACTGAGTCGCACTTGCGTTCTACACACGATCTCCTTTATATATGAGTTGAACTTTTCTGAAATTCTCCCAATAAACCAAACTCGATCATTCGCCTTCCTTACTGCCGACCGCTTGTGTTCGTTCCGTTTCTTGACGCTTTTCAACGTTACTCCTAGACACGAGGGAGTGCTGAGTAGCGTGCCTTCGAATTTTTTACGTGAAAGACTTGAAGTATTTTGAATAAAACAAACTTCATGAAGCTCTACACTTTTATTCTTCATGTCTACTTCCAACTCTCTGCACTAGAGGGCTCCGAACTGTAGCGTGTAACATAGCAGTGTGTAACGTAGCTATGTCGGTGCGTGAGAAACAGCGTGCTGTAATCGAGTTTAGAATTTGAGGACCTCGTCCGTACATGGACCACAGTCTCCTTCAGCACGACAATGCCAGACCATACACGAGCGCTGTTCTATCAGCAACAATCCAACGCCTTGGGTTCACTGTCTTCGATCATCCTCCATTCAATCTCGGCTTGGCCCCATTTGATTTAGATCTGTCTCCAAAACTTACAGACGCCTTCGAGGATTTCATTTTGATAGCGATGAAGGGCTGCAAGCAGAGTGAGATTGTGGCTCCTTCGACAAAATAAAACAGTAGATGTATCAATAAACTTGTCTCTTGTTGGGAGAAATGGGTTCGTCTCCAGGGCGACTATGTTGAGAAATAAATATGAAGACAGAAGAATAAAGATGTAGAGTGTTAATGGTGTTTGTTTTATTTTGAAATATTTAAAAATTTTTACATAAAGAATCCGGAGGCATTACTTTTCAGCTCGCTGTCGTATTTAATTGACGTGACCGTGTCAAGTAGCGCTGTAATGCGCTGAAGCGCCAAAGAAACTGGTACAGGCATGCGTATTCAAACACAAAGATGCGTAAACAGGCAGAATAAGGCGTTGCGGTCGACAACGCCCATATAAGACAACAACCGACCTGGCGCATTTGTTAGATCGGTTACTGCTGCTATAATGGCAGGTTATCAAGATTTAAGTGAGTTTGAACGTGTTGTTATAGTCGGCGCACAGCATCTCCGAGATAGCGATAAATTGGGGATTTTCCAGTACGACCATTTCACGAGGAAACCTTGAATACCAGGAATCCGGTTAAAAATCAAATCTACGACATCGCTGCGGCCGGAAAAAGGTTCTGTAAGAACGGACCAACGACGACTGAAGAGAATCGTTCAACGTGACAGAAGTACAACCCTTCTGCAAATAGCTGCAGCTTTCAATGCGGGGCCATCAACAAGTGTCAGCGTGCGAACCATTGAACGAAACATCACCGATATGGGTTTCTGGAGCCGAAGGCACACGCGTCTACCCTTGATGACTGCACGACACAAAACTTTACGCCTGGGCCCGTCAACGCCGACATTCGACTGTTGATCACTGGAAACATGTTGCCTGGTCGGACGAGTCTCGTTTCAAATTGTATCGAGCGGATGGACGTGTCCGGGAATGGAGACAACAAACTCATGAATCCATGTCAGGGGACTCTTCAAGCTGGTGGAAGCTGTGTAATGGTGGTGGGGCGTGTGCAGTTGGAGTGATATGGGACCGCTGATACGTCTAGATACGACTTTGACAGGTGACACACAAGTAAGCATCCTGTCTGATCACCTGCACCCAAACATGTCCATTGTGCATTCAGGCGGACTTGGGCCACTGCAGCAGGGCAATGCGATATCTCACACGTCCAGAATTGCTACAGAATGGCTCCAGGAACATTCTTCTGAGGCTAAACACTTGCCACCAGACGCCCCAGACATGAACATTATTGAGCATATCTGGGATGCCTTGTAACGTGCTGTTCAGAAGAGATCGCCACCCCGTCGTACCTTACTGGTTTATGGACAGCACTGCAGGATTCATGGTGTCAGTTCCCTCCAGCACTACTTTGGACATTAGTCGAGTCCATCCCACGTCGTGTTGTGACACTTCTGCGTGTTCGCGGGGGCCCTACACGGTATTAGGCAAGTGTACAAGTTTCTTTGGCTCTTCAGTGTAATACTGCACTTGAACATAACAAGGTTTATTTTGCTTCTCATCTGCATTAACTTACATTTTGTCTACATTTTCAGCTAACTGCGATTCATCAGACCAAATGGAAATTTTCTCTAAGTCATTCTGTATCCTGCTACAGTTACCCAATGACGAAACTTGCCCGTGCAGTTCAGGGTCATCAGCAAACAGACGCAGTTGCTGCTTACTCTCTCCGTCAGATCGCTTGTGTATATAGAGATCAAGAGTGGTTCTATCACATTTCTTTTGGATCCCCAAGATGACACCCTTGTTTCTAATAAATTATTGCCGTCCATGATACCTTTCTGGGTTCTCTTACTTAAGAAGATTTCGAGCCACTCCATATCTGCGAGCTGATTCCGTACACTTGGACCAAACTCTACAGTGGGGCTCTATAGGAACAACACTAGTCTGGGGAGGACCTTGTCAGTGTAGGGTACAATTTTTGGAAAAAGATTCATCATGTGATACGAAATTTGGAGATACAGTAAGGATGCTAAAGTTTTATGGATGAATGTAGCATTCAGTTGGTCTCATATCATGCGTCACAAATAAAATTTTCGTAAGCAATGTAAGCGAGATCGTACACTTGAAAGTGGATCTACGGACCTGAACCGAATCGTGCCGCATATTTATACCTATAGAGGATGACGAATATCTGATTCACAGCGAAAAACCTGCAGATGAAGTCATATGGTGAGAACAGATCCGCTGCACATTCCTCGCCGTGTCCAGTAGCGGAGTAATGGTGCTATTCTGTGAGTAACGATTGTGAGCCTTTCTGCGAACCTAGAAAAGAAGTGCAAGGAAGAAAATTCGATTATGGACAACGCACGTGTCCTTGTAGGAACGTGAAAGGACCGAGAAGAGGGGAAGCGGCAAATGGAGCCTGGAAAGAGCGACCAAGGCTGGCGCGTCTGGCGTCTCGGCTTTCCCGGTAGCAGCGACCTTGCGCAACGCACGCAGAGGCGCGAGGGGCGGCCCCCGGCTCATCTCTGGAGGGGGCGCGTCTCAAGATGAGCACTCGGGGCTCCGCCGCCGCTCACAACCAGCTGGACACGCTCGCCCGCCGCATCGCACCGCCCGTGAGTACCTCTGCTGCTCCCCTGCTCTTTCCTTCGCTCTCCGTCAGGTGTGAGCTTGCTTATTTTTTAAAGTGACTACTAAGCTTCACTACCTCCTCCTCACTTCACTGCTAGAGCGTGTTACCATCACAAGTTGATAGGATTTCTTTTCTAGATTATATATTCTAGATGGGTTCTAGAAGACAGTGTGTTAGTACTATGAAATGAACTTTTAAAGTAAAACTGTAATCCTTCCATACTAGAATGTGACAGACAAATACTATTAGAGTGAGGTTTTATTACGTAGTTTTCTATAAAGTATCAAAAATTTACAAGTTCGGCAACAAATTTAGTTAAGTCTCTAGGGGTACATACACGTAGCTTCACTGACGAATTTCCTGTATTGACTCTGTCTCATTTACGTCTCCATTTGTATTCAGCAAGCCACAGTACGATGTATGGTGAATCATATTCTGGGTAAATGCGAACTTTGCCAACAAAATTTAAAAAGTTGTTCTGGGCGCATTTTCTGAATATTTCGGTATAAGGGCCTGCAGTCTCCAGTTGATCGTTACACAGTATCTGTAATTCGTTTGATTTCTTATCCACATATGTGCTACAAGGAAAATATTTTCCAAACTGTGGAAATGTTTTTGGTATCCTTTCTTTGACTTGTTTGGAAACAAACATGTTCCATTTACTTACGGAAAGCGCTGTTACAACAGCAACTGTCCAGTTACTGTGCGGTTCTGAGTCGGCTTAGTTTTTCCGGTAGCACCAGTTGTGTGTTACATATGATACAGAGCGGTTTGGATATGTTTACTAATGAAGAGTTAGCCGATTTGCACTGTGAAAGTGCCTTCGCAGAAACTTCAGATAACTGAGGTAACAAATCTAATGACTCAAAAATACATTATTACTCTGTTACAAGCCGTTGGAGACCACGGGTCTATTATGCCAAAATACTCAGAAATTTCCATGAAGTGCCTCCTAAATTTGGTCGTTGGAGGTCCGGGTCACCCTGTATGGGGTACTAGTACCCCACCCCACACCATTTTGTCGACCATGCGCATGAAGAGATGCTGTCGGTACATCCCCATATGAGCCGAAATTTACATCTACGTGGATACCCTGCAAAAATCACATTTAAATGCCTGGAGAGGATTCATTGAACCACCGTCACAGCTCTCTATTATTCCAATCTCGTACAGCGCGCGGAAAGAACGAACGCCTGTATCTTTCGGTACGAGCTCTGATTTCCCTTATTTTATCAAGGTGATCGTTTCTCCCTATGTAGGTCGATGTCAACAAAATATTTTTGTATCCGGAGAAGAAAGTTGGTGATCGGAATTTCGTGAGAAGATTCCGTCGAAACGAAAAATGCCTTTCTTTTAATTATGGACTCATGACCTCAGAAGTTAAGTCCCATAGTGCTCAGAGCCATTTTTTAATTATGTCCAGCCTAAATCCTGTATTGTTTCAGTGACACTCTCTCCCATATTTCGCGATAATACAAAACGTGCTGCCCTTCTCTGAACTTTTTCGATGTACTCCGTCAGTCCTGTCCGGTAAGGATCCCATACCGCGCACCAGTATTCTAAAAGGGGACGGACAAGCGTAGTGTAGGCGTTCTAAGTATCCTGCCAATAAAACCCTGTCTTTGGTTAGTTTTCCCCCCAAACAATTTCTATATGTTCCTTACAATTTAAGTTGTTCGTAATTGTAATTCCTAGGTATTTAGTTGAATTAAGGCCTTTAGATTTGACTGATTTTTCGTGTAACCGAAGTTTAACGAATTCCTTTTAGCACTTATATCGATGACGTCACTCTTTTCGTTATTTAGGATCAACTGCCTATTTTCACACCATTCAGATATCTTTTCTAAATCGTTTTGCAATTTGTTTTGATCTTCTGATGACTTTGTTAGTCGATAAACGACAGCTTCATCTGCAAACAACCTAAGGCGGCTGCTTAGATTGTCTCCCAGATCGTTTATATAGATAAGGAACAGCAAAGGACCTATAACACTAGCTTGGGCAACGCCAGAAATCACTTCTGTTTTACTCGTTGAATTTCCGTCAATTACTACGAATTTTACAATTCTTCTCATTAACCGAGATGTATTTGAGAGAACACAATAGCTTTTTGTGTCGATTTTGAAACATCTGTTTTAATAATTTTTATAGTAAGCTCTTAGACATGTGTATTGTCTACCTTATATCGTCCGACATGGTGTCTCGGGCTGACTAAGTGATTCATTTATCACATGGAAATTTTCTATCTCTTCCGTCAATGCAAATTGGTAAGGATCCGAGACTAACCAAAGACGCTTTAACCGAACGGAGCATCTTATTTTTCACGTGGTGATAAAACTTGGCCTAATGGCAGATTTTATATCACTTGGCTCATCTAAATATTGACCCTTTGTCCCATTTCCTGAATTTTTACTGAAAACGAAGTCATTGTCACAGAGAACTGACTTAGTCTACAAAAGGATTAGAGAAGGAATTGAAGGTGATCTATAAAAATGAATCACGTCGGTTATCCCTGCAGCAACTCAGACAACCAAAATGAAGATTAAATAAGATGAGTAAATAGTACAACCACTGATCACAGGCAGTGCTTCCCATATAACAGACTTCAGTCATACTCTGCTTGCAGTCGGTGTTGTTAGGTACCTCAAAAATGGTTCAAATGGCTCTCAGCACTATGGGACTTAACTTCTGAGGTCATCAGTCCCCTAGAACTTAGAACTACTTAAACCTAACTAACCTAAGGACATCACACACATCCCTGCCCGAGGCAGGATTCGAACCTGCAACCGTAGCTGTCGCGCGGTGCCAGACAGTAGCGCCTACAACCGCTCGGCCACTTCGGCCGGCTGTTAGGTACCTGTACAGATTCCATACACACAGAAAAGGTTTATGTAGAACTTCAGACTTACACCCTGTGAGAATAACTTTGGTTCAAACTAAATACGCCAGCGAGAGCCCTGATCAGAGTTGGATCTCTATAGCTGATCAGCATCTATCCATCTACTGAATGATTCCCTGGGTAGAACTCAATCACGGATAAGGCAGGCGAATAAGCAATATTAATTTTACGCACTGTCTATAACTGGTAGCATTTACCCACGGGACAAATGAAGAGGAATGGCTCGAAAGTGACGTTTAATATGAAATAATCCAGTTTACTGCAGTTATTTAGTCAAATGAAAGATAAGCTAAAGAGTGTGCCCAAAAGGGCCTTGAACCACGCCTTTTCGCATGCGAGTTCCGTGTTTCAAATACTGTAGAACGTCAGACGGTGTGGGAGGTGAACTCGGGTGCCTCGGAAGTTGGTGTGTTGTTGCCTTAAATTAAAAATACTGCTTCCATTCGTGATCAAGTATAAGATTTCCGTTGGTTGTGAAGGACTGTATCAAGCTAACTGTTGCCGTTAAGAGGAGAGAGGAAAGAAAATTGAGAGGACACAGTGTGTTTATATGTTAAATCTATAGCTACAACAGAGACTAGATGGGTTAAATATCGATGTTTCTCATCTTTGCACAATGATGAAGGCACTGTGGGAGAAACAATGTGGTATTTGTAAGCTCACTTTGATATAAAACACTTTGTTTAGTGTATTGGTACTCTAGGTACAGCAACCAGTGTTTACTATCAAGGTGGACACAAAAGTGCCAAAATATTTCTCTACATTTTCGGATCAATCAGGGAACCACTTTACGTACGAGGGGCGTTCGATAAGCAACGTGATACATTTCTTCTCGGCCAGTTTCGGTTGGAAAAATGCGGACTTTGTTGTGGGACATCGTATAATATTCCCCCTTCAGCCCCTATAGTTTCATGAAGTTCCGGTTGGTGGCGGCGCTATACGTAGCCTTCAAAATGGCCTCTGTAATGGAGGTGTGTTCCAAACGGAGAGCTGTCATTGAGTTTCTTTTGGCGAAAAACCGAAGCACTGTAGATATTCATAGGCGCTTGCAGAATGTCTACGGAGACCTGTCAGTGAACAAAAGCGAGACGTCTGTCATGATCGTGCAAACTTGTCCGATGTCCCGCGTATCGGCCCGCCGCACACAGCTGTGACACCTGCAATGTTGGACCGTGCGGACACTCTCATTCGAGGTGAAAGACAGGTCACAATCCAACACTTTAACTGGACGTATCTGTTGGTAGTGTTGACAGACTCGTCCACCAGTTGGGGTACACAGCAAGTGGTGTGTGCCCATAAGGAATTAGAAGAAACGACTTCAGCGCGTTCGTCGCCACAAAAATGCAAACGAATTTCTCGTCTCCGTGACAAGACGAGGCCTGGTACAAGTCTGCGTACCCGCGAGAAGTTCACAAAACTTAATTGGCCTGTTCTTCCTCATCCAAACTACAGCCCGGGGGGCTTGCCCTTCCTACTTTCATCTGTTTGGCCCAATGAAGGATGCACTCCGTCGGAAGCTGTACTTGGATAATGAGGAGGTTGTTGATGCAGCAAGACGTTGGCTCCGATGTCTACCAGTAGAGTGGTACCAATCAGGCATACAGGTCTCCCCAGTAATGTAGTGCAAGGCCGACGTACTGAACAGAGATATGTTGAAAAATAGGGGTTTGTAGCAAAACAGTGGGGAATAATGTGGTATACTGGAATTCGGAATGAAATCAATCTGCTTTCAGAAGGAGTGTTGTATTGCTTACTGAAAGCTTCTCGTATTCTGAGCAGAGCGTACTGAGGACTTGTCCGTGAGTGTACTTGCAAGTTACCGTATTTCTTTTCTGATTCAATAGATTCATGGCATAACGGCGTAAACTGATGAAATAATCTTTCATAATTTTTTCGGATTTAATATAAAATCACGGTACAAAATATTAGTCAGTACGTCAAAAGAGCACAGTGTTCGCTTTGTAGCGCTGTAGATGGTGTAGAACTGGTATCAGGCTGTCAGGTGACTCTCCATCACCGACGTTAAATCATGGTGAGTGTATGCCAGTCGGCTGTATGGAATCAGATCAGCAAAATCAGCCAAGGAGGAGAATGTCAGAAACGATCTATTGTGTTCGGTCGTGCCTACATCCACGCCATGAATAAAGCTACTCGATTTATTGGCGTACCAACGTGGACTGTCCATCGTATCTACAACAAATAGTGTACCCCTTACTGCCATAAGACACGGCTTAATAAACCTGGCCGTGAAAATATCTTAGCAGTGGTGGCTCAAATTGGTTCAAATGGCCCTGAGCATTATGGGACTTAACATCTGAGGTCATCTGTCCCCTAGAACTTAGAACTACTTAAACCTAACTAACCTAAGGACATCACACTCATCCATGCCAGAGGCAGGATTTGAACCTGCGACTGTAGCAATCGCGCGGTTCCGGACTGAAGCGCTTAGAACCGCTCGGTCATAGCGGCCGGACGTGATGGATCAGAGATGAATGTCACGCCTTGTCAATGACAGCAGGTTTCAAACCCGATAGAAATTGCTACTGTTAATGAATGCAGATCCATCAAAGCCAGGTACCGAGCGGACATTGATCACAACGGCACAAGAAGCTGCATATCTTCAATCGTGAAAAAAAAAACCACAAAAACTGGAACACAGCTCACTGGTGCCTACTGTGTAGTCCGACGAGTTGCGATTTTGCCCTTTTTAAATGATGCAAGGCGTCGAGTGCACCGATGAGGCGTTTAGTCTGCAGTGTGTGCAGGGTATCATGCAGGCCGGAGTTGACTCTGCTAGATCGCTAGCTATTTTTCGTTCCCTGATTTGGGCCCACTCAATAAGGTTATCCTGAACTGAACCAGAATGTATACTTCAAAGTTCTCGGTGTCCATATGTTGTCCTTTCTTCTACATCTTTGTGATGAGTATGCTGCGAACACTCCCGCCTTCAGAGACGATAACAACCGTGTTCACAAAGCTGCATATATACGTTCCTGGTTCGGCGAACACTCAGACACTCTATCGAAAAACTCAACGAACCAGCTAAATCACTCCATCTTAATCCCATGGAAAAAGTCTGAGACTACTTGCAAGAGCGAGAGATACATCGCAAGCAATGTCCCCTCAGTTTAGTAGCTTTAAGGGATCTAGTCAGGTGGAGGTGTTACACTTGAAGAAATGTGTGGACTCTCATCCCACCCAGACGAGGTTATTATCAAGGCTAGAAGGGGTTTGACACGATATTATCAGGATGCTTCCTGGGGGTAGCCTGTGTACGACACTCACTGTAACATGGGAAAGGCAGACAATATTTAATACGGTAATTTATTTTCTTCATCATGGTCTCAGTCACACGACACAGCCAGTCACTCACGTAGTAGACCTTATGAGAAATTTGCACGACAAAGCTGCTGGACTTGTCGTACATGCTCCACCCTTTTCCACTGCTCTAATTTCGTGATTTCATTATCATTACACAGTAATTAAAAAACGCAATTTCTAAATAAAAAATAGGATCCGAAGATATTCCTGGGATACTAGAGAATGTCAGTTACTGAAAGAATTTAAATCAGTGTTTGTATTACATTCTATTTTTTAAGGAAATAGGTCCAATGCGGTGCACCACTGTTTACAAACACTAACAGCGACCTGCAGTTCTGTAATCGAAAGAAACAAAAAATTTTACCTTTAATATGAATGTGCTCAAAAATTAGCCCACTGACATCATTTGAATATGTACTTATGTACTTTATATGAGCACGTTATTATCTACCATGTAAAAATGAAGTTTCTGAAATATTTCTGAAACTTTATACTTTGTTTTAGTCCAGTGAAATATAATACTGCCGTTCTGATAACTGTATCTAACAGACTTCTTACCTGCTGGCCTGTATTACATACTGTATATCTTCTTTACCGGTGGGCCCGCAGCGTAGATCACATCATAATATGACGTTTTGTAGTGAATAATTACAGGCAAGCTTCAAATGGTGTAATTAGTAATTCTCCTTCTTTACTACAAGCTTGTTTGGGCTATATCGCCATTGTCAAGTAAATCTGTAGATGTTACATTTGGGGAGTATACTTACTTTTTTGTAAAAGTTGCACAGAAAGGTCAGTTTGCATACATACTTACATCTAGTTGGAAAAGGTGCCCATATTGCATCAGTGTGTAAACTGTCGACTATCTATTTGTTGCCAGATCGCTATAACAGCGTAAGTTTTGTTTCTCTAGAATGTTTTCGCAAAATACTTTTGACAGTTAGAATGACAGTTTATTCTCGTTGATACTTTATGTTTACAGTGCAGTCTTTGCTAGCACTGATATTAGTTGCGTTTCTCTGCAACCAAAGATAGTCATAGATAAAAAGATAACCAATTATAATAGCAATGAAACGCGACTGACATCACTGACTAGCAAAGACTGCATTGTAAACATAAACCATCAACGAGAATAAAGTGTCATTCTAACTGCCAAAACTTTTCTGCGAAAATATTCTATGCAAACAAAACTTACGCGATTATACCGATCTAGCAACAAATAGACGGTCGACAGTTTATTCACTGGTGCAATATGGGTAACTATTCCAACGAGCTGTAAATATGTATGCAAACTGACCTTTCTGTACAACTCTTATAAGCGTAAGTATACTCATCGAAAGTAACATCTGCAGGTTAAGTTGAGGATGGTGCTAAAGCTGAAACAAGCTTGTAGTAAAGGAGAAAGATTAATGATTAAACCATTCGCAGCTTGCTTGGAATTATTCACTACAAAGTACTATATATCGTCAACGTATCTGATTCCCCTAAATTTATATGGTGTATTGTAAGATCAATATTTAGAATATCTACAAGCTTTACGGTCCAACTGCAACGGTAATTAGATTGCCCCTAAGAATTTAACATAGAATCACGAAAAATTAGGTCAAGAGAGTCATAGCGCATGTAGGTCAAGGACTGTTTACAGCCTTAGTAATACAGTCACCATCTCCCAGGATTCGAAAGAGACATTTTCTATTTTCAATCAGTCACCCACATTATCACTACATCGCAATTTCCATTAGGGAGATGGATGTAGCTAACAAAAACCGGAACTGATACCATCAACCTGCCACCTGCTGAGAGCAGGCGTTACTGGATGCGACAATTCTCGCGAATGCAGTCGTTATCCATACACTGGAAATTAACATTGAATTTCAGCATCCCATTGACAAGATTGTTAGAGATGGAGGAAAAGAGCCAGATATAGATTTCGGTCAGTTTTTTGGAAGCATAGCGACTTTTGCGTCATTGAGACAGATAACCCCACAGGAAACGTGACTGAGATGGTCGAGTAAGGACTTCGGCCAAGCTTATTCCGAACATAAACTCATTGTCTTCCACAATGTTTCGCCCCGCATGGTCTCATACACATAGTGTCTTTACAGATGTAACAGAAGAACTTTGAATTCTTTGTCGACGAGACTGCGTTCAGAATACTCCGGTAGCAATCGTGAATCTGTTTTTCGGTAAAAAAAGCAAATTGTTGATAGAACTATGAATACCTTTAGGCTGCAAGCAAATAAATCTGCTTAGTGTCTTATTACCACGTTTGAGCCTCTTTTCGTCTGATTACATCTTCATTAAGACGAAACGAGCGAAGAGATCTAGAGTGGTCATTGAAGATTTGGAAGCGGGAGGAGGATTAGGATATAACGTTCCACCTACGACGAGGTCGTTATAGACGGAGTGCAAGGTATGATTGGTTAAAGGAAATTGGCCGAGTCCTTTTTCAAACTAACCGTCCCGGCATTTGCTTTAAGTGATTTATGGAATCCTACGTCTGAATGGCTGTACGGGGATCTGAACCGCACCATTCCCGATTTTACCAACTCTTTCGGTGGGGTACTAGAGTACCAGAAGACTGAAATCGGATACAGAAAACACAAATCGTCATCCAACAAAATAACTACGTCTTTCAGAACTGGTAGACATGCCTCTAAAGGGGTGTCTGTTAAAATGAAAATTCCCTTGCATTATAGGTGTAAAATGGAAACTTTTTGACGTTAAATATAGTGTATCAAATCATTTTGTCCCTCAAGTAGACTCCAACAACAAGTACAAAAGATAAAACGGCTCCGTCTGAAAGTCTTCTTCGAGAAATGGTGTGCTTGAGATTGGTTCACGAAGAGACATACAGACCGACACAAAGGAAAGGAGAGATATATTCACCAGCAAAGAACATCAACTCACATATCTCCATAATCACTTACAGCTTGTATCGAAACAGTTAGGAACTACTAATCGAATATTAAAAAATGGATGCTTCTGTGAAATGGTGGAGTTAGGTTTCAGTACTAGCCTAGAATCGCTCCAAATGACTTTTAATGTAGCGTACCGGATTACTGCTTTGCTACTGAAATTCACTAGCCTTTGCCTTCAAATTTTCTGTTCAAAAAAATGTTCAAATGTGTGTGGAATCTTATGATCAGTCCCTAAGCTTACACACTACTTAAACTAAATTATCCTAAGGACAAACACACACACCCATGCTCGAGAGAGGACTCGAACCTCCGCCGGGATCAGCCCCACAGTCCATGACTGCAGCGCCTGAGACCGCTCGGCTAATCCCGCGCGGCTCAAATTTTCTGTCTGTCTTCTTGCATCACTACGTATTAGTTGATAAAATGTACTGGACGTATTGATAATGTGTATGTAGACCAGTAAAAGAGTATTTCCGACATTTCTTCGGGACAAGATCGTCGATAAACATTATTTGAAGCTCGGAAAATGACTACGTTCAAGTTTGTTATTGATTTTCTATGGATAGATTGCCTTTCTCGAATACCATGTAATCGTTATAAGTCAAGGAAGACCTCTGTCTCAAAAATGGTTCAAATGGCTCTGAGCACTACGGAACTTAACAGCTGAGGTCATCAGTCCCCTAGAACTTAGAACTACTTAAACCTAACTAAGCTAAGGACATCACACACATCCATGCCCGAGGCAGGATTCGAACCTGCGACCGTAGCAATGCGCGGTACCGGACTGAAGCGCCTAGAAACGCTCGGTCACCGCGGCCGGCGACCTCGTATCTTTTGCATTTTTGATTCTTGGAACAGTGAGACTGTGTACGTAGGTCTTTGGAGTCGCAAGTCTAATACAATATTCATATCCACATTGTAGTCACTGAATATGAAAACATACACTGTTAAATCAAAATATCTGGACAGCTATTAGTGGACATTAATATGTGATGTGTCCCCACTTCACCTTCATGGTGAGTTGAACTTTTCTGGGGACACTTTCAGGACTATTCCTCAAGAGCCGAAGCCAGTGAAGATAGAGATGTTGGACGCTGCGGTCTAGAGCTAAGTTGACGTTCTGACTCATCCCATTGGGTTCAGGCCAGGACTCTGGACAGGCGAGTCTCTTTATTGTCTGCAAACCACTTCCTCACAGATTCTGCTTTATTACAGGGTGCAATAATACAATGATCGTGTCCAAACTGTCTCTCTGCTATACGCAATGCACATTGCTGTAAAATGTGTTTATATCTTTCCGCATTTATCGTTTTCTTTAGCGCAACAATGGACAACACCTTAACCATGAAAAACATTCCCATAACGTAACAACACTTCAACCGTACTTCAGTGTGGGCGATAGGACGACGGCAGGTAACGTTTCCTAAGCATTCCCCAAACCTAAAGCCTTCTATCGGTTTGCCACAAGGTAGAGTGCTATTCAAAACTGCGAATCGCTCATTTTCAGTCATTCAGTGTTCAGTGGTGTCGCTCTTTACACCACCTTAAATGTGCTAGCTGGACTGCTTGTAGCACTTTGGAACTCACGAGTGATTTCCGCCTCTGATTTTTAGCGATTTTTTACAACCACCTTCGGAAATGCTGCGTCAGTACATGAGGTCTGCCTAATCTCGGTGTTGCTATGGATGTTCCTTCGCGTTTCCACTTCACAATCATCTCATCAACAGCTGACCTGGGCAGATCTACGAGGCCCGAAATGTCCCTCATGGATTTTTTACTCGGGTGACATCTAATGATTAGTCCACGCTCAAGTCCTAGTGCTCTCTGACCAACGCAGTCTGCTGTTACTGCTTCTCCACCGGCAACAATACTCACCGCTCCCACGTATACTGGCGGGTCTCCCTCTCGTAGCCTTCAGTCACGATTATTACATTGCATAGGCGTGTCCGGCTACTTTTGATCAAATACTTCATCCCCGTTCGTGTAAGTTCCCCTTTCTCCTTCTACTTTAACGATCAATTTCACCTCTTCTTGAAGTCCTTAACTGTCAAAATACTCGCATACGAGTGTATATCGCCACCATCTGATTGTGAATGTTTACTTCATTGGTCAAAACAATTTCTTTATTGATATTTCTAGTTTTTATACACCTTCTCCATTTCTGTCTCTCTTTCTCTCTCGCCTTCCCCTGCGTGTCAACGTGTGTACGTGGGAAAGGGGGGGGGGGGGGGGGGGGCAAGCCGAGCGCGCCCACTTGTGTGTAAGTAGAATTAACGTAACCTTTTTTGTATTTACTCCGATTCTTCTCAAATTTTGCACAGCTGTTCGTTTACTGACAAATTTACCACTGTTTGGAGATTAAATTTTATCAATTTACGAAGTATTAAGTAGTCATGCGTCACTATGCAAGGTAATCGAATCATTATTGAAGTTGTGAATCGTGAAATATGTATTAAACGAGTTAAGATACCAATATAATTTCATCAGAAATTTTTCCAACCGAACACACTTTAACACTGGTAACGGCGACAATGTAGTTACATTACTATTCGTTCGAAGTTTACACAAGCGTAGTATGTGTAATAACGCTCGCAAAATGTTTTTCAGCTGATATTTCTTTTCTACACCGTTATTGTGTTTTATTCAGTTCGGTTTAGAGAGGAACAAGTGTTGATCCCATTTACGTGACTTCATGTACTGACGGCTAGATAGAGTACGTGACGGAGATTCGGTTCTACATTGTTCCAGAATTTCTTTTTTCTGTTTGTTGAAGGAGTAAATATCGTGTTTAGAGATACACTTATTGTTTTGTATCTGAGTTACTAGCATTGCCCCCTAGAACTATTGCATGATGTAGGAAATATAAAGGACCACGTATCACAGTAATAACATATTAATAAACCTTGATCGACGAAAAAAGCCTGATACATGCTTTTGTATTATTTCGTGCGATCTCAAGGTACTCAGAGGATCTGTTGAGAAGACATTAAAAATTCTGGGCTCGTTCATATGTTTACTTATTTTCATTTATTGTTTTAAGTACCCTATATTTGAGTTTATCGATCATTTAATTTTTTTAAGTGCATCGAAATGCTGAAAGCTGTAAATGAGTCAGTGTTTCACTAACAACTCCTGAGCCTGTTTATGTACAGTCTAATATTGCTGATGTCGAAGGATGGTAAGCAAGATTCTACATTAAGATTATAAAAGAAGATCAAATTACTTGAATTAAATTCCACTTTTGTCTGATGATTGTATGTGCATTTCATAATTAATTTTTAAAAAAGTACAATAAAATTACATTATATGTGTCCCTTGAATACGCTAGATGTTCCTACAGTTCCCTCTAAAAAGCGTGCTCGATATTACTGTCATAGACCTGCACGCCTATTTTTAGAGTGTAATACAAAGACGTGAAGAATGAACGCGAACATATTCCCACAATTCAATGTTAACAGAGAGATTTACATCACATTAATAAGGTGGCTAATATTTTCATAGATATTGAAATATAACTTAACGTGCAGTTAGGGGAATCAAGACTCGTTGCACAGGAATTTGCTGGAATCTTTGCATTTATCCCACCAGTCACGAGCTTCATCACGCTTTCTTTACTGTCTCTTACCTTTTATTCTTCTCTCCCCAGACATATTTTGTAGTTTTTTGTGTTGCCAACTCCTGTCAGTCATATGAAATCGCCCTAAGACTTTATATCCACTCTGTCTAGACTTTTCGCGCATTTTCAGGTGCTTACTTTTCACACTCCGCGTCCGGCCATTCTGATTTAGGTTTTCCGTGATTTCCCTAAATCGCTTCAGATTAATGCCGGGATGGTTCCTTTGACAAGGCACGGCCGACTTCCTTCCTCATCCTTCCCTTATCCGATGAGACCGATGACCTCGCTGTTTGGTCTCTTTCCCCAAATCATCTCAACCATACATTTGCATGTGGCAGGCCTTCGAGTAGTACTTTATAAGTAGGTCAGTCTACTTTATTAGGTTTCCTCGAAAGCTTGCTGGCATTTTCTCGCGTTCAGGGCAGGAACAACACTCTCGTGTTTGCTCCTGAGTGTCGTCAGCGGAGCGCTAAATCACCAGAATCATAGGCTGTTAACCCACTGGCAAGTGTGAGCTTGCGAATTTTCTGCGACGGGCATTTAGACATATTTTCTACGTCAGTTAAGTTTGAGCTCGAGTCTTTGGTGCCGATTAAATGTAAATACTACAGTACGCTTTGAAATAAATATTAAATCTCAGTCATTGGGAATTATAAAAATTCTCATTTCAAAGTTTAAAAGAGCGCCAACTATCAAACCCCAAGCGTTTGGAATTATAGACTATTTCCTCACAGTGGAAGAGAGAATAAATAGCAAAAAGGATGGAGGGATATGGATGCCCTTTCTTTCTTTCGCAGTAATCCCTTACTCCTGAATTTCGTCTCGTGTGGAAAGTGGTGAGTATGTTGGTCCGCACCAACATGGCAGAGTACGTCAGGTGGCATCGTTCACCTTGTTCTATTCACCAGTGAGTGCAGGTCTTTTACCAATCGATATCCATATCACGTATATTCGTAACAACAACAGTCTCAAAATGTAGTCGACAGTTCTTCACTAGTTTCATGTAATTAATAAGTACCACTATCATGAGCTCTGATTTTCGTTGTACATAAAAGTATCTTTCGTAGACATTTGATTTACACTTGACAATCTCCTGATGCTTTTGCTGACTAAATAAATGAGATTTATTTCTGAAACAGTTACATGGCGGAAAGGAAAAATATAACTAAACTGGAATCCATTAGACCCCTGTGCACGCAGCTACAGCTGAGATTTTCGGTATTAAGAAAAGGATGGCAATTGGTTGCAGAATTCTTCGTTTATTGGAGCAGATATAGATCTGGACTATTACATAGACATCATAGGTGTTAAAAAATACAAATACAGGCGGAATCAACAACAGATACAAAATATGTCAAATACCACATGTACAGGAGTCCATAAGTAAGTACATAAAATAACATACCAGTTGATAATATGTGACATAGGTCCAAATATGTCTTAGTATAAACACTA
Organism: Schistocerca nitens; assembly: GCF_023898315.1. Lineage (NCBI taxonomy): Eukaryota > Metazoa > Arthropoda > Insecta > Orthoptera > Acrididae > Schistocerca > Schistocerca nitens. Next base: position 522,280,335 of record NC_064616.1, on the reverse strand, counting down.
AGGCACTGGGCAAGCGGATAAGTGGAAATCATAAACGTATATGTCTAGGGTTTACAAAGTCATAGAAGACGTTGCATGACCTTATGTCTGTGCCCACATATAAAATGGCTGCTCTTTTATGGGTCATACACTTTCTATGAATTTGTAAACCTTAGACATACACTTTTATAAGATCCACTTCTCAGTTACGGTTTTATTACAAAAAAAGTTTTTTAAATAATATTCAAACAAAAATATTTTTGTTCGATGTATACTCCAATAGAGGACACCATACGTTCTCTGCGATGTATGTTCATGCCGCTAGCGATGATATAAACAAAGGCCTCATCTCTCTGTGTGTCACATGCATGCCCATGTCACTGATTAGTGTTGATACTCAGAGAAGTCCTCCTACTTAACTCAGTGGTAACATGTTTTCTTACCATTCAGCAGGAACGCGTTCGATTCCCGGCCGGGTTTCAGAATTTCTGCGCTCGTGGACTGGGTGTTATGTTATCCTCATCATCATTCATCATCACCGACGCGCAAGCCCAATTATGGCGTCACCCGAAATAAGACTTTCAACTCAGCGGCTGAACTTACCTGGATGGGGACTTTCGGCCATCAAAGCCACACGATCATTTCATTTCTTTATACACTGGGACTTATGTCACCTTCTATCAAGTTATATGCTGTCCGCCCCCGGTAGCTGAATGGTCAGCGTGACGGATTGTCAATCCTCTGGGCACGGGTTCGATTCCCGGCTGGGTGGGGGAATTTTCTCCTCCTAGGGACTGGATGTTGTGCTGTCCTCATCCTCATCTACTGCAGGTCGCCGAAGTGGCGTCAAATTGAAAGACCGGCATCCGGCGAATGGTCTGCCCGACGGGGGCCCTAACCATACGATTAAAAAAAACTGGTATGCTATTGCTGTGTACTTACTTATAGTCTTCTGTGCTTGGGCATCTGATATTTCGTATCCGGTGTTGATTCCACTGTCTTTTTTTTTATTTTTTAGAACCAATGATGTCTATGCAGTAGTTGAAATTTAGATTTGCTCCAGTAAACAACGGATTTTGCGAGTGATTGCTGTCCATTGTGTAATAGTGATGGAAAAAATATTCTTTATCACACCATATTTGTTTTTATTCGTATATTGTACTTTAAATTTAAAATAAGCATCTCACTTTACAAATATTATATATTAAAATACACAATAATAAAATTTACGTAATTATTGTTTTGTTTTGATTGTTACAGAGTATATGAAAGAAGGACAAAGCATCCAGTAACTGTCCACTATGAAGACTTTGCTCTTCATCTTAGGTAAGGTTGTTTACAATATTATTGATAGTATTTCTTTTACCATAGTATAACGCTAGTTTATTTTTATGCCCACGCCGAATGACAATCTAAGCACTTTAATTCTGTCTGGAATTCCAAGAATATTTTGAAAAAAAAAATGCGTTCTTAGAAAGGTATCACGCAAGGAACTAAACATTGGTAATAAAAGCCTGTAGTATAGCCAGTTTCCCTATATACTGTTGAGAATATCAGCAACAAGTACCAGTGATATTTCGCCACGCTGGCCTCGGCTGTTTCCCCAGCACCACGCAGGAGGTTGCCGACCTTTAATTGGAAGCAAGAATGAATGAGAAACAAGTCCGCTTTCATCATGTGCCGTTCTCAGGTTTGCCTGCATGGCCGCTCAGGAGTTACTCTCTACTTAATTAATGTCTTAGCTGCAAAGAGTCGCACGAAAAACCCGTCCGAGCTTATGCACGCGTTGTACTTTCACACGAAACCGCTGTGAGTTACCGTGCAATACGAGTCTTATATTTCTCACAGTTAGTGTGATATGCAAACCTGGTGGTGTAAAGCTGTCTTTTGAAGATTAGTTAACAGTATTTATTGAAAAACTCTTACACATTATCTACAGGCTATGTAATTTGAGAAATGAAGATTGTCTGTTTCAAGTTTTTAAGATACGGTACCATTTCAAGAGGGACGTGGTGTGTATAAATGAAAAATCCGATTTTGACAAGACAACTGTTTCCTCTAATGGTACACTACAGACTTCCCATTTCACTTGCGTAGTAGGATTATTTTCTGCCTCTTGTGCATGATATGGACTATACTGTATATCTAATACACCGCTTAAAACAGGCGCTACCTTCAAATGACAGAAACTAGCGTGCTTTCCATCGTTGTCCGCCATGGGAAAGAAACCTCGAGAACGCTGCGAATGCAGCATGGCACGGGCGTTCTGACGGGCTGGTGGTGTAAAGTGGCTCAACTCCCTAAGTAGGTCATTCTTAACATCCTTCGTTACGCAACGCTGTTAGCATAAGTGTGCTGCAGTGAAAGTTCCTCGGGGAGCGTTTCCTATAAGGCTAATACTCCAGTCAGTATCTTCAACAAGAGGAAATACGTGTCGTAAAGTGAACTATCAGGACTTAAGTAACTCCACCTCTGGAGGAACCGAGCTTGGTGGCGCAGTGGTCAGCACGCTATACTCGCATTCGGGAGGACACGGTTCAGATCTCCATTTGGCCACACAGATTTAAGCTTTTCGTGATTTACATAAATCGCTTAACGCAAGTACAAGCAGGGTACCTTTGAAAGGGTATGGCCGAATTCCTTCTCCGTTCTTCCCTAACGTACATTTTATTATTTTGGCGCAGTTGTCATATTAAAAAAAACTGTCCGAAATTCAAAGATTTGTCTCAGGAACAGAATACTTTACTAGGGATGGGCCTTTAGAAGGTAGTATGCCTCTGACTTCCTCCTACCTTCGAAATGACTTACTCAGTCTTCGATAACAGGACTCTATGGCTTAACGCGAAATCTAATCGCGATGCTATTCGTAATTGCCTATACACACAAATCATTTCTAAACGTAAAAAAGGTGATAAGTGAGAGAAAAATTCAGAATTGAATCCAGTTCTGTAGAGTGTCAGTCAGTCGTGTACCCATTGGGCTAACTAGTCGCGTTAAATGTATCTGCATAAAAGAAGTTACAATTCTCATGACCGTTTCATCTCATTGGTGAAATGTTACCAATCCACTTGGAAACCATCCAGAAATTTTGCTCCATCAGGTGTGACGTTTTCTGGATCTCGACTATCCTCATGGCGGAGTCTGCATGAAAGACAATGTGCATCACAGTGAGTCCTGGTCACAAAATTCCAAGAGCCTATGTTTCAAAATGAGTCAAAAATATATTACATTCTCCACCATATACCTCACCTAATGAAAAATACGCTCTAAGCAGAGACGTACTGATTATAACAGAAATGCAAAAATATTTTTACTTCCCGTGTACCATTCGAGAATGGAATATCATCGAAAGTGTAAATATCTCCCCTACTCGCCCTGATAGACGTGCGCTTGAATGCGCCGCTTCCGCGATGGGGAATCTAGATCGAATCTGCCCAGCGAATTAACGACGAAGGTCGTGCTTTTTAGGTGGTTTCCCACATCCCCCTAGGTGAATATCGGGTTGGTATCCAAGTTCTGTGTTAGTTACACGATTTGCAAACATTTAGAAAACTTTCACTCACTTTCACACGGCAAACACCACAAGTAGGCTGTTGGTACACATTTTCCGCCCTGGGGGTTCACATGGTGGCGAGAGGGAAAGTAAGGGCATCCGGCCACCACATAAAATTAAACATGTTAAATCAGTTTCATAACCATGCCGACCCTGCGCCGATGTAGGACAAAGGCACAAGAAAATAATGATGTACCATATCTCCCCCGTTTCATACACCGTACGATGACTTGCAGAATACGGATATAAACGTTGATGTTTACATAATGGGTGTCCACACTCAAGCAGGATGACTCTGCAGACTCTATACTTCCTGCATGAATGATTGAGGTGAATCCACAGTGATAAAAGCTGGCCAACCACAGACAAAAGTTTAGAGGGCCCCTGAGTTGATATAACATTAAGGGAGGCCATAAATGTTCACTCCTGTTTACATGAATTAAGAAGGTTAGCTCAGTTTGCTGCAGTCTAGAAACACCTTCACAAACGGTTTCGTGCTTCAGACATATGTGCTTCAGGAGCAAAACTTTCTTACCTAGATGTAATGAAGGACGAAAGATTTGTGTTTAACGATCCGTCGATTAGAAGACAATTAGAGACAGAGTACAGTCTCGATATGGGGAAGGAATTCCACTATGTCATTTTTAACAGAACTATTCCAGTATATTTGCCTCAAGAGATTCAGAGCAACCGCCTAAAACCTAAACCTGGGTGCTCTGAAGGCGATTTTAATTCCCATCCTTCTCAATGCGTGTCCATTACCATTGCGCCACTTCGCCCGCTTGCTTCCAAAATGTGGGACCTGAAAGCACTGTGTAGTGTTGGCAGAAGAGCCAACACCGTTTTGCTAGAGGAGGCCGAAATGCACGCGTTTAATTACACGCAGACTGGCGTGAGGTCTGGAACAATTAAAGGAGTTGAGTCTAGTAAGAAAAGAACGTAGTTCTTGGAATACTTAACTTTAATCCATAACTGGTGTACATCGCTCTTGACTGTACATGCTTCATATAATAAATATCAATTGAATACGGCGCCTTGCTAGGTCGTAGCAAATGACGTAGCTGAAGGCTAAGCTAACTATCGTCTCGGCAAATGAGAGCGTGTTGGTCAGTGTAGCTTCGCTAGCAAAGTCGGCTGTACAACTGGGAGAGTGCTAGTAAGTCTCTCTAGACCTGCCGTGTGGCGGCGCTCGGTCTGCGATCACTGACAGTGGCGACACGCGGGTCCGACGTATACTGATGGACCGCGGCCGATTTAAAGGCTACCACCTAGCAAGTGTGGTGTCTGGCGGTGACACCACACACTGAGAGCCGTGCAACCGATGTCAATGTAATTGTTCCACATATCGTCATAGCGGCAGTATTAATCAGGATGTCAGTCATACCAGGATGAACACTGCACAATCACACAGGAGCATTTGATCAGTCCATGAATGACACTGTGTCGGATCAAATAGTCGGTCACTGGTTTTCAAAGGACATTAACCAGTACAGCTTATTTTAGCACAATTTGAAATTGTGATTCTCTGTCAATACGGGCTAAAGAAAATCACTTAGAACTGCCGAATTTTGTAAAGGAATATAGAGAATCATGTGGAAAAATTTATTATTGCCGCTTTAGCTTTACAGAGTATCTCAGCCAGGAGAGTTTTACCGGAAGTGATTCGTTAATGGAAGAAGAAAATCTGTTGTTCTATTAAATATTTTTAGGTCTGTAGAAACATGAAGATGCAACGGAGATATTCTATGAGCGATGTTGGGAGGTACATCCTACAGTTTTGCCTCTTGTTTCTCTCAGCCATCTGAAAATGGCTTTATTGGAGAACGCGCTGCTGGAACCGAAGGTCGCGGCCTCGCTCCGAGCATCTCCTGCTCCCTCGTCACGATTCGGTCGAGGCAGTTGTGTATCCTAAGCAGGCAGCGTAGCGACCCTACGGCCTGCGAATTCCTAACACTTTAGGACAAAGAAAATACTTGCGCTCACTTAACATCAAACGACAGCACGAAGAACAGTGTTAGCAATGTCGATTTACCGTCGTACGAGGGGAATTCGAAAAGGAAGTCACACGTTATTACGATAGGCCTAGTAACTTTTGCTGAATGCTCCACTACACTTCATAGTGACGCAGATGTATGACACCATTTTAAAGATAGTCATCAAGTCCCTTTAAACAACGATCGGAACGTTCTACCAATTGTTCAATTCCTCGACGATTGGAAGCCGATTCTTGACCACGGAGCCATTCGAGAACAGCTGCGTTAACATCTTCTTTGTTGAACAACCAATCTCTTTCCCTCTTGATATTCTTTCAGCTTGCCGAAAAGATAGAATCACATAGTGCAAGATGTGGACTTCCTGATTAGTATTACGCACCTCTGAGTGGCTTTGGTCAAATTATTGCCACTGTTTCACTAGGGCTGGACGTGTCATTCATTTGGTCCACATACCACCATAATTTCACGGTTCATATTTGAAAAATTACGTGTTTTGCCAACAAGAATCATACTGTCCCGCGTACTTCGACTTTGAAGTCCTTTTTCATTTGCGCACCACTTCAATCGCACACTGTTATGCATTGTTGTTCATACCATAGCAGAACTGTGTCTGCAGGGAACTCGAAACATATACCCTCTTCTGACAATGCGCCACTCCTATTGCGCAATGGTCTTAGCGAGGGACGACTTGTGTAACTTACCTTCAGAAGTCCCTATGTACGGTTCTTCATCAAATATTAATAAATATTATATGTAGGTTCGATTAAATCAAATAAAGTAAAAATGGAGATCATATTTGCATAGCAACATATGCTTTTTTATCATCTTACCAGGATATCTGTTTTTTCTGAAAGTCATATAAATTTCCTGTTCTTTTACCAGATGTCCTATAATAACAGATGTTTTACAAGATATTTTAATATCCTTACTCACACATGTTTAAATTTTTTAAATGAAATTTCTGGGCAATTTTTTTGGAAAAGTTACTTCGAAGTATTGACATTTGCTATGGAGTACATTGAATTTAGCTTTGACATCTCTTTCCTTATATGTCTCGCCCCATTTCAGCCGCATTATCTTATTCTTAAAACACTGTATCATGAACTAAATAATAAGCGTCACTATTCTGTAATAATATTTCTTAGAGCGTTGTGGTGGTACAGTCTCAGCTTCCAATAGTTATCCATCATGGTCAGATGGTATAATAACAATGGCGTGAATATTATCTTTTTCAGCCTGAACATTTACTATGAATGCGTTATTAACTACAGACCATGCTATGTTGTTGTATATTATTGAAATACATTAACAATGAGCTTGTTATATTTCGTGATGCTAACATCTTAGTGCAAGAATAACTAATTTCTATTTACAAAAATGAAGTATTCTGTTTTGAGGAAGTCATGGATACCTACAGTTAATGCAACACATTAATAGCAGCCAGTGGATACGGTTAAATGATTCAGATTTTTGGGATATATGCGTTAATGGTAATTTGATTTTGAAGATACATATTATAAAGCTAATAGATTACAGCAATGTTTTGTAAAGTTTGCGTTGTTAATAAGTGCTAAGTTGTGGAGCAAAAAAATTGACATGCTATCATATTTTGTATGTTTACATTCAAAAACATATTACAGTATATTTTTCCTGGGTGGCCCATCGCTTACGAACAAAGTATTGATTGCCCAAAGCCAACAGGAAAAATAATAGAGCGTATGCAACTAAATATCTTAAGTGCATGTTTACAATATTAGAATTCACGAATGAAAAAGAAATGGTTCAAATGGCTCTGAGCACTATGGGACTTAACATCTAAGGTCATCAGTCCCCTAGAACTTAGAACTACTTAAACCTAACTAACCAAAGGACATCACACACATCCATGCCCGAGGCAGGATTCGAACCTGTGACCGTAGCGGTCGCGTGGTTCCAGACTGAAGCGCCTAGAACCGCTCGGCCACACCGACCGGCCCACGAATGAATTTCGTCATTAATAATCCATCACAGTTTGAGAGAAATAGTAGTGTCTATAGCTTTAAAATTATAAGAAAAAATTATCATTACTCATTACTACAGCTCTCAGTAGCTCAGAAAGCAATTCTGTATGCAGCCACGAAAGGAATGTAACATCTTCCCAGTACCATAGCATATCTGACAGGTTGCAAAGTGAATTTGAATCCTAAACTGATATCATTTCATCCGTACAGCTCCGTCTCTCCCAAAGACAAATATGTAATCAAACACTGATAGCATGTGTTGTATTATAGAGAAATATGTATACCTTATTGTTAAAGCTCTGTTTCCCTTGTAACATTAGTAGTGGCAAAGATTAATATGTCCATTTTTATTCCGTTTGGCCACTTTGCTATTTAGTAATGTGTAAATGGGTATATTAATGCAAATGCAATACACTTTAACTAGGCCGAAATGCGTACATGGACTGAACAGACAGATTTGTAGATGTTCGTTCTTTTCAGTTATTCCTTAAGTAATTTTTTCAGTCCCGCATAGTGGATGGTTTATACGCTAATGCAACTTCCATACACAGTTGGAATTCTGTATTACTATAATAACTCATACTCTAAAATTCTATGTGTTTGTTTGTATGAGAGGAATGTAGCGCTTAATTCCAGCCATACTCAGCATGAATTGACCCGACATCCTTTTATGATTTTACATAAGTTTCACTCCACCGAGAAAAAGTATTTAGTGTTGCAAGCCTAACGGAAACGTTATAGCTTGCAGACAATTTGACTGTAGAAAAGTGACAGCTAAAATCAGTTTCATGATATTACCGAAAGCGTGAGAGCAGCTACTTAATATTTCAATACTCCACTCGATAAAAAACGTTTCGTATAACTTCGTGACAGGAAAATTTCTTTTATAACTACTACTGTATCTTGTTTATGGTTTCAGCAACGTGCCTGGTGGCAATATGCGATTCACAGCGGCGACCACCCAGTTACAGCTTGGACGACATGCCCGAGACTAGCTTTGACTGCCGAGATAAGATCTTGGGCGGATACTACGCTGACCCGGAGACCGACTGTCAGATGTTCCACGTCTGTGTCAAAGTGCCTGGAGTCGGGGTAAGTTGGCAAGAGTTAGTATAAGAGGTTGTCATTAAGTTTTATTTATCACCTCGAAAAAAAAAGATCCCTGATTGATTTTTCACCTCGACTGTAATACACTCATCGTGGAGCACTAAGGTCTCCACATCTCTTACGATACCCGGTTCTTCACAAAGAGGTGATCTGACACTTTTTTCTTCATCATTCAGACTTATTTGGCGACACTGGAAGCGTCTACACGACCCACTGTGCCATATATTGTTGCACTGTTGTAGTACGCTTCCACCAACTCAGCAAGGATTGACACAGCGTTGTTCTCTTTGATGTGCAATAGATGAGTAATTGCACGCTACATCTCTTTACGAAATGGCTGTAATATCTTGTTTTGGCGCCTGTAACATCGTACCACGATGTTGTGGTGCAGAGACTTCAATGTGTACTAGGAATGATAAAAATTAATAGCGTAATTTTTTTTTTGAAATAATAATTCAAACTTTATGACTACCCGCACAATCGTCTGCTTCAGTGTATCAGCGAATGTTACTGAAAAAAAAAATGACGGTGCAAGGAAAACCTCATACAAAATGCTACTTGCGAAATTTTTTTAGGATTCATCAAACGCTTGTTAGATGACAAGTTTTTCTCTTGAAATTTGAAATTATCTGATACGTGATATTTAGTGATGTAACCAAATTATCCGTGAGCAATTAGTACAATGGTTAATTGACATTTACGTAAATGTTTTATCGGTATTTACGGCTAAGCTATTAATGCACCTCTAAGGTTGAATAACAAGTACACTGTTTCTGTTATACTGATTTTTATTTATTTCTACCTCGTTTTCGGGTTACTGGGCCATCTCCAGGAAAAAACTGACTAGCGTCTGCAAGGTACGTTGGTCCTTAGGTAACGAAACATTATAAGGAAATATACAAATCACTTGCACAAAGTGTTGTGTAGCAAGGTTGTTTTTTGACGTTGAAATTACAATTTACGCAATAGACAATACTAAGCACAATAATCAGAATTATATGTAGTGTAATGCTAGAAAAACAAGTATGCTCCACAACATTCTGTGCAAGTGGTTTGTATCTTTGCTTATAATGTTTAGTTACCTAACAACTAGTGCCCCTTGCTAGTCAGTTGTTTCCTGAAGGTTGCCCAATAAGCCAAAAATAGTTAGAAACAAACAAAAATCATCAGAAAAAAACCATGTACTTGTTATTTAATCTTAAATATGGAATTTTACCAAGAAGTAACGGAAAAATCCATAAGTAACAGAAATACATAGTTTACTGCATAATTAAATATTTTGTACGTTAGAACTTTGTTGCAAAACCAATTTAACGTATGTTAATTATATGCTTTACAGGTACAGAATTACAGGTTCTTGTGCCCGAATGACACTGCCTTTGATCAGGAAAGCCAAATATGTGCCAGCTGGTATGATGTTGACTGTGAAGCCGCGCTCCTGTATGCAGACAATTTCGACTTATACAGGATTGGTATGTATCTTTAAACCGGTACGTTAGAATTAGTTATAGACAGTCTCCGTTATCTGTGCAACACTGGACACGGTAGGTTTCTAAGTCATTCTAGACAGAGATTAGGATTGCTACTTCAGCTTCGTTAAGGACTATATTACTCTGGATAGTCACCAACGCGGAGATATTACTGACTACAGCGATACTGATGTCGAGAACCTAATTAAAAATTCACGAAGGTGTTTGAGGATGGGCTGCAAGCCGCGTTTTGATGTTGAAATATAAAAACAGGTCAGCTACTTAACCGTAGGAAGTAAGCCATGCGCTATAAGACGCACTCATTAATTCAATTTATTGGACCGTGCTGTCTGAAACGTGTGCTTTTCTATTATTTTAATTGGATGACACCATTACCATAACTACGGAAACTACTTATTATTTAAGTAAATGACGCTAGTTTAGGAGTTTAATGCACGCGCCATCGGAAGTCTACTTTCAGGGTGGGCACTAACTTAGAACAAAGAGTATTCTGCAAGCAAAATAGGTGTGGACATTGAATGAGCCCCTATCTAAATGCCATTATTGTGACGCGTTAGGAAGCGATAAAATATTGTTTAAAAGTTGTGGCACAAGTGTGAAAGTATACCTGACGGTGAATAGGTAGTTCAAATGGCTCTAAGCACTATGGCACTTAACATCTGAGGTCATCAGTCCCCTACACTTCGAACTACTTAAATCTAACTAACCTAAGGGCATGACACACATCCATTCCCGAGGCAGAATTCGAACCTGCGACCGTAACAGTAGCGCTGTTTCGGATTGAAACACCTAGAACCGCTCGGTCACAGAGGCCGGTCCCGGTGAATAGGTAGTGATATGAGGTTTGTGATAATGAGTGTTAGGAACTGTAAATATCACGCTTTTGAATCTGAAGAGCATTTTCAACAATTTCTTCGATGATTATGTTGGAATAAATTTATCTGCTCATACATAAGACATACGATAGAGACATTAAAAATAATTATAAATATATTAGAAATTTCCTGAAATCGGGCAAATCTGACTCGACCTATCGCTGAAGATCTGGTTACTCGACAGTCAGAAAGGAACTACTCAGAATAAAACGTCTTACAAACACGAAAATGTGTTATGGAAGTAACTTTCATTATCTTCTACTAATCTGGATTCTAAATCATCACCCAGTCAACCCAAAACTACCTCAGAACGATTTAAGATCGAATCTGATCGAAAACGATAAAAGTTATTTATATAACAGCCTTCTGCTCTTTTAAAATGTCATTTCTGAGTCATTTAGCAGCTGTGGAGGACTATGTGCAGTAAGAAGGGAACCAGCAGAATTTCGAAACGTATCCATTATGTCGTAGGGACAACTGGCAGAGAAGCGCAACTGGGCTGTACAGTACTTTTCTGTATTTATCTTCTTCCCTTATGGTAAAGACAGCTGTCTGAAAATCAGTTTAATCTGGCCCTCAGATCTTAACTGTGGTGAAGTATAAGCTCAGTTGCCATTCTGTTTATTATGCCTCCACATACAAGGGAGGCAGCATGTGAAAACTAGGTTAAACCTACGCGAGGAGCGGTAAATCCTTATTGACTTTTGGGGTGCAAGAAGAAACAAATTTCTGTTCACCGAGTCGTCATTGTTTTTACAAAAAAAAAAATTTAAACTGGGTGAGAGCTGCAACTGACATAACCAACTCGTGAAAACTGCGCGACATTTTATACAAGCATGTTGGACAGGACTACTGGAAACAGCAAACCAGGACAACACTGTCCAGAGTTAGTCCAACGCGATTTCATCAATTTGTAGTGACATCTTAAATAGTGCGCATCGTGTAGGTCTTGCGGTGCATGCTGTGTGCCCCAGCGAATGCTTGACTTTGTAGTATCATTCCACTACGTCTGTGCCACACAGATTTAGAGTTATTATTTGGAAGTATGATTCCGAATCCTCGCTTCTTTGCTTTCGGACATTTCCTGCATCAAATGGCTCTGAGCACTATGGGAGTTAACGTCTGAGGTCATCAGTCCCCTAGAACTTAGAACTACTTAAACCTTACTAACCTAAGGACATCACACACATCCTTGCCCGCGGCAGGTTTCGAACCTGCGACCGTAGCAGTCGCGCGGTTCCGGACTGAAGCGCCTAGAACCGCTCGGCCACCACGGTCGGCTTTCCTGCATCCTTAGACAAATATCGGTATTAGCAGATGGCTTACTTATGAAGTGATATGCATTGTAGAGGGCTGGACCGTGTCCTCTACAGTAGTTACGATAACATGGTATAGAGTGCGGCGGCGAGAACCTGTCGGACATCGGAAGGCGCTAGTAAACCATTGTAAACCGAATACACATTCGTTGTCCATAGATATACAATTATCTTTTTTTAGGTTGCCGGTATCCCGGCGAGCAGTTGAAGTTCATTCAACTGATGCCTTGGCGCCTCGCAGTCTTGGCCTCCGCAGCTACGCGACGGGGCTATACGTGCAGCGGCCAGCTACGCCACAGGAGGTATCTGACGTGTCGCACTGTGGACGTTGCCTGCATGGTCCCGGTGGCTAGCGGCACGAGTAACAGGTTACCAGGGCGCTCTTGTTGACACCGTAGGCAGCATCCAGGAAAGGCACCCAACAGCTCTGCACAAGTTGGCTGTAGTCGTGAAGAGTTGCCGTGGCAACTCCGGGAAAGAACGGCCAGTGATGCCGGTGTCTGCTGTTAGATCCAGGTGGTTTCGGGGCGGCAGCTACTGCGCTCCCTTGCGATGATGGTAGTCTGGCAGTTCACCAGGTACCATCTTGCAGGCCTTCATGAGGCCTGGTGGTCGGAGGCATCCGAGTCTTCTCATCAGCGAAGGCAAAGACGAGGCAACAGCAGGCCACGGCAGCCAAGTTCTTCGGTCTGGGCCGACTCTTGCATTGTAGATCGATGTCAAACAGGCAAACTGTGTATGGAACGTCACAGGTCCAACCTCGGCATTGGTTAGCTGCAAAGTGGGAACTGGGATTTCGAAGTCAGAGTATTTATACCGGACGGTTCAAATGGTTCAAATGGCTCTGAGCACTATGGGACTCAACTGCTGAGGTCATTAGTCCCCTAGAACTTAGAACTAGTTAAACCTAACTAACCTAAGGACATCACAAACATCCATGCCCGAGGCAGGATTCGAACCTGCGACCGTAGCGGTCTTGCGGTTCCAGACTGCAGCGCCTTTAACCGCACGGCCACTTCGGCCGGCATACCGGACGGTCTATGACAATGATATTATCGTGTGGCAAGCATGACCAAATTTTGTCCACTTTTATGGACCCATCAGCACTCAGCACCCCGCCGCGGTGTCCCAACATTTCTCTTCGGCTTCAAGTTTTTTTTTTTTTGTTTTTTTGTTTTTTTTTGCGTCTGTCTCCGTGAGACAAGTCTGCTGCATCAGTCATCTGTTCTTTTAGCTCGTTCCATTCATTCGCTCAGTCCTTTCATTACAGCTCAGATTAGGTACTCCAAAACTCACATAGGTTAAATATTAAAACCACGTAGCCACAAGGTGTCAACAACAGAAATGAATTGAAGATCTCACACCGAAAGATTTTTTAAAACCCTTTCAGGCCTTAACTCTGAACAATGTAAGTTTTTATATTTTGTTTCACTAAGCTTTATTTTTAAAATACATAATTGTGGCTAATTGACACATGAGTTTTTAAGATGAAACAACAAATTCAGAAGATTTATCTTTCATGGCCTTTCATGGCCTTTAAAAAGGAAACACATAAATTGAAATGATTAGTTCTTTTTATACCCAGCCGTTGATGCACCAAATAGTAAAAGTATTTCAATTTGGCAAGGTATTTCTTTTTACAAGTAGGCTTATGATTAATTCGAGCATGGTCTGATAACTCGGAATGCTGATGCACAAGGAGGACTATGTCAAGGCAAGGACCTAATAAAAGCTAGACAGTGTTGTACACTAAAACTCAAATTAAATTCCTATATTAAGGCCTCGCTCAAAGAACAGGGGTTTTCGTAAATCAAAACCAGTACTGTAGTCAAACATAACAAAAAGTGCTCCACGTTTTCTTTCTATAATGAAAGTGTATATTAAATACTGGTAAGAAAGTCCGCCCCCGGTAGCTGAGTGGAAGCCGGCACGGTAACTCAGCGTGTTCGGTCAGAGGGTTAGCTGCCCTCTGTAATAAAAAATCTGAGTTAATGGATCAACGACGAACTGAAACGGGTGTCTTGCGACGTCCGCCCCGAGCAGATACAACGAACGAAAACGAACAAAATGAGATTTTAAAAAAAGTGGTCAGCGTGAAAGAATGTCCATCCTAAGGGCCCAGGTTCGATCTCCGGCTAGGTTGGAGATTTCCTCCGCTCAGGGACTGGGTGTTGTGTTGTTCTCATCATCATCATTTCATCCCTATCGGCGCGCAAGTCGCCGAAGTGGCGTCAAATCGAAAGACTTGCACCCGGCGAACGGTCTACCCGATGGGAGGCCCTAGTCACACGACATTTATTTTACTGGCAAGAATCCACAAACTGAAGCAGTAGAAATTGGAAATGTGCCGACTCTGAGGACGCGAACGCGCGACCACGAAGGCAGTAATTCCTCGAATGCCAGAGGCACACTTTTCACAATTTCGGATCACAATCCAAAACATAATGAACCGGACCTCCGTCGTTGGTGAACAACCCTAGTTACCCCGTGGGAAACCAAGCAAAACTCTCCCATGACAGAGTACGCGTGTGGTTAAATCTGCTCCATGGGCTGGCCCTGGTTGGATGCCGGCGAACCCATTGCCATGATACGAAGTACAGAGAAGTTTAAGAGCGATAGCTATCGATTCCAACTAAAGTGCTATAGTGAACGTAGCAGTTACTAATATATCTCAGAGTAAAGGTATTATGAAAGGCTGTGCATTTTCCTGATTTAGTCAAAAGAAATCCTGTAACAGCTCGTATAATTTAGAAATCGAAATACACTGAAAAAGCAATTAGTCAGAACATTGTGAAGCTCTCTGAAAATCATAGAAATATTATCACAATACGTTAAAAAGTGCTGAAAATATAGAGGCACTTTTAAAAAAGAGATCTGATTGAAGGTAATCAACGGCTGATAAAAGTAACTAAAATAGCTAAACATCAAAGTGCAAGAAGAGCCCTTATTTTTAAACAGGTATACTATGTTACTGTAAAACCATAAATCGATAAATTAAGCACGTCAAAGATATCTGAAAGACTTTGCATGTATCCATCTTAACGCTGTAAAGAAACTGTTTGTCAAATTCAAACTTCGACATTTTAACAGTGACTTCGATATTATAACAAGAACAGAAACATGTTAAGAAGTGGATCTAATTTTATATTAAACAGAACAGTTGAACTAAGTGATAGCGTAGTATTTTTACCTCTTAAAAAGTGTAGTTATAAGTGACTTGCCAATATTACCACCCGCCATGAATCATGGATCTCGGTCGCGCTGGGGTGACTATACAGGTAGCTATACCGTAGGTGCAACCACAACGGATGAGTATCTGTAGAGATGCCAGACTTCATTCCTCGTTCCACAAGAGGGGCAGCATCCTTTTCAGTAGTTGTTCGGGCAACAGTCTGGAGGACAGCTAGTGAGGCCATCTGGCATTAGCTTACATGGCCTTGCTGTGAGGGTACTAAGAATAGCTGAAAGCAGTGGGAAACTATAGACGTTTTTTTTCTTGATGGCATGCAGCTCGACTAATGATGATGGAATCATCTTGTGTAAAATATTCTGGAGGTAAAATAGTTCCTCACTTCCATCTCCTTGCGGGACTACCCAGGAGGATCTCGTCATAAGGACAAACATAATTGGGGTACTAAATGTGAGAGCATGGATGGTAGAGCCCTTAATGGTGTAGGTAGATTAGAGAATTAAAAGGGAAATGGATAAGCTGAAGTTAGATATTCTGAGAATTAGCGAACTGAGGTGGCCAGAGGAGCACAAGTTCTGGTCACGTCAGTGCAGCGTTATCAACACAAAATCAAATAGGGCTAATGAAGGAGTAGGCCTAATAAATAATCAGAAAATAGGAATGGAGCGAGCTACCACGAACAGCATAGTGAACGCATTATCGTAGACAAAAAAAGACACACAAGAACCTACATACACCACAGCAGTACAAGTTCATTTGCAAACTAGCTCCGAAGATGATGAGATAAAGAAAATTGATCGCTGAGTTAAAGGAGATGAAAATTTAATTGTGATGAGTGACTGGAACTCGGTAGTAGCAAAAGGAAGAGAAGGAAGCATGGTAAGAAAACATGGGCTGGGGGAAAGTAATGAATAAAGAAGCCACTTTGTCGAATTTTGCACAGACCATAAATTAATCATTGCTAAAACTTGGTATAAGAATACTGAAAGAAGATTAAATACCTGGCAGATACCTGGGATCAGTGTAAGGTTTCAGTTTGATTATTTATTTGTAAGGTAGGGCTTTTGAAACCAGATTTAAACTGCCAGACATACCCAGGGGCAGAGGTGGACTTTGACCACAATTTATTGGTTGTGGAATGCAGATTAAAAATGAAGGAACTGCAAAAGTAGCAAATTAATGAGAAGCGACCAGGATAAATTGAAGGACCGAGAGGTTATTAAGAGTTTTAAGAAGAGAATTAGGCAATGTTGAACTGAAACAAGTGACAGGAATGCAGTAAAAGACACGTAGGTGGTTCTGAGAGATGAAATAAGGAAGGCAGCAGAGGATCACATAGGCAGAAAGACAAGGCCTGGTAGAAATTCCTGGATAGTGCAGGGGATATTGCATGTAACTAACTAAAGGAGAAAATTTAATAACACAGAAAATGAAGTAGTCGATAGGAAATACAGACGACTAAAAAGTGAAATTGTCAGGAAGGGCATAATGACTGGGCAGGAATGGCTACTTGACAAATGTAAGGCTGCGGAAGTATGCATAATTAGAAGAACGACGGATTCCACCTACATGAAAATTAAGGAGACGCCTGGAGAAAAGAGAAGGAGCTGTAGGAATATCAAGAACTCGGATGACAAGCCTGTAATAGAAAAAGAAAGGAAAACTGAAAGGTGGAACGAATATATAGATGTTCTATAAAAGGAAAACAAACTTGAAGACAATGTTGTACAAAGAGATGAGATGAAAGGTATGATACTACGACAACAATTTGACAATGCGCTGAATGATTTAGGGTAGAACAAGGCATCTGGAATAGATGACATTCCATTAGAATGATTGAGATACTTGTGAGAGACAGCCATGACAAAATTCTTGCACCTGGTGCGCGAGATATGTGAAACAGGCGAAATACACTCAGACCTCAGGAAGAAGACAGGTGCTGACAGATGTGAAAATTACTGAACTATCAGTTGAGTAAGTCACGCTTGCAAAATGCTCATACGAATTATTTACAGAAGGATGGAAGAACTGATAGAAGCCGACATTGGTGAAAATCAGTATGTTTCTGAGAAATGCAGGAACATGCAAGGCAGTACTGGCAATAGTGATCCAACGACTTATCGTTAAAGGTAGGTCAAAGGAAGGCAAATCTACGACGGTGTGCTGAAAATAAATGCCTCCCACTTTTTATGTGAGAACTCTTAAAGATTTTTAAATAAAACAAACGTTATTAACATTCTAGTGGTGGCAACACTGCTGTAACATAAAGGATGTGCATCCGATGACATGAGCACTGTCTGTAGCTAGCAGAAGGTCTGTTGAAACACTGCAGTGAGCGGCGACTATTGTGTTTGAGTCAGTTGCAGTGCGCGCTGTCTGAAAGTGCAGCAGGGTAGTTCAAGAGCTCTAACAGTATGTTTAGGAAACACGAACAACTTGCATCGATCAAAACTGAAGTGGCTCGTGGTTGGGGCGCACAACAATGTTTTCAGGGACTGCGCGAGGCATGTGGTGATGCTGCATAGCCGTATGGTATGGCGGAGAGACGGGTGGAAGTGTTTCGGGATGGCAAGGATGTCAATGAAGATCGGCCCCGTTCGGGATGTCCCCACATTGACGATGTGACAATTGACCTCCTTGCCTCCTCGCTGTATGTGGATCGCCGATGGACTGCATCCTTTCATCCTTCATGATAATGCATGATGCCACACGGCGAACCCCGTGCAGGAGCTCCTGTGTACTTGGGGACGGGAGATACTGGAACATCCACAGTATTCACCCGATATGAGTCCGTGTCGTTACGACCTATTCCCCAAACTGAAGGATACTCTTCGTAGCATGCGCTCCAACGCAAGAGACGAAATCATCCGTGCCATAGGGCACACTGACCGTGTACGATGCCCACCATCTGTGTGGGGAAAGGTGATTATACTGACGACATGTAATATGGTGAACGTCAGTCAATAACGTCTGTTATGAATTCCATGTAGTTCGCAATATAGTCACTCTGGCGACGAACACATTTCTATCAACGAGAGACCACTATAGGATGTTTGACTTTGTTGACTGGATCCACAACTTCACCTCTGCTTGCTCCGCTTCATGACTACCGAGTTGAAGTCATCTCAGGTGTTCTTTAAGTTTTGGAAACAGATGAAAATCCGATGCGCCAAGTTGGGACTGTATGGAGGATGATCGACGGCAGTGAACCCAAGGCGTCATATGGTTGCAGATATGGCAGCGCTTGTGTGTGGTCTAGCACTGTCATGCTGAAGGAGAGGATGCTTCATATGTGGAGGGACTCTTCGAATTAGAAACTCGATTACAGCACGCTGTCTCTCACTCACAGACGCAGTTACGTTGCAAACCGCCATGTTACAAGCTACAATTTGGAGCCGTCTAGCGGCAGAGGACTAAAACATGTAGAAAAAAGAATAATGATGTAGAATGTTAATAACGTTTGTTTCATTTAAAAAAGTTTTAAGAGTTTTCACATGAAAAATTCGGAGGCATTACTTTCAAGCACACCCTCGTACGTTTGTACTATTTGTAAATTTAAAGAAAACATTTGACAGTGTTGACTGGACTACACTCTTTGAAATTTAAAAAATAGCGCGGATAAAATATAGGGATCAAAAGGTTATTTTCAGCTTGTGCAGAAACCAGATTGCAGTCATAAGACTCGAAGGATATATAGGGAAGCAGTAGTTGAGTATGGAGAGAGAGAGGTTTTTAGCCATTACCCGATGTTATTCAATCTGTACATTGAGGAAGTAACTGTGAAGGAAACCAAGGAGAAATTTGGAAAGAGAGTTAAATTTCAGGGAGAAGAAATAAAAACTTTAAGATTAGCCGATAACATTGTAATTCTGTGAGACACGGCAAAGAGCTTTAAACAACAGTTGAATGGATCAGATGGCACACTTGGAAAGAGACTGTAAGACGAATGTCAACAACAGTCAAACAAATACATTGGAATGAATTCGAATTAAATCATGTAATGCTTATGGAATTGAATAAGGAAAGATGCACTAAAAGCAATCGATGAATTTTGCTATTTGCGCAACAAAATAACGGACGATGGTGGTGGTGGTGGTGGTTAGTGTTTAACGTCCCGTCGACAACGAGGTCATGAGAGGCGGAGCACAAGCTCGGGTTAGGGAAGGAAATCGGCCGTGCCCTTTCAAAGGAACCATCCTGGCATTTGCCTGAAACGATTTAGGGAAATCACGGAAAATCTAAATCAGGATAGCCGGAGACGGGATTGAACCGTCGTCCTCCCGAATGCGAGTCCAGTGTGCTAACCACTGCGCCACCTCGCTCGGTAATAACGGATGAAGGTCGAAATAGGGAGAATATAAAAATTAGACTGGCAATAGCAAGAAAGCGTTTGTTAAAAAAGAGAAATTTGTTAACATGCAATGTATGTTTAAGTATTTTGATGCCTTTTCTAAGATACTTGTATGGTGTACTGCTTTATATGGGAGTGAATCGTGGACAACAATATGTTTCGACAAGAACAGAATATAAGCGTTTGAAATACGGAGCTAAAGAAGAATGCTGGAGTTATATAGGTAGATTGAGTAACAGATGAGCAAATGGCAGGGAAAAGAAATTTGTACCAGAACTTGATTAAAAAATGAAGGGATCGGTTGACAGGACATGTCCCGAGGCATCAAGGAACTGTCAGTTTGGTAATGGAATGAAGTGTTGGCAATAATAATTGTAGAGTAAAGCCAAGATACAGTAAGCAGGTTCAGATGGATGTAGGTTGCGGTATTTGTGTAGAGATGCAAAGACTTGCGCAGGATAGACTAGCATGCAGGGCAGTACCATACGAATCTTCGGACTGAAGACCAAACAAAACAGCAAAATTAAAAATTGTGGGGAAATTGCATTGCGTGTGTAAGATATTTGCGGATGGGATTGAAATGATCTATTTTCAGATCATGTACTGCTACAGCTTCTGGCGCTGTGAAGCGGAATGCATTTTATGTGCGACAGAGAATCTAAAACTCCAGCGATTTTGGAATACCTCAAATAAAGACAGGGAACTTCATATATGCAAAATTACAAGAGGAAGAAAGATTAATGTTTAACATCACGTCAACGACTCAGCCATTAGTGGGGGAACACAAGCTCAGACAGGAAGTGGGTGGTGAAAAAAATTGTCCCTCTAGACCTTTTTAGAGAATGTGTTCAAATGGTTCTGAGCACTATGGGACTCAACTTCTGAGGTCATAAGTCCCCTATAACTTAGAACTACTTAAACCTAACTAATCTAAGGACACCACACACATCCATGCCCGAGGCAGGATTCGAACCTGCGACCGTAGCGGTCGCGCGGTTCCAGACTGTAGCGCCTAGAACCGCTCGGCCACCGCGGCCGGCTAGAGAAAGTGTTCAGAGATTCCGTCTGATTTATCTAGGAAATCGCTGAACTAAATTTGAGTGATTTGGTCCTCGCTTCTACGGAACTAGTTTTGATTGCCTTAACCGCTGTGCTACACTCCTGGAAATTGAAATAAGAACACCGTGAATTCATTGTCCCAGGAAGGGGAAACTTTATTGACACATTTCTGGGGTCAGATACATCACATGATCACACTGACAGAACCACAGGCACATAGACACAGGCAACAGAGCATGCACAATGTCGGCACTAGTACAGTGTATATCCACCTTTCGCAGCAATGCAGGCTGCTATTCTCCCATGGAGACGATCGTAGAGATGCTGGATGTAGTCCTGTGGAACGGCTTGCCATGCCATTTCCACCTGGCGCCTCAGTTGGACCAGCGTTCGTGCTGGACGTGCAGACCGCGTGAGACGACGCTTCATCCAGTCCCAAACATGCTCAATGGGGGACAGATCCGGAGATCTTGCTGGCCAGGGTAGTTGACTTACACCTTCTCGAGCACGTTGGGTGGCACGGGATACATGCGGACGTGCATTGTCCTGTTGGAACAGCAAGTTCCCTTGCCGGTCTAGGAATGGTAGAACGATGGGTTCGATGACGGTTTGGATGTACCGTGCACTATTCAGTGTCCCCTCGACGATCACCAGTGGTGTGCGGCCAGTGTAGGAGATCGCTCCCCACACCATGATGCCGGGTGTTGGCCCTGTGTGCCTCGGTCGTATGCAGTCCTGATTGTGGCGCTCACCTGCACGGCGCCAAACACGCATACGACCATCATTGGCACCAAGGCAGAAGCGACTCTCATCGCTGAAGACGACACGTCTCCATTCGTACCCTCCATTCACGCCTGTCGCGACACCACTGGAAGCGGGCTGCACGATGTTGGGGCGTGAGCGGAAGACGGCCTAACGGTGTGCGGGACCGTAGCCCAGCTTCATGGAGACGGTTGCGAATGGTCCTCGCCGATACCCCAGGAGCAACAGTGTCCCTAATTTGCTGGGAAGTGGCGGTGCGGTCCCCTACGGCACTGCGTAGGATCCTACGGTCTTGGCGTGCATCCGTGCGTCGCTGCGGTCCGGTCCCAGGTCGACGGGCACGTGCACCTTCCGCCGACCACTGGCGACAACATCGATGTACTGTGGAGACCTCACGCCCCACGTGTTGAGCAATTCGGCGGTACGTCCACCCGGCCTCCCGCATGCCCACTATACGCCCTCGCTCAGAGTCCGTCAACTGCACATACGGTTCACGTCCACGCTGTCGCGGCATGCTACCAGTGTTAAAGACTGCGATGGAGCTCCGTATGCCACGGCAAACTGGCTGACACTGACGGCGGCGGTGCACAAATGCTGCGCAGCTAGCGCCATTCGACGGCCAACACCGCGGTTCCTGGTGTGTCCGCTGTGCCGTGCGTGTGATCATTGCTTGTACAGCCCTCTCGCAGTGTCCGGAGCAAGTATGGTGGGTCTGACACACCGGTGTCAATGTGTTCTTTTTTCCATTTCCAGGAGTGTATTTTATTCAGTTAAAAATTAGATTTTCGAAAACTGGTCATCGATCAGATTCTTTATTGAGGCCGTAGATAATTAACGATTGCAACATCTCACCGCATTGACTCCAGGAGGATTGACGCATGTATGTTATTTACTACGAAATTTTATTATCCAGTCTGCGGTGAGACAGTGAAAATAATAACAGTGGTCTGGAGAGCACGCTATCTATATCTTTATATTTCTTTCCTGATCGGTGAAAGTTAATCAGGACAAATGGGGCAGGATCTGTGTTGCATTGTCGCAGTTTCAAACACAAATGTAGGGTGGTTATTTTGTCGGGTTTCTAATTGTGTATTGACTATCAGTACACAAAATGTACCACCAAAATATCTTTCTTGTAATTTCATGAGTATGAGATCACTGATTGAAATTCAAAGTAATGGTCAAGCGATACAGAAGTGAAAATGGTATCTGATAATCTGCTACTTTTACAATTTCGGAAACATGGAAATGTCTGTTCAGTCAGCCTGAGGTGAGGATCGTAAAACATGCTTCTGGGTATGAATCCCATTTCAGCAATGTTTGAGTGGCAGGTAAAGTAATTTGTTTTCCTTCCGCCGAGGGTATTTCAGCTATTTGTTATGTACAGCTTCCAACAGTATTCAGGTCGTGTCGCACCTGTCATGCAATTTACGATGATTGTCGGATTATACACATTGATGCGGGCACAGCTGCAACTGCATCTATTGTGCATATTCTACAGCGACGCAAGCAAAATGAAACTGTTCGCATTACTAATGAGTCAGTTGTGATTGTGTATTAGCGAGCGACTATCCTTGCTGGACTCTCTGGTTACGCTGTGACAGTCACAGATGTCTTATGCTCTGGTAGAAGGTAGAATTGGCGAAGCTCTTATGAGACTTCGTGGGAATCATAATAAAAATGTTTTCAGATGTGGAAGGGATGAATGCCCGCATCTCGTGGTCGTGCGGTAGCGTTCTCGCTTCCCACGCCCGGGTTCCCGGGTTCGATTCCCGGCGGGGTCAGGGATTTTCTCTGCCTCGTGATGGCTGGGTGTTGTGTGCTGTCCTTAGGTTAGTTAGGTTTAAGTAGTTCTAAGTTCTAGGGGACTTATGACCACAGCAGTTGAGTCCCATAGTGCTCAGAGCCATTTTGAAGGGATGAATGCAGCCTTGTTTGGACTCAAATAGATTCTACTTTGAAGGTGGCCACCACCAAAGGAATACAGGTCAGTATAAATACTTGCAGCGTTCGTCTTGTTTCTCTTGTGTCACACTCACGGCGGAGTGCACGAAAAAAATCTGCAGTGAACTGCTCGAATTCTGGCACTGAGTTGAGCGATTACGATAAAATTTCTCAAAGTGTGAGGACAAAGGTCAAGTGTGATGAACAGCTAAACACTAAAACACCCTTATATGCAGTTTCTTATCAACGAAAGCAGTCTCTATTCTGCCAGTGTGAGGACAAAGGTCAAGTGTGATGAACAGCTAAACACTAAAACACCCTTATATGCAGTTTCTTATCAACGAAAGCAGTCTCTATTCTGCCATGTCTCAGTAGTGTGTGAAATATGGGGATGGGAATGTTGCACCTGTATCTAAAAATATTAAATCCAGGGGGAAAATATTCCTTATATAAATGTCATCATCACAATAAAATACTGCAATATGAAAATTATACGTGGATAAAACTGTTACGTTATTGTTTGGACGAGTCCTGTATTTCATATTTGGGGAGGCAACATCAGGTTGCTCCGCTAAGGATGTTAGACAGTTGGTGAACACTGGAACTGTCGCGTAGTTTAGTGTATTCTGGGGAGTTAGACGAGGTGTGGGATCCACTTGAAACGCTTCATACTTTAATGTTATTGTATTATTATTATTATTATTATTATTATATCCTAATTTTGTTATAATCTATATTAATAGTGACTGGTGGCATCATTAATAAATACTCGTCATTGTTAAATTATCAGGTAAGAATATTTGAAACGACGTGTCCAGTTCGAGGATTTGCTTTACAACTCTAGGGAACTTAATGAAAACCTTGCTTGGACCAGTGAAAGTTGACCTATTTTAATTCATTATTTTTCAGTTATAAATTAGTAAGCCTAATATGCCTGTGTGTTATTATGCGTAAAATGACTGAAGACTGTTACTTTCACGATATGTCCTGAAGTGTACATGACAACTGTTGCTTCCAAGTTCCTCTATGAGCTGTTTATAACGGAGTTCGCTCGTTTTCTGAGGCGGAACCACGCGATAGGTGGCAGTCAGTGTAATTAAACGATGAACTCTACACCACATACTCATCCTGCAGATTTCACACGAGGTATTGGACCCATTCTGAACGTTCCAGATATCCCAAACAACAGTGTATTTTAATATGTTTGTATCTCAGGATGAGCGAGCAAGCTTTGCTATGTTTTGCGGCAGGTTACGTGCCCAGTAGTCCGGCGATTGTGGCCAGCAAGGCGACGGCGCTGCCTCTGGGCCCGTCCACGGCAGCACCCGCTCGCTCGCGACAGCCCTTCAACTCACGCCAGCCGCAGCTAGACGACGAGTACTACCTCCAGGCCGGGGACACCGGCGACAGGCGCCTTCAGCCTAAGGATGTGCTCAGGTAACACTCTTCATTTTACCAGTGTTTTCTCTTTTAGCGACTACAAGTCTATCATCTTACTGGTACAACTTGTAAACCACGTGACTCATGCATTGTTCCGAAATAAAATCATCTATGAAGTAAAACTAGATTAGGTATCATTCAACAGAAATAAAAGTTACCAAAACACTACTTGACGTCAACAACACTAGATCTAATCCTAATTTTGAAAGAGAGAAAACTTCAGCTTAACGTCCCACGACGACGGAATCACTGGAGGCATAACACAAATTTGGAAAGAAGAGAGAATGGGAAGGAAATTGGCAAGATCCTTGTCAGAGGAACCATCCGGCACTTCATGTTGAAATTGTAAGATATGTGCCAACAAGTAGTATTCTCACTTTGCTTTTTCCAGATTGTGAAACGGTCTTTCATAACTAGGTATCTTAGGAATGTGTTTCTCGAAATCATAAATCTTGTAAAGTATATTTTTTGCTTTGGAAATATTTTTTTCTTGTGGGCTAAAGCTGCTTAATTATACACCGTGCATGCCAGCAGGAGTGATCAACATTCAGGGACATGACAGGAACTATCTGTCGAAGCAAAAAAGGCTAATAAACATGGGTTCTGAAACGCATACCTTAAGAGCTATGAGCACTTCTTTATCTTCGACACTGTGAATCAAATTTATTCTACCACAAAGTCTTTGCTTTCCATGTTTTAGGAGGCGGTAATATGACCAACATAAGAAAAAATTATCTAGTAAACATTGGCTCTAAAATATATACCGAGAGCAATGAGCACTTGTTCAATAGAGAGATGTATTTCACGGTAGCGAAGATGAACAAGTGCATTTTAGAGTCCATTTTCACTCGAATTTTTGCTTCAAATGATCTTTTCCGTCATATTTCTGAATACTGATCATCCCTCCTGGGACACCCTGTGTACGATAAATAAAACCTATATTTCGCACCGAGATTCGGGCACAGACGTCTGATTCCCAACACCACGACGTAATTTCTAGAGCACTGCCTTTTACAATTAAGTGTCTGGGTTTAAGTCGAGTCTGGTACACTGTTTTAACTCCTTACATAAGTAACGTGAAGTTTCTTAATTATTTTCTGTTTTAAGCTTACACAGCGCATGTTATCTCTCTGTTCAGTAAGGGCAATAGATGCGAATGTTGTAAAAACGGTGATATTAGTATGTTGAACGTGGGGTAAAAGATCCATACAGAAATATCGAACAGTAGAGTAACAGTTCTAGATGTGGCACTTCTCCAAAATGAAAGGGGACTTAGAAAAGGAAGTTCGTGTAGTAGCAATATTTCTACAATAAAACGACTTAAAGAAAAACAAAGAGAATTTAATCTTGAAACACACATAGCTTGTGTACATTTTGAAAATGCTTCCAATCGAGCTGATCGAAATAAATTATGGGTAATAATGAAAGGCAGTGGAAAGCCAGCACACCTCATAAGTCAACCAAAACCTTACACCGTAAAACAAAAATAGTGATAAATACAATGAAAAAAGAACAAATGAGATAATAATCATTCAAGGAGTGAGAGGGGGGTGTTCCCTTTCATCGACTTTTTAAAAAATGTTTATGTTGACAGTGTCTTATAAAACTGGAATTTACATTATTTTTCAGCAACTTAAGTGGACAATAACACTGATATAAGTGCACTACTACTTGCAGATGATAAAATAACAACAGAAGTGAGTGAAGACGACATCTGGTTACCAGTAAATTGGCTCCCACAAATGTGTTCAGAATACAATCCAAAAATTTCACAACATAAGACGAAAGTTATAGCCTTTCGTGATAAACATTCAGTACGGTGGAAAATAGTAAGAAAGTATTTGAACAGGTGTCACATTTTAGATATTTGGACCTGCTACACAGATTATGATTGTTATAACAATACATATGAAAAGCTGCACAAATTTCAAGCAATATGTAGAATGATAAACAGAACACTTAATTTAAAAAAAACCGAAAAGACGATATGACGATTCTACATAGAGAGAAGACAGTGTGGAAACTTAACGTCTTGGAAGAATTTGAAATCTCTAGACACATGAGCAGTGAAGATGACCTTATTTTAAATGAACAACTACAGTTGAGAGACAAAAGATTCTTTAACGCTTTCAAGCCGTTGGTCGCAACTGCATGATGTTGTGGCTCATGTTTCTTATCACTTCCATTTCAGGAACGTTGCTTTTCTTTTTACTTAGCGGACCCTGTATTTCCTTACAGACAGCACGTCAGGCGGTCCTAAATTCTATTTATGCAGGTTTTACATAAAGAATATATTGCATATTGCTATATCTTGTTAAATTCTTGCTACAGTAGATTCTTCATTATTTTTCTTCTGCAAATTTTTATAATTAACCATTTTATTCATTTTGTGCTACGTATTGTCATAGTCATTTTATAAAAAAAATTATTTTATACCTGTTGTATCTTCTTTTATAATGTCCTTCTTTTTAATTACTTAAAACACTAAAATGAGTATTATACTGACGTATTACTGGTTCAATTACGTATTTGATACAGTTTAGAGTTTATGAAGCTACTAGCGCCAGCAGCTGGCTCGCCCTACGCTACGTTTACTTGGTATCATAATTAGTTGCCATACGTTTAGTTCAATGTCAGTTCTTATAATAAGCTGCACCTCTGGACTGAGTCTTGCTGTTTTTCATGGAGGAATTAATATACACTAAACTTTATTCAAACGATTGACTGGATACATCATTTACTGAAAGTTTATTTACTGTTGCTGTTGTCAGCTATGTTTAAAATTGCATGATGTAATTATTCATTTCTACCCAGAAACCCTCCACACCTTTCATAATGTTATGCGATGTATTTGTGTCATTAATTCTCGTTATATTCCACACATGGATCATAGGAATGGAGAAAAACTTCTGGTAGGCTACAATATAAGCTCTCTTTCCGTTAATTATGCAATGCTATCCGTTAATATACTTTAAGATATAATCAGAATACTAAACTGCATTATATTGAGCCATAACAAACACGTCTGTACATGTTATATTTATGCGTAAATGTACAACATTTTGAGATGGCGCAGTGTATGCCACCGAGAATAACGGGAATTTTGAAACTACATAACATGCTATAATCTTCGTCCATCTTCCTTTCTTATTATTTCACATTCTTTCTCTAGAAAGGAGAATAACACGGACTGTAAGAGGTTCTTATTTCCAGTTTCTCTTAGGCTAGAAAGTATTCACTGTCTTTTCGCGAAGTGTGACACGACTCAGTGTTGTTCTCAGCCGCAGCACACACTGAGCTAGGCAACTTACACTGTCTGATCAAAAGCCTCCTGCACACCTATTAGTGGACCTTCAGGTGTGTTTACATCTGTGCGCCTTGCAGCTACTCGCCGTGTCGCTGTAGCTTGCCATATACGGAAGAAGAGGCGCCCAGTGTGAACACAGGTGTGAATGGGTTCAGTCGCATGCACATGTTGAGGAAGAGGCATGCAACCAACACGCGAGCCTCTACTAGCGTGTGGGGCAAGCACAGTCACACGCGTCTAGGCGCAGGGCGCACAGCTGTAAACTGACCTTGAATATGGGGTGTGTCCACCCTTCACCTTTTTGACGGCTCTGTTTTGGACACTTCCAGTGAGCTTTCAGAGTGTCTGTGGAGGAATAGCAGACCATTCTTCCTCAAGAGCAGGACCCAGAAAAAAAATGATGTTGAACGTTAGGGTCTGGAGCGAAGTAAACGAACATAACTCACAGGGTTCAAGTCCTGACTATGGGCAGGCCAATCCGCTTCAGGAACGTTACTGTCCACAAACCATATCCTCACAGACGCTGATTTGTGACAGCGTGCATCATCATGCTGCTACAAAGAAAGACTATCTCCGAACTGTTCATCTAATATACGCAGAACACAATGCTGTAAAATGTGCTCTTATTCTTCTACGTTTAGAGTTCTCTTATGCACAATAAGCGGACCACACCATAACCACGAAAAACACTCCTGTATTGTAACAATACCTTCACCGCAGCCGGCCGGAGTGGCCGTGCGGTTCTAGGCGCTACAGTCCGGAGCCGAGCGACCGCTACGGTCGCAGGTCAGTGTGGGTAGGCTCCCTATAAACTATGGAGGTGGAAAAGGAAGAATGCCTTCCTTGATGTGTTGGTCAAAAGGAAGACTGATGGTACGTTGGGACATTCTTGTACCTGCGAGCTTATAGTTGTCACCATCCAGCTCAGCGTGAAGGTGTACTTCGCACCTGGTTCACAGGGCCCACGTTATCTCAGACCCTGAAAGTTTGGCAGCTGAGCTATCACATCTCGAAGTCACCTTTCGTCAGAATGGTTATAGTGAGAGGCAGATCAAACGTGCGTTGCGCTATCAGCCTTCTGTGCAACGGGTGAGTGACGATAGCAACGAAGTGGCACCTAAGTCTACGGCCTTTATGCCTTACGCAGGAAGCATTTCCAACAGGATTGGCCGTATTTTGCGGAAATATGATGTGAAATGTGTTTTTCGACCACCTTCTAAGATTAAGGCCCTGTTGGCTTCCGTAAAAGATGATCTTGGTTTGCGTAAGGCTGGGGTCTATCGTATTCCTTGCAGTTGTGGCATGTCATATATTGGTCAGACAATCAGGACTGTGGAAGACCTGTGTATTGAACAAAAGCGTCACACACGCTTAAACAGCCGAGAAAATCCGCTATTGCAGAACATTGACTTGTCACCGGTCATCCTATGGAATACAACAACACGGAGAGTCTGGCTTGCACGTCCAGCTATTGGGATAGTGTTATTAAGGAAGCTGTTGAAATCAGACTATCAAGCAACCTTATTAACAGAGATGGTGGATTTTGTTTAAATGCTGCTTGGAATCCGGCTCTGTCTCTCATTAAAAAACAGAGGGACAGAATTAGTGCTACCTCAACTGTTGATTAATAGTAACTATCGATATTTCTGATGTTGGTTATCTTTGTTTGTGTTGACACTTGTTCTGTGTATGGTGTCTTCCTTGTTTCTCCTCTGTGAACCGAGGTATTAAATTTGCTTGCACATTTCTTCTTCCTTGCATTTGTGCCTTGAGAATGGCAGGGTGTGCTCCTGTCGAAATATCGGCGGTGTTCGACGACGTCATCCGGCAGCAAACCCGTAAGTTATTTGAACATTCAATTCACCGGGAAAAGTTAAGGTCACATATTTTACATGAATTCTTTTCCTACATGCACAATGCTGTTAACAATAGTGTCGGTTCTGCTCAAATATCAAATCCCTATGCATTCTTCATCAACGTCAGGGCTCATTTCGTTCCCACTCCTTAGCTTCTGCTTGGAATCCTTGTCTACAACGGTCCATCGTCTACTCACCTAATCCTACATAACTTCAAGTAAAGCATTCTCTCCCCTACCGCTACACATAGTAGCTTCTACATTATTAACTCACCCTAGATTAGTTTCAAAGTCTGATACGAATTCATCCCTCACAAAACATCATATTCGTTCACTTATAATCGTTTCTGACATCATTTCTAAGTATAATTATTAAACAAATTGTATTATTTCGCATGTGATACGTCTACCAAAATTAAAAAAAGGAATTAAGCTTCTCCAATTTAAAGACGATTAAAATGAATGATTGAAGATTTCTACTTTTGTGCTGGTAGCATTGGAAAATTTAAAAGTATAGAACCATGTCCCAATCACTATTCTAGACACTTCTGCCATTGGGATCCTTCTCTCTCCTTCTCTCTCTCTCTCTCTCTCTCTCTCTCTCTCTATCTCTCTCTCTCTCTCACACACACACACAACTGGTATAATGACTGTATTTTTTTTCATATCCACAGAGCGGTCAGTCATCTTAAAACTCTGATTCCTCATTATTTAACAAACAAATTGTCACCATGGATATAAATGACGTAAGTGGTGGAACTATGGATACTGCAAATATGCACTGTGTACGTTAAGACAGGCATTCAATAATTAAGTAAGAAACCGAGAGGGAGAAAGAAATCTTGAAGAATTGTATTGAAAAATACTACAGTAGGATTTTTGTTTGATGACGTCTCAATACTTATACAAATGTGAGAAAAAATGTGCACTTATTACAAAGATAAGAGAACACGAAAACTAGAAAACAGGAATTATTTGAGTTGAACAGTTATCTTGTTGTTGTTCTACATTTTCTCCCGTCCTCTTTCATGATAAAACTGTTTATGTATCCACTGCCATCTATTTATGTTCAAAGGACACAATATTTTGCCTATGAATCCTGTCACCATCATCAGATCGCCGAAATATTGTGTCCGTTGGGTTCAGCAGTTCGCAGTACACCCGCGGATTATGTTATTTCTAGGGGACGTTAAATCCATACAATTGCCACAGGGCCTTTCTTCTTTAGTCGCGGTACTCTTGAATTATAATTGGAAATATTTATGACCACACTCTTTCAATTGGTGTTCATCGTCACGGGAGATACTGAAGACACAGAATAGCACCATTACTTCCCAACCTCAAGAGATCATCTTTCGTTTGCTCTGAGTGAACTGCTCGATATCCATATATACAGTTGTAGCATTCATTGCTCTGCTTGTAAACTTCTTCCCTAGTTCACGAGCTACAAACGACAGCTTTGGTTTCCGGGTGCTACACAAACTTTACAGCTTTTTCTGCACGCTTATTAGTAGACAACTTGGATCCTTTAATCTGTGCGCTAAAACCATTTTCCGTTGCTTCTGAAAGGTCTTAGTCTTTTTGACCATTTTCAATATTTTGTTGCAGTAACATTTAAATTTCAAGCTTCTTTTCCATTTATATTCAAGCTATCTTTCCAGCCTGAACAAGTTCAAGGCATGTGTGTAATAATTACACATCTATCTCGTTCAGTTATTTAGTTATTTGTTAAGTCGGAATGCAGACAGGGATCATTTGACCCGTTTCCCACAAGCAGCTAACTGGGTAGGGCGTTTCGTATCTCCACCAGGGCGACTAGCAACTGATGTACGGTCGTAGGTGCATGTGGACCTGCTGCAGTACGTCTCTCCAGAGCAGCTCATATATGCTCCATGGGATTTAATACAGGGCAAGGGGTAGGCCAGTCCATACGCCGAATGTCTACTCGTTCTAAGAGCTCCGCCACCTAGACTGTGTAATGCGGTCGCGCATTGTGGTCCATAAAACTGAATTCGGGGCAGAATGCATCTCTAAGAAGACGCACGTAGTTAAGAAGTACAGTGTCAAAATAACGTTGATCGATGAGCGTGCCGTATTCAAAGATTTGGAGGTCAGTAAGTTCATGCAACGTTATACGTCCCACACCATGACTCCTAAACCACTAAAACGCACATGTTCGACAATGTTACGTGTTCCCACTACTCGCCATATAAGGGCAGCTCCAGCACTGTCAAACATGGTCGTTTTGGTGGTCCAGGTGCTATGATGTGGGGAAGGCATAATGTTCCATTGTCGTACTGCCATCCAAATCTCGGTGCACTGTACACTCACTGGTCAACACTGTTGCCAAAGTTTACTCCACCCACATCTGCGTCTTTTCAGGGGTGCACTCGGCCCCGACTTGATTTTTATGAATGACAATGCGCGGTAGCATCAAATAGCGCAACTGGAGCACCTTTTGGAACGAGAGGATATTCGAGGAATGGACTGGCCTGCCTGATCCTCCAACTCAAATCCCATCGAACGCGCCTAGGATACGTTGGGGAGACGTCCACATGCACCAACGACCATCCAGTAGTTGTGAACCGAGCTGGTGGAGGAATGGAACTCGTTATGCCAAGACCTTATTACCAACCTTATGGCCAGCATGGGAGCACGTTGCAGAGCACACATTACTTCCATCATCATCACATATCCTATTAAGAACCATGTTCCGCCTTTTCTGATGTCCAGAGGACCTCCATGAATCGTGGTGACTTCAGTGCGATTATCGTCTTTGAATAAAAATGTAATTTCTGTTCGTCTCATTTCTTATTTCTTTCTGTTACTGTCTGAACTATAGCGTAGTGTATATATGGATCAAGTTTCCTCGAGTTGTGTTAATAGGCAGTGGCACATCATGCGAAAGTTAGCTTCATTCTCAAAGTTTATCATACCTGTGTATACCGCGTCTTGCATTATTTTGGAAGGATGCGGAAAAACTATTGAGCACGCCTTCGCGTCAAAATATTCAAAAATGAATGTTACTTAAAACGGCTTGCAAATCCCTCTCATACTACATTAGGAATCGACGCTTCGCACTTGTTGCTTTTCGTATATACAGAGCAGATGGAGGTAAGATGTCTGTCCTTGAATTAACTTCCTGAGTAGGCATTGAGACTCTCTCTTCTTTGCTTCGTGTTGCGGTTCTTTTAACGAGTTCTTCGCAGTCAGGTAGTGCTGTTGTGCTGTAAACAGATGTGTGGCTTCTGATTTATATGTGGGTAAGTGAAGTTACAAATGACAGAGATAACGTCGCGGTAAGGTTTTTGGAAGTAATAATCGTGAACTTGCAGTAACGCGGGGCCAGTATAAGGAGGGAGATGGTGGATCCTGGGGGACGAATAGTCTTCTGAGGGGTACTTTGCCGTGCTGTCAAATCATTCTACATGCTACAGCAAAATATATCATCTGTTCCTTACAAAACCAGTTCGGATTTCCTTGCTGGAGGGGTTCGTGTTCTGTACTTACGATGATAGGCGATCTACTATCAATAGTTCCCGGCAAGGGATAGGATATCTTGTTCCTGCCGTTACTCAGCATAATAAAAACTCAAATTTATAGGAGAATAACAAACAAAAAGAGTTTATGGGCGGTTTTCGCTCTGAGAGCTTAGTTGAAATTGGCCTACCAGGACCGTGTTCATTTTATCCGAGTTAGCACCTAGCTGTGGACAAAGCATGGTTTCAAATTAAATGGAACTATGAGTATATTGGAGCACGCACACACACACACACACACACACACACACACACACACACACACACACACACAGAGAGAGAGAGAGAGAGAGAGAGAGAGAGAGAGAAACACACACACACACACACACACTGTAAAAATACCATAGGAAGAACACATTTCTCTTCCACAGCTAGTCGCCCTAAGGTGTAGTCTATGAAGGGTGTAACCAGTGTTTAAAGGATGGAGTATGTAATAAGGGAAAATAATAAGGAGACGGGCTGCCCCTATGTGGAAAAACTTTTCTCCTGTTGGTTCGGCGGTGTCGATCGGGACAGGCTGACAACGATGACGAGCTGATTTTTCCACGAGACGCTGGCGGCTTTGCAGGGAGTAAACGATAACTCTACACAATGCACAATGGCGTAGGGAAGTGGAGACGAATAGTTTTATATAGGACACTTGTGGTCGATCAAGCCGGGATACATTAATTTGGCCTCCAAAAGCCACCTAAGCTACTGAGCATGCGCGAGATGTTCAATATCTTCTCGCTGTCTTACGCTACCGGCTTAGGCGGTATTTCGTCAACGTTACTTATTTCGACTTTCCCTTGAGGGTAACGAAAGAAAAAAGACTTTTGTAAACTTTATGCAAAAACTAATTACGTTCACAATTCGATCTAAACTTAACCGTTACAAGGACAGTAGTTTCGTAGTAAGAAGGACAGACAAACAAAATGATATAATTCTTAGTTTTATACTGATAAAATCCAAGGTATCTTGAGTTAAAATTTATAAAAATGTTAATTTGATATTTTGTGAATACAAGAACAATGGTATTTGTCTCGATTTCACCTACATCATTGAGGCATGTTGTAAACAGATATCGTTTACACCCTATATACTTCGCTATTTAAATTTGTAGAGTCTTCGACCACGTGGCTGAGGACACCAACTCAATCAGGGTTGACCTATAGGAACCATCCCAGACTGTTGTATCGTACAAGCCAATGGCAAGTATGTCCCAAAGGAAGCAAGACGGCGGCCACATAATACAAAGTACGCGCCTAGTATGCTGTATCACTGGTGCTGGCCGTATACCTGGTAACCCTGCGTCTTTACGGCCAAAGTTGGGGCCATTTTTACCGCTTCTAGACTTTTGAAGCAGCTTTATTCCACATATTAGCAACGTTGCTGTTAAATAAATGTTCAGTCAATGGCACACTTAATGGGACAGAAGTAAAAGTGGACGACAATTTAGTGAGGTGACTAGCTGTTCTGTCTGTTTATAATTATTACGTTTAATCGACTGATTAAAGTTTGGTACTCCAACGATAAATCATTTTTAATTACAACAGATGAACGGGTTCGTTACATTCAGTCATTGATTCCTGCAATTGGCAATATGCTACTCTACGTCTACATCTACATACCTGTCTGGCAGAGACTTGATCGAACCGTCTTCACAATAACTCTCTAGTATTCTACTCTTGAACAGATTGCGGAAAAAAAACGAACGTCTGTATCTTTCCGTGCGAGCTCTGATTTCTTTTACTTTATTGTAATGATCGTTTCTCCCCATGTAAGTCGGCGTCAGCAAAATATTTTCGCTTTCCGAGGAGAACGTTGGTAATTGAAATTTAGTGAGAAGTTACCGCCGCAACGAGAAATGCCTTTGTTTTAATGACGACAATCCCAAATCCTGTATCATGTCCGTGACACTCTCTCCCCCATTTCTCGACAATGCAAAAAGTGTTGCCCTTCTTTGAACTTTCTCGATGTCTTCAGTTAATATTATCTGGTAAGGATCCCACAGTGCACAGCATTATTCTATAAGAGGATGGAAAATTGTAGTAGGCAGTCCCTTTAGAGAGAGAAACCGACAAAATTCTGGTCCTATGTAAAATCCCTAAGTGGGTCTAAGGCTGCCACCCAGTCACTTGTTGATCAGTCTGGTGTGGCATTTGAAGATAGCGACACGAATGCCGAAAATTTAAATTTCACGTTTAAGAAATCGTTCACGCACAGGAATAGAACAAACATACCTTCCTTTGACCATTGAACTGACTCCCATATGGACGACATAGTAATAATCATCCCTGTCATAGAGAAACAAGAGAAAGAGCTGAAAACAAATAAGCCACCAGATCCGGATGGAATCTCAGTTCGGTTTTTCAAAGTCTATGCTACGTCTTTGGCCCCTTACTTAGCTCGTAACTTTCATTTATGGCGAGTCTCTCTCCGAGCTCGAAGTCCAAAGTGACTGGAAAAATGTGCATGTGACTCCTGTGTATAAGAAGGCCAAAAGAACAAACCCGCAAAATTAAAGACCAACATTCCTAACATCGGTTTTGCTGCAGAATCATTGAATATGTTCTCAGTGGGAATATAATAAATTTCCTTTGAGAGGGAAAAGCTTCTGTTCAAATATCAGCACGTTTTTAGAAACCTTCGCTCGTGCGAAACTCAACTTGCCCTTTTCTCACATGAGATCCTGCGAACAATGGATGGAGGGTAACAAGTGGATTGCATTTATGAGTTTTCTGTAAAGCATCTGACACCGTGGCACACTCCCGATTGTTAACGAAGGTGCAAGCGTACGGAATAGGTTCCTAGATGTTTGAGCAGTTCGAAGCTTTCTTAAGTATCACAATCCAGTATGCTGTCCTGACGGCGAATTTTCATGAGAGACAATGGTATCGTCAGGAGTGCCCCATGGAAGTGTGATAGGACCACTGTTATTTTCTATGCACATAAATAATCTGGCGGACAGCAGCAGTCTGCGGGTGTTTGCTGATGATACTGTGGTGTGTGGGAAGGTGTCATCGCTGAGTGATTGTAGGAGGATACAAGATGACATAGACAAATTTTCTAGTTGGTGTGATGAATGGTAGCTAGCTCTGAATGTAGAAACTGTAAGTTAATGCAGGTGAGTAGGAAAAACAAACCCCTCATGTTCCATTAGAGTGCTGCTTGACACAGTCACGTGGTTTTAATATCTGGCGATATGAAATTGATCGAGCATGTGATGGTTGTGGTATGAATGCCGAATGGTCGACTTCGGTTTATTGGGCAATTCTAAGAAAGAATGGTTCATCTGTAAAGGAGACCAAAGGTAGGATGCTACTGCGACCTATTATTGCGTACTGCTCGAGTGTTTGGGATCTGTACCAGGTCGGATTAAAGAAAGACATCGCCGGCCGAAGTGGCCGTGCGGTTAAAGGCGCTGCAGTCTGGAACCGCAAGACCGCTACGGTTGCAGGTTCGAATCCTGCCTCGGGCATGGATGTTTGTAATGTCCTTAGGTTAGTTAGGTTTAACTAGTTCTAAGTTCTAGGGGACTAATGACCTCAGCAGTTGAGTCCCATAGTGCTCAGAGTCATTTTTAAAGAAAGACATCGAAGCAACTCAGAGGCGGCCTGCTAGATTTGTTACCGGTAGGTTCGAACAACACGCAAATGTTACGGAGATGTTTCGGGAACTCAAATGGGAATCCCATGAGGGAAGACGACGTTCTTTTCGAGGAATAATAATGAGAAAATTTAGATAACCGGTATTTGAAGCTGACTGCAGAACGATTCTGTTGCCTCTAGAGAACATTGCGCGCAAGGACCACAAACGTAAGATACGAGAAATTAGGGCTCATAAGGAGGCATATAGATAGTCGTTTTCTCTCGTTCTATTCGCTAGTGGAACAGGAAAGAAAATGACTAGTAGTGTTACAGGGTACCCTCCGCCACGCACCGTAATGTGGATTGCGGGGTGTAGATGTAGATGTGTTGTTGAGGGGTAGGCGTTTTGTTGGCAGAACACTTAGAAAATGTAACAGATCTACTAAACAGACTTCCTACACTAGCTTGTCCGTCCTCTCTTGGAGTACTGCTGGGCGGTCTGGGATCCTTACCAGATAGGATTAATAGAGTAAATCGATAAAGTTCAACGAAGATCAGCAAATTGTGTACTATCGCGGAATAGAGGAGAGAGTGTCACGGACATGATACAGGATTTGGAATGGACGCCATTAAAGCAAAGGCGTTTTTCGTTGCGGCGGAATCTTCTCACGAAATATCAATCGCCGGCCGGAGTGGCCGAGCGGTTCTAGGCGCTTCAGTCTGGAACCGCGCGACGCCTACGGTCGCAGGTTCGAATCCTGCCCCGGGAATGGATGTGTGTGATGTCCTTAGGTTAGTTAGGTTTAAGCAGTTCTAAGTTCTAGGGGACTGATGACCTCAGATGTTAAGTCCCATAGTGCTCAGAACCATTTGCACCATTTTTGAAATATCAATCACCAACTTTCTCCTCCGAATGCGAAAATATTTTGCTGACGCCGACCTACATGGGGAGAAACGATCATCATAATAAAATAAGGGAAATCAGAGTTGGTACGAAAAGATATAGATGCTCCGTTTTTCTGCGCGCTGTTCGAAAGTGGAATAACACAGAATTATTGTGTGTGTGTGTGTGTGTGTGTGTGTGTGTGTGTGTGAAATCTTATGGGGCTTAACTGTTAAGGACATCAGTCCCTAAGCTTACACACTACTTAACCTAAATTATCCTATGGACAAACACACACATCCATGCCCGATGGAGGACTCGAACCTCCGCCGGGAACAGCTGCACAGTACACGACTGCAGCGCCTGAGAGCGCCGGGCTAATCCCGCGCGGCACAGAATTATTGTGAAGGTGGTCCGATGAACCCCCTGCCAGACACTTAAGCGTGATTTGCAGAGTAACCCTGAAGACATAGATGTAGATGTATATGTAAATTTATTGCGTCTTGTAAGTGTTCTGCCAGTGAAACTTCTCCAATACGTTTTCTGTGTGTTCATTCCAATTTAAGTTTTTCGTAATTGGAATTGCTAGGTGTTTAGTTGAATTTATGGCCTTTAGGTTTGATTGATTTATCTTGTAACCAAAGTTTAAGGACTTCGTTTTAGCACTCATGTGGATGACCTCACACTTTTCATTGTTGAGTATCAAAAAATGGTTCAAATGGCTCTGAGCACTATAGGACTTAACATCTGAGGTCATCAGTCCCCTAGAACTTAGAACTACTTAAACCTAACTAACCTAAGGACATCACACAAATCCATGCCCGAGGCAGGATTCGAACCTGCGACCGTAGGGGTCGCGCGGTTCCAGACTGTAGCGCCTCGAAGCGCCTAGAACCGCTCGGCCACTCCGGCCGGCGTTGAGAGTCAATTGTTAATTTTCGCATCATACAGTCATCTTATCTAAATCGTTTTGCATTTTTTTTTTTGGTCTTCTGATGACTGTACGGGTCGATAGCCGACAACACCATCTATAAACAACCTAACACGACTGCTCAGATTGTCGCGTAAATCGCTTATGTAGGTAAGGAACTAATTTATGTAATCACGTTACGTCGTTGTGTCTTTTAGAAAGAGAGGAAGGCTACAGCAGTGTCTGACCCCCCTTTTGGAAACCAAGTTCTGTAAACTTTACAGAAATTCACTTTTGTTAATACACTTATAAGATAATTAACTCGACAATGGAAAATACTAAGGTAATGGGTTACTCGAAGATGTCTGTTGGATCATGTTTAAGCAGTTATTGATTTGGTGCGCTACGAAACCTACTATACCATCTCTTACTGTTTCGCAGCGCGGGGTAGCCGCGTGGTCTACGGCGCCTTGCCACGGTTCGCGCGGTTCCCCGCTGTCGGAGACTTGAGTCCTCCCTCGGGCATGGGTGTGTGTGTTTTCCTTAGTGTAAGTTAGTGTAAGTTAGATTAAGTAGTGTGTAACCCTAGGGACCGATGACTCAGCAGTTTGGTCCCATAAGAACTTACAACAAATTTACAATTCCTTGCTGTTTCGTACTTCTTCCTATATCATCGGGTAGTTTTCCCCCAGTCACTTATTTAGTAAAGCTGTAAGGTTACTGTTTATGAATAATTCCAAAAAATCGGCCAATGACTGATAGACTCACTCCCTCTGACGTTTCCTATATAAAATATGATTTATTGTTATTAATACTTTTGTTTGAAGTTAGTACTGCTTGGCGTCAGTCCTCCGGGTCATCTACGATGTATATGTCAGCTAATAAGATACCTTCTCACGTAGCGAGCCGGTCCTCACTCGACCGACCTGCTATAACCACAATATGTCGTAACATATACCCTGCTAAAGCTACCTCCACACACGGGAACAGTCTCAGAGCGACGCTCACGTTCCTCTATAAGCTACTGTTCGAGATGATACCGTAGCGTAAGAGTCTCAATGTTGTTGTTGTTGTGGTCTTCAGTCCTGAGACTGGTTTGATGCAGCTCTCCATGCTACTCTATGCTGTGCAAGCTTTTTCATCTCCCAGTACCTACTTCAACCTACATCCTGCTGAATCTGCTTAGTGTATTCATCTCTTTGTCTCCCTCTACGATTTTTACCCTCCACCCTGCCCTCCAGTACTAAATTGGTAATCCCTTGATGCCTCAGAACATGTCCTACCGACCGATCCCTTCTTCTAGTCAAGTTGTGCCACAAACTCCTCCCCAATTCTATTCAATACCTACTCATTAGTTATGTGATCTACCCGTCTAATAACTGAAAAAATTTAGTAAAATAAAAGGGCGCGATTATGACAAGGAATAAACTAATACGTCAGTATGTATGACTGTATATTACAGCCTACTTACACTGCATATTCGTATTTCAGAGGTAGCAGCAGCGGGAACTTCTTTAATCAGAAGAAAGGCCGTGAGGAAGAGGAGGAGGCTGTGATTAGCAAGAAGAAAGTAGCCGTGCGCAAGTTCCGTAAGCGGCCGTCGCAGCAACCTGAAGACAACGGACAGGCGGCTTCTACGGCGGCACCGACGACGTACTACAGCACGGCCGGCGCCACCAGTTCGCGCAGCACCAGCGGCAACACTTACCTACCACGCTACAATACTATCCAGCGCACGTCACAGACCCCAGTGCCCGTCGAAGCTGTTTCGCAAACGAGGCGCACAACCTTCCAGCAGCGCCCTAGCACCGCCGCTCCTGCAACAGCCTCCAACGTAGCTAGCAACTATCCGGAGCAGTCCAGAGACAACTACAACACAGTCGCCGACAACTACAACTACCAGTCACGCCAACAACAGAATAACTACAACTACGCGTCATCCACGGCGGCACCGCGAACTAACAATTACAACTACCAAGCTGAAACCAGACCTAACTACAACGCCGCCTCGCCGACGTCCTCCACGCCGCTTGACAAATACAGCTACCAAACTGTGCAGAGGAACGGCAATAGCTTTCCGACTACTACTATAGCCCCGTCTCGAAGTAACACATACTACAACAACGAGAACGTGAAAGGCAACTCAGACTTTGCTGGTACTACTGCAGCTCCTGTTTCTGAAACTACTTTCTACCAACAGAGAAACAGAAATGTTCAGCGCTACGATACATTCGCTCCCGTGACCACATACGCCCCCAACGCATATTCGACAAGGAACTCTTCCCCAAACACTGAATATGATTCAAGTGGAAACACTGTACCCCAGAGGTTCAATACGGGCCGCGACTCAGCTAGGGTGAGTGTCGGTAGTACGTCTGCGGTGACTTCTGCACCGCTTGAAGCGGAAACATACCAGAGAAACAATAACTTCAACCAACGTGTCAGTGCCAACTCATTTTCGACAACAACGGCAAAGCCTGCATACACGTACTACGATGAATACGAAACTAGAAGTACAGGCAGCAGCGAAGAATACAACAATTACAACCCCAACAATTATGACTATCAGAGGACGAACTACAACGCTGCAGTACCAGGAACATTTACTGGAAGTGACAGAACAAATGGCGAATCTCTGAGGGCAGCACCCAGTAACAACTACGGCCCTAGCAGTTTCAATTCTTTCCCTAACGGCAACAGTGGAAAACCAGTTGCTAGTTCCAGTACAGGTAATGATCAAAGCCAATACAACTACAACAGCGGGAGCGGAAACTCTGAGCAGTATAATAACAGAGAATCGACCTATTTCACTGCAAAACAGGAAAATTACAACGCTGTAAATGCATCAGTACAACAGACAGCCAGGAGTAACTATTACTCTAATGACGTGACAAGTAGATCTAACACAAATCAGCAGGTGCCAGCTTTTTCTGTAAGACAGCTACCTCGCACAACTGACGATGAATCGAGTAATTATGACACCAGCAACAATTATAGAACCACTTCGCGTCCAAGGTCTTCCTATAACACAAATGAAGTAGCTTCCACTTCTGTTACTAGTAACACCAGAAGTAGTTTTTACACTCAGACGACTGTGGCGAATACTGTGACGACACAGCGGCCGCAGTACACCCAGGCAGCAGTACAGAAACAGTACACCGACGCTGCGAGAAACCAGAGCCCCACGTTCAAGGGCGGCAAGGCGCCTACTGTTGTAAATAACACGGCCTCTGCAGCCAATAAAACTGTGCCAAAAACCGGAGACATTGCGTATGATTATGCTTACTATGATGAAACAGCGCCTTCCGAATATGAGGGCTTGGACCCAATAAGCGATCGACATTTCGGAAAAAATGCAGAATCTCTTAAAGTTGCGAGAAGGGCAACCAAGTGATGAAATGAGCTGTAAAATATCTACAAAAATTTGCAACAAAATGTAATCAGTACATATATTCGTCGAATATATTATTCCAGTACACTTCACGTTATGTGAACTGAATTTTACAAACAGTCCTAAGGCAAGTATGTACCACAAATGGTAATGCCAAAGACCTGTTACTGAATGCTGAAAACGGAGTGATTCATCAAGAACTGAAGACGGTGGAAAATAGAGCTTTAAGGTTATACGTTTAGCATTAATCACATCAGTTTCATAGAATTATTTTGTAGGAACGCTGCTGTTCAACTTACATTCCATAGTAGTAAGTGTTTTTCAACAGTAGTTAACTGGAAGTAACAAGTAATAATACCTTTTGTGTTCAAATAAATGTGTTATGGGTACAACATACAAATTCTAGCAGAAAAACATGCTCTAGCTCTGAAACGATACAGCGTAAGATGTTTACCAGTGGTCTCTAGCACTCTGTACTGGCTCAGGTAATCAATATCTCTGTAAATAAGAATTTTATATAGTAGTATTTTTAAACATTTCTCACTTCATATGTCACCAAGATAAAGTAAAATATTTGAGCAGATTAGTCGCACACGAGTCTTCATATATTTCTAAAAAATGAGAATGTGAACGAGATATTAGCTGTGTATTTCATTTAATTGGACTCTCATTTTCATTTACAGGAAAGTGGAACAATATGTCTAGTTTTACAACTATGTTATCTTACATGTTATAGCCTTGTAAGAATTATACAAAAATGTCTAATTTGCATCAAGAGAAAAGCCGGAATAATTTCTATAAAAAGAAAATCGGTAAAGTAGGCTACATCTTTGTGTGAGAAAAGTTAGTTCAGTTACTCTCTTATACATGACGCTATGTCATACAGTATTCATTGATGTAATTTTTTTAATCAAACCATTTTCTTGTCCCGTGTTTAGAAATGAAATTTTCCTGAGACGTCAACTGAAAATAAAGATTTACATTCTGAATATCCAAACCCATTTATTTCTTCCTTCGCCGCTATTCACAGAGCTGCTGTTATATCTATCATAGAGCTGAGAGAATATATGTTAAAGATTTATCACGAAATTACAGTAAAGCATACGAAGGACTGTCTCGATTCTTTGTTTTTAGGACTTATCTACTATGCGTAATAAATGTGGAGCAAACAGTAATCAGAGTATACATAAAATATCGTTTAATTTCTCTCCAGTATTAACACTCAGCGTGTGTGCGCATATATGTGGATTATAACTAATTAATTGTTTATTTTCTGCAGTCGTGATGATAACAAAAGTTGGTAGCGTATCTGTCTATAGTGCTGGCACGCATTTTGTAAGAGTGCATTTATGTATTGCCATTGTTTATTGCAAGTTATAATATTGATCTTGAGGTTCCATATTGAATTTTGCATTCTTGAAGTTATGAATATTATTATGGGGTTAGAGTAACGAGTGTGAAATCGAGAAAGTCTAACATTAACAATAACTCTATGATTTCTGTTAAATAGAGGGGTGAAGGCATCGGCAGCGGGTCATATTATTTGGTGGTGGTGCCATAAGAGAAATAACGACAGAAAACTGTTTTTTAGTTTCAAGGAGGGTCG
Source organism: Schistocerca nitens (assembly GCF_023898315.1). Lineage (NCBI taxonomy): Eukaryota > Metazoa > Arthropoda > Insecta > Orthoptera > Acrididae > Schistocerca > Schistocerca nitens. The sequence continues at coordinate 522,236,215 of NC_064616.1, read as the reverse complement.
TTTTGATGTAAATAGTTGGCCACATGCCTACAGAATTTATGAAGAGTATTTAAACGGTCTGATCCGTGATTGTCAACCTCATTGTATCCAGTAGCTACCAAGTATGACGATCATTTAACCTCTGCGCAACATCTACATTCGAAGGGAAATGTTAAAAATTCTGCGTATGGACACTGTGTGCGCTGATTAAAAGCATCAAATAGCAATAGGTGAAGAAATGTCCATTTCTCCGCGTATGTTATTAGGTGGCAGGTGCACGTCGAGCATCAGTACACAATATTGATTTTGGTGACGAAATGAGGTGGTTTTGTATTTATTTCAGATGAAGGAAATAATAGCTGAACTCTAACAGAAAAGCTGACACCAGTTGCTAATAACTGAAGTGGCTTGCGGTCAAAATCTAAGAACAACGATCGACAACGCTGTATCAAGTGCTGCTACTCGAGGACAATAAACGCCGACACTCTACTGATTTGACAGAAGTTGGTATCGTGATTTCAAGGAGCTTGGTAGACAGTTCATCCCTCATCACACTTATTTAACATCCTCATGTTAAATGTTATGTTCAATAAACGTAAGAAGAAATGTTACAAGATTATATATCATATTAACACAAAACAACTAGACACTTAGCGGGAAAAAAATTACGACTAAACATAATTTTAGTGAAACAGAGTGTATTTACTATATTGGGAATGGCAAAATTTCACAAATCAGTAAGACAATACTCATAAAATGGACTGTCTACATGCAGTCTTGTGCTATAAACAAGTAATAGTTCACAACCACCACGAAAGTGCGGAAAGCTAGCAGTGTGAATAGACACTTAAAGAAATCCAGTTATAAAATTTTTAATTAGTACTCATTAATTAAATATTATGGTGCTGAAACAGCCAAATGCAGTTATTATTTAGTGAGCAATGCAGCACTTCCATAAGGTTTTATCGTCAGAGTTACTTGGCACTGAATCAAGATTGCGAGAACACTTATGATGCCGAGATTTTATTAATATTTCTTGCTGATTTAGATTTGGAGATTTGAACCTCGGTTAAAAAAACCTGAGTATTGAAGTCTTGTAACGTGATTAGAACCGACAGCTAATACAGCGTTTGCTACAGACATGACCACGGTACAGCAGAGCCACCAACCTCCTGATGCGTCAATCGCTCTCCCACTGTCATACTTATGGCTAAGATAAAAATTCACAACTTAAAAGTGGAAGTTACTTGCAGCTTCGGCATGGAACTATGTTCCAGGACTCAAAAATTTAAACTCACCAAATAGATATCTCACATTATTTGAGAATCATTTAGAATATTTAATGGGAATGACAGAAAAACATGGAATGTCTTAACATGACAACTCAGCACCACCACAGGAAGTAAGTTGACGATTACAACTTTACCAAACGTTTTCCATGGTGTTACGTAGTCTTAATTTGTACTAATACGAGGATTAACATTTATTCGACAACGAACTGTTTCTGCAGTGGAACGAAACGGTTTTAGCACTGCCTGAACGACAGACATGCGGCGCTAACAGTTACTGAGCTCTTATGTAGCCGTTGTAATTTATTTTTTTGGGTTTAAAACAATTTTGGTTAGGAATACTTTCATTGTCATTACCTTTAAAGTATGGGAATCAAATCAAGGGGAAATAACATACTACTGGGTGGAAAAAGCAAACATCCATAGAAAAGTTTCGTAATTTGCGAATAATACAAACCTTCAATTCGAGCAACTTAATTATGCAAGGAAACCATATGGAAGGACAGACAAAGCAGGCTTAAAACGCCCAAAAATGAAGCCAATAAATGTTAGTAGTGTATGTTAGATGTCCGCCTCTGTTAGCAGCAGTAGTCATCAGTACACGGAAAAAGGAATACCGTATATAGCTTTCACAAGCGAACACATAATGTTTCTGGGAACGGTGATCACTGTGAGCCGGCCGCTGTGGACGAGTGGTTCTAGCCGCTTCAGTCTGGACCCGCGCTGCTGCTACTGTCGCAGGTTCGAATCTTGCCTCGGACATGGATGTGTGTGATGTCCATAGGTCAGTTAGGTTTAAGTAGTTCTAAGTCTAGGGGACTGATGACCTCAGATGGTACGTCCCATAGTGCTTAGAGCCATTTGAACCATTTAAGCACTGTGAGTACAACCAGGAAAGGCACGTCTTGTTTTGAACCATAAATAATGTCATTTCAGATCCGCATAACTGGAGCCTCAGAGTCATATAACGCACAGCTAGACTGAAATACAAGCAGTAACACGAAACTACAGATATGGTGCACACAAAGCTAAAAAGAAAGTTATGTTATCAGCCACATGACAAAATGAGCATATTTCATCATTCCTATAAAGTCAAATGATCTTGTCATAAACATATATTTTATACTAGAATATTCATTCGTTAAGCGATGAAGTTTTTCTAGATTTTTATTTACAAATCGTTTAGTAAACTATACGCAATAGTGCCAGCCAGCTAGACTTTTGCCTATCGCCAAACGGATTATATACAGGCGATGAATGTCGGGGCATAGCGATATGCACCTATAAGATGGCGATAGTATAGCGTACATAAGATATAAAAGGGCCGTGATTTCACGGAATTGTCATTTGTACTCAAGTGATTCATGTGAAAAGATTTCCGATGCGATTACGGCAGCACGAAGGGAATCAACAGACTTTGAACGCTGAATGGTAGCTGGACCTAGACGCATGAGACATTCCATTTCGGAAATCGTTAGGAAATTAGGTATTCCGAGATCCACAATGTCAAGGGTGTGCTGAGAATACCAAATATCCTCATACGTCCCACACTGTTTATTATGGCTATTTCACACAGTGCTGCTTGTCTAAAAATGGTTCAAATGGCTCTGAGCACTATGGGGCTTAACATCTGAGGTCATCAGTCCCCTAAAACTTAGAACTACTTAAACCTAACTAACCTAAGGACATCACAAACATCCATGCCCGAGGCAAGATTCTAATCTGCGACCGTAGCTGTCGCGCGGTTCCAGACTGAAGCGCCTAGAACCGCTCGGACACCCCGGCCGGCAAGCTGCTTGTCTGTTAGCACTGACAACTCTACGGAAAAAATGATGTGGGCTGTGATTACGTGGAATTGACTGGGTCCTCTGGTCCATGCCTATAGGCATGGCGTCTGGTGCCCACGAATATGCCGTCATGTCACCGAGCCAGAAGATCGCTGCAATTGACGAGCTATTAAATGACATTGGGGCGGAATTAAAGGCCAAACACATATCGAGTAGCGTACTGAATACGATAAGGAATAAAATATTCCCTTTGGCTTTCCAACTCACGTCAGCAGAAGCAAAGGTCGAGCTGCTGCAAGAGCAGAACAAAGATCTACTGCGCGAACTTCAGCACTCAGCTGACCCAGTTAAAGACCTTAGAATTGAGTCTCTCACAGAACAGGTCAACAAACTCGAGGAAGACAATACAAAACTCGCTGAAATAAACCAAGAGCTCAGGGACCAAGTTAGGGATCTGACAGGAAAGGTTACTGAACAGGCACAGCAACAGGCCAAGACACTAACATACGCTGCGGCACTCTCCACCGCACCCAAAGAATATAAACGCATTGAGGTGGCAAAAGCCAAGCAGGCAACCACTCTCTTCATAAAGTCTACCAACAACCAAGACACGAAAACAATAAAACAAACGTAGACGAAAAACATCAACCCAAGACGAGACAACCTAAACATTAAGTCAATAAGAAACACGAAGACAGCTGTGATTGTCGAAGCAGCAACACAGGAGGACTGTAGGAAAATAATAGAAAAGACGAAAGATACTGAGAATATCTCGTGTGAGGGGCCCAGAAAGCGGCAACCTTTGGTGATAGTCTATCGAGTGACAGACACTATCTCGGATAGAGAATTTCTTGAGTGTTCATACGACCAAAATCTCAGTGACGATTTCACAAAAGACGAATTCGACAAAGCCGTGAAAATCGGATTCCGCACAGGGCCCAAAGGAAAGGGATACAACCACCAAGTGTTGGAAGTCACACCAAGAATTTATTGGTACCTCACCAAAAAAGGAAGGGTGTACATAGACTTCCAATCCCTATCTGTCAAAGACTTTACGTCAGTGAGCCAGTGTTACAACTGTTGTGACCTTGGCCATACAACCAAAGCCTGCGCAGACACAGGTACGACCTGTTCCAGGTAAGGCAAAAAGGGCCACAAACGCGCGGACTGTCGAGCATCAGAGCCCATCGATTGCATCCCGTGCAGGAACAGAAACCGAATTTGCAATAAGAGCAGGGGTGGCGTCTGCCAGACCTACAAACAGCTGCTTGATAGACTAATTGACAGTACTGACTATGGCAACTGAACACCCCCCTGAGTCAAACAACATGCTCCATAAATCAACCCCTGAAAAAATAAGATCATACAAGTCACCATCCACCAGGCACAGAAACCATCTACGTGCAATACTCTGGCGTAAGAGGCAAAAACTATTACCTGACGACTACCCCAACAATGGTCACATTCCAGGCTTGATACACAATACAAACCTGGAGGACAGCCATCATGCAATCACTGAATACATAGACGACCTAACACTCACAGGACAAATGTCACCAGAAGCCGCCAAACTAATCAAAAGACAAATAATGTACTGTATGACATTCCAGACGACCCTTATGAACAGGATAGACGAACTCGAAGACGAACTACTGAGAATAGACATGATAACCCCAAATCCTGATACCGACAGACCAGAAAACCATACCACACATGACCAACCATAGCAACTGCACAAAACAGCGTTGCTAACCACTCAAGATCACCCATCCACTCCAGCACAACGACGCACATACGACACTATAAAATGCGAAGGACGCATCCAACCAATCAAATTCATACAAGGTGAGACCTTGAACCCTACGGTGCTAAACACAACCGTAACGCAAGCAAGCACAACTGGAGTCCAAACGGAAAACATGGACAAATCAGACACCTCAGACTGTAATCAAATCAAACGCAAAATAACTCTCTCTGACTCACTGACAGAAGAAGAAGACGACGTCTATTATTGCCCTTACGCCAGAGATTGTAGTGTTCATAACAATGATATTCGAAACCGTAATACCGACCTTGAACAGGCCACAGCGCCGGCAGACACCACGAATGCCACACAAAAAGCCGCAGCAACAACCGCAACAAAAGTCTGCGGAGGGTCTGGCAACAGAGGCGACAGTGCGCATAACATACCAAAAGCTGTTATGTCTGTCACAGGTAGCGTAGACGAGCAGTCAAGTGGGAACCAAATCACGTCAAATCAATGCAGAATGGAGGCACAAACAACCAACACATCTGATACACATCAAGACTGCACAAACGAAACACACACAAAAAACAAACGAATCATCGCAGCCTTTAGGAAACTAAAACCGCATAGAAAACCCAAACAGCCTAAGAGAGTCCCAAAAGTGAAAGCGTGTGACGACCAATCGCGGCAATCGCAGGCTGCCTCAAAACCTAGTGATACGAAAGTGCATACCCCTGATGATACCAACACCTTCGCAGCCCCCCAACCAACAACCTCAATGCCGACGCCCAAGGAAACCCCCACAACAACCAACGAGGAAGCCAATCCAGCGCCCCCCGCAGAGGTGCACAACAACGCCACTACACCATCACGACACGTCACGGCTGCAGAGACGCCAACACACGCCATCGACACCGATAGCTTTAGTTACGACAAGCTAGATATAAATGTAAAATTAAGTAGGCTAGAAAAAAGAGACATCTTAGAGACGGCACAGCGGATGCTCATCCGCACCCTACACCCGTACGGCCAATCTGTTTGTTTCCGTACATCAGAGCAAACCGATAGACTGATTCTCAAAACGGAGAATATTCCAACAGATCCAGACAGCCTACTTGACCTGCTCATGCAGGTGTGCGCCCGCAGGGAGAAACCATTCGATATGGACAAGCTTTACAAGGATCACGTAAGGGCTCATGGGAGAACATACTTCGATTACAGTCAAACTGGCAGCAAGTGCTACGCCACAGTTAAACACCCAAACTGCTAATAGCACAGCTCAATGCTATGCGGAGTATACTTGTAAATTCGGAGCTCCCACGGGTCCTACGTGAACTAAAAAGTGACATTCTGTGCATACAGGAGCTCTACACTAGACAAGGGCATATCCCCCACTTTCCTCCAAGTGCGGTGACAGTTGTGGAGGGGACAGGCTGCATGGCATCTGTCATAATCCTAAACAAAGAAATACATCCAGTCAAAATTACAGAACTCTGTTCCGAGCACCTAGTTACAGTTGAAGTCACACACAAGGGGGATACTTGGATCATCGCGTCGCTGTACGCCCAATTCTGTCATTGCATCAAACCATACGCAGACCTCATCAGAGATGTTGCGCAATACGCTGGCAACAAAAACTTCTCATCTGTGCAGACATAAATGCCAGATCAACCCTGTGGCGTTCAGACAGAACTGACGACAGAGGTAGAATAATAAATGACATCATCCAAGAAAACAGACTACACGTTCTCAACAAGGAAGGACATCACCCGACTCACATCGGACACAACGGTCATTCATCAAACATAGACATCACCCTCGTTAATAATGCCGCCATCAACCACGTACGAGACTGGACCGTACATGACCAGATCACTGCTAGCGACCACAACATCATCACACTAACCTTAAGTGGCACACCAAACGTCAACACAGAAACACTACCAAAAAGACTATTATTTGACAAAACAGACTGGGACAGGGTCAGACAAAAAATACATGAGCACATACCGCAAGACATCACCGGCAGTGTTGATTACAGAGCACACATTCTGACAGATATCATCACACACACACAGAACACCTGCATACCCACACAAAGAATGACAAAACACCAAAATATTCCCTGGACTACACAATTAACACGACTCAAACAAGACTCAAAACGTAAACGTAAACTTTACCAACGAGCAATTTCAGATAGAGAAAGACAATCACGACTACACGACTACCGGCTTGCCAAGGATAAATATAAACTTGAGCTGAATAAGACCAGGAAAGACCATTGGAACAGCCATGTAGCAGCACAAACACAACTAAACATTTGGGGGGAACCATACAAAATCGTGACAGAGAAAATTAAGAGCCCACTGGTTCTGGGAACGCTGCGACAGGAGGATGGTGAGATGACTAAGGGCTGGAGACGCACAGCGGAGTTCCTGCTGAGCAAACTCCTGCCCGACGACATCGCAGACACAGACACACCACAAGATGCAGCACTGAGACGCGAAGTAGACACAGTATACACCACACCAACCGTCACCTGTCCATTTGCGCAGGAAGAAGTGGCGACAGCGATCTCAGAACTCAAAAACAAAAAGGCGCCTGGACCGGATGGTATCCACTCTGAGGTACTGAAACAAATTTCACCGCAGATCATCCCGTTTCTCACAACGTTGTTAAACGATGCATTAAGGCTGGGCCGTGTGCCTGCAGTGTGGAAGACCTCGAAGGCGGTTATCATCAAAAAGACTCCAGACAAAGACCCATCAGACCCCAAGTCATACAGACCAATTTGCCTTATCAATACACTCGGTAAAGTACAAGAAAAACTACTCTGCAAAAGACTACAAGCACACCAAACACTACGGGGACTGACACCACACCAATACGGCTTCAGGGAAGGGAAATCTATAGACGACGCAATTAACAGAGCACTCCAAATAGTACACGACACACCCTCCAAATACACACTTGCAATTATGATAGACATCTCAGGTGCCTTCGACAACATCTGGTGGCCGGCCTTGTTCAAGAGGCTCAGACACCTGCAGGTACCGGAGTCTCTGTATAATAGTTTCATGTACTGCAGAGACAGAACGGTCGTTTGGCAAATGGACAACCAGAAAGTGATTAAACGAATTACAAAAGGCTGTCCACAAGGGTCGATCTGCGGCCCCATCTTCTGGGACATAGTTATAGAACCGCTCCTACAGTTACTAGAGGAGCACATCTTGACAGATGGAGCTGTCGCTTATGCTGATGATCTACTCGTCGTAGTTTCAGCAAATAACCGTGCCCAGCTAGAAGAAAGAGCCAATGGAACACTTAGGACAATAACCCAAAGGTGCACAGATAATAAATTAAAGATAGCAGGAAACAAAACAACTTATACATTGCTAAAGGGTATCCTGCGCAGGAACCCAACAGTCAAAATCGGGGACACAAACATAAAAAGACTAGCAGTCACACGCTATCTAGGAGTATACATTGATGAACGATTGAACTTCCACGGACACATGCGAATATGCACAAACAAAGCAGAAAAGATACTACACAAACTGGCTAGGCTAAATTCGGAACAATTCAGACTACCCCTGTCAGTGACACGAACATACCATTGCGCTCTCTTCGAGTCAGTACTATGCTTTGCTGCCAGTACGTGGGCCCACAGGTTAAATCTCACAACCAACAGAACCATTCTACTTCGACTAACAGGGGCATTCAACACAACATCAAATGACGCACTATGTGTCATCGTGGGAATTTTCCCCATAGATATCACCATCAGGTACCGCGCAGCAATGTACTGGCTTAGGATGGGGAGAATAGACCAGGTTCGGCAGATCACTGGTGTACCGATTGATACAACACGCCAACTCAGAGCATGGCGAGTGGATACCTGGCAGAGCGAGTGGGCCAACAGCGATAAGGGCCGCCGTGTATACAACTTCTTCCCTGACATCCGGGAAAGACTAAAACTAGAACATATTGATCCCAGCCGCGGTATGGTACATTTCATCACAGGACATGGCCCTTATCCCACGCACCTGTACCGCGTGAGTCTGCAGCAGACTAATAGATGCACATGCGGGGAAGAAGGTTCCCCTGAACATACTGTCTTCTTCTGCGGACAACGCACGAACATAAGACACACAGTACACATAAATCGCCTGAACACACAGAACGAACTACATGCCATAATACGCGACCCGGAAAGGTGGACTGAACTCAACAAACTAACGGACGAAATCTCGAAGATCCAACAAATAGAATACTTACGCAACAGACCCTACCGAAGGCAAGTCGGTCCAAACAGACGTCACGATGCCCAGGGGGACACGGATATGATTAGCACCACGAGTGATGAAGAAGAAACAGATACAGACCAGGGCACCAACACAGATATTGAAGCGTCCAGTGCGGATGATCCATAGTGTCAACCAAGTCAAATTCAAAGAACAGAGTGGAACAACCGACAAGAGGTGCACAAGTGACACACAATCCTAAAAACAGATTGCACCTTATATATAAATAGTTAACAGCATCTCCATGTCCAATAAGAGCTTAAAGCTAGGTACCTCTTCAAGGGACCTACGCCTTCCGTTAAGAGGCAGCGCACAGTCTGTATGGAAGGATCTTAATTGTGGTCCCTCTCTTTTGAGCCCAACCCGACGGATACCTATGGTAGATCGGGGAAAACCACCGCTCAGGCTGTGTTGCTGGCGGGGCCGGAAGGTGCTAACTGCCACACCACGTATCATTGTAAGTCTCATTGGCTCAGTGTGAACTGTTTGTACAACCAACCTACACAGCCTATACCTCAACCTCCACTTTACTAAGAACTTCTCATCTGAAGCTTAAAGTTGGGCACCTCTTCAAGGGACCTACGCCCCCCTGGTAAGAGGCGGCGCACGTCCTGGATGGAAGGATCTTAATTGTGGTTCCTCTCTTTTGAGCCCAACCCGACGGATACCTATGGTAGATCGGGGAAAACCACCGTTCAGGTCGTGTTGTCGGCGGGGCCGGGAGGTGCTTGCGCCTGATGTACTCTACTAGGAGCCTTGTACGCTCAACACAAACCGTTAGCGTCATTACCTTATTACTTTTACCACGAGTACCCTTTCATTAGCAACTTTGAGCCAAGCACAAAATCAGTTACCTCTCTATTGTATATCGTAAATAGTTTAGCAGGCTGGACATGGAGGTCTTAGTCTTAGTTTCTAGCTTTAACGTACCCTAATCTCTTCTAGTTAAGGTAGTTTTTAGGATGGTAGATGTTAAAGGCATGGTGAGCAACGGCCAGCGTCTTGAGGGTCATTCCAAGACCCGGGCCGCCGCCCACAACCAGGTGACGGGCAATATTATACCTACAACTTCTCTATTCAGTTCTCTTCCTTCCTTCTTTCTAAATATTCAATTTCGTTTTGTTTATTAATATCTTACTTGATTTTGTATTAGTTATAAGTTTTTCTAATGCTGCACAAAAAAAAAGATATCAAATGGATCTAAACAGAGCCCGCCTCCACGTGGCGGGACACGGGCAACGGTGTGAGTGGGGACGGGAGCCGGTGTGGTGTTACTTTCAGTCACTGCGGACCCCGGACCCAGTCACAGCGGCTAAGTGGCAATATACGACCCACCATAAGAAATTAGACGGTGGGTCATAAAATATAAGCAGCTAGTGAAAAAAAAAAAGTGGTCCAACTGAACCGATCATTGACTGGAAATTGTTATGTTCGGCTAGTTGGAGACTATTTGCAGCCATTCACGGACTTCGTGTTCCCAGACAACGATAGAATTTTTATGGATGACAATGCCTCGTGTCAACAGTCCTCAGTTGTTCGCGATTGGTTTGAACATTCCAGACAATTCGAGCGAATTATTTCGCCATCCAGATCGCCCGACATGAAGCCCATCGAACGTTTGTGGGACATAATCGAGAGATAAATTCGTACACAAAATTCTGCACCGGCAACACTTTCGCGATTTTGGACAGTTACAGAGGCAGCATGGTTCAATATTTTTGCAGGGGAGTTCCAACGACTTTTTGAGTCCATGCCACGTCGAGTTGCAGAACTACGCCGGGAAAAAAGAGGTCCGACAAGATAATAGGAGGTATCTCATGACTTTTGTTTACCTCAGAGTAAATATGAACGTATATGGGCCTTGATGGCGAATAACATCTTCGGTTAGGATGTACTCACTCGTCTAAAACCTTACGGTGAGCACAGAGGGGTTAGCAGGCGGAGGGCACTGCATCTGTAGTGTGCGGCCAGTGGGAACTTTGACTGGAAATAGCCATTCTTGGATTGTCATGGTGGTTAAGGTAACCGTTCTAGAGAAGCGGATCATCTGGGTACTTCGATGCCACAACTCAGCAGTGGTTCAAGGAAAACGAAGAGGAGCTCAATAGCTGGGTTGAATTATAAACCGAATGGAAAGAGATGACTTTGGTGATATCCAGAAGCAAGTCCACTTAGCGGAAGAGCAATTGAAGAACAGGATCCGTCGTCAGTTGGACGCGACACAGTCCTACATAGCCTACTGAATGCTTTGTGAATACGTCGTGAATACAAAACCGATAGAAACACAAAATCTTGCAAAAGGAGTTGCACAAGACATGTACCAAACTCTTGTGGTAAAGGATGTCACAACAGCCGAGACATTCATCAAATTATAACGGCGCACCGAGGAAATTAAACAGAAAAGAATCAGGTTAAATAATTATGACCGAATCCAGTATGTGCTCCATGACCAGTAGTGGAAGACCATCACGCCCTCGCCACCTTCAGGTAGTGAGAAAAGAGATACAGCATGGCAACCAGAACTGTCGGACAAAGGCCGGCCGTTGTGGCCGAGCGGTCCTAGACGCTTCAGTCTGGAAGCGGGTGACTGCTACGGTGGCAGGTTCGAATCCTGTCTCGGGCATGGATGTGTGTGATGTCCTTAGGTTAGTTAGGTTTAAGTAGTTCTAAGTTCTAGGGGACTGATGACATCAGATGTTAAGTCCCATACTGCTCAGAGCCATTTGAACCATCTTGTCGGACAGAGTAAGCAAGAGAAAGGAGCCATGAGTGATGACCCAACACGTCTGGACGTAATTGAGAACGTTGAAGAAGAGGTATATCGATGTCTGTGCACTAAGCTCCACCATCAGTCGAACGCGCGGTGAAGAATGCACTCGTGCAGCTAGGGCTTAATTCATCACCGTGAAACGACAACCTAGCATCCGACGAATGCAAAAACAACCAACTCCTCCAATAAATAAAATGCCCCGCAGACTAACAGATATTTGGAAAACAGGGAACAGCGCGTCACTCTATTTTCACTGTGGACGCCCAAGACACGTTGTACTCTTCAACAGTGAAGGAAAACAAGATATCGACGACTACTAAGCCGTAAGAAGTCAATCGTCACAACAGCCCTATTCACACCAGTCAACTGTAGACTGCAGCTCATCACCGTACTCCGAACGATGTGGCTCTCCAACACATCATAGTCGTTCCCGTCGGCATACAGTGGCACCAGCTATTCGCCTAGCTGTCGGCCTCAGGGAAAGCACACAAGGCCATCACTTATGGAGGTGAGGCCACCACGGATGTAGGTCCTCCATAGACAGCAGTCATCAAGACATCAGGAGTGTACATTGACATAAACGTCGACTGTCAACATGTCCAGGCACTAGTTGACTCTTGGATTTCCTTTTCTGTAAAGTCGGGTGCTCATCGTCGTCAGCTAAATAAGATAGGAATGCGATTGTGGGATTCAGACACTGCCTGTTTCTGAGCTCCAGCACTAAAAATCCCCTCTATTGGTTAATAATATTAAAAATGAGTATGGAAGGAAGACTGCTGCCTTATTAGAACGTAACTGATTGGTCAGTACTCGAAAGAATCATTGTCACTGGTAAACAAAATTAATTACGAAGCTCACACCCGCAAAGACAGAGTAAAAATTCACTTCTTTCTGGGAGTGTTCTGTATAATACGTCCATGTGAGGCTAGACAGGGGACATTTCAACCGAAAGAGGGCCTTTGACTTTGGGCTCTGAGCGAGAACAGTCTTCGATGCAGGATAGATGGCCAAGAATTTTGCAGCCATCCTAACACTCACTCCAGGGTACCGGTAACTCCAAGTATGGTAAGCAACAGCATTGTTCCTAAATTGAGTTTCAGGAGGAACATGAAGACTTCAGATTAAAATTTTGACTTCCACAATTATATTTAAAGTATCTTGATTAACAATCGCAGACTGAATATGCGGTCAATCAAGGCAATAGTGGCATCCCTTATTCTTCCTGTTCTTGCCTTCTTTCTGGATTAACAATCGCCAGTCACTACGTGGCTTCCGCGAACTTAGTTTCTTCCCTAATTACGTGTTGATACTAATTTGTTAACTCCAAGAGTGTTATTTCCAAGAGTGTTATTTCTTTATTTTGGCTTTGGGTTGCAAAGACCATACAGCCTACGACGGTGCCAAAGAAACAAAACTGAAAAAATCAGAATAGAATAAAATTACAAAGTTGCCATACAAACGCACAGTAAAATAAAAGAGTAATTAGACAAACATCAGACAGCTGGCCGCTATGATAACGATGAGATTGGAGCAGAACTACAAACAGCACTGTACGACAACATTATGACAAACATACACTGAAGAGACAAAAAAAGTGGTACACCTGCCTAATATTGTGTAGGGCCCCCGAGAGCACGCAGAAGTGCCGCAACACGACGTGACATGGCCTCGAAAAATGTCTGAAGTAGAGCTGGAGGAAACTGACAACAAGAATCCAGCAGATCTGTCCATACATTCGTTAGACTACGAGGGGGTAGAGAACAGCACGTTGCAAGGTATCCCAGATCCGCTCAATAATGTTCGTGTTAGGGGGGGTTTGGTGTCCATCGGAAATGTTTAAACTCAGAAGAGTGTGCCTGGAGCCACTCTGTAGCAATTATGGATGTGTAGAATATTGCATTGTCCTTCTGGAATTGCCCTAGTCCGTCGGAATGCCAATGGACATAAATGGATGCAGGTTATCAGACAGGTTGTTTACGTATGTGTCACCTGCCAGAGTCGTATCTAGGCGTATCAGAAGTGCCAATCACTCCAACTGCACACGTCCCACACCGTTACAGAGCCTCCATCAGCTTGAACAGTCCCCTTCTAATATGCAGGGTCCATGGATTCAAGAGGTTGTCTCCATACCCGTACACGTCCATCCACTCGATACAATTTGAAACGAGACTCGTCCGACCAGGAAACATGTTTCCAATCTTGAACAGTCCAATGTCGATGATGACAGGCCCAGGCGAGGTGTAAAGCTTTGTGTCGTGCAGTCATCAAGGGTACACGAGTGGGCCCTCAGCACCGAAAGCCCATTTCGATGATGTATTCTTTGTTGAATGGTTAGCACGCTGACACTTGTTGATGGCCCAGCATTGAAATCTGCAGCAATTTTCGGAAGAGCTGCACTTCTGTCACGTTGAACGATTCTCTTCAGTCGTCGCTGGTCCCGTTCTTGAAAGATCTTTTTCGGGCCGCAACGTTGTTGGAGATTTGATGTTTTATCGGATTCCTAATATTCACTGTGCACTCTTGAAGTGGTCGTAGGGGAAAATCCCCTCATCATCGCTACCTCGGAGATGCTGTGTCCCAATGCTCGTGCGCCAGACTATAACGCCACGTCCAAATTCACTTAAATCTTGATAACGTGCCAATGTAGCAGCAGTAACCGATCTAACGACTGACCAGATACTTGTTGTCTTATACAGGCATTGTCCACCGAAGCGCCGTATTCTGCCTGTTTACATATATCTATATGTGAATACACATACCTATACCAGTTTCTTTGGCGCTTCAGTGTACATAAGTTGTTAAGGTAAAAGACGAAACATGAAAGGACAAACACCGCACATCATACAATAAGCACAAAAATAACTGAAGAACAAAATTGCAAATAACATCATATAAAAATATGAGAAATACTTAAAGTAAAAGAATAACCAGAAATCTCAGACACAATACAACCATCAGTATGTAGAATGGTGGCAGCAGAATAGTGACATAAAATGCGGAGGAGAACAATAATGAAAATTTAATGTACACAACTTAAAACACAATATTAAGCACCCGAATACAAACAGCACTAATGCCATGTGAAAGTGAAGACCTCGGCAACCCATAAATTAAATTTGGATGCTGGTGGCTTTCTAATAGTCTGTGAGCATGTTGTATTTATCAAAATGGTGGGGTAAAACAGGAACACTGACGGGGAGGGGGTAACCTCTCGCAACCAATTTCTTATACAAGATTTATTGTGCAGTCGTGTATTTGGAACATGCCAATATGACGTGGTTAAGGTCCTCTGCTGCTGTTGAGTCCTTATCGCAGTGTCCAGAAGTGGTAATCTTCAACCGGTATAGCTGTCCGGAGTAACACCTGTGTCCTAGCCACATGCGAATGGCACATGAGGTCTACGAAACTGCACCGAAGCGAACCATGGTCGAGAAAGGTCATTCGGTTGTATAGCCACAAGAAGGCCGCCCTTAGAGTGTTGAGAGACATGCCATTCACAGTTGCAAGCGTGATAAGCAGCCTTTCGTATCGTCCATATGAGATCCGTGTAAGTGATAGGCACAGGCGTAACTGCCCTTCCGTAATACTGTTCTTGGCAAGGCGGTCAACAGATTCATTATGAAGAATGCCATGATGTCCTGGAACTCATAGTAATTGAAAGGCAATGCCAAAGGCCAGGGCATCTCTTATGGCTACCAAGACGTCCAGAACATACCTGTTGGCCTGTTTATCAAACGCGGAATTTTGCAATTTCTGCAGTACACTGTGAGAGTTCGTAGATATCAGGATGAATTTGAATGTCCGGGTAGCAAAATGAATGGCTTCCCTGATGGCCAGTAACTCCACAGTTTAGACTGATGAAAGCGCAAAAATTTGGTAGGCGTCACTAGAAGAGCTAAAGGAGGCGCATCCCATACCCACCTCAGATTTAGAACCGTCCATATAGATCTGAACGTGCTACAACAATCGTATGCTGAGAAAATGCTCCAGGTCATGAGTGATGTTGGTCTCCGCTCGGAAATCGGACGGCTGTTATGACATTGGGGCTGGAGTGAAGAATTCACTAAACGAAAAACGAAAACATGGGACTTTTGTATCCTGTAGAAGGAGTGCAAAGAAATGGCGCCATCTCTCGTAGCTGCAAACTAATAAAGGAGGTCTGTTCATACGTCCTCTATGATGTGCATGTGTAAGTCTCCAGAAGTGAACCATCACCTTTAGAGAGGCACAATCAGATCTCGAAGATCGACTAATGAGAAAAATATCACACAACATCCGCCTTCTTACGGACAATGGCATTATGGATGCGCCCACTAGCAAGGCATTGGTGGGCGTTGATTTCATGGCTCAGAGGACAAGACGAATCACTCTATAATGGATGACATCGAGCTTGCGTAAAGTTGACTGTGTTGCAAAAAATGGTTCAAATGGCTCTGAGTACTATGGGACTTAAAATCTGAGGTCATCAGTCCCCTAGAACTCAGAACTACTTAAACCTAACTAACCTAAGGACATCACACACATCCATGCCCGAGGCAGGATTCGAACCTGCGACTGTAGTAGTCGCGCGGTTCCGGACTGAAGCGCCTAGAACCGCTCGGCCACCGCGGCCGGCTGACTGTGTTGCAGTGCCGTAGACAACGCTCCCATAATCTAAGACAGAAATGATCATAACTTATACAGAATCAAGAGCATGATCGGTTCTCCTCGCCACCATACTCGGGCAATCATACGCAAGATATTCAGTGTTATCCACCTTGTCGATGAGGTACGCAACACGTCGCGTCCACGTGAGTTTGCTGTCGAAGTAGGCACCAAGGAATTTAGCATGTGAACGAACAGGAAATGTGTACAGGCCAAACAGAAGTTCGGTTGAGAAGTTACCGCGCCGTTTCCTCGACACAACAAATAGCTTGTCAGGTGACAAAGTGAGCCCTTTTTGAACTCCTAGGCGGCCAACATTTCACATGCCTCGGTAAGCCATAGGTGTGTTATCCAAAGGCAAGACGAGCGAGCATATATACAGACGTCGTCCGCATACTGAAGAATTTTGATGATGGGGCTAAACAAAGTCTCTAGCCGGCAACATACAGGGTTATAGTAAGGGACTGAGTATCGGGCACTGACGTGGCGTTATGAGGGGTCCGCACAACACATTGTCCTGATCGCGGATATATACGGTACGGCAACCAAACAAATTATGTATAATTCCTAAAATCACCACCGGGAGGTGCAGCAGTTGCAAATTGTGATAAGTTCAGGTAGCAGACATTGTCGTGAGCCCTCGAAAAGTCAAAAACTGAGGCCGTTAAATACCCGTTATTGGAGAACTTGTTTTCAATGTCCATCGCAAGCCAGGTAATGTTATCATAACCACTTCTGCCCTTACGCAAGCCGTCTTGCGTTCGCGGGAGCAAGTTCTCATATTACAACCACCATTCTAAGCGAAGCTCGACGAGACTTACGAATATCTTAAACACGCAGGCGATAGTGCAAACGGGAAAGCGGTCTGCGTGGCGCCACCCGGGGAAGGTGTGTTGCCTTCCGAAACTGGGTTAAAACCGCCAGGAGACCCTCTGATTCCCGGAAACCTTCAGAATTTCTGAAGTGCTCTGCGGCTCAGAGGAACCTGAGTGGGGCGGGGACCGTAATGTCCTATCCTGTGGCCTTGACGTGGCCCCGGCGCTCAGTAACCCCCTTAGATGGGGTGAAGCTAACACAGGAAGGGCCGTCCATGCATGACGTTAAACGGCTAGCCCTTAACTGGGTGCAATCCTCACTGAACCGCACTGGCCCACCGTGAATTATCAAAAGCGGTGGGTGAGACATGGTCGGCCATGATCCCCCAGTACGTGTGGAGGCCCTCCGGGGAACGTAACTCGGGTTTGAGTGCCGCACCGTCTCGATGATGTCAAACTCCACAACATAAGACCCGGGCCATACCATCATTATCTATCACATCATCACTCTCATAACACCTCCGGGCTGTGGAACGGTGAGGGTTGTCGTTGTGTCAAGGAAGGACGTTAAACTCCCGTCATGGTAGGACGTTAAACGCCCCCAACCCGAGGCGAAAGCGAAGGGTGCGTGGCACAGGGGGAGCTGTGTCTGAGGGACTAACCATCTGTCCCTCAACTCGCAGGGCACAAGAACAGCTGGTGCTCTGCATGCCGGCGACCTCGTTTGTCGGCGTGGGACCTCGGCGCGAGTCGGCAAGTGCACTTCGCCGCGCCCGTGGTTAACCGGGGCGTGTTCTGCCAAACCCAGGGGGTGGTGACATCGCCTGGGCTAGGTTAACTGGGTCCAGACCGTCGAACGACTGGGTGACCGGCCCGCCACCTGAGTAGGAGCGGGTCCTTGGCCTGTAGGTGGGAGCTCGGGCTAGTAGGCGGCGAAGGGCGAGAAGTGCATCCGCTTCTCCGGAGTGCGGGGTGTACTTGCCGAGGAACACTGGGAGAAATCGTCGGTGACGGGGCCACTGAAGGGGACCGGGACACTGGCAACGGTGTGCTGAACTCGGCGGCTCAGAGATGCCCTTGACCTAGGGACGAGGTTGGTGGACGAGCTGCATCTTAGTCCCCCCCCATGCCAGAGGAGCCGGTCCGGGGTTAGAGACGGGCTCCCAACCCCCCTTTTCTATCGCTTGTCAATCATGGCTGAATCTGAGACAAGCGAATCGTGTGCTTCCGCGAGGCCTTCGATGCTTTCTGCTCCCGACCCATCGGGGCAAATGGAGGACATTGATGAGAGTGTAACGGAAAGACACAACAGAATTACACAGCTGTTGGAGTCCAACGTTAAAAACGGGAAGATCAGCCAAACAGCTATCCTGGCCATTAAAAACGAACTTGCCTCCTGGGCGATTGCTCACGCAAGGCTTGAGGGGCGAGTTGTCGAACTACAACGAGAAAACTTCACACTTAGGAGACAACCGGCTAGGACATGGGCAGGTGTTGTAGCTCAGGCTGCCCCTAAATCTCAAACAACCAGAGAGACAATAGCGAAAGTGACACAAAAGCCGGACACGGCGGTCTTTTTAAGACCCCTGCCTGGCCAAGACACCAAAAAGGTTCAGGAAATTTTTACGACCATGGTTAATCCAGTTAAGGACAAAATAAAAGTGAATAAAGTTAAAGCAACTAAAAATGTAGTAATAGTGGATGTAGCAACCGAGGAGGATAAGAACAAGATCTTAAACAATCAAAATTTGTGCAAGGCGGTTAGGTGTGAACCCCCAAAGAAGAGGAATCCACTCGTAATCATGTACGATGTACCAGTTACGATGGATAATAATGAACTGAGCAATACGATTAGGAGTCAAAATTTTGATGATATGACTGATGAACAATTTAAAAATGATTTCAAGTTAAAGTTTAAGACAGGACCAAGAGATAGGCAGACAGTACATCACGTAGCAGAAGTGACAGGATCTATGTGGAAAAGGCTTACATCTATGGGAAGAATTTATGTTGGATTTCATGCTATCAACGTTAGGGATTACTTGGTGGTGCCTCGCTGCCACAATTGTGGAGATCTAGATCATATCCACAAGTACTGTGACAGGAAGCCGGCTTGCTCCAGATGTGGAGCAGAAGATCATGTAAGAAAAAATTGCACAAAATCTGGAATCTGTATTCCATGTGCAAAGAGAGGCAAGAAGACCTGTAATGCCTCAGGTAGGAATTGCCCAACCTATAGGATGTTGGAGCAAAGGCTGATATCTAGGATTGATTATGGCTGAAGCTGCAGTAGTGTGCAGGATGCCCAAAAGGAAGTCTCCGGGGAAGAGGCGTAGGGACGCGGCTAGGGCTGCCAAATTCAGGCAATTTTTAACATTCGTTAAAGAAAGTAAAATAGAAAGAACAAATATGGTAGATGTGGCCGTCCAGACGGATCTGTGTGAAAGGGAAACTGCCGCTCTCCCCTCCCCCCGGAACTCGAGACTGCCAGAAGATCGGGCACCTAAAGTCAGGCGTCCTGCAATAGCGGGCCACATGACAGCCATAAAAAATTGCTCCACATCCGAAGGACCAGTCCAAGTTAACACAATCAGTAGTTCAATAGACACACCTACGTTAGTTAAACGTATAGAAGTGGATCCCATAAGGATCTACCCCAATTTAGAACATGCGTTGCAACTTTCGCGTCTGGAGGAGCCGGCTGTCCTGACCACAGCTTTGAGGCATATAGTGCGGGTGGGACACCAGTACGGACGTAAAGTCACCTTCTCGGCCATGGAGGCTGTCGATAGAATACAGTTAAAGACGATGAATCTCCCCACTGACTTCGGCGCGCTGCGTGACCTTGTTGAAAAGGTTTTTCAAAGAAGAAATGAGACATTCAACCTAGACGAAATTTACAAACAGGCTGTTATAGCCAACGGAAGGATAGCTTTTGACTGGAGGAAGAGCTTTCCGGAACAATACGTACACACGTATTTTCCATGACAAATAAAATACAGATAGGGCAATTAAATGCACATAATAGTCGATTAGTCATGCAGGAGCTACGAAGGGTGGTGGAGGAGATGAGTCTTGACGTACTCTGTCTACAGGAGCCATACTCTCTTGCGGGGAACATAGCCTTCGCCAGTGTTAATTGGCAAATTGTATCCTTTGGAGAAGACCCTAAAGCCACCACTATAGTCATGAATAAAGCCATACGAGTCACAGTGCTTGCTCATTTTTCAAATGAACACTGTATAGTAACTGAACTCCAGACTCCAGTCGGGGTCATTCACCTGGTAAATATGTACTACCAATATGGCGAGGACATCGAGCCATATCTAGACCAATTATCAAGAGTTACAACAGCACTAAGAGGCAGAAAGATAGTGGTGGTGGCAGATGTCAATGCGAAATCCCCCCTGTGGTACAGTGGCACCCGGGACGGCAGAGGGGAGAAGATGGAAGAAACAATAATGTCTCTACAGTACTTGGTCGCTAACAGAGCTGGGAATCCTCCCACCTACACTGGCGGAGGAGGAGAAGGAACTAACATAGACATAACATTACTTTCACCAAATTTTGCTGGTCATTTGAACAACTGGAGAGTAAGAGACCAAGTAACGACAAGCGACCATAACATAATAACATTTGAACTCACAGATAGGGAATGCCACTGGGACATAGGGTGGGAATTTCAGTTAAATTATAATAAAACCGACTGGGAGCGCCTTGCAAGAGAGTTTGTCACCCCGACATGGCCAGAGGGTGATGAAGACGTCGACAGGCATGCTGTAGAGCTGGTTAGTGCCATTAAAAGAGCGGTAAAGGCAGCGGTACCAACTAGGAGGAGGGCTGTCGCGGCCTCCCCGGCACCATGGTCAGCTGAACTGGGGCAGATGCGTCAGTCGGTCAGGAGGGCGAGGAGGTACTACCAGCGATGTGTCGTCTGGGAAGAAAAACAGAGATGGCTGGGAATCTATAGGAATGCCAAGGAGGAGTTCCAGAGGGAGCTCAAAAGGGTTAGGTTGGTAAGCTGGGAGAAGTATGTCCAAAGCCAATTGGCTACGGATCCCTGGGGTATTCCATATAAGATAGTCAGGGAAAAAATTAGGTCACCTATGGTACTGTCAACCGTCCGGGATGGGAATCGGATGACAGGGACATGGCAGGAAACTGCTGAAGTCCTTCTCCGGTCCCTACTTCCGGATGACCTGGAAAATGAGGATACAGATGAACAAGGCCTAATTAGGCAAGCTCAGCTAGAACAGTACCAAAACAACGCCCTGGTGTACCCTTTTTCAGAGAACGAGGTGGCGGAGCACATTAAGGCACTTCAGAGAGGAAAGGCCCCAGGACCAGACGGCATCATAGCGGAGGTGGTACAGTACCTCGCTCCTCAACTAGTAGCACCTCTAGCCAGAATCTACAATGAGGCCTTAAGCCTCAAAAAGTTTCCTACCATCTGGAAACAAGCAAATGTAGTTATAATAAAAAAGGGACCGGATAAGGATCCAAAAGAGGTCAAGTCCTACAGACCTATTTGTCTGTTGGATCTGTTGGGGAAATTGCTAGAGAGGCTGCTGGCTGACAGGCTGATGGCACACCGAGTGCTTTGTGGGATGAGCAGCAGGCAGTTCGGCTTCAGGCCGGGGCGTTCCGCGTCTGACGCAATCGCCATGGCGGCTGAGGTCTGTGGGTCATCTACACATAAGTACATAGTTGGCATCATGGTGGACATCAGTGGCGCCTTTGACAACCTGTGGTGGCCTTCGCTTTTCTCTCGCTTGCGAGAGAAGGAGTGTCCAGGGCCGCTATACGGCTGTCTTAGGAGCTATTGTGTGGACAGGGAGGTTTGGCTATCATCCCCTAGCGGAAGAGTGGGCAAGAAGATAACAAAGGGGTGTCCACAGGGCTCTGTCCTGGGGCCACTCTTTTGGGATGTTAATATGGAGCCTCTCCTTGAGACCTTGGAGAGCTGTGCAGATGTGCTAGAGGTGATAGCTTACGCTGATGACCTCCTCCTGTTGGTGGGCGGTCGGAGCCGAGAGGAACTGGAACCGAAGGTAGAGAGAACTATGACTTTACTCTCACAATGGTGTCATAGAACTAAGCAAAAGATAGCACCAAACAAATCCACCTATTTACTTTTAAAGGGCCAATTGGTCAGAAACCCTACAGTTAGGATGGATGGCACGCCAGTCATACGTCGTCGAGAAGCTAGATACTTAGGGGTGATATTGGATGAAAAATGGAATTTCGCCAGGCATATAGAGGCAACTACACATAGGGCATTAGAAGTCTTTAACAATCTCATTAACATTGGCCATAGACGATTTCATCTTCCACCAAATCTCATCAAGTTATATCATAATACCATTTTAGTTTCCATCGTGGGCTACGGGTCCGGGGTCTGGGCCCACAGGCTCACGAGGGTCGTTCCTGCCATGGCCGTGCGGAGGGTGCAGCGGAACATGATACTTCGATCAGTGGGGGCATATAGAACGTCACCAGGGGGAGCATTACTAATACTCATGGGCCTATGCCCCCTTGATGTAAAAATCAGGGAGCAGGCTGCATGGTATTGGGTAAAAAAGGGTAAGATTGAAAAAACTATGGATATAATGGGGGTCAGAGTGGGGGACAAAACTACAATTAAAAGAAGGGGAATGGAACTTTGGCAAGAAATTTGGGACGGGGAACAAACTGGAAGAAGAACGCATCAACTATTACCAGACGTTCAGGAAAGACTACAGATGAAACATTTCCAGCCAAGTAAGGGACTGCTGCACTTCCTCACTGGGCATGGCCCGTACCCGGCATATCTTTGCCGGTTCGGGAAAAGAGCGACACCCTCGTGTGACTGTGGTGCCGAAATGGGCACACCGGATCATGTGGTCTATGAGTGTCCGCTTTTCGACGACGTTGCATTAGACCTACGAAACTTACTGCCTAACACAGACACTTTCCATCTCATTAGGGACGCTACCACCTTCACCATTCTTGATAAACTGGCTAGCGAGGTATCCGCCAAAATCCTAAGGGAATATAGAAGGGAGATTGAGTAGTTAGGAACCAAAATTCTCGACATAACGCATCATCCCATTCCGCCAGGGTGCGTATTGGCCGACCGTCAACAACGATCGGGATCCGACGCATCCAGGATTAGGGGGAGGGTGCGACCATACCGGCTATGACTATAAGCACACCAATTACGACTCATTGTAACTATTATTATTGTTGTTGTTGTAGAAGTAGATTATAGGAATTTTTTTTTTTTCTTAGACCTGCAGCGATTGTTGAAAGGCCAGCCCAGTGCCAGGGGCACGCCCACTGGGGTTAGCTCGGTGGGCATGGCCATAAAATAGTAGGTTTATATTACATGCTGGCACACCTGTAACGCTGCAGGATGTAGTTATTATTAGTAAGTAGATTAGAGCAGATAGTATGATTGCCTAATAGTAATCCACATAGATACCTGTAGATAATGTAGATACCCGTAGATTGAGATAACCTCCTGTAGCAATACTGACAGTAGAATATAATAGGTAAAGTAAATGCTGCTGAGATGTGAATTGTAGCATAGTTTGACCCACTAATGATTTTAGGTGGTGGGTTACTTATGTATGATATTGGGTTTTTAATAAATAAAGATTTAAAAAAAAAAAAAACGGGCGATATGATGTTACTTGACCAGCGTCTTTCCCAGGCGTCAGTATGGGCACCAATATCTGAGTCTTTCAGTCGTCAGGCACGTCCTCATCGCTCCAGATATCATTAAAGATTTTCACAAGAACACAGTTTGCATCCTCAGACAAATGTAGAACCACTGAGTAGTGGATCTGGTCAAAGCCGCGCAATGTATGTGATGAGAACATTAGGGCCCTGTGGAGTTCTGCGAGAGAGAATGGCGTGGTCAACCGTCTCGTAGATCGGCAGCGGCACCTGTCCCCAAGAGATCGACTGGTTTCGGCTTGGCAGTTGGAGGTGCGACAATGTCGGAAAACCCGTCTATTCAGGACTGGAACCGCTTAGGGGTACCGGTTTCCGTTTGGGCGAGTTCACCATCGAACAGATACGTCCAAGAGGAGTGTGCACAGATATTGTTTGGAGAACATTCTCCAGTGTTCTTTCCTGCTGTACTTGACAAAGCGCTTAGTGGACGCATCCATCCGTTTGAAGGAAACATAGTTCTCCCACGTGGTATACAGTTTAAGACGACTGCAAGTCAGTCTCCGCTTCGCCACCCGACGTGAACATTCTGGGTTCAAAAAATGGTTCAAATGGCTCTGAGCACTATGCGACTTAACTTCGGAGGTCATTAGTCGCCTAGACCTTAGAACTAATTAAACCTAACTAACCTAAGGACATCACACACATCCATGCCCGAGGCAGGATTCGAACCTGCGACCGTAGCGGTCACGCGGTTCCAGACTGAAGCGCCTTTAACCGCACGGCCACACCGGCCGGCAACATTCTGGGCCCGAACGGACAACAAAGGATCGATTGGTGTTTATCCGACCTTACCCAAGGTGTCGATGCTCTAAGTCAATCGTATCTCGAGTTGATACTGTCTCAGAACATATAAACAAGAACCGTTACCGTGGTTTAGTGTTTATATCGCTAGACTGTAGCAGCGAGGGTCGTGAGTTCGAAACTCACCTGAAGTGTAAAACTTAAATTTCTGTATTTGGTTCGAGTACTTTCTAGAAGTATCCACAAATGTGAAGAATCATTGTACTGAAATGTTCTGTAACTGTACATATACCGTATGTGTTCTGGTCAGAGGCAATTCGCTCCTCTCTGTTGTATGTGCAAGTGGTGAATAAATCTTCGTTAAGTGAAGTTAGTGTTCGTCATTCATCTAATTACACCTTCTTCTACGTGACATTATTCTGGCGGAGACGCTGGGTAGTGGAACTTGTGATAGAGCTTATTATCGACGACACAGTGGCTCCCATCAGGCCACGACAAAAATGGTTTAAATGGCTCTGAGCACTATGGGACTTAACAAAAATGTGTTTAAATGTGTGTGAAATATTATGGGACTTAACTGCTAAGGTCATCAGTCCTTAAGCTTACACACTAATTAACCTAAATTATCCTAAGGACAAATACACACACCCATGCCCGAGGGAGGACTTGAACCTCCGCCGGGACCAGCTGCACAGTCCATGACTGCAGCGCCCTACACCGCTCGGCTAATCCCGCGCGGCTGGGACTTAACAGCTGAGGTCATCAGTCCCCTAGATCTTAGAACTACTTAAACCTAACTAACCTAAGAACATCACACACACCCATGCCCGAGGCAAAATTCGAACCTGCGACCGTAGCGGTCGCGTGGTTCCAGACTGAAGGACCTAGAACCGCTCGGTCACGAGGCCGCGACAGAGCCACCGTTTACGTGGCGAGAAACCCGATTTCGAGCCACATTCAGCAGATCGCTATCTATCGGAGACAGAAGAAGAAGAGGACGTTACGTTGATAGCAACTGTGTGCCACCTCTGAGACATCCTTCGGGGTTCTCTGGTGATGATGGCCAAGATCCAAACAAGTGGCTGAAGGTATATGAGCGTATAGCCAAATTTAACAAATGGGATGACACCGTGTGTTTGGCTAACGTATTTTTCTACTTGGAGGGCACTGCCAAGCAATGGTATGAGAAAAACGAGGAGAAGTTCACAAGCTGGAAAGTATTACAGGCGGAACTGCGCAAGTATTTCGGCGACACACAACGACAGAAGTGCAAGGCTGAAGATAAAGTGCAGGGCACACCGTCCAGGAGAAATTACAGCATCCTACATTAAAGTCGTCTTGGGGCTGTGTAAAATAGTGGATCCTAGAATGAAGGAGGGAGATAAGGTTGCACATATCATGAAGGGTGTTGCTGAGGACATGTATCAAGCCCTACTCCTGAAGTAGGTTTTGACAGCAGACGACTTCATAAAATGGTGCCAGTATATTGAGACAATGCATCAAAAATAGTGAGAGAGGAAGTTCAGAAGGCACCTGGATTGCACGGCGAGCAAAAAACCGAGACGCTTCAAGAGGTCAGAAGGGAGGAAGTGGAACAGACATTGAATCCAATCTCTGGTCCTTCATCTCCATTTAAAACGGTGAAAAAGTCGAGACCCAGGCGAAGTTACTTTCCTACAATGGCGCATGAGTAACCTGTTTGGGCACCAAGGATGACTGACGTCTGGAGGACACTGGATAACCAACCAGTATGTTTGCACTGCGGACGACCGGGACATGTGGTGCGCTATTATCGAGAAAGGCGGCGGATATTTAATAACGCCCGCGCCAGAAGGCAGCAGACCGATCTTAGCCGACGCTAACTCCGTAACGACGAAGATGAACAAGAAGACGTGGGTGCAGGACGACGTAGGTCACCATCGCTGCGAGGTAGCCGCTAGAGAGGACGCTCCGCAACACGCCCATCAAGGTCTCCATCGCCGTTTAGAAGCTCCAGCCGATCACCTAGCCGCCGAAACCTGGAAAACTAAAGGGTGCGATCTTCCCTGGAGGTGAGGCCGCCGAAGAGAAATATCCTCCGCCGTCGATCACTACAAAAATGATAGGAAACTACGTCGATATCCTCACGGATGGCCGACCAACCGAAGCTGTTGTGTACTCTGGAGCATCATATTCAGTCATTTCTGAGAAGTACCGTCACCAGTTGCAAAAAACCGTATTCGTCGACAGCAAAACATCTCTACTGAAGATGGCTAATGGGAAATATGTAAAACCGATAGGAAGACGTGTCATTCGTGTGGGTATAAGTGGCCATATACAGCCCTTAGAATTCATCGCCTTACAAGAGTGTAGTCATGACGTCATTCTCGGATGGGTCTTTTTGAAAGCTTATCAGGCAATTATAGATTGTGGTCGCTCGAAGATATGCTAGATGAGTTGAGATACTGTCGGCAGGAAGATGCACATCCGAGTGTGTGGAGACTATGTGTGCTGGATGAAGTGATCATTCCTGCTGTCAGCGCTAGAAAGGTAACTGTCATGGGTCATGCCATGCATCAACCTATGGAGCTTGTAGTGGAATGTAAGAAAAGCATACCACAGAAGAAAAACTTGCTCATCCCAGAATCTGTCGTTTCGCTTAAGAACGGATTCCGTGAATTGTGGATAATTAATTGTCACCAAGAACCACAGATGCTTCCAAGATACATGTGCGAGTATTGGAACAAGGGCGGCATGAGGGCAAAGTACCGTTATCCAAGATGGCGGCGATTACGTTATCCAAGATGGCAGCTGTGAAGTCAATCAAGATGGCGAATTTTGGCGCGAAGTTTGAATTTTGGCGGGAAAGTGCCACGATCCCCTCACCCAGAAAAATGGCTCGAAACTCAAATTCCAACATGATAATGTGCATCACACCACGCTTATCTCTACTATGTAAAGAAAAAAGCTGGAAAAAAGGACTTGCCTTTATTATTTAACCAATTTCAAGCAGTTGTGTTCTCCACTAGGTCTGGACTCCAACTGGATTAGTTCATATTGTCGCCACCAGAGGAAGCTACCGTGGCGCAGGTAATGACGCAAGTAGCGTTATTCAAGATGGCTGTACCCAGTGTGTTCACCCCAAGCCCCAGAGCCTAACTGGCTTAGTTCATATTGGTGCCACCATAGGGTGCTCTCCTGACGTCAGATCATGATGCAAGTACAGGTATTCAAGATGACGGCACCCAGTGTGTTCACTGCGAGCTCCAGAGCCCAGCTGACTTAGTTCATATCGTGGCCACCAGAGGGTGCTACCGTGAAGTCGGGTGATGACACATGATCGTCTGCTCTGTTTCTCGCGTGCGTTACAACCTGACAGGCGTCGCGTCAGCGGCCCGCGAGCGAGCGACCGCTTACATCACAGTCTCTCAATCTCGCACCTTTATACTCGCGCCGGACATAGTCTTCTGTAAATATCCTAACGAATTTAACTGAAAACAAGTGACACCAATATCACTCATCTAACTTATCAATTACCTAAATACTTAATTCCATTTCTATTGTAATAATATTAAATAAGTCAATTTACAATTTCAATATTCAGTGATCAAATGAGAAGTTGCACATTTTCCCACTAGCACGGCAGTGTTCATTCATGACCTAGCACCCCCTCACCTCTAGAATGCTGCAATCCTATTGACTACTGCATTCGTCACGTGATTCGACTTCATAGAACCTAGAACTTGGAATCAATTTTCACCAACGCCACACCCACCCGGACTTGGAATCAAATAGTTAAGCTCTCCATCACGATCCTCAACCCAGCACCACGCCCCCTTACCGACCCATGTTGATGGGCTAACATGTACTAACGGGCACTAACCTGCAATAACGTGCACTAACCTGTACTAACGTGTACTAACGTGCACAGCGCTTGATGTCATCCAAGATGGTAGGGCGAAATGGCGGGAAAACGGATCTGAACACTAGTCTTTATTTTGCATGCGGTGTCTCCACCACGAGATTTACTGTCCGACTGATATAGTACACATTACTGCCATTTGATCGTACTGACATCCCTCTTATGACCTAATCCCAGATGGTGCTGTAGGGGCGAGATTATGCTAAAGTTACACAGGCTGCGCTATGCTGCTGGGGAGAGTAAGGAAGGAATCCAATGTATTTACTTTCGAACATTTTATTTAGAGATCGAATGTATTTATCATACTGAGGCAAAAAACTCTCCATCTTATGCTTGCGCTCACAATACACAGTCTGCAAACACACGAACAACTCCTAATTTACGCAAATAATTTAATTACAGACATTCAAACTCCTCCTAAATAATTCAGCACAGTTATGCCTAGACACGCTCAGTACTCGTACACTGTCCAAACAACTCATAGCACAGCCGACACACCTTCTCGCAAAATAATTCAATCAACGCCTGCAAGCACCCTCCGCCAAGCCCTGTCCAGTAGAGCGCACAGGCAGCCCCAACAACGTGGCGCGGGCGTCAGCTGTCAAACCACGCACAGGCCCCCGACCGGGTCCCACAAGCAGCCACATACCTTTCATACTTCATTTCTGAGAAATTGCTATCGCAATACGCGCTCACCTAGACGCCGATGATAACGCGATCAGACGGGAGCGAAGACATGTTTAGGGAGTGCAAACGCTAGAATCTCGTACGCGCGCGCGAGCGATCGACGCGGCCGTCGGCTGTCAAAGCACAAACAGACAGTCTGTTCAGGGCCGCGCTCCGTCACAGCCCCGAGCCGCAGCCGCCGGACACGGTGAAAGTTGCGTGCCTCTATACAGTCACAGTTATACTGAGGTCATAGCATTCCGAGGCGCGCTCATGTCAGTCTCATATGCGAGACATCTCCAGGCCCCATTTGTCTCTACCATTGAAGGCAGAATAGCACAGGGCGCATTGACACACGCGTTCAGCCGTGCGTAACCTCCCACCCCCACCCCCCAACGTAGCTCCAGCCTCGCCACGTGGCGACTCCGCATCTAAAACGTTCTCAATGTTATTCTTACGTCACATGGCTTAATGAAAAAAATAACAACCAAGTCGACCTCTCGGAAATTCTATAGCGCCCCAGAAATAGTTAACACATGCTTTCTTGATGTCTCAGCTTGTATGCACAAAAATTCTTACCTAACACAACCTGTTTATGAAAATAACATCGAATGCACTCATCTCAATTTACACGCCGAATTACTTATGCTACCGGTATCGAAGCACCATACTCCTATTCTTTCTGGTGCTTGCAGATATTACACAGATCGCTAAATTGCATTCACAGTTAGACCCGCAAAATTGTCTCCACATTATCAAATACATACCAGACTCACAAGAATATTGCAAGACAGGAACATTTTTACCACTGTAGCTACAATTAAATATTACTATTGCCGCTACAGTCCGACACCAATCAATGTACAGGTAATCTCTCGTCTTGACGACTGTACTTCAGTATTTATAGCGAATATAATTTTCCACTTACAAATTTTCACTCATTCCCTCGCCATTATCAGTCTGTTTAATCTATACGTCCCTCACGATAGGACACACGGTCATCCTCTCTAGTCATGCCATAACATAAACCATACTAACTTTACAACGCAATATATACACATTTTAGACAAACAGTGTAGATATCTTTTATATCTGTACAGCACCCGATAAAATTATCGTACGCCTGCACTCACACTGGCTATATGTTACGATGCTCCCCAGTCCTAGCGAAGCACCATCAGCCTTTTCTTTCTTTCTACAGATGCGACATTCAGCGGTAATAAACTACTTTACACTGATCACCACTTCGCACCGACAACTAAACCTCGCATAGTGCCATACATATCGTCAAATACATAAACACAACTACTCATTTATACTCTCCTCCCACTGGAGCCAGGAGTTTGAATATTAGTGCTTCAAACCGATCTCCAACTCAGCAATATATCAACGTGTACCGTATCGACCTAATAAACACACAATTCATATCCTGCGCCATACAAAATCACCCATTTTACATTAGAAAGCCCTCAGTGTGTCGAAGTCACTCTCAGAACTGATGTACAAAGGCACACTCGTCTCCCCATCGGCACAAACGCGCTACTCTTTCTTGTCCGGACCTGCCTGCTTGATTGCGTTGCTACAGGCATCTCCAGACTCTGGGATTGCATGAACACACCTATTTTCACCATAATATTATATCATTCTCGCCGTATTTCTCGATATCAAACACACAGCAGTGGACTACCGATCTCTAGCACAACATAATTCCGAAGATATACACTGGAAATTATTTATCGACAAAGCCGAAACTTTATCTATGTGGAGCGTTGTCTAGACCACTGAGGAACTAGAAACAAACACATGATAAATCATATTTCCACCCGCGAATACCGATCTCGCTGATGTAACACATTCCAAATCATCCCTATAATTTACAAGCCAACTAAGGTCTTTCCCATGTCTAGAGAACATGCAACCATGTCTTCCACAGGCCAGATGCACACACCACAATCGATCTTCTCTCAACTAAATAAAGGCGCCAAATGTGCAGAAGGAGTGAACAGAACAATTTACATGGGAGCGAATAACGCTCCACCGCAAACGCACTATCTTCTCAAATTTCCACTTGATCACGGAAGCAGCCCAACACATACTAAGTATAAGTTTGCTGTTCAGTCGCATAGAGGACTGCAAAGTTAATTCTCATACATTACATGGGAGAGAATAACACTCCAACAGGCCTCTGCATTCGGAAGACTGCTGCTGTTAATGGCGAACGTCAATCAATACCACCACATACTTTTCATACACCGAAACATTCTAGAAAACTGGCCACATATATCTTCTATAATGATACTTACCCCCTCCCCCCCCCCCCACATTCCACTACACCGTGGCGTCATTTTCGACAAGAAAATTGTCGTCCACACATGGAACATGTCTTTATGAACTGTCCGCGTGAAGTCAAGGTAATTCCATAGCCAGGAGATCCTCATATCTGTCTCCGACATAACATCTGTGGGACAGCTCAGACGTCAACTACGTTCCTGTGCCAGTAACCAGGATATGAAGGGTCAGTTACAACAGTTGTGGACCAGCTTGCGTTAGGAGAGGATACAAGGGTTTTATGAAATCCTTCCCGAACTAATCCAGGCCAGAGTGGATGCAACTTCAAACTGATAAGTGGGTTCATATCCCAAAGTTCTTTGTAAATTTGAGTCAATATTTTTATCACATTGCTCAAAAGCATTAGGGGAACATGACTTTTGAGCGTTTGCCATACTCCATTAAGCAATAATTGAGGACCGGGTATGTTACCAAATTATAGCTTTGTCTTTGAGAAATTAAGTACACAACAAAATATCATTATATCGTTCCCGATTAGCCCGCATCTCGTGGTCGTGCGGTAGCGTTCTCGCTTCCCACGCCCGGGTTCCCGGGTTCGATTCCCGGCGGGGTCAGGGATTTTCTCTGCCTCGTGATGGCTGGGTGTTGTGTGCTGTCCTTAGGTTAGTTAGGTTTAAGTAGTTCTAAGTTCTAGGGGACTTATGACCACAGCAGTTGAGTCCCATTGTGCTCAGAGCCATTTGAACCATTTTATCGTTCCCGATCGTTTACATAAAAAGAACTGAAATATCCGAATAGTGTCGAAAACAAATTGAAAGCAGTCATTCATCTCGTCATATTGTTTTTTTTTTCATTGGAATCTAAGAGCTTTAATAAAGTGCTTGCCTTCGTGAGCGTTGCATGCTTCGTATAAGTCTAGAGAGGTCACTCTGTGGGATCCGTTCCCATTCTGCAGTGAGAGCCCGTGAGAGTTCCTGAGGAGTCTGTGGTGGAACACTACGACCACGAACACGTCTTTCAAGCATGTCCCGCATATGCACAATGGGTTTCAGGTTGGTACTCACCGCCGGCTATTCCATTACTTCAATGTCCAGGTTTCGCAAGACTCTCCTTACGCCACATATGTACTGACGTTAGAAGGAATTCAGGGCCACCACCGTATGCAGCAGCCACTACAAGGTCCAACAGGATGTGTTCGATGTACTGCCTGGCGGTAAGGTGGCCATGGATAACGAAAACATTTGTATGGCTACCGACACTGAAGCTCCCTCCCCCTCGCCCTCTCCCCTCCCCCCGTCACAAAATCACAGAACCTCACTACGGGTCTTTGTACACAAACGCGGCCATTATTTTGCGTCAGAGGATACCTGAACTTCTCTGTGAATAACAGGTTTCGCAAGTGACGAAGTTGCTAGTTGATATGGGAACGACAGAACTGAGCGCGAGATGCAAGATGTTGTGTCAAGCGGGGTACTCAAATAGGACGTCTGGATAGTAAGATCCCTTCTTCTAACCTATTCATTACAGTCTGATCGGACACTACAGCTCCATTGGCCCTTCTGAGATCGTTTTGCACTGCTGTGGCTGTATCCATATGACACGACAACGCGGAAATGGCCAGATATCGGTCTTCACGTCGGGTTGTAATCTATCAGCGATCATGTCCAACTGGCCTTGTGTACTGACCTGTGTCCCTCTAGCGTGTCCACAACCTGTCGATGACACATGGAGAGGCATTCGAATCTGCAGCAAAACAACAGCGAGTCCATCCTTTTTAGCTCAAACAGACCGCCGTTGCAACTTGGACAGCATTAAGATATTGCGTTTCATGTGCTTGGTTGAACACAACGTCCACAAATGACAAGTGCCATCTGTGTACCTCACTAGGAAACACTGGGACACCGGTACTCACTTAATCCTGAGGGATCTCTTCACACTGTAATGCATAACACATCCAAAATATGGCGAATGATTTTAAGTATTGCCCATACTGAAAGCGAAGATCTGAAGTCATGCAGTAAGACCACAGGTGTCGCCCATGTTAAAATAGATTTCACATACCGGACACTGATACACGTGTTTCCCTAATTCTTTTGAATAGTGCAACACGACATACTCTCTCAACTTGTATAGTTTTAGTTCGCTTCCCTCTCCCCATCTTGGTGCTTTACTGTGTTTGTCAGGCAGTATTCTATTGCTCCACATATTTCATTAGGCAGTGTAGTTGTCATAAAAAGTGTTTCTCAATTCATTTATACAAATAAATATGTTACACGAAGAGCATTTGGACTGTTGCTGGGACAGAATGTTTTATCTTGCTTCCAGTTCACATCTCCTACCATTAACTAAAAAAATTGGTCAGTGTACACCTATTATCCTCCAATTTAACATCATTTGAAACAGTAAATTTCACATTTTTCTAGACGATTGCACACCTTTAGCCTTCTTGGGCCAGTCTCGTCTGTTCGACTGCTCGGATAACTTGCGAAACTCCACTGTTTACAACTACACACAAAGCGTCATCCCTTCAGTCTACCAGTCAACACAGCAACTTGACGCAAGATGACAGGTGGCGTGTAGTGTGGTCATACTACTTTCAGTTTTGCCTGTTTTGAAGTGGTGTAAGGCTCCAAAGGTAGCAACATCCCAATGAAACGTTTAACCAGCCGTGTGTGAAGAGTCTAGTTAACACCGGAGATGATTCAATGATTTTTTTTTTCGTAACACAATATGAGCCAACTCATTTAGGTTACCAGGATGTTTATTTCAGCATTCTTGTCGACTATGTGTTGTCCTTTCTACCACGTCGTCATGACGAGTATTCAGTGAACACTTCCGTCATCTAAGATGAAAACGTTCTTGATTTGAGGAACACAAAGGCATCCTATTACACAACGGGTGTCCCGCTGTCTCACCTGGTCCTGATACCACGGAAAATGTCAGGGACTGTTTGATACAACACGTGGTACGTGGAAAACAATGTATCCACAATTTGGTAGCTCTGCAGGCTCTGATAATAAATGAGTCGCTTGAGATGGGTATAACACACCGGAAGAAACTTGGACTCTCCTCATCGTCACTGCGGTGGTACACGGTATTAGTGCGGTATCTGCTGAGATAACCAATTTTTTGTACGGTGTACTTATCTTCACTAAGAAAGGATTGAAATATTTAATCACCGGTGCTTTTTTTTCGGAACTTATTTCTTCAGAGTATTTCCTGCAATAATGCTGTTGTATCTGTTACAATTGTTCACTTTTGTCAAGATATGTGTACTGCGGAAACTCCCTGGATAAATGGAAGATGGTGCCCACAAGAACGGGAAAGAATCTGATAGTATCCAGTTAGCGAAAATCTGGAGCTCATCATATCGTTTATATATTTAGGGACAATACTAATAACCTACGTGGAACGAGACGCAAATGGAGGATTATTTGGAAAGATTCTGACAGTGTGCGGTCCATCTGTAATGGGTAATTGGACGCAAGACGTTAAAGCGCCGAATTCCGTAGCACTGCTCCGACGTTTGTAAGTCATGTAGGAGACACTGCAAGAAAGTAAAGGTGTAATGTTAAGGTTGTAACAGCTGAACAGGTGAGTATAGCTTAAATGAAAGTAAGGCAGAGATGTTCTGCGATCTTCACACCAGTCTTTGGATGAGAAGAGGCCTGTCTGAAAAATTTCTAATTTCGAGACACGGTATTCGAGGAGGATTATATGGAAGTTCACTGCCACCATCTTGTATGTTTCGTAGGAATAATGAGGAAAAGGTAAGAAGATACGCATAGAGACAGTTACATTTTGCTCACTGATTACGCCAATGGAAAATATCAATAGGTCTTTAGATGTCGATACGTGACGCTGTGAAGTCCTAAATCAACATTTGCCAAACGCATTAATAAAGGATGGTTTCAGGGCCCTATTTGTGGTCTCAGATTCTAGCATCTTAACTCTGAACCACTTCTGGAGAGATTATAAAACAGTCAGAAATGGTTACTTCTAGTGCACGCCGTAAGTCTAGATTCACTAGAAAATATTTATTGCAAACCACCTGAAATTTAGCCTTTGTACTGCAAGCTGGTGTGAGTCATCTTTCCATCGCAAAAAACAAAATATATGTAACCTGAAGTAAGAATTTCAAAAGACCCACTGACTGATATAACCCAAACTGTAATAAGAAGAAATTTGGTGAACCAGTATTTAGGTGTGCATCTAGATGAATACTGGGCATTCCAAAAAAGAAATGTAGCTTGGAAAGGTAATTGTGTAATGAACAAAATTATTAATATGAGAATAAGAGGTTTCGTTTGCCCCTGAATGTAATGAGACAGTACCACTAATTCACGTTAACTTCAGTTGTAGGCTATGATGGCAGAGGTTACGGCTTGGGTCAGTCTCTCTGGTGCGGTCAGGGAAATACAGCGAGGAACACTACTACGCTTCTGTGCACACTTAGCACAATATCTACATACGTCCACAGTATGTTAATGGGTTTGTTTCCCTTTGTACTCGCAAATAAGAAAAATCTGCCTAATAAAAAAGCAATGGAAGAAAATCTATGGAATTTTTGGGGAACAAGTAACAAATTCGTTAGTAATAACGAATGCAACATCTATAGAACGACAGAAAAATTGTCATCCCTGAGGCACAGGAAGCACATTATTTCAATTTCTTTCTGATAAGAAAACCAAGTTTCGACACGCTTCAGCTAGCCCATTTTGAAACAGGTACTATACTGGTTCACCACCATCCTGAATACGGGCCACATCCTACGTATCTTAACAGACTTGGTAAGAGAGCAACCACTGCAGCGAAAACGGTAGCCAGCTCGTGCCTCCTAACTGGAGATGTAGCAAGGATGGCTAGACGGGTTTTAAAAGATAAAATGTTTACGAAATTATTAGAGTAAAAGAGGACGGGAAAGACTAGAAAGTTCAGTAGACGTGCTTAAGGAAAGAGAACGAAATTAGATCGCTCCATGGTCTTTGACTCAGTAATAGAACAGTGAAGGAAGGTGGGTAGAGAAGCAT
Source organism: Schistocerca nitens (assembly GCF_023898315.1). NCBI lineage: Eukaryota > Metazoa > Arthropoda > Insecta > Orthoptera > Acrididae > Schistocerca > Schistocerca nitens. The sequence continues at coordinate 522,199,530 of NC_064616.1, read as the reverse complement.
CCGTGAATAACGAGAAGAATCAATGGTTCTCATTGAAAGATAGGTGTGTGGTCTAATCCAGCGCCATGCGGTCTGGAGGCAGCAAGATGATGCCAGACCTGAGAGAACGTCTTATGAAGAACGATAGGAACCATACAGTCCAATAATAGTAAAGTATGTGTGTCTTTCGAGGTCTATACAGAAGAGAAATAAAACAAGATAAGAAAAAAGAAAATAATGTACTGCTTAACTGAGGTCAGAGGATTGGCGATCTAAAAATGATCAAAATTAATAATATTAAATTTGTAGTACTGATATTAGCAGTAGTTCCATTAGTTTTAGTAGAATAGTACCTGTAGAAAAATCAAGATGGTGATACTATCACAAGGTGAACGGCCCTGTCGCAGTGGTAACACCGGTTCTCGTCAGTTCATCGAAGTTAAGAGCTGTCGCGCTTGGTTAGCACTTGGATGGGTGACCGTCCGGGTTTGTCGAGTGCTGTTGGCAAGTGGGATGAGCTCAGCCCTTGAGAGACCAATTGAGGAGCACTTGACAGAGAAATAGCGGCTCCGATCAAAAAAACTGACAACGGCCGATAGAGCGTATTGCTGACCACATGCCCCTCCATATCCGCAATCAGTGACGCCAATTGGCTGAAGACGACACGGTAGTCGGACAGAGAGTGAGAGAGAGAGAGAGAGAGAAAGAGAGGTACGTCTACAAGGATCCATTAATATTTTAAGTAGTCGTGCTTGCAGTAGTAGTGGTAGTCCATGCAGTTGAAGTCATAGTTGTTGTAATGCCATTAACATCAGTCTCAAATAATCCTCTCATTCATTCATCTCTTTAAATTCATTCACCAGGCACACAATTAGTAGACGATTAAGGGCACCATTCGCGAAGTAACCTTCTACGGATATGGGTAGATGCATCACAAACAAATATAAAAATAATAATAGGTTTCCGAAGACTTAGTGCAAAGATGTGAAGCCACGACACAACCTACTGTTCTACCACTTCGGCCTAACTATTAACTCGTTTCCTCAGAAACGGTCGAGTACCTGCGGATGTTCCGAGACACGTGTTCGCTCATTTTGACCCCTCTTCCTCTGAGAGAAGTTTCTTGGAAATCGGGTTGTGGCACTTGCCGTGTTCCCCTCGATAGCAATTGCTTTCCTCGGATAATACCACCAGCTAGAGCAACGGAATAATTTCCTCGGAATGTAGAACAACAATATTTACTTAATACGCAGCAAGAGAGACGCGCTGACATTGGTGCAACCTACAACATTACTGGACACTGGTGTGGCACCAGGTCGCCGTTTCGGACAAGTCGCAGTTCTACTCCCAGTATCGCGATATATATATCCGTGCGTGGAGACTCCGAGCGTAGCTGACGAAACCAGGCAGCATTCGTCGATAGGGCGTTTTGTTAAGGGGTACCAATGGTCGACCTCTGATTCACATTAGCGGTAATTTGGGGAGCTCGCATTACAATTCTGGTGTGTTAAGACAGTTCTCTGTGTCCTATCTTCGGGGTCTCCATGATGTAGCCGGCCGAAGTGGCTGTGCGGTTAAAGGCGCTGCAGTCTGGAACCGCAAGACCGCTACGGTCGCAGGTTCGAATCCTGCCTCGGGCATGGATGTTTGTGATGTCCTTAGGTTAGTTAGGTTTAACTAGTTCTAAGTTCTAGGGGACTAATGACCTCAGCAGTTGAGTCCCATAGTGCTCAGAGCCATTTGAACCATGATGTTGTCTTCCAACAAGATAACGCAAAACCGCATGTTAAGCCTGCTGTCTTGACTTACCTCGATACAAAGGGTGTTCTACTGCTACCATGAACTGCACGTTCTCCGGATCTCTCACGCACTGAAAACAACTGGTCATGGATTGCCGAGTGACTGCCATGCTACCACTCGCCAGCTAGTAGGATTCTTTCACTCATTCACAGTGTTACAGGAAAATTGAATGACATACTCGTATCTGTCGTCGAAGCAAGTTTAACCTGATGTGCAGCCAGGTTAGAGCCATTATAGCTACCAGTGGGGCTAAATTTCGCATCCTCTACATCGCCAAGTCAGCTAGAAATTTAGACATGTATTCTCCCTAATGTATTTCAAACGTGCAATAAATAAAATTTCGTTATTCGTAATTTTATGTGTTGCAGTTTTAAGTGCTAGTAGAGCCGATGTCTTATAAATTATCGCGCTCATTTACTAATCTCTTTGGAAATTGCGGTAACATGGCTGGAAAAGAAACACAGACATAACATGTGATGAAGTCTTTTCTTCGGAAGCTATTCCGTCGGCTGCAAAAGGCGCCTTCCTTGTGGCGATTTCTCCTCTGTGTCTAGCTTTCACCAGGCACCTGTAAGCAGTGTGTCAGTTACCGTATACGTACACAACTTCCAGGGCCATATAAATGAACAGAGATGAGCCGGTGGTGTGGACGTCTGCAATACGAAGACAGCGGTGTCGGACATAGGCGAGGCAATCTGCAGCAGCGGCGAGTGTATACTCGGCTGCTGAAGCGTGCCTTAAGTCGTGGTCTCAAGATAATAGTCGACGTGAAGCTAACTGCAGCACATTCATCTGTATTCAGGGGCTTCCAGCGACATCTAACGTGGAGCGAAAGCTTCTCGTAACGTGCAGTCGGTTCGCCCAACTGTCTCTTCCAATACTTAAAGGTTTAAAGGCCCAAAACGTATGGCTCCCAATCTGGATGTGTATAGGATAGAAAAGAGTGTTGTACCAGAGACACCTGAGAAACGTAAATACAAACACAGGCAAAAGCACTCCGTCTGCAGGCCACAAGTGGCCCACCGAAACCATCCGACCGCCGTGTCATCCTCAGATGAGGATGCGGATAGGAGGGGAGTGTGGTAAGCACACCGCTCTCCCGGTCGTTACGATGGTTTTCTTTGACCGGAGCCGTCACTATTCGGTCGAGTAGCTCCTCAAGTGGCATCACGAGACTGAGTGGACCAAGAAAAATGGCAACAGCGAATGGCAGCCCCAATGGTCACCTATCCAAGTTCCGGCCACGCCCGACAGTGCTTAATTTCGGTGATCTGACGGGAACTGGTGTATTCACTGCGACAAAGAAACAGAGGTGTCTGCTTTTACTTGCAGTATGAAGTAACATTGAAGTCTTCGAGGAATGGTATGCTCATCCGAAAATTACAGTTTCATGGATGAGGGAAGTGAGTGAACAATGTTAAAAATATTCGAAGGGAATAGTGTCCTTTTTAGGGCGAAAGCGAAATGCTACAGCAAGAATAGAGAAAATGTCTGCTCTGGAACAGAAACAAATTAGAAGATCCAGGCAGAAAACACTACCTAAGCCATCTGCTCTAGAGCCAGAACAGACAGAGATTTACATCCATCTCTGTGCAGGCAGAGGCGAGAGGCAGAAACATGATCGATGACCCTTACTTCTTTATTGGTTGTTCAAAGAATGCTGTGGAGTCCTTGAGATCTAATCCACCAGTTCAGCATTCATGTAGGTGACACAGACGAGTATAACGAGAAACTTAAACAAATATATAAAAAGTTACTAACATCAAGGGGTTCACGATGCAACTAATTTAATTTATATATTTATTAAATCTGTCGGACTTGGTCAACAACAGTGGACTGTTACAGATCGAATTCCGTTCATGTAAATCATTGTGATTATCATTTTCGAGTGAATGTTGAACGAAGTTTACAGTATCTATAATATTACATTTTCTTTATTTCTGTTGGCTTCTCTTACTATCACTCTAACATTTTGTAGTTTATCTTGATTCATAATGAATTACAAGAGACAGTTTTCGGTAAAATGATCTGTCATGGGTGATTTCCTGCGAAATTATTGCCACCGCGTCAAATCTTCAGCAATGTTAACGACATTTCTTTCCCGACCGAGATTCATATCAAGAAATGTTGCCGTGGCAAACATGCCTTCGCCCGTGGTGTTCGGAATTTCCCTGTTTCGAATGTTTCTATGATCAGCATCATCCAAGGAAATACACCAAATCTTCCTGAAGAATAAATGTAAGGACAAAATACAAGAATTATTACAAAAACTGATATAAGAATTAAATACAAGAATCTGAGAATTTAAAAAGGACGTAAGCTCTGAAAATACATACGTACTGTATTATATAATATAGGTATGACACTTTTTGTTAAACGAAGTTTTAATTTCACAGTTAATATAACTCCTATCTGTTCCCGGACTTGATAAGAAATAATATGTAGTAACCGTCCACTGACATGGATAGACAAATGAGAAAATAAAATCAAATAATAGCAGTAGTCAGGTTTCTAACACGGAGCGCAAAAGTGAGATGCCTCAAGGCTTTCCACTGTGAACTAAGACGTCTGAGATTATCGTCCGCTAAAAGCTATCTAAATCAAGTCGAAAACGTTGACCGTCGTTTTCCCTGAAACGATCGAGTATCTGCGGATAAGTCGAGACCAGTGTTCACTTATCTGCCTCCTCTTCCACTGAGCGAAGCGTCTGGGAAATCGTGTTATTAATAGATGATGCCTTGGTCTCCTCGTAAGTTTACTACCTAAATTGGATGCGATCCTCATTCACGACAACCGTTTCCAAAAAGATCGATGTTGTATCACACACATCAGGCATTATCCTGATTGATGGAGTAAGCAAGTCAGTAAAGTATACAGAATGTCACACCGCGAATGTTGGTATATTTGTTTCCTCAACTATCAGAAACCATTCAAAATGACGAAATTTTGTATTTCGAATTGGGTTAACACTGCCTCAGGACATTTTAAACGACATTTGATTGCGTGTACCATATGTAGGTATTCGTATATCTTAACAAGTGTTCGCCCGTGTCGTAGTACGATAAATCTCCATCAGTGACGTCATTTGTCCAGAGGACTGTAATGGTGTTACACCTTGTGTTTCGTATACGTCACTAAACTTGCACTACGAGTGACGTATATGACCAGGGTACAGAAATTAAATAACGTATACCACTAGCACATACCTATCCCGTGGTGCGAAAATGCCGTGTGTTTCAAGGCACTTGTGACATCTTCTTGCATTTGTTGGCTGTTGTGAAAAAGAACGGATAACAGGTGTTAACAACTAGATTTTCTATAAAACCTATTAATTGAAGATATGGTTCACTGCATAAAGAGAAAGACGATGACCCCCTTCTCGTAGCTGTATAAATCTCCGTGAATGACATTGTTTGTCCAGGGGATTATAATTGCGCTACAGTTTGAGTTTCATATGTGTTACTAAATACGCACATGGACTGACGTATGTCACCAGGATACAGAAGTTAAATAATGTGTACCACTAGCACATGCTTCATTTTGTATTTGTTGGCTGTTGAGAAAAAGAACGTGTAATAAATGTTAACAATTAGATTTTCTATAATATCAGCGAATTAAAGGCAAAGGTTCACAGGATTCAGTATTAAAGTATAACACGTGTTCACCATTGTCGCAGCACGATAAATCTCCTTCAATGTCGTCATTTGTCCAGAGGACTGTAATGGTGTTACACCTTGTGTTTCGTACACGACGCTAAATTTGCACTGCGTGTGACGTATGTGACCAGGGCACAGAAATCAAATAACGTGTACCACTAGCACGTACCTCTCCCGTGGTGCGGAAATAACGTGTATTTCAAGTCACTAGTGACATCTTCTTGCATTTATTGGCTGTTGGAAAAAAAGGAGTAGTAGGTCTTAATAACTAGATTTTTCTGTAATACCAACTAACTGAAGATAGTGATCTACAGCATTCAGTATTAAAGACGAAGACGCAGCCCTTCATGTCTCGTTTGGTGAATGACATTGCTTGTCCAGAGGATTATAATCTTGATACATTTTGCGTTTCGTATATGTTACTAAACACACACATGGAGTGACGTATGTGACGAGGGCACAGAAGTTAAATAATATGTACCGCTGGCACATACTTCTCCTGTGGTGCGAAAACACCGTTTGTTGCACAGGAAAAGTGGAGATCTTATTGTATTTGTTGGCTGTTGAGAAAAGGAACGAGTAATAGATGTGAACAATTAGATTTTCTATACTATCAACAAATTAACGACGATGGTTCACAGCATTCAGTATTAAAGTGGAACAAACACGCGTTCGCCCTTATCGTAGCACGATAAATTTCTATCAGTGACGTCATTTGTCCAGAGGAGAGTAATGGTGTTACACCTTGCGTTTCGTACACGACGCTAAATTTGCACTGCCAGTGACGCATGAGAGCAGGGAACAGAAATTAAATAACGTGTACCACTAGCACATACCTCCCCCGTGGTGCGAAAGTTCCGTGTGTATCATGGCACGAGTGACATCTTCTTGCATTTGTTGGCTGTTGAGAGAAAGAACGAGTAATAGGTGTTAATAACTAGCCTTTCTGTACTACCAGCTAATTGAAGATAATGGTTCACAACATTCAGTATTAAAGAGGAAGACCGAGTACCCCATGTCGTAGCTGGATAAATCTCCGTGAATGGTATTGTTTGTCCAGAGGATTATAATTGTGTTACAGCTTGTGTTTCTTAGTTAGTTAGTTGGTTGCGTGTTCCATTGATCAATCGCACGGTACGGTAGCCGTTGTGATGTGGAACGTATCAAGTGCAGAAGAAATGCACATATGAAACGAAATTTTTTAATATATATATTACAATACAGAGTTAAAGATTAATTTATCTATTATTTACCCCATTCCCTTAAATGACACAAAATGCATATACTATATTTATAGATTTATTTATTCCTATTCAAGAATTTATCTATGGTATGGAAGGAGTTGTTAAGGAGATATGGTTTCAATTTCTTTTTGAAGCTACTACTGATGTCTGTGAGACACCTTATTTCATCCGGTAATTTGTTGAAAATGTTTATAGCAGCATTTTTTACCCCTTCCTGTGCCAAAGAGTAAAGTATAGTGTAAGTCTTTATTTTTACTGGTATTATAATCATGAATGTCACTGTTGTTTTTGAACTGGTCCATGTTGCTGAGAACAAATTTCATTAGTGAGGAAATGTATTGTCAGGCTGTTGTTAGAATTCCCAATATTTTAAAAAGAGACCTACAAGATGTGCGACAATGAACCCCACACATTAATTTAAACCACTTTCTTTTGAGCAGTGAATACTTTCTGTCTATATGTTGAGTTACCCCTAAATATTATTCTGTATGACATCAGAGAGTAAAAGTATGTAAAGTATGTTAGCTTACTAATTTCTATATCCTCAAAATTGGCAATTATTCTGATCGCAAAAGTTGCTGAACCTAGTCGCGTTAGGAAATCCAAAATAAGAGTTTTCCAATTAAGATTCTAATCTGTATGTACACCCAAAAACGTAGTATGCTCTACCCTGTCTACTTACTTCTGTCGATGTGCTGCATTTATAGAAGGAATCGTACTTTTTGCAGCAAAAAATTGGATGTACTGTGTTAAGTTTAGAGCAAGCTCATTTCCAGAAAACCAATTAATAACTCTTCCAAAGACCTTATTTATATCACTTCCAATTTGACTTTCTTTTACTGGATTAATAATGATACCTGTATCATCAGCAAACAGTGTCAGTTCAGCTTCCTGTTTCAGACAGGAAGGGACGTCGTTCACATATATCAAGAACAGAAGGGGACCCATGATTAAACCGTGTGGCACACCTAATGTAATTTCACCCCAGTTAGATGAAGTGGCAAACTTATTTAAATCACTTGACACATATAAGGAAACTTTTTGCTTCCTGTTCTTTAGGTATGACTTAAACCACTCATATGCTATTCCATTTCTACCACAGAATTGTATTTTCTGTAACATAATGTCATGATTCACACAATCAAATGCTTTGGACAAGTCACAGAAAGTTCCTATTGGTGACATTTTACTATTTAAAGACTCTATTATGTGGACAGTGAAATTGTATATAGCTGGCTCAGTGGAACAGCATCTTTGAAATCCGAACTGTGATTTACTAAGTATCCCATTACTGTTGAGATGGCTAACAACTCTTGAGTACATTACTTTTTCGAAGATTTTGGAGAGCTCTGTAAGCAAGGATACTGGCCGATAATTATTAACATATGTGGTGTCCCCCTTTTTATAGAGAGGCCAAACAATGGCATATTTTAACCTGTCTGGGAAAATACCTTCAGTTAGCGATGCATTACATATGTGACTGAACAACAGCTGTAATTGCTCCACATTGTTTTACTATATTATTAAAGATGTTATCTACTCCAACAGAACAATTATTTTTCAGAGATTTAATAATTTTACTTATTTCACAAGAGGTTGTTAGGTGAAACTTAATCTGACTAAATTTTTTCAAAACAGACTCTTCCATTCACTGCCTAGCTTTTTCTTTTGAACTGTTGTCACCAATTTTTTCTCCTACACTTAACAAATGGTTGTTAAATACATTAGCTACTCGAGCTGGTTAGGATGGTCTCGTTCTCTTTTAACAGTAATACAACCTACCCCAGTGGTTACTTTTCCTGTCTCCCTTCTAACAACATTCCATATTGATTTGATTTTATTGTCAGAATCATCCCATGTAGGCTTTCACGGCCGGCGTCTTCATCAGTAAACACTTCCGGGCTAAATTGCCGTGGTCGATCTGTGTAACTTCTTCTCCCTGACGTTTCGTTCTCAACTACGGAGAACATCTTCCGAGGTGAGTCGACGACTGGGTGCTAGGAGCTGGAGCCGCCGCTTATATGGAGATCGTAGAGGGCGTAACACCATTATACTGCTCTGTAGAAAGGGCGTCTCTGATGGAGATTTATCGTGCCACGTCAAGGGTGAACACCTGTTCAACTTTAATACTGAATCCTGTGAACCATCGCCTTTAATCTGCTGATATTATGGAAAATCCAATTGTTAACACTATTACCCGTTCTTTTTCTTAACAGCCAACAAATACAAAAGGTGTCATCTTTTCCTGTGATCAGTCGGTGTTTTCGCACCTCAGGAGAAGCATGTGCTAACGGTACACATTTTTTAACATCTGTGCCTTGGTCACATATTGTCAGAGTGGTTAATTTCTTCTCTAACATACATATTTCTTGATTTCCTTACAACGTTTCTCAGCATGTTACAATAATTTGTATAGTGTAAAACTACTTCTGAATCTTTACTAGTTCTTCCTATGTCCACAGATTTCTTTTCCTTTCTGAAGACACTTTAATACCTGTAGTAATCCAAGTTTTTTTTAAAAAAAGTGTGTGGTGTCACACTTAGCAGTTTTCTTTGGGAAATAATGTTCAAAGAGGGATATAAATTTATCAAGAAATTTGCTGCACTTATCATTAGCCTTTGGCTCATTATACACATCTCCCCAATTAACATTTCTTAAGCTTTCTCTGAAGTGCTGTATAGATACCGGTTTGAGTGACCTCACACTTTTACTTAATGCTTTCTGAACAGTACGCCCTGTTAGGTTTTGTAAGTTAATCAGTTGTGCATCATGGTCTGACAATCCCTTTACCACAGGGGAGGCACGTGTGTGTTTTACATCCTCTTTCTGTACATTGTCTATTACCGTGCTACTGTCCTGAGCTATAGGTGTAGGGAAATTGATCACTGATTCTAAGTTATATATTGTCAATAATACTTCTAGTTCACTTTTCCTATCAGAATTACTTAGAAATTTCACATTGAAATCACCACAGATTAATAACTTCTTCTCGTCTGACAGACAGCTTAACAGGGAGTCAAACTTTTTTATGAACAGCTCCCAGTCTCCTAATGGGGACCTGTACACTGTTCCTAATATCAATACTAAATTATCTAGCTGAAGTTCACATGCACAAACCTCAAAGTGCTGATCAACACAAAATTTGATTGCTTCTACAGTTTTGCATTTGTACCCTTGTTTTATGAAAATGGCAACTCCTGATTTATCGATCCTAGATCTACAAGTGTAAGATGCTAAATTATACCCACTTATACTGACACTATCCATGCCCAGAGTTACATGGTGTTCAGACAGACAGAGTACATCAATCTCATTCTTATTTTTGAGATCATCTAAACACACTAATAGCTCATTTACTCTATTTTTTATTCCCCTGATATTTTGATGAAGTATGTTGATACTGCCCTTAGCTTTACCCCTGTTAACAGCACGTGAAGTTTCTTTTATTCTATTTGTATTGCTTGTCATCTGTCTGTACTTTGGCTTTAACTTAAAATCCTGTCTGCCTGGACCCATTAACCACAGGGATCACCCCTTGTGTGACTGTGGACCCCCATACAGTTTCTGCTAATAGAGAAGCTAACTTACTTTTCCCCATCCTATTCAGGTGCAGGCAATGTGTAGTGTATCGCCACCTACCAATAGCATTTACTGGAACAACACTTATGTGAGATTTTGCAGGTGTCTGGAGCATCCTGTTCAGCTCAGTGTTAACACGCCTTACAGCAGTGTTTACCCAAGGCTGATCATGGCGTTCAAAGACCTCCATAAACCCCACATTTTGTGCTCAGTTTTTGCTCCTATTTTATCCAGGTCACTCCTAATACTGTACCTTGGTTTCATAGCCAAGTTGTTTCCTGCTCTCCCAACTATAATTACTTGATCTTCCTTCTCAAAGTCCCTGCATACCTGACCTAAGTTTTCTGTCACCTGGCTAAGGCTAGCACTTGGTTTCACAAAACTTGTTACCTGGTACCCTGCCCCTAATTCCTCCTGAAGCTGCTAGCCCACACCGCTCCCATGACTGCTGCCTATAAGCAGAATTCTTCTTTTCCTATTATGGTTTGATACCGTCCTGTCTTTTTTCTTTAAGCTAATATTCTGCTTCAGCCTACTTTCAACTACATCTGCATGAGGCCCTTCCTCCACTTCAGATACCATGCCAAACTGATTTACTAATTGAATTTCTAGAGTTTTTTCAACTGTTTCCCTTTTTCGCCCTTTGCTTGCTACCTTTTCCCAGATACCAGTCTCTTTTTCCTCCCTTAACATACGTAATTCCAAGTTCGCGTTTTCTGATTCAGCCTTAACGGCACAAATTTTTGCCACCTGTTCCGCGATTTTTCTGTCCTTTCTACATAACCTACACTGCCATGGAAGAGCCTCATTTTCCATCCTCTCCGGCCGCGGTGGCCGAGCGGTTCTAGGTGTTTCAATCAGGAACCGCGTGACTGCTACGGTCGCAGGTTCGAATCCTGCCTCGGGCATGGATGTGTGTGATGTCCTTAGGTTAGTTAGGTTTAAGTAGTTCTACGTTCTATGGGACTGATGACCTCAGATGTTAAGTCCTTAAGTCCCATAGTGCTCAGAGCCATTTGAACCATTTTCCACCCTCGTTTCCTCGCTGCTACATTCGCCCCAATGAAACCATAACTTACAGTCTACATAGAAAACCCCCTATTTCAAAATTCTACGGCAACAACCACATTTGTCACATATGGTTTTGATAGACAAACTTAATACAAAAGCAGAGAGTAAGTTGGCACAAGTCCACAGTGGTTTCGTAACATGTAGTCTACTATTCCGTAAATAAACACTAATGTAAACAAACTTTAAACTTACTTCCGAAAGTATTAACTACATAAAGTATGTATGACCTGCAAGAATTAATTTGACTTTGAATCGATAAGAAAATCAACACTCGCGCGAAATTTACACTAAAAAACGTAAACAAAACTAGCGACTACCGGCCTCTTACGAAATACTTCCTTTTCGATTTAAATACGGTCAGAAAAGCGAAACCTTCAGTAGATAGCCTACAGAAGAAGTATATACACTAGTCTAAAATGTAACATTAACTAAATTAGCTCTTATTTCAATATTAATCACTTAACTTAATGAGAGTTTCGTATACGCGCGTCTGCCTAGCTCCAGAGATTATATATTGCTAAACACACAGATGGAGTGACCTATGTGACCAAGGCACAGAAGTTAAAAAATGTGTACCGTTAGCACATGTTTCTCCTGAGGTGCGAAAACACCGACTGTTTCACAGGAAAAGATGACATCTTTTGTATTTGTTGGCTGTTAAGAAAAAGAACGGGTAATAGATGTTAACAATTGGATTTTCCATAATATCAGCAGATTAAAGACGATGGTTCACAGGATTCAGTATTAAAGTTGAACAGGTGTTCACCATTGACGTGGCACGATAAATCTCCATCAGAGACGTCATTTGTACAGAGCAGGATAATGGTGTTACGCCTTGTGTTTCGTATACGTCGTTAAACTTTCACTGCGAGTGACGTATGTGTCCAGGGTACAGAAATTAAATAACGTGTACCACTAGCACATACCTCTCCCGTGGTGCGAAACGTCCCTGTGTTTCACGGCACGAGTGACATCTTCTTGCATCTGTTAGCTGTTGATAAAAAGATTGAGAATTAAGTGTTAATAACTAGAGTTTCTATAATACCAACTAATTGAAGATAATAGTTCACGACATTTAGTATTAAAGAGGAGGGCGGAACCACCCATGTCATAGCTGGATAAATCTCCGTGAATGACATTGTTTGTCCAGAGGATTATAATTGTGTTACAGCTTGTGTTTCGTATATGTTACTAAACACGCACATGGAGTGACGTATGTGACAATGGTACAGAAGTTGAAAAATGTGTATCGCTACCACATGCTTCTCCTGTGGTGCGAAAACACCGTTTGTTTCACAGGAAAGTTTACATCTTTTTGTATTTGTTGGCTGTTGAGAAAAAGTACGGGTAATAGATGTTAACAATTAGATTTTCTATAATATCAGCAAATTAAAGGCGATGGTTCACAGGGTTCAGTATTAAAGTAGAACACGTGTTCACCCTTGTTGTAGCACGATAAATCTTCATCAGTGACGTCATTTCTACAGAGCAGTGCAATGGTGTTACACCTTGTATTTTGTATAAGTCGCTAAACTTGCACTGCGAGTGACGTATGTGTCCAGGGTACAGAAATTAAATAACGTGTACCACTAGCACATACATCTCCCGTGGTGCGAAAAGTCCGTGTGTTTCAAGGCACTTGTGACATCTTCTTGCATTTGTTGGCTGTTGAGAAAAAGAACGAGTAATAGGTGTTAATTACTTGAGTTTCTATAATACCAACTAATTGAAGATAGTGGTTCCCAACTCTCAGTGATAAAGAGGAAGACGGAACCACCCATTTTGTAGCTGTAGCGAAGGAATATGCAGGATGGCTCATGTGAATTATCTACAGGTCACTAATACTCAAAATAGAGATGCAGAGGAGACTAAATGCCAAGGAAAGGATCTGAAACAGTTAAAGGGAGATGATGCTCTAAGTAATGATGGGTAAGCGGGTAGAGAATCATGCATGGTGGAGTTTGTTAAAATGTATGATGGTCAGGTACATAGGGAGGAAGATTATGGCGCTAGAAAGACGAGAAGAGATAGAGGAATATGTGCACAAGAGAATAAGCATGAGGATTTTGATGAAATTGTTAGTCATGAGGAAGATAGCACTACAAAAGGGTTGTGTGTTACCAATGAAAATTGTTCTGGTACCATGAAAGACTGTCAACCCAGTCACATTAGCGGATATGTGTCAGAGGAAGGGAGGCATGGTTGGTATAAAGATGGTGACTGTGTACGTCTCGTAGAAGATCATAAGTATTATAGTGTGTATGAGGTCACAGGTGATGTTGAGAGCACTGACTATACTAATAGGAGTGAAGGTGTGAAAATGCATTCTGATATGGGATCTCCAATGACAATGTTGCCGTTAAGCCAAAAAGATGATGAGAGTTATCAGAGCGGAAAGAGTCTTACAGAAAGGCGTGGAAATGTGCAGCTTTGGGATAAGCGTGGAAGGAGTGTTAGGAGTATAAGGAGAGGGAAGCCACTTGATACAGCTTTGTACAGGCAATGTGCAGTAACGCTTGAAGAGGATTTCGTGGCTGATAGAAGTAGAGAGTCGAGAGTTCTACCCATACGAAAATTGGAAAGAAGGGATGAAGTCTTAAGTGACTTGCTAAAGGAAGATGCTGATGTTCTGGAGGAAGCTGTGGTTCGAGTAATAGAGGGAGAAATTTTCAATGTAAAATATGACATCCTTCTAGATTCAGGAAGTCCGGTTAATGTATAGTCACAAAGGTTGTATAAGCATGGTTGGAACAAGGTAGAGAAATACCGAATTTTCCTGTAAACGGTGTGTCCATTGTGGGTGCTATTGGTACAAATTGTAAAAATGTAAAGGAGCAAATCCTGATTACAATAAAGTTTAATGGGAAAACTTACGAAGTTTCGGCACTGGTTATGCCTGGACTGGTATTCCCTTTGATATTTGGTGTAGAGTGGTTAGCAAACCAGCAAGCGTACTTAGATTTTAGAAATGGGAATGTGAGGATAGTTGATAACGAAGAAGAGGAGGTTATTGCATTCAAGGGTGCCATGAAGGCATGTGAAGAAATAGGATTGGCTAAGATTCAAATTGGTATGGAGTCAGAAGCTGTACCATAACATGTATACAAAGGTAACACTGCAGGCTTGAATAAAAGGCAGTGGAGATGGGAACATCAAATTAGAATGGAAGACTCTGACAAGGGAACCTCCCCATCGCACCCCCCTCAGATTTAGTTATAAGTTGGCACAGTGGATAGACCTTGAAAAGCTGAACACAGATCAACCGAGAAAACAGGAAGAAGTTGTGTGGAACTATGAAAAAAATTTGTAAAATATACAAACTGAGTAGTCCATGCGAAGATACGCAACATCAGGGACACTGGGAGGCAAGCTGCTCCGTGGTCCCGTGGTTAGCGAGAGCAGCTACGGAACGAGAGATCCTAGGTACAAGTCTTCCTTCGAGTGAAAATTTTAATTTTTTATTTTCAGTTTATGTGACAAACTCTTACGTTTTCGTCACTATTTTGGGAGTGATTATCACATCTACAAGAAAACCTAAATCGGGCATGGTAGAAGAATCTTTTTACCCATTCGCTAAGTGTACAAGTTAGGTGGGTCGACAACATATTCCTGTCATGTGACGCACATGCCGTCACCAGTGTCGTGTAGCATGTATCAGACGTGTTTTCCCGTGGAGGAATCGGTTGACCTATGACCTTGCGATCAAATGTTTTCGGTTCCGATTGGAGAGTCACGTCCTTTCGTCTACTAATCGCACGGTTTTGCGGTGTGATCGCAAAACACAGACACTAAACTTATTGCAGTGAACAGAAACGTCAATGAACAAACGGACAGATCATAACTTTGCGAAAATAAAGCAAGTAAAACTTTCAGTCGAGGGAAGACTTGTACCAAGGACCTCTCGTTCCGCAGCTATTCACGCTAACCACGCGACCACGGCGCTGCTGAGCTCGCACTCTCCTTGATGTTGCCTATGTTGCGTATGGACTACTCAGTTTGTATATTTTACTAATTTGTTTCACGGTTCCACATAACTTCTTCCTATTTTCTCGATTGATCTGTGTTCAGTTTTTCAAGGCCTATCCACTGTGCCAACTTACAACTAAATCTGAGGGGGATACGATGGGGAGGTTCCCTTGTGAGAGAACGCTTAAGAAGAAGTTAGCCTTGTTACAACAGGATGGGCGTAGGGAAATGAAAGCTCTTGCAGATCTTTTGAGGAGGCATAGTCAGGTTTTTGCAGATGAACCTGGAGTAATCAAGGCAGCAGAATGCAAGCTAGACGTGAAGGAACATGAACCCTTCTTTGCAAGGCCATATGCTATTCCACAAGCTGAACGTGAAGCTGTCAATGAGGAGATTACCAAGATGTTGAAAATGGGAATTATTGAACGTTCATCAAGCCAGTATAATAATCCCTTATTTGTTGTGGAGAAGAAAAATGGGAATTTCAGAAGTGTGCTAGATGCTAGACCAGTGAATAAAATCATACTGCCACAGAGAGTCAGGCCTCAGAGTCTGGAGGAGTTGCTTCAAAAGTTTCATGGGCCAAAATTATTCAGCAGCATCGTTCTCAAATCTGGATATTGGCAGATTCCACTGCATAAGGACTCAAGACAATATTCAGCGTTCCTATATGAAGGAAAAAGCTATCAATACTCTGTTCTACCTTTTGGGCTCAACATTTCTACATCAGCCTTCATTCGATCATTAGACAGGGTGTTAGGAGAGCAGCTTCTGAAGAAAGTTACATATTATGTAGATGATATTCTCATCGCTACAACGACGTGGGAAGAACATGTGCAGACCTTGGATGGTGTCTTGAGTGCATTTGAGAGTGCTGGTGTAACTGTGAACATAGATAAATCAGAATTTGGAAAGGACATGATTCATTTCTTGGGACACTTAATTAGTGAACAAGGGATTGAGCCAGATGAGGCAAAGTTGCAGGCTATAAAGGATTTTTCTGTGCCTCGCTGCAAGAAACAACTGAGAGGATTCCTTGGATTGGCTGGATTCTATAGAAAATTTGATCAGTCATTAAATAGTCCTCACTTTCTGAATCTTCTGAAAGCTAAAACACTATGGCAATGAACTGAAGTCCGTCAGAGGGATTTTGAGGATATCAAGAGCCATCTGTGTAATCCACAAATTTTGTCACACACAGACTTCGAAAAGGACTTTCACATGGCTTGTGATGCATCACACTATGCACCTGGCGTGCATCTATATCAAATTGATGACAGGATTGAAGGAGGAATAAGGACAATAGCTTTTGCGAATCGTACACTGACGAAGTGGGAGCGCCAGTATACAATTACGGAACGTGAAGCATTAGCAATTCTTTGGGGATTCAGTAAATTTCGGTATTATCTGGCAGGTAGAGTGACAAAGGTGATAACAGACCATAAGGCACTTTCCTTCCTGACTGAAAGTAAATTATATCATAGGAGATTAACTAGATGGGCTATTGCACTTCAGGAGTATCAGTTTGATATTACCTACAGAAGAGGGAACCAAAACTTTGTACCAGATGCCTTGTCGAGAATGCCACCTGGTACGGAGGACATCAATGTAAATGGGCCACAAGAAAATATATTGCGTGTTAGTCTTATGAAAGGCGTTCCACATGAGACTTATGTGAAGAATTTTATTAAGAATATAGGGCGTGAGCAGAACATGGATCCAGCATTGAACCTAGTTAAGACTAGGTATGGCTGTGCGGGTCAAGAGAAACTTCGTAAATACCACCTGATTCATAATAATGTCTTATATAGACGTACTGATGAAACAAAACAAGAATGGAGAGTCTATATTCCAGAGCACGCTGTAGAGCGGTTGATTTGGTACACCCACTACAGCAATGCACACTTTGGTGCCGACAAATGCATCGAAAAATTCTTTGGCATGAGCAAAAACGTACGGAGGTTATTACGAACTTGTGATGCCTGCCAAAGGGCAAAGACTACAACAATTAGACATCAAGGCCCTATGCATCCAATCATTCCAAATGGAATTGGGGATGAAGTTGCAATTGATCTCCTCGCTCCTTTGCCAAAATCGCAAGGAAATTTTACTCAGATTATGGTGGTATTGGATGTAGGATCAAAATATTTTAAATTTTACCCACTGAAAAGAGCTGTTAGCAAGATGATGGTGAAGAAGTTGGTTGATGACTATTTTATAAATGTTTGTAAACCAAAGAGGTTACTTACAGACACTGGTCCACAATTTATCTCTAAAGAGTGGAAGGAGCTGCTACGTCAAAATAACACTGAATAAGTGTTAATTGCAAAATATAGACCGGCCTCGAATCCAACAGGATGGGTCATGAAGGAGATTAATCGTATGCGCAGAACCTACTGTCATCACAAGCATAGCCGCTGGAGGGACTATTTGAAGGACTTTGAGGATGTACTTAACAGCATGACAGATATGTCCACAGGTTTCGCACCTTGTGAGCTGTTGTTAAACAAGGAACCAGAGTCGGTATTTACTAAACTCATTACGGATGTCACCAAGACCACTATGACCTTGGATGATAAAATACAATTAGCAACGCAGACTCTAGAAGCTAAGGCAAATCAAAGAAAACGGCGTCATGATAGAATTGTTCACCCAATCTCATACGAAGTGGGTGATTTGGTGTTGATTAAGAGACATACAAAATCGAGTAAGATAACAAATGAAATAAAAAAATCAACTTAGAATATAAGGAACCATATAAAATAATTGGCATTGAAGGACCAAATATAGTGGAACTGGAAGTATTGAGTTCTGGCAAATATGAAGGAAAACATCATGGCGAAAATATCAAGCTCTACTATAGGAGTGACTAATGTAAAAGAATTTTATATCACTGCTTTCACTAAAGACTGTGATGGAATCAGAAAATGTACTGCAAGTTGTTAGAGTTGTATGTGCTCTAAGGCATTACCTCAGGTTGTAATGTGGTATCCTTTATTGTTCTAATTATTCTCTTACCCATTATTTACCACATATTGACACAGCACTTTGATTTAAGGATAAGTTTTTGCTGAGTGGGTCTCATAAAATTATGTCAAAAGTTTGTATGTCATTTTCATGTAAGGATGGCCACAGCTATCTCCCTTTTAACTTTACCTTAAGATGTAAGTAGGCTGAAATGTCATGGAGCGCTTACTGTTTGTTTCATGGCCTGAGGGAGATTAATGTTGCTGTACGAGATGAGGTTAGCAGATAATTTCTACAGCAACGGACGTCACACATGATGCTGCCAGTAGCTGCCCAACCCCTCCCTTACAATTGCCATCCTGGAGCAGAAACCTCCCCCTTTCCAGGCAGTGCGAAGTGAGTCACAGTTAATATTCATCATATTCATTATTGAAGGTGTATTCATGAGTATAGTGTGCTGCGTGTGACAATACTTGATAAATTTTAGGCCCATATGTTGCTTTCTTTCACTTTCTCTAAATATGTGACCATATAAACTGCGTATGATAGCGTTGTGATATGTTAGTTCTACCTATATTGGTATTTAAACTCAGTAGTGTAGTGAGTTCAACATTCTGCATTTCTGGTATGTTTATACTGCTTTCAGCAGTTAGGTGGATATTTTTTTTCTCTCTCATCATTTTCTTTTATGTGTGTTCAGACTACATTTGCTAATGTTCTGTTGTCTTTGAGTGTATTTCATTTTGTCTACACTATTTTTCCTTTATGTGCTGTATTACTTCCTGTTCGTAATTTCTTTTTTCATACATGTTTCTTATGTACTCTTGCTCGATTATGTGTTTCCCCCCTCCCCCCTATCAGTGCTTATTTTCGTAAATTCCTTCGGAATTTAGAAACAATTTTCGTGTGGGAATGTAAGCATGTATCGAGTAGCGCTGATATCGATTATGATAACATCGCTATGGCCGCTTCTTTGTTTTTTCGCGCCAGAACGAGGAAGAGAGTCAAGTGGTGGTGTTTAACCGTGTACGTGGTCTGAAGATGTTAAGGAATCAGGATAAGAGTACAAGTAAATCTTGTGACTACAAAGGTGTTTGATGCTGTGTAATCATTCGTGTACCTTACTAGACGTAATTCGCGGTTCGCGAAGTCAAAACCACGAGAACATGATTAGATGCCCGCGAGCATCTCA
This sequence comes from Schistocerca nitens, assembly GCF_023898315.1. Classification (NCBI taxonomy): domain Eukaryota; kingdom Metazoa; phylum Arthropoda; class Insecta; order Orthoptera; family Acrididae; genus Schistocerca; species Schistocerca nitens. The sequence goes on along the minus strand of NC_064616.1, from coordinate 522,180,075 downwards.
TCCGTGCCTGTAAATGAATCTTGGATTACCGACGCCGTATCTGGATTGCAGTGTGGGGTGATGTATTGTGATGTAGTGTTACTGTATGTATCAGTGTATCAACATATTAGTTATTTTGTGGAGAGTGTAACAGTGCAGCCCTGTGTAGTGCAAGTGTTAAAAAATTACATCAGTGGATTATACTAGGCTAAAACTTCAATTTTGGTAATTGGCACTCCTTTGTTCCCCTTCTTAGTTATCGTTTATTACAGCAATACTGAAGCTGCTGGTCCTAGACTGCAAGGGAAGAAGCGAATGAAGATTGGATTTATGAGGTGAGTGGGTACAATTAGCAAACTCAGATCGTACTATAACCCCACCCTCCCCCATTCGCATAGGTGAATGCCATTGTTTGTCCAGAGGATTATAATTCTGTTACAGCTTTTGTTTCGTATATGTTACTAAACACGAACATTGAGTGACGTATGTGGCCATGGTACAGAAGTTAAAAAATGTGTACCGCCAGCACATGCTTCTCCTTTGGTGAAAAAGCACCGATTGTTCCATATGAAAGTTGACATCTTTTTGTATTTGTTAGCTGTTGAGAAAAAGAACGGGTAACATATGTTAAAAATTAGATTTTCTATAATATCAGCAAATTAAAGGCGATGATTCACAAGATTCAGTATTAAAGTAGAACACATGTTCACTCTTGTCGTTGCGCGATAAATCTCCATCGGTGACGTTATTTGTACAGAGCACTGTAATGGTGTTACACCTTGTGTTTCGTATACGTCGCTAAACTTGCACTGCGAGTGACGTATGTGTCCAGGCTACAGAAATTAAATAACGTGTACCACTAGCACATACCTCACCCGTGGTGTGAAAATTCCGGGTGTCTCACGGCACGAGCGACATTTTCTTCCATTTGTTGGCTGTTGAGAAAAAGAACCAGAAATAGGTGTTAATAACTAGATTTCCTATAATACCTAACAATTGGAGATAATGGTCCACAGCATTCTGTATCAAAGAGGAAGACACTGCAACCCATGTCGTATTTACATAAATCTCCGTTAATTGTATTGTTTGTCCAGAGGATTATAATTGTGATACATTTTGAGTTTCGTATATTTTACTAAACACACACATGGAGTGACATATATGACCATGCTACAGAAGTTAAAAAATGTAAACCGCTAGCACATGCTTTCCCTGTGGTGCGAAGACACCGATTGTTCCACACGGAAGTTGACATCTTTTGGTATTTGTTGGCTGTTGAGAAAAAGAACGGATAATAGATGTTAACAATTATATTTTCTATAATATCAGCAAATTAAAGGCAATGGTTCACAGGATTCAGTATCGAAGTAGAACAGGTGTTCACCTTGTCGTAGCACGATAAATCTCCATCGGTGACGTTATTTGTACAGAGCACTGTAATGGAGTTACACCTTGTGTTTTGTATACGTCGCTAAACTTGCACTTCGAGTGACGTATGTGTCCAGGGTACAGAAATTAAATAACGTGTACCACTAGCACATACATCTCCCGTGGTGCGGAAAGTCCGTGTGTTTCACGGCACGAGTGACATCTACTTGCATCTGTTTGCTGTTGAGAAAAAGAACGAGTAATATGTGTTAATAACTAGATTTTCTATAATACCAACAAACGGAAAATAATGGTTCACAACATTCAGTATTAAAGAGGAGGGCGGAACCACCCATGTCGATGCTGGATAAATCTCCGTGAATGACATTGTTTGTCCAGAGGATTATAATTGTGTTACAGCTTATGTTTCGTATAAAATGGTTCAAATGGCTCTGAGCACTATGGGACTCAACTGCTGAGGTCATTAGTCCCCTAGAACTTAGAACTAGTTAAACCTAACTAACCTAAGGACATCACAAACATCCATGCCCGAGGCAGGATTCGAACCTGCGACCGTAGCGGTCTTGCGGTTCCAGACTGCAGCGCCTTTAACCGCACGGCCACTTCGGCCGGCTATGTTTCATATATGTTACTAAACACGGACATGGAGTGACGTATGTGACAATGGTACAGAAGTTAAAAAATGTGTACCGCTTACACACGCTTCTCCTGTGGTGTGAAAACACCAATTGTTTCACAGGAAAGTTGAAATATTTTTGTATTTGTTGGTGGTTGAGTAAAAGAACAAGTAATAGATGCTTACAATTAGATCTTCTATAATATCAGCAAATTAAAGGCGATGGTTCATAGGATTCAGTATTAAAGTAGAACACGTGTTCACCCTTATCGTAGCACGATAAATCTCCATCAGTGACGTCATTTGCCCAGAGGACTGTAATAGTGTTACACCTTGTGTTTTGTATATGTCGGTAAACTGGTACTGCGAGTGACGTATGTGACCAGGGTACAGAAATTAAATAACGTGTACCACTAGCACATACGTCTCTTGTAGTGCGGAAATGCGTTTAGTTTAGTTTTTAGCGGGGTTCGATTCCCGGTTGGATCGGGTAGTTTTCTCCGCTCAGGGACTAGGTGTTGTGCTGTCCTCATCATCATCCTATCATGCTCATCGACTGCAGTTCGTCGAAGTGGCCTGTATTTATTGGTGTATCCACCCACTCTGAACTTTCCTACGAAATTCCTTGGAAAATAGCATCAGCAGGTCAAGTATGAGAAATGGGGGGGGGGGGGGGAATTAGGTACACCACGAACATGTTTTTAAGCTCAATGGGGTATATTTTTATGTGTTACTCAAGTGACTGAATTGACGCTGACATCTTCTCATAGATTGCAGTTGTATTCTCATTTCCGTCCATGTGATGGTAGACACCTCTTCCCAAGTTCTTTGCAGAAGACGAAAACGTTATTTGTGTGCTGTTTAGCATTGAGGCTTTGTTGAACTTGGACTTAGATCTAACTGAAGTTTGTCAGAGTATAAGGGATAGCTGCAATGGGAGAGAAGAAATGACAAATCATTAACAAAGTGCTACTCAGAAGCCAAACCAACTATCTCCCCTTCTTTATGATTTTTGTATTTTCATTAGGAAATCCCCACAAACATGTATAATTTCAGCGCTCAAAATGTTCAACTCCATTCTTTAATTCCTGCGCCATTCAATGACCATAATTTCGATGGCATCTGAACACTTCGTTACAGCTTTCGGAGGCCAAACTGACTGACTCCTGTATTCTGACTTGTATTACACAGCGTTTGCCTCTTCGTGTTTAAGCTATGTGTTACATTTGCTCTCCTTAATACCAGTATTACTCGACTGTTTCATTGCATTACAGTTCTTAGTATTATCCCTAAATACGGTGGGTGTTCAATAAGTAATTCCACACATTATTTGCTGAAGGCGGGTTGGTTTTATTCAGGATTCCGGTGCACAATATGATGGCCCACTCTTTTCGCTGCAGCACCATATTTTTTCAAGGCGACGTACTTAAGCCACCTGTGTTGCATTACTGATTGAACTCCTCTGGAATAATGGGAAAAGTAATGGACCCAATAACGATACCTGTGAGGTCCCTAATATGAAATCCCTCCACTTTGATCTTTTCGTTCCAATTCTTAGCCACTGCTGGCGGGATATGAGGTATGAGTGGAAACAGTTGAATAAAATTTTTGAGTTGTGAGTTAGCAAGCAGAATGTTAAAGTCGACAGTGTCGTAAGTTTTGTCGAAATCCAAAACGCATATATTAGTACCCTGCTGTTTGGACATAGCTAATTTCAGTTCGTCAATCACTTTTATAAGACCTGTGTCCGCTCCCGGTAGCTGAATGGTCAGCTTGACGGATTGTCAATCCTCTGGGCCCGGGTTCGATTCCCGGTTGGGTCGGGTAGTTTTCTCCGCTCAGGGACTAGGTGTTGTGCTGTCCTCATCATCATCCTATGATGCTCATCGACTGCAATTCGCCGAAGTGGCGTCAAACTGAAAGACCGGCACCCGGCCAACGGCCTGCCCGACGGGGGCCCTAGCCATACGATTAAATTAAATTAGAGCTGTTGACCTACTGAGATTTTGCCAGAAACCTGAGCACTGTACATCTAAAATATTTTCTGAATTTGGACATTCAGTACGCTGTTAGTGAATTATATATACCGAAGCCTTCGGAAATGCTGGTAGACTGTAAATGCACCATCAGTCGGAAGGTTAACAGATTCTTGCTTGGGTAGTGCTTTTAATGAGTCCCTACTTCCATGCAGTTGGGAAGAAGCTAGATTTTAGAGAATGATTAAAAACTCTTGCTATTTTTGGCATTAGTAGCTCGATGACAAACCAGTAGCCAAACGTATCTGGAAACCGTCTTTTTGAACATGTTACGATTCACTGGCTACAGAAAAATATTTCGTCTGTACCAAGCACTGATACTTTAAGGCAGTGGTTCCCAACAGGTGGTCCATGCCAGAGGGATCCTCAAGATCCTATTAGATTAAAAAATATATCAAATATATGTCGTATGATAACAGATTTTTTGTTTTGACCGCTTCCTACATGAGCAGAGCTTTAGCGAACGCTAACTTCTGCGTCTAGCGTCTTCCTAGAGCCAACTGACACTAATACACTCTAGCGCAAAACTAGAATTAGATAGAGGCAAATAGTTCTGCTGTATGCCGTTAGACTGCGCGCGCTGCCTGCTTGCAGCTGACAACTGACAGTCACTTTACACAGAAACTAGCACTACAGACCACAATCGGCCATTGTTAATTCATTGCCAGTGCTTTCACAGACCGTGTTGTTCACATATTCAATATTCTGTATTAAAACAGTAGTGTTTGTAAAGCGTTGTTTTTCGCGGAAGCTGCAGTTCGTGTAGTTAAAAATGGACCGTTGGTTAAAAAGTAGTTCGTTAAAACGAGAAAGGGCTACAGATGAAGGGGAAGATAATGCATTTGATGTTCAAGCAAGTAAGTCAGTGACTCTTGAACCGAAGTTGGCAGTGTCCATTGAACCTAAATCGTCGGCGTCCCTTGAACCAAACCCTTCCAAGATCAGTGTTAAGCTTACTGAAAAAATTAGAAAATATAACTCAGATTACTTGGAAATCGGTTTTGTGTTCACTGGACCTGAGCAACAGTCTAAACCTCAATGTTTAATTTGCTATGAAAGCTTTTCGAATGAATGTATGAAACCAGCTAAACTCTGGCGCCATCATGAAACAAAGCACCCAGAGTACAAAAGTAAGTCATAAGGTTTTTCAAAAATAAATTAGGAGAGTTGAAAACATCTCGTAAAACAGTTACCAAATACTGTGGTGCAAATGTAAATGAAAATATGCAGCGCTTGCGTCTTACGAGGTGGCTCAGCTTGTTGCTAAATGTGGGAAAAACCACACAACTGCTGAGGAACTGCTACTGCCATCAGCAATAATACTTTGCAAGAGAATGTTAGGTGATGCAGCTGCTAAGGTAATAGGAACTGTCCAGCTCTCAAATAATACTGTTCAAAGACTAATTACTGATATGGCAGTTAACATCGAAGAAACATTGCTGGCTAGACTTTGCATGAGTGACATGTACGCTCTACAATTGGATGAAAGCAGAGACATATCAAAAAAAGCTATAATGTTGGTATTCCCACTATTCTTATGGGTGGACCAAGTGTTCGAAGATTTTCTTTTTGCATGCGAACTACCGCATACAACAGCAGACGATATTTTTACTGCATTAAATAATTATCTCAATGAACACGATGTCACCTGGAACAAATGTGTAGGCTTGTCGACGGGTGGACATGCTGTCGGATTTCAGAGTGAAATGGCTGGAAAATAAACAGGACTTCTAGCTCGTATCAAAGCAGTAGCCCCTGAGGTGAAGTGGACTCACTGTTGTATCCATCGTGAAGCCTTAGTAGCCAAAATATTGCCCGAACCTTTGCAAAAGATACTTAACGAAGTAGTTGAAATCATCAACTGAATTAAAACCCGACATCTGCAATCCATATTATTTTCTTTGTTGTGTAAAGAGATGGGCAGTGAGCATGAGCAACTTCTTTTTCATACGGAAGTAAGATGGCTTTCTTGAGGTAGGATCTTGTCAAGATTTTTTGAACTTAGACGAGGTTCGTATCTTCCTTCTTGACACAAAGTACGCGGATTTTCTCACTAACTTCTCTTGGCTTTGCTCAGTTGCGTATTTAGCTGATGTGTTTGAACACTTGAATGTGTTAAACTTGAGTTTACAAGGAAAAATGTAGACATGTTCAAAGTTGAGGATAAGATTAGTGCTATGGTCAAAAATTGTCAGATCTGGGCGTCAAGGATAGAAAACGAGTCACTAACTAACTTTCCTACTTTAAAACAATTCTTGGAGTCATCAGAGGAGAGTTTGCCTGGTCAGATCAAGATCAATGTAGCCGAGCTTCTACACAGCTAGTCACCACTTTTAGGGAGTATTTCCCTGAACCTGGCCCTGACGACAGATGGATTCGAAATCCCTTCAGCTGTGAAGAAATAAACAAAATCCAAGGCCGCACTGAAGAAGAGCAAGGTCAACTTCTGGATCTGTCCAGCTGTGGTATAAAGATAAACATTTTCATCGGTGATAAAACGCAAGGACTACAAGAAACTTGGAGATAAGGCAATGAAAAAGATCCTTCCATTTGCAACCACATATCGGTGTGAGCAAGCAGTTTCTTCCATGTGTTTCAAGAAAAAGAAATATAGGAATCGGCTCGACATGCGGTCGGATTTCAGAGTGAAAGTTTCAAGTTTGGGACCTAATATTTCAGAAATAATGGACTGAAAGGTCAGATTGAACTTATCTCATTAAGAACTGAAAATTAAAACTAACTGTATACTGATGGAGTACTCTGTTGTAACTGTATTTTTTCAAATAAATAATACTTTGTATGAAATTAGTGTTTCCTTATTTTTCACACATGTCTACTCAATGCAATCTCAAGTGTAGTATACTTAAAAGACTAATACACTCAGTTTCAATTTTTCCTGTCATTTTCAGTTCATATTCAATTTCTATTTTTTAAAGGAGTTTTTTATAGTAAACACCCAGATTTGAAGACAAAGTTTTTGAGCAATAATCAAAAAATTAACAATAACAGTGATGGCTAAATTAAAAAAGTTTTAAGCTCAGTATTTTTTCAATAATGAATATGTCAATGCTTTTTCTAAGTACCAAAAATAGAAAACGTATAAAACGACTCTTAATTTGGCTTTTTTAGGCACTTGATACTATGATACGACAAGGTACCAATCATGCGCACTGACGGGGTCCTCGAGAAAATTTTGTTGGGAACCCCTGCTTTAACGTAATCGATTGTTTGTACACTTGTGTGTTAATCAAGTAGAGACGTTAGCATGGGGAAATATCAGTTTAGATCCTCAATAGGAACTAGGGCTCAAGCTGCAGAATGGGTATTCCCGTTCCTAGATCTCGTAGATTTTTACACATGACGACAGGTGTGCGAAAGTCCTCACTTAGCGAATGGGCACACATGATATTTGCATTTCTCAGAGATTGACTAACTCTGCTGTGCAGTCGCTTAAAGGCCAGATATTAATCACAGGTCAGGTGTCATTTTATATCTTCTGTGTACAGCATCTCCGACTGTCGGAAAGCGTCTCAGGCCGGCCGGTGTGGCCGAGCGGTTCTAGGCGCTACAGTCTGGAACCGTGCGACCGCTACGGTCGCAGTTTCGAATCCTGCCTCGGGGAATGGAAGTGTGTGATGTCCTTAGCTTGGTTAGGTTTAAGTAGTTCTAAGTTCTAGGGGACTGATGACCACAGAAGTTAAGTCCCATAGTGCTCAGAGCCATTTGAACCATTTGAAAGCGTCTCAGCTGGTCGCTAAAGGAAGGTGCACGTCTTCCCTTTACTATTACTGCTTTTTGAGGAACTTATTTACCATATAAATAATTGAGTCTCTTAGTGAATTTCGATACTTCATTACTTAAGTCTGCTGTTGGCTGGAAGATAAAACAGGCGTCAACTGTGCGCACGAACATTATCAAGCGCTTATAATCTCTAAAAGTAGGCTTGCACCGTCAGCAGACAAGCCAGGCGCAGATATCTAATGCTTCATGGTGGGAAGATCCAAGAGAAAGTAATGTATGGTTTTAGTAGGACACTATGGACATGAATTTTCATACTGAATGACTGGTGTTTGGAAAATTTATGTTCATATATCCGGCTACAATGATGTGTTCATAGAAAGAGTCAGAACTTAAGACTGCAGATTTAAAGGAAGAGAGCTTTCCAACTTCGGTGAATTGTACATTACTCCGAAAAGACGCTTTCTGTTGAGATGTTTAATTTCAGTGGACGAATATTCAGGCTCTTTCTCCTCGTTCTCAGACGTGAGTATGATTTTTGGGAACTAATTGGCGTCAATATATGCTGCCACACCACCCCCTTGTCCGTGGCGTCTGTCCTCTCTCAGTGAAACATAACCATCAAGACTTACAGAATCCGAATGCAAAGTCTTATTCAGCTATGTCACCACCAAGAGTTTGATATAAAACCTTAGATACTGAAATATGACGTGGAATTGTCAGATGTGCTGGTAATGAATACATAGTTACCTGGGCGAAATGGAGTGTAGAATTTTCAAGAGTGCCGGCCGAAGTGGCCGTGCGGTTAAAGGCGCTACAGTCTGGAACCGCAGGACCGCTACGGTCGCAGGTTCGAATCCTGCCTCGGGCATGGATGTTTGTGATGTCCTTAGGTTAGTTAGGTTTAACTAGTTCTAAGTTCTAGGGGACTAATGACCTCAGCAGTTGAGTCCCATAGTGCTCAGAGCCAATTCTCAAGAGTCGTTTTCGCTATACGCCTGCCAGTAGGAGGGAGATCTATTCCAGGGAGAGTATGGCTCAGAACGATTCAGAAGATAAGGGGTGGGGAGAAGATTCGAGCACGGAGCTGAAACCTGCCAGCAGAAGGTTAGTCAAAAGATGGAGGTTCATGGTAGTTTACATCTTGTGTCAGTGGTAGCTGCTCAGCTGTTGCTGTCCGCCAGACGACTGAGACGTTCACTGCCTCCACAATTTAAGTTCTAGGTTTTCGCGAGACACGGTAACTTTTCAGAGTGTGAGGTATTAATATGTTCATCAGAAGTATACATGTGATCAGTTTATTACAGTCTATCTGTTAAGAAGCATAAATGACTGCTGCTTGCTGACAATTATTGATGAGCAATAGCTAGGACAATTTTTTCTTACAAAATATTAGCAGTATACATTTTCATCCATGACGGCATTTGTCCAGAGGAGAGCAATGGCGTCCATCTTTCCGATTATGTTTGTCACTGAACATGCGCAACGAGTGACAAAATGGTTCAAAAAATGGATCTGATCACTATGGGACTTAACATCGGAGGTCATCAGTCCCCTAGAACCTAGAACTACCTAAACCTAACCAACCTAAGGACATCACATACATCCATGCCCGAGGCAGGATTCGAACCTGCGACCGTATCAGTCGCGCGGTTCCAGACTGAAGCGCCTAGAACCGCTAGGCCACCGCGGCCGGCGAGTGACACATGTGAAAGTCGTACAGAGATAAAATAACGTGTACTACCAACACATACGTCATCCGTGGCGCAAGAATGCCTTTTGTTCCACAGGACGAGTTGAAATCTTCTCAAATTTGTTGGCTGTTGAGAAAAACAAATTAGGCAGATTCAAACTGACTATCTTAAATGTCAAGTCTACAGAATGTTTTGCTATTGTTTATTCTCTTCAGGACCTTTTGAGGTATATTGAGATACCTATTTAAAATCCACTCTTGTTCAACAAAACGGCAGCAGCTGTTCAATAATCCTTGATTAGCAACGTGGCATATATGGTTCTTTGGGATCCTCCCCAAGTGTAGGTTGCTAATGACGAATATTAATACGTTACAAGAAGAGTGAATTATTCTGCTTCTTAAGCTAGCTGTTTTTTTTTTTTTTCAAGTGATGGTAATTGTTAAGTCCACAACTGAAATTGTAAGGAAAGTCTTTCTCTGTAGCTAAACGGTTCACAGGCTGCCACATGATGTCTTTTCATAATTCATAGGGTCAGGATTCACTAAAGTTTAGAGAATATGGACGCCTAGAATATGAGTATACACTGTATGTCGAAAATGATCCAATATTGTTATTATTCGTGGTGTATAAGTGACGTCAGCTCAGCAACTATGGTGGCAGCGTAACCAACAACTGTAACAAATGTTCATTCAGTCTGTTAGTGTACACAATAAAGCGAATATTCTTCATACATTCCTTGAATCTTCACATTCTAAATCGTAATCTATTTATCAACTTCCATACTAACCAGTTATGTCCAGGTAGTAGCTGCTCAGTTGCAGTCATCCATCACCGGATTTTAGATGTTCTCTCCATCATCAGTTCCTGCCTCACCATCTCTGGATTCACTGCAAGCTTCTTAGAAGGCGTCACACTCATACGCCTATTCGCAGAATTCATGAAATCAAAGCAACTGTTGAGATGCATAAAAGAATGTCGTGGCGAGAGAATATGGAGAGAGTTTAACTGCAAACACAAATATATTAGCTTAGAAATATTTGGCATAGAAATGGCGCATAACGCTATTAAAAACAACGGCTGCATTGGCTCAGTATACTCCAACAAACCAATAGCACTGGTTCAGAGCATACAGAACAATCGATGAGTATACGATGAATCTTGTGGTTGCAGGATACATCTCCATAAATGACTGCACTTGTCTTGGGGAGTGTAATGGTGTTACATGGTTTGGTTCATTTATGTTGCTTAACACGCACAACGAATGACGCATGGGCGTGGGGTACAGAAATTAAATAACCTGTTCCACCCGCACACACTCGCTCGTGGTGCGAGACTGCCATTTGATCCACAGAGCGGGTTGCAAACTTCCCATATCTGATGTCTAATGGAAAAAAAGAATAAGTAACAGAAAAAAGCAAACTGACAATATTCGATGTAGGGTCGTTACTCTTGCGTACTACTGGTAGATGAAAAAAAGATGAATGCAGCACGAAAAAGCAACTGACAATATTTAATGAAGAGTCTTTACTCTCGCGTACGGTTGGTAATATTATTCTACTTTCTCTGCAATGGCAAGTAAGATGCTGTTATATAATCAAGAGAAACGTTGTCGTTACATTATATGCAGTGCAGAACAGATCGGCGAATTCACCTCTTCGGCAGTTCAAGACAGTTCATGTGTTACACAGAACCACTTCCCATCGACTTTTTTAGGTGTGACAGTAAAAACACACAGCGTTGTGTTCGGAATTTTGTAGTCATTTGAAGTCACGTGACCTCGCTGAATGAATATTGCTTCTGTCAGTGTAGGCGCTGATGTACTCAAAAATCTGTGTATGAATATTAAGGGAATGTAAACTGACATGAAAGCTACATCAAACTTCCAATAAACTGAGTTTTACTTTGAACCAAACCACTCTTTCTTCTGTGTTTACTGATTTGCTTTTACTAACATGACGGCAACGATAAATAAGTTATGAAAGCTTAGTTAATTTGTTTAAATAACAGACAGCTTTTTTCAGATGGAAGACGCATGTCATAAACGTAGCGGGCAATGAGCCAACTGCGTGGCATGGAAGTTAAGCAGTTTCTCACAGTCCAGTCACACCACCTATCTTCCACGTCACCGTCCAGTAACCACCCCCAGGTTGCAGAGGGCAATACTAGCAGTGTACGGTATATCAAGCGTGTCGGAGGAGGTAGAAAACAGTGCAGTCTTTGTCGTCATGCGGCGGAAGCAGAGCGATTTATCCGCAATTGAAAAGGCCATGATCATCGTGTTTAGGGCCACGGGAGGAAGTGTTCCCGAAACTGCTTTTTTCGTAAACTGTTGGCGTGCACTGAGGTTAAAATATACCACGCATAGTAAAACGGCGCTATTGAAAACCGGCGCCGACGCAACTGCGTTGCACCACGGTCCAGAGACGACAGGGGTAAACGGCGGTTGTGGAGATGTGTACGGGCGATCAGAAGAGCATTTTTTGAGCAACTGATCGGCCAGGTGATACAAATGGGCTAGCAAACATCTCATTCTGGAAACATTCCTCAGGCTGTGGCGAAGCCATGTCTCCGCAATATCCTTTCTTCCAGGAGCGCTAGTTCTGCAAGGTTCGCAGGAGAGCTTTTGTGAAGTTTGGAAATTAGGAGACGAGGTACTGGCGGAAGTAAAGCTGTCAGGACGGGGCGTGAGTCGTGCTTGGGGTAGCTCAGTTCGCAGAGCACTTGCCCGCGAAAGGCAAAGGTCCCGATTTCGAGTCTCGGTCCGGCACACAGTTTTAATCTGCCAGGAAGTTTCAAATCAACATTTACGTGCATGATTTCCATGCAAAAGTTTCTTGAATTTTCACTTAGCTATCACTGAAGTTCGTCAGAGTTTAAGTGATATTTGCAATGGGATAGAAGAGCTTACAAATAATTAACCAAGCGCTCCTCAGAAGCCAAACCAACTAACTCCCCTTTTTTATGATTTCTGCAACTTTCTTTACGAAAACCATACAAACATGTATAGTTTTAGTGGTCAAAATGTTCAACTTCATTCTTTAATACTTGCGCCTTTAGATGATCATACATTCGATGGCACCTGATCACTTCGTTACAGCCAAACTGACTCACTCCAGTTTTCTAACTCGTATTTACACAGCGTTTGTTTCTTCGTATTTAATCTATGTGTTTCGTTTGCTCTCCTTAATATCAGTTTTACTCGACTGTTTCATTACAGAACGGTTTTAGTATTATCCATAAATATGATGAGTGTTGAAACTTCCTGGCAGATTAAAACTGTGTGCCGGACCGAGACTCGAACTCGGGACGTTTGCCTTTCGCGGGCAAGTGCTCTACCAACTGAGCTACCCAAGCACGACTCACGCCCCGGCCTCACAGCTGGTAGAGCACTTGCCCGCGAAAGGCAAAGGTCCCGAGTTCGAGTCTCGGTCCGGCACACAGTTATAATCTGCCAGGAAGTTTCATATCAGCGCACACTCCGCTGTAGAGTGCAAATTTCATTCTATGATGAGTGTTGAATAAGTAAGCAGCAGGTAGGTTTTATTTTTCATTCCGGTACACAATATTATTCCCCACTCTTTTCGATGCAACACCACAATTTTTCAAGATAATCTCCGTTGAAGGTGACAATCCTAAGCCACCTGTGTTACATAACTTACTGAACTCTTCTGGAATAATTGGAAAAAGTAATGGGCCCAACCCTGATACCTGTGGGACCCCTAATAAAAAATCCCTCCACTTTGATCTTTTCGTTCCATCTCTTACCCACTGGTGGGATATGAGGTATGAACGGAACCAGTTGAAGAAAATTATTGACATGTGGCTTAGCAAGCAGAATGTTAAAGTGGACAGTGTCGTAAGCTTTGCTGAAATCCTATATGCATACAATAGTACCCTGTTGTTGGTACATATCTAATTTAATTTCGTCAGTCAATTTTGTAAGAGTTTTTGTCCTACTGAGATTTTGCCAGAAATCAGACCAATGTAAATCAAAAATATTAGTGATCTGAACATTTATTAAGCTGTTAGTGAATTATGTATTCTGAAGCCTTCGGAAATGCTGGTAGAATGTAAATGCACCAGCAGTTGGAAGGGTGACAGATTCCTGTTTGAATAGTGGTTTTAATGTCCCTGCTTTCATGTGGTTGAGAACAAGTTGGATTTCAGAGAATGAGTAAAAAAGCTTGTTATTTTCGGCGTTGGTAGATCGATGACAAACCAGTTACCATACGAATCTGGCAATGGTGTTTCTGAAGATGTTAGGGTTTACTGGCTACAGAAAAATATTTCGTCTGTGCCAAACAGTAAGGCAATCGATGGTTTGCACACTTTTGTGTAAGTCAAGTACAGATGTTGGCGTGGTAAAATCCCAATTTCAATCGTCAATAGGAACTAGAGTTCCAGTTGAAAAATGGGTATGCCTGTTCCTAGATCCAGTAGTTTTTACACATAACTACAGGTCTGCGAAAGTCCTCATTTAGCGAGTGGGCAAACATGAGTTTTGCATTTCTAAGGGATTGACTAACTCGGCTGTGTAGTCACTTGAATGCGAGATATTAATCACAGGTCAGGTGTCATATATATGTCTTGTGTAGAGCATCTATGACTCTCGTAAAACGTCTCAGCTGGTCGATAAGGAAGGTAGCACGTCCTCTTACTCTAACTGTTTGTGAGGAACCTATTTACCACATAATTTATCGAGTCTCTTATTGAAATCCGATACTTCATTATTCATGCCTAAGCTATTTTCTGCTGTTGATTTGCCAGGTAAAACAGGCGTCAGCTGTGAGCTGAAACTTTATCAAACGCGTATAATCTCTAAAAGGCGGCTTTTCCGGTTTGTTCGTTGGGCTCTGCAACGAGTAATCCTGAATTTTACGTCCTTAGCTAACAAGCCAGGCGCATAATTCTAATGCTATATGGTGGGCAAATCCAAGAGGAACCAATAATAGTTTTAGAAGGAAAGTATGGACATAAATTTTCATACAGAATGACTGGTGTTTGCAAAATTTATGTTCATATATTCCTCTACAACGATGTGTTCATAGAAAGAGTCAGGACTTACGACTGCGGATTTAAAGGAAGAGAGCTTTCCAACTTTGGTGGATTCTGCATTACTCAGAAAAGACCCTCTCCGTTGAGATGCTTACTTTCAGTAAAAGTGTACTCAGGCTCTTTGCCCTCGTTTTCAGAAGTGAGTACGATTTTGTAGAACGAACTGTTGTCTATATATGTTGCCGTACCACCCCCTAGACCGTGGCATCTGTCCTGTCTCAGAGAAATGTAACCATCAAGACATACAGACTCATAAGGCATACTTTTCTTCAGCTATGTCTCCACCAAGAGTTTGATATGAAACCTCAGGTACTGAAATATGGCGTGGAACTGTCAGGTGTGCTGTTAATGACCCACATGTGTGTTCAACTGTACAAGTTGCACACACATGTGGGTGTCACGAGTCGTTTCCGCTATAAATCCTGCATATTGGAGGGAGACTTGTCCCAGAGAAATTCAGAATGTGGGGGGGGGGGGGGGGGGGGAGACGAGAAGATTGGAGCACGGAGCTGAAAACTGCCAGCAGAAGGCTAGTCAAAAGATAGAGGTTCAAGGTAGTTTACATCTTGTGTCAGTGGTAGCTGCTCAGCATTTGTTAACCACCATACGACTGAGGCCTTCTCTGCTTCCACAATTCCAGCTTCATTTTCTCGCGTGACACGGTGACATTTTCAAAGCGTGTGATACTCGTGTTATTATCACCATCCCCAGAATGCATCTAATCAGTTTGTTCCAAAGCAGTTCTTAAGACGCATAAATGTTTCCTACTTGCTAACAATTATTGATGAGCAATAGCTAGGACAATTTTTTCATACAAAGTATTAGTAGCATACATTTTGATCCATTACGGCGTTTTTCCGTACGAGAGCAATGGCGTTACATATTTCTGTTTATGTGTTCACTGAACATGCACAACGAGTAACACATGTGACAGGCGTACAGAGATAAAATAGCGTGTACTACCAACACATATGTATCCGTGGTGCAAGAATGTCATTTGTGCCACAGGACGAGTCCAATTCTTCTCAAATTTGTTGGCTGTTGAGAAAAACAAATCAGGCAGAAGCAAACTGATTACGTTAAATGGCAAGTATAGAGTATGTTACGCTACTGTTTATACTCTTCAGGACCTTTTGTTGTACGTAATATACCTATATATATATAATTCACTCTTCATCAACAAAACCGCAGCAGCTGTTCAATAACCCGTGATTAGCTACGTGGCATGTATAATTGATTGGATGCACCCCAGGTGTAGGTTGCTAATGACGAATATTAATACGTTACATGCAGAGTGAATTATTCAATTTCTTTAGCTGGCTGTTTCTCTCAAGTGTAGGTAATTGTTAAATCTACAACTGAAATTGTACAGAATGTTTTTCATTGTAGCCAAACAGTTACGAAAATTAGCGGTTATGTGTTCTATCACATGGGATATTTTCATAATTAATAGGGTCAGGATTCACGAACGATTAGAGAATATCCACGCCTACAATACCAGTGTACACTGTATGTAGAAAATGTTCTAAAATGGTTCAAATGGCTCTGAGCACTATGGGACTTAACATCTATGGTCATCAGTCCGCTATAACTTAGAACTACTTAAACCTAACTAACCTAAGGACATCACACAACACCCAGTCATCACGAGGCATAGAAAATGTTCTGATATTGTTATTATTCGTGGTGTATAAGTTACGTCATCTCAGTAACTATGGTAGCAGCTTGAACGAACAACTGTAACAGATGTGTATTCAACCTGTCAGTGTAGACATTAAAGCCAAGTTTCTTTATATCTTCCTATTATATTCCCTTCTGGATCATAATCTATTTATCAACTTGCACACTAACCAGTCAGGTCAAGGGAGTAGCTGTTCAGTTGCAGTCATCCCTCACCGGATTTGATGTGTTCTCTCCATCCACAGTTCCTGCCTCACCATCTCTGGATGCACGGTAAGCTTCTGAGGATGTGTCACACTCATACGTCTATGTACAGAATTCATGAAATAAAAGCAACTTTTTAGGCACACAAACGAATCCCCCTGCGAGAGAATATAGATAAACATTCATTCAAAAAATGGCTCTGAGCACTATGGGACTCAACTGCTGTGGTCATAAGTCCCCTAGAACTTAGAACTACTTAAACCTAACTAACCTAAGGACAGCACACAACACCCAGCCATCACGAGGCAGAGAAAATCCCTGACCCCGACGGGAATCGAACCCGGGAACCCGGGCGTGGGAAGCGAGAACGCTACCGCACGACCACGAGATGCGGGCGTAAACATTCATTACTAACTCAAAAAATTGTCTTAGATAAATTAAGCACAGAAATCGTGCATAACGCTATTAAAAACGACGGCTGCATTGGCTCACTATTTTCCAACAAACTAACACAACTGGTTCAGAATATACCGTAAAACGAGGAGTACACGATAACCCTGTGTTAGCAGTATATATCTCCATAAATGACGGCACTTGCCTTGGCGAGTTTAATGGTGTTACATCGTTTGGTTCATTTCTGTTGCTGAACACGCACAACGAATGACGCATGGGCGTGTGTTACAGAAATTAAATAACTTGTTCCACCCGCACATACGTCGCTCGTGGTGCGAGACTGCCATTTGCTCCACAGAGCGGGTTGAGAACTTCCCATATGCGCTGTCTGATGGATAAAACGAATAAGTAACAGGAAAAAGCAAACTGACAATATTTGATGAAGGGTTCAAGACAATTCAAGTAGTACGCAGAACCACTTCCTATGGACTATTTCAGGTGTAAAGATAAACAAATACAGCGTGATGTTTGGAATTTTATAATTATTTGAAGTCACATGTCCTATCTGTATGGATATTATTTATATTACTGTAGGTGTTGATGTACTCAAAAATCTGTGTATGATTATTAAAGGAATGTAAACTGACTTTGACAGCTACATCAAACTAACAATAGTGTGAGTTTTACTTCATACCAACCCATCCATTTTGCTGTGTTAACTGATTAGTTTTTACTAACATGTCGTCAACGATAAACAGGTAATCAACGCTCAGGTAGTGTGTTTAAATGACAGACTGCTTTATTCAGATGGAAGACTCACGAAATAAACGCGGAGGTCAATCGGGCAAGCGGGAGGAATGCAAGTTAAGCCCTTTCCAAACGGTCCAGTCACACCGCCTGTCTTCGACTTCAGTGCCCAATAACCACTGACAGACGGCAGGTGGCAACACTAGCAGTGGAGGGTATATCAAGCGTGTCGGAGGAACCAGAAAACAGAGCAGTCATTGTCATAATATGGAGACCGAGAGATTTACGCGAAGTCCAAAATTGCATGATGAGGGAAAGTGTTTCCGAAACGACTATGTTCGTAATCTGTTCACGTGCAGTTATGGTTTAAGTATACCATGAATGGAAAAATGACGATATCCACAACCAGCACCGATGCGTTAGTGACGTACCACAGTCCACGGATGATATGGATGAACGATTGCCGTACGGGCGCATAGACGTGCAGCTGTTGAGCAACTGACCACCCAGGTGAACCAAGGAGGTACCAACAGTGCCTCTTCAACGACCGTTCAGCAAACTTCCTAGGGTATGGGCCTCGGTTCAGGCACCCATGCTGCCTGATGTTCATTGGTGACAAAGGCTGTTATATGCACGCCATTTGTATGAACGCATGGTGTCTGTTATTTCGGACATGTTCGGAGCACCAGACACCACGTAGTCATATAATTCATTCACCGTGAAGGGCAATCAAACCACCTTCTTCAGTGCGGGTGCACAATTGCTCAGAGTAGCAAGTATGGAAGACATGGACAGGGTCTGTGGATAGCTGACGCTCGGTCGGGACGTGGGTCAGACGGGAGGCGTGACGAGATAGTCCGGGCAGTTGCGACAAAGTCTTTGTCCATGTAGTGCAATGGTTAATTCAGCTGCCTAGTAAGCAGTATATTCCCGGGTTCGAGTCCCGATCCGACACACAATTACGCTCTTCGTCTCCGGATCCGGGTGAAGTACCGATGCAGCTGATAATAATAATCCTTTCCCTTTCTTTTCACTTCTCCCACCTCCATCTGCAATTTACATATAATGGACGCCATTACCGCAACTGTACCACTGCGTGGAGACAGGTGGCCTTACCAGATGAATTACGCTTTATGATCCATTTGACAAATGGCCGTTGCCGAGCAGGACGTGAAACTTCTGAAAGCAAATACCCTGCAACTATTATTGGATGAGTGTAGATCGAAGGAGGGCGCGTTATGGTCTGTCGAATATTTTCGTAGCGTTCCGTGGGTGATCTCGTCATTCTGGAAGGCACAAGGGATCAACACAGGTCTACATTTATTCTTGGGACCATGTCCATCCCTACATCCACTTTGTTTGGTTCAAAAAAAATGGTTCAAATGGCTCTGAGCACTATGGGACTCAACTGCTGAGGTCATTAGTCCCCTAGAACTTAGAACTAGTTAAACCTAACTAACCTAAGGACATCACAAACATCCATGCCCGAGGCAGGATTCGAACCTGCGACCGTAGCGGTCTTGCGGTTCCAGACTGCAGCGCCTTTAACCGCACGGCCACTTCGGCCGGCTCCACTTTGTTTCTCCTCGACACAGTGGGATCTATCAGCAGGGCAATGCAATGAGGAAGAATTCTGAGTTCCTTCTGGATGCGCAGACATTTGTGTGGCCGAGCATTGTCACTGCAGAAGGAGAAGTTTATTTGCCTTTATTGTGGCGACGAACACGGTGAAGCCGTGTCTTCAATTTCCGGGGGTAGCACGTTACTCTTCAGAGTTGATCGTTGTATCATGAAGGTGGGCATTAAACAGAATAACCCCTTCCCAGTCCCAGAAGATCGTCGCCTTGACTTTACCGGTTGGGGGTAAGGCTTTGATCTTTTTCTTCAGAGGGGAGGTAATATGACGCAGCTCCATGGACTCTGATCCGAAGTGACGAACACACATATAATCACTGTGACGCTATTCGACCAGGAATTGTCAGGACCAGCCTAGTAACGCGCTAGCAGTTCCGCAGAAATGGCCTTTCGTTGCTCTCTGTGTGGTTCAGGGTTAGGAGGCGAGGAATTCAGCGGTCACACACCTTTGATAGCCACAACTGGAGGGCGAATGTGTTAGCACTGCCAACAGAGAAGTCTGCTTGTGCAGCGAAGTGTTTGATTGTGATCCATCGATCAACTTGAATGAGAGTGTACGCATTTTCCAACACTGGAGGCCAAAGGCCCACTTTCTTTTTGTTCACTGCAAGGTGTCAGTAGACATTGTTCAATCACCGATGACTATCTCTGGTTATGTGGATTACCGCCAAAAGAAAGTCATTGACAGCTGTCTGCTTATAACGCTCCAAGGTTACAGTATACATTTCGAATGCTAAATAAAGCGCCTCACCCTGTGGCACTAAGTAAAGCTATAGGGCCTGAAGTGGGATTATCCAACGTCGTCCCACAACAAAAATCGCTTTTCTTCAACAGATACTAGCCGAGAAAAAAGTGTGTTGCTTTACTTATTAAACTCTACTGGAATAATTAGAAAAGTAATGGGCCTAATACTGATCCCCTTGCAACGCAATACAGCATCCGTCCGCCCAACCTCCACTATGAACTTTTCGTCACATTCGTTGCACACTTTTGTTGGGATTTAAGTATTAGTGCAACTACTTGGAGAAAATGTATCGAAACACGTATGAGACAGTGGCGGATACAGAGAAACCTCAAGGAGGGATCGCTTCAGTTGTCTTGAGCTACCTTAATAAAAAATAGTCAAGTCACAAGTAAAATTTAAGAACGTTTTAATTAAACTGATTGTACACATATACAGGACAATGCTATCTTATGATAAAAAAGTTTCAATTGTGGTTCTCTTCCTTAAATGATGAGTTCTAAGCACCTATTCTACCTGGCAAACTAGTTAATTACATTGTCGATAGGACATTAATGTCAGGGAGAGTGTTCAACAGAGCTATGCCATTAAGTCGATCCTTCATCACTGTCGACCTCAGCAATGTCTTTGTACGCCGCAATGTTGAAAAACTTCTTTCTACTGTAACAATAGATGCAGGTAGACAAGAAAATATTTTGTACTCCGTGTGCAAAGTAGGATAGTCACATCTAAGACAAACAGACAACCATTGCATAACAGAATCATGACCATTAAGGGCCGCTACGTACGCAATCAGAAGTGTTACTCTTCTTAAGCTACGTTTCCACCAAGGGTTTAATATGAAACCCGATGTACTGAATTATGTCTTAGATCTCAGTCAGGTGTGCTGGTAATGACTACACACTTGTGAGGGCGAATTGTACTGTAGCGTTATCACAAGTCGTTTCTGCTATGAAGCTGTATATAGGATGGACAACTATTCCAAAGGCAGGCATGAGCCCGGTCCTTTCGTAATGTGGTGGGGGCGAGAAGATTTCAGCAATGTGCTGAAAACTGCTATATAGTAGGCTCGTCAAATAGGGAGGTTCAAGAAGGTTTACACTTGCACCAGTGATACTTGCACAACTGTTGTTATCCACCAGACGAGTGAGGCGTTTTATGCTTCCAAAATTCCAGTTTGAGGTTCTCGCAAACAGAACGTGTGATATTGATATGTCCATCAAAAGTATACATCTGATCAGTTTATAACAGGTAATCTGTTAACATGCACAAATGATTGCTAATTGCCGAGAAAAATTAATGAGCATAAGCTAGGACAATTTTCATAGAAATTACTATTATTATTATTATTATACCTTAAATAATTATGGCGTTTCTCCATACGAGATCAATGGTGTCATATATTACGTTTTATGTGTGTGACTGAACATGCACAACGAGAGACACATGTGCCAGGAGAACAGAGATAAAATGACGTGTACTACCAACACATATGTCATCCGTGGTGCAAAAATGCCATTTGTTCCATAGGACGAGTTGAAAGCTTGTGAAACTTGTTGGCTGTCGAAAAAAAGAAATTAGGTCGAAGCAAATTTATTATTTTAAATCTCAAATCTTGAACCTTGCATGGCATGGTTCGTAGTCCTCAGAGTATTGGTTACACAATTCCTGTTTCAGGTTCTCGCAAACACAACACGTGATATTCATGTGTCCATCAGAAGTATACATGTAATCAGTTTATTAGAGGTATTCTGTTAAGATGCACAAATGATTGCTACTTGCTGAGAAATATTAATGAGCAACAACTACGACAATTTTCAAATAAAATAATATTATTATTACCATTATAACTTAATTAATTATTGCGTTTCTCCAGACGAGACCAATGGCGTCATGTATTACGCTTTATGTGGGTGACTGAACATGCACAACGAGAGACACATGTGCCAGGAGAACAGAGATAAAATGACGTGTACTACCAACACATATGTCATCCGTGGTGCAAGAATGCCATTTGTTCCATAGGACGAGTTGAAAGCTTGTGAAACTTGTTGGCTGGTGAGAAAAACAAATGAGGCAGAAGTAAACTGATTACCTTAAATCTCAAGTCTTGAACCTCGTATGCCAGTGTTTGTACTCTTCAGTATCTACTGTAGTATGGAATATACCTATATAAAATCCACTCTTGTTGAACAAAACCACAGGAGCCGTTCAGCAATCCTTTATTAGAAACCTGGCATAAATGGGTGTTTGGGAACCACCAACAAGTGAAGGTTTCTTCTGACGAATATTAACATTTTAAATGGGAAGAGTTTTATTCTGTTTCTTCACCTGGCTGTTTTTTCAACTGAAAGTAATTGTCAAGACCACAACTGGAATTGCAACTGAACGGTTTCTGGTATTAGCGGTTTTGCGCTCTACCACATGAGGTATTTTCATAATTAATAGGCTCTGCATTCACTAAAGTTTAGAGAATAGCCGGCCGCGTTGGCCGAGCGGCTCTAGGCGCTTCAGTCCAGAACCGCGCGACTGCTATGGTCGCAGATTCAATCCTGCCTTGGACATGGAAGTGTGTGATGCCCTTAGGTTAGTTAATTTAATTTATTCCAAGTTATATGGGACTGATGACCTCAGATGTTAAGTTCCATAGTGCCCAGAGGCATCTGAACCATTTTTAGAGAATATCAACGCCTAGAATAAGCGTATATTCCGTATGTCGAAAGTGTGCCGATATTGGTTCAAATGGTTCAAATGGCTCTGAGCACTATGCGACTTAACTTCTGAGGTCATCAGTCGCCTAGAACTTAGAACTAATTAAACCTAACTAACCTAAGGACATCACACACATCCATGCCCGAGGCAGGATTCGAACCTGCGACCGTAGCGGTCACGCGGTTCCAGACTGAAGCGCCTTTAACCGCACGGCCACACCGGCCGGCTGTGTTCCGATATTGTTATTATTCGTGGTGTATAAGTGAAGTCAGCTCAGTAACTATGGTAGCTGCGTGAACCAATAAAAAAATGGCTCTGCGCACTATGGGACTTAACTTCTGAGGTCATCATCCCCACAGAACTTAGAACTACTTAAACCTAACTAACCTAAGGACATCACACACATCCATGCAGGAGGCAGGATTCGAACCTGCGACCGTATCGTTCGCGCGGTTCCAGACTGAAGCGACTAGAACCGCTCGGCGTGAACCAACAACTGTAACAGATATTCATTCAGACTGTCTGTGTACACATTAAACCAAATCTTCATCATACCTTCCTTTAATCTTTACGTTCTGGATCGTAATCTATTTATCAACATCCATACTAACCAGATATGTCCAGGGAGCTGTTGCCAATTTCTGTCATCTGTCGGCGGATTTGAGTTGTTCTCTTCATCCACAGTTCCTGCCTAACATTCTCGGGGTACAGGGTAAGCTTCTTACAAGGCGTCACACTCGTACGTCTATTCGCATAATTCATGAAATCAAAGAAACTGTTGAGATGCACAAATGAATGCCCCTGCGAGACGATATGGATAAAGATTAACTGCGAACACAAATACATTAGCTTAGAAAAATTGGGCAGAGAAATGGTGTATTACGCTATTAAAAACAACGGCTGCATTTTCTTACTATACTCCAACAAACTAACAGCACTGGTTCAGAGCATACAGAGCAATCGAAGAGTACACGTTGAACCCTGGGGTTGCATGATACATCCCCATAAATGACGGCACTTGTCTTGGCGAGTGTAATGGTGTTACATCGTTTGGTTCATTTATGTTGCTAAACACGCACAACGAATGACGCATGGGCGTGGGGTACTGAAGTTCAATAACCTGTTCCACCCGCACATACGTCGCTCGTGGTGCGAGACTGCTATTTGCTCCGCAGAGCGGGTTGAGAACTTCCCATACCTGTTATCGGATGGAAAAAAAAGAATTAATAACAGCGAAAAGCAAACTGATAGTATTCTAAGTAGAGTCATTATTCTTGCGTTCTCCTGGTAGATGTAAAATAGTTTAAAGTAACAGGAAAATGCAACTGACACTATTTAATGAAGAGAGTGTACTCTTGCGTACGGTTGGTAATAATAATCTGCAGTATCCACAGTGGTAAGTAAGATACTGTTACATAATCAGGGAAAATAATGTCGTTACAGTATATGTGGTGCAGAACGGAGAGGTGAATTCACCTTTTTGGTAGTTCAAGACAGTTCATGTAGTATGCAGAACCACTTCCCATCGACTAGTTCAAACGTAACTGTAAAAAAAAACACAAAGCGTTGTGTTGGGAATTTTATAATTATTTGAATTCACGTGTCCTTACAGCATGAATATTACTTCTATCACTCTAGGTGCTGATGTACTCAAAAATCTGTGTATGATTATTGAAGGAATGTAACCTGACATATATCAAACCTACAATAATGTGAGTTTTACTGCATACCGACACTTTCATTTTGATTTTGTTATCTGAATAGTTTTTAATAACATGACGGGACAGATAAACAGGTTATCAACACTCTCCCAGTGTGTTTAAATGACAGACTGCTTTATTCAGATAGAAGACTCACGTAATAAGCGTGTAGGGCAATGGGGCAAGTGGGAGGATTGGAAGTTAAGCAGTTCTACACTGTCCAGTCACACCGATCTAATCGACTTCAGCGCCCAATAACTACTGATATACGGTAGGTGGCAACACTAACAATGGAGGGTATATCAAGCATGTCGGAGTAGCCAGAAATATAGCAGTCGTTGTCGTAATGTTGAGACCGAGCGATTTATCCGAAGTCCACAAGAGCATGATCATCGTCTTTAGAGCCAAGGGAGGAAGTGTTTGCGAAACGGGTTTGTTCGTAACCTGTTCGTAATCTATTCACGTGTAGCCTTGATTAAAGTATATCAACCATGGCGAAATGGCACCATCCACAACTGGCACCAAGGCGGCTATGGTGCACCACAGTCCATGGATGACATGGGTGAACGATGGCTGTTAATATGTGTAAGGGCGGAGAGAGACGTGCAACTGACAGCCTAGGTGTACCAAGGGCTACCAACAGTGTCCCCTCAACGACCGTTCAGGAAACTTAGTTGAATGTGGATCTCGGCTCAGGCACCCTCATAGATTGCTGTACAAAGGCTGGTATATGCACGCCATTCGTATGAATTCATGGTGTCTGTTCTTTTGGACATGTTCGAAGGAACAGACACTACGTAGTCATATAATTCATTCACCTTGCTGGGCAACGAAACTACCTTCCCTCAGTGCGAATGCTCGATTACCTTCATCTTCTCTGGGATACTGATAACAGCGAAAATATAAGACGTATTCCGGGACTGTGGATAGTCGGAGTTATGTCGTCCGGGAGTTATAACGAGATAGTCCGTGCAGTTGCGATAAAGACTGTGGTCAGGTGGTGCAATGGTTAATGCAGCTGACTAGTAAGAGTTTGAGTCCCGATATGGTATTTTTGTGCATACGCTGCTCTGACAATATCACTCCGGTCTATGGACAATTATCGTGGCTCTTGGCAATAAGTGTTGTTCACTGTAAGGTGTCAGTGACATTGTTCAACCACCGATGACTATCTGTGATTATGTGGGTTTCCGCCAAAAGAAAGTCATTTACAGCTGTCTGCTTATAACGAACCAAGGTTACAGTAAACATTTCGAATACTAAATATAGCACCGCCACCTTTCGCACAAAATGAAGCTATAGGCCTGAACTTGTTGGCTGTCGAGAAAAACAAATGCGGCAGAAGCGAACTGATTACCTTAAATCTCAAGTGTTGAACCTCGTATGGCACTGTTTGTACTCTTCAGTATCTACTGTGGTATGGAATATACCTATATATAATCCACTCTTGCCGTTCAGCAATCCTTTATTAGAAACCTGGCATAAATGGGTGTTTGGGAACCACCAACAAGTGAAGGTTTCTTCTGACGAATATTAACATTTTAAATGGGGAGAGTTTTATTCTGTTTCTTCACCTGGCTGTTCTTTCAAGTGGAAGTAATTGTGAAGACTACAACTGGAATTGCAACTGAACGGTTTCTGGTATTAGCGGTTTTGCGCTCTACCACATGAGATATTTTCATAATTAATAGGGTCTGGATTCACTAAAGTTTAGAGAATAGTCGGCCGCGTTGGCCGAGCGGATCTGGGAGCTTCAGTCCAGAACCGAGCGGCTGCTATGGTCGCAGATTCGAATCATGCCTTGGGCATGGATGTGTGTGATGTCCTTCGGTTAGTTATTTTAAGTAATTGTAAGTTATATGGGACTGATGACCTCAGATGTTAAGTCCTATAGTGCTCAGAGCCATCTCAATTATTTTTAGAGAATATCAATGCCTAGAATATGCGTATACACCGTATCTCGAAAGTGTTCCGATATTGTTATTATTCGTGGTGTATAAGTGACGTCAGCTCAGTAACTATGGTGGCAGCGTGAACTAACAACTGTAACAGGTAATCATTGAACCTGTCAGTGTATACATTAAAGCAAAGTTTCTTCATGTCTTCCTTGAATATTCACATTCTGGATCGAAATCTATTTATCAACATCCATACTAACCAGATACATCCAGGGAGATGTTGCCCAGTTTCTGTCATCTACCGGCGGATTTGAGGTGTTCTCTTCATCCACAGTTCCTGCCTCACCTTCTCGGGGTGCACGGTAAGCTTCTTACAAGGCGTCAAACTCGTACGTCTATTCGCAGAATTCATGAAATCAAAGAAACTGTTGAGATGCACAAATGAATGCCCCTGCGAGACAGTATGGACAAAGATTAACTGCGAACACAAATACATTAGCTTGGAAAAATTGGACACAGAAATGGTGCATTATGCTATTTAAAACAACGGCTGCATTTTCTTACTATACTCCAACAAACTAACAGCACTGGTTCAGAGCATACACAACAATCGATGAGTACACGATGAACCCTGGAGTTGCAGGATACATCTCTATAAATGATGGCACTTATCTTGGCGAGTGTAATGGTTGTACATCGTTTGGTTCATTTATGTTGCTAAACACGCACAACGAATGACGCATATGCTTCGGGTACAGAAATTAAATAACCTGTTCCACCAGCACATACGTCGCTCGTGGTGCGAGACTGCCATTTACTCCACAGAGCGGGTTGAGAATTTCCCATGTCTCTTATATGATGGAAAAAAAGGAATAAGTATCAGGAAAAAGCAAACTGAAAATATTCTAATTAGAGTCATTATTCCTGAGTATTGCTGGTAGACGCAAAAAAGGTTATTCGGCTTCAGCGCCTAATAACCACTGACAGACGGTAGATGGCAACACTAGCAATGGAGCGTATATCAAGCTTGTCGCAGGAGCCAGAAAAAAGAGCAATCTATTTCGTAATGTGGAGACCGAGTGATTTATCCGAAGTCCACAAGGGCATGATCATCGTCTTTAGGGCGAAGGGAGGAAGTGTTTGCAAAACGGGTTTGTTCGTAATCTATTCACGTGTAGCCATGATTAAAGTATATCAAGCATTGCGAAATGGCACCATCCACAACTGGCACCAAGGCGGCTGTGGTGCAACCACAGACCATGGATGACATGGGTGAACGATGGCTGTTACTATGTGTAAGGGCGGGGAGACGTGCAACTGACAGCCCAGGTGAGCCGAGGGTTACTACCAGTGTCTCCTCAACGACCGTTCAGGAAACTTCGTTGCATGTGGATCTCAGCTCAGGCAACCATAACGACTGCTGTTCATCGGTGACAAAGACTGGTATATGCACGCCATTGGTATGAATTCGTGGTATCTGTTCTTTTGGACATGTTCGAAGGAACAGACACTACGTAGTCATATAATTCATTCACCTTACTGGCCAACGAAACTACCTTCCCTCAGTGCGGATGCTCGATTACGTACACCTCCTGTGGGAATCTCAGAACAGCAAAAATATAAGACATGTTCCGGGACTGTGGATAGTTGGCGCTGGGTCGTCCGGGAGGTATTACCAGATAGTCCATGCAGTTGCGGCAAAGACTGTGGTCAGGTGGATCTATGGTTACTGCAGCTGACTAGTAAGGGTTCGAGTCCCGATGTGGTATTTTTGTGTCATACGCTACTCTGACCATGTCACACCTGTCTACAGACAATTATCGTGGCTCTTTGGCAATAAGTGTTGTTCACTGCAAGGTGTCAGTAGACACTGTTCAACCACCGATGACTATCTGTGATTATATGGATTTCCGCCAAAAGAAAGTCATTTACAGCTGTCTACTTACAACGCACCAAGGTTACAGTAAACATTTCGAATGCTAATTATAGCACCGCCACCTTTCGCACGAAATGAAGCTATAGGCCTGAAGTGGGAATATCCGACGACGTCCCACAACAAATTTCGCTTTTCTTCAACCGATACTAGCCGAGAAAAAAGTGTGTTGCAGTACTTATTGAACTCTACTGGAATTATTTGAAAAGTAATTGGCCTAATACTGATCCTTGTGGACCAGAAATACAGCATCCGTCCGCCCAACCTCCACTATGAACTTTTAGTCCCAATCGTTACACACTTTTGTTGGGATGTAAGGTATGAGTGCAACTACTTGGAGAAAATATATCGATACACGTATGAGACAGTGGCGGATACAGAAAAACCTCAAGGAGGGAGCGCTTAAGATGTCTTGAGCTACCTTTACTTTTACCGTAATAAAAGATAATAAAGTCACATGCAAATTTTAATGAAGTTTTGTTTAACTGATTATACACATATACAAGACAATGCCATCATATGATAAAACATGTTACTATTGTCGTTGTCTTCCTTAGATTATGAGATTCAAGCGCCTATTTTTCCTGGAAAACTAGTTAATTACATTGTCAATAGGACATTAATGTCAGGGAGAGTGTTCAACAGAGCTATGCCATTAAATCGATCCTTCATCACTGTCGACCTCAGCCATGTCTTTGTATGCCGCAATGTTGAAAAACTTCTTTCTACTGTAACAACAGATGCAGGTAGACAAGAAAATATTTTGTACTGCGTGTGCAAAGTAGCACAGTCACATGTAGGACAAAGAGACAACCATTGCATAACAGAATCACGACCATTAGGGGCCGATACTTACACAGGCAGAAGTGTTACTCTTCTGCAGCTACGTTTCCACCAAGAGTTTAATATGAAACCTGAGGTATTGAATTATGATATAGAGCTCACACAGGTATGCTGGTAATGAATACTCACTTGTGAGGGCGAATTGTACTGTAGAGTTAGCACAAGTCGCTTCTGCTATAAAGCTGTATATAGGAGGGACAACTATTCCAAAGGCAGGCATGACCCAGGTCCTTTCGCAATGTGGTGGGGGCGAGAAGATTCCAGCAAGGAGCTGAAAACTGTTAGATAGTAGGCTGGTCAAAAGAGGGAGGTTCAAGGTGGTTTACACTTGCACCAGTGGCACTTGCACAATTGTTGCTATTTACCAGACGACTGAGGCGTTTTATGCTTCCACAATTCCAGTTTCAGGTTCTCGCAAACCGAACGTGTTATATTAATATGTCCGTCAGAAGTGTACATCTAATCTGCTTATTACAGGTAATCAGTTAAGATGCACAAATGATTGCTAGTTGTTGAAAAATTTTAACGAGCAACCACTAGGACAATTTTCATAAAAATTACTATTATTATTATTAATTATTATAACTTAATTAATGATGGCGTTCCTCCAGACGAGAGCAATGGCGTCATATATTACGGTTTATTTGGGTGACTGAACATGCACAACGAGAGACACATGTGCCATGAGAACAGAGATAAAATGACATGTACTGGGTCAAATGGCTCTGAGCACTATGGGACTCAACTGCTGTGGTCATAAGTCCCCTAGAACTTAGAACTACTTAAACCTAACTAACCTAAGGACAGCACACAACACCCAGCCATCACGAGGCAGAGAAAATCCCTGACCCCGCCGGGAATCGAACCCGGGATCCCCGGCCGTGGGAAGCGATGAAACTTCCCCTTAGAAAAATTGTACAAGACTGTGCTTAAACTGACGCACAATATTTTTAGCGCAACGCAATCTGACTTTCAAAATTCCCTACAAAAGAATGGCCCTGACTAACATTAAGCTATACCTTTCACAAATCACTTACCTCGCAAAAATCTTCGCTGCTCAAGCTACTGCAATACAGCGAGCGCCACTACTGCCAGCTAAATAAAAGATTCAAACTACTGAAGGCACTAACTACAGATAGGGATAGTTAGCAAATGAAAGATATTAATAGAGAACAAACAATGTATTTACCTTGATATCATCATATATATAGCAGTTCATGACAAATTTCAAAACTCCGCCATCTCTCTCCCCACATCCACCACTGCTGGCGGCTCACCTCCAACTGCGCAACGCTACGCGCTGTTCGCAGCCAGCTGCCTAACACTACAATGGCGAGTATTACAACAATGCAAAGCAGCCACAGACTGCACACAGCACAGCCAGTGATTTTTTTATACAGAGGTGGCGTTACCAATAAAAAAACCTAAACAGCCTACTTACATAGCCCCCATGCTACCCACAAAAAATTTTACAAAATTTTTTTGGGCACTGGCCAATACATATTTGTTAAAATTTTTCATAATCGTAATTACAATAACAAAGAAATCAAATGCACACACTTATTGATACAATGTTGGTCAAAAGGTAAAATCTTCTCACAGTCCATAAAGACAGTCCTGATCATTCATCATATATATAGCAGTTCATGACAAATTTCAAAACTCCGCCATCTCTCTCCCCACATCCACCACTGCTGGCGGCTCACCTCCAACTGCGCAACGCTACGCGCTGTTCGCAGCCAGCTGCCTAACACTACAATGGCGAGTATTACAACAATGCAAAGCAGCCACAGACTGCACACAGCACAGCCAGTGATTTTTTTTATACAGAGGTGGCGTTACCAATAAAAAAACCTAAACAGCCTACTTACAGCGAGAACGCTATCGCAAGACCACGAGGTGCGGGCTGACATGTACTACTAACACATATGTCATCCGTGGTGCAAGAATGCCATTTGGTCCGCAGGACAAGTTTAAAGTTTGTGAAACATGTTGGCTGTCGAGAAAAACAAATTAGGTAGATGAAAACTGATTACCTTAAGTCTCAAGGCTTGAACCTTGTATACCACAGTTTGTACTCTTCAGTATCTACTGTAGTATGGAATATACCTATATATAATCCACTCTTTAACAAGAGCCACTCTTTAACAGGAGCTGTTCAGCAATCCTTTATTAGAAACCTGGCATAAATGGGTGTTTGGGAACCACCAAAAAGTGAAGGTTTCTTCTGACGAATATTAATATGGTTTGGATTCACTGAAGTTTAGAGAATAGCCGGCCACGGTGGCCGAGCGGTTTCAGGCGCATCAGTCCAGAACCGCGCAACTGCTACCGTCGGAGTTTCGAATTCTGCCTTGGGCGTGGATATGTGTGATGTCCTTATATTAGTTCATTTAAGTAGTTCCAAGTTCTATGGGACTGATGTCCTCTGATGTTAAGTCCCATAGTCCTCAGAGTCATCTGAACCATTTTTAGAGAATATCAACGCCTAGAATATGCGTATTGCCCGTATGTCGAAAGTGTACCGATATTGTTATTATTCGTGGTGTATAAGTGAAGTCAGCTCAGTAACTATGGAACCAGCGTGAACCAACAAAAAAATGGCTCTGAACACTATGGGACTTCACTTCTGAGGTCATCAGTCCCCTAGAACTTAGAACTACTTAAACGTAACTAACCTAAGGAAATCACACACATCCATACCCAAGGCAGGATTCGAACCTGCGACCGTAGCGTTCGCGCGGTTCCAGACTGAAGCGACTAGAACCGCTCGGCGTGAACCAACAACTGTAACAGACATTCATTCAACCTGTCAGTGTACACATTAAACCCAATTTTCTTCATACTTTCCTTTAATCTTTATGTTCTGGATCGTAATCTATTTGTCAACATCCATACTAACCAGATATGTCCAGGGAGCTGTTGCCCAGTTTCTGTCATCTATAGGCGGATTTGAGGTGTTCTCTTCATCCACAGTTCCTGCCTCACCTTCTCGGGGTGCACGGTAAGCTTCTTACAAGGCGTCAAACTCGTACGTCTATTCGCAGAATTCATGAAATCAAAGAAACTGTTGAGATGCACAAATGAATGTCCCTGCGAGACGATATGGATAAAGATTAACTGCGAACACAAATACATTAGCTTAGAAAAATTGGGCAGAGAAATGGTGTATTACGCTATTAAAAACAACGGCTGCATTTTCTTACTATACTCCAACAAACTAACAGCACTGGTTCAGAGCATACAAAAAGACGGCATTTGTCTTGGCGAGTGTAATGGTGTTACATCGTTTGGTTCATTTATGTTCCTAAACACGAACACCGAATGACGCATGGGCGTGGGGTACAGAAATTAAATATCCTGTTCCACCCGCACATACGTCGCTCGTGGTGCGAGACTGCAATTTGCTCCACTAAGCGGGTTGAGAACTTCCCATACCTGTTAACGGATGAAAAAAAAAGAATTATTAACAGGGAAAAGCAAACTGACAATATTCTAAGTATAGTCATTATTCTTGCATTCTGCTGGTAGATGAAAAATAGGTTAAAATAACAGGAAAAAGAAACTGGCAAAATTTAATGAAGAGTCTGTACTCTTGCGTACGGTTGGTAATAATATTCTGCAGTATCCTCAGTGGTAAGTAAGATACTGTTACATAAACAAGGGAAATAATGCCGTTACAGCATATGTGGTGCAGAAGAGAGGGGTGAATTCCCCTCTTCGGTAGTGCAAGACAGTTCATGTAGTAAGCAGAACCACTTCCCATCGACTACTTCCCGGGTAACTACAAACACACAAAGCGTTGTGTTGAGAATTTTACAATTATTTGAATTCACGTGTCCTCACAGCATTAATAATACTTCTATCACTCTAGGTGCTGATGTACTCAAAAATCTGTGTATGATTATTGAAGGAATGTAACCTGACATGAAAGCTATATCAAACGCACAATAATGTTTTACTTCATACCGACACATTCATTTTGCTTTGTTAACTGATTAGTTTTTACTAACATCTCGGCAACGATTAACACGTAATCACTGCTCTGGTCGTGTGATTAAATGACAGACTGGTTTATTCAGATAGAAGACTCAAGTAATAAGCGTGGAGGGCAATCGTGCAAGCGGGAGGATTGAAAGTTAAACAGTTCTACATGGTCCAGTCACACCGCCTGTAATCGACTTTAGCTCCCGGGCTGACTTTGTTACAATTTCTGCACTCAGAAGGGATGTTGTAAATCCCAGGGATCCTGAGGCCGACATTGTCGTTAACAGAGTGTAGCATCCTTTGTCGTCTTCGGAGGCCGGAAAACAGGTTTTAGACGTCATCTCCACATGAAACGTTCTGTTTTGCTGTATGTAATGCCACAGAAAGGAAAGAATACAGTCGATGGCTCATCCAGTGAATATTCAATTTTTTCACGTTTCTTTTTCTTAGAGAACGCTGACTTCATATCACGCGAACCATAGCCGTTATTTCGGAACACGTACGTCAGAAGATTAATTTTGGAATCTAAGTGATTCTCCTCAGGAACAGTTTTATTCATTGTACCAGTGTATTTACAACTGTTCTCTTCTGGACTAGGAGGTGAAAACTCTGGGCGCTAAGAAATGAATCACTTACGGATGTTCCACTGACTGTTCACGCTATTGGTTCTCACACCTAAAGTCTAACAGAGGAAGACGTCGAGTTGGCGCTTTGTCCCTATGGCATGGTGCATACTCATGTCATGGAACGATGGGCGCAATTCAAAACATATCCTATCCTGAACGGAGTCCTACGGGTCCAGACTGAACATAAAAGACGTGTTCCCCCAAATCTATACATTAGAGACTGTGACGTGGCATCGTCATTTACTACGGACAATCAAAAATGTGGGATGGAGGGACACTTCCGACCCGAATGCATCCAGCGCCGGATCATGCATCTAACGCCGACATGGCGCCATCGTCGCAGCCGACGGTGCTTCCCGTGACTTACATTGCCGCCCTCACGACTGCTCCCACTTCACCACGACATTCGACGCTCCTTGGTGACCCAAAGGAACATCCTTCGATGCGGTGGGAAGATGAAACGCCCGTTTTCCGTCTCGCAGACTCCACTCGGACAACGTCACCCAAGTCGATAGATGATGGGGTTCATGACGATAGAATGGTGACAAATTCGTTAATCGTGCCAACTGTTTCCTTTGTGCCGGAGCGTCGTGAATCACTGCCTCCATATGACCCAGCAGGACACAGCCGAAAGCAACCATCTCGTAAGTGGAGGCGCAAGACAAATTCAGAAAACGTTGAGGACCATTCGTTGGAGGGCGAGGACTTCACCCTCCTGGACTTATTCTGCCATGGAGGTAGTCACCGCCGGATATGGCTTGAGAACACAGAAAGGGACTGAGGAAGTTTCGTATGTACATGCAGTTGAGTGATCAGACATCGATATCTGAGACGGGTGCGGCCCCCCACATGACTGGGGAAGTGTTGGAAGATGGGAAGATGGTCTTACTCTGAATTTAACAGCATGGGGGGCGGGGGGGAAAATATGATGACGCCACATAAGTTAAACCGATAGTTAAGTTTAGGAACAGTTCCAGCTGAGGTGTTGGGTGTGGCCGGAGGTGCCGATACAACTTGATGCTCAATAGATATTTCTCGCCTTATGAACAACTTGACACCGACAGTTAGATGACAGGCTTATCCTATCTCCATAATTAAGCTCAATACGATTGGGACAGTGGGGAAACCCCGTCTGCTGGGAGAGGTGCTTCGTGCATCGAATATTGACTTTTGTTTATTGAATGAAGGGTGCTTAGCGTCTCTCCCTGAATCTATAGTTATTCACCATATATGACATGATATTAGGTGATCAGATTGGCAGCGGTATGGCTATACTTGTGTGTGACGGTATTGAAAGCGAAGACGGGACTTATCTCCCCTTAAGCAGGGGTTGGCAATCGCAGCTTTGGGCACACGTATTATAAACATTTACTATCCGTCATGAACTAACAAACGCTATGAGAGGTCGCAGTTCTTCCTTTTAATCACCTCTCGAGTGACATTTGCGCCAAACTGTAGTTATGTGCACTCCGATATTCCCACCACTCGAGCTATCGGGCTGAAAGATTCCTCTCTCCCTCTGCCTGCACTGCCGCCCCCCGGACACTAACGAACATCATTTAACATTAGGATCACTGTTTGGTTCCGAATGTGGGCTCTGAAATGAGGCGGAATGGTTATCGACTCAGTATCTATTAACACTGTCCACATATAGGATGCGGTTCTGGATTTTATTTACATCATTATTTTGGTTTTTTGACCTTGTATTCGTTGTATAAGCAATATAACTACAGTAATTTCCATTTTCGTATTTTCTCTTGGTTGTTTTTGAAGACAGACACTAGGAGTAAATGTGGTTAAACTTCCTTACATTTTCATGTAACTCTGTATTATTTAAATTGTTTACAATGTCTTCTTTACAAAAGAAACAATTTATATGGGAGTGATACCCAGATTGTGGAGCTCAAGGAAGGGAAAAAAAATTCAGAGGTGGCAGTTCAGGAACAGAGAGATAAATACATTGTGGCCGGCATCATGTTCGATCTCTGAAAACCCTGTCTCCACCAGCCTGAAGCTCACCGCTCTTCGTTCTTTATGCTTGCCATAAGCGGGAAATCCGGAGTCTGGCACAAATTTTCAATGTCATTATTCCACTCACAGTTGGATTTTGTCCGTTTTCGCAACTGTGAATACATATCCTGTATGTCACAGAAAACGGCTTTAGTCGCCGTAGTGTCGGTTCCTTTGGACATGTATGCATGTCCAAAAAACAAATAGAGGCTTTGCAGGGTAATAAACATTAATAGATAGTTCTTGTATCAGGCATACTGAGGGATAGAGGTGACAGAGGAACAGTGAGTAAATGACGTTACACTTTAATTATTCATGAGCGAGAAACATAAAAATATACGGATTGACAATAATAACCGGTTAAATAAGTCTGATGAAATACACCACATTTAGAGAACTAATATCTTCACATCACATGTGCCCAGTACCTTGCACTATTCAAGGGACTCAGGGTGGCATGAAAGTGTTATCCATTGCGCAGGGTGGCGGGCGTAGACATCATCCAAATATCTGGCTAGTGGTTTACTCTTAACCTCATTCAAAGTAGGTTTCATAAATTGTTTAGCGCTTATATAGCCTGACCAGAATAGGAACTTAAGGCTCTCTCTTACATGTGACCAAGAACAACACATACCAAAGATACTACAAGAAGTTCGTAACAATAATAATAATAACAATAGAATTGATAATAATAATAACTGACACTAATAATAATAATAATAGTAAAGGGCGTTATGATTTATATTTGAAGCCATGATTCGTATTATCAGAAGTGGAATGGAAAGGATAAAGAAAGAGGAGAACATAAAAATGACAGTGACAGTGGCTGAAAGAAGGAAAGAAGGAAAGAAGGGAATTGAAATATAGGTCTCTGCCAATAGGGATAGAGGGGAAAGTTCTGGGGGTGGGGACACTGACGAGAATGAACTGCAGACTGCTTTATGATAGAGATGGCTATTGTGATAGAAGGTGGACAATTAGCTGGGATGGAAGCGATCCTCTAAAGTGACATGTAAGTGACTACGACTTTTTGTGTTTAAGATCGCTTAAGTGTCAAGCCTATGTGCTGTGCATAGTTCTTTTGGACTTGTAGTTAGATATTAGCGTATATGTGATGTTTGCAGTGGGACAGAAGAAATGAAACATTATTAACATATAATGAGAAAACTAATGAGCCAAATACTGATCCTTGTTGGATCCCTGGTACTACATTTGTCTATTCTGACCTTTATGTTCTGATCATTATGCACTGTTGGCGGAATGTAAGGTATTAGTTGAACCACTGTAAGGCAGTTGAAGAAAAATTTTGACTTGTGAATTAGCAAGTAGAATTTTAATTTCAACGGTGTTGAATGCTTTACTAAAATCCAAGAACCACATTATAGCCCCATGTTTTTTGTATATAGCTTGTTTCAGTTCATCAATCACTTTTATAAGTGCTGTCATCGTACTTCGATTTTGCCAGAAATAAAACTGGTATTTCGTTTTTAAACAGTTAGTAAACTGTTTGTGGATTGTGTATTCAGCGGCTTTTGAAAACGCTGGCACAATACAAATGGGTCTGTAATAGGAAGATTATTTGGCAGGTTCCTTCTTCGGTAGCAGTTTTCATGAAACCCTGGTTCCAGGCTGTTAAAAAGCTGCTGGTGGCCCGAGATTATTACAAATATCCGTTACTTTGGACAGCAGTAGATTGATGAGTAAACCGATCATTTGCACCGTAATATTATTGTGTGCTGCAGCTACCGGATAAATATGGCAACTGGCGTCCTGACCACGGTAGGGCTTGCCGTGTCCAGAAAGTTTTCGTCATTACCAACCACTGATACTTTCAGGGAATTGATGGTTTGTGAACTTGTGCGTTTGTCAATTAGAGGTGTTTGGCGTGGTGAAATACTAATTTAGATCCTCCATAGGAACTAGGAGTTCAACTGCAGATTTTGGTTTACATACACCTAGCCCTCGTAGATCCTTCCGCTTGACGACAGATCTGTGAAGGTCACCATTTAGCGATTGGGCATGGCTGAATTTTGCGTTTCTCGGAGACTGACTGACTCAGTTGTGTAGTTGCTTACAGGCGAGATAATAATCATTGTTTCTAGAGGAGCATGTTTATCATATAAATTATTGAGTCTGTTGCTAAAATAAGATACTTCATTATTTATGTCGAAGCTACTTCCTGCTGTTGTCTGCCAGATAACAGGAGCGTCAGCTGTAAACTCAGACATATTCACGCACTTAGAGCTGTAAAATTCGCGATTTGCGGTTTGTTCTACGGGATTGCCAACGAGTAAGTCATGAATATTACATCATGAGCAGTCAAGCCACGTGCAGAAATCCGATCAGTGCTAATTACTCTATTTGAAGATCGTAACGATCGAGACATACAGAATAGGAAGTAATACTCTTCTTGAGCCATGTCACCAACAAGGGTGACATGAAAGGTTTGGTACAGATATATGGAGGGAAGTAAGTCAGGTGGGCTCGTAATGACTGCATCCTTGTTGGCTATAAACCTGTTGATGAGAAAGACAGCTGTTCCAGAGACAGGCATGGCACAGACCCTTGCGGAATGTGGAGGGGAGGGGAGACGAGGGCCACATGGGACTGAAAAGTGGCAGGTAAGAGGCTGGACAAAAGAGAGAGGTTCAACGTAGTTTACACTAGCAGCAGAGGTGGCTATTCAGGTGCTATTATCCACCAGAGAATTGAGGTGTTCTCTGCCTCCACAATACCAGCTTCGCATTCTCGTGAGACACGGTAACATTTTCAAAACGTGTCATATTAACACGTCCAGTATAAACTGCGAGCAATAACTTGGACAATTTTTGCATATAAGTTATACCTGATGATCAGAAAACAAATGACTAGCTTA
Organism: Schistocerca nitens; assembly: GCF_023898315.1. Taxonomy (NCBI): domain Eukaryota; kingdom Metazoa; phylum Arthropoda; class Insecta; order Orthoptera; family Acrididae; genus Schistocerca; species Schistocerca nitens. Next base: position 522,141,583 of record NC_064616.1, on the reverse strand, counting down.
GCAACACATGATCTACCCTGGGATAGCAGGATTCATCATCATCAGTGAGGGCGTTTGACCAGACGGGCGTAATAGTGTCACATCTTTTGGTCCGTGTATGTCGGTAAACATGCACAACGAGTGACATATGTGCCAGCGTACAGAGATTAAATAACGTGTAACACCGCCACATACGTCATCCGTGGTACAAGAATGCCATTTGTTCCACAGGATAAGTGGAGATCTTCTCAAATTTGTTGGCTGTTGAGAAAACAAAGTATGGGTAAGCAAATAGACCAACTTTAATCCTAGATTACTAAATCCTCGTAAAATGTATGAGTGTAGTTGGTAACAATTCGCTGTTCCCTCAAATCTGATATTGTCTGTATGGGGTGTATAACAGGGCATTCTGTACTTACTTTGTATGTGATATATATAGGAGACATTATATTTGTAATTATCTAGTGCATACACTATAAATAATTATTTCATCTGAATCAAATAAAGAGTAGTATAATTGGCGATGGTTTGATAACAAAATTGAATCCCCCCCACCTGGCGCTCTAGCGTTAATATCAAGTCTTGAGTTTGCGTGAAACTGGTTATACTCTTCAGGACCTTATGTGTTGTGTAAGATACCTAAATAAATCCATTCTTGTTAAACAAAACTCCAGAAGCTGTTGAACAATACTTCATTAGTACAACCAGTTTCGAAACCTAATGTTACATCATGAGGTACATCTGAACAGAAGAAACAGAGATTGGAGAAAAACTAAAAATTTGTGGCAGGAGGTCCAGTGAAATCAATATGTAACTTCAGTGATGTTCAGATACTGAATATACGAAATGGACAATAACTCTCAAAAGAAACACGTACATCATCAGCCTAATACGAACATTCGAATCATTTAAACTAAATGTAGAGATTATTGGACGCCCCCATCACTGCCAGTTAGGCTGTATTAAAATGCCCTTAAAAGGAATGGTAATTAAAATAAGAGTGGAAAAATGAAGGAGGGGACCACGGTAAATGCCTCAAGTTTTAAAAAGAAACGTGGGAGATAAAGTGGTAAAAGTATGGAATCCTTATGATTCCATTGTGCGTAGCGATCATTGAGAAAGATGTAGCAATCGATCGCGAAATCCGTCGTTTTATTACATTAGATCTAGATTTCAACTATTACATAGTCACCTTCAGTGCATGTAACAACAGGTGGCATATACTGGCGGCGAAGAGAGTACAGGAGTCTAATCTGTACGCACTACACTACCAATTTTGTTTTCTACGTGAATCTTTGGACTTATAGTAAAAGTATGTCAACCGCACCAAGGAATGGATAAACCTCGTAAAATTCTGTTACATCAAGCTCACCTGGAGGAAAAAACTACATTTCCCCGTCTACTTGACACTCCTGTGCTTGTGCTCGACGTGATACATCGAGTGCGTACGGTAATGCTCAGGATTTTTTATTCTTCTCTTTATTGTTTTCCTTGTTACTGTTTTCACATCAGCCCGTCTTATTTTGGTTATCGGTTCATGTATTTCATTACAGTTTGTAAGATAAAGTACTTTTATTTTATGGTCATTTAACGGCCCTTTACAAAAATATGGTTATGTTCCTCTGGACGTGCATAATACAATAGAGTTTTATCCATTCCTTGGTGTGGTTAATATACTTTTACTATATTATTTTCCATGTTTCTTTCTAGAACTTGATGCGTTTGCCTTGGCAGTCTCCTTCAATCCGCCACTCGTATTTTGTCTACCGTTCGTTTTAAGGACACTTTAATACAATTTGATTCAGAGTGATAGTGATGTCCAATAATCTCTCTGTTTCGCTGTAAATGATTTGAATGTGAGTATTCTGCTTATCGTGTACCCATTTCCCTTGAGGGTTATTGTCATTTCGTATATGTAGTATCTAAACATCATTGAAGTTACACATTGATTTCACTGGACCTCTTGTCAAAAATTTTAATTTTTCCTCCAGTCTCTGTTTTTAATATTCCGATGTACCTGATGATGGAACTTTATGTTGTAAAACTATCGGTTGTACTAATAAAGGTTTATTCCATTAAATTCGTTGGAGTACATGCATTGTAGAAGTGGAGCACAAATTCACCTATGCGAAAAGTACGAGAGCCGTGCGGAAAGTGAGGAACGATCGGTCACCCAATGGAAACCACTGTGAAAATTCGACAAGGCTTTTCACAGACGTTTTGGGCAGTGTCTCTAGTATGCCCATCGATCGCATCACGATGATCTATTCAGTTATGAGCGCACTGTGAGCGAGTAAAGGTGCCTAGAACAACAATGTCTCCCACCAAGTAGGAGGGAGGAGGACCCACTGAGAGATTTCGCCTTAATGAATGCAGCCCACCAAACACAACTGCCACGCACTTCCTTCTTCATGGCAATTCTCAGCCGCACTCTGCAGGGGCAGTGAAGACGCTCCTGCAGCCTTTCCGATGGGAAGTGTTAGATCACCCACAACATAGCCCTAATTGGCTCGTCCCGAGTATCATCTCTGTTCACATGAAACGCTGGATACGAAAACAACACTTGGGCGCAGGCTAAGCGCTATAGAGCAGCGTAAGCGGAAAGCACAGGTGGCTACCTTCTATGACGATGGTGTTGGAAATTTGGTATAATGCTCCGACAAATGCCTAAGTCGGAGGGGCGACTATGTAGAGAAGTACCTGGGAGGTGTAGCTAAATATGCAAAGAAAACAGTTTTGATCTTCACTATGGTTTCCATTTCGCGATCGATCGTTCCTTATTTTCCGAACAACTCTCGTACAATGAGACATGTAGAACCATGTCTCACTGAGTGTTTCCTGACTACAATATACACACACAGTGAGATGAAGAGTATATTATATAATCTGAAGCCACATGGTCAGGCTGTATTACCTGTGAATTCGTTTTTTTATATGTAATATTCGCATGTAATTAAAGAAATAACCCAAACTGGTATGATACTTACAGTCGTACTCTAACTATGGTGTATCAATGTTGGTTTTATTTCACAACACTTTCATTTTGTTGTGGTAATTCAAACATTTTCATTGACATCATGGCAACTTATACAGAAAATATATGTTCGATTGTTGTTTTCAAATGGCATATAACACGAATGGAAGCCTCTTGTATTATCTGTGGAAGGTGACCATGAGGCATGGAAATTAAGCACTTTTATTTATCACGGCAAAGGACCTTTAGATTTTCTGTGTCATTTGGCGTTGTCTGCTACCCATCAAAACGTGTAGGTTCTTCGTGGCACATACTGAGATGCTTTAGCCTACAGTTCCTCCAGTGAAAGCAGCTAAGTCCAAAATTGAAACTGTATAAAACGTTACTTACTGTAACACAACGGCTGATAGATTTAGCGGTTTGGTGCTGAATAACATGAGGTATTTTCCTGACTTATCGACTATAGGATGTTCTGATGTGCAGAGACGCTCTGTAGTTGAGTATACTTGTATTCCCTCCCGCCAAGAAACAAGTCTCGTACTGTTAATTTACTTATCACTCTTTTGATATATTTGCCAATAATACATAATTCTGTGCACCAAAATGTAGATACTCGCGTCAAATTGTGATCTGTTTTCGCAAAATATGATATTGTACAAATACTGTTGTTTTCAAGGCAACCAATAAAACGAGCCGCCCATCAGCATTCATGTCCGTCTATATTCACAATTTGGCAACGCCTTGTAGAATGCAGAAATGTCAGGAGGATACTTTTCTCCTTCCCAAGCCGCTATAGTGCTGAATGATGTCGTGGTCTATTGGTCAATGCCGCGAAACGTAGACACGAAGTCGTGAGATTCACACACTCCCTTATTTTTTAACTGCTTGGCTGTCTGCTGAAGTCATTAGTCTGACGGAACTTTAAAGACAATTGGCTTCACTTTCTAACCCATCAGCCACAGCAAATATTTCCGGAAATAATTTTGCAATACAGCTCGTGGCTACGTACAGTGGAGAACAGTAGAGGCTCGGGAGTTTCCCCGCCCCTCGGCGGCGACCGGCAACTGGCAACCAACCAAACGCTACGCGACACTTCACGTCAAGTGCCCTCCGACCAGGTACGCGGCGCTATTACTGTATTTACCAACTGCCGTTTTCTGGTTTGATGTTCAACTATTCATCTTGCATTTACGTATTGAATTTCGCAAGCTTGAAACTCATGAGCGTAGTGCGTTGTAAAATAGAGTCGCAAATGGAAATACGTGTTACATTTGAGACATATAAATGCTTTGAGTTTTACAGAGAGATGAAGGCAGCGGTGCCAGCTCGAATCCTTCGTATTGTTGGGGGACGAATGCTATCGGGCAAAACACGTCAGAAAAGGATCGTTCTGACATGAATGATTCTCAACATTCAGGAAGTCTCGATAACTGACATATCTGATGAGTTCGGACCATTTAACCGTCGACTGACATTTGCATTGCATAGGCAAGGTTCAGAAATCGAGTTTAGGACTACTGTATTGTATTAAAAACAACAACTAAATGGGCGAGTATTACTGCATATTTGCTTGAACATCATCAGTTCGTACAGTGAGCATTCCTACGCAATATTACTACAGGTGGCGAGATTTGATGGGTTTATGTTAACTTCTTAAGAAGAAATTGTCGGATGATCCCTAGCAAAAGACATACACACGAGTAAAGGGCATTGTAACATGATATTGTTCATTTGGTGGTACAAAAAGGGTTTTGTGCTTTACGAAACCTTCCGCAGGAGTGTGTCCGTCGCAGCTGGTGCTAGCTGCCAACAACAGAGATACCACTTGGTCGCAGTGTAACAAAAACGGCCAACAAAACTGCGTCACTTGTTGCTACTACGCAATAACGTACTATATTGATGTCATAAACGAAAATATCTTGGAGTTTGTTTGGGAAGTATACATACATGCACTTATTCTTCTGAAACCTAGGTCCTCGAATGTGTACCTTTCCCACTCTTACCAAACAAGCGTCGAGAAAATTGCTTTCGCCACAAAAATTCACTTGAACCCAGGTTTGACGACATCTTTATCTCAAAACCAGTAGGTTTTTACAATCGTGGAATGGATGAACTATCTGAGCATTGTCAGACTGTATTATAAAATTTGATAGAATATATAGTGTCCCGTAAGGAGCAATCATTCAAAACCAAAAATTCCAGTAAACTTGGGCTATGAGATGTATACCGTAACAGCTACGAGTATAAGCACTTGAGCAGTAAAAATGCGTGTTCCACAGTAACAAAGTTGAACAAATGCTCGTAGCTCTTAGGGTATGCATTTTAGAGCCGATGATTACTGGACTTCTTTGCTTCGAATAAATGTCTCAGTCACAGCCCCGAATATTGGCCATTTCTCATGGCACCCCCTGTATTGTTGATAATTAATTGTTCTCTATCTTCACCGTTGTGTTCAATAAACTAAAGGATAACACAATTAAAATTTGCTCGGTACTAATACACACAAAATACACCCTAACAAGATAACCTTATGACACAAATCTAATTTAATAAAGCATAAAGTGTCTATAATGTGAGCATGCCTATATCAACACCACATAGTAAGGTATTACTCACTTTACACATGCTGTCATGATCCATATGCAAGTAGAATGGAAATGTGATATTTCATACATAAAATTGTATATTCACTGTTATCAAAAATTATGTATCGGAAAGAGGTAGTATCAGTCGTGCAGTGTCATATGTACACTGAAGAGCCAAAGTAACTGGTAAACCTGCCAAATATCGTATAGGACTCCCGTGAGCAAGCAGAAGTGCCGCAACACGACGTGACATGGACTCGACTAATGTCTGAAGTAGAGCTGGAAAGAACTGACTCCACGAGTCCTGCAGAGTACCAAGGGGTGGAGATATCTTCTGAACAGCACATTGCAACGCATCCAAGATATGCTCAATAATGTATGTATCAGGGGAGTTTGCTGGCCAGCGGAAGTGTTTAAACTCAGAGGAGTGTTCTTGGAGCCCCTCTGTAGCAATTCTGGATGTGTGAGGTGTCGCACTATCCTGCTGGAATTGGTCAAGTTCGTCGGAATGCACAATGGACATGAATGGATGCAGGTGATCAGACAGGATGCTTAGGATGCTTACTTACGTATCACCTGTCAGAGACGTTTCTACATGTCCCATTTCGCTCCAACTGCACACACTCCACACCATTACAGAGCCTCCATCAGCTTGTAACAGACCCTTTATGACATGCAGGGTCCATGTATTCGTTAGGTTGTCTCCATACCCATACACGTCCATCCGCTCGATGCAATTTGAAACGAGACTAGTCCGACCAGGCAACATGTTTCCAGTCATCAATAGTCCAACGTCAGTGATGACGGGCCCAAGCAAGGCGTAAATATTTTTGTCGGCAGTCATCGAGGGTATACGAGGGGGCCTTCGGTTCCGAAACCGATATCAATGATGTTTCGCTGAATGGTTCACACGCTCACACTTGTTGATGGCCCATCACTGAAATCTGCAGCGATTTGCGGAAAGGTTGCACTTCTATCACGCTGAACGATTATTGTCAGTCGTCATTGGTCTAGTACTTCCAAGATCTTCTTCTGGGCGCAGCGATGTTGGGGATTAGATGTTTTACCAGATTCCTGTTATTCACGGTACACTCGTGAAATGGTCCTACGGAAAAATCCCCACTTCATCGCTGCTTCGGAGATGCTGTGTCCCTTCGTTCGTGCGCCGACTATAACGCCACGTTCAAACCAACTCAATCTTGATAACCTGCCATTGTAGCAGCAGTAACCGATCTGACAACTGCGCCAGTTGTTAGAGGATTTCCTTATCGATCTTTTATATTCCTGCTTGTAGCTTTATCGCAGAATGGCTAAATATCTAGTGTTCAGCGACACAGGAACTGCGAGCAAAATCCACCGTGCACTTTACAGGCGACCGCGCTACTTCAGTATCAGCGAGAAGCTGTCGTATTCGTGTCTCCCTTACTGTTCCAATGGTGAATAGGACAGATAAATCGCAATGTAAAAGACATGATTGGGTGCAGTTTCCATGTGGATCGACTTTATAGGGCTCAAAATCGTAAATTGATAACCGTATGTCATCCCTCAAGTGAAAATCATTCTCATTATTCAAAGGAAATGTCAGGAAAAATCAAGTGAATTTAGCAGCATAATTTTGTGCTAACCAGAAACTAACTTGTCGATCACACAGTTGCCAAACATACTGTGCCTTGTCAAGATTCAGTTATACTACTGCCAGGCGAATACCAACAGATGAATGTCCTGAGTGGAATAGCAAGTGACTTCACTTTATGTCTCACGGACGCAGCTATGGAGGGCCAGAATACCCAAAGTACATATCAATGAGCCTTTTTCGCATCTCTTTATCTAGGTTTAGGGACTAGAGCGTTGTTATTGATAGTATGCAGACACACTGACTGCAAAATAAACGTTGTAAATCAATAACAGTTATAATCGCTTGTGTTTATCTGTCTTAAGTGAACTTAGAACTAAGAGGCTCATTCGCTAGATGATATTCACATTTTTGGAGCTTACCAGTGGTTAAACTGTAAATATTATGCATGGCCCACACCTCTTTTGGTCATAATCGCTGCTGAAAATACTTTTCTTAAGAATGTTATCATTGGCACTACACACAGAACACAGGAACGCAAATGAATAGATAACAACACAGCAGTTATTGGAAAACGTGTCCATCAACAGATAGACTTCATAAGATATGAATAACATAAAAGTATCATACCAAGAAAGTTTAGTTTGCACGAAAACCATATGCCATGAGCGGAAAAGCTGGCTAAAAGGAGTGGAGGAAGTAAAACCAGCTAACACGTAGGAGTAGCAGTTGTCACCAGAAGGTGAAAAAAGGAACACAAAACCCTTACAATATTGTGTAGAAGAAGTCATCCTCTGATGCAGTCTTTAAATACTAAAAAACATGACAAAAATCATCTACGTATATTGATTACATACCACCATTCCTCAAATTTGTAAATAAAAGCGAGAAATGTCTTTGTTCAAAGGTGTTTCAATTTGCAGAACGCTTAAGACGGGGACAACAAAGCTGAGTGTGGTGCTACTTGTCTATGCAGCACAGTCGGTGCAGAGCGATATTCATTTAGTCCCCTATGGTTTTATACGAACGATGACTCTAGGCTACCACAGTATTCATACGAGAATTATCGAAGTAATATGCAACGGCTGTGACAGTAGGTAGTTCCCTCTCACGAACTGGTGGGAGCAGTATCATCTGACGGAGTGACGATATTGCCCTATATGAGTACTTGTTCCTCCTCATCCGCGTATTCTGAAGGGAATCTGCCGTAAACCCCTTATTCATCCAACTCCCTATTAACTCCTATACAATGCTCCAGCCCTTCTCGACTCATATTGGACCAGCATGAGGAAATATCGTCCAAACCTTTCCTGAACGAAAATGTCGAACTTCAAAACAGGCACACCCCAGGCAAGTGGAGCTGGAGGTTCAGAATCTCGCACTGAGATGTCACTCTGCCACATGAATTCCATAGGAGATGATGGGCCATGGGGCGAAAAGTCGAGTAATAAAATTAAACAACAAATAAGGTCAACTGGAATAAATTTTTCTATGTTGCAGTATATAATATTCGCAGCGTAGAAGTTGAAGAACGCCTCATCTGTTTGGAACTTGCATTGCAGTAAATGGGATGTGTTCTGAGTGAGTGACGCGAGGCTAAAACGGGAAGCGAGTACTGTTCCTGTTATAGAATAACTCAGACATAAATTCACATATTAGCTGCGTAGTTCTGCTAATTCAGAACATGAGGGACCACTTTATCGCCAGCGCCATTGTCTTTTCAGACAGAGAGATCTACGTGATTCATGTGCTGAATACTAAGCTTAGCCTTCAAAGCAATTTTATCTATGCACCTACTTACACCGCAATCGATGAAGAACTAGAACTCTTCTATGAAGACCTGACAACAGCAAAACATTCACAGCTCACGACATTTTTCTTAGTGCTTGGCCACTTTAACACCAAAATACAAATGAGGTCCAGAGAAGAGCGTCCCATCATTGGAAATTTGGGTCATTCAACGCGAAAAGAGAGAGGACAAATAATTATGAATTTTCTTAAAAGTCGACAGAAAACATAAGAAGAATGGAACCAAACGAACTACTGAAAGAAATTGCAGTGGAGCAGCAGTAAAGAACGTTTATACTGCACGAACACATTTTACAAGATAAATCTGAAAAGGAAGAGGACTTGGAGAAGCCCAGCCGGCACGGTTATCTACACTCCTGGAAATGGAAAAAAGAACACATTGACACCGGTGTGTCAGACCCACCATACTTGCTCCGGACACTGCGAGAGGGCTGTACAAGCAATGATCACACGCACGGCACAGCGGACACACCAGGAACCGCGGTGTTGGCCGTCGAATGGCGCTAGCTGCGCAGCATTTGTGCACCGCCACCGTCAGTGTCAGCCAGTTTGCCGTGGCATACGGAGCTCCATCGCAGTCTTTAACACTGGTAGCATGCCGCGACAGCGTGGACGTGAACCGTACGTGCAGTTGACGGACTTTGAGCGAGGGCGTATAGTGGGCATGCGGGAGGCCGGGTGGACGTACCGCCGAATTTCTCAACACGTGGGGCGTGAGGTCTCCACAGTACATGGATGTTGTCGCCAGTGGTCGGCGGAAGGTGCACGTGCCCGTCGACCTGGGACCGGACCGCAGCGACGCACGGATGCACGCCAAGACCGTAGGATCCTACGCAGTGCCGTAGGGGACCGCACCGCCACTTCCCAGCAAATTAGGGACACTGTTGCTCCTGGGGAATCGGCGAGGACCATTCGCAACCGTCTCCATGAAGCTGGGCTACGGTCCCGCACACCGTTAGGCCGTCTTCCGCTCACGCCCCAACATCGTGCAGCCCGCCTCCAGTGGTGTCGCGACAGGCGTGAATGGAGGGACGAATGGAGACGTGTCGTCTTCAGCGATGAGAGTCGCTTCTGCCTTGGTGCCAATGATGGTCGTATGCGTGTTTGGCGCCGTGCAGGTGAGCGCCACAATCAGGACTGCATACGACCGAGGCACACAGGGCCAACACCCGGCATCATGGTGTGGGGAGCGATCTCCTACACTGGCCGTACACCACTGGTGATCGTCGAGGGGACACTGAATAGTGCACGGTACATCCAAACCGTCATCGAACCCATCGTTCTACCATTCCTAGACCGGCAAGGGAACTTGCTGTTCCAACAGGACAATGCACGTCCGCATGTATCCCGTGCCACCCAACGTGCTCTAGAAGGTGTAAGTCAACTACCCTGGCCAGCAAGATCTCCGGATCTGTCCCCCATTGAGTATGTTTGGGACTGGATGAAGCGTCGTCTCACGCGGTCTGCACGTCCAGCACGAGCGCTGGTCCACTGAGGCGCCAGGTGGAAATGGCATGGCAAGCCGTTCCACAGGACTACATCCAGCATCTCTACGATCGTCTCCATGGGAGAATAGCAGCCTGCATTGCTGCGAAAGGTGGATATACACTGTACTAGTGCCGACATTGTGCACGCTCTGTTGCCTGTGTCTATGTGCCTGTGGTTCTGTCAGTGTGATCATGTGATGTATCTGACCCCAGGAATGTGTCAATAAAGTTTCCCCTTCCTGGGACAATGAATTCACGGTGTTCTTATTTCAATTTCCAGGAGTGTATGCAACTGACTACACGCTAACATCGCACAACTGAATTTCCTCAAATGTATCAGTCATAAATCGCTTCTCCACAGGTAGCGACCATAGGCTGTTTAGAGTAGGAACCACACTACCACTCAGCTTGAGAGAAATGAAGTGATGGAAAGGATGACCCGACAAACTAGACATGAGTTGAAAGAGAAATGAAGTAAGTTTATTCAATGCATATACAAGGAACCACATACACACCAACAAAAACGTAAGGAAGCCGATCAGAAGATATCACAGAACGCAAAAAAAAAAAAAAAAAAAAAAAAATACTGATTGAGGAGACCACTGAAGCCAGTGTGAAGATGAGAGTCCTTCTTTCAAGTCAGTTCAAAGGCAATCTTACCATCTACAACATTCGGAATGGCCGAGGAGAACTTGTCACTGAAAGAGACAAAATCATAAAAACTGTTGAGGACTTTCATCGGAAGCTCTACAGTCAATCATTGGCAAGCCAAAGCCTGCATGACGAACTACGAACATTTATTGCGAATGTGGGATCGTAGCAAATGGAACCTATCAATAAAAACGAAATGGGAACAGCTCTGAAACAACTTAAGAATTGTAAGGCACCCAGGAGGAGATCCTATAACGTGCGAGATGCTTAAACCTAGGGGAGGGACAAAGAGGGACTCCTAATTCGATTAAATAAATGTCTTGATGAAGTTAAGATCCCAGAGTCAGGGGAAAATGGAGAAATCATTCTCTGTAGATTGAAAGTGGAGAGGGGAAGAACGGAAAGGAAAGGGAGGGCATCACTGCTGTCAGATGCAGCGGTAAATTATGCGGAATCAGCGGCGACGAGGGAACATGTGTACCGGACCGGGATTCGAAGCCGAGATCTCCTGCTTACTAGGCAGGTGCGTTTAACAGTGCTCCATCCGGGACACAGCGTTAACTGAGCGGACATCTTAGCACGCCTCACGGCCGATTCACACTCCCATCGAGCGCCAACTATCCGCAGTCCCTGTCCATTTCCTCCATGTTCACTACTCTGAGATTGCCACAGGAAGTCGAACGTATTTGTGCATCCGCACTGAAGAAGGTGGATCCATTGCCCAGCTAGGCGTATTACTTATATGAAAGCATGGTCTCTGTTCTTTCTGACATACAGTAAAAAACAGACACCAAGTACTCATATGAAATTATTCTCCTCTTCAAAAAAGATGACAACACGAACACAGGCCTATTAGTCTTTTATCTATATTTTACAAGCTGCTAACAGAAATCACTTGATTTTTACCAGCCAGTCTAAGAGGCGGGATTCAGAAATGTATCAGTACTGTTGCCCGCACCTAATCAGTATGCACACTGATGGAGAAATCTGCGGGATATAACGTCTCACGTCAATGGCCTTCATAGACACCAGAAGGCATTTGACACATTCGGAATTTAGGCAGCATGGCAGACGATGAACAGAAGCCGCATTGACTATAGATATACCTATTTAATACGGTACATTTACGAAGATGCCACCCTACACGTGGAAATAAAGGGAGACTGGATCACTGGGGAGGTTCCCATAAGAAGCGGCGTTAGACAATGTGACACAGTCTCTCTTAATTTGTTTGCCATGGCTCTGGAGGACGTGTTAAAAGGTCTATCCTAGGGGCAGAAACGTATTAACACGGAAAAAGTTTGAACTATGGTTCAAATGGTTCAAATGGCTCTGAGCACTATGGGACTCAACTTCTGAGGTCATCAGTCTCCTAGAACTTAGAACTACTCAAACCTAACTAACCTAAGGACATCACACACATCCATGCCTGAGGCAGGATTCGAACCTGCGACCGCAGCAGTCGCGCGGTTCCAAACCGAAGCGCCTAGAACCGCTCGGCCACCGCAACCGGCCCTTAGCATAAGTTAAAGTAGTCTATAAGTTTAGGGACAGATGACCTCAGCAGTTTGGTCCCTTAGCAATTCACACACATTTGAAAACTGGCGCACCACAGTGTTCACAAAGGTTTCGCCGTCATGATTGAAGGCGAACTCTTTGGGAGTTACGAACCGTGCAGGACGTTCATCTAGGAATCCACTCTTAAAGAATGCATGCAGAATTATATTGATGTAATGAGGTGATGAGAACTCATGGATAATTATGTCATGCAACGGAATGCGAAAAAGTCTGTCGTGCAGCTTATCGTGAAACTTTAAGGCACAGTAGTAGATAGTTCGATACTATGTTCTATAGGAACGGATATAGCAAAAATCAAGACGCTGAATTTTTCCATGCCTCGAAGAGGTATTAATAGCAGGGGGGATATTTTGCTGCAAGGGAGCATGATTTTCATACGCAGACCAGGAATCAAGCAACATACATTTATTGTAATCAACTATTGAGCAAAGTCAGTGCTCATATCGTAGTTGTAGTTATCTTATGCCCATTTTCCCATTCTTGCTTGCTGTGACGTAAATATTCCCCACCGCCCTTCCAGGTCACGCACTAGATAGAATCGTAGCGAGCAGAGCACCTCCAATTCCTCGCACCACAATAAATAACTTTGCAGCTAATTTACCATTCAGATTAGCAGTCGGCGTAATTGTATACTAATGCGTTATGGCACTGATGCTAGTTGATCTTGATACAACTCTCTTGGTGTCTCCAATTTCCAGGGGCCCTTACATATGCATTTCCTCTAGAAATCCCGATTGATTGAAGTTGAAAACATATTCCTTATTGGATGATGGAGTTAGTTTCTTTATCACATCTACAAATTTTCGGGTCGATTCCGCAGTTTGCTGTGCACGTTGTTTGAAATTTCGTTATCGTACGTCATAAAATCCTGTAGCACCGTTTGAAGTTATGCAACCATCCACTGCTTCCCTTGAAATGACTGTAATCTATGTAGCGCTCAATTTGATGTGCGTATCATAGTAGGTCACTATCACGCACATCCTGTACATTGATCGAGCATCCTTGAAACGCATAAACACCAAGTTTTGTAACAAGTGCGGCTTGTTCTCCCTTGAATATGCGTAGTTTTTCTTATGCACTACACGATCATATTCCTGCTGACTCTTTCTAAATCTGTTGATTGTTGTTTTTTTATTATGGTGTGGATGATCTTCCACGTACGTAATTATGTTAGTATCCGCTCCATGGAAGATAACTGTCCTTTACTGTGTGTCACTGGAGACGGGGTTTGTGGCTCACTGTCCGACAACGATGATGAACTACATGGATCGACACATGTTTCAAAGTTACTTTCACTTGTTAAGCATGTATCGTCATCATTGTACTCACCATGTACATTGTTCTCACAGTAGAGCGTATACGGCATCACAAATTCCACTGACTTCCTTGTTTATCGTTGCCATTGCTCTGCTTTGTATCAACATCACTAGCATTGTAGAACTGTTGTGAGTTACTCGTCGTCTAAGACGTTCAACTACGCTCTGCGGCCCTGTAATCACAATTGGTTACCTCCAGATCCGTCCCTTGTTGCCATTTGCAACCAATATTGTGGTTGCATCGTTGCATCGTACACAACATTTGGGGCGTCAAATTCCGTAACCATGATTGGCCTTTTGCGACCTGGTACCCAAGGGGTTTCTTGTAAGACTGCACACGGGTTGGTTTAATTATATTAATCACAGTACCTCCTGTCAACATAAAAAATAATTGTCAGAGTTTTAATTATAAGTAAGCATATCTCTTTAAATGGTGATCTTATGGTCAAACTCCTGGCAAGTGTGAATTATAACACTAATCTGGTACATATGTAGTCCACATATAAAGACGTAGTCATAAATAATTAACTCTGAGACCTTTTTTAAGGCTCCTATTATCGAAAGAATACACCATGAAGTACACATTGGAATAGATGTCGTTGTTTGAAGCACATGTCGTTGTTTGAAGCACTACAGACTCACGAATATGAGCACCCGACGTAACTGTAACACGTGGTGAGCACATATCCGTAGCTCCAGAAGTACATTTCTTGTATTTTCATTTCAAGAACCGTCTGCTTATTAACAGTAACAAACCTTAAATGTTGACTAAAACTACTGGAAAGTCTGAATTATAATTCTGCTCATGTACATAAGTAGTTCATTCCTACAGAAGTGGTAAGAAATAATGAATGCTGTAACTCACTACCTAAGACGGTGTTAGACGAAAACACAGTCAGTAAAATGACACATTCATATAAAATATTTACAAGCATCACAGAAACTAAAATTATTTTCTTAACAGTCACTTAGTTATAATTGATTGTGTTAGTCGCATCTAAAGGTCGAGCGTAAGTGACATGAAATTATTTAGACTACTTTTATCAAAAGGATACATAATTAAGATCATGTTGGCCAAGATGTTGTTTGAGGCAGACTGTGTACCACAAAGACACGAATGTGCGTCCACCACGTATCTGTAAAACGCTTGGTAAGCAGATATCAGTACCCAAGCAAGTTAATTTTTGTATTGTCTGTTCAAGTGAATTAAAAAATAAACAAACAAAGCGCTTATAGACAAAAGCACCCCACCGTAATTTCAAGAACATGAGGATAATCATCATTACACGTTGACAAAAATAACATAAACATCAAAATCTATCGAATACAGGAACCAGTAACTACATACCTACTAATATTAATTCATTTCTATTCACCGAATTACATTAGTGAGCATGTGTTGTTAGTTATACTTTAGTATCTTCTGTATCGTTTGATCCATCTTGCCCATTTTAGAGATACATAGACCTGATTCCAAAGTAACAAGAAGCATAGCAGAAATCCTTTGGCACTGGCTAAACAGTGCTGTATTTATATCGAGTTATTAGGAATGTTGCACATTCGTACTATTAGATTAACTCTCCAGATGAGTTAAATATTCGCATAAGACACGTCTGTTGATAGCAATGTTGAGGCAAGGAATATTTCTTGCAGAAGAAGCATCCTCTTTCTCAGTGTACTTGGTGCCCCGCCCTGCATCTCCGATCCTGACAGTAATGCTCCCGTGTTTATTATGGTGTTTCTGTGTTATAACTGGCGTATATGATTAGTCCATCATGTTATCTGTCTGACAGAGGGCGTGCTTACTCCTAACTGTGTTTTAAGTTTTTTTCACTTTTTACACTTTTGGTATACCTTTGAAACAGAGAACAAGTGCCGCACACCAGTAATACAAATCCTAAGTATCAACAACGCAGTAAGTAACGAGCTGCTGATTTTGTCGTTGATTCCATCACCTTTGTGTGTTGCTTCATAGCACATTTTACGGAATGTTTATGTAGTACCTTCCAACACTGCGTTTCGACACACTGAAGTCCTCTCGCTCTCTGTCCGATCTTGTGGTGAATAATCTGAGAGCCAATAAAATTTTCGAGTGTGCTCGGGGTCTGATGTCAGTTATTCATTTAGGAACAATACCAACGGGCCATGTTCCAAATCGGTTTTTGCTGATAGCATTTGAACCCAAAGCGACAAAGGTCTTTGTTTGCGTTTCGTGGATTTAAGTGTTTTCGGATATTTATTTTTTCCCCGTCGGTGTCTAATGACCTTTCCTTTATGAAGTCTTCCAAAAGTTTATATTTGTTTCATTGTTATACAGAACAGAAAGCTGCATGGAAAGGTATAGTTAAAAACTATTAATAATAGATCACACGTAATTTTATTTTCACTTGAACACAATCTCGAAAAATTTTGCTAAAAACGTTCAGTGTATTTTCATATACATACAGAACAGAGAACGAAATGTCTTGAAAACAAGTTCCAATAGAAATGTGGAAATCATCAGTGAATCGTAAATGAAAAATTATGCATTCTCAATATCTGGCTCTGTATTCGATTCCCTTTGGTTCTCAAGAATAAAACTGTCCATTCTTTGTTGTTATTGATTTGCCTGTTAATAACATGAGCCCATTAGATTTACTCTTATAGATAATTTAGGAAACATGTTTTAATACAATCTGGTTTGCTGAAACGATTGTAAATTTGGTGCAAATAGTCGGAAACAAGCGAGAATGCGCAAGGAGCTAATGCGAGGCGAGCTACTGATGGCGTTCTTATATCGTGATAACATCTGGATGTCCACGCTGTCTGTTTTCCTGGTAACTAATATACAGGGTGAATCAAAATATGTGCATTCTTGCGCCATAGTTCTATTCTTCACATTCTAATATTACAAAAGTGTCCTTGCAAAATTTCGTTACATCGTTATTTCCAGTAGCAGATGGACAGAAAAGAAAGAAAACTTGACAACTCTGTAATCACGTATGAAACAAGTGCCTCATTCATTATTGTGTTGAACCTTTAGTGCAGTGTCTGGATTTTTAGCTAGACTACTTGAGTACCAGAGTTTACCTCGATCGATTAAGTTCAGTGTTAAAGTGGCTGCTCTCAAAAAAAAAAAAAAAAAAATGGTTCAGATGGCTCTGAGCACTATGGGACTTAACATCTGTGATCAGTCCCCTAGAACTTAGAACTACTTAAACCTAACTAACCTAAGGACATCACACACACCCATACCCGAGGCAGGATTCGAACCTGCGACCGTAGTGGTCTTGCGGTTCCAGACTGAAGCGCACAGAACCGCACGGCCACACAGGCCGGCTGCTCTCAAAAGCACAGGACCTTTTCCGTTTCATGTTGTACTCCTAACCGACGGTGTTCCTGTATAAAAAAATTGGATATGAATGTGATCAATCTAATGAATTACTTTTTAAAGGTAAATGCCATGAATGAAAGAGAGGCGGTAAGATGCAGGCGATGGAGAGCGACCGGGAGAGACAGTGGGATTTAATGGAATAGAGAAACACACACATACATAAGCAGGTTATCAGTAGCATTTCTCACCCAGATAACTCTCTTACTGTTGCCGCGTAAAGTCAAGCGCCGGCATGCCAGTCGGGAACGATAGAGAAGAGATGGCTCTGAGAAGAAGTCAGCCAATCGCGTGCTGACCGGACCTTCCTCCAGGACGACAACGCCACAGCAGTGGCCCCTATGTGGAGAGGACACAAGCGCTGCGACCGACTGGTGACGGCCCAGTTGAATAGCAGCTTCAAGATTAGTGCGTTCAAGAGCAGTGTCAACTCTAGTCATTTCGCTTATACTCTTTATGTAGCACAGACTTGGGATAGTTTATACTGAATAAAATTTCCTTATTTTGAATTTCGTTCTTTGCTGTGTATTTTGCCAAAGTTAAGTATTGTACTTTACTTTTTGTAATAAAACTCATAATATGATTTGTTTGAATGTTTGTCTAGTGAACCGAGAATGCAGACATCCTAGACATCACACTTATCACTTACAGTGTCAGGTTACATGCTAGGTGTAAGGATACACTCTTCGCTGATGTACGAGGTGTGATTGGAAAGTTTTAAGAATGGATCCACTACTGCTTACTGGTTTGGCGGGCAGGTACACGGAGGGTGGGAAGTGAGTCATTGCCTTGTCCTTGAACGCTCTCTGACAGGAAACTGCGTTTCCTTTATTCAGTTCATTGTGGCAGCTGGCTGAGTGCGGGTCTGTTAAGGCTTGTTGCCAGATTCTGTCTGCGTGAAAATGGACGTAAAAACAGAGCAACGAGTTTGTGTGAAATTTTGTCTTAAAACCGAGAAATCAGCTTCTGAAACTTACGAACTATTAAAAACAGCTTTTGGAGATAATTGTATGAGCCAGTCAAATGTTTTTGTCTGGTTCAACAGATTTAAAAGTGGCCGTGAATCATTTGAAGATGAACCACGGTCCGGCCGTACTTCCGCCTCAAAAACGAATGAAAATGTTGTTAAAGTTCGCGACTTAGTGCGTTCTGATCGTAGACTTACTATCAGGGAGATGGCTGACGAACTTAATTTAAGTTTCTATGCAGTTAGGGCAATTTTAACTGAAGATCTGAACATGCGTCGCGTGTCTGCGAAATTCATTCCAACAGTGTTGCCAAGTGACCAGATACAATACCGACTTGAAGTGTGCCAAGAACTGATTAATTGGACTAAAAATGACCCAGTTTTGTTAAATATTGTTATTACAGGTGACGAACAGTGGGTATATGGATATGATCCTGAAATCAAAGTGCAGTCTTCGCAGTGGAAGACTCCAGGTTCACCACGACTGAAAAAAGCACGGCAACGTCGGTCGAAGGTGCAGACAATGCTGGTGATTTTTTTCGATTCTACCGGTATTGTGCATCATGAATACACCGCTGGAGGACAGACAGTTAACCAGGAATACTATAAAGGTGCCCTTGAGCGTTTGCGCGAAAAGGTGTACAAGAAAAGGCCTGCATTGTGGAAAGACAGAAGTTGGGTGCTACACCATGACAATGCTCCGGTTCATCGTGCCTTCTCCATTGTTGAATTTTTGACCAAACTCAAAATTCCTGTGCTTCCACAACCGCCATATTCCTATGATGTGGCCTCTGCGTACTTCTACCTGTTTCCTAAACTGAAATTTTCACTGAAAGGGAAGCGATTTGACTCAACTGAAGACATTCAGGCAAATACAGAGAGCGTCCTTAACACACTTCAGGGAAAAAATTTCCAGGAAAATTTTCCAAAAGTGGAAACACCGTTGGAGTCGTTGTGTTCAGTCAGAAGGGGACTATTTTGAAGGAGATGTATCACAGTAGCGTGTAAGTACCACCATTGTACAATTACAAGCCCATTCTTAAAGCTTTCCAATCACAACTCGTATATTCAGGCTCATCCTCAATCGCCTCCCTCTTGGGAATCACCGAGAACTGATCAAGGACACCCATGGGAACCCCAAATCCCTCACCCCCTCCCACTCTCCCTTTCCTCTTCCCATTACCTGAACCAACGAGATTGAAGCACCCCATGCCCAACTTCACCTTTTATAACTGGGGCACTTGAGTCTGTGGGGCTCACTTTGGAGCTGAGGAGCATAGGGATAGGATCAATTTGTGTCTATTTGTTAATGACAAAAAAATTACGTCAAACCACGTCACTTTGGTTCCACCAACAGAAAACAGACTCGGGCAGACTTGTAGGTACTCTCATTCTTTCCCAATTTTATGTATTTTTCACCCATGTTCATATTTTTCTATATGTTCCACAATTTACATATTTTTCCATATTTTTCGAATTTTTCCAAAATTATATCCACTTACAGCTCATGACGCCACATCAACATTGCATAGCATGACGTCGCATCGCAACGATGCCATGATGCTCTTAGCCAATCACAATGAAGAATGGACTTGAATTATTTATCATTGCTAACTCACCGCTTCATTACTAGTTTGGGCGACATAATAATGCATTAGTTAGAAATGAACACTTTGGTGATAGTAATGACGTCAAAGCAAATCACATAAGCTCTACAGTTTTACCAAATTCCAACTAAAGATAGAGTATTTGTAGGAAATATCACACTGTGACAGATAAATTCCTGCTATGTCTCCACTACATTATTAGATTGTGTGACATCACAGAAAAATTCAGATGCTTTCTACCAAAGGTACTGTGTGAGCAACACAACGCTGACAAAAATGCGTCTTGAGAGTATGTCATCGTCTCTAAATTTCACTCTTGTGAGTTATTAGATGTATTGCAAAATGTTAGTGTGTTCACTTATATAAGTAAATTGCGTGCATCCATCACCTCAGTGAGGTTACTTAGCTAAAATATTACAACCGGATAAACAAACTATTGTAAAGCCATCCCTCAGCATTGGGTATGCTGGACCCTATACACCATTGTGGAGTTCGACCTGCGACAGGAGCTTTCTGACCGAGCCGAATGAACAGCCTACTCGTGGAAGGTGGGGTTCCTCCACTGCGGATCAGACGACAACAACTGCCTGAAAATTATGTCACACACGTTCGCTGCTCGCTTTAACAGCCCAATTACACACACGTTTTTCCTAACACGACGATTCATCTCCCGCAACGGCGGCCTAGATCGGGGATTACAATTACAGTCCATGTCTAATCCCCTCCAACTGAACACGAGTGTTTCCCTCCAGCACTTTTCCTCTGGGTCCACGTACACCTCCATGATGCATCCCTCGACCACAGCTTCGTCTGGACCTATCGCAAGGCCCAATAGAAATTAGGACTCGTATGGATAGACGTTTCCTCTCTAGATCCGTTTTCGTGAGTGGTACATGGCACTATACGTAATATGTGTGTGTGTTCTAAAAAAACATTTAGGATGAGGCAGCATAATAACATGAGTCTCTTATAAACGACCTAAATTTCGGAGAAACATTACAAAACACAATGAATTTGTTCAAAATGGTTCAAATGGCTCTGAGCACTATGCGACTTAACTTCTGAGGTCATCAGTCGCCTAGAACTTACACCTAATTAAACCTAACTATCCTAAGGACATCACACACAGCTATGCCAGAGGCAGGATTCGAACCTGCGACCGTAGCGGTCGCTCGGCTCCAGACTGTAGCGCCTAGAACCGCACGGCCATTCCGGCCGGCCAACGAATTTGTGTGCAAGTGTTTGTGTAATGGTTATTTCTAAATGTACATATTTAAACACTGGACTGGTAGTAAAAATACCTTCTGTGGAAGAGCCAAGCTATAGTTCTCGTAATAATTATAGCCCACATCTATTAATTCAACCTGGTAGGTGCCTCAGGCTGATGAGCAAATCATGTATATTTATCGTAACACACCACGAAAATACTGAACAAGTTATACATGAGATAAATAACTATAGATCGACGGGTAATAGTAGGTATTTATTTAATACACCATGGTAGTATTTGAGCTGCGTGGTGGAATCATAACACATCTGTGAAGGCTATGTTTCTGCCAGCTACAGCTGTGACTGCATAATACAGCATGTTTCCCAGACTTGGTTCGTAGCAAATGACTTGATTTCAGTCATCTGGCAGAGTAACTTTGAATTCTTCTAGAAAACAGCTGCCAGTATCGCTGTTTTGAATAATCGATTTCCAATTTAAACCATTAGGAATACAGTGCATAGTTTTATAAAAAACATTATAGGTCCTGATTTACTTTTTCGTGGGTAAAGTATCCGGGTATGGATTACATCCTACAATTACCGGATAATCTATCAATATTTCAGTCTTCCACGACATGTATACATACAGCTAAAAGTATAACACATGAATTCTAATTTTAGGGCTCATAACAGTAAAAAGACGTTATGGTCACGAGCTCACCAACATATAGGCTGATATTACATCCCGGTAGACAAGACTGCAGACTGATATTAGATCTGCACATACGAAAATTTTAACAGGTAATGGTGTAAGCCTGCTCAACAGATATTGGCTTCTTTACGTATCAAGAAGATACAACTTGGTCTATATTCCTGCCAGCAAGACACTCAGGACCTCCAGAGATGTATAGTTGTTCTTTGTGTCCTCAGATTTTCTATCACCTGAAAGTTCCATATTCTCAACATTAGGAAATAATGGTCTGTTAAGGTATCGTACACTATCTTGATTTGGTTACGACGAATAGACTGCCATCCACCCAGGAAAAGTCTACAGTAGATATGTCAACATAGGTGTTTGGTAGTTCATGTGATCAATGTCCAGCTTAAAGAATTAAAAGTGTAGACATACAGAGCACTGCAATGTGCATTAGCATGGCAATATGATCGGAATAACCATCAACAGCAAATGATTCTTACAAATGATGATTATCCACTGTAGTAATGAAAACCTTTGGGTGAAGGTCGTGGTTACAACACTTCGAGTCATGTAATCTTCTGGTCGTACCTTTGAAATGTGATTGGGAGTGCACTATTCGTGTGTGTGCTGCGACGTAAATATTCCAGGGCCAGGGTAGTGTGAATGTGATTTTTTCCTGCATGCAAAGTGTCACCCAAAAGGTAAAGTAATGGAGGAAATATAATTTAAAGTCACAAAGACTTCTTCATAGCAAGAGTATAACTGCTTATCTACATAATAACAGTGGATGGTATGAATGTAAAGTGTTAAGCAGAAGTTTGCAATGGGAGCTCGCAGGCTGGCAGATATAGCTAATGGAACCCTTGGTGATTCAGCTGCGTGAGAGACGTCAACTACCCACAATGTGGCTATGAGATATGAAAAAATATTTGTAGTGATTGCAAATTCTACCATCTTTCTGTCTCCAACATGCATTCACTACCCCTAAAAGCACACTATTTTATGTGTTGTGATTATGATGTAAACACATACGCACACAGACACACACACACACACAGCCGGCCGTGGTGGCCAAGCGGTTATAGGCACTACAGTCCGAAACCACGCGACCGCTACGGTCGCAGGTTCGAATCCTGCCTCGGGCATGGATGTGTGTGATGTCCTTAGGTTAGTTAGGTTTAAGTAGTTCTAAGTTCTAGGGGACTGATGACCTTAGAAGTTAAGTCCCTTAGTGCTCAGAGCTATTTGAAAACACACACACACACACACACACACAGCATAGTCATGCTATTTTGTGTTTTGACTTCCCACAGGTGTACCCCATCTCCCTCTCCTCACTGCCACCAGGTGCAGTGGTGGATGCGGTGGCAGTAGGAGAGGGGGTGGAGGCAGGGACAGGGAGAAGGGTGGAGGGCAGCTAGGAGGGAAGCATCATGGGTGGGGGGTGACTGGGCCAGTGATGGGTGATATGGGGCACTAGCAGCAGCGTCCCTGGATGGGTTTGGAGTGGTATCCAAAAGGTGCATTCACCATGTGGTGTGTCTGGATTATTGTTCATAGTCGATCCGTAATGTGTAATGTCCACGTATATTGTTTGATATGGATAGACCAAGTGCTACAACAAAGAATACTGTTCAGGGCAGATCCTCCAGTGGGATAGTGTCTGAAATGTGAATCCACGATGTGTCAGGTCCAGGGCGTTGATCATTGTGTTTGAATGGTACAGATGGCTCTAAGCTCTATGGGACTTAACATCTGAGGTCATCAGTCCCCATAGACTTAGAACTACTTAAACCTAACTAACCTAAGGCCATCACACACACCCATGCCCAAGGCAGGATTCGAACCTGCGACTGTAGCAGCAGCGCGGTTCCGGACTGAAGCGCCTAGAACCACTCGGTCACAGCAGCTGGCCATTGTGTTTGAACCATAATGTGTGACATCTGGGAAAATTATTCATTGTGGGTCCTCAATGTGGTACTCCAGGTATATTGTTTGGGGTGAAACCATCTGCCCAATAATTCCCAAATAATGCTTGGTATGGATCCGTCATCATATGATCCAGGGCAATTTGTGGAAACCGATCCACCCACAGTAGGTACAGTGCTGCACCAGCAGCCACTCACCACCAGCTGCTGCCCTCACCGCTGTGATTCCACCTCTTGTGTCGGTGGCAGGAAGGAGTGGAAGGGCACTCCTGCAGAAACCCAGAAACGATGTAACTCTGTTATGTGTATGTGTGCCCATTTCTCTCTCTCTCTCTCTCTCTTTCTCTCTCTCTGTGTGTGTGTGTGTGTGTGTGTGTGTGTGTGTCTGTGTGTGTGTGTGTCAACTCAGGTAACTGCTTTGTGTTTTAGCATAGGACTGCTCACTTAGTGTTGACATTTGGAGGAAGAATTGTAGTTTGTAGATCCCTGGCTGGGTTAGCACACTGTATCGCAGTTGGATGCTGAAAAAAGAGCACGGCACCCCTAATGATGTAAGTAACATGAGTAAATATACAATTGAAACGTTTTATAAAGAATATGGAAACAATATGGAAGAAAATGGAAAGAACCGTACAAAAATGACAAATTTTCGGTAAAGTACGGATACAAAGTGGCCATACAGGATATCTGTATTTATACGAGTTCATAATAAGTAGCCAAAAGTATTTCTGAGATATGCAATAGATCAAACTATCTGGATATCTCTTGTATACTTTCCTAGAAAGCTACAAGAAAGCATCATCTGCTCCAAAAAAAGTGACTGAGAAGTCTGAGCTAAAGTTTAAGAGATCTCGCAGTCCCCTTGGAAAAAATATGGAGTTCGTTATTTATACAGAGGGAGGGAGAGACATGACGTAACACATGCTTTTATACAATAAAGGGGCTCTGCGCGCAACAGGGATAGCACACATCTTCATAGATTTCTATCTGTTTACATTAGCACCTAATACTACTAATCATCGTTTGTCTCATTTTTGAAACCATTGACCCTACATTTAATCATTTTCCATTGATCTCTTTGGCAGTATCAGTTGTGAGAAATTTACTGTTTCAACAATTATAAAACTGTGCGCTTTGGAGGAGAGTGAATGCATGTTTGCGAAAGAGATGGTCTAATTTACAGTTAGCACAGCACCTGTTGCAAGTACTATCACCACTTTGTGTTAGATTACTTCCCTCAAGCAGCTGACTCGCCCAGGGTCGCCAATAACTCAATATGGCAGCCTGGAAGCTCCTATTACCATCCTCTGTTTAGGATTTTTATTCAAGAGAAAGAGCTTCACAAAATGAGCAAGTCTATAACACCTTGGTCCACATCTGGCCCCTATGCAATCGGTTATTCGACTTGGCATTGATTGACCGAGTTGTCGGATGTCCTCATAGGGATATCGTGCCAAATTCTGTCCATCTGGCGGTATAAGATCGTCAAAATTCTGAGTCGATTGGAGGGCCG
Organism: Schistocerca nitens; assembly: GCF_023898315.1. Taxonomy (NCBI): domain Eukaryota; kingdom Metazoa; phylum Arthropoda; class Insecta; order Orthoptera; family Acrididae; genus Schistocerca; species Schistocerca nitens. The sequence goes on along the minus strand of NC_064616.1, from coordinate 522,116,340 downwards.
TGCCCATAATGCTCGGAAAGTTTTTAATTGGGGAAACATCCGGCAACCTTGATGCCCAAAGCAGACTTTGGCTAGCAGGAAGACAAGCAGCAGAAACTCTCGCCTTTTGTGGGTGGGCATTATCTTGCTCAAATATAAGGCCAGAACGGAATACCGCGAAGGGCAACAAAACAGGATGTAGAATATCTTCGACGTATCACTATGCTGTAAGAATGCTGCGGATTACAACCAAAGAGGTCCTGCTATTAAGTGAAATGGCACTTCACATCGTCACTCCAAGGTGTTGGGAGATATGGTGGGAGAAAGAAAGGTCGTATCACATCGCTGACCGCGACATATCCAGATGCGTCTTCACTGTTCTTTGGTGTTCAGTTCGAAGCAGGACTCAGCACTGAAGACAATTCTATGCCAGTCAATGAGATTCCACGTCGAAGACGCGTCTACAGTTTATTGGTTACAGCAATGCCAATGAACCTCAACGTGAGTATACCAAGCGGGATAGCGCAGTGGTTACCGGTTACCACAATGGAGTCGCATTCGGGAGGATGGCGGTTCAGACCCACGCCTGGCCATTCAGATGTAGCTTTTTTTGTGATTTCTTTAAATCCATTAAGACAAATGCCGGGATGGGTCCTCCGAAAGGGCACGGCGGCTTTTCTTGTCCATCTTTCCCTAATCCGAGCTTGTGCTCCATCTCTAATGACTTCATTGTCGACGGGACATTAAACACCAGTCATCTCCCTTCAACTTGAGTATCAGAAATTATTAATGACGCGCATATGTCTGCGTGCGTTACACACATAGAATACTTAACATACTCGTGTTTTTCAGATGTACTGAAGGCGGGCCTATGCCTATATTAACATCATGACTGGATCCGAGTATGAAGTGTTCACTACCCAACCATGGTACATTATCCATGTTGCATTCGCCTTAGCAGCTCCGTCCACGATGATGCATTCACCACGAGTAAGACCTTCAATGATGTGCTCGCCACAGCCAGGTACATCGCGCCATAGAGCATACCAACATCGACATTGTCATGCACATAGCAGTAGAATTCCTACAGCCAGCCCTCTCACAGATCACCAGCTAAGTCACGTAGCGCCATTGTACTACACTACTGGCCATTAAAATTGCTACACCAAGAAGAAATGCAGATGATAAACGGGTATTCATTGGATGAATATATTATACTAGAACTTACATGTGATTATATTTTCACGCAATTTGGGTGCATAGATCATGAGAAATCAATACCCAGAACAGCCACCTCTGGCCGTAATAACGGCCTTGATACGCCTGGGCATTGAGTCAAACAGAGCTTGGATGTACAGGTAGAGCTGCCCATGCGCCTTCAACACGATACCACAGTTCATCAAGAGTAGTGACTGATGTATTGCGACGAGCCAGTTGCTCGGCCACGATTGACCAGAGGTTTTCAGTTGGTGAGAGATCTGGAGAATGTGCTGGCCAGGGCAGCAGTCGAACATTTTCTGTATCCAGTAAGGCCCGTACAGGACCTGCAACATGCGGTCGTGCGTTATGCTGCTGAAATGTGGGGTTTCGCAGGGATAGAATGAAGGATAGAGCCACGGGTCGTAACACATCTGAAATGTAACGTCCACTGTTCAAAGTGCCGTCAATGCAAACAAGAGGTGACCGAGACGTGTAACCAATGGCACCCCATACCACTACGCCGGGTGATACGCCAGTATGGCGATGACGAATACACGCTTCCAATGTGCGTTCACCGCAATGTCGCCAAACACGGATGCGACCATCATGAAGCTGTAAACAGAACCTGGATTCATCCGAAAAAATGACGTTTTGCCATTCGTGCACCCAGGTTCGTCGTTGACTACACCATCACAGGCGTTTCTGTCTGAGATGCAGCGTCAAGTGTAACCGCAGCCATGGTCTCCGAGCTGATAGTCCATGCTGCTGAAAACGTCGTCGAACTGTTCGTGCAGATGGTTGTTGTCTTGCAAACGTCCCCATCTGTTGACTCAGGGATCGAGACGTGGTTGCACGATCCGTTACAGCCATGCGGATAAGATGCCTGTCATCTCGACTGCTAGTGATACGAGGCCGTTGGGATCTAGCACGGGCATTCCGTATTACCCTCCCGAACCCACCGATTCCATATTCTGCTAACAGTCATTGGATCTCGACCAACGCGAGCAGCAGTGTCGCGATACGATAAACCGCAATCGTGATAGGCTACAATCCGACCTTTATCAAAGTCGGAAACGTGATGGTACGCATTTCTCCTCCTTACACGGGGCATCACAACAACGTTTCACCAGGCAACGCCGGTCAACTGCTGTTTGTGTATGAGAAATCGGTTGGAAACTTTCCTCATGTCAGCACGTTGTAGGTATCGCCACCGGTGACAACCTTGTGTAAATGCTCTGAAATGCTAATCATTTGCATATCACAGCATCTTCTTCCTGTCGGTTACATTTCGCGTCTGTAGCACGTCATCTACGTGGTGTAGCAATTTTAATGGATAGTAGTTTACTACTCTGTTGTTCCTGGTACTTTGGGGGCAGGAACTCGCAAGCTCGCATTTACAACCCTGATGTTGTCTACTTAAATCCTGGTACTTTACTTAATGCCTGAATGGCCGTTTCGGAAAAGGAGCTCTTCTAATTCGTCAGTGACCCACGGTATCCCAACATTAGGCACAAAGCAGTTCTGTACTGTGAGCGCACACACCTCTTCAAGAAGACAGTGATATTGGGGACTAAGGCAGTGTCAAACTATGAGAGAAAGATGTCATGATGTCGTGGGGCAAATCAATTGCAGAGTCCTTCATAACTTTTACCAAGGGTGTCATATCTGATAATTTTTCCTAAATGCAGGAAAGAGAGCCTAGTAAGGAAGTCAACTGCGTATTCGATCCTGATGTGTACTCGCATGTTTTTGACCCAGTGCGATGGGGAGTCCAGTTTCATATCTCTTTCAGAAGATATTTTCGCGAAAAAAGCATGTATTGATGCCCAGAATCTAGGCGAGGGGGACGAATATAGCTTAACATGGTCACTTCTAGATTGTGATAGAAGTTACTGAGATCATATACATCGTAAAATACAAAACATCTAATGTCTGTGGGCAGTATAACTTCAGTGGAATCTCATGCCTCATCAGACTTCAGGATACTGGTATACCAAAATACGACAGGTGGAGCCCTAATTATTCAATTCATGTTACCAGCCTAGATGTATGCAGATAGAAGCACGCTAACTGTGCAGAATTAAGTGAAGCATAACATTATCAGCCCCTCTCTCCTTTTGCTATGGACCACGAAGATTTCTCTTCCCTGATTGTGTTCTCCTCTTTTGCCACTAGATTTTCATTTTGGCTGACTGTGGTCTGTTTTGACCATTTTAGGCAGGTCGTGGAATTGGCGTAGTAAGCGAAATAAGGTTATTAGTAATTTTTACATTTTCTCTGAAGACTTCTCGATCCTGAATGTCATCAAATGAAATTTCAGCTTCCTGTAAATCCTTTTTCACTTGGCTTGCCCATTTTGAATACGATTTTGTTTTTTAAATTGATGAATGTATGCGATGAGTAAGTCTTTGCGGGTTCATTCTTTCCAGATGACCAAAAAACATCATTCTCTGCTTCCTCATATTGGTGACAATGTCTTCTGTATGTTCGTATAACTCACAGTTGTGTCTTAACGGAAATCTCAGTTTTCTTTGATAGTGTCAAGGATTTTCCTCAAAATTTTCCTGCCTTTTATTTCAAGTTTTCGTAGTGATCCTTCCTTCGTCTTCTTTAAACATTCTGATGCATACAAAGCTGACGGTCTAATTACGGTGTTATAATGTCAAAGCTTTAGGTTTAAAGACAGGCTTTTTCTTTTGTATAAGTCTTTGCGCAGATGAAAAGCATCTTCTAGTTTAGAACACCTACTTTCTACAGCTGTATTTTCTGAACCGTCAGGTGCAATTATTTCTCCAAGATATTGAAATTTTTCGACTGCTTGATTTTCTCTTGTTGTATTTCAATAAGAGGAGGAGCCTGTTTAATGTTTGTGATGAATTCAGTTTTGTTAAATGCTATTTTTAGGCCAGTCTTAGCAGCAATTGATTGTAGGCTGGACACAATTGCAATGAGTTCCAGATCATCAGCAAAAGCCAAAGAGTTTGCACTGAGGCTATTTATGTTGTGTCCAATTTGAATCCCATAACCTGGCGGTACGGTTGTTTTCCACTCTCTGACTATCTTTTCCAGGACACAGTTGAAAAGCAATGGAGAGACCAGGCTACCTTGTCTCACCCAGTACAGATTTCAAATGGTTCTGACAGTTCGCCTCTGAACTTGACCTTCGACACTGTGTTATTTAAAGTGGTGCTTATCAGACTGATTGTTTTCCTATCTAGACGAAATTCGGCAAGGGTGTTCTTTATTGTTTCTCGATCAGTTGAGTCATACGCTTTTTGGAAGTCGACAAAGGTCACAACAAACGTTTTTGACCTTGATTTGGCGTATGATATAACAGATTTCAGGTTATGGATCTGCTCTGCACAGGATCTTGATGTCCTGAAACCAGCTTGATATTCGCCCAATTGTTGATCTAAGACTGATTCAGCTCTGTTTAACAACAGTCTGGAAAAGATCTTGTACGTCGTTGGTAGCAAAGAGATTACACGGTAATTATTCAGATCACTCTTTTCGCCTTTTTTATGAAGTGGGTGAATAATTGCTACGGTCCAATCTGGAGGTAGAGCTTCAGTTTCCCAAATCTTCACTATGATATCATGGAGATGTTTTATTGTATCATGTCACCCAAGATGCGATCCTCATCTCCAGATTTGTTATTTTTCAAGCTTTGTATAGTTTTCATAATTTCATCTAATGTGGGAGGGGGACTACCTGCAGGAGGAACAGTAGGATAGAAATCAAGCTTTTCATTTGGATTTTCAGCATTGAGTGGGGATGAAAAATAATTTCCAAAAGTTGCAGCACATGATTTGTCATTCAAATTTAGTTTTCCATCGAGTCCTCTTATATGTAACGTAGGAGGTTTAAACTTAGATAGTTGTGATTTAAAGGCTTTATAAAGTTTCCGAGTGTGACGCATTCTAAAATTTGCTTCTGTTTTATCGATTTGGTTTTTGTTGAAGAGTCTCTTAGTTGTTCTCAATACTTTTGATGTATCTTTCCTAACCTTCAAGAAGTTTTCGTGATTTTCGGAGGTTTTCTTGCTATTCCATTTTATCCAAGTCTGTCTTCGCTTTTCAATTGCTTCATTACAATCTTCGTTCCACCACGGGTGTTTATATTTTTTATTTGTCAGTATAGTTTCAGTGGCTGATTGTACCATGGCTTCTTTAATTCTGTTCCAGTCTGTTTTATTTGGTTTGCTGTGTAGAGTTTCTGTAAATTTGTTGTTGACATCTTTCAGTTTACTTATATCAAATTTTGGAGGTCTGTTTTTTCTTGAAATATTGGACGCTTGAAGGCTGTGTATTATAAAAGAAGATCACAGTTCTTACAAATATCAATTAATCGCTCACCATTTTTATTTGTTCTTTTATGTGCAGGTTAGTCACCAACAATTTGTTTATACTTTTTTTCTCTACCAATTTGTGCATTAAAATCGCCCATCAAAATAATGGAATGGTGTTTTAGAACTTTGTCAATTGTGTCTTCAAGTTTTTCCCAAATTTTGTCGACTGATTCTAATTCTTTTTTGTTTGATTCATTTGTGGGAGCATGGAAATTTACTACCATATAAGCTTTATTCATAGATTTGAAAGACAGTGTTGACATTCTTCCACAACTTGAAGAGAAATCCAAGACTGAATCGATCATTTTCTTGTTGACAATAAAGTGCCTACATGTGGTATATTTTTTGCGATTCTTTTGCCAGGTTTTCCTCTGAATATTCTAAAGCCTTCTGATTGAAAACAACATTCATCTGTGAATCTGGTCTCCTGTACAGCTGATATCATTACATTTTTTCTCTTAGTATGTCTAGCGTTTGTTTCAATTTTCCAACTTGAAGAAGAGGGTTTATATTTCTGGTTGCCAAAAAAGTCTTAGGTTTCTTATGACATGATGTTGTAGACTCCCCAGAATTCTCAAGTCTACTTGTCCCATGAACGGGAGTGGATTGGTTACCGCCTGGGGTATGTAATCCAAGAGGTTGTGTTTCCATCATGAAAAGAGAATAAAAATAAAAATAAGGAAATTTTGGGTTATCCCGAAGAATAACCAGGTTTTGACTGATGAGGTAGTGAGCCCCACAGTGTGTGAAATTCAGACGCCCTTCTGGGTCAGACGCTGTTTGCAGCCGCTCATTCTGAGACAGACGCTACAGTTTACTAGTTTTGGTCCACCCTGGCTATTTCATTTCACCAGTATCACCCATATCTGAGAGACATTCCGCTATCCGCCACCCAGGGAGGCGCCCGATGGGGGACTAGTAAACCCCACACATCATGTGTTTAGTGACGGTGGTTCCTCCGCCCTTTCTGGCGTTGAGGTGTCATTAATCACCCTCTTCCGTCTTCCAGGCCGTTGACCATCCCAGATGAGGATTATAGGTTGGGAAATGAAAGACCCCTAGCCCTCGAAACCTAATAGCATCAGGATCGGAAAGAAACAAGAGGTGGCCGAGGATGGCCAGATAGGAAAGACAAAAGTGAGGAGCCTGGCATAAGTAAGTGGAAGCAATGCCAGGACTCAGCTCGGGGCCCCGTGGTCGCCAGCCACGTACTCACTAGGTGTGAGTCCCTGGGGTAATCAGACCACTCTACTTTTCCGAAGTAGCTGGTTGTCATCCCAAAGAAATCTGTTGCTCAGAATCTGTTGCTGTTTGAGGCTGAGAGGCTCCACTACGCCTGAATCAAAAACATGTCCTGCCTACTATCCTCCCATTAGAGTAAAAAATAATGTGGAAGGTGTTATTGCTAGAGATGCCTCACTCTTACTAAGAGCAACTATCTAGAAATGAATTTGACTGATCACTTGAGCCACGATCAGGTACACCTGGCAATGCCTGTTGAGGATAAAATGCTCTTAAAGCTTAAGAATGCGCACCATTTGGAGCGCTGTACCTTCGTTGTACACACTGACTTTGAGTGCTTGCTAGCTCCTGTGGCGTGTTATGAAGGTGATCTCACTCCCTCTCATACTACCTTCACAGAATGGTAGCTTTAATAAGTTGTTTGCTAGTAAAACACTAATCTCAGTCATTTCGAATCATACGTAGGTGATAATCCTGTGAGATGGTTGCTCTTTGAGATTGAAAACCTTGCATGGTCTGTTGATCCTATATATAGCAAAAATATTCCCATGACTTAATCATGGGAGAATGATCCTTATATGAGCAGGCAGATGATTATCATATTTTGCAGGCTGCCACTGGATAGAAAAGTGGAAACTCCACATGGGGACCATTGTTATCTTACGGAGAAGCTCTACACTGCAGCTCACAATACATGCAACTTTAAATACGAGCTACCACTACAAGTACCGTCTTGTGCGATAATTTGAGACGGTAGAATGCTCACTTTGTTGTTTAACAGTTGGGTGATATTGACTTGAAGAATGGTAATGTCAGTCTCATATCCGAGAATGTAGAACACTACATTTCATGTTCCAAGTGAATGACACGGAGAACTGCGTTTCACTTCCTGGATTCATTAGGTTTCATGCAAGCCCCTCTTCAGAAACTTGCTGAGACAATACATCGGGAGGATAAGCATATCACCAGAGATGCATATCTTGATGAAGCAAAGTTGCAATTTGTGACGAAGAAGTGGGATTTCCTTTATAATATGTTGATACGAATGAGAGACTCAGTGAAACTATACTTCCCGACATAATCACATTCACCAGTTAACAACAGGCACTGCAATAACGAATGCAGAGTATGAGAACGTGGTGACTGTTTGCCAGAAGTCAACATCTCTGACTTAGGGGAATGTGCTAAATTGTACGTGGGCTCGCAGACCTTCTACAGAATTCAGAACTTAATGCATGGATACATACACTTTGGACCCTGCCTTCTATCATATTGATCCAGGGCTTTCGTGGGATGCAGTGTTATGAAAGATATGTGTCCATATCGAACTGTTGACCGATGTTGACATGGTGCTTTTTTCGTATGTGGGTTTCGTGGTGGGCTTTGGCTGTCTGTACACAGGTACCCAAAGGCGAACAACCAACGAATAAACAAGGAGGTCTACAGGCCATCTGACCATTTGACTTAAATACTTTACTTGGATGTAAACAGGCCCTAGTGGCACGACATATAACAACCACTCCCGTTTGGAGCATTCCAAGGCTGTCACAAAAGGAACTCGTCAGATTGAAGAAAAAGGTACAACGCTTGTCTGCAGAGTCTGGTGAAGGAGATGTCTCGGAGGCAGACCCGGCATATCCTACCTGTTTTCGTGATGCCCAAAGCAACTTGCCTGTACATGCAGACTGCTTAGTCCCACACAGTAGCTTAGTCCCCAAGATGATGATAAACCTAGGGACTTAGCAGTGATATGTTGTGCCTTACGGATACGTCCAGCAGTGTCGGAATTTTGGGGTGAGACTTATTAGAATCACCTGCAGAATCTCCTTCAACGAACCTCCCCGGCTGAAAGAGTGCGTTGGTATACATACGGAAAAGAGGGCTCTAGCATAGTGTGATTTTCAAAAGAATTTTTATGAACTAATGAATAATTCTGTTTTCAGAAAAAACCTTGGAAAATTTTAGAAACATAGCGATTTTTTTTTTTAGTTTACTGTTGGGAGGGGAGTTATGGAGCAAAGATTAAATAGCCAGGCCAAATTTTAAATGGGCTACAATCTTCAGTGAAGGACTAGTCGCTGTGGAGATGGCTGAGGTTTCACTGCACTTCACAAGGCCTGTCTATATCGGTATGTGTATTCTGGACCTCTGCAAACTCCACATGTACTAATTCCGCTATGAGTTTGCCAACCCAAACGTCGCTAATCCCAAGTTCCTTTATATGGATACAGATCATTTCGTCTACTGGGTGAAAGGCTGTGGTCCACATGAACAAACTAGGTACAACCGCAAAACATTCAACATGTCTGGATATGCGACTGATAATCCGTACAGCGGAACACCTTAGAACAAGGGGGTTATCGGTCCGATGAAATGCGAGGCGAATGGATTGCAAATGTTGGAGTTTATGGGGCTCGCATCTAAAATGTATGCATGCCATATAGATGCAGGTGCCACCCACAGACGGTCTGAGGGTGTGCATCACACACCCTCAAAGTAACGCACTATCGAAGGTCACAAGAAGTGCCTCTTCGAGGGCATTGGCGGTGCTCCTATCACGAGGTCATGTGGTATATACAACACTACAGCTAAAAGTCGAACTGTCGCGTCATGACAGAAAATGGTTCATCTGTATGGATGGGATCGAGACTCTCCCGGTCTGACACCGTTCGCTTGAGTGACTGAGTGAGAGTGTTTGCGGAATAGCTGAATGAACTGTTTGTCATAGGTGTGCGTAAGCATATTTGTGAGTGCTTGCGCACTATGTGCTCAAGTAAATTGTAAATATTTTGTGTACTGTGCACAATATGTGTGTGTGTGTGTGTATGTGTGTGTGTGTGTGTGTGTGTGTGCCGGCCGCGGTGGCCGTGCGGTTCTGGCGCTGCAGTCCGGAACCGCGGGACTGCTACGGTCGCAGGTTCGAATCCTGCCTCGGGCATGGGTGTGTGTGATGTCCTTAGGTTAGTTAGGTTTAAGTAGTTCTAAGTTCTAGGGGACTTATGACCTAAGATGTTGAGTCCCATAGTACTCAGAGCCATTTGAACCATTTTGTGTGTGTGTGTGTGTGTGTGTGTGTGTGTGTGTGTGTATGTTTGTGGTATTTCTTCAACTGCTGTTCCTAGTCCAAATGTTCCTCATGCGTTGCAAATATTGTATAAAGAGTGTATATAGGAAAGACGTCAAGAATGTAGGGTACAGGTGGTCCATAATAATGACAATAACGTTCATGTAGTCCACAGCTGTCATGGTGCCTTCGATTACTATTATAGGAACCACGGAAGCCCTAGTGAAATAGAATATGTAAGCGTCGGCTGCTCTGGAGCCTCATGTTCAACAAGTGTGCTGAACAGTGTCCTTCATAACATATGTACTTGCACCAGCATTGTACTTCTTTGTCTGATCTACCACAAATCGTTACATATCCTACTATACAGAGCAGGCAAGCCTGCGACTTGTACGTCCTGTGATGAGGCGCAGACCTCCACATCTTGTCACCTACTCGTGGTTTCACTGTCCCTCAATTGCTTTCCACAGATACTCATAACAGTAGAATCTGAACAATCGATCAGCTTCGCCGTTTCCAAGATGTTAGTTCCCAGGTGATTCCTACTCTGGAGGAGGAATTGGATGCCTCCTGCATGAGTGTCTAATATGAAGTTTACATATGACCCATTTAAAAACTAGAGGATAGCAACAAAAACACAACACTCTATTTTTCCTTATCACAGAAAGTTAAATAGGTAAATTGGTTTATTATTTCTGTTCAGCTTAAACACATCAACACAGCGCAAATAAAAAAGTTGCAAACACCGATAATGTTTAACAATAGCTAAGATACCTTTCCTGACAATGGAGTGGGGAAGTTGGTCATTTCAGCTTACCCTACAGGGAAAAGTTTATGGCAAAACCCTCGATAGCGCCGGCCGATGTGGCCGAGCAGTTCTAGGCGCTTCAGTCTGGAACCGTGCGACTGCTACGCTCGCAGGTTCGAATCCTGCCTCGAGCATGGATGTGTGTGATGTCCTTAGATTAGTTAGGTTTAAGTAATTCTAAGTTCTAGGGGACTGATGACCTCAGATGTTAAGTCCCATAGTGCTCAGAGCCATTTGAACCAAAGCCCTCGATATGACCGCCTTCCGCAAGAAGAACCACTGTCTCCCAAAGTATAGTTCTTCTCTATTCTCCAGTTCGGCGTCTTCTTCTTAATATAGGGTATCCAGTCCAATTAAATACTTCTTAGTGTTCAGAAATATTAATATATTTACCAGTAGACATTTCATATAGACTAACGGTGTTGCTGTAATCTTATTTTGAAGAAGAGAGCAGATTTTAATTATTTTTCTTTCACACTTTCCAATTTGACTTTTACTGGTTATTACAACTTGTGGCGCAAACGTTAAGGAATGGAGATTTGTGACATCACTCTCGAGCGCTTCACCTGAAACATACTTGCGGCAACTTTTCTGTGACAATGATAAGTTTTAACTCCCAGCCATACAGTGATCTGCTTGATTCAGGTCGATGTCGGGTAATTCTTCAAATCCTTTACTCTCAGGAGAAATTTGACTGAAAACGCATCACTACTGTTTTTGTTTCATGTAGTCTAAGTTATACATGGACATTACATTCAGCAGTTGAAATATTCATTTATGAGACGTGTAATCTAAATTACAATAAACGATATCTCGTATCCACGTTTAATGATAGAGAATAAAAGCACATGGTTCATGACTCTAGTCGACAGATATCTCCTTGTCCTCAACAATATGCTATCGATACACGACGTATCCATCCCTTTGATAACTTTGAGTCGTTATCATTATGTCCACACAGGAAAGACGGAATCTGGGAAACAGGAATTACATTTTAATCTGCATATACTCTGTTGTCATCTATACCATAGTACCAAACAAAGGATAATCGTGACTCCCCCAATTATATCACTTGTGCCAGCGATACCACATACTTCTGTGCGATACGCAATTCCCAAATATTTATCAAGGCTACAAATAATATAACATGAATACGTGGTATCAGTTCTTTCGGACATGTGAGGCGTGCCGAGATAGTCCGTGCAGTCGCGATAATGGCGTGTCCCGAATGGCACAGTGGTTAGCGCACCTACCTAGTACGCAGGAAATCCCGGGTTCAAATCCCGGTCCGCTACACATTTTCGCTCGCTGCTACTGATTCCGCTTAATGTCCTGCTGCTGCTGCTGGCAGCAGTGATCCCCCTTCAATTTACAAATACTGCAACATTCTTGTAAGTAATTAAGTTTTACAGCTTTCTTTTAATTGATTGAAAGTAGCCTTAATGACATTATGATGAAGGATTTACATATAGTAATGCAGTCAACTTGTACTGACTGTCTCGCTTACGAGGCTAACCACGAACAGCAAGTGTGGATTGTAGCAGTGTCTCAGATATTTCTGATGTGGCACTAACACGTCCACCTTTTGTGTCAGAGGAATGGTGTTATCGTCTACAGAAATAGTGTCCTGTTTTGTTTTTGGAATATATGGGACCAAATAGTCCGCTGAAGTTCTTCATAGTGCACTTCATCCCAGCCTCTAGTATCTGACAGGCGCACAATGGTACGAGAGAATGGAAACGTTGTGAGAATAATTGATATTCTGAAGTGGAGCACAGTATCAAATCATGGGAGTAGAATACATGTTCAGTAACGTTGACGGTTGGGACGAGGAGCGGAACCACGTGATGCCTCAAGCTCATGTTGTACAATAATAACGCAAGCGTCCCGTCCAGTAATATAACGGGGCTGACAAATTCTGCTTCCACCCTCTACATTTCAACTCCTTTGATCTGCCACAGATTTTGAAATAATTCTTTCCAATTTCCAAACAGGGATTTGAAAACTTGAATGCGTCTCCATTACGTGCCTTCCGTTAGAATATTTTGTAACATTTATTTACTTATTCCTACATAATCTCGTAAGACCTGATTCTTAGAGTAAAGGAATTTTTCCACTGAACGTAATACCGTCTACGGTAAGTTCCTCTCTGGTAAAAGATATCCTATTACATTTTTCAAAAGACAAAATGTAATGGAAAGGGGACGAGCTAAAAATTGTGAATTTGGTGCTACTGATTATCAACTGACATTAAAATTGCATGTTGGCTCTGACATTAAAATTGCATGTTAGCTCTATTTTTGAATTGCCGTCGATAAATATCGGACCCTGTGTGTAAGCAGTAGACAGCAGTGTCTCAGCATTTCGTGATTCTCACAGCATGGTAGCATCACATGATCAGTACGTGCCTGCAAGTGTTCATCAGGTGATCTGTAGCGTTGTGGCAAAATAAAAGCTTTTAGTTTTCACCAAATCGTATAGCAAGGCGGTCGTGTTTTGACGTTGCTCTTAGTAGTTTCCGGAGAACTTCGCAGCTATGTACTTCCATCTGTCAATCTTTTATTGACAGGTGCATACAATAACATCGTTAATGTATTAGTAACGCAGATAACTTCTGATACATCTGCGGTGAAGTGGTATTTGCATCGAGAAAGTGTTCAGTTTTTTCTTCTATAAACTAAATATATATATATTGTATTTTGAGTGTAAAACACGGGAGCAGGAAAGAAATGGGCATCACACAATATGTTCGTCGAACCTCAACATGTGCATGAATGGAAAATGACGTATTATGCCATCTGGCCTTTCGGTGACTCGGAGGAACTCCACAAATAAGACGACTCGCGGTTATTTCTGTGCGGCAATGAAGATAAAATGGACACGCAGCGAACTACGATGCTTTTCTACATAAGGGAGTCCTAGGTTTCTAGCCCTTGGTTTATTACCGTCAGAGTCCACTCAATCAATGCAACTGTTGTAACTTTTCTTTCGCCGAAGACCACATAACTAACAACGGAATGGTCCAATTCGACACTTCGAAATCTACTCCGAAAGTTTTCATACAGGAAGAATACACCCAAGGAAACGCAGTGTCAAAATTTTAGCTGATAAGATGCACTGCAAAAATATTTTTAAGCGTGTTATTTACTCATTTTTCCTGCCTGAAGAACCTCTTATAACAGCGGTTTTTCTTTCGTTGCAAGAGAATCGGCGAATAAGCAGACGGAGCCGTGGCAAGTGAACGTAATAGCACTAAGTCCAAAGTACACACACCGAATTTCAAGCACTTAAACGATACCAAAAATATCTCAGAATCATCAATTTTTTGAACCACTTGCAGTTCATATCGACAGCTAAACTGTTGAAGATACAATGTTACACAAATGATTAACAGAGGAAATAAAATCAAGGCATTGTAGGATGTTACATTGCAGACGACTTTAATTAGTTGGTACTAAATATTCTACAACACTTCCTATAGCACAATTCTTACGGTAATTTTTTAATAAAGTACGTTTTACTAACAATGAAACAGTTACTTGGTTGTGACTCTTGAAGTTTTCCCGGCGTATCGAATATTCCACAAGATTTCGGGATTGCAGCCGGATCTCATCGACTTCTTTCCACGATATTTCGGCTGACAACCTTACAGCCATCTTCAGGCGAGTGTCAAACACTCGCCTGAAGATGGCTGTAAGGTTGTCAGCCGAAATATCGTGGAAAGAAGTCGATGAGATCCGGCTGCAATCCCGAAATCTTGTGGAAAGTTACTTGGTTATTCTCTGTAGTCGCCACAAAAGTGCGGAGTGTCTACTGGAGTAAGATAATAACAAACACTTTCCTTACACAACCCACACCTGATGAAAGAAAAATTAATGCGTTTAGACACTTCACCGTCACTACTAGATTTATTAAGACAGAACTGGAATGCAGTAAGAAATGCTCGTTGGCGTTGTTCTTCATATTGTGCTGTGTACCAGACATACTTCATCAACATTGTAAACTATGATGATGCAACCGGACAATGCATATATGACTGAAGTTTAACAATACTGTTAAGCTCATAAACTTGAAATGACAAAGACCTATCGGAAATTATGTTGTCTGTCAATTTTCTAAAACTTGCTTTAAACTGTTGAAACAGCTTTTATCGAGAAGCCGAATCACAGTATTAGTTTCGGGTGGAATCCTAATAAATAAACAGTCTTTTCGTCGGACTCCTAAGTACACGTAGAACTTGATGTCGTTGTCTGAAGCTCATTATGCACCACAGAGTCACAAATGTGGGTCCACGACGTTACGTTAACACGTATTGAGCACATATCAGTGGCTCCGAACTACATATTTGTGTTTTCGTTTTAAGAGATGCCTTCTCATTAACAGTAACAATCCGTAAATGTTGATCATGACGTCAAAACTACTGGCAAGTCTTAAATATAATTCTTACTCTTGTAAATAAGCTGTTCACAGCTCACAGAAGTAGCATCAAATAATGAACTCCGTAGCTTACTTTTCAATATGTTGTTATTAGAGGAAAACACTGTAACTAAAATGAAGCATTCACATCAAATTCTTTACAAGCAACATATAAGCTAAAATTATTTTCTTGCAAAACAATTAGATATAATCGTATCTATTAGTCGCATGAAAAGTAAAGTGTTAACAGATATAAATTTTTTAGATTACCATTACCAAAAATATACATTATTAAGATCACGCCGACGAAGATGTGGTTGTTTGAAGCATATTATGTACCACAAAGCTACGAATGGGAACTCACGACGTTACTATAACACGTAGTGAACACGCATCCGTAGCTCCGAAGTACATTTTTCGTATTTTAGGTCCAAGAGCTGGCTTCTCAGTAACAGTAACAAGCCATAAATGTTGACCATCACATCAAAACTACTGCCTAGTCTTAATTATAATTCAACTCCTGTACATACGTAGTTCACATCTCGCTGAAGCTTACTTTCCAATATGTTGTTGTTAGAAGAAAACACTGTAAGTAAAATGAAGCATTCATATCAAATTTGTCAGATGCAACACATAAGCTAAAATTATTTTCTTGCAAAACAATTAGATATAATCGAATCTATTGGTCACATGAAAAGTAAAGTGTTAACAGATATAAATTTTTTAGATTACCATTACCAAAAATATACATTACTAAGATCACGCTGACGAAGATGTGGTTGTTTGAAGCATATTATATACCACAAAGTTACGAATGGGTCCTCAGTACGTTACTATAACGCGTATTGAGCAGAAATCCGTATCTCCGAAGTACATTTTTCGTATTTTAGCATCAAGAGCTGCCTGCTCATTAACAGTAACAATCCGTAAAAGTTGACTATGACGTCAAAACTACTGGCAAGTCTTGATTATAATTCTTACTCTTGTAAACAAGCAGTTCGCATCTCCCAGAAGTAGCATCAAATAATGAACCCCATAGCTTACTTTTCAATATGTTGTTTTCAGAAGAAAACACTGTAAGTAAAATGAAGCATTCATATCAAATTTGTTAAGTCAACACATAAGCTAAAATTATTTTTTTGCAAAACACTTAGATATAATCGAATCTATTAGTCGCATGAAAAGTAGACCGTTAACAGGTATATATTTTTTAGATTACCACTATGAAAAAGATACATTATTAATAAACGGTCACAACGTCCACATAGTACTAGGGACAGAAAGTTGGCAGAAACCAGATGTAAACAGTAATGAAATTCTGAACTCAGATTGGAATGTATACCGCAGAGACAGGCTGGACAGTGAAGGGGGAGGCGTGTTTATAGCGATAAAATGTACAATAGTAGAAAATTGACGGAGATCCGAAATGTGAAATAATTTGGGTGAAGGTCACGGTTAAAGCAGGCTGAAACATGGTAATTGGATATCTCTATAGCCCCCCTGGCTCAGCAGCTGTTGTGGCAGAGCACCAGAAGGAAAAATTGAAAAATATTTCGAGTAGATTTCCCGAGCATGTTATAGTTCTGGGTGGAGATTTTAATTTGCCGGATATACACTGGGAGACGCAAACGTATATAACGGGTGGCAGGGACAAAGAATCCAGTTAATTTTTTTTAAGCGCATTATCTGAAAACTACTTTCAGTAGTTAAACAGAGAACCGACTAATGGCAGTAACATATTAGACCTTCTGGTGACAAACAGACCCGAACTATTTGAAACAGTTAACGCAGAACAGGGAATCAGCGATCATAAAGCGGTTACTGCGTCGATGATTTCAGGCGTAAATAGAAATATTAAAAAAGGTAGGAAGATTTTTCTGTTTAGTACAAGTGACAAAAAGCAGATTTCAGAGTACTTGACGGCACAACACAAAAGTTTTGTCTCAAGTACAGATAGTGTTGAGGATCAGTGGACAAAGTTCAAAACCATTGTACAGTATGCATTAGATGACTATGTGCCAAGCAAGATCGTAAGAGATGGAAAAGAGCCACCGTGGTACAACAACCGAGTTAGAAAACTGCTGCGGAAGCAAAGGGAACTTCACAGCAAACATAAACATAGCCAATGCCTTGTAGACAAACAAAAATTACGCGAAGCGAAATGTAGTGTGAGGAGGGCTATGCGAGAGGCGTTCAATGAATTCGAAAGTAAAGTTCTGTGTACTGACTTGGCAGACAATCCTAAGAAATTTTGGTCTTATGTCAAAGCGGTAGGTGGAACAAAACAAAATGTCCAGACACTCTGTGACCAAAATGGTACTGAAACAGAGGATGACAGACTAAAGGCCGAAATACTAAATGTCTTTTTCCAAAGCTGTTTCACAGAGGAAGACTGCACTGTAGTTCCATCTCTAGATTGTCGCACATATGACAAAATGGCAGATATCGCAATAGACGACAGAAGGATAGAGAAACAATTAAAATTGCTCAAAAGAGGATAGGCCTCTGGACCTGATGGGATACCAGTTCGATTCTACACAGAGTACGCGAAGGAACTTGCCCCCCTTCTTGCAGCGGTGTACCGTAGGTCTCTAGAAGAGCGTAGCGTTCCAAAGGATTGGAAAAGGGCACAAGTCATCCTCGTTTTCAAGAAGGTACATCGAACAGATGTGCAGAACTATAGACCTATATCTCTAACGTCGATCAGTTGTAGAATTTTGGAACACGTATTATGTTCGAGTATAATAACTTTTCTGGAGACTAGAAATCTCGTTCTCGCTTCCCACGCCCGGGTTCCCGGGTTCGATTCCCGGCGGGGTCAGGGATTTTCTCTGCCTCGTGATGGCTGGGTGTTGTGTGCTGTCCTTAGGTTAGTTAGGTTTAAGTAGTTCTAAGTTCTAGGGGACTTATGACCACAGCAGTTGAGTCCCATAGTGCTCAGAGCCATTTGAATTTGACTAGAAATCTACTCTGTAGGAATCAGCATGGGTTTCGAAAAAGACGATCGTGTGAAACCCAGCTCACACTATTCCTCCACGAGACTCAGAGGGCCATAGACACGAGTTCCCAGGTAGATGCCGTGTTTCTCGACTTCCGCAAGGCGTTCGATACAGTTCCCCACAGTCGTTTAATGAACAAAGTAAGAGCATATGGACTATCAGACCAATTGTGTGATTGGATTGAAGAGTTCCTAGATAACAGAACGCAGCATGTCATTCTCAATGGAGAGAAGTCTTCCGAAGTGAGAGTGATTTCAGGTGTGCCGCAGGGGAGTGTCGTAGGACCGTTGCTGTTCACAATATACATAAATGACCTTGTGGATAACATCGGAAGTTCACTGAGGCTTTTTGCGGATGATGCTGTAGAATATTGAGAGGTTGTAACAATGGAAAATTGTACTGAAATGGAGGAAGATCTGCAACGAATTGCATGGTGCAGGGAATGGCAATAGAATCTCAATGTAGACAAATGTAATGTGCTGCGAATACATAGAAAGAAAGATCCTTTATCATTTAGCTACAATATAGCAGGTCAGCAACTGGAAGCAGTTAATTCCATAAATTATCTGGGAGTAGTCATTAGGAGTGATTTAAAATGGAATGATCATACAAAGTTGATCGTCGGTGAAGCAGATGCCAGACTGAGATTCATTGGAAGAATCCTAAGGTAATGCAATCCGAAAACAAAGGAAGTAGGCTACAGTACACTTGTTCGCCCACTGCTTGAATATTACTCACCAGCGTGGGATCCGTTCCAGATACGATTGATAGAAGAGATAGAGAAGATCCAACGGAGAGCAGAGCGCTTCGTTACAGGATCATTTAGTAATCGCGAAAGCGTTATGGAGATGATAGATAAACTCCAGTGGAAGACTTTGCAGGAGAGACGCTTATTAGCTCGGTACGGGCTTTTGTTGAAGTTTCGAGAACATACCTTCACCGAGGAGTCAAGCAGTATATTGCTCCCTCCTACGTATATCTCGCGAAGAGACCATGAGGATAAAATCAGAGAGATAGAGCCCACACAGAGGCATACCGACAATCTTTCTTTCCACGAACAATATGAGTCTGGAATAGAAGGGAGAACCGATAGAGGTACACAAAGTACCCTCCTCCACACACCATCAGGTGGCTTGCGGAGTATGGATGTAGCTGTAGATGTAGGTCACGCTGACGAAGATGTGGTTGTTTGAAGCATATTATATACCACAAAGTTACGAATGGGAAATCCCTACTTTACTATAACACGTAATGAGAACATATACATAACTTCGAAGTATATTTTTCGTATTTTAGGTCCAAGAGCTGCCTGCTCATTAACAGTAACAATCCGTAATGGTTGACCATGACATCAAAACTACTGACAAGTCTTAATTATAATTCTACTCTTGTACATACGCAGTCCATATCTCGCAGGAGTAGCATCAAATAATGAACGCCGTAACTTATGGCCTAATTTTCTGCTGTTAGAAGAAGACACTACGTGAAATGAAGCATTCATAGCAAATTTGTTACAGTCAACACATAAGCTAAAATTATTTTCCTGCATAACATTTAAATATAATCGAATCTGTTAGTCACATCTAAAAGTAAAACGTATTTTTTAGACTATCATTATCAAAAGGATACATTATTAAGATAGTGCTGACGAAGATGTGGTTGTTTGAAGCATATTATGTACCACAAGGTCACGAATGTGTGCCCACTACTTATATGTAAAACCAGTGGAGGGCATACATCCGTAGCTCTGAAAGTACATTTTTTGTTTTTCTATTCAACAGCAACAAATACAAAAAGCATAGCGCTTAAAAACAATAAAACACCATAGAGTAATTACAAGTAATACTTGATGAAAAAGAGGTACAACAAGCAGGAGAATCATCACTATTTTCTGGCAGAAATACGTTAAGCATAAAAATCTATCAAACACAGGTAGTAATAACAAACCACTGATCAATTCATATTTATTCGGCAAATTACATTGATTCATCTTTTACAACTTACAAGGGTACGCGCGTACTCGTTATCACTAATTTCACCCAAAGTTATGATATAGGGCTTGGCCAGAAATTAAAGTGACAGGAGTTAGAGCTCAAGATGGCTAAACGTTTCGAAAAAATAGCATTTCCGCCGCTGCTCGTGAGGTGCATGAGCCATTTATGGCAGAGTATTGGCAGGCAGCTGTTGCTGCAGCGGAAAGAGTACGGAACGGTAATAAGAGGGTCATGGGGTCGAGCCCATGCCTAGAACACTTTTTCATTTCCAATTTTTACGTTACTTACATTTTAAATAAACCGGAATAATGCTCAGTACAGAATATTTGCAAAAGAGGCTTGAAAAGGAAAGGCAAAAAGAAAATTGGAATTACAAATAAATTTCCAAGAAAGTATTCTACTTACAGAGTCCAGGAGAACTCTGAGAATAGATTTCCAAAAAAGGATTATGATCATGGCGTACAGGATTACCTATTCTGCTAGTTTCAGTTTGATATTCGAGCAACCCTCGGCAGGCGCACATGAACAATAGGTTTCTCGTGCAGGTGAAATTGGCCCATAGAGCCAGAAAAAGAATTTGCATCCTGAGAAGACTGCATCAAAATACATTCTATTATACATCACAGCTGTCCTCGCCGATATTTGGCGAAATGATTCTGCCAAATTTTGCCATGAGAGAGGACCTCCTGTGAATGTAAACCAAGTTTGTTTTTCTATAGAAACCTTAAAGCAGTCGTGTAATTGCAGAAACGAGGCGTTAGTAACGTATGCAGTATGCCAAGAAAATTACTGCTTTCCCAGTTTGTAGGATTAATATTACCCCAGAATGTGTAGACCATCAACTGTAAGATAATAAAAAAGTATCTAATTTTGTACACGAATTTCTCGTATACATCTTATGATCCTATTAACGGAATCTTCCGTCGGTTCTTGGTAGTTCAACATTATAATAAATGAAAAGCACCAGTTTGCTTTCTTCTACAATATTACTTTTATTGTGTTCACCGGTTTTCGGCTTACGAGGCCAACTTCAGACATTTACTGACTACTATCACCAAAGAAGTTACAATGTTTGCAAACAACATTGGAAGAGAAGTAACACGTCTAGACTGAAGCAGAAACATACAGTAAGTAGCATCTTTGACAGTGTAGTGGTAATGCAATGGAAAGGTAAAAAAATGAACAGTAAATAAATAACAATGGAGTAGACAGGAAAACCTTTAACAGAAAATAGGAACTGCGTGCCTACATAACAGTTTCTATTAATAAACAGAACCAGGAGGTGTGAAACATGGAGAGTGACATACATACCAATTAAAAGAAGAAAAAAATTATCAATGTAACTACAGACTACATAAGGAACTTAAGCAATATCAATAAGATAAACAGAAATAAATAAATGCAGGAAAATGGAGGCGTTTGAATGATTTGAGGCTGGTCACTCAGACATCCTTGGCACAGAACTATTTCCAGTTACAAGGGACTCTTTATAAACACTTAACTGGCTTAGCTATGGGTTCCCCTCTTGGTCCACTGTTGGCTGATATATTTATGGACCATTTTGAACAAAATTTTCTAAAAACAGAACCTTTTAGTGCAAATATAAAATAGTGGTTTAAATATGTAGATGATGTCCTTTGTATGTGGACTGGTACTACAAGACAACTCAACACTTTTTGAAAACCCTAAACAGTCAACATAAAAATAATCAGTACACAATAGAGATTGGCAACAAATCCATAAAATTTTTAGATCTCACCATTGACATCAGTACACACACATATTATTTGAAACTTTATAGAAAAACTACGCTTACAGACACAGTAATACCTTCTTGCTCACAACACCCGATAGCTCACGAACTTGCAGCTTTTCACTCTGTGGTACACCGTCTCATATCTATTCCCATGTTCAGAGATGATTTTAAATCAGAGTTAGCTACAATAAAATTTATTGCCACAGCCAATGGTTACAGTCCAGTTCTTATTGACTACATCTTGCACAGGACACAAAAACGGAAAATTGTACCCCTCCTCTATGCCCCACCCGCTTCCCCATCCACTGTCTGCAAGAAATGGTGTACACTACCATTTCTAGTTGAGGTATCACAGATTGTAGCCAGAGCACTGACAGCCTGTAACTATAGGCTTTCCTACTATGTTAAGAACACGACAGCCCAGTGTGTTTTTAGTAGCAAAGATAAGATCCAGTTATTAGCCAACAGTGGGGTATACAAAATCATCTGTTCTTATTGTGACAAATTTTACACTGATCAGTCAGCCAGAGACATAGCAACTAGGCTGGCTGAACGTGAACGCAGCTGGAGGTTGCAGAATTCTGACTCCGCATTTGCTGAGCATGTACTGAGTGAGGGTCACAACTACCAGCCAGTGTCCCGTGTACCTCACTTAGCGAAAAGTCCATAAACTCAACCTGCTGGAAGCCCTGGAAATTAACAAATATTTTGCTCACAGTCCAGATCTAATCCTAAAGAACCAGACGCAGCTCAACACTTCCCCTCTGCTAAACGTAATATAATAACCTCTGTTGTTCATTACTTCCCACACTGTCTGTTTCTACATATTCCCGTTTTCCTGTATTCATTAAGTTCTTTTGTTTTATTGAAGTTGTCTTTGTATTCCTTATAGACTGTAGTTTGAAGAGTTAAGGCTTTCTTTTAACTGATACTTGTATTACTGTCCATGTTTAACACCTCTTGTAGTTGTCTCATCAAATATTGTTCATATTTTACTTTGTTCATTTATTTAATGCAAACTGTTACATAGCCACTGTTTTGAATGTAATGTTAATGTTAAAATGCAGTACCACCAAACTCTCAAAGATTGCATTTATTGTATGTTCCCTCAAACGCCTCCATTTTCCTGCATTTATTTATTTATGTTTATCTTATTGATGGTGCGTAAGTTTCTTATGTATTCTGTAGTTACACTGATAATTGTTTCTTCTTTTAATTGGTTTGTGTATCACTCTCCATGTTTCATACCTCCTAATGTAGCCTTTTCTAGTACTAATTTAATTTTATTTTATTAGAGTTGTTTATTAATGGAAACTGTTATGTAGGCATGCAGTTCCTATTTTCTGTTAAAGATTTTCCTGTCTACTCCATTGTTATTTATTTACTGACAATTTTTTTTACTCTTTCATTGCATTGCCACCACACTGTCAATGATGTTACTTACTGTATGTTTCTGCTTCAGTCTAGACGTGTTACTTCTCTTCCAATGTTGTTTGCTAACATTGTAACTTCTTTGGTGACTATACTCAGCAAACGTCTGAAGATGGCCTTGTAAGCCGAAAATCGATTAACACAGTAAAAGTGATATTTTAGAACAAAACAAACTTCTGCCTTTCATTTATTACGTTATTTATTTGCAATACGAAAATTTCCTTTTCCATTCCTTCTCATGCCTTTTACGAAAATAATTTATGCTGAGTATTATTTCGGTTAATTTGCAGTGAAAGTAAGGTAAAAACTGAATATAAAAAATTTTCTGCATAGGGATTCGAGCCAACGACTCCCGGGTTACCGTTCTGCACTCTTTCCTCTGCGCCGACCGCTGCCTAATAACTACACTAGCATAAATAGCTCATGCCTTGATACACTCGCGCCAAAAGTTCTACCTTTTCTAAACACTTGCCTGTCTAGAGCTCCCACTTACCTCATTTTCATTTCTGGCCAAGCACTGAATATACCAGAAATCTGGTTGAAATCGACGATCGATGATGACGATTGGGCGTGGTCCCCTTGTTAGAGCTACACAGATGTGATTCCACATTAATCAAACACTGTATAGAAATTACATGACACTTGCTAGACACTTACATAAGTGTGTCGAGTAATTCGCAGTGTTCCACATTCGTAGCACAGGAGCCCCCTTTCTGAATCTGCTAAGTGCCGTTCCCGACGTCTCCAATATTGACAAGAATGTTACTGGACTGGACTGTGTTAAATGTCTGAGAGAAAGAGTGTGATTGCTAATAATTTTTTTCAGTTTTTATACTTTTCGTATACTTATGAAACAGAGAACACCTGCAGCACACCAAGAATAAAAAGTCTAAATATTAGCAACTCAGTAAAGAATAGTGTATATTTTTTTCGTTAACACCATCTGCTGCGTATGCTCGTTAATATCACAGTTCCCAGAATGAGCGTGCAGTATCTGCCAGTACTGCGTTTCGACACTACGCTATGTTCTAACACGCTAACGGATCTTATGATGATTAATCCGAGATCCGACAAAACGTTCGATTGCACTCGGAGCCTGATGTCGATTATTCGTTCGAAAACAACAGCAGCGGATGGGATTGCAAATCGTTCCTTGTTGACAGCATTTGAAGGCACAACTAGAATATTTCCTGTCTGTGTTACTTGAATTTAGGTGTTTTCGAAAAATTATTTTTTCCCCGTTGGTATCTGCTGACCCTCACTTCGGTTATTTTTGCAAAACCTTACACCTGTTTCATTGTTACACGAAACAGAAAGCTGCATTGAAAGATAAGACTAAAGACTATAAATCGCACATACTTTATATTCACGTTAACACTGTTTCGAAAATTCTTACCAGAAGTCGTATATTAATTTTCATATATAATGAAATCAACATAAGAGAATAAAATTTTTTGAAAACACATTCGGACAGAATATGAAAATTATCGATGAATCAAAATTGAAAAATTATGTGTGGTTGGTTTCCGGATGTTTATTCGATTCGCTTTGGTTCTCAAGAACAAAACTCCGTATTCCTTGTTGTTATCGATTCTGTTTATTAATAATCTGAGCCCGTCAGATTTATTCTAGGAAATAATTCAGGATACATGTTTTGATACAGTTTGGTTTGTTAAAATGATAGTAAATTTGGTTCAATTAGCAGGAAATAAGAGCGAGAATGCGACACGAACAAATGGGAAGCGGGCTACTGATTACGTATTTATGTCCGCCCCGATAGCTGAGTGGTCAGTATGACGGATTGCCATCCTACGGGCCCGGGTTGGATTCCCGGCTGGGTCGGGGATTTTCTACGCTCAGGGACTGGGTGTTGTGTTGTCTTCATCATTTCATCCCTCGCAGGTTGCCCAATGTGGCGTCGAATGTAATAAGACCTCCACCAAGGCGGCTGGACCTGCCCCGTAAGGGGCCTCCCGGCCAATGACGCCAAACGCTAATTTCCATTTTCATTGCATATTTATAACGCAATAACATCATAATGTCCAAGCTTTCTATCTTCTGGTGACTAATATACCGGTGAATCAAAATTCGCGCATTCAGATACCACTGCATGATTCCTTCTGTAGTACCGGTACAAGAACGTCCTTACCAAAATTTCAGCTCGTGTATATTTCCAGAAGCAAATGGACGTAAAAGAAAGAAAATTTGGCAACTCTGTAGTCACATATGAGACAAGTGCCTTTATTCAATACTGTGTAGCTGTGTTGCACAGTCAGTTCAGTGTGTAGCGTTTTGTGTTAGAACACTAGAGTTTCAGAGTTTACTTATATCGATTAAGGCGAACGAAAACGAGAGAAGCAATTTCGATTCGCATTCTTCTCTTATCTGACCTTGTTCTCCATCTGCAATTACCTCTTCCTCGACGGCACCCTGAACATAATCCCGCATTGTTTACACCAGACTGGATTCAGAAACCATAACTGTGACTGAAAAGCGGTCTTTCTGTATAGAAAATTAAAAGTAAAAGGGATTAATCTAATCGATTACTTTGCGAAAGTGAGTACTATGAGAGTGAGGCGATAACATACAGACAATACGGAGAGTGAGGTGATAAGATGCAGACAGTACGGAGCGACCAGGAGATACAGTGGATTTGAATTTGAACGGGAAAGAGAAACGTAGGCATAGATCCACAACGATAGGGGAGATAGCGAGTGATGGGGCAGAGGGGGAGGAGGATGGAAGAGAGGGATAGAGACAAAGTGTAAAAGGATGGGAATGTGAAGAGAGAGAGAGAGACACAGGGAAGGGACTGATTGAGGGATGATGAGACAGAGAAAATGTAAATTATTACATTTATATTCAGGTTTGACGTACAGGGAAGTTCATTTTTAACGGGCAGGTCCAACATAGCACATATTTTAATTTGGACGATGTCATGGGTCTGCGTTACAAATCATGGTCCGATGAGCATAACAGAATGAACAGCGACAATCTCATACCATTTTGGATCCTGCATTCGCTTTTCAAAATTGGTTCAAATGGCTCTGAGCACAATGGGACTTAACATCTGAGGTCATCAGTCCCCTAGACTTAGAACTACGTAAACCTAACTAACCTAAGGACATCACACACATCCATGCCCGAGGCAGGATTCGAACCTGCTACCGTAGCAGCAGCGTGGTTCCAGACTGAAGCACCTAGAACCACTCGGCCACAAGGGCCAGCCATTCGCTTTTACGCAGCGTACTAGCTCTTTCAGTGAATATACGCAATTATGCTGTAACTTAAGGAATTTTTTAGTTGTCAATTATCGCATTTTCAGTTGCAAATTCAACTAATTTACCTCGAATTTAAATGCAGATTTCCTTATGTTATAGCATTCAACTTAAGATTAAAAATTAATAACTGAAGAGAGGGGTTGGGCTACATGAAATGTCAGGTGTTAACGTGACTAAAGGAAGGGAGGGCAAGTGAGGAATATACTGGGTCAAGTACATGTGGAAGAGGAAAGCAGTGTAAATGGCATCAGAACGAGTCATTCCGAGGGATTAAACGAGTGCGGAGGTCATCCCCGTTCTCATGGAAGGTCATCGAACCGAAGCACAGAATTATAGGCCAATATCGCTGACGTCAGTCTATTGCGGAATTTAGGAACATATTTTTCACTCGTTAATTATGACTATTGCCAACGGCCTTGCTGCAGTGGTAACACCGGTTCCCGTCAGATCACCGAAGTTTAGCGCTATCGGGCTGGCCTTAGCACTTTGATGGCTGGCCATCCGGTTTATCATGCGCTGTTGGCAAGCGGGGTGTACTCAGCCCTTGTGAGACAAACTGAAGAGCTATTTGATTGAGAAGCAGCGGCTTCGGTCTCGTAAACTGACAGATTGCCGCGAGAGCTGTGTGTTGACCACCTGCCCCTCCATGTCCACATCCAGTGACGCGTGTGGGCTGAGGATGACACGGTGGCCTTCATGGTCTGTTCGACGGAGTTTAGTTTCTTTCATATGACTATTCTAGAGGCTGAAAATTTTCTCTATACGAACAATATTGATTTTGCAAACAAAGATTGTGTGAAACGCAGCTCGCTCTGCTCGTTCACAAAACCTAGAAGGCTGTAAATAACAGCGCTCGGGTTGCTGCCGAGTTCCTTGACTTCCGGAATGCTTTTGATAGAGTTAAGCACTATCCCAGCCAGGATCAGCGAGGAGAGGCGGGCCTGCCTCACTACGCCATGTACTGAGATCAATAAAGGTTTTTATACATATTAACAGTGTTTGCCCTGGGCCCCACAGCCGGTCACTACCATTCACTTATTTCCCAGCATACCCAGCACGATACGAAAGAATGTTCCATCATTTGTTTACTACATTCTGTACATTCTGTATGTCATTTGTAGTAAAGAGCTGGCAGTAGGAGAGAATAAGTTTCACAATATCGAAGATGAATTAGTGCCCATTGCTCTTAAGATATACATTCTGGAGCCCATGTCTACTGAGCAATTTTATCTTGTTTTCGCACATGCCACCATCTCTGAAAATATGGAATACATTTTTTAGGACTTGTGTATTTCCTGTTGACTGAAGAGACGAGAAAACATGACAAAGGCTGATGGTAATTATTTCTGTTGTTCGAATCAAGCCGGCTTCGGTGGCCGAGCGGTTCTAGGCGCTTTAGTCCGCAACCGCGCGACTGCTACGGTCGCAGGTTCGAATCCTGCCTCGGGCATGAATGTGTGTAATGTCCTTAGGTTAGTTAGGTTTAAGTAGTTCTAAGCTCTAGGGGGCTGAAGACCTCAGATGTTAAGTCCCATAGTGCTCAGAGCCATTTGAACCATTTGTTCGAAACAACGTTAATCCGCAAGTTATGAAATACCACATGTATTAATGACTCGATAAATCTGCGGCCACCGGTTAACAATTAAGACATTGGTACAGAGCGTGACGTTTCAGATCAAGCTAGGAAATGAGCTCAGACTTGAGAGTAATTGGGTGGGGACTGCCAGCTCCAGCATTTGACTTAGAACCAAGGTAAACCTTCCGAAATCCTAGGATGATTAGTGCTATTTTTTTATTTATTTAAGAGACAACATGACCATGATATAAAAGTGAAGGCTTTTATGTGTCTGTATGTGTGTTCGAGTGTGTAACAGCTTACAGCCGATGACTTGCGCGATGAGTGCCGTGCCTCCCAATGGAAGAGAAAATATAGTATTATCGAAGTGTCTTTTACGTCGACTAGAATGAAAGTCAATTAAAGTAAGGTTTATGATACAGAATATTGTTTTTCGTCCGTATGCCATTCTGTTAAACAAAAAATATCCTCGTATCATGAGGACTTAAGATACCACTGAAGCTAGGTTCAGTCTTTAAGAACTTTGGTTGAAATAGGGTTCAAGACAGTCCTCTCCACTTCCGTCATAATAATATCGAAATCTAAGAACGAAGGAGGTGAGGAAGTAGATGAAAAAAAAAAACGCGTATAGAGGCGCTTCCTATATACCAAAAATGGCTACTCAAGGAATAATAGCATGACATTTTGAACATGTGAAAGTCGCCGCCCGCTGGTTTTCGTGACTGCTCTCACCTATTCAAAAAGTCCATCGAACTGAGGCAGCAGCAGAAATGTTGCAGCTGTGTCAGACGAATATAGATGTCATTTTTAGCGTCCTAACCACAACAGAAAAGTGTGATGGACGTATCACTAAAACCTCTACACAAAGGAGCAAAGCAAGTGGGCGAAATTTGCGGATTCATCACCGACGAAAAACAGCGAGGAGCCAACCATCATCGTTCAAGTCGATGCTGACAAGTAAAGTATTTGCGTTCTCTATGAAATTTTGGTTGCAGGACAATTACGGACCTCTCATTGTGTTGGTGATTGTCATTTTCTACAAGGCTCCGCAAACTTGCTCTAGAACTTACTGCAGGTGTCATTGACATTGCCAAACGTATTGTAGGTATCTTAACTATAAATACAAGTTAGGACTTTCAGCAAAATGCTAGAAACAATAATATTGCCTACAAAACGCACAGTGAAGAAAAGCAAGTTGATTACCTTTCATAACTGCACATTCTATAATTTCAGTGCTGAACGCCACTTCAGTAACACTTTTGAAGTTGTCCACAGGGTCACCGATACTGCACCCAGCGTTCTGCCTCGAGTAACGTACCGTTGGTATACATTCTTCAGCAGACAACTGATTGTAAGTGGCACAATGTATTATCATGATACAGAATCTGTCGTGCAGTTTTGTCTGCATGCTGCTGGAACCTAGTTTAAGAAAGTCTTATATTGTCTTGGCATATACTTTGTGTTGCTTGAAGGAATACATATCCCAAAGTTGTGCATATTTTGTAATTTTAGGTGGAATGATTTTAAAGCTACATCTTTCCCTCCAGTTGCTTCCAGCTGTACTTGCTCATTCTTATGTCCAGACAAGGATCACAAAGTGCTAGTGACCTTGTCGTCAAACGTGGGTTCAAATCTGACTGAAAAAGCATCTTCAGATGTTCTTTCGTGATCTTCCTTGCATTTAAGAAGACATTTGGAGGGCTCAGTTTTTCTGTTTCTGACACATTGGGTCCATTTGATTCTTGGAAGCATGCATAGTGTTTGGCTGCCAATCGTCCGTCCCCTGGTATAGCATCATAGATCGGTATAGCTGTGTGTTGCAGAGTTAACTGATTGCGACGTCAGGACAGTGCTCTTCTCTTGGTCACAGTTCCATACAGGATCCATTTGATGTTTTCTCTAGTGATATGTGCATTGGCTTCAGCATGTATGTTTTCAGGAGTTTGTCATGTGTGTTGCAACTTTTAACGTGATAATCATCGTATATGTTCTCTGATGTGTTGTTATCAAACACCGTGATGTCACTTTCGACTTTAAACTTCTTATCAGGCGAAGGATGGACTTTACTTTCACTACTTCGATCGCCTCTTCTCGAACTTGCCGTACCACTACCACTTGCGGTGATGTGTTCGTCATTATCATCATTAGCATCATAAATATTTGTCATTGTCTCACCACTATCTGTATCTA
Organism: Schistocerca nitens; assembly: GCF_023898315.1. Taxonomy (NCBI): domain Eukaryota; kingdom Metazoa; phylum Arthropoda; class Insecta; order Orthoptera; family Acrididae; genus Schistocerca; species Schistocerca nitens. The sequence goes on along the minus strand of NC_064616.1, from coordinate 522,086,056 downwards.
GCCGGCGATAATATTTTTGCACTATAACAGATACAAGAAACCGTGTCAATGATTCATCTTCTACATCAGTACCATATTCACGAAGAAGAGTTAGACATAAATTCGTCCCAACCAATCGCAATACATTAGGAGGGTTGACTATCAGTCACAGACCTATCTTACGTTTCACTACACTATTAACTTCACAAAATGTAACTTCACATACACACTGCACCGTCTCTATTGGTCTCGACTGGCGTAGTGGCAGATAAATATCGAATTCGGCATGGCATACTCAGCGGCCTCTGATGGATGACTGCAGAGGTTTACAGATAAACGAGTATCACAGGCGCAATAAGGGACCCTTAAATGATCCCTCACGGGAGTGTAGTGTAAATGTGTTCGTTCGAGCCCAAATAGTTCCCTTGTGAGTGTTTTTTGGGGTTACCATGGCGTGTTGCTAACAGATTAAGCTTTTAGTGGACAAAAAGCTACATAATCATACTAAAGAAAGCTCCAGACGAGGTTATGGGAAGCTGTCAACACCAAGCGTCGTTGTCATTTGTACTAGGGGGTGTTTCTGCTCCACGGCACCTCAACACATTCTGCACAGAACAGACTCGCTCACGCTGCTTATTTGGGCTATCAAAATTTGCCTCACCCATAATACGAGGGCTATTCCGAAAGTAAGGTCCGATAGGTCGCGAAATGGAAACCACGGTAAAAATCAAAAATGTTTTATTTGCAACAGTTAGATACACCTTGCAGCTACTTATCTCCATAGTCGCCGACCCGACTTAGACGTGTATCGTAGCGTTGTACCAACTTTCCCATACCCTCGCTATAGAAGGCAGCCGCCAGTGCTCTCCGCCAATTCTCTACGCTGGCCTACGGCTCGTTGTCTTGTGCCGAACTGTTGTCTTCATAACCAGCGGTTCATGTGACCTGAGCTGAAACTCAGAGGGAGACAATTACGGGCTGTATTGTGGGTAATCTCACATTTCCATTTGAAAACGATGCAGGAGCATCTTCATTGCCCCTGCAGAATGCGGCTGAGAATTGTCTTGAAGACGAAACAGCACGACAGTTATGTAATGTTAGCTGCATAGCTTCAGGGGAAATTTCTCACCAGGCCCCCGTACTTGGCGGCAGACACTATTTTCTAGACATCTTTACGCACTCACTGCGAGCTCAGAAATGAGAAGAGCGACGTGATGCTAACTGGGGTTATACTAGAGACACTACCCAACACATCTGTGCAAAGCTTTATCGGATTTTCATAGTAGTTTCCATTTCGTGACCGATCGGACCTTACTTTCGGAATAGCCCTCGTACTATCCAGACATGTCTCTCTCTCTCCTTCAATGTCTTCTTCCTCTTCCCTTAAACGGGGAACCATTACGTATCAGACATTTCTACAATGACAATAAGGGGTGATTTTACAACGGTCTCCGTCAAGTCATCCACGTTTGAAAAGAAGTGTCTCACTGAAGAGTAAATATGTAGAAAATGACTAGCACCATCACCATATTTCATGGTTGCAGCTTGCTTTTTCAACATGATAATTAAAATTACATTACTGTCCCTCATGGGAAACTATAGCCTTGATGTCAATCCTTTGCACCAGGGACGGCCAAGAATTCGGATCGCAAGCTGTGCTCAGACACGAGTGCCATAGCGCTCAACCTGGCTGCAGATTTCCCCTACCACCACGGCACGCTGTCTGAGGGTCAGGAGGGGGAAGTGGGGGAAACTGCGAGTGCACTACAATTAAGAGCAATAAATTCGCACTACATACGACTTGGTTATACATTTCACATTTCTCAGCAACGCAGACCACAAATAATGGAAGCATACACACAAAGAAAGCAGGAAAAGAAGAGAAATGCTGTATACGAAAGTAAAACGAAAACGTAGCGTCAAGAATGCTACTGGCCACTTACATAAAATACGGGCGAGCCAGTCACCCTGTAAACAAATTAAGACCCTCTCCCTAAAATATTGGACAAGTCACAGAACTTTAAATCTTTAACCACATTACGTGGAGTATTACCTAAAAGAGATGACAGATCCGCCGGCAAGTCAGCTGGGGCCCGCTGGTCATAAAATAAAACGCTATCCAATAAAACGTGGCGCACAGTGACCTGGACGCCACAAGCACCACGCATTGGAGGGTCCTCTCGCCGGAGCAGGAAGCCATCCTTCATAGGACTGTGGCCTATCCGAAGCCGAGTGAGGAGAACCTCGTTCCGTTTATGGGGCTGGAAGGAAGTACACCACACACGCGTCGTGGGCTTGACTAAGCGGAGCTTACTGTCAGTCATTGCCAGCCACTCATCCTCCCACTGACGCATGACTCGTGTGCTCAACAGCGAGGTGAGTGCGTGCAGGGGGATGGCACACTGAAATACTTGCGGGCCGAGACACGCCTCCTTGACCGCGAGATCCGCCCTTTCGTTCCCAGCAATGCCGACGTGCCCTGAAACCCGCAGAAAGCCACCTCCTTCCCCAGTCGTTGTAGTTGGAGGAGAGCATCCTGGATGGTCTGGACTATTTTATCTGCTGGATACAGACGATGCAATGAGTGAGGGGCACTTTGTGCATCGGAACAGACAAGAAATTTAGGACGGGAAGAACATCTCATCTGCTCCAGCGCCCTTAAGATCGCAGATAATTCTGCATCAAAGGCAGTAAACGCTGGAGGCAGTCGGACCTTGAGGACATGATCCGGAAAACCAACAGAGCAACCAACAGAATCCCCCTGTTTCGACCCATCTGTAAAAACAGCGACATAGTTGTGGTGCTTAGATAAAATATTGCATGAAACACGGTGGTAGGAGTGCTATCTCTCTTGTACCACACCAAATCCAAAATCACTCTGGGCCTCTCCAGTAACCAGGGTGGCAGGCGGTTAAAACCCTGGATTTGGGGTCGTACTGACTCCACGCCGAGGGACTCCAGCACACGTTGCACACGGATCCCAAACGGCATTGTGGCCCGGGGACGGTGGGAAAAAAGACGGTTCAGAGGTGGATGAGCAACAATGTGGTGAGCAAGCGAGGTTCGAGCTTCAAGAATCTTACAAGCCTGGCGCACCAGTAGGAGCTGCCGCCGGATGGTAAGTGGCGGTTCCCCGGCCTCAGCACAGAGGCTGGGTATGGGACTGGTCCGATAAGTACCCGTGGCCAGTCGAATCCCCACATGGTGGACAGCGTCAAGGATCCGCAAATAAGAGGGCCTAGCTGACCCATACACTGTGCACCCATAGTCCAGCCGCGAACGCACAAAAGCCCGATGAAACTGGAGGAGACGCTCGCTGTCCGCTCCCCAAGATCTGTGGCTAAGTTACTTGAGGATGTTCAGCGCTTTCAGAGTTCGGGCTTTTAAGTCTCGCAGGTGTGGCAACCACGACAACACGGAGTCAAAAATGAGGACCAGAAACCGCACTGTGTCTCTAAAATGTAGGACAGTGTCCCCCATATGCAAGACAGGCAAATTAAAAAGACGACGAGAACGATGAAAATGAACACAAACACAGTTACCTGCAGAAAATTGAAAACCCGTCTTTGCAGTCCACTGCTCTAACCGCCGCAATGTAAGTTGCAACTGACGGCTCACCGTTGCAACACTGTAGCAGGAACAGAAAACAGCAAAGTCGTCCACAAATAAGGAGCACTGTACTGGGTCTTATCGTAGACGTTATACTGTTGATGGCTATGGCAAAGAGGGTAACACTTAAAACACTGCCCTGGGGAACACCATTCTCCTGCTCGAATCGATCAGACAGTGTGTGACCCATTCGGGTCCGAAAAAACCACTGAGACAGGAAAGACCGAATGAAAATTGGGAGGAGGCCACGAAAGCCCCATTGATGGAGTTGTGCGAGAATACAGTGTCTCCAAGTAGTATCGTATGCCTTACTGATATCGAAGAATATACCGATACGGTGATGCTGACGGAGGAAAGCCTGCTGAATAGCCGCCTCTAGAAAGGTCAGGTTGTCGACCATGGACCGAAGTTTTCGGAATCCACACTGAGAGCGGCTAAGGAGTTGCCTGATCTCTAACAGCCAGACCAGACGACGGTTAACCATCCGTCCCAGGGTCTTTCCGATACAGCTCGTCAAGGCGATACTCCGATAACTACTGGGACATGTGCGGTCCTTTCCTGGTTTGAGGAGAAGGATGAAAATTGCCTCCCTCCACGAGGTGGGGAACACGCCTGTCTGCCATATGAGATTAAAACAGGCGAGGAGGATTTCCTTTGACGCCGCTGGCAGATGTCGAAGCATGGAGTACCGGATATGGTCGTGGCCTGGTGCAGTGTCAGAAGTCGCAGTCAGTGCCGATTCGAGCTCCCACATGGAGAAAGGGGAGTTGTAGGCCTCAGACCTGTTCGAGCGAAAATCCAATTTTACTCTTTCGACAGTCGCACGGTAGCGACGAAACGCTAGATCCTAGCTTGCATTGGCAGTAGTTTGTGCAAAATGCTCTGCCAGCGTCTGAGAAATGTGTCTGGGAGTCCTTTGGAGGCACCTCTGGTTCAGGACTGCAGCTATTGGTAAACGGCTGTGTTTACCACAAATCCTCCGGATGGCTTCCCATACTTTTGAAGAACAAGTGGAACGATTTATGGAGTTTAGGAACTCATGCCATGACCGATTTTTGCTCTCTCTAATGACACGGTGAGCCTTGGCTCTCGCGATTCGAAAGGTTGAGATTGTTCACCGTTTGGCGGCATTTAATCCGTCGAAGAGCCGCACGCCTGTCTCGGATAGCTAAATGGAATTCGTCTGTCCACCAAGGGACAGGTCGCCTCTGGAGAGGGCCGAAGGACTTTGGGATGGAGAGATCAGCAACGTGATGGATCACATACGTCATGTGATCCACCCATTCCTGGACGCAGTTACGGTGTTCAAACACAGCCAACTGGCCGAACAATGTCCAGTTAGACTTGTCAATCATCCACGTTTGTGGCTTCTGTTCCAGCAACACACCGCCGAGTAGCTGAAGGCGGATCGGGAAGTGGTCGCTGGAATGAAGGTCATCAATGACCTCCCAGTGAACAGAATCAGCGAGGGCTGGAGAGCAAAAAGAGAGGTCGATGGTGGAGAAGGACCCAGCAGCAGTGCAGAAATGAGTCGTAGCACCAGCGTTTAGGATGCACAGCTCGCGAGATGTGAGGAGTCTCTCAAAAACTCAACCTCGAGGGCTAGTAAATGTTGAGCTGCATAGGACATGGTGGGCATTGAAGTCGCCCAGGAGGACAAACGGTCAGGGTAGTTGGGCGCTAAGATCAGTGAGTGCCTCAGAGTCTACTGCATCCAATGGAGGCAAATAAAGAGAACAAACTGTAAGCCTCTGCCGTGCAGAAATTGAAACTTCAACTGCTTGCAGGTCGGTATCCAGGGGAAGAGCAGAGGAGTGGTGCCCATTATTGACGAACACGGCAACCCCTCCTTTGGCTCTTTCCGCAGTCAGGTCATATTTGCGATAAAGGGTATAGCCCCATAGTGCAGGGGCATTGGGTGCTTTGAAGTGTGTTCCCTGCAAACACAAGCAGAGAGGGCGTTGTTGCACTAGGAGTTTCAGTTCCTCCATGTGCGTCCTGAATCCATTCATGTTCCACTGTATAATGGGAGCGATCTATCAGGGAGGTAATACTTTCATCTAGACTCTCTGATGGGGAGGGGAGCCCACAATGAATGGAGGCTCTGTGTTGGAGCGAGACGGTTGCCCCAATCCGACATCAAGCTCCATAGCCTCTAAAGAAGAAGTGACAGAGACGTCAGAGAGGTCGATGTCGACATCATGTGGCTGTTTTCTGACCGATTCCACCAGTGTTTGACGTTATGCCTTGGATTTTTTTCCCCTGGGTAGACTTAGCAGCCACAACTGTGGTTGTGGGTGTGGCATCATTGGACATTGTACCAGACAGAACTGTTGGAGGGGCATGGAGCTCTACAATGTCAGCAACCACAGCTTTTTCTGAAGTTCTTGGGGGAGGGGGAGGCTTAGAAACGACTGCAGCAGCACAAGTGCATGGACACACACAGGCATTAGTGCCGACACTAGCAGCCTCCGTTTGTGTAGCAGCATCAACTTTCCGTGTGGGCTGTTTAACAATGGAAGTGAAGGAGGTAGCAAAACACGGAGGCAGCATGGCTTTATAGAGCTTTTTTGCCTCAGTATAGGGGATGCGCTTAATAGCTTATAGCTCCTGTATCTTCCGTTCTTCCAGATACACGGTGCAGTCCCGACTCCAGACGTGTTGGGGCCCAAAGCAATTCACACACTTCATAGGAGACAAACAATGGACACCTACATGGGTGGCCTGACAACACTTGACACAAGTAGCTTCTTCACGGCACCCAAGAGTAGTATGCCCAAAGCGTTGGCATTTGAAACACCGCATTTGGTTGGGTATATAAGGTAGCACGCTTAAGTGAAGGAAACCTGCTTTAATATGCTCAGGGAGTTTTGTGCTATTAAATGTCACGATAAAGGAGTCGGACTTCACAAGAACCCCATCCACCCTCTTCGTGATATTTTGTACGTCAACTACTCCTGCTGGAGCCCACTCATCTTTCAGTTCCTCCTTGGGAATATCCACCAGGTCCCTGCACGTCACAACACCTTTGATGTAATTCAAGGTGGTATGCAGCTCAGTTTCGATGGCATGTTCTCCAAGGGAGTGTGCGTTCTGGAGATTCTTAGCTTGCTGGGAACTAGTGGTTTCCACCAACAGCGTCCCATTACGCAATCGCTTATTTCAAACCGCCAGCAATGGCCTCGAGCCCTTTTTCAGTATAGAAAGGGGAAACCTTCTCGAAGCTGCCCCCTTTCCTTTTTACGATCAAAAACTCATTCTGACCGTCAGCATGTGTTCTGTTACTTGTCATGATACTCTTAGATTTCGCTCCTGAGTCCGAAGGACTGGCTACACGTGCCCTCTTGTTGGATTGGGTGTTGGAACCTACCAGCGGCCCACCCATTCCGCTGGGAGGAGGCAAAGAAGAGTTCGAAGGATCCATCTCGGTCCCACGAGCAGCTAGGAAACTAGAAGTCCACCTAGACAGAACCCCGCGTGCCTAGGTAAGCCTTATACAACTGAGGTGCGGCAGGTTCTCCAGAGGTTGCCCGCTAACGACTGTTCCACCTCAACAACCATGCATCTCATCAGCGCGCAGTACACCTTGAGACTGAGAGATTTTTTTATAGAGGTTTATTCCATTCTCGTGATCCGAGCGGTCAAGCCAAAATCCCCATTCCCTGAGACACACAACGTTCCACCGCAGCACCGCACGGTGGTCGCTGAAGCATGCCCAGAGCTTATGGTGACAGGGGACTGGCGGCGCTTACCAGTCCCCAGCTCAGGAACACAGGGGTCGCCAAGCCCGTACCCAGCAAATGAATGCTGAGCCCCTGAGGGCACCCTAAAGTATTATTAAATGATGTAACAATTAGGAGAAACTCAGCAACGAGGTAACTTGGGGTATTTCTGGACGAACGTCGTAACTTTGTACATCATATAGAGGAAGAAGGCAGAAAACGTACAAACGTAATGAATAAAATTATAAACATCGCAAACAGGCAATTTCGGTTTCCCTTGAAAACGTTCAGAGTATAGCACCAAGCTATACGAGTATTAGCATCAGTGATAGGATATGGGGCGAGCGTTTGGGCTCGTAGATTGTAGCGACTGCTACAGTTCAGCAAAGAGGGCTTCTAAGATTAACGAGCGCGTACTGCACCAATCCGAATGATGCTTTGTTAGTAACTCTGGGAATATGCCCAGTGGACGTGCAAATTAGGAAAATGGAAGCCGTTACTGGTTAACGAAAGGTAATCAAATTAAAGTGCGAAGGGTGTTTGGAACTGAGGCCAATTCGCAAAAAATAATAATCTATCGCATATTACAACAGCTGCAAAATGAATGGGACGCTTCAGGCACAGGTAGGAGAACTTACGAATTTCTGCTTAACATCAGAGAGAGATTAAAAATGAGATTTCGTAACCAGTCGAGTGGATTGATACAATACCTGACTGGCCTGGCCTGCATGCTAAGTATCTATACAATATCAAGACAGATGAATGATAGCTGCTCCGGTGGCAGTGTGGCCACACCAGAACTCACATTGCGGGACTGCGCGCTCTATGAAGATGCGGCGGGTAATCGACGTCAAGTATTAAGGATGATAGACCTCAAAGCAGCACTAAGAAGCAAGTCAACCTGGCGCATCTTGAACGGTACTGCAGCCGCTGTATCCAGGAAGACCAAGGAAGACTGCACGAGACATTCGACCATAAGTCAGCATGCTTCCGTCCATGCTAGATAACATGCTTTGCAGATGGAGAAAGATATCTGAGATCGGCAATCACCAAATGAAATAGTTTCCCAAAAATTTACATTGCGTTGGTGCAAGTGATCGTGGAAGTGTGGACTTCAGGAAGTAACACTGATGGGTGGAATTGCTTGCTATAGTGGAAACGCTGCTGACGCGTGGCCCAACACCCAAGGAATCCAGCAGACAATTGCTGTTTACCGTGGTAGTATGAGGGCGGATCCAGTAGAGGAAAAACTGTCTATAAGTTAAAAGCACCAAAATAAATGAACAAAGAGGTAACAGATTCTATAGGGCATGTAGTAATATTAGCTGTTGTGTAACTGGTTAAGGGTTTTATTGTGGTTTTACAGTAGTAGAAGCGGTTTTAGTATTTAAAAAAATTATCAGAAATAAATAGTTAATACACAAATTTATTACTAGCCACGGAAATGTGATTTGTATGGCCTATTTTAGTTTTTCGGTTAATAGGCTGTCATTATGAAGAATAAATAAATAAATAAAACACGGCAACAAGAACGAAAACGCACGTTGGAGTCTCACACTACTGCTGCGGAGGTTATTCAGCCTTCGCAAGCAACTATACATTTCCTCTACTTAGAGGTAAACAATGACCTAAGTTTTTCTCGGCGTATACAGTGTTCAAATATCTTACGGGGATGTAGTCGGGTGACATCGTTGACAGCCGCCGATATTTTATAAATATGTACTACTCTATCATTTTCAAGGCAAAACTGCGATAAGTAAAAGTGAAGATTAGGGTCCTTTTAGGTTCCTTCAAGGATGATCTTGTTTTGCGGAAGACGGATGTCTAGGTATTCCTGCAGTTGTGGCATGTCAGATAATGGTCAGACTATCAAGACCGTGGAGGGTCGGTGTACTCAGCATAAATGTCACACGCTTACAACAGTCGAGTAAGTAGCATATTGTAGAACACTCTTTTGACACCCGTCATCCTATGAAATATAACAACACTGAGATTCTGGCATGCATTTCCAACTATTGGGAGAACGTAATTAAGGGAGCAACTGAGATTGAATTTTAACCTTGTAAATAGAGATGGCGGTTTTTGCTTACATTCTGGGTGAATTCCTGCTCTCTCACTGGTCGAAAAACTGAAGGGACAGAGTCAACACTACCTCACCCGTTGTTTAGTAATTTTCACTATCGAAATTTTCTGGCGTCGGTCATCTTCGGTTGGGTACGGGCGCTAGTGTTTGCAGCGTGTGTGTGTGTGTGTGTGTGTATCTATGTGTGTGTGCATGCGTGTGTGTGTGTGTGTGTGTGTGTGTGTGTGTGTGTGTGCGAGCGCGGGCGTGTGTGCGTTATATTCCCGGAATTACTCTGCAAAACGAGGTTTCAAGTTCCCTTGCACAGTGCTTACTTGCTGCGGTTTTGCCTTAAAAAGTATCGGGTAGTCACCTGTCGAAATATCGGCGGTTGTCGACGTCGCCCTGCTGCATTCGCGTACGTTATTTCAAAACAGACGAGATTAGTTGAAATTTCCGTGTGGATCGACTTATCTGGACTCAAAATCATGAAGTAATAACACGATGTCACACCTTAAGTGAGCCGCGCGGGGTAGCCGCGCGGTCTAAGGGCCCCTTGTCACGGTTCGCCGGATGTTCGAGTCCTCCCTTGGGCATGTGTGTGTGTGTGTGTGTGTGTGTGCGTTGTCCTTAGCGTAAGTTAGTTTGATTAAGTAGTGTGTAAGCCTAGGGACCGATGACCTCAGCAGTTTGGTCCCATAGGAACTTACCACCACAACCTTAAGTGAAAATCACTCAAATTATTCAGTGGAAAATATCTAACGAATTTGGCAGCATGTTTCCGCGCCATCCTTCCGTAACTCGACAGTCATACACTTCCAAAACATATTCTGTCTTGTTAGAAAGTTTCAGTTACACTGCTAGCAGGCCGGCCGAAGTGGCCGTGCGGTTAAAGGCGCTGCAGCCTGGAACCGCAAGACCGCTACGGTCGCAGGTTCGAATCCTGCCTCGGGCATGGATGTTTGTGATGTCCTTAGGTTAGTTAGGTTTAATTAGTTCTAAGTTCTAGGGGACTAATGACCTCAGCAGTTGAGTCCCATAGTGCTCAGAGCCATTTGAACCACTGCTAGCAGGAAGAATGTAATTCACCAGCCGATGAGTTCCTAGAGCGGGCACAGAAGTGTCTATAGCTTGTGTCTGTAAGACACGGCCGCCTATGACTGGAATACCCAAAGTACATGTCAAAGAGTTTTCTTCCTGTTTCCGTAACTAGGCTTACGGATAAGAGCGTAATTACTAATAATACTCAGAAACACTGACTACAAACTAAACATCATAATTCAATGACTGTCACAATTATTTTTGTTTTTCTCTCTTAAGCATACTGAAAACAGAATGGCTAATTCACCAGACGAAATTAACATTTAGGAGCGTCTCCAGTGGGTGTACAGCAAACACTTTGAGTAGGCAATATGTCTTTTGATCGCTATAGACTTAGAAAATGTTTTACTCAACAGTGCTGTCATTGTCACTATACCCAAAACAGACGAACACAAATGAAAACGGTTCTAGGTGCTTCAGTCTGGAACCGCGAGACAACTACGGTCGCAGGTTCGAATCCTGCCTCGGGCATGGATGTGTGTAATGTCCTTAGGTTGGTTCGGTTTAAGTAGTTCTAAGTTCTAGGGGACTGTTGACCTCAGAAGTTGAGTCCCATAGTGCTCAGAGCCATTTTGAACAAATGAAAACACAACAACACAGCATTGATTGTGAAACGTGAACATCCATGGAGAGACTTCGTATCATATGAACTACATGAAGTGCCATATCAAAAGTAACCAAGAAAGTGGGATCAAAAAGCCGTGGAGAAAACTGCACTAGCGAATGTGTGCATCGCACCTTCTATTACTGCTTCTGATATGAAAGGACAAGTAGTTTTCATCAGAACATTGAGCAAGGAACGAAAAGTTCAGACAGTTATTTCTATAATAAGTCATCCTTCAGCAAAACTGTCGTTCAGTCTACAAATACAGAAAGAACCAGTACAGAAATAACAAGTACTCTCTACTCGTAACAATTATAATATAAACGCTGCTGATGTTTAGTCAATAAAAACAAAGAGATTTTCAGCTTGCAGTTGGGGAGACCGGGGCACATTGACCATAGTGACATAATGACCAATTCGTACTACTTCGTTAAACTGCCGTCAGAATACGCCACCGACCAAGGTGGTTGGCATCAACAATACCGTCGTCTTTCCACAAACACGTCAATGCAGTTAATCTGTCTAGCGAGGATGGACATACATTTTATGTTTTCTTTTTAATCAAAGTAAATTTTGCTTACTCAAGTTATTCATCTGTGTACTCGAAGGCCGTGCTCTTACTAAACAGGTAAGTACAGCGATTAAAGTCCATTGTTTAAGGATTATTTTGACACTGTGTACAGCAATAAAAATTCAAAACGTTTTTGCAAACAAACTAAAATAATACTAATTTGGTGATTGGGCACAATGGCTCACTTAAATAGGGGCGTGTCGGCGCACATGACCAACCTGCTCCGCTGTCTTTATGTAAGTAAATATTGTTATTTAATAGATACACTCATAATTAATGTCTAAATCACATTCAATGCAATTTTTACGTAAGCAGATTGTTTTTATTTATTTATGTATTTTCCTCCGATGCCTTAGTACATAACAGGGAGACCTGATCCTAAAGCTATTGGTTGTGGTTTCATTGCTGAAGCTGGCTCTTGAATTGCTCAAGAACACACTGGTTGGCTCATGCTATCAACGTATCGCCTTCAGCGGACCGTGCTATCCAACGCCGGAAGAAGTCTGGCCATTTGGGAAATGGCAACCAAGGAAAACGAAAATTAACGATAAAGAATTACAGCGGTACTGACAGGCGCACCAGTGATAGATGTGTTATAATGTGAACAACGGGCTTCCACAGACAGAAAAAAACTCTGTACAGGAAAATATGTATACTCTGCGTAAAAGCCTAATTTCTAAAAAAGTGCCCATTATCAATCTAAATCACCTGATAAAAATCCTCAAATTAAATATAGTAAAGAAGTAGGAATTCCTAAGAAGGATCTTCAAGATAAAGATGAGGATGCCCTATGTCTTACGTTCTTAAAAAATTTTCTCACAGCAATTCAGGTGATGAAATGATTCAATGGACAAATTGTAAGCTGTGGACACACCCATCACGGTCTTAAAAATGACGAGAATGAACGCTTTTTAAGAATTTTTGAACTGTGAAGTTCCTATCGGGCATTCAAACAGAGATTGATAAAAGCTCTGGACATACTTTCCTGTCAAACTGTTATTCTAACAATAATAACACAATTTATGATTGCAATTTCCGTCATAAAGGTGTAAGAATTTATATTAAAATAAATTGTGAATTTTAAGGTTGATATATTTTCAGTTAAATAACGAATGTCATAACTAATTAAATGATAAAATCGTATGGGCCATATTGCCTGATGAATGGCCCTGTACACGGTATTTGGCTGGAATAGCGCGTATGTCATTGCCCTCAAATCGCTCGCAAGCGTTAACTGTCAGTGCTCATACTAGGATACTTTTTAGCTTAACTCCTTAAGAATTAAGATGAGCCTGTGAACAAGTGTTCACATAATTACTCTCGCAATCGTCTCAGCGTGGCGCGAGTCACCATGCTCAAACACTTGATGATTTTCTGCAGGAGAAACAACGAATTTCTCTGTCTGCATTTGCCTATAACAAAGCTGGTGGCCACGCGTTTTCTTTCTGGACAATCAGAGCGTTCGTATTTGGTATAACTCCTCCCACTAGAGCTTCTGTAGCCTATCACAGGCGCCTTTTCTTTCGTAGGGCTGAGTTCAACTTCTGCTATGTAGTACTGAGATAAACAGCTTCTTTCCACGTGGGTTTTTACGCAGGTGGCCACAGTGAGTCACCAGTGTTTTGAGTTGGATTTATTCGGGCGTTTATCTGCCATTTCTAGCCGTGTTCTGTAGAAAGGCTTTCTGAACGGTCGTCGTTAGAAGCAGGGACAAGGGCGGCTTTAACTGGCGGCCTACGCAGTAGCTCCGGCTTCTCATTGTGCCAGCTGGATATTCCGCTGTGAAGGTTTCATCCTAATGCAGGACGGGCGTTGCTGTCGTAAAATTCTCCTCTCCTCAGAACTGCGTCTCATAGCTCGGTTTTGGGAAATTACTTGCGTGTAATTACTAGTGTGCTTATTCGATTTGCCTATAAATAAAATTCGTATATTTTCACGTAACTACACTGCTGGCCACCGTAAATGCAACACCAAGAAAGACAAGAGGTAGCACAACAAAATTTATTTTGTAGGTAACATGTTGACCAAGTATCAAATGATTACGTTTACAGACGTCTGTGACATGTGGTCCTGCCAGAATCAGTAGCCAGAGTAGCCGCCACTGTTGGAGATCACCGCTGCCACACGTCTCGGCATTGAGTCAAAGAGACGTTGGATGTGTTCCTGGGGTACAGTAGCCCAAGCAGCTTCCACACGTTGCCAAAGATCATCTGGTGTGGCAGCTGGGGATGTAATCTGGGTCACTCGTTGAGCAACCATGGACCACATGTTTTCTATCGGCAAAAGATCCGGAGAGCGAGCCGGCCAGGGAAGCAATTCAATCTGGTTATTGACGAAGAACCTTTCGACAATGCGTGCCACGTGTGGTCGCGCATTATCCTGTTGAAATATGGCTGTGGCCGAGCCCTGAAGGAAAGGAAGGACAACTGGCTCCAGCACCTCGGACATGTAGCGCCGGCTATTTAAAGTACCGGCAATGCGTACTAGAGGCGTGCGAGAGTAATATCCAATACCGCCCCATTCCATAATACCCGGTGCAAGACCAGTGTGGCGGTGTATAATGCAGCTGTCCAGCATCCTCTCTCCACGGTGTCTCCACACTCGAATCCGACCATCGTGGTGCTGCAGACAGAAGCGTCCTCGTCAGTAAAGACAACGTCATTCCATTCTGCCGTCCACATCCGTCTGTCATCACACCATTGGCGACGGAGACGTCTGTGGTTCTGCGTCAATGGTAGACGAAGCAATGGACGTCTTGCGGACAGACCACTCTGCTGTAAACGGCGTCGAATGGTACGCGCAGACACTGGATGATGCGTTACAGACGCAATGTGCTGTGCTATGGTTCGGGATGTCACTCAGCGATCCGTCACTGCCATGCGCACAATTTGCCTATCAGCACGTGCAGTGGTGCACCGAGGTGAATACGATCGACCACGTCGGTCCGTCGTACCCTCCAGCATCCAACGGTCACATATCCGCATTACAGTTGTTTGGTTTCGTCCAACACGACTAGCGATTTCTCTGTATGGTAATCCACAATCTCGGTAAGCCACTATCCTTCCTCTGTCGAACTCGGATACTTGATCAAAAGATGTTCGCTGTTGTCTACGAGGCATAACTGATCGTCTTGTGAAACAACCACAAGGTAAACACACGTGCCGAACGTACACTCGTCGAAATCGCCAAGCCTTAAATGGCGCTATGAGGTGGCGCCACAGGCGCGCGTGATGTGCGTCTGCGCTGAAATTCTAATCAGTTGCATATCTCATCGCTGCAAACTCATGGTGTAAATTTCACTCGATTCGGATGCTTCCTTCAGGGTGTTGCATTTACGGTGTGCCAGCAGTGTATGTCGTGTGACATACCAATTCAACCAGAGTTGTTTCAGGAACTCAATGTAAGGTGTGTTATTTGTTTGACACCTTACACACTGTGTGGGAAAAGTGTCAAGATTACAAGGGTAAGACATACCCTTAACAGTGGAGGAGGAACCAAAAGGAAATGAGTTTGAGGTTGATCAGGAGTTCAGTGGGGAAATCAGACCGGACAGGGAGAAAACAATTCAGTTGAATGTGGACAGTAAAAAGATAGTGAATGGGAAATGATTATCTCTAAACAGGAAAGTTTAAATGCCTGTATGTACCGGAGTCGTTAGTGTGAGTGCGAAATGGCAGGTGCAGAGTAAGTGCGATAAATTTCTCAAAGGGAAAAGAAGAATTAAAAAATGTCAGGTTAGTGACTGAGGAATTAGCGCATCTTGCACAGATGCGTGAAATAAAAGGCAGTAAGTAAGCCATAGAAAAGACAGGAAGTCCTGATAGTGCTTTACGAAAACAAATGAGAGTTAATCACTTAAATGTGGCAGAAAAGCATGCATTAGTAGGAGTTTCCACAGAGTATGGAGATGTATTTCGTTTACCAGGTGACACATAGTCACATACATCTGAGAGATTAGCAGAATACCCATAGCAGCGGTACATGCAGGGTAAGCCCTAAGGCCCTGAATGCCAGACGGTAAAGAATTCCCGAGGCACAGAAAGAGATCTTAAAAAAGCAAATGAAACAGACGCTAAAAGATGACATAATTGTCGATAGCAAGAGCGCACCTTCATTGTTGCTTCCAAAAAACTCAGATGTCAGTGGCAAACAAAAGTGGAGAATCATTGTGGACTACAGACAGTTAAGTGACATCACAGTAGCTGACGTATTTTCACTATCAAATATCTCTGATATCTTGGATCAACTACTGCAGGCAAAGTACCTTGTGCTGCTTGATCTTGCAAGCAGATACTATCAAATGTTGATGGACGAGAAGGACAGAGATTCAAGTGGTGTTCAGCTCAAACTATCAACATTGTGAGTCTAAACAAATGGCAGTGAGAATGAAAGGATCTACAGGTTATTTTCCGTGACTAATGAACACACTTTTGGCAGGTCTGCAAGGGATAAAATGTTTTTTGTGCCTAGACGATACAGTGTGTCATGGAATAAACCCGAAGGAGTGTAGTGAGAAGCTCTGTTTAATGTTTGATAGGTTGCGAGAGCACAAATTAAAGCTGAAGCTGCAGAAGTGTGAGTTCTTAAGAAAAAAGTGATTTTCTTGGGTCATTGTACTACAGATAAGAAAATCTCACCGGTGGAAAGGATGAAGTTCTTTTGCAACCAAGAACAATAAAAGGATTTAAAGGGTTTTTGGGTCAAACTAGATATCACCGACAATTTTTTGCAAATATTAGCTAAATCGTGAAGCCACTTCATGATCTGATAAAGAAAAGAACAGAATATGAATGGGGTGAAAGACAAAACAATGATTTCGAGGAACTAAAGGAGAAATTAGTTAACTCATCACTTCTCCAGTACCCCGATTTTACAAAGCCATTCATAGTGACGAAAAATACGACCAATGCGGCTTTGGGAACAATTCTGGCACAATCCAAGAAAGTAGGCAAAGACTTGCCCATTGCATACACATCCATGTCATTAAACAGAGCATAACTAAACTGTAATACCACAGAGAAAAAAAATGTTGGCTGTGGTATATGCAGTGAAGCAGTTCCAACCGTACATACTGGATGACAGTTTACAGTGGTAACAGACCATAAGCATTAACATGGATATTCAGTTTAAAGGGTCCTAGTTCGAGACTCCTGAAATGGAGCCTTAAGCTCGAATATTACTATTATAAGGTCATCTACAAGCCACATAGACTGAATAGCAATGCAGATGCCTTAGTAGAATACAGCACACTGGGCGTATTCACACTGATAGGGATCGGATGTACGGAAGAGAAATGGGAAGTCAGGTGGATATGTAATAAGTACAGGTGAACGCTGAAATAGAGAGTGATGGTGAGACGGCAGTAAAGACAGGGTCAGGGGTTGAGTAGAACAAAATTAGCCCAGAGGAAAAGAAAAATATACTAAAGGAAATGCTTTATAATCCATTGAGGGCACCAGGGCATGCATAGTTCGTTGTAGAGGGTAAAGGAGTATAAATAGTGGAAAGGAATAAAACATGATATAGAGGAATATGTACGGAAACTTCCACCAAGCCAAAAGAAGATGTTTATGCAAATGGAGATAAAAATGCCATTGGAAATGATAGGCACTGCTTATAATGTATTTGAAAAGTGATCAATGAACATAGTGGGCCCTTTAGATGTATCAAGCACAGGCAATTTAAGTACGTTTAGAATAG
The DNA here is from genome assembly GCF_023898315.1 of Schistocerca nitens. Classification (NCBI taxonomy): domain Eukaryota; kingdom Metazoa; phylum Arthropoda; class Insecta; order Orthoptera; family Acrididae; genus Schistocerca; species Schistocerca nitens. The sequence goes on along the minus strand of NC_064616.1, from coordinate 522,068,708 downwards.
CTGCGCCAATAGAAACGGAAGACGCCGAAACAGTAGCAGAAGTATTTGTGGAACACATAGTTTTAACATTTAGAGTACTGTCATTGCTTTAAACCAACAAGGGGCAAATTTCTTAAGTGATATTTTTAACAGAGCTTGTAAATTGTTGAGTATTAGCAGAATACACGCTATTGCATAACATCCAAAGCCAAATGGTGCACTAGAAAGAAGTCACCGTACACTGACAGATTAGGTGAGACACTTTTTGACAATGGATCAAAGTGCATGGGGAAAGTGGGTACCATATGCAATTTTTGTATTCAACACACCACCACACAGAAGTAGAGGTTATCACCTGTGGAAGAAATGTAAACATACCAGGACTATGCCAATGTGAATTAGCAAAGGCAAAGAGAATCAAAATAGGTAAGTTACGACTACTAGTCAAATGTGAACACATTGTGAGCTAGAATGCAAAAGCTCACAAGGTAGTAAGAAAATGGATAATACAACAAAAAGGACTAGCAAAGGACAGTGTCATAAACGACAGAATCAAACTTAATTCATACTGGGTGATAAAGTGTTGCAATTTGATAAGACAGTAGAATGTGGCAGATCTAGGAAGCAAGTCTCACAGTGACGAGAGCAATACTAAGTAGTAAGGTTAGACACGCAGAATGTAACAATAAAAATTAAAAGAAAGAAACGAAGGGACAGGCAAGCGAATTAAGAGAGTACTTTTAACTTCAGGTATGGCACAGGGAGGAAGGATAGTGCTAACTAAATTTTTGGTAACATTTTTGTGAAACAGCCATCTTGTAAATTATGTAAAATCAGTGAAAAACCACCTAGATCGCGATGGATATTTTATTAAAATGGCCGGTTTCGGCCTAGTCTTAGGCCATCTTCAGAATGCACCATTAGATGAAGTTGACGTCTAGAAGAGTCAGTAGATCTCAGTCAACGACTGAGGTCTACTAACTGTTCTAGACATCGTCAACTTCACTTGATGGTGCTATTTTGAAGATGCCCTAAGATAGGCCGAAACCGGTCATTTTAATAAAATATACATCTTGATCTAGACGGTTTTTTTCACTGACTTTACATACTACTACTACTACTTTAAAAGTTCCAGCAAAAGCCTGTATTATATCCACGTAGCTGATGTAATAGCGCAATCATTTAATCCGTTACAACGTTCATTTTTTACTTTGGTTAACTCAGCTTTACGCTACATATCCAGAGGTTTCTTTATATTTCCTCGAAATGCCTATTGTTCCTGCAGTAAGGCAAACGTGTAGGGAAATATGGCAATTTTGTCTTGGCACCATGTCTCTAGAATTTCCCATCTTTCCAAGATAAAAACACATATATATGGTTTCATCCCTACCATATATCTACATTAAAAGTCATACCGCATATTCCGATTACTCCCTATGGATAATGCTTTTCTTCTAAGCGTATTTGTGGTGTCATTCATCTCATGTATACTCTGTGCTTATGCTACAGATTTCAATTGCTTCTTCTGTATAAACGCAGAATATCCTGTATTCCAATTTCGGATCAATATTTTTCCATATTTTACTGTTTTACCATTTTACCTTTCTCAATATTTTTCCATATTATTCCATTTTTTTCCATATGTTTCTAAATTTTTCCATCTTTTCCATGATTTTCCCATATTCAAGGTGTAAACATACACGAATATTAGTGCTTGTTCCTTACCCTGCATAGTTTCCTTAGTATTCTGCAGTTATTTGGATTCCCCTACCTAGTCAGATAGATTCTACAAACTGTCTACAAGGTCACTTGTTTCTCTTTTTCTTCCAAAGTCAAAACAGAAAAAAATCCTCCATCAGCACACAATGCTAACTGCCAAAGTCATCCTTATGTACGTTAAAGCACAAATGTGGATTATTCTGAAGGATGAGTGCTGACTTTAGCTATCTTAAATACAGCATCCTGCAATCTGATTCTCACAATATATCACTCCATGACCACCTAAACATGATTTGAACTTTACCGTGTGTTAATAACACAGAACGCAGCTCAACAATGCCTGCCGAAGCTTTGTATGAAAGTATTTATTATGTATGTGTGTATGGTAGACGAATATAGATAAATGATTTAAAGGATTGGTGAATTCCAAACAGACTATACCACCTGTCAAGTATGTACAGAATCGCTAGCAACACGAGCTCACTGAACATTAGTACCACATAGTAAGACAGCAGGGTAATATCGCCCTAATGACGACTTCACTCGTTTGTTGGGCTGCATCAGGCAATTTCGGTAGAGGCTACTGAATCACCTTGTAACGATGTTATTGTGTTGTGCCTAGTGATTGTGTGTAACAAAGGGCGAAATAAATACTTAAACAGTGAAGTAAATAATGTATTAAACACCGAAATGAAGAATTATGTGCCCTAATCTATTCGTAATACAAATATGCTCCCAGCAGTGTAGCGTGCCCCATGTGGTTAGGTGTTACGAGTTTCATAAAACGAGATCAGTTGGGGCAGCTGAATCACCCAGCATATATTTGGAAAAATTACTTGAAAGCATGGCTCAAGACATACTACGTCGCAAACGACAAGAGCTGTCATCAGATCACATAGATTACGACTAAACTTTGTATGATGAAGCTTTACGTGAATTGAATAAAGTGACTGAATCTCTGTCAGACAAATCTGTAATAAATTTTGAAATTTCTGTATGGCTAAATTCAAATATAAGTACGAACAATAAGCAGTGCAGAGTATTTGTGAGAAACAAACTACGATTGTTACCGACTTTTGCAGACTGTTCAAATGTCTGCCTTTTGAACTTTGAACAAATTGATGTCATTAGTCAACAAAAATGAAGGGAAAAATTTTTCTTAGGTGACTCTAGCGAGACAATTTTAATGACTCTAATTCTCACACTTTTAGGATACATTCACATTGACACCGACAATGGTCGTCAGACGTCCTCGTCAGATATAATGGTACTTCAGTCTATCCAGTTTATTAGAGTCGTGGAGAATACTCAAGAATAACTTAGCACCACGTCCTCATCTGCAGTGCATCTGACAAGGCAAGCTCCAGAAATAGTTCTTTAACAATGTGTAGGAGAGCCAGATTCATGGTGAGTCAAACTGTGTGAATAACGATTTTCAGTTTATTAACGTGTGTTACCAGTCGACAAAACAGCGTTCTTAACAGTGAGTGATGTGCTATAGGGGTGTATATACAACTAGGAAAACGATAAAGCGATCAGTACTTGCAAAGTTAAGAAATAATATGCCAGAACAGTTTGAGAAGAAAATGGTTTCAGACGAAGACAGGAATTTCTAGCTGCCTCTCAGCGAGTTGGGACAACTGGCAGTGGGTGAACCCCGCGGCGCTCCACTGCGGCACTAAGCAGGCAAAGGGACGCAGGACATGTTTACGACTATGGGCGCAAGTGGCGAGACTGCTGGCTTGTTAACTGAATCTGGGGCAGTGGGGCACGACACAGCCCACGAAGGCAAAACAACCCGTCGCTTTACATCGAACAGTGTTCATGAAATGCCAGTTGCGGAAACGTTTAACACCAAAACCGAAAAGGAAGATTATGGATACAGAAATCAGGAACCTTATCTGGATAACAAACTTGATCAGCAAGCATTCAATGCACAAATGAGGTGCAGATATTGATGATGGATTGATAATGAGGGACAGAGAACTGGTGAGAATATAGAACCTATGATTGAATCGAAAATACAAGAGTCAGTAACCTTAGTTAAAAATGAAATTTGGGGGGAAGCAGATTCTGAATTTTAAAAACTGAAAACAGACAAGGAAAGCAATAGAGGTCAGCGCTTAAGGTTTATGTAAGACTTAGACTTTAGAAGTTTATAGCAAAATTGAAATTTTGCATCAGTGTGAACGAATTATGTTGAATACTTTACCAAGAATAGTTCATGAGGTTGAACGATTAAATAAAAAGGGAAGTTTTATCTAGAGATGCCAGGAGTTAGTCACCTTGAGGGTGCGTTTCTGGATGAGGTATCGAATATAATGCTTCCCCCCTACTTATACCTCCCGATAAGATCACGAATGTAAAATTAGAGAGGTTCGAGCGCGCACGGAGGCTTTCCGGCAGTCGTTCTTCCCGCGAACGATACGTGACTGGAACAGGAAAGGGAGGTAATGACAGTGGCACGTAAAGTGCCCTCCGCCACACACCGTTGGGTGGCTTGCGGAGTATAAATGTAGATGTAGATGTAGATGTAGAATTATTAAAGACTGTGGTAGGATTTCGCCGGTAGAAATCAGTGTTCAGGAGAAGATTAGAGCTGTAATTGATCTTCTGGTTGTTGACGCAAACCATGGGGGGTTACATTTAGGTAAACTGAATATGACATTCGTTGAATTTAAGGAAAAATTATTACAAAAATATTGGCCAGAGCGAAAACAGTATAGCTTTTTGCTTGTGTTCGGGTCGTTGCAATAGGACAAACGTTAAGACATCATTTTACGAACAGGAAAGAGGTTAACAGGGTGGTTACAATAAGACATACGTTAAGATATCAGGGAATAACTCCCATGGTACTTGAGAGACCCGTAGGGGATAAAAATTGTAGGCAAAGACACAAACTAGAATACATCGATCAAATAATTGAGGATCTAGGGTTCAAGCACTATTCTGAGATGAAGAGATGTTTAACCTTTGTGAGAGAATCAGTGGCAGCTACCTTTTGTTTTGCACCGTAGAAGGTACTGATAAAAATTCTTTCCAGAAAATGAATTCGAACAAATAGTCTTTAATGCACTTCCTCCAGTATACACCCACGGCACTGACTGCTGTTTCGTTTCTGGAGCAAAGTCGTGAACACCTGTGTTATCCACACTAAATGACAGGCGTACAAAATCTTCTGATTTTTAAATTGTTCAAACATTTCCGAAAATTTTGTTTTAGCCCTTTCTGTGCTAAATGGAGTACGCCAAGTACGTATTGACCTCCAACGACACGTGCCATCCTACCTACAGATAGGAGGGTGCCGGGCGACAGTTACTTATGATGGATAGCCGAAGATGTGTTCCGGATGCGACAAGGAAGGTCCCCTTGGATCCGAGTGCCTCCAGCGTCGGACCACACAACTCCCAGCGACGGACGTTGCACCTCCACCGAAGAAGACTACTCTCCCCGTCACTTACGCCGCGGCGCTCACCACGTTCTCCACAAAACAGACACTGCCGACCGATTTAACGGTACAGCAATCACCTTCCACGGACAGAAACCTGGATGATCACCCGGCCAGTGGTGGAAAATAGTACGATGACACTGGATCTACCGAACGCGACAGACATTGACGACAGCAAGATGGCAGTTGATTCCCTCATTGTACTGAACGAAGCATTTGTCCCGGCGGGGCGTGAGTCAGTGCCGTCTTCCGACAATGAAGGCCACGTACGGAATCAGGATCACCGAAACGCCGAACAGTCGGACAGTGTCGGAACACGTGTCGGGACACGGCCGTTCAAATTCGCCCGGGTAAGAACAACTAACCACTCAAGATGAGAACCGCGAGGCTGAGGCCGTTTCTACTGACTCCAGCCTTGCAGAACAGACGGAGAAACATGCAGCGTTCGACTACCAGCCCCTTGACATAAACAGTGAGCAGCAGGAAGGAACCAGTGCAGGCAGCGAAGTCACCCGGTCCCTTACTATCAAACATTCCGAGCCTATGGAACATGAACAGATATTCGCGCCAGCTTCGTGGGACGAGGACGTCGAGACACAAGTTCCCGATCCGGGGCCAGCTGAGGCGCCGCCGTATCATGCAGCATAAGCAGCACAAGGAGGACCGCGTTCGGCGGGGAGTGACATCACTCCCGATGTTCGCTTCTCTCCAACATCAACAGGGACAACCTCGCCCAACCAACGCGTCGCCAGGCTTACCGCCTGGCGACAATGAATATCAACATGATAAGTTTTCCTTTCAAGGTTCAACTTTTGAAAGAAACAATACGAGCCATGGGAGTTGATTTTGCTTTCCTAGAAGAAGTGAAAACGACTGCACTCCCGAACTTTTATTGTTACGCCACATATGTGACGCCTGATGGCCCTGCACACACCGTAGTGGCAATATTAGTGCGTGATAGCATTGAAGTTACTGACGTCACGTATCTTCCCTCTGCTCGGGGAATAGCACATACGGCGATCAATACCCGATTCGTTAATATTTTACGCGCCGTCGGGTACCACCAGACGTCACGACTGCGGCAGTATCTACTCCACCGTTGTCGCCCGCCTTTTCTCGGATGGTACGAAAACAGCGTCTTCTCCAGTGATTTTAATTATGTACTCCACCCCAAGGACCAAATCCCACCCTACATGTCCTGTCTGGAACTGGGTGCGATTATCCAAAAACTTCAGTTGTGCGACACTTGGGAAAAAGTCCACAGTAATCGCTCTGGCCACACTCATCTTACCAGTCATTCGGCCAGCCGACTAGATCACACACGTGTGTCGCAAGGCCTCACAAAAGGAGTGTTGGCCGCCGAACTATGGCCTCAGGCCTATTCAGATCATTGTGCTTATATCTGCACTATGCATCTCCTCTCCCAACTAGTCTGACGCAGCAATGGCTTTTGGAAACTTAATATAACCCACTTCCAGGATCTGGATTGCCGTCGGCAAGTTGAAGCAACACGGACTGACTGTGAACGCCGTCTTTCCCGATACACCTCGACTCTGGAGTGGTGGCTCCTCTGTGCGAAACCAGCAATCCGCAGGACACTTATACTTATGCAGTTTGGCAAGGACGTGGCAGCGTGCCGTTGACAGACACTCGATTTTTACTACGCGGCACTCAGGGACCTCGACGACTTACCCCCTTCCCCGGAGAGACAACATGACCAATGCAGAATCAAGGCTCACCTACTATCATTGACTAAGCACCGACTACAATATGCCGTAGTCTGCTCGCGACGGCACGACCGAACGGCCGCAGAGGAACCCACTACGCACCACGTTGTGGCGGATAAGCGCCGACATCGCCAACACTTAATCACACAACTCAGGACACAATACGGTCGCTTCTGTTCGACCCAAACAACCATAGTAAAGGCTGTGGAGGATCATTTTCGTCATCTTTACCAGGAAATACTGAAGTGTTACAGCAGGTAACACGTACTATCGACAAGTCTATCGTGAATGCACTAATGGAGGAAGTCTCACTCGAAAAAGTCGAAGACGCCCAGGACAAAGATGCGGTCAATAAGTCTCCTGGGCCTGATGGATTGCCCATCGAATTCTACCGGACCTTCCGTGACATCATCATGCATCGCTGAGTTATAACGTTCCGCGAACTTATGTCTCCAGACGATGTTGTGCCGGCAGCTTTTGGAGAAGGACTTCTCATACCGGTACACAAGCCAGGTGGAGAGCGATCAATTAACGACTGCCGCGCGGGATTAGCCGAGCGGTCTACGGCGCTGCAGTCATGGACTGTGCCGCTGGTCCCGGCGGAGGTTCGAGTCCTCCCTCGGGCATGGGTGTGTGTGTTTGTCTTTAGGATAATTTAGGTTAAGTAGTGTGTAAGCTTAGGGACTGATGACCGTAGCAGTTAAGTCCCATAAGATTTCACACACATTTGAACATTTTGAATTAACGACTATCGGCCGCTCACAATGCTGAACGTCGACTACAAGATTTTCGCCAAGCTTATGGCGGGTCGTATTAAGACGACTGCCGGTGATTCTCGTCCCAGAACAGTCGTCGCAGAAGCCAACATACACATGGCCACCGGTGACAGCAGGGACTTAATAGCGATCGCCTCTGAGTGCCATCTGAGAGCTGCGATCGTCTCCATCGATTTCAATCGCGCCTTTGATAGGGTGCACCATAACTCGAGTGATGGACCGTATGGGATTTCCCCCGGGCCTCATTGACACCCTACGGCGTCTTTGGACCGCAGCCAACTCACACGTCGAGGTCAATGGAAGGACGGTAGGACCGGTACCCATTAAGAGGTCTCTACGACAAGGTTGTCCCCTTTCTACCTATCTTTATGCACTCGCACTCGAGCCACTCCTCGGGGGCCTTAACCACCGGCTATCAGGCATCACGCTGCGGGACGTCACCTTTCGCTATAGGACATACGCTGACGGCCTTCTACTGCTGGTTCGTTCCAATGACGAAGTTCAAAGCGTACTAACCTGGATCGAGCGATACGGACAGGCAGCAGGCAATCTTCTGAACATCAACACGTCGGCGGCGTTCGATATTGGGCGTGGCCTGGAACCGGAAGTCCTCGCTCCCCTCCCACCAGTTTCTGATCTGCGACATTTGACAATCACGTTCACGAAGGATGTACGCAAAACAGCTGCAGCAAACTATCGACGGTTACTACAGATCATACGCGCAATGGTGCGCCAGAGCCTGCTCCAGGACTTGAATCAGCTACAACGTGTTGAATACTTAACCTCTACGTGGCATCAAAACTCAACCATGTGCCACAAGTCCCCCCCCCCCCCACTACATTTCCGCAGGTAATATATTTAAAGTAAGATAAGACACTCTTACCCTCCAAGTGCACAAAGAGGAGCTGGGATTGGCCAACGTCAGGGCGAGAGCAGCTGCCCTTTACACAATCAACATGAGGAAACGATGGAATAGTCAACATACCTCTCTCACGGGTCGTTTACTTCAGGTTCTGATGCCAGTCTCTCACGTCCCGCCGGCCGCGGTGGTCTAGCGGTTCTAGGCGCTCAGTCCGGAACCGCGCGACTGCTACGGTCGCAGGTTCGAATCCTGCCACGGACATGGATGTGTGTGATGTCCTTAGGTTAGTTAGATTTAAGTAGTTCTAAGTTCTAGGGGACTGATGACTACAGATGTTAAGTCCCATAGTGCTCAGAGCCATTTGAACCATTTCTCACGTCCCATCGGTGTTGGATGCGCACGTCGCACCACAGCACTTTCATGTGTCGAGCTTCATTCTTGATTACAGCTATGTCAGCTCGAACCTCCCCGCCACACGTCCACCAAAGGCGAAAGATTTTTATACCAACCTTCTGCGGGCTGTTCCACATAACGTGGTGGAAAACAAGTACCCTACGGTTCATTGACCAAGACTGTGGAAAACGATACACCACAACTTTCTGTCGTCCACGGTGCGTTCGAAGTGGTATCAGATCGCCAACAAAAAATGTGCGACACGACTGCGGCTCCACGCTATTAGACTGGCAGATTCACCTTATTGCCCAGATTGTCACCTCTTGGATACCGATGAACATCGTTTTACATGCGTATCGTCGTCCGGAGTTTGGCGACTAACACAGAAGATATTGACTTGTTACCTCCGGGTCACGCCTGATATGATTGACCCTCAGACCCTCCTCTGGCCAGATGAATCTTACTTTACCGCCGCAAAATATCACGCGCTTACATGGTCCAAAGAAATTACCGTCGCCTATATCTTTAGCGACGGAGAGAAAGAGCAGCTTGATTACTAGTGGTTCCTACAAAATGCTCACAATGCCCTCGAACGCACACCTAGATACGCTTTTCGCAAATTATTTACACAGTGTTTTCGTTAGCCACCCACGCAGTTGGGGAGTGTAAGCTGCGGTTGATGTTCTGTGCCGCATCACACTTAACGGCTGAACGTCCTGCCTTGTCAGCCATGAGAGAAGGAAGAGACAGGCTACTTCAAGGATTGCTGTTTTCCTTGAAGCACTAGCGAAGCAGAATGCCTCCGTTGCAGATACACTTCAAAGGCGCTGTTGGAGATACCACATAACGACTGCGAAGTACCAAATGGAATATATACAGGGTGTTTCAAAAATGACCGGTATATTTGAAACGGCAATACAAACTAAACGAGCAGCGATAGAAATACACCGTTTGTTGCAATATGCTTGGGACAACAGTACATTTTCAGGCAGACAAACTTTCGAAATTACAGTAGTTACAATTGTCAACAACAGATGGCGCTGCGGTCTGAGAAACTCTATAGTACGATATTTTCCACATATCCACCATGCGTAGCAATAATATGGCGTAGTCTCTGAATGAAATTACCCGAAACCTTTGACAACGTGTCTGGCGGAATGGCTTCACATGCAGATGAGATGTACTGCTTCAGCTGTTCAATTGTTTCTGGATTCTGGCGGTACACCTGGTCTTTCAAGTGTCCCCACAGAAAGGGAGGCCAATCCACGCCGCCTCCTGTATGTTTCGGATAGCCCAAAGCAATCACACGATCATCGAAATATTCATTCAGGAAATTAAAGACGTCGGCCGTGCGATGTGGCCGGGCACCATCTTGCATAAACCACGAGGTGTTCGCAGTGTCGTCTAAGGCAGTTTGTACCGCCACAAATTCACGAAGAATGTCCAGATAGCGTGATGCAGTAATCGTTTCGGATCTGAAAAATGGGCCAATGATTCCTTTAGAAGAAATGGCGGCCCAGACCAGTACTTTTTGAGGATGCAGGGACGATGGGACTGCAACATGGGGCTTTTCGGTTCCCCATATGCGCCAGTTCTGTTTATTGACGAAGCCGTCCAGGTAAAAATAAGCTTCGTCAGTAAACCAAATGCTGCCCACATGCATATCGCCGTCATCAATCCTGTGCACTATATCGTTAGCGAATGTCTCTCGTGCAGCAATGGTAGCGGCGCTGATGGGTTGCCGCGTTTGAATTTTGTATGGATAGAGGTGTAAACTCTGGCGCATGAGACGATACGTGGACGTTGGCGTCATTTGGACCGCAGCTGCAACACGGCGAACGGAAACCCGAGGCCGCTGTTGGATCACCTGCTGCACTAGCTGCGCGTTGCCCTCTGTGGTTGCCGTACGCGGTCGCCCTACCTTTCCAGCACGTTCATCCGTCACGTTCCCAGTCCGTTGAAATTTTGCAAACAGATCCTTTATTGTATCGCTTTTCGGTCCTTTGGTTACATTAACCCTCCGTCGAAAACTTCGTCTTGTTGCAACAACACTGTGTTCTAGGCGGTGGAATTCCAACACCAGAAAAATCCTCTGTTCTAAGGAATAAACCATGTTGTCCACAGCACACTTGCACGTTGTGAACAGCACACGCTTACAGCAGAAAGACGACGTACAGAATGGCGCACCCACAGACTGAGTTGTCGTCTATATCTTTCACATCACTTGCAGCGCCATCTGTTGTTGAAAATTGTAACTACTGTAATTTCGAAAGTTCGTCCGCCTGAAAATGTACTGTTGTCCCAAGCATATTGCAACAAACGGTGTATTTCTATCGCTGCTCGTTTAGTTTTTATTGCCGTTTCAAATATACCGGTCATTTTTGAAACACCCTGTTTCTAGAATTATCATTCGTGCACGTTTCCTAAATGTAATCATGTAAAATAAATAAATAATTTTAAAAAAACAAAAGAAAAGTGAGGGAATCGTTAGGGGCAACGCCTGAAAAGGGTTAGTTCATTTCTTTTTTTATGGCAGAGTTAAAGGGACGGTGCCAAATAGGATTTGCTTGGATTTTGTTTCTTTTAGTTTTGGAGGAAAAAAAAGAAGGAGCAGAAAAAAGTAGGGAGGAAACCTGAGTTCAACTCCCGACCCTGACAAAAATTTTAATTCATTACTTCTGCTTCTCTCCTTATCGAAGATAAAGTTGAGACTCAGTATGTCTCGAGGAAAATATAATTACATAAAACCAGTGGACTTCTATGCATGTTAACATAACACGGTACACGATAGTTTTAAGCTACACAGAACATTTTGTCATATGGCTTACATTACTGGTCTGTCACTTCATACTAACACAATAAAACTAAGCGACGTTGATATAAACACTACAGTTGTGACAGATTACGAACATGTCACCATCTTCTCGTCTGTAATATTTCTTTGCACTTCTACTCTAATGAGACTTAGGTGGTTATTTACAATTGCTTAAACTAAATAAATCACAATGCAACTAAATTAGCGAAAATTTTAATAACAAATTTCGTCGATAAGCAGTCAATTAGCTGTTCCTCCATTTTTATTGCGATGCATTAATGTACAACAGGCAACGAAGATGCGTCATGTACACTACTGACAAGGGAACCTCCCCATCGCACCCCCCTCAGATTTAGTTATAAGTTGACACAGTCGATAGGTCTTGAAAAACTGAACACAGATCAATGAAGAAAACAGGAAGAAGTTGTGTGGAAGTATGAAAAAATAAGCAAAATATACAAACTGAGTAGTCCATGCGCAAGACAGGCAACATCAAGGATAGGATGAGCTTATGAGCGCCGCGGTCCCGTCGTTAGCGTGAGCAACTGCGGAACGAGAGGTCCTTCGTTTAAGTCTTTCCTCGAGTGAAAAGTTTAATTTTTTATTTTCAGACAATTATTATCTGTCCGTCCGTCCGTCCGATGCGATCACTTTTTTGGGAGTCATTATCACATCCACAAGAAAACCTAAATCGGACGAGGTAGAAGAATCTTTTTACCCATTCGCCAAGTGCACAAGTTAGGTGGGTCGACAACATATTGCTGTCATGTGACGCACATGCCGTCACCAGTGTCTTATAGAATATATCAGACGTGTTTTCATGTGGAGGAATAGGTTGACCTATGACCTTGCGATCAAATGTTTTCAGTTCCCATGGCAGGGGCACGTCCTTTCGTCTACTAATCGCACGGTTTAGCGGTGCAGTCGCAAAACACAGACACTAAACTTATTACAGTGAACAGAGACGTCAATGAACGAACGGACAGATCACAACTTTGCGAAAATAAAAAAAGCAAACTTTTCACTCGAAGGAAGACTTGAACCAAGGACCTCTCATTCCGCAACTGCTCACCCTAACCACGGGACCACGGCGCTCCTGAGCTCAGACACTCCTTGATGTTGCCTATCTTGCGTATGGACTACTCAGTTTCTATATTTTGCTCATTTTTTTCATAGTTCCACACAACTTCTTCCTGTTTTCTCGATTGATCTGTGTTCAGGTTTTCAAGGTCTATCCACTGTTCCAACTTATAACTAAATGTGAGGGGGGCTGCGATGGGGAGGTTCCCTTGTGAGAGATACGTGCATGGCGCAGCTCCGACGGCGGCGATGCATTAACAAGAGTTTTAATAATAAATTTCGTCGGTAAGTGGTCAGTTACCTGTACCTCCAGTCTTATTGCGATGCAGTGATGCACAACAGGCGACGAAGAAGCGCCATGTACACTACTATGAGATACGTGCATGGCGCAGCTCCGACGGCGGCGATGCATTAACAAGAGTTTTAATAATAAATTTCGTCGGTAAGTGGTCAGTTACCTGTACCTCCATTCTTATTGCGATGCAGTAATGAACAAATGGCGACGAAGAAGCGCCATGTACACTACTATGAGATACGTGCATGGCGCAGCTCCGACGGCGGCGATGCATTAACAAGAGTTTTAATAATAAATTTCGTCGGTAAGTGGTCAGTTACCTGTACCTCCAGTCTTACTGCGATGCAGTAATGCACAACAGGCGACGAAGAAGCGCCATGTACACTACTATGAGATACGTGCATGGCGCAGCTCCGACGGCGGCGATGCATTAACAAGAGTTTTAATAATAAATTTCGCCGGTAAGTGGTCAGTTACCTGTACCTCCATTCTTATTGCGATGCAGTAATGCACAACAGGCGACGAAGAAGCGCCATGTACACTACTATGAGATACGTGCATGGCGCAGCTCCGACGGCGGCGATGCATTAACAAGAGTTTTAATAATAAATTTCGTCGGTAAGTGGTCAGTTACCTGTACCTCCAGTCTTATTGCGATGCAGTAATGCACAACAGGCGACGAAGAAGCGCCATGTACACTACTATGAGATACGTGCATGGCGCAGCTCCGACGGCGGCGATGCATTAACAAGAGTTTTAATAATAAATTTCGTCGGTAAGTGGTCAGTTACCTGCACCTCCAGTCTTATTGCGATGCAGTAATGCACAACAGGCGACGAAGAAGCGCCATGTACACTACTATGAGATACGTGCATGGCGCAGCTCCGACGGCGGCGATGCATTAACAAGAGTTTTAATAATAAATTTCGTCGGTAAGTGGTCAGTTACCTGTACCTCCATTCTTATTGCGATGCAGTAATGCACAACAGGCGACGAAGAAGCGCCATGTACACTACTATGAGATACGTGCATGGCGCAGCTCCGACGGCGGCGATGCATTAACAAGAGTTTTAATAATAAATTTCGTCGGTAAGTGGTCAGTTACCTGTACCTCCATTCTTATTGCGATGCAGTAATGCACAACAGGCGACGAAGAAGCGCCATGTACACTACTACGAGATACGTGCATGGCGCAGCTCCGACGGCGGCGATGCATTATCAAGAGTTTTAATAATAAATTTCGTCGGTAAGTGGTCAGTTACCTGTACCTCCATTCTTATTGCGATGCAGTAATGCACAACAGGCGACGAAGAAGCGCCATGTACACTACTATGAGATACGTGCATGGCGCAGCTCCGACGGCGGCGATGCATTATCAAGAGTTTTAATAATAAATTTCGTCGATAAGTGGACAATGTTTATTGCAAAGCAGTAATGCACAACAGGCGACGAAGGTGCGTCATGTACACGACTGAGAGATAGGTGCATGGCGCAGCTCCGAAGACGGCGATTCAGTGGCAAGAGTATTAATAATAAATCTCGTCCATAAGTGGTCAGTTAGCTGTAATCCATTTTTATTGCGATGCTGTAATGTACAACAGGCGAGGAAGGTGCGTCACGTACGAGTACACTACGGTGAGATACATACATTGCACAACTCCTACGACGGCGATGCATTTGTACAGACTCCTCACTTAACTCCAGATCATTTGGCACCATATACTTCGCTCTATGCTCTTCTTACGTAAGATTCCTGAGAAGGAATCTAAATGTAACACATAAAACATAACAATATCTTAGTAGCCCCTACAGATTCATTTAACACGTGTGTGATTCCGTAGTGTAGGCTGTCTGAGGTAACAGCTCGTTAGACGGTACGTATTTTAAGCGCTGAATTTGTGTCCTTACAACTACAGAAGCTACATGTAATGGCATACATATCAGATTATCCTCGGTGAGACGGTGGCTGTGTATAATAGTATTCAGTGTGACCAGAATGAGATTTTCACTCTGCAGCGGAGTGTGCGCTGATATGAAACTTCCTGGCAGATTAAAATTGTGTGCCCGACCGAGACTCGAACTCGGGACCTTTGCCTTTCGCGGGCAAGTGCTCTACCATCCAGGCTGTGGCTAAGCCATGTCTCCGCAATATCCTTTCTTTCAGCAGTGCTAGTTCTGCAAGTTTCTCAGGAGAGCTTCTGTAGAGTTTGGAAGGTAGGAGACGAGGTACTGGCAGAAGTAAAGCTGTGAGTACCGGGCGTGAGTCGTGCTTCGGTAGCTCAGATGGTAGAGCACTTGCCCGCGAAAGGCAAAGGTCCCGAGTTCGAGTCTCGGTCGGGCACACAGTTTTAATCTGCCAGGAAATTTCAGATTCAGTTTGAGTCACAGTTCCTATTCAAATGGTTCTAGGCGCTTCAGTTTGGAACCGCGTGACCGCTACGGTCGCAGGTTCGAATCCTGCCTCGGGCATGGATGTGTGTGATGTCCTTAGGTTAGTTAGGTTTAATTAGTTCTAAATTCTAGGTGACTGATGACCACAGATGTTAAGTCCCATAGTGCCCAGAGCCATCTGAGCCATTTTCCTATTCAAATAAGTAGTCTCCCTAGCAGTGCATCACACAGAAGTATTTCTTAGCTGGCACTTGTGTGCACGTGTACATTCGTAGATTTGTGCAGTAAGTCTGAATTACGCGAATGAGATATTCCTAAATATGTTGGATATTTAAAATCTTGTATGTATTCAGTTTTCAATATTTGTAGTTCGTGTGAGGTTCATATTTTTTTTTCTTTTTCTACGATAAATGGGTTTCTCCATAACAGTCGCGACAACAACTCAATGTACAATAACTTTTTAGCGCCTAACTCCCCGAATGGGGCCTCCCGGCCAAAAATGCCATACGATCATTTTATTTCACTACTACTGTCTTTCATTCAGAAGCATTTCATAGGCATCACGTCTTTGAAGATATCTGTCATGTTACGTGGTGTGATAGTTCAGTTATTAACTGACAAGCTAATTGTAGCAGGTTCACAATTGAGCCGCTTTCACACGCTATGACATTCCTCTTACATTTCATATGGTTTTTCCCTATAAAGAGCCTGTGCGTAGGAAGACCATGAACCATATGGTGGTTTGCACTCTGCTTCACATAATGGATCCAAATCGAACTTACTATGTGAGGTTGTGCACAGTTTGTGGAGAAGGTCCAATAGCATGATGCCTAGCGAAAAGACCCTGCGAGGTGTGATGAAAAATTGGACTCTTACTCTAGCAAAAGGGTTCCTGTCATCATCTTTTAAAATTTATTATCCTTTAATGAGTTAGAGGAGTGGCGCCACGGATCCCGAAACCACTGTAGGCTTCCTCTCCAAGAACTACTGATTCATCTCCGCATTACGACGTAATTGGGGAAGTTTAGATATGAGGTATACGCTCTAATCGGCAGGAACGAACCGAAGGATGTTTGAATATATTGTGAAATATTCTTCAAAAAATCTTTTGTGTGGTCGTATTTGGACATAATAACTCAAGTGATTGTAAAAGTGCAAATATGAAGGACGCACTGTAATGGGTAGGCAACAAGTAAATGGTGTTTTAAAATGTTGTGATAAATTCATAAAAAAGATTGGAGAGATCAGTCTATTTGATAAATTTGGAAGCTGTGTTGTTATGAGCCCTAACTATGATAAGATAAAAAAGGAACGCCAGTCTTGCGATCCTGGAAAAACGCAGAGCTTCAGATTTGCAGCGGTGTTTAGCCTGTAGAAATTTTCCCACTTGTGAGGTCTAGTATTCGACGCTAGGAGCAGACATAGGGTGTCACCTGCACAAGGGGGTATTTAACGTACTATAACCGTAGATGCAAAGACAGTTGAGCAAATATAGATAGACACGAAAACAAAATATTTGCAGAAGCGAAAATGTGGCAAGAAAAGTATTCAGAATTTTCTCAAACCGGACATCTAACTAACTACACAGCCGGAAAAAACTTGGAATGTCCTCAAGGGCAAGGTTGTTTAACACCAAGGTGGTTCATCATTGTAGGAGTATGTGATAACAAATGCAGTCTGAATGAAACACATATGTCACAGTAAAGGGCACCCAAACGGTCACATAATTACGCAGTGTACCCCTCTGGTGGGATGCAGGCGTATATCCTCGCATGCAAACGATCACAAAAATGCCGAATGGAATTCTGCGATAGACTATGCCAAGCATCTTGTACCATTTGTCGCAATTCGGCAATCGTTCTTGTTGTCCCGGGAGAAGGAGTAAGCTCCCGATTCATCACATACCGTGCGCGTCCAATCGGCGAGAGATGTGGTGACCTTGCTGGCAGTTATTGTACACCACGAAGAGCACGTTGAGTGCCTGCAGAAGCACGTGGATATGCTGAAAGTCACATCACCGACCAGGTGAAGAAATGGCAGTAGTCCGAGGATAATAGCCCGTGCAATGTAGCGGGTACTGATTACTTTCCCCTGCAGAATTGTAGTTGATGGCCCCTACACCACGAGGCCTGGTTCAAAATGGCTCTGAGCACTATGGTACTTAACTTCTGAGGTCTTCAGTCCCCTAGAACATGGAACTACTTAAACCTAACTAACCTAAGGACATCACACACATCCATGCCCGAGGCAGGATTCGAACCTGCGACTGTAGCGGTCGCGCGGTTCCAGACTGTAGCGCCTAGAACCGTTCACGAGGCCTGGGATGGCACCTGTGTGTCGTGGGCGAATGCACTCAGGAACAGGCAGCCTGACAAGTGCACGTCCATCACTCGTATACAGACAGAACCTACTCTCATCGCTGAAGACTACAGAGCGCCATTCCACACCCCAGTCAACTGTTTCACTACACCAGAATAGCCGTACTTGGTGGTATCGTGGTGTCAATGGTAGCCTGGTCAGTGGTACACGTGAACTTAATCCTGCTGCAAGCACACGTTTTCCAGTAGTCCCTTATGACAACGCAGCCGGTGCAATATCTGACTGAATTTTGTCCCTGGATGATGTTTGGTTTGCCGCCGCTGCTCGCACTATGCGTCGATCGTGAAATACGTCTGTATTACATGGACGTCCAGAACTTACTCTACGAGTTAATCAGACCACTGACAAAAGGAGCGAGACACCACCGATATACTGTACCCAATATGTGCAGTAATCCCTGAATATATCCATCCAACTTCCCATAAGCCCAAAATGAGACCCTGTCCCAAAGGTTGAAGCAGCGAACAGGATACGTGCTCGTCGATGGATCATGGTTGTACCATATAACGAATGTTGCACTCACCGTTCACCACTAAACACAGCACAGTCACTCCCTGCAGTATCACAGCAGAGGGTACACAGGCAGGCCATCTGGGTGCCATCTGACCGCCGATGACCGTGACAAAGCAATTATTAAACCTATAATCCGAAAATATGCACATATCACAGATGGTTCCGCTGAAAACAGTCCTTGAGGGTGTTTCATTTTTTTCGGTCACTGTATATGAGTTTTTAGTATGACGTTAACGGAAAGATTGGTATTTGAGGAACGTCACAGTGATTTTCTCTCCGTATTGACATTTCTGGCAAAGGAAAGAGATTATGGTTTATAGCCCCGTCAACGATAACATCATTCGAGGTGGAGTGCGAGCCGCGAGTCCAAAATATTTCATTGTGTTTATTAATGGCTCATATCGGAACAAAGTAAATAATTATGAATTTACGGTAGAATCAGAGGAAAAAGAGAGTCAATGGATCATGTCTGAAGTAAAGGATTCGTCATGGAAAACTACACTCTTAGGTACCATTCAGAGTTGGATCCTTCGTCTGTCCATTCCATTAATTTATATCAATGAACTATTCACTTACGCAGTACCTCGTCTCCTGCGTGGAGGTGCTGAAGCTATGAGGACGGGTCGTGAGTAGTTGCTGTAGATAACTAATTTATGCATATGAACTTTTGCTATGCGTAAGACAAAGATTAAAACTATATTATTACAATTCACTATGATCCTCATTAATAAGTGAGTCACATCTGAAAGAATTATAAGAGACGCTGATTATCTGATAGAATATCAATTATCGAAAGGATACGTCATTTACATTGGTTGTACTAGACGCTGTTGTTTGAAGGTTACCATGCACAACAGGATGACGAATGTGGCCCCTCCACTTAATTGGAAAACAAGTAGAGTGGACACATCTGTCAGCCCGTACGCACATTTTTATCATTTCTCATCCAAGGGCATTCCGAAACAAATATATCTTTGCATGTATTAATAAATAAACTATATAATAGGCATTTGCATAGTTTTGCTCATAATTTAAATTTCACTAACGATACATGAACTCAAATGAGAGCAATGGAAAGAGGAGGCAAAATACTATAAAACTGATGCACCATTCATATTTGTACCATATTCAGGTTATCACGAGAATAAACAATTCTCACCATTGTAAGCACAAATCTTAAGTATTTAAACTTTGATTTGAAGGCAAACTATGGCACCTACAAATTAATAGCATATATGTTAACAGTGTGAAACTGTAGGGTGCAGCTAATGGAGCAAACAGAATTTAGAACAAATTTGCGTATAAAATGTTGGATAATGGGACTGGTGATGACATGCGGCTCTTATGTGACGTCAATGGGCGCACTTTTCGTGGGTACGGGTGCCGAGAATTGGAGAGGAGTGACATTTACCTGGTGTGGATGATCGAGTCTTTAAGAGGTCTGCGTCTATGATCTTCAGTGTCTTTTCTCAGAAGTCGGACAGTCGGTCCGTCATCAATTGGAGATTCGATACGATCAGAGTTCGGAGGAGTTGTTTGAGCGGTTGTTCAGCCACACTCGTTAGATGTCTGAAATATTTCACGTTCCGTGGTGCTTAGAAATAGTCCGGCACTATTTGGACTCTGATCATTTTTGCACAGACTGTCGGATACAGTGTGCGACTTTAAAAAATTCTGCTTCAGTCTGGATTCTGATTATTTTGCACCGTATCTCACAGATAAAGTTGTGGGGACTTCACTTAAATGCCTTAACTGATCGGCATTTAGGACAATTAATCGTGTCGACTAGTCAATTTATTGGTGAGGAAATGTCCGTGATTTTTAGCTGTGAACAGGGTCTGGAGTTTTCTAGCTTATGCATTAATTTATCAAATTTATGCTGTCATGTATCCACTATAGGATGCTAGTATAATTTTATTAATTCAATATAATAACTTGCTTTGATCACCACTCGACAGTTTGGTGAGTCATTGACTGGACAATAAACTATATATTAAGACTTAAATCATCTCTAGTTGGGTACGTGATTTATAACAGCACCTACGTTCAATATAGCAGATACTGGAGTTCTGACTACTTGTCAGTAACACTTCTGTGGATGTATCACAATTATTTCACAGTTTTATTTAAATGTAATGCGTCACAGTTTAGGAAGTAGTAGTCTGCCTCTAAACTAACATAGAGACAGAGTCAATATTTTAAGTGTTCCCTTTTTAAATAAAATGCCTCGCAGGGAGGAGGTGGACAGAGAGATGAGGAGGAAGAAATGAACAGAGAAAGAGGAGAGGCAATGGACAAATGACAGGGAATAAGACATGAGAGAGGGCGAGGAGAAGATGGACAGAGAGAGCAATGAAAAGGAGATGGACAGAGGGAGGGAGGAGGAGGAGTAGTTAGAGAGCGTGAGGAAGAGAGAGAGGGGCAGGAGGAGAGGGACTTGTAGAAGGAAGAGGAGATGGACCGAAGGGGAAGTAGCAGATACAGAAAGGTGGATAGGAGCAGATGAAAAGAGAAAGGTGGTACAGCACGAGCACGTATCTGGGCAACAACAGGCACTCAACTAGTATGTACATAAAACTATTTTTATTAAGCATCCCTCGCTGACTCTGGATGCTGCCTGTGCTACTGAGACTGGGAATCTGGCCTCCAACTTTTGGACCTCCAGGTGCTCAGGCACGACCTGGTGCCTGATATCTGCAGTGAGTCTGCCATTGCCGTACTTGGTTGAGTAGATCCTGTCCCTCTGCTACTGTTGTTCACTACCAGCTGGGACGACGTTTCGAAACCTGGTATCGTAGGATAGAATTTTACTAGGCTTAAAGTTGCGAGTCCCCACAACTTCCTACAATATGTCACAGTCTAGCAACCTCAGTCAATAGGCTACCTTCACAATGACGCTGTGAAAAGCTTTTGTTTACCCCAAACTTGGCACCAAAGTTATTTCCTTATGTCATATCCCGAGCGTGAGTATTGTCTGTGATTGATTTACGCGGTTCGTGCGAAGAGAATTAGCTGGTTGGTATATGTGTGAGGTGTCTTGTTGACCTTTTATAATGTTAAATCCCTTATTAAAAATTGTAAGGGTTGGAAAGTGACTTGAAATAACCTCAACTATAAGTTTTTTCCAACTTCTAAATTTATTCAGAAAACAGTTTCAACCCTTGCTCTACTTGCCTTTAACGGGTTGTACCCAAAAAAGGTCAAGTCTTGGTAGAGGGACGATTATTGGCTATCACAGTCCCATCTGCTTTAAAATGAAATGGTCAGTGTCTACTGAGTCCGCACCCACTATACGACATACAGAGATCCCCAGCTATTCACCTGTGATTTCAAATGGTTCAAATGGCTCTGAGCACTATGGGACTCAACTGCTGAGGTCATTAGTCCCCTAGAACTTAGAACTAGTTAAACCTAACTAACCTAAGGACATCACAAACATCCATGCCCGAGGCAGGATTCGAACCTGCGACCGTAGCGGTCTTGCGGTTCCAGACTGCAGCGCCTTTAACCGCACGGCCACTTCGGCCGGCTGTGATTTCATTAACTGCGTTGATACTGCTCAATCTACTTCTGCCTAGCCCTGCCTGGCTACTCTCCCAATTCTCTCTACCTTTCTCACTCCCGAACTTCACTGCTGACTTCACGGACCTCCCTCCTCAGTGCATCCTGCCTCTATGTTTTTTTCGGCTTTCCTCTTGCCCCTCCCCACCCACTTAACAACCCCTTACATGTCGTGACGCTGGAGACCTCTCGTCAGCTCGTTGCCTCTAATTGCGAACTGCCTTTCAGTAGTTTTCCAGAAGCTGGGTGGAGGATTATACACTGCTTCCAAAGCCTGCCATTGCCATTGTCTTAATCCCTCTCGTCGCACACACTCTTTCTAAGCAGGAAATGCTGGCCTCACTATCCCTGTCGATACGTGAACGAGCACACTTGGACCTATTCCTATCAATGACAGTCTGTAATATCCTTGGACTTCTCTGTATTGACAGCTCATAGCATTATCGCTATATGTGGCCGCCCAATATGCTGGTGCCTGCTGACCTGCTGGTTGCCTTGAGAGTTTCCTTGTCATGACCTAAGACTTGTAAGACTTAACGTTATTCTCCATTTGTTACTATTTTTCTACAATACTTGGCTGTTTTCTGTGGATACAACAATACTGTAGCTGGGGAAACATACACCACACATCTAAATTCTATATTGAGATGAATAGTACCTAAATGACCAATGTGTCAGGTGGACTTCAATCACTCCCCATTCGAGATACCCTGTGTAAGGTGCAGATTTTGTCTACTGGGGATAGAGCAGATTCTCTGCCGTCCATTGGTTTTAATTATGTACCTATAAACCAGGAAAAGGAGATATTTAATAAAAATGATTTTGTATACATACTAGTTGAGTACCTGTTGTTGCCCGGATATGTGCTATACCACCTCAATCTCTTCGTCTGCTCCTGTCCAACTTCCTGTATCTGCTACTTCCCCTTCGGTCTATCTCCTTTTCCTTCTACAAGACTCTCCTCCTGCCCTGCTCTTAAGGTATGCATTTCAGGCTCCGAATTTACTGAACAATTTTTCTTTTTTGCTCCATCCTACCCCCTCCGAAATATGAAAACCAAATAGTTTGCAGTAGAAGGATATGTTTCACAGTATCGAACATGAACAAGTGTTCATACCTCTTAAGGTGTGCATTTTACAGCCTATATTTACTAACTCTTTTTCTTTTTCGTCCGTACAACCACCTCTGAAAGTTGCCTATCCGATAATATTAGCAACAACAGTACCACTGTCACAGGTTCAGAACGATTTTCGGTTATAACTTTCGACTCATTCGTTTCGAGACCAGGGTGACTTTCCTCAACTTGATACATTTACCCTCCTGCATTATCCCTGACAGTTTTTGACATCGTCACGGCGTCACCTTGTATATCAAATAAAATGGTTCAAATGGCTCTGAGCACTATGGGACTTAACATCTGTGGTCATCAGTCCCCTAGAACTTAGAACTACTTAAACCTAACTAACCTAAGGACATCACACACATCCATGCCCGAGGCAGGATTCGAACCTGCGACCGTAGCAGTCGCGCGGTTCCGGACTGAGCGCCTAGAACCGCTAGACCACCGCGGCCGGCCCTTGTATATCCGCCAGCTGTCTAACATACAACAAAATACTAACCCATGAGTGCACTACGATAGCATTACTGATTTCAAAATAGCCACAAGCTTTTATTAACGTAAAACCTCTGTCTTACTTCCAATTGCAACATCATGTGAATATGGAAGTAGGCCTACTCTAGAATAATCGGTAGCTCAATAGCATACAATATCTACTACAACAAAAGCAACCCCAGACAAGTCGACGTGACTTAACCTCGCAGGAGACGTATGTAAGATACCGTCTCGGATTTGGCATTATATTGGATCACACTGACATAAGCACTAAGTGTATCGGAATGCTATACCGCTATGACAAAAAACTAACCCACTTCACAAACTATCAGCTCTCTCAGCCGTGTTTCAGCTGGAAGTTCTAATTGAGGAGACGGATTTCTATTTCAGTGCCATACTACGGGAAGGGCAGGAGTAATAACCAGTGCGAACATAACCGCCAATTGAATTTGTGAGTCCGTACGGTGCTGAATTCGTACCGAACTGCTGATTCGTGTTATTCGAAATCCCATTAGTTGCACATAGTCATTTAAAGGAGCCAGGATAGTATATTGTAACGCAGTCACTTTTTGTACTGTTTCGAGACCTCCTGATCTGAGGCACGTTCTCACCTCGTGAAATTTTTATAAAATTGTATAACAAGCTATGTTCTTATAACATAATTGCGTTGAAAGAGTGGTTACCAGCGAAAAATTCCCATATAGATTATTACTCCATCGGTAGTCGTTGTCAAGGTAACAACAACGTTTGTATAATGGCGTCTAGGCGGGCACAGTGGTCAGCCACCGGTCAATATGCTCCCCGCTGTGGTAAATACATCCGCTTTCAATGAAAACGTTTTATTGTTGTTTACGTGAAAAAATACTGAACGTAACTATTGTAAACTATTAATCGTAATACATAAATTTTTTTAACAATTAATGATTATAAAATAATTGCACAGTTCCAATAAATAATAATAATAATTATTATTATTATTACAGCGATGGCGTGCACAAATAAGCAAAAAGGAGACAGTCAATCATGGGAGCCATGTGACAGAGAGAGCAATACAAGCAGTGAAGGAGGCATCGCTTTGAAAATTTCTGCAACCACCTATGGAGCTCCAAGGAATTCACTGAAGAGGAGAGTACTGAAGAAAAATCTACATGTTACTAACAACAAGAAGATATTTTGAGGGTTTCAGTCCGTTTTTAATTCTAATGAAGAAAATTAAATTTCCCCTCATATACTCTAGTTGGAGAGAAGGTTTTCCGCCAGTCAGTTACGGATCTGTGGTTGGTAGCATTTGAACTGGCCGGTAGGAATAGTCTTCCTCATAATTGTGATAAGACTAGAACGGCTAGATAGGGATTAACTCGTGATATGTAGAGAAGGTTTATGACACTGAGGTTTAATTCAAGTGCCTAGGATGTTCAGTGTTAGCCCACGAAGAATGAGTGGTGGTGGGGAAGGCATAAATGACTATTTGCCTGGTAATCGTGTCTAAAAGTTTCTGAATCAGGTTGCTTTCATGTTCCTCTGTCGAAAGAATGATCTTTTTACTGAAAAGATGATCATTATATTAGATAACCGTTTTACTCTAAACGTGTAATTTGTACCGTAAATAAGTTATTTCTCCTGTCAATTCATCTTTGCAGCTTTGTGGCCACTATCCCCTACCATGACGGGAATAATGGCCACTTGGGCCGGCCGCAGTGGCCGAGTAGTTCAAGGCGCTACAGTCTGGAACCGCTCGACCGCTACGGTCGCAGGTTCGAAACCTGCCTCGGGCATGGATGTGTGTGATGTCCTTAGGTTAGTTAGGTTTAAGTAGTTCTAAGTTCTAGGGGACTGATGACCTCAGATGTTAAGTCCCATAGAGCTCAGAGCCAATGGCCACTTGGGTATTTTTCGTATAAATTGATTATTTATGTGCTTTGGACATCTATATTATTGAAACGTGAGATACAATCACGACACCTATAAAAATCATTGCTTATTTTACACTGTTCTCTCACATAGCGTTCTAGCAACCCCACATGATACCCATACCCACAATCTGTAACTTCCCCAATTTTTCAGGAAATTCAACCCCAGTCCCAGAAAACGAGAATTACATTAGACATACTTTCACCAAGCTAAGGCGTACTAGGGCAGTAGTATGGCCAGAACCCAGACTGCGATGAATCCCACCACTGATCGCCACGCACTCTCATTTTGGGAGAAACCGATCAGATCGTGTTCATCATAAACTGCAGTGGATTCGAAGATCCCAGGCGAAGTACCAGGGTATATAAAGCATTGGCACACACACCACTTGCATCCGTACAAAACAGACGAAACACCTACACGTCTCTCATTTTCTGCCACTACAGGATGTAATAAAAAGACACAGGAACCAACGCCAGCCACTAGGCCACTGTTCCAGCAGAAAACGAGAACGTGGACTCTCTAAACAGTTTCCGCAACTGGCGTGGACGCGCTGGTTCTCACCTACCACCCTGAAAGGTGCAGTATCAGGTCCACTGCAAGAAGTACCAGTCTGTCAGCGGACAAACTAAGATGCCGGAATGGTCGTCTAGCGCCGGCCGCGGTGGTCTAGCGGTTCTAGGCGCTCAGTCCGGAACCGCGCGACTGCTACGGTCGCAGGTTCGAATCCTGCCTCGGGCATGGATGTGTGTGATGTCCTTAGGTTAGTTAGGTTTAAGTAGTTCTAAGTTCTAGGGGACTGATGACCACAGATGTTAAGCCCCATAGTGCTCAGAGCCATTTTCTTTTTTGGTCGTCTAGCGACAGGCATTAACGGCTGTAGCGTCGTTGATTAACAATTTTGGGTATCGTTGTTTATCCTCAATTTGTTCTTCAAGACACCCTCTACAACTGCTCGTTACTCTTCTGTTATGTTTTGTTACACCATGTATATTTCCTTGTCAACAAAAGTTCTAAGCTAATCAACTATAGATAAAGTGACGAACTACAGCGAGACAGTCTGTAGAGAAAATAAAATGAGGTTCCTCATTTATACAGCTCCTAGACCGTCACTGTTAAGATTTCGCAACGACTGTGTTACAAGTGGCACAAAGCAACACTCCTAGAAGGTGCGGCTATAAAATAACGGGACAGTTGCTGTAAAACTTTTCCTTTGAAAATCATACATATTTAGTTACTGTCCCCATCAATATACTCCCCTCCGCTATCCTTTCCACGCTCCATGCAAATTTTCCATTGATTGGAACAGTGCTGGAAGTCTTCCTCTGTGATGCGTGCCGCTATTTTGTCTCACTACTTCAATGGAGTGAAATATTGTTCATTTTAATTGAGATTTGACCTTGAGGAATAGCTAAAACTCACATTGTGTTAGGTCAGGCGAATCAGATGGGTGGCATAACACTGGGATGCTGTTCTTCGATAGAAACCTCTTATCACTCGGTGTGTTGTCTTGATGTAGAATTCCAAAGTTCGGGTTGTTTTTTTCTTATTATGTTAATGAGTCGAGCAAGAACCTCAAGGTAGTATTGTCGCTTAAGAGACTGACCTCCAGGAACTCAGTGAAGAAACACAATTCCATGAGTATCGGAAAAAAGAATAATCATAGATTTTTATCTTAATTTCATTTTTCGCAATATGTGAAGACGGACCCTTCCACTGCATGGACTGGCACTGGGTCATAAGTGAAAAACCAAAATTCATCACATATTATCACCTTTCCAATATGTTAGGATCATTTGCGCTTGTATTCACAGTGTCAGTACAAACGTTTCCACGAGCTTCATTTTGTTCGATGGTGAGACTTCTCGGCACAATTTTCGCTCACACTTTTCTCATGTTAAATTTGTTATGTAAACTTTACCTTACGAATTCTTTACCGTCTCCTACATTTTCATCAATCGACCGAATACTCAACTGACGGTCAGATAGAATCAGAGTATCTACTTTTTTGATACTTCATCCGTTTTTGCTGTTAAAGGGCATCCCGGGCGTGAGTCATCTTAACCGTCTTCCTCTCCAATTTGGAAACAATTGAACCACTGCAAAACTCAAGTACGTGACAAACAGTCTTCGCCATACACGTCTTTTTCTAAAAGATAGGTTTCAGATGCCGTTTTTCTGAGTTTTATGAGAAACTTCACTACAATTCGTTGCTGTGTGGTTACATTAATCATGTTTCTGGTAAACAAACGAAAGCCACGGCCACAACGCTTTATCTATAGATACCAAAGTTGCCGCATTCTACTGACAAGACTTCACACTTCACAGCTATTCGTCGTTCACCTTTAGCGCACGCGTACGTACTCTATGACATCATCAGTCTCGTTATTTTATTGCCACACCTCGTATAGTACGAGCTACTAAACCTAAATATCAGAACAAAGTAACAAACATTCATGTCAGAGATGAATTGTTATTGGAAGCCGGCCGAAGTGGCCGTGCGGTTAAAGGCGCTGCAGTCTGGAACCGCAAGACCGCTACGGTCGCAGGTTCGAATCCTGCCTCGGGCATGGATGTTTGTGATGTCCTTAGGTTAGTTAGGTTTAACTAGTTCTAAGTTCTAGGGGACTAATGACCTCAGCAGTTGAGTCCCATAGTGCTCAGAGCCATTTTTTGTTATTGGAATATCAGCCAACTGGCAGCTGTAAGATATTGTTTTCGGGGTTGCCCATTGCCTACGGCTGATGGCTGCTGTGAACAGCAGTGCTGGCTTTCCGATTTCACGGGACTGGGGCTATTCTCTAGCCTAGGGATAAAGGGGTAGTCTTCCTTCAATCCGGCTAAATAGTGCTGGTCTGGTCCGACTCGGGTCTTTTCAAAGGAAAGACATTTCCTTTGGATGCCTGGTGTTTCCTAATACCAACTGCCCTGCAGGCTGATTGGTTTAAAGGCTTGCATGATAAAATAATTTTGGGGGGCAATTTGTTGCTCGCGGAATCGAGCAGTCGTCCGTCAGTCCTTGTGGGTGCAGAAGGCCAGTTTTGATCCCTCGGCTGCGGACGTATTGTTTCTGGGATTACTTTAGGAAGTCGGTAATGAGTGTGCAAAAACGTTTTTCTCTCTCTGTGGAAGTCTGTAGTGTTCGAACTGCCTTCCCATGCGCTGGTATGGGAACCAGCTCGCTCAACTGCTACTTTTCGATGCGGGTGTTGCTGTTAAGTGTGCTTGGATGTCTCTGTGCGATGGGGCCACCTGACAACGCGTGGAGCAGTTAGCTAGCCGGAGGCGTTCCTTGAAAATAACAAGAAGGACCTGGCAGGTTTAGTAGTCATCGCAATACCAACGTATTTTCATTACGTGTATTACCAACGAGGGGACGGGGTACCTTACACCTATTCTAAAAAACTAAAAAAAACTGTTATTGTTATTGTCTTATATTAACAACAGGCTTCTGAAAAAGATACAGATGTGTAATTAGGGTCCAGAACCTGAAAATATCTTTTGGTATACTTTGGAAATATCAATACACATTCAGAAACGCGTATTTAGTGACCACCACAAAAAATTTTAAATGCAAATTTAATTAATTGTTGTTGACTGTCATTTACAAAATATTTTTTAAAGAGATATTGATATGTAAGTAGGGTCCTGAAACTGCAAATATCAACTATGACTTTCACTGTGAAAGGTCACATCCACTACCGAGACCTAAATTTATTCGGTAACTTTACCTGAAAAATTTAACTCTCTTATGGAGTCTGGCAGAAGACGTCATAAAAAGACGAATATTTTTTCTAAATTTTTAAAACATAAACTACAATAGGTTGGAAAGGTAGGCACAAAGCTCTCCCTCCTTGGTATTCAGAGCGTTAGAAGATAATAAATTCCGTTTTTTCTCCACTGGAAATCAGAAGTGTAAAGTTCACGTGTGTATCATAACCCTTTGACTTTTGACCGTGACCTACTGTTTCGTATAGGGAAGATAGTTGAAACAGCTTGGTGATGGTGTAGAGACTGTATGCATTGTTCGGATTTGGGACTCTATGAATGTAGCTGGATTTCTACAGGCTACTGACTTGCGGTGCAGAAGAAGTGCCTACCATAACCATGCTCCCCGGAACAAAACGACGATGGCGGTCCTTTTTTAGACTGATTGTCTATGTGTTTCAGGGCACAGAAGTAATCCTAGTCAGCCAACAAACGTTTCCAAACAAGTATATAGAGCATTGCTTAACGTGATTTTTCTTGCGCACAGTACGGCGCTAAAATGCGTGCACGTGAGCAGTGGCCGCGAGCGAGAAATGGGACGAGAAGGAACGTATCGCGCCGTGATATCATCAGTAAAGCTCGCTAAGCATCTTAATTCCCATAAATTCCGATGTATTTTATATCTACAAACTGCATCTATGCTCTACAAGCCACTGTGAAGTCCATAGCATAGCGCACTATCCACTGTATACCGTATTAGATTTCCTTTTTCCTGTTCCATCCCCATACCGAACACGAGGTGCATGATAGCTTCAATGCTTCTGTGCCTATTGTACCTACTCTAATCCGGTCTTCGTGTTCCCTACGGGAGCGGAAACTACGGGTGGTAATATACACATAGATTCCTGACTTAAAATTAGTTCCTGTAGCTTCGTAACAATGCTTTCGGGTTATAACCGGCGTCTGTCTTCAAGTACCTGCTAATTCACATTTTTCAGCGTTTTCTTTACGCTCTAAAAATGAGTCGACCAAAGCTATTACCATTCGTGCTGCTCTTCTTTGTGTACGTTCAGTATCTCCTCGTAGTCGTATTTGATGTGGATCCTACACACTTGAGCAACATTATAGAATGAGTCCCGAAAGTTTTTTAAGCAATCTCATTTGTAAAGTGATTGCACTTTCCATGTTTTTATCAATGAATCCAAGTTCATCATTTCATTTCATGTGCCTACAAGTTGTTGCACCCACGTATATTTCTGAATTGTCTGATCCCACCTGCAAATTACTGATATCATAGTCATAGGATACAACAGTTTTGCAATTCCAATGAAATGCAAAACTTTACATTTCTGAACGTTTAAAGCAAATTGGTAATCTTCGAACCACTTCGAGTTCCCATAGGTAACTACATCATCTGCAGAAAAGTCTGAGATTACTGTTGATAGTGTCTTTCATGTTATTAATATACAATGTGGACAGTAAGACTCTAAATAAACTTCTCTCCGACCTTCAGAAGTTCATTCTGCTTCGGTGGATGACTCTCCATCCGTACAATCGGCGTCCTCAGTACCAAACAAAACTGAATCCAGCCACAATCTTCGTTTAATACTCAGTATTATCGTGCTTTAGTTAGTAAGCGTTGGTGTGATACTAAGTTTAATGTTTATCAGAAGTCAAGAAATACTGCACCTACCTAACTGTCTCATGTGAGAAAAGCGTGAGCACCGTTCCACATGACACATGTGTAGAGTACCCTGCTAGAAGAATTTTACACGAAAGATTCACGTTAGCAACTAAGAAACTACTTAGTAGAGCGCACTGATCTGTAACATTAAATCAGAATTTTTTCGTAGAAGTTAGGGGAAAAAGACATGCAACACATAACCTTGGTTTGAGAAAGTCTATACTCTGTAGTTAGAAACAAATCACAGTTGCTGATTAATGTATTTCAAGAAGACAGTTGCGCACAGACAGCGGCTGGCAAGCGCAACCTATGAAAAACTGACGATGACGCACGTTATTATAGATTGACGTATACAAAAGGACAGGTTTGAAATGTGTGATGAGTCAGTCCGTTGCACTCCAAGAAGAGACCTCCGTCAACAGTACGGGCTGTCACGACACCGACGACAAAAATTTTTTTATGTGGCTGGAACCAGAGGACATACAATACACCACTGCAGCGCCACAAGTGTCGTACAGACTAAGCAATCACTCACACGGCTCGTTTCCTGGGCCAGTTAACGATATATTGTCGTATCAACTCAGTCACAGAGTCTTATCAAGGCACCATCTGAATCCTAGTTGTGATAGAACGACGGAAACTCCAAACACTGGTCTTTCTGGGACAAACTTGCCCTTTTCTATTTCAAACGCCTTCCAACAAACACAGCAGATCTTATGGCTCGATTTTGCTAACAATGTACAACAATTAAATTATCTTTTCAACCTGCAGCTTTTCTCAGTACCACCCACTGCTCTTCCCATTGTCAGTATCACGTTGCTAGACACAGATCGCCATCTATCGACTTTACGTATAAGTCACATAATTGCAGTGTTTCAATACAAGTGCTATCTCCTGTATACAAGAAGTTCTTTAGAAGATGTAGCTATCCAGGAAGCACTGATTCCTACATACACCACTATATGCCAGAATTAAATGAAAAACTGGTACACAGTAGCAGAGATAATACATAAACAACGTTTTCAATGGCATCCATGCTTCTGCCGATTCTTAAAACGTATTGATATTATAACTAAACAATTTAACGTTTTCACTTACCACTGACACCAGATAATGGCAGCTGGATCACCACCTGTGAACAAAAAGCGCTTTATCAACGTTCTGCAGTTCAAACAAAATTGCTACATAATGCATTAGTCTTGTTATGTGACAATAATGATGGTAGTCTTAAAAAATTACAGGGTCAGTGGCATGTCATTTCATACCTACATCGAACAAATTGCTGAGTAAGAGAAATTTCATTTGTATAAGTGTTTTGTTGCAAGTGAGGATGACCAGAGTCAGCTTCTCCTATTGTTCCTACGACTATCTACTGAATACAACACGAGAATCCTGCGAGGCCATCAATGTTTCCACGATGTGAAGAGTGTGTCAGGGCAGAAAGTGTACCTCACGTCACTGTGTGGCACAGTTCTATCTGACTGAGCTGTTAATGATAGAGAGAAAAAAATGATTATTTTGCACACTGAAATAAGGTATATCGTTTTTATCATGGATGACAGAAAACGTATAGCCGTCATTGTACCTCCAGAAACTTACCATGGACTTGTCTAATCTAGGCCATGTCGAATCACTACTACATTTCGATCCAAATGTGGGACAACGCGCTGTTGAACAGGTGGTCAAAATGGTCCATGAAGCTTGATTAATGATTACCTCACTGGCTGAAATAGTTCCAAGTTTTATGGCTGCAAAGGAGAATGTGAAGTAGGTGGTTCCCCAACATGAGTCAGGTTTGTATTACGCACCAGAGGCTGCTGCTCAAGGCAGATGACTTGTGTGGGGTGTGCACAAGATTCTTTTTAGATTAGGAGACTCCCGATCCAGTAAAGATAATGATAGTTCCAGGATACGCGGAAGTATTAGTGTAGTAGTGAAGTAGGCTCCCACGTAGATGCCATTTTCCTTGATTTCCGGAAGGCGTTCGATACAGTTCCGCACTGTCGCCTGATAAACAAAGTAAGAGCCTACGGAATATCAGACCAGCTGTGTGGCTGGATTGAAGGGTTTTTAGCAAACAGAACACAGCATGTTGTTCTCAATGGAGAGACGTCTACAGACGTTAAAGTAACCTCTGGTGTGCCACAGAGGAGTGTTATGGGACCATTGCTTTTCACAATACATATAAATGACCTAGTAGATAGTGTCGGAAGTTCCATGCGGCTTTTCGCGGATGATGCTGTAGTATACAGAGAAGTTGCAGCATTAGAAAATTGCAGCGAAATGGAGAAAGATCTACAGCGGATAGGCACTTGGTGCAGGGAGTGGCAACTGACCCTTAACATAGACAAATGTAATGTATTGTGAATACATAGAAAGAAGGATCCGTTATTGTATGGTTATATAATAACGGAACAAACACTGGTAGCAGTTACTTCTGTAAAATATCTGGGACTATGCGTACGGAGCGATTTGAAGTGGCAAGATCATATAAAATTAATTGTTGGTAAGGCGGGTGCCAGGTTGAGATTCATTGGGAGGGTCTTAAAAAATGTAGTCCATCAACAAAAGAGGTGGCTTACAAAACACTTGTTCGACCTATACTTGAGTATTGCTCATCAGTGTGAGATCCGTACCAGGTCGGGTTGACGGAGGAGATAGAGAAGATCCAAAGAAGAGCGGCGCGTTTCGTCACAGGGTTATTTGGTAAGCGTGATAGCGTTACGGAGATGTTTAGCAAACTCGAGTGGCAGACTCTGCAAGAGAGGCGCTCTGCATCGCCGTGTAGCTTGCTGTCCAGGTTTCGAGAGGATGCGTTTCTGGATGAGGTATCGAATATATTGCTTCCCCCTACGTATACCTCCCGAGGAGCTCACGAATGTAAAATTAGAGAGATTCGAGCGCGCACGGAGGCTTTCCGGCAGTCGTTTTTCCCGCGAACCATACGCGACTGGTACAGGAAAGGGAGGTAATGACAGTGGCACATAAAGTTCCCTCCGCCACACACCGTTGGGTGGCTTGCGGAGTATAAATGTAGAAGTAGAAGACCAAATTACCTGCAGAGAAACATGATTCATATTATTATCTGGATTATTAAACACCCAACGCACATGAATTAAAACAGCTGGATCCAGTGTAATGAACTGTGAAGGACGGAATGACGATTTCACGAAATTTCTGTAGTTGCATATAACATTCTTTCCTCCACAAACTCATAGTGGAGCAGTGTTACACATTGCATGTGGTTAACAGACGCTATACGAAACGATTTTTTGAAGAAGCTGGGCGAGTATTCGGACTATTATAAATGTAATTGCTCGTAGGATGAAACTCTACAGCTGATTATGAAGAATATCTGAAGCACTGACAATGTTATAATTTTACATCAGTACCCAAGTTAAACTACCACTGCATATGAAAATCTCTACTTCCATATGTAACTAAAACACATTTATAGGCTAAGCTACACATTTTTAAACCTACCAGAATGATAGATTTTGGAATAATAATGCAGTAAACATCCACCGACTCTGTGACATCTGTACACGGCTGTGGGTCTGACACATGAATATAGTGATTAGGACAGACATGTCCGTTAATACCTCTGTATCAGGAATATTTTTATTTCCACAGAAATGTTATATTTTATTGTAAGAAAACAAATTTTCCTGCCTCCAAAGAAGTTGTTTATAAACTTGAACAGCAAAATATGTCACCTTACGTGAAAAGGATTCATCTTAAACCTGTCCCAAAGGACCTCGACGTCTTCAGTACTAGCGACGGTCGTGCTGGTCGGTGGCACCAACTTCCAGCGGTCGATTCATATCGGTGCATACCGTACATCTTGAGAGACGCAAATGCGGACTACACAGTAATTTAATAACATGTGGAACCCCCATATCCGTCTCCCAAGACGCACGCAATCCTTCCACTCCACAGCAGCTGTTGAGGTACAGTTTCTCGTGTCAGCACAGACATTGATAAGCAATGTCTGAGAACAATGTAGCTTCCTTTTCTGGAGAAGTCTTCCATCCAAGTTATTTACTGTGACATAATACGCTATGATCAAAGAAAGTGTAACTACAGACAAACATCGTGTATTGAAGAACACTACATTGCTACCAATTTGGACAAGTATAAATCTTCTGCTGCATCTTTGGCTTACTTCAAAAGTGCAATCACCTCACATCGAGTAATGCATGATTGAAATAGTGCGCAGTGAGAGATGAGCGTACGTGTCACATAATGATATAATAATACGTAGACCTCGCACGCTCATCGCCCATTATGCACGAAGGCTGTTTGCTCCACAACACACGTCTGAACTGCAGGTTGCATACAATATGTATGAATTATAACGGAGAAGCGTTCAGAAATTATTCTAACGGAAATACAGTCGTTCATGTCCGAAGCTAACTGTGAACATCGAGAGACGGCCGTCCAAATCACACATCGTTGTAATAACATGTAGAACATGTAGACTGCCAGTTACGCACGATTTAGGATTTTTATATAACTCATAGTTGCAGGAAAATATTGATGACTAATAATATGAAATCAATCACTGATGATGCCTACGAAAATATTCCGAAGAGAATTACTGTTCCCATCAACAGCAGTTACCAATATCACCAAGCAGATTCGCGTGCTAGGCAATACGGGTTGCCTCATGTTTTAACTGAATCGTTTCCATTAACAACGACGTTTGGTAACCTGAACAATGTCCCTTTTCTAGCGTATTATTGAAATACTGTAACAACATTACCTTCATATTCTAGTTCTGTGTGATAATTTTTCTTTTAAAAGCTATATTATAGTTTAACATTTACCACGTAGTACTAATTCTGATAGGTTACAGAACATTTGCATTTGGCTTTCGCCGGGAACAGAAGAGTTATCATTACATTCGTGATTCGTCTATATTTATTTCGCAAGTAGCCACTTTGCTAAGTTATATCTGCCTACTTGCGGGATGAAATCCCAGTACTGATGACCGCAGGAGGCAACTTCATTAATGCCTACTTTGAAGGGATCAACGATATGGGTTAATTATCACCACTTTGTCCCCATACCAGTCTCAGAACCGTCTACCAAGTGTACGTAATCGTATAGCGAACTGCAACCTCAAAATAACTCGAAAGGCCACGATGAACAGTGTGAGGGCGTGTCAGGACGATTTCTGGCGCTCATACGCGAACATAATGTCCAAAATTCTCTCGTTTATGAACAATGATACACGACTGACAATATCGCCGGCCGGCGTGGCCGAGCGGTTCTAGGCG
Organism: Schistocerca nitens; assembly: GCF_023898315.1. Classification (NCBI taxonomy): domain Eukaryota; kingdom Metazoa; phylum Arthropoda; class Insecta; order Orthoptera; family Acrididae; genus Schistocerca; species Schistocerca nitens. Next base: position 522,032,573 of record NC_064616.1, on the reverse strand, counting down.
CTTCAGTCTGGAACCGCGCGACCGCTACGGTCGCAGGTTCGAAACCTGCCTCGGGCATGGATATGTGTGATGTCCTTAGGTTTAAGTAGTTCTAAATTCTAGGGGACTGATGACCGCAGATGTTAAGTCCCATACTGCTCAGAGCCACTGACAATATCAACAGACATTATATTTAGTACTCATTGGTTTTAAATTCAAATTCCTTTCTTCTATGGTTCTTGCATTTAAAATTAAGGCCCCATGTTTTTTTACTGTCTTACGTTTTACAAATTTGGGGAGTGGCACTAACCTTTCAGCTTAATCGTGTTGGGTGTTAAACTTGCGCTATGAGCAAATTTACTTTCTACCACTTTTCAGGTATCCTGTTATTCACAGGCAGAGCAAGGTTTACCGCTGTGCTATTCCAATGCAAGAACTTCCCGATACCGTAATTTTGTTTTAAATTCTAGCGGTTGTTCATTTTCATGTTTCACTTGTTATACGACTGTATTTATTTATTTGTTTTTAGGCATTAGCTCACCTATATTACATAATTTTCAGACACGTTTCAAGTAGTGTGTGATGATACAAATACAAATAGTAATTATTTCTAAACTTAAGTTGAAACTGCGCGGCCTCCACCAGTAAAGGCATTGTCGCTAGCCAATAGTTTTGCTTAAATTTTGCTACTTTCTGGTAGTGTTAGCAGACACAACATTCAACTTTAAAGCTTCTGAGCGTGTGTCTTGTTAGCGTGTTTACGTTATTCGGTTTGTTCAAAAATGGTTCAAATGGCTCTGAGTGCTATGAGACTTAACCTCTGAGGTCATCAGTCTCCTAGAACTTAGAACTACTTAAACCTAACTAACCTAAGGACATCACACACATCCATGCCCGAGGCAGGATTCGAGCCTGCGACCGTAGCAGTCGCGCGGTTCCAGACTGTAGCGCCTAGAACCGCTCGGCCACTCCGGCCGGCTATTCGGTTTGTTATGGTGTACTTTAGCAGATCTTTTCACGATGATGTACTTTTAGGAGTTCGTAATTAGTATTTTTCACATGCAACAGTATAATGGATTGTGGCTGTAGGCCTGTACTATTAATGCAGTTGTCTGCTTTAAAGGAGAGTATTGATAGTTCTTTGAGAGGATGACGCAACTGTTACAAGTATAGGGTGGTTATAATCAAATTTTCGCTACTTGGGTCAGTGTAGACGGAAAACTATTTACCGTATGGGTAACCAATTTTACAGGAATGATGTTCATACTGTGCGCTGCAGTATTTGCGTTGTTAGTAGGCGTCGGTAATGGTACGGCAACATAGGGCTGAAACACAATCAGCAGTGAGCATTACAGTTGCAGGCACTCGACGTGGGTCTGGAAAAAATGAGCAGGGTTTTACTGGTAAGGCTGTTTTATCAAGACAATAGCAATAGTGCTGCTGATCTTTTCGAGCGTCGTCGCATTAAAGGAATATAGAGAGGTCCCCTTTCTGCACCGGAGTTGAAGAACTTGATTCAGAAGTTCGAATTAGCTGGCGATTTGGGAATTGCTCAGGGTAAGACTATTTGCGAATTGCGCCACAAATTTTTAAAGAAGTTACCTTTGCCATGTCTGAGAACGCTGGACGCAATGTTCGATCTTCAAGCCGTGCACGAACTGTGTCACGACATCCCATGATCCGTCGTGGATACAGATGGTCGTCACTTTGAGCAATGTTAGTAACTTGGAACGTAAACATGTTACGCAATTAAAAATGTCACCCTCTTACGAGGAAATTAAAACGTGTATCCTTCAAGCGTTTATTCGTTATGCATCTTCCGCATGTCGTCACAAAGGTTTCCACAGAAGTCTCATTGCCCTACCATCACTCGTTTTTCTGTAGCGGGGCCTCTCAAGTATTTAACCAGAAGTAGAAAACTCTGTTAAGGATCGGTTTACACGTGTTTCTGATTTTTTATTGTGCAACTTATAGATGAAGAATACGATTTTCAAATATCATTTTCAAGATTGTACTAAATTTCTTATTTATATGATCGTGAAGAATATCGCTGTAGTTATTTCCGTATCGGTAGAGAATTGACAGTATTGCTCCACTAGTCGGTTACCAAGATCACACCATACCTTTTTGCGTAAATAAAATTAACCAGTCGTATTACAGCACTCACTAGCGCTTGATGTACCGTCGTAATGTGCTTGCAGTAACTTTTTAGGCCATGCAATCAACGCAGTTTCATCTGTCTGTCACTCGACTGAAGCCTCCGTAGTAATTTTCGTGTGCTGAGCGTCAAACGCGCCCTACATGTGTTTCGATGTTTCCCGATCAGGATTTTGAGAGCACATCACTCATTCGATATTATGGATGTTAATGACTTTACTAAATCGAATGTGAAGCAGATAACATCGGTGAAACGAGTTTTTTCGCTGTATTACATCGTCTTCAGAAGCTTCGAGGTAAATTTTCTGAGTTAGCATTTAATGTAAGATTAAAGATAATTCTCTAAATACTTCAGAAACTACGACTCCCGTGAAACTCTAAAATGTTCGTAATTGTTTTGTGCTTAATTCAAAGAGTCAATGAAAAATATCGACAGCTAGTTTATGGTTGTGGTGCTATGATTTCTATTATTGTTTACTGTAAACGCGCAAATCAAATAAAGGGTCATTTTTTCGAGACCTCGTAATTGTCTCCCACTGCGACACAGAAGAGTAATATTAGGTTCAAAGCTATGTACAACCTCCATTTGTAATGGTGCAAAAGCACCGCGCTCTGCGACGTCATTCTCGAGCACGGCGATGTTTCAAACAGCAAGATGTCGAAACGTGCGAAAAGAGACCAGAGTCGAGAAGTTCATGTGACGTATAAGTGGGTTAATGATGTCCACATTGACACCAAATTTCAGCTCTACCGACATCTCACACATTCTCCTGACGGATCTGCGATGGAGGTCAGAATCGCGAGTTGAAAATATGCTGTGTTGTTGTTGTTGTAGGCTGAGGGAAATTTTTGGGGAAACTTTTCAGTCACATGGACAGAGAGTGGAGGTTGAGAAGGTGGACAAAGACAGGGGATGGTGGAATAGACAGACTGGAGGTGAAGAAGGAGATAGATTTAAAAAATGGCTCTGAGCACTATGGGACTTAACATGTCAGGTCATCAGTCCCCTAGAACTTAGAACTACTTAAACCTAACTAACCTAAGGACATCACACACATCCATGTCCGAGGCAGGATTCTAACCTGCGACCGTAGCGGTCGCGCGGTTCCAGACTGAAGCGCCTACAACCGCTCGGACACCAACGGCCGGCGAAGGAGATAGACAAAAGGGGGAGGAGGAAATGGACAAACAAATAATTTTGAATAAACACATATGCGGGCATTGCCGGGTACCCAGCTAGTAAATTAATAACTGGTTCCTTTTAGCGACATCCCTGCTCAGATGACACAGTTGCTGAATAGTTCAAAGAAACATAGTCTTATTTCTAATTGGCACCACACTCATAGGGTTATAGTTGGTAGTGACTTCAGTCTACCCTCGATATGTTTGCGAAAATAAATGTCGGTGGTAGGCGTAAAATTTCGTACGTAATCGTAGTGAATGCATTCTCAGACAATCATTTCGAACTATTAGTTTAGGAACCGTTCGAAGTGTAAATGGTTGCGAAAATATACTTCACTTCTGAACAACAAATAAGCCTGAGGAAATAGGGAGGACTAGAGATCACTAGGCTGTTGTGGGGAGACTGAATATAGTAGCATCCAAGCACACTAAACATAAACACAAAACACGTCTATTTAAAAAAGACAGATAAAAATTCGCTTCACGCCTTCCTAAGAGACCACCTCCACACTTTATAATCTGACTATGTAACCGTAGACCAGACGTTTAAATTCAGGGAGACAGTATCGACAACAATTGAGCGGTGAATCGCACTACACCCCATGGCAATTCGGTGGCAGGGTCTGGGATTGGCGAATGCCTGGATAACTTTACCTGTCATGCCGACAGTAATAAATACTCCACCACCTACTGTATTTAATCTGTCCATTCTGAACACTGTTAGGTCATTTGAAAAAATTTCGGCTGAACTGATTTCCGGCTTTAGCCGGCTTTCCGTACCTATAACTGTTTGAGATTCAGTGCTTTCTATTAGGGCTTTGAGCTCTGGTTTTTTCCAACATAGCTACGACAATTTACAACTACAATACTGAACGTTTCTACAACTACTTTACTGTGTTTTACCTTCCCCCTTTTAGACGCACGCCCTTTCTGTGGTTTCCTGAGACTCTCTAACCTAAAAAACCGCCCAGTCTCTTCCACACTGCCCCCGCTACCCGTGTAGCCGCTTCTTGTGTGTAGTGGACTCCTGATCTATTAAGCGGAACCCAGAAACCCACCACCCGATGACACAAGTCAAGGAATATGCAGCCTACCCGGTCACACAACCGCCTGAGCCTCTGATTCAGACCCTCCACTCGGCTCTGCACCAAAGGACCACAGTCGGTCATGTCGACGATGCTGTAGATGGTGAGCTCCACCTTAATCTCGGAAGCAAGACTGGAAGTCTTTAAAATTTCCTCTAACCGCCCGAAAGCAGAGAGAATCTCCGATGCAAAGCGACACACGTCATCGGTACCGACATAGGTCACCAGCTGCAGTTCGCTGCACCCTGTACTCGTCACGGCATCCGGAAGCACCCTTTCCACAAAAGGTTGTGCCTAGTAAGCACTCGAACACGCAATAAATTATAAATATAAATTATAAAAATAAACTTAAAATATGGCGCTCCTGTTTGAAGCTCGTAAAAATATGTAATAAACGAACGGTATACTCGCCTTATTAGTAGCAGGAAACCGCGGTGTACTCTCACTGACGGTCTAACCGACACCGAGCTGTTCTAACCAAAACAAACAAAAGCCTGTACCACAGACAGCGTCTTCTGTTGTTCCCATACGTTGCAATATTTCCGAGCTAATTGGCATTGAAGTTAGATCATCAGGCCTTTCCGCGCGCAAATTCAAGCGGCCCCCCAGAGAAGCTGTCACCAAACGTGTCCTTCGATTCGTTTCCTAAAACCGAACAAGAGAGCGATATAAAAATTGGGCATAGGGTAGTAAGGATCGAATCCGAGTCACATAGTGAACAGTCTCGTCCGCCGTCGTCTACGAGATGACAGTAACTGACAGTAGTTGCATCTGGCGGACCACTGGAATTTGTGCTTGCGTCGACCCGATTGGCAAACTTCAATGCCAATTAAAGCGGATACGGTGCAACATATTGATTTTTTTTCTTAACATTTATTTCTGAGCACAACATATTATGCAACACCCTTGCAAGCTTTTCAGAATGTTTCTGACCAGCTGTATACGCAGCCGAGAGGAATGGGGATTCATTCTGACGTTGAAATGGGTCGCAAATGGGAAAATCCACTGACACAAACTTCACAAAATGTGGGACGTTATGGCTTGACACCTGGGAATGAACAACTCGGAAACGGCAGACCTGTATGAATTTTTGCTTGCCAATGTCGTGAGCAGCAATGGAAAGTGGCTGAAGGACGGTGATACCATGAGTAGGCGACAAGGTGTTGGACGTCTATGCCTCATCACAGAACTTTGAGGTCGAGGACTTGCCTCTGTGTAAAGCGGGACAGCAACAGGTCGATGGTCGTATCGGGATATGCCATTATAGTGGAGAGTTATGGGGATATTCAACTGGACATCTATGGTATCTATGGTCACAATCAAATTCACCACTACTACTATGACCTACGTGAACATTATTGCATAACAACTGCATCCCTTCTTGGTATCTTCCTCGATGACTAGAGTGCTTTGAAGAGCGTGATAATGATCTGAGGCTGATGTCTTGGGGACCAAATTCGTACGATCTGATACCCACGGAAAACATTTGCCGCGCCAGCTCGGCACTCTCAGACCAACAGCCGTAATTTAAACGTGACCTGTTTGGAGACATCTGGTGCCGCATACACTACCGGTCAAAAGTTTTCGATAACATATAACAACTATGATACGTGGTTAAAACATTAACTCTGTTTCGAATATTCTATCATATCCCCCGTTCTGATGACAAAACCAATATAAACATGTAAAGACTAAGTGCCTCTGTTATTTATCTGACTGGCTGTTCGAATAGAGGGGCGCTGATGAGTATCCACAACAACAGTACGTGCCTTCACCAAAGACAGTTCCATTCGAAAGCTATAGGCTATTCTAGTAGAACAATAGCAGCAAAAGATAGTATAGCCCAATTTGTAGTGATGTAAACTTAAATGAAACTCTACTTCAGGAAGACAAGTCTAGTGGAAAAATAGCAACAAGTGTTGGTGTAGCACAATCAACAGTGGTTTAAATACTGCAACGGTTCTAGCGAACTGATGCCAGTGCACTTGTTTCGCGAGCTGGAAGACGCCGAGTAACATCATACAAAGAAGATCAGTTAATATGTATACAGAGTAAACGTCGCAGGATTCGTACGGCAACTGAAATTCCCGAGGGAGTAAATAGCATGCGAGCAGCTCTAATCTCTGTCCCAACAGTCTATCGCCGTCTGTGTGAACTAGGTTTAAAGGAGGGCATAGCGCCCAAATAAACCTTTATAATGCAAACAGAATCAGGTAAAAGGATTGCTATGGGCTAAGCAACATAAAATCTGGTGCGTGGAGCAACGACCCAAGGTGTTATTGACGGACTAATGTTTGCTCGTCAAGTGGAGAACGTATAAACAGTCAGTGTGTGAAGGGAGTGGTGAAGCATGGTGGAACGTCGGTCACGGTGTGGGGATGTACTGCGGGTGTTAATGAGAATTAATGGAACATTAAAGAAGGACGGACACCAAAAAATACTGATAAAAATGCATTTCCATCTGACAAGAGACATATTGGTGGTGGGTTTGTTCTGCACCTCAACAATGATCGCAAACATGATTCTAAATTATGCAAGTGGTACGTCAACAGAAAAGAGAAAAGCAAGGACCTGAAGAACATCGTTCGGTAATGTAAGTCACCTGCCTCAAACCCCCTTGAACTCTTTTGTGATGAACTTGATAGGGAGGTCAGGAAACCTAGGTAATGTAGAAAAGCTATGGAACAATTTATCTACACATCTTAGGAATAATCAGTATCCAGATTGCCAAGGGTTTGCGCATTTATTCTGAGAGCAAAGGGTGTTTATTTCGAAGAGGCTGAAGTCAAAGTAATATTCTACTGCAGTTAATGATAGACAGAAAAAAGTTTATTTTTATTGGTCTGTTTAGTATTTACGGTGTGTCCGCACATTAAAAACAAAAATACTGTTTTTATCATGGGTGACAGGAAGTACTTCACAATAAGTGTACATCCAGAAATCTACCAAGGAATTGTCTAATCCAGCCCACGGAGAATCTCTGCTGTACGCGATTCACAGTTGGAGAAGTTAGCTGTTAACCAGGTGTTCATAATCGTCAGTGCACAACGTCTACAAAGCTTGATTAATTTTTAATTCACGAGTCGAAATGCTTTCAAGTTTGATGGCCTCAAATAATAAGGAGATGTTAGGTTTCCCTAAATGGGTCAGGTGTGCACTACACATCCGAGGCTGCTGCCCAAGTAGTTGATTGTGTATGGGGTTCACCTAAGGATTTTTTAGATTAGGTGACTCCTCATACAGTCAAGATAATGATAGTTGTAGGATACTCAGAAGCACTATTGTAAGATCCAAACAAATGTCACCAAAGGCGAGATTATTAAAATCCTACTAGTCAACAGCCGAACTAATAACAAGAAAGTGTTATGGTTTGAGGCGCTAGTAAAAAGCACTGAAGTTCACATACAGCTGGTACTCAAAGCTGATTGTAACCCGAATTTGACAGCACCGACGGTTTTGGAAATAATTTAATCGTATATCGAACCGATAGGCTAATGGGAAATGGAAGTGGTGTATTTGTCACAGTAGACAAGAAACACAGATCCATCGAGATAGACATTGAAGCTGCACGTGATACTGTTTCGACAAGACTCAGGAACAGCGGTGGGCATAAATTTATAACTTGATCCTCCTATCGACCACCAGACTCACCACCTGACATAACCGAAGGTTTTAGAGACGACATGAGTGCGCTAACTCGTAAGTCCTCCAGTCGTACTGCAATCATCATAGGAGACTTTAATGATCCAACAATTAATTGACATAATTGAAGTTTTGGTAATGGGTCGGCATGACAAGACGTGCTATGAAACTAAATGCCTTCTCTGAAAAGTATCTAGAAGAGACAGTTTGGAAACCTTCCTAATGGTGGAAATAAATGGGACCTAATTTGAGGGGGGATGTCCACATGGAAACTGGTATCAGTGACCTCCAGGTAGCTGTAGCAAGGACGATTACCAAAGTACAAAAGGCAACTAAACCTAGATAATAAAGCTGTACTGTCATATCTCAATCAGGGATTGGAACTTGTATCTCACGACTGGAATATGTAGAGAAACTAGGCTCAAATTTAAAAGTATAGTTAATCATCCACTGGATAGATATGACCCAGTAGAACAGTTAGTGATGGGAAGGACTCTTCATGGTATACAGTCACTGTGAAGAAACTCCTAAAGAAACAGGGACTGCTGCAGTATAGATGTAAAAAAGGCATGGACTATAGATATACAGATTCTGAATGAGACGTATTTGTCTGTGAAGCGAGCAATCCCAGAAATCTTCAGTGACTACCATAGGGGAAATTCTTACACGAAATCCAAAGAAATTTTGGGCATATGTATAGGTTGTTACTGGCACCGAAGTTAGCGTCCAGTTACTCAAGGACGAGACAGGAAGTGAAAAAGAAGGTAGCAAAGCAAAAGCAGAAAAGCATTTTTTCACGTACTAACCTCAACTATGTATTTTGCAGATATTTTAGAATTTTGAAGATCGTAGATGTGGAACGTAATTAACTAATAAGTCTGTTGCGTTTTTAAATCGTGCAGCCATTTATTGGTGGCTGTAAGAAGTTAGAGTACAAAAGGTGAATATTGGTCGATTATACAGTACAGCTGTCTGCTGGTGGCAGTAAAGCACTCGTTTCTTACAGTACTGCCATCTGCTGCTAAAAGGAATAAGCAGCATATGAAACAGGACTTGCTTTTATTAAGCTGTTTCAGGTTTGTGGAATAGTGTTTAAGGTAAAACTCACATTCAACAAATACAAATCGGTAATACGTTATTTATACTGTATTTTACAAGTGGATGGTGGTTTCTGATTGTTTATAGAGAAATATGCTATCTACTCATTCTAATATACCATGCCGAATGATTTATAGCTGTATATGAAATTGACAAATGTGCTCCTTCCGTTTCTGCGGCCCCCGCTAGGGTGGTCGCCCGGAGGGCTACGGCCCACGCTCAACTCTCCCCTTCGCCTTCATCATCATCATCATCATCTTCACCGTCGCCTTCGCCATCGCCCTCACCATCTCTGGCGCCAACTTCAGCACCGGGACCTGCCACTCCCCGCCACATTCCAGTCACACCCATCCCCAACACCTCCTCTGCCGCCGTCAAGCGCCCCAGTGGCACCCCTGCCTCCTCTACTCCCAAAAAGGCTCCGCCTCGTCCCCCTTCCCCAGCCCATGATGCCATGGATGTCTCCTCGCCTGTCCCTGTCCGCTCCTCCTCCTCCTCCACCACCCCCTCCTCCTACCGCTACCTCCTCTCCTGTCCTGATCCCTCCCTTCATGAGACCTGGAACCTCACCCTCTTCCTTCGCCAGAATTTTTTTGGTGCCCCCATCGCCCTCCTCACTCCTGACCGTGATTCGGTGCTCATCTCCTCCCTCAGCCCTACCCTCCACACAGATCTTCTTTCCCGCATCCCTGTCACCCACTTTGACCCTCATGCCTCCCTCACTCATGCCCCTTCCCCGCCTCCCTCCCACCAACCCCAACCTCCGCGTCAACTGCCGACCCTCACCGCCGTGATCACTCGGCTTAGTCCGACGATCACGGAGGAGGAGGTGTTGGTGGAGATTCAGGCACATCCCCATCTGGAGGTGCGTGCAGTTCGCCGCATCCACAACTCTGCCGGCCCCACGCGCCTTATGGGGGTCTTTCCGAGCACGCCCCCTCCATAGACCGTCTCCTGAAGGAGGGTGCCCTCCTTTTTAACCAACGTTATAAAGTTGACCACTCCCGTTCCCCTCCTCAATCCCTCCACTGCCAAAGGTGCATGCGGTATAATGCACACCCAACATCTGAGTGCCGCAAGGCCCCCACCTGCCCGCACTGTAGGCAAGCCCACTTTCTACGGCAGTGCCCCAATCTCCAGTCCCCCCCTCCTGTAATACCTGTAACCTCCCACATCCTACATACTCCCAGAAATGTAAGGCCTGACCCCCTCCTACCACTCCTGAACTCACCATTCCTGTCCGCACTCTGGACGCCCCCACCCCTGCCGGCAATTCCCTTCGCCCACCCCCTACCGCTGAGGACATCATCAGATTCCTCACCATCGTCCTTCAGAATGTTCATCCTTTTCAGCGCCCGCACACCCTCCAACAGATATCCCTCGCCACCCGTTCCGTTTTCCAACTAAAAATGTACGCCAACTACTCCAACAACCATGCCCATTTCACCTTCTCCCATCTTGACACCCTCGTTTAAATCCCTGTCATGACATGACAGCACCGTATCCTTTTCAACAACATCTGCTCCCTTCCTGCCAACAAGAACCTCTTCCTGCATGCCCTTGCCACCCGCCGCGTGGATGCCTTCCTCCTCAATGAAACCTTCCTCCAACCCCACCACGCTGTCCACACTTCGCCCTACCTCCTCCACCTCTCCGATAATCCCCTCCCGATTACGCGTGGCGGAGTTGCCATTGGTCACCACCGCCAGATCCTCATTCGGCTCCAACCTTTTCCTTCCCGACCCCACCAAACACCTGATCCTTAGTCTCTTCTTCCCCAGCCTTACCGTTACCTGTGCCACCATCTGTGTCCGCCCTAACGCCCCTATTCCCTTCGACTTCCTCTCCCACACTGACCGTACCTTCTCCTCCTACGTGATCGCCGCCGACCTCAACATCCATAGTCGTACCGCCACCCAGTTATGGCGGTGGCATCGGTTCCTCTCCTCCCTTCAAGGCGACCTCATCCCCATCTCCCAGCACACCCGTCCCGAATCCAACTCCACTCCCGATGTCATCCTTTCCTCCCCAACCTCCTTGGCCACATAACGGTGGATGTCCTGGAGCCTATTGGTAGCGACCATCTCCCTGTCCTCCTCACCGTTTCAGACGGTCGTCGCCCCCGCCCCGACCCTCGTAATGACCCTCCCCCAGAGTACGTCCATGACTATTCCTGTGCCAACTGGAATGCCTACCGGGATACCCTTTCCACCCAGGTCGATAGCCAACCCTTCACCTACCACTACCCTGACGATGTAACCCGTGCCGCCTCCTTTCTCCAGCAGACCTTGTCTGAGGCCATGGAGGCCCACGTCCCTACTGTCGCCATCCACCCCCACCGTCCTACCTTCCCCCACAGGCCGTCCTCCTCCTCCGTGAATCCTGCCGTCTCTACCGTGCCTTCCTCCGCACGCGTGACCCGGACACACTACGACGCCACCAGCAACTCCAGCGACACATTCGTAATTTGCTTGCGGCTAAGAAACGCCGGGACTGGTGACAGACATGCACCCTACCTATCAACTCGTCCAACTTCTGGTCAGCCTTCCGTCGCCTTACCGGAACTAAACCCTCCCCCTACTATCCTCTTCTCCATGATGATCACCCCTTCCCTGACTCCCTTAGTAAGGCCAATCACTTTGCCTCCTACCTCTCCGATGTATTTTCCATCCCCGATGATCCCCAGTTCGATTACTCCTTCTTCCCGGATGTCCGCGATCGAACTGACACCTTTGTCCCTCCCCTCGCACCCGGTTTCCAGTACTTGGACAACATTGCACACATGGAACTCAATGCCCCTATCACTACACAGGATCTCATTGCTACACTCCGCACAAAACGCAACACCGCTCCTGGTCACGATCGTGCCACCTACCGTCACCTGCGTGAAGCTCCTGTCTCTTTCCTCTCCACCCTGGCCAGGCTCTACAATGTAGTCATGTCCACCGGTTACCACCCCGACCTGTGGAAAACCTCCCGTATCCTGATGTTCCTTAAACCTGACAAACCGCCATCCGCCGTCTCCTCCTACCGTCCCATCAGCCTTACCTCGGTCTTCAGCAAGGTCCTGGAATCTAACCTCACCCGCCGCATCCACCAGCATCTCCGACAGCACCGCCTCCTTCCCATTACCCAGTGTGGCTTTCGGTCGTCGTTCTCTTCCAACGATCTTCTCCTCCACCTCACTCATCTCCTTTGCGACCAGCTTAATTGCTGTCGCTCCGCAATCTTCCTCTCCCTGGACCTCAAACGAGCTTATGACCGTGTATGGCACTCCGGTCTCCTCTTCAAGCTCCAAACCTTCGCCCTTCCGATTAACTACGTCCGTCTGATCGGCTCCTTTCTCTCCCACCGTCCTTCCTACGTCACCATGCATAACACCGACTCCTTCACCTTTTTCCCCTCCGCCGGTGTGCCCCAAGGCTCCGTCCTCTCCCCCCTTCTGTACCTTTTGTATACGGCGGACATGCCGCCGCCGTCACTCCCCGTCCACCTTCTCCAGTTTGCCGATGACACTGCCTTCCTTGCCCTTGCCCCAACCCTGCAGCGCTCCCAACACATTCGCCAATCCCATCTTCACTGGTTCACCGCTTGGTGCAACCAGTGGTTGCTCAAGGTCAATCCCTCCAAAACCCAGGCGCTCATTGTAGGCAAAACCACCCCTTCCTTCCGCCTCCTTGATTTCTATCTCACCATCTATGGCCGTCCTATCGCCCTCACTCCCACCCTTTAAGTACCTTGGCATCACCCTCGACCGTCGCCTCTCCTGGACTCCCCATCTCCAGACAATCCAAGCCAAGGCATGCTCCCGACTCCATACCCCCAAGCTCCTTTCTGGCCATACGTGGGGTCTGGACCCCTCCACCATCCTCCACACCTATAAATCCCTCATCCGCCCTATCCTTTGTTACGCCCATCCGGCCTGGATCTCCACCCCACCTACCTTTTATAAATCCCTACAAATCCTTGAACGCCATGCTCTCCACCTCGCCTATCGCATCCGTCTCCCCTCCCCCATGCGGATCCTGTATGATCTCATCCCCTTCCCCCACCTCCTCCTTTTCCTTGAAAGGATACAGATCCTATACACCTCCCGTAAACTCGATCCTCCCCATCCACTTGTCTCACCCATCCTCTCCCAACCCCGCCCGCTGCCGCGCCTGTATTCCCACGTCCCACCCGGTCTCCATCTCTCCACCGTCCTTACCCTCTGCCAACGTGGCTTCCGCCAGCTCCCTCTCCCTGTTGATGTCCTCCTCCCCTCCATCTACCCCTCCTATCAACTTTGATCCTCGACCCCCCCACTTCCTGTGTCCTTTCCTTTAGGCACCCTCCCTCCCTTCTCTTTCCTTTTCCCCCGTCCCCTCCCTCCAGCCCCTCTTCCCCCAGGCTTCCCCTCCCCCTTCCTCCCTTCCCCCTATCTCCCCTGCCCATGGCATCTGCTCTCCCCTCTCCCTCTCCCACCCCCCCTCCTCCTCTCCTGACAGGTCCCCGGACTCGTACATGGTTAGTGAACATTCGCGCGCCGGAGATCAACGCCTCGTGTTCTGTGTGTGCCGTCGTTTTGTGCTTAAGTGGTTCAGTGTTATTCGTTTTGTGCACCTACGTTCGTGTGTGACAATTTTTATCTCTATCTGTGTCCAAGTGTCTGAACAAATTTTATCTTGGACTCTACGCCCGTGAACGGCTCCATGTATTTTAAACATTGTTTGTCTCCGTTTCTATGTCAACCATGTTTTTTCTCTCAATGTCTTCATTTGTATCTTTTGTGTTTCTCTGAGTCCAAAGAGCGGCGTAGTCTGCTGCTGCTGTAAACAGGTTTAAAAATAACAATAAAGAAAAAAAAATGACAAATGTGCACACCTACAAATCCTTGATTTGCCCCATCCTCTGTTATGCCAGCGTAGCTTGGATTTCCGCCCCTCACCAGTTCTATAAAGCCCTCCAAATCCTCGAACGCCATGCGCTCCGCCTCGCCTTCCGCATCCGCCTTCCGTCCCCCACGCGCATCGTCTACGGCCTCGTCCCCTTCCCCCACCTTCTCCTTTTCCTTGAACACATCCGCACACTATTCGTTGTCCGCTGCCTTGATCCCCCTCACCCCCTGGTGTCTCCCCTCCTCTCCACCCCTGACCAGTTGCCGCGCCTTTACCGTTGTGTCCCACCCTCTCTCCATCTCCACACCCTCCATCTCCTTTCTCAACGCAACTTCCACCATCTACCCCTCCTGGATGATGAGCTTCGCCCTGACATCTACCCTACCCTACTTACCAACACTAACCCCATCTACCTGCCTCCTCCTCGGGGCACCCTCTCCTCCCCCTACCTACTCCTGAGCGGCTTCCCCCTCCTACTCCCCCTCCATCTCTTGTGCCTCCTTTCAGTGTCTCTGCGCTCCCTCCTGCCCTGTCTCCCCTCTTCATCTCCCACCCCACGCGTCTCCTGTCTCTTCATGTACCCACTGATGCCCCTCCTCTCTTCATCCCACTGCTTCCCCTGCTTCCCCATGCTCTCCCCTCCTTTTCCATCCTCTCTGCCCTTTCCCTTGGTAGGTCCCGCCTGGCAGTTTTATTCTTCATCGTGTGTGATCCGAGTGGGTTTTAAGTGTGCTTTTCTGGAGTGTTTTACTACTGTGGCTGACTTTTAACGTGTGCATGTCCATTCAGTGTCTTCTCTGAGTTTTGAAGAATCATCAACTGTCTTTTTTAACTTTCTGGTGACTTTTAACTTTCCTAGATGAACGTCTCCGTGTTAGTTTATTTTTTACCTCCATTTTCTCCCATTATTCTGTTTTAAGTTCCCCTTTCTCGCCTTATGAATGTAACATTTTATTCTTATTTTAAGTTGTTATGTCACTCAGCTGAAGAGCGGCGGACTGTGCCGCTGACAGCCCTCCCCTGCCCATATGGGGCAGGGGAATGAAATCACAATAAAGAAAAAAAAAATTGATAAATGTGCAATACAGTATCCTTCACCATAATACCCGCTCCCTGCCCACTCAGAAACTTCTTTTCCTCCACCCACTGCCCCGCCTTCACTCTTGTGTCCCCCCAACCCTCCACCTCTACACCCTTCATCTCCTTTTCCAAGGTGGCTACTGTCAATTCCCCCTCTTGGATGATGCCCTCTCTCCCTTCATTTATCTCTCCTATCAACTCTGATCCTTATCTCCCCCTCCCTCCCTCTGTCCTTTTCCCAGGCTCCCTCTCCCCCACTTCCATCCTGTTTTTTCCCCTCCTACCCTCTCTCTGACTCCATTCTCTCCCCTGAGTCCTTTTACTTTCCCCTCCTCTGCCTTCCCCACTCCTTCCCGTGTCTGCCCTATGCGCCCTTTTATATGTCCTCTCCCTCCATTGGATATCCCCTTTTTATTTTCCTCTCCCCCCTTTTTTCACCCTCATCGGTCCAGGTCCTTCGCCCCCCCCCCCCCCCACTATCTGCTGTCATATCTCCTCTATGGTGCTGTTTTAAGTGAATGTTCAATGTTGTGTGTCCCCTCGTGTCTTTCAATTGTACCTGTCTAATTACTATATGTTTTACTCACCATCACCAACCCTTTGTTTTTTTTCAGTTCGAAACTTTTCGTCATGTTCCAGTTTTAACCAGTCGCCATTTTGTCACCTATTTTTATTGTTTTACTATCTCTTCATTATGTTTTTAACATCTTTAGGCTTCAAAGCGGCATATTACGCTGCTTTCAGCCCCCCCCCCTCCTGTGTGGAGGGAATGGAAATTCAATAAAGGAAAGAAAAATGACAAATGTGCATCATTCAAGGGTTGTAGCCAGTCCTCTTCTCGAGAATAAAAACTGCTTTGTCCTCATCCTCGTCTTCTCCCACAACAACTGTAACTCATGCATCTCGCTCCATCCCTGGCTCTCCTTACAATTCCTCTTTCAGCCATGACTCATCAACCACCACATCCACCACTACCGCAGTTAAGAGCCTCAGATGACATCACCACCATCACCTCATAGATACCCTCTGCACCAGCCAACGAGCACCATGGTACCATGCTGAAGGGCCTCCACCACTGAATGGTACTCCCCAACAACGTCACATCCCACCACCTCCATACCATAACCATACTTCCCAGCAACAACCCTTAAAAACGCAACAAAATACCAAAATTAGTCGTATTCCTACACCAAACTCCAAAAGAAAAAATTACTTATTTAGCCTACAGATCCTTAGAAAAGAGGCTGTTTTAGTTAACTCCCTCAACCTCAAATTCCAGAGTGACCTCCTCTCCAAAATTCCTCACTTTACCTTTTGTCCCAAAGCCTCAATACCATTACTAAATACCACACAACCCCAACACCCCACAATCCTCCCCCCATCTCACCCTGACTACATTGATCACCAGGATTGACATTGAGATCACATGTGAAATTGGAATGCGAACTGAACACCAACCCAAACTTATAAGTCCGAAAAGTCCTTCGGATCAGCAATGATCACACAATTCCACTCACCTCATCAATGTATGTACTGAATCCACCTCCAATTCAAGAGCGAGCCCTGATACACCAATACCGCCACAAGATTCAACATTCCAAATCCCATCCTCAAATCCACTTCTGTCAAAATTGTCTTTGTTATGATGATCACCTAACTGCAGATTGAAAAAACCCTCCCATCTGTCCACACTGCAAAACCTCCAGTTTACTTAAACAGTGCCCTAACCTAGGTTCCACTCCTACTTCCAACACCTACAATGACTCCCACCCCACCTATTCCGTGAAATGCAAAGCCAATCCATAACCAACCAAACCAGACCTCATTGTCCCAATCCATTCAACTGATACCCCCATACATCCCAGCAATTCCCTTCATCCAGCACCCACTCCTGAAGACATCAAATTCATAACCATCATCCTCCAAAACATTAAGCCATTCCAAGTCCACACACACTTCAACAAATCTCGCTTGCTCCTCACACATCCCAACTACCTACTCCAACAACCAGATCCAATTTCTCTTCACCCATCTTGACATCGTAGTCTAAGGTCCACGTAGTCCTCACCCACACACACCACTGTTACTTTTCTTGCAATGGCATGACAGCACTACAAAATCTTGCACCACAGCGTCCGCTCCATACCCACCAACAAACTTCTTTTAATGCATGTCTTGTCCCAACACAATGTCGTTACATTTATCCTTAATGACATGTTCCTCCAACCCTCTCACACATCCAAACCTGTCACTAAATCCTCCATGACACAGGTAAAGCCCTTCCCCTGACCAGGGGCATGTTGCAATTGGCTGCCACAAGAATATCCCTTTATCGCCAAAACCCTTATACAATACCCACACCAAACACTTTATCCTTACTCTCTTTTTCTTTACCTTAACCATTACCTGTGCAACCATCTACGTCTGACTAGTCCCCCTATCCCCTATGACTTCCTCGCTCACATGGATCATTCTTTTTCCACCTATATTATTGACACTGACCTCGACATCCATAGTAGATCCCCAGCAGAACTCCAGAGGTGGTGTCAATTCTTGGACCTTCCATCCTTCTGCAACAGTTCCCAAAGGCTCCGTCCTCCCTTTTCTACTTCATCCCCTCTACACAACTAATATCCCGAACCATCCCCACCAGTCCCCCTCCTTCTGTATGCTGATGACACTGCTTTCTTCCCCCTCTACCCTACACTCCAGAAATGCCAAAAACCTTTCCACACCCACTCGGATCAGTTTACCTCCGTATGTAACCAATGAATCCTCAAGATCAACCCCAGAAGCCAGACAATAATTATAGGGCAAACGACCCACACCATCTGCCTCCATGACATTTACCATACCTATTACACCCATCCTAGTCATATAACTATCAAACTAAAATACCTTTGAGTAATCCTTGAACAGAAACTAACATTGAAACCTCACCTACTAACTATCCAACATAAAGCCCACAATAGGCTAAAACAACAAAAATTACTAACAGGTTGAACTCGTGGATTACACCCTTCCACTATTCTCCACACATAATCCTATGTGACCCATCCTTTGTTAAGCCAGTGTGGCATGGGTATCCACCCCACCCATGTTCTCTAAGTACCTCCATATCCTCGAACACCATGCACTCCATCTCGTTTTCTGCATTTTATATTCCTCCACATGGATTCCATCTTATCAATTTCCGATCCTTCCTCACTCACTCACTCACATCTAACACCTCAAGATCTCCTATACTATCTGTAAAGTAGATACCAATAACCCCATTGTCTCTCCTCTGATAACTAACCCTGGTATGCTGCCGCCCCTTCACAAACACATCCTTTCATCCCTACACCTATACAGCCTCCATATTCTACCTCAGTGCTAATTCAACCAACTCCCTCTCCCAGACAATCAAATGCACCCTGATTTTTATCCCTCCTACCAACTTAAAACGTTCCTCACCTATTCTATTCCACATCAGGGCTCCTCTGTCCTTTCCTCTCTAGACACTCCTCTCTCTCTCTCTCTCTCTCTCTCTCTTCATGTACCACTACTCTCTCCACGCACCATTACTCCTCCTCACCCTCTATCCTTCCCACCTCTGTATTACCACAATCTGCTTCGCCTACCACCTATCATTTCAATAGTCTCCTCCTCCCCCCCCCCCCCTAACAGACTGGTATCTATATATGCACACCCCGAATTTCGATGGCACACATTCTCTGCTCCCAGACCACTTTCTCACCCAGCTCCAGTCCTTCAGAAGTTAACTGAAGCACTATGGGACTCAACATCTGAGGTCATCAGTCCCCTAGAACTTAGAACTACTTAAACCTACCTAACCTAAGGACATCACACACATCCATGCCCGAGGCAGGATTCGAACCCGCGACCGTAGCGGGCGCGGTTCCAGACTGTAGCGCCTAGAACCACTCGGCCACACAGGCCGGCACCGAAAGTGCAGTGCTCCAGTGTTTTTCATAGAAGAATATCACCTCATATCAACTGTGTTTTTACCTTTTATATGCTTTTCGTTCTTTTAGTTGTCTGTCATTGATCTTTTTAACTGAAACCATAAACAGTCCTCATATCTTTCTTTCATCTTTATTATCTCTTTATAAATACCCTTGGCTGAAGAGCAGACTATTGCACTGCTGACAGGGTTGACCATTTTTGCCACATACTGGCGAACATTTAGCCTGCCTTCGGTAATTACCAGTCCAGTTCTGTTGTCATATTCAATAGCTTCCCACACCGTGATTCCAGGAGATGGAGAGGCATGGCCCTCGAGAACTAGTATTTCATCTGACCTTCCGGTAAGTCATCTATGGACACGTCGGCGACGCTCTGACTGCAATATGGTTCAAATGGCTTTGAGCACTATGGGACTCAACTGCTGAGGTCATTAGTCCCCTAGAACTTAGAACTAGTTAAACCTAACTAACTTAAGGACATCACAAACATCCATGCCCGAGGCAGGATTCGAACCTGCTGACTGCAATAAATAGAAGCGAAACTCACTGCTGAATTCCACAGAATTCTATGCTATTTTCCAGTGGACTGTAGCTCTACACTATGGAAATCTCTGTTTTGTGTGGTACAGTGCGAGCGGTAAACGGCGCATAGCAAGTGGAGGTATCAACCCAACTTCCAGTAACATGTTCCAGAATGTTCGTGGTGACAATCTGCCTGGAACCTCTAACTTCTTCTATTGCCACTCGTCCATTTGTCACAGATAGTAGAACAATCTTACAGTGTCCTCTGCTGGAATAACCCGTGAGTACTATTCTTGGCACTCAGTTGTTCTGAATTCATCTCACTGCTCGTCCTGAGCCAGCCAACTAACTCTGCGACTTGTCGGTATGATGCTCTTAAAAATGCTTCCTCATGCCAAAGATTCGACATTTTTCGTAGCCTGAAAAATGGCAGTAAGCGGCACGAATACACCTTCGTGCATTCTCTGTCAAGGTCTCAGCCTGAACTTTTCCAGTAATGTCACGCTGACCGAAACAGTGATCACGATCTCACAACATTCATCATTTGTGATACTGCCTTTTTTCTGTACTTCAAATACGTTGATATAAGAGTGGAATTTAAAGAACACATCCCACAGCCATGAATGTAGCATTTGATCAATGAGTTCATCTGTAACACTTTTCATTTCTGTCCGTGTAGACTTTATCCGAGAGAGATAGTGTTACTTCAATCTCTCAAACACAAACATAGCTCTTCTCTGTGGGGAGATTCGAAAATTCAAAGCTGTAAGCTGAATGACTTTCCTACACAACTCACAGCTGGTTTCTTTTCCATAGAGATATACAATTGAGGAAGACACCTTCATCTTCCCGAGTTCTTAAATGATTTCGCAATTTTGTGATGGGTAGGTTTGTTACATGAACGTTATATTTTTGCAGCCATCATCTACTAAGAGCGTGAGCTGCCATTCTGAAGAAACTGCATTATCCACGTCCTGTGGTTGGAAGGTGGAACGATTTAAAGCCGAGTTGGATGTTAGAAAAGGATACACCTGTCGGTCTTCGGGCATGGATACACAAAACATCCTCTTAGCGCATATAAACGACGTTAAAACAAACACATATCAACAGTGTGCGTCACAGAGAGGTTTACTATTGAAATTTCAAGAGAGTATTTTCCGGGAAGAGTCGGCAACACATCACTTACCCCCAAGTAGGGCTTGCGAAATACGCACAACGGGAAAATTTGAGAAATTACAGCTACTACAGAGGCTCACCGACAATCATTCTCCCCACACCCGGTTCTCGAATGGAACAGGGAAGATTCAGCTAATGGTATAAGAATTACCGCCCCCTACACTCCGTCAAATGGTTTGCGGAGTACTGATGTAGATGTAGAGCCCACAGCGTCGATCCACTATGCCAAATACGAGGATAACGTTGTATCTGGATGTGTCTACCGTTCGACATCGGGCATTACTAGCAGCAAAGTTTCATGGAACTGCAACTGCCTTGCTCCATAGCCTTAGAGCAAAACCGCGGTTGAATGGAGCTGCATACGTGTGGCCATTGCAGAAGGAATTTACGTCAATAACACGTGGTTCCTTTGAACCACCCCACCCATTATTTGATTTATCCATACAGGGCCTTACCGCTACAAAAGACAAATCTTTATTGGTTAACATTAATAGATTGCTGTAGAAGCTAGCAAGTAATTTTAAAATGCCAGATGCTACGACAATCACAGTCACAAACACTTTCGTACGAGAAGGTATACCACGTTTCGGAGTAATCCTACGCACAACCACTAATCAAGGAAGACAGATAGAACAATGTTTGATCAAGATTTTGACGGTGCTTCAGAGAACGAAACGTTTCGAATTACCCAATGCTAAACATTCGCTAACGTAATCGTGGAGCGAATTCACAGCTAGCTGAAAACCACGCTCACGTTTGATACTGCGGACGTTGTGTTGATGAGTTGCCGTTGAATAGGCTTAGATTTCCCATTACTTTCAAAGAAAATTTAGACGCAAAGTTGGTTGCTGTACTCTACGGCCAAACGGAGCGCCCGGCAGAAGAATGTTTTTGGCAACGCTGTCGAAGCGTCATAGTTAGAAAGCAGTTGCGATTGCAAATGCGGTGATTAAGACCAGCCACTAAAAAGGAATATCTTTCGTGTCGACTATTCGTCGCAAAAAGTTTAGAAACCTGCAAAAAGAGTTAGTACGTCACAACGCTGCACTGCGTCGCAACAGTCATCGTACTATGGCCCGTACTCCACGTTAGTGTACAGGGGCAAGACGTTTGATATTGACGTGGATGGGTCAACACTCACGGTGATGAATGGCAGACTTGAACTGATTTTGACAGCGAACAAAGATGTCAGGACCAGTTAATACTACACACCTGCAATCGCTACAACCTACGCAACTGAACTGCAAAACAGTTGTCTCATGTTCTGCGCAGTGAGTGCGGCTCAGTGAGGGATATTGTTGACACGGAGGGGAGATTGATATTCAAGACATTGCTTCGGTTATTCATATTGCAAAATTTGTTCATATTTTCTTTTTACTTTTTTTGTTTATTAGGCCCTCTCCTTGGTTTTGAATATATTCTGTGTTTCGTTTCGCTTCCCAACACGGATGTACGTGAATTTAATTTTGAAATTAAATATTGGTGTTAGCCATACCGCACCAGCACATAATCTAAACCCTATTAGCTCTCCAACCAGTTCCTAGACACAGACTTTGCAGACAAATGCATCAAGACGTAGTCACATTCATTTCTGTTTCTTGAACACCTTTAGCCCAAGCATAAAATAGAATTATCATACTCTATGGAGTCGTATCTAACCTGGAGAGCCTTAAACAGTATCAACAATTTATTAATGTCGTATTATATTCCAAAATACTAGCCAATTTTCACTCTCCACTGCCAAATCCTGAAAGATTGGCAGAATTCATGTAAACAGAAAGCACAAATTCAGTGTTTTGTTGTCAAAATGAGAACTGAAGGGCAAGATAGTTATCCAGCGCTACCAAGAGAGAAAACGCTATATTAATGCCAGATAAGCATTTCATACAGCGTCCAGATACGACTATTAAACAATACTGTTGGTAACCATTAAACAAATCAGTTATTATACGTAGAATAGACGAATTTTTTCTATTGGAAATGGGAATAAGATGATAAATACATTTAGTAAACTACCTGATAACGAAACGAAGTATTATCGAGTTAATTACTAGTTGTTGGTTATAGACAATATGTCATAAAACAAAGATTAAATTACCACCTAAAATATTTCTTTCACATGTACATCAGTCATAAAATGAAGTATTGTAGGAAAGGAATGAAGCTTTCTTAAGATAGACTCGTAAATATATTCTAAAGTAATCAATTATTATTGATTATTCCGCCATATTTCATTCTAAACTCTTTCAATGGATTTTAAGTGCACAATAATATGGACTAATTGCACTACTAAAAATTACCAACACTTCACATCCGTAAACATACTATTGTATTTTACCTTGGAGGGTAATGTCATTCGAAAGTGTCAAAATAACATTTCACTACAGAACTGGCAAACTAGTTTTTGGAATTGTATTTTCAACCTCCCACTCTATCCTTCCCTTCATGATCAGTGGCTGCAACTCCACCCACTTTTTTGTTCAGTAGAGCAAGTGGCCTTAATGGGGGTTGTCATTTACTTTTAAGGACATATCCACATTCACCTGATAATAAATTAAAGAATAATGCGGTAAAAAATATTGTAAAGTGACCTGTCTTAAACTATCATGCTGAAATGTAACACACACTCACTATTTTTCCTCATTCTGAATCTAAACTAATATTGGGAAGTTGAAAAAACTTCGACTTGTTGCCTCAATGTAGGCTAGCCCTAAAAATATGGAGACATCATTGAAAAAACTCAGTAAAATGAATGAAAAAAAAAATTATTTTATAGACTACAATATTATAAAGAGTGGCGACCTAAACAGCTATGAAAAGCCGTGTTTAACGACCACCACTATCCTACTGCAGACCATCAATACCCACTCTCGATTTGGAGCACAGTGACGACTTCACATATCTCTGCCGCTGACTGGCGGTGCGTGATGACAATCGTCGACCAGATGTAAGTGGCCGGCAGTTAAACAGTGGCAGCTTAAACAGTTATAAAAAGCCGTGTATAACGACCACCACTGTCCTACTACAGACCACCAGAAGCCGCTTTTGATCTGGAGCACAGTGACGACTTCACATCTCTCTTCTGATGGATGATGCTGACCGATGATAGTTGTCAACCATACGTAAATGACCGGCAGTAGGACAGTGGCAGTTTAAACAGGTCTGAAAGGCAATGTTTAAAGATTGAATCTGTCCTACTGCAAGCCATCAGTAGCCACTGTTGATCTGGAGAACAGCAACGTCTTCACACCTCTCTTCCGATGACTGGTGGTGCGTGAAGACAATCGTCGACCAGTTGTAAGTAGAGGGCAGTAAAACAGTGGCAGCTTAAACAGTTCTGAAAAGCCGTGATTAACGACCACCACTGTCCTACTGCAGACCACCACTAGCCGCTTTGATCTTGAGCACAGTGACGACTTCACGGCTCTCTTCCGATGACTCGTCGTGCCTGATGACAATCGTCGTCTACATGTAAATGACCAGCAGTAAGACAGTGGCGGCCAAAACAGTTCTGAAAAGCCATGTTTAACAACCACCACTGTCCTACTGCAGACCACCTGTAGCCGCATTTGGTCTGGAGCACAGACACGACTTCACATCTCTCTTGCGATGACTGGTGGTGCGTGATGGCAATCGACATCCAGATGTAAATAGCCAGCAGTAAGACAGTGGCGGCGCAAACAGTTATGAAAAGCAGTGTTTAACGACCACCACTGTCCCACTGCAGACCACCACTAGCCGTTTGTGGTCTCGAGGAAAGTGACGACTTCACATCTCTCTTCCGATGACTGGTGGAGTGTGATGACAATCGTCCTCCAGATGTAAAGGGCCAGCAGTAAGACAGTGGCGAGGCAGACAATTCTGTTAAGCCGTGTTTGAAACCACCACTGCCCTACTGCAGACCACCAGTAGCAACTTTTGATCTGGAGCACAGTGACGACATCACTTCCCTCTTCCTATGACCGGTCGTGCGTGATGACAATCGTCGTCCAGAAGTAAATGGCCAGCAGTAAGACAGTGGTGACCGAAACAGTTCTGAAAAGCCGTGTTTAGCGAACACCACTGTCCTACTGCGGACCACCACTAGCCGTTTTTGATCTCGAGAACAGTGACGACTTCACATCTCTCTTCCGATGACTGGTGGAGTGGGATGACAATCGTCTTCCAGATGTAAATGGCCAGCAGTAAGACAGTGGTGACGGTAACTGTTCTAGAAAGCCGTGTTTAACGACAACCACTGTCTTACTGCACACCACCACGAGCCGTTTTTGATCTCGAGAACAGTGACGACTTCACATCTCCCTTCCGATGACCGATGGAGTGTGATGACAATCGTCCTCCAGATGTAAATGGCCTGCAGTAGGACAGTGGCGAGGCAGACAATAGTGATAAGACGTGTTAGCCACCAAAACAGCCCTACTGCCGACCACCAGTAGCAACTTTTGATCTGGAGCACAGTGACGACTTCACATCTCTCTTCCTATGACTGGTCGTGCGTGATGACAATCGTCGTCCAGATGTAAATGGCCAGCAGTAAGACAGTGGTGACGGAAACAGTTCTCAAAAGCCGTGTTTAACGACCACCACTGTACTACTGCAGACCACCACTAGCCGTTTTTGATCTTGAGCTAATGACGACGCCTCTCTTCCTATGAATGGTCGTGCGTGATGACAATCGTCGTCCAGATGTAAATGGCCAGCAGTAAGACAGTGCTGACCGAAACAGTTCTGAAAAGACATGTTTAACGACTACCACTGTCCCACTGCATACCGCCACTAGCCGTTTTTGATCTCGAGAACAGTGACGACTTCACATCTCTCTTCCGATGACTGGTGGAATCTGATTAAAATCGTGCTCCAGATGTAAATGGCTGGCAGTAAGACAGTGGCGAGGCAGACAATTCTGATAAGCCGTGTTTGCCACCACCACTGCCCTGCTGCAGACCACTAGTAGCAACTTTTGATCTGGAGCCCAGTGACAACTTCACATCTCTCTTCCTATGACTGGTCGTGCATGATGACAATCGTCCTCCAGATGTAAATGGCCAGCAGTAAGACAGAGGTGACAGAAACCTGAAAAGCCGTGTTTAACGACCACTACTGTCCTACTGCAATTCACCACTAGCCGTTTTTGATCTCGAGAACAGTGACGACATCACATCTCTATTCCGAAGACTGGTGGAGAGTGATGACAATCGTCCTCCTGATGTAAATGGCCTGCAGTAAGACAGTGGTGAAGCAGACAATTCTGATAAGCCGTGTTTGCCACCACCACTGCTCTACTGCAGACCACCAGTAGCAACTTTTGATGTGGAGCACAGTGACGACTTCACATCTCTTTTCCTATGACTGGTCGTGCGTGATGACAATCGTCGTCCAATGTAAATGGGCAGCAGTAAGACAGTGGTGATGGAAACAGTTCTGAAAAGCCGTGTTTAACGACCACCAATGTCTTACTGCAGACCACCACTAGCCGTTTTTGATCTCGAGAACAGTGACGACTTCACATCTCTCTTCCGATGACTGGTGGAGTGTGATGACAATCGTCCTCCAGATGTAAATGGCCTGCAGTAAGACACTGGTGACGGAAACTGTTCTGAAAAGCCGTGTTTAACGACCACCACTGTAATACTGCAGACCACCACTAGCCGTTTTTGATCTCGAGAACATTGACGACTTCACATCTCTCCTCCGATGACTGGTGGAGTCTGATTAGAATCGTCCTCCAGATGTAAATGGCCTGCAGTAAGACAGTAGCGAGGCAGACAATTCTGATAAGCCGTGTTTGCCACCACCACTGTCCTACTGCAGACCACTTGTAGCAACTTTTGATCTGGAGCCCAGTGACGACTTCACATCTCTCTTCCTGTGACTGGTCGTGCATGATGACAATCGTCCTCCAGATGTAAATGGCCAGCAGTAAGACAGAGGTGACAGAAACCTGAAGAGCCGTGTTTAATGACCACCAGCGTCCTACTGCAGACCACCACTAGCCGTTTTTGATCTCGAGAACAGTGACGACATCACATCTCTATTCCCATGACTGGTGGAGAGTGATGACAATCGTCCTCCAGTTGTAAATGGCCTGCAGTAAGGCAGTGGTGAAGCAGACAATTCTGATAAGCCGTGTTTGCCACCACCACTGCTCTACTGCAGACCACCAGTAGCAACTTCTGATCTGGTGCACAGTGACGACTTCACATCTCTCTTCCTATGACTAGTCGTGCGTTCCGGCCGAAGTGGCCGTGCGGTTAAAGGCGCTGCAGTCTGCAACCGCTAGACCTCTACGGTCGCAGGTTCGAATCCTGCCTCGGGCATGATTGTTTGTGATGTCCTTAGGTTAGTTAGGTTTAACTAGTTCTAAGTTTTAGGGGACTAATGAACTCAGCATTTGAGTCCCATAGTGCTCAGAGCCATTTGAACAATTTTTGAACTAGTCGTGCGTGATGACAAGCGTCGTCCAGATGTAAATGGCCAGCAGTAAGACAGTGGTGACGGAAACAGTTCTGTAAAAAGCCGTGTTTAACGACCACCACTGTCCTACTGCAGACCACCACTAGGCGTTTTTTATCTCGAAACAGTGACGACTTCACATCTCTCTTCCAATGACTGGTTGAGTGTGATGACAATCGTCGTCCAGATGTAAATGGCCTGCAGTAAGTCAGTGGTGACGGAAGCAGTTCTGAAAAGCCGTGTTTCACGACCACCACTGTCCTACAGCACACCACCACTATCCGTTTTTGATCTCGAGAACGGTGACGACTTCACATCTCTCTTCCGATGACTGGTGGAGTGTGTTGACAATCGTCGTCCAGATGTAAATGGCCTGCAATAAGACAGTGGCGAGGCAGACAATTCTGATAAGTCATGTTTGCCACCACCACTGCCCTACTGCTGACCACCAGTACCAACTTTTGATGTGGAGCACAATGACGACTTCACATTTTTTTTCCTATGACTGGTCGTGCGTGATGTCAATCGTCGTCCAGATGTAAATGGGCAGCAGTAAGAGAGGGGTGACGGAAACAGTTCTGTAAAAAGCCGTGTTTAAAGACCACCACTGTCTTACTGCAGACCACCACTAGCCGTTTTTAATCTCGATAACAGTGACAACTTCACATCTCTCTTCCGATGACTGATGGAGTGTGATGGCAATCGTCCTCCAGACGTAAATGCCCTGCAGTAAGACAGTGGCGAGGCAGACAATGCTGATAAGACGTGTTTGCCACCACCACAGCCCTACTGCAGACCACCAGTTGCAAATTTTGATCTGGAGCACAGTTACGACTTCACATCCCCCTTCCTATGACTGGTCGTGCATGATGACAATCGTCATCCAGATGTAAATGGCCAGCAGTAAGACAGTGGTGACGGAAACAGTTCTGGAAAGCCGTGTTTAACGACCACCACTGTCCTACTGCACACACCAGCACTAGCCGTTTTTGATCTAGAGAACAGTGACGACCTCACATCTCTCTTCCTATGACTGGTCGTGCGTGATGACAATCGTCCTCCAGATGTAAATGGCCTGCAGTAAGAGAGCGGTGACGGAAACAGTTCTGAAAAGCCGTCTTTAACGACCACCACTGTCCTACTGCAGACTACCATTAGCCGTTTTTGATCTCGACAACAGTCACGACTTAACATCTCTCTTCCGATGACTGGTGGAGTGTGATGACAATCGTCATCCAGATCTAAATCCCCTGCAGTAAGACGGTGGTGACCGAAACAGTTCTGAAAAGCCGTGTTTAACGACCACCACTGTCCTACTGCAGACCACCACTATCCGTTTTTGATCTTGAGAACAGTGACAACTTTACATCTCTCTTCCGATGACTGGTGGAGTGAGATGACAATCGTCCTCCAGATGCAAATGCCCTGCAGTAAGACAGTGGCGAGGCAGACCATTCTGATAAGCCGTGTTTCCCACCACCACTGCCCTACTGCAGACCACTAGTAGTAACTTTTGATCTGGAGCACAGTGACGACTTCACATCTCTCTTCCTATGACAGGTCGGGCGTGATGACAATCGTCGTCCAGATGCAAATGGCCTGCGGTAACACAGTGGTGACGGAAACATTTCTGAAAAGCCGTGTTTAACGACCACCACTGTCCTACTGCAGACCACCACCAGCAGTTTTTGATCTCGAGAATAGTGACGACTTCACATCTCTCTTCCGATGACTGGTGGAGTGTGATGACAATCGTCCTCCAGCTGTAATTGGCCTGCAGTAAGACAGTGGTGACAGAAACAGGTCTGAAACGCCATGTTTGACGACCACCACTGTCTTACTGCAGACCACAACTAACCGTTTTTGATCTCGAGAACAGTGACGACTTCACACCACCCGTCCGATGACTGATGGAGTGTGATGACAATCGTCCTGCAGAAGTAAATGGCCAGCAGTAAGACAGTGGCGAGGCAGACAATGCTGATAAGACGTGTTTGCCACCACCACAGCCCTACTGCAGACCACCAGTCGCAACTTTTGATCTGGAGCACAGTGACGACTTCACATCTCTCTTCCTATGACTGGTCGTGCGTGATGACAATCGTCGTCCAGATGTAAATGGCCAGCAGTAAGACAGTGGTGACCGAAACAGTTCTGAAAAGCCATGTTTAACGACCACCACTGTCCCACTGCAGACCACCTGTAGCAGTTTTTGATCTTGAGCACAGTGACGACTTCATATCTCTCTTCCTACGACTGGTCGTGCATGATGACAATCGTCATCCAGATGTAAATGGCCAGCAGTAAGACAGTGGTGACGGAAACAGTTCTGAAAAGCCGTGTTTAACCACCACAACTGTCCTACTGCAGACCACCTGTAGCCGTTTTTGATCTTGAGCACAGTGACGACTTCAGGGCTCTCTTCCGATCACTGGTCGTGCGTGATGACAATCGTTGTCCAGATGTAAATGGCCAGCAGTAAGACAGTAGCGGCCTAAACAGTTCTGAAAAGCCATGTTTAACGACCACCACTGTCCTACTGCAGACCACCTGTAGCCGCTTTTGGTCTGGAGCACAGACACGACCTCACATCTCTCTTGCTGTGACTGGTGGTGCGTGATGGCAAACGACATCCAGATTTAAATAGCCAGTAGTAAGACAGTGGCGGCGTAAACAGTTATGAAAAGCTGGGTTTAACGACCACCACTGTCCTTCTGCAGACCACCTGTAGCCGTTTTGATCTTGAGCACAGTGACGACTTCACATCTCTCTTCCTATGACTGGTCGTGCGTGATGACAATCGTCGTCCAGATGTAAATGGCCAGCAGTAAGACAGTGGTGACGGAAACAGTTCTGGAAAGCCGTGTTTAACGGCCACCACTGTCCTACTGCAGACCACCCCTAGCCGTTTTTGATCTCGAGAACAGTGACGACTTCACATCTCTCTTCCGATGACTGGTGGAGTGTGATGACCATCGTCCTGTAGATGTAAATGGCCTGCAGTAAGACAGTGGCGAGACAGACAATTCTGATAAGCCATGTTTGCCACCACCACTGCCCTACTGCAGACCACCAGTTGCAACTTTTGATCTGGACCACAGTGACGACTTCTCATCTCTTTTCCTGTGACTGTTCGTGCGTGATGACAATCGTCGTCCAGATGTAAATGGGCAGCAGTAAGACAGTGGTGACGGAAACAGTTCTGTAAAAAGCCGTGTTTAACGACCGCCACTGTCCTACTGTAGACCACCACTAGCCATTTTCGATCTCGAGATCAGTGACGACTTCACATCTCTCTTCCGATGACTGGTGGAGTGTGATGACAATTGTCCTCCAGATGTAAATGGCCTGCAGTAAGACAGTGGTGATGAAAACATTTCTGATAAGCCGTGTTTAACGACCACGAATGTCTTACTGCAGACCACCACTAGCCGTTTTTGAACTCGAGAACAGTGACGACTTCACATCTCTCTTCCGATGACTGGTGGAGTGTGATGACAATCGTCATCCAGATCTAAATGCCCTGCAGTAAGACGGTGGTGACCGAAACAGTTCTGAAAAGCCGTGTTTAACGACCACCACTGTCCTACTGCAGACCACCACTATCCGTTTTTGATCTTGAGAACAGTGACGACTTTACATCTCTCTTCCGATGACTGGTGGAGTGTGATGACAAACGTCCTCCAGATGTAAATGCCCTACAGTAAGACAGTGGCGAGGCAGAACATTCTGATAAGCCGTGTTTGTCACCACCACTGCCCTACTGCAGACCGCTAGTAGTAACTTTTGATCTGGAGCACAGTGACGACTTCACATCTCTCTTCCTATGACAGGTCGTGCGTGATGACAATCGTCCTCCAGATACAAATGGCCTGCAGTAAGACAGTGGTGACAGAAACATTTCTGAAAAGCCGTGTTTAACGACGACCACCGTCCTACTGCAGACCACCTGTAGCCGCTTTTGGTCTGGAGCAAAGACACGACCTCACATCTCTCTTGCGGTGACTGGTGGTGCGTGATGGCAAACGACATCCAGATTTAAATAGCCAGTAGTAAGACAGTGGCGGCGTAAACAGTTATGAAAAGCTGGGTTTAACGACCACCACTGTCCTTCTGCAGACCACCTGTAGCCGTTTTGATCTTGAGCACAGTGACGACTTCATATCTCTCTTCCTATGACTGGTCTTGCGTGATGACAATCGTCGCCAAGACGTAAATGGCCAGCAGTAAGACAGTGGTGACGGAAACAGTTCTGGAAAGACGTGTTTAACGGCCACCACTGTCCTACTGCAGACCACCCCTAGCCGTTTTTGATCTCGAGAACAGTGACGACTTCACATCTCTCTTCCGATGACTGGTGGAGTGTGATGACCATCGTCCTGTAGATGTAAATGGCCTGCAGTAAGACAGTGGCGAGACAGACAATTCTGATAAGCCATGTTTGCCACCACCACTGCCCTACTGCAGACCACCAGTTGCAACTTTTGATCTGGACCACAGTGACGACTTCACATCCCTTTTCCTATGACTGTTCGTGCGTGATGACAATCGTCGTCCAGATGTAAATGGGCAGCAGTAAGACAGTGGTGACGGAAAAATTTCTGTAAAAAGCCGTGTTTAACGACCGCCACTGTCCTACTGTAGACCACCACTAGCCGTTTTCGATCTCGAGATCAGTGACGACTTCACATCTCTCTTCCGATGACTGGTGGAGTGTGATGACAATCGTCCTCCTGATGTAAACGGCCAGCAGTAAGACAGTGGCGAGGCAGACAATCCTGATAAGCCATGTTTTCCACCACCACTGCCCTACTGCAGACCACCAGTAGCAACTTTTGATGTGGAGCACAGTGACGACTTCACATCTCTTTTCCTATGACTGTTCGTGCGTGATGACAATCGTCGTCCAGATGTAAATGGGCAGCAGTAAGACAGTGGTGACGGAAAAATTTCTGTAAAAAGCCGTGTTTAACGACCGCCACTGTCCTACTGTAGACCACCACTAGCCGTTTTCGATCTCGAGATCAGTGACGACTTCACATCTCTCTTCCGATGACTGGTGGAGTGTGATGACAATCGTCCTCCTGATGTAAACGGCCAGCAGTAAGACAGTGGCGAGGCAGACAATCCTGATAAGCCATGTTGTCCACCACCACTCCCCTACTGCAGACCACCAGTAGCAACTTTTGATGTGGAGCACAGTGACGACTTCACATCTCTTTTCCTATGACTGTTCGTGCGTGATGACAATCGTCGTCCAGATGTAAATTGGCAGCAGTAAGACAGTGGTGACGGAAACATTTCTGTAAATAGCCGTGTTTAACGACCGCCACTGTCCTACTGTAGACCACCACTAGCCGTTTTCGATCTCGAGATCAGTGACGACTTCACATCTCTCTTCCGATGACTGGTGGAGTGTGATGACAATCGTCCTTCTGATGTAAACGGCCAGCAGTAAGACAGTGGCGAGGCAGACAATTCTGATAAGCCATGTTTGCCACCACCACTGCCCTACTCCAGACCACCAGTAGCAA
The DNA here is from genome assembly GCF_023898315.1 of Schistocerca nitens. Classification (NCBI taxonomy): domain Eukaryota; kingdom Metazoa; phylum Arthropoda; class Insecta; order Orthoptera; family Acrididae; genus Schistocerca; species Schistocerca nitens. Next base: position 521,999,820 of record NC_064616.1, on the reverse strand, counting down.
CTTTTGATGTGGAGCACAGTGACGACTTCACATCTCTTTTGCTATGACTGGTCGTGCGTGATGACAACCGTCGTCCAGATGTAAATGGGCAGCAGTAAGACAGTGGTGACGGAAACAGTTCTGTAAAAAGCCGTGTTTGACGACCACCATTCTCCTACTACAGACCACCACTAGCCGTTTTTTATCTCGAGAACAGTGACGACTTCCCATCTTTCTTCCTATAAATGGTGGAGTGTGACGACAATCGTCCTCCAGATGTAAAAGCCCTGCAGTAAGACAGTGGCGAGGCAGAACATTCTGATAAGCCATGTTTGCCTCCACCACTGCCCTACTGCAGACCACTAGTAGTAACTTTTGATCTGGAGCACAGTGACGACTCCACATCTCTCTTCCTATGACAGGTCGTGCGTGATGACAATCGTCCTCCAGATGCAAATGGCCTGCAGTATGACAGTGGTGACAAAAACAATTCTGAAAAGCCGTGTTTAACGACCACCACCGTCCTACTGCAGACCACCTGTAGCCGCTTTTGGTCTGGAGCAAAGACACGACCTCACATCTCTCTTGCGGTGACTGGTGGTGCGTGATGGCAATCGACATCCAGATTTAAATAGCCAGTAGTAAGACAGTGGCGGCGTAAACAGCTTTGAAAAGCTGTGTTTAACGACCACCACTGTCCTTCTGCAGACCACCTGTAGCCGTTTTGATCTTGAGCACAGTGACGATTTCACATCTCTCTCCCTATGACTGGTCTTGCGTGATGACGATCGTCGCCAAGATGTAAATGGCCAGCAGTAAGACAGTGGTGACGGAAACAGTTCTGGAAAGCCGTGTTTAACGACCACCACTGTCCTACTGGAGACCGCCAGTAGCAACTTTTGACCTGGAGCACAGTGACGACTTCACATCTCTCTTCCGATGACTGGTGGATTGTGATGAGAATCGTCCTCCAGATGTAAATGGCCTGCAGTAAGACAGTGGTGACGGAAAAAGTTCTGAAAAGCCGTGTTTAACGACCACCACTGTCCTACTGCAGACCACCACTAGCCGTTTTTGATCTCGAGAACAGTGACGACTTCCCATCTCTCTTCCGATAAATGGTGGAGTGTGATGACAATCGTCCTCCAGATGTAAATGGCCTGCAGTAAGACAGTGGGGATGAAAACATTTCTGACAAGCAGTGTTCAACGACCACGACTGTCTTACTGCAGACTACCACTTGCCGTTTTTGAACTCGAGAACAGTGATGACTTCACATCTCTCTTCCGATGACTGATGGAGTGTGATGACAATCGTCCTCCAGATGTCAATGGCCTGCGGTTAGACAGTGGCGAGGCAGACAATGCTGATAAGACGTGTTTGCCACCACCACAGCCCTACTGTAGACCACCAGTAGCAACTTTTGATCTGGAGTACAGTTACGACTTCACATCTCTCTTCCTATGACTGGTCGTGCGTGATGACAATCGTCGTCCAGATGTAAATGGCCGGCAGTAAGACAGTGGTGACCGAAACAGTTCTGAAAGGCCGTGTTTAACGACCACCACCGTCCTACTGCAGACCACCTGTAGCCGTTTTTGATCTTGAGCACAGTGACGACATCACGTCTCTATTCCTACGACTGGTCGTGCGTGATGACAATCGTCATCCAGATGTAAATGGCCAGCAGTAAGGCAGTGGTGACAGGAACCGTTCTGGAAAGCCGAGTTTAACGACCACTACTGTCCTACTGCACACCCCCACTAGCCATTTTTTATCTCGAGAACAGTGACGACTTCACATCTCTCTTCCGATGACTGATGCAGTGTGATGACAATCGTCCTCCAAATGTAAATGGCCTGCAGTAAGACAGTGGTGACGGAAACAATTCTGAAAAGCCGTGGTTAACGACCACCACTGTCCTACTGCAGACCACCAGTAGCCGTTTTTGATCTTGAGAACAGTGACGACTTCACATCTCTCTTGCGATGACTGGTGGTGCGTGATGGCAATCGACATCCAGATGTAAATAGCCAGCAGTAAGACAGTGGCGGCGCAAACAGTTACGAAAAGCAGTGTTTAACGACCACCACTGTCCTCCTGCAGACCACCTGTAGTCCTTTTTGATCTTGAGCACAGTGACGACTACACATCTCTCTTCCTATGAATGGTCGTGCGTGATGACAATCGTCGTCCAGATGTAAATGGCCAGCAGCAAGACAGTGGTGACGGAAACAGTTCTGAACAGCCGTGTTTAACGACCACCACTGTCCTACTGCAGACCACCAATAGCAGTTTTTGATCTTGAGCACAGTGACGACTTCACATCTCTCTTCCTATGACTGGTCGTGCGTGATGACAATCGTCATCCCGATGTAAATGGCCAGCAGTAAGACAGTGGTGTTCACATCTCTCTTCCGATGACTGGTGGAGTGTCATGACAATCGTCCTCCAGACGTAATTGGCCAGCAGTAAGACAGTGGTGACGGAAACAGTTCTAAAAGGCCGTGTTTAACGACCACCACTGTCCTACTGCAGACCACCACTAGCCGTTTTTGAACTTGAGCACAGTGACGACTTCACTTCTCTCTTCTTATGACTGGTCGTGCGTGATGACAATCGTCATTCCGATGTAAATGGCCAGCAGTATGACAGTGGTGACGGAAACAGTTCTGAAAAGCCATGTTTAACGACCACCACTGTCCCACTGCAGACCACCTGTAGCCGTTTTTGATCTTGAGCACAGCGACGACTTCATATCTCTCTTCCTACCACTGGTCGTGCGTGATGACAATCGTCATCCAGATGTAAATGGCCAGCAGTAAGACAGTGGTGACGGAAACAGTTCTGAAAAGCCGTGTTTAACGACCACCACTGTCCTACTGCAGACCGCCAGTAGCCGTTTTTGATCTAGAGCACAGTGACGACTTCACGGCTCTCTTCCGATCACTGGTCGTGCGTGATGACAATCGTTGTCCAGATGTAAATGGCCAGCAGTAAGACAGTAGCGGCCTAAACAGTTCTGAAAAGCCATGTTTAACGACCACCACTGTCCTACTGCAGACCACCTGTTGCCGCTTTTGGTATGGAGCACAGACACGACCTCACATCTCTCTTGCGGTGACTGGTGGTGCGTGATGGCAAACGACATCCAGATTTAAATAGCCAGTAGTAAGACAGTGGCGGCGTAAACAGTTATGAAAAGCTGGGTTTAACGACCACCACTGTCCTTCTGCAGACCACCTGTAGCCGTTTTGATCTTGAGCACAGTGACGACTTCATATCTCTCTTCCTATGACTGGTCTTGCGTGATGACAATCGTCGCCAAGATGTAAATGGCCAGCAGTAAGACAGTGGTGACGGAAACAGTTCTGGAAAGACGTGTTTAACGGCCACCGCTGTCCTACTGCAGACCACCCCTAGCCGTTTTTGATCTGGAGCACAGTGACGACTTCACATCTCTCTTCCGATGACTGGTGGAGTGTGATGACCATCGTCCTGTAGATGTAAATGGCCTGCAGTAAGACAGTGGCGAGACAGACAATTCTGATAAGCCATGTTTGCCACCACCACTGCCCTACTGCAGACCACCAGTTGCAACTTTTGATCTGGACCACAGTGACGAATTCACATCTCTTTTCCTATGACTGTTCGTGCGTGATGACAATCGTCGTCCAGATGTAAATGGGCAGCAGTAAGACAGTGGTGACGGAAACATTTCTGTAAAAAGCCGTGTTTAACGACCGCCACTGTCCTACTGTAGACCACCACTAGCCGTTTTCGATCTCGAGATCAGTGACGACTTCACATCTCTCTTCCGATGACTGGTGGAGTGTGATGACAATCGTCCTTCTGATGTAAACGGCCAGCAGTAAGACAGTGGCGAGGCAGACAATTCTGATAAGCCATGTTTGCCACCACCACTGCCCTACTCCAGACCACCAGTAGCACCTTTTGATGTGGAGCACAGTGACGACTTCACATCTCTTTTGCTATGACTGGTCGTGCGTGATGACAACCGTCGTCCAGATGTAAATGGGCAGCAGTAAGACAGTGGTGACGGAAACAGTTCTGTAAAAAGCCGTGTTTGACGACCACCATTCTCCTACTGCAGACCACCACTAGCCGTTTTTTTTCTCGAGAACAGTGACGACTTCCCATCTTTCTTCCTATAAATGGTGGAGTGTGATGACAATCGTCCTCCAGATGTAAATGGCCTGCAGTAAGACAGTGGTGATGAAAACATTTCTGATAAGCCGTGTTTAACGACCACGACTGTCTTACTGCAGACCACCACTAGCCGTTTTTGAACTCGAGAACAGTGACGACTTCACATCTCTCTTCCGATGACTGGTGGAGTGTGATGACAATCGTCATCCAGATCTAAATGCCCTGCAGTAAGACGGTGGTGACCGAAACAGTTCTGAAAAGCCGTGTTTAACGACCACCACTGTCCTACTGCAGACCACCACTATCCGTTTTTGATCTTGAGAACAGTGACGACTTTACATCTCTCTTCCGATGACTGGTGGAGTGTGATGACAATCATCCTCCAGATGTAAATGCCCTGCAGTAAGACAGTGGCGAGGCAGAACATTCTGATAAGCCGTGTTTGCCTCCACCACTGCCCTACTGCAGACCACTAGTAGTAACTTTTGATCTGGAGCACAGTGACGACTTCACATCTCTCTTCCTATGACAGGTCGTGCGTGATGACAATCGTCCTGCAGATGCAAATGGCCTGCAGTAAGACAGTGGTGACAAAAACATTTCTGAAAAGCCGTGTTTAACGACCACCACCGTCCTACTGCAGACCACCTATAGCCGCTTTTGGTCTGGAGCAAAGACACGACCTCACATCTCTCTTGCGGTGACTGGTGGTGCGTGATGGCAATCGACATCCAGATTTAAATAGCCAGTAGTAAGACAGTGGCGGCATAAACAGCTTTGAAAAGCTGTGTTTAACGACCACCACTGACCTTCTGCAGACCACCTGTAGCCGTTTTGATCTTGAGCACAGTGACGATTTCACATCTCTCTCCCTATGACTGGTCTTGCGTGATGACAATCGTCGCCAAGATGTAAATGGCCAGCAGTAAGACAGTGGTGACGGAAACAGTTCTGGAAAGCAGTGTTTAACGACCACCACTGTCCTACTGGAGACCACCAGTAGCAACTTTTGATCTGGAGCACAGTGACGACTTCACATCTCTCTTCCGATGACTGGTGGATTGTGATGAGAATCGTCCTCCAGATGTAAATGGCCTGCAGTAAGACAGTGGTGACGGAAAAAGTTCTGAAAAGCCGTGTTTAACGACCACCACTGTCCTACTGCAGATCACTACTAGCCGTTTTTGATCTCGAGAACAGTGACGACTTCACATCTCTTATCCGATAACTGGTGGAGTGTGATGACAATCGTCTTCCAGATGTAAATGACCTGCAGTAGGACAGTGGTGACAGAAACAGTTCTGAAGAGGCGTGTTTAACGACCACCAGTGTCCTACTGCAGACCACCACAAGCCGTTTTTGATCTCGAGAACAGTGACGACTTCACATCTCTCTTCCGATGGCTAGTGGAGAGTGATGAGCATCGTCCTGTAGATGTAAATGGCCTGCAGTAAGACAGTGGCGAGACAGACAATTCTGATAAGCCATGTTTGTCACCACCACTGCCCTACTGCAGACCACCAATAGCAACTTTTGATGTGGAGCACAGTGACGACTTCACATCTCTTTTCCTATGACTGGTCGTGGGTGATGACAATCGTCGTCCAGATGTAAATGGGCAGCAGTAAGACAGTGGTGACGGAAACAGTTCTGTAAAAAGCCGTGTTTGACGACCACCACTCTCCTACTGCAGACCACCACTAGCCGTTTTTTATCTCGAGAACAGTGACGACTTCCCATCTCTCTTCCGATAAATGGTGGAGTGTGATGACAATCGTCCTCCAGATGTAAATGGCCTGCAGTAAGACAGTGGGGATGAAAACATTTCTGACAAGCCGTGTTCAACGACCACGACTGTCTTACTGCAGACTACCACTTGCCGTTTTTGAACTCGAGAACAGTGACGATTTCACATCTCTCTTCCGATGACTGATGGAGTGTGATGACAATCGTCCTCCAGATGTCAATGGCCTGCAGTTAGACAGTGGCGAGGCAGAACATTCTGATAAGCCATGTTTGCCTCCACCACTGCCCTACTGCAGACCACTAGTAGTAACTTTTGATCTGGAGCACAGTGACGACTTCACATCTCTCTTCCTATGACAGGTCGTGCGTGATGACAATCGTCCTCCAGATGCAAATGGCCTGCAGTAAGACAGTGGTGACAAAAACATTTCTGAAAAGCCATGTCTAACGACCACCACCGTCCTACTGCAGACCACCTGTAGCCGCTTTTGGTCTGGAGCAAAGACACGACCTCACATCTCTCTTGCGGTGACTGGTGGTGCGTGATGGCAATCGACATCCAGATTTAAATAGCCAGTAGTAAGACAGTGGCGGCGTAAACAGCTTTGAAAAGCTGTGTTTAACGACCACCACTGTCCTTCAGCAGACCACCTGTAGCCGTTTTGATCTTGAGCACAGTGACGATTTCACATCTCTCTCCCTATGACTGGTCTTGCGTGATGACGATCGTCGCCAAGATGTAAATGGCCAGCAGTAAGACAGTGGTGACGGAAACAGTTCTGGAAAGCCGTGTTTAACGACCACCAATGTCCTACTGGAGACCGCCAGTAGCAACTTTTGACCTGGAGCACAGTGACGACTTCACATCTCTCTTCCGATGACTGGTGGATTGTGATGAGAATCGTCCTCCAGATGTAAATGGCCTGCAGTAAGACAGTGGTGACGGAAAAAGTTCTGAAAAGCCGTGTTTAACGACCACCACTGTCCTACTGCAGACCACCACTAGCCGTTTTTGATCTCGAGAACAGTGACGACTTCCCATCTCTCTTCCGATAAATGGTGGAGTGTGATGACAATCGTCCTCCAGATGTAAATGGCCTGCAGTAAGACAGTGGGGATGAAAACATTTCTGACAAGCCGTGTTCAACGACCACGACTGTCTTACTGCAGACTACCACTTGCCGTTTTTGAACTCGAGAACAGTGATGACTTCACATCTCTCTTCCGATGACTGATGGAGTGTGATGACAATCGTCCTCCAGATGTCAATGGCCTGCGGTTAGACAGTGGCGAGGCAGACAATGCTGATAAGACGTGTTTGCCACCACCACAGCCCTACTGTAGACCACCAGTAGCAACTTTTGATCTGGAGTACAGTTACGACTTCACATCTCTCTTCCTATGACTGGTCGTGCGTGATGACAATCGTCGTCCAGATGTAAATGGCCGGCAGTAAGACAGTGGTGACCGAAACAGTTCTGAAAGGCCGTGTTTAACGACCACCACCGTCCTACTGCAGACCACCTGTAGCCGTTTTTGATCTTGAGCACAGTGACGACATCACGTCTCTATTCCTACGACTGGTCGTGCGTGATGACAATCGTCATCCAGATGTAAATGGCCAGCAGTAAGGCAGTGGTGACAGGAACCGTTCTGGAAAGCCGAGTTTAACGACCACTACTGTCCTACTGCACACCCCCACTAGCCATTTTTTATCTCGAGAACAGTGACGACTTCACATCTCTCTTCCGATGACTGATGCAGTGTGATGACAATCGTCCTCCAAATGTAAATGGCCTGCAGTAAGACAGTGGTGACGGAAACAATTCTGAAAAGCCGTGGTTAACGACCACCACTGTCCTACTGCAGACCACCAGTAGCCGTTTTTGATCTTGAGAACAGTGACGACTTCACATCTCTCTTGCGATGACTGGTGGTGCGTGATGGCAATCGACATCCAGATGTAAATAGCCAGCAGTAAGACAGTGGCGGCGCAAACAGTTACGAAAAGCAGTGTTTAACGACCACCACTGTCCTCCTGCAGACCACATGTAGTCCTTTTTGATCTTGAGCACAGTGACGACTACACATCTCTCTTCCTATGAATGGTCGTGCGTGATGACAATCGTCGTCCAGATGTAAATGGCCAGCAGCAAGACAGTGGTGACGGAAACAGTTCTGAACAGCCGTGTTTAACGACCACAACTGTCCTACTGCAGACCACCAATAGCAGTTTTTGATCTTGAGCACAGTGACGACTTCACATCTCTCTTCCTATGACTGGTCGTGCGTGATGACAATCGTCATCCCGATGTAAATGGCCAGCAGTAAGACAGTGGTGTTCACATCTCTCTTCCGATGACTGGTGGAGTGTCATGACAATCGTCCTCCAGACGTAATTGGCCAGCAGTAAGACAGTGGTGACGGAAACAGTTCTAAAAGGCCGTGTTTAACGACCACCACTGTCCTACTGCAGACCACCACTAGCCGTTTTTGAACTTGAGCACAGTGACGACTTCACTTCTCTCTTCCTATGACTGGTCGTGCGTGATGACAATCGTCATTCCGATGTAAATGGCCAGCAGTATGACAGTGGTGACGGAAACAGTTCTGAAAAGCCATGTTTAACGACCACCACTGTCCCACTGCAGACCACCTGTAGCCGTTTTTGATCTTGAGCACAGCGACGACTTCATATCTCTCTTCCTACCACTGGTCGTGCGTGATGACAATCGTCATCCAGATGTAAATGGCCAGCAGTAAGACAGTGGTGACGGAAACAGTTCTGAAAAGCCGTGTTTAACGACCACCACTGTCCTACTGCAGACCGCCAGTAGCCGTTTTTGATCTAGAGCACAGTGACGACTTCACGGCTCTCTTCCGATCACTGGTCGTGCGTGATGACAATCGTTGTCCAGATGTAAATGGCCAGCAGTAAGACAGTAGCGGCCTAAACAGTTCTGAAAAGCCATGTTTAACGACCACCACTGTCCTACTGCAGACCACCTGTTGCCGCTTTTGGTATGGAGCACAGACACGACCTCACATCTCTCTTGCGGTGACTGGTGGTGCGTGATGGCAAACGACATCCAGATTTAAATAGCCAGTAGTAAGACAGTGGCGGCGTAAACAGTTATGAAAAGCTGGGTTTAACGACCACCACTGTCCTTCTGCAGACCACCTGTAGCCGTTTTGATCTTGAGCACAGTGACGACTTCATATCTCTCTTCCTATGACTGGTCTTGCGTGATGACAATCGTCGCCAAGATGTAAATGGCCAGCAGTAAGACAGTGGTGACGGAAACAGTTCTGGAAAGACGTGTTTAACGGCCACCACTGTCCTACTGCAGACCACCCCTAGCCGTTTTTGTTCTCGAGAACAGTGACGACTTCACATCACTCTTCCGATGACTGGTGGAGTGTGATGACCATCGTCGCCAAGATGTAAATGGCCAGCAGTAAGACAGTGGTGACGGAAACAGTTCTGGAAAGACGTGTTTAACGGCCACCGCTGTCCTACTGCAGACCACCCCTAGCCGTTTTTGATCTGGAGCACAGTGACGACTTCACATCTCTCTTCCGATGACTGGTGGAGTGTGATGACCATCGTCCTGTAGATGTAAATGGCCTGCAGTAAGACAGTGGCGAGACAGACAATTCTGATAAGCCATGTTTGCCACCACCACTGCCCTACTGCAGACCACCAGTTGCAACTTTTGATCTGGACCACAGTGACGAATTCACATCTCTTTTCCTATGACTGTTCGTGCGTGATGACAATCGTCGTCCAGATGTAAATGGGCAGCAGTAAGACAGTGGTGACGGAAACATTTCTGTAAAAAGCCGTGTTTAACGACCACCACTGTCCTACTGTAGACCACCACTAGCCGTTTTCGATCTCGAGATCAGTGACGACTTCACATCTCTCTTCCGATGACTGGTGGAGTGTGATGACAATCGTCCTTCTGATGTAAACGGCCAGCAGTAAGACAGTGGCGAGGCAGACAATTCTGATAAGCCATGTTTGCCACCACCACTGCCCTACTCCAGACCACCAGTAGCACCTTTTGATGTGGAGCACAGTGACGACTTCACATCTCTTTTGCTATGACTGGTCGTGCGTGATGACAACCGTCGTCCAGATGTAAATGGGCAGCAGTAAGACAGTGGTGACGGAAACAGTTCTGTAAAAAGCCGTGTTTGACGACCACCATTCTCCTACTGCAGACCACCACTAGCCGTTTTTTTTCTCGAGAACAGTGACGACTTCCCATCTTTCTTCCTATAAATGGTGGAGTGTGATGACAATCGTCCTCCAGATGTAAATGGCCTGCAGTAAGACAGTGGTGATGAAAACATTTCTGATAAGCCGTGTTTAACGACCACGACTGTCTTACTGCAGACCACCACTAGCCGTTTTTGAACTCGAGAACAGTGACGACTTCACATCTCTCTTCCGATGACTGGTGGAGTGTGATGACAATCGTCATCCAGATCTAAATGCCCTGCAGTAAGACGGTGGTGACCGAAACAGTTCTGAAAAGCCGTGTTTAACGACCACCACTGTCCTACTGCAGACCACCACTATCCGTTTTTGATCTTGAGAACAGTGACGACTTTACATCTCTCTTCCGATGACTGGTGGAGTGTGATGACAATCATCCTCCAGATGTAAATGCCCTGCAGTAAGACAGTGGCGAGGCAGAACATTCTGATAAGCCGTGTTTGCCACCACCACTGCCCTACTGCAGACCACTAGTAGTAACTTTTGATCTGGAGCACAGTGACGACTTCACATCTCTCTTCCTATGACAGGTCGTGCATGATGACAATCGTCCTCCAGATGCAAATGGCCTGCAGTAAGACAGTGGTGACAAAAACATTTCTGAAAAGCCGTGTTTAACGACCACCACCGTCCTACTGCAGACCACCTGTAGCCGCTTTTGGTCTGGAGCAAAGACACGACCTCACATCTCTCTTGCGGTGACTGGTGGTGCGTGATGGCAATCGACATCCAGATTTAAATAGCCAGTAGTAAGACAGTGGCGGCATAAACAGCTTTGAAAAGCTGTGTTTAACGACCACCACTGACCTTCTGCAGACCACCTGTAGCCGTTTTGATCTTGAGCACAGTGACGATTTCACATCTCTCTCCCTATGACTGGTCTTGCGTGATGACAATCGTCGCCAAGATGTAAATGGCCAGCAGTAAGACAGTGGTGACGGAAACAGTTCTGGAAAGCAGTGTTTAACGACCACCACTGTCCTACTGGAGACCACCAGTAGCAACTTTTGATCTGGAGCACAGTGACGACTTCACATCTCTCTTCCGATGACTGGTGGATTGTGATGAGAATCGTCCTCCAGATGTAAATGGCCTGCAGTAAGACAGTGGTGACGGAAAAAGTTCTGAAAAGCCGTGTTTAACGACCACCACTGTCCTACTGCAGACCACCACTAGCCGTTTTTATCTCGAGAACAGTGACGACTTAACATATCTCTTCCGATGACTGGTGGAGTGTGATGAAAATCGTCCTCCAGATATAAATGGCCTGCAGTAAAACAGTGGTGACGGAAACAGTTCTGAAAAGCCGTGTTTATCGACCACCACTGTCCTACTGCAGATCACTACTAGCCGTTTTTGATCTCGAGAACAGTGACGACTTCACATCTCTTATCCGATAACTGGTGGAGTGTGATGACAATCGTCTTCCAGATGTAAATGACCTGCAGTAGGACAGTGGTGACAGAAACAGTTCTGAAGAGGCGTGTTTAACGACCACCAGTGTCCTACTGCAGACCACCACAAGCCGTTTTTGATCTCGAGAACAGTGACGACTTCACATCTCTCTTCCGATGGCTAGTGGAGAGTGATGAGCATCGTCCTGTAGATGTAAATGGCCTGCAGTAAGACAGTGGCGAGACAGACAATTCTGATAAGCCATGTTTGTCACCACCACTGCCCTACTGCAGACCACCAATAGCAACTTTTGATGTGGAGCACAGTGACGACTTCACATCTCTTTTCCTATGACTGGTCGTGGGTGATGACAATCGTCGTCCAGATGTAAATGGGCAGCAGTAAGACAGTGGTGACGGAAACAGTTCTGTAAAAAGCCGTGTTTGACGACCACCACTCTCCTACTGCAGACCACCACTAGCCGTTTTTTATCTCGAGAACAGTGACGACTTCCCATCTCTCTTCCGATAAATGGTGGAGTGTGATGACAATCGTCCTCGAGATGTAAATGGCCTGCAGTAAGACAGTGGGGATGAAAACATTTCTGACAAGCCGTGTTCAACGACCACGACTGTCTTACTGCAGACTACCACTTGCCGTTTTTGAACTCGAGAACAGTGACGATTTCACATCTCTCTTCCGATGACTGATGGAGTGTGATGACAATCGTCCTCCAGATGTCAATGGCCTGCAGTTAGACAGTGGCGAGGCAGACAATGCTGATAAGACGTGTTTGCCACCACCACAGCCCTACTGTAGACCACCAGTAGCAACTTTTGATCTGGAGCACAGTTACGACTTCACATCTCTATTCCTACGACTGGTCGTGCGTGATGACAATCGTCATCCAGATGTAAATGGCCAGTAGTAAGACAGTGGTGACAGGAACAGTTCTGGAAAGCCGAGTTTAACGACCACTACTGTCCTACTGCACACCCCCACTAGCAATTTTTTATCTCGAGAACAGTGACGACTTCACATCTCTCTTCCGATGACTGATGCAGTGTGATGACAATCGTCCTCCAGATGTAAATGGCCTGCAGTAAGACAGTGGTGACGGAAACAATTCTGAAAAGCCGTGTTTAACGACCACCACTGTCCTACTGCATACCACCACTAGCCGTATTTGATCTCGAGAACTGTGACGACTTCACATCTCTCTTCCGATGACTGGTGGAGTGTGATGACAATCGTCCTCCAGATGTAAATGGCCTGCAGTAAGACAGTGGTGACGGAAACAATTCTGAAAAGCCGTGGTTAACGACCACCACTGTCCTACTGCAGACCACCAGTAGCCGTTTGTGATCTTGAGAACAGTGACGACTTCACATCTCTCTTGCGATGACTGGTGGTGCGTGATGGCAATCGACATCCAGATGTAAATAGCCAGCAGTAAGACAGTGGCGGCGCAAACAGTTACGAAAAGCCGTGTTTAACGACCACCACTGTCCTACTGCAGACCACCAATAGCAGTTTTTGATCTTGAGCACAGTGACGACTTCACATCTCTCTTCCTATGACTGGTCGTGCGTGATGACAATCGTCATCCCGATGTAAATGGCCAGCAGTAAGACAGTGGTGTTCACATCTCTCTTCCGATGACTGGTGGAGTGTCATGACAATCGTCCTCTAGATGTAAATGGCCTACAGTAAGACAGTGGTGACGGAAACAGTTCTGAGAAGCTGTGTTTAACGACCAGCACTGTCCTACTGCAGACCACCTGTACACGTTTTTGATCTCGAGCACAGTGACGACTTCACATCTGTCTTCCTATGACTGGTCGTGCGTCATGACAATCTCATCTAGATGTAAATGGCCAGCAGTAAGACAGTGGTGACGGAAACAGTTCTAAAAGGCCGTGTTTAACGACCACCACTGTCCTACTGCAGACCACCACTAGCCGTTTTTGAACTTGAGCACAGTGACGACTTCACTTCTCTCTTCCTATGACTGGTCGTGCGTGATGATAATCGTCATTCCGATGTAAATGGCCAGCAGTATGACAGTGGTGACGGAAACAGTTCTGAAAAGCCATGTTTAACGACCACCACTGTCCCACTGCAGACCATCTGTAGCCGTTTTTGATCTTGAGCACAGTGACGACTTCATATCTCTCTTCCTACGACTGGTCGTGCGTGATGACAATCGTCATCCAGATGTAAATGGCCAGCAGTAAGACAGTGGTGACGGAAACAGTTCTGAAAAGCCGTGTTTAACGACCACCACTGTCCTACTGCAGACCACCACTAGCCGTTTTTGATCTCGAGAACAGTGACGACTTTACATCTCTCTTCCGATGACTGGTGGAGTGTGATCACAATCGTCCTCCAGATGTAAATGGCCTGCAGTAAGACAGTGGCGAGGCAGACAATTCTGATAAGCCGTGTTTGCCGCCATCACTGCCCTATTGCAGACCACCAGTAGCAACTTTTGATCTGGAGCACAGTGACGACTTCACATCTCTGTTCTGATGACTGGTGGTGTGTGATGACAATCGTCGTCGACATGCAAATGGCCAGCAGTAAGACAGTGGCGAGGGAAACAGTTCTGAAAAGCCGTGTTTGCCTCCAGCACTGTCCTACTGCAGACCACCAGTAGCAACTTTTGATCTGGAGCACAGTGACGACTTCACATCTCACTTCCGATGACTGGTTGTGCTTGATGGCAATCGTCGTCCAGATGTAAATGGCTAGCAGTAAGACAGTGCCGAGACAAACAGTTCTAAATGATCGTGTTTAACGACCACTACTGTCCTACTGCAGACCACCAATAGCCACTTTTTATCTGGAGCACAGTGAGGACTTCACATCTCTCTTCTGAGGTCTGATGGTGTGTGATGACAATTGTCGACTAGATATAATTGGCCGGCAATTCGACAGTGGCGGCGTAAACAGTTCGGAAAAGCCGTGTTTAAGAGCTACCACAGCCCTAGTGGACACCTTCAGGGTCTATTAGCGATCTGGAGCACAATGACGACTTCACGTCTTAACGTGTGATAAATGATTCTTAGTGATGAAAAATGTCGACCAGAAGTATATGGCCAGCAACTGGACAGTGGCGGGTTAAACAGTCCTCAAAAGACATGTTTAACTACCCTCACAGTCCTTCTGCTGAACATCAGTGGCCATCATTTATCACCACAATGATGGCTTCACATCATCTGCCTGGTGGCGAACGACGATAATCGTTGACCAAGAGTAGATGGCAGAGAACAGAACAGTGGTAGGCTCTATAGTTGTCAAATGATCTGTTCAACGAAGACCACTGCCCAACCGCAGAACATCAATGACCACCACTGATCTTCCCTCATAGAAGGATCTACATCGCTCGCACCAGTGCTCATTTGTAGCACATGTTATGCTATAACCTCAACTGACGAAAAATTATTCACCCCCAGGATATATCACGTTAATACCACGTACCATCGCCTCTAGAAGTGATAGTGGCCGCATTTCGACGAGAAAGACAGCTCACAAAATTCTTCAGGAGTGCCATATCTAGCTGAAGCCACTCATTGATGATTAGGTTTCACACAACTGCCAAACTGCAGAGAAGTTGATTGCCCCATTTCTCAAGCTGTTCAAAATAGTGCCAAACACTTTCTATGGGTGTCGTACCACGTCATAATGTAGAAAACTATACTGGAGAAATGCGAGTTTCGTCCGCAGTTACAATGGCCTTCTTCTGGGTCTCCTGAGTCTATTTATCAATAGATCCAGAAGGAGGCCACTGAAACGATGACTGAAACGCTAGTTTCTCCAGTATATATTACTGCATCATGACCCGGTACGAGACTCAGGGAACTTTTATGTCAACTGAGTCGGGCCGTGGAAGACTACGCAATTATGTTTACTATGGAACTGAGATCATGTGGCTAAGAGAGCCAGTCGTACAATAGGGTGACGAGTGTTCTTCAAAACCAGCCTTGTTAACACCGCTGTTGTCATCTTGACAGACGGGGTAGTCCACGATATACCGACCATAAAGATGTAGAAGAAATGGGAACACTTCGGCATTGAAGATGTTCAGACAAAACATCCTGGTTCACATCTGCGGTAACTCGAATGAGTGGACCTCACTCTTTTGATGATAAACACCAAAAATCACAAAAACGACTTCACATACTGCGGGTTAAACGCTTCATTAGACAAAATTTCTAATTGTTGTGATGAATACCAGCTATCTCTAAATGTAGAAAAAATGTAAGTTATTGCAGATGAGTAGGAGAAAAAGCCCCATAATGTTCGAATACAGCGTTATTGGTGTCCTACTAGACATAGTAAGGTCACTTAAATACCTAGGCGAAACGTTGCAAAGTGATGCGAAAATAAATGAGCACATAAGGACGACGGTAATGAAGACGAACAGTTTACACCGGTTTCTTGGGAGAATTTTAGGAAAGCGTGGTTCATTTGCAAAGATGACCGCGTATAGCACACTACTGCGACCCATTGTTGAGTACTGATCTATTGTTTGGCATCCCCATCATGTCAAACTAAAGGACGACATCGAAGCAATTCAGTGGCGGGCCGCTAGATTTATTACCGATACGTTCTATCAAAACGCAGGTATTAACGGAGATACTTCGAGAAATCAAATGGGACTCCCTGCATGTAAGGTGACCTTCTTTTCGAGGACAGCTACTGAGAAAATTTAGAGAAGCAGCATCTGAAGCTGATTGCGGAAAGAACCTGTAGGTGCCAACGTACATTTCGCGCAAGGACCAAGAACATAAGATCACACAAATTTGGGCTCGTGCGGAGGCATATAGACAATCAGCTCCTCTCGCTCTATTTGCGAGTGTAACAGGAAGGGAAATTACTACTGAACGTGCCCTGGCCCCGGTTGCTTGCGGAGTATGTATGCAGCTGTAGATGCGCATTGTTGGTGCATTCGACGTTATGAATCGTTTGAAAGATGTAAAATCGCGACTCGTTGGATTACAATACATGCCTCTAATCAGCTACTGTCAAGTTTCTCTCTTATTTAGTCCACTCAAGAATGGCAGCTTAGTGTGAGGCTATCAGCTGTTTCCTGTTACGAGGTACACAACGCCAAGTGTCCATTGCATGGAGTTCTGTTCGCAAAGGTCAGCCGGATACTGGTTTTGGATGGAGCTGCATTGACTGATAAGGAACCCCTTGAGTGAGAGGTCGTAAGTTCAGTCTTTAGTAAGGCTCATTTGTAAGTGTCATGTTAACGACTGTGACAGGAAAAATATTCGCTGGTAATGACTCAGGATGTGAATCAGGTGAGCGATGGGAAATGAGCGTCCCGGAAGTGCAGAGATCAACCTTCTATGGGACTTACGTATTATATTGCACAAAACGGACATTGTCGATAGTCCAGAAGTGTTCAAAGCAAACCATTAACACAGAATGAAAAATGATGCGTCACAGTAACCACAGTAATTCGCACCGTTAAGATCGAAGACGAACTGCTTGGCACTTACAGTTTGTTAACAATACAGGCGGCACACTAAAAGTTACTTCTTTGAAACCTAAGTGATCCAGGACGGTGTATAGTGCTCGCGAGTTCACGTTCTATTATTACTGAAAATAAGCATATAATAACAGCCTGTCTCTGACGTCATCTGGGGCAGCGCACACTCCGGCGTTTGACTGACGCGGATCGTACAGTGGCTGAGTGCGAAGTGAAGCCTAGTCTTGCCTTTTGGGCTGTATTTATATATGTGGCGCAGCGGACGGCCAAGAGAACACTTGCTGCCATCTGCCCTATGCCCACGGTAGCAGTCTCTAAACGGACGCTTTCTCTGACACATAATATTTTCTAACACTGTTGTGTATTAATTTAGAATTTCGTAATTTTTGTAAGCATGTAGTTAAGTTAGTTAAAATCACAGAAATAGTTTTAGTCCCCCTGAATTTAAACTTTGCGGTCTAGAATTTTCAGAACGAAACTGACAGTAGAGCCTGACATCTGAACTGCAACTTTAAGTGACATTGTATTTGTTATTATTTACATCCAGGCCTTGAAACTTGTTATAGCTAGTAGATATTCTCTGGGGGTTTTGGAACACATTGAGGACGTCTACGTACCGTCCTTAGCACCGTACCGCTCCGTGACATCACTACTGCTCGCTGCTTGCTCTGGCAGCTCTCCAGTGGAGATGTTACGCATGTGCGCTCTCACACACACACACACACACACACACACATAAGACACACACACACACACACAATCAGTATGTACTATGCATTTTTTTATTTTCTTTTTACAAATTTATCCAGCTGTTGTGTGCATTGCTGAATCCAAGCCACTTTACCAAAGCTTTTCTTCCTTTCTTACGTATTATTTTCTCCACAATATATGATGATGGATATTTAGTTTTTTGTAACTCTTCAACATAGAAAGCTCCAGCTATAGGCTGTGATTTGTAATCTTCAAGGAGATACGTTCTCGGATTGGTTTCTTGCACTTTACGTATTTTGAAAATTTCCGTGGACCAATTGGCGGTGTACCCTTTGTCAAAGACTGTTTTCTGTTTACTAATTCTGACGTAATCACCAACTTTGAGTTTTGACTGGCGTGGATCAATCATTTTAATTTTGTTATACACAGTAGATAGAAGACTTTTATATCCAATGGTCGCATTTTAATCGTTCTGTGTGTCATGTGATTATACTGTTTGACCAGATCTTGTACAGTGTTAATCCATTTGTAGGAGCCCTGAGCAGTAAATTTTCGGAACATAAGACTCTTGAGAGTTCTGTTAAAGCGTTCAACTACGGAAGCATTCATATTTTAAAAAGTGGAGTAGTGATTAATTCTGAGTTTCTGCATTAACTTTTTAAAACTAGTATTGTAGAATTCTTTTCCTTGATCAGTTTGTAAATTTACTGGGGCCCGCTTACTTTTTATATATATATTTTTAAGTGCGTTTGCAACTGCAATTCCAGTTCTAGTCTTTAGAGCAGCGACCCATGCATATTTTGAATAAACGTCAATTACTGTTATCAAATTCTTATACCCAGAATTCCATTTAGAATATGCAATCATATCGACTAAGTCTGCTTGATGGAGATCATCAAGTCCTTTCGTGATAACTGACCGCCTTGGGTACGTTCGGCGAGCAGGACGATGAAGCTCATCAGCAATGGCAGCTTGCATCTTCTTTTTTTTCATTCTAATTTGCTACTTACTGAAGGCAATATGCTTTTCGAAATGACACAGTTGTGATAGAAATGTTTGCTTAGATGGAGCTGGAAGGGGGCAGAGACACGAGGAGGAGAAAGAGGAGCAAGGGAAAAAGAAAGATAACACGTATTTTAGGAAGACGTTTTATTTTCAAAATACCATCGCATAATTAATCGTACATTAGTCTTTGCTAAACATCGATCATTTTCTTCATCAGCAATATTGAAAGATTTTTTCAGCATTTTCAATGATGGACAGTCCAGAGATTGCATGTTAACTACTGTGACATGATCTGTGCCCAATAAAGTCGTCGTCCAATCTGCTTTTTCTAGACCCATTACCATAATGTAGTCACAAGATTTGCACAACTCCCACAGCGTATTTCTCGCAGTAAGTAGTGACACTCCATCCATTCCCCACTGCTGATGAAGGTGATTGCGTGTCACCCACGAGTTTATCCTCTGAGTTTTTTCTGATGAGGTGCTGAATGCTAAAACTTGTGCGAAAGTGACAAACTGCTCTGCAATAACTTGATTGCCGTCCACGAGGATAGCAGCAGCTTGTCGGTTGAAGCGTTCTAGTTTCTTCGGATCACAGCAATATAACGTCTAGGTTTCGCAACCATATAGCGGGGTGGAAATGACTACAGCTTTGTACAGCATCAGTTTGGTGTACAGTGTCAGGTCTTTATTCAGGAAGACACGCTTTGTAAGACGTCCAAATGCTACACGGGCAGCACGTAATCTATTCTCCACATCTTTTCCAGATGAGCAGTTAGATGACAGTATGCTTCCTAGGTAGAGGAAATGGTCCACTTGTTCCAAGGGTGTATCATAAATGGATATGCTGAAATCTGGAACGGAGGAGCCAGGAGTTGGCTGCGCCATCACTTTTGTCTTCAGAATATTGTTGGAGAGACCAAATTGTTCGTACGCCCTGCTGAAGGAATCAACTGATAGCTGCAACTCTGCAGGTGAATGAGCTGCAGAAGCACTGTCATCAGCATACTGCAGCTCTGTCACACGAGTGGTACTGGTGAACCTTTTTGAATGGAGTCTGGACTGGTTGAATAATCCCCCATCGAACCTGTACTTTAGTTCTATTCCTGCATTGTTTACGGATGTCTCGTAAAGCATAGCTGCCAGATACAATGCAAATAATGTTGGTGCAAGAACGCATCCTTGTTTAAGCCAACTTGTTATTGGGAATTCACCAGTTGTTTCATTCTGGCAGAGGAGCCGTCCAGTCATATCATCGTTGAGAGCTTCAATCGAGTCAACAAAATGATCACGGCAGCCGAAGCGTTTTAAGACCATCTACATGGCTTCTCTAGGAACTGTATCAAAGGCCTTTTCTAAATCGTAGAAAACAAGTAGTAAAGGCTTTTGCTGTTCTCTGCACTTCTCCTGTAGTTGTGCACAAATAGTCCAACTTCCTTTTTATTCACAAATGGAATGTTATATCTGTTATTAACAGGAAAATCTGAAGTATCAAACCATTTTTGCACATCACTTTTGATATCCTCATAAATATTTTGAGTTTTAATATGGTAAATTAAACTATCGGTATCAGTGTAACAGTTTTACATCTTTTACAGGGAACTTGTTCAGTATAAACCCATAATGAAAGTCAACAAGACGCGTCTTTGAAATGTCTAAAATCGCCATACCTACAGATATAGGCTTGTCAAACACTACATTGAGTTTGTCTAATTCAATACCAACTAAATTTTCCTGAAATATAACGCTCCTTTTGAAATTTGGTTTTGCAGTCATTGCAGATGCTCCATATTTACCATCCCATGAAGTTACTAGTTTTATGTCCCTCATCTTTCGTACATTTTGCATTGTCTTACCAAAGACGCTGTCATTCATTAGCTTAAAAAAATTCTTTTCAAAATCGTTATTTGCTGCCATACGTTTCTGTGCGTTAATATCGATGTATGGTTTCATCCATGATAGTTGTCTGAATGACAGTACTCTCTGAATCTTTCTCAATTTCAAATTATGTTGCAAACACAGTTTGAGATTTCTATAATGAATTACATAATCTTTCTTATCATACTAAGTAGAAATTAATTTTTTGGGAGCACTAGCCTTGCCTACCACACAGCTAGATGGTGGTATCATTTTCTCAGGACATAGTGGTAGATCAGAATGGATATCGTGGATGTTTCCAGGATATTCAAGATCTACTTCCAGAATGTAGCCTATATCAGAGTCATCCGGTATGTTGTTTGGATCAAAAGTTTTAACAATTTCAGGGTTGAGCCAAGAAAAATGTGAAACTGGGAGGTACTGCATCATTGCCCAACTGTAAAGACTATTAATATCAAGGTAAATAATATAGGATTCATCAGTATTTTCATCATAATTACACATGAACCTGTTGTTTGCCACAGCATGTCTACACGAGCAGTGAACAATGCCGCCTCTAGTACCTCGTACGATGAATTGAAGTTGCTCAATGTCTGTAAAGAGCTCTAATTCTGCTTTGGTAATTTTCAGTAATGCATCCCAAGCCAATCCAGGTGAAGTAACATAATGCGCGGGATCTAACTCATAGGTTTTAACGCAGAGATTTCGAAAACTTTCAGAAACATCGCTTAACAATAACACATCAATTTTTAAATAAAGATCGGAGTATTCCGCCAGTGTCTAGCACTTTAACAAATGGCATACATTGCACGCCCTTTGATAATCACACTCTGAGACAGTATCATGCATTCACTTTATGCGTTCACATAATATCAGCTGTTGGACGAGGACAATGACCGCCAGCCCGAAAGCAAGGGCAATGATGCAACTGATTACGCCAGATGGTTGAGAACAAGAAAAAACGGTACGTCCCGCCAACCTCTACCACATGCGCAGATGTTCACTATGACCTTTCGCAATGATTTTTTTTTTTTTTTTTTTTGCCGACTTCGTCTTCTTCTCTTCCTTTTACACAGCTGGTGTTTAAAGCCCCCTCCTGGACAGCTGCGAACCTCCTGGTGTTGCTAACATTGCTATTATTGTCGTACTGCATCCTCTACATCCATATTTTTTGCTTTTACTTAATAACTTCTGCTTTGAAAAAAAAAGCAAATAAAATGAGATGCTTTTAGGGAACTGCTATCAGTCTACGTTTCACCGAGGTGGCTGCTCCTTTTATCCTCCTCCTCTTATCATCGCCATTATCGTCTATTGAGAGAGAGAGAGAGAGAGAGAGAGAGAGAGAGAGAGAGACATTATCTGTTTGTCAGGTAAGAGAAGTCGGTGATGGATGGAGATTTACATTAAACGAAATTAGACGATACCTTCATCAATTTTTTTTTCTTTTCCTTCTCACATCATGACAGAATGAAGATAGCTTTCGTAGACCTGCAAGGATTCAAAGACGATGCAAATAATTTTGTGCCTAAACAAGCTGCTGCTATCCTCGTGGACGGCAATCAAGTTATTGCAGAGCAGTTTGTCACTTTCGCACAAGTTTTAGCATTCAGCACCTTATCAGAAAAAACTCAGAGGATAAACTCGTGGGTGACACGCAATCACCTTCATCAGCAGTGGGGAATGGATGGAGTGTCACTACTTACTGCGAGAAATACGCTGTGGGAGTTGTGCAAATCTTGTGACTACATTATGGTAATGGGTCTAGAAAAAGCAGATTGGACGACGACTTTATTGGGCACAGATCATGTCACAGTAGTTAACATGCAATCTCTGGACTGTCCATCATTGAAAATGCTGAAAAAATCTTTCAATATTGCTGATGAAGAAAATGATCGATGTTTAGCAAAGACTAATGTACGATTAATTATGCGATGGTATTTTGAAAATAAAACGTCTTCCTAAAATACGTGTTATCTTTCTTTTTCCCTTGCTCCTCTTTCTCCTCCTCGTGTCTCTGCCCCCTTCCAGCTCCATCTAAGCAAACATTTCTATCACAACTGTGTCATTTCGAAAAGCATATTGCCTTCAGTAAGTAGCAAATTAGAATGAAAAAAAAGAAGATGCAAGCTGCCATTGCTGATGAGCTTCATCGTCCTGCTCGCCGAACGTACCCAAGGCGGTCAGTTATCACGAAAGGACTTGATGATCTCCATCAAGCAGACTTAGTCGATATGATTGCATATTCTAAATGGAATTCTGGGTATAAGAATTTGATAACAGTAATTGACGTTTATTCAAAATATGCATGGGTCGCTGCTCTAAAGACTAGAACTGGAATTGCAGTTGCAAACGCACTTAAAAATATATATATAAAAAGTAAGCGGGCCCCAGTAAATTTACAAACTGATCAAGGAAAAGAATTCTACAATACTAGTTTTAAAAAGTTAATGCAGAAACTCAGAATTAATCACTACTCCACTTTTTAAAATATGAATGCTTCCGTAGTTGAACGCTTTAACAGAACTCTCAAGAGTCTTATGTTCCGAAAATTTACTGCTCAGGGCTCCTACAAATGGATTAACACTGTACAAGATCTGGTCAAACAGTATAATCATATGACACACAGAACGATTAAAATGCGACCATTGGATGTAAAAGTCTTCTATCTACTGTGTATAACAAAATTAAAATGATTGATCCACGCCAGTCAAAACTCAAAGTTGGTGATTACGTCAGAATTAGTAAACAGAAAACAGTCTTTGACAAAGGGTACACCGCCAATTGGTCCACGGAAATTTTCAAAATACGTAAAGTGCAAGAAACCAATCCGAGAACGTATCTCCTTGAAGATTACAAATCACAGCCTATAGCTGGAGCTTTCTATGTCGAAGAGTTACAAAAAACTAAATATCCATCATCATATATTGTGGAGAAAATAATACGTAAGAAAGGAAGAAAAGCTTTGGTAAAGTGGCTTGGATTCAGCAATGCACACAACAGCTTGATAAATTTGTAAAAAGAAAATAAAAAAATGCATAGTACATACTGATTGTGTGTGTGTGTGTGTGTGTGTGTGTGTGTGTGTGTGTGTGTCTTATGTGTGTGTGTGTGTGTGTGTGTGTGTGTGTGAGAGCGCACGTGCGTAACATCTCCACTGGAGAGCTGCCAGAGCAAGCAGCGAGCAGTAGTGATGTCACGGAGCGGTACGGTGCTAAGGACGGTACGTAGACGTCCTCAATGTGTTCCAAAACCCCCATAGAATATCTACTACAGCTCTATCATATAATAAGTTTCATCACGTGGTGTAACCAAAATTTTCTAGCATTAATATAACAGATTCTATTGTATTGTATGGAACTGGGGTCCTAGAAACGATGGGGAGGCTTCGTCCCCGCCGTAGTCCTCAGTGGTTCACGACCCCTCAACAGGATACAGCAGTCCACCCACCCCACCGCCGCCCCAGATCGGATCCAGGTTATTGTGCGGTTCGGCCCACAGTGGACCGATACGGTTGAATGTTCTGTCAACGACAATTTCATTGGAGACGGAGAACAAGTTATAGTAGAGGAAAGACTGGGAAGGAAATTGGCCGTGTGCGTTCCACGTCAAAGAAGCCATACTAACATTTGCTCTAACACAGCGAAGAATCATAGACTTTGATGGCCGGATGGAAGAATGAAACCTGCTCCTCTAACTGCTAGTCTAAAATATTTCATTGAGAGAATTATTGCCTTATATTGGAAGAAAGTCTTCTACTTCTTCACTATTATGATTTTATTGTCGAATCAGAGAAAACGAGTCAACGGATCGTGTGTGAAATGAAAAATTCATCATAGAAATCTTTGTTCTTAGTTACCTTTCGCACTATGATACTTCCTCCATCGTTTTTATTCACTAATATCAAGGAAAACTTCATTTACGTCGTACCTCGTATCCTACCTGGCAGTAATGAAGCTGTGCCGATAGATCGTAAGTCGTGCGTGGTTGGTAGAGCACTTGCCCGCGAAAGACAAAAGTCCCAGTTTCCAGTCCCCTTCTGGCTCACAGTTTCAATCTGCCACTACTCTTCATATCACCGTACATTCCGCTGAAGGTACTTTGGCACATATGCAGTCACACTTCAGAAAGTGCTAATAATTTTTAAACAATGTGCCCCCCCATGAACCATGGACCTTGCCGTTGGTGGGGAGGCTTGCGTGCCTCAGCGATACAGATGGCCGTACCGTAGGTGCAACCACAACGGGTTATCTGTTGAGAGGCCAGACAAACGTCTGGTTCCTCCTGAAGAGGGGCAGCAGCCTTTTCAGTAGTTGCAGGGGCAACAGTCTCGATGATTGACTGATCTGGCCTTGTAACATTAACCAAAACGGCCTTGCTGTGCTGGTACTGCGAACGGCTGAAAGCAAGGGGAAACTACAGCCGTCATTTTTCCCGAGGGCATGTAGCTTTACTGTATGATTAAATGATGATGGCGTCCTCTTGGGTAAAATATTCCGGAGGTAAAATAGTCCCCCATTCGGATCTCCGGACAGGGACTACTCAAGAGGACGTCGTTATCAGGAGAAAGAAAACTGGCGTTCTACGGATCGGAGCGTGGAATGTCTGATCTCTTAATCGGGCAGGTAAGTTAGAAAATTTAAAAAGGGAAATGGATAGGTTAAAGTTAGATATAGTGGGAATTAGTGACGTTCGGTGGCAGGAAGAACAAGGCCTCTGGTCAGGTGAATACAGGTTT
The DNA here is from genome assembly GCF_023898315.1 of Schistocerca nitens. Classification (NCBI taxonomy): domain Eukaryota; kingdom Metazoa; phylum Arthropoda; class Insecta; order Orthoptera; family Acrididae; genus Schistocerca; species Schistocerca nitens. The sequence continues at coordinate 521,974,414 of NC_064616.1, read as the reverse complement.
ATAAATACAAAATCAAATAGAGGTAATGCAGGAGTAGGTTTAATAATGAATAAAAAAAATGGGAGTGCGGGTAAGCTACTACAAGCAGCATAGTGAACGCATTATTGTGGCCGGGACAGACACAAAGCCCATGCCAACAACAGTAGTACAAGTTTATATGCCAACTAGCTCTGCAGATGATGAAATTGATGAAATGTATGATGAGATAAAAGAAATTATTCAGGTAGTGAAGGGAGACGAAAATGTAATAGTCATGGGTGACTGGAATTCGGGAGTAGGAAAAGGGAGAGAAGGAAACGTAGTAGGTGAACATGGACTGGGGCAAAGAAATGAAAGAGGAAGCCGTCTGGTAGAATTTTGCACAGAGCATAACTTAATCATAGCTAACACTTGGTTCAAGAATCATAAAAGAAGGTTGTATACATGGAAGAATCCTGGAGATACTAAAAGGTATCATATAGATTATATAATGGTAAGACAGAGATTTAGGAACCAGGTTTTAAATTGTAAGACATTTCCAGGGGCAGATGTGGACTCTGACCACAATCTATTGGTTATGAGCTGTAGATTAAAACTGAAGAAACTACCAAAAGGTGCTAATTTAAGGAGATGGGACCTGGATAAACGGACTAAACCAGAGGTTGTACAGAGTTTCAGGGAGAGCATAAGGGAACAATTGACAGGAATGGGGGAAAGAAATACAATAGAAGAAGAATGGGTAGCTCTGAGGGATGAAGTAGTGAAGGCAGCAGACGATCAAGTAGGTAAAAAGACGAGGGCTAATAGAAATCCTTGGGTAACAGAAGAAATATTGAATTTAATTGATGAAAGGAGAAAATATAAAAATGCAGTAAATGAAGCAGGCAAAAAGGAATACAAACGTCTCAAAAATGAGATCGACAGAAAGTGCAAAATGGCTAAGCAGGGATGGCTAGAGGACAAATGTAAAGATGTAGAGGCTTATCTAACTAGTGGTAAGATAGATACTGCCTACAGGAAAATTAAAGAGACCTTATGAGAGAAGAGAACTACTTGTATGAACATCAAGATCTCAGATGGAAACCCAGTTCTAAGCAAAGAAGGGAAGGCAGAAAGGTGGAAGGAGTACATAGAGGATTTATACAAGGGCGATGTACTTGAGGACAATATTATGGAAATGAAAGAGGATGTAGATGAAGACGAAATGGGAGATAAGATACTGCGTGAAGAGTTTGACAGAGCACTGAAAGACCTGAGTCGAAACAAGGCCCCGGGAGTAGACAACATTCCAGTAGAACTACTGACGGCTTAGGGAGAGCCAGTCATGACAAAACTCTACCATCTGGTTAGCAAGATGTATGAGACAGGCGAAATACCCTCAGACTTCAAGAAGAATATAATAATTCTAATACCAAAGAAAGCAGGTGTTGACAGATGTGAAAATTACCGAACTATCAGTTTAATAAGTCACAGCTGCAAAATACTAACACGAATTCTTTACAGACGAATGGAAAAACTGGTAGAAGCGGACCTCGGGGAAGATCAGTTTGGATTCCGTAGAAATGTTGGAACACGTGAGGCAATACTAACCTTACGACTTATCTTAGAAGAAAGATTAAGAAAAAGCAAACCTACGTTTCTAGCATTTGTAGACTTAGAGAAAGCTTTTGACAATGTTAACTGGAATACTCTCTTTAAAATTCTGAAGGTGGCAGGGGTAAAATACAGGGAGCGAAAGGCTATTTACAATTTGTACAGAAACCAGATGGCAGTTATAAGAGTCGAGGGGCATGAAAGGGAATCAGTGGTTGCGAAGAGAGTGAGACAGGGTTGTAGCCTCTCCCCGATGTTATTCAATCTGTATATTGAGCAAGCAGTAAAGGAAACAAAAGAAAAATTCGGAGTAGGTATTAAAATTCATGGAGAAGAAATAAAAACTTTGAGGTTCGCCGATGACATTGTAATTCTGTCAGAGACAACAAAGGACTTGGAAGAGCAGTTGAACGGAATGGACAGTGTCTTGAAAGGAGGGTATAAGATGAACATCAACAAAAGCGAAACGAGGATAATGGAATGTAGTCGAATTAAATCGGGTGATGCTGAAGGAATTAGATTAGGAAATGAGACACTTAAAGTAGTAAAGGAGTTTTGCTATTTAGGGAGTAAAATAACTGATGATGGTCGAAGTAGAGAGGATATAAAATGTAGACTGGCAATGGCAAGGAAAGCGTTTCTCAAGAAGAGAAATTTGTTAACGTCGAGTATAGATTTAAGTGTCAGGAAGTCTTTTCTGAAAGTATTTGTATGGAGTGTAGCTATGTATGGAAGTGAAACATGGACGATAAATAGTTTGGACAAGAAGAGAATAGAAGCTTTCGAAATGTGGTGCTAGAGAAGAATGCTGAAGATAAGCTGGGTAGATCACATAACTAACGATGAGGTATTGAACAGAATTGGGGAGAAGAGGAGTTTGTGGCACAACTTGACAAAAAGAAGGGACCGGTTGGTAGGACATGTTTTGAGGCATCAAGGGATCACAAATTTAGCATTGTAGGGCAGCGTGGAGGGTAAAAATCGTAGAGGGAGACCAAGAGATGAATACACTAAGCAGATTCAGAAGGATGTAGGTTGCAGTAGGTACTGGGAGATGAAGAAGCTTGCACAGGATAGAATAGCATGGAGAGCGGCATGAAACCAGTCTCAGGACTGAAGACCACAACAACAACATCTCATTGTATTTGCCGCAAAATTTGCTGTTGCTCTAATAAAATACTATGAGTAATTAAATAATTAGTCCGCAGCTCGTGATCGTGCGGTAGCGTTCTCGCTTCCTGCGCCCGGGTTCCCGGGATCGATTCCCGGCGGGGTCAGGAATTTTCTCTGCCTCGTGATGACTGGGTGTTGTGTGATGTCCTTAGGTTAGTTAGGTTTAAGTAGTTCTAAGTTCTAGGGGACTGATGACCATAGATATTAAGTCCCATAGTGCTCAGAGCCATTTGAACCAATTAAATAATTCACACGATCTTTGCTATACATACCACAAAACTTAAAATCTTTTTCTTATAATTAATTTTGATGTTCATTAATCTTTCAGTCACATCAGAAAATATTGCGTGAGACGCCGATAACCTCATAGAAAACTAATTACCGAAGGATACATCATTTAGATTTGGCTGAACAAGATGCTGCTGTTTGAAGCTCACCATGTACAACAGAGTGACGAATGTGTGCCCCATACATAACTGGAAAACAAGTAGAGTTCACACATACGTCACCCCGTATGTACATTTTTACCAGTTCTTCTCCGAGTACATGCCATAAAAAATGTATCATTGCATTTATTAATAAATAAACTGTGTGAGATGAGAAATATTTGCTTAAATTTGAAACATGTGTATGCTTTAGTAAACACAATGACGAGAATATACACCTATATTCAATTATATGGGTCTTACAATATTCATCTCAAGTCTGCAACAGTTTATATAAAATACAGGCACCAGTACTTAAGCAATTATTAATATGAATTCTTTAATTGTCAACGAATAACGTCAATGAACATATCATGCTTGAGATGTTTTACAATCCGTCTTCCACTGCAGTATCTTTTGAGGTGTTTGAGGAGGAATGGTAAATATATTTAGGAGGTGGTAGTGTTGACGAATTGCAATAAAAATGCCACATAACATGTGTGTAATTTTTATTGAGTACAGGGATACAGCTGAGTTCAATGCATTTCCGTTTTGTGTTTTGCTATGGGTTGCAATTAGCGTATTTATCGCATACCAGCACTAGAGAGTTGATATTCAACTTGTAAAGTTGTGCTTTACTTTAAATTGATGTTTTCTTTGGCATTTGTAGGCCAAGTATACTGCACTGCCCCGTGTAAACATGCCGCACTTATTTAAACGTGCTGAGTATGTCGATACGGTATTTGTGTATGGGTTTTGCAATGGAAACCCTGCTGCTGCTTGTAGAGACTACCAGATTCAAGAGTGTTTACTTGTGTGTTCAATACACTGCGTGACACTGATACAGTGCCCAGCAGTCATATTGCTACTGAACGTGTAAATTAAGACTGTGGATGAAGTTGAAGACACTATTCAGTCGGTGGAACATAGTCCTTCAACAATCACACGTAGAATTTCTGCACGTACCGGAGTTCCACATAGATGAGGATGGCGGGGGAGTTCCACATAGATGAGGATGGCGGACATTACGTATGCACGGGTTCCATCCGTATCACTTGCAGCTCATTAAACACCTTCGAGCTGGATATGAAGATAGACGATAGGAATTTTGTCACTGGATGCTTGAATATGGCCAGCTAATTACATTTTTACTCTTCACTGATGAAGCCACTTTCATCGTGACGGCACCAATAACACTCGTAATTCACATCAGTGGTCTGAAGAAAACCAACATGCCATTGTGGAGACACATTTTCCAGAACGCTTATCTGTAAATGTGTGGTGTGGTTTGATAGACAATCAGCTAATTGGGCCTTTTGTGTTACCGCGTCGTCTTACAGGACCCAGTTATCTACACTTCCTTGAAAATGAGCTTCCAACATTATTGGAAGAAATTCCTTTGGCTACAAGAATGCGTATGTTCATTCAGCATGACGGGGCTCCTGCACGTTGTAGTCGCCAGGTTACACATCATCTAAACCTAATATTCCCCGGAAGATGTATCGGTACATATGGGCATGTTTCTTGTCCACCATCGTCCCCGGAACCTACTCTGGATTTTTGGCTGTGCGGATTGTTGAAAGGCGAAGTCTACAAGGAAAATGTAACCACAAGAGCCGATTTGATCGTGCGGGTAGTGAGTAGTGCAGCCGTCATAAAAGAACGCAAACACGATCTTCGAAGAGCTACACGTGTTGTTATCAACAGATGTCAAAAGTGCGTTGCAGTGGGCGATGGAGTTTTTGAAAATCAACTGTGAACGCCTTCATTTGCATTTGCTTTAATTTTGTTTGGTTTACATACAAACAGCGCCGAGCGAGTTGGCCGCGCGGTTTAAGGCACCATGCACGGATTGCTCGGCCCCTTCCGCCGGAGGTTCCTCTGGCATGGGTGTGTGTTCTTAGCATAAGTTAGTTTAAGTAGTGTGTAAGTTTAGGTACCGATGACCTCAGCATTTTGGTCCCTTAGGAATTCATAAAAAAAGATAAAAATGAGAAAAAAATACTAACCGCTGTATCTCTGTACTCAATAAAAGTTGAACTCATGTTATATGGCATTTCTTATTGCATTTCGTCCGTACTACCACCTCCTAAAATATTCACTATTCCTCAAATGGTTCAAATGGCTCTGAGCACTATGGGACTTAACATCTGAGGTCATCAGTCCCCTAGAACTTAGAATTACTTAAACCTAACTAACCTAAGGACATCACACACATCCATGCCCGAGGCAGGATTCGAACCTGCGACCGTAGAGGTCGCGCTGTTCCAGACCGAAGTGCCTAGAACCGCTCGGTCACATCGGCCGGTTACTATTCGTCCTAGGACACGCTGTATAGCTATATTTTATGTCTCTTTTCGTATCTGATTGGCTTTTTTAGAAACTGATTTGAATGTTTTCAGCACAGGACGAACATTACAGTGTGCTAATAAGTTATTAACAATCGGACTCACTATAATAACGTCTTAAAATTCTGCAGAAGTCACAAATATTAGAGTAAGTTATGCCTATAAAATGCCGTTTGATTTCGGCTGGAGTAGGCGATGCAGAAATGGAGACGCAGAACCCTCTTTCTGAGTATCCAGACTCCTTACTACAGCTCCATCCATCTCAGATACGTATCGTTTTACCACATTTTTTCCACTATTACCATTTCCTGATGAGCTGTTTGATACTAAACTAACTACATACTTCACTTACAGTCTCCTCGGCTACACAGCATTGTTAGTGTACAGCTACTATGTAACACAGTAAAGCGGCAGTAGACAATGAAGGCCATAAACATGAAAAATGTCCACGGAAATACACACAAGCCCTGAACTCTGCGCCTGAATACTGAGAGTTGTTATTTTTCATTTCTGATAGATATTATATACATAGTATCGATTCAAATCAAATGTTCGTCATCAAATAGTGAGAGAATACTGCGTTTTCACTGTTTTTCCATGATACCGTTAACGTTAGGTGGTAAACTGCGACGGACTGAGACCGTACGTCATCTCAGAATAATCCTAGAAGTAAATTTTTACTGGTTATCATATGGGCGTGATAGTTGCTGCTTCCTTGTGAACAGTTAATAAAACTGGTTCCCCTAAATTGCAAGTAGTTGGCCATTACACTGTAAAACTTCAACCCAGTCACTTTTCGGGTATCTTAACGCATTAAGATATCGCAAACTGTGAATTACCCCACGAGGTTAAAAGCAAAATTTGTTAATGAAACTGGAATGTTTATTTCAAAAAAGAATTTTTAAATGTAACTAACAGACCAACACATTTTGCTACTAGTAAACGTTAAGTACATAACATAATCGCATGCCATTACCGGCAGGGAGGTGCCAGCTGTGATATTTCGGCCGCCTAGTCTTTCTACATGATACTACCCTGGCAAGTTTCGCCCCAATGGAATTGAAATAATTAGGATGTTCACAAAACACACAGTTCCGAGAGGAGGAAATCTGCAATCGATCCAGGAATCGAACCTGCGAATCCAGGAACTAGACGCAGGAACGCTTAAGCACTAGGCCACAGGCTGTGGACACTTGTTAAGTTCCGCTCGGATTTTCATATATTTTTAGAATTTTGGGCCTGAGGAATCAAACATCTGTCAAGAAACATTGGCCACACATATCCCTCATAGTGTAGACAGCAAGTTTTTGTCACTATACGGCGCCAGTGTCACATGTGCAGAAGCCATAAACATTGGGATGACGAGTGAATTATACTGTCACTGTTTAAGCCTCTGCGAATGCCACATATCTACTATTCTCTAAGAGACATGTAAATGAATTGCCTAAATTGCGAGAGTAAATATCGCACAGACCTAAATGAAAAACTTTATATGACAGTAGAAACGTGAGAAATTTCGACCACGGTTACGACTCGGTAGTGAAAGACTTGTACTGAAATTTCTCGTGTCAACATTCCTCCTTGTTCATACAATTACGGTAATTACACTTTCCTCTGCCAGATCATCATGATTCAAAAAAATTCATTATTAGTCAGTAAGAGTTGTGCTAACATATCTGAGGCGAACAAAGTTCTTATTTGTGTTTGTACGTATGGACTTCAGAAAGTAAGCTACACGTGTCGTCCGACGCTAAGACCACTGCGCAACGAGAGCAGCGCATTTTCAGAAGAGAGTACATCTTACGGGTTTCCTGCAGCCACTGTTTTGCTTCGGTACGGTTAGCTGGATAATCACAACGTCCGGCTCAAATGGAAACACGAAGGACCGTACGATTCCTATGGGCAAGACATCTACATTGCACACTGAATCACAGTGAAATTGAGACATTATTCGGACCAAATGCAGTGTCACGTTAGGCCGTAGTGGTATTCTGCCAATACTTTCATCAAGGACGCACTGACGTTGGTGATTTTGAACGAGAAATCCCTTCGTATCTTCTTACTATTATAAAAGTGTAGTTTCGCGGTAAAGGTTTCAATAATGCATTGAAGAAGTGCATCTAGAATTATTCTCCATTGAAACAACAGAATTTTAAGATTTTATTACGTGTTTGTATCATAAAATGGTACGGTTGGGAACATGTGCATATTTTTAGCGGTTAGTCTAAGGTCTTATTCCTGTAAATATTTTAATACATGAGATTGGTATTTATTTCCGGACGAGTAAACGTATTTGGCAAGTACGGACTTAATGGACGTAAGTGTAACCCATGACTTTAAACATTCATCATCACAGCAGTAACATTAGGCTAGTAACAACAGTCGCAGCTTGAAGTAAGAGCAAATGCCCATTCGTGCGTGTGACAGTAGTGTGTCCACAGTGTTGTGTTATAAATCGCAATACAACAATGAACTGAACATATCGAAATCAAGTCAGTACGTCCGTGCAACATTAACCCAGTCACACCGTAACACATGGAGCACCAGACGATTGTATTCGACGTAGTCCCTGGGCGCATTACTTGTTCCCACCTCTCGCCATATAATGCTACGTAATGCACCCAGAAACATTGTCGAACATGGTCTCTTTGGTGATCCTCATGTTACGGTGCAGACAGGGATAATGTTGCAAAGGTGAACTGTCATTCAAATCTGTGAACACGGTACATACACCGGTCAGTGTGTTTGTGACATTGCACTCCTACATCATGAGCGTCATTTCAGGGGTGGATTTGTCCGCAGCTCTTGGTCGTGTGGTAGCGTTCTCGCTTCCCGCGCCCGGGTTCCCGGGTTCGATTCCCGGCGGGGTCAGGGATTTTCTCTGCCTCGTGATGACTGGGTGTTGTGTGATATCCTTAGCATAGTTAGGTTTAAGTAGTTCTAAGTTCTAGGGGACTGGTGACAACAGATGTTAAGTCCCATAGTGCTCAGAGCCATCTGAACCATTTTTTTTTTCAGGGGTGGATTTGGCCCTGATTTCATTTTAATGGATGACAGTGCGCGATCGCATCGAATAACGCAGGTGGGGTGGCTCTAGGAACAAGAGGATATTTAGCAAATGGATTGGCCTGCACTTTCCAGCCGGGTAGCCAGTATGCAAGCACGTTACGGAGCACGCATTGCCATCCGTGTTGATCACACACCCTATTACGAAACCTGTGGCACCTTTTGTAATGTCCAGGGTAACATAAAGCCCTGAGGCGTTTTGGGCCAATTGTATTTACGTGGGGAACATCTGTTGTCAGTGGCTACTTATGGCGTATGGTCTACCATATGTGGAGGAGTTGAGAGAAGGGAGGGGGAAATGAAAGGGGACGGGTGCCTGGTCATTTCTGCAAAGTTTTGTTATTTGACGTGGCCAAATTAATACCTTTAGTGAACTGCGTTATTTCAAGACACAGTGCACATACTGAAAATATCAGAAATGCTTTGTGAGTTGTTGGCCGTGGCATAAACCTACAGGTATCTCTCAGCCTCAGTCACCGAAAGTTATCGATGATTTTAGCGTCTGTGAATGTTGGAAGAGTGACACCTGCTTCAGGTCGCGTCGAGGTATGACCACTCTCTCACTTAGACAAGCTTTTTGGAAGGACGTACACACGGTCTGGCTCGTATAAATCAAACCGAATGGAAGTCCACTGTCTTAATAACTGTGTAACGTTGCCCTGGAGTATTTTTAAGTCCATATTCCTCCATTTTGCATGGAAGTTAAATAAGAGAATAAAGAACAAAGACGTCTTGGGCATACCTTACCTCACGAAATTCCTAAATTCATAAATAACGGTAAAATATTTGAGTGTTATTTGTATCACATTTTTAATTGAATAATTAAACAAAGCCGCGCGGGATTAGCCGAGCGGTCTTAGGCGCTGAAGTGATGGACTGTGCGGCTGGTCCCGGCGGAGGTTCGAGTCCTCCCTCGGGCATGGGTGTGTGTGTTTGTCCTTAGGATAATTTATGTTAAGTAGTGTATAAGCTTAGGGACTCATGACCTTAGCAGTTAAGTCCCATAAGATTTCATACACATTTGAACAATTAAACAAAGAATCGTAGTTGAACACGCAATTTCCCTTTCATGGTATTCGCGTTCTATATCGTTAAATTTTTGAAATTGTTAACGAATTTCGTACTTTATTGGCATATCTGCGTTGTTTCAATTATGATATTTGACCTCGTTGGCTATACCTGTACATGGTCCATTCAGAAATAGAGCATGCTCCGTGCATTCCTGTATTATTTAAGATTTAGCCAGAGCACAACACAAATTCATCAGTTGCGCATCTTTCCACGGTACATAGCCTGCAACCGTTCATCGTCCACACTGGAACAGATCGCAACTGAAAGTGTTAAACATAGAGATAACAACCCGGGCTACGAACAACGTAGCATAACCTCTAAAGCTGTGTTTTTCAACCTCAGGGGATCCCAGAGCCTTACCCAGGGGATCGCGGTCGCAGGAGAAAGCAGTAACAGCATGCCAGGTAAAGTATGTTTCATGACGATCATCTGCTTTGATTTAAATGTCACAGGGAAGTGATAAAGTTTTGTGAGAGCATCTTGTAAATTCGCACTCATTCAGATCTGGTACTTATTTATAATAATGAATACTAATTTAATTTAAATCTGTTGAAGATCTCAAATACGCAAAAACTTGCAGCAGTGAGAAGCAACACGATGTCCATCGATCACTTCCCACTTCTGCGGTATGGAAATAGGGCAGCGACAATCACTAAGTCTTGTACAGATAGTATTTATCTCTGACAGGACTGCAGGGAAAGGGAAAGGACCGCATCAAAACTTCCGGGCTGGTTCAAAATGGTTCAAATGGCTCTGAGCACTATGGGACTTAACATCTGTGGTCATCAGTCCCCTAGAACTTAGAACTACTTAAACCTAACTAACCTAAGGACAAAATTGTTGAGGCTTTCGTGGCCACTTGTTGACAAACTGCCTGTTGGCTTCTGTCTCGGGTTCTTCGGCCGACGTTCATCTAATGATTTTTCTGACGTTTCGCCAGCACGAGTGGCTGGCATTGTCAAAGCTTCACCCTCCATTGCCGGTGGTGAACTGGAGCCGAGCTCGCGGGCGCAGACTATATGTACCTGGCGCGCCAACGTCCGAGGGCTTCTCCGCGGTCATTTCCGGTGCGGTTCTCCTCTTGCTACCTGCGACGGTCGTTCGCTGCAGTACGGGAAGCCAGGATCCGTTTACCTTAAGGCTTTCCTCTTTCTTGTTCAAACTGTTCGCGTGTTTTTGTATTTCTACAGCTTCTCTGAACAAGCGCGTGTGATAGTGGTTCTCTACAGCCAGAACTTCCGTGTCGGCGAATTTTATTACGTGGTCGGTCTCATTCAGTGCGTGTTCTGCCACGGCCGATTTCTCCACCTGCCCCAACCTGCAATGTCGCTTATGCTCCTTGATCCTGGTGTTAATGGATCGTCCAGTCATCCCGACATAAACTTTTCCGCATGTGCATGGTATGCGGTATATTCCCGACATTGAAAGTGGGTCTCTTTTCTCCTTCGCCGATCTAAGACACTCTTTGATCTTCCTTGTCGGTTTGAAGATCGTCTTTACGCCATGTTTGCGCAATATACGGCCGATTCTGTCCGTCACTCTGGGAATGTATGGCAGAAAGGCCGTACCCGACATTTCTTTTTCTGGTTCCTTACTTCGCCGAGTGTTTGGCTCAGTTACACTTCTAATATAATTTGTGGAGTACCCATTGCTCCTCAGGACTGTTTCCAGGTGTTGCATTTCTCGTTTGAGGTGTTGCGGCTCACATATTCGTCCTGCTCTCGTTACGAGCGTACTAATCATGCCCCTTTTCTGGCTCGGGTGGTGGTTTGACAGTTTGTGCAGGTATCGGTCCGTGTGAGTCGGTTTTCGATACACGCTGTGTCCCAGGTTTTCGCCGTCCCTTGTGACCAGCACATCTAGAAATGGCAGTTTCTTGTCCTTTTCTACTTCCATGGTAAATGTTATGTTGGCATGGAGGCTGTTCAAGTGTCTTAGGAAGTCACCGAGCTGTTCTTCACCATGGCTCCACACCACGAAAGTATCATCGACGTACCTGTACCACACCTTAGGTTTGCAAGTGGCCGAGTCCAGTGCCTGTGCTTCGAATTGTTCCATGAAGAAGTTGGCCACCACTGGACTGAGAGGACTACCCATGGCGACGCCTTCCAGCTGTTCGTAGAAGTCGCCATTCCACGTGAAATAGCTCGTGGTGAGACATGCATGGAAGAGCTTTCTGATGTCTAGCGGGAAAATGGAACCGATGTGCTCCAGAGCGTCACTGAGTGGCACTTTCGTAAATAACGAAACAACATCAAAACTGACCAGGATGTCGTTTGGTGCAAGTTTCAGTTTCTTCAGCTTCTCAATGAAATGTCCTGAGTCCTTAATGTATGTGTCGGTCTTCCCCACGTGTGGTTGGAGCAGAGAGGCCAAGTGTTTTGCCAGCTTATATGTCGGTGATCCAGGAGCGCTAACGATCGGTCTCAGTGGAACGTTGTTCTTATGGATCTTGGGTAATCCATACAGCCGAGGTGGTAGGGCTTCTGTGTTGCGCAGGTTTCTCTGTATGTCCGCCGGCAGAGAAGACGCCTTGATCAATCGATTCGTATTCCGTGTGATACGTTGCGTCGGATCTGCGCTTAGTTTTCGGTACGTCGTCGGATCTAATAGGTCTCGGATCTTTTGCTCATAATCTTCGGTCTTCATTACGACGGTCGCATTCCCCTTATCGGCAGGCAGTACCAATATACTCTTGTCAGCGTTGAGATTCTTAATGGCTTGTACCTCTTCTTTCTTCAGGTTGCAAGCTGGCGGTTTTGCTCGGCGCAGTATCCTGGCTGTTTCCGTGCGTATTTCCTCTGCCCTTTCACAAGGAAGGGCACGAATGGCTGCTTCGGTGTTGGCAATGATGTCCTCCATAGGTATGGTTCTCGGGATGATAGCGAAATTCCCTCCTTTTTGAAGAACAGACACTTCCGCTTCGATCAATTGTCGTTCAGTGAGGTTGACCACTGTGTGTGACATGTCGGGAGTCGCCTTGTCGGTCTGCTTCCGGCATCTTTCAAACTTTTTCTTCTGTCGCTCGGTGCAGCGCTCGAGTTCGTTCTGCATGCTCCTGTGAGTGATGCTGTCGATCTTGTCCCAGTCGTCTCGATGCATTCTGCTACTTAGTTGATAGAAAATGTCCAGAAGTTCCTGATCCGTTCTTGCCAAGTCTCTCCGTGTTGTATGTATTCGCTCACGAAGAAAAGCTCGTTCCATTCTGTCGTAGATACGATGTGCTTGGGCGGTGGTGAATAGGCGCTTGCATCTCAAGAACTTCGGTGTAGCACATTCATCTCGGCACCGTGACAGAAAGGCGAGAGAGGACATCAGTCGCGCTTTCTTCTTCCGTCGTTGGTCAAGGCGTCGGTACAATCTGCAAATCTCCTCCCCGTAGAGGCGTAATACAAAATTGTTGAGGCTTTCGTGGCCACTTGTTGACAAACTGCCTATTGGCTTCTGTCTCGGGTTCTTCGGCCGACGTTCATCTAATGATTTTTCTGACGTTTCGCCAGCACGAGTGGCTGGCATTGTCAAAGCTTCACCCTCCATTGCCGGTGGTGAACTGGAGCCGAGCTCGCGGGCGCAGACTATATGTACCTGGCGCGCCAACGTCCGAGGGCTTCTCCGCGGTCATTTCCGGTGCGGTTCTCCTCTTGCTACCTGCGACGGTCGTTCGCTGCAGTACGGGAAGCCAGGATCCGTTTACCTTAAGGCTTTCCTCTTTCTTGTTCAAACTGTTCGCGTGTTTTTGTATTTCTACAGCTTCTCTGAACAAGCGCGTGTGATAGTGGTTCTCTACAGCCAGAACTTCCGTGTCGGCGAATTTTATTACGTGGTCGGTCTCATTCAGTGCGTGTTCTGCCACGGCCGATTTCTCCACCTGCCCCAACCTGCAATGTCGCTTATGCTCCTTGATCCTGGTGTTAATGGATCGTCCAGTCATCCCGACATAAACTTTTCCGCATGTGCATGGTATGCGGTAATTAAATCGCTGATATATTTTTATTATGGTTCTGGGGTCGCCAGAATATTTTACTTGGAAAGGGGTCGCGTATTCAAAAAGGTTGAAAAACACTACTCTGAAGTATACTCGCCTTTATTCCGTAAATTCTTGAATGAAAATAACCAACTGCATTTTATGTTTGACAACCGTTAACCTCAAATCTGTCGCCAAAACTAATACCTGAGTCGTCATTATTGTTCTAGTTAGCTCATGTTCTTTACGACCTATTACTGAAATAATGTTTATAAGATTCTGTATCGTTCTGTCGGTAAACACGTTTATGCACGAGAAGTACAACTCAGCTTCGTAGCGTTAAAGTTTCTCAATGATACAGTCACAAATATCTTGACAATAATTTGTGTCTGCGTGAACATAAACACTAAGTGCAACAACACTTTAATTTGTTACCAAATATAGAATACTTCTATAAAAAATTCGTTCGGTTCTTGAAAATGTTAAAAAGAAACATTGAAATACAAAATTAGTAGAAATCCTACCAGTTTCCAGGTGACGTGCCTAACATTACGATACCGAAATGTCCATCTGATTACGCTGGTTCCGACCGACCATGACTACCTGCAATGATCAGTTCTGTCACCAGCCCGCCACTGAAATGTTCAGATATTTCCTAAGGAGACATTTCTCAAAGCGTATGAAGGCATTCGATATGACAATGCGAGGGCTTTATATTTTTCACCATCTGTAACTCCGCGAAATGGTAATCACAGTGAAATCATTTATTTTTTTCTTATTTGCAACATATAGCTACAACTATCAGCTACTTCTGTACTTAGCCGCCACTCCAACTTCGACGTTTATCGTAGCGTGGTGCGAAATTTCCAGTACCCTCGCCATAGAAAGCAGCCGCCTGTACTTACTACCAATTGCCTTTGCTAGTCTGCAGCTCGTTTTCTGTACGAAAATGCTGTCATCGCCAACGAATCAAGTGAACAAAGAGATTAAAATCAGAGGGTGCTATGTGCTGCCTGTATGGAGCGTGATCATATACTTCCCAGCGAAAAGAACGCTGCAGAAGCTCTGTTATAGCCCCTGCAGTGTGCGGCCAAGAATTGTCAACAAGAAGCATTCGCTTCAAAGTTATGTTATGCAGGCTGCATGAAATCAGGCTAAACCTCTCACCATGCACTTCACACTTTATTGGAAGCACTATTGCTTTAATCATGTTTACATGCTCATAAGGCCTTAGATCTGAAAAGTGCTACGTGACGTGATCGACAAGCATACACAAGCACTGTGCAGCAAATCTAAACCAAACATCATCAGATTGTCATTGTGGTTTTAATTCCATGCTGGAATGGAGGCTAAAAAAAAATAAATAAAGGAAGCCCTCATAGTTTGTGGTCAACAGTTTCTCCTCTCATATCCTGGATTATGGAAGCTGTTTAAAAAAAGGAGATAAATTGCGGAAAAATGCTTGTTGAGCTACAAGCTACCTGTCCTGTACAGCTACTTCTTTGTCGACACCGCAGGAGGTACTCAGTTTGGTTAGTACTACGTCTTAGGCAGGCTACAAGTGTCTTCGAAGAATCTAGAACTTGTGCTAGCACACCTTCCTAGTAGAACTCTGATTTGGTCGCAAGCTTGAGCCAAATGTTCTTATAACGACAATGGGATCGTATAAACCAACGCTTTTAAACGTTCCCGTAACCAGAAATCAAAGCGATTAAGATCGGGTGAAGGGCAATGCCATTATATTGGCACTTCGCAGCCAGTCTATCGCTGATTCAATATTTCAGTGAAGTATTTCACACCATGTGTAGAAAATGTGAAGATGGCAAATCCTGGATAAATGCCATCTCTTGTCTTTCAGCAAGTGTTATGTCCAAAATCACACGAGTAATTTTGCGGCAAAAACATGTGATAAAGAGCACACGTTCATTTTTCTGGTACAGTACATGGCTCTGAGAATTTGTCACCAACAAGTCCCGCCCACTTATTTGTGTTATCTCTAAGTTGATGCCTTGTTATCGTGATCAGTTGATGATTTGTATCTGGTTATTATGGCAGTTTATAATCCCCCTTTGTTTAGATCCTACCCCATTCGTAGATAAAACGCAAGCTGACAACACCGGAACTTAAGCAATCCGTTTAATAGTCTATTGTCAGATCTGTAAACTGTAAAGGCGATCGAAAAGTTTCCGTTTGAGGCCGCTACTCGAGTGACTCTGTGGCGGGTTTGCAAGCACTGACACGTAGGGCGGAAGCCATCCGTCGGGTCGTGAAACGAAGAATGTGTGTGTGGCGGCATGTCTATCGAAAACCACCATTGTAGAACAGTGCTCCAAGTACCGTGCTGACCACGTTCGACACAAGACACTGGTAGGTCTGGAAAGCTAGCCTCATTTCTTACGGTAACGTGGGAGACACTTCAGCACCCACCCTATCGTCCTGGTATCTCCCCATGTGGTTATAAATCCTTCATTGCCTTAAAAAAAGGCGAGGATGTGCAGTAGGCGGTTACAGACTTCTTCAAGCGGCAAGAAAAAAAAATGGCTCTGAGCGCTATGGGACTGAGGTCATCAGTCCCCTAGACCCTAGAACTACTTAAACGTAACTAATCCATGGTCATCACACACATCTATCCCCGAGGCAGGATTCGAACCTGCGACCGTAGCGGTCGCGCGGTTCCAGACTGTAACGCCTAGAACCGCTCGGTCACTTCGGCCGGCAAGCGGCAAGAGATCGTGTTTTACCAAACGAGGAACTTCCCCTTGGTGCATCGCTGGGATGATTGCCCAGTGTTTTAGCTGCTTTTTCGTGATTAGTGTACTGATTTTGGACTGTACGTCCTTCGAAGAAAAATTTTTGATTGTCTCTGGCAGTGTGGTGATATTATAGACCGACAGCTAGCACACGATGTTAGTGGCATGGATTAAGTAAGAATTTGTGCAAAACTGACCATGAAACAACATGGTTTATGCCCTTATCGGACCCAGTTTTTTTCACGCTACTTTCAGTATCACCTCAACTAGTTGCAACATCGGACACTCTGCAGCCGCCAAGAGGACTGTGGCCTGGAACCGCGCGACCGCTATGGTCGCAGGTCCGAATCCTGCCTAGGGCATTGATGTGTGTGATGTCCTTAGGTTAGTTAGGTTTAAGTAGTTCTAAGTTATAGGGGACTGATGATCTCAGAAGTTAAGTCCAATAGCGCTCAGAGCCATTTGAACCATTTTTGAGAACTGTGTGGCGTCTACAGCGACCCATTTTGTTTTCTTGTGAATGATCTTGATTCTGCAAATCTTTGGAATAATCTACTAATTACCTTTTTTAGATGGAATATGGCGTGTCGTCGTCGCGCATCACACAGTACTGTCGAGTCACGCCTTTTAATTAACCATCACAGAAAACCATCTCTGTCAACCCCCACTCGGAGTAGCGGGACATCGTTACACAGCCAATAATAAATTAGCAAGGAATGTCATCAGGAAGACAGCCCACACCTCTGAGAGCTGACCGTGTTCGATTGAAATAGAATGGCCCCTTATGTTAACAAGTACTGGTTTCCAAACATACACCATCGATCGAAAATGCTTCCGTGACAAATTATATTCCTGGGGCATAAGCCACGTCATTACAATAACTGTGGTGGAAGCTTGAACTAACAACTGCAAGCAATATTTCAGTCAGTTGCGCACAGGCAGTGTGAAGGAGAGGACGTGCGGCAGTACTGTGTCACGAACCGCAGGACCTTTGCTGTCTCTAACAGAATTACAATGTCATCGGCGAACCTCAAAGTTTTTATTTATTCCCCATGGATTTTAATTCCTACTCCGAATTTTTCTTTTGTTTCCTTTACTGCTTGTTCAATATACAGATTGAATAACATCGGGGATAGGCTACAGCAGATGTTCAAGACATTCTCCAGAGACGTTTTCAGAAGAGACAGTGGTATGCAAAATTTACCCCCTGCATTTTGACTCCGGAACAAAAAGACAGACGCGTGGGCGCCTGCCGCAACTTGACTGAAATGAAAAACGTAGGCAGTTCTTTTTTGGAATAAATCATTACAGATTACGAGACATGCTGGTATCAGTTCGAACGTAGTACAAAAAGACAAAGTGCGATCAGGTCTCTGATATTCGCCAAGACCGAACACACGAGTTGAACAACATCCCAAAGAAACTCAATTCTGACTGTTTCACATGGTTGCATAAACGTTTTGCGAGTATTACTCAAGTGAGAGGAGACTATGTAGAACACCTGAACCATTAAAACCACCATTTTCAGCTTTCCTCTGTCTGTTATTAATTCAGTCTCTAAACGTTTTGGACTTATGGGGTACGTCGATGCTCACTTCATACTGGCAGTAACCAGTACTACAGTGATAATTATCTAACGTTATGTACAACGTCCATTCAATAAGCAACCGTAAAAGTTGTACAAAATATACAAAACTTCTTTCTCATTTTTTGGTGGTAACCTAGATCTATTATCAGATAGGCCTGGCATGTCTGCCTCGCAAACGGGTTGCAGGAAGTCAGTGCAACAAAATGGCGGCACTCTTGGAGGTTTGCACCAACATTGATCAGCGGAGTGTCAGATTTCTGTTAGCTGAAGGGTTGAAACCAATTGAAATTCACCATCGGATGGCAGTGCAATGTGATGAAGGTTGTTTGAGTCAAACAAAAATGTCTTTTCTGCAGATAAATTCAAACGACAAGCAACAAATGTTGGTGATTCGCCACGTCCAGGACACTGTTGTGCATTAACGGAGAACAATATTGCGAGAGTTGGTGAGTTGATACGGGAAAGCAGGCGTATTACCGGTGAGATTGTAGCAATGATGAACACTAGTGTCGGGTCGGCCTACCGTATTGTTCTTGACGTACTGATCTTCAAGAAAGTGTGTGCGAGATGGGTTCCAAAACAAATAAAAGAAAGGCGCATATATGAATGCAGGTAGCATTCACAACAGTATGAGGCTGAACAGGGGCATTTCTTCACCGCATGGTAACTGTAGCTGAAATTTGGGTGCATTAAGACGCTCTTAATTGCTCAATGTTCGTTGATGATGTGGACGTCCAGGCAGAAGTGCGGAACTATTTACCCCCCCTCCCCCCCCCCCACAAGAATTCTTTCCTCGTGGAAGTGCGTAGAACGTGAGGGAGGTTACGTGGAGAAACAAGCGTTTATTGCCATTCTCATGATAGATTGTTTTAAGGGATTTTCCGGTTTTTAGTGAATGACGTATGTACGAGGGCGTGCTGAATAATAATGTCTCCGATTTTTTTATGAGGTAACCCTTATAACTTGATAAATAATACACTCCTGGAAAGTTAAATAAGAACACCGTGAATTCATTGTCCCAGGAAGGGGAAACTTTCTTGACACATTCCTGGGGTCAGATACATCACATGATCACACTGACAGAACCACAGGCACATAGACACAGGCAACAGAGCATGCACAATGTCGGCACTAGTACAGTGTATATCCACCTTTCGCAGCAATGCAGGCTGCTATTCTCCCATGGAGACGATCGTAGAGATGCTGGATGTACTCCTGTGGAACGGCTTGCCATGCCATTTCCACCTGGCGCCTCAGTTGGACCAGCGTTCGTGCTGGACGTGCAGACCGCGTGAGACGACGCTTCATCCAGTCCCAAACATGCTCAATGGGGGACACATCCGGAGATCTTGCTGGCCAGGGTAGTTGACTTACACCTTCTAGAGCACGTTGGGTGGCACGGGATACATGCGGACGTGCATTGTCCTGTTGGAACAGCAAGTTCCCTTGCCGGTCTAGGAATGGTAGAACGATGGGTTCGATGACGGTTTGGATGTACCGTGCACTATTCAGTGTCCCCTCGACGATCACCAGTGGTGTACGGCCAGTGTAGGAGATTGCTCCCCACACCATGATGCCGGGTGTTGGCCCTGTGTGCCTCGGTCGCATGCAGTCCTGATTGTGGCGCTCACCTGCACGGCGCCAAACACGCATACGACCATCATTGGCACCAAGGCAGAAGCGACTCTCATCGCTGAAGACGACACGTCTCCATTCGTCCCTCCATTCACGCCTGTCGCGACACCACTGGAGGCGGGCTGCACGATGTTGGGGCGTGAGCGGAAGACGGCCTAACGGTGTGCCGGACCGTAGCCCAGCTTCATGGAGACGGTTGCGAATGGTCCTCGCCGATACCCCAGGAGCAACAGTGTCCCTAATTTGCTGGGAAGTGGCGGTGCGGTCCCCTACGGCACTGCGTAGGATCCTACAGTCTTGGCGTGCATCCGTGCGTCGCTGCGGTCCGGTCCCAGGTCGACGGGCACGTGCACCTTCCGCCGACCACTGGCGACAACATCGATGTACTGTGGAGACCTCACGCCCCACGTGTTGAGCAATTCGGCGGTACGTCCACCCGGCCTCCCGCATGCCCACTATACGCCCTCGCTCAAAGTCCGTCAACTGCACATACGGTTCACGTCCACGCTGTCGCGGCATGCTACCAGTGTTAAAGACTGCGATGGAGCTCCGTATGCCACGGCAAACTGGCTGACACTGACGGCGGCGGTGCACAAATGCTGCGCAGCTAGCGCCATTCGACGGCCAACACCGCGGTTCCTGGTGTGTCCGCTGTGCTGTGCGTGTGATCATTGCTTGTACAGCCCTCTCGCAGTGTCAGGAGCAAGTATGGTGGGTCTGACACACCGGTGTCAATGTGTTCTTTTTTCCATTTCCAGTAGTGTATAAACGTCATTTATAATTTCCATATTTACTCATCATGTCTACTCATTTGCTGCCCTTTGCCACTGGAAGGCTTCGAATTGCAGTGTGTAACATGGAAGTGTGTAACTTCACGATGACGGTGAGTGAGAAATTGGGTGTTGTAATAGAATTTCGAATTCGTAGAGTTCGTCCAAACATGGACCTCCCTCTACTTCGACGTGACAATACCAGACCACACACGAGCGCTGCGACATCTGCAACAGTCCAACACCGTGGGTTCACTGTCAGCCATCATCCTTCATACAGTTCCGACTTGGTGCCATCAGATTTTTACCTGTTTCCAGAACTGTGAAAACACCTTCGTGGACTTCACGATGACAGTGACGAAGTTGTGTGAGCAGAGATGACCATGTGGCTCAGGCATCAAACATTCTGTAGTGATGGTATCAACAAACTTGTCTATCGTAGGAGAAATGTGTTCGTCCCCAGGGTGACTATAATAAGAAATAAATATGTAGACTTGTAGAATAAAGTTGTAGAATGTCAGTACCGTTTGTTTTATTTAAAAAGCACATTAGCCTCCTCCAGGGAACATCACGCAAATACCGTGTACCTCCTCCTGTAACACCTGATAATGGCCTCAATTCGGCGAGTAAGAGTGCACAAGTTTCTTCAGGTATGCCATATCCAACTAAAGCCCCTCACTGATTGTTAGAGCACAAAGAGCTCCAGAGAGTGAGGACGCTGATTGCTACGTTTCATTCAGTGTTCCAGATATTCCCAGACATTTTCTGTGGGATTAAGATTGCATGATTTAGCGAAACAATGCGACACTGCCGGCCGAAGTGGCCGTGCGGTTAAAGGCGCTGCAGTCTGGAACCACAAGACCGCTACGGTCGCAGGTTCGAATCCTGCCTCGGGCATGGATGTTTGTGATGTCCTTAGGTTAGTTAGGTTTAACTAGTTCTAAGTTCTAGGGGACTAATGACCACAGCAGTTGAGTCCCATAGTGCTCAGAGCCATTTGAACCATTTGAATGCGACACTGTGTGTCAGCATTCGTCAGACTTGGAACGTATGCCTGCAGTCCTGTGAACACGGCTGTATCCATGCAGCCCTGTGAACACGGCTGTTCTCATCTCGGAAGACGTGAGTGTCCACGAAATACTGATCATGAAGATTTAGCAGAAAGATTACCACCTGATCACCGAGAAAGCTGAAACAGCCCCAAAAACATCACGAAAACCACCTCCGGCCTGAGCCATACGTTACAGACAATGTGGGTTAATAGCCTCATTGGGCGTCGGCCCACTCAGTGCCTTGCATCGATCGAAAAGAGACGAAAACATAACTCGGTCAATAACCGTATTGATACTCTAACAAATCTTGGAACTTCTTTCACAGTGTGATTATGAGCTCATTCCAGCTCCACATCTTCTTTCATCCGTTCTGTCACGTCACCACGTTGAAACGATCAACTGAGAGATTCCACACCACCAACTGACGGGTACACACCACCTCAGTACCACGTCCTCTGTGCTCCAAAGCGACCTGCCTGCTATTCTTGGGTGTCAAACAGAATTTTCTCCAGTGAGCTTATGTTGTAGGACAAATTGGGGGCTAGTTGATAATATACCAGAGATGATATAAGAAGCTTTAATTTATACAAAATGTTCTTTGCTTCCCTACGTCCTAAACGAAACAATTCTTGTTTTTTATTTATTTATTTATTTATTTATTGTTCCGTGGGACCACATTTAGGAGAAGTCTCCATGGTCATGGAACGAGTCAATACATGAAATTATAACACGATTGTAGAAACAGAATGAAATGAAATATAAGAAACATATTCAGGCGACAAGTCGTTAGTTTAAATAAAGAAAATCAAGAATGTAACACTGGAATTTGCTTAATTTTTTAGCTCTTCCAGGAGCTCCTCGACAGAATAGAAGGAGTGAGCCATGAGGAAACTCTTCAGTTTAGACTTAAAAGTGTTTGGGCTACTGCTAAGGTTTTTGAGTTCTTGTGGTAGCTTATTGAAAATGGATGCAGCAGAATACTGCACTCCTTTCTGCACAAGAGTCAAGGAAGTGCATTCCACATGCAGATTTGATTTCTGCCTAGTATTAACTGAGTGAAAACTGCTAACTCTTGGGAATAAGCTAATATTGCTAACAACAAACGACATTAAAGAAAATACATACTGTGAGGGCAATGTCAAAATTCCCAGACTATTGAATAGGGGTCGACAAGAGGTTTTCGAACTTACACCATACATAGCTCGAACAGGCCGTTTTTGAGCCAAAAATACCATTTTTGAATCAGAAGAATTACCCCAAAAAATAATACCATATGACATAAGCGTATGAAAATATGCGAAGTAGACTACTTTTCGTGTTGAAATGTCACTTATTTCAGATACTGTTCTAATGGTAAATAAAGCGGCATTTAGTTTCTGAACAAAATCCTGAACATGGGCTTTCCACAACAACTTACTATCTATCCATACGCCTAGGAACTTGAACTGTTCCGTCTCGCTTATAACATGCCCATTCTGTCTGTTTAAAATGTCAGTTCTTGTTGAATTGTGAGTTAGAAACTGTAAAAACTGAGTCTTACTGTGATTTAGCATCAAATTATTTTCCACAAGCCACGAACTTATATCATGAACTACATTATTTGATAATGTTTCAATATTACACACAAGATCATTCACTAACAAGGTGGTGTCATCAGCAAACAGAAATATTTTTGAATCACCTGTAATACTAGAAGGCATATCATTTATATAAATAAGAAACAGCAGTGGCCCCAGCACCGACCCTTGGGGAACGCCCCATTTAACAGTGCCCCATTGGGACTGAACAACATTACCACTCTCAATATTGCGGAGGATTACCTTCTGCTTTCTGTTCTTAAAGTAGGAGGCGAACCAATTGTAAGCTACTCCCCTTACTCCATAATGTTCCAACTTCTGCAGTAATATTTTGTGGTCAACACAGTCAAAAGCCTTCTTTAAATCAAAGAAAACACCTAACGTTCGCAACCTTTTATTTAATCCGTCCAAAACCTCACAGAGAAAAGAGACTATAGCATTTTCAGTTGTTAAGCCATTTCTAAAACCAAACTGTACATTTGACAGCAAATTATGTGAATTTAAATGCTGCAGTAACCTTGTATATACAACCTTCTCGATAACTTTAGCAAACACCGATGGCATAGAAATAGGTCTATAATTGTCAACATTATCCCTGTCTCCCTTTTTATAAAGTGGCTTCACTACCGAGTACTTTAATCGGTCAGGAAACCGACCACTCCTAAAGGAAAAGTTACAGATATGGCTAAGTACTGAGCTAACATACGTGGAACAATACTTCAGTATTCTGCTAGATACCCCGTCATATCCATGAGAGTTCTTGGTCTTTAGTGATTTAATTATTAACTCAATCTCCCTCTTATCAGTATCATGGAGGAGCATTTCAGGTAACAGTCTCGGAACACTTTTTTCTAAGAGCGCTATATGATTCCCTGTTGGGACTAGGTTTCTATTTAGTTCACCTGCTATATTCAGAAAGTGATTATTAAGTACTGTACATATATGCGACTTATCAGTAACACGGACATCCCCACTACGCACTGATTCTATATTCTCGACCTGTCTCTGCAGACCAGCCACTTCCTTTACGACTGACCATATGGTTTTAATTTTATCCTGAGACTTAGCTATTCTATCTGCATACCACACACTTTTTGCCTTCCTAATAACTTTTTAAGCACCTTACAATACTGTTTGTAATGGGCTGCTGCATTTAGATTGTGACTGTTTCTAACGTTTAACGTTTAACGTTTTCACGATAAATATGGATAATGTGCGGTCATTTACTTTAGATTCATGAAAAATGAGTGAACTAGTGTTGTTATGGTAGCCGGCTGCCACCTATTCAGCGGAGTGGAGTAGAGGTTCAGCGGACTTTGTCAGACTGATGCAAGTGTATCTTAGCTTAATAGAGACAACTACCAGCGGAGTTTCGAGAAAAGGCTGAAAACCCAGCAAGCAGCGACGGCGTCTGTCCATACAATAGCATCCATGTGTTCCAAAAACACAGGTCCCACAATGTTACGGGACCCTAACGGATTGTCCACTAGCTTGGACAAAATCCGTAACTTGTCCACGATCAGACTATTGAGAAGACGGAACAGCCATAGAGCTATTTATAAGACCAACACATGCTGTAGTTAGTTATTTCCTATGATTTTCGCTGTTGGTACACTCAGTTAGTTTTACTGTACATCGTATGTTTGCTGACAGGGAAATTTAACACTACGTGTAAGAAATCGGGCGATGTCTATATGTCCATGTCAGATTTGACACAAGCCCAAACGGCGAACTTCATTTACTGCGGTGACAATAGGGTCTTAACAAAAACTGTTGATTTACTCGACACATAGTAATAGTTTCGTCACATATAGGAACTGTTCGAGAATCTCATCCAGGAGAATGGATCCTATATTCCTTAGCACGAAGATTTTATCACAACTCATTGGCTTCCAAACTGTCTTCACATAACAATAAAAGTGAACCGACAAGATAAAGTTTTAGTCTACCTTGTATGTTAAGTAAACATCTGCCATTTTCCTGACAATAAATTCGCCCTCGAAACGGAAAATACCTGGACTGTAAGATCCCCTAATAGGCCTGAATTTTAGCCCAGATCCTATGGTGCACAAAATATACCAAACCATGTGTTATAAAACACACCGTTCTGAGAGGAAAATGAGAACAGAAGACCATCCTGTCTCAATATTATGAGAGTTCTATGAGTAACCATCAAAATTAATCAGTAACTTCCCCATTACTATGAGAGAAAACGCTCATACAAATACCTCAGAAAATTATTCTATTAATAATTAATGAGCGTATGGCATTGGCGGCCGGGAGACCCCTCGCGGGGCGGTTCGTCCGCCGCTCCCTAACTTTAAGGCCACTACGGTGACTTACGAGTGAATGAGTGAAATACACACAACACCCAGTCATCTCGAGGCAGAGAAACTCCCTGACCCCGCCGGGAATCGAACTCGGGACCCCGTGCGCGGGAAGCGAGAACGCTACCGCAAGACCACGAAGCGCGGACAAATATTCTATAAAGACACCTGAAACATTATACATGTTCACCATAAATCCACTCCAAATTTTCGCGTCGCCAGTGAGATGAAAGGCTCATAGCAAAAAACATAACACAACCAATAACATATACTAAGATTATGTATTAAGAGAAACCAACGATGTCAACAGTTTACAGGCTATAAAATAAATCCAAAGACGAGAGGTGAAAATTTGTAACGCACTGGGACGCGAACCCGGAGTTCCCGGAAACGCGAGCAGTCACCCTGACGAACTCGGCTACACCAGCGCACTTCCCATCTAACCCTGATTCCATATTTCATATTCCACCTGCTGGCAGCTCACCCTCATTCCCAGTGGATTCAGACATAATGTGCATCCTCACTCAAATAATTGTAAGAGCCATCGCGCTCACAGACGTGAAGATATACACACATGTCGATTGACAAGGACGTTATTGCATATGACAGGGTGGGAATTTGGGTCGGATGCCAGGATAGGCGATCGCGTTGAGCAGGAAATCCGGTTTCGAGGCGCGGTGCAGCACAAATTGTCACATGACTTCTTTGGATTTATTTCATAGCCATAACGTGGCTGATGCCGTTGGTTTCTATTAACTCATGTAATTAATATCGCTGTTTCGCATGGTGATCTCGATTTTGTCTGACATGTTCCGGGTTTCGTTTCAAAGTATCGTCAGACGGTTTCTCTCTGTTTTTTCTGCAGATATGTGCAGTTTCGTTTTCGTGTTGTGTGGTTGGAGTCAGCCTAAACAATTACTACTCGTCACGTCTTTCATGTGACAACAGATGGCGCCGATTTCTTTCCCATTACAAGTATATTAATTTTTAAATTTTAATTTTACGTGCCCACTGGCAAAGAGCTCCAAAATCGGTTTTGGCCCGGAATTCGTTTTATGTATATGTATTAACAAGGACAGTAAAACACGAAGAATAAACATCAATCCAGCAGCTACTCAGTAGTGCTGCATGCTTGGCGGTAGCAGTCAACACGCGCAAAGGCACTGCTGTCATTGGTACAGTACTCGCTGTTCTTCGAGTTTTATTGACCCTTTTAATACATATCGATAACACAAATACCGCCATAGACTAATATGAGGCAACTCTATCGAATGAGCATAGACAATGCCGCTTTAAAAATAATTGGTTTTTAAAGGGAAACATACCAAAGCTTGCTGTCGAAACTGGGCGTCGCACGGAAGACGTGATGACGTGAAGACGTGATGGGCTGACTCCAGCTATGTCATGCAAAAACGAAATTGCAGATATCTGCTGAGACACCAGATAAAATTCACCTGACGACTCTTAAGAGAGACACCCTCTTTGCGCGTGTGTATCTTCATATACTGGGAAGCGAGAACCGCTCCATTGATTGCAGCCTGATGGCATCACGGGCAGTTTCATAGATAAGAAAAGTGTATAAGTGCAGCTGCATATGGGAAAATCCACTGAGATAAGCAACTTAGGCAAACGCAGATTGATCTCACAAACGGCGATTCTAGTAGGCTGTTCGTGTGCTGCTGTCACAAGCCTCTTGACAGATCGTAGTGGTTGGAGGCCTGCCACTCTGTAAAGAAGGATAGTCGGTGATCGGTGGCAGACCTGACGACAGACTACAATGCTCGTCCAGACAAAATTATTTCAGAGCATTCCGTTCAGTGCACAATGTCGCACACGTGGGTCAGCAGCAGACAGAGCGTGCGTTCTCCGGAATTGAACCACTGACCATGAACATCGTCAATTAAGACTGGACTGTGGACGAATGGTAATGTCTCACGTATTCAGATTAATCATGTTTCTTGCTGTACGAGATCGACGCTCGTATCTCGATAAGCCGTCATCCAGACAAACGGCTGTTCTAAACATGCGCCACGCCACGGACGCAGAGGACAGTATCACAGTTTGGGTGATATTCGCCTGCATTTAAATGGGGTCTGTGTTAGTAATTGAAGGCACCAAGCAAGCATCTGTTCTCGCTTGTTGTCTTCCCAGACGTCGATGGGTCCGCAGCTCGTGGTCGTGCGGTAGCGTTCTCGCTTCCCACGCCCGGGTTCCCGGGTTCGATTCCCGGCGGGGTCAGGGATTTTCTCTGCCTCGTGATGACTGGGTGTTGTGTGATGTCCTTAGGTTAGTTAGGTTTAAGTAGTTCTAAGTTCTAGGGGACTGATGACCATAGATGTTAAGTCCCATAGTGCTCAGAGCCATTTGAACCATTTGACGTCGATGGCATCGCTCAACAGGACAACTGTTTGTATCACAAAGCCGGGATCGTTCGACCATGTTTTAAGGAACATGGTAGTGAATTCACTTTGTACGTCTTAGCCACCGATTTCGCTTGATGGGAACCCGATGGAACACATCTGGAACGCTACTGGGGGCCAGCTCGGCGCCCACAATCCACTGATTCTTAATCTATGACCTGTGCGTAGATATCTGGTGCCATATATCTGTGGAAACCTGCGAAGGACTTGGTGACCACAGGCGTCGCTGAAACACTTATCCATTCAGCTCCGTAGTTGGAATAATATGCTATTAAGTAGGTGTTCGTTATGTTCAGGCTCATCAGTGTATATACTCGATTGTAGGTCACCAGTGAATTATTCGTTATCTATTTATCTTAAATAGCACATTACAAGATACTGCAATTCCAATAATTACAAAATAACATAGCTGCGAACATTGCCAGCGGAATTATGACATGCAATACAAATACATGTCTCAAATCAGCCACGATTTCTGGACATGAAGGAACATTTCCTATCACATGTACCGGTAACCATAATATTCTCATATCCTAACGATGTACAAAGTAGCAGAGTTGACACTCCAGAATGACGTAACACATCAACACATATATTACCGGAAAGAATCATACTGTGGGGTAGGATATCCTTAGTCTTGCTAATCTATCACGAAAGTAATGTAAAGAGTGTCTGTCATATGGGGGTGGTTAAACGCCTCCGGTTCGACCATATTCGGGACAAATGTCTCACTAGAGTGCGCACTATACTTTTGAAAAGAGTACTTCCAAGGATGATTTCGACACCTGATTTCGACACGACTGCGGCCCCTAGGAGCCATATGGTGATTACACTTACAACTCAATGCGACGTAATTTGACTAAGTATACTATACGTGAGTTTTACTGTCTAATATGTGACCTAACTAGAATTCTGAGAGATACCAAGTTAAACTGTGTAAATTAGGCCCAAGAACATAGCACACGACTGCATGAACAGCATCAGTGTGTTCGAGAATTCAGTTGGATTATTAACTTGCGAAACAAGGAATAAACGAAATACAGGTAAACTTGAAACAACTGTCATGTGATTAAAGAGTCTTAATGTATTATGAACACATCAATCAAGGATTTTCATAAAAGTTAGAACATGAGAAGAGGCGCTAGTAATATGAACTGAAATACCTTGCGTGGATTCCAACAATTTCATAATTGCTTATGCAAATCGTATGGCGGAATTTCATAGAACGTTGCAAATGGAAGTTCCGCAGACTCAAATATGATGCCAAGAACGGAAAGTTAGAATAGGAGTGACATAGAGGGTGATTCCGTGATTATTCAGGGATGATGGAGAAAGGTAAATACATGAGTCCGTGGTAACTCACCTTGGTCCGGAAGCGATCGAGTCTAAAGCTGTAAGCGAAAATCGTTCTTATACCACTGACAGTGGAATACATGTACCGGTACTGTTGTTACTCAGATTGTAGATGTGGCAACTTTCAGAGGTGGTAGTATGGAATAAAACATGAAAAAAACGTCTAGATAACCTTTCTTCATCTTTGATACCATGAAACACATCTCTTCAACTGAACAAGTTCCCATAGCTCTTAGGTATGCATTCTGGACTCTATATCTGCTGGACTCTTTTCTTTTTTTGGTTCATCCGGCCAGCTCCAAAATATGGAAACCAAAGTGCATACAGTACAAGAGATGTGTTTACAGTATCGAAGATGAACAAGTGCTCTTAGCTATTAACGTATACATTTTAGAGCCCATGTACATCAGACACTTTTGTTCTTGTGGTCCATACCACCACCTCTGAAAGATGCCTGTCCTACAGTCGTAGCAAGAACAATATCGGTACATGTGTTCCTCTATCAGAGGTGTTAGAACGATTTTCGGTTATAGCTTTTGACTCAGTCGTTTCTAGACCAGAATTCCTATCCTTAAACTGATATATTTACTCTTCCGCATCAGACCTGAAAGTTTGTAACATCACCACGACATCACCGTGCATGTCTGCTAGCGGGATAACACATCTCAAAATATAAACCCATGAATGCACTGCGATTGCACTGCTGATGGCAAAATAGCCGAAAGCTTTTCTTCACGTAAAACGTCTGTCTTACTATCAAATGCAACCCCATGTAAACCTTGAAGTAGGCGTAAAGTAGAACAATCGTTAGTTCGGTACGGTACAATAATCTACTACAACAAAAGCAACCGCGACTTAACCTCGTATGAAACGTATGCAAGATACCGTCTCACCTTTGACATCATATTACATCCTACTGACCTAGGCACTAAGTAGGCTATATCGAAATGCTATATCCCTACGACCAAAAGTTAAGACACTTCTCAAAGTATCAGTACTCTTAGCGGTCAGCTAACTACGGTTTCAGCTGGCAGCTCTATTTGAGGAGACGGATTTCTGTTTCACTGCCGTTACACGGGAAGAGCGGGAGAAATGACTATTACAAGCATAACAGCCATTAGAATCTGTGAGTACGATGTTGCATTTGTACGGAACTGCTTATACGTGTCGCTCCAAAATCCAGCAGTTGGGCAACATCGTGTACAGTAGCCAGGATAGTGTCTTGTCCCGCAGACGTTTTGTATCGTTTTAAGACCACCTGATCTAAAGCAAGTTCTCACTTCGTGCAATTATTGCATATTTACATATAAAGTTAGGTTCTTGTAACACAATTGCGTTGAAAGAGTGGTTAATATTGAAAAATTCTGATATCGACGACTGCTTCGTCGGTGGATGTTGCCAAGATAACAACAACTTTTGTGTCATGGCGTCTGGGTGCCACAATGGCCAGTATGCTTCCCATTGTGACCAGTACACCAGCTCTAAATTAAAATGTTTTTCCTCCGTTTTTACTGGTATTTATAAGAACAAATATTGAATGTAACTATTATAAACGATTAATCATAATAAATAGCAATAATTTTAATAATTAAAGATCATACAACAATTACACAATAATAAAAATGATAATTATTATTAAATAATGCACTTGAGCAATATTCTAGAATGGAACTCGAGAGTTTTTTGAGAAGTCTAATTTCAAAAGAGGCCGTACTTCCCATGATTTCTATCACTGAACCCAGGTTCAACATTTCCTTTCATGTACCTAGAAACTGTTGCACGCAGGGGCATTTATGGATTGACCGATTCCGCTTGTAAATCATCCATATCATAGTCATAGATTCAACGGTTTTGCATTCTCCTAATGTACCTTCTGCATTAGTGGATGATTCTCCATCCAGTACAGCCTGTGCCCTCACTAGCAAATACATCTGACTCCGATTGATACCCAGTAATATCGTACTTTATTTAATAAGCGTTAGTGTCCTACTAAGTTACGTATTTATCAGAAGTAACGACATATTGCACGTCCTCGACGTCCTTCATACCTGGCTGCCAGGACGCATGTGAAGAAATCGTGAGCATCGTTCCACAAGACCGATGTTTTCGGCATGGAGGAGATGATTATGTTCGACGTCTAAGGAGAACATAATGTTACACGAAAGCTGCACGATAGTCAAGAAAAAGTTTACGAGTACAAACACACTGGTCAATACATCTATTCAAACTTTTTTTCGTGAGAGCTTGGGACAAAAGTCACGGAACACGAAACATTGGTTTGAGAAAAGCTACACTCTGTGATTACAACAAAATCACAGTTGCTGATAAATGTATTTCAACAAGATAGCTGCGAAGAGACAGCGGCCGGCAAGCACAACCTATGGAAAATGGATGATGCTGAACTTCGCAATAGACTAATGTATACAAAGGGGCAGATTTCAAGTGTCTGATGAGCCAGTCCACTGGGCTCCAAGAAGAGTCCCCGTTAGCAGAACAGGGTATCACGACACCGACGACAAAAATTTTGCTAATGGAGCGAATCGGAGGACAAACATTACACCCCCAGAGCACCACAAATGTCGTTTGTACTAAGCAGCCACTAGCACTGACACGACTCTTTTCCTGGGGCAGTTATCGTTGTATTGTCCTATTAACTCAACCACAGAGTCTTATCAAGGCACCATCTCAATCCTAGTTCGGAAAGAACGACAAAAATTCCAAACTCTGCTCTTTCTAGTGCAGGCCTACCCTTCTCCATTTCAAACTTCTTCCAGCCAACGCAACAGCATCTTATGCCCGACCATGCTAACACAGTAACCAAAATCCAAGTTCCTTTTCAAACTGTACCTTTTCTAAAAACCACCCACTGCTCTTCCGATATTCAGTATCACGTTCCTAGACACTGACTGCCATCTATCATCTTTATAAATATTCTGGTCATACATGAAGCACACCAGTGGCAAGACGCAATCAATACCTTCACTGCGCGATAACAACGGTGAAGTCACTGATGACAGTGCCACTAAAGCAGAGTTATTAAACACGGTTTTTCGAAATTCCTTCACCAAAGAAGACGAAGTAAATATTCCTGAATTCCAATCAAGAACAACTGCGAAGATGAGAAACATAGAAGTAGATATCCTCGGTGTACCTAAACACCTTAAATCACTTAATAAAGGCAAGGCCCCGGTCCGGATTGTATAGCAGTCAGGTTCATCTCAGAGTATACTGATAAAATAGCTCCATATTTAGCAATTGTATACATCCACTCGCTCAGAGAAAGATCCGTACCTAAAGACTGGAAAGTTGCTCAAGTCACAATACCCAAGAAGGGAAATAGGAGTAATCCGCTGAATTACATGCCTATATCACTAACGTCGATTTGCAGTAGGGTTTTGGAACATATACTGTATGCGAACATTATGAAGTACCTCGAAGAAAACGATTTATTGATACATAGTCAGCACGGATTCAGAAAATATCGTTCTTGTGAAACACAACTAGCTCTTTATATCCATGAAGTAATAAGTGATATCGACAGGGGATGTCAAATTGATTCCATATTTTTAGATTTCCAGATGGCTTTCGACACCGGACTTCACAAGCGTCTTCTTTCCAAACTGCGTGCCTACAGAGTATCGCCTCAGTTGTGCGACTAGATTCGTGATTTCCTGTCAGAAATGTCACAGTTCGTAGTAATAGACGGAAAGTCATCGAGTAAAACAGAAGTAATATCCGGGGTTCCCCAAGGAAGTGTTATAGGACCTCTATTGTTCCTGATCTATATTAACGACATAGGAGACAATCTGAGTAGCCGTCTTAGATTGTTTGCAGATGATGCTGTCATTTACCGTCTTGTAAAGTCATCAGATGATCAAAACGACTTGCAAAATTGACCCTGAATAAAGAAAAGTGTGAAGTTATTCGCATGAGTAATAAAAGAAATCAGCTAAATTTCGATTACGCGATAAATCAAACAAATCTATAGGCTGTAAATTTAGCTAAATACTCAGGGAATACAATTACAAATAACCTAAATTGGAACGATCACATAGATAATGTTGTGGGTAGAGCAAACCAAAGACTGCGATTCACTGGCAGAACGCATAGAAGGTGCAACAGGTCTACTGAAGACTACTTAAACCACGCTTGTCCGCCATATTCTGGAGTATTGCTGTGCGATGTGGGATCTGCATTAGGTGTGACTGACGGACGACATCGAGAAAGTACAAAGAAGGGCAGCTCGCTTTGTATTATCGTGAAATAGGGGAGATAGTGTGACAGACATAATACGTGAATTGGAGTGGCAATCATTAAAACAAAGGCGTCTTTCGTTGCGACGGGCTCTTCTCATGAAATTTCAATCACCAGTTTTCTCCTCCGATTGCGAAAACATTCTGACGGCACCCAACAACATAGGGAGAAATGATCATCACGATAAAATAAGAGAAATAAGGGCTCGCACAGAAAAATTTAAGTGCTCGTTTTTCTCGCGTGCCGTTCGAAAGTGGAACGGTAGAGAGACAGCTTGAAGGTGGTTCATTGAACCCTCTGCAACGCACTTTGTTGTGAATAGCAGAGAATGCACGTAGATGTAGATGTATTTTAATACAAATATTATCTTCAATATAAACAGTTTAACGTTTTCACTTACCATTGATGCCCCACGATGGCAACTGGGCCAGCACCTGCGAACAGAAAGTTTTATGAATGTTCTGAAGTTGTAAAAAAATTGCTACATAATGCAATATCTGTAGTTTTGTGAGAGTAACGATGGTAGTCTTCAAAAGTTACAGCTTCGGTGTCATGCCACTTTATACCTACATCGTTCAAATTTCTGAGTAACAGGAATTTCATTTGTCTAGGAGTTTTGTTGCAACTGACGATCACCAGGGACAGCTAATTCAATTGTACCTAAAACTACCTACTGAACACAACATAAGAAATCCTGTATGGCACTCAATGTTGGCGACGTGTCATGGCAGAAAGTGTACTGCACAACTCTGTGTGGCATTGTTAGACCTTGGTGAGCTGTACTCAAATTTTATTCCGTTAGCTAAATTCTTGTATCGGTGCTTGCGCTGGTCTAAGGCGCTGTAGTCATGGACTGTGCGGCTGGTCCCGGCGGAGGTTCGAGTGCTCCCTCGGGCATGGGTGTGTGTGTTTGTCCTTAGGATAATTTAGGTTAAGTAGTGTGAACGCTTAGGGACTGATGACTTTAGCTGTTAAGTCCCATAAGATTTCACACACATTTGAACATTTTGTGCTTGCTGTGTTCCTAGATCTAGAATACTCACTAACAATTCTTTACTTAAAAGACGCTTTTCATCGCTGGTTGCTATACTATTCAGGAAAACCTGCTTTAGGCAAGGAAGCGCTTGGTGTGTTAAGTAGAGTGAAATACGGAGGCAAATGAAAAAAAGAAACAGTCTTTTAAAGGTAGTAGCTTAATCTAAGAACGAAAAACTACGTAAAGCTCCGCACTTCACAGAGTTTTTCAGAACAGTCGTGTAGACGTAGATGTATATGTAGTTGTAGATGTAGAAACATGACTGGAATCAACTTGACAATATTTAGGGTCAGGTCATCAATTGGAGTTGACCTATAGCTATACAAACCAATTCCAAGTCTTCAAAGCGGTAAACAATGGTGGAAAAAACTTAAATCATAGGTGGTGTGAAAGACTTAGGAAAATAAATAAAATATCATCTTCTGAGAAAGCAGAAGGCATTATATGTGGAATGCAAAATAATTAAACGACTCGTTTGTTTGTGGTACTAAGCGTTCAATGTGAGAGACAGGTATGAGTCTTCAGTATTAATTTGATTCCATAGACAACCAGAACGAAGTTAGTAAATCCATCCATCCCACGATAAGTTTTAGACTGATCGCAGTTATCTACTGTATACGAGGAATAAAAGAAACCATACTTGAATTATGTCTACAAAAATACACTAAAAAAGATGTGTCAGTATAAGTTATTTTTCGCATCTACACCGTCTTTGAGGTGATTGTCCTATGTACACTTGACAGCAAAAAAAGTGGGTCACTGCTGAATACAACCAACATAACGTAGCTGTGTTGCAGGTCCTCTAAACACCAAAACCCAGTGGGGTACAGTCGTTTGACTACACACACAATGGGTACCGCAAAAACTACTAAGAGACCAAAGGTCTTTATGGCAGTCAGTCTAAGTGTCAACTAATATCGTCATACAAAACATATTAGAAAACACGTTCTTAGCGATGAGACACCCCATAGCACTCATAATCTAACCATAATTACAACAAGTGACATTCCAAAAGTTCTGAGAAAATAGGTTACCTTACATATATCGTACAGTAATCCTTAGTCAAAATTAAATACTTGAGACAATATATGGAGTTACAAAGCTGTATGGCAATTGGAAAAAAGCTTTTCGCTCTCTAAACGGTTTTCCATCCACGTGCTGACGGTCGCTCACGGCGAGTGGCTCTGGAAACTGGATATTGGACGAACCAGTAGAAAAACACGATGAACGGCAAGCACTCTAAGGAAATCTCAACATTAACAGCGAATCACCAGTAATATCATTGTTCTCGCAACACATCAACAGCTACGTGCACACAAATTGGAACTTCAAATGGCATGACCAACGTCGTCGTTCTGGACCTGGATTCAAACCCAGCACCTATAGCCACTGCTAACTAACCTAAGCTTTGTTTGTGCCTTATTGAGACCCGATCACTAGGCATAAAGAGACGTGAAATATAGACGTTTGCACCAGTATCAGTGATCAGTTCAGATCCTGAAAATAAATGACGATAATGTTTGTACTGAACTGGGAATCCTGTCATAACAGTTACCGTCCTGGGGACTACCCCCAACGACGTTTAACATGGTGTCATTCACAAGGAACAAGGTATGCTCATGTTTAAAACTGAAATGCCGTCATATAAAGCTTGTGACAGGGATGCGAACCCAGCACCTAATCGGATTGCTACCGAAGTACAGTCATGCTCAAAAGTATCCGAACGACCTGGATTGCATTTCGCCTGATTCCCATGCAACCCACATAACACAGCTGTCTAGCAGGTCCTCTAATCGCTCCTTGATACAGTCGTTTGACTATTGAAAATGGTTCCAACAAGTCACCACTAGAAAACACTGCTTTGTATCACAATAACTCAAGATGTAAAGTAATACCACGATACTAAAAATATCAGGGAACACCTCGTCACAGATAAGACTGTCCTTACGGCTTGTAAACTCGCATTTAGTGCAGTAACTGACATACCTGAAATGTTAGCACTCTCATAATTACGTCAGATAGGTAATGCACGTAGTAAGTTCGTCGTATTCATGATTTCCTCTTCAAAGTAACATACCATACTTGTTATTTAACACAAAATGTCATTAAGATTTTACGTTATTCACGAGCAGCTAGTTGAGAATATGTATGAACTTCAAATGACACGACGAACCGCCTCATTCTGCATATGGATTCAAACCCAGGTCATGCAAACTAAGATTTCGCGACTGACGGAAATTAACAGTCATTCCTGACTAGGTATAAAGAGAGTGATATACCTCGATTTTAGATAGTATCAGTTAACAAATATCAACTTTAAATTACATAACGTAAACATTTTTAACGGTCGCGAATTCCTATCCAGCATCTATTGTCCCTGTTAACGAACTACGAGAGATCTTAAATACTGCTTCTTCACAAGTAACTTACTTGAAATGCAGTGAGGTAAAGCTTTGTGTTGGACAGGGATTCGAACCCAGAACCTAATCGGATTGTTATCGAAGCACAATCACATATCAGATTTTCTCGGCAGTAGCTAGATGTATTAACTGAAATGACGAGACGAAACTTTAATTTTTTCCTTCCCAGGACTCCAACCCGGTACATATCGCTGTTATATTCTAGAGAAAGGGAACGTTAAGTATGGGTTTGTTACACCAGCAGCGACGTGTGAGCAAGACACTGAGACAGAAATTTCAATTTTTTGGCTATAGAAATGCTATTCTTCACATAAGTGACAACATTTAATATCTTTCACGATGCGTTATGAAGCTGAGCGGCCAATACCATGACGAGAGTTGCGTGCTGGCACCAGTGTGTCCGTAGCCCCGTGGTACCGCTCGTGTCTCGTGCTCCAACCGTTAAGATGGGCTCTGAGCACTATGGGACTTAACATCTATGGTCATCAGTCCCCTAGAACGTAGAACTACTTAAACCTAACTAACCTAAGGACAGCACACAACACCCAGTCATCACGAGGCAGAGAAAATCCCTGACCCCGCCGGGAATCGAACCCGGGAACCCGGGCGTGGGAAGCGAGAACGCTACGGCACGACCACGAGCTGCGGACAACGGTTAAGAGAATCGTCAGTTCTAATCGTGGTAGGGGCAGCGCGTGAAGGCTCTTTTTTGTGTATTATTTCATGCAGCTGCGAATTCCCAGAAAAAATCCTGTAACAAAATCAGAAGAAAACCTTTACACATCAAATCCTCTTGGCAGCTCGACTCAGTAAGTTGTGTTAGTGGTCGTATATCTCGGTTTTCTGACTGCCAAGCTGCTATACAATACAAGCGAAGAAATTCGAATCGACCGTCAACGATACGAAATTCAAGAATGTTCTTCACTTAAGACTCCCATGCCAGGGTGATAAGCATGAAGGAAATAAATAGATTAGCAAATCGCAAGAAAGTACTTTCAGCTCATAGTGCAATGGTGAAAAACTTACAATGCTGCACAACAGGTAACGCCTCTTTCCGCTGCTGACAAGCAAATTTTGTGTTTCTAGGAATGCGTAACTTTATTTATGAAGTGCCACGTTTGCATACCTGTTGAGTATGACACAGCATACCATTTAAACACAGACCCAATCCAAATCTAAGTGAGTAGTATTTTACTAATTCGTGCAGATAGAGGCACGCTTGCGTACAGATACTCAGTTTTGTTAAAACAGACTTTCGTCGTAAGGTTATCGTGGGTAATTTTATTTCGTTTCTTATAATACAGTGCACAGTTTTAGTAAGGTTTCTTGTAGTGTTGTTAAAACAATACTAAACATGAGAGAGAAATTAATCATCAACGAAATATGCGAATTCTCTGATGTTGTCTATAACAGTCTAACAATGCACATGCAGTTTATTGATTACATGCATGTAGAAAACTTGTTCTGAGTTAAAGCTGTCAAACAAGGTTTGAAGAAGAATAAAATACCACTACCAGACGACAGCTAATGCAGAAAATACTTTTCTGACTATTTTGAAACGATGCGCTCTCCCTATACATAATATAAAAGCTTCGAGACGCATCTGCTGCCTGGCCGTCTATTAAACCCGAAAAGAACAACATGACGCAGAAGTTGCGTTTTTTCCACATGCGACTATTTTGGGTTGGGAAGTGAAGAGAATTATGTTCAAAGTTCCATTAAATTGCTAACTTCAGCAGAATTGCGTTTTAGAAAAAAATGTAGTAGCGAATGTAATACAACACGCGACGTCTTATCAACAGTTCACAACGCTTACCGTTACGCTACTAGCTATGACGTAGCTACAGCACCTCTGGAAGTGAACAACAGTTCCTCCAGAACTTCGGCATTCCACAGTGCTGTGAGATAATGCATATGGCCGGATCTAGACTTCTGAGAGACAGACAGTTACAGCATTTCTTTTGCACTGCACGATGGTTTTAACAAACAGATAGCGCAGTAGAGTAGCTCAAATGGAAAGGAACACTGCCTATTTAAATTTCTGCATCCTACACTGTTGGCAGTTCTGTGTAGGTGGCAGTTACGTTATTTTATTTCGGTGATTACAAAATAGAGTCGAATGTATGCACTGGGTAGCCAAGGCAGCTAGTTCATAGCGATTCGGTCAACCAAGTAAATGAATGTACTGAACATCCTGCAAACCACTACAGGGAGCCTGTGTGTCAGAATTCTCATCTTGTGTGCCGCAACGGTGTTATGATAGAGAAATGAGTCGTAGCGAAGAGGGTTTGGTGGTCTGTTGGACTGATGATGGTTTCATATGATGATGGTCTCGGTTCGATTCCAACTTCTGTCGATTTTCTTTGATAGGGAGAGGCAGATTCTATTCTCTTCTGGCTACGCCAAGTGAAGAAGGTATAATGGCATTGTGGTCTGAAAATCACATTAAACATGATATTCCTTCTCTACCAAGTAGACGTTAGGTGGAACCACAGTAAAGTAAGCAGTGGCGACACGTAGAAACTCTATCACCAGTAACCTTTCTTATACTAGTTATTTATTTCTAGTGACGAAACAAACCCTGTGTATGGTCACAGGACACTTATTACATCTTTTATTTGAGCTTCTGTATGTCGATAAAATTGGTTCTGAACTGGGAATGCAACTCAGACCGCCCTTAACGCGGAATTTGATCCCTTCGTGACAATACAGCTCGACTAAAACTTGCTGTTTGTTCAAAACTGCAGATTACTCAACACTTCCACATATTGCGCATGAATGGGTTCGAATCCTGGCCCAGCACTCAATTTTTCACTATTTATTATCAAGCTCTAGCATGAGAACACCTATCTGCTGGTGGATAATAATTTTTATTTTTAATACATTTTTATTCGTTGTCAACACTAACGATATCTGACGTTTTTGACTCCCAGTGAGACACAGAACTATTTGCGAGATCACTGTAAGTTCAAGGATGTTATTCCGAGATGCTGGTGGAGAAAAATTCGGTAGCTGACGTCTCTTTGTGTGTAGTCAACAACGAAATGTGTGGGGTTCGATTCCTAGTCAGCACTGAACTCTTTGTCATGGTATTTCTAGTTCAAACATGCTCACACGTCGCTGCTGGTGTAACAAACCCATACTTAACGTTCCCTTTCTCTAGAATATAACAGCGATATGTGCCGGGTTGGAGTCCTGGGAAGGAAAAAATTAATGTTTCGTCTCGTCATTTCAGTTAATACATCTAGCTCCTGCCGAGAAAATCTGATATGTGATTGTGTTTCGATAACAATCCGATTAGGTTCTGGGTTCGAATCCCTGTCCAACACAAAGCTTTACCTCACTGCATTTCAAGTAAGTTACTTGTGAAGAAGCAGTATTTAAGATCTCTCGTAGTTCGTTAACAGGGACAATAGATGCTGGGAAGGAATTCGCGACCGTTAAAAATGTTTACGTTATGTAATTTAAAGTTGATATTTGTTAACTGATACTGTCTAAAATCGAGGTATATCACTCTCTTTATACCTAGTCAGGAATGACTGTTAATTTCCGTCAGTCGCGAAATCTTAGTTTGCATGACCTGGGTTTGAATCCATATGCAGAATGAGGCGGTTCGTCGTGTCATTTGAAGTTCATACATATTCTCAACTAGCTGCTCGTGAATAACGTAAAATCTTAATGACATTTTGTGTTAAATAACAAGTATGGTATGTTACTTTGAAGAGGAAATCATGAATACGACGAACTTACTACGTGCATTACCTATCTGACGTAATTATGAGAGTGCCAACATTTCAGGTATGTCATTTATTGCAATAAATGTGAGGTTGCAAGCCTTAATGACAGTCTTATCTGTGATAAGGTGTTCCCTGATATTTTTAGTATCGTGGTATTACTTTACATCTTGAGTTGTTGCGATACAGAGCTGTGTTTTCTAGTGGTGATTTGTTGGAACCATTTTCAATAGTCAATCGACTGTACCAAGGAGTGATTAGAGGACCTGCTAGACAGCTGCGTTATGTAGGTCGCATGGGAATCAGGTGAAATGCAATTCAGGTCGTTCGGATACTTTTGAGCACGACTGTACATAAAATCAGAAGTTAAATATCAAATGTTTTCACCAATAGTGAAATGCTGGAACCCTAATTGACGATATAATTGTTTTAGCCTGACTGGGATTCGAATCCAGCATCTAGCACCGTCGTTTCCTAGCCAGGAACAGACGATAAACAGCTATTGTTGGTCCACCAGTAGCGAGATGGGCGCATGTTTAGCTAGACATCTGGCGACGAAAAATTCTGTGCTGAATGGAATTCTAACCCCCCACACGTGGTCATGAAGAAACTTTAACAATCAAATTCTTTTCCAATAATAGCTAGGAATGCCATGTTTGAATTTCAATGATGTGATGGAAGATACTCTGCTGGCTAGAAGTTGAATCCACAACATGTCGTCGTTGGTGATCACAACGAACACAACGTCAAAACCAAATCCGTTTTCACCAGTAGGATGGAGAGGAATGGAGAGGAATGAAAAGATGTAAGGAAACGTTTGATCTTGTAATGTTGTGATAAAAAGTTCATCATGTGGCTGTGAGTTGAAACGAACACGTTACAGCTGACAACGCACGAAGAGACGTTGAAAATGAAACTATTTTTCTCCAGTAGTTCGGAGTGCACATGGTAGGGCTTGAAATTAAATAATCAATATTTTGTGCTGATCAGGATTCGAAACCAGATAGGTGCCTTTCGAGGACGCCTAGAAGAGTTTGCAATCTTCGGGAACACAGTGAAATCGAATTCTAATCCCAATCCAGCACCACAATTTTCAACGTCTCAGTTTCAAATAAAGTAAGAGCCTTGTGAACTTACATGGCCATTGATTCATTAAATGAAATACGTTTTCTAGGTTACGACGGCTTGCTGGTGACAGAGTCTCTGCCTTACGGGGTTTCTCCATCTGTCACTGCTCAAACGAATGCCACTCTGCTCCAGTCGGCAGCGAAGGGATGTTATCTTTACTACGGATATTGAACTACGGAGCTTACTGGCGTTCTGCACTTGGCGTTACTAGGGGTGAAGGAGAGCTACTTGTGTGTGTTAAAAATCTACGCCTGACGTGAGATGTGAACCTACACGTTTTACACATCAATACAAGATTAATCCATCAGACCACAGAACCCCTTGCCAAGCACATAATTATGAATTCTAGAGGATTCATTTAGATGTAGATGCAGATGTCAAGGGACGCGTAACAGGAAGGAGGGCGGGATCTGGGAATGGATAGAAGTGCAGAAGTGCAAAATATAAGCGTGAAATGCTTGCAAAGTTTTGCTTAATTAGATGTGTGCCACAGTTCGTTTTATCTTAGGACCGAGAGATAAGGAAGGAGTGTTCTCAGAACGAAGAATGGTTTATAGGGAAGAGGAGATGAAAGAATACGGTTTCATAGGTGGTGAGAGGAATGATAGAGAGTAAAAACAGCAGCAATTAAAAGAGAAAATGTAGCGTCATTGGTAACCGCTAGATTTGTTTACAAAGTTTTTGGGGAGTGTAATAGAAGGGCACTTGAGGCGATAGTGTCAGAGAGAGAGTGTGAGAGAAAATAGAAGAGTTATTAACAACGAGTAAACATAAATGTTCAAATGTATGTGAAATCTTATGGGACTTAATTGCTAAGGTCATCAGTCCCTAATCTTACACACTACTTAACCTAAATCATCCTAAGGACAAACATACACACCCATGCCCGAGGGAGGTCTCGAACCTCCGCCGCGACCAGCCTCACAGTCCATGACTGCAGCGCCCGAGACCGCTCGGCTAATGCCGCGCGGCGAGTAAACATAATATGAAATCGTTGGCGTATTGTGTGGAGGACGGAGGGTGTAATCATGGATGGCGGGGAAGAGAGAGACGTATTTGAAATAACAAAAACTACTGTGACAGAGTCCATCTACGCTGATTAGTTAGTAAGTATGTAGACAGGGTATAAATGAAATCAAAATAGAATACTTAACAAACTGTATATTCAAAAGAAACCCACTTGAATTAAAAAGGCAACTCAAAGGAAAGCTAACCCATATTGTATCTTTTCTGTTGCCACGCGATCTTCCACTAGCTCCCAATGAGGAAAAATGACGAAAAAGAAGACACAACAAAACATTTTAAGAACTCTAACATTTTATCCAGAATCCTTCATTATTTTGTACTTCTATCGCGCGTCTTGGCATAGAATGTATAAGCCGTCGGACGTAACAGCCTGAAGAAGCAACTTCCTCCCAGGCTTCCAGGACGCAGTCCCAAATAGCGTCCGCAGTAGATGGTTGGTTTCGTGGACAGTTCTCTGTTAATGTTCTGGCGACCCCAGCCCATATGTTATCCATGGAGTTCATATCAGCCGCCCGTGGCGGCCAGTCCATGAAGTTGACGCCAATCGTGGAGAGCCGTTGCTGAACAAATGCAGACTAGTGAATGGGAGAATGGTCCTCTTCCAATGTGACGTCCCCTTCTGCGTACAACATTCGCACTGACGGAAGCATCATATTTTCCAATATGGGGGCATACTGCACGCTGTCCAGAGTTCCTTCTATCCTGTGAAGAATTCCCGCCCCTCTCGCAGAAATCCAACCGTAGCAGGTAACAGATAGCCGGCCACTTCTTCTCGTCGTGGTTACATATTCGCGTCGATGGCGAGTCCCTTGCGGCCTGTAAACGATTCGTGGACCGTCGTTATTGGTGGAAAACACCTTCTCATCAGTGACAATGACGTTGTCCCACGACGCCCTCAGATGGAGCTCCGCAAATGCTAGCCGGTATAAAACGTTGTCTACGCTGAGCTCTTTTTTCACGGCAGATCGTCGTGCATGCAGTCCAGTGTCCCTCAGCCTTCGGCGAATCGTGTCACTGGAGCCGGGGAAGTTGGTCTCCCGCCGCAAGTGCTTCGCGTTCAGAAAGGGAATTTCTCTGCTTCTAGACACTAGGTCCCTGTCTTCCTGCTGTGAGCTCACTCTCTTCCTGCCTGAGCCAGGAGCCCAGCTGGTGGTGCCTCTTTCAAGGTAGATCCTCCGCCATTTCGTTGCAGTGGTATGTGGTACGCCATACCGTCTGCCAGCTTCTCTGATGGAACATCCTCCTTCCTCAATGACAGCGACGACTCTACCTCGGCCGGCCGGAGTGGCCGAGCGGTTCTAGGCGCTTCAGTCTGGAACCGCGTGACCGCTACGGTCGCAGGTTCTAATCCTGCCTCGGGCATGGATGTGTGTGATGTCCTTAGGTTAGTTAGGTTTAAGTAGTTCTAAGTTCTAGGGGACTGATGACCCCAGATGTTAAGTCCCATAGTGCTCACAGCCATTTGAACCATTTTTTGACTCTACCTCGAATAGACCTCTCCCAGTGAGCCATTACGGCAGGCAGCCCGATGTGTATTTCTGCTTGCCGCTATTATACTGATTCCAGAAGAGGAGGTAAACATATTTATGTCAAACGGAGCGGCAGAGGCATAGGCATGCGGCGCTGCCGTTCTGGCTCGTCCCGGGCTGTTGGCCCACCTACGCCACCGCCAGCTCGCTCACTTACGTCTCGCCTCGGCCAGCCTGGCTGGCCCGTAGCTCGCGAGCCGCGTCTAGTACAGACCCGGGCCGCATGGCCACGATCACCCCTTGAAGGATCAAAAGTTACACCTAACCTACCCAAGTCTGTAATACAAACTAAAGCAGCTACAGCTATTATGCTATAACATGTGGAGGCACACCTACAGTTGACGATTTATTCAAATATTTGACGAACAATACTTTCAAAAATACATTCATTTTAAACATAGCTACCACAAAATATTTCGCCTATCTAGCAATAGCATGACGCAGGAAACTATACTTTCTTGTAAGTGCTGTGCATTAGATGTAGCCTTTAGAAAACGGTTATTCAACCACGACAACTAAGCGGAATGTAAATGTAAACAGGTTTGGCGGCAGCTCCTCCAAATAATAGTATATACTTACGAGGGAACCTC
Source organism: Schistocerca nitens (assembly GCF_023898315.1). Lineage (NCBI taxonomy): Eukaryota > Metazoa > Arthropoda > Insecta > Orthoptera > Acrididae > Schistocerca > Schistocerca nitens. The sequence continues at coordinate 521,929,606 of NC_064616.1, read as the reverse complement.
CCCATCGCACCCCCCTCAGATTTAGTTATTAATGGACACAGTGGATAGCCCTTGAAAAACTGAACACAGATCAATCGAGAAAACAGGAAGAAGTTGTGTGGAACTATGAAAAAATAAGCAAAATATGCAAACTGAGTAGTCCATGCGCAACATACGCAATATCAAGGACAATGTGAGCAGAGGAGCGCCGTGGTCCCGTGGTAAGAGTGAGCAGCTGCGGAATGAGAGGTCCTTGGTTCGAGTCTCCCCTCGAGTGAAAACTTTACGTTCTTTATTTTCGCAAAGTTACGATCTGTCCGTTCATTCATTGACGTCTCTGTCCACTGTAATAAGTTTCGTGTCTGTGTTTTGCGACCGCACCGCAAAACCGTGCGATTAGTAGACGAAAAGGACGTGCCTCTCCAATAGGAACCGAAAACATTTGATCGCAAGGTCATAGGTCAACCGATTCCTCCACAGGAAAACACGTCTGATATATTCTATACGACACCGGTGACGGCATGTGCGTCTCATGACAGGAATATGTTGTCAAACCACCTAACTTGCCCATCTGGCGAATGGGTAAAAAGATTCTTCTACCTTGCCCGATTTAGGTTTTCTTGTGGATGTGATAATCACTCCCAAAAAAGTGATGAAAACATAAGAGTTTGTCACATAAACTGCAACAAATTAATGCAACAGTTTCACAGTCGCACAGTTTTCCCTCTGCTCTGTCAAAACATATGTTTTTTTCGTTTTCAAATGTTTCCGTGTGTAGACCGTCAAATCCTGCATATGTCCAAGCAAATCTGAACATGTCCTGGAATTTTGGAGAGCGAAGTTGATTATGTGTGAGTGCCTGAACTTTGATAATTGTCTGAAAATAAAAACACAAACTTTTCACTCGAGAGAAGACTTGAACTAAGGACCTCTCGTTCCGCAGCTGCTCACGCTAACCACGGGGCCACGGCGCTCCTGAGTTCATGCTGTCCTTGATGCTGTCTGTCTTTCACATGGACTACTAAGTTTGTATATTTTGCGTATTTTTTCATTGTTTCACACAACTTCTTCCTGTTTTCCTCGATTGGTCTATGTTCAGTTTTTCAAGGCCTATCCCTGTGGCAACTTATAACTAAATCTGAGGGGGGTGCGATGGGGAGGTTCCCTTGTTAGTATATAATACACATTTTGTTCACTTATAACATGTACTCAGTGTCTCTGAAACAATACGTGCTGCACGACGGAAATTACTTTCTGCTCAGGCACTTCATTTACATCTCAATGATACACGACTACTAGAGAACTTTGCTCTTTACGGCAGTCAATCCAATTGTAAATTAACAGCCGGCCGCTGGTGGCCGAGCGGTTCTGGCGCTACAGTCTGGAACCGCGCGACCGCTACGGTCGCAGGTTCGAATCCTGCCTCGGGCATGGATGTGTGTGGTGTCCTTAGGTTAGTTAGGTTTACGTAGTTCTAAGTTCTAGGGGACTTATGACCTCAGCAGTTGAGTCCCATAGTGCTCAGAGCCATTTTTGTAAATTAACATCATGATATCGCAGATATTTGGCAACACGTTACTAGGGATGAGTAAGGCCTTAAGGTTTGCAACTAAACATGCTACTCCTAGCTACTACTGAGTATGAAGTTGATTATTAACGTGTCTTCATAATCATGAGTGCGGCGTTCTACTCTCAGTCAGCATAGACGTATTCGCCACTTTATTTCTAGTTAAACGTGTGCACATCTCGCTGACGGTGGACCAACATTGGACATTTCTCGTCTGTTTCTGGTTAGACAACGACGGCGGGAGGCGCCGGGTTCGAATCCCGGTCAGGCAATACAATTTCAGTCGTCATTTAAGGTTCCAACCCCACTACTGGTGACTAACTGTGATATCTACATTCTGATTTTACGTACTTATTCAACAATCCGATTAGGTGCTGGGTTCGCATCCTTGTCCCCAGCATTACATGATGGCATTTCAATTTTAAACATGTGCATCCTTTATTCCTTGACAATGCAACACTATACAACGTCTTTCGAGGTTAATTACCAAGAAGGTAATTGTCATGTTAGGGTTCCTGCTTTCGTACAAACATTATCGTCATTTACGTTCAAGTTGAGAATTGATAACAGATACTGGTGCAAACGTCAATATTTGACGTCTCTTTCTGCCTGGTGATCGAGTCTCGATAAGGCACAAAGCATTGCTTGGTTAACAATGGCTTTACGTTCTGGGTTTGCATCCGGATCCAGAACAAAGACGTTGGTCATGTCATTTAAAGTACAACTTCGTGTAGTCCAAGTAACCGTTGATGAGTAATGTGAACAATGATATTACTTGTGATTCGCTGTTAATGTTGGGATTTCCGTAGAGTGGTTGCCGCCGTTAATCACGTTTTCTTTTAACTGCTTAGTATTACATAAAGTTGATATGAATCCACTCCCCATTGAACGTCGAACGACGTTCAGCATGTGTTGGGTAAACCTTTTAGACAGCAAAGAACTTGTTTCCAATTGCCATACAACTTTATAAATCCATATACTGTCTCAAATATTTAATTGTGCCTAAGGATTACTGAACGATTTATGTGACAAAACTACTTGTCCCATAACATTTGGAATGTCACTTACTGTAATTAAGTTTAGTTTACAAACGTTAAGGACTGTCTGATCTCTTCTGTACTATCGTGGTGTTACTTTACGTCTGGACGGACTGTCATAAAGACCGGTGTTCTCTAGTAGTCCCTATCGGTACCCATTGTGTATCTTACAACGACTGTACTGTGGAGGGTTGCGACGACGTGCAACACAGATATGCAATATTGGTTGCATACATTCAGGTGCAACCTACACATTAGAATTCAGGGGTGACCCACTTTTTTTGCTGTCGAGTGTACCTGCTGTGTTAACTGAGTCGTTCCCATTAACATCGTGGTATGGTATCTAGAAAACAGAACTCGACTCGTTTTAGGACTTCCACGTTCAAAACTGGGTATATTTTTCTACAATTTAGAAAACTTCGCCTTCAACCCATTGAAATACAGGAGCATACTTGGTTCTGCATTTCAGACCGTAATTGTGTGGACATACTCATAAGGAATTTGAAGAGGACACCCACTTTGTCAAACAGAAGAAGTAAATCTTTGGATAATCATACATACATGGTACATTGCCATCCTAAATAATATACTGGGTGATCAAAAAGTCAGTATCAATTTGAAAACTGAATACATCACGGAATAATGTAGATAGAGCGGTACAAATTGACACATATGCTTCGAATGACATGGGGTTTTATTAGAACCAAACAAATACAAAAGTTCAAACAATGTCCGACAGATGGCGCTTCATCTGATCTGAATAGCAATAATTAGCATAACAAAGTAAGACAAAGCAAAGATGACGTTCTTTACAGGAAATGCTCAATATGTCCACCATCATTCCTCAACAACAGCTATGGTCGAGGAATAATCTTGTGAACAGCACTGTAAAGCATGTCCGGAGTTATGGTGAGGCATTGGCGTCGGATGTTGTCTTTTAGCATCCCTAGAAATGTCGGTCGATCACAATACACTTCCGACTTCAGGTAATCCCAAAGCCAATAATCGCACGGCTTGAGGTCTGTGGACCTGGGAGGCCAAGCATAACGAAAGTGGCGGCTGAGCACACGATCATCACCAAACGACGCGCGCAAGAGATCTTTCACGCGTCTAGCAATATGGGGTGGAGCGCCATCCTGCATAAACATCGTACGTGCCAGCAAGTGTTTATCAGCCAGGCTGGGGATGATGTGATTCTGTAACATATCGGCGTACCTCTCACTCGTCACGGTAGCAGTTACTGACGTTTTGCTGTCCAGCGCCATCTGTCGGACATTTTGTGTACTTTTTTTTTTTTTTTGTTCTAAGCCCCAAGTCATTCCAGGCATGTGTGTCAATTTTTACCTCTCTATCTACATTATTCCGTGGTTTATTAAGTTTTCAAATTTATACTGACTTTTTCATCACCCTGTATTTGTCAGTAGCGTACATGACCGTTTCGGCAAGAGATTGCTGTCATCTAGAAACGATCTGGATGTGTCTCATAACAAGACCAAAATACCTGCAGAGAAACATGCCCCATTTTAGTATCTGGATTATTAAACATCCAAAGTACATGAATTAAAACGGCTAGATCCAATGTAATGAACTGTGGAACACGTTATGATGATATCACGAAATTTTTGTAGTTGTATATAACATTCTTTTATCTCTCTACTCGTAATGCAGCAGTGTTACACACTGCATGTTTTCATCGACGCTATACGAAAAGATTTATTGAAGAAGCTGAGTGAGGATTCGGTTTAATATAAACGTAATTGTTCACAGAATGGAACACTACACTTGATTATGAAGACTATCTGAAACACTGCAAGCATTTAAGTTTACCTCAGAATAATATACATTTATCAGCTAAGCTACGCATCTCCAATACAGTTAAGATGTGAGAAAATAAACAGATTTTTTGGACAAAAATATCCAGTAATGACGGATTTCGTGATGATAACAGCAATTATCATGCACCGGTTCTGTGATGTTTGTACACGGCTGTGTGAGTACCAAATAACTCTTACAGTTAAGACCGATATTTACGTGATAGGTGATCTTGGAGTATCGTTATTTCCACAGAAACGTTATTCTTTGTTGCAACACAACGAATTTACCTTCCTCCAAAGATACTGTTTATACTCTGTAAACGCACAGTGGAAGATCTTAACTGTCTAACAGAGAAAATGTTACTTGAGCAGCAAAAAATGTCATCTTACGTGAAAATAATACATCTTAAATATGTGTCCAGTTCACTCGTCGTTTTCAGCAAAAACGACGCTTGTGTTGGCAAGTGGTGTCTTCTTCCAGCTATCGATTCATATCTGCGCATACCACGCACCATGAGAGACGGAAGTGCGCATCACACAGTAATTTAATAACATGTGGTATCCACGCCTCCGTCTCCCAAGATGCATGAATCCCTTTGTTCCACATCAGCTGTTGACGTGCACTGTTGTTTGTGCCTGCGGACTAATTAACGAGTAATGTCGGAGAAAAACTGAGCTTATTTTTTTGGTGAAGTCTTGCGTCAGAGGTATTTACCATGCCCTTCAAACTGTGACATAACTCGCTATAATCATAGAAAGTGTAACTGTCGACAGTTCGCCGTGTTTTGTGCAACACTATATTGCTACCGCTTTGGACAAGCATACGTCTTCTGCTGCACCTTGATTTACGTCAAAATGCAATCACTTTGCATCGAGTACTGCATGACTGAAGTCATGCATAGTGAGAGATGGGCGTACAAGTCACATAATGATATAGTAATATGTAGACCTCGCACGCCCACCGCCCATTATGCACGAGTGCGGTTTATTAGACAACAGAAGTTTAAACAGTGTTAAGTATTTCACGTTACATACAATATGTATGAGCGATAACAGAAAAACGTTCAGAGATATGGCCATCCAAATCACACAGTCTTGTAATAACACGTAGGACTCGGACGTCCGTCACCAGTTACGCACGAAATGCGTTTTTTTATAGAGTTCCTACTTGCAGGAAAATATTGCTGGCTAATACCAAATGATTGTCTCATATTAGCGCACTAGGTAGTACATGCTGCCACATGTTATAACTGAGTCGTTTCCATCAGCGACGGCACCTAGTAACCTGAAAAATGTCCTTTTTACAACGTATTATTGACATAACGTAACGAAATTGCCTTCATATAATAGATCTGTGTGATTTTTTTAGGTTATATAACAGTTCCATATTTGCCATGTAATAATAATTCTGATAGGTTACAGAATACCTGTGTCTGGTTTTTGTGACCGCTACGGTCGCAGGTTCGAATCCTGCCTCGGTCATGGATGTTTGTGATGTCCTTAGGTTAGTTAGGTTTAATTAGTTCTGAGTCCTAGGGGACTAATGACCTCAGCAGTTGAGTCCCATAGTGCTCAGAGCCATTTGACCCATTTTTTGTTGATGAATACAAGAGTTACCAATACATTCTAGCTTCGTCTCCAATTATTTCGCAAGTAGCCACTACTTCGCGATTTTACATCGGCCTACTTGCGGAATAAAATCTCGATACTGACCACCACAGGAAGCAACTTAATGACTGCCTGCTTTGAGTGGGTCAACGAAATTTGCTTAATTACAACCACCTTGTCGCCACTACAGTCTCCGAACCGTCTAGCAACTCGAGCAAACCAAACAGCGAACTGCAGTCTGAAGATTTCTCGCAAGGTAGGAGTGAACTGTGTCAGGACAATTTCTGGCGCACATAACCCCACCTAATGTCGATAATTCTCTCGGCTATTAATAAAGATATACAGAGGTGGTGGCAAGGGAGTGGGCTATGGGGGCTATAGCAACCCCTCCCACCATTGGTGTATGATGTTACACTCGATAAAATTTCTTCAGTAATCAGCAAATATATTACTTCAACAGAATCAATCATTTTTCTATAATTGTGTAGCAATATAGGTTACAATGTATTTCAAACACATTTTAACAAAAGAATAATTGCGGCAAATACAAGTAGCGTACTGCCTAAACCTATCATTTAACTTAAAATGGGCATCTTATCAACGCTTAAATTGCTGACTCCACACAAAACTTCGAAATCGCCTGACATCTAGGTCAGTTCATATTATTGTCCCGGGCACATACATTCTGTAGGCTGGCCCCTGTAAATTAAGTCAGTTTTAATACAGCTCAATGAGCAGAAGGCAAATGTCATATAAACTATTCATTTGTCTGACGGGCGGGGCGACGTCTCGGTGCATACGATCACCGATTCTTGGCGGCTTCTCATTGTCTCAATAAAGAAGTATGGAAAATACAGTGTGTTCCAAAACGATCTTAACAACTTTCATCATGGCTTTGAGCACCATGGGACTTAACATCTGAGGTCATCAGACTTAGAACTACTTCAACCAAACTAACCTAAGGACATCACACACATTCATGCCTGAGGCAGGATTCGAACCTGCGACCGTAGCAGCAGCGCGGTTCCGGACTGAAGCGCCTAGAAACGCTCGGCCACAACGGCCGGCTAGATATTTCAGAAACGTGTTACAAAATGATGGTTCATTTGAATATACATAAATCTGCAGCGCAGCATCTGATATTAAACTCCAAAAACAACCAAAAACAGATAACCGAAAAGGCTGAAATATAATGTAAATGAAATAACTCAAACTCGGAAATGAGTGTAAACATTCATATAACGGCTGCAATCGAGTGAAGAAACCGACTGGACGAAAAAACAATCGACTGAATAATCGATTGTTAAAAACAGTCGGTCCCCCGTCAGAACTTAAAACTCTTCCACCTGCTGTCAGCGAAAATTTGTCTTCCGCTTACTATTATTGACTTTATTGAAGTGTGTAACTGAGTAGTGTGACCGCATCATGTTTCGTGAAGTGTCAATTTGTTTCTGAAATAATAGTGTATCAGTGAATGGAGTGACTGATTAAAGACGTTGCTGCAGTGAATCGCAAGCTAACGGATTATTTTGGAAAACCTGAGCTTAGGGTCAAAAACTCTCGTAACTAACCTGATGTTGCTTACGCTACAGAATTGGAACCGTCACAGTACATCTACAGCCTACAATTTCGACAACACAAAACATTTGGTAACGGTCATATCTTCTTAATTTTAAATAATACTACCTTCATGTTATTGCGACTTTTTATTAGTGGTTATTAAGTTTAATTAAGTAGGATTAGCGATATTATGTTTAATAGATAACTAACGGTAATAATATGACTGGTTGAAAACATTGAAAGTGAGGTCTTTTTTTTTAAGGTCCTATTCATTTATAAGGAAGAAAAATATTTTTTCCACAAACCGGCATTGTTTAATTAATTTGCACTGAAAAGCAACACTTTATTGTTGTATTCTTTACTAAAACTGGCTATACGTATTTTTGGTATTAATAATATCAACAAAATTATTCAAAGCTACCTTACGCAGCCGGCCGGAGTGGCCGAGCGGTTCTAGGCGCTACAGTCTGGAACCGCGCGACCGCTACGTTCGCAGGTTCGAATCCTGGCTCGGGCATGGATGTGTGTGATGTCCTTAGGTTAGTTAGGTTTAAGTAGTTCTAAGTTCTAGGGGACTGATGACCTCAGAAGTTAAGTCCCATAGTGCTCAGAGCCATTTGAACCATTTGGACTTCCTTACTCAACAATATCTACTAACTTTCAATAATAGTCTATAAACATATGAAAGCATTACAGGCCAGCAGTAAGTAATGTGATGAGGAATATTTCCTGGTTTTGCTGTTATTACTCTGATTGTGACCGACTGATGGCGCAGGGCGAAACCAACCAACGATCTTCATTGACATAGATCGCTAATGTCATGTTAAATTTTGAAGCCTCACTGTAGGAACATTTGTGAACGCAACTTCCCGGCAAAGGTCACTAAATTAAGAGAACTTAGGTTTTACGTATCTTTGGGCTCATAAATACCGTTAATGGATCAGATTCTAAAACAAATAGGTTACAGTGTGTAAACTGTGTCTTGACAGTCCGATTCCCTAGTCCTGAATTAGTAGAAGTCGGGAGACTTCGGAAGGTAGTCACTTTTTCCAGGCTCTCGGTAACATTAGGTAGCTGAAACACGGTCTGAAGTAGCCATTGTTGTCTGCATTCTTTTTCGTTCCTGCTTCACTGTTTTGAGTCTTTTTTATTTGTCATTACTGTACGGAATTGCTAGAGTTAGTACCTTCATTAAGCATTTAATACATAAGACCATTTCAATACTGGTTACCAATTATGCCTATACTAATGTTTGTAGGGGGTGGGGGGCAATCCCTAGGGATATGGAGTAATGTTAATGTTTTGGAAGACAAATGGTGACTTTTAGTGGTCATAAAAATTATTTATATCCGTAAATAACGCTATATACTTTTGTGTTCTGCCACTTGTACGTTATACTGACATTTAAAGCATTTTTAATTCACAGGAAGAATGACCAGAAAGGACTGAAACACGACCTGACCCCTATGATATAGGAAGAGCTGTTAAAGGCGGCTTATGTGATGACGAGAAGCTTAAGTCTTTAAAGAATACTTGGAATCCTCCCGCAAATTTTTATTTTTCTACTCAATTAGAGGGGAAGCAAAACCAAAGATTTAAGCATGAATGGACCAGACAGTACAACTGGCTTTCATACAGTAACATGTCACGTGGTGGATTTTGTACTGCATGTGTTCTGTTTTCTCCTCCAGGTGCCTGAATCGGCTCCCACGTACTTACTACAGCTTTCCATTATTCTAAATAATTGAAACATTTCACTGGCTTGGTAAGAAACATAAATAACTTGGAGGTATCGATTTTAATTGTAAACACATCAGATACTAAAACATAATTATGCAAACACATTTCAGGTTTGGTTTTTCGGAAAAAAATTCTATGTCGCTAATTTTTCGAGTGCTTACAAGGGTTTGTGTTTCCGCTACTTTTTCTTTGCTTAATTCTTAATCTAAGGGCTTTTTAATTTATTTTTATAGGCATTGAAAAAACCGTAAAAGAGCCATTAGTCAAATACAAAATGGCTACGTTAGATCTTCGTGATCATGAAAACACAAACTACCACAAATTTTCCATGGGAAGGGCTATAGAGATCACCAATTTTGTGGAATCAAGTAAAAAGATGTTCCTGTTGTCCACGATACCAAAAAATCTTCAGTTATTGAAGAAAACCGGAAACGTTTGAGGCATATTATGATGACTATAGTCCTAGGTGCTAGAAATAACCTGCCTTTACGAGGACATAGTGATAACAGTTTAATTCCTCTGCTAAAAGAAGAAAAAACAGACGATCTTCTAGCGCGAAATCATGGAGCGTTTCAGAGTCTTTTGGAGGCTGAAGATGAGGATTTAAAACATCATTTCAGAACACGTCACCGAAACAGTTCTGTGATAAGTAATACAGTCCAAAACGAAGTCATACATTGCATTGGTGAGCCTATATGCTCCTCAATATCGAGGGATGTGAAAAGGCTAAATTTTTGAATGAACTGATGAAGCAACTAATGTCACCACTAAGTAACAGATGGCATTTTGTATTAGGTACATCGGCATAGAGACGTTTGTTACCAAAGAAGACTTTCTAGGTTTTACTGAGCTTAAGTCAACTACTGACACTTCGTTTGCAGAAGCCATCGATGAAGAAGTCAAGATATTGGGACTGAGCTATCAAAATCACTGTGGACAGGGCTACGATGGCGGCTGAAACATGGCTGTGAAATTTAAAAGAATTGTCAAGCTCTTATTTTAAGTAAACAACCGCTGGCCGTTTATACCAACTGTTTTAGTCACTCTTTCAACTATTGTCACGGCTGAGGACACCGGACGCAATGTGCTATCTTCAACCAGTGCACGAGCTATTTCACGATATTCCATGGCCCACCGTTCGAAAAGTTGCGCAAAAAACTATGAAATGGATTCTCTGGACGGTTCCAGGCTTTCGTGAATTTAGATGGTCGTCACGTTGAAAAATCTTGGTAACCTGGAAAGTAAACATGGTACGTAAATAACAAATGTCACGCTCTCATGTAGAAATTAAAACGTGTTCCCTTCAACAGTTTATTCGCTAAGTTGTTTCCGTATGTCATTAAAAATGTTTCGACAATGTTTCACTGTAATACGATCATTTGTTTTCATAGGGGGACCTGTGAAGTGGCGAAAGGATAGTGATAAACACTGTATTTATCCGAATGCAGGAAAGCGTATTAAGGATCACTTAACACGCACTTTTTTTTAACTTTTTGTTGTGCAGTTTATAGATGACAAATAACATTATCAAATATCATTTTCAAAACTACACAAAAATTTCTTATTTATACTATCATGAAGAACATCGCTGTACTTATTTCCGTATCACTAGAAAATTGACAGTATTGCCACACAAGTCGGTTAACAAGACAATACCATATCTTTCTGCGTAAATCACACTAACTAGTCGTGTGTCAACACTTGGGATACCTTCGTAATGTGCATGCTCGAATTTTTCAGGCCGTGAAATCAACGCAAATTCATCTGTCTGTCAGCTAAAGTCTCTACTGAAATTTTCGGGTGATGAGTATCAGGAAACACTGCACCTGTTTCGATGTTTGCCGCTCAGGATTTTGAGGGCACATCGCTCATTCGATCTTACGAATGTTAATAACCTTCCTAAATAGAATGTGATGGAGAGAAGATCGTTGAAATGAGATTTTCGTTGGAATTCAGCGCTTTCAGAAGCCATGAGTTAAATTTTCTGCGCTAGCATCATAATGTAAGTTTAGTGATAGTTTCCTAAATATTTCGGTAATTAACTCGTTCATGTAATTGTAAAATGTTCGTATTAGCACGTGCTTGACTCAAAGAGTCAATGACGAACATCGACAGCTAGTTTAAGGTTGCTGTGCCATGATTTCTGCTATTGCTGAATGTACTCTGCGCAACGCAAATAAAGGGTAATTTTTTGAAATCCCGTAATTGTCTCCCATTGCGACACAGAAGTATAAAATTTGTGTCAAATCTGGGTACAGCCTTCATTCGTAATAGTTCAAATCTGTGGTGCCATATGATGTGACTGTCGTGCTCGGAGATGTTTCAAACAGCAAACTCAGAAGTTCATTTACTGTGTGAGGTTGGTTCATGATGTCTTATTTCAAATAGGTACCGTACCCCACTCAAAGCATTATAGCTGGTTGTGACTTCAGTCTCTCCTCGACATGTTCTCGAAAAATACATGTTTAAAGTCTGTAGTAGGCATAAAACACCGTCCGAATTCGCGCTGAATGCATTCTCAGGAGCCGGCCGCGGTGGCCGAGCGGTTCTAGGCGCTTCAGTCCGGAACCGCGCGACTGCTACGGTCGCAGGTTCAAATCCTGCCTCTTGCATGGATGTGTGTGATGTCCTTAGGTTAGTTAGGTTTAAGTGGTTCTAAGTTCTAAGGGACTGATGACCTCAGATGTTAATTCCCATAGTGCTCAAAGCCATTTGAACCATTTTTCATTCTCAGGATATTATTGTGAACAATTTGTTCAGGAGCCCACCCGAAGTGTAAATGGTTGCGAAATCATACCCGACTTCTAAGCAAACAATCATCCTGAGAAAATAGAGAGGATAATGATGAATACAGGGACTGTTGACCACAAGGTGGCTGTACCGAGACTGAATGCCGCAACATCCAAACCCAGCAAAAACAAACACACGGTACATTTATCTAAGAAAGCAGATAAAAATTCGCTTGATGCCTTCCTAACAGACTGTCTCCATTCCTTCCAGTCTGACTATGTAAGCATAGACAAGACGTAGTTTAAATTCAAAGAGATAGCATCGATGACAACTAAGCGATGAATCGCAGTATACCCTCTGGCAATTCGACAGAAGGGTTTGGGTTTCGCCAATGCCTGGGAAACGTTACCTGCCATAATATGTCACGTCAACAGTGAAGTACCGATAAGGTGATATTAAGGTATGGGAGTGTTTTCGTGGTTGGATTGTGCTCCCCTTCTTGCGCTTAAGAAGACACTAACAGCACACATTTACAGCACTGTGCTACGTGCTCCAGAGAGACGGTCCGGAGACGATGACTGACTGAATCGGCATGGCACTGCCGCCTGACATCAGTAGCATCTATGAGACAATCGATAGTGGACAATATTATTCTTCAAATAGATCAGCCTGCCCGTTGTCTCGAAATGAACTCAGTGGAACACCTTCAACTGTTGAGGAAGAATGCGTTGACATTCCCCCAGAGACATTCAAACCCCTCAGTGAAACTGTCCCAGCAGCATTTAAGCCCCCATAAACGCAAAGACTGGACACAGCCCATATTAATGTCCAGTAATAGACATCCAGATACCTTCGATCAGATAGTGTAGTTATTAGTTAATGGCATCCCTTATTGTTATTTAGGATGACGGCATAGTAACCCAACACTCCATTAATCAATTATACCCTGAGAATATTATTTTTCTGCCTATAAGCACTGTATCTGCGAGCGTCTACGAGTAATAAACTGAATCGTACCCATGTTTCTGAGATCTAACTGCTGTCGGCTTGCGGTTTGGTACTAGTGAATTCTTTGCCCAAATTTTAGCTTTCTTTATGGTTTATGTGTCAAAGCAATTCTACAGCGGCACAAGCACACCAAACAGGTAAATTGATAATACAGACTTATTACTAACCTCGGAAGTAGCTACCATTGTGATTGCCTCTGACGATGAACAACGACTGTAACCTGTCACGGAGCTGCTTTCGAAGGTTGGCATAGTGTTATTTACAGTACGTGATTATACTTGGCCGCAATGAGGGAAATATCGTTCAGGCCACCATGAAGACACTAATGGAAGGTAATAAGTACGAGTGTTATACTACTGGACGTATATCCAGTTTATAAAATACTCTGACGGAAATAGATAGTGTTACACTATGAAGAACCAGTCCGATATTTATCAGATGTTGTGGAGATGTTCCCACGCGCTCGAACATAGCCTTGTATTCGTCATGATATGGGAGCAAACAGTCTCCGAAATTAATCTTCAGGAATTTCTTGGCAAGACTGAAATCAGGAGATTGGGAAGTCCAGTTAAGGTTCCGTACATTCCTCAAAGCATTTGTGGCATGTGTTATGTGGAAGTGTTACATTATACCTTGCGCCTTGTAGTATACTGGTCATGAAATAAGAGTCATGAATGGAAGAGGGAAGGAGGTTCAGTTAATTGTGCCAGGAGTACCCTCCACTATACTCATTCAGGTGGTTTGCGGAGTACTGAAGTGGATGTAGAGCCCATAGCGTCGTTTCGGGATGCCATATATGACGATAACGGTGTATCTCGATGTGTCTACCGTTAGACTTAAGCCATAACTCGCAGCAAAGTTTCGACGAACAGCAACTGCCTTTCTCCCTAGTCTTAAATCAAAATCGCGTTTAACTGAAGCTGCATTCGTGTGGCCATTGCAGACGGGATGTAACACGTTCCTGTGAGCCACTCAAGCCATTATTTGATTTATCCATATGGATGTATTGGGTCCCTTGCTGCTACAAGAGAAAAATCTTTATTGTTTAACATTAACAGACTGATATAGAAGCTGGCGAGAAATTTTCCCAGTGCCGGATGCTACAACAGTCACAGACAAATATTTTCGTAAGAGAACGTATAGTACCTTTTGGAGTAACCCAACACGTAACCACTAACCAAGGAAGATAGCTAGAATAATGTTTGATCAAGATGTAGACAATGCTACCGAGAACGAAACATTTCGAATTACCCACTGCCAACCATTCGCTAAGGGAATCGTGGAGCGAATTCACCGTTAGCTAATAACCATGCTCACGTTTCATACTGCGGACGTTGTGTTGAGATGCTGTGAAATCGGCTTAGATTTACCCTTTTCTTCCAAAGAACATTTAGACGAAATGTTAGCAACTTTACCCTACTGCCATGCAATGCGCCAAGCAGGAGAAGTTTTTGGGAACATGACAAACGAAACTGTCGAAGCGTCAGAGTCTGGAAAGCAATTGCGAGTGCAAATACGGTTATTAAGACCAGCCACAGAAAACAAATACCTTTCGTGACGACCATTCGTCGCCAAATTTTTTAGAAACCTGCGAAAAAGGTTTAGTAGGTCACAACGCTGAACGTACGTCCCTACAGTCACAATACTATGGCGCGTATTCAATGTCAATGTACAAAGGCAAGGCGTGTGATACTGGCGTGGATAAGTTCGTGCTCACACTATTGGTTGGCACACATGAACCGATTTTCATGGCGAAGTAAGACGTCAGGACCAGTTAGTTATTACTACTCACCTGCCGTCGCTGCACCCTACGCAGCTGAACTGCAAAACAGTTGTCACATGCTCTGGGTTATGTTGAGTGTGGTTCAATTTTAAATTAGTATTTCACACAGCGCCCAGGTACGGAAATTAAACAACGTTCGTAGTAATGATTAAGAAACTTAATTATTAAATTTTGAATACAGGACTTTTTTTCTATTAAAAAGGGCATTAGACGATAACTATATTTAGTAAGCTACCTGATATCGAAACAAGGTATTGTCGAGTGAATTACTAATTGTTCGTTATAGACAATATGCCATAAAATAAAGGATAGATCACCACCTAAAATATTCTTTTCATGTGTACACCAGTAACAAAGGGAAGTATTGTAGGAAGGGTATGAAGGTCTGTGAAGTTAGACTCTTACATACACTCTAAGTTAATAAATTATTAATGGTTTTCTGTCATATTTCATTGTAAACTATTCCAATTGATTTTAAGTGCACATTAATACGGAGTACGTAGAAGAACATTCCTGCACAAAAACGGCAAACTAGTACTTACAAATGTGTTTACCCTCCTGTCATCGAGGTGAATGTAATTCTCAGCCTCCTGTCCTACCATCTTTCATGATCAGTATCTTCAAGTGCGCCCACTGTTTTGTTCCGTGCAGCATGTAGTCTAAATTTTGTTTAACATTTACTTTTTAAGACATAGATCACATTCTGTTGCAAAAAAATTAAAGAACGTTGCGGTAAAAAATACTGTAAAATGACTTGCTTTAAACCATTACCCTGAAATGTAACACACTTCACTATTTTCTATTATTTGGAATTTAAAGAAATATTGCGAAGTTCAAAGAACTTAGGAGTATGGTCTAAATTTGGCTAGTTCTAAAACATAGTGAGATCATTGAAAAGACTTAGTAAATGCTACGAAAGATCAATTACCTATAGAATACAATATTAGGAACAGTGGTGGCATAAACATGTCAGGTTATCTGAAGCTAGTCTTCATCTGGAGAACATCAACGTCTCGACGTCTTTTTTTCCGATACCTGGTGGTGAGTGATGACAATCATCGGCCAGACATAAATGGCCGGCAGTGGGACAGTGGAATCTTCAAACAGTTCTGAAAAGCCGTGTTTGAAGACTACCACTGTCCTACTGCAGGACATCAGTAGCCACTCTTGATCTGGAGCACGGTGACGACTTCACTTCTCTCTTCTGATGCTTGGTGGTGAGTGATGACAGTCGTCAACCAGATATAAATGGCCGGCAGTAAGACAGTGGCGACATAAACAGTTCCGAAAAGCCGTGTTTAAATACCCCCACTGTCCTACTGCAGACCATCAGGAGTCACTCTTGATTTTGAGGATAGTGACGTCTTCACATCTTCTATCCGATGCCTGGTGGTGAGTGATGACAGTCTTCGACCACGCTTAAATGGCTGGCAGAAGGATGGGGCAGTCTAAACAGCTCTGAAAGCCATATTTAACGACTAAACTTGTCCTGCTGCAGGCCATTAGTAGCCACTGGTCTGTGGCACTGTGCAAACTTCACATCTAATGTATGACACCAGATGGTTAGTGATATGAATTGCGGCCCAGGATTAGATGGTTGGAAATAGAACAATGACAGTCTGTACAGTTATCAAATGCCCTATTCAACGGCTACCACTGTACTACCGCAGAACGTCAGTGTTCACCACCGATTTTCCCATCGTCGATGTCTGTACAGAACTTGCACCACTGCTCGGTTATATCATAACCTCACCTGACGAAAAATTATTCACCCCCAAGAGACATCACATTAATACTGTGTACCATCGCCTCTATACTTGGTAGTGACCGCATTTCGGGGATAAATACAGTTCACAACTTTCTTCAGGTGTGTCATATCCAGTTTAAGCCACTCATTGATTATTAGGTCTCACAAAACTGCAGAGATGTTGACTGCGGCGTTTCACACGCTGTTCCAAATAGGGCCAAACATTTTCTATGGACATAAAAGTATCCGGAGTGTCCTACCATGTCATAATCTAAAAAACTATACTGGAGAAACAAACGTTTCAGCCACGGTTAACATTTACTTTTTGAGACATAGCTCACATTCTGTTGCAAATAAGTTTAAGAACGTTGAGGTAAGCAATGCTGTAAAATGACTTGCTTTAAATCATTACCTGAAATGTAACACACTTCTCTCATTTTGAATTTAAACAAATATTGTGAAGTTCAGTTAACTTAGAGGTATGGTCTAAATTTGGGATAGTCCTAAAACATAGTGAAATCACTGAGAAGACTTATTACAAGTCATGAAAGACCAGTTAGCTATAGAATACAATATTAAGAACAGTGGTGGCATATCATTTCAGGCTATCAGTAGCCAGTCTTCATCTGGAGAACAATGGCAACTCGACAACTATTTTCCGATACCTGGTGGTGAGTGATGACAGTCATCGGCCAGACATAAATGGCCGGCAGTGGGACAGTGGCATCTTCAGACAGTTCTGAAAAGCCGTGTTTGAAGACTACCACTGTCCTACTGCAGGACATCAGTAGCCACTCTTGATCTGGAGCACGGTGACGACTTCACTTCTCTCTTCTGATGCTTGGTGGTGAGTGATGACAGTCGTCAACCAGATATAAATGGCCGGCAGTAAGACAGTGGCAGCATCAACAGTTCCGAAAAGCCGTGTTGAAATACCCCCACTGTCCTACTGCAGACCATCAGGAGCCACTATTGCTTTTGAGCACAGTGACGACTTCACATCTTCTTTCCGATGCCTGGTGGTGAGTGGTGACAGTCTTCGACCAGGCTTAAATGGCCGGCAGTAGAACAGTGGCAGTGCGAACAGTTCCGAAAAGCCGTGTTTAGCGACTACCACTGTCCTACTGCAGACCATCAGGAGCCATTACTGATCTTGAGCACAATAATGATTTCACGTCTAACGTACGATACATCCTGGTTAGTAATGAGAAATGTCGACCAGAAGTAAATGGTCAGTAGTTGGACAGTGACGGATTAACAGTCCTCAAAAGACGTTTTTAACTACCCTCAAAGTCCTACCGCTGACCATCAGCGGCCATAATTTACCACCACAATGATGACTTCGCATCTGCTGCCAGTTGGTGAGTGACGAGAATCTTCTTTCCGATGCCTGTTGATGAGTGATGACAATCGTCGCCCAGACAGTTACAACGTAAACTGTTCTGAAAAGCCATGTTTTTTACTACCACTGCCCTGCTACAGGCCATCAGTAGCCACCACGGATCCGGGGCGCAGTGCCGACTTCACATCTAATGTATAACGCCTGATGGTTAGTGATATGAATTGCCGCCCAGAATTCGATGATTGACAATAGAATAATGGCAGTCTGTACAGTTATCAAATGCCCTATTCAACGGCTACCATTGCCCTACCGCAGAACATCAGTGTTCACCACCGATTTTCCCATCGTCGAAGTCTGTACAGCACTTGAAACACTGCTCGGATATAGCATAACCACACCTGACGAAAAATTATTCACCCCCAGGAGACATGACATTAATACCGTGTACCATCGCCAGTAGACTTGATAGTGACCGCATTTCGGGGAGAAAAACAGTTCACAACTTTCTTCAGGTGTGTCACATCCAATTTAAGCCATTCATAGATTATTAGGTCTCACATAACTGCAGAGATGTTGACTGCGGCACTTCACACGCTGTTCCAAATAGTGTCAAACATTTTCTATGGATATCAAAGTTTTCTCAGTGTCCTACCACGTCATAATCTGAAAAAATATACTGGAGAAAAAAACGTTTCGGCCACGGTGACGGTGGCCTTCTTCTGGGTCTTCCGAGACCACTGTTAATTAGAGCCAGACGAAGGCCACAGAAATCCTCTCCGAAACTTGGGTTTCCCCGTACAGTTTTTTACATTATGACTCAGCCTGAAACGTATACGTCAATTTATTCTGACCGCGGAAGCATATGCAGTTACCTTATCTATAGAACTGAGATCGTCTGATTTAGCGGGCCCGTCGAAATGCAGTAGGGTTTTCTTCAAACCAGAAAAGTATGTGTGCAGCCCTGCGAACATCGCTGTTGTCATCTTGTTGGTCGGGATAGTCCACAATAAACCCACCATAAAGATGTGGAAGATTTGGTAACACTTCCCAATCGAAGACGTTCAAACAAACTTCATGTTCACGTTCGCCGTAGCCCGAATAAGTGGTCCCACTCTTTTCACGCTAAGCTAGCTCAAAACATTACATAATACCTTTGATCTTAACTGCAACCTCCACACACTACCGACGAAACGCCTCATTAGACAAAATTTCTAATTGTTCTGATGAATGGCAGCTAGCTCTAAATGTAGAAAAATATAAGTTAATGCAGATGACTGGTAAAAAAATGTCATAATGTTAGAATACAGCATTACTAGTGTGCTACTTGACCCAGTCAGCTCGATTAAATACCTAGGCGTAACTCTGCGAAGCGATACGAAATAGAAACGATAGTGGGGAAAGCGAATAGTTTACGTAGGTTTCTTGGGAGAATTTTAGGAAAACATTGTTCTTTTACAAACGAGACCACGTATAGCACACCAGACCGACCCACTGTCGAGTAGTTCTCTGAGGTAAGGCTTCCCTATAAGGGCGAACAAACGAAGACTCCTAAGCAATTCAAAGTCGGGCTGTTGGAGTTGTTATTAACAGGTTCCATCAATACACAGATATTACGAACATGCTCCAGGAAACCAAATGAGAAGAACTGCAGGGAAGGCGACCTTCATTCGAGGAAAGCTGTTGAGGAAATTTAGAGTAAAGCATCTGCGGAACGAACCTACGAGCGCCAACGTACATGTCATACGGAGGTGTATAGACAATCGGTTTCTCTCTTTCTGTTTGCGAGTGTAACAGGAAGGGAAGTGAGCAGTGTTGGTAAAATGTACCCTCTGCCACCCACTGGACGGTTGCCTACGGATTATGTATGCAGATATAGATGCACGTTTTCGGTGCATTCGATGTTATGCATCAGTTGAAAAAAGGCACAATCGTGACTCGTTCTATCACAGCACATGCCACTAGTCAAGCTACTGTCCTTTTTTTTCTGTAGTTTAGCCCACTGATGAAGGGCAGCTTAATGAGACGCTATGAGCTATTTCGTGTTTCGAGGTACCTGACACCAAATGTCCATTACATGGAGTTCCCTTTGCAATGGATGATCGGATACTGGCTTGAGATGCAGATGCATTGACTGACAGGGAACCCCTTGAGTGCGAGGTCGCAAGCTGAAATTTCAGTAAAGCTCATTTGAACGCGTCATGTTAACAATTATGAGACGAAAAATATAAGCTGCTAATTACTCACAATGTGAATCAGGAGGGCAAATGCAAATAAACGTCCGGGAAGTGCGGAGATCAACATTCTGTGGGACGTATCAACTACTCTTCGCAAAATAGACATCGTCGACCTTCAAGAAATGTTAGAAATGAACCATTAACTTGCACCATGAACACTAAATGAAAAATTCCGCCCCACAGGGATCACAAGGGTTCGCACCACCAAAATCGAAGGCGAACTCCTGGGGCCTTATAATCAGAAAGATTCGTAGGGTGCAGAGCACATTCAGCTTTTCGCGGCACAATAAACAACTATCCAGCCAATTTACTATCCAGATTAATAGTCGGTATGATTGTATTTGAATGCGTTAAGGCACTGATGAATGCTTTAAGGCATTGCTGTTTGTTGGTCTTGATACAATTCTCTAGGTTCTTGTATTTTCCAGGTTCCTTTCATGTGGATTTCCTCCCCAAATATTGCTCAGTCGCAGTTGAAAAAAATTCCTTACTCAGCGACGGGATAAATTTTTCGTGCAGTCTTTCTGACGAAATTTCAACTTCGGTAGTGTTGTTGTACTTTACTACAGCGTTTGCTTTGTTTATCGTTCCCATTGCTCTGTTATGTATCGATACCAACAGCAACTTGTGAGTTGCAAATCGGCTAAACGATTCAACTACACACCGAAGCCTGATGTTGTGCTCACCACTGGATACCTCCAGTCCCACCCCATGTCCCCATTAGCGGCCAGTATTGTGGCTACATGGCAGACAATATGTGGGGTGTCGAATGCCGTAAACATCATTTGTCTTCTACGACCTTAACTCAACGGGTTCCTTGTGAGTGTCGCAATTCCTGCCATGTTTAAAGCCACTTGACATTACCGCTCACTGTCGATTGGGAATTTTAACGAACACCATTCTTAAACGGTGTTACATGGCTGCAGATAGTACACAGTTTCTTGTAGACTCGTAGCACAGTTTGCGTTAGTATACCAACAAATGGGGCAGTTCCACTCATGGTGTCGTTGGGGGATTTTAATGTGGGGGAAAATAACAACGGCAGCCCATCTCAAAATTAAAGGCCTAATTTGTGAAATCAGAGACCGAGACGTTACTATGCGACATCCCATCTATAAAATGATACACAGAGCCAGCCAAGGGAGCAGGGAAGCGGAGGAGTGGAAATAGAGGAAATACGAAATCCATCTCAAGACCGTAGTCAACATTTGCGACTCAAGAAAATGCATGAAACGAAGGCAGACAGCGCTACTCGACGCTCTGATTAGGCTAAACTATAACTAGTCATAGATGACCTGTTTCTCATGAAGGGCAACACTGCAGTTTGTCCCGTCATAGTTATTAAAATTGGTAATCGAGTTTGTTTGTGGTTAGGACTAATACTGTGTGTGATTTTGCTTTCGGCACTTGTGGTTCCAATTGTTTCTATACACACTGCTGAAAAAAAAAAAAAAACATCCTGAAGAACGGTGTTCAGTGGCTTCATCTGCATACTGAAGGGTTGCAGTTTAAATGACTTATTTGTCACGGTCACCAGCGATCGAATGGCGCTCAGGAAGCCTGCCTGAGCACCCACTGTTTTGACTCTACAAACAGTAACAGTGTTGAATATGGGGGTGAACAGTGTATGCAACATTCATTCTGGGATACAACCATCCTCCACCGACGAGTACGTACTCCTACTGAACAATTTCAACTATTTGAGCGGGGCCGCTACGTTGGTCTGTAGGAAGCTGGATGGATGTAATGACAGACAGCTGAACATATTGTTCACAACAAATTAGTGGCATGGCGCTGTTTTCAACAGTGTCTCCGTGGATTTGCTTCAGACGAAGATGTGTACGCCTGGGTACAAAAGTGTATCCGTAGGCAACCGCAAACATTTTTCTGTGAAGGCATTAACCATTCCATCTCACAGTGGGTGAAATGTGTTAACAGTTATGGCGATTATCATTTAACAATCAACAGTTTACTTACCTCTGTCTTATTTTCATTAGGCTGTTCCTCATACCTAAGCTGTGTCTCAGAGGGAGAACAGTTTTTACTCTTATTCTTCATATTAAACCCATATACAAGCTTGGTTGGTTGGTTGCTTGGTTGTTTTGGGGAAGAGACCAAACAGCGAGGTTACCGGTCTCATAGGGTTAGGGAAGGATGGGGAAGGAAGTCGGCCGTGCCCTTTCAAAGGAACCATCCCGGCATTTGCCTGGAGCGATTTAGGGAAATCACGGAAAACCTAAATCAGGATGGCCAGACGCGGGATTGAACCGTCGTCCTTCCGAATGCGAGTCCAGTGTGCTAACCACTGCGCCACCTCGCTCGGCCATATACAAGCAATACGTTTTCAGGAGAAGAATTTTATGTTGAATTATAATTATTTTTGAAAACGTACGACCCACCAGGAGAATAAATAATTTTCCACGCCCATTTATTTTTTGATATAAGAATATTGCAGGTCATTGTTACTGTTTAAGAATTGTATCTGACCCATTTTGGTGCCCCAGATTTCATTCTGAGATTACGTAATATTTTTTGTGCAATTTTCCACTATGTTTAATATGGTATGTAATTTGTAAATAATGAGAACAAGTTAAAAGACCTATTCTAGTGAAAGGGAATTAGTTACTGCGTTAGAGAATATTAGTTGTTAGGTTCTCATGAGCCATCAAGATCGCATCTTGTCCTTCTGACGCAAATTTACTATAGATAAGTCTTCCATGTGTCACTTTCATGCAAACAGGCAACATTACGACAGCAACTATGACATGCCAGTGTGGGAGAACGTTATTTTATGACATCTGATCATTTATTTTTTAAAGAAAAATAGCTCCAGGTCGAGATTCTCTTGAATTTGGAGCAATATATTTAACTATCATATACTGAAAACAAGAATGTTTTGATAAAGATGTAGTATAAGTTTCAGATTCGTGTGCACTGATCCACGGAAGTTGTATGTTACACACTGACGTTGTGTGATGTAACACAAATACTTCGTTAATGAAGTTGATCAAGTCTGTACTCCTAGTAGGAAGCCTGCAGTGTGAACACAGACCGAAAGATAACTTTATGATTATTTGATATGTATTATGTGGAACGGCGTTTGCTGGTATAATGTTCTGATACAACTCCTTTGGATGACTGAGTACCATTTCAGACGGGCTGTCCAACTGTAAAGTCTGGGTCTCTGATTTCACAAATTAGATCTCTGTTTTTTAGACGGACTGCCGTTGCTACTTTCCTCTATACTAACACACATGCTCTCACCCTCCCATGAGTACCTACACGGACACCTTTCGGTTGCATACTCGCTTCCCCTCTTAGCTCATGTACACAATGAGATTTGCCAGAAATATTGAATGCCTCCAGATCACTCTCCTACAAACAGAGCAGGGGTCTCTTATGTTATGTCGGCATTGTGTTTATATGGGTGGCTTTGTCATTATATCGGTGGTAAAGATCCTGATTTTACAATAAGATATCGTCGAAATACAGTGAGTATGATTGAAAATGTGTTGCTGCCAGGGGGCAGAACTCTTATGATGCTTTGACGCACCCTATTTTGTCGTAGAGAACACCAGTACAACATCATAATTTTAGCTTCTAACTTTCTTAGAGCTAGCCAGGTGTCTGGTAGGCTGTCCTGCAAAATCCATGTTTTAATGTGCGGTGGAAGGGAACAATTTCTTCAGCAAGAAGAAACGCCTATCGTCAGAGTCTGCTAAATTCACGTTTTAATGTATAGGTCTGCCTCTGCTGCAGGAAGGAAGTGATTTCTTCAGCAAGAAGGGCTTTTCATCGAAGTCCTGTCCGTTAACGGACACAGACTCCTATGGCACACAAAGGTCCCTCGCAGTGGCCCTATTTGAATCAGCGAAAGCACGCCACTAGGCTGTGAAATCTCACAAATGTCTCGCTCATTATTCCCCCAAGAACAGTCTTAGCTACGGACATTAAGGGTACCGTGACTCGAAGTCGCCTAGTCTCCCTCCCAATCTTCTGCCGATCTTGTATGAGCGAGGAAACAGCAGCCTGGCGACGAAGCTTTCCACTGTTTTTGTTACCTTATCCAGTTTTTCATTAGCTGTCTGTCAGGAATCAATTATCTGTGTAGCTCTTACGTCAGGACCTCATCTCCTACCTGGGACTACTGAAGCCGTGAGGATGGGTCGTGAGTCGTGCGTGGTTGGTAGAATACTTGCTCGCGAAAGACGGAAGCCCCGGTTCAAGTCCCTACCGAACACACAGTTTTATTCTTCCAGGAAGATTCATACCACCGAACAGTCCGCTGCAGAGTGCCAATTCTGGGATGTTCTGTGTATGTATAAAAGTATTTTGATAATTATACAGTCCACATCATAAGAAGCTTTCGTGAATTTTGAATGCTGCAGCTTACTAGACATTTTGCTCCTGCTGTAAGAACACATTACATACAATTCATTCAAGTATATAAACATTGCCACACATACCACAAATCTAAATCCTAGTTTATTACAGCATTTTACATTATTCATTAAACTATCAGTCACAAAAAAATGGTTCAAATGGCTCTCAGCACTATGGGACTTGACTTCTGACGTCATCAGTCCCCTAGAACTTAGAACTACTTAAAACTAACTAACCTAAGGACATCACACACATCCATGCCCGAGGCAGGATTCGAACCTGCGACCGTAGCGGTCACACGGTTCCAAACTGTAGTGCCTAGAACCGCTCGGACACTCCGGCCGGCTATCAGTCACATCTGGAAGTATTGCATGAGACGCTGGTTACCTGTCAGAATATTTATTATTGGAAGCATCCATCATTTAGATTTGGGTGTACTAGATTCTGTAGTCTGACGTTTACAATGCACAACAAAGTGACGAATGTGCCCCTGCCACATAACTCGAATATAAGTGGAGTGGACACATGCGTCACCCCGTACGTACATTTTTTACAATTTCTCTTCCAAACGCTTTCTGAAAAAAATATATCTTTGCATTTATCGTTAAATAAATAATATCATTAAAAATACATGAACTCAAATGATAGCATTAGAAAGAGGAGACAGAAATACTATAAAACTGATGTACCATTCATATTTGCCCTATAAACAGTAAATATGCCATGAGAATAAACAATTCTCACCACTGCCAGAAGAGAATTTTAAAAAAATTCATCTTTACTTTGAGGGCAAACTATGACACCTACAAATTTTTATTATGTATGTGAAATGTTAACGTGCAGCTAATAGATCAAAAAGAATTTTGATCAAACTTGTGCATTAAAAGTTGTTGTAAGGGGACTAGTGATCATATGAGGGCCTTTTGTGTCACCAATGGGCGCCCTTTTTGCGGATGAGAGAAGAACGACATTTCTGTGGAAGAAGTGACCCAGTCTTTATATGGTCGGCGTCCAAGTTCCTCAGGATCTTTTCTCAGCAGTCGATCGGTCTTCAATTAGAAATCACTACGATCAGAGTTGGGAAGAGTCATATGGATGGAGGTCCAGAGGCACTCGTTATGTGTTTCAAATATTTCGCGTTCTGTGGGCCTTCAAAATATGATGGGCATTTAAGACAGTGGGACGTCGTGTCGATTAGCCAGGTTACTGTTGAGGATATTTCTTTTAATTTACAGCTGTGGACACAGTATGGTGTTTTTCAGCTAATTTATGAATTTCTTAAATTATTCCACTATTGCGTGTTCCAGGCAAATATTAATTCAATATAATAATACACCACCCAGTAAAACGTAAATCAGCAGCACCTACACTCTACGTAACAGGTATAGAATTTCTAACTAATTCTCAGTAACTATTTTGTGGGAGTATCACAACTCTTTTACAGTTTTATTTAAAACTAAACCGACACAGTTTAGGAAGAAGATGTATGATCATAGACTAACATAGAGACAGAGCGACTGTATTTACTGCTGGGGATGGAGAAAGTGGTTGCAGAGAGAGGGGAGAGAAGGAGGTAGACAGAGAGGAGGGAAGAGGAGAGGGAAACAAGAGGAGAAAGCAGAAGGACTAGTAAAACTGGAATAAATATAAATTCGGGCGACGCCCAGTGCTATCTGCTTTTTCTGGTTAGTATATAATTAAAACCCACTGACTGACAGAGTATCCACCCCCAACCCCAGTAGAGAAAAACTGAAGAATGACATTTGGGCCTCATATTGGAAATCTCCCACAAAACACACAAGTTCCGTTAGGTACTGCTCCTCTCAATAAACAATTTCGATGAATGGTATATCTTTCACCAGCTACAGTGTCGTTGTATCCACAGAAAACAGGCAATATTGTAGAAAAATAGTAATAACGTTAAGTCAGTCTTAGACAATGACAAGGAAAAGTCCCATGGAGCCAAAAGGCCAGCCAGGCACAAGAATGTTGGATGGCCACATATAGCGATTTTGCTAGAAGTCATAAATAAAGAGTGATCCCAGGACATTACAGAGTACCACTGATAAGAGTAACTCCTAGTGTACTCGTACAGATATCGACAATAATAGTGAGGCCAGCATTTCCTGGCAAGACAGAGTGTGAGGGTAAAATTATAGAATCTTTGGTAGGATCACCGACACATCATGAAATCCATCAAGGCAAGTAGAGCAAGAGCTGAAACTGTTTTCTGAATAAATTTGAAAATTGAAACACACTTCTAGTTGATGTCACACACATCAAAATAAGTATTGCACCACCATGGTTCCCAGAACTCTTGAAGACAGACGTTGACTGAGGATATTGTATCACATACGCGGTACCTTTGACTGTCCAGAGATGTCACTAAACCTGGTCAAAGATGTAAACAACCATACATGAGCAGCGCCTATTAGACGGAGGAAGTCCTACAGCCGATCAGTTGCAGTCATTCAACCAGGAATGAGGTACGCGGCTCGTGTTGTCTGTAGTTCAACCACGCCTAGACGTTCAATACCACGGATCGATTGCGTCCGCTTTGTTTCTTTGTGCCAGGAGGGGCTCTCAAAAAGGGAAGTGTCCAGGCGTCTCGGAGTGAACCAAAGCGATATTGTTCGGACATGGAGGAGATACAGAGAGACAGGAACTGTCGATGACATGCTATGCTCAGGCTGCCCAAGGGCTACTACTGCAGTGGATGACTGCTACCTACGGTTTATGGCTCGGAGGAACACTGACAGCAACGCCCCACCATGTTGAATAATGCTCTAGAGCACATCCGTTCATGCCCTGGGTAATCGTTTGTATTTTATACTGACTCCTTGAGCAGCCTACAAGCTATCGATCAGTGCTGCCCTCGTCATCCTTTGGTAGCGACCATCCAGGAGTCCATCTATGCCCTGGAACGGTCCGTTCGTTCAGTGGTGCTTGTGTGAACCCCAGGACACTTCGGATTCCCAGGCAACGAACTCGCTGACAGGCTGGCCAAACAGGCTACACATAAATCACTTATGGAGATCGGCTTCTCTTGAACTGACCTGAGTCCAGTACTACGCTGCAAGGTTTTGCGGCTTTGGGAAACAGAATGGCATAACCTCGGTACACACAACAAACTGCGTGCCATTAAGGAGCTTACGAATGTGTGGAAGACCTCCACGTGGACCACTTGCAGGGACTCTGTGGTTACCTGTCGGCTCCACACTGCCCACACTTGGATGACACATGGCTGCCTCCTGCGCCGCGATGATCCACCTCAGTGTAGGTGCGGCGCCCGGCTGACTGGGTGTCGTGGGGTTTCCTACCGTGGGGTTTCCTACGAGCAGTGGCGCACTAAACCTGTCAGACGCCCCGGCTGGCAAAACAAATTGAGGCTCCCCTTGCTGCCCCCTCCCACCCTCTTCACCACACAGGAGTTCTCTGAGAGTTTCAAATGCAAACGGAAGGAAGTCCCACATTGCTTATTATCTTCATTTTTTGTCGTGATAATTTACAAGGTATAACGTTATTTTACGTAACACTGAAAGTGAATGCTCTCGTAATCTCATTGCTGTTATTTAACAGCTATGTTGCCCCTTATACGACAGAAATCATTACATGATTTCTGTTGTTCGAATCTATTATTTATGTTTCGCAACTAAGTCGGCGTAAAGTGAGCAGGGTGTATAAAAATTAATCCCTATTTCCCAAACCAAGAGGAAGGTCACTGTCTAAATAAAACTTCGTTCAGTGCATGGTGGAGCGTACTTTACTTACGGATTTCAACAAAAGCCACAGTGCTGCTCCGATCTTGATGAAAATTTGTACATTTTATCTTCAAAACAAAGGGAACCTCACAATCTACGTGAAATTTCATACGGTGTATGGCGGAGGGCACCTTACAACAGAATTACACACTGTTTGGCTGATCAGCTTGGGAGTTGGCTCATGTATGTATGTTTTCGTGGTGAAGGCATTTATACAAGCCAACGTATGCTGGATGGTGGAGGGTTGGCCTATCTTTAAATAAATTCAACATCGTTTCGTCAATGAGCATGAAAGTTGGCATATATATGTATTTTTTCATAGATGGGGAAAGAGGAGATGGCATGACAGAGGCGGAGGAGGAGATATACAGAGAGAGGAAAACGTGATGGGGGTGGGGAGGGGGTAGGAGGAGCATCCAGAGAAGTGAGAGAAGCAGATTAAAAGAAAGAGGGAGCAGCAGGTAAACAGAAAGGGGGAAGGTGGTGAATGACTAATGGAACACTCTAATAAATACACAAATTAGTTGTGAATTTGATGTACTATTAGAAAGAGCGGAGGAGGAGGTGGACAGAGACGGGAAGATGGATGGAGAGGGAGAGGAGGATGGAGAGGAGGAGGAAGTGTTGTGAGAGAGGGGGGCAGATGGAGGAGATTGGAAGAGAGGCGGATGGGCGGAAGGAGGAGGTGGATAGAGAGACGAGATAAGACTAAGTGGACAAGATAGATGAGGGAAGAGGGGATGAGCTGACATAAAATTGGGATGAATAAATATCCCGGCAACGCTGGGTTTACTATTAGTAAGTAGATACAGATTTACGTGACAATGGGCGTGTTCATCTGAAAGAAATTACAGAATATTTTCCTATGGTTAGATGCGGCGTATAAAGTCTCGATAACTAGAGTGTTGTTCTTGATGTCTTAAGATGATAAAATTCGCTGCTTAAATAGATGACTCCACCAAAGTTCATCTAGTTGGAATTTCATCTTTCTAAAATGACCTACATAATAATCAGTTGAAAAATGCTCCTGTTGGAGCACAATAAAGGCAAATATGATCGTGTGAGCAACCAGCTGTCTGAGTCCTCATTCCGCCTTCCTCACCAAAAATTCTGGAAGCTTCACAGGACGAGTGACCATGTTATGTAAGAAATGTACAAAGTAAAATTTCAGTTTTGTTGAGTTAAAAATTCAATAAATAGCAAATTTTGTATTAGAACTTTAGAAAAACCGTTAAAAGCGTACTTTTGTGAATGAGATCCGCCAAATACAAATAATTAGTTTCGAATGACATATATGGCGAAACTCCAGAATCGGCAAGTTACTTTGCGAAATTATTGATTCTGGTAAAATGTGTGCTGTATTTACACATACCGTTTTGAAACAACAATATTTTTAAGGCCCACAGCAAATCTCAAAATTATTCACACGGAACATCACGGTAAATTTTTTATCATCCAACTTTTCGAATTTCTAGACCCCCTACATGATGACTCTCGTGATTCCTACTACAAATAACTATCGTAACCGTGAACTTTCCGACTGACGTGAAAATCGGAACATCCCTTCACATTTTATCCAATCTTAGGACTGGCTATGTACATAGTACATAGGCATGTTGAAATTTTTTTCATTTTTTTCATTTTATTTATTTTTATTTATTTTTTGTTGTTATTGTTGTTGTTCAACATTACAGAAGCAAATTGATAACCTTTTTTTCTTATCGATCGTAATTTCTTATTCAATTTTATGTAAAAAGGCTAGAGATTTTAAACACCTTTTCAAATCTCCAGAATCCTTATATGTTTTCATAAAGTCGTTTAATCTTTTGTCAAGATCTATGTACCTTTTCTTTCTTTTTCGAAGAGGTAGGCCAATGGAATCTTTTTTAATTTCAATAATAGCATTCACTGCCTCCTCCTTCAGCTTTTGAATCAGAAAGTACACATTTGGATGTTTCTATTGAAGAGTTCAGTTTTCTGTGCCAACCTTCGACAGCATTCGTCGTTCTGTGTCGTTGGTTAAAAACATTCCACATTTCAATAGGTATATTAGGATTTTCCATCCACTGATCAACCATATCGTCTGCAAATGCTGTGATCTTCTCTCCACAGGGTATTTGTTCCATTATTAAAATCCACGCTTCATCGACAGTGTTAAGTGGCAGACGTGCCACTGCAGCTCACATGCGACAAAACAGTCGGACTTTTTCCCTATCCCTGTGGTCTTCTGTTAATCCCAGTTCCTGTATCTTCTTCCACAGATACTGGTTAAAGTGAAAATTAGAACCGGAAAGTTGTCTTTCAGGGAACACTGAATTCATTGCTTTACTTGTAGCCATTTCAAAATCTAGCACTGCAGTTTTTGGTGACCACCCAGGCATCATAGATTTCAATCCAGAAAGCAGTCTTTCGTATGAATTTTGACTTTTGTCTGGCAGCAAAGCAAATAAAACAGGAAATATCTTAGTTGCCTCTTCTGTACTGCCGATGTCGACATGGATTGTGTACAATTGTTTGAACTGTTTCGAACAGCTATCAAATGTCCCATCCATAAGCACAGTTTCATTGTCACAAAGGATTTTCTCGGCTTCTTCACAAGCAAATACTAGAAGTCTCTTGCCTGGAACAGAGCCATCATCAATCTTCAAAAAACTATTACCTTCCGTTAATTTCAAAAGGTCTTCGCTAAGGTCAATTTCCGAACTAGCGCCATGGTTCTGGGTTATCCCAGTAGCTCCTCTTCTCGCCTTACACAATAGAGTCTTGGAGCTGTCATAATTCGGAATATATGCCACGAATTCTAATCCTTTATCTTTCAAATCTTGAAATTCCTGCTTAAAAATTCGGGCTATAGGCACTGTCTTTTCTTCATGAACTCTTTTTCTGCAATTATGTAGTCTTTTCTTTATCTCCACGTCTGTTTTGTCAGGTGGACAATAATGTTGCTGTTGAGCAACGATTTCACCATTTACAATTTTTAAACGGCCTTTGCACCTACTCCGTTCATAATTGACGCACATCCAGTTCGTAAATTCTTCATTTTTCCTATAAATAAGGTAGCGATGACCATCCTTGATAAGACACGGCCTCCCTTTCGTTGTTGTTATCACTTCCATCGTGTACACTGCATAGAACAGAAGTCGTATAGGAAAACGCACGGAACGAAAGCTATCGACGGCGACACTGTCTGAGAAACGGTGATAACACCTTTAACTGAGGGTGAGCGACTGGGGTAGACAAGCAGTGGGGGGAGGCTCAGTTCGCAAACACCGCGTTAGGGAACCGGTTGCTCGGGACAGCTTCGCTACCTGCTGCACCCTTGTAGGAAACCCCACGGTAGGAAACCCAACGTAGTGGCCCATATCTTGGTGAGCTGTTCTTCTTTGGCTGCCCTGCAACGGACTCTTCAGTTACCGGCCTCGTTTCCATTAATTTTAGCTGACAACGTCTTATTAGCTAATTTAGTTTTACGTTTTATACATGACGGTGGGTTTTATCATTCTATACAAGTTTTCGTGCATGTCATTAGTCATTTTGTGTTCTCCACTCTAATGCTTTTAGGCTGGATGTTTTAATGTGTCGCAGAGTGGCTGGCTTTTCCTTTTATTCTCGTAGTCGGCCAGCCACGGTCATCTGCTCTCTTGTCTTAATACCTTCTACCTGTTTCTTGATCCTCTCTGTGGGTTTCTTTTCCTGTTTGGTCCATAGTAGTGTTGGTTGTCCTTCTGTCGTTCTTCTGGCTGTTTCACTCTCCTATTATTGTGTTTTATATCTCCTTTCTTTTCTTCTTTCCCTTGTGTAATTATTTTACCAGGAACAAGGGACCGATGACCTTGCAGTTTGGTCCCTTCCCCACCACCTTTAAACCAACTAAACAACCAACTATAAAAAAGTTTGTGGACCTGGTTTTTCCTGCTGAGAAAGAACATCACCTTCCTGTCGAAGAAATGGAAGTATCATGGGGACAGAAGGTACTGATTACTTTACCCTGCAGAAACACAAAACGCGTCCTCGAATTGTAGTTGATGGCCCCCACACTATGAAGCCTAGGACAGGACCTGCTTGTCGTGGGCGAATGTCCTCCTGAACAGGCACCTCACCACGTCTACACCATAAACGTGTATGTCCATCACTCGCATATAGCCAGAAACTGCTCTTATTACTGAAGACAACACCGCGCCATTCCGTTATCCAGTGAACTATTTCACGACCTATGTTTGGCAGTGACGTGGTGTCAGTTAACACAGCTACAAGCATACGGGCCTAATGGCCCCTGATGACAAGCAGCTGATGCAATATGTGCCTGCATTTTAACCCTGGATGATGTTTAGTTGACGATCATCAAATACGTCTGTACTACGCACACGTCTGGAACTTTGTCAATGCACTTTGGAATGTTCCACAGGTCACTGGTGAAAGAAGCCAGACACCATTCAAATGGATGAAGCTGGTCACCAGGATAGCAACTCTTCGGCTGGGCATGGTTGTTCCATAGAATGAATGTTGATTTCACCTTTCATCTCTAAACACAGCACAGTCAAACAGAAGGTGCACAGACAGGCCACTTGAGTGCCATCTGATCGGTGGCCACCGTGACGAATGAATGACTAACCCAAAAACCCCTCATTCAGCACATCATATAACTGGTACTCCTGAACGCAGACCTTGCGAGTGTTGGTTTTCTTTTTCTTTCTTTTTTTTTTTTTTTTCTTTTGGGCAGAGTATATATGTTTAGTTTGACGTTAATGGCAGCACTGAAATTTTAGGGCTGCCACCTGATTTTCTTTCTCTCCTGACAATTTTAAAAAAGGAAGGAGGGTATGGTTGAAAGTCCTGTGGTCGACAATTTCATTATAGACGGAGAATAAGTTATGGTAGGGGAAGGACTGGGAAGGAGATCGGCCATGTTCTTTCCATGTCAAAGAAACCATACAAACATTTGCTCTAACACAGCGGAGAGTCCTAGACTGATGTCCGGATGGGAGAATGAAACCTGCTCTTCTCGACTACTAGACTAAAATATTTCATTGAGAGTATTATTGCCTCATATGGAAAGAAAGTCAATGATTATGATTTTACTGACGAAGCAGAAAAACCGGGCCGATGGATCGTGTGTAAAATGTAAAATTCAACATAGAAAACTCTGCTCTTTGCTACTTCTCACAGTATGATACTTCCTCTCTCGTTTTTATTTATTTATATCAAGGAAATATTCACTTACGTCAGTACGTCATCTCCTCATCTCCTACCTGGCAGTACTGAAGCTGTGAGGGCGGATCGTGAGCTGTGCGTGGTTGGTAGAGCACTTGCCTGCGAAAGGCAAAAGTCACGGGTACGAGTCCCCGTCTCGCTCAGAGTTTTAATCTGCCACGACAGTTCATTTCACCGCACATTCAGCTGCAGCTACTTTGATACATATACCGTCATATTTTAAAAAGCAGTCGTCAATTTTAAAACATGTAATCTATTGCATTATTGCATATCTTGCTGTTGCTCCAATAACATTCTTGGAGTAATTAATTCATGCATACGAACTTTGCTATAAATATCACAAAGCTTTATAATTCATTTTGATGTCCAATAATCTATCACTCACATCAGAAAGTTTTGCGTGAGACGCCAATAACCTCATAGAAAATTAATTATCGAAGGGACACATCATTTAGATTTCGCTGAACTAGATGCTGCTGTTTGAAGCTCACCATGTACAACAGACTGACGAATGCGTGTCTCCTACACGACTGGAAAACATGTAGAATTCACACATACGTCACCCCGTACGTACATTATTACCAGTTGTTCTCCGAGAACATTCAAAAAGAAATGTGTCATTACATTTATAAATAAATAAACTGTGTGAAATGAACAATATTAGCACAAATGTAAAACATATGTATGCTTTAGTAAACACAATGACGGGAATATACATCTATAGTCAATTATATGGTTGTTATGATCATCAACTTAGTCTGCAACAGTTCATACAAAATACAGGTACCAGTACTTAATCAATTATTAATATAAATTCTTTCTTTGTCAACGAATAAAGTTAATGAACATATAACGATTGAGATGTTCTTAGATCCATCTTCCACTGCAGCACCTTTTAAATTATAAAGAGCGTTTCAGGAGCAATGGTAAATATTTTATGTTCAAATGTGTGTGAAATCTTATGAGACTTAACTGCTAAGGTCATCAGTCCCTAAGCTTACACATTACTTAACCTAAATTATCCTAAGGGCAAACACACATACCCATGCCCGAGGGAGGACTCGAACCTCCGCCGGGACCAGCCACACAGTCCATGACTGCAGCGCCCCAGACCGCTCGGATAATCCCGCGCGGCAATATTTTATGAGGTGGTAGTATAGACGAATTGCAATAACAATTCCATGTGTCCAGTTTTTATTGAGCACAGAGATACAGCTGAGTTCATGCATTTTCGTTTCGTGTGGTGGTACACCGGCTGCTATGGATTGCTATGGGCGTATTTATCGAATGTCAGCAATAGGGTGTTGATGTACACGTTGTGAAGTTGTGCATTAGGTTACACTGAAGTTTTCATTGTCAGATTCAATACTATTTGATCATGTGTTCAATACAATGCGTGCCACTGGGACGGTACCCAGCAGTCATATTGTTTCTGAACGTGTAAAATACATCTGTGGATGAAGTATAAGTCATTATTCAGTCGGTAGAACATAGTCCATCAACAAGCACGTGCAAAATTTCTGCACGTACCGGCGTCCCACATAGAAGAGTATGGCGGACATTACGTATGCACGGGTTCCATCCATATCATTTACAGCTCTTTCAATACCTCCGAGATGGAGATGCAGATAGACGATTGGAATTTTGTCATTGGACACTTGAATATGGCCAGCGAATCCCATTTTTACTCTTCACTGAAGAAGCCACTTTCACCCGTGACGGCACAAATAAATCTCGGAATTCACATCTGTGGTCTGAAGAAAACCAACATGCCATTGTGGAGACACATATTCAAGAACGCTTCTCTGTAAATATGTGGTGTGGCTTGACAGACAATCAGTTGATTGGGCTCTTTATGTTACGGCATCTTCTTACAGGACCCCGTTATCTACACTTACTTGAAAATGACCTTCCAGCATTATTGGAAGAAATTCCTTTGGCTGCAAGAATGCGTATGTTTATCCAGAATGATGGGCTCCTGCACACTGTAGTCGTCAGGTGACACATCATCTAAACCTAACATTACCCGGAAGATGTATCGTTAGATATGTGCGTGTTTCCTGACCACCAAAGTCCCCGGACCTTATCGCTTTGTCTGGATTTTTCCCCGTGGGGAGGGTTGAAATGCGAAATCTACAAGGAAAATATAACCATAAGAGCCGATTTGATCGTTCGGATTATGAGTAGTTCCCATCATAAAAGAATGCAAAGACGACCTTAGGAGAGCTACACATGGTACTATCAAGAGAAGTCAAAAGTGCACTGAAGCTGGCGATGGAATTTTTGACTATCAACTGTGTATGTCCTCATTTGCATTTCCTTTCATTTTGTTTGGGTTGCATACTAACAGCTGTATCTCTGTACTCAATAAAAATTGGACACATGCTACGTGGCACTTCTTATTGCAATTCGTCTGTACTACCACGTCCTAAAATATTTACTATTCCTCCTAGGACATCCTGTATAGGTATATTTTATGTTTCTTTTCAGAATTGATCGGCTTTTTCGAAATTAATTTGAAAGTTTTTTAGCATTGGATGAACATTCTAGTGTGCTAATAAGTTATTAACAATCTGACTCACTATTAGAACGTCTTAATATTCTGCAGAAGTCACGAATATTTGAGTAACTTATGTCTATAGAGTGCCGCCTGAGTTCGGCTGGAGTAGGCATTGCGATACATGGTACATGAAATGCAGCACCTTGTTTCTGAGTATCCAGGCTCTTTACTACAGCTCCATCCATCTCAGATATGTATCGTCTTACTACATATTTTCTACTAGTACCATTTCCTGACGCGCTGGTTGATATTAAACTAACTACATACTTCACTTACATTCACCTCGGCTACACAGCACAGACAGTGCACAGTTACTATGTAATCACAGTAAACACAGATTGCCCTAGCAGCTGCTGAATGTACGGCAGTAGGCAACGAAGGTCATGAATATGGAAAATATCAACGTAAATACATACAGGTGCTGGACTTTGTGCCTGAATATTCAGAGTTGTTATTTTTCATTTCTGATTGATATTATATTCACCTTATCGATTCAGATCAAATGTTCGTCTTCATATAGTGAGAGAATACTGCGTTTTCACTGTTTTTCCATGATACATCGAACTTCTGGTGGTAAACTACGACGGAAAATGTTCAAATGTGTGTGAAATCGTATGGGGCTTAACTGCTAAGGTCATCAGTCCCTAAGCTTACACACTACTTAACCTAAATTGTCATAAGGATAAACACACACACCCATGCCTGATGGAGGACTCGAACCTCCGCCGGGACCAGCCGCACAGTTCATGACTGCAGCGCCGTAGACCGCTCAGCTAATCCCGCGCAGCAAACTACGACGGACTGAGACCCTATGCCACCTCACAATAAACCTAGAAGTAAATTTTTAGTGATAATCATATGGACGTGATTGTTGCTGCTTCCTTGTGAACAGTTAATAAAACTGGTTCCCCAAAATTGCAAGTTGTTGCCCATCACATTGCAACACTTCAACCCAGTACCTTTTCGGGTACCTTAACGCATTGCAATATCGCAAAATTTGTAACTGATCTGCACTCAATACGTGGAACAACTGTGTCGCCTCGAGGTTAACAACAAATTTTGTTAATGAAACTGGAATATTTATTCAAAAAAATAATTTTTAAATGTAACTAACGAACCAACACATTTTGGTGCTAGTAACTGTTAAGTGCATAAAATGATCGCATGCCATTACTGGCAGGGAGACGCCAGCTGTGCTATTTCGGCCGCCTAATCCTTCTATATAATATATGATACCACTCCGGCCACTTATGCGCCAGTGGTATTGAAATAGTGGTGAAATTCCCAAAACATGCAGTCCCGACAGGGGAAAATCTGCAACCCAACCCGGAATCGAACCTGAGAATCCAACAACTAGACGTAGCAACGCTTAAGCACTAGGTCACGGGCTGTGGACAATTGTGAAGTTCCGCTCGGATTTTCAAATATTTTTGGAAGCTAGCGAGAGAAGAATAAAACATTTGTCAAGAAATATTGGCAGCACATATCCCCAGTAGCGTAAACAGCACGTTTTTGTCGCTATACGGCGCCAATGTCACGTGTGCAGAAGCCATAAAGAGCGAGATAATGTACGAATTATCGTATCACTGTTTCAGGCGTCTGTGAATGACACACAAGTGCTTTTTGCGATCTGTGATTTCGTTTACAATTTTGGAAGATACCTGAAAACGAATCGTTCGAATTACCAGAGTAAATATTGCAAAGACCTAAATGAATAAAATATATAACAGTACGGCCGTGAGAAATATGGACCAAGGTTACGACTCGATAGTGGAAGACTTGCACTGAAATCTCTCGTGTCAACATTCCTCCTTCTTCACATAGTTAAATTAATTATATTATCGGTTGCGAGATCGTCATGACTCAAAAATATTCATTACTAGTCAGTAAGAGCTGTGCTAACATATCTGAGGCGAGCAAAGCTCTTATTTGTTTTGTACGTATGGACTTCAGAAAGTAAGCTACAAGTGCCGTCCCATGCTAAGACCACTGCGCAACAAGAGCAGCGCGGTGTCAGAAGAGCGTACATCTTACGTATTTCCTGCAGCCACAATTCTGCATCGACGCGGATAGCTCGATAATCACAGGATGTGGCTGAAATTGAACTACGCCGGACGGTACGGTTCTTATGCGGAAGACAACTACATTACACACAGAATCACTGTGAAATTGGGGCATTATTTGGACCAAATGCAGTGTCACGTCAGACCGTAGAGGAATTGTGGCAATAATTTGATCTTTGCCGCAAGTTCAGATTTTCCACCATGCGATTGCCATCTTTTCGAGAAGATGAAAGAACATATGGGAGGAAAGGGATTTTCCAACGATGATGACATAGCCACAGTGGTTCTCGAATGGCTTCGTGACAAATAAATGAATTTTTGTCATCAAGGAACAGAAACATTCGTAGAACGTTCTGATCGTTGTTTACAGAGACTTGGTGACTCTGTTGAGTAATAGTGTCATGCATCTGTGTCATTTTAAACTGTAGTGCAGTATTCAAAAAATTACTTTTCATGCCACAATGATGAGTTACTTAATTTTTTGGATCCCCTCTTATCTCCGTGCTACAATAAAAGTGCTGTTTTGCAGTAAAGTTTTCAGGAAATCATTATGGGCGTGCTCCTTGAACTCTCACTTGAAACAACATCATTGAAGATTTTATTACGTGTTTATATCATTAAATGGTACGGCTGTCAACATGTGTATATGATTTAGCATTTAGTAAGTAGGACTCATTCCTGTAAATACATTAATACACGGGATTCGTATTTATTTCCGGACGAGCAAACGTA
Organism: Schistocerca nitens; assembly: GCF_023898315.1. Classification (NCBI taxonomy): domain Eukaryota; kingdom Metazoa; phylum Arthropoda; class Insecta; order Orthoptera; family Acrididae; genus Schistocerca; species Schistocerca nitens. The sequence continues at coordinate 521,890,747 of NC_064616.1, read as the reverse complement.
TTTGGCAAGTACGGACTTAACTGATGTTAGTGTAAGCCATGACTTTAAACATTCAGCATCACAGCTGTAACATCAGATAAGTAAGTACAGTCGAAGCTTGAACTAACAGCAAATGCTCATTCTGGCGTGAGGCAGTAGTGTGTCCAAACTGTTGTTTCATAAATCGCAATGCAACAATGAACTGAACGTAACGAAGTCAAGTCAGTCCGTCCATGCAACATTACGCCAACTGACACCGTAACACATGGAGAACTAGAACGATTATATTCGACGAAGTTCCTTGGTGTAGTAAGTGTTCACATCTTTCGTCACATGATGCTAAGTAATGCACCAATGGTCTCTTTGCTGATCCAGATGTTACGATGCGGACAGGCAGAATATTTCATAGGTGAACTGTCATCCAAATCTTTGAACAGAGTACATTCACCCGTCAATGTCTTTGTGACATTTTACTCCAACGCCAGGAGCATCATTTCAGGAGTACATTTGGTACTGACTTCATTTTAATGGATGGCGGAGATCGACCGCATCGAAAAGCGAATGTGGAGGGGTTCTAGGAACGAGAGGTTATCTGGCGGATGGACTGGCCTGCAATTTTCCCCCAACTTAAATCCCATCGAACACGCTTGGGATGCGTCGGGGAGATGTATTGAAGCACATCCACATGCACCAACTACCGTCCAGCATTTTTGAACCGCACTGGTAGGGTAATGGCTCTCCCCACTACAAGATCTCATTACTAGCCTTGCAGCCAACATGGAAGCACATTACGGAGCAGGCACTGCCGTCCGTGTTGATCACACACACTGACAAGATCCATGTGCCACCTTTTGTAATGTTCAGGGGACCATAACGCCCTAAGATGTTTTGGGCTAACTCTATTTACCTGGAGAACTTCTGTTGTCAGTTACTGCCTATGGTCTATGTGGATGAGTTGAGAGAAGAGAGGGGGTGAATGAAAGGGGGCGGGTGGCCCGGCCATTTCTGCAAAATTTTGCTTTTTGACGTTGACAAATTAATACCAGCAATTAACTTCATTACATCAAGAGACTGCACAAATATTGAAAATATCAGAAATGCTTTGTAAGTTTTTATCCGTGACGTAAATCTAGAGATATCTCACCGCGTCACTCACCGTCAGCTATTGATGTTTTTAGCCTGTGTGCATGTCGGAAGAGTGACACCTCCTTCATGTTGCGTCGAGGTTATGACCGCTACCTCACTTGAACAAGCTTCCAGGAAGGATGTGCACATGGTCTGCCTGGTCCAAATCAAGAGAATCTTAATCAGAAGTACCGCATTGTCATTTGAAACATGCTGGTACCGAATGGGAGTAAAGTGTTTTAATCACTGTGTAACATAGCTCTGGAGCATTTTAAGTCCACTTTCCTCCATTTTGCTTGAAAGTTAAATGCGAGAATGAAGAATAAAGATGTATTGGGCATACCTTACCACACAGACTTCCGAAATCTTTAAATAACGGTTAAATACTTGAGTACTCTTGATACCACATTTTTTATTGAATAATTAAACAAAGAATCGTAATCGAGCACGCAGTTTCACTTTCGTGGTTTCGCGTTTTATATCGCTACATTTCTGAAATTGTAATTTCTCGCTTTATTGGCATGTCTGCGTTGTTTTAATAACGATATTTGGCCTTGTTGCCTATATGTATAGATGGTGCATTCCGAAATACAGCATGCTCGCTGCATTCGTGTATTCATTAAGACCCAGCCAGAGTACAACACAGTTTACATAAGTTATGCACGTTTCTACGGTACACAGTCTGCAACTGTTTATTGTCCACACTGCAACAGATCGTATCTGAAAGTGTTAACTATGCAGATAGCAAGACGAGCGACGAATAATGTAGCGTAACATCTAAATTACACTCTCCTTTATTCTGAAAATCTTTCACTGAATATAACCAACTGCACTTTACATTTAATTACTGCTAATCGTACGTGTGTCGCCAAAAGTAATTCCTGAGTCTTCATTATTGTACTAGTTAGGTCATATTCTTTACGACCTATTACTGAAATAATGTTTATAAGTTCTGGTATCGTTCTATTATTAAACACGTTTATTCACAACGAGCTCAACTCAGCTTCGTAATGTTAAACTTTCTCAATGATATAGTCGCAAATATCTTGACAATAATTCATGTCTGCGTGTACATAAACATTAAGTGAAACAACACATTACATTTGTTAGTAAATGTTGTACACTTGCATAAAAAATTCTGTTCGGTTCTTGAAAATATTAAAAAAAGCACTACAGTACATAATTAGTAGAAAACCTACCAGTTTCCAGATGAGATGATTAACATTACAATGTAGAAATGTCCAGGTGCTTACGCAGGTTCCAACCGACGCTAACTGCCTCAAATCCGTGCTGGGGCAATGATCAGTTCTTTCGCAGCTCGCCATAAAATGTTCAGATATTTCCTAAGGTAGGATTTCTCAAAGCGAATGAAGTAAAATATAGTATCTGAACAATACATCGAAAAAATTAGTTCAGGCAATTTCCATAGCCGAAGTTGCTAACGCACGTTGACTTGCGCATCCTGGAGGCATTCGACATGACTATGAGAGGTCTATGTTATTTTCGACAGCTGATAGGCCGCGGTTCTAGGCGCTTCAGTCTGGAACCGCGCGACCGCTACGGCCACAGGTTCGAATCGTGCCTCGGGCATGGATGTGTGTGATGACCTTAGGTTAGTTAGGTTTAAGTAGATCTAAGTTCTAGGGGAGTGATGACCTCAGATGTTAAGTCCCATAGTGCTCTGAGACATTTGAACCATTTGATAGGCAGCAAAATGGAACCCACAGTCAAAATCAAATTTCTCTCTTGTTTTTACCATTTAGCTACAACTCCCAGGTTCTCCTGTATTTAACGACACTTTTCGTAGAATGGTACCCCCGCCATAGAAAGCATACTTTCTGCCAATTGGCTTTACTAGCCTGCAGCTCGTTTTTTTGTATGAAAATGCTCTCATGAACAACTAATCATGTGCGCAATGAGATGAAAATTAGAGGGTACGAAGTCTAGCCTGTATGGCACTCAATCAAACACTTCCCTGTGAAAACACTGCAGAAGCTCTGTTGTTGTCCCTACAATTGTTCAAATGGTTCAAATGGCTCTGAGCACTATGCGACTTAACTTCTGAGGTCATCAGTCGCCTAGAACTTAGAACTAATTAAACCTAACTAACCTACGGACGTCACACACATCCATGCCCGAGGCAGGATTCGAACCTGCGACCGTAGCGGTCGCTCGGTTCCAGACTGCAGCGCCTAGAACCGCACGGCCACTCCGGCCGGCCCTACAATGTGCAGCCGAGATTTATCAAGAAGAAGCATTCGCTTTACAGTTAGGTTATGCAGGCTGCATGAAATCAGGCTGAACCTCTCAGCATGCACTTCACACTTTGTGGGAGGCACTATTGCTTTAATCATGTTTACATGCTCATAAGGCCTTTGAACTGAAAAATGCTACATGACGTGACTGTCAAGCATACACAAACACTGAACAGCACATCTACACAAAGTATCATCAGTTTTTCATCGTGGTTTTAATTGCATGAATGAATAGACGCTGAAAAAAATAAAGCAAGCCCTCGTAGTTGATTAAGTTTGTGGTCACTAAGATATCCACTAATATCCTGGTTCAAATGGTTCAAATGGCTCTGAGCACTATGGGACTCAACATCTGAGGTTATCAGTCCCCTAGAACTTGGAACTACTTAAACCTAACTAACGTTAGGACATCACACACATCCATTCCCGAGGCAGGATTCGAATCTGCGACCGTAGCGGTCGCGCGGTTCCAGACTGAAGCGTCTAGAACCGCTCGGCCACACCGGCCGGCAATATCCTGGATTATACAAGTTGTTTAAAAAGAAGTGGAGATAAATTAGGGGAAACAATTCGTAATTAAGATACACGCTACCTCTCCTTTGATAGTTACTTGTCTGTTGACACTGCAGGAGGTACTACGTCTTACACATCCTACAACAATCTCGAACTTGTGGTAACACACCTTCCTGGTAGAGCTCTGATTACTTCCCAAGCATAGGACAAACGTTCTTGTAACGTCAATGGGTGTGGAATATACCAACGACTGTAAAGGTTTCCACAACCCGAAATCAAAGGGATTAAGATCAGGTGTAGGCGAATGCCATTACATTCGCCCATCGCAGCCAGTCTATCGCTGATTAAACGTTTCAGTCAAGTACTTCACACCATGTGTTACAAACGGGAAGATGGTTCATCCTGCAAAATATCATCTCTTGTCTTCAACAAGTGCAATGGCCAAAATCAAACGAGCAACTTGTAGGGTAAAAATATGTGATAAAGAGAACACATTAATTTTTCTGGTACAGTATATGCTTCTGAGAAATTGTCATCTACAATTCCTGCCCAAGCAATTGTGGTAAAGCTAAGCTGATACCTTGTTTCCATTATCGGTTAAGGATTTTATCTGGTTATTATGGAAATTTATAATCCCACTTTCTGTAGATCCTCCTCCATCCGTAAATAAAACACAGGCCGTCAACTGTGGAACGTAAGAAATCCGTTTAACACAACACTGCCATATTTGTAAAGAATAAAGGGCGATCAAAACGTTTCCGTGTTAAGGCGCTGCTCCAGCATAAATGCAGCTCAGCGCGACTCTGAGGCGAGTTTATAAGCACCGACATGTCATTCCGAAGTGTGTGCAGCATATGCGGATACGTAGCCTGTGGTGACGTTACTACAAAACGCGTTCAAACAAGGAGATCGTGTTGTTATTCTTTTCTTGGCCGTCGAAGAACGAACACCGGTACACATCCGTCGGGCAATGAAGAATGTGTGTGGCGCAGTATGTCTGTCGAAAACCACCATTGTGGAACAGTGCTCCAAGTACCGCGATAATCACGGTCGACCCAAAATGCTGGTCGATCTGGGAAGCTACCCACAGCCATTACAGAAACGTCGCAGACACTTGAGCACCCGCCCTATAGTCCTGGTCTCTCCCCACGTGATTACCAATCCTTCATTGCCGTAACAAAGGCCTTGAAGGATTGGCAATAACTGTCGGTCGAGGATGTGTAGCAGGCGGTTACAGACTTCTTCACGCAGCAGGAGACCTTGTTTTACCAAACGAGTAACTTTAACTTGGTGGATCGGTGGGATGATAGCCTCAGTGCTCCAGCTGCTTTTTCGTGATTAGCGTACTGATTTTGAACAGTATGTCCTTCGAAGACAAATTTTTTATTGTCTCTGACAGTATTGTCGTCTTATAGTCTGACAGCTCGCACACGATATTAGTGACATGGATTAAGTAACAATTTGTGCAAAACTGACCACGCAAGAACATGGCTTATGCCCTCATCGGATCCCGTTTTTTTACGCTAGTTTCAGTATTACCTTCAATTAGATGCGACATCGGACCCTCTGCATCCGGCGTGAGAACTGTGCGGTGTCTACAGTGACCCACTGTGTTTACTTGTGAAAGATCTTGTTTCTGCAAGTCCTTGAAACAATCTACTCAATATTTCTTTTAGATGGAGTATGGCGTATAACGTGTCGTCATCGTGCATCACACGGTAATGGCTATTCACGCCTTTTGATAAACCATCACAGAATACCATCTCCGTCAACTCCCACCCAGTGTAATGGGACACAGTTAGTTACACAACCAATAAGAAGTTAGCAAGGAATGTCATGAGGAAGAGAGCCTACACCTCTGAGTGCTGACCGTGTTCGCATATCTCAACAAGTAGTTGTTTCCGCGCACACACACACACACACACACACACACACACACACACACACCATCGATACAAAACGCTTCCGTGGCAAATTTTATTCCTGGCGTGTAAGCTACGTCATTGCAGCAACTGTAGTGGATGCTTGAGCGAACAACTGTAAGCAACATTTCTATGCTCGACCAGTCAGCTATGCACAGGCAATGTTAAGGAGCGGACGTGCGGCACTATTGTGTCACGAACCGCAGTGGAGCAACGAACTGTACACCTCTAAATCAGATGTTCAAGACATTCCTCGGAGACGTTTAGAAGAAGAGATAAGGGTATGCAAAGTTTACTCCATGCACTTTGACTCCAGAACTAAGAGATAGACAAGTGGGCGCCTGCCGCAACTTGACTGAAATGAGAAACGTGGACAATTCTTTTTTGGGATAAAACATCACAGATTACGAAACTTTTTGGTATCAGTTCCAACGTAGCACAAAACGACAAAGATCGAATGTGTCTCTGATGATTCGCCAAGACCGAACACGCGATTTGAACAACATCCCAAATAAACCCAATTCCGATGGTTTCACATGGTTGCGTAAAAGTTTTGCGAGTTTTACTCAAGTGAGAGGAGACTAGGTAGAACACCTGAACAATTAAAACCACCATCTTCACATTTCCTCTGTCTGTTCTTAATTCAGTCTCTAAACGTTTTGGGCCGGCCGCAGTGGCAGAGAGGTTCTAGGCGCTACAGTCTGCAACCGTGCGACCGCTACGGTCGCAGGTTCGAATCCTGCCTCGGGCATGGATGTGTGTAATGTTCTTATGTTACTTAGGTTTAAGTAGTTCTAAGTTCTAGGAGACTGATGACCGCAGATGTTAAGTCCCATAGTGCGCAGAACCATTTGAACCATCTAAGCGCTTTGGACTTACGGGGTATGTCGACGCTCACTTCATACTGGCAGTAACAAGTAATACAATGATGATTATCTATACTTATGTACAAAATCCATTCAATTAACAACCCTGAAAGTTGTATAAAATATACAAAACTACGAGAAAGTTTGTAATTTTTTGCCTTTTTTGGTGGTATCCTAAATCAAACTGCCTCACAAACGGGAGGCTGCAAGCCAGTGCAACAAATTGGCGGCACTCTTGGAGGTTTGCACCAACACTGATCAGCGGAATGTCATTATATTTCTGTTAGATGAAGGGTTGAAGCCAATAGAAATTCACCGTCGGATATCAGTGCAATCTGATGAAGGTTGCTTGAGTCAGACAAAAATGTACTTTTCGGCAGATAAGTTGAAGGAGGTGTAACAAATGTTGATATTTCGCCACGTCCAGGACTCTCTGCCTGTGAAGTCACGGAGAACAACATCGCGACAGTTGGTGAGTTGATACGGGAAAGCAGGTGAGACTGCAGCAATGATGACCACTAGTGTCGGATCGATCCACCGTATTGTTTTCGACGTACTGATGTTGAAGAAAGTGTGTGCGGGATGGATTGATATCAGAAATGAAAGATAGGCACATATATGTGTACAGGGAGCTTTCGCAACAGTATGACCCTGAAGAGGGGCATTTCTTTAGCGTATTTTAACTGAAGCTGAAACTTGGGTGCATTAAGAAGCTCTTAATTGCTCAAGGGTCCTTGATGATGTGGAAGTCCAGGCAGATGTGTGTATGCATTTACGCTCAACCACCCAAGAATTATTTGCTCGTGAAATCGAGAAGTTTGTCTTGCACTGGCAGAATACGTAGGACTTAAGGGAGGTTACTTTGAGAAATAAATAAGCATTGTGTGCAGTTGTCGTAATAGATTGCTTTACAGAATTTTCCTGTTTTTATTGAATGACCCTTGTACGATGGCGTACTGAAAAATAATGTCTCCGAATTTTCTATGGGATGACCCTTATAACTCCTTAATCGATATAAACGTCATTAATAATTTACATATTTATTTATCATGTCTACATTTTTCCAGCCCTCGTCCGCTGGAAGGCTACGAATTGTTACGTGTAACATGGCAGTGTGTAACGTCACGATGACGCTGCGTGAGAAATTGGGTGCTGCAATCGAGTTTCAAATTCGTAGAGTTCGTCCAAACATGGACCTTACTCTCCATCGACATGACAATTGCCAGACCACACACGAGCGTTGCGACATCTGCAACAATCCAACACCTGGGGTTTACTGCCATCGATCATCCTCCACACAGTCCCGACTTGGCACCATCAGATTTTTACCCGTTTCCAGAAGTTAAACAACACTGTCGAGGACTTCACGTTGATAACTACGAAGCGGTTCAAGCAGAGGTGACATTGTGGCTCCGGCATCAAACATTCTGTAGTGACGGTATCAACAAACTGGACTGTCGTGGGAGAAATGTGATCGTCCACAGGGTGACTAAAGTAAGAAATAGATATGTAGACTTGTAGAATAAAGATGTAGAAAGTCAATACCGTTTGTTTTATGTAAAAAGCACACCACTTTAGAAATTAGTCTCCTCCAGGGGCATTACGCAAATACTGTGTACCTCCTCCTGTAAGACTTGATAATGGCCTCAATTCGGCGAGTAAGAGTGCACCAGTTTCTTCATGTATGGCATATCTAACTGAAGCCACTCACTGATTGTTAGAGTACAAAGAGTTACAGAGAGTGAGTACGATCATTGCTACGTTTCATACAGTCTTCCAAACATTCACAGACATTTTCTGTGCGATTAAAATTGCGTGGTTTAGTGAAATAATGCGATACTGTGTGTCAGCTTTCGTCAGACTTGGAACGTATGCCTGCAGCCTAGTGAACACGGCTGTTGTCATCTTGGAAGACGTGAGTGTCCACGAAATACTGATCGTGAAGATTTAGCAGAAAGGTCACCACTTGCTCACGGAGAATGCTGAAACAGCCCCAAAATCGTCGCAAAAACCATCTCCAACCTGAGCCATACCCTACAAACAATGTGGGTTAATAACCTCATTGTACTTCGGTCCACTTGATGCCTCGCATCAGTTGGAAATAAACGAAAACGTAACTCTCCCAATAACTGTATTGATACACCTCTGAAAGTTGCCTGGCCTACAGTCTTAGCAACAACAGTACCGCTAACATGTATTCCTCTGTCAGACGTGTCAGAACGATTTTCGGGTATAACTTTCGATTCACTCGTTTCTAGACCAGAATACCTATCCTCAAATTGATATATTTACCCTTCTCCGTCACCCCTGAAAGTTTGTAACATCGTCACGGTATCACCGTGCATGACCGCTAGCGCGCTAACATCATCAAAATACTAAACCATGAGTGCACTACTATTGCACAGCTGATGAGAAAATAGCCGCAACCTTTTCTTCACGTAAAACTTCTGTCTTACTATCAGATGCAACCAAATGCAAATCTTGAAGCAGGTGTAAACTAGAAATATCGGTAGTTTGGTAGGGTACAATAAACTACTACATCAAAAACAACCGCGACTTAACCTCGTATGAAACGTATGTAAGATACCGTCTCACCTTTGACATCATATTGCGTCATACAGACCTACGTGCTAAGTATATCGAAATGCTATATCCCTACGACCAAAAGTTAAGACACTTCTCAAACTGTCAGTACTCTCAGCCGTCAAGTAACTACGTTTTCAGCTGGCAGCTCTATTTGAGGAGCCGGATTTCTGTTTCACTGCCGTTGTACGGGAAGAGCGGGAGAAATAACTAGTACGAGCATAACAACCAGTAGAATCTGTGAGTGAGCACGATGCTGCATTCGTGCGGAACTGGTTACACGTGTCGCTCGAAAATCCCGTAGCTGGGCAGCATCGTTTAAAGGAATCAGGATACTGTGTTTATCCGTAGACGTTTTGTATTGTTTTGAGACCTCTTAATCTACGGCAAGTTCTCACTTCGTGCAATTATTACATATTTACATAACAAGTTTGGTTCTTGTATCATCATTGAGCTGAAAGAGTGGTTACTACTGAAAGATTCTCATATCGACGACTGTTTCGTCGGTGGTCGTTGCCAAGCTAACAACAAACTTTGCGTAATGGCGTCTGGGCTTCACAATGGCCGGCCACTTGTCAGTATGCTCCCCATTGGGACCAGTACACCGGCTCTGAATTAAAATGTTTTTCCTCCGTTTTTACTGGTATTTATCTGAACAAATACTGAATGTAATTATTATAAACCATTAATCATAATAAATAGCTATAATTTTAATAATTAAAGATTATACTTTAATTACACAATAATAAAAAATGATAATTATTATTAAATAATGCACTTGAGCAATACTCGCGAATGGAACTCGCCAGTTTTTTAAGATGACTAACGTGGAAAGAGGCTGCACTTTCCATGTTTTCTATCACTGAACCCAAGTTCAACATTTCGTTTCGTGTGCCTAGAAACTGTTGCACGAAGGTGTATTTATGAACTGACTGATTTCGCTTGTAAATCATTGATACCATAGTCATAGATTCAACGGTTTTATATTCTCCAGATGTAACTTCTGCATCAGTGGATGACTCTCCATCCAGTACTGTCTGCGTCCTCACTAGCAAATAAATGTGACTCCTGTCATAAATTGCGATTGATACCCAGTAATATCGTACTTCATTTAGGAAGCGTTCGTGTGGTACTAAGTTAAGTGTTTATCAGAAGTAACGAAATACTGCACCTCCTCGACTTCCTTGATACCTCACTGCCAGAATGGATGTGAAGAAAGCATGAGCATCGTTTCACAAGACCGAGTTTTCGGCATGGAGGAGATCATTATGTTCGATGACTAAGGAGAACACAATGTTACACGGAAGCTACACGTTAGCCAAAACAAATTATTTACTAGAAACATACTGGTCAATAACGTCTAATCAGATTTTTTTTTCCTGAGAGGTTGGGACAAAAGTCACGGAACACGAAACACTGGTTTGAGAAAAGCTAGCTCTGTGGTCACAAAAAAATCACAACTGCCGATAAATGTATTTCCACAAAATAGCTGCGAAGAGACAGCGGCCGGTAAGCGCAACCTATGAAAAATTGATGATGCTGCACTTCGCTATAGACTGACGTATGCAAAGGGGCAGATTTCAAGTGTGTGATGAGCCAGTCCACTGGGCTCCAAGAAGAGTCGCCGTTAGCAGAACAGGGTATCACGACACCGACGACAAAAGCTTTGCTACATGGCGCGAATCTGAGGCCATACAATACACCACCGCAGCACCACAAATATCGTTTGTACTGAGCAGTCACCAGCATCAACACGACTCGTTTCCTGAGGCAGTTAACGTTGTATTGTCCTATCAACTCAACCACAGAGTCTTATCAAGGCATCATCTAAATTCTAGTTCTGAAAGAACGACGAAAATTACAATCTCTGCTCTTTCTAGGGCAAGCCTACCCTTATACATTTCAAACTTCTTCCAACCAACGCAACAACATCTTATGCTCAACCTTGCTAACACAGTAACCCAAATTCAAGTTCCTTTTCAACCTGTACCTTTTCTAAACACCACCCACTGCTCTTAAAATATTAAGTATCACGTTACCAGACACAAACTGCCATCCATCATCTTCATAAAGACTCATCACTTCTGTATTTTAGTACAAATATTATCTTCAATATAAACAGTTCAACGTTTTCACTTACCATTGATGCCCACGATGCCAGCTTGACCACCACCTGTGAACAGAGAGTATTATGAATGTTCTGAAGTTCGAAAAAAATTTCTGTATAATGCACTGTTCGCAGTTATGTGAGAGTAATGATGGTAGTCTTAAAAAGTTACAGCTTCATTGGCATGCCACTTTATACCTACATCGTTCAAATTACTGAGTAGCAGGAATTCCATTTGTATAAGAATTTTGTTGTAGGTAAGGATGAAAAGAGATTGCTTATTCAATTGCACCTAAGACTATCTACTGAGCACAACATATGAAATCCCGCATGGCACTCATTGTTGGCGACATGTCATGTGTGTGTTAGGGCTGAAAGTGTACTGCACATCACTGAGTGGAATTGTTAGACCTGGCTGAGCTGTATTCAAATTGTATCCTCTTAGCTAATTTCTTGTATGGGTGCTTGCGCTGTTCCTAAATATAGAATATTCACTGACACTTTCTTACTTAAAAGAGGACTTTTAAGTAGTACTCAGGGAATCAGCTTATCACAAGGAAGTGATAAAAATGAAATATGGAGGCAAATGAGAAAACTGTCTTTTTCAAGGCAGTAGCTTAATCCAAGCACATAATTCTAAAATTATTACTGAACTGACATTTTTAGTACTAAAAGAATACAGATAAAAATAGATGAAAGTCTATTAAATGTTTGCAAAATTGAGATATGTTTTAGGACAAAAATGTATGATTTTAATACCAAGAGAGGCCCAGTGTTTCTCTAAATATGAATTTGTAATTAACTGACGTATAACGCCATCTAAAGAGAAAATTTAATATACATGATCCACTTCCTAGTTAATTAACACTGAAGCTATCCAGTCAGGCCACTGCATGCGCAAATTCAAGCGGTCTGCCAGAGACGTTGTCGCCATACGTGTTCTTCGTTCGGTCTCCTAAAACCAAACAAGAGAGCAATACAAATGTTGGACATGGGTCGGGCTGACCACGCGAATTGCAGTCTATTCACGCTCCCACATTTGCTGATGACAGAAAAAAAATGACTCGCATGCGAATTGCAGTCTAGTCTCACTCCCACAGATGTGCAAACTCAACAGTGTGCTTCACGCTCTATTGGTTGTCAAGTGTGGGCACTGCAGACTGCATTTGAATGGGAGGGGGTCGTAGCCTCTCCCCACCCTTACTAGTCTTGAGTGTGACCTTAACCTTGGCCTTGGCCTTGGCGTTGACTCAGGTCATATGTCATGATACCTTGAAGGGCTTTGGGCCTTGGAGGTAAGGAAGAGTTGGTGATTGTCAGCCAGATGTCACAGGCGCCATTCTCACGGCTGAAATATAACAGCACAGATAACAAAGTTCTGAGGGCTGCTGCATCAGCACAGTCTGGTAGAACATATACTGCCACACTACTCAATCGGATGTGCCCACTCCTACGCACTTCACAGAAGTTTGCAGAATAGTCGTGTAGAGGAGGATATAGCTGTAGATGTAAATGTAGAAATATAACTGGAATAAACTTCACAATATTCAGGGTCAGGTCATCAATTGGAGTTGATCTATAGCTCTACGGAACAATTCCACATCTTCAAAGAGGTAAACAGTGTCTGAGAAAACTTTAATCATAGGTGAAGTGAAAGACGTATGGAAAATAAATAAATATCACCTTAAGAGAAACCAGAAAGCATTTTATGTGGTATGTAAAATAACTAAACAACGACTCGTTTGTTTGTGGTACTAACCATGCACAGTGAGAGACAGGTGTGAGTCTTCAGTATTAATTTGTTGCAATAGACAACCAGAACGACATTAGTAATTCCATCTATCCCATGATAAGTTTTAGAATAATCGCAGTTGTCTACTGTACATGAGGAAAACAAGAAACCAAACTGGAATGACATCTACAAAAATACACTAAAAAAGATGTGTCAGTGTAAGTTATTTTTCTCATCTACACCGTCTTTGAGGTGATTGTCCTATGTATGTGGTGTGTTAACTGAGGCGTTCCCATTAACATCGTGGTATGGAACAAAACTAACGGGGTTCCATTTTAAAAAAAGTAGGTTTGTGTTAAAAAACATACTTCCGTGCATTTTTTTATGGTTTGTATTAACCAATTACACTAGCCCCTCTCCACACGTTCGGTCTGTGGAATCGATTCGTCAGTATTTGATATGGTTTACGAAATATATCCAGCGGTAATGTTAGGTGACTCACCCTGTATATATATACATAAATTTGCAGCACAACAACTGATATTGAACTTTAAAAACCAACCAAAAATTGATAACCGAAAAGGCTGAAAGGAAATGTAAATGAAATAACTCAAACACGGGAACTGAGTGTAAATCTTCATATTACTGCTGCAACCGAGTGAAGAAACCGACTGGACGAAAAAACAATCGACTGACCAATCGATCGTTAAAAACACTAGTTCCAACTCTTCCACGTGCTGTCAGTGCACACTTGCCTTCCGCTTACGATTATTGACTTTATTGAAGTGTGTAACTGAGTAGTGGGACCGAATCATGCGTCGTGAAGTGTCAATTTCTTTCTGAAATAATATCGTATTAGTTAATGGAGTGAGTGATTAAAGATGTTGCTGCAATGAATCACAAGCTAACGGACTGTTTTGGTAAACCTGAGCGTAGGGCCAAAAACCCTGGTAAGGAACCTGATGTTGCTTGCGTTACAAAACTGGAACCGTTACAGAGCATCTACAGTCTACAATTTCGATAACACAGAACAAATGCTAACCGTCATATCTTCTTAACTTTAAATAATACTACCTTCATGTTATTGGGATTTTTTATTAGTAGTTATTGTTTAATTTAATAAGATGAGCGATGTTATGTTTAATCGTTATCTAATGGTAAGAATATGACTGGTTGAAAACATTAAAAGTGAGATCATTTTTTTAAAGGCGCCATTCATCTATAAGGAGAAAAAATATTTTTTGCGCAAACCAGCATTGTTTAATTAATTTGTAATGAAAAATAACACTTTATTGTTTTTTTTACTAAAACTGACTATACGCATTTTTGGTACTAATAATTTCAAAAAAATTATTCAAAGCTTCCTATCTCAACAATATCTACTAATTTTCAATAATTGTCTGTTAACATGTGAATGCTTTTCAGAAGTTTCTTAAAGCTTTTCAGACAACTAGAAGAAAGCTTATAGGCCTGCAGTAAGTAATGTGAAGCGGAATATTTACTGGTTTTGCTGTTATTAATCTGATAGCGACCGACTGACGGCACAGGACGGAATAAACCAAGGATCTTCATTGACATAGATCGCTAATGTCGTGTTAAATTTTGAAGCCTTATTGTAGGATTTTACGTATCTTCGGGATCATAAATACCGTTCACGGGCCGGTTTCACAATCAAGTAGATTTACAGTGTGTAAACTCTATCTTTACTGTCGCATTACCTAGTCCTGAACTGGTAGATGTCGGGAGACTTCGGGAGGTAGTCACTTGTTCCAAGCTGCTGGTAAAATTAGATATCTGAAACATTGTCTGAAGTAGCCATTTTTGTCTGCTTCACTGTTCTGAGTCTTTTCTCCTTGTCATTATTGTACGGAATTTCTGCAGCTAGTACCTTCATTAAGTATTCAAGACGTAAGACCATTTCAATACTGTTTACCAAGGGCGCCCATACTAATGTTTGTAGGGGCAGGGGGCAATACCTAGGAATGTGGCGTCATTTTAATGTTTTGGAAGACAAATGGTGACACTTTAGTGCTCGTAAAAATTATTTATATGGGTAAATAAAGCTATATACATTTGTATTGAGCCACTTTTACGTAATACTGGCATATAAAGCATTTTTATTTCAGAGGAAGAAATACCAGAAAGGATTGAAACGTGTTCTGACACATATGATATACAGGAAGAGCTGTTAATGGCGGCTTTGTGATGTTGAGAAGCTTAAGTTGTTAAAGAATACTTGAAAGCCACCCGCAAACGTTTGTTTTCCTACTCAATTAGAAGGGAAGCAAGGTCGAAGATTTATTTAAGCATGAATGGATCAGATAGTACAACTGGATTTCATAGAGTAAAATGTTACGTGGTGGATTTTGTACTTCATGTGTTCTGTTTTCTCCTTCAGGCGCCGGAATCGGCTCCCAGGTACTTATTACAGCTTTCCATTATTCCAAATAATTGAAACATTTAACTGGCTTGGTAAAAACCATAAATAACTTGGAGGTGTCGCTTTTAATCGGGAACACGTCAGATACAAAAATATAATTATTCGACATTTCAGGCTTGGTTTTCGAGCAAAAATTGCTATGTTGCTAACATTTCGTGTGCTTACAAGATTTGGTATTTGCACTATTTTTGCTTTACCTAATTCTTTACCAAAGATACTTTTAATTTTGTTTGTAGGCTTTGAAAACACTGGAAAAAAACCATCGATCAAATACAAAAGGCTACGGACGATTTTTGTCATCATTAAAACACAAAATACCCCAAATGTTCAATGGAGATGTCCACAGAGTTCACCAAGTTTATGGAATCAAGAAAAAAAGGTATTGCCGTTGTCCTCGATACAAAGAAATCCTCAGTTATTGAAGAAAACCTGAAATGCTTGAGGCCTATTATAAAGACTGTAGTCCTATGTGCTAGAAATAACCTACCTTTACGAGTACATGGTGATAACGGTTTAATTCCTCAGCGAAAAGAAGAAAAAACTGATGATCTTCTAGCGGGAAAACGTGGAGTGTTTCACAGTCTTCTGGCTTTTTGTGTGGATACTAAAACATCAATTCAGTACTTGTGGCCAAAACAGTTCTATGATAACTAAAACAGTCCAAACTGAAGTTATAATTGCACTGGTAACGCTATTCGCTCCTCAGTATCGAGGAATGTGAAAAAGGCTAATTTTTTAGCAGCCGACCTCTGTGATCGAGCGATTCTAGGCACTTCAGTCGGGAACCGCGCTGCTGCTACGATTGCAGGTTCGAAACCTGCCTCGGGCATGGATGTGTGTGATGTCCTTAGGTTTAAGTAGTTCTAAGTCTAGGGGACTGATGACCTCAGATGTTAAGTCCCATAGTACTTAGAGCCATTTGAAGCTTTTTTTTTTAGCATTATATGTGATGAAGCAACTGATGTCACCACCAAGGAACACATAACATGTTGTATTAGATACATCGATATAGAGAATTTTGTTACGAAAGAAGACTTCCTGGATTTTACTAGGCTTAAGACAACTACTGGCTCTTCGATTGCAGAAGCCATCAATGAAGAACTCAAGATACTGGGGCTGAGCTATCAATATCACCGTGGACACTACTACGATGGCGGCTCATACATGGCTGAGAAATTTAAAAGACCTCAATCCCTCATTGTCAGTAAACAACCGTTGGCTTCTTATACCCACTCTTTTAGCCACTCTTTGAACTACTGTCACGGCTGAGGACACAGGACGAAATGTGCTATCTTCAAGCATTGCACGAGCTGTGTCACGACATTCCACTGTGCACCGTTCGAAAAGTTGCGCAAACAACTGTGAAATCGTTTCTCTAGACGGTTCCAGGCTTTCATGGATGAATATGGTCGTCACGTTGAAAAATCTTTGTAACCTGGAAAGTAAACATGGTACGTAACTAACAAATGTCACGCTCTCATGTAGAAATTAAAACGTGCTTCCTTCAACAGTTTATTCGCTAAGCCGTTTCCGTATGTCATTAAAATGTTTCGACAATGTTTCACTGTAGTACGATCACTTGTTTCTCATAGGAGGCCCTGTGAAGTGGCGAAGGTTTAATGATAAACACTCTGTATTTACCCGAAAGTAGGAAAGCGTATTAAGGATCACTTAACACGCGTTTCTTTACTTTTAGCTGTGCAGTTTATAGACGACAAATACGATTTTCAAATATCATTTTCAAGAGTACACTACCTTATTTATACTGTCATGAAGAAGATCGCTGTACTTACTTCCGTATCACTAGAAAACTGACAGCATTGCTACACAAGTCGGTTTTCCTATTGCTTACGTGTGACCCTTATTCCTGGCCCGGCGTAGCTCCGTCTACGTTTTTCTTATTGTTTTTAGTATCGACAGGCATATTCTGTGACATGGTCAACGTTTGGCCCTCAAAATAATTTAATTTTTGTTCTAAAGAAGATAGCATTATTGGATAGAAACCTAGCGAAACTAAAAAAATTTCACCTTCCAACTGAAGGCTGAATTTCCTATTGTGTGTATAGCTAGAATAATGTCTGATCAAGATGTTGACAGTGCTGCTGATGATGAAACGTTTCGAATTACCCCCTGCTAACCATTCGCTATCGGAATCGTGGAGCGAATTCACTGTTAGCTGATAACCACGCTCACGTTTCATACAGCGGACAGCCCTTTAAACGCTTTACATTTCCCATTTCTTCCAAAGAACATTTAGAAGAAAAGTTGGCAGCTATACTCTACTGTCATGCAGTGCGCCCAGCAGGAGAAATTTTTGCGAACATGGCAAACGACACTGTCGAAGCGTCAGAATCTGAAAAGTAGTTGCGAGTGAAAATACGGTAATTAAGACCAGTTACAGAAAACAAATACCTTTCGTGACGACCATTAGTCGCCAAATGTTTAGAAACCTGCCAAAAGGATTTAATAAGTCACAATGCTGAACGTACGTCCCTACAGACACCACACTATGTCGGTGTACACAGGCAAAACGTCTGATAACTGACGTGGATGGGTCAGTGCTCACAGTATTGGCTGACAGACATGAACTGATTTTCATGGCGAAGGAAGACGTCAGCACCACTTATTACTACTCACCTGCCGTCGCTGCAACCTACGCAGCTGAATTGCAAAACAGTTGTCACATGTTCTGGGTTATGATGAGTGCGGTTCAGTTTCAAATTAGTATTTCACACAGCGCCCAGGTACGGACAATTAAATAAAGTTCTTAGTAATCATTAAGGAACATAATTACTAAATTTTGAATACAGGAATTTTTTCTATTAATAAGGAAAATAGACGATAAATACATTTAGTAAGTTACCTAATATCGAAAAGAGATATTATCGAGTTAATTACTAGTTGCTCGTTGTAGACAATATGCCATAAAATAAAAGATAGATCACCACCTAAAATATTCCTTTCTTGTGTACACCAGTAACAAAGGGAAGTATTGTAGGAAGGGAATGAAGCTCTGTGAAGTTAGACTCTTATATACACTCTAAGTTAATAAAGTGTTAATGGTTTTCCGTCATATTTCACTGTTAACTATTTCAATAGATTTTAAGTGCAAATTAATACGGAGTACTTAAAAAAACATTCCTGTACAAAAACGGCAAACTAGTACTTAGAAATGTATTTACCCTCCTGTCAACAAGGTGTACGTAATTCTCAACCTCCCCATCCTACCTACGCTTCATGATCAGTGTCTGCAAGTGCCCCCACTGTTTTGTTCTGTGCAGCAAGTAGTCTAAATTTTGGTTAACATTTACTTTTTAAGACATAACTCACATTCTGTTGCAAATAAATTAAAGAACGTTGCGGTAAGCAATACTGTAAAATTACTTGCTTTAAACCATTACCTGATATGTAACATACCTCTCTTATCTTTAATTTAAAGAAATATTGGGAAATTCAGTCACCTTAGAGGTATGGTCTAAATTTGGGATAGTCCTAAAACATAGTGAAATCACTGAAAAGGCTTAGTAAAAGCTATGAAAGACCAATTAGCTATAGAATACAATATTAGGAACAGTGGTGGCATATCATTTCAAGCTATCAGTAGCCAGTCTTCATCTGGAGAACAATGACCACTCGACAACTATTTTCCGATACCTGGTGGTGAGTGATGACAATCATCGACCAGACATAAATGGCCGGCAGTGGGACAGTGGAATCTTCAAACAGTTCTGAAAAGCCGTGTTTGAAGACTACCACTGTCCTACTGCAGGACATCAGTAGCCACTCTTGATCTGGAGCACGGTGACGACTTCACTTCTCTCTTCCGATGCTTGGTGGTGACTGATGGCAATCGTCGACCAGATGTAAATAAATGGCCGGCAGTAAGACAGTGGCGGCATCAACAGTTCCGAAAAGCCGTGTTGAAATACCCCCACTGCCCTACTGCAGACCATCAGGAGCCATTCTTGATTTTGAGCACAGTGACGTCTTCACATCTTCTTTCCGATGTCTGGTGGTGAGTGGTGACAGTCTTCGACCAGGCTTAAATGGCCGGCAGTAGAACAGTGGCAGTGCAAACAGTTCCGAAAAGCCGTGTTTAGCGACTACCACTGTCCTACTGCAGACCATCAGGAGCCACAATTTACCGCCACAGTGGTGACTTCGCATCTGCTGCCAGTTGGTGAGTGACGAGAATCTTCTTTCTGATGCCTGTTGGTGAGTGATGACGACCGTCGTCCAGACAGTTACAACGTAAACTGTTCTCAAAAGCCGTGTTTTTTACTACCACTGTTCTGCTGCAGGCCATCAGAAGCCAATCCTGATCTGAGGCGCAGTGCCGACTTCACATCTAATGTATAACGCCTGATTGTTAGTGATATGAATTACCGGCCAGAATTCCATGGTTGACAATAGAACACTGACAGTCTGTACAGTTATCAAGTGCCCTATTCAACGGCTACCACTGCCCTACCGCAGAACATCAGTGTTCACCACCGATTTTCCCATCGTCGATGTCTGTACAGTACTTGCACCACCGCTCGGTTACAGCATGACCACACCTGACGAAAAATTATTCACCCCCAAGAGAGACCACATTAATACCGTGTACCATTGCCTCTAGAGTTGATAGTGACCGCATTTCGCGGAGAAAACCAGTTCACAACTTTCTTCAGGTGTGCCATATCCAGTTTAAGCTACTCGTTCATTATTAGGTCTCACATAACTGCAGAGGCGTTGATTGCGGCATTTCACACGCTGTTCCAAATAGTGCCAAACATTTTCTATTGACATAAAAGTTTCCTGAGTGTCCTACCACGTCATAATCTAAAAAGCTATACTGGAGAAATAAATGTTTCGGTCACAGTGGCCGTCTTCTGGGTCTTTCGGGACGACTGATAATTAGAGCCAGATGAAGACCATAGAAATCTTGTCCGAATCGCAGGTTTCTCCGTACAGTTTTTTACATGATGACTCAGCCTGACTCTCAGAAAACGTACACGTCATCAGATTCTGGTCGCGGAAGCATACGCAGTTACATTTTCTATGGAAGTGAGATCGTCTCATTTAGCGAGCCGGTCGAAGTACAGTAGGGTGTTCTTCAAACCAGAAACGTATGTGGGCAGCCCTGTGAACATCGCTGTTGTCATCTTGTTGGACGGGATAGTCCAAAATATACCCATCATAAAGATGTAGAAGAACTAGCAACGCTTCCCAAACGAAGACGGTCAAACAAAACATCATGTTCACGTTCGCTGTAACCCGAATAAGTGGTCCCACTCTTTTCACGCTAAGCTAGCTCAAAACATTACATAATACCTCTGGTCTTAACTGCAACCTCCACACACTGCCGAGGAAACGCCTCATTAGACAAAATTTCTATTTGTTCTGATGAATGGCAGCTAGCTCTAAATGTAGAAAAATGTAAGTTAATGCAGATGAGTAATAAAAAAAAGTCATAATGTTCGAATGCAGCACTATTAGTGTGTCGCTTGACCCAGTCAGTTAGATTAAGTATCTAGGCGTAACTTTGCAAAGCGATATGAAATGGAACGAGTGCCTGAGATCGATAGTGGGGAAAGCGAATAGTTTACTTAGGTTTCTTGGGAGAATTTTAGGAAAGTATGGTTCATTTACAAACGACACCGGGTATATCACGCCATTCCTACCCACTGTCGAGTATTGCTATGAGGTTTGGCTTTCCCATCAGGGGGAACAAAGGAAATCACCGAAGCGATGCAGAGCCCAGCTGTTGGATTTGTTACAAGTAGGTTCCATCAACACGCAGATATTACAAACATGCTTCAGAAAATGAAATGGGACTACCTGCAGGGTAGGCGGCCTTCTTTTCGAGGAATGCTGTTGAGAAAATATAGAGTACAGTATCTGAAGCCAACTGCGGAACGAACCAGCAAGCGCCAACTTACATCTCGCGTAAAGGACACGAACATAAAATACGAAACATTAGGACTCATACGAACGCCTATAGACAATTGTTTTCTCTCTCTCTATTTGCGAGTGTAATAGGAAGGGAAGTGACCAGTGTTGGCAAAACGTACCCTCTGCCACCCACTGGACGGTTGCTTCCGGATTAGGTATGCAGATGTAGATGCACGTTGCCGGTGCACTCGATGTTATACATAAGTTGAACAGAGGCAAAATCGTGACTCTTTGGATCACAGCACATGCCTCTAATCAAGATACTGTCATTTTTCTCTGTAGTTTAGCCCACTGATGCAGGGCAGCTTACTGTGACGTTATGAGCTGTTTCGTGTTGCAAGGTACCCGACACCAAATGCCCATTGCATCGAGTTCCATTCGCAATGGTTGATCGGATACGGGGTTGGGATGCAGATGCATTGACTGACAAGGAACCTCTTGAGTGCAAGGTCGCAAGCTGGAAATTCAGTAAATCTCATTTGAACGTGTCGTGTTAACAATTATGACAGAAAAAATATAAGCTGCTATTGACTCAGCATGTGAATCAGGAGGGCGGGAGCAAATGAGCGTCCAGTAGGGGCGGAGATCGACCTTCTGTGGGACATACGTATTACACTTCACAAAATAGACCTTGTCGACCTTCAAGAAATGTTAGAAATGAACCATTAACTTGCACCATGAGCACCAAATGAAAAATACCGCCCTACAGGGATCACAACGGTTTGCAACACCAAGATCGAAGGCGAACTCCTGGGGCCTTATAAACAGAAAGATTCGTAGGATGCAGAGCACATCCAACTCCTAGCAGCACAATAAATAACTTTCCAGACAATTTACTATCCAGATTAACAGTCGGTATAATTGTATATGAATGCGTTAAGGCATTGATGAATGCGTTAAGACATTGCTGTTAGTTGATGTTGGTACAACTCTCTAGGTTCTTGTAATTTCTAGATTTGTTTTCATGTGGCTTTCGTTCTCAAATATTGCTCAATCGGAGTTGAAAAAAATTTCTTACTGAGCGACGGGATGACTTTCTTTATGTTATCTACAAATTTTCGGGCTTATTTCGCAGTTTTCTGTGCATCGTCAGTTTGACACTTTGTTTGAAGTCTCGTTATCTTTCGTCTTCGAATTCTGT
This sequence comes from Schistocerca nitens, assembly GCF_023898315.1. Taxonomy (NCBI): domain Eukaryota; kingdom Metazoa; phylum Arthropoda; class Insecta; order Orthoptera; family Acrididae; genus Schistocerca; species Schistocerca nitens. The sequence goes on along the minus strand of NC_064616.1, from coordinate 521,868,147 downwards.
AGTGCTGTTGAAAGTTATGCAACCATCCACTGCTTCTCTCGTAGTTACTGTAATCTATGTCGCACCGAATTTCATGTGCACTAGGTCACTATCATGCACATCCTGTAATTTGTATCTTTCATCCTTGAAACGAGCAAACAAAAGTTTTGCGCCTTGTCCTCCCTTGAATATCCATAGTTTTTCTTGTGCACTACACGATCCTATTGCTACGGTCTTGTTCGTAATCTGTTCATAATTTTTTTTTTACTATGCTGAGGATGATCAACCATGTACGTAATCATGTTTGCTACTCACTCCTTGGACAACGATCTGATTTACTACGTTTCACTGAAGACGTGCTTTGTGGTTCTCTATCCAAGACGGATGTTAAACTACATGGATTGATACCTGCTTCTGTATCACTATCACTTGTGAAGCACGTATCGTCATTATTGTACTCTTCATGTAGATTGTTCGCATAGTCGAATGCATACGACACCACTCATTCCACTGAACCATCTTGCAGAAACTGTAATATTTCATCTGTCACTTCTTTTTCAGTCTGCATAATTTCCTGCATTCTCTCTGACGAAATGTCAACTTCGGTAGTGTTATTGTACATATACTACATTGTTTGTTTTGTTTGTCGTTCCCATTGCTCTACTATGTATCAATACCATCAGCACCTTGTGAGTTGCAAATCGGCTAAACAATTCAACTACACTCCGAAGCCTGATGTTGTGCTCACCACTGGATACCTGCAGTCCCACCCCCTTTCCCCATTATCAGCCAGTATTGAGACTACATGGCAGTCAATACGTGGTGTGTCGTATGCCGTAAACGTCATTTGTCTTCTGCGACCTGAACTCAACGGGTTCCTTGTGAGTGTCGCAATTCCTGCCATGTTTAAAACCACTTGACATTACCGCTCACTGTAACGAACACCATTCTTTTTAACGAACACCATTCTTAAACCGTGTTACATGGCTGCAGATAGTACTCAATTTCTTGTAGACTCGTTGCACAGTTTGCGTCAATACACTAACAAATGGGGCAGTTCCACTCATGGTGTCGTTGGGGGATTTTATTGTAGGGGAAAATATCAACGGCAGCCCATCTCAAAATTAGAGGCCTAATTTGTGAAATCAGTGACCCAGACGAAACTATGAGCCAGCCCGTCTATAAAATGATACACAGAGTCAGCCAAGGCAGCAGGGAAGCGGAGGAGTGGAAATAGAGGAAATACGAACTCCACCTCCAGACTGTAGTCAACAGGTGTGACTGAAGAAAATGCAGGAAACGAAGGCAAACAGTGCAATTCGACACTCTGATTAGGCTAAACTATAACTAGGTCATAGATGACCTGTTGCTCATCAAGTGCAACACTGCAGTTGGTCCCATCATAGTTATTAAAATTGGTAATAAAGTTTGTTTGTGGTTAGTAATAATATTGTGTGTGATTTTACTTTCGTCACTTGTGGTACCAATTATTTCTATATACACTGCTGGAAAAAAATACAATATCCTCAATAACGGTGTTCAGTGGCTCCATCAGCATACTGAACAGTTGCATTTTAGTGATTCATTTGCCACAGTCATCGGCGATCGAATCGCGCTCAAAAAGCCTGCCTGTGCACCGACTGTTTTGACTCCACAGAGAGTAACAGTGTTGAATTTGGAGGTGAACGGTGTCTGCAACATTCCTACTGGGACACAACCAGCCCCCACCGACGAGTACGTACTCCTGCTGAACAATTTCAGCTATTTGAGGGAGGTCGCAATGTTGGTCTGTAGAAAGCTGGATGGATGTATTGACGGACAGCTGAACATATTGTTCGCATCAAATTAGTGGCATGTCGCTGTTTTCAACAGTGTCTGCGATGATTTGCTTCAGACGAAGGGGAGCACGCCTGTGTACAATAGTGTTTCCGTAGGCAACCGCAAACATTTTTCTGTGAAGACATTGACCAATTCATCTCACAGTGGGTGAAATGTATTAACAGTTACGGCGATTACCTTTTAACAAGAAACAGTTTAATTACCTTCCTTCCATCTGTCTTATTTTCATTAGGCTGTTCCTCATACCTAAGCTGAAGAAAAGTTTTTACTCTTATTCTGCATATTAAACCTTATAAAAGCAATCTTTTTTTTTTTTGGAGAACAATTTTATGTAGAAACAATTATTTTTGAAAACTTGGGAACCACAAGAAGTATTAATAATTTTCCACGCCCATTTATTTTTTGATGTAAGAACTTTGCACGTCATTGTTCTGTTTAAGAATTTTATCTGACCCAATGTGGTGCCGCCAGATTTCATTTTGAGATAACTTAATATTTTTGTGCATTTTTGCACTATGTTTAATATGGTATGTACGTTGTAAATAATGAGAACAAGTTAACAAACCTATTCTAGTGAAACCAAATTAGTTATTGCGTTAGAGGATATTAGTTTTTAGGTTCTCATGAGCCATCAAGATTGCAGCATGTCCTTCTGACGCAAGTTTACTAAAGATAAGTCTTCCATGTGTCACATTACTACAGCAACCATGACATGCCAGTGTGGGAGAACGTTATTTTATAACATGTGATCATTCATTTTATAAAGAAAAATAGCTCCACGTTGTGTTTCACTTCCATTTGGAGCAAAATATTTAACTATCCACATCTACATCCATATTCCGCAAGCCACCTGACGGTGTGTGGCGGAGGGTACCTTGAGTACCTCTATCGGTTCTCCCTTCTATTCCAGTCCCGTATTGTTCGTGGAAAGAAGGATTGTCGGTATGCCTCTGTGTGGGCTCTAATCTCTCGGATTTTATCCTCATGGTCTCTTCGCGAGATATACGTAGGAGGGAGCAATATACTGCTTGACTCCTTGGTGAAGGTATGTTCTCGAAACTTCAACAAAAGCCCATACCGAGCTACTGAGCGTCTCTTCTGCAGAGTCTTCCACTGGAGTTTATCTATCATCTCCGTAACGCTTTCGCGATTACTAAATGATCCTGTAACGAAGCGCGCTGCTCTCCGTTGTATCTTCTCTATCCATCAACCCTATCTGGTATGGATCCCACACTGGTGAGCAGTATTCAATCAGTGGGCGAACAAGTGTACTGTAATCTACTTCCTTTGTTTTCGAACTGCATTTCCTTATAATTCTTCCAATGAACCTCAGTCTGGCATCTGCATCTATCATATACTAAAAAAAAGAATGTTGTGACAATGATGTTGTATAAGTTTCAGACTCGTGTTCACTGTTCACGGAAGATGTATGTTACACACTGACGTTGCGAGATGTAAAACAAATACTTCATTAATGAAGTTGATCAAGTCTGTGCTCCTACTAGGAAGCCTGCACTGTGAACACAGGCTAAAACATAACTTTGTGATTGTTTGATACGTATTATGTGGAACGGCGTTTGCTGGTATAATGCTCTGACGTAACTCTTTTGGCTGACTGCGAACCATTTTAGACGGGCAGTCCAACTGTAAGGTCTGGGTCTCTGAATTCACAAATTATGTCTCTGATTTTTAGACGGACTGCGTTGCTACTTTCCTCTATACTAACACACATGCTCTCACCCTCCCATGAGTACCTACACGGACACCTTTCGGTTGCAAACTCGCTTCCCCTCTTAGCTCATGTACACAATGAGATTTGCCAGAATTAATTTCAGTGCCTCCGGATCACTCTTCTGAACATTGTGTTTATATAAGTGGCTTTGTCATTGCAGCGGATCGTCGAAATAGTGTGAGTATGATTGAAAGTGTGTTGTTTCCAGGTGCAGATCTCTTATGATTCTTTGACGCACCCTATTTTGCCGCCGGCCGCTGGTGGCCGAGCGGTTCTGGCGCTACAGTCTGGAACCGCGCGACCGCTACGGTCGCAGGTTCGAATCCTGCCTCGGGCATGGATGTGTGTGTTGTCCTTAGGTTAGTTAGGTTTAAGTAGTTCTAAGTTCTAGGGGACTTATGACCTCAGCAGTTGAGTCCCATAGTGCTCAGAGCCATTTGAACCATTTTTGAACCCTATTTTGCCATAGAACAAAGCAGTACAATTTGACAATTTTAGCTCCTAACTTTCTTAGAATTAGCCAGGAGTTTGGCAGGCGGTCCTGCTAAATCAACGTTTTAATGTATAGGTATCCCTATGCGGTGGAAGGGAATAATTTCTACAGCAAGAAGAAAGGCTTTCCGTTGAAGTCCTGTCCGTTGACAGACACAGACCCCAATGGCACACAAAGTCCTCTCGCAGTGCCCATATTTGAATCAGCGTAGGCACGCCACTAAGCTGTGCAATCTCACAAATGTCCCGCTCATTATTACCCCAAAAACAGTGTCAGCTACGGGCATTTGTGGTGCCGTGACTCGAAGTCACCCAGTCTCTCTCCCAATCTTCTCTAGATCTTGTCTGCGCTAGGAAACATCCACAGTTTCTGAGAAATGATTCGGTTCTCTAGCATCAGATACAGTTCTTTCCTCTAGAGGCTGTAGTCTTTGAGATAGAGAGGTGTTATTTTCCTCTATATTTTTCAAATTCGACTCAGCCTGGACCAGCCTGCTCACGAAGCTTTCCACTGCTTTTGTTAACTTATCCAGTTTTTCATTAGCTGTCTGTCAGTAATCTGTGTAGCTCTTACGTCAGTACATCTCCTACCTTGAGCTACTGAAGCCGTGAGGATGGGTCGTGAGACGTGCGTGTTTGGTATAATACCGAAAGACGGAAGCCCGTGTTGATATCCCTCACCGCCACACTGTTTTATTCCTCCAGGAAGATTCATACCACCGAACACTCCGCTGCAGAGTGCCAATTCTGGTATGTTCCGTGTATTTATAAACATATTTTGATAATTTTACAGTCCATATCATAAGAAGCAGTCGTAAATCTTCAATGCTGTAACTTACTAGACATTTTGCTTCTTCTGTAAGGCACACCATACATAATTCATTCAAGCATATGAACACTGCTACACATACTACAAAGCTAAAAAAATTATTACAGTATATTATTTTGTTCATTAATCTATCAAAATGGTTCAAATGGCTCTGAGCACTGTGGGACTTAACATCTATGGTCATCAGCCCCCTAGAACTTAGAACTACTTAAACCTAACTAACCTAAGGACATCACACAACACCCAGTCATCACGAGGCAGAGAACATTAATCTATCAGTCACATATGGAAGTATTGCATGATACGCTCATTACCTGCCAGAATATTTACTATCGGGAGGATGCATCACTTAGATTTGGGTGTACTAGATGCTGTAGTTTGAATTTCACAATGCACAACACAGTGACGAATATGCCCCTGCCACATAACACGAAAATATGTGGAGTGGGCACATCCGTCACCCCTTATGTACATTTTTACAATTTCTCTTCCTAGGGCATTCTGAAACAAATATATACCCGGCCTTGGTGGCCGAGCGGTTCTAGGCGATACAGTCTGGAACCGCGCGACCACTACGGTCGCAGGTTCGAATCCTGCCTCGGGCATGGATGTGCGTGACGTCCTTAGGTTAGTTAGGTTTAAGTAATTCTATGTTCTAGGTGACTGATGAGCTTAGAAGCTAAGTCCCATAGTGCTAAGAGCCATTTTTGAAACAAATATATCTTTACATTTATCGATAAATAAACTATATCAGAGGAAGTGGTATAGTTTTTCCCAAAATTTAAATTTCATTAAAAACACATGACCTCTAATGACAATAATGGAAAGAGGAGACATAAATACTGTAAAACTGATGTAACATTCATATTTGTCCTATAAACAGTAAATATGCCACGAGAGTAAACAATTCTCACCACAGCAAGAACGGAATTTAAATATTTAAACTTTTATTTAAGGGCAAACTATCAGACCTACATATTTTTGTTATGTATGTTAACACCGTGAAATGTTAACGCCCAGCTAACAGATCAAAAATAATTTTGATCGAACTTGTGCATTAAAAGTTGATCACATGACACCAGTCGGCGCGCTTTTTGCCAATGAGAGAAGGACGACATTTCTGTGGAAGGAGTGACCCAGGCTTTATATAGTCGGCGTCCAAATTCCTCAGGGTCTTTTCTCAGCAGTCGGTCGATCTTCAGTTAATGATCACTACGATCAGCGTTGGGAAGAGTCATATGGATGGTGGTCCAGAGGCACTTGTTATGTGTTTCAAATATTTCGCGTTCTGTGGGGCTTCAAAATATGATGGGTATTTAAAACAGTGGGATGTCGTGTCGATTATTCAGGTTAATGGTGAGGATATTTTTGAATTTATACCTGTGGGCACAGTATGGTATTTTCCAGCTAATTTACTAATTTATTAAGTTATTCCGCTATTGCATGTTCAGGCAAATATTAATTCAATATAATAATACACCACCCGTTAAAACGCAAATCATCTGCAGTTGGGTACGTGATGCATAGCAGCAACTACGTTCACCCTAACAGGTACATCTACATCTACATCTACATTTATACTCCGCAAGCCACCCAACGGTGTGTGGCGGAGGGCACTTTACGTGCCACTGTCATTACCTCCCTTTCCTGTTCCAGTCGCGTATGGTTCGCGGGAAGAACGACTGTCTGAAAGCCTCCGTGCGCGCTCTAATCTCTCTAATTTTACATTCGTGATCTCCTCGGGAGGTATAAGTAGGGGGAAGCAATATATTCGATACCTCATCCAGAAACGCACCCTCTCGAAACCTGGCGAGCAAGCTACACCGCGATGCAGAGCGCCTCTCTTGCAGAGTCTGCCACTTGAGTTTATTAAACATCTCCGTAACGCTATCACGGTTACCAAATAACCCTGTGACGAAACGCGCCGCTCTTCTTTGGATCTTCTTTATCCCCTCCGTCAACCCGATCTGGTACGGATCCCACACTGATGAGCAATACTCAAGTATAGGTCGAACGAGTGTTTTGTAAGCCACTTCCTTTGTTGATGGACTACATTTTCTAAGCACTCTCTCAATGAATCTCAACCTGGTACCCGCCTTACCAACAATTAATTTTATATGATCATTCCACTTCAAATCGTTCCGCACGCATACTCCCAGATATTTTACAGAAGTAACTGCTACCAGTGTTTGTTCCGCTATCATATAATCATACAATAAAGGATCCTTCTTTCTATGTATTCGCAATACATTACATTTGTCTATGTTAAGGGTCAGTTGGCACTCCCTGCACCAAGTGCCTATCCGCTGCAGATCTTCCTGCATTTCGCTACAATTTTCTAATGCTGCAACTTCTCTGTATACTACAGCATCATCCGCGAAAAGCCGCATGGAACTTCCGACACTATCTACTAGGTCATTTATATATATTGTGAAAAGCAATGGTCCCATAACACTCCCATGTGGCACGCCAGAGGTTACTTTAACGTCTGTAGACGTCTCTCCATTGAGAACAACATGCTGTGTTCTGTTTGCTAAAAACTCTTCAATCCAGCCACACAGCTGGTCTGATATTCCGTAGGCTCTTACTTTGTTTATCAGGCGACAGTGCGGAACTGTATCGAACGCCTTCCGGAAGTCAAGAAAAATAGCATCTACCTGGGAGCCTGTATCTAATATTTTCTGGGTCTCATGAACAAATAAAGCGAGTTGGGTCTCACACGATCGCTGTTTCCGGAATCCATGTTGATTCCTACATAGTAGATTCTGGGTTTCCAAAAACGACATGATACTCGAGCAAAAAACATGTTCTAAAATTCTACAACAGATCGACGTCAGAGATATAGGTCTATAGTTTTGCGCATCTGCTCGACGACCCTTCTTGAAGACTGGGACTACCTGTGCTCTTTTCCAATCATTTGGAACCCTCCGTTCCTCTAGAGACTTGCGGTACACGGCTGTTAGAAGGGGGGCAAGTTCTTTCGCGTACTCTGTGTAGAATCGAATTGGTATCCCGTCAGGTCCAGTGGACTTTCCTCTGTTGAGTGATTCCAGTTGCTTTTCTATTCCTTGGACACTTATTTCGATGTCAGCCATTTTTTCGTTTGTGCGAGGATTTAGAGAAGGAACTGCATTGCGGTCTTCCTCTGTGAAACAGCTTTGGAAAAAGGTGTTTAGTATTTCAGCTTTACGCGTGTCATCCTCTGTTTCAATGCCATCATCATCTCGGAGTGTCTGGATATGCTGTTTCGAGCCACTTACTGATTTAACGTAAGAACGTAGTGAGGCTAACATTTCCCGGAGAGACAGAGTGTGGGACTAGAGGGTTAGGCTATAGGGTCTTTGGTAGGGACACTGATACGTCATGAAAGCCAGTGGTTAGCTTAGGACATAGTGTGTAACCATATAGGGAGAGATGCCTCTCCCCCTTCATCGGGAGTTCTGACTAGTTCTCAGTAACTATTTTGTGGGTATATCACAACTGTTTTACAGTTTTATTTAAATTTAGACAGCCACAGTTTAGGGAGAAGAGGTATGATCCTAGACTAACACAGAGACAGAGCCGCTGTATTTACTGCTGGAGATGGAGGAAGCGGTTAGTAGAACATCAAAAGAGAGAGGGGGCGATGTACCAGACAGAGAGAAGGGCAGGAGAAGGTGAAGAGGGAGTGTGGGCGGAAGAGTTTGGCAGAGAGAGGTGAGAGAAGGGGGTAGACAGAGAAGCGCAGAGGAGATAGAAAGGAGAGGAGAAAGTAGAAGGACTAGTAAAACTGGAATAAATATAAATGCGGGCAACACCCAGGGCTATCTGGACTGACAGAGAAGCCACCCCAGCCCCAGTAGACAAAACTGCAGAATGACATTGGCGCTTCACATTAGAATTCTTGAATAGGCAATGGTTTACCTCCACAAAACTCATAGGCGTGTTTAGGTACTGTTCCTCTCAATATAGGATTTCGATGAGTGGTATGTCTTTCCCCAGCTACAGTATCGTTGTACCCCCAGAAAAAACCCAATATTGTAGAAAATAGTAACAAATAGAGAATAACGTTAAGTCAGTCTTAGGCCATGACAAGGAAAAGTCCCAGGGAGCCAAAAGGCCAGCCAGGCACAAGCATGTAAGCATGTTGGGTGGCCACGTATAGCGATAATGTTAGAAGTCATAAGTACAGAGTAATCGAAGGACATTACAGTGTACCAATGATAAGATGATCTTCTAGTGTACGCGTACACATATCGACAATAATAGTGAGGCCAACATTTCCCGGAGAGACAGAGTGTGGGACTAGAGGGTTAGGTTATAGGGTCTTTGGTAGGGACACTGATACGTCATGAAAGCCAGTGGTTAGCTTAGGACACAGTGTGTAACCATATAGGGAGAGATGCCTCTCCCCCTTCATCGCCAGCCTCTGTAAAGATACTGAAGAGCAGTTCACAATTAGTGACAACGAGATGTCAGAGACGTACAACGTCGCGCCATCACAAAGACAGGTGAAAGGTAGGGGAGGGGGAGGCAAGGGGAAAGCCGAACAATCCTTCGAGGCAAGAGGCCCTGAGTAGAGAAGTTACTGGAGACACGCGGGTGAAGTCAAGAAGTCGGAAAGACATAGAGAAGCAGGAGAGTAGCCAGGCTGGGCTAGGCAGCACTAGCTACTGTAGTAATAGCGCAGTTACTGAAATGACAGACGAATAGTTTGGGAACTCTGTGTGTCGTATAATGAGTGTGAATACTTGGACTCTTTGTGAGTACAACTCCTTCTAGGCAAGAATAAACTTGAAAGTTGGAGCATTCTTCTAGTTGACGTTATTTCAAGTCACTTTCCAACCCTTACAGTTTTAATAAGGGTATTAACGTTATAGCCAGGGCATGAATTCCTTTCACCTACGACAAGCAGGTAACTCTCATCTCACGAACACTGTCATCAGACAATAGCCACACTTGGCACGCGACAGAACAAAATAATTTTGGTTCTAGATGTTGGGTAAACGAAATGGCATTGAGAAGGTAATCTACTGACTGAGGTTGCTATAGCGACTGTGTCAAATTGCAGGAAGTTGTGGCGACTCGCAACTCCAAGCCTAGTAAAATTCTGCCCCATGACAGCAAAGTTCGAAACGCAATCCCAGCGAATAGTAGAAGACGGTAGCAGCAGGAGTGAGCGACCCAGCGTAAAGAGTACCCAAACAGTCGCATAATTACACACAGTACCCTTCTGGTGGCAACGCAGGCTTGTATTCTCACTTTCAAATGATGATAAAAATGTCGAATGGTATCCTGCGATTGACTGTCCAAAACATCATGCTTTTTTTTTTCACTTCGGCAATGGTTCTAGCAGTCCCTAGCGAACGAGTATGTTCCCACTTCATCAAATCCAATACGTGTTCAGTCGGCGAGTGAACTGTTGACCTTGCTACCAGCTGTACACGACAAAGAGCTCGATGAGCAAAAGTACGTGGACGTGGTTTGTCCTGCTGAGAAAGAACATCACGTTCCTGTCGAAGTAACGGAAGTATCACTGGGATAGCAGTATATACAGTTTAGCAGGAACTGATTACTTTACCTTGCAGAAACACAGAATGTGGCCGAGAATTGTAGTTTTGACCCAACCACACCATGAAGTCTGGCATGGGACCTGTGTGTCGTGGGCGAATGCACTCCAGAACAGGCAGCTCACCAGGTCTACGTCATTCAGGTGTCTGTCCATCATTCGCATACAGACAGGACCTGCTCTTATTATTGAAGACAACAGCGCGCCATTCCATTATCCGGTCTACTCTTTCATGACACCACAGCAGTCACGCTTGGCGGTGTCGTGGTGTCAGTGGTAGCGTGGCCAGAGGCACACGTGTTCATAATATTACTGCAAGCAGATTGTTTCCAATAGTCCCTGACGACCCAGCAGCCGGTGCAATATGTTCTTGGATTTTAGCCCCGGTTGATGTTCGGTTGGCTTCCGCAGCTCGCACTATGTGTCGACCATGAAATACGCCTGTACTACGCTGAGTCCAGAACTTGGTCTACGTATGTGGGAATGTTTCACAGATCACCGCCGAAAGCAGATAGTCACCACCGATATACTGTACCCAACATGTGCTGCAATCCGTCGATACGTCGATCCAGCTTCCCGCAGGCCCTTAATCCGACCCTGATCAAATGGCTGACATAGTTCAGCAGGATAGCTATTCGTTCACTGGCCATGGTTGTTCCATAGAGTGAAAGTACCTCTCACCGTTCACCTCTAAACTCAGTAGTTACTGTCCACAGAGTGAAAACAGAGGGTGCACAGACAGGCATCCTGAGCGCCATCCGATTGGTGGTGACCGTGACAAATGAATCACTAATCCTACATCCCCCAGAATGCACATACTGTGTCTTGGAGCCCCAGGACACGGTCCTTGAGAGTGCTGCACTTCTTTTCCGGCGGTGAATATGTGTTCAGTATGACGTTAACGGGAACTTTGGTATTTTAGGACAGTCTCTGTCATTTTCTCTCTGCACTGTAATTTTTGGAAAAGAAGAAGATTATGGTTTTAAGCCCCGTCGACGACAATTTCATCGGAGGTGGAGAATAATCTCTGGTAGGGGAACGAGCAGGAAGGAAATCAATAGTGTCCATTCCTTGTCAAAGAAACCATACTGAAATTTGTACTAACACAGTGGAGAATCCTAGACACTGATGGTCAGGTGGGAGTATGAAACCTGCTCCTCGCGACTGCCAGTCCAAAATATTTCACTGAGTGTATTATTGGCTCATATGGGAATAAAGTCAATGATTACGATTTTACTGTCTAATGAGAGGAATAGAGTCAACAGATAGTGCGTAAAGTGAAGAATTTATAATACAAAACTCTACTCTTAGTTATCTCTCACAGTCTGATACGCCGTCTGTTGTTTTCATTCATTTACATCAAGGAAACCCTGGCAGTACTGAAGCTGTGAGGACGGATCGTGAGTCGTTGGTAGAGCACTTGCCGGCGAAAGGCAAAAGTCACGAGTTCGATTCCCAGACCGGCTGCCACCAAACTTCATATCACCTATTGCTCCGCTGCAGGCACTTTGATGCATATACAGTCACATCTTAAAAAGCACTCGTAAATTTTAAACGATGTAACTTATTGCACATTTCGCCGTTGCTCCATTAACACTCCATGAGTAAATAATTCGTGCACACGAACTTTGCTATACATACCACAAAGCTTAAAACTATTTTCTTATAATTCATTTTGATGTTCATTAAGCTATCAGTCACATCAGAAAGTATTGCGTGAATCGCCGATAACCTCATAGAAAATTAATTATCGAAGGGATACATCATTTAGATTTGGCTGAACAAGATGCTGCTGTTTGAACGCTCACCATGTACAACAGAGTGACGAATGTGTGTCCCCTACATAACTGGAAAACAAGTATAATTCACACATACGTCACCCCGTACGTACATTATTACCAGTTCTTCTCTGAGAACATTCCAAAAGAAATGTATCATTGCATTTATTAATAAATAAACTGTATGAAATGAACAATATTAGCACAAATGTGAAACATGTGTATGCTTTATTAACCAACATGACGGGAATATACACCTACTTCTAGTTATTTGGCTGTTACAATCATCAGCTTCAGTCTACAACAGTTTGTACAAAAGCAGGAAAAAGTACTTACTCAATTATTAATATAAATTCTTTCTTAGTCGACAAAGGACATCAATGAAAATAATAACATTATTGAAATGTTAGTACAACCGTCTTCTACTGCAGCTTACTTAGATTGCATAGCTACAAATATTTGAGTAAGTTATGCCTATACAGTGACGCCTGAGTTCGGCTGGAGTAGGCGTTGCGATACATGGTACATGAAACGCAGACTCAGCACCCTGTTTCTGAGGTATCTAGACTCCTTACTACAGCTCCATCCATCTCAGATACGTATCGTCATACCATCTTTCTTCTATTAGTACCATTTTCTGATGCTCTGTTTGACATTAAGCTAGCTGCATAAGCATGTTACATTCTTCTCGGCTACATAACATTTACAGTTCACATTCACTGCGTAAGCACAGTAAACTCAGATCGCTTTAGCAGCTGCTGAATGTACGGCAGTAGATAATGAGGGCCATAAACATGGAAAATGTCCACAGAATTTCTTACAAGCGCTGCATTTTGCGCCTGAATATTGATACTTGTAATTTTTCATATCTCGTCGATAATAAAGTCATTTTAACGACTTATATCAAATTTGTGTTATTCAGTAGTCACAGAATAGTGCGTTTTCACTGTTTTTTCGTGATGCGTCTAACGTTTGGTGGTAAAGTACGACGGACTGAGAACCAGTGCCAACTCACTCTAAACCTAGATGTAAATTTTCACTGATAACCATATGGACGTGATTGTTACTGCTTGTTTGTGAATAGTTAATACGTAAATTGTAAACTATTGCCCATTATTTTCAAACACTGCAACTCTCCGCTTTTCTGGTATGATACCGTGTTACAATATCGCAAAATTTGTGACTGGTCTCCACAGACTATTTGGAATAACTGTGAATTTTGCCTCCAGGTTAACAGCAAAACTGGTTAATTAAACTGTATTATGTATTCCAAAAAAGAATTATTAAATGTAACTAATAAACCAACACTTTCGCATGGCTTTACTGGCACCTCCTGTGGTATTTCGGTCGCTTAGTGCAAGTCTTTCTATGTGGTGCCACTTCGGCGACTTTCACGTCAATAATAATGAAATTATGACGAGGTTAACACAGCGCAAAGTCTTGAGAGGAGAAAATCTCCAACCCAACCAGGAATCGTACTTGGGAATCCAGGAACTATACGTAGCAACACTGTAGCACTAGACTACGAGGTGTGGACAACTGTTAAGTGCCACTCTGATTTTAAAATATTTTTAGAAGCTTGGGACTGAGGAATTAAACATTTCTCAGAAACACTGGCAGTAGAATAAACAGCAAATTTTAGACGCTATACGGCGCCAATATCACGTGCGCAGGCAGCCATAAACAGCAGGAAGACCAGTGAATTATCGTACCACTGTTTTAAGGGTCTGCGAATGCCACACAAGCGCTGCCTGCGATCTATGATTTCGTTTACCATTTTGGAAGAGACCTGTAGCCGAATGGCCCAAATTACAAGAGAGCAAATATCGCACAGACCTAAACGAATGAGTTCATATATGAGTAAAAACGTGAGAAATATGGACGACGGTTACGACTCGATAGTGGAAGTCGAGCACTGACATTTCTCAGTCAACATTCCTCCTTAGTCATACAGTTAACGTAATTCTACTTTCGGTTGTGAGATCGTTAGGACTCAAAAAAATTCATTACTAGTCAGTAAGAGCTGTTCTAACATAGCTGAGACGAGTAAAGTTCTTATCTGCATTAGTACGTAGAGACTTCAGAAGCTCCAACGCTAAGACCCCTGCGCATTGTCAGAAAAGAGTACATCTTAAGAGTTTCCTGGAGCCACTGTTCTGCTTCGGTACGGATAGCTGGTTTTTCAAAGTGTTCGGCTGAAACTGAAATTCTCGGGACTGTACGACTCTAATGGGCAAGACATCTACATTGCACACAGGATCACCGTGAAATTGCGGCTTTATATGGACCAAATGCAGTGTCACCTGAGGCCGTAGTGGACGTGTGCCACTGACGTGGGTGATGTTGAACGAGATTTTTCTGATTTTCCACCATGAAATTTCCATCTTTTCGGCAATCTGAAAGAACGTATGGGAGGAAAGAGATTTTCCAGCTTTAATGACGTAGATACAATGGTTCTCGAATGGCTTCGTGACAAAAGAGCGGATGTCTATTGTCGAAAAACTGAATAATTGGGAGAACTTTCCGATCCTTGTTTATGGAGACTTGGTGACTATGCTGAGTAATAGTATCATGTATCTGTATCATTTTGAATTGTAGTGCAATAGTCAAAAAATTATTTGGCTTGCCGCAATGATAAGTTACTTACTTTTTGTAATCCCCTCCTATCTTCTTACTATCATAAAAGTGCAGTTTTGCAGTAAATTTGTCAAATAATGTATTGTGGGCGTGCATCTCGAAGTCTTCCTTGAAACAACCGCATTTTAAGATTTTATTTCATGTTCTTATCATTAAAAGGCACGGCTAACAACGTATTTAAATGTTCTACACATTAATTCGAAAGACTACGATTACTTATTTTTGATTTCTGTACATGTATTAATACATGGGTTTCGTATTTATTTCAGGACGAGCAAACGTGTTTTGGCAGGTATGGACTTAGTTCACGTAAGTGTAACCCATGACTTTAAACATTCGGCATCACAGCAGTAACATCAGAGCAGGAACTTCAGTCGCAGCTTGAACGAACAGCAAATGTCCATTTGACCAGTCACTTGTGAATAGGATGTGCTGAGTCGACCGGGTGCGGCAGTAGTGTGTCCATACTATTGTATCGCAAATCGCAATTTAACAACGAGCTGAACATATCGAAATCAAGTCAGTACGTCCATGCAACATTAGGCCGTCTCACTCTGTAACACATGGACCACCAAAACGATTATGTTCGACATAGTTCCTGGGTGCACTACGAGTTTCCACCTCCCGCCATATAAGGATACACAATGCTCCGAGGACGATTGTCGCACAAGATCATTTAGGGGATCCAGATGTTACAGTGTGGGCAGGTATTATGCGCGACCACATCGAAAAGCGCAGATGGAGAAGCTCTGGGAACGATAAGATATTTGGTGAATGGGCTGGCCTGCATACATTCCCCCGAATTAAATCCCATCGAGCAGTAGTAGCAGGCGGTGGGATGACGTATAGCAGCACATCTACAAGAGCCAACCACTATCCAACAGCTGTCACTCTCGCTGGAAGACCAATGGAACTCCACACCAAAAGAACGCTTTCACCTTATGGCCAACATGGGAGCAAATTACAGAACAGCATTGCTGTACGTGTCGATCACACACCCTATTAAGAACCGTCTGCCACCCTTGTAATGTCCAAGGGACCATCATGCCCTAAGACGTTCTGGGTCAATTTTATTTGCGTGGGGCACATCTGTTGTCAGTCACTGCTTATGACGTATGGTCTGTATGGAGGAGTGAGGAGAAGGGAGGGAAAAATGAAAGGGGGCGGCTGACCTGGTCACTTCTGCGATGTTTTGCTACTTGACGTGACCAAATTAATAACAGCAATGAACTTCATTATATCAACAGACACTGCACATATTGAAAATATCTGAAATGATTTGTGAGTTTTTGTCCGCACCGTAAATCTACAGATATCTTACAGCCTCAGTCACCGTCAGTTATCAAAGCTTTTAGCGTCTGTGCATGTCGGAAGAGTGACGCCTCCTTTAGGTCGCGTCCAGATACGATCACCACCTCATTTGGACAAGCTTCCAGGAAGGATATGCACACGGTCTGCATGGTATAAACCAAGAGAATCTGAACTAGGACTGCCGTATGGGCATTTGAAACATGCTCGAACCGAATGCGAGTCCAGTGTCTTAACCACTGTGTAACGTTGCTCTGTAGCATCTTTAAGTCCATATTCCTCCATTTTGCATGGAAGTTAAATAAGAGAATGAAGTACAAAGAAGTCTTGGCCATACCTTACCTCACGCACTTCCGAAATTCATAAATAACGATAAATTTCTGGAGTACTCTTGGTACCACTTTTTTATTTAATAATTGAACAGAATATCGTCATTGAGAATGAAATTTCCCTTTCATCGTATTCCCTTTTTATGTCGTAAATTTTTTTTAAAAAATTACAGGCCCTTCTGTAGTTTATCGGCATATTTGCGTTGTTTTAATTATGACATTTGACCTCGTTACCTATGCCTGTACGCGGTGCATTACGAACTATAGCATGCTCGGTGCATTTGTGTATTCATTAAGATCCAACCAGAGCACAACATAGTTTATATCAGTAAGTCACCTTTCTACGGTACATAGACTACAACCGTTCATTGTCAACACAATAAGAGATCGTATCTGGGAGTGTTAACTATACAGATTGAAAACACGAGCTACGAATAACGTACCATAATCTCTAAAATACACTACTGTTTATTCTGAAAATCCTTCACTCAAAGTAACCAGTTACACTTTACAGTTAATAACTGATAATCGTAGGTGTGTGGCCAGAAGTAATACCTGATTCGTCACTATTTCACTAGTAAGTTCATATTCTTTACGACCTATTATTGTAATAATGTACTGCCATCACACTGTTGGTAATGTTGCTGAAGTTTCTCAATGATATAGTCACCTTTCTACGGTACATAGACTACAACCGTTCATTGTCCACACAGTAAGAGATCGTATCTGGGAGTGTTAACTATACAGATTGAAAACACGATCTACGAATAACGTACCATAATCTCTAAAATACACTACTGTTTATTCTGAAAATCCTTCACTCAAAGTAACCAGTTACACTTTACAGTTAATAACTGATAATCGTCGGTGTGTGGCCAGAAGTAATACCTGATTTGTCACTATTGCACTAGTAAGTTCATATTCTTTACGACCTATTATTGTAATAATGTACTGCCATCACACTGTTGGTAATGTTGTTGAAGTTTCTCAATGATTTGTAACATTTAGCCACATCTTCCAGCTACTTCTCTACTTAGTCTCCGTTCCGACGTCGACATTTTCCGTAGCGTGGTACCAACTTCCCAATACTCTCGTCATAGAAAGTAGCTGTGTGTGCTTTCCGCTATTTCGCTACGCTAGTCTGCAGATCGATTTCTATATCAAAATGCTGTCATAGCCAGCGATTCACGTCAGCAAAGAGATGAAAATCAGAGGGAGCCAAGTACGGACCGTATGGAGGGTGATCAAACACTCCCCATCGAAAACGCTGCAGGAGTGTCGTTGTTGCCCCTGCGGTGTGCGGCAGAGCATTGTCATGAAGGACACGCCTGACAGTTCCGTTATTTGGGCTGCATGAAATTAGGTCGAACCACTCAGCTTGCACTTCTCACCTAATGGGAGACACTATTGTTTTAAGCATGTTTACTTGCTCCCATGGCGCTTACAAGGGAACATCCCCATCGCACCCCCCCCCCCCTCAGATTTAGTTATAAGTTGGCACAGTGGATAGGCCTTGAAAAACTGAACACAGATCAATCGAGAAAACGGGAAGAAGTTGTGGGGAACTTTGAAAAAATAAGCAAAATATACAAACTGGGTCGTCCATGCGTATGATAGGCAAGATTAAGGGCAATGTGAGCAGAGGAGCGCCGTGGTCACGTGGTTAGCGTGAACAGCTGTGGAGCGAGAGGTCTTTAGTTCAAATCTGCCCTCGAGTGAAAATTTGCTTTCTTTATTTTCGCAAATTTATGATCTGTCCGTTCGTTCATTGACGTCTCTGTTCACTGTAATAAGTTTAGTGTCTGTGTTTTGCGGCCGCACCGCAAAACCGTGCGATTAGTTGACGAAAGGACGTGCCTCTCCAATGGGAACCGAAAACATTTGATCGCAAGGTCATAAGTCAACCGATTCCTCCACAGGAAAACACGTCTGATATATTCTATACGACACTGGTGACAGCATGTGCGTCACATGACAGGAATATGTTGTCGACCCACCTAACTAGTACACTTGACGAATGGGTAAAAAGATTCTTCTACCTTGCCCGATTTAGGTTTTCTTGTGGATGTAATAATCACTCCAAAAAAAGTGATGAAAACATAAGAGTTTGTCTCACACACTGAAAATAAAAAGTTAAATTTTTCGGTTGAGAGAAGATTCGAACTAAAGACCTCTCGTTCCGGAGCTGATCACGCTAACCACGGGACCACGGCGCTCCTCGCCTTGCAGTGTCCTTAATATTGCCTATATTACACGTGGACGACCCATTTTGTATATTTTGCTTTTTTTTCATAGTTCCACACAACTTCTTCCTGTTTTCTCGATCGATCTGTGGTCAGTTTTTCAAGGCCTATCCACTATGCCAACTTATAACTAAATCTGAGGGGGGTGCGATGGGGAGGTTCCCTTGTTAGAACTGAAGTGCTCGTGATGTGATTTTCACCGTGGTTTTAATTTCTAGTCCGAATGGAGGTTGAAAAAAAAAACAGCAATGGAAGGGAGGGGGGGGGGGTAGTTGATTACATTTACGATTACCACAGTCTGCTCTAATATCCTGCATTATACGAATTGTTTAAAAAAGTGTCCAACATTCTTACAGCAGGAGACTGTGCTCGTGAAAAGTGGAGGTAAATTACGGAAAGAAATGCTTGTAAAGATGCAGGCTATCCTGTTCTATTATAGCTACTTGTTTTTTGACACTGTAGGAGGTACTCAATTTGGTTAGCACCAAGTCGTACGCTTAACACTTCGAAGAATCTCGAGCTTGTGCTAACACACCTTCCTGGCAGGACTCTGATTTCCCAAGCTTGGGACAAACGCTCGCGCAACTTATGCAGATTGTCGATGGGTGTGGAATACACCTGCGCCTTTAAATGATACTATGGCCGGAAAGCAAAGGGATTAAGATCAAGTTAATTGGAATGCCATTTATTGGATCTCCGCTACCAGTCTGCCACTGATTATACTTTTGAGTTAGATACTTCACACCGCGCTTTGAAAATGGGAAGATGGCTCATCATGCAAAAATATCATCTCTTGTCTTTCAGCAAGTGTATCGTCCAAAATCATAGGAATAATTTGTCGCGCAAAAATATGCGATAAAGAGCACACGTTACTTCTTCTGGTACAGTATATGGCTCTGAGAATTTGTCAACAACAATTCCTCGCCACACAGTTGTTTTAACTCAAGTTGATGCCTTGTTTCCATGATCGATTGAAGATTTGTACCTGTTCATTACGGCAATTCGTATTCCCGCTTCGTGTTGATCCTGCCTCATCCGTAAATAAAACTTAAGCTGCAACTTCGGATCTTAAGCGCTCCGTCTAACAATGCATTACCAGAGCTCTAATCTATAAAGCGTGATGAAAAAATTTCCGTTTGAGGGCGTTGTTCAAGAGTAAATGCAACGCAGAGTGATTCCGAGGCGGCTGTATAAGCACCGACATGTAGACAAAGGAGTAATGTGGCATTCGTGTCTTTCCGATGTGCGTGCAGTAAATACGGAAACGTGAACTATGGGGACGTTACTATAAAATGCGTCCACACACGACCAACGCACTGTTGTTATTTCTTGGCTGTCGAAGAACAAACAATGTTTGACATCCATCGGAGACTGCAGAATGTGTATGGGGTAGCGCGTGTGGAAAACCACCGTTGTGGAGAGCCAAGTACCGTGCTGATCATGGTTCGACACAAGACACCGGTCAGTATGGAAAGCTAGCCTCATCCCTTACGGAAAACTGGGACACACTCGAGTACCCGCCCTGTAGTAGTGATCTCCCACCATGCGATTATCAATCCTTCAGTCCCTTAAAATAGGCCGTGAAGGGTCGGTGACAACTGTCGGACGAGGATGTACAGAAGGTAGCTACAAATTTCTTCGCACATCAGGACATGGTCTTTTACCAAAGTGGTGTCCGCCTTGATAGTTGCGCGGTCAGAGCCGCAGATTGCCATGCAAAAGGGGTCTGGGTTCGATACCCGGCTGGGTCGGAGATTTCCTCTGCTCAGGGATTGGGTGTTGTCTTTATCATCATCTCATCCCTATTGACACGCAAGTCGCCGAATTGGTGTGACCTTAAATGACTTGCACCAGGCGACTGGTCCACCCGACGGTAGGCCCTAGCCACACGACATTTAATTTCTTTTCACCAAAGTGGTGCGTCGGTGGGATGATTGCCTCAATCCTCACGGTGATTCTGCCTGATTGACATATCGATTCTGGACTGGACATCTTTCGAACAGAAACTTTTTGATCACCCCTTACAAAATGGCTCTGAGCCATGGCCTTAACATCTGAGGTCATCAGTCCCCTAGAACGTAAATCTACGTAAACCTAACTAACCTACGGACATCACACACATCCATGCCCGAGGCAGGATTCGAACCTGCGACCGTAGCAGTCGCGCGATTCCGGACTGAAGGGCCTAGAACCGCTCGGCCACCGCGGCCGGCCCTTGAGTATTAGATAACGAAGAGTTACGAAATAGTGAGAATGCTGATTGCTACGTTTCATTCGCTGTTCCAGATATTCTCAGACATTTTCTGTGGGATTATGATTGCGCTATTTAACGAAAGAAGCGCCAGTGTGCGTCAGTACTCGTGGGGGTTGAAAGCCTCATTGGGTCGTCGGTCCACTCGATGTCTTGCATCGTTTCAAAAGAGGTGAAAACGTAACTTGTCCAATCACCATACACGTCTCTATTCAACTACTGTTCAAATACTATGTTGTTCCCGCCATTTATGCAGTGCAACTAGCTTTTTTTTGCGATGTACCCGACTCTTGATATTCATTTCACGTCGTTCCTTTCCCAGTATCCATTATGTGGGTCTACTTACACTGACAGTGGCAATTCCTTTTGTCAAACTGCCTATTGGCTTCTGTCTCGGGTTCTTCGGCCGACGTTCATCTAATGATTTTCCTGACGTTTCGCCAGCACGAGTGGCTGGCATTGTCAAAGCTTCACCCTCCATTGCCGGTGGTGAACTGGAGCCGAGCTCGCGGGCGCAGGCTATATGTACCTGGCGCGCCAACGTCCGAGGGCTTCTCCGCGGTCATTTCCGGTGCGGTTCTCCTCTTGCTACCTGCGACGGTCGTTCGCTGCAGTACGGGAAGCCAGGATCCGTTGACCTTAAGGCTTTCCTCTTTCTTGTTCAAACTGTTCGCGTGTTTTTGTATTTCTACAGCTTCTCTGAACAAGCGTGTGTGATAGTGCTTCTCTACAGCCAGAACTTCCGTGTCGGTGAATTTTATTACATGGTCGGTCTCATTCAGTGCGTGCTCTGCAACGGCCGATTTCTCCACCTGCCCCAACCTGCAATGTCGCTTATGCTCTTTGATCCTGGTGTTAATGGATCGTCCAGTCATTCCGACATAAACTTTTCCGCATGTGCATGGTATGCGGTATATTCCCGACATTGCAAGTGGGTCTCTTTTCTCCTTCGCCGATCTAAGACACTCTTTGATCTTCCTTGTCGGTTTGAAAATCGTCTTTACGCCATGTTTGCGCAATATACGGCCGATTCTGTCCGTCACTCTGGGAATGTATGGCAGAAAGGCCGTACCCGACAATTCTTTTTCCGGTTCCTTACTTCGCCGAGGTTTGGGCTCTGTTACACTTCTAATATAATTTGTGGAGTAACCATTGCTCCTCAGGACAGTTTCCAGGTGTTGCATTTCTCGTTTGAGGTGTTGCGGCTCACATATTCGTCCTGCTCTCGTTACGAGCGTACTAATCATGCCTCTTTTCTGGCTCGGGTGGTGGTTTGACAGTTTGTGCAGGTATCGGTCCGTGTGAGTCGGTTTTCGATACACGCTGTGTCCCAGATCTTCGCCGTCCCTTGTGACCAGAACATCTAGAAATGGCAGTTTCTTGTCCTTTTCTACTTCCATGGTAAATGTTATGTTGGCATGGAGGCTGTTCAAGTGTCTTAGGAAGTCACTGAGCTGTTCTTCACCATGGCTCCACACCACGAAAGTATCATCGACGTACCTGTACCACACCTTAGGTTTGCAAGTCGCCGAGTCCAGTGCCTGTGCTTCGAATTGTTCCATGAAGAAGTTGGCCACCACTGGACTGAGAGGACTACCCATGGCGACGCCTTCCAGCTGTTCGTAGAAATCGCCATTCCACGTGAAATAGCTCGTGGTGAGACATGCATGGAAGAGCTTTCTGATGTCTAGCGGAAAAATGGAACCGATGTGCTCCAGAGCGTCACTGAGTGGCACTTTCGTAAATAACGAAACAACATCAAAGCTGACCAGGATGTCGTTTGGTGCAAGTTTCAGTTTCTTCAGCTTCTCAATGAAATGTCCTGAGTCCTTAATGTATGTGTCGGTCTTCCCCACGTGTGGCTGGAGCAGAGAGGCCAAGTGTTTTGCCAGTTTATATGTCGGTGATCCAGGAGCGCTAACGATCGGTCTCAGTGGAACGTTGTTCTTATGGATCTTGGGTAATCCATACAGCCGAGGTGGTAGGGCTTCTGTGTTGCGCAGGTTTCTCTGTATGTCCGCCGGCAGAGAAGACGCCTTGATTAATCGATTCGTATTCCGTGTGATACGTTGCGTCGGATCTGCGCTTAGTTTTCGGTACGTCGTCGGATCTAATAGGTCTCGGATCTTTTGCTCATAATCTTCGGTCTTCATTACGACGGTCGCATTCCCCTTATCGGCAGGCAGTACCAATATACTCTTGTCGGCGTTGAGATTCTTAATGGCTTGTACCTCTTCTTTCTTCAGGTTGCAAGCTGGTGGTTTTGCTCGGCGCAGTATCCTGGCTGTTTCCGTGCGTATTTCCTCTGCCCTTTCACAAGGAAGGGTACGAATGGCTGCTTCGGTGTTGGCAATGATGTCTTCCATAGGTATAGTTCTCGGGATGATAGCGAAATTCCCTCCTTTTTGAAGAACAGACACTTCCTCTTCGGTCAATTGTCGTTCAGTGAGGTTGACCACTGTGTGTGACATGTCGGGAGTCGCCTTGTCGGTGTGCTTCCGGCATCTTTCAAACTTTTTCTTCTGTCGATCGGTGCAGCGCTCACAGGAGCATGCAGAACGAACTCGAGCGCTGCACCGATCGACAGAAGAAAAAGTTTGAAAGATGCCGGAAGCACACCGACAAGGCGACTCCCGACATGTCACACACAGTGGTCAACCTCACTGAACGACAATTGACCGAAGAGGAAGTGTCTGTTCTTCAAAAAGGAGGGAATTTCGCTATCATCCCGAGAACTATACCTATGGAAGACATCATTGCCAACACCGAAGCAGCCATTCGTACCCTTCCTTGTGAAAGGGCAGAGGAAATACGCACGGAAACAGCCAGGATACTGCGCCGAGCAAAACCACCAGCTTGCAACCTGAAGAAAGAAGAGGTACAAGCCATTAAGAATCTCAACGCCGACAAGAGTATATTGGTACTGCCTGCCGATAAGGGGAATGCGACCGTCGTAATGAAGACCGAAGATTATGAGCAAAAGATCCGAGACCTATTAGATCCGACGACGTACCGAAAACTAAGCGCAGATCCGACGCAACGTATCACACGGAATACGAATCGATTAATCAAGGCGTCTTCTCTGCCGGCGGACATACAGAGAAACCTGCGCAACACAGAAGCCCTACCACCTCGGCTGTATGGATTACCCAAGATCCATAAGAACAACGTTCCACTGAGACCGATCGTTAGCGCTCCTGGATCACCGACATATAAACTGGCAAAACACTTGGCCTCTCTGCTCCAGCCACACGTGGGGAAGACCGACACATACATTAAGGACTCAGGACATTTCATTGAGAAGCTGAAGAAACTGAAACTTGCACCAAACGACATCCTGGTCAGCTTTGATGTTGTTTCGTTATTTACGAAAGTGCCACTCAGTGACGCTCTGGAGCACATCGGTTCCATTTTTCCGCTAGACATCAGAAAGCTCTTCCATGCATGTCTCACCACGAGCTATTTCACGTGGAATGGCGATTTCTACGAACAGCTGGAAGGCGTCGCCATGGGTAGTCCTCTCAGTCCAGTGGTGGCCAACTTCTTCATGGAACAATTCGAAGCACAGGCACTGGACTCGGCGACTTGCAAACCTAAGGTGTGGTACAGGTACGTCGATGATACTTTCGTGGTGTGGAGCCATGGTGAAGAACAGCTCAGTGACTTCCTAAGACACTTGAACAGCCTCCATGCCAACATAACATTTACCATGGAAGTAGAAAAGGACAAGAAACTGCCATTTCTAGATGTTCTGGTCACAAGGGACGGCGAAGATCTGGGACACAGCGTGTATCGAAAACCGACTCACACGGACCGATACCTGCACAAACTGTCAAACCACCACCCGAGCCAGAAAAGAGGCATGATTAGTACGCTCGTAACGAGAGCAGGACGAATATGTGAGCCGCAACACCTCAAACGAGAAATGCAACACCTGGAAACTGTCCTGAGGAGCAATGGTTACTCCACAAATTATATTAGAAGTGTAACAGAGCCCAAACCTCGGCGAAGTAAGGAACCGGAAAAAGAATTGTCGGGTACGGCCTTTCTGCCATACATTCCCAGAGTGACGGACAGAATCGGCCGTATATTGCGCAAACATGGCGTAAAGACGATTTTCAAACCGACAAGGAAGATCAAAGAGTGTCTTAGATCGGCGAAGGAGAAAAGAGACCCACTTGCAATGTCGGGAATATACCGCATACCATGCACATGCGGAAAAGTTTATGTCGGAATGACTGGACGATCCATTAACACCAGGATCAAAGAGCATAAGCGACATTGCAGGTTGGGGCAGGTGGAGAAATCGGCCGTTGCAGAGCACGCACTGAATGAGACCGACCATGTAATAAAATTCACCGACACGGAAGTTCTGGCTGTAGAGAAGCACTATCACACACGCTTGTTCAGAGAAGCTGTAGAAATACAAAAACACGCGAACAGTTTGAACAAGAAAGAGGAAAGCCTTAAGGTCAACGGATCCTGGCTTCCCGTACTGCAGCGAACGACCGTCGCAGGTAGCAAGAGGAGAACCGCACCGGAAATGACCGCGGAGAAGCCCTCGGACGTTGGCGCGCCAGGTACATATAGCCTGCGCCCGCGAGCTCGGCTCCAGTTCACCACCGGCAATGGAGGGTGAAGCTTTGACAATGCCAGCCACTCGTGCTGGCGAAACGTCAGGAAAATCATTAGATGAACGTCGGCCGAAGAACCCGAGACAGAAGCCAATAGGCAGTTTGTCAACAAGTGGCCACGAAAGCCTCAACAATTTTGAATTCCTTTTGTGTTCGAAACCGATTGATAAGGCATTACCCATATCTCCGATCAGTGTCAGTTAGGAGCTTCTTACAACTACTATCATTACGCTATATTATTTGTTTCACAGTGGTACACCATTCCTGGCAGACACATTGGAAAATTTGCGTTGATACTCTAACAAATCTTGCAACATCTTCCACATTGTGGTCATGAGCACATTCCAGCACCATATCTGTCACGTCTCCACGTCGACGTGACCTACTAACCGATTAGATAAACAACTGACACACCACAACACTACCGCGTCTTATTTCAGCGGTAAATATTCACAAGACTGCCTGGTACTATTGGTACACAGTCCACTGTGCTCCAAAGCGATCAGTGTGCTCTTCCGGCGTGGCGAATCATATTTTCTCAGCTGTGATTATAGTGTCCTAAAAATGAATTAGTACTTTACGATTCAGTGGAGAAGAGTTAAGAACATTTAGTTTAATTTAATTTTATCCATATTTCGCAGCTTCAAACGTGACTGTATTCGATACACTGGAGGTATGAATTAAAAAACGCCTTCATTCACAAGTTTTCCTGTTTTATTAAGTACATGTGTATACAAATGTGCATCTTGAATGAAGTGACATGTACGAAAACGATGGATTATGTGAAATATGTATTTCACTTCACTGAACAGAAAAAATAAAGCATGTATTAAGACAAATTACACCTGATGATAGACCCACAAGGTCCGAAATGCATCGTGTACTTAATCTAACATGAAAATTTGTAACTGAATGCGTTTTTTCATTCATACCTCCAGTACATTTATTCTATACAGCATGTCCAGGAGTATCTTTCTACAGTTTTTGAACAAAAGCTCCATATAGTAACTTTCGTAAGTGGAAACTCAGACGTTTGACTTTCAGCCTCTTTCCTTTCCTACGTTCTTGACGAAACAATGCAAGTTTCTTTAGCAATGAAGATGTATTCCGTGTGGTCATTTCATTAGGTTCGTAAAAAATCAGTGAAAAAGTATTGCGATGGTCGTCTGTAGCCAGCTATTCATACAGCTGGTTCCCTTTTCTCCAAAAAGTCTCTTCAATTTTCCTGTGTGCAGAATCTATCTTACCCCTAGTGATATATGATACTACATCCTTACATTTGTCTAGCCATTTCTGCTTAGCCATATTGTACTTCCAGTCAATCTCATTTTTCGCCTGTTCCAGTTATAGAATTTTTATATTTTCTCCTTTCATCGATTAAGTTCAATATCTCGTGTGTTACCCACGGAATTTCACTAATTCCCAATACATTTAACTTTAACCTATCAATTTCCCTTTTTAAATTTTCTAACCTACCTGCCCGAATAAGGGATCTGACACTCCACGTTCCTATACGTAGAACGCCAGTTTTCTTTCTCCTGATAACGACATACTACTAGTCCCCGCCCGGAGATCCGAATGGGGGACTATTTTACCTCCGTAATATTTTAACCAAGAGGACACCATCATCATTTAACCATACAGCAAAGATGTATGCCTTCAGGAAAAACTACGGCTGTAGTTTCCCTTGCTTTCAGCAGTTCTCGGTACCATCACAGCAATACTCTTTTGGTTGATGTTAAAAGTTCAGAACAGTCAGTCCTCCAGACTGTTTCCCCTGCAACTATTGAAAAGGCTGCTGACCCTCTTCAGGAACCAAGCGTTTGTCTGGCCTCTCAACAGATAATTCTCCGTTGTGGTTGCACCTACGGTACGGCTATATGTATCACTGAAGCACACAAGCCTTCTCACCAACGGCAAGAACCATGGTTCATGGGGAAAAATTACACTGTGTTGAAGGATATCCTTAGTCTTCCTAATTTATAACGAAAGTAAAGTAAGGAGAGTCTGTCTCATGGAGGTGGTTTAACGCTTCTGGATCGGAAATATTCGGGCAACACAATCAATTGACAAATGCCATCGCAGATTGCTCACTATACTGTTCCAAGGATTACCTAATTTCGAAACGGCTGCGGTCACTGGGAGCCATATGCCGATTGCGCATACTACTCGAAGCAAAATATTGTAACGAAGTATCCTACACATGAGTTCTTTACAGACGAATAAGTGGCCTACCTAGAATTCTGACAGAGACCAAGGGAAACTGCGTAAACTAGACCCAAGAACATAGCAAACGATCTAGTCGAAAGTTGTAAGCAAAAATTGTTCTTGTACCTCTGACAGTGGAATACATGTAGCGACACTGTTATCTGCTCGGATTGTAGGGCAGGTTACTTTCAGAGGTGGTGGTATGGTATAAAACAAGAGGAAAAGTCTAGTAAACCTTTCTCCATGTTAGATACCATGAAACACATCTCTTCTACTGGACAAGTGCCAATAGCTCTTACGAGATGCATTCTGGAGTCTATATTTACTAGAGTTTTTTCTTGTTTTGGTTCATCCTACTTCCTCCAAAATATGGAAATCAAAGAGCCTGCAGTGCAAGTGATGTGTTTCGCAGTATCGAACGTGAACAGGTGCTCACAGCATTTTAGAGCCCGCGTTTATCTGACTTTTTTTGTGGTCCATACTACCACTTCTGAAAGTTGCCTATCCGGCCTGCAATCTTAGCAACAGCAGTACCGGTACAAGCATTCCACTTTCAGACATATCAGAACCATTTTCAGCTATAATTTTCGATGCAGTCGTTTCTGGACCAGAGTCCCTATCCCCAAATTGATATATTTCCCCTTTTGCATCACCACTGAAATTTTATAACGTTAGACCTACATCACCTTGTATATCCGACAGCGGAATAACATACAACAAAACAGTAACCCGTCAGTACACTACGATTGCACAGCCGATGGCAAAATAGCCACTAGCTTTTATAAACATAAAACCATGAAACCTCGGCCTCACTTTCAACTGCACCTCATGCGAATCTGGAAGTGGACGTAGACTAGAACAATCGGTAGCTCGACAGGGTGCAATGTCTACTACAGCAAAGTCAACCCCAGAAAAAGTCGAGGTTACTTAACCTCGTATGAGACGTATGTAAGATACGGTTTCACCTTTGATATCATATTGCATCATACTGACCTACACATTAAGTATATCGAAATGCTATACAGCCAGAAATTAAGACACTTCTCAAACTATCAGTACTTTCAGCTGTCAACTAACCACTGTTTCAGCTGGTAGCTCTATTTCAGGACCCGAATTTCTGTTTCACTGCCAGAGTACGGGAAGAGTGGGAGTAATGACCAGTGCGAGTATAACACCCATTGGAATCTGTGAGTCCGTAAGGTGCTATATTCGTACGAAACTGCTTATACCTGTCACTCGAAACTCCCTTGGTCGTGCAAAGTCGTTTAAAAGAGCCAGGATAGTGTGTTGTCTCGTAGTCACTTTTTGTACCTATTGTTTGAGACCTCATATAACGTAAGGTCACACGTCATGCAATTATTACATATTTTGATAACAAGTTGAGTTTTTGTAACATAATTGTGTTGAAAGAGTGGTTATTAGAGAAAAATTCCCGTATCGACGACCGCTTCATCGGTGGTCATTGCCAAGCTAACAACAACGTTTGTGTAATGGCGTCTAGCCGGCATAATGGTCAGCCAATTGTCAATATGGTCCCTACTGCGGCCAATACATCCTTCCTGAATTAAAATCTTTTTCCTCTGTTTTTACTGTTATTTATCCGAAAAACATTGAATGTAACTATTGTAAGCGATTAATCATAATAAATAATAATAATTTTAATAATTAATTATTATAAAATAATTGCACAATAATAATAAATGACAATTATTAATAAATAATAAAATAATGTATTTTTTCGATACAGCGATGGTGTGCACAAATAAGAACAGTGAGGGCGGTGAATCATGGGATCCATGTGACATTCAGAGGGGAATACAAGCAGTGAAGGGGGCATGGCTTTGAAATTGCTGCAACCACCTATCGAGCTACAAGAAATACACTGAAGAGGAGGGTATTGAAAGAAAATCTACGTGTTACTAACAACAAGAAGGTGTTTCAAGGGTTTCAGTCACTTTTTAATTCAAATCAAATACGTCCATCTACTGTTGTCAGAGAGAAGATTTATAGCCAGTCAGTTACTGATATTCAGTCCGTTGCATTTGAACTCGCCGAGAGGAATAATCTATCTCAAAATTGTACTAAGAGCAGAACGGCTGGAAAGGGGTAAATTCGTGATTATAGAAACGTTGACGTTGAGGCCAACTGCCCAGAATGTACAATGTTAGCCCACGAAGAGTGAGTGGCAGTCGGCTAAGACGAAACTGACTGTTTGCCTGGTGTGCCTAAAAATTTTGAATAATTTTACTTTCACTTTTCTCTGTCGTAATTAGGAACTTCTTGAAAAAATAGTAATTTTAGTACATAGTCAATTTTTAACCCTAAACATTTAATTTGTACTGTAAGTAAGTTATCCCCTACCATGTCGGCCATAATAGCCATTTGAATATTTTTGAGATTATTGATTATTTTGGTGCTTTTAACATCTATATTACTGAAACATGAGACGCAGTCACAAAATTCATAAAAAAATCATGCTTATTACAGTGCTCTCTCCCGTAGGTCTGGAGCACCAAATGATCCGCATACCTACTTTCTGCATCTTTCAGGAGATTCAACCTCAGTCACAAAATACGACGGCTGCATTAGACGTACTTTCACTTATTTAAGACATGTTAAGGTAGTAGTACGGCCAGAATCCACACACCGAGGAATGCCGCCATTGATCACCATGCACTCTCAGTTAAGAAGAAATCGATCAGATCGTGTTCATCATAAACTGCAGTGGATTGAAAGACCCTAGACGAAGTACCAGAGGGCAAAACTAGTGGCCACAAACCCCTTGCATAAGTACAAAAGAGATAAAACACCTATTCGTCTCTCATCTACTACCACTATAGGACGTAACAAAACGTTTAACCAACGCTAGCCACTAAGCCACCGCCTCCGGCAGAATACGAGAGTGTGGACCCTCTAAACTGTATTCGTGGACGCGTGGGACATCATCTGACACTCTCAAGGTATCACATCTACTGCAAGAAGTTCCAGCGTGCAAACTCAGCTACCGGAACGGTAGTCCAGCGGCAGACTTTAAACTCTGTAACTTTGACGTTTCGACGTCCCTTAAGTTCAACGGCAGTAGCATCATGGGGTAGCGTTCTGGGGTATTGGTGCTTACCCTGAATTTGTTCTTCATAACATTTTCTACAACTGCTTGAAGTTCGTCGATAATGTTTTGCTACGTGCTGTCTATTTCCATATGATCGGACGTCCTAAGCTAACCACCTACAGATGAAGTGAAAAACTGCAGCAAGGTAGCCTCGAGAAAAAAATGCAACAGAGGTTGCCACTTATACAGCTCCTACACAGTCACTGTTAAGATTTGACAACTGTGGTGTTACGGATGGTACAAAGAAACACTCCTACGAGGTGTGGCTATAAAATAGAAGGACAGTTGCTATAAAATTTTTATTTCAATAACGTACATATTTAGTTATTGCCCCCATCAATATATTCCCCACCGCTATCTCTACAACTACCGATGCTAATCTTCCATTGATAGAAACAGAGCTGGAAGTCTTTCTCTGTGAGCTCCATGATGACAAGCCCTGCTTTTTATTTAGCTGCTTTAGCGGCCTGAAATAATGCAGATTTGACCTTCAGATAAAACTCAAATGGTGCTAGGTCACACGAATACGGAGGGACGTCTAACACTAGGATGCTGTACTTCGCTAGAAACCTCTTGACAAACAAAGCGGTGATTTGTCTTGACGCAGAATTCCACAATGCGGGGCGTTTGTTCATATTTCATCAAGGAGTTGAGCAAGAAGCTCAGGGTAGTAACACTGATTAAGAGACTGACCTTCAGGAACGCAGTGAACGTGCATAATTCCATGAATATCGAAAAGAAGAATCGTTATCGCTTTGACTCTTAGTTTGCTCATTGGAGGGTTATTTTTTTCGCTCTCCGTGGATTTGGGTTCTTCCAACGCATGTATTGGCACTTAGTGTTTGGATCATAAGTGAAAACCCAAGATTAATCACATATTATCACTCTATCTAAGATGTTAGGATCATTTTCGATGATATTCAGTGTGTCAGTATTTTTCCTCGAGCTTCTTTTTGTTCGATCGTAAAAATTTTCTGCACAATTTCGTACTCCCTTTTCTCACGTTGTGTAAAATTTACCTTGCACATTCTTTTTCAGCCACATTAATTAATTTTTTGATGTTTTCATCCGTTTTTGCTGTTGAAGGAATCCCCAGTCGTGAGTCATCTTCACCATCTTGGAAACGCTTGAAACTCACAAAAACTCGAGTACGTGATGAACAGACTTCGCCATGCACTTCTTTCAGTAAAGGGTGGATTTCAGTTGCAGTTTTTCCTAGTTTTATGTGAAACTTCACGACAATTCGTTGTTCTACTATGACATTTACCGTTTTCATGATAAAACTAAATAACACCGAGATACCGCATTCGAGCCGGCCAGAGTGGCCGAGCGGTTCTAGGCGCTACAGTCCGGAACCGCGCGACTGCTACGGTCGCAGGTTCGAATCCTGCCTCGGGCATGGATGTGTGTGATGTCCTTCGGTTAGTTCGGTTTAAGTAGTTCTGAAGTTGTAGGGGACTGATGACCACAGTAGTTAAGTCCCATAGTGCTCAGAGCCATTTGAACCACACCGCATTCGACTGACAAGGCTTTTCTCTTTACAGCTAATCGGTTGCTCATCTTACTGTATACAGCATCAGTCTCGTTATTTTATAGCCACACCTCGCATAGAACGCGCTACAGAACTTAAATATGACAAGAAGGAGACAAAGCTTCATGTCACAGATGAATTGTTATTGGGATATCAGCCAAGTGGAAGCTGTAAAATTTTACTTCTGGGCCTTGCCCGTTGCCTACGGCTGTCGCTATTGTGAACGGCAGTGCTGGTTATCTGGTTTCCACCGGAACGTGGACTATTCTCCAGCCTACAGATGAAGGGCTAAACTTCCTTTAGTCCGGCGAAATGTTGATCGTCTGGCCCGACCCGCCTCTTTTCATATATGAATCATTTCTTTAGGATGCCTGCTATTTCCTAATACAAAGCCCTGAAAGTGTCAGCACCTAACAGCACTACTATGAGACTTAACAGGCAATGGCCAAGCGAAGTGCCTACCTTTTGCCCTGAATGCCGACTGGCCTTAACGCCTGCATGTTAAAACAATTTCATGGGGCGATTTGGACCAGGCGAAATCGAGCAGTCGTCCGGCAGCCTTGTCGGTTGCTGTCAGATGTGTGAAGGGCCCACATGTTGATGAAGTTAGGATATCTACGGAACCAGATGTGAGTATAACGTCCTTATATTAGACGTATCCGAGTGGTGCTTGGTGTCATTCATGCCACAAGTCTCAAGATAACGTGATTGGAACGTCGAAAGTGGTTGCCTAATAAAATAATATCAAAATAACGGCTGTTGGTATAGTATTATCTCGTTTCCAAACAAGTCTGTGGAGCGTTACTTAGCGTGATTTTTCTCGCTCACCGCACGGCGCTAAAATGTGTGCACTCGAGTCGTGGCCACGAGCGGGAAACGGGACGAGAAGGAACGTGTCGCTGCGTCGTGTTGAACTAACGTTTCAGCGAGTTGCCTACGTATCTTCAGAGAAGATAACGATAAGGTAATTCGTTGAAGCATTGCTTCATAATGACGCTGCGGGACGGCTGATATTCCCAGGTTATATCATGATTGTAACTCGCCAAGCAACTTAATTCCCATAAATTCTGATATATTTTAGATCTAAGACAGCAGATATACTCTAAAACTCACTGTGAAGTCCATAGCAGTGGCTATGTTGCACTATATCCCGTTTAAAGGTTTTTCCCTGTTCCATCCTCATACGGAAAGCGAGATAAATGATAGCTTAAATGCTTCTGTGCCTACTGTAATTACTCTAATCCTTGTTTTGTAAATTAAACCTCCTTTTCCTGCTGCCACTTAATTTATTTCTCCCAGACGCGTTTCGCCTTTTTTTTCCTATGGTATCATCAGTGGGCCGGTTTGCTGTAATCTGCGTTTCCACTCATCTGGTTTGGAGGTCGCATTACCTTTTCATTGCCGACATATAAGCACAAATTTGAGTTCCGACATTTTTCACAGTGTTCACCATGTTTCTCCTTCTTTTTTGTGAAGGATGACCCCGCAAACAAACTCTAATCCTGTCTTCGTGGACCATACAGGAGCGGAAAATAGTGGGTAGTAAGAAATTATTAGATTCCTCACTTAACATTAGTTCCCCGAAATTTTTTAACTACGGTTTCGTGGTATAACTGACGTCACTCTTCAAGCACTTGCTGGTTCAGTTTCTTCAACGGCTTGTTGACGCTCTAAAATGAGTCGAATAAAGCGATCATCATTCGTGCAACTCTTCTTTGTATACCTTAAATAACTCCTCTTACTCGTATTTGATGTGGTTTCCACATACGTGAACAGTATTCTAGAATGGGTCTCACGAGTTTTTTAAGCACTCTCACTTGTAAAGAGACTGCACTTTCCATGTTTTCTTTCAATGAACCCAAGTTCAGCATTTCATTTATTGTGCCTACAAATTGTTGCAACCAGGTACATCTATGAAATGACTGATTCCGCTTATAACTCACTGATATCCTGGTAATAGGATACAACGGATTGCATTTTAGTGAGTTGCCAAAGTTTACATTTCTGAATATTTAAAGCATATTGGAAACCTTCGAACAACTTCGAGATCCTATTAAGACATGACTGAACATTTTTACTGATTATTTCTGACAGTACTGCCTTATAAATAACTGCATCATCTGCGGAGGTTACTGTTCATTTTGTCTTTCATGTTATTAATACACAATATGAAAAGGAACGATCCTAATACAATCATCTGTGGAGGTTACTGTTCATTTTGTCTTTCATGTTATTAATACACAATATGAAAAGCAACGATCCTAATACAATCATCTCGGATCTGCACAAGTGCCTTCTACATCGGTGGACGGCTTTCCATCCATTACAATCTGAGTCCTCAGTACCAAATAAACCTGACTGCAGTCACAAATTTTGTATGCTACCCAGTATTATCGCACTTTCGTTAATAGGCGTTGATGCGATACGATGTTAAACGTTTATCACAAGCCACGAAATACTGCATTTACCTGACTCCTTTGATACCTGGCTGTCAGGACGCATGTGAAGAAAGCTTCATGGATGCGTGTGAGAGAAGCGTGAACACCGTTTCATATGACCAATGTTTTCAGCATGGAGAACATCATTATTTTCGAGATACTTCATTATATTCTGTTTGAGATGAACATAATCTTACACGAAAGCTTCACGTTAGCCACAAAGAAACTACTGAGTACAAGCGCACGGGTCAGTAACATCAAATCAGATTTTTTTTCCTAGGATGTAGGGGAAAAAGTCACACTACACACAATATTGTGTAGAGAAAAACTGCACTCAGTGGTCACAAGCAAATCACAATTGCTGAGTAATGTATTTCAACAGGGTAGTTGTGTGCTTGACAGAGGCCGGCAAACGCAACCTATGAAACACTGGCGATGCCGCACTTTACAGTAGACTGAGGTATACAAAGTGATAGTTTTAAAAGGGTATGATGATCCAGTCCATTGAGCTCCAAGATGTAGAACAGGATATTACGACACCGACGACAAAATTTTTGCTATGTGGCTCGAACCTGAAAACATACACCACATCACCGCAGCAGTAATGCCGGTCGTGGTGGTCTAGCGGTTCTAGGCGCGCAGTCCGGAACCGCGCGACTGCTACGGTCGCAGGTTCGAATCCTGCCTCGGGCATGGATGTGTGTGCTGTCCTTAGGTTAGTTAGGTTTAAGTAGTTCTAAGTTCTAGGGGACTGATGACCACAGTAGTTAAGTCCCATAGTTCTCAGAGCCATTTGAACCATTTTTGAACCGCAGCAGTACGAATGCCGCACGGGTAAAGCAGGCACTATAACGAAAGCGACTCTTTCCTTGAGGCAGTATCAACTCAACCAGAGTCTTATAAAGGCGTCAACTCAATTCTAGTTCTGGCAGAAGGACGGAAATTTCAAACTCTTGTCTTTGTAGGGCAAGCCCACCCTTCTCAATTTCAAACGTATTCCAACAAACGCAGCACCATCTTCTGCTGATCTTGCTAACTCAGTAATCTTTTCTGAATACAACCCCCTGCTCTTCCGACGGTCAGTATCACGTTACTCGACACAGATCGCTATCCATCATCTTCATAAATAAGTCACAGCACTGTTCTATTTTAATACAAGTACCATCTCCAATATAAGCAATATAAGGTTTTCACTTACCGTTGATACACCACGATGGCAGCTTGATCACCACCTGTGAACAGAAAGTACTTTATGAATGTTCTGCATCACGAAAAAAATTGCTACATAGTGCACTGTCTGCAGTAATGTGGGAGTAACGATGGTAGTCTTAAAAAGTTACAGCTTCAGTTGCATCCCACTTCATATGTGCACCGTTCAAATTACTGAGTAACAGAAATTACATTTGTATAAGTTTTTTTTTTTTTTTTTGCAACTGAGGATGACCACCGACAGTTTCTTCAATTGCTCCTAAGACTACCTGTTGAACACAACATGATAAATCCTACGAGGCCCTCAGTGTTGGCCACATGTCATGCGCATGTCAGGGCAGAACATGTTCTGCACGTCACTGTGTGATATTGTTAGACCTCGCTGAGCTGCACCCAAATTTTATTCCGTTAGCTAATTTCTGGTGTGGGTGCTTACGCAGAATAAGACCAATAGTTCGTAGATATAGAATATTAACTAACACTTCGTAACCTAAAAGAGGCTTTTCATCGGTAGTTGATTTTCGCAAGGATAACCTTGGCATGTTAAGTAGAATGAAGTACGTAGGCAAATGAAAAAACGTCTTTTGCAGGTTGTAGCTAAATCTAAAAATGTAAAACTAAAATTCTTACTCGGTTTCCACTTATAGAATTAAAACAATAAACGTAAAAATCAGTTGAAAATTATTAAACGTTTGCGAAATTGAGACAAAAATTCTAATGGCTCTGAGCACTATGGGACTTTACATCTGAGGTCATCAGTCCACTAGAACTTAGAACTACTTAAACCTAACTAACCTAAGGACATCACACACATCCATGCCCGAGGTAGGATTCGAACCTTCGACCGGTCGCGCGGTTCAAGACTGAAGCGCCAAGAACCTCTCGGCCACACCGGCCGGCAAATTGAGACATCTTTCAGTGCAAAAATGTCTGGTTGTAATACTAAGAGGGTTATGTTGTTTTTCGAAATATCTATTTGTAATTAACTGACCTATAACGTAATCCAAAGAGAAATTGTAATCAACGGGATCCAACAAAATGACACCGATAAGCTTCAAGGGGCTGTAGTAGATGTCCAGATGAAAAAATTCAGCATAGGAACGTATTTCCGGAAACGTCGTCCAGAGTCGCTATATTGCATAGAAAGTGTAGGGACCAACGTATGCCGCAAGGCCTCATGTTCAGCAGCAAACGTGAGTTTATACGGTTAATCAGAGTTGTTGCGACTGGCATGGACGCGTATGACATCATCTCATGTCCTCAATGCTTTCAAGCCCACTGTGAGAAATTATGCTCGTAATTCGTAATTGACATAGCGTCAGGCATTAACCACTATAACTCTGACGCTTTTATCATACTCTCCATAAGTATTTTCGCACATAGTTAAATTTTTTGTACGGGGATGCGTATTTATCAGACGTCGATTGTTCGAATGAGTGGAATTGCGTTCCATGTAAGGGTTGATTATATTGTAGAATGTTTATACCGCGTGACCGACGTGTAGGTGTATTGTAATTTAACAATACTTTCTACACTGACGAAGCAAAACATTGTGGACACCGCCATCGTGAGATTGGATGTCGCCTGGGGGCGTTACGGTTATGTGATGTGGTAAGGATAGTTTACATACAGGGTCGTCGTAAACAGGCTGAAAATTGTAATGGCACTGCAGTGTAGGTTGTGCTGAAAAATAATTGTAATGAAAAAAATTCTATGCATTGAGCCGTTTTTAGCATTGAAGATACTAATCAGGCCAGTGCCCGCGGAAATTCTAGAGCCTGCCAGAGACTGTGTCGTCAAACTTGTTCATTCGGTTTCCTAAAACCGGACAAGAGAGCGATACAAAAATCGTGCATGCATTGGTGTTAAGAATCGAATCCGAGCTAGAGGTCGAGCAGTCTCGTCAGCTGACATACGTTATGAGTGCAACTGACACTAATCGTGTCTGACGGGCCGCCCGAATTTGCGCATGAACGTCCTAATTGGCTAACTTAAATGCCAGTGACCTGGAAAGCGCAATAGATCAAATTTTCCCTAGCATTTATTCCTCAGCACAGTCTACCCTGCAACACCCTTACTAGCTTTTGACATATGTATTTGTAGAAGGGGACCAAATAGCGAGGTCATCGGTCCCATCGGATTAGGGAAGGATGGGGAAGGAAGTCGGCCGCGCCCTTCCAAAGGAACCATCCCGGTATTTGCCTGAAACGTTTTAGGAAAATCACGGAAAATCTAAATCAGGATGGTCGGACGCTGGTTTCGACAGCCGTCCTCCCGAATGCGAGACCAGTGTGTTAAACACAGCGCCACCTCGCTCGGTACTAGATTTTAAGACTATTTCTGGCCTTCCTATATGCGCAGCTGAGAGGAATGGAGATTCATTCTGACGTTGATACGGGACGCAGATAGAAAAATTTGGTAGGTTACAAGCCTCCTACCTTGCCTCCTCCCATTCATACTAAATTTATCTGCCCCTTGTCACGCCTGGCGATAGGCAGAACACTTTAGCTGTATCTGCTTAAAGTCTCAATATTACGGGGAATGTTGTTGTTGTGGTCTTTAGTCCAAAGACTGGTTTGATGCAGCTCTCCGTGCTACTCTACCCTGTACAAGCCTCTTCATCACCGAGTAACTATTTCAAGCTATATCCCTCTGATCTGCAAACTGTATACATCTCTTGATCTCCCTCTATGATTTTTACCATCTACGCTTCCCTCCTGTTCTAAATTGGTGATCCCTTGACATCTCAGAAGACGTCCAGCCAACCGATCCCTTCTTCTAGTCAAATTGTGCCACAAATTCCAGTTCTCCCCAGTCCTACTCAGTACCTCCTCATTAGTTACTTGATACATATCTAATATTCAGTATTCTTCTGTAGCACCACATTTCGAAAGCTTCTATTCTCTTATTGTGTAAACTATTTATCGTCCATGTTTCGCATCCGTACATGGCTACACTCCGTAGAAATACTTTCAGAAAAGACTTCCAGACACTTAAATCTATACTCATGTTAACCAATTTCTCTTCTTCAGAGATGCTTTTCTTTCCATCACCAGTCCATATATTATAACCTCTCTACTTCTACCATCCTCAGTTATTTTCCTTCTCAAATAGCAAATATCATTTACTACTTCAAGTATCTCCTTTCCTAATTTAATTCCCTCAGCATCACCTGGCGTAATACGAATACATTCCATTATTCTCGTTTTGCTTTGGTTTATGTTCAACTTATGTACTCCTTTCAATACACTGTTCATTCCGTTCAACTGTTCTTACAAGACCTTTTCTGCCTCTGATAGAATTACAATGTCATCGGCAACCCTCAACGTTTTTATATCTTCTCCCTGGATTTTAATTACTACTCCTATTTTTCTTTGGTTTATTTGGTTTCCTTTAGCGCTTGTTCAATGTGCCGCTGCTGCCGCTCTTCAGGATCCAAACGTTTTCTGACGTCTCAGTAGATACCCCTGTATTTTATAAAATTTCAGTTTGGTTGCTTAAGGGGCTAATAGTTCCATACTGTGAATTCGTGAAAAATGCAAAGCCCGTACACTATTCCGAATGCAGCAGATGTGTCGCGGCTCAGAGCTTTGTGCTGGCTTGCACGTGTCATGTGGCCATTGGCGGAAGCTTAAAGAATCTACCGCTTCCTGTCACTAAGTCGGGGTTAGCGGCTTGTGACGCGACTCGCTTCTTGAGAAGGCCAAGGGCAACAGTGTCAAGTGCTTGCTGGGACACTTTAAGTTATGGTGGAAAAGTGCTAGTCTTGGAATGTGATTACACCATGGGAAATTCAGTATTGTTAAACTAATCTCTGATTCACCAATCGCCGGCTGACGTCAGACGGGAATTTCTAGGACGAACTAGCGAGGAAGTTGTGCTCTGATTGGCCTCTGACTGACGACATTCCAGGGTGGGGATTTGTTTAACGTGGCAACAACAAGGTCTTGACTGAGAAGAGTACCATTTTTAGTGATTGCGTTTACGTCCATACTGGCAAAAACTGCCGAGTCGGGAGCTGGTGAAAGAAAAAGGAACACTCCTGCTTTGATTCTGGCTAGAGACAGAACGCTGGTTAGAGGTGTGCGAGTGATCACGAGCGAGATTCTGAATCTTCACTGTGACCACGGTCCTCTGACTTCCTGCCACAGCAAATTGGTGAGAGTATACAGCTGCACGGATCACTAGATGGGCGTTAATGTTTAAATATTTGTACAGGAAGTGTACCGCTACCATAACTACGCTACACCCGATTCGTGCCTTATTATCATTTGTTGCGGTATTGAACCGACTCTGGAGTTTCTAAATAAATTGTCGGGCTGTATTGGATTAATGATTTAATGTGAAGCTAGAATATAGTAGCCATCCCTCCACTTGCCTATCTTGTTAGCTGTTGTCAGAAACTGACTTTGCTTTTTCATAGAATTTTGATGCCAATAATTTATAATTGGTTGATATAATAAATAATCCGTTTACGTTTCATTTGCATTTTTATTTGAAGGAGCATTTAGTTCCCTTCAACTCACTGATTTATGCTATCCATTGTATGGATAGTCATATAGTAGTACTAGTATAATATCCCACCTAATGATTCTATGTTAGGGCATTTCAAGATAGCGATTATCTTGCGTAATTTACAGTTAAGATGGCGTCTTAAGGAAGTGTGACGGAGTCTGTGTAGGTGTGTAGGTCCATTACTCAGACAGGTATCACAGTCACACTTGACAATCCAGTGTCACAAACTTCACAAATTGAAGACTCTTATGGCTGACACCTGGGAATGAGCAGCTCGGGAACGGCGAACCTGGCAGAATGTTTGCGTGCCATTGTCGTGAGCAGCTATGGAAAGTGGTTGAAGGACGCTGATAGCATGAGTACGCGACAAGGTATTGAATTTCTACGCCTCATCACAGAAAGTTGAGGACGGAGGCTTGCCCGCTCCATAAAGTGAAACAAGCGGCGACCTGTGGTAGATCTGACGACAGGCAACAACGCCAGTTAAGGAACGAATGTTTCGAAGCTCTGCACCAGACGACTCTAACGCGTTCCCATGCTGACACTGCAATGTCCATGGGATCACCAAGACTGGACTGTGGATCAATAGAAACATGTCGCCTAGTCAGATGAACCATGTTTCTTTCGACAACAGGTCGATGGTCGTACTGGATATGCTATTATCCAGGAGATTTATGGGGTACGTACACCATGGAATCTGTGGTAATGACCAAAGGTACCGCGTCAGCTGTCGACTACGTAAACATTACCGTGGACCAACTGCATCCCTTCTTGATATCTTCCCCGACGGCTACAGTGGTTTGACAAGAAAGGTAGTCTTGGCCACCAAACTCGAATGATCTGACACCGGTAGAAAATATCTGGGACGCCAACTCAGCACCATCCAACCACCAGCCGTAAATTACACGTGATACGTGCGGCGACATCTGGCGCCACATACACTACCAGTCAAAAGTTTCGATCATCTGTTACGACTATGGATTTATGGTTAAAATATGGATATCGTGTCGAATATTCTCTCATATCCCAGTTCTGGTAATAAAGCTAGTATAAACACGTGAAGGCTAAGCAGCTCTGTAGTGTATCTGATTGGATGTTCGAATAAAGGAGCGCTGGTAAGTATCCACAACAACACTAACGGTCCTTCTTCTCAGTCGTTTCCACTCGAATAACTGCTATTCCTGCAACTGTGTCTGTAGCAATCATTTAGCATTAGTTAACAGTACATCTTGTGCCTCTAGTAATATGTTTGCATACCCGTTCGGACTCATAACATACTATCTCCTAATGGGACGGAAGCAGAAGATCGAAACTGAGAAACACGCTCTATTCGTAGCTCAGCATCAAGAAGGCTATTCTAGAAGGACAAAATCAACAAATGTTGTTGTAGCCCAATCTACGGTGGTACATATGTAGCAATGGTTCAAGCAAACTGGTGCCAATGCAAGTGTTTCGCGATCTGGGAGATGCCGAGTAACATCATACAAGGAAGATCAGTTCATATGCGTACATAGTAATCGTCGTAGGACTCGTACTGCAACTGAAATTCGCGAGGAAGTAGATAGTATACGGGCAGCCCAAATCCCTGTCTCAACAATGTAACGCCGTCTCCATGAATAAAGCTTGAATGGATGCATAGCGGCCAAATAATCCTTTATTACGCAAACGAAATAAGATGAATATTTTGTAATGGGCACAGCAACTTAAAAATTGGAGTGCCCAGCAATATTCCAACGTGTTGTCCATAGACGAACGTTTGCTTGTCGATTTCGTGGAAAACGTATGAAGCGTCAGAGTGTGACGCCAATGGTGAAGCATGGTGGAGGGTCGGTCATGGTGCGGGGATGTTTTGCAGTTGTTCAAATCGGTGATCTAGTCATGATTAAAGGAACATTAAGGAGGAGAGGATTGCACAGGGTAATGATCAAAAATGTAGTTCCATCTGGCAAGACAATTTTTGGAGGTGGGTTTGTTCTGCAGAAGGACAATGCTCCTCAACTTGATTCTGAATTGTGCAGATGTTTTGTCAACTTAAAAGAGAAAAGTCAGGACCTAATGACTGTGTAGGTCATGTCAGTCACCTGACTTAAATCCCATTGAACTCTTATGTAATGAACTTGATAGGGCGGTCATAAAACCCAGGTCATAAAATTTTGAAGATCTACGGAATAATTATAGATGTGTTGGACTGCACCAACTGCAAAAATTCTACAAAAACTTATTTAGAGATTTCCAAGGGCTCGTGCAGCTGTTCTGAGAGAAAAGTGTGGCTACTTTGGAAAGGCT
Organism: Schistocerca nitens; assembly: GCF_023898315.1. Taxonomy (NCBI): domain Eukaryota; kingdom Metazoa; phylum Arthropoda; class Insecta; order Orthoptera; family Acrididae; genus Schistocerca; species Schistocerca nitens. The sequence goes on along the minus strand of NC_064616.1, from coordinate 521,825,252 downwards.
AATATCTAAGACATCTTTTACTGCTGTTAATAGTGCAGAGAAAAAAATATTTATTTTGTTTGCATATTTAGAGTGTAAGATGTGTTTGCAAATTGAAATATAGTATACAGTATTTATCACGGGTGACAGAAAACGTTTGACAGGCAGTGTAGATCCAGTCCACGCAGAATCGCCATGTCTTTCGAGCCGAAATTGAAACAACACGCTGTTAATTAGGTCATAAAAATCGCCAGTGTATAACGTCCAACCGAGCAATGTGGTGTAGTGGTTAGCACAGTGGACTCGAATTCGGGAGGACGACGGTTCAAACCGGAGTCCGGCCATCCTGATTCTGGTTTTCAGTCAGTTCTTCAAATCGCTTCACACAAATGGTGGGATGGTTTCTTTGAAAGGGCACGGCTGACTTCCTTCCGTAATCCGATGTGACCAATGACCTCGCTGTTTGATCCCTCACCCTAATAACCAACCAACCAGAGGACTTGATGGAACTACACAATAACTCATAAAAGAAATTCTGACAGACACAAAAGTAAGGGTGACATTCAGAGGAGCACTGTCAGAATAATTGGAGATCAAGACTGGTGTTGAACAGGGAGATGGATTGTCACCATTGTTGTTCAACATAGCGCTGGACGAAGTGATCAGGCAATGGAGAGCAATAAACGAGGAAATGGGAATACCAAAGACCCATGTGGGGGACAAAAAGGACAACAGGGCTCAAGTGGACTGCCTAGCCTCTGCAGACGACATAGCAATAGTAAGTGAAACGGAAGAAGACGCAAAGACGCAACTCGACAACTTAGCTAGAAAGGTGGAACTGAGGAACGCCTATAACAAGACAAAGATATTAAATACCACTGCAGACTGGGAAACACCGGAAGGCACTGTGCAAATGGTGGACAAACTTAAATACCTGGCATAATTTATAACAGGAAGGAACAGGAGCATGGAGGGAATAACAGAGAGGATAAAGAAGATGAGGTCAGCCTTCTGTGTGACGAGAGAGATATATAACAAAAAGAATACATCCGCAGAGGCAAATATAAGCTACTAAAAGGCGACGGTGAGGAATGTAGTATTACATGCTGCTGAGACGATGACACTAGGAAGAAATGGGGCAGAACAACTAGAGAAAGAAGAGAGGAAAATACTGAGAAAAATACTAGGTCCCAAAAGAGATGGAGAGAGATGGATGTGAAGACCTAGGGAAGAACTGCACCAGAACATGAGAACAATATCCGGGGAAATCAGACTCAAAAGGGCAAGATTTGCTGGACATGTGATTAGGATGAGTATGGACAGAATGACGAAGAGAGTGTCGGAAACAACAGAGAGGACAAGGGAAAAAACAGGAACCAAGTGGGTTGTTGAACTTCGGAAGGACTGGTTGGAATTGGGGATCAAGGTCGAAGGAAAGGAAAATTGGAGGAACAAATATACACCGACCAATATGCCGGAGATCAACGTCAGAGAAGAATACAGCAAAAGATTAGTGTCACCAGCGGAGCCGACAGGAGAAAAGGACACTGAAGATCTCGGAAGAACAGTGGGAGGGAAGAAAAGAAAGAATGAAGAAGTTCTCGGAGAAGAAGAGGAAAATGCAGTCCAGGGAGCAGCTACCCGTGGTCCTACAGAGGCCGTAACACAAGAAGTAGAAGAATATATTCGGAAGTATTAGTGTAAGATAAAAAGAAATGTCCCCACAGACGTGCGTATTAAAATCCAAGTAGTCAACTGCCGAAAAAATTGCAACAAAGTGCTAGTGGAGAATGGAGGTAGTGTATTTGTCACAGTAGACAAGAAAAAAAATCCACTTTAATAGAAATTGAAGTTGCACACAATACTGTTTCGGCAAGACTTAGTAGCAGAGATAGGGATAAAATTATACTTTGAGCCGGCCGTTGTGGCCGAGCAGCTCTAGGCGCTTCAGTCCGGAACCGCGCTGCTGTTACGGTCGCAGGTTCGAATCCTCCTTCGGGCATGGATTTGTGTGCTGTCCTTAGGTTAGTTAGGTTTAAGCAGCTCTAAGTCTAGGGGACTGATGACCTCAGATGTTAAGTCCCATAGTGCTCAGAGCCATTTGAACAATTTTTATAGTTTGACTTTCCTAACGACCACCAGACTCACCTCCTGATATAACAGAAAATTTTAGAGAAGAAATCAGTTCGCTAGCGCGTAAGTTCTCCATTGATACTGTAAATGTCATAGGAGACTTTAATGAAGCAACAATCAATTGACATAATTACAGTTTTGTTAATGGTCGGCGTGACAGGACATAGTATGAAACTAAAGGCATCCTCTCAAAACCACCTAGAGCAGGTAGTTCAGAACCCCCCTCATGACGAAAATATGTTAGATCTAATAGCGACAAATAGATGTGATCTCTTTGAGGGTGTCCGCATGGCAACTTGTATAGGTGACCATCAGGCAGTTGTAGTAAAAATGATTACCAAAGTACGAAAGGCAACTGAAAAAAATAGAATGAGTAATATGTTCACTAAACTAGATAAAGAAGCAGTACTGTCATATCTCAGTGAGGGGCTTGAAACATTTATCTCATGACTGGAGCATGTAGAGGAACTAGGCTCAAGTTTAAAAGAATCCACTGGATTGATATGATCCAGAAGAACAGCTAGTGATGGGAAGAACACTTTATCGTTTACAGTCAGCGTAAATAAACTCCTAAAGTAACAGGGACAGCTGCAGTACAGGTGTAAAAAAAGCATGAGCTATAGATATAGAGATTCTGAATGAAACACATTTATCTGTCAAGAGAACAATGCACGAACTCTTCAGTGACTAACGTAGTAGAAGATCTTTCAGAAAATCCAAACAACTTCTGGTCGCATGTAAAGGCTGTTACTGACACCGACGTTAGCGTCCAGTATCTCAACAATGTGAAAGAAAAGCTAAATGCCATTTTCACCTGTAGGTTTATAAAGTAGTGTTACCAAAGTTTAATTCTGCTACATCTGAAAAGATGAATGAAAGAGATATTTGTGACAATTGCGTTGAGAAACAAATCCAGTCAATGAAAACAAATGGTTCAAATGGCTCTGAGCACTATGGGACTTAACATCTGAGGTCATCAGTCCCCTAGAACTTAGAACTACTTAAACCTAACTAACCTAAGGACATCACACACATCCATGCCCGAGGCAGGATTCGAACCTGCGACCATAGCGGTCGCGCGGTTCCAGACTGAAGCGCCTAGAAGCAAACAAATCTTCAGAACCCAATGTAGTCTCTTTCGGAATATATACTGTATTTGCGGCTGCGACAGCCGCCCATTTTTACTATGATCTATCGTAGCTCCCTTGAACAAAAAACTGTGACCACCAGCTGGGAGATTCCACAGGTCACACCTGTCTACGAGAACGGTAGCAGACTTGATACATGAGACTATTGTTCAGTATGTTTGTCATCCATTTTTTGTTAAAACTTAGAACATAACCTAATCACAAACACAATGAGACATCTCGAAAAAAATGGTCTCGTTCATGCCAACCAGCGAGGATTCCCAAAACATTGCATGTGAAATCCAGTTCGAACTTCTCTCACATCGCATACTGAAACAATTCAAGACAACGAGGTTTAAGCAGTATTTCTCGATTTCCGAGAAATATTTGTGTCAGTAGCACATTTAAAGCATTCTCGAATATCAAGTGTTATTATGCGTGTAAATGCAGCATTCGGATATATACTTCAGAATTTTGGACACTAGTATATGTGTATTTAGTAATTAAATTGTGCATTCTTTTACACTGCAGACATATTTAAGCAAGATTGTGACAGCACCTTAACTGCGAGTTACAGCGTTTTTTCATGTATTAATGTCAACTAAGCCCTGGATACTCCGTAGAAACCTCGCACTTTTGCACTCCCTATGTATTGTGCAGACACTTTAGAATGTTTCAACGTCTTAGGTGTGGACAATAATTAATTTACAACTCGATTGCGTTTTTTAACCATGCAGTAGTCTATTGGTGGCAGTAAGAGATAGACCACCGCACGATGTACAGTGCAGCCATCTGATGTTGGCAGTTTGCACTCATTTTCTACAGTTCAGCCGTCTGCCGGTGACAGGAGCAAGCAGGATATGAAACAGGACTTGCTTTTATTTCGAGTTTTCAGGGTTTGTGGTAAAATATTACAGGTAAAACTCGTTTTCAGCAAATACAAATTGGTGATTCATTATTCATATTTTATAAGTAATTGTTGGTTCTAATTGTTTTTAGAGCACAAGTGTGGGTCACTTGATGCAAATTGTTGGACCGTGGGGCATTGGGTATTCGTGGCTGGATGCTGATCTCAGCAAAATATGACAGACATCCGTATTGCAGTCAACTCTCATTTCCAGGAAAGTGCCTACGCAGCAGTTTGCTTCATGCCCCTTGGCTGAAGAAAGGGTGCACCGCATATTGCAACTGTAGAGGTAGTGGGAGGTGCAGGTGTGGCCCTTCCCCACCTTCACTAGGCCTTGGCCACGTGTGATGATTCCCGATTTGGCTTTGGAGATAACGAAGTGCTAATAATTATGTCAGCAAAATAGAACATGTGCTATTGTTTCAGCCGTAATGTAACACCAGAGACAAAAAGTGCAGATTGTTGCTGGGTCAACACATTCTGTCAGAACATACAATGCCACGACTACTCAGTGGGACGTACCCTCTACTGTGTACCTCATAGTGGTTTGTAGAATAGTGATGTAGATGTAAATGTAAATAATACGAAATGATCGTGTGGCACTGTTGGCCGGGTGAGCCCATCCAGGGAAGTTCGCCTGGAGGATTGCAAGTCTTATTTCAAGTGACAAGTCGTCCAATGTAGGACGACTTGTGGAACGGTGATAAGGACACCCAGTCCATGAGCGAAGAAAATCTCAAACCCGGCCGGGAATCGAAGTTGGGCCCATTGCATGGTAGGCAAACAAGTTACCACTCAGCAAAGCAGGTGGATGTAAATGTAGATGTAGGAATACTGCTGTAATCAACTTGATAATATTCAGGGGCAGGTCTTAACTTGGAGCTGCACTGTAGTTCTAACGTCTTGAAAATAAATACAATATCACGTTTTGAGGTAGGAGGAGGCATTTGACGTCGTGAGTAAAATAACTAAAATAGAACTGATTTGTGTTCGGTCCTAATGATGCACAGTGAGAGGCAAGTGTGAGTCTTTAAAAATAATTTTATGCCATAGACAACCACAACGACGTTAGTAATTCCGTCAGTCACACAATAAGTGTTAGGACACCTGCAATTTTCTTCTGCATATGAGGAGTAAAAGAAACCAAACAGGAATGATGTCCACAATAAATACGCTAAAAAAGGTTTGTCAGTATAAGTTATTTTCCTCATCTATGGCGTCCTTGAGGCGATTGTTCTATGTAGCACCACGTGTACGCCGTGTTAACGTCTGAAATACAAATCTCGACTGATTTTAGGCGTCCCTAATGGTGAAACTCGGTATATTTTTCTACAATTTGCAAACTTCGCCTTCAACAAATCGAAATGCAGGGGCTCACCTTACCTTATTGAACACTTCAGCTCATAATTGTGCGGACTCACAGGTGAGGAATATGAAGAGGACACTAATTTTCTTGAACCAGAAGAGTGGAGCCTAAACCTCTAGATGAAACAGCACAGAACGCTCTTCACCTAACTCCATCAGGCGTTAACCATACATAAGCTACATCGGCATTGTCATCCCAAATAATATCTTTATTGATAAAGAACAGAGGGCCGGAGTGGCCGAACGGTCCTAGGCGCTACAGTCTGTAACCGCGCGACCACTACGGTCGCAGGTTCGAATCCTGCCTCGGGCATGGGTGTGTTTGATGTCCTTAAATGGTTCAAATGAATCTGAGCACTATGCGACTTAACTTCTGAGGTCATCAGTCGCCTAGAACTTAGAACTAATCAAACCCAACCAACCCAAGGACACCACACACATCCATGCCCGAGGCAGGACTCGAACCTGCGACCGCAGCGGTCGCTCGGTTCCAGACTGTAGCGCCCAGAACCGCACGGCCACTCCGGCCGGCTTTGATGTCCTTAGGTTAGTTAGGTTTAAGTAGTTCTAAGTTCTAGGGGACTGATGACGTCACAGAAGTTAAGTCCAATAGTGCTCAGAGCCATTTGAACCATTTGATAAAGAACATGACGGTTCTGGGATGGGCTAGCAGTCATCTGGCAACAACCTCACAATAAGACTATTTCACCTGCAGAGAAACATGTCTCATATCGTTATCTGGATTATTAAACACGCAACGCTCATGAATTAAAACAGCTGGATCCAGTGTAATAAACTGTGAAGGACAGAATGACGATTATATGAAATTTATGTATTTGTATATAACATTCTTTTCTCCACAAACTCGTAATGGACAGTGTTACACACTACACGTGGTTAATGGACGCTATACGAAAAGATTTTAAGATTTTTTGAAGAAGCTGAGCGAGTATTCAGACCATTATAAATGTAACTGCTCATAGGATGGAATACAATAGCTGATTATGAAGAATATCTGAAGCACTGACAACGTTATAATTTGACATCAGTAACCACGTTAAACTACCACTACATATAAAAATATCTACTTTCATACGTAACATAAATCACACTTATACGCTAAGCTACGCATTTTTAAATCTGAGAGAATGATTTTGGAATGATAACTGCAATTAACATGCACCAATTCTCTACCGTCTGTAGAGGGCTGTGGGAGTACTACATGAATATTATCGTTATGACCGACATGTACGTGATACGTGACCCACGAATATTGTTATTTCCAGAGAAAAGTTATACTTTATTGTGACAAAACCATTTTACCTTCCTCTAAAGAAGTTGTTTATAATTTATAAACATACAGTGAGCGATCTTAATTGTCTAACACAGAATAAGTCACTTGAGCAGCAAAAAACATCGCCTTACATGAAAAGAATACATCTTAACCCTATCCCAACGATCTCGACGTCTTCAGCAGTAGAGACGGTCGTGCTGGTCACTGGTACCAAATTCCAGCGATCGACTGATATCGGCGCATACCATGCACCCTGAGAGACGGAAATGTGTTTACACAGTGTTTTAATAACATGTGATACCCACATATCCGTCTCCGAAGGTGCACGCAATCCTTTTGTTCCACAGCAGCTGTTGAGGTACACTGTTTCTTGTGCCTGCATAGACATTGATAAGCAATATCGAACAACAATGTAGCTTCCCTTTATGGCGAAGTCTTGCATCCAAGTTGTTTACTATGCCCATCAATCTGTGACGTAATACGCTATAATCAAAGAAAATGTAGCTACAGACAGAGCACATCGTGTTTTGAAGAATACCACATTGCTACCACGTTGGACAGATATAAATCTTCTGCTGCACGTTTGGCTTACGTCAAAAGTGCAATCATCTTACATCGAGCACACCATGACTGAAATCGTGTACAGTGAGAGATGGGAGTACAAATCACATAATAATACAATAATACGTAGACCTCCCAAGCCCATCGCCCATTATGCACGAAGGCTGATTGCTCCACAACACACATTTCACATGTCTTACGTATTGCTAGTTGCATACAGTATGTATGAACAATAACTGGAAAGCGTTCAGAAATTATGCTACAGGAAATACACTGGCTCATGTCCGAAGATAACCGCGCACAGCGAGATACGCCGTCGAAATGGTTCAAATGGCTCTGAGCACTATGGGACTTAACTTCTAAGGCCATCAGTCCCCTAGAACTTAGAACTAATTAAACCTAACTAACATAAGGACATCAAACACGTCCATGCCCGAGGCAGGATTCGAACCTGCGACCGAAGCGGCCGTCGAAATCACACAGTGTTGTAATAACATGTAGAACTCGCAAGTCCATGACAGCTACGCACGAATTCGGATTTTTATACAACTCTCAGTTGCAGGAAAATATTGATGACTAATAACTGGAAATCAATCACTGATGATGGCCACGAAAATATTTCAACGAGAATTACAGATCTCATCAGCATTAGTTACAAATATCGCCTCTCAGATTAGGGTACTAGGCACTACATGCTGCCTCATGTTTGAATTGAGTCGATTCCATCAACAACTACCTTTGGTAACCTGTAAAATGTCCGTTTTCCATTAACATACTGTAACGACATTACTCCTTATCCTAGTTCTGTGTCATCATTTTTCTTTTAAAAGTGATATCATAGTTTGATATTTACCATGTAATAATAATTCAGATAGGTTACCGAATCGTGATATGTGTTAAACTTACACTAGGAGGAAATTTACCTTGTATCACTTTTCAGGTATCTTGTTAGTCACAGGCAAAGCAAGATTTACCGCAGAGCTATTGTAATTCAAGAATTCCCCGATACCGTAACTTTGTTCTTAATTCTAGAGGTTGTACATTTTCATGTTTCACTTTTTATACGACTGTATTTATTTGTATGTGTTATGCACGTGCTCAACTATATTAAATAATTTTTCCTGACGTTTCCAACAGTGCTTGATGATACAAATACAAATAGCAATTATCTCTGACGTTAAGTTGAATCTGCGCGGCCTCCACCATTTAGGGCATTGTCGCGAGCCAATAAGTTGTTTTGTTAAAATTTTGCAACTTTCTGGCAGTGTTAGCTGAAGCAACATTCAGCTTTGACAGTTTCTGAGTATGTACCTTGTTAGTGTCTTTACTATAGCAGATGTTTTCACGATGATTTGCTTCTAGGAGTTCGTAATTAGGATTTTTCACATACAACAGTGTGGTGGTTTATGGTTGTAGACCTGTACTATTAATGCAGTTGGCTGCCGTAAATGAGAGTGCTGATAATTCTTTGAGAGGATGACGAAGTTGGTACAAGTATAGGGTGGTTATAAATAAATTTTCGCTTCTTGAGCCAGTATGGGCGGAAAACTATTTGCCGTATGGACAACCAACTTTACAGGAATGATCTTCATACTGTACCAGTGAGCATTACAGTTGCAGACATTCAACGTGGGTCTGGACAAAGTGAGCAGGGCTTTAGTTGTAAGGCTGTTTCATCAAAACAACAGTAATAGTGATGCTGCTCTTTGCGAGCGTAGACGCATTAAAGGAATACGGAGAGGTCCCCTTTCTGCACTGTGGTTGAACAACATAATTCGGAAGTTCGAAATAACTGGCGACTTGGGAATTGCTCCTGAGTGAGCCCAATGGTCAATTGGGCCACAAATTGTTGAAGAAGTTACTTTTGACATGTCTGAGAGCGTTGGACTGCCGCGCGGGATTAGCCGAGCGGTCTACGGCGCTACGGTCATGGACTTTGCGGCTGGTCCCGGCGGAGGTTCGAGTCCTCCCTCGGGCATGGGTGTGTGTGTTTGTCCTTAGGATAATTTAGGTTAAGTAGTGTGTAAGATTAGGGACTGATGACCTTAGCAGTTAAGTCCCATAAGATTTCACACACATTTGAACATTTTTGACGGCGTTGGACTCAATGTGCGATCTTCAAACAGTGTGCCACGACATTCCATGATACGTCGTGGATACCGATGGTCGTCACATTGAACAATGTTAGTAACCTATAACGTAAACATGTTACGCAATTAACAAATGTCACAGCCGGCCGGTGTGGCCGTGCGGTTCTGGGCGCTTCAGTCTGGAACCGCCTGACCGCTACGGTCGCAGGTTCGAATTCCGCCTGGGCCATGGATGTGTGTGACGTCATTAGGTTAGTTAGGTTTAAGTAGTTCTAAGTTCTAGGGGACTGATGACCTCAGATGTTAAGTCCCATAGTGCTCAGAGCCAAGCCAACAAATGTCACCTTCTCACGAGGAAATTAAAACGCGTATCCTTCAAGCGTTTATTCGTTATGCATCTTCCGCATTCGTTACAAATTTTTCATTCCGCTACCATCGCTAGTTTTTCGTAGCAGGGCCTCTCAATTAACAAAAGCCTAATGAAAACCATCCAGTATTTAACCGAAAGTAGAAAAGTCTATTAAGGATCGGTTTAAAAGTATCCTTGGGTTTTTATTGCGCAATTTGTATATGACAAATACGATTTTCAAATATCATTTTCAATAGTATGCTGAATTTCTTACCTATATGGTCGTGAAGAATATCGCTGTACTTATTTCCGTATCGGTAGACAATTGAGAGTATCGCTACACTAGTCCGTTACCAAGACCACATCATACGTTTTTGTATAAATCACATTAACCAGTCGTGTTACAACACTCGCCAACGCTCGGAATACTTTTGTAATGTGCGTGCTGTAACCTTTTAGGCCAGGCAATCAACGCAGTTACATCTGTCTGTCCGTTGACTAAATCCTCTGTAGTAATTTTCTGGTGCTAAATGTCAAAAGCGCAATACATCGGTTTCGATGTTTCCCAGTCAGGATTTTGAGAGCACGTCACTCATTCGATATTATGGATGTTAACGACCTTAGTAAATCTAATGTGATGCAGATGACATAGGGGAAACGAGATTTTTCTCTGGACTGCATCGTCTTCAGAAGCTACGTGTTAAATTTTCTGAGTTATCGTTATAAAGTTAGAGATAATTCTCTAAATAAGAGATGCTCGAAACTGTATAATGTTCGTAATAGGTTTCTGCTTAACTCAGAGTCAATAAGCTAGTTTAGGGTTGTCGTGCTATGATTTCTATTATTGGTTACTTTAAACGCGCATATCAATGAAACGCCATTTCTTCGAGACCGCGTAATTGTCTCCCATTTGCGACGCAGAAGAGTAACATTCGGCTCAAAAGCTGCCTCCAACCTTCCTCTGTAATGCAGCAAAAGCGTGGCGCCATGCGACGTAATACTCGGGCTCGTCGATGTTTCAAACAACAAGGTGTCGAAACATATGGCCACAGATCAGAAATTCATGTGAGGTGTAATGAGGATCACATTGGTCAAAATTTCATCCCCATCCACAACAAACCGATTCTCTTGATGCCTCAGCACTGGAGGACAGTATCGCAACGCCCACTGCGGATACACCCGGGGTTCTTATTGATGGCAGAGGGGAACTTTTCAGGGAAACTTGTCAGACACATGGACAGTGTGTGGGAGTGGAGAAGGTAGACAGGAAGAGGGAATGGTGGAATACACAGAGAAGAGGTGAAGGAAGAGATATACAGAGGGGAGAGGAAAGGAGGATATGGACTAACAGATGATTTGAATAAATACATAACCGTGCAATGCGGGGTACTCAGCTAGCAAATTTATAATTGGCTCCTTTAACCGACCTCCTTACTCAAATGACACAGTTGATAAACAGTTCAAAGAAACCTACAGTCTCATTTCTATTCATAGAATTATGTTGGTAATGACTTCAATCTATCTTCTATATGTTGGCGAAAATACGTGCATGAAATCGGTGGTAGTTTTATAATGTCGTCCGAAATCACACTCAATGCCTCTGACATAAGGAAAAAGGTGAAATTAACTGATCAGTTAATTTCAGCTTTATCCTTATGTCAGAGATTAGCATCATTTAATTCCATTTTTAACGTTTTGCTGCTTATTTTTCATGTTCCACACCTCCTGCGTTACTTCTGACTCTGAAAATCACTGGTGTCAGTTATTGCTGAAGAACATTAAGGACTCACTCCTACGTAACACAATAATTTTATACATTTGATGTTGTGTTGCATCGAATCAGTATAATCATAGAAGTCTACCCAAGAAAATATGGTCCAATACACTGTTTCATTTCAAAGTCGACGAAAAAATCCTAGAAAACTGCTCCTTTGTGCAAAGAAAATATCTATTTAAACTGTTTACTACATGTACAGGGTATTACAAAAAGGTACAGCCAAACTTTCAGCAAACATTCCTCACACATAAAGACAGAAAATATGTTATGTGGACATGTGCCCGGAAACGCTTACTTTCCATGTTAGAGCTCATTTTATTACTTCTCTTCAAATCACATTAATCATGGAATGGAAACACACAGCAACAGAACGTACCAGCGTGACTTCAAACACTTTGTTACAGGAAATGTTCAAAATGTCCTCCGTTAGCGAGGATACATGCATCCGCCCTCCGTCGCATGGAATCCCTGATGCGCTGATGCAGCCCTGGAGAATGGCGTGTTGTATCACAGCCGTCCACAATACGAGCACGAAGAGTCTCTACATTTGGTACCGGGGTTGCGTAGACAAGAGCTTTCAAATGCCCCCATAAATGAAAGTCAAGAGGGTTGAGGTCAGGAGAGCGTGGAGGCCATGGAATTGGTCCGCCTCTGTCAATCCATCGGTCACCGAATCTGTTGTTGAGAGGCGTACGAACACTTCGACTGAAATGTGCAGGAGCTCCATCGTGCATGAACCACATGTTGTGTCGTACTGGTAAAGGCACATGTTCTAGCAGCAAAGGTAGAGTATCCCGTATGAAATCATGATAACATGCTCCATTGAGCGTAGGTGGATGAACATGGGGCCCAATCAATACATCACCAACTATGTCTGCCCAAACGTTCAGAGAAAATCTGTGTTGATGACGTGATTACACAATTGCGTGCGGACTCTCGTCAGCCACACATGTTGATTGTGAAAATTTACAATTTGATCACGTTGGAATGAAGCCTCATCCATAAAGAGAACATTTGCACTGAAATGAGGATTGACACATACTTGGATGAACCATTCGCAGAAGTGTACCCGTGGAGGCCAATCAGCTGCTGATAGTGTCTGCACACGCTGTACATGGTACGGAAACAACTGGTTCTCCCGTAGCACTCTCCATACAGTGACGTGGTCAACGTTACCTTGTACAGCAGCAACTTCTCTGACGCTGACATTGGGGTTATCGTCAACTGCACGAAGAATTGCCTCGTCCATAGCAGGTGTCCTCGTCGTTCTAGGTCTTCCCCAGTCGCGAGTCATAGGCTGGAATCTTCCGTGCTCCCTAAGACGCCGATCAATTGCTTCGAACACCTTCGTTCTGGAAATCTGTCTCGATATAAACGTACCGCGCCACGGCCATTGCCCCGTGCTAATCCATACATCAAATGGGCATCTGCCAACTCCGCATTTGTAAACATTGCACTGACTGCAAAACCACGTTCGTGATGAACACTAACCTGTTGGTGCTACGTACTGATGTGCTTGATGCTAGTACTGTAGAGCAATGAGTCGCATGTCAACACAAGCACCGAATTCAACATTAACTTCCTCCAATTGGGCCAACTGCCGGTGAATCGAGGAAGTACAGTACATACTGACGAAACCAAAATGAACTCTAACATGGAAATTAAGCGTTTCCGGACACATGTCCACATAACATCTTTTCTTTATTTGTGTGTGAGGAATGTTTCCTGAAAGTTTGGCCGTACCTTTTAGTAACACCCTGTATACATTTCATTTCCTTTCTCTAGCGGTTTTCAAGCCACGTAGATATTTAATATCCGCTTTGGTGTCTTCCCCTAGATGCACTTAACTGACTGTTTACAGTAGTTTTACGATATTCTTCAACCAATCACTGTAGCATTGTAGTGTCAGTTCCATGGATAACGGTAATGCTACAGTATTCGTAACAGTTTTACTCTGTTATGGATTAGTTTCATGTCAGACATCTTCGTCATAACTTCAAAGAAATTCTAGATCATTCCGACATTCGATATAGGTCATAACGTCTAGTTGTAGCTAAGGTGTAGAATTTAAATTTATAATCCTAATCATGTTATAACACGACGTTATAATAACCATAAACTGCTCTTCTATAAAAATAACTCATAATATTACATATTATTTGACCAGATGACATAGCTAAATAACGGAAAATATTACATTCAGGGTGATCAGAAACAGTCTGAAAAGTTTATAAAGGTGTTCCAGGGTATTTTGGGCTCATAAATAATTATTAAGAAAAAAATTCTATACGATGCGCCATTTCCGAGTTGTATAGCATTGAAATTAGCCAGTCTGACAGTTGCGCGGGCACATTCAAGCGGCCCGTCAGATAAAGTTAGTGCCAGTTTCTTCCATATCGCAGATGACAGCGAGCCAGACTGCTCAGCCCTTGGCTCTGGTTAGATCCCTACTACCGTCTCATGTACAATTTTTCTATCGCTCCCTTGTTAGGTTTTAGCCAACCGAACGAAGAACATTTTTGGTGGCATCGTCTCCCTTGAAAATTTTTCTGACGGTTTCTAGCAACCCTGTATAATGTCGTACTGCATGGGCTTCCTTCTACTTTCCACACTATGGACACCAAATAAATCTGTAACAGAGACAGAATAAACCGAATTAAACAGAAAAAATGCGTCTGCTGTGGTTGTCCTGATGAATTTATTGCAGCACCGAATCAGTACTACATACCAAGCTTACATTCCGTAATTTCCTGATTAAGAGTCAACGTTCATGCTGAACGAAAGTGATGACTTCACATCATCTTTCCGAGTCCTGACGGTGAGTGATGGCAGTCGTCGACCTGACATAAATGAAGGCAGTACGACAATGGGAGCTAAAAACAGTTCCGAAATATCGTGTTTAAAGTCTACCAATCTCCTTCCGTAGACCATCAGTAACAACTATTGCTCAGACGCACGCTGACGACTCCGCATCTTCTTTCCAATGCCTGGTGGTGTGATGAAAATCGCCGAGCAGATATGAATGGCCGGCAGTAGGAATGTGCTAGTCTAAACAGCTCTGAAAAGCGAGTTTGAAGACTACCACTCTCCCACCGCAAGCCATCACTAACCACTATCGATCTGAAGCATGGTGACGACTTCACATCTTCATTCCGATGCCGATGACAATCGTTGAGAAGACATGAATGGCCCACAGTAGGAAATTGGCAGCCTAAAACAGTTCTGAAAACCCGTGTTTGAAGACTGTCACTCTCCACCGCAAGCCATCACTAACCACTATTTATTTATTTATTTCAATAACAGTAGAAGTAACCCACCGCCTTGAAATGTAAGATGGGTCGGATGCTTCTGAATCTAATAGCAAAGACTTCTCATTGTTACGGTCTTATTGGTATAAAGTTCTTAATGCTTTTTTTAAAAATTGCTTAACAATTGTTAAAATGGTTCCATATAATATGTTACTACCCAGTTGATGAGAATATAATTTATACACTCCTGGAAATGGAAAAAAGAACACATTGACACCGGTGTGTCAGACCCACCATACTTGCTCCGGACACTGCGAGAGGGCTGTACAAGCAATGATCACACGCACGGCACAGCGGACACACCAGGAACCGCGGTGTTGGCCGTCGAATGGCGCTAGCTGCGCAGCATTTGTGCACCGCCGCCGTCAGTGTCAGCCCGTTTGCCGTGGCATACGGAGCTCCATCGCAGTCTTTAACACTGGTAGCATGCCGCGACAGCGTGGACGTGAACCGTATGTGCAGTTGACGGACATTGAGCGAGGGCGTATAGTGGGCATGCGGGAGGCCGGGTGGACGTACCGCCGAATTGCTCAACACGTGGGGCGTGAGGTCTCCACAGTACATCGATGTTGTCGCCAGTGGTCGGCGGAAGGTGTACGTGCCCGTCGACCTGGGACCGGACCGCAGCGACGCACGGATGCACGCCAAGACCGTAGGATCCTACGCAGTGCAGTAGGGGACCGCACCGCCACTTCCCAGCAAATTAGGGACACTGTTGCTCCTGGGGTATCGGCGAGGACCATTCGCAACCGTCTCCATGAAGCTGGGCTACGGTCCCGCACACCGTTAGGCCGTCTTCCGCTCACGCCCCAACATCGTGCAGCCCGCCTCCAGTGGTGTCGCGACAGGCGTGAATGGAGGGACGAATGGAGACGTGTCGTCTTCAGCGATGAGAGTCGCTTCTGCCTTGGTGCCAATGATGGTCGTATGCGTGTTTGGCGCCGTGCAGGTGAGCGCCACAATCAGGACTGCATACGACCGAGGCACACAGGGCCAACACCCGGCATCATGGTGTGGGGAGCGATCTCCTACACTGGCCGTACACCACTGGTGATCGTCGAGGGGACACTGAATAGTGCACGGTACATCCAAACCGTCATCGAACCCATCGTTCTACCATTCCTAGACCGGCAAGGGAACTTGCTGTTCCAACAGGACAATGCACGTCCGCATGTATCCCGTGCCACCCAACGTGCTCTAGAAGGTGTAAGTCAACTACCCTGGCCAGCAAGATCTCCGGATCTGTCCCCCATTGAGCATGTTTGGGACTGGATGAAGCGTCGTCTCACGCGGTCTGCACGTCCAGCACAAACGCTGGTCCAACTGAGGCGCCAGGTGGAAATGGCATGGCAAGCCGTTCCACAGGACTACATCCAGCATCTCTACGATCGTCTCCATGGGAGAATAGCAGCCTGCATTGCCGCGAAAGGTGGATATACACTGTACTAGTGCCGACATTGTGCATGCTCTGTTGCCTGTGTCTATGTGCCTGTGGTTCTGTCAGTGTGATCATGTGATGTATCTGACCCCAGGAATGTGTCAATAAAGTTTCCCCTTCCTGGGACAATGAATTCACGGTGTTCTTATTTCAATTTCCAGGAGTGTATAATGCAAATAAGTTATTGTCGCTTGGGAGGAGAAGGCTCGAAGAATTTTTATTCCGAGGCTCCTCCTCCCCATTGACATCCTGCATAGTGTTTGAAGTATACTGCACACAAGCGGTAATGTATTGCTCGTCTCACTGTGTGCAGACAGAAGTATATTCTCTTCTCTATTCAAAGCTATAATCTATCTA
Source organism: Schistocerca nitens (assembly GCF_023898315.1). Classification (NCBI taxonomy): domain Eukaryota; kingdom Metazoa; phylum Arthropoda; class Insecta; order Orthoptera; family Acrididae; genus Schistocerca; species Schistocerca nitens. The sequence continues at coordinate 521,808,567 of NC_064616.1, read as the reverse complement.
TTTTATATATTAGAAATGTATTAAGTTATTTAAGGAATAATGCATTCAAGTAGCAATGAACTTTACTCTATTTAAACTAACAAATTACAAACATAAGTGTATTTCTCATGTGCAGCTAAATTCCATGTATTCCATGTATGAAGTGCTCAATCAGTATTTAATCTGTATAATTTGTGTATAAATACATTAGCACAACCCATTTCAGATGAGAATACCTCGAGGTAGTACCGAGACCTTCTCATCTGAAATAGGTAGAAATAGGCCATTATTAACCAAAATGTTACTTAGACTGTATTACTCATCCAAATACAGTATATCACTTCCCTCTATATATTACAAATTATTGTTAACCACGCTCATTGTGTTACATTTTCCTTTTTTTTTTTCTTTGTCATTTGCATTTGCATCGCTACCCACTGTCGATCTGAAGCACGGTGACGACCTCGCGTCTTCTTTTCGATGCCTGGTGGTGAGTGATGATAATCGTCGACCAGACGTAAATGGCCGGCATGCAGAAGGACAGTGGCAGTCTACACAGTTCTGAAATACCGTGTTTGACTACTACTGTCCTACTGCAGACCATCCATAACCACTATTGATCTGGAGTACAGTGACGACTTCGTGGCTAATGGCTGATGTCTGATGGTTTGTGATGAGAACTGTCGTCGAGAAGTAAATGGCCGGCAATAGGACTGTGGCGAGTTTAACAGCCCTCTAAAGATGTGTTTAACTAGCATCACAGTCCTACAGCTGACCATCAGTGGCCACCATTCTTCAAGACCATTGTGATGATTTCTTATCTTCTGTCTGGTGGTGAATAGCGAGAATAGTTCACCAGAAGCAAATGGCTGGCAATAGAACAGTGGCAGCGTATACAGTTATCGCAAGTCCTGTATAGCGGCTAACAGGTTGGCCACCACCGATCTTCCCTCGTTGAAATATGTACAGCACTCGCATCACGGCTCAGTTATAGCATAACCACACCTGTTTTGCCGGACATTTTGGGGTGACGCTGCTAAGTGTCGTCGGGTGCAATTTCGCTGGTTTTTTACGCAAATATTTGCAATTTCGCTTTCTTATTGTGTAGCTGGAGTCAGCCAAAATAATTACTACTCGTCATGTCTCTCTTGTGACGCTCAGCGACAACATATAGCGTCGGTTTGTTTCCATTACAAGCAAAATTAATTTTAAATCTGAATTTGATGTGCCCACTCGACAAAGGGTTCCAAAATCACTCTATCTCGTTTTATGTATATGTTTTAAAAGGGACAGTAAAATACGAAGAATAAACAGCGATCCAGCAGCAACTCATTAGTGCTGCATGCTTGGCAGTAGCGGTCAACGCGCGCCAGTGCACTACTGTCGCTGTTTCAGTGTTCGTGCCCGCCTCAATAGCTAAGTGGCGCCGGCACGGTAGCTCAGCGTGTTCAGTCAGAGGGCTGACTGCCTCTGTAATAAAAAACTGAGTAGAAGGATCAACAAAACGAACTTGAACGGATGTCATGTGACGTGCGCAACGACCAAACACAACAATCAATAACGAACAAAATGGAAAAAAAAGTGGCCATCGTGACAGATTGCAATCCTACGGGCCCCCGGTTCGATTCCTGGCTGGGTCGGGGATTTTCTCCATTCACGGACTGGGTGGTGTGCTGTCTTCATTATCATTTCATCCTCATCCGGAGCGCAGGTAGCCCAATGTGGCGTCGAATGTAACAAGACCTGCACCAAGGCGGCCGGACCTGCCCCGCACGGGGCCTCCCGGCCAATGACGCCAAACGCTCGTTTCCATTTTTTAGTATTGGTTATTCTACGAGTTTTACTGTCCCTTTCAACACATATCGATAAGACAAATATCGCAATAGACTCGTCTGGACCGCTCTATCGAATGGGTACATAAAATTCTGATTTCAAAATCATTTCTTTCTAACGGGAAACAAACCGATGCATTTCGTTGAGAATGTGCATCGCGCCTAAGACGTGATGAGCACTATTTGTTTGAGCTGACTCCAACTACGTAATGCAAAAACGAAATTGTAAATATCTGCTGACACAAGAGAGGAAATTCGCCTGACGACTGTTAGTAGAGACACACTGTATGTGTGTGTATATCTTCATATATTGAGGAGCCAGAACCGGTCGATTAAATACATCCTGGTGGCGTTAGGGCAGTTTAAGAGATGCCAAAAGTTTATAAGCGTAGCAGAGACAAATGATGAATCAATGTAGCGACGATATGGGATGCAAATAGGAAAAGCCACTGAGATAAGTGACTCTGACAAACGCAGATTTTTATAACTGGGTGCCAGGGAACGAGCATCTCCCAATCGGCAATTCTAGTCAGGTGTTGGTGTGCTACTGTCACAAGCATCTTGACAGATCGTACTGGTTGGAGGCATGCCCACTCTGTAAAGAAGGATAGTCAGCGACCGGTGACAGATCTGACGACAGACTACAATGCTGGTCCAGGCACAATTATTTCACAGTACTCCGTTCAGGGCACATTGTTGCACATGGGACTCAGTAGGAGACGGATCGTGCGTGCTCCCGAGTTGAACCATGGACCGTGGACATCGTCACTAGTGATTGGACTGTGGATCAGTCGTAACGTGTCGCGTAGTCGGGTTAGTCACGTTTCGTGTTATACGAGGTTGATTCTTGTATTCCGAAACGCCGTCATGCAGGCAAAGGGCTCCTCAAAACGTGCACCGTGCCACGGTCGGAGGCCGGTGGGTGCAATATCACAATATGGAGGATATTTACATGGGCATCTGTTAGTAATCGAAGGCACCAAGAAAACATCCCCTCGTCCTTGATGTCTTCCCCGACGGCGGTGGCGTCGCTCAACGGGACAACTGTCCGTATCACAATGTCGGAATCGTTCTACAGAGGTTTAAGGAGTATGGTAGTGAATTGACTTTTATGTCTTAGCCTCCGAATTCGCATGACAGGAACCCGATGGAACACATTTGGGACGCTATTTGGAGCCAGCACCGTATCCACAATCCATTGCCTCATAATTTACGTGAAATGACCTGTGTGTAGGTATCTGGTGCCATATACCTCCGAAAGCATGCCAAGGACTAGGCGATTACAGGCCACGTTGAACCGCTTATGCATTCCACTCTATAGGAGTATTAATACGCTCTAAAGTAGGTGTTCGTTATGTTCAGGCTCATCAGTGTAAACACTCGATTGTAGGTCACCAGTTAATTATTCATTACCTATTTATCTTAAACAATCTTAAACAGCAAATTACTAGGAACTGCAAGGGCGATATGGATGATAATTGCAAACTATCAGAACTGCAAACGTAATCAGCGCAATTATGGCATGCTATATATATATATATATATATATATATATATATATATATATATATATATATATATATATATATATATTTCTCTTACATCAACCACGATATCCGAAACCACCTTTGAGTGGTATGACTTAGGTACGACGGAACATTTCCGATGACATATATCGGTAACCATAATGTTCTCACATTGCAGTAATGCACAATGTGGTAGAAGTGACAGTCCACAAAGACATAGTCACATCAACATAGAAGTTGTTGTTGTTGCGGTCTTAAGTCCAAAGACGGGTTTGATGCAACTCTCCATGCTACTCTATCCTGCGCGAACCTCTTCATCTTCGAGTAGCTACTTCAACCCACATCCCTCTGGATCTGTTTACACTGTATTCATTTCTTGGTCTCCATATTCGGTTTTTACCCCCCCCCCCTCTCCCCCACTATTCCCACCAGTAATAAATTGGTGATCCCTTAATGCCTCAGGATGTTGTTCTATGCCTCTGCAGAACACTCTGGCAGTCGTCTTATACGCGGACTGGGACACCAAGTCCACCGCAGGCCAACCACGCGTTGGCCTGATCTGCTGCGGGAGTAGTTTCTTCCGCAGCCCCTATGACGCTTTTGACGCAGCGTCCGCCCTCACGCGGCCGCTCACATAGGCCAAACCTAACAGTGAGGCCATACAATAGTTCTCGAGGTCCACACAGGAACAGCAGCTTCGCTGCTTAGCCTGTCCCCCTCCTGGTAGATGAAACCAGAGATTTGCAGTGCAGTGCAGTGCCTCAGGATGTGTTCTAACAACGGGTTTCATCTTTTAGTCAGGTAGTGCCATAAGTTTCTCTTCTCTCCAGGCCGGCCGGAGTGGGTGAGCGGTTCTAGGCGCTACAGTCTGGAACCGCGCGACCGCTCCGGTCGCAGGTTCGAATCCTGCCTCGGGCATGGATGTATGTGATGTCCTTAGGTTAGTTAGGTTTAAGTAGTTCTAAGTTCTAGGGGACTGATGCCTCAGAAGTTAAGTCCCATAGTGCTCAGAACCATTTGAACCATTTGAACTTCTCTCCAGGTCTGTTGAATACTTCCTTAATAGTTACGTAATCATCTTATCTCCAGAATTCTTCTGTAGCACCACATTTCCAAAGCTTGTATTCTCTTCTTCTGCAAACTGTTTATCGTCCATGTTTCACTTCTATACATGGGTACACTCCATACAAAAACTTTCAGAAAGGACTCCTTGACGCTTAAATCTATAATTAATGTTAACAAATTTCTCTTTCTTGCCATGCCATTTATATCCTCTCTACTTTGACCATCATCAGTTATTTTGCTTCCCAAATAGGAAAACTCATTTACTACTTTAAGCGTCTCATTTCTTAATCTAATTCCATCTGTATCACCTGATATAATTCAACTATATTCCATTATCCCCGTTATGCTTTTGATGATGTTCATCTTATATCCTCCATTCAGGATATTCTCCATTCCGTTCAGCTGGTCCTCCATGTCCTTCTCTGTCTCTGACAGAATTACGAAATCGGAGCAACCTCAATCCTTTTATTTCTTCTCCCTGGACTTTAATTCCTACTCCAAATTCTTCTTTTGTTTCCCTTACGCCGGGCGGTGTGGCCGAGCGGTTCTAGGCGGTTCAGTCTGGAACCTTCGGCTTACATATTTAGTTATCGTCCCCATCAATATATTCCCCCACTCCCCTCCCCCGCTATCCTTACAACGCTCGACGCATATTTTCCATTGATGGAAATAGTGCTGGAAGTCTTCCTCTGTGCTCTACTTAATGACACGGTCAGAATGAGATTTTCACTCTGCAGCGGAGTGTGCGCTGATATGAAACTTCCTGGCAGATTAAAACTGTGTGCCGGACCAAGACTCGAGTTCGGGACCTTTGCCTTTCGCGGGCAAGTGCTCTACCAACTGAGCTACCGAAGCACGACTCACGCCCCGTCCTCACAGACTTTCTTCTGCCAGTGTCTCCGCAATATCCTTTCGTTCAGGAGTGCTAGTTCTGCAAGGTTCGCAGGAGAGCTTCTGTAAAGTTTGGAAGGTGGGAGACGAGATACTGGCAGACGTAAGGCTGTGAGAAGGGGGCGTGAGTCGTGGTTGAGTAGCTCAGATGGTAGAGCACTCACCCGCGAAAGGCAAAGTTCCCGAGTTCGAGTCTCGGTCTGACACACAGTTTTAATGACACGCCCTGTTTTTTCTTTCACTGCTTGAGCGGACTGAAATCTGTTCTTTTAATACAGATTTGACATTATGGAACAGATAAAACTCAAGTGGTATTAGGTCACATGAATACGGTGGGACGCCTATCAGTAGGATGCTGTACTTTGCTAGATACCTCTTGATGGTCAGTGCGTCTTGTTTCAGAATTCCACAATGCGGGGCGTTTGTTCTTATTTCATCAAGGAGTTAAGCAAGAAGCTCAAGGTAGTAACATTGATTAAGAGACTGGACCTTAAGAAACACCGTGAAGATACATAATTCCATGAATATCGATAAAGAGAATCATCATCGCTTTGCCTCTTAGTTTGCTCATTGGAGGTTGTGTTTTTTTTTTAATTTTTTTTTAGTTCTCTTCCAACGCATGTATTGGCACTTAGTTTTTGAATTATAAGTGCAAAACCAAGATTCATCACACGTTATCGCTCTTTCTAAGAAGTGAGGATCATTTTTGGTGATATTCAGTGTGTCAGTTCATTCCCTCGAGCTTCTTTTAGTTCGCTATTGAAAATCTTCTGCACCAGATCTGTTCTCACTCTTCTCGCGTTAAACTGATTATGTTAAATTTGCCTTCCGCATTCTTTCTCATTCAGGTTACTTAAATTTCGATATTTTCATCCGTTTTTGCTGTTGAAGGGCGCCCCGGGCGTGAGTCATCGTCACCATCCAGGAAACGCTTGAACCTCTCAAAAACTCGCGCACTTGATGAACAGACTTCGCCATACACTTCTTTTAGTAAAGGATGGATTTCATGTGCAGTTTTACCTAGTTTCATGTGGAAATTCACGACAGTTCGTTGCTATATTACTATACTTATCCTTTTTACGCCAATTTCGGAGATACTCGACCGAACAGTAGCGGGTCCGGTCAAAGAAAACCATCATAACGACCGGGAGAGCGGTGTGCTGACCACACGCCCCTCCTATCCGCATCCTTAGCTGAGGCTGACACGGCGGTCGGATGATTCAGATGGGCCACTTGTCGCCTGAACACGGAGCGCTTCTTGCTTATACTTCTTACGGTATAGCTAAATAACATCTCTTACAAATACGAAGGTCACAGCCACAATCATTTCTCTACAGACACCAGAGATACCTCGTTCGACTGGTAAGGCTTCTTGCTTCACAGCTATCGTTCGTTGATCTTTAGCGCACGCATACTTAATCTATGCAGCATCAGTTCCGTTATTTTATAGCCACACCTCGCATAATACGAGCTATAGACCTTAAATATGACAAGAAGGAAACAAAACTTCATGTCACACATCAATTGTTACTGGGATATCAGCCAAGTTGAAGCTGTAACATTTTACATCTGGACCTTGCCCGTTGCCTACGGCTGATCGCTATTGTGAACGGCAGTGCTGGTTTTTCGTTTTCCCCGGGACGTGGGCTATTCTAGAGGTAAAGAGCTAGTCTTCTTTTGATCTAGCTACATGTTGCTCATCTGGTCCGATCTGCCTCTTTTCAGATGTGAGCCATTTCTTTAGGATGCCTGCTGTTTACTAGCACAAACTCCTGAAAGTGTCAGCACCTACCAGCAGTACTATGAGACTTAGTAGGAAATTCTGCATATAGTAAGCTTCTGTCATGAAATTTTTCCGATACCCTGAATAAGAGAACCTTAATAAATTCCTAATTATATTTCTGTAAGCCGGTGGTAGACAGAAAACATGTTCCGAAATTGTACTAAATGCTTTCTCTGAGAATTACTTTGAACAGTTAGTTCATGAGCCCACGCGAATTGTAAATGGTTGCGAAAACACACTTTACCTCTTAGCCACAAATAATCGTGATCTAATAGAGAGCGTCATGACGGATACAACCAAAACCACTAAAAATAAACACAAAATACATCTATTTAAAAAAGCAGATAAAAATTCGCTTGATGCCTTCCTAAGAGAGAGTCTCCATCCCTTTCAAGCTAATTTTGTAAGTGTAGACCAAATATGACTCAAATTCAAAGATACAGTATCGACAGCAATAGATAGTTTCATACCGCATAAGTTAATAAGAGACGGGACTGATCCACCATGGTACACAAAACACGTGAGAACACTGTTGCAGAAGCAACGAATAAAGTATGCCAAATTCAGAAGAACGATAAATCCTCAAGACTGGCTAAGTTTCACGGAAGCTCGAAATTTAGTGCGGACGTCAATGTGAGACGCTTTTAATAGTTTTCACAATGAAACATTGTCTCAAAATATGGTAGAAAACCCGAAGTGATTCTGGTCGTATGTAAAGTACACCAGTGGCGAAAAACAGTCAATACGGTCACTGCGCGATAGCGATGGAAATGTTACCGATGATGGTGCCACTAAAGCGGAGTTACTAAATACAGTTTTCCGTAATTCCTTCACGAAAGAAGACGAAGTAAATATTCCAGAATTCGAAACCAGAACAGCTGTTAGCATGAGTGACATAAAAGTAGGTATCTTAGGTTTTGCGAAAGAACTCTAATCACTTGAGAAAGCCAAGTCTTCCGGTCCAGATGGCATACCAATCAGATTCGTCTCAGAGTATGCAGACACAATAGCGCCTTTCTTGGCAATCATATACAACCGCTCACGTGATGAAAGGTCTGTTCCTAAAGACTGGAAAGTAGCACAGGTCACACCAATATTAAAGAAAGGAGGAACCATTGGAATACAGACCCATATCACTGACTTCAATTTGCAGTAGGATTTTGGAGCATATACTGTATTCGAACATTATCAATCACCTTTAAGAAAATTACTTATTGATACATAACCAACACGGATTCATAAATTATCGTTGTTGTGCAACACAGCTAGCTCTTTATTCCGAGCCACAGGGTGGCACTGTCGAAGAGGATCCTCGAGTTGGCGAAGGAGAAGAGCGTTAGCCTTTGTGGGCTTCTTTGGGCCTTTCTCGTTAGAGGAAGACTCGATGGTTGTTTGGCTGGAGGGACGGAGGAAATCTACACAGGAGTACTACTTGTGTCCTTTCTGGCCTACTGGTTGTCTAGCTGGTGGCTTCGCTCCTTGAGGCGAGAGTTTGACGGTTTGTTGCACAGCTGGACGGGGGGATGGCGATACTACCTTGACACTGGTCTATTTCACAACCTCAGAGTTGAATTTGAGGTCGCATGTCTGCGTGGCCACGTCCTTCATGGAGCGAGCGGTAACAAGAATAGAATTATAGGTGCCCGACGGGAGAACACAGGGTTTGCGACTAGCCAGTAGCTTGCGAGCTATTGGGTAAGGCACTTTTTCCTTTATCCAGATCTCTTGAACAGCCCGCTTATCAAGATACACGGGACAATCCCGAGAGGAGGCAGCATGGCCGCCTTTGCAGCTGATACAGCGGGGAGAAGGAGGCAGACAATCGCCCTCATGTACGTCCCTACCACAGGTTACACATCTGGGTGGGTGTCGACAAGACGTTGTAGTGTGATTGAAACGATGACACTGGTAGCAGCTCATCGGGTTCGGAATGTAGGGCCGGGCTGTGATAATTTCATAGCCTGCTCTGATCTTGGACGGCAGCACCACTCTATCAAAGGTTATGAAAAGAGTGCGGGTGGGCACGAAGGAGGAATCTACCTTTTTCATTTACTGAGGAACGCCGCGACGCAATTCGCGCACGGAGACGTGCTCTAAGCGTTTTTAACTGTCATCCTACGACGGCAAACTGCATTCATTATAAACAGATGCGTGCAAAGTGTCGTCGTATTCTCCGGGAAAGCAAGAGAGCTAGCTATATTTCATTCACTAGTTCTTTTAACACCTTCTTCTGTCGTGTGGGCCAACCTCCGACGGCTCTCTGTGAACAAGGTCCATTCCCCATCTGACAGTAACAGACAATTTTATTGTGGACCCTGTTGCTATCTCCGACACCTTGGGCCACAATTTTGCGGAAGCCTCTAGCTCTTACCACTATCACTCTGCCTTCCTCCACCGGAAACGATCGGAGGAGGCTCGGGCGATACCCTTCCCTTCTCCAAATCGTGAGTGCTACAATGCCGCCTTTACTGTGAGGGAGCTAGATCATGCTCTCAGTTCATCCTGATCGACCGCCCCAGGGCCAGACGCGATCCACATTCAGATGTTGCAGCACCTTTCTCTTGTGGGCAAGCACTTTCTGCTTAACTCGTACAACAGCATCTGGGCATAGGGCACATTTCCCGGGCGCTGGCGTGAAGCCACCGTCATACCCATACCTAAGCCTGGTAAGGACAAAACCCTTCATTCTAGCTACCGCCCCATCTCTCTTACCAGTTGCGTTTGCAAGGTGACGGAACGTATGATTCATGCCCGTCTGATATGGTGGCTCGAGTCTCAAAATTTACTGACGAATACAGAGTGTGGATTTCGAGCGCGGCGTTCTGCAGTGACACGTTCCTTCTTGTCCCATTTCCTGCTCGCAGCCATGACTCGATTTGGTTTTGGTTTTGTTTTGCTTTATGGGGCAAAATCACAGGGTTCATACTCGCCCATATAAAAACCAGAGAACACATATACAGAGAGGAGTTAGAAAACGACTATACGTCAGTTCCAATTGATATAATAGAAGACTGCTAAGAACAGGCACGTGGATAAAGGGCTAAAAAAGACTCCATACACAAACGGAGGTCCAAAACTAAAAAGTAAATAGCCTTCGCTATAATGCTTTGACGGATAAAAAGTAAAGCGCGGTCGACAGCCCGCGCGTCATTTGTTACAATGGCCGATAAATGAGACGGCAAACCCAAGCGGGAACGTAAACGGTTAAAAAATGGGCATTCCAAAGGCAGTGGTGGACAGTTAAAACTTGGGCGCAATGTGGACAAAGTGATGAGGTAGCACCACTTAGCAAATGCGATGGCTAAAAAGGCAGTGCCCAAAACGCAGCCTTGTTACAATGACCTCCTAGCGAGAGGGCCGAGAGGAGGCCGTCCAAGCCGCTGGGAGAGGATTAATAAGCCGGAGCTTATTCCCGTGAAGGGAGGACCATTGGCGATGGCAAAGGGACACCACCTCCTGACGGAAGGTGACACAGAGGTCATCGGAGGGAATATAGATACTCGTGGGATGAGGCACGAGGACTACAGTCTTAGCAGCAGCGTCAGCAGCCTCGTTTATTGGCAGACCGACACGGCCAGGAAACCACATAAACATCACAGTGGCTCCACCAAGAGTAAGCAAGGACAGTTTTCCTGGACCCGGTGCATTAAGGGATGTGCGGTGTACAGCGCACATAGACTTTGAACGGCGCTGAGTGAGTCTGAGCAGAGGACACAATTGAAAGGACTGCGTCGTACTCCGTGGCGTGATACAAGACGAAGAGCTCGACTGTAAATACTGAGCAGTGTGCCGGAACCCGATATCGAAAGACACAGGTGCCAATGACGAAGGCACATCCGACCCCACCGTCAGTCCGAGAGCCATCAGTGTATACAAAGGTACTATCGCGATGTTCCATATGAAGGTCGCGAAAGTGAAGGCGACAGACCAAGGCTGGAATAGTGCCCTTAGGAAGCGAATGAAGGCCGAGGTTAACATGGACCACTTCAGGAAACCGAGGTGGTGAAGGGTTCACAAGCCACTAGGAAAGTTGCTGGTAGTGTTCAGTTAAGCCGCCTTATCTGTTACCTCCAGGAGATAACAGAGAAGAGGGACGTGCCCCATACTGACGATCAAAGGAATCATCGGAGAAGGAGGCATAGGATGGGTGGCCACGCATGACAGACAAACGGCATCCATACCCGCTGAGGAGAAAGTCACGGTGGTAGGACAGTGATAGTTAAGCAGCTTCAGCATACAGACTCTCAACCAGGCTATTGTAAAAGGCACCCATGTCTAAACGGGTACCACAATGGTGGATAGTGCTGAGACGGCGTAAGAGGGATGGGCATGTAGATGGATAAACAATGCACCCATAGTCGCGTTTCGAACGGACAAGGGACAGGACTGTAAATCTACTTATGAGATATTTTCTCTCTTACCATATTCTGGTCTTATATTCATTTATGATTCTAGACTGCAATTCTAGAGGTGTAAATTTTTACTAAGGCCTAAAAGATTATTATTTTAATTATAATTTTGAAGGTTATTAGTTTAATTAACTTAAGTCCTTAGTATAATGAGATTAAGGTTGATGTTGAAATTAATCCTATTGTTGAAATTATTACGGTTATAGGAAGAATAATTCTTGATTTTTGAGACTTTATCTTTATAGATCATGAATTTTCTGTGTATGACATAATTAGGGCTGAGAATCTAATATGTATGTAATAATAAAGTGTAATTGTAGTTAATACGACTATAATAGTTATAATAGTTGTCATGTTGTTTTCTATTAATGATTGTCTTACAATTCATATTGGTAGAAATCCAAGAAATGGTGGTAAACCACCTAGAGATAGGAGGGATAAGAATATTATGAATTTAATTTCAGTTTTTATATTTCTGGCTGAATAAATCTTGTTCATGAAGAATAGATTTATTTGCTTGAATTATAAAACAATGATTATTCTTAGTAGTGAATAAATAATAAAGTATAGTTCTCAGATATTTTTTCTGACTGTTAGGGGTCTAATTATTCAAGATAATAAGAAAGAATATAATACATTTATTGGTATATATGTTCCATATTTCTCTTTATTTATATATAATAGAGAAGTTGTTGTGGTCACATGCATTTCATTTTTTTTGTTAATGTTTGCGATTTTTTTCTTTGTTTTTCTGTAAATATTTCTATCTTTCATTTTTTCTTGATTTGGTTAATTTTTAAATTTCTTTTTTTTTTGTTCCTAAAAGTTTTGTACTTGCTTGCTTATTCACTTTTACTTTGTATTATATGTAAGTTTTGTTAAACTAAATTTTCTTTTTGCAGTAATTTGATTTAATTATCAAGTGATTTTGGATTTAGCAATTGATTTAGTATCGGCATAATTCGTGCCAGCAGCCGCAGTTATACGATTGATACAAGTGAATATTATTGGTTAAAACAGTTGTTTATATTGTTAGGGTTAAAATACAAATTTGTAAGGTGAAGTGTTAAAATTTATTTGTAGCTCTTTTTACGAATCTGTGAAATTTAAATAATAAACTAGAATTAGATACCCTATTATTTTAAATGTTAATTATATTTACCAGGGTACTATTAGTAAAGGTTTTTAAACCCAATGAATTTGGCGCTATCTCATTCCATTCAGAGGAACCTACCCCATGATTGATAATACATGATTTACTCTACTTAATTTATTTATTGTATATCTCTGTTATCAGATAATCTTTTTAGAGTTATAATTCTCAAGATTTATAATTATAAAATATTTCAGGTCAAGGTTCAGCTTATAGTTAAGAGGAGGTGGGTTACACTAGATTTTTGTTTATAACAGATTTGATAGTGAAATACTGATAATGAAGGTGGATTTGATATTAATTTAATTTATTTCATTTAACTGATCTTGGCTCTGAGGTGTGTACACGTCGCCCTCACTCTCATTATTGATTATTCTATTTTGATTATTTTAAAGTACCTTCAATTTCGATGAGATAAGTCGTAACATAGTAGATGTACTGGAAAGTGTATCTAGGAAGAGGTTCAAGATATAGCTTATTAGTAAAGAGTTTAACTAACACTGAACATTTTTCTGTGCAAATCAGGATTTCTTGATTATATATTTTATTATATTAATTTTTTATTCAATTATTTAATATAAATAATTTTGTTAGATTTTGTCTCAGTATATTTTATAGAATTCATTTTTTAAATTATAGTGTATTGATAATGTAAATGTTTTATGAAATATTATTTTAAATTTTTTAAAGTAGATTTTATTTGTTGTACCTATTGTATCAGGGTTTATCACAATTTTAATATTTATTTTACTTGTCTCAATTTGAGTTGATTTATAAATAATTTATAGTTAATGTATCATAATTATTATTAAATTATTTATAGAAATGAGATGTTAATCATTTCTTCAGATATCTATTTTCTTAACAAAAAATTGAATTTTTTTAAGTTAGTTGTTTTCATTTAATTTTTTAAGTATAAATATTAACTTATTTATTCTTTAAGGGCTTAAGCTTTGAAGTTAATAACCTATAATTTGTTTTATAAAAATATAATAGTAAGCTTTAAACCAGCTATCTTTGAGATTATGTTTTAGTTCATTATTTTATATTTTGATTTAATAAATATTTTAGGTTTTTTATTAAGATTATTGATTTAATTTTAAAATTTTTGTAATAATGATAGAATTAGTATATTTATTTGTATAAAATTTTTACCTTGTAAACTTGTTATAAGGAACTAGGCAAAATTGATTTCTGTCTGTTTAAAAAAAACATGTCCTCTTGAAAATATTTTTAGGTCTGGCCTGCTCACCGAGCAGATTTTTAAAGAGCCGCGGTATTTTCACCGTGCAAAGGTAGCATAATCATTAGCCTCTTAATTAGTGGGTGGAATGAATGGCTTGGCTAGAAATCAACTGTCTCTTAATAAATTTTTGGATTTAACTTTTGAGTCAAAAGGCTTAAATTCTTCTTTAGGACGAGAAGACCCTATAAAGCTTAACATTTCACTTTTATATCGTTTTTTGTTTGTCTTTCTATATTTAATGATGATGTTTTGTTGGGGTGACATGAAAAATAAATGAACTCTTCATTATTATATCATTGATTTATGTTCGTTGTTTTGATCCGTAATTTACAATCATAAGATTAAGTTACCTTAGGGATAACAGCGTAATTGTTTTTGAGAGCTCATATCAACAAAGCACATTGCGACCTCGATGTTGGATTAAGACAAATTTTGGGTGCAGGAACCCAGAGATTAGGTCTGTTCGACCTTAAAATTCTTACATGATCTTAGTTCAGACCGACGTGAGCCAGGTCGGTTTCAATCCTAAGACTATTAATCCATAGTATTACGAAAGGACCATATGGTTAAAATATTTTTTATTATATTGATTAATATTAATTAATTTACTATTTTGACAGATTAATGTGTTGAATTTAGAATTAATTATGTTTATTTTAAATTTTCTTTTATTAGTTATTTGTGTTTTAATTAATGTTGCTTTTCTAACTTTATTGGAGCGTAAGGTTTTAGGTTATATTCAGATTCATAAGGGTCCAAATAGAGTAGCATTTGTAGGAATCCCACAACCCTTTAGTGATGCTATTAAGTTGATTTGTAAGGAGCAGCCAATTCCTATTATATCTAATTATTTACTTTTTATTTTTCTCCTGTTTTTAATTTAATGATTTCTTTGGCTGTTTGAGTAATTTTCTCTTACTTAACTTATATATGTTCCTTTTCTGATGGGTTTTCATTTTTTTTATGTTGCACTAGATTAGGTGTTCATACCATTATAATCGCTGGTTGGTCTTCTAATTCAAATTATTCTTTATTAGGTTCCCTTCGTTCTGTTGCTCAAACAATTTCATATGAAGTTAGTTTGGCTTTGATTTTATTATCTTTAATTATTTTAATTGGTAGTTTTAACATGCTTGATTTTATAAATTATCAGCTTTATTGTTGATTTATTATTATTTCTTTTCCTTTAGCCCTAGCTTGTTTTGCTACTTGTTTGGCCGAAACTAACCTTACTCCTTTTGATTTTGGTGAAGGCGAATGTGAGTTAGTTTCAGGCTTTAATACTGAATATGGTGCAGGTGGATTTACTTTAATTTTTTTAGCTGAATATACTAGAATTGTTTTTATAAGAATATTATTACCTTTAATTTTTTTGCAGTGATTTTTATTCTTTTATATTTTTTATTAAAATTGCTATTATATCCTTTGGCTTTATTTGAGTTTGGGGTACTTTACCATGATTCCGTTATGATAAATTGACATACTTGGATTGAAAAAAGTTTTTTACCTTTACCTTTCAATTTTTTTAATTTTCTTTGTTGGTTTAAAGATTTTATTTATCTCATTTATTTAGTGAAATTTTTTATGAAAAGTTAATAGAAGAGTTAAACTTCTAGCTTTATGTAGACAAAACATATGCCTTTCCTAAGCTAATTAACTTGTTATTCCTTAATTAGCTTATCTCATGCGGTTGCAACATGGACATTAATTAAGAAGTATGTAAAGTAGATAATTGTTCAGATTTGCCCTGTTATAATGTAAGGCTCTTCAACTGGTCGTTTACCAATTCATGTTAATAAACATACAACAACTACTATGATCCAGAATAAAATCTGATTAATAGGATAGAATTGAATACCTCAGAGTGGTGTTTTATTATAAAATGGTAGAATTATTAAGATTCTAATTGATAAGAATAGTGCAATAACACCTCCTAACTTGTTAGGAATTGACCGTAGAATTGCATATGCAAATAAGAAATTTCATTTTGGTTGAATATGAACTGGTGCTACTAATGGAGGTACAAAATTGTCTGGGTCTCCTAGGAGGTAAGGATTAATTAAACATAATATAATTAATAACGATGTTATTAATACAAATGTAATAGAATCCTTAAAAGTAAACTATGGGTGAAATGGGATTTTTTCGATTTCTCCATTTAGCCCTAATGGGTTATTAGATCCTGCTTGATGGAGAAAGAATAAATGAATTGCTGCCATAGCTGCAATAATAAATGTTAATACAAAATGAAATGTAAATAATCGATTTAATGTTGCTTTATCGAACAGCAAATCCTCCCCACACTCATTCTACTAAATCTGTTCCTAAGTATGGAATTGCTGATAATAAATTGGTAATTACTGTCACACCTCATGGTAAAACGTATCCTATAAATGCAGTTGCTATAATTAAGAACAGAATTACTGTACCATTTATTCTGGTGTGTATAAGATCCATAGTAAATTCCTCATCCTACATACAAATAAATACAAATAAAGAATATAGATGTTCGAATAATTCAACCATTATTTGCGTCTCAGCAGATGTCTACTACACTACTAAATGCTATTTCAAAATTTGATGTATAATATATAGCTAAAAATAATCCAGTTACGATTTGAATTACCAAGCATAACCCTAGCAGCATCCTAAATGAAATATTTGTTGGAGCAGGTAAATCAACTAAAGAGTTGTTAATAATCTTAATTAAGGGATGTCTTAATCGTAAGGGTTTATTCATTAGGAACTTATCTTATTTTAGGAATAGGCCTGTGGTTAATATTAGTCATTTTAACTACTGCTAATAGTGCTAAAAATAAATAAATTATTATTATTATTGTAATAATGAATGTTGGTCTGTTATATATTTTTTCTAAAGATATTGTTATTTCTTGGTAATTATCAATTTTAATAGTTTCAGTATTTTTGAGGAAGTCTGTAAATATTGTTACGTCTAGGATAATTAATGTTGATATAATAAATACCCATATTGTTAAGGTAATAATTATGGTAATTGTTTTAGTTTGAAATATTTCGTTTGATGGAATTCTTGTAATATAAATAAATAGAGCTAATATACCACCAAGAAACGATAAAATACAATATATGATAATCAATATCTTTCCATTATTGTTCCTGTTATTAATCCTACTAAAAAGTTTGGAGGATAATGAAAAGCATTATTGATATTGGGTGTTTTAATTTAATAAAATTAATATTCATCATATTTGATAGTGATTTAATTATTATTTTAATCATTTCAGGGGTTAGTTTATTTAAAATATGGGTTTTGGGGACCAATGATGGAAGCTTTTACACCTCTGAAGTTTTAAAAGTGGAGGCTAGACTTATTTCCGGTTTACAAGACTGGTGTTTTTTTTAACTCTTAAAAGTAATGTTCATATTCTCTGTTTTTACTTCTTTGTTTGTTTATTTTGCTGGTGTTTAAATTTTTTCTTCTAAATGTAAACATTTATTAATGGTTCTTCTAAGATTGGAATATATTGTTCTTTCTTTGTTTATATTAATTATTGTTTTTCTTATTTTGTTTGATGATGATTATTTCTTTCCTGATTTTTTTTTAGTTTTCTCTGTTTATCAATGTGCTTTAGGTCTTTCTATTTTGGTTTCAATAATTCGGTCTCATGGTGATCATTTTTTTAATTCTTTTGGCTTATCTTTATGTTAAAGGATTTATTTATAACTATGTTTTTGTTCCCTCTTTGTATGCTAAATAATTGTTGGTGGTTGGTTCATTCTTTAACGTTTCTGTTGAGTTTTGTTTTTATGATTTGTGTTTATTCATATGCTGACTTGAATATAATTAGATATTATTTTGGTATTAATTATTTTTCTTTTAGTTTAATTTTGTCGCGTTTTTAAATTTGTTCTTCAATAATTACTGCTAGAGGTTCAGTTTATTTGAGTACTTATCATTCTAATTTTTGGTTTTTATGGTTTTAATTTTAATGATTATGCTTTATTGATCATTTGCTAGATTGAGTCTTGTTTCTTTTTATATTTTTTTGAGGCTAGATTAGTTCCTACTTTACTTTTGATTTTGTGTTGGGGTAACCCGCCTGAACGTTTACAGGCTGGTGTTTATTTAATTTTTTATACTTTCGTTGCTAGATTACCTTTATTGTTGGTTTTATTTAGGGTTTATGATTTTTTAACACTTTATATTTCCCATTACTCGTTGATTTTGGTTCTTATTAATTTATGTTTTATGTATTTATAATTCTGGCTTTTTTAGTTAAGATGCCAATATTTTTGGTTCATTTAGGACTTTCTAAGGCTCATGTAGAAGCCCCTATTTCAGGTAGAATAACTCTTGCTCGTGTTTTATTGAAGTTAGGTGGTTATGGTATTTTTCATGTTATAAAGGTTATTTCTTATTTGGGTTAAAAGTTAAATTATTTTTGATTTTCTTTAGGTTTATCTGGTGGGGTTATTGTTAGATTTATTTGTTTTCGTCAGGTTGATTTAAAGTCTTTAATTGCATATTCTTCTGTTGCTCATATAAGAATAGTTATTGGTGGATTGATAACCATAAATTGATGGGGTTGTTTGGGTACTCTTTCTTTAATGGTTGGTCATGGTTTATCTTCTTCTGGATTGTTTTTTCTAATATTATTTATGAACGTTTAGGTTGTTGTTGTTGTGGTCTTCAGTCCTGAGACTGGTTTGATGCAGCTCTCCATGCTACTATATCCTGTGCAAGCTTCTTCATCTCCCAGTACCTACTGCAACCAACATCCTTCTGAATCTGCTTAGTGTATTCATCTCTTGGTCTCCCTCTACGATTTTTACCCTCCACGCTGCCCTCCAATGCTAAATTTGTGATCCCTTGATGCCTCAAAACATGTCCTACCAACCGATCCCTTCTTCTAGTCAAGTTGTGCCACAAACTTCTCTTCTCCCCAATCCTATTCAATACCGCCTTATAGTTACGTGATCTACCCATCTTATCTTCAGCATTCTTCTGTAGCACCACATTTCGAAAGCTTCTATTCTCTTCTTGTCCAAACTAGTTATCGTCCATGTTTCACTTCCATACATGGCTACACTCCATACAAACACTTTCAGAAACGACTTCCTGACACTTAACTCTATACTCGATGTTAACAAATTTCTCTTCTTCAGAAACGCTTTCCTTGCCATTGCCAGTCTACATTATATATCCTCTCTACTTCCACCATCATCAGTTATTTTGCTCCCCAAATAGCAAAACTCCTTTACTACTTTAAGTGTTTCATTTCCTAATCTAATTCCCTCAGCATCACCCAACTTAATTCGACCACATTCCATTATCCTTGTTTTGCTTTTGTTGATGTTCATCTTATATCCTCCTTTCAAGACACTGTCCATTCCGTTCAACTGCTCTTCCAAGTCCTTTGCTGTCTCTGATAGAATTACAATGTCATCGGTGAACCTCAAAGTTTTTATTTCTTCTCCATGGATTTTAATACCTACTCCGAATTTTTCTTTTGTTTCCTTTACTGCTTGCTCAATATACAGATTGAATAACATCGGGGAGAGGCTACAACCCTGTCTCACTCCTTTCCCAACCACTGCTTCCCTTTCATGCCCCTCGACTCTTATAACTGCCATCTGGTTTCTGTACAAATTGTAAATAGCCTTTCGCTCCCTGTATTTTACCCCTGCCACCTTCAGAATTTGAAAGAGAGTATTCCAGTTAACGTTGTCAAAAGCTTTCTCTAAGTCTACAAATGCTAGAAACGTAGGTTTGCCTTTTCTTAATCTTTCTTCTAAGATAAGTTGTAAGGTTAGTATTGCCTCACGTGTTCCAACATATCTACAGAATCCAAATTGATCTTCCCCGAGGTCCGCTTCTACCAGTTTTTCCATTCGTCTGTAAAGAATTCGCGTTAGTATTTTGCAGCTGTGACTTATTAAACTGATAGTTCGGTAATTTTCACATCTGTCAACACCTGCTTTCTTTGGTATTGGAATTATTATATTCTTCTTGAAGTCTGTGGGTATTTCGCCTGTCTCATACATCTTGCTCACCAGATGGTAGAGTTTTGTCATGACTGGCTCTCCCAAGGCCATCAGTAGTTCTAATGGAATGTTGTCTACTCCCGGGGCCTTGTTTCGACTCAGGTCTTTCAGTGCTCTGTCAAACTCTTCACGCAGTATCTTATCTCCCATTTCATCTTCATCTACATCCTCTTCCATTTCCATAATATTGTCCTCAAGTACATCGCCCTTGTATAAACCCTCTATATACTCCTTCCACCTTTCTGCCTTCCCTTCTTTGCTTAGAACTGGGTTGCCATCTGCGCTCTTGATATTCATACAAGTGGTTCTCTTCTCTCCAAAGGTCTCTTTAATTTTCCTGTAGGCAGTATCTATCTTACCCCTAGTGAGACAAGCCTCTACATCCTTACATTTGTCCTCTAGCCATCCCTGCTTAGCCATTTTGCACTTTCTGTCGATCTCATTTTTAAGACGTTTGTATTCCCTTTTGCCTGCTTCATTTACTGCATTTTTATATTTTCTCCTTTCATCAATTAAATTCAATATTTCTTCTGTTACCCAAGGATTTCTATTAGCCCTCGTCTTTTTACCTACTTGATCCTCTGCTGCCTTCACTACTTCATCCCTCAGAGCTACCCATTGTTCTTCTACTGTATTTCTTTCCCCCATTCCTGTCAATTGTTCCCTTATGCTCTCCCTGAAACTCTCTACAACCTCTGGTTCTTTCAGTTTATCCAAGTCCCATCTCCTTAAATTCCCACCTTTTTGCAGTTTCTTCAGTTTCAATCTGCATTTCATAACCAATAGATTGTGGTCAGAATCCACATCTGCCCCTGGAAATGGCTTACAATTTAAAACCTGGTTCCTAAATCTCTGTCTTACCATTATATAATCTATCTGATACCTATTAGTATCTCCAGGATTCTTCCAGGTATACAACCTTCTTTTATGATTCTTGAACCAAGTGTTAGCTATGATTAAGTTATGCTCTGTGCAAAATTCTACTAGGCGGCTTCCTCTTTCATTTCTTCCCCCCAATCCATATTCACCTACTATGTTTCCTTCTCTCCCTTTTCCTACTGACGAATTCCAGTCACCCATGACTATTAAATTTTCGTCTCCCTTCACTACCTGAATAATTTCTGTTATCTCGTCATACATTTCATCAATTTCTTCGTTATCTGCAGAGCTAGTTGGCATATAAACTTGTACTACTGTAGTAGGCATGGGCTTTGTGTCTATCTTGGCCACAATAATGCGTTCACTATGCTGTTTGTAGTAGCTAACCCGCACTCCTATTTTTTTATTCATTATTAAACCTACTCCTGCATTATCCCTATTTGATTTTGTATTTATAACCCTGTAATCACCTGACCAAAAGTCTTGTTCCTCCTGCCACCGAACTTCACTAATTCCCACTATATCTAACTTTAACCTATCCATTTCCCTTTTTAAATTTTCTAACCTTCCTGCCCGATTAAGGGATCTGACATTCCACGCTCCGATCCGTAGAATGCCAGTTTTCTTTCTCCTGATAAGGACGTCCTCTTGAGTAGTCCCCGCCCGGAGATACGAATGGGGGACTATTTTACCTCCGGAATATTTTACCCAAGAGGACGCCATTATCATTTAATCATACAGTAAAGCTGCATGCCCTCGGGAAAAATTACGGCTGTAGTTTCCCCTTGCTTTCAGCCGTTCGCAGTACCAGCACAGCAAGGCCGTTTTGGTTAATGTTACAAGGCCAGATCAGTCAATCATCCAGACTGTTGCCCCTGCAACTACTGAAAAGGCTGCTGCCCCTCTTCAGGAACCACATGTTTGTCTGGCCTCTCAACAGATACCCCTCCGTTGTGGTTGCACCTACGGTACGGCCATCTGTATCGCTGAGGCACGCAAGCCTCCCCACCAACGGCAAGGTCCATGGTTCATGGGGGAAGAACGTTTAGGTAGATGAAGATTATTAATTAACAAGGTTATAATTAATTTTATACCTAGAATGGCTTTGTGATGATTCCTTTTAAGATCATCAACTATGGCTGCCCCTCCATCATTAAATTTTGTAGGTGAACTTAGATTATTAAATACAATTATGTCTTATCTTCTTTTAGATTTGTTGCTTTAATTTTTTTATCTTTTTTAGAGCTGTTTATTCTCAGCATGGGAATTATTATTCTGGGGTTTAAACTTGTTCTCTTGGTCATTTACGTGAATATTATCCTTTATTTTTGCATTGATTGCCTTTAAATATTCTTTGTTTAAAGGGTGAGTAATTCTTTGTTGAAATTGCTTAAGTAATTTAATTTAAAATATTGTTTTGTGGAATCAATGATATGAAGTTTTTCATCTTAGGCCGTGAATTTATTTTCCATTTGTTTTTTGTGTTTTTTTCTTTATTCTTTTCTAGTACCATAATTTTTATTTTAGGTATTTATTCTTTAATAATTGATTATAGAGTTTTGAATGAGAACTTTTCAATTTGAATGGTTCTATGATTGTTATAACTTTAATTTTGGACTGAATGTCTCTTATTTTTATATCTTTTGTTATATATATTTCTTCTTTAGTGGTTTATTATAGAGAGGATTATATATCAGGAGAAATGAATATAAATAGTTTTATTATTATTGTTTTAATATTTATTCTTTCTATAGGTTTTTTAATTATTAGTCCTAATTTGATTAGAATTTTGTTCGGATGAGATGGTTTGGGTTTGGTTTCGTATTGTTTAGTTATTTATTAGCAAAATGTAAAATCTTATAGTGTTGGTATATAAACTGCACTTTGTAATCGTATTGGTGATGTTGCTATTTTAATTTCTATTTCTGGAATGTTAAATTTTGGAGGCTGAAATTATCTTTATTATTATGATTTCATTTCTAATTCTTTTGAAAGAAAGCTTATTACTATATTAATTGTTTCGGCAGCTATAACTAAGAGAGCTCAAATTCCCTTTTCTTCTTGACTTCCTGCTGCTATGGCTGCTCCTACTCCTGTTTCTGCTTTAGTACATTCATCTTCTCTTGTTACTGCTGGGGTAAATTTATTCATTCCTTTCAGACCAATATTAGATACTTATAATTGTGGTTGATTTTTACTTTTCATTGGCTGTACAACTATATTTATGGCTGGATTGGGCGCTAATTTTGAATTTGATTTGAAGAAGAATATTGCTCTTTCTACTTTAAGACAACTTGGTTTAATAATAAGAATTTTGGCTATAGGTTATCCAAAGCTTGCATTTTTTTCATTTATTATCTCATGCTTTATATAAGGCATTATTATTTATGTGCAGGTTCAATTATTCATAATTTAAAGGATTCTCAGGATATTCGTTTTATAGGCTAAATTGTTAATTTTATACCTTTAACTTCTGTTTGTTTTAATTTTTCTAGTTTATCTTTGTGTGGTATGCCTTTTTGGCAGGGTTTTATCCAAAGGACTTAGTTCTTGAAATTGTTTGTTTAAGATTAATTAATTGTTTAATTTTTTCTTTTTTTTCTACTGGTTTAACTGCTTCCTATTCTTTTCGTTTATTTTATTATTCAATATCTGGGGATAATAATTTTTATTCTAGATTTTCTTTCGATGATAAGGTTTATTATATTTCATTTGGTATGATTGGTTTATTATTTGTTGCTGTTTCTGGTGGCAGTCTTTTATCTTGGTTAATTTTTCCTATTCCTCATATGATTGCTTTACCTTGTTATTTCAAGTTTTTGACTATTACAGTTGTTGTTTTAGGTGCTTATTTGGGTTACCTTATTTCTAAGTTAGATTTTTCTCATAATTTGTTTTCTTTAAGTATGCTTTCTTTTGTTAGATTTGCTGGTTCTATATGATTTATACCTTTTCCTTCTCCTAAGTTTGTTAGATATGTTCCTTTAAAATTAGGTTATTATTCATCAAAATCATTCGAGTATGGTTGAGGTGAGTTATTTGGTGGCCAAGGTTTATATAGATTATTTATTTATTTAATTGGATATATTCAAGGTTGATATGATTCTAATTCCAAGATTTAGCTTTTAACTTATATTTTTTGAATGGTTATTTTAGTAATGTTGTTTTTCGTATAATTAAATAGCTTAAGATTAGAGCGTGACACTGAAGATGTTAAGAAAGTATTTTTACTTCTAGGTATTTATAAATATAGATATATTATTTTTACAGTGAAAATGTAATGTTTTATTTAAAGTATATAAATTTTAGAAATTTTAATCGAGTTTAACCACTAATATAAAAAGTTAGCAGCTTTCATAGTGGCTTTACATTTCCATAATTGGAACATTCATAGTTCAATTATATTATTAACAGTAATATGCCTCTTTTTGGCTTCAGTTAATAAGAATAAGGGTATTTTATTTACCAATCTTCCACGTCGAAACTGACTGCAATATTTCGCTGATTATTTTATTTAAGGTTGATTGATTATATCAATACTTTTTTAATGAAACCTAAATGTTATAGTTAACTACAATCCTCTATTCTGCTCATTGTAAGGCTCCTTGATTTCATTCATGGTATAGTCCGCCTAATAGGACTAAAATAAAAAATATTGTTGATACTGACCAGATTAAAATGTCTGAAGTTTTGAAAATAATTACAATTGGAAGAATTACTGCAATTTCTACATCAAAGATTAGAAAAATTACTGCAATTAGGAAGAATCATAGGGAGAATGGTATTCGTGCCGATCTTTTTGGATCAAACCCACACTCAAACGGGGATCTTTTTTCCTGATCATTGATTAATTTCTTCGATAATGTTGTTGCAAGGACTATAACAATTATTGGAATAATAAATCTAATAAAAACTCTTGTACATAGGATTATGATTGTTTTTCTTGATTTATATCAAGCTTTCTGATTGGAAGTCAAGTGTACTATTTATACTAGAAAAACAATTATCTACCTCATCAATAAATAGAAATGTATAAGAATAATCCATTACATCTATGAAGTGTCAGTATCATGATGCTGCTTCAAATACAAAGTGGTGTCTTGGTGAGAATTGATTTATTGAGTGTCGAAGTAGACATGTTGTTAAGAAAATTGTTCCAATAATTACGTGGAGACCATGGAACCCTGTTGCAACAAAGAATGTTCATCCATATACTGCGTTTGCAATAGTGAAAGGTGTTTCTCAATATTCATATGCTTGAAGTATTGTGAAATATAACCCTAATAATACTGTAAAAAATAATGCTTGTAATACCTGAGTATGATTAGATTCTAGTAAACTATGATGTGCTAATGTTACAGTTACTCCTGATGCTAAAAGAATAGCTGTATTAAGTAATGGAATTTGTATAGGATTAAAAGGTTGAATTCCTATTGGAGGTCATAATATTCCTAGCTCAATTGTTGGGGCTAATCTTCTTCTAAACAAGACTCACAAGAATGATAAAAGAATAATACTTATGATGCAATAAATAGGATTATTCCTCATCGTAATCCAAGTGATACAAATCCTGTATGTAGTCCTTGATATGTTCCTTCTCGTACTACATCTTGTCATCATTTAATTATAGTGAATAAGGTAATTCCGAATCCAATTATAAATAAGTTAATGTTAAATACGTGGAATCATTTTGCTAATCCTGATACTAGGACAAATTGCTCCAATTGCTCCTGTTAGTGGTCAAGGTCTATAGTCTACTAAGTGGAATGGGTGATTTGAGTGAGTTATTATCATAGGTTTAATATACTTCTCTAGAATATAAAGTTCTTAAAATTGAGAAAACATAAGCTTGAATTATGGCCACTGCTGATTCTAGAATGAATAGACGTATTTGTCCAATAATTAGTAGTGAGATTAAGTTTAGTGCTATAGACGGTCCTGTGTTTCCTAATAAGGCTAATACTAAGTGTCCTGCAATTATATTTGCTGCTAGTTGTACTGCTAGTGTACCTGGTCGAATGACATTTCTAATTGTTTCAATTAATACAATAAATGATATTAATGCTGGTGGTGTTCCTTGTGGGACAAGGTGTGTAAATATATGATTAGTATGATTAATTTATCCAAATAATATGAATCTTAATCATATAAATAAGGCAATTGCAAATGTTAATGCTAAATGTCTTGTCCTAGTAAAAATGTAAGGGAATTATCATATAAAATTATTAAATAGTATTGTAATAAAAATTGAGATAAAGATGAATGTTGTTGTATTAAATGATTTTGGTCCTAGAAGTTTTTAAATTAGTTGTGTAAGGTTCAGTTCAGTTTATTTCAGATAATATTAATTCGTGATGGTGTAAGTCAGAACATTGACGGGATTAATAATAGTCCTAAGAATGTTCTAGTTCAATTTAATGATAAATTGAAGATGTTAGTTGATGGATCAAATGTTGAGAATAAATTTGTTATCATTTTCAATTTAAGTTTTTTATCTCAATTGCTCTTTTTTCTGCTCTTTTAATAAGGTTAGGTTTAAATGAGAAAAAGTTTATTTGATTGAATAGGATTAAAGTAGCTGAACATATAATGAACAGGGAGAATCATATGAGACGAGATATTTGAGGGATTTAGATTTAAATTCCCCATCACAAGTAGTCGATAATTTACTGTTGTTTGGTTTAAGAGTCCATTACTTACTTTCAGTCATCTGATGTTTCAAGGTGTACTAATTGTTTAGTTATTTTATATTGAGACTCTAATGTTATACATTTTAACGAACTCCTTAGATTATCTTAGATAATCACTAGATAAATAAATTTACTGAAGTTCTTTCAATTACAATTTGTATAAATCTGTGGTTTGCTCCACAGATCTCTCACCATTGTCTGAAGAATAATCCAGGTCGGTTTATTGTAAATGTTCCTTGATTTAGTCGACATTGATGGGATTAATAATAGTCCTAAGGATGTTCTAGTTCAATTTAATGATAAATTGAAGATGTTAGTTGATGAATCAAATGTTGAGAATAAATTTGTTATCATTTTCAATTTAAGTTTTTTATCTCAGTACCATTGAGGACATGCGGGACACTGAGGAACCGTGTACAGTGAGCTGACAGGTAACTCACATGGGAGGACAATTGTCCTATCGAGCGTGAGCCCCAGGAATTTCGAAGTTTCAACGAACGGAAGGGCAACAGGCCGAAGATGTAAACATGGTGGGAAGAACCACTTGGGTCGTCAGAAATTCATACAGACGGTTTTGCCAGTGGAAAAGCGAAAGCCATTGTCGATGCTCCAGGAGTAAAGACAATCAAGACATCGCTGAAGATGCCGCTCAGTGAGACAGGCCATGGAGAACTGCAATAGATAGCAAAATCGTCAACAAAAAGGGAGCCGGGGATGCACGGCGGGAGACAGGCCATTACAGTGTTAATGACGATAGCAAAGAGGACGACACTCAGGACGGAACCCTGCGGCACACTATTGTCCCGGATAAAGGTGTCCAACAAGGCAGAACCCACACACAACTTGAAAACTCGATCTTTTAAAAATGCCTGAAGGAAAAAGGGCAGGTGGCCATGGAAGCCCCACGTGTAAAGAGTATGGAGAATAATAGTTCTCCAGCAGTTGTCGTAAGCCTTCACCAAATCGAAAACCACGGCCACAGTCTGGGATTTCCGAAGAAAACCATTCATGAGATGTGTGGACATGCCTACGTTTCTTTATACGACGATAACGAGAAGGTAATTCGTTGAAACACTGCTCCATGATGACGCCGGATATCGCTATTATCCCGAGGTCATATCATGATTGGAACTCGCCAGGCAACGTAATCCCCATAAGTTATGATGTATTTTAGATCTAAAAACTGCTGCTATACTCTAAAAACCACTGTGGAGTCCATAGCAGAGGGTATCGTGCACTATATGCCGTTTAAGGGATTTTTTTCCAGTTCTACGTCATGCGGAACGAGAGATGAATGATAGCTTAAATGCATCTGTGCGCATTGTAATTATTCAAATCCTGTCTTCCTGGTCCATACGGGTGTGGAAAACAGGAGGTGGTAATATGTTCTTAGATTCCTCACTTAGAATTAGTTCCTGAATATTTGTAACTATGGTTTCGCGGTATAATTGACGTCTCTCTGTAATCACCAGCTAGTTAAGGTTTTTCAGTGTTTTCTCGACGCTCTAAAATGAGTAAAAAAAACTGTCATCATTCCCGCAGCTCTTTCTGTATACCTTAAATACGAGGTGTAGTTCCCACACACGTGAGCAATATTCCAAAATGGGTCTCAGGGGCTGCTAAAAAAGCAGTCTAATGCTATCAATGAACGCAAGTTCGACATTTCATTGCACGTGCCTACAAATTGCTACAACTAGGTATTCCCGCCCCCCCCCTTCCCCCCTCCCCCCTTCCCATGAGCCAAGGACTTTGCCGTTGGTGCGGAGGCTTGCGTGCCTCAGCGACACAGATAGCCGTACCATAGGTGCAACCACAACGGAGGGGTATCTGTTGAGAGGCCAGACAAACGTGTGGTTCCTGAAGAGGGGCAGCAGCCTTTTCAGTAGTTCCAGGGGCAACAGTCTGGATGATTGACTGATCTGGCCTTGTAACACTAACCAAAACGGCCTTGCTGTGCTGTTACTGAGAACGGCTGAAAGCAAGGCGAAACTACAGCCGTTTTTTCCCGAGGGAATGCAGCTTTACTGTATCGTTAAATGATGATGACGTCCTCTTAGGTAAAATATGCCGGAGATAAAATAGTCCCCCATTCGGATCTCCGGGCGGCGACTACCTAGGAGGACGATGTTATCAGGAGAAAGAAAACTGGCTTTCTACGGGTCCGAGCGTGGAATGTCAGATCCATAATGGATTGGTTAAAGTTAGATATAGTGGGAATTAGTGAAGTTCGGTGGCAGGAGGAACAAGACTTCTGGTCAGATGAATACAGGATTATAAATACAAAATGAAATAAGGGTAATGCAGGTGTAGGTTCAATAATGAATAAAAAATAGGAATGCGGTTGAGCTACTATAAACAGCATAGTGAACGCATTATTGTAGCCAAGACAGACACGAAGCCCAACCCTACCACAGTAGTACAAGTTTATATGTCAACTAGCTCCGCAGATAACGAAGAAATTGATGAAACGTATGAGGAGATAAAAGAAATTATTCAGAGAGTGAATGGAAACGAAAATCTAATAGTCATGGGTGACTGGAATTCGTCAGTAGGAAAAGGGAGAGAAGGAAACATAGTAGGTGAATATGGATTGGGGGGAAGAAATGAAAGAGGAAGCCGCCTAGTAGAATTTTGCACAGAGCATAACTTAATCATAGCTAACACTTGGTTCAAGAATCATAAAAGAAGGTTGTATACCTGGAAGAATCCTGGAGATACTAATAGGTATCAGATAGATTATATAATGGTAAGACAGAGATTTAGGAACCAGGTTTTAAATTGTAAGCCATTTCCAGGGGCAGATGTGGATTCTGACCACAATCTATTGGTTATGAAATGCAGATTGAAACTGAAGAAACTGCAAAAAGGCGGGAATTTAAGGAGATGGGACTTGGATAAACTGAAAGAACCAGAGGTTGTAGAGAGTTTCAGGGAGAGCATAAGGGAACAATTGACAGGAATGGGGGAAAGAAATACAGTAGAAGAACAATGGGTAGCTCTGAGGGATGAAGTAGTGAAGGCAGCAGAGGATCAAGTAGGTAAAAAGACGAGGGCTAATAGAAATCCTTGGGTAACAGAAGACATATTAAATTTAATTGATGAAAGGAGAAAATACAAAAATGCAGTGAATGAAGCAGGCAAAAAGGAATACAAACGTCTCAAAAATGAGATCGACAGGAAGTTCAAAATGGCTAAGCAGGAATGGCTACAGGACTAATGTAAGGATGTACAGGCGTATACCACTAGGGGTAAGATAGATATTACGTACAGGAAAATTAAAGAGACCTTTGTAGAAAAGAGAAGCACTTGCATGAATATCAAGAGCTCAGATAGAAACCCAGTTCTAAGCAAAGAAGGGAAATCAGATAGGTGGAAGGAGTATATAGACGGTCTATACAAGGGCGATGTTCGTGATGACAGTATTATGGAAATGGAAGAGGATGTACATGAAGATCAAATGGGACATATGATACTGCGAGAAGAGTTTGACAGAGCACTGAAAGACCTAAGTTGAAACAAGGCCCCGGGAGTAGACTACATTTCATTAGAACTACTGATAGCCTTGGGACAGCGAGCCCTAACAAAACTCTACCATCTGGTGAGCAAGATGTATGAGACAGGTGAAATACTCTCAGACTTCAGGAAGAATATAATAACTCAAATCCCAAAGAAAGCACATGTCGTTAGATATGAAAATTATCGAACTATCAGTTTAATAAGCCACGGCTGCAAAATACTAACACGAATTCATTACAGACGAATGGAAAAACTGGTAGAAGCTGACCTCGGTGAAGATCAGTTTGGATTCCGTAGAAATGTTGGAACACGTGAGACAATACTGAGCCTACGACTTATCTTAAAAAAAAATAGATTAGGGAAAGGCAAACCTACGTTTCTAGCATTTGTAGACTTAGAGAAAACTTTTGACAATGTTGATTGGAATACTCTCAAATTCTGAAGGTGGCATTGGTAAGATACAGGAGCAAAAGGCTATTTATAATTTGTACAGAAACCAGATGGCAGTTATAAGAGTCGAGGGGCATGAAAAGGAAGCAGCTGTTGGGAAGGGGAGAGACAGGGTTGTAGCCTATCCCCGATGTTATTCAATCTGTATATTGAACAAGCAGTAAAGGAAACAAAAGAAAAATTCGGAGTAGTAATTAAAATCCATGGAGAAGAAATAAAATCTTTGAGGTTCGATGACATTGTAATTCTGTCAGAGACAGCAAAGGACCTGGAAGAGCAGCTGAACGGAATGGACAGTGTCTTGAAAGGAGGATATAAGTTGAACATCAACAAAAGCAAAATGATGATAATGGAATGTAGTCGAATTAAATCGGGTGATGCTGAGGGAATTAGATTAGGAAATGAGACGCTTAAAGTAGTAAATGAGTTTCGCTATTTGGGGAGCTAAATAACTGATGATGGTCGAAGCAGAGAGGATATAAAATGTAAACTGGCAATGGCAAGGGAAGAGTTTCTGAAGAAGAGAAATTTGTTGACATCGAGTATAGATTTAAGTGTCAGGAAGTCGTTTCTGAATGTATTTGTATGGGGTGTAGCCATGCATGGAAGTGAAACGTGGACGATAAATAGTTTAGACAAGAAGAGAATAGAAGCTTTCGAAATGTGGTGCTACAGAAGAATGCTGAATATTAGATGGGTAGATCACATAACTAATGAGAAGGTGTTGAACAGAATTGGGGAGAATAGAAATTTGTGGCACAACTTGACTAGAAGATGGGATCGGTTGGTAGGACATATTCTGAGACATCAAGGGATAAGAAATTTAGTATTGGAGGGCAGCGTGGGGGGTAAAAATCGTAGAGGGAGACCAAGATATCAATACACTAAACAGATTCAGAAGGATGTACGTTGCATTAGGTACTGGGAGATGAAGAAGCTTGCACAGGATAGAGTAGCATGGAGAGCTGCATAAAACCAGTCTCTGGACTGAAGACCACAACAACAACAGGTATATTTGAAATGACTGATTCCGCTTGTAACTCACTGATTTCATAGTCATAGCATACAACGGCTTTGCATTTTAGTGAGTTGCCAAAGTTTACATTTACGAACATTTAAAGTATCTTGGCAACCTTCGAACCACTTCGAGATCCTACTAAGACATGACTAAACATTTTTACTGATTCTTTCTGACAGTAATGCCTTATAGGTAACTATATCGTCTGCAGGAAAGTCAGAGGTTACTGTTCATTTTCTCTTTCAGGTTATTAATATACAATATGAAAAGCAAGGATCCTAATGCAATTGTCTCGGATGTGCCAAGTGCCTTCTACGTCGGTGGATGGCTCGCCATCCATTACAATCTGCGTCCTCAGTACCAAGTAAACCTGACTCCACTCATAAATTTCGTATGCTATCTTGTATTATCGTAGTTTCGTTAGTAAGCGTTGATGTGATACGAAGTTAAAAGTTTATCAGAAGCCACGAAATACTGCGTCTACCTGACTGCTTTGATACCTGGCTGTCAGGACGCATATGAAGAAATCTTCATAGATGCATGTGAGAGAAGCGTGAGCACCGTTACACATGACCAATGTTTACAGCATGGAGAACATCATTATTTTCGAGATACTTCATAAGATTCTCTTTGAGGTGAACCTAATCTTACACGAAAGCTTCACGTTAGCCACAAGGAAACTACTGAGTACAAGCGCACTGGTCATACTGGTCAGTAACATCAAACCAGATTTTTTTCTTAGGATGTAGGGGAAAAGTGACACAACACACAATATTGTGTTGAGCAAAACTTCACTCTGTACTCACAAACAAATCACAGTTGCTGAATAATGTATTTCAATAGGATAGTTGTGCGCTTGCACAAACACGACTCTTTCCTTGGGGCAAATAAAGTTTTATTGTCGTATCAACCTTACCAAAAAGTCACATCAAGGCACCATCTCAGTTTTAGTTCATATAGAACGACCAAAATTCCAAAATCCGGTCTTTCTAGGGCAAGCCTACCCTTCCTCATTTCAAACGTCTTCAAAAAAATGCAACACCTTAAGCCCGACCTTGCTAACCCAGTAACCTTTTCTGAATACTACCCGTTGCTCTTCCGACAGTCACCATCAGGGTTACTTGACACAGATCGTCATCCATCATCTTTATCAAGAAGCCTCCTCACTGCTGTATTTTAATACAAGTACCATCTCGGATATAAAAACTTTAATGCTTTCACTTACCATTGACACCCCACGATGGCAGCTGGACCACCACCTGTGAACAGAAAGTACTTTATGAATGTTCAGCAGCGCGAAAAAAATTGCTACATAGTACATTGTTTGCAGTTATGTGAGAGTAACGATGATAGTCTTAAAAAGTTACAGCTTCAGTGGCATGCTGCTTCGTATGTGCACCGTTCAAATTACTGAGTAACAGGAACTACATTTGTATAAGGGTTTTGTTCCAACTCAGAATCAGGAGAAACAGTTTCTTCAATTGCTCCTAAAGCTATCTGTTGAAAACAATATGGGAAATCCTGCGAGGCCCTCAATGTTGGCCACATGTCATGCGTACGTCTGGGCAGAAAATGTTCTGCACGTCACTGTGTGACATTGCTAGACCTCGCAGAGCCGTACTCAAATTTTATTCTGTTAGCTAATTTCTTGTGTGGGTGCTTATGCAGACTAAAACCAATGGTTCGTAGATATAGAACGTTAAGTAACACTTAGTTACTTAAAAGAGGCTTTTCATCGCTGGTAGCTATAGCGTTAACGAAAACTAACTTTTCGCAAGGAGGCGCTTGGCATGTTAAGTGAATGAAGTACGGAGGCAAATGAAAAAAGTCTTTTTAGAGGTAGTAGCTTAATGTAAGAACGTAAAACTAAAATTCTTACTGGAATGCCATTTTCAATATTTAAACAATAAAGGTAAAAAAAAGATGAAAATTTATTATACGTCTGCGAAATTGAGACATATTTAAGTGCAAAAATAACTGGTTGTAATACTAAGAAGGGTATGTTGTTTTTCGAAATATCTATTTGTAATTAACTGACCTATAGCGTAATCCAAAGAGAATATGTAATCTACAAGATCCAACATGATGACACCGATAAGCTTCAAGGGGCTGTAGTAGATATCCAGATTAAAAAATTCAGGATAGAAACGTATGTCCGGAAACGTCATCCAACGACGCTATACTGCATCGAAAGTATAGGGACCAACTTCTGCCGCAATATCTCCCTTTCAGTAGGAAACATGAGTTTATACGGTTAATCTATGTTGTTGCGTCTGGCATTGACGCATATGGCGTAATCTAATACTCTCAATGCTTTAAAGCGCATTGTGAGAAATTAGGTCGTAACCCGTCACTGACTTGGCGTCAGATATTAACCACCATAACTCTGACGCCTTTATCATACTCTCCATAAGTATTTTGGCACATGGTTCAAATGGCTCTGAGCACTATGGGACTTAACATCTGAGGTCATCAGTCCCCTAGACTTAGAACTACTTAAACCTAACCAACCTAACGACATCACACATATCCATGCCCGAGGCAGGATTGGAACCTGCGACCGTAACAGCAGTGCGGTTCCGGAATGAAGCGCCTAGAGCCGCTCGTCCACAGCGGCCGGCTATTTTGGCACATGCTTAACTTTTTTGTACGGGGATGTGTATTCATCAGTGACACCGATTGATCGAATGAAGTGAATTGGTGTTCCATGTGTGGGTTGATGTATGTCGTCGAATGTTTATACCGCGTAAACAATGTGCTTGGTGTATTGTAATTTAACAATACTTTCTACACTGACGACTCAAAACATTGTGAACACTGCCACCGCGAGATTGGATGTCGTCTGGTGGCGTACGGATCTCTGCCCAGTCATCCGAATGGGGGACTATTTTACCCAAGAGGACGCCTTCGCCGGCCGTGTGACCGAGCGGTTCTAGGCGTTTCAGTCCGTAACCGCGCTGCTGCTACGGGCGCAGGTTCGAATCCCGCCTCGGGAATGGATGTGTGTGAAGTCGTTAGGTTAGTTAGGTTTAATTAGTTCTAATCCTAGGGTACTGATGACCTCAGATGTTAAGTCCCATAGAGCTTAGAGCCATTGGAACCATTTGAAGGACGCCATCGTCATTTAACCATACAGTAAAGCTGCATGACCTCTGGAAAAACTACGGTGCTAGTTTTCCCTTGCTTGCAGCAGTTCACGGTACCAGCACAGCAATGCTGTTTTGGTTGATGTTACTAGGCCAGTTCAGTCAATCATGAAGACTGTTGCCCCTGCAACTACTGAAAAGGCTGCTGCCCTCCTCCCGAACCACACATTTGTTTGGCCTCTCAAAAGATACCCCTCCATTGTGGTTGCACAGAACGGCTATGTGCATCACAGATGAGACATGTATTTTATAAAACTTCAGTTGTGGTCGGTAAGGGGGCTTGCACTTGTCAAGTGGCCACCGGCGGAAGATTAAGGAACCTATCGCTCCTTGTCACTAAGTTGGGGGTAGCGGCTTGTGACATGACTCGCCTCTTTAAGTGGTCAAGGGCATAAGTATCAAGTGTCTGCATGGACACCTCAATTTATGGCGGGAAATTATTACTCTTGGGATGTGGTTAGCCCTCGGGAATTTCGAAAGTGTTAAACTAAGCTCTAAATCGCCCATCGCTGGCTGACGTCAGACGGGAATTTCTAGGACGAACTAGCGAGGAAAATGTGCTCTGTTTGTCCTCTGACTGACGACATTCCGGAGTGGGGATTTGTTAAACGTGGCGTCGACACGCTCTTGGCTGAAAAAGAGTTACATTTTCCCTGATTGGGTTTGCAGCCATATTGGCACAAACTGCCGAGTCGGGAGCTGGTGAAAGAAAAAGGGATCCTCTTTCTATGATGCTGGATAGAGGCAGGTCGCTGTATGGGGATGTCGTGACGCTTAGAGGTGTGCGAGTGATGACAAGCGAGATTCTGATTCTCCACTACGACCACGGCTCTCCGACTTATTGATACAGCAAATTGGTGAAAGTATACAGATGCACAGCTCACAAGATGGAGGTTAATGTTTATACAGGAAGTGTACCGTTACCACAGTTGCGCTGAGCCCGATTCATGACTTATTATCGTTTGATGAGGTATTCTCGTCGATTTCGCGGAAAACGTATGAAGCGTCAGAGTGTGACGCCAATGGTGAAGCATGGAGGGTGGTCGGTCATGGTATGTTTTTCAGTAATTTAAGTCGGTGATATAGTGATAATTAACGGAAAATTAAGGAAGAGAGGATATCACAGGGTACTAATCAAAAATGTTGCTCCATCTGGCAAGACAATTATTGGTAGTGGGTTTGTTCTGCAGCAGGGCAATGATCCCCAACTTGATTCTAAATTGTGCAGATGGTTTTTCAACATAAAAGTGAAAAGTGAGGATCTGTTGAATATGTAGGTCAAGGCAATCACCTGACTTAAATCCTGTTGAACTCTTACGTGGTGAACTTCACAGTGAAGTCAGAAAACAGAGGTCATCCAATGTTGAAGATCCATGGAATAATTTACATATGTGTTGGACGGTAACAACTCGAAAAACACTGCAAAAACTTATCTCCAGAATGCCAAGGGTTTGTGCAGCTATCCTGAAGGCAAAGTGTGGGTACTTTGAAGAGGCTAATATCCAGGCCATATTGTATTGCTGTTAATGATACACAGAAAAAAAGTGTTTACTTCGTTGGCATATTTAGTTTGAACGATGATATAATGTATATAGTTTTTGATCGCGGATGATAGAAAACGTTAGACCGGCAGTGTACTTCCAGTCCACACAGACTCGCTCTGTATTGCGACCCAGAGGTGAAACAACACACTGTTAATCAGGAGGTCAAAATCGCCGGTGTATAACGTCTAACCGAGCGATGCGGCGCAGTGATTAGCACACTGGACTCGAATTTGGGAGGACAACGGTTCTAACCCGCGTCCGGCCATTCTGATTTAGATTTTCCATGAATTCCCTAAATCGCTTCAAGCAAATGCCGGCATGGTACCTTTGAAACGACATGGCCCCTTTCCTTCCCTAATCTGATGCGACCGATGATCTCGCTGTTTAGTCCCTCGCCCAAACCAGCCAACTAACCAGCCTATAACGTCTGCTGCCCACGAAGTCTGATTAATGTTTATTTTACGAGTTTAAATGATTTCAAGTTTGATGACTGCAAAGAATACCGTGAAGTTTGGGTCCCCCTAAATGGATCAGGTGTGCTTTGTGCATCAGAAGCAACTGGCCAGGTAGCTGACCATGTGTGTGGGGTTCACACAAGGCATTTTCTATCTTGATTCAGTCAAGATAATGATAGCTGTATGATATCCTAAAGTATTAGTGTAAGATAAAAACAAATGTCCCCACAGAAGAGTGTATTAAAATCCAATTAGTCACTTGGTAAGATGCAGTATCAGAGGTGGGCATAAAATTATTTGTATAAGTTGACTTTCATGAGGACCACCAGACTCACATCCTGACGTAACCGCAAATTTTAGAGAACAACTCAGGTCGCTAGCGCGTAATTTCTCCATTCATATTGTAATCATCATAGGAGACTTTAATCATGAAACAACCAATTGACAAAATTATAGTTTTGTTAATGGTCGGCGTGACAGGACATCCTATGAAACTAAAGGTCTTCTCCGAAACCTACCTACAGCAGATAGTTCGGAACCCCACTCATGATGAAAATAAATTAGATGCAATAGCAATATAGACATGATCTCTTTGAGGGTGTCCACATAGGAACTGGCATCAGTGACCATAAGGCAGTTGTAGTAACATTGATTACCAAAGTACAAAAGGCAACTAAAACAAATAGAACGATTAATATGTTCACTAAACTATATAAACAAGCAGAGGGGCTTGACACTTCTATATCATGACTGAAGCATGTAGACGAACTAGGCTCAAATTTAAAAGAAATCCACTGGATTGATATGACCCAGTAGAACAGTTAGTGATAGGAAGCACCCTCCGTGGTATACAGTCAGTGTAAAGAAACACCTAGAGAAACAGGGACTGCAGCAGAAGAGGTATAAAAAGGCATGAACTACAGATACAGAGATTCTGAATGAAACGCATTTGTCTGTCAAGATAGCAATGCGCGAACTCTTCAGCGACTACCATAGTCGAAGACCTTTCACAAAATCCAAAGAACGTCTGGTCGTCGTATGTAAAGGCTGTTAGTGGCTCCGGAGTTAGCGTTCAGTTACTCAAGAATGTGAAAGGAACTGAAACTGGATGTAGCAAAGCAAAAGCACAAATTCTAAATGCCATTTTCACATGTAGGTTTACTAAGTAGTACTACCTAAGTTTAATTCTCCTGCATCTGAAAAAAATGAATGAAAGAGATATTTGTGACCAGGCGTTGAGAAACAAATGCCGTCCATGAAAGTGAACAAATCTTCAGAACCCGATGGGATCTCTATCAGAATGTGTACTGTATTCGCCGCTGAGTTAGCCACCCCTTTTTACTATGATCTGTTGTAGCTCCCTTGAACAAAAAACCATGTCCAGCGGTTCTAAGATTCCACAGGTCGCACCTCTCTATGAGAATGGTAGCAGAATTGATACACGAGACTACTGTTCAGTATCTTTGACATCCATTTGTTGTAGAAACTTAGAACATATCCTAATCTCAAGCACAATTAGATATCTCGACAGAAAATGGTCCCGTTCATGCCAACCAGAGAGGATTCCCAATACGTCGATCATGGGAAATCCAGCTCGAAATTCTCGCACATCGCATACTGAAACAATTGATCAACGCAACGAGGTATAAGCACTACTTCTCGATTTCCGGAAATAATTGTTCAAAATGGTTCAAATGGCTCTGAGCACTATGGGACTTAACATCTGTGGTCATCAGTCCCCTAGAACTTAGAACAACTTAAACCTAACTAACCTAAGGACATCACACACATCCATGCCCGAGGCAGGATTCGAACCCGCGACCGTAGCGGTCATGCGGTTCCAGACTGAAGCGCCTAGAACCGCACGGCCACAGCAGCCGGCGGAAATAATTGTGTCTTTAGCATATTTAAAGCATTCTCAAATAACAAGTGTTTTTAGGTGTGGAAATTTAGCATCCAGAGACATACTTCAGAATTTTTGACACCTATTTGGCAATTATATGTGTATTTGGAAATTCATTTGTGCATTCCTTTACATGGATGAGATAGTTTCGCAATGTTGTGACAGCAACTTAATTGCGAGTTACAGCGTTTTTCTTGTATCAGTGTCAACCAAGCCCTAGATACTCGGTATAAACACCGCACTTTTGCACTTACTACGTATTTTACAGAAATTTTAGAATTTTTCAACGTCTTAGATGTGGACAGTATGTACTTTACAACTCTGTTGCGTTTTTAACCATGCAGTAGTCTATTGGTGGCAGTAAGAGATACACTACCGCACGGATTTACATTGCAGCCATCTGCTGGTGGCAGTTCGCACTCACTTTCTTCAGTGCAGCCCTCTGCTGGTGACAGGAGCAAGCAGAATATGAAACAGGACTTGCTTTTATTCCGCGTATTCAGGGTTTGCGGTAAAGTATTTAATGTAAAACTCATTTTCAACAAACACAAATAGCTGATTCATTATTTATATTTTATACCCAACTTTTTGTTCTAATTTTTTGTAGAGCACAAACGTGGGGCACTCAATGCAAATTGTTGGATCGTGGAGCATTGGGTATTCGTGGCTCGATGCTGTGGTCTGAAAATATGACGGAAATGCGGATTCCAAGCGACTCTCGCTCCTACGGAAGTGCCAACCCAGCAGTTTTCTTCATGCTTCATTGGCTGCAGAGTGGGTGCACCGCGAATTGCAGTTGCAGGAGGTGTGGCCCCATTATAGGACTTTGCCCATATGTGATGATTCCTGTAATGGCTTTTGAGATAACGAAGTGCTAATAATTATGTTAGCAAAAAAGTGCACATTGTTTCTGTGTCAACACGTTCTGGCAGAGCATACACTGCCGCACTACTCAATGAAATGTACCCTCTGCTGTGTACTTCATAGTGATTTGCGAAATATTGATGTAGATGTAGCTGTAAATGTAAATGAAATGACCGCACGGCACTGTTGGCCGGGTGGGCCCATCCAGGGAAGTTCGGTCGCTGGATAGCAAGTCGTATTTCAAGTGCCGTTACATTGGGCGACTTGCGGTACGGTGATGATGAGGACAATACAACATCCAGTGCATAAGCGAAGCAAATCTCCAACCCAGCCAGGAATCGAACCTGGGCCCATTGCATTGAAGGCAAACACTTTACCACTGGGCTAAGTAAGTGGACGTAAATGTAGAAGTAGCAATACGACTCAAATCAACTTGACAATATTCTGGGGTAGGTCTTAACTTGGAGCTGCACTGTAGTTCTGACGTCTTGAAAATAAATACAATATCAACTTCTGAGAAAGGAGAAGGCACTTGCCGTGGTGAGTAAATTAACTAAAATACGACTGATTTGGATTTAGTCCTAACGATGCACAGTGAGACACAAGTGTGAGTCTTTATTAATAATTTGATGCCATAGACAACCAGAACGACGTTAGTACTTCCATCAGTCAAACGATAAGTTTTGGATACTCGCAACTGTCTTCTGTATATGAGGAGTAAAAGAAACCAAACAGGAATGATGTCCACAAGAAATACACTAAAAAAGATTGGCCAGTATAGGTTATTTTCATCTATAGCTTCCTTGAGGTGGTTTTTCTATGTAGCACTACGTGTACGCAGTGTTAAAATCTGAAATACACATTTCGACTGATTTTAGGCCTTCCGAGTGTTAAAATTGTGTATATTTTTCTACAGTTAACACACTTTGCTTTCAACACATCGAAATACAGAAGCTCACCTTACCTTATCGTACACTTAAGCCCATAATTGTGCGGACTCGCCAGTGAGAAATTTGAAGAGAACTCTAATTTTTTCTAACCATAAGAGCAGAGTATCAACTTCTAGATGAAACAGTACAGAACGCTCTTCACCCTAGTGCACCTGGCGTTAACCATACGTAGGCTACATCGTGCATTGTATTACCAAATAATATCTTTATTGGTAAAGTACATGACGGTTTTGGGATGGGCTAACTGTCATCTGACAACCTAAATGTATCTCATAATACGACCATTTCACCTGCAGAAAAACATGTCGCATATTGTTAGAAATGGTTCAAATGGCTCTGAGCACTATGGGACTTAAATTCTGAGGTCATCAGTACCCTAGAACTTAGAACTACTTAAACCTAACTAACCTAAGAACATCACACACATCCATGCATGAGGCAGGATTCGAACCTGCGACCATAGCGGTCGCGCGGTTCCAGACTGTATCGCCTAGAACCGCTCGGCCATTCCGGCCGGCGCATATTGTTATCTGGATTATTATACACCCAACGCACATGAATTAATTGAGCTGGATCCAGTGTAATAAACTGTGAACGACAGAATGACTACTACATGAAATTTCTGTAGTTGTATACAACGTTCTTTTCTGCACAAACTCGTAATGGACAGTGTTACACACTGCATGTGGTTAATGGAAGCTATAAGAAAAGATTTTTTGCAGAAGCTGAGCGAGTATTCAGACCATTATGAATGTAATTGCTCATAGGTTGGAACAATACAGCTGATTATGAAGCCTAGCTAAACTACCACTACATATAAAAATCTCTACTTTCATGCGTAACTACGAGGGCTATTCCGAAAGTAAGGTCCGATAGGTCGCGAAATGGAAACCACGGTAAAAATCAAAAATGTTTTATTTGCAACAGTTAGATACACCTTGCAGCTACTTATCTCCATAGTCGCCGACCCGACTTAGACGTGTATCGTAGCGTTGTACCAACTTTCCCATACCCTCGCTATAGAAGGCAGCCGCCAGTGCTCTCCGCCAATTCTCTACGCTGGCCTACGGCTCGTTGTCTTGTGCCGAAATGTTGTCTTCATAACCAGCGGTTCATGTGACCTGAGCTGAAACTCAGAGGGAGACAATTACGGGCTGTATTGTGGGTAATCTCACATTTCCATTTGAAAACGATGCAAGAGCATCTTCATTGCCCCTGCAGAATGCGGCTGAGAATTGTCTTGAAGACGAAACAGCACGACAGTTATGTAATGTTAGCTGCATAGCTTCAGGGGAAATTTCTCACCAGGCCCCCGTACTTGGCGGCAGACACTATTTTCTAGACATCTTTACGCACTCACTGCGAGCTCAGAAATGAGAAGAGCGACGTGATGCTAACTGGGGTTATACTAGAGACACTACCCAACACATCTGTGCAAAGCTTAATCGGATTTTCATAGTCGTTTCCATTTCGTGACCGATCGAACCTTACTTTCGGAATAGCCCTCGTATATCACACTTATAGGCTAAGGTACGCATTTTTAAATGTGCTACAATGACTGATTTTGGAATGATAACTCCAATTAACATGCACCAGCTCTCTACCGTCTGTAGAGGGCTGTGGGAGTACTACATGAATATTATCGTTATGACCGACACGTGCGTGATACGTGTCCCAGGAATACTGTTATTTCCAGAGAAAAGTTATACTTTATTGTGACAAAACGGATTTACCTTCCTCTAAAGAAGTTGTTTATAATTTATAAACATACAGTGAGCGATCTTAATTGTCTAACACAGAATATGTCACTTGAGCAGCAAAAAACGTCGCTTACA
The DNA here is from genome assembly GCF_023898315.1 of Schistocerca nitens. NCBI lineage: Eukaryota > Metazoa > Arthropoda > Insecta > Orthoptera > Acrididae > Schistocerca > Schistocerca nitens. The sequence continues at coordinate 521,766,409 of NC_064616.1, read as the reverse complement.
TGAAAAGAATACATCTTAACCCTATCTCCAACGATCTCGACGTCTTCAGCAGTAGAGACGGTCGTGCTGGTCACTGGTACCAAATTCCAGCGATCGACTGATATCGGCGCATACCATGCACCCTGAGAGACGGAAATGTGTGTACACAGTAATTTAATAACATGTGATACCCACATATCCGTCTCCCAAGGTGCACGCAATCCTTTTGTTCCACAGCAGCTGTTGAGGTACACTGTTTCTTGTGCCTGCAGAGACATTGATAAGCAATATCTGACAACAATGTAGCTTCCCTTTCTGGCGAAGTGTTGCATCCAAGTTGTTTAGTATGCCCATCAAACTGTGACGTAATACTGTATAATCAAAGAAAGTGTAACTACAGACAGAGCACATCGTGCTTGAAGAACCCCAAATTTTTGCCTCTTTGGTCAAGCTTAAATCTTCTGCTGCACGTCTGGCTTACGTGAAAAGTGCAATCACCTTACATCGAGCAGTACATGACTGAAGTAGTGCACAGTGAGAGATGGGCGTACAAGTCACATAATGATATAATAATATGTAGGCCTCGCACGCCCATCGCCCATTATGCACGAAGGCTGTTTGTTCCATAACACGTGTTTGAACTGTCTTAAGTATTGCGGGTTGCATACAGTATGAGTAAACAATAACTGAAAAGCGTTCAGAAATTACGCTAACGGAAATACACTGGCTCATGTCCGAAGATAGCTGCGCACAGAGAGATACGCCGTCCAAATCACACAATGTTGTAATAACATGTAGAACTTGCAAGTCCATACCAGTTACGTATGACTTCGCACTTTTATATAACTCCTAGTTAAAGGAAAATATTGATGACTAATAACGGGAAACCAATCACTGATGGTCGCTACGAAAGTATTTCAACGAGCTTTAAAGTTCTCATCAACATTAGTCAACCTGAAAAATGTCCCTTTTCCATTGACATACTGTAACGACATTACCTCCTTACCCTAGTTCTGTGTGATCATTTTTCTTCTAGAAGTGATATCATAGTTTGGTATTTACCATGTAATAAAAATTATAGTAGCTCACAGAACACTTGCATTCGGTTTTTGCAGCAGAACAGAAGAGTTTTGCATTCGTGCTTCGTCTATATTTATTTCTCAAGTAGCGACTTCACAATCATACATCTGCCTACTTGCGGTGTAAAATCCTAGTACTGATGAATATAGGAGGCAACTTAATTATTCCTGACTTTGAAAGGATCAAGGGCAGGGGTTAATTATCACCACTTTGTGGCCATAACAGTGTCAGAATCGTCTACCAAGTGTACGTAATCGAACAGCAGACTGCAAGATCGAGATAACTCGCAAGGCCGCAATGAACAGTGTGAGGAACTGTCACGACGATTTCTGACGCTAATACGTGAACATACTGTCGAAAATTCTCTCGGTTATCAATGATGGTATATGACTGACAACATTAACAGATATTATGTTTAGTACACATTAGTTTCAAATTCAAATTTCTTCCTTTTCTGGTTCTTGCATTTAAAATTAAGACCTTAATTTTTATCTTATTTTATTACGTTGTACAAAATTGAAAGGTGCCACTGACTTGTCAAACTTACACTAGGAGTAAATTTACCTTCTACCATTATTCAGGTATCCTGTTATTCACAGGCAAAGCAAGGTTTACCATTGTGCTATTCTAATTGAAGAACTCCCCGACACCGTAATTTTGTTTTAAATTCTAGAGATTGTACATTTTCATGTTTCACTTTTTATAGGACTGTATTTATTTGTTTGTTTTATGCACGTGTTCACCTACACTACAGGCCATTAAAATTGCTACACCACGAAGATGACGTGCTACAGACGCGAAATTTAACCGACAGGAAGAAGATGCTGTGACATGCAAATGATTAGCTTTTCAGAGCATTCAGACAAGGTTGGCGCCGGTGACACCTACAACGTGCTGACATGACGAAAGTTTCCAACCGATTTCTCATACACAAACAGCAGCTGACCCGCGTTGCCTGTTGAAACGTTGTTGTGATACCTCGTGTAAGGAGGAGAAATGCGTACCATCACGTTTCCGACTTTGATAAAGGTCGGATTCTAGCCTATCGCGATTGCGGTTTATCGTATCGCGACATTGCTGCTCGCGTTGGTCGAGATCCGATGACTGTTAGCAGAAGATGGAATCGGTGGGTTCAGGAGGGTAATACGGAACGCCGTGCTGGATCCCAACGGCCTCGTATCACTAGCAGTCGAGATGACAGGCATCTTATCCGCATGGCTATAACGGATCGTGCAGCCACGTCTCGATCTCTGTGTCAACAGATCGGGACGTTTGCATAACAACAACTATCTGCACGAACATTTCGACGACGTTTACAGCAACATGGACTATCAGCTCGGAGACCATGGCTGCGGTTACCCTTGACGCTGCATCACAGATAGGAGCGCCTGCGATGGTGTACTCAACGACGAACCTAGGTGCACGAATGACGAAACGTCATTTTCTCTGATGAATCCAGGTTCTGTTTACAGCATCATGATGGTCGCATCCGTGTTTGGCGACATCGCGGTGAACGAACATTGGAAGCGTGTATTCGTCATCGCCATACTGGTGTATCACCCGGCGTGATGGTATGGGATGCCATTGGTCTCGGTCACCTCTTGTTCGCATTGACGGCACTTTGAACAGTGGACGTTAAATTCCAGATGTGTTATGATCCGTGACTCTACCCTTCATTCGATCCCTGCGAAACCCTACATTTCAGTAGGATAATGCACGACCGCATGTTGCAGGTCCTGTACGGACCTTTCTGGATACCGAAAATGTTCGACTGCTGCCCTGGCCAGCACATTCTCCAGATCTCTCACCAATTGAAAACGTCTGGTCAATGGTGGTCGAGCAACTGGCTCGTCACAATACGCCAGTCACTACTCTTGATGAACTGTGGTATCGTGTTGAAGCTTCATGGGCAGTTGTACCTGCACACCCCATCCAAGCTCTGTTTGACTCAATGCCCAGACGTATCAAGGCCGTTATTACGGCCAGAGGTGGTTGTTCTGGGTACTGATTTCTCAGGATCTATGCACCCAAATTGCGTGAAAATGTAATCACATGTCAGTTCTAGTATAATATATTTGTCCAATGAATACCCGTTTATTATCTGCAATTCTCCTTGGTGTAGCAATTTTAATGGCCATAAGTGTATATTACATAATTTTCCATGACGTTTCCAGTAGTGTTTGATGATACAGAGACAAATAGCAGTTATTTCTAGCGTTAAGTTGAATCTGCGCGGCCTCCACCACTGAAGATGTTGTCGCTAGCTAATGAGTTGTTTTGTTTAAATTTTGCTAGTTTCTGGCAGTATTAGCAGACACTTCAGTTTTGACAGTTTCTGAGCATGTGCCTTGTTAGCATGTTTACGTTATTCAGTTTGGTATGGTATGCCATAGCAGATGTTTTCACGATGATGTGCTTTTAGAAGTTCGTAATTAGTATTTTTCACATGCAACAGTTAATGGTTTATGGATATAGGCCTGTACTACTAATGCAGTTGGCTGCTTTAAAAGGGAATATTGATAATTCTTTGACAGTATAACAAAACTGGTACAAGTATAGGGTGGTTATCATTAAATTTTCGGTACTTGACCCAGTTTAGAATGGAAACTATTTACCATATGGGTAACCAACCTCACAGAAATGACGTTCATCCTGTGTGTTGGAGCGTTTGCGTTGTTAGTAGTGTTAGTGAGATAGCTTGACATTAGACGACGGTACAGGTACGGAAATTTAGGGCTGAAATACAAGTATCAGCGAGCATTACAACTGCAGACACTTAACGTGGGTCTTGACAAAGTGAGCAGGGCTTTAGTTATAAGGCTGTTTCATCAAAACAACAGCAACAGTGCTGCTGCTCTTTGCGAGCGTCGACGCATTAAAAGAATTCGGAGAGGTCCCCTTTCTGCAGTGTGGTTGAGCAACATGATTCGGAAGTTCGATTTAACTGGAGAATTGGGAATTTCTCCTGAGTGAGACCAGCGGCCAATTGCAACACAAATTGTTAAAGAAGTTACTGTTGCCATGTCTGAGAACGCTGGACGTAATGTGCGATGTTCAAGCAATGCACTAACTGTGTCACGACATTCCATGATCCGTCTTGGATGCTGATGGTCGTCACATTGAACAATGTTAGTAACCTGGAACGTAACCATATTAAGCAAATAATAAATGTCACCCTCTCACGAGGAAATTAAAACGCATATCCTTCAAGCGTTTATTCGTTATGTGTCTTCCGCATGCCGTTACAAATGTTTACACGAAGTTTCATTGGCTACCATCACTCGTTTGTCGTAGCAGGGTCTCTCAAGTAGCGAAAGCTTGATGAAAACCACCCTGTATTTAACCGAAAGTAGAAAAGTCTGTTAATGATCGGCGTTGTAGGCCAGTATCGCGAAGCCCACTGTGGAAATCGCGCGATGTTCTTATTGATGGCCTAGGGAAACTTTTGAGGGAAACTTGTCAGACACATGGGCAGAGTGTGGGAGTGGAGAAAATGGTTCAAATGGCTCTGAGCACTATGGGACTCAACTGCTGTGGTCATAAGTCCCCTAGAACTTAGAACTACTTAAACCTAACTAACCTAAGGACAGCACACAACACCCAGCCATCACGAGGCAGAGAAAATCCCTGACCCCGCCGGGAATCGAACCCGGGAACCCGGGCGTGGGAAGCGAGAACGCTACCGCACGACCACGAGATGCGGGCTGGGAGTGGAGAGGGAATGGTGGAATACACAGAGAGGAGGTGAAGGAGGAGATACACAGAGGGGAGAGAAAAGGAGGATATGGGCTAACAGATGATAGGAATAAATACATAACCGTGCAATGTAGGGTACTCAGCTAGCACATTAATAACTGGCTCCTTTAACCGACGTCCCTACTCAGGTGACACAGTTGATACACAGTTCAGAGAAATCTTCAGTCTCATTTCAATTCATAGAATTATAATTGGTAATGACTTCAATCTATCTTCGATGTGTTGGCGAAAATACGTGTATGAAGTCGGTGGTTGCTCCGAAATCGTACTGAATGCCTTCTCAGAAAATTATTCTGAACAATTAATTCAGACGCCAACTAGATGTGTAAATACGAGGCCTGTTCAGAAAGTAAGCTCCGATTGATTGCCAAATTGAAACCACAGTGAACATCGGAAATGTTTTACTTGTAACAATTAGCTGCACCTTTCAGCTACTTCTCTACGTAGTCGCCGTTCTGACTTAGACTTTTGTCATAGCGTTGTACCAACTTTTCAATAGCCTCATCATAGAAGGCAGCCGCCAGTGCTTTCCGCCAATTCTCTACGCTGGCCTACACCTCGTTGTCTGTGTCAAAATGTTGTCTTCAAAGACAGCGGTTCATGTGACCAGAGATGAAACTCAGGGGGACACAATTGCGGACTGTATTGTGGGTAATCTCACATTTCCATTTGAAAACGACGCAGGAGCATCTTCATTGCCCCTGCAGAATGCGGCTGAGAATTGTCTTGAAGAAGAAACAGCACGACAGTTATGTAATGTTAGCTGCATAGCTTCAGGCGAAATTTCTCACCAGGCCCTCGTACTTGGCGGCAGACACTTTTTTCTAGACATCTTTACGCACTCACTGCGAGCTCAGAAATGAGAAGAGCGACGTGATGCTAACTGGGGTTATACTAGAGACACTACCCAACACATCTGTGCAAAGCTTTATCGGATTTTCATAGTCATTTCCATTTCGCGACCGATCGGAGCTTACTTTCTGAACGCCCCTCGTAGTTGCGGAAACATACTTTACCTCTTAGAAATAATAGTCCTGAGCAAATAGGGAGCATGGAGGATCGTGACGGATACAGGAATTAGTGACCACAAGGTGGTTGTAGCGGGATTCAATATCGTAATATCCAAACCCACCCAAAATAAATACTAAATACATCCTTCTCAGAAATCAGAAAACAATTTATCTTGTCGCCTTCCTAGGAGGCCTTCCAATCTGACAATGCAAGCGTAAACCAGACGGGGTATACATTCAAAGAAATACTATGGATGATAGTTGAGCGATGAATGGCGCTGTACCATGTGGGATTCGATATAAGTGTCTGGGTGTCGCAGATACCTGGATAAAGTCACTTGCGAGCAGTCATATACGGAGGAGGTATGGGAGTTTTCTCCGTTGTTGGTGTGTGCTCCCCTTCGTGCACTTAAGATGGCGCTAAGCGCATACATTTTACGGCGTTGGGTGCTGCGTATAGTACAGAAATACAGTAGTTCAGACACAATGATTATTTGTATCACCATGACACTGCACACTCTCATCAAGCAGCATCTATGAGGCAGTTGATATCGGGTAATAATATTGTTGAAATGGAGTAGCCTGCCTCTTGTCCCGACCCGAACTCAGTGGAATACCCTCCGCTGTTGAGGAGGAATGGGTTGACATTCTTCCACGGACATTCACACGTCTCAATGAAACTGTCACAAGCAGAGTTTAGGCCTTCATGAAGGTGAATGGTGGACACACCTCATATTAATGTCTAGTAATAGATGTCCAGATACTTTCGATCAGATAGTGTAATTATTAGTTAATGGCATCCCTTATTGTTATTCAGAGTGACGGAATAGAAACTCAAGAGTCAAGTACTCAATTAAACGCAGAGAACATTACTTGCAGCCAGTAAATACTGCATCTGCGAGGGACTGCGAGTACTAAGCTGAGATGTACATATGTCTCCGAGATCAAACCCATGCTAGCTTTGGTTTTAGTGGAAGTAAGGTCTTCATCCAAATATTAGCTCTCTCTGTGCCTTATGTACCAGAGCAATTCTACAGCGGTGTCAGTAAAGTGATACGTCCATTTATTACCGACCACCGACATTGTTCGTCGAGGACGTTTCGGCAACTATGAAGCCTCTAATAGAAGATAATAAGTACGAGTGTCATACTGGTACTCGTGTACCTACTTTTGAAATACACTGATACAAATAGACAGTGTCACACTATGAAGAACTAGTCAAATATTTGTCATCTACATCCATACTCCGCAAGCCACCTGAAGGTGTGTGGTGGAGGGTACCTTGAGTACCTCCATCGGTTGTCCCTTATATTCCAGTCTCGTATTGTTCGTGGAAAGAAGGATTGTCGGTATGCTTCTGTGTGGGCTCTAATCTCTCTGATTTTATGCTCATGGTCTCTTCGCGAGATATACGTAGGAGGGAGCAATATACTGCTTGACTCTTCGGTGAAGGTATGTTCTCGAAACTTTAACAATAGCCCGCACCGAGCTACTGAGCATCTCTCCTGCAGAGTCTTCCACTGGAGTTTATATATCATCTCCGTAACGCTTTCGCGATTACTAAATGATCCTGTAGCGAAGCGCGCTGCTCTCCGTTGGGTCTTCTCTATTCTATCAACCCTATCTGGTACGGATCCCACACTGCTGAGCAGTATTCAAGCAGTGGGCAAACAAGCGTACTGTAACCTACTTCCTTTGTTTTAGGATTGCATTTCCTTAGGATTCTTCCAATGAATCTCAGTCTGGCATCTGCTTTACCAACGATCAACTTTATATGATCATTCCATTTTAAATCACTCCTAATGTGCACTTCCAGATAATTTATGGAATTAACTGCTTCCAGTTGCTGACCTGCTATTTTGTAGCTAAATGATAAGGGATCTATCTTTCTATGTATTCGCAGCACATTACACTTGTCTACATTGAGATTCATTGCCATTCCCTGCACCATGCGTCAATTCGCTGCAGATCCTCCTGCATTTCAGTACAATCTTCCATTGTTACAACCTCTCGATACACCACAGCATCATCTGCAAAAAGCCTCAGTGAACTTCCGATGTCATCCACAAGGTCATTTATGTATATTGTGAATAGCAACGGTCCTATGACACTCCCCTGCGGCAAACCTGAAATAATTCTTACTTCGGAAGACTTATCTCCATTGAGAATGACATGCTGCGTTCTGTTATCTAAGAACTCTTCAATCCAATCACACAATTGGTCTGATAGTCCATATGCTCTTACTTTGTTCATTAAACGACTGTGGAGAACTGTATCGAACGCCTTGCGGAAGTCAAGAAACACGGCATCTACCTATGAACCCGTGTCTATGGCCCTTTGAGTCTCGTGGACGAATAGCGCGAGCTGGGTTTTACACGACCGTCTTTTTCGAAACCCATGCTGATTCCTACAGAGTAGATTTCTAGTCTCCAGAAAAGTCATTATACTCGAACATAATACGTGTTCCAAAATTCTACAACTGATCGACGTTAGAGATATAGGTATATAGTTCTGCACATCTGTTCGATGTCCCTTCTTGAAAACGGTGATGACCTGTGCCCTTTTCCAATCCTTTGGAATACTACGCTCTTCTAGAGACCTACGGTACACCGCTGCAAGAAGGGGGGCAAGTTCCTTCGCGTACTCTGTGTAAAATAGAACTGGTATCCCATCAGGTCCAGCGGCCTTTCCTCTTTTGAGCGATTTTAATTGTTTCTCTATCCCTCTGTCGTCTATTTCGATATCTACCATTTTGTCATCTGTGCGACAATTTAGAGAAGGAACTACAGTGCAGTCTTCCTCTGTGAAACAGCTTTGGAAAAAGACGTTTAGTATTTCGGCCTTTAGTGTGTCATCCTCTGCTTCAGTACCATTTTGGTCACAGAGTGAGTGTGTGGACATTTTGTTTTGATCCACCTACCGCTTTGACATAAGACCAAAATTTCTTAGGATTTTCTGCCAAGTCAGTACATAGAACTTTACTTTCGAATTCATAGAACGCCTCTCGCATAGCCCTCCTCACACTACATTTGTGGAGATAATCCCTCGTTCACGAACACACTCGTTATGATATGGGAGCAAACAGTCTCCGAATGAACTCCTGAAGAATTTCTTGCTAAGACTGACATCAGGAGACTGGGCAGGCCAGGTAAGGATCCGTACATTCCTCAAAGCGTATGTGGCGTGTGCAGTGTGAGGGTGTTACGTTATCCCTTACGCCTTTTAGTACACTGGTCATGAAAGAAGAATGGCAATAGGGTTTACCATACTTGCCACATAATGGCGATCATTTTTTCTCCCTTCAGCAGTTACCAAGTCAGTCCTGTTATCATATCCACAAGCTCCCCGTACCATGATTCTAGGGGTTGGGGAGGTTTGGCTTCGAGAATTACTGCTTCCTCCGACCTTTGAGTAAGTAGTCTACAGGACATATCGGCGTAGCAGTGACGGCAATAAAAAGAAGGGAGCCTCTTACTGAACTCCACAGAATGCTGTTCTATTTTCCATTTAAGTGCGGCTGCCAACCATGAAAGTCTCAGTTTCGTGTAGAATGGTGTCTGCTGAAAACGGCGCATAACTATGGGGGAACTCAAGCCAGCTTCCATTACTCTGTTATTGGCTGTTCGTGCTGACAGTCTGCCTGTAACCGCTGCTCGGATTTCAACTGTTTTCATCCGTCTATTTGTCACAGACAGTAGAACAATCTTACGATGTTTTCCTCTGGAAGGACCTATGCCTACTCTCCTTGGTACACCGTTCTACTGAACACATCTCACCACACGTTCTGAATCCATTGTAGTACAGCCAACTGTCTATTTGACTCGTCGGTATAATGCTTTTATAAATGCTTCCTCGTAGCAAATATTTTTTGTAGCCTGTAAGACAACGGTAAGCAGCACGTATACGTCCTTTCTGCATTCTGTGTTAAGATCTCCACCTGAAGTTTTCCAGTAATGTCAGACTCGCCGAACAGATATCACGAACTTACACATTCATTATATTTATTATATTTTAAAATACTAGCTGATTTTCACACACCACGCAATATCTTGAAAAACCTGGCAGAAGTAATGCAAACAGAAAGTACAAACTTAGTATTTTGTTTTCAAAATGAGAATTGAAGACCAAGACAGTTATCCAGCGTTACCATTTGTCATATGCTATATTATCTTCATTTAAACGTAACAATATAACATTGCACTACAAAATTGGCATATTAGTCCTTCAAAATGTATTCACCGTAATTTTACGATATTCTTCAACCACTGTAATATTTGTGGTATCATTTCCACGGTTAACAGTAATACTACTGTATTCGTATCAATTTTTCTCCGTTGTAGATAAGTTTCATGTCAGATTCTTCATCATAATTTCTAAGACATTCTAGATCAATCTAACAATCGATGTAGGTCATAACGTCTAGTTGTAGCTAAGGCGTAGAATGTAAATGTATAATTCTAATCATGTTATAAGATGTCCTTATAATAATAATAAACTTGTCTTCTATAATAGATGTTACTTGAACCGAAAACATGGCTATATAACGGAAAATACTGTTTTCAAGGTGATCAGAAACAGTCTGAAAAGCTTATGAAAGTGTTGCAGGGTATGTTGTCCTCAGGAATAATTATGAAGAAAAACATCGGATACGTTGCGCCATTTCCGATTTAATTATCAGTGAAATTAGCCGGTGTGACCGTTGCGCGGGCCATTCAAGCGGCCTGTCAGGTATAGTTATTGCCAGTTGCTCTCATATCGCAGATGACAGACTGCTCAGGCCTTGGATGGGGTTAGATCCTTACTACCGTCTCATGTCCAATTTTTCTATCGCTCCTTTGTCAGGTTTTAGTAAACGAAACGAAGAAAACGTTTGGCGGCATCGTCTCCCTTAAAAAATTTTCTGACGATTTCTAGAAACCCTGTATAATACTGTACTACAAGGGCTTCCTACTAGTTTCCGCACTGTGGACATCAGAGTTATGAAATAAATCAGTAACTGAGACAGCATAAACGGAAATAAACAAAAGAAATGCGTCTGTTGTTATTGTCCTAATAAATTCACTGTGGCATCCGCCAGATGTGACGAAGAAAACGGTGTGAAATATAATCAGAATTGCATACCATGCTTTCAGTCCATAACTTCCACATTAAGTGCTAACGTTCGCTCTGAACCAAAGTGACGACTTCACATCATCTTTCCGAGTCCTGATGGTGAGTGATGGCACTGGTCGACGAGACATAAATGGCCGGCAGCAAGACAATGGAAGCTGAAAACAGTTTCGAAAAATCGTGTTTAAAGACAACCACTGTCCTACCGAAGGCCATCAATAACAACTATAGATCAGAAGCACGGCGACGACTTCGCATCTTCTTTCCGATGCCTGGTGGTGAGCGATGACCGTCGTCGATCAGACGTTAATGGCCGGCAGTAGGACTGGGGCGGGTTTAACAGCACTCAAAAAACGTGTTTAACTACCGTCACAGTCCTACAGCTGACCATCAGTGGTCACCACTGATCAAGACCATTGTGATGATTTCTTATCTTCTGTCTGGTGGTGAATAACGAGAACCGTTAACCAGAAGTAAATGGCCGCAGTAGAACAGTGGCAGGTTGCACAGTTATCAAAAGTCGTGTGTAACGACTATCACAACACTACCGCAGAACATCATTGGCCACCACCGATCTTCCCTCGTTGAAATATGTACAGCACTCGCATCACAGCTCAGTCGTAGCATAACCACATGTGTTCGGCCGGACATGATCCGGGTGTCGCTGCTAAGAGTTCAAATGGTTCAAATGGATCTGAGCAATATGGGAATTAACATCTGAGATCATCAGTCCTCTAGAACTTACAACTACTTAAACCTAACTAACATAAGGACAGCAAACGCATCCATGCCCGAGGCAGGATCCGAACCTGCGACCGTAGCGGTCGCAGGCTTCCAGACTAAAGCGCCTAGAACCGGTCGGCCACACCGGCCGGCCCTGCTAAGAGTCATCGGGCGCTTTTTCTCTGTTTTTTTCTGGGGTTATTTGCAATTTCGCTTTCGTATTGTGTAGCTGTAGTCAGACAAAAGAATTACTACTAGTCACGTCTTTCGTGCGACGCTCAGTGGCAACAGAATCCGTGGGTTTATTTTCCATTACCAGGCAAATTATTTTTAAATCTGAATTTTATGTGTCCACTCGACTAAGGGTTCGAAAATCACTCTAGTTCGTTTTATGTATATGTTTTAACAAGTACAGTAAAAAAAAACGAATAATAAACGGCAATACACCACCGGCTCATTAATGCTGCATGCTTGGCAGTAGCAGTCAACGAGCGCCATGGCACTACTCTCGCTGCTTCAGTATTGATTATTCTACGAGTTTTACTGCCCCTTGTAACACATATCGATAACACAAATATCGCAATAAACTTATCTGGGATCGCTCTATCGAAAGGCCCCATAAAATTTCGCTTTCAAAATCATTTCTTTCTAACTGGAAACAAAATTACGCTCTCCGTCGATAATGTGCATCGCGCTAAAGACGTGATGATCACTATTTGTTTGTGCTGACTCCAACTACATAATCCAAAAACGAAATTGCAAATATCTGCTGAGACACCAGAGAGAATTCGCCTGACCACTCTTAGTAGAGACACTCCGTATGTTATTGTATATCTTCATATACTGAGGAGCCAGAACCGCTCGATTAAATGCATCCTGGTGGCATTACGGGCAGTTTAAGAGATGCCAAAAGTTTATAAGCGTAGCAGAGACAAATGAGGAACTGACGTAGCGACGATATGGGACGCAAATGGGAAAATCCACTGAGATAACCGACTTTGATAAACGCAGATTGTTATAGCTGGGTGCCAGGGAACGAGCATCTCACAATCGGAGATTCTGTCAGGTGCTCGTGTGCTGCTGTCACAAGCTTCTTGACACATCGTACTGGTTGGAGGCTTGCCCACTCTGTAAAGAATGATAGTCTGCGATCGGTGACAAATCTGACGACAGACTACAATGGTGGTCCAGGCACAATTATTTCAGAGCACTCCTCTCAGTGAACATTTTTGCGCTTGGGGCTAAGCAGCAGACGGATCGTGCATGCTCCCGAGTTGAACCATGGACCATGGACAGTGTCAACTGCGACTGGACAGTCGATCAGTCGTGACGTCTTGCGTAGTCGAGTTAATCACGTTGCTTGTTATACGAGGTCGATGCTTGTATCTCATACCGCAGATGACGGCGAACCAGAATGTTCAGCCCTTGGCTCGGGTTAGATCCCTACTACAGTCTCTTGTCCAACTTTTCTATCGCTCCCTTGTTAGGTTTTAATAAAGCAAACGAAGAACACGTTTGGCGGCATCTTCTCCCTTAAAAATTTTTCTAACGATTTCTAGAAATCCCGTATAATGCCCTATTACATGGGCTTCTTTCCACTTTGCGCACTATAGACGACTAAGTTATGAAGTAAATCAGTAACGGAGACGGAATTAACAGAAATTAACAGAAGAAATGCGTATACTGTCATTGTCCGAATAAATTTATTGCGGCATCCGCCAAATGTGACGAAGGATAACGACGTCAAATAGAATCGGAACTGCATACCATGCTCACAGTCCATATCTTGCTGATCAAGACTCAACGTTCACGCTGAACCAAAGTGACGACTTCACATCATCATTCCGAGGCCTTATGGGGCGTCATTGTAGTCGTCGACCAGACATAAAAGGCGGGGAAAACAGTTTTGAAAAGTCGTATTGAAGGGTTACCAGTATGCTACCGTAGACCATCAGTAACAAATGTCTGTCAGAAGCACGGCGACGACTTCTCACCTTCTTTCCGATGCCTGGTGGTGAGTGATGACAATCGTCGATGAGACGTAAATGGCCGGCAGTAAGACAGTGGCAGTCCAAACAGTTCTGAAATGCCATGTTTAAAACTACTACTGTCCTACTGCAGACCATCAGTAACCACTATTGATCTGGAGTAGATTGACGGTTTCATATCTAATGGCTGTTGTCTGATGGTTAGTGATGAGAACTGTCGTCGAGAAGAAAATGACCGGCAGTGGGACTGTGGCGAGTTCAACAGCACTCAAAAGATGTGTTTAACTAGCGTCACAGTCCTACAGCTGACCATCAGTGGCCACCACTGATCAAGACCATTGTGATGATTTCTTATCTTCTGTCTTGTGGTGAATAACGAGAACCGTTCACCAGAAGTAAATGGCCGCAGTAGAACAGTGGCAGGTTGCACAGTTATCAAAAGTCGTGTGTAACGACTATCACAACACTACCGCAGAACATCATTGGCCACCAGCGATCTTCCCTCGTCGAAAGATGTACAGCGCTCGCATCACTGCTCAGTTATAGCATCACCACATTTGACAAGAAAATTACCACTCCCAGGAGACATCAAGTTAATACCGTGTACCATCGCCTTAGGCTTGATAGTGGCTGCATTTGGGCGAGGAAAATAGTCCACAACTTTCTTCAGGTGTGGCATAACCAGTTAAAGCAACTCATTGATGATTAGATCTCATAGAGCTGCATCACCGAAGAGATGTTGACTGTGGCTTTTGACACGCAGTTTCAAGTAGTGCCAAACATTTTATAGGGACATAAAAGTTTTCTGAGCGTTGTACCGCCTCATAATGTAAAAAAACTGTACTGGAGAAACAAACTTTTCGCCCATGTTTACAATGGCCATTTTCTGGGTCTTCTGGGATTAGCAATCCATAGACCCAGAAGACAGCCATTATAGCTGCGGCCGAAACGTAGGTTCCTCCAGTATAGTTTTTTATATTATGAGGCGGTACGACACTCAGAAAGTTTTTATGTCAATTGACTCTGGCGTCGGAAGCCTACGGAACTGCATTTTCTACGGAATTAAGATAGTAGGATTGATCGTGTGATTTAGTGAGCCAGTCGAATAGGGTGATGAGTGTTCTTCAAACCAGCAAAAGATGTGTGCAGCCTTTTGGCTTATGCTGTTGCATCATTATAGTCGGGGAAGCCCACAAAATATCCATCATAAATATAGAGAAGAAATGGCGACACTTCTTCACTGAAGATGTTCAAGCAAAACGTCCTGGTTCACGTTCGCGGTAACCCGAATAAGTGGTCCCCACTCTTTTGGCGCCAAGCACTCCCAGAACATCACATAAACACCTCTGGTTTTACCTACAACCTCGACAAGCTATGGTTTAAACTCCTCATTAGACATATTTTCTAGTTGGTGTGATGAATGGCAGCTAGCTCTAAATGTAGTATAATGTAATGCAGATGAGAAGGAAAAACAACCCCACCATGTTCCAACACAGCATTAGCAGTGTGCTACTTTACCCCGTCATATCGGCTAAATATCTAGGGTTAACGTTACTAAGTGATAGTTTGACGTTGCTAAGTGATATAAAATGGAACGAGCACGCAGGGACGATAGCGGGGAAGGTTTGGTTTATTGGGAGAATTTTGAGGAAAGTATGGTTCATTTGCAAAGGAGACCACGCATAGCACACTAGTGTGACGCACAGTTGAGTACTGCTCTAGTGTGTGGCATTCCCACGAGGAGGAACTGAAGGAAGACATCGATGGAGTCCAGAGGCTGGCTCCTAGATTTGTTACCGGTAGATTCGGTCAACATGGAAGTATTACGGAGATGCTTCGGGAACTCAAAGGGGAATCCTTGGATGGAAAGCGACCTTCTGTTCGAGGAAAAATATAGAGAAAATTTAGAGATCCGGCATTTGAAGCTGACTGTAGAACAATCCTACTGCCGCCAACATACATTCCAAGTGAGGATCACGAACATAAGGTAAGATAAATTAGTGCTCGTTTTTCCCTCGCTCTATTTGCAAGATGAACAGGATGGTAAATGACTAGAGTACTCTCCCACATGCACCATATGCTGGCTCGCGGACTATGTATGTAGATGTAGATGTTACTGCAGGCATCGGTGCACTCGACGGTTTCTCTCTTCTTGGGCCAATGAAGAAGGGTAGCTTAATGTGACGCTATGAGCTATTTCCTGCTGCGAGGTACCTGGCTCCAGATATCAATTGCATGATCTTTCTTTCGCAATGGTTAATCGGATACTGGGTTCAGATGGACCTGTATTGACTGAGTGTCGCAGTTACTGCCGTGATTAAAGCCACCTGAGATTGCCGTTCCCAGTCGGATAGCATTTTTTTAACGAACCCTGTCCTTAAGCTGTGTTACATACACTATGTGATCAAAAATATCCGGACACCTGGCTGAAATTGATTTACAAGTTTGTGGCGTCCTCCATTGGTAATGCTCGAATTCAATATGGAGTTGGCCAATTGCTTAGGCTTGATGATAGCTTCCAGTCTCGCAGGCATACGTTCAGTCAGGTGCTGGAAAGTTTCTTGGGGAATGGCAGCCCATTCGTAACGGAGTGCTGCACTGAGGAAAGGTATCGATGTCGGTCGGTGAGGCCTGGCACGAAGTCGGCGTTTCAAAACATCCCAAAGGTGTTCTATAGGATTCAAGTCAGAACTCTGCGCAGACTAGTCCATTACAGAAATGTTATTGCCGCCTAACCGTTCCGCCACTGTCCTTGCATTATGAACAGGTGTTCGATAGTGTTGAAAGATGCAGTCGCCATTCCCGAATTGCTCTTCAAGCAAGAAGGTGCTTCAAACATCAATGTAGGCCTGTGCTGTGATAGTGCCACGCAAAACAACAAGGTGCCCAAGCCCCCTCCATGAGAAACACGACCACAGCATAACACTACCGCCTTCGAATTTTACTGTTGGCACTACACACGCTGGCAGATGACGTTCACCGGGCATTCACTATACCCACGCTTTGCCATCGGATCGCCACATTGTGTACGTGATTCGTCTCTCCATACAACGTTTTCCTATTGTTCAATCGTCCAATGTTTACGCTCCTTACACCAAGCTAGGCGTCGTTTGGCATTTACCGGCTCGATGTGTGACTTACGAGCAGCTGTTCGACCGTGAAATCCAAGATTTCCCACCTTCGCCTAACTTTCATAGTACTTGCAGTGGATCCTGATGCAGTTTGGAATCCCAGTGTGTTGGTTTGGATAGATGTCTGCTTATTACACATTACGACCCTCCTCAACTGTCGGCGCTCTGTCAGTCAACAGACTAGGTCGGCCTGTACGCTTTTGTGAAGTACGTGTCCCTTCACGGTTCCACTTCACTATCACATCGGAAACGATGGACCTAGGGATGTTTAGGAGTGTGGAAATCTCGCGTACAGACGTATGACACAAGTGACACCCAATCACCTGATAACATTCGAAGTCCGTGAGTTCCGCGGAGCGCCCTATTCTGCTCTCTCACGATGTCTAATGACTACTGAGGTCCCTGATATGGAGTACCTGGCAGTAGGTGGCAGCAAAATGCACCTAGTACGAAAAACATGTGTTTTTTGGGGTGTCCGGATACCTTTGATCACATAGTGTAGCTGCAAGTGGTACACCATTTCTTGTAGACACGTTGTTCAGTTCGCGTGGATACACCACAGAATGGGGCATTTCCAGTCACAGTGTCGTTCTGGGCTACTGCATTGATGTTACAAACTGGCATGCCTAGCTATTTTTTGGGGAAATTTACGGGCCGTAATTGCGGTGGCACTATTCATATTGCGAGCAGTCCGCAGATTACTTATTTTGCCACGCAACTCGTCTTGCCTATTTGATTAAAATTTTTGGCCTCTTTTGTCTCGTTAACGTTGACTTCACGAGCTGCCCAGATTAGCAAATCTTGCAGACCTGACGTACATTTCAAGACATCTTAATTTTCTTACAACTTTTCCATGGTTAGGCGACCCACAAGTAACAAATACAACCAGTTGTACACCTAAGTTGCTGATGTAAATATGACGGTGTTTTCACTATGTACAATGGCCAAACACAACCAACTGATGTTTGAAGTTAAAGAGAGAACGCTATCGAGTTTCAAAGCTTTCGACAGTGATGACTGGAATACATTCTTTCAAATTCTAAAGACAGCGGGGATAAGATACAGGGAGCTAAAGGTTGTCTGCAACTCGTGCAGAAACAAGACTGCAATTTATTATAATGTTCCATCCTGCCGTGACGTTTGAAACTCAGGTGGGCGTCCCGAGTGGTGCCTCTCGGAGCTCACCTTCATTCGCCTCATACGGTTATAGCGAACCCAAGTTTGCTGAGCCAGCGTCTCGTAAGCACCGCAAGTAACCGTAAGCTCTGAACACGCTTCAGTGACCACCGTGGGATATGCCGGAGGAACGTCGTGTGCCACAGGGAGCGGGGATCTTGGATTAACTGCCTGGATCGCGATGGTGGTGCAAACCCCTATAAAATGACAAAACCCAGTCTCAAGATGTGCTGAATGCCGATGATTTGGATGGCTGTTGCGCGAAATAGTAGGTAGCGGAAAATCTCCAGCATCCTAGTTGTATAAGGCTTATCCAGGAAAGCAGGACCCTGTCTGGTTGACTCTTATTTCCCTAATTGCTCGTAGGACGTCCATGAAACATACATCCAATTCAAATACTCCCAGGAATTCGTGTGCACGGCTAGGCAGAATTAACACCTAAACCCCAAGGACACCTCACGTTGCTAGGCCACCTGAGCTGTTTGTCAGTGTAAGAGCAAGCACGAATAGTAACAGACCACATCTTGTGGTAAGTATTATTTTCACTGTTATCAAAAGTATGGAAGGTTCATTTGAGACGTTGTCACTCTTTTACGTAAACAAACTTTTAGAGGGAGTTGTAGAAGAACTTACGTCTATTAAGGGGCCACGTAACAATACACTCCTGATCGACACAGTGAAATGTATCCATACAAACAAGCTATTGAGTATTAAATTACTTGGAGCGTATGTCATCAACAGTGAGCTTCACATTGCATTAAATTGCTGTAAGGGAGTTGTAACTTGCTGGGATATCATGGATACAGATGCCAATTAACTGAAACAGGAATGAGAAACCGAAGGCGACACCGAAGTTAAGAGTTTTATGAAAAGAGTTAATGGTGAGCATGAAAAGACATGATATTTAATCTTGACATACAGTTTACCGATGTTACCCGAGTACATTACATCAGGTTTTATCAGTTTAGATGTTAGGCCCTGTAAACCTAACACTATGCGCTGCTTTCGAGGGAGCATTTTGATGACACTAGCATGGTTTGAAAAGGTCGCATTACCGAGTGAGGTGGCGCAGTGGTTAGCACACTGGACTAGCATTCAGAAGGATGACGGTAAAAATCCGCGTCTGGCCACCGAGATTTAGGTTTTCCGTGATTTCCCTAAATCGCTTTTTTTGAAAGGGCACGGTCGTCTTCCTTCGCCACCCTTCCCTAATCAGATGGGATCGATGACTTCGCTTGTTAGCCCCATCCCCAAATCAACCCACCAACCAAAGGTAATGTTACATCCGGAAGCTGTGGTTTGGCTGTCCATGAACCAGACACTCAGTGCACTGTCCCATCGATTTATGTCAATTTCTCGCAGAACCATTTAGTATGGGGCAAAGAATGACCTGTTTTCCAAGAAGAGACTATAATCCAGGAGATAAAGGTCACACAACGTACCTCACACTCTGTGGCGTAGAAATTTTTTAATACCATACAGCTATCTACTTTCGTGAAATTCACGTTATTATTGAAGCAACCTTCACCGAAGACTACTGTTGACAACCAGGCAATCAGCAGCTGAACGGAGCACAACCACCTACATATGCTAATGTACCTGCAAATCACAGCCCCACGTTTAACCAACATGTTTGCCTGCATCTTAAACAACGGTGGCAGTAAAACATACTGTCGGGAAGACTAATAAAACCTAGTGGAAGACAGAAAAAGACAAGAAAAACGTTTTTCTGAAAACAACCATACCACCGCCCTATAATCCAAGTGGTGGACGGTAAACAGTAGTCGAAAAACGTAAGGTCCAAAGTCATTTGGCCATGGGACATGGGTACTGACTTATGGATCAGATGATGGATAGAGCTACGATGGTATGGACATTGATGTCTCCCTCAGGGAACTAGCAAGTCCCTCAACTAATCTCTCTCTCAGACGCAACCTCCCCATTCTGGAGGAACAATAAAGGAAAAGAGAAAGGAAAACCTCACTGCTAAGATGGCGTCAATAATACAGTGAAACTTTAATGGGTTCCGGTCATGGGCGAGAACTATGACTTCTAGCTCAAAGGAGGGCCGCTGTGTATATGCCTGCAGGTGACAATTTTTTAATTACCTGACGCCCTTCAGCTACGTGACTATGTCCTCCACAAAAAGGAAAGCCTTAGTGGAGAGAGCTAAATGAGGAGTGACATTTTCGTTAACGAAAGCACACCACTCTCTCTCCCTCGCCACCAGCCTACAAGTTGTCACTGCTTCACTCCATAAGCGTCATAGATTGACAATCTGTTCCCTCTACCTGTCCCTCCATGTGGTTCGAGACGAAGAGGCCTTCACTAAATAATGATTCAAATGGCTCTGAGCACTATGGGACTTAACATCTGAGGTCATCAGTCCCCTAGAACTCAGAACTACTTAAACCTAACTAACCTAAGGACGACACACACATCCATGCCCGAGGCAGGATTCGAACACGCGACCGTAGCGGTCGCGCGGTTCCAGACTGAAGCGCCTAGGACCGCTCGGCCACTCCAGCCGGCGCCCTCACTAAACTCGTTACCTAGCTCCATCGATCCTTCCTACTATGTATGTATTTTAACGTACAGAATGTTCTCTGAATCTCTGCAAACACGTACCGCATTGGTAGAGCAATTAAGAGCCCCCTAGTGTCATCACGTATATGTCTGTTGGACAGGGAACATACATACACTTCAGCACCACTATCAGGGTCTTTTACATCTATCATTGTCTCAGTAAGCTCTCCAGTTTTTTCAGACAGAGATCAAGGGCAAATTGTCGATGCTTCCACTCAAGTGATCACTTTTTGGTCAGGATTCAGTCGGATTGGGGCCCAAGAGAAAACCGCCAAGATACGTGTTCAGTACGCCAACCTGGACACTGGACAGACAACTCCTATGTTTGAACACCGTGACAGCGTCCAGGAATAAGTGGATCATACTACTATCATCGGGACAGCTACAAATGCAGCCTGTCCCTTGGGGCGGCGACGAATACCGAGAATCTCATAGTCTTTTGGCTAACGAGTTCGAAAGTCACCAAATTATTAGAAAGAACAAGAAAAGAGAGGCAACATTTCCTAAGCACCATAAACAGTACCACTAAAAGTAAAATCGTATAGAAGACAATTAGGAAGATTTATGAGGCAGGTGGGAGGTGCCCAGTGGCTGCTGTTATGTGGGACGTAAGTCCCCAGATGAACTGGAGAGTCAGTCTCCAGGGAATGGTGGAATATTTCGCCGAAGATTCCCGACGCTACAGAGTGGCCGCTGAGAGGGAAGTTGGAACTGGATTTCCACAGATTATGAATAATACAACTGCTCTTTCTCCATGTGGAAGCTGGATTCTGTGTTAACTGCGGGTTATGACCATCCCATGGTCAGGATACCGTACATTACAGCATGTTCCGGTACGTCACAGAGCGAAAAAAGAAAGTCCTTGTCGCCTTTTTAAATTCATGTGACCCTCATGACACTTTTCCGACTCCTGGATACAAGCAATTTTAATGCCAGTTTTAAAACCTGTGAAAGACTGTACATTCCTGAGTAGTTATTGTAGTGTTACCCTAACTAACCGCTAAGGAAAGACCTTGGAGCAGACAGTCAGAGGTGAGACGGAGCAGTCATTTTCACTGTGGGTTTAAGAGTTATCTCTTCACCTTGTATAAGCTGGCCCTCATGGACGAAGCTATACAGCATGCTTTCCTGTACAGGAATCACTTAATAGGTATACTTTTTTGTGTCGAGAAGGCCTAGGGAACTACTTGAGGCATAACATCCACGGAAAACCCCATGAATGACGCTTTCGAGGACATTTTCCTGTACTTACACAGTCCTTCCTCTCGCCATGTTATTTTAAATATCGAGTCGGTGACTTCCTCGCTGACCTCTTTCAACAAGAGAATGATGTCTCTCAAGGTAGTATTTCGGTACGCCTGTCTTCAACACAGATATCAAGAGTATAACGTCGACAGTATAAAGTAATGTGCAGAGGTTTTTGCATATGGACGACGTCACCGTCTTTTGTTCTTCCCATTGCCTTACAACAAGTCGACAGTTCAAGCTGACTGTGTAGGAAGGTCGGAGGAGTGAGGGTGAAAAGGTACTTTAACGTATCAAACCAGAAGTCAGTGTGTGTCCTCTTCAACCGTTCTCGTTCCGTTCATAGCTCTCCTGAATTGAAAATGAGGGTCATTGTTCTTAATTTTGAGGACACAGTTAGGTTTCTGGGCCTCTCACTGGATTTTACACTGAAGCGCCACAAAAACTGGTATAGGCATGCGTTTCCAAATACAGAGATATGTAAACAGGCAGAATACAGGGCTGCCGTCGGAACGCCTATATAAAACGACAAGTGTCTGCTGCAGTTGTTAGATCGGTTACTGCTGCTACAATGGCAGGTTATCATGATTTAAGTAAGTTTGGACGAGGTGTGATAGTCGGTGCACGAGGGATAGGACACAGCATCTCCGAGGTAGCGATGAAGTGGGGATTTTCCCGTACGACCATTTCACGAGTGTACCATGAATATCAGGAATGCGGTAAAACATGAAATCTCCGACATCGCTGCGACCGGGAAAAGATCCTGCAAGAACGGAACCAACAAAGGCTGAAGAGACTCGTTCAACGTGACAGAAGTGCAACCCTTTCACAAATTGCTGCAGATTTCAATACTGGGCCATCAACAAGTGTCAGCGTGAGAACCATTCAACGAAACATCATCGATATGGGCTTTTCAAACCGAGGCCCCACTCGTGTACTCTTGATGACTGCACCACACAAAACTGTATGCCTCGCCTGGGCCCGTCAACACCGACATTGGACTGTTGATGACTGGAAACATGTTGCCTGGTCGGACGAGTCTCGTTTCAAATTGCATCGAGCGGATGGACGTGTACGGGAATGAAGACAACCTCATGAATCTAAGGACCTTGCATGTCAGCAGGGGACTGTTCAATCTGGTGGAGGTTCTGTAATGGTGTACGGGTGGGGGGGAAGTACAGTCGGAGTGATATGGGACCCCTGATACGTCTAGAAACTACTCTGACGGGTGACACATACGAAAACATCCTGTCTGATCACCTGCATCCATTCATATCCTTTGTGCATTCCGACAGACTTGGGCAATTCCAGCAGGACAATGCAATGCGACACCCTACACGTCCAAAATTGCTACAGAGTGGCTCCAGGAACACACTTCTGAGTTTAAACACTTCCGCTGGCCACCAAACGCCTCAGACATGAACATTAGTGAGCATATCTGGGATGCCTTACAACGTGCTGTTCAGAACAGATTACCACCCTGTCGTACTCTTAGGGATTTATGGACAGCAGTGCAGGATTCATGGTGTCAATTGCCTCCAACACTACTTTAGACATTAGTCGAGTCCATGCCACGTCGTGTTGCGGCACTTCTGCATGGTCGCGGTGGCCCTACACCATATTAGGCAAGTGTACCAGTTTCTTGGCTCCTCAGTTGACAACAGTAAACAATGGTATTAACATATCAAAAACTTATCCAATATCAAATTCAGTGAAACACGACAGTGAACCAATGAAATTAGTTATTTGCCCCATGTACAATGCCTGTCAAGTATCACAATGTGTCTAAAACATGATTGCAAACTTCAAAGTCAGTATCCCAACGATATTTTCAGGCCTTAACTCCTGCCGTCTGCTGAACAGACAGGTAAACTTCTTATGGAATATGAGAGCGAGTATAAAATGTATTCTCAATAAAAAGTTAAAAAGCAGCGTTTGCTTATGAAATTTAGTTAACACATTGGTAACATGAAGTTGTCAAAGACGAATTTTACTTTAAATACTACTCAGAATACGCTCAAAAACGCGAAATAAACTCAATTACTGTTTTAAACTTTCGTTGCTTTTCATCACCAACAGGTGGCGTTGTTCGTACGTCGATCTGAATACCATACTTGTGTTAATAACAACAGGACATCGAATTATTTTCTTCTTTTTTTTTCATCAGTAATGCTTGTCAAGTATCACAATATTTATACCTAGTCCAAAACGTCTACGCAGTTACATGCATCACCAATGCATAAATGAGAAGAGTTTAAATGAAATGGCCGAGCGGTTCTAGGCGCTACAGTTGGAACCGCGCGACCGCTACGGTCGTAGGTTCGAATCCTGCCTTGGGCATGGATGTGTGTGATGTCCTTAGGTTAGTTAGGTTTAAGTAGTTCTAAGTTCTAGGGGACTGATGACCTCAGCAGTTAAGTCCCATAGTGTTCAGAGCCATTTAAATGAAAGATCACAGTGTTGTTTCCCACACAAACACGTAACTGTCAAATTGGTGCCTAAAACATGCTTATGAACTCTAAAGTAATTACCACAATACTATTTCCATGCGGAAATAGTTACAAATAACACGTTAAACTAAAAGTTGATATTACAAGTTAGGGCTAAAAGTTCATAGTCCTAAAACGTATATGACCAGGCTTCTAACCAGAGAAAATAGATGTTAGCGAAAATACTACGCTGACTAGCCAATCACACAAAGAAACACGTTGTCTGAATTACTTACAGCTACTGGAAGACTATAATGAATTTCAGTATTAAAGCCTATTCTTTGTATACATTGCCGGCCAGGGTGGCCGAGCGGTTCTAGGCGCTACAGTCTGGAACCGCGCGACCGCTACGGTCGCAGGTTCGAATCCTGCCTCGGGTATGGATGTGTGTGATCTCCTTAGGTTAGTTAGGTTTAAGTAGTTCTAAGTTCTAGGGGACTGATGACCTCAGAAGTTAAGTCCCATAGTGCTCAGAGCCTTTTTTTTGTATACATCATAATACATCCTCCGATTAAATATTTCCAGCTATGACTTGTCCTCAAGCACCATTGTAGTTGAGACAAAAATAATACATCATGTTCTACACTAGAAAAATTGTATCAATGATACTGACTGAAAATTATTTCTTTTATACAAAAGACTCAGGCCTACTAGAGGTTTTGTGCTATAATAACTAATTTTCGACAAAATATTCCCGCATTTACCAGTCGAAACTATGGTTCCAAAGCTCTCTAAAACATTTATACAAATCATTTCGTAGAATCCGGTATAAGTATCACCAGCATTTTAAAAAAACTTGTGATGTGAGAGCACACATAACTACATATAACATAGCCAAAAGGTAAATATTTTATTTATATGCTGAAGCTACATTCTGATTGGGCTGTCCCATTTGAATACTATGCTGAGATTGGTTGAAGAGGGGATGAGGATGAGGAAGGCGAGGGAAAAGGGAGTGTGGATCGGAGTAGAAGAGGAGGGGGACAGTGGAGTAGGGGTTGGTATAAGGATTGCACATGATTATGTAGTGCATTTAATATGAAGGTCAAGGCAAAGGGCAAAATTATTTCCCGTGGCTCTGAATGTAGACAAGCTAAATACAAAGGCGTAAGTGATCATGAACACCCATACACATAATACTTAAGAAATGACTTTTCCTTATACGATAGACAAACATAGGCAGAGTAGGAGCAGCAAAATTCTATGTTAATGCCATGCAGTATATTATAATGTTTTACTAACTCTGAGGCCGGCCGCGGTGGCCGTGCGGTTCTAGGAGCTTCAGTCCGGAACCACGGAACTGCTACGGTCGCTGGTTCGAACCCTGCCTCGGGCATGGATGTGTGTGATCTCCTTAGGTTAGTTAGGTTTAAGTAGTTCTAAGTTATAGGAGACTGATGACCTAAGACGTTAAGTCCCATAGTGCTCAGAGCCATTTGAACCAACTCTGAGGATTTTGAAACATTCATTGTGCATTAGTAAAACCACGTATTTTTGTAGTGTATTCCCCATATTTGGCTACTATTTTATGCTGATAATCGTTGCATCGTGCTCCTGGCCCCATAATATTTTATGTTGACTGTGTCTCACAGCTTTGATAAACTTTTTAAAATGACATAAGTTACAGTGTAAGCTGATGTTGAAATTATTGTTGTTCAAGCGACCGGCTTCGGTAAAACACAATTTATGAGCACAGCTTCGGTTAACAAGAGGAGTTACATTGACTAGATAACGATGATGTCAAGAAAGGAGCACACTGTCAGTAAGTCGACGGAAAAATGTATAGAGAGTAGCCGGCCGAAGTGGCCGTGCGGTTAAAGGCGCTGCAGTCTGGAACCGCAAGACCGCTACGGTCGCAGGTTCGAATCCTGCCTCGGGCATGGATGTTTGTGATGTCCTTAGGTTAGTTAGGTTTAACTAGTTCTAAGTTCTAGGGGACTAATGACCTCAGCAGTTGAGTCCCATAGTGCTCAGAGCCATTTGAACCATTTTTATAGAGAGTAACCTCTCTATATGATACAGGTAATGGTCCGGTAAACCCCCAAGCGCATAGACACACTGTGGGTGGGCGCAAGACTTGAGGATATACCAAGAAAGGGCAGAGACCAGTGGCCATGCGAAACAGCTCAGGCATGCCCCCAATAAACGTACTTCTGTGTGGCATCACTGAGGCGGCTTGGGCCAGCTTTCGCCAGCTAAATAACGATACGAGCAGACTCTCCCCCTCCCCAATTAAAACGTCACTGTGGCGAATCATCTCAGCACAGGAGCGACTGTCTTTGCTCTTCGGCCCTTCTGCAGAAACAATGCCTGTCTTTGAGCTTTGATGTCTGTTCGGGGAATTCGTGGAAGATGGGTGAAGGGGGGGGGGGGCATTTATCTTTTTTCCCTGTCTGAAAGCATGTAAAATATTCCGACAGATTTCCTGTGTGTCGTTTTCATCACCACATGCAGAGGCGACTGTCTGGCGCCATGACAGTGGGGTGGAAGAAATTTCGTCACCCACAGGCATGAAGAAAAGTCCTGAGAATTCTTTAAAAACAAATGCATTTTTCAGTATTTTCCATGTGAACGGACTGGTCACTGGCCAGCCAACACCCAAGCGCGCTCATGATGGAGGTTCAAGGCCAAAAATAGAAATGGCTGACAGATATAGGATTGGTAGCTGTGTTTCGTACGATTCATGGTAAGAGTAAAACGGCAAACTAACAAAAATACTATTATATACATGAAGTGTATTCACAGTTACGAATGCGAACAACCATTACCTGTATACGGGAATGACTACAGTGAAAATATGTCCCGGATCAGGATTCGAAGCCGGAGTTTTCGCTTCACGCAAGTGGCCCCATTAACCGGGTTGGATCTCCGTCACAACTCACGGTCATATCCAAACTTCCATATGTCGTCGTTCTCGTACTCATACACACATCATGCATTTCCCGTACAGGGGAGGACATTTTAATCGATAGTAGCAGTCTGGTGTCGGCGTATAAATAAGATATTGCAGTGCCTGTGTTGAATGTCAGAAGGAACATTGCATCGTTCTACTTAACAACACAGGCACTGCAATATCTTATTGTAAAATACTACTGGCCGAAGCTGGGAAAATCTTGCCATTGACGAACAAGGTTTTTCAGCGTCAAATCGCGCGTAAAGCAGACGCTAGGAGTACGGTGTGGCTCTGAGCATTATGGGACTTAACTTCTAAGGTCATCAGTCCCCTAGAACTTAGAAATACTTAATTCTAACTAACCTAAAGACATCACAAACATCCATGCCCGAGGCAGGATTCGAAACTGCGACCGTAGCGGTCGCGCGGTTCCAGACTGTAGCGCCTAGAACCGCTCGGCCACCCTGGCCGGCGATTACGGTGTGCACTTTACTTCATTTTCTAATACAGGCGAGGCAGTGTCAATTTGATTTTTGTCCTGATATGGTAGGATGGTCTTTGACGTGGAGATGGAGAGAAGCAAAGGCGACATCTGCAGTTAGACTGGTAACAGTCTGAATTCTAGTGACCTCCAGCTACACGTTTTCAATCACAATATCTGCTCAAAGTTATGATAACATTGTATAGGAGATTCGGTGGATTAGGTAGCAAATTAGGGCTTTGCTAGACGGAGTAAAATTCTCGCAGACTTACCATGACTGAATTCTCACACATAGTGAACGTACAGTTCTTCTTTCTTTTGATAATGTGGTCACGCTATTCACGCGGTTTCCTTATATTTAATGAATCTGTTAGAAAGTGGTCTATCACTGTCGTACATCCCCTCGTTAGATAGCCTTCCCAGAGCCTTAGTGTCTCTCCTGCAGTCGATTTTATGTATCAGTTAAACGTCCTTGAAATGTGTGTAATTAAATCTTGTGATGTTTTCTACTAAACTGTGCACATGTAATAATTTGCAATAAAATTGGGATTCAGCTGGGCTATGTATTTAACTACGTAATCAGTAGATTCTTCCCATGAGATTAATCAGTGTAAAAATAATGGGAATGTCGGTACTTGGAATTCAATGCTAGGGCCACTTCACCATTAAATTGCGTTAAAATTAATTCCTATCTTCATTAAACATTCAGATTTCAAGGCAGTCTGCCTCTCAGTAGATCCAGTTGATGAAAATCTAGCACGCTCACACACAGCATTTCGAAAACTTATGGCGTCTCTTGCTTAGACAAAATTTTACGAACTATTGTATGTATGTACGTACTGCCTTCAGCTTGCAAGGAGCATTACAGGGAACTGAAATTTCAGATGTACAGCTGTTACAACTCCACATTACAAGACCGCGTAGAAAAACATAGACAAAAACAAACTAAAACATTATTAACGACGTCTGCATTGTAATACAGTCAACTGATGAGCCAAAGCAATCTGATCATCTGCTTAATAGCGTGTTTGTCGTCCTTTGGAAAGAAATACTGCAGCGATTGTGCATCGTATTGATTTAAGAATTCCTTAGTAGCTTCCCCGAGGTATAAGACACCAGATGTCTACGCGCAGGTCACACAATTCCCGTAACTTATGGGCAAGTGGTTTGTCAGGGTGGACCTGGCGCCCGATAAAAGCCAGGCGCGTTCATATCAGGCGAAATTAGTGGCAAGAAATTAACGTGAGTTCAGGATCATGTTGCTTAAGCCACTGTAGCACGATTGTGGCCTTGTGATACGGACAGTCAAAATGCTGGACCGCATCCAGTGACGCCTGTGGGCAGAGGATGACACGGCGGCCGATCGATACCGTTGGACTTCCCAAGGCCTGTTCGGACGGAGTTTAGTTTTAAATGCTGGAATGTGCCTTCGCCGTCGGGTTAGAAATCGATCATGAAGGGGCACATTGGTCCGTACTAATGTTCACGTAGTTCACTACACTTGCATTGGAGTCTTCAGTTGCTACTACAGATTCCATGGACGTCCACGTGAATGTCCCTTGTAGCACAATACTACGATTACCTGCCTGTTTCCATGCTGGGATGAATGTTACGAGAAGATGTTCGTCTGAATGACAGAGTATTCAAAAACGACCTTCGACCTGTGGCAACGCGAAACATGATTCATGCCAACTGCAGTCGTAACTGACGATGAGATTGAGTGAGCATGGGACACGTAGGGGTCATCTACGGCCGAGTCCCATGTTCAGTAATATGCGCTGAATGATGTGCTCCGAAACACTTGTGCCTGAATCAGTATTGTACTCTGTCGTCACGTTTCCCACTGATCTCTGCATACCGTACTTTACATAGTGGGACAACCACGTTCTGTGACGAGACTTGGACTTCCAACATTTTGTAGTTTACTTCGTCCTTCAACCACTTTACATAGATTCACACGACAGTACAACATGAACATTTAACCATCTTTCGAGATTCTCGTTCCCAGACGCCGGTTCTTAACAGTCTGACCCTTGTTATTGTCGCTCATGTCTGTGTATTTCCCCATTTTTCGGCCCGCATTGTCGCTATAATGATTCCTCATTAGTCTCTGCTCCGTTTATATACCTTCCTTACCTCGTCACGAACCCTCAACGACACGCCATTTAATCTCGCGGTGGGCAGTGGTCATAATATTTCGACTCATCAACGTTTATTTACTAAATATTAATGACGTAAAGGATGTCCCAATTATATACAGTAAAAATTCTAGAGAGGCAGCGGGACCTAAAGTGGGTACCGTGAGGTGATTCACAAACAATAAAAATGTATATTTATCATTTCACCACATCATCATCATCATGAGTGAAAAATACCTTATTCATGAACAGTACACGCCGTAGGAAGTTCAGCACTCTACTACAATTCTGTAAAATCTAGTGACACAACTGAATTGTAAGTTAAAATGTATTCGATGTCGACGATTAGCACTCGTGTACGAAACAAATGCAGCCGATGCTCCACCAATATTGTCAACGTACGTTCCTTCGAAATGTGTGCGTCATGGATAAGTTGATAGGTCTTCTCCCACTAGATCAAACTTCGCCTTCTCGAATTCTACAGTGCGAAAGCTTCTTTCTTTAACACCCTGAACAGTTACCTAAGACTTGAACGACTCCACTCCCCGTACGTCTACTACGTTAAATCCAGTTTAGTAAACTTTTCTCTCCACATTCGTTCTGTTCTCGCCCCACTTTATTCAGCTACATGATACACTGAATGCGTGTCTTTTTCCATGTTGAAAGTAATGCTGAGTATTCGACAGTTAGCCGGTGACGAAGGCAGTTATTTTTTATAACTATTAAAATATTTAACAAACACTTTTTTTTGATGCTTTACTCGATCAAAACTCCGTGGCACCTGAGAAATGAATTTGCGATCACTTCTACGTGATCTCAATCTCCTTATCTTAGTTGCAGAATCTCTATCATCTGTAAATTTTGATGATAAACATTGTAAATATTTCATGCTAAAAACTAAGTATAGTAAAAGGAATGTGCAATACCGACCGACATCCGCTTTCCCCTCTTAATGATAATAGGCACCAGACCGAAAGACACATCTCAGTAAAAGCATCTCTCGGCAGTTAATATCGACTGTCAAAATCAGAATCGGTACTCCTCCATCACGCAGCTCTTTAGTAATCTTGAAAATGGTGGTTGGCCGCTCTCTTAATAAGATAAAATCAGTCTCATTAGTGGAGACCGGTGATAGGGTTGTCAGGGGACAGACTGCTGAGTAGCGAAATCCTGCTATAAACTGAGACTCATTCAGTAACCATCGCCGGATTACATGTGCAGTACGCTACTTACAGCACCGGAAACGACAGTCATAATGCTTATTATGACGAGTGGATTAAATGTTTTTGGTTTTCTGGGTGTGTACTAACTGGGAGCTGTATCTCGTGCTGTATTTAATGGCCAATAGCTTAAATTAAGTGGTTGGCAAATTTTTACAGGCAATGTTGCTCCAGCATTCCTTTCCACCACACATTATTCTGTTGTTTGAGAACCATTATTTCTATCTTCATTCTAATACTTCAAAACGATGGGGTGTAATTTTTAAAATAAGACCTACTTATTACGGCAAAGAAATGATATTTATGATGCACTACGTTACATAAATAACAATATTCTTTCCGATAACTTCGTCACTGATTCTTCAGAGACACTGTTTCCACATGAACTCTAAATATCTTGAGCACGTATTATTGTATGAGTAGTTAGGGGTTGACGGGAAATACAGTACATCAGTAAAGGGGAGAGCATACAAGACTCCGTTGCGACCAATTCCAGAGTATTGTCCCGGTGTTTGGAGTTCTTATCGAGTAGACACGACATTAAACGGACCGGATGGTGACCATAGCAACGGTGGTATAGACGTTGATGTCTACCTGAGGGAACTAGGAAGTCTCTTAAGTAATCTCCCTCTCAGCTGCTAACTCCTCTAGGATGGTGTCAATAATACAGCTGACCTTGAAGGGCCTCAGGGTCAATGGAATGCCAGTGTGTATATCCCTCAAGGAGACACTTTTTAAATTATCTGATGACCTTGAACTAAGTGGTTATATCCTACACAAAAAGGAAGACAGTGGAGAGAGCTAAATGAGGAGTGTCTATTTTGGTATATCAACGCACACCACTCCTCAAATCTCTCCCTCGCCACCAGCCTACCCTACAAGCTGTGGCTACTTCAGTCCATACGCGTCATAGATTGACAGAATGTTCCCTCTACCAACCCTGCATTACCCTCCTATTTAAAGATGTTCGACGCTTTACACCATGTATGAATTAGGTTGGCCATTGGGGCCTTTAGATTCGGCAACATACCAAGCCACCGCTTAACACCAGGGATTCACGCGACGAAATATCTATTAGAGATGAGTGAGTCTGTTTCCAAGGAGGCCCAGCAATTCTACAGATTTAACAAAATTAATGGAAGATTGCACTTCACATTTGCCCACTGTATAATGGTGTATAATATTTTAGATGTGTATCACGGATTTATAACGTTGCGCAACGGTCGCTCAAGCAAGAGGAGCAGGTCGATGCTACCCTGAAGGTATTGGAGTAGACGAGGTGGCTTCAAAATAAAATGTTCCTCTTCTACTCCAATTCCCTTAGTGCCATACATGCAGTAAATGTAGCCAGCAGAGAAAATCACGCAAAATTATTTTGGACACCGTTCCCATTTTTAAAGAGGAAAGGAAGCGAACTTCATACCACTTGGTACCAGGGCACGTAGAAATCTGGAGAAACGAGTGGAGACCTGCAGGGAACGCATTGTGGCACAAGCAGTCATTCCTGTGCAGACTATCAAATGGTTCAAATGGCTCTGAGCACTATGCGACTTAACTTCTGAGGTCATCAGTCGCCTAGAACTTATAATTAAACCTAACTAACCTAAGGACATCACACACATCCATGCCCGAGGCAGGATTCGAACCTGCGACCGGAGCCGTCGCTCGGTCCAAGACTGTAGCGCCTAGAACCGCACGGCCACTCCGGCCGGCTGCAGACTATCATTTCGCTTTTTAGTCAGAGAGCCATGCAACTTTCGGAAGAGGAAAGGATGGCAGAGAATTAAACTGCAGTCAGTGGCATCAACTGTCCGATAACGGACTACCTCGGTCTGGTCATTGTGGCGGGATTATGCAACCTTGATCCACCTCTGAACAGGGCATTTCCCCAAGCATATTGCATCATACCTCGGTGAAACAGTCCCCCAATAGGTGATTTATGTGGCGTGAAAATCAGTGTCCGCTGTATTTTAAAGGAATGTATTTTTTATTTTGATGAGCTAGTTATAGCATATTTAGATGGGGATCTGTCTTCTGTTTTAGCTGCTAACGATATGAATGTTGTAAAACTTTGCTATTTTTCTGTAGTGTCTGGACATCAGCCTAAGTTGTGATAATTGTGGTTTTTTTGAAGAGTATATCAATGAATTGCTCTCCCATTTTTTCACTGTTTATACAAAAGACGAAATGACTTTCCTAGTGAACAACAATTCTATCCATTCTCTGTCACCAGCTGCAAATCACTCTCCTTTTCCTGCAAATTTAATTCGTTATTCTGTTGTTGCTGATCAACAGTGGCAAAAGCTCTGCTCAGAAAAGTAGTATGGGCATTCTGGACCATGTGATCTGTGACCTTTGTGTTGCCTACATGCAGGTATAGGAGCAATGGCCTTGACCTTCCACCTTAACCTCTAATGAATTACGTCAGCATACCCCTTCACACCCCTTTCTCTTACGCCAACATTGCGCCACCTCCCTCCCTCCCATTTCTCTTCTGCTCCCGTCACCATCCCCTTACTGTCCCCTCCCCACTCCAGCAAATCACACTTTAGTATTAAAATATAGTAGCCCAATCAAAAGATAGTTTCAATAAATAAATAAAAAATGGTACTCCTTGCACATGTTATCCCTCTTACAAAATAATCCAGTAATTGTGCGTGGAAAACTGTAATTCCTTTTGTACATACACACGCACATATATATTTATCGAAAAATTACGTAAATGGTGTAACCTGCAGTATTTCATAGTATTTTACGGGATGCTCAAAAGTAACCAAATGCTCCTATTCTCTTTTGCACTATTTTTATCTAAAAATTACGTAAAAGAGCACTTCCATGCGTGCAAAGCTCAAACGAAACCTTAAATTAATTATTTTCCACCTCTAGATAGTTGTCAAATACCACAAGGCAGGCAGGCTGGCTTCGACAGGACTGAACTCTCTGACTGAGCGTTCGACGTTTCTCACATCCTATCGGCATAATGTGTAACACATACTAATTAGGCATTGGCAAAACTGTAATTGCTCACTGCGTGCTTATTCTGACAAGCTTCACATCCAATTGGTGTAATATTACGTGCATGTCGCATCGCAAAACACACATGAATACTACATGTAGTATAAAGAGCGACACTCTGGACTGTGGATGACTGGATACAAGTGATTTGGAGTGATGAAGTGCGAACGTATTTTTTTACATTACCGAGAGAGGTGGCGCAGTGGTTGGCACACTGGACTCGCATTCGGGAGGGCGACGGTTCAAACCTGCGACTGGCCATCCTGATTTAGGTTTTCGTGATTTTCCTAAATCGATTCAGACACATGCCGGGATGGCTACTTTGAAAAGGCACGGCCAACATCCTTCCCCGTCCTTTCCTAATTCGATGGGGCCGATGACGTCACTGTTTGGTCCCGTTGCCCAACTCAACCAGTCAACCAACATATTTTATAGCACCGTGTACCGCTGGCAGCAGAGGAACAGTTCGGTAAATCTACATACATGCTCCGCAAGCCACATATGTTGCGTGGCAGAGTACATTGTACCACTACTAGACATATCCTTTTCTATTCCACTTGCATATACAGCAAGGAAAAAACAACTGTCTATATGTCTCCGTACAAGCCCTATTTTCTCTTATCTTAGTGGCAGTAGAATCGTTCTGCAGTTACGTTCAAATGTGGGTTCCCTAAATTTTCTCAACATTGTTCAGCGAAAAGAACACATGCTCCAATCTCCGTAAACAATCTGCAGTGGGGCACAGTGTCAAACTCTTTCCGAAGAGCTAGGAATATGGAATTAGCCAGTTGCCCTACGTCCATGGCTCGCAAGAAATCATGTGAGAAAGGGGCAACTTCAGTTGCGCACGAGGAATGCTTTCTACATCACTGCTGAGTTGCGGTCAGAAACTCTTCCGTCTCAAGGAAATTTATTACATTCTGACCGAGAATGTGTTCAAGTATACTGCAAAAAAACGACGTTAAGGACATTGGTCTGTAATTTTGCGGGTCCATCCGTTTACCCTTCCTGCGCTCAGTGAGAGATTCGCGATAAATGCAAGTTAAGTAAGCGACCAAATCCTTAGCGCACTCCCTGCAAAACTGAATTCGGTTCCTTGCGACTTACCCCGATGTGACAAATAGCACGGGATAGTGATATGCATATACACAGATGGCGGTAGTATCGCATACCCAAGGTGTAAAAAGATGGTG
Organism: Schistocerca nitens; assembly: GCF_023898315.1. NCBI lineage: Eukaryota > Metazoa > Arthropoda > Insecta > Orthoptera > Acrididae > Schistocerca > Schistocerca nitens. The sequence continues at coordinate 521,731,197 of NC_064616.1, read as the reverse complement.
CATTGACCGAGCTGACATTTGTACTCCGGTGATTCATGTGAAAACGTTTCCGACGTCATTATGGTCTCACGACTGGAATTAACAGACTCTGAACGCGGAGTGGTGGTTGGAGCTAGACGCATGGGACATTCCATTTCGGAAATCGTTAGAGAAATCAGTATTTCGAAATCCACAGTGTCAAGAGTGTGCCGAGAATACCAAATTTCCTCTCACCACAGACAACGCAGTGCCCTACGGCCTTCACTTAACAGCCGAGAGCAGAGGCGTTTGGTAGAGATGTCAGTGCTAACAGACAAGCAACACTACGTGAAATAACCACATAAATCAATGTGGGACGTATCCGTTAGGACAGTGCGGCGAAATGTGACGTTGATGGGCTATGGTAGCAGACGATCGACGCTAGTACCTTTTGTTAACAACACGACATCCCTTACAGCACCTCTCCTGAGCTGGTTACCATATTTGTTGGACCCTAGACGACTGGAAAACAATGACGTGGTCCGATGAGTCCACATTTCAGTTGGTAGATGGTAGGTTTCGAGGGTGGCGCAGACCCCTCGAAGCCATGGACCCAAGTTGTCAACAAGGCACTGTCCAAGCTGGTGGTGGCTCCATAATGGTGTGGGCTTGTTGAAATGGAACTGACTGGGTCCTCTGGTCCATCTGAATCGACTGTAAATGGACCATTTGCAGCCATTCACGGACTCCATGTTCCCAACCCAACGACAGAATTTTTATGGATGACAATGCGCCATGTCACGGGGCCACAATTGTTCGTGACTGATTTGGAGAACACTGGACAGTTCGAGTGAATGATTTGGCCTCCCTAGATCACCCGACATGAATCCCATCGAACATTTACAGGACATAATCGAGAAGTCAGTTCATGCACAAAATACTGCACCGGTAACACTTTAGCAATTATGGACGGCTGTAGAGGCAGTACGGCTCGATATTACTGCAGGGGACTTTCAGCGACTTGTTGAGTCCATGTCAGTTCGAGTTGTTGCACTAAGCCGGGCAAAAGGATGTCCGACACGATATTAGGAGGTATTCCATGACTTTTGTCACCTCAGTGTGTTTGTTTCAACTCTTTCAGTTGCTTGTTGAAGTCAGGGATGCCTATTACTATTTCCTCCATATGGGAGTTTGTACGACGGTCAAACGACCGTGTGTTTGAACGATCATCAAGCGTGAATGATTTCTTAAAAGTGAGAGTTAAAACTGCCGATTTCCTTTTGCAGTCTTCTATTGCCACACCAGACTGGTCAACGAGTGTCTGCACAATAGCCTTCGACACGCTTAGCGATTTTACAAAGGATCAGAATTTTCTCGGGATCTCGGCAAGATCTTTTGTATATCTCACCCATAGATCGTTTTACAGTTGCAAGAATTTCCACAAATTTTTGTCTGTCGTCATATCCGCATTCACTTTGGAACTGAGAAAGTGACTATCTTTGGTATCTCAGCAGTATCTGAATTTTATTGTTAAACCATGGCAATTCTCTTACATCCTTAATCCATTTACTCCGTACATACTTCTCCAGGATGAGAGATGAGAGCTGTAACCCGTTTAAACTTTGTCCATGATTTATCTACGCCGATCATACTGCAAATAAATGCTGTCACTCCATTTCCAGAGTGGGATGCTAACAACTGCTTGTCCGCTCTGTGTAGCAAAAATATTCGCCTAGCCTTCTTGAAGTATTTATTAAATTTAGTAACCATCACCGCAATAATGACGTCATGAGCACTGTTCCCTGCCTCTATACTGACACCGTCGATAAGGTCATGCTTGTCTGAAGCTACAGGGTCTAAAACATTTCCATTGCGTGAGGGCTGTCGAACGAGCTTCTCAAGCCAGTTTTGGGAAAACGTATACAAAAGTACTTAACAAGATTGCCTGTTCATATCTCTTGCAATGAATCCATATGCATCCCAGTCTATGCTCGGTACGTTAAAGTCGTCCCATAATTAACTTGCCATCACTTAGACCTGTTAAATGCGTCCAGAGAATTATACAGTAAGACTCAATATTGACCTTGATAGATATAATATTTCCGTGGCCTGTAATGAACACTCCTCCTCCTATGCTATCTAATCAGTCTTTCCGGTGTACGTTCCATCCCTCACTATATATATCAGAACTTCCTGCTTTGGGTTTCTTCTAGCTTATATTCGGATATGTCCGAAAAAACAGACACCACGCATTGGTATAACTAATTCGACTCGATGGGCAACGAATCCACCTCAGTGCGGATGCACGATTACGTCTAACCTCCTGCAGGATCTCCAAGTAGCGAGCATGGAGGTCATGCACAAGGGCTGCGGATAGGTGGCGCTCGGAGGCGGTGTGGGTCGGCCGAAAGGCATGCAGCGATAGTCCGCCAAGTTACGATATACACTATATCCAGGTGGCACTGTGGTTAACGCAGCTGCCTAGTAAGCAGCAGATCCCGGGTTCCACTCCTAGTCCAGACACATTTTCACTTGTCTCCGCTGATTCCGCACAAAGTTCCAATGCAGATGGCATCAACAGTCCCCTTTCCTTTAATCCCCTCCATCTTCAATTTACATATAAGATACAGCGTATTTAGCTCCGAAGGCGTCTACTTAAGATGTACAGAGGATGGACAAAAATATGGAACACCGCGAGAAATTCATGCTTGAATAGAAATACAGAACCTAATGTAGCTTGCACCATGACAGCGAACGGTATCTGTGCAATGTCCTTAGTACGTTGCAAGTGTCAGTCATGGTCAGAACAGTGTTCTGTGTTGTTGTGGGTGCATTATGTCGGAGCTCAGCGCATTTTGTCGTATGCGCATTATTGGTGTTTTCGTAACCAAGGTAGCCGAAGTGTTCTGTATGTCGAGAAACAGCACACCGGAGATTTTTACCGTGTACAGTTGAAGCGAAAAACATTATCCTGTAACTGACAACGGGGACGAAAGTGTGGGTTGATTGATTGTGAGAGATACACACTGAGGAGGATTGGGCCGAAAAATAAAAAGGGCAACAGCTGCAAAAGTCACTGCAGAACTGAATGTCGCACTCATGAAACCTGTCAGCACCGAAGTCCAAAACCACTCCTCAGTTATGCAAATGTCTATGACAGGAAAATGTGCCGCTGAAGACGTAAAATCTGGACTATGAAGAAGTGGAAGAACGTCACCTTGTAGAAAGAGTTTTGTTGCACACTGTTTTCAAATTATGGTCGAGTTTACGTTCCAAGAGTGAAGTATGTCAGGAGTTCGGCAATGATTTGGGCAGCCATATAGTTGGATTCCACGGGACCTATGGGTATTCTGGTGGCCGAGCGGTTCTAGGTGCTACAGTCTGGTACCGCGCGACCGCTATGGTCGCAGGTTCGAATCCTGCCTCGGGCATGGATGTGTCTGATGTCCTTAGGTTAGTTAGGTTTAAGTTGTTCTCAGTTCTAGGGGACTGATGACCTGAGAAGTTAAGTCCCATAGTACTCAGAGCCATTTGGACCCATGGCTATTCTGCAAGGTCGCATTAATGCCATGTATAATGTGACCGTTTTGGCTGATCACGTCCATCCTATGATAGAATGTTCCCCAATGGTGATGCTGCGTTCCAAGATGACATTGCCCCTGATCACACAGCTCGCATCGTCCAAGACTGGTAGTGCGAGCACGATGATGAACTGTCGTATCTTCCCTCGCACCACAATAACCAGATCTCAATATTATTGAGTCTACGTTGTGTCCTACGTTGGAGAGAAGGGTGTGTGTTTGCCATCCACTTCCCTCATCGTTACCGGTACTTGCCACTATTTCGTATGAAGAGTGGTATACGATTCCCTTGAAAGCCTTAAGGTATTTATCCATTCCGAGGTGCCAGGAAGTTTTTTTTTTAATTTCAGCGGTTTCCCTACAGCGTATTAGGCATGGTAATGTGACTTCTTTTGGTTTTTCCAAACGTTTTTTCACCAATTGTATTTAGGAATCACAGAAGTATGAAACCGCACGCGGTAAGTGTATTGTTTTATCAACTAACAATTACACTAGAAAGCGGTTAGTAGAATACCTTATTTACCTCCTATCCCAGTAACTAAATAACATTCAAACTGACATTTTCCTGTCATGTAACATTCACCTTCAAACAACTTATGATCATTTCTGATAACCCCATCTCCTTTTCAAACTCCGGATCTATCCAATTCCGTTAAACTATGTGCACCCTATTTCAGCCTTTCTGTCCAATCGTCTGTCTAACGTAACGATGAACTGTATCAGTTCTCAGATTTCTCGTGTAACTACAGGTGTGCCTCAAGAATTTGCTCTCCCTCTTCACTCCTATACTTTCCTGTCCTCTGCATTTCTGATTGCAGATATGTCTAAACCCCTTACACCTGTTCAACGCATCCACCACACAAACGACACCATCTCCCTCATACGGTATCCACCCTCTAAAAATGTGAAACGTTTTCCAACCCCATCTCAAACAGTTTACTTCGTAATGGATGAAGTGATTCCTGAAGATCAGTCCTTCCAAGACCCATGCCACAATTAAAAGACATATTTTCCAGAGCTTCCACATCCATGACTTCTACAGCTCCACCCCTTTACACGCTTAATTAACACAGAAAAATATCTGGAACTAGAACTCTTCTGCAAACTAACATGGGCTCTCTTTCCCCCAAGCGGATCCTGTATCAATCTCTAAATGTCTCTCCTCTCGTCTCCTACACTGAATAACTTCGAATTTACTACAAAATAGACGTCATCAATCCAATAGTTCCACCTCTGCTTTCCAATTCTTGCATTCCGCAGCATTTATATCAGCACATCGGTCCAACACTGCACCTACAAATCCTATTTCAAAGAAAGTTAATCACCTTCCACTATCTCACCATGAATTGCGCCTGGAGCCTACCCATCGTTATAGATTTTACAGAATACTCATTATTCCATCAATGCCAGGGCTTTTCTTATCGCCACCCATTTACTTCCCTTTCGAAGAGATTAAATTGGCATCCAATTCCACATCGTTTCCATCCTACTTCCTTTCACAAGCATTGTCTCAAAAAAATTTTACGTCACCTATAATCCACCAGGAAGTCGAATCCTTCTGCTCCCTTCATCCTCTAAATCTACAAATCCCACCTCTCATCTAACCTACTCAATTACAGACACCACCAGCATCACCAACAATTACAAAAATTCAATGTGAGGTATCACTTTTTATTTATATAATCGCCTAGAAAATGGACCTTTTATCTTTAAAAAACCTCAAAGACAATAATGTCTTTCCAGTTACAAACCACATGTAATTTAACGCCATTGTAATGGTTTTCGACCACCTTAATACAAAAGGTATTTCAAAAAGTTTCCCACAACTTGAAGGAGCTCATAGAGGATTCGAAATGAAAGAGCTTTGGAACAGAAACTTACGGACTTGGAAGTAATCCTGAGACAGTGAAAGCTTTAGCATGTCGCCGGCCGCTGGTGGCCGAGCGGTTCTGGCGCTTCAGTCTGGAACCGCGTGACCGCTACGGTCGCAGGTTCGAATCCTGCCTCGGGCATGGATGTGTGTGTTGTCTTTAGGTTAGTTAGGTTTAAGTAGTTCTAAGTTCTAGGGGACTTATGACCTCAGCAGTTGAGTCCCATAGTGCTCAGAGCCATTTGAACCATGTCAGCAACAGCAAGGACAATCAGAGCATATGAGACATAGGTTCAGTGAAGATAATGTGCTATTTACTCAGCAATGTTTTAATAGAGAATGTTGTACCTTGGAAAAATTTTCACACTTCTCCCTCTACCAAGCTCAGTAATATAATTTTTATATAGTTTTTTAGTCCCAACTCTTGTGTGCTGCGGTCTTTCTTATGTTATTACCGCAGTTAAACAACAAAAGTAAGGTTTTCGAAATGTGGAACAATGTGGAACAATGTGCAAAGGCCACGTAACCAGGAACAAGTATTGTACTGAAACGCAAAAGCGCTTCAATTAAGAAAATGTCAATATTGTATTTAGAGCCAGAATGAGATTTTCACTCTACAGCAGAGTGTGCGCTGATATGAAACTTCCTGGAAGATTAAAACTGTGTGCCGGACCGAGACTCGAACTCGGGACCTTTGCCTTTCGGGGTCAAGAAGGAGACGAGGTACTGGCGAAAGTAAATCTGTGAGGACGGGGCCTGAGTCGTGCTTGGGGAGCTCAGATGGTAGAGCACTTGCCCGCGAGAGGCAAAGGTCCTGAGTTCGAGTCTCGGTCCGGCACACAGTTTTAATCTGCCAGGATTTTTCATTGTATTTAGTGGTCTATCTGTTACATTATTACTCTACTTCACAAGAATGCTTAATAAGGGAAATCATATTGAGCAGAAGTATAATTAAAAAACGATTAAAAGTTGACAAATTTTGAAACTGAACCTCTTGGAAAGAAACTCAAATTTCCGTTTTCAATGCGCGTAAAATTATGAAGATACTAAAGAAACCCAGTCAATTTGTAAATGTGCCATGTTCCATGGTAAAAGACCTTCTGTTTCAGGGTATAGGAGGGTGCATGACTGACGAATTATGGTTCTACTGTGTACATGTCGTGCAACTAGCTTTAGAAATTGATAAAATTTACTTGCCTAAAATTCCTTTCTGAAGGATTAACAATGTATTCCAAATAGCTTTAACACGTTATACAACATTTAAACATGTAGAAATCTACATATTTACAAAAACTTCAAGAAACACAATCTCATGTGCAGCAACAACAAAAACTGTAGAATATGGCGGAAACTGCTAATACCAGTCTCTACTGATGATTCCTTCATGTGGTTCTAAAATCAGTCACTAAAGTGATGTACTGACCAAAAAACATCTTGCGTTTCTAAGTACACTATCCTCTATGTACAACACCCTCCCCTACCTAGGAACAAATATTCTATTGAAATTTAAAAATTGGAAAGCTCGTGGCAATACTCTACTTGATTATTTATTTCTTGCATTATTACTTCACTACACACCAATAATTAGTAACCAACAATCAGTAAAGAAAATAAAATTAAGTAGCAGTGTTATCGAAAACTAATTACCAGTCAAATAGATTGTGAAACAGAAGTTATTGTAAACTGACACAAATTAAAGTTTTCAAGACAGGCAAAACTGTTGAAACCCTAAAAAATTTCACTTCATTTGCAAATATCACATGTCAGTAATAGAAGACAGTCTCCCATTTCAAGGTAGAAGATGGTTCACAACTGACACAGTATGGCCTGAATGTCCACACTCTGAGGAGCATTGATTTAAGGATGAGGCCACCTTTTTATGAGTACACAAATTCTTCCTTTCTTTAACAGTTATAGAGCTGATAACTAAAAATGATTAACATTATGATGATAACGATGATGATCATTATGAGGTTATAGAAAATTTTTAAGGAAAACATAACGGACAGAATTATTATCATATGTGTGTGTTTTATAACGGTGTAACTGTTTGATGAACAGCAAAAGATGAAATGAAGAGTAATTGATATTATCCAAATACATACAGGTCATCACTCTGAAGACAAAAGCTATTACTGATGTTGCGCACTTAGAAAAATATGCAGATGAGAATATACTAGGTTTCAGAATCCTTTACAAGCACACTTGTACAAACAGTGCTATAAAAATACTACAATACCATGCAGTACGTATTGCTTACAACACCCACTTGTTTCAGACTGGTCTATTTAGTCATAATAACATGATTCGTCTTTTTATTGAAACAGTGGTCTCCAAAATTGAGCACTGAAACACGTAATCCAATGTAAACCACCAGAAGATGGCTAAAAGCCAAAAACTGGTCATATCTTCCATAAAATCACCTTCTCTTATGACTGGTAGAGGTTATTATTATACACTACAAATGAATGGTTATGGAGGTCAAATGCATCCATTAAGGATAGAATTCACTGAAGGTTGCCTAGTGAGGTATCAAGAAATGTCAATGCAATTAGAACATGTAAAATCAAGGTGCTGAAAAACATTCAAGCAATCAAATTTAACAAAACGTGCCTTATGTCTGAAGTAGTGTCCAATCTTGTTAAAATTAGCGTAAAGGGACATACTCAGCCAGCCAAAACTGCAAAGGCTAAGTGTGAAATTATCTGCAAAATATCTTAATCAAATCATCATACAAATGCAAAGAAAGGCCTAAACTGCACTTGGCACTAGGAAACACCTTCACTTCCATGCAATTCTCGTAAGCTCGAGATAAAATTGTGTCACTAGACATAATCAGAAACTGATTGCTCTCAAGACTGACAACAGACAGCTAGATTCTCTCCCCACACATTAAAAAATATTTTATGATACAGCTATGAGTTCCATCCCTATCACATTTGACAAAGATGAATCTGAGCTATTTAAGAAAGGCATCAGAAATAATATTAAATCATTGCTTCAAAATGGCATGTGAGTCAGCTAAAATGAACGGTAGTGAACACATTAGTATAGGGCCTAATGTCAAGAATACCATAAAGAAGAACATACAAAAACTAAAGACACACATTTGTTCTGGAGTGGGAGTAGATTCTAGCTGTCTTTTGCTAGACTTGAGAGCAGGTAATTTCTGATTAAGTCTATTTCACACAGCTAGTTGCTCATTGCTCATCTGGCCATTCATTTTATTTAAAGTGTTCATGAACTGCAGGGGTGTGAAGAGATTGCTGAGCGTCAACTGCAGTTTGAGCATGTCCTCATTAAGGATATCTTTGCATTTGTGTATTGGTTTGATACCAGATTTTAAGCGGATATTTTCACAATTTACAGTTTTGGCTGACCGAGTGTAACTCCTTACGGTAATTTTTGGGTAATAAGGTGTTACTTCAGACATAACGCAGTTTTTTTATATATATCTGATTGCTTGAATGGTCTTCGTCACCCTGATTTTCGCTGTTCTGAGCATTAGTGACAGTTCATGGTGCCTCATTAGTCAACCTTAGGTGAATTTTATCCATAAGGGTTGCTACTGAACACAATGGCTGTTCCCTTTTGGGATTTAAAATAATAAATGCTACCAGTCACAATAGGTCATTTTATTTAATGTATAATTGGTTTTGGACTTTTGATCACCTTCAGGTGGTTTGCATTCAATTATATGTTACAGTGCTCAATGGTGGAGACCTCTGTTTCAATATAACACAAATCATGTAATGATGAGTAAACAGATCAAATGAAACAACAGAAAATGCTAAGTGACATGTGTTTCATAGTACGAGTATCATGCTGCTTCCGTATAGTTGGGGCATAGAAGCCTTTTCCACATTTCATTCATCACATTTTTACAAAAATATTTCGATTTTTTACACATTAACTCTACATCACATATTATGGTGAATACTGGTACTTCCACATTATACCTTTCATGCAGTCGATGATACTAACTGTAGAATCACTTACACTCACATCATCTAATGTGTTTACATACGAAAACAGATGTTGTGGTTAAAGACTTTAGATCTCAGATCTTCAGAGATGTTACACATACAAATATTACACATTATGAAAATAAAATCTTTACTTTATTATGGAACCATCCTGTCATTTTTAAGGTTCACAACTGTTGCTCGCAAATAATATAACATTCTCATCATGTTCAATTTTTCTTATAGTTGTGTAGTGGCAATGAGTAGTAGTTTTCCTACTTAAAATTTCCATTAAAGATGTGTAGAAATAACTTGCTTGCCAGCAGTAGTTGTTCATTGAGAATAAAGTGCCATGCATTGGATGTATGGATGTAATTTTCTAGCTCTTCAAGAACAATAATTTTCTTTCTGCTGCTGACAGTGTGTCATATCTGCACGTTGTCTTTAATGGCTCTGGCTGAGTGGCAATTTCCTTCAGATGTGTTTGAAAAAGTGGATTTATTAAAGTTATTGGCCACAAGGTATCCATGTTCTCCCAGTATCTTATAGTGAAATTCCTTGATGTGTGGTCTATGTAGAACTGCGGGCAGTTGTCACATGAAAATCTGTAAATACTTTATTTGCTGTGACACTGGCTATTCGTCTTACACAGTGAACAATGTGCTGCTGTAGGTTACTAGTAGTGCTGAAGGATGCGTGAATACCATTGTCACGAAAAAGATCAGTAACTTCATACAAAATTTTTGCTGCAAGGGGAATGGAAGCAGATGTGTGCATTTGTTCTTGCGAATCAGATTTATGAGCAGTGCATTGTTTCTTTCTGAGTTTGTTCTTAAGTTTATCAACTACCTCTTGGTTGTATCCAGTGGCCGGCCGGAGTGGTCGAGCGGTTCTAGGCGCTACAGTCTGGAACCGCGCGACCGCTACGGTCCCAGGTTCGAATCCTGCCTCGGGCATGGATGTGTGTGATGTCCTTAGGTTAGTTAGGTTTAAGTAGTTCTAAGTTCTAGGAGACTGATGACCTCAGCAGTTAAGTCCCATAGTGCTCAGAGCCATTTGAACCATTTTGTATCCAGTAACAGGAAGAGTTGTTTATGGGAACACCACTGGTGGTCGGTCAGCTTGAAAGGCATGTTTGTTATTTACATTAGAGATTATAAGATCAAGAAAATTGATTCCCTTGTCCACTTGATATTCTACAGTGGCGTTCATGATGTTATGCATACTGCTAAGCGTATATGCAAGTGTTTCAGTCTCCTCCGTTGTACCATTGTACTACAGAAGTGTTTCATTTTCCTCAGTTTTATCATTGTATTGGATAATGGTATCATAAACATACTTTTAGTAATAAAGTATCTAATCTTTAAAAATTCGAACCCGAAGAACTGATTTCCTATGTAATTAAAGTCAGCATCTCTAACGTTTCCTGCCAAATCCTGCCCACAGTATGATCATGTTCTCGCTGGTAAATTTTGTTGTTACGAGAGAAAAAATTAGTACTAGCAAGAGAATGAGTTCATATTTCTCAGCATTGGAAATTTTTTTTCTTGTTTTAAAAGGTTGTTTTTATTTAGCTGGGTAGTGTCATGAATAGATCCACTGAAACTAACTTGGCACCCTCTGTTAAGTAAAAAAATTGCAAAGAATGTCTTTTTTGTTCTTCATGAAACCACTAAAAAATTAAAAACAACCCATTAAAACAAAACGTAATCCGCGGCTGAGATATGCGGATATATTGAAGTGCTAGGACTCATCTTATCACATAATTATGTCTCTTTTAACATCAAAATTTAAAAACAAGAACATGGTGTTGCAAAGGGCTGCAGTTTGTCAGGAGTCGTTGTAGGTATTTACTTCAATCACATAGAAAATCAATTCTTCAGGTTAGAATGATTGTTTAATGATAAGATAATTTATTAGAAAGCTATGTGGACGATACCGTTATCCATTTCAGTGGCACAACTGAGTGGATTGAAAAAATCGCAAATACTCTCAGCAGCATGAATTACAATACTAATTTCATGGTAAAAAATCAAGAAGATAAAAGCATCAATTTTCTTGATCTTACAATCTCTAAGGTAAATAACGAACATACCTTTGAAATTGAGCCACCACCAGTGGTGCCACAAAATGGCATTCATCCAATGTACTCCTAAATGTATACACAAAGTCTCACTCAGTCCTGCTGGTAAAGAAAAAGGATTTAGCATTAACAGTGGAATTGCACAACGGAATGGATAAAGCCCAGATGTAATTGATCATCTTAACAAAATAAAACGGATTCACAAGAACAAATACACATATTTGTTTGCATTCCCTTTATTGCGAAAATTTCTTGCCAAGTTGCTAACCTTTTTCGTAACACTGGTATTCATATATACATCAGCTCTAATAATAACCTACGACAGTACATCAGTCACAAAAGCAACTCCAATAGCCAATGTAGCAGCATGTTAGACATTTACACACTTTCACGTGACAATAGGCTCTTGACTGTTTTCTGTAAATTGACTTAAATGTTTAATTATGTCACTTTATGTTCCTAACATGCTTTCTTTCATTTCTTCTATAAAAACGAAAACGAAATTCAAATAATCTGCAAGCCTACTAAAACGCTCGATTCGAGTCATGTGATGCCGGTGACGTCACTGGCTAACTCGCTGCTCCTACTGTCGTAACGCTAATTCACAGTGATAACTTGTTTTGTAATTTACAGTTCGTAAAATGGGTTTCAAATGGTTTGTAGTACCATACTGTACAATCACAGCTATAAAAACTCCTGAAAAGTTGTTTTTGAGTGTTCCAGAGAATGAGAAGATGCGTTAAATGTGGTTGCACTGTATCGGCAAATTGCCACCACGTCGACACACAAACTCACTAACTTCATTAAAAAAGTGTTGCACTGTGTAGTCAACTTTTATTTACCTCCAAGATATGCTCTCCCACTGTTACAACGAAGGATAGCATTCAAGGAAATTAAACTGCCAGTCATTCGGAAGCTCAGTTGTTAGAGCGTAAGACCGTCGAATTTTAAAAGATAATGTCCATAGATCGCTGGTTCGAATCTATCCGAAACACTTTAACTTATTTGTAAAACGACTCGACAGTCCTCTCATATGAAAACCAAATCAAAATCACAAAATTTCACCACACTGTTCAGAAACAGAATGTTATTGTCTTTTCCTTGCTGTTTACATAGACTTCCATTTGCAATCGCTGTTCACACACGTCACGTTCAAAAAGTCATTTTCTAGTTAATATGACCACGCACTTTTCACTTGATTAGAAACAATGTTTTTATTTTCGTACTGTCCAGCTAGAATCCTTATTGTTTGAGCTTTTGCAGTTTCATCACGTTATATAAAGATGATGTAAGTCTGCTTCAGACGCTGACGTTAGTCTACACTCGCACTCATCACTGCCCTTATGTTTGTGTCACCTGCATATTGTACCTGCTTTATATCTCTCCGCATAACCTCATCGTACTATATCTCATTGCAATGTGGGCATATGGTGTATCTTCACTACTAGTAAGTGAATTGTTCGTTCGCAAGGTAAATGCATTTATCCTCTACTGTCCATTTCTCAGACTAAGACTAACGTCAAGCTATAAACAATACAGCCCACAATCGAAACAACTGCTACAATCAGTTCTAGTTAACAATATTTTCATGATTCATGCGGAATTAAAAAAAAAAACATATTACCCTCCCTGGATTCGAATATGTGATCTTTTCCGCTGCAGTCAGATGCACTATCCGTTACGCCAATGAACGCCTCGCGGGAGATGTGTTTCTGCTGAGTATCTTCTACATACGAAATCAGCGCTAAGTTTTGCCAAGAGTTATTTCTTGTGCTTTGGGTCGTAGCTAATGACTGATACTCGACAACCTACTTATAGTATAGGAATTCATTTGAAAAATTTCTACAGTTCCCTAGTTTTGAGCGGGTTTAATGAAGTTGCTGGGAGCAGGGAAAAGAATGTCCGTCGTTGCATATATCGCCACTGTAAATGGGGAAGCATAACCGCATCAACTTTCACAAGGCTTTCACTATCGGCATTCACAAAATTCTTTTCTGTTGTTACTTAAATTTGTAATTGCGTTTCCATTATTAAATATGTAAACTGCTTGCAGGAAACGTTTCTAAAAACCTCGTAACTTCGGCTAACACTCCTATAGCACACGTATAGTCTCGTCTTACTCCTACTCTGTGACGTCACGAAAGCAGTAGCCAAGAAGAGAGCGTTTCCCACTACGTGACCAGATCTTGATGTTTAATGATTTTTTAAGCTTTCATTACATAAAAATAACTGATATTTTGTGAAAATATTGAGCGCAAATGCAGTTTAAATTCTATAATCCATAGAATAACAACAATCGGAACCGTATTTTTAACATAGGAAAAATCCTATATCCCCCAGCTTTACATAGGCCACACAGGAAAGAGTGTTGCTGGGAACACATGATGCCATCTGACTAAATAACTTTAATAAAATTTAATAAATCCACTTTGCAAATCATCTGAAAGAACATGGCCGCTCAGCTACAACCATTAAAGACAACCTACAGATTCCACACACTGTCAGTAAAGGAAAAAAAATGAATCTCCTTGACGAACTTGAATCCCTACCTCCAATTCACGACATCCCATTCTCATTGAACAAGTAAACCTGGCAGACAATCTTCTCTACACATCGATAATGGAAATTTTATAAACGAGAACTGTTCCTTGCCACCTCACAACTAGGAAAAAAACTGACCTTGATTACAATGTTACATAACTCGCCAGCAACCATTGTACGTATTATAAATGACAGTGTGATTCTATAATCATGTAACAATCTCATTTTCATAACTGTAATGTCAGTTATGTTTCTGCATGTGTAACATCTTTGAACTGCTTAGATCTAAGGTCTGTGATGACAATCTCTGTATGGCTCTGTAAACACATTACATGTTGTGAGTGTATGTCATTCGGAAGTGATTATCCTTGACTGTACCAAAGGCATAAGATGGAAGTACCAATATTTACCATGATGTTTAATATACAGTTAATGTGTAAAGGTCGTAGATACTTTGTAAAAAATGTGTTGAATATAATGTGCAAAAGACATGGATACTCCAGCTGCATGTAAGTACTATAATACTATCCAACACATATTGCTTAGCAACTTCAACTTGTTTCAGTTGGGTCTATTTATTCACCATAATATGATCTGAATTTTATTGAAACAGTGGTATCCAACATTGAGCTCTGAAACATGTAATTGAATGTAAACCACCTGAAGATGGCCAAAGGCCTAAAACTGGTTACACATTAAATATAATCACCTCCTATTGTGACTGGTAGCTGTTATTACTTTACCGTAGCAGAGTTCAAATGTATTCCTTATGGATGACATTTGCTTTAAAGTTGCCTAGTTAGGCATTACAAATTGTCAATAAATTCATAAAATGTAAACCGAGCGAGGTGGCGCAGTGGTTAGCACACTGGACTCGCATTCGGGAGGAAGACGGTTCAATCCCGTCTCCAGCCATCCTGATTTAGGTTTTCCGTGATTTCCCTAAATCGTTTCAGGCAAATACCGGGATGGTTCCTTCGAAAGGGCACGGCCGATTTCCTTCCCCATCCTTCCCTAACCCAAGCTTGTGCTCCGTCTCTAATGACTTCGTTGTCGACGGGACGTTAAACACCACTAACCTAACCATAAAATGTAAAAGGTAGGTGCTGAAGACCATTCAAGCAATCAAATTTAACAAAAACTGCCCTTTGTCTTAACTAATAGCTATTAGTATTAGAATTATCATAAGAAGCCACACTCAGTCAGCCAGAACTGCAAATGTACAGTGTGAAGTTATTGACTTAAAATCTGAAATCAAATCATCGTATAAATACTCATATAATACACTCATATAACGCATATGATACACTCAGCAGCAACTTGATCCCCTCGTAGTTCATAAACACTTCAGATAAAATAAACGATCAGGTGAGCAATGATCAACTAGTTGTTTCAATTAGAGCCAATCAGAAATTACTTACTGTCAAGTCTAACAAAAGACAAAAACTACAATCATTTCCTACAGAGAACAAATATTTTATGACAAGATGATAAACTCCAACACTATCACATTTTACAAATACACAACTCAGTTACTTAAGAAAGGCAACAGAAGTAATATTCCATCATTGCTCAACCTTAAAAATACCAAGGATTTAATTGTCTGTTCTCAAATGTCACGTAACTCAGCTAAAATGAAGAGTAGTGAACATATTAGTATAGGGCTTAAAGACAAGAATATAATAAACAAGAACCTACAGAAATAAAAGACACATTTTTTCAGAAACCGACTCCAAACTGCTCATCAATTTAAATAGCAAACTATCTGAAAACAAAGCGCTGGTAACGAACTGTGATAAAGGGGACTCAGCTGTTATTATGCATTATCTGAATATATATCAACAAAGGTATGGTGAATGATATCACACTCAAATTCGAAACTCATCTAATTAAACTATGGTGAATAATCCCACACACAACTATTAAGCAGAGCTAAGGAAACTACTGATATCTACAGATTTCCTGTCATCTGACGCTGGTGTCAAAAAGTGCCTTGTCATTAACTCATCAGCAGCAAAACAATGTCACACCGGAAAAGTCAGCAGAATAATTGCCCTAAGTGCCTTGTAGTTAACTCAAAAAGTAGTCTAGCACATTTTATCTGCAACAAGCTAAAGATATTCTCAGTATCTTTTGTTCAGAAGAACAGAATTTCTCAACTATCAATAACTACGATCGTCCAGAAGATATCAAAGACATTTCAATTCCAGAGGGGGCGAATATGCTGCAATGGACACTGCAAACCTTTACACTGACATACCTATTCATGACACAACAAATTACATCACACAAAGTTATCCCACGCTGAGATATATGAACTCATTTATCTGCTAGAACTAATATTCTCACATATTTGTTTCTTCCTTAAAAACAAAATTTACAAGCAAGAGCATGGTCTGGCAGTGGGCAGGTTAGAATGTTTTTTTAAAGATAAAATGCTTTATTACTAAAGTTATGTTGATGACAACGCTATCCAACCCAATGGTACACCTGAGGGTATTGAAACGCTTGTAAATACTCTCAGCAGCATGCATAACATCATTAAAGTCACTATAGAACATCAAGTGGACAAAGAAATCAATGTTCTCGATCTTACAATATCTGATAAAATTTGCCTTTCAAATTGACCATATAACCACCAGCAGAGATGTGCCCATAAACAGCGCTTCCTGTTACCCAATATAACACAAAATGCAAATCTTCTGATCTGTAATAAACAGTATACACGAAGCCTCCTTCATCGTCTCAGTGAACAAAACGGAATTAACATTACCACTGGAACTGAAGGCAGGAATGGATAAAACCCAGACTTTATTAATCATTTTAACAACAAATTAAAATACAAACAATGCTCAACTCCTGTATCAGATTCACAAGAAGACACATACATAATTTGTTCGAATTTCCTTCGTAGCAAAATTTCTGTTGTCATAACGTGATTTGCTTTTTATTGAAACAGTGGTCTGCAAATTGAACGTTGAAACATATAACTGAAGGTGAACCGCCTCAGAATGGGCACACAGCCAAAACCAGACGTGCATTAAATAAAATCACCTTCTACTGTGACTGACAGTGGTTATCATTACACACCCCATAAAGGAACAGTCACAGAGTTCAAAAGCATCAGTTATGGATAAAATTCACTTAAGTTTGCCTTGCTAGGCGTCACAAAACGTCAGTGCATTCAGAAAATGTAAACTCTATGTGATGAAGATCACTCAAGCAATCAAATTTAACAAAAACTATCTTTTGTCTAAAGTAATACCTAATTACGTCAAAATTACCATAAGGACCCACCCCCAGTCGGACTGAAAAGGCAAGGTGTGTAATTATCCGCTTAAAATATGAAATAAAATCAATGTATAAATGCAAAGTTATTCTTACAAAAGACATGCTCAGACTGAACTTTAGCCCTCACCATCATCTTGACCCCCTTGCAGTAAATGAACACTTTAGATAAAATGAACAACTACGTGAGGAATAAATAACTACTTGTGTCGACTAGACATAATCAGGAATTACTTAATCCAGAGTCTAACGAAAAACAAGAACTGGAATCCACTCCCATAACACAACTAATATTCTGTGACAGGTTAATAAACTCCAACACTATCACATTTGACAGAGATGAAACTCAGTTACTTGATAAACACATCAAACATTATATTCCACAACTGCTCAATACTAGAAATATCAAGGATTTAAATTTCTACTCTAAAGTGGCATGTGACTCAGTTAAAATTAACAGTGGTGGACACATGGCGTAAATTCAAGAATATTATAAACAAGAACCTACAATAACAAAAGACACACAATTCTGCACAAAGTGACTCCAAACCGCTAAGGAATATTAACAGAAAAAATGCTCTGGCAGTAAGAACCAACTAAGTAAACTCGACTGATGTTATGTATTAATCTGAATATTTCCACAAAACTTTGGAATTCTTTCATAAAAACCACATATATGGAATTGCTGAAAGACCCCACTCCGAAAATTTCAAGACCAGCTGAGGAGAATACTGAAATCTATTGATGTCCTACTATATGAATTTGATGTTCTAATGTGGCATGAACCCATCAGCACTAGAATTACGTTCACAACCGAAAATTCATTAGCATAATTGCCCTATGTGCCCTATAGTTAACTTAATAAATATTCCAGCATAATTTATCAGCGATTTCCATACCTATGAAAATGATTTTTCAATGGAGAGTAGCTATCATCTTTTAACAACAAAATATGTGAGAAAGAAGATGGTGTTGCAATGCGCAGTAGTTTACAATAACACAGAAAATCAATTCTTCAGGTTGGCAAGTTTGTTTAAAGGTAAAATAATTTTTTCAAACAGTATGTTGCTGAACCATTATCATGTACAATGTTACAACTGAGATGATTGAAAGACCTGCAAATACTCTCCGGAGCAGCCTGCACCATAGAACATCAAGTGTATAACGGAATCAATGTCTTTGCTCCTACAATCGCTAATGTAAATAACAAAAATACCTCTCAAACTGACCAGCCATCAGAGATGTTCCCATTGACAACTCTTCCTGTCACCCAATACAACGCAAAAAGCCATACTTCCGACTTACACATAATCATATACAAAAGTCCCACTAAGTCGTCTTGATGAACAAAAAGAAATTAACATTATCAATGAAATTGCACACAGGAATTGATGCAACTCAGATATAACAGATTAAAAAATAAACAATGTAGCTCTCATAAATCAGATTCACAACAACAAATATATACAGTTGCTTGCATTCCTTTTGTAGAAAAAATTTCTTGCCAAGGTGCTAACCTTTTCCATAATACTTGTATTAAAATATCCTTCAGCACTAACAACAACCTACAACAGCATATCTTTCAGGGCAGCAAGACAAATAGCCAATGTCACAGCAAATCAGGTATTTACAAACTTGCATGTGACAATTGCCCACTGTTCTACATAGGCAATACGGGAAGAAGTTTCACTGTAAGGTACTGGGAGCACAATGGTGTCGTGTGGTTAAATAACTTTTATAAATCCACATTTGCAATACATCTTAAGGAAATCGCCACTCAGCCACAGCCATTAAAGACAACCAGCAGGTAAGACGCACTGTCAGCAAAGGAAAGAAAATGAATCTCCTTGAAATTTACATCCATGCCTACAATGCACCACACCTCATCAACAATGAACAAGTAGATCTGGAAAACAAGTAACTTCTGCACATCTATAACGACGTTTTTAAAACTAAAATTGTTATTCATTGCCCACACACAACTAGAAGTTAAATTTGACCATGATTACAACTTTATATTATTTGCCAGCAACAATTGCATATATTACAGACGACAGTGTGATTCCATAATCATGTAACAATTTCATTTTCGTAATCTGTAATATCTGTTCTCTTTCTCTAAATGTAACACCTCTGAATTTGGTAGATCTAAGGTCTATGACCATAATATCTGGTTTCCTATGTAAACCTGTTACATGTGAGTGTACGTGATTCTGAAGTAATTATCATGGATCGCATGAAAGACATAACGTTGAAGTACCAACATTTACATTGATGTGTAATATACAGTTAATGTGTAAAACAACTGAGATATGTTTGTAAAATATGTGATGAATCTAATGTGGAAAACACATGAAAATTCCAACTGTATGTATCTACTATAACACTTTTCAATACATGTTGCTTAACATCTTGCAGATGTTTCAGTTGGGTGCATTTCGTCATGCTCATAGTATTTGATTTTTATTTAAACAGTGATTTCAGCACTGTGCATTGAAACATTGAAAATCTGTCATGCACGAAATAAAACCACCATATGTTGTGACTAATAGCAGTTGTTATTCTACAACCTATAAAGGAATGATAATGTAGTTTAAATGCAACCATTATAGATGAAATTCACTCAATATAATGGTCTGAGGTATACAATTAATTTCAATGTATTGGAAACAATCAGGACAGCTAAATCTTCATAAAAGGTTTGTGAATTATATTCGTTTTGGTGACAAAACGTGGAAAGGTTGGTCAAAATAAAGTAAATATTATATGGGGGAATGGTATGACAGAGCAATAACTTGGTGAAAAATATGACAGTTAATCCGGAAAATATCAAAAAGGAATGTCAGTAGCATGATAAATCTGAGAATAAAGCAATGAGCGTGTGTGAAAGTAATGTGAAAATTATGTGATGAAACAGGGGTGCATATCACACTATTAGATAATTTAGAACCTAATGTACTGAATATACACTTGTGAGAACTGTAAAAGAAGTCATACATTGTAATGAATCAGTTCCAAACGTATATGGAATAGTAAACAGATGGTGTAACTTTAGAAAACCCAGCGCACATGAGATTGCTAACATAGGACAAGTTATTAAGTAAATAAAGGTGCTGATTAAAAAGGAATCAAATCAAAACAGGAAACTGAATATGACTACAGCATTAATATGGATAACTTTAGTTTTATCTGTATGATAATAAAGGATAGCGATTGAGAATAAGCAATACTTACACAACTGACATAGTCACAGATGAAAAAACACAAACGAAAGCATGCTGAATGTAATGCTGACCATCAATAGGCCAGACAGAACAAGAAATAATTTGAATTCTGGGTCATAACTAGATGCAAGCAAACCTGATATTCTGGTATACACTGATGTAATTTAACACATAGAAACTAATTAGTTTTGGGGAAATTTACACGAAAAGTAGATTGTTGATAATACATGTAAGGAAGAAAGGACGCAACATTTAACCTAACAGTACATGCCAATTAGTAAATTAAATTAAATTTCAGAGATGGCCAGGGACTTGGAAGAGCAGTGAAATGGAATGGGTAGTGTCTTGAAAAGAGAGTATAATATGAAAATCAATAAAAAACCAATAGTAATGGAATGTAGTCAGAGTAAATCATGAGTTGTCTGAGGGAATTAACTTATGAAATGCCATACAAATTTAAGGTAGTTTCCCGACTTGATAGACCACAAATGTCCCATATCAAACTATTCCTCTCAACTTGCTACCTCAATATGCTACCTCAAATTGGCCTACAAAAACTACATAAGCTATAGCGCATGAGCGTCGAGCGAGTTTTTCAACATTCTCGCGCTCTCTTCGCAGAAACCATTAGTTCTAGAGAAAAAAATGAATAGTACCTTTTTGTAGGAAATGTAATATAGTTTAATTTTGTACTGCAACACGTTTTCGCTGGAGGGTGCGGTTTTCAAATTATTAAAGAAAAACGTACAAAAGTGATATTAAATGTGTCCTGTCTCGGAAACCATTCGGAATAGGGCATACGTCCATATGAGGTTTTATGTTCAGAATCATGGCACACCCTGTATATTTAAGTGTTAGGAAGTCTGTTGTGAAAGAAGTTGTATGGATGCACAATCCAAGATCAAAAAAAGGAAACGACGCTCTACGAATGAGTTATCTGAATGCGACGGCAATTGGTGGATGTGATTAATATGTGCAGACAAATAAATACTTACAATTTCAGAAACATTGGAACATTTATTCAAGAGCAATAGCTTCACAAATTCAGCAAATGAATAATGTGTTGGTCCACCTCTGGCCCTTTTGCTAGTAGTTATTCGGGTTGGCATTAACTGCCGTAAGTGTTGGATGTTCTCCTGAGAGATATCACGCCAAATTGTGTCCAATTGCCGAGTTAGATCGTCAAAATCCCGAGCTGGTTGGAGGGCCCCACCCATAATGCTCCAAACATTGTCAACTGGGGAGAGATCCGGTGACCTTGCTGGGCAGGGTGGCGTCTGGCAAGCACGAAGACAGGCAGTAGAAATTCTCGCCGTGTGTGGGCGGGCATTATTTTGTTGAAGAAGGCTTGCCATGAAGAGCTACAAAACGGGGCGGAGATTACCATCGACGTACCACTGTGCTGTAAGGGTGTCGCGGATGACCACCAAAGAGGTCCTACTATGAAAAGAAATGGTGCCCCAGACCATCATTACTGGTTGTCAGGCTGCATGGTGGACGACAGTCAGGGTGATACCCCACCGCTGTTCAGAGAGTCAACAAACACGTCTTCGGCACATAACCTCATTGATTGTAGTATTTTGTCTCCAGTGATGAGTCATGCTTCGAAATGAGCACCAGTGACCAGCGAAGTAGTGCCTGGAGACGCCACGTACAGTGGTGGGATACCAAGATGACTTTCGCACGCCATACATCCTGACAACCACGAGAGATGGTCTAGTGTGTCATTTCTTTTCATTACAGAATCCATTTGCTTGTCATCAGCAGCAGCCTTACAGCACAGCAGTATGTCGACGATAGTCTATGTCCCGTTCTGTTGCCCTTCATGGCAAGCCATCTTAGGCTTATTTTTCAGCAGTAGTTCCTACTTTGGCCAGCGCAGTCTCAAGATGTTTCTCCACTTGATTTGGCACGATATCCCTCAGGAGCAGGTACAAGAACACGGTCAATCAATGCCAAGATAAATAACTGCTTGGATAATGGCCTGAGGTTGACCTACATTTTATTCAATTTCTCAGTTTGTGAAGTTCTTTGTCTTGAAGAAATGATCCAATTTTTCTGAAATTGTAATCATTTTTTTGTCTGCACATGTACATCACATCTACCGATTTCCGTCCCATTCAGATAATTCCTTTGTGGTAGGTCATAGAGAGTACAAGCATTTTTAATACAAATTATTCATGTAAAGGCACATATTCGTCTTTACTAGAGCCATTATGTCTTCAAATTATTCCATAACCATGTCCTTAAGCTTTTACCACAATATACGATTTTGAAACAAAGTAGTCATCTCGGTTTCTTTGAATTGTTCGTTTGGTGGATTGTAATTTCAGTGCTGAGTATACAGCCTCTTATTTTAAGACATAATGATATTGCATATATCTATATTTTCACTCACCAAACATGTCCCACGTTGGCAACTGCGTGGTTATCTGTGAACAGAAATTAGAAGCTGAAGATATGTTTATTGTACTGTTGAAAGGAACAGTCAATCATCATAGCTGTGATTTAATAGATTTTCCTGTAATCAGTGACAGCAATTTTGGTTATCATGCATATCAGGGAATTTTATTTACAGAATATTTTACATAAGCTATGCTAAGAAAATAATAATTAGGCTTTGTAGGAAGTAGGATAATAATTGATCCGACTAAAGTAAATTATATGGTATTCTATGCAATATTACATGTACACTCTATGTGATACAGTGAGTGGTTTAGAAATGCTGTGGGTAATGTCTGATACAAATGCTATCAAAGGTAATACCTGATACACATGTCATCCAGTCATTTGTTTAGAACTGCTATGGGTAATATTGAATACAAGTGTTCTCAGAAGTGTTGCCCATTATATATCTTATTGTAAATTGAAAATGTTGTCAAAACATCATGAGACCAAAGGTCAGTTTTTCTTAACATGTGTTCAAGTCCTGGGAATAGTTTTATTGACACTTCTTTCATTAATCAGCATTGACAATGCATTATCATGGTGAATGAAACTTGTTGTATGGAGGTTCATAGCTGTACTATGTCTTTGATATGTTTATAAAATGTTGCAAAGGCATAATTCATACTTCTCATCTGTCAGAAAACTATGAGTTTTATAGCAGTAATAAACCTTATAATAAACTAGCTAGCTTCTCTCATATGTGTAAACTTACTTTCTCCTAGCAGTAAATAGATTCATCTACTTTTCAAAAGTGAACCACACCAGCTATCATCAATGTCTTCATCTATCTACATGAGCTACTGATCCAGTTAAAACCAATATTATGAGTTGTGTATTAGTATAATATACAAACTAATACTATATTAGTTAAACATTAGTTTTCATGCTTAATGCAACATGATTACACTAACCACTTCGTGATAAGAATTCTGAAAGTGCATTATAACTATCATACAGTTTCAAAAGGAATAGTTGATTCATTAATAAGACACTCCACACTTTCACATAAACAGATTGTAAATATAAATTTCTTCAATACTAGCCATTTATACAGTGTATATCATAACTAGTGTCAAAAACAAAAACAGCTGACAGTACACAATACTACAAGGAAAATAGTCTCAGTAAATTTGGTTTCTAAAAGGCATACCTTAAGATTTATTAGCTCTTCTCCATCTTCTATATTGTGAAATAAATCTCTTCTACTGTAAACTCTAAGCTTAGCATATTTGACAGATGGTAATGTGGAACTAATCGAGAAATATATGTACACTAAACATGTGCTCTAAAGTGCATACTTAAAGAACTATGAGCACTTCTTCATCTTCATTAATGTAAAACACATCTCTTAGATGGAAAAAAGTGCTGAAGGTATGCACCTTAGTACCCATATTTCACCGACGTTTTTTGTTGTTTTGGTCCTCTTCCCAAAATACTGCAAACAAAGCCTTTGCAGTAGAAAAGATTTGTTTCACAGTATCAGAGATAAAGAACTGTCCATAGCTAATAAGGTATACGTCTTACAGTCCATGTTTACTGAGACTTTTTTTGTTTTTAGTATTATGTACTTTCAGCTCTATGTGTTTACGTCATTGATTATGAAACATCCCATACAATATCCATGTAAATATCGTCAGTAAATAAACACTAACATCATGAAAACCGAACATTTGCAGATTATTGTTTCTATGACATAGATAATTTCATTTTTTACTATTAACAATTTCATTAATATTAATGTCATTAATAATATTTATAAAATAATACTGATATTAAATGAAGATATTTTTATGATATTCAAATCTGGAAGTAGTTTCGTGCCTCAAGCTACTTCTGGGGCTATTTGCATGAGTAAATATACTGATTTTACATGTGCAAAAGAAAGTATTTCTAGATCCATAAATACTATTTCACCACAGGAGATATCCTTATCACATTTTGAAAAATGCCTAGGAAATTTTATTTAAATGACAGTGTAAACTATGACCGGACATATATTTTTGTTGTTATTGTTGTTTTCATTCGAAAGACTAGTTTCATCCAGCTCTATACTACTCTATCCTGTGCAAGCCTCTTCATCTCAGACTCACTACTCCAACCTTCATCCCTCTGAACCTGCCTACTGTATTCATCTCTTGGTCTCCCTCTATGTTTTTATCCCCCACAATTCTCTCCAGTACTAAATTGGTGATCCCTTGATGCCTCAGAATGTGTCCTACCAACTTATCTCTTCTTTTAGTCAGGTTGTACCACAAATTTCTCTTATCCCCAATTCTGTAGAGTAATTTCTCATAAGTTATGTGATCTACGAACCTAATCTTCAGCATTCTTCTATAGCATAAATTTCAAAAGCTTCTATTCTCTTCTTGTCTAAACAGTTTATTCTCCATGTTCAGCTTCCCTACATGGTTACACTAGTTACAAATACTTTCAAAAAGGACTTCCTGACACTTAAATCTACACTAAATATTAACAAATTTCTCTTCTTCATAAATAGCCTTCTTGCCATTGACAGTCTACATTTTATATCCTCCCTATATCGACCATCATCAGTTATTTCTCTCCCCAAATAGCAAAACTCACCTACTACTGTAAGTGCCCGATTTCCTAATCTAATTCCCTCAGCAATGCCTGATTTAAGTCCACAGAATTCTATTATCCTAGTTTTGCTTTTGTTGATGTACATCTTGTATCCTCCTTTCAAGATACTTTCCATTCCATTCAACTGCTCTTCCAAGTCCTTTGCTGGGTGACAGAATTACAATGTCATCAGCAAACTCAGAGACCTTATTTCTTCTACCTGGACTTTAATTCCTACTTCAAATTTTTCTTTTGTTTCCGTTACTGCTTGCTCAATGTTCAGACTGAATATCTTCAGGGATAGGCTACAACTGTCTCACTACCTTCTCATGCACTGCTTCTCTTTTGTTCCCCTCGACTCTTATAGTTGCACATAAGCAATTTTACATGAGTCTGAGCTCATTTATAAAGATCACATACATTAGTGAACCGTCCTGTGAGAAGGCCTAAAAATGAAAAAGGTATAGATACCTTTATGTACATCTTCATAAGGTTGTACAAACCCACATGAAAATACTGTATACTGAAACATAATTTTTTATTGTTCTTCATGGAATTGTGTGAAGTCTTCCTGTATCAAACAGTTTTTCAGTGTCACTGATTCAGTGTGACTCACCATTCATTACTACCAATAACATGTATCTTGTATTCAATTATTGCTCGTAAAGAAGAGCACTAGAGGCCAGACAGCTGGAGAACATCAAGAATGGTATTGTCCATAACAATTACGCATTAATGCGTCACTGAAGAAACTTTGAAGTTTAAACTTACCCAGCATCGAGCAGCTGAAGTCTTACTGCAGCTCTCACAATGCAGATACAGCATAACTCAACAATCATCTCGATGCGACAACGTGTTCCGCGTCCACGAGACCTGTGATCACGTATGCAAGCTAATGTCTAGCCGGCCACAATTAGCTCCTATAAGATCTGGGTGGCAGGCTCTCACAACATACACTATGTGACTAAAAGTCTCCAGACACCTCACTGAGCAAACCCTCTGTCACATCAGGTTACATACTTCAGGTTTCATAAGTGTTGCCACAATGCATCACCTCCACAGACATGTTTCCTATCAGAATCAGTCAATGGAGAGAATGGAATATTTGAATGAAACATGATTCTAGAGTCTCACAGGAGCTGGGGTAACATCAAGCAGATATCAGAGTAGTGAAATGGGCCAAGCCTACTGTGAATGTTGTGAGGGAGGTACAAGCCTCAGAGTACAATTTGCTGCATTCTAGTGGGCCTAAACTAAGAAATAAAAAGTATGGGTTAACACTTCAAATTGTGTACAATAAATATTGATTCGAAGGGTCCCCAGCGCAATAACTGATAAATAAAATAACAATCAATCCTATTCGCAATTCCAACGATACTAAAACAGCCTGAGCAGCTAGCTCAATGAATAAACTGTTTGAGCAGAGGAAAAATTTCAAAAACGCTACGAGTAAAGACGATTATGCATATTCCGGTAGATCCATTAATGTAGTAAACGAAGTCTCGAAGACAACCAAAGATACAAATCTTTATGATTCGTCCCATGAAGCATGGACCTTGTCATTGGTGGGAATGCTTGCGTGCCTCAACGATACACATAGCCGTATCGTAGGTGCAACCAAAATGGGGGGTTACCTGTTGAGGGGCCAGACAAGCGTGTTGATCCTGAAGAGGGTCAGCAGCCTTTTCAGTAGCTGCAGGGGCAACAGTCTGGATGATTGGTTGTCTGGCTTGTAACATCAGCCAAAACGGTCTAGCTGTGCTGGTACTGCAAATGGCTGAAAGCTAGGAGAACCTACAGCCATAATTTTTCCCAAGAGCATGCAGCTTTACTGCATGGTTAAATGATGATGGCGTCCTCTTGGGTAAAATATTCCGGAAGTAAAATAGTCCCCCAATCGGATCTCCTGGCGGGAACTACTCAGGAGGACGTCGTTATCAGGAGAAAGAAAACTGTCGTTCTACAGATCGGAGCGTGGAATGTCAGATCCCTTAATCAGGCAGACATGTCAGAAAA
Organism: Schistocerca nitens; assembly: GCF_023898315.1. Classification (NCBI taxonomy): domain Eukaryota; kingdom Metazoa; phylum Arthropoda; class Insecta; order Orthoptera; family Acrididae; genus Schistocerca; species Schistocerca nitens. Next base: position 521,703,643 of record NC_064616.1, on the reverse strand, counting down.
TTTACAAAGAGAAATGTATAGGTTAAGCTAGATACAATGGGAATTAGTGAATTCGGAGGCAGGAGGAACGAGATTTCTGGTCAGGTGAATACAGGGCTATAAATACAAAATCAGATAGGGGTAGGGCAGAAATAGGTTTAATAATGAATAAAAATATTAGGAGCGCGAGTAAGCTGCTACAAACAACATAGTGAACGCAGCATTATTGAAGCAAAGATAGACACGAAGCCCACGCCTAATACAGTAAAACAGTAAAATTTATATGCCAACTAGCACTGCAGATGAGAAGGAGATGGAAGAAATGTATAATGAGATAAAAGAAAGTATTGAGATAGTGAAGGGAGACGAAAATTTAATAGTCATGGGGACAAGAATTCCATAGTAGGAAAAAGAAGAGAGGGAAACATAGTTGGTGAATATGGAATGGGTGTAAGGAATGAAAGAGGAAGCCGACTGGTAGAATTTTGCACAGAGCATAACTTAATCATAGCTAACACTTGGTTTAAGAATCATGAGAGAAGATTGTATACGCGTAAGAGGCCTACAGGATACATCAGTGCTATAGCTATACATTGAACTGTTTGTCTCTAGAGTAAATAAACTTCAAACACAATATTAGAAAGGAACTATTTTGAAAGTAGATGAGTATCAGTAAAATAATATAAAGAATATGGCTGAAGAGAAAACAGTATACATTAGCAATGAATTCATAGAACCAGTCGACGAGTATTTTTATTGGAACAAGTAAAGATAACTACAAGATTGTCAGCAAAACAAATAGGAAGAAGAATGAAACTGGCCTAGTACGCTTACGGTAAACTAAATGGAGTTTTCAAAACGAAGTTTCCAATTCATCTCACAACAAAGTTCACAGTCAGTGGGTATTTGCACTTTCGACTTAATTGCAGTCAGACATGGTCTTCCTTTGTGAAAACCAGAGACATATGTTGAGGACTACTAGGAAAGACATGAAAACAAAGGAGAGAGGAGAAACTGGATGAAGACTTGATTATGACAGTAATGTAAATTAAATGGTGGTAGTCACACAAATGGACAGTAGGTGAAGAAAGGAAGTTCTAGTCTGGGCTCCAAGCCCTAATGGAGTGTAAGTAACAACATTTTGAAAACATCAAAATGGCTATATTCACAAAAGAATCTTATATACAGGAAAATCTGTCCTTTAACCATCAGCAGATTTCTAGTAGTTGATGATGACGATTAATAACCCCAAAAGGGAGTTATACTTGACAACCAGTCAGCAATGGTTTCTAGAGACCATTAGTCACATAATGTAGCAGCGTATGGATTCCCATTCCAATCGACTGGAATTACGTCAGCAACCTGAAACATAATAATATTGACAGTTTAGTAGTTTTTTTCACCCTATGTCACTTAGAGAGTTTAAAATATAAAATTACGTTACTTAGTTAATCAAGAAGTGATAATATAAAGAATTTGCCACCAAGTATTTCTAGATGCAAAGATACACAAACCACCTCTACAAGTATCTAGTCTCATTGAAAACACTCATAACACCAGCTACAACTATGAAGGTATTAACTGCTACAAAATCAAAACCCAACGGATTATTGATATTACCACTCATATGACAAAGCAACATTCACAAGTAAGCATCATACAAAAACCGCACACATTTTGGAACATTCTTAATCAATACTGTAAACTGTTGGCTCTGATGTCACACAAAAAACAAATATTCCTAGAAATAGAAAAATCCCTTTAATGTTCTCTGAAAGAAACTAGAGTACTATTGACACTGAGTTGCACATAACAGAACAGCACAAATTGCAACAGAACCTTCAAATCAACCTGGAATCACTACAGAAAATTAATGGCTCAAAATCAACTACTCACAACAGAAACATACACCTATCAATGACGACCTCCCTCCAATTGATTGCATGAAGACACTACAATTTCTCTTGGAACTGTATGTGCAAACATAACTATAAGACTGATATTTGAATGGCTAAACTGTACAACTAATATTTACTGTGTGAATCTGTACTGGAAAATTTTGCCATAAATCTCTTAAATCAAAGCAGGTACATTCTTTTAATGATAACTCTCCTGTATGGACCAATGCTTGAAGTAGGCAACCAGAATATTTCTTGGTAGTGTGATATACAGAAAACAATTACAAGCAACATATGTGGACAGTAGAAATCGTAATGCAAATTTGATGTATATGAGTCTGTGTGACAGTCTGATCATCATAAATCTGTCACAGTGAAAGGGAGACAGTCCTAGAAACAGTAAACTCCTTTTATCGTAACAGAAACCTAAAAAGAATACTATAAATTGGTACTAAATATATGAAACGTACTACAATTGACGATGCTGGACAACAAATATCTTAACATTAACCAGACATACGTAAAAGTAAAATGTTCTGCATAATAGTGACCTCACATTTGTGAACCTGAAAACAATGAGATGCCTTGCAACAATATTTCCATTAATGGATCTGTACTCAGTGAAAAAACGTACATAAGTATTTCTAATGTTTATTGCACACAAGAGAACTAAAAGGATGTTCCTTGTACAATATAAATCTTATCAAACCCATCAAGTGTCTGAATGTAAATTCAAATCTATTACTCTAAACCTACCACAATAAAATGACAGACCTGGCAACAGGAGCTTTTCATGAATGGATCCGTACTCACTTAAATAACCTTTTCTTTCATTGTATATTAACGTAAGAACACTGCAAGAACGATGTCTTAAAAATGTAAATTATAACATACATTGAATTACATGGATCATGGTTGCTAAGTGGTGGTCCTAAGCCTGTCAGCCTGAAAACGTATGGAGATTTATTAGTGTTAACAGAGAGCCAGGTTCGCTGTATTAATAATAGCATAAGACTGGTGAAGTGATTGTAAACACTTAACCACCAAACATAATAGAAATACAAGTAACAAACATGACCAGTAAAAACAGTAAGAGAATGTTGATGCCTTTCAATCTTTACTATCAGTTGGTGGCCCTTAATTATCACTCTGCAAACATATGAAACACACAAATTCCCTTGATTGAATCAATTATCCAGAACTAAACTAGAAATGGCTAGCCTAAACCTATAACTCTGGAGACAAGGATACATCTGGAAGCCTTCTGCCACCAAATCAATGCTTGCAGAAAGAACACAGAAGTTAATCTTTGTTATTTAATGTGTGTAGCACAACAATCGGGTCATTGTGTGAATTATTCAAATCCCATTACATTCTTGAACAATGTGGATCTGTATTTCAAAATGATAACGGTATCTGGTTTAAATCAGACACACACAATGCAGAAGAGAATTTCCATCAGTGGAAATAACCTAGAGCTTATGTTTTCTGATTTTTGCACATCACAAAACTACAAGAATAAAGTCTGAATATTGAACTTTGTTAGACCATCCTGAAGTCACCAAGTTGCAAAGTGACTTATGTTGTATTTGTTTGTACAAGAAACATATAATCTGTTCAGATTATATGATATTCAGATAGAGTCGGGTCAGCAATTTACAAGTCATCAACTCATTTGTGTAATACTGCCTGGATGCATGTTTGCTTTCAAATAAGAAAAATAAATATAGTCAAAGAAATGTGAATTGTTTGTATCCTGCACTGAAACAGGAAATGAACATGAAAGTAACTTATCAGAAGGGCGTATACCAAATAGTCCTTAGCCAGATATACTGATATACTGAAGTGTGAATTGTGCAGTAGCTTGTACTGAAAGTGGAAATGAACATGAAAGTAACTATCAGAAGGGCGTATACCAAATCACTACTAATAAAGTCTACAGCTAACATATCATACAAGATTAACACCAGAATGACACCTCCATTGTCTGACAAATCAGTAGTACCAGAAAACAAGTTGAGCCATGAGAGGTGTGAAATGCCTGACGTGGACATACGAATATGTGTGGATCACAGCGACATTAACAGTTTATTAGATTCATAAAATGTCAAAAATATTTACCTACAAACAGATCACCCATGAACTCGTGCATTTCCTAATGCAAAGAAAGAATAAATCGTGGCAAAGGCAAGATGCTGAAACGTTAATGACAACCACACACAAGTTCCGCAATCTTCACAAGCATTACAAGTCACTCCCGTCTGAACAACACCCGAGTCACATCACGGCTGTCCTACGCGATCTGCAACGTTAGATAAACCCCACACTTGGAAGTCTAGATCATTCTGACGCAACACATTCTCTCATTGGCTGGAACCACCAAACGGGTTCTGGGATTGGCTGCAGCCTTGTAGTGATATCGCCTTCTCTGATTGGCTGAAGCCGTCATGAGACGAGGGTGGGGACACTTTTTCTCTCCAACACTATACTGTGGAATTGTGATTTCTTCACTGTTACTAGGCTACGCAACAAAAGGAGAAACTGAATTTTTCGTCAACTTCCGTTTTCCTAATACATAACTTTCCATCTCTTGTTTTCAATATCAGTCAACCACAGACTTTACAACAGTCCTAATATTACATATCGTAAATATAGGAGAGGTATATTGAAACGTACACACGAACACACACACACACTCACACAATTTCTAGAACATTAACTCAATCCTATTATAGTGAATAAAATTTGTGTCTGCTATGAAACAAGAACACTTAAATATAAAATATAGTCAAATCTACTGATATACAAGGAATATCAAAGATCAGATTTACAGTCTAACAGAAAATGCAAGCGCTAATTAACAACAGTAGTGTGTCTCCTCAGAAGAAGTATGGTATTTAAGCTATAATATAGCCACAAGATTAACATTTCAGAATGAAGACTCTTGATTCATGAACTGATAACAGCCATATACCTATATTATATGCTGTAATTTAGTTTATATTGTTATGTGAGACGGTCTAGTAGTTACGTATATTTTTTATCAATCTTTTAAGAAAAATATTTTCACTTTCTCAGTCCTTTTTGTTGCACGGGTTGCTTGCTCTACCGATGATGAAAATATGCAACACTTTGTGCCAGCTAGTTTTGATACGCTAGACTAACGAAACTTACGCAACGTATACGATTTATTGCACTCATTTTTCAAGGATGTTGTGATCAATAGCTGCAAAATAATTACGATATTCAACAAATATGTGTCACATACGACACACACATTTAAAAATAACAGGTCACAGCCCTAGTACCTATTAGAAAAAGTGTTCTTTACGAGAAGAACAAGTTACATTAGTTAGCTAAGGAACAAATTGTGAGGGGTATATACAAGAGTAGAATCTAAAATTGAACAATACATGCAAATTATTTGTCGGCAAAACTATGACTTCTATTTTCAGCAGTAACACGTTGCAGTTAAGATATGCAAAAATCAATACTGCAAAATCTAATCATAAACAAATTTTAACCCTACGTATACCTCCTTATAATAAGACCCATAACTGGCGACGAAACACAAGGATTCCAGGGTAAGTTTCTTTAGACTGAGCTTCAAACTGCTCCTCTTGTTCACACACTCATACTCGAGGTATAAATATGCACTGAACATTAGACTCAGAAGGTGACAAAAGTATTTATCTCCCAGTCGTATGCAGACGAAACAGTTTTATCGCTATTGGAGTAACGCTGTTTCATAAAACACCTAGTACCATAAACTTCCCATCCTAAAACACTGTTCATACAGTACATCTATATTACCCGCCCTAGAAAAATTAGCTACACCCATAAAAAAGAAATCAAAGTAGTTCATATTTAATTCTTTCTTTCATGCCATTTCATGGCCTTGTGCTTCGGAACAACTAAATTCTTTGTGCAAAACACAGCATTGGCAAATGAGTTTTCACCACTGTCACTACAAAACTTGAGAAGAAAGGGAATATAAATGAACATTACCATTACTTAGCAGCAGAAACTTTAAGCCTTAAAGCAACGTACACTGTGATAGAAGTAACATACAATTAAAATGAGTACTTCAGAGGCAGAAAAAATCTGTCACTGGAAGCCAAAACCTACCTGGTGACTATAGATCCCCATGTTTAACGAGAGTGAACATTTCCGGAAAGGCTCTCTGACTTCGAGAATGTTGAAATTTACAGAATTACTAACAATACATCAGCTTGCACCGTTATCAACTCTTTAGCGGACAGCAAACTACTCGGTCTTTTTCTTCGTGCGGAAGAATACGATCGCGGAGGGCTACGAAAACTCGAACCAGAAAACTTTATCGGAATTGAAGCTCACTCACTAAATAAATTATCACTCGCACGTAAAAGGCGATACTCTCATCCTACCAACACCGGAGCTCATTAGAGACTGCAGCACCTCACCTACAAATCCCGAGGCCTTAAATAGCAGCTCGTGGTCATAGAGCGAAAATGGCTTCTCCGATTGGCTAGAGGGAAAATGGCTTCTCCGATTGGCTGAAGTTATCAAGTGACTGGTACTCGGGGTGTAGGCTTTGTTTCTAGCTCACTACCTGGAATCGCGCTTTTTCGCAATCGCTACTAAACGAGCCTGCCGCGAAGTAGTTATCCGTACATTGTGCCTTTTTACAGTTTCTTTGTCGTTATATCTCTAGCATCGAATGCTTAAAAGATTCAACGAAGTCTGCTTAATCCTATTACGGAATTGCTTACTCGAACGATATTAGAGCAAAGTAACTTCTATAATTCTAATGATAATGAAAACCACGTCAGCTGTAGTGTTGCACATTTATTGTGGTACGACCAGTTTCGTTCCTACAACATCCTCAGGTTGCCGAGTCGTGCTAAAGCCATTATATATTCGGCAATCCGAGATTGTTCTAACAACGGCATCGGTTGTAGCACAATTTGTTTATTTTTAGTTAGCGTGTGGCTGCATCGCAAACAAATAATATTACAATTATCTCAAACTAATACCCAGGCCACTAATATAGTCTACTGATCCCTCCGTCACCACCAGGAACTCTGTTGTGTCGCCTGGGAAGCTCTCAGAGCCGGCCGATGTGGCTGAGCGCTTCAGTCTGGAACCGCGCGCCCGCTAAGGTCACAGGTTCGAATCCTGCCTCTGGCATGGATGTGTGTGATGTCCTTAGGTTAGTTAGGTTTAAGTAGTTCTAAGTTCTAGGGGAATATTGACCTCAGATGTTAAGTCCCATAGTGCTCAGAGCCATTTGAACCATTTTTTGAAGCTCACAGAGGACATTCTTGAATTACATGCCGAACAATCTGCTTTTCAATGCCACAGTCACAACTTGGTGAAGTTATTTTCTTCCACTTGTACGAACGGTCGGCACACCTCCAAGTGTTGGTTCTTATTTGGTTAAGAACCGACCAGATCTTGCATGGCAAATGGTTTCGTCGATATGCATGGCATCTTAAGTTTCTCTGTCGTAGCGTTAATCTGCCCTGTGTGCCTCCAACAGCCATCAGTATTATTGCCGTGTGCAACTGCATTCTAACGGTTTCCAGGGATGTGTGAGGAGTGCGATGCCTACCTTTGCTGATGCTTGGAATGTCTGTGTGAACAGGGAGGTTAGGATTTTTCTATAGTCTTTTGTGCAGGAGAGCGATGCCTACCTTTGCTGATGCTTGGAATGTCTGTGTGAACAGGGAGATTAGGATTTTTCTATAGTCTTTTGTGCTCCCATACACGTGCACTTTGAAGGTAGTATGTGACTAATCGGTAGCCAGAAACTAGATTTGGGTGTGATGGTACCGGCTATAAGACGCATGGTACGGATGAGTTGTGTATCGTCAAGTGTTGTGTGGGCGCTATTCATCCACGCTGGTGAGCAGTAGCCTGCAACAGGGTAAACCAATCCCAGAACTGATTTAAGGAGTTTTAATGCAGCTGATCACCATGATGTGCCACAGAGTTTTTGGAGGTTGTTATCTCGAGTTTTGATTTTGGCAGCTGTTCTTAATAGATGTTGTTTGTCACTGAGCGTTCTGTCAAGCGAGACCTCTAGGTACTTTCGGTTTCTGTTATGTCAGAGTACCCTTCCTTCCAGGTGGACAGTGAGCTCTTCATTGACCGTCTTTTAGCACAATGAATGTGTAATAATTCACCTGAGATGGCTTTCGTTAACCATTTAAGCTATGGTGCTCGACACGACAACCATTATTTACTGCAAAGACCCTTAGAGATACATTTTCAACTATTTCCTTACAATTATATGAAGTAACGTAATAGGAAACGTTATAAAATGTCGTTAGATGCCTGCTTAAATACAGAGTAAACATTAATTAAACCTAAAAACTGCAAGGATGGATTTCTGACTGAGAATAGAGGATAAATGGTCCTGAACATGTGTTCGGAAAGGCTCCGTTGCCACGGTAGATGGTGCTGACGGATGAAGGTTCCTGTGACCATGTGCAGTGTGATCCTTGTCCGTTGCAGGTTGTGTGACTGGCGCGTTGTACTGTAAGCAGCAGAATGAACCAGTATTTATGTAGGGAACAAGCCGAGATTGTGTTTGTGCCCAGCCAAGCAGATGGAAACGGTCTAGAGGTAGCACGGCTACACCATCACAAGTACCCTCACAGACACCAACCATATCACATAACATTTCAAATATTTTTTAGGTGTTCCTGTGATCATGGGTCCTTTCAGACAGACCAACGTGCAGGTGGGCGGAGAACTGTACGCACACGAAACGTAGACGACCGGGTTCTACGGGATATTGAGACGAACCCTTCTACAAGCTCCAGGCAAGTGACTCACCAACATAGTGTGAGCTAAAGTACTATTATGTGTATCCTGCATGTCAGTCGCTACTATTCCTATCACCTACAGCCCCATAGAGTACATTTTGAACATCTGTTGTAAGATGGATGCAATGCAGCTCTGTACTGTTTTCTGGGACAATTTGTTATCGTTGCACGCACGCCTGCCATTTCCGGACACATGTTCATAGGCCCTCTTTCCCCATTCAGTCAGGAATCCATCCCTGTACTTTGTCGGTTTTTATTAATGTTCACCCTGTATATTCGAAATCCGATAAATGTAAATTACAGTAACGGTAAGAAGTGTTCATAAATTCAAACGCAGAGGAGCAGTCATTAAGTTACCTATTAAATCCAACACATAGCACAGTTGACCGTTCCGTGCATGACATCAGCATAAAAACCATGATGAGCGGAGGAGGTTCAGGAGCACGCAGAAGCCCATCGACGTGTGGTTATGCGAGGGTGTATCATTCCCTAGGCCATAAATTCATAGCGTGCATTTCACTTTAAGATGTTGTCCGTCGGAACTCTCGATCGGACGCATATTACTGGCAAGCGAAGCACATGCCCCACGAGTCACCGATGTTGCCCATATTTCGCACTACAGTAATACATACGTAGATGTAACAAATGCTGTTCTAGTACAATCAGTTTCTCAAGTGTTTTTCAGAAACTAAGTTTCGACGTTTCACCAGCCTGTAGAATACCATACAGGAGCACCAACCAACGAGGAGCGAAGTTTCTCAACAGACTTCGGCGCCATGACACAGGTGTGCTGATACTGGGTTCTAGTCTCGCCTATTTTCTTCTAAGCTGCCAACAAACCCTTGTATCGCTACACTGAATCAAATTTCTTAACAAAGAGGCTATAATATTACAGTCGTAGTGGTATATTGGTAAATGTAAATGTCGTGTGACTAGGGCCTCCCGTCGGGTAGACCGTTCGCCGGGTGCAACTCTTTCGTTTTGACGCCACTTCGGCGACCTGCGCGTCGATGGGGATGAAATGATGATGATTAGGACAACACAACACCCAGTCCCTGAACGGAGAAAATCTCCGACCTAGCCGGTAATCGAACCCGGGCCCCTAGGACTGGCATTCTGTCGCGCTGACCACTCAGATACCGTGGCCGGACGTGGTATATTGGTTGCGAGATATAATAAGCAGTTGTGACACCATTGTGCCTGTCTTGGGATGTACACTTTTACAGCCAAGACCAAATTTTCCTGAAGTGATTGCAGAAGGCTCCTACTTTTTTCCATTGCCAGATGGAAATGTCATCTGGTGAAGACTTCATTACTCTCAGCTATCTGGAACTGCATCAGATGACAATATCGATATTCATAGCTAAGTTGAAATACGCATGATTTTCATTAAAAAAAATTATATCTAAATGACCATTCTTTTTAAATGTTCGTGAGGTGTTTTTTCCGTTATCATTAATAAAAATCACATGCGCATATCAGAAAATGGCATTCATAAATTGTGCATGGTGCAGGCCAGTAGTACGTTTTTAATTAATGGCCTACCAGTGACTATAAAGAATTATAGCTGTAAGGCCGTCAGTGTGGTAACATGTATCCATAAATAAACGTTGATTTTATCACGATCCCTTGTTATACCTCAATCACACCTTGATACGAATGCAGGTGGAAGATTTTAAGGAAATAAAACTCGAAAGCAGTACGGATAAACTTATCGTCTGCCTCCTTAGCACGCTGTGCTAAGGCCGCTGTTCGATACTTGGTACTCTTGTACGGTATTCAAGAGGCTCTTAAAATTTGAACCTCGATTGCTCGAGAACGTTTGAGAAGAGTATCGTACAAGAGCAGCATTTTTAATATCTAATTATGTGCTACAAGCATACGAAAGATGAAAGGAATGAATGCCTGTTGGGTGTATGTTTCCCTTGTGAGTGACATAAGTGAGGTATTTTAAGTTTCCTGCTGCAATTGGATTAATAAAAAAATAGAGAAAAGTTAAGATGGTGGTTTCAAGGCTTCAGCTGTTCTACGTAGTCCTCTCCGATTTGATTACAACGCACAGAACGTTCCTACATCCATGTGAAACTATAGAAAAGTCCTTCTTTGGGATGTTGCCCAATTCGCGGGTCACATTGGCTTGAATGTTACTTATGTCGTCAAGTAGTCGAACCTTCATGTGAGTTACTAAACTTTTTCGTTTTGTATTATATTCGTTTTAATAACACCAAGTATTGTCACCAGTGATGAGTTTTTCGAGAAAATAATTTTCCGCGTTTTGCATTTCAATCAACTCGTGTCAGGTGTCCTCACGTCGTTTTTGTTCGTGGGCCAAGGTCTGCGGGACAAATTATGCATACACTTTTCTCTTCTTCAACACGTTCTGGACAATGTTTGAACACTGTAAAGACGTTGCTCCGTTGCGGTTTGTGACACACTGCTGCCATATATCCACTACTTAACACTGTCTGATCACAACTGACTGGTCGAATGCACATCTGTTGTTTACAGTTGTAAGTTTAAGTTTCCACCGTAGTTACTTTTTTGTCGTCGCTTTTACGCTGGGAATAAAATCTTTTTGGATGGACGGTTAAGGGTGGAGCGCCTAACCTTTTCACTTCAAATTACTTTTGACCCAATAACGATATTTGTAATCCGTAATCCGTTTTCACATAGACAAATAGATATGTGTTATCACGTCTTCAGCAACAACCGGGGCAAACGCTTCAACCTTTTTAATGAAATAATGCTGTTTTTTGCCGTCAGGTTATCAGTACTCTACGAGACAAATTCAGTAATATAACTCTTTTGCAGAACTGATAAGAAATCATTATTTAAAAATATACAGAATATATCGATTTTTGTGCTGTTGTTGCGGCTGTTGAATCAGGGGCGGATCCAGGATCTCGGTCGGGGGGGGGGGGGGGGGCAAACTTTTTGGTACCTGCCTTCCAAAAAATTTATTCCAAATAAAACCATTAATACTCTATACGCCCGCACACACACACACACACACACATATATATATATATATATATATATATATATATATATATATATATATATATATATATATATATATATATACTCCTGGAAATTGAAATAAGAACACCGTGAATTCATTGTCCCAGGAAGGGGAAACTTTATTGACACATTCCTGGGGTCAGATACATCACATGATCACACTGACAGAACCACAGGCACATAGACACAGGCAACAGAGCATGCACAATGTCGGCACTAGTACAGTGTATATCCACCTTTCGCAGCAATGCAGGCTGCTATTCTCCCATGGAGACGATCGTAGAGATGCTGGATGTAGTCCTGTGGAACGGCTTGCCATGCCATTTCCACCTGGCGCCTCAGTTGGACCAGCGTTCGTGCTGGACGTGCAGACCGCGTGAGACGACGCTTCATTCAGTCCCAAACATGCTCAATGGGGGACAGATCCGGAGATCTTGCTGGCCAGTGTAGTTGACTTACACCTTCTAGAGCACGTTGGGTGGCACGGGATACATGCGGACGTGCATTGTCCTGTTGGAACAGCAAGTTCCCTTGCCGGTCTAGGAATGGTAGAACGATGGGTTCGATGACGGTTTGGATGTACCGTGCACTATTCAGTGTCCCCTCGACGATCACCAGTGGTGTACGGCCAGTGTAGGAGATCGCTCCCCACACCATGATGCCGGGTGTTGGCCCTGTGTGCCTCGGTCGTATGCAGTCCTGATTGTGGCGCTCACCTGCACGGCGCCAAACACGCATACGACCATCATTGGCACCAAGGCAGAAGCGACTCTCATCGCTGAAGACGACACGTCTCCATTCGTCCCTCCATTCACGCCTGTCGCGACACCACTGGAGGCGGGCTGCACGATGTTGGGGCGTGAGCGGAAGACGGCCTAACGGTGTGCGGGACCGTAGCCCAGCTTCATGGAGACGGTTGCGAATGGTCCTCGCCGATACCCCAGGAGCAACAGTGTCCCTAATTTGCTGGGAAGTGGCGGTGCGGTCCCCTACGGCACTGCGTAGGATCCTACGGTCTTGGCGTGCATCCGTGCGTCGCTGCGGTCCGGTCCCAGGTCGACGGGCACGTGCACCTTCCGCCGACCACTGGCGACAACATCGATGTACTGTGGAGACCTCATGCCCCACGTGTTGAGCAATTCGGCGGTACGTCCACCCGGCCTCCCGCATGCCCACTATACGCCCTCGCTCAAAGTCCGTCAACTGCACATACGGTTCACGTCCACGCTGTCGCGGCATGCTACCAGTGTTAAAGACTGCGATGGAGCTCCGTATGCCACGGCAAACTGGCTGACACTGACGGCGGCGGTGCACAAATGCTGCGCAGCTAGCGCCATTCGACGGCCAACACCGCGGTTCCTGGTGTGTCCGCTGTGCCGTGCGTGTGATCATTGCTTGTACAGCCCTCTCGCAGTGTCCGGAGCAAGTATGGTGGGTCTGACACACCGGTGTCAATGTGTTCTTTTTTCCATTTCCAAATTGCGACACCAAGAAAAAAGGCAGATGATAAACGGATATTCATTGGACAAATATATTATACTAGAACTGACATGTGATTACATTTTCACGCAATTTGGGTGCATAGATCCTGAGAAATCAGTACCCAGAACTACCACCTCTAGCCGCAATAACGGCCTTGATACGCCTGGGCATTGAGTCAAACAGAGCTTGGATGGCATGTACAGGTACAGCTGCCCATGCAGCTTCAACACGATAACACACTTCATCAAGAGTAGCGACGGGCGTATTGTGACGAGCCAGTTGCTCGGCCACCATTGACCAGACGTTTTCAGTTGGTGAGATATCTGGAGAATGTGCTGGCCAGGGCAGCAGTCGAACACTTTCTGTACCCAGATAGGCCCGTACAGGACCTGCAACATGCGGTCGTGCATTATCCTGCTGAAATGTAGGGTTTCGCAGGGATCGAATGAAGGGTAGAGCCGCGGGTCGTAACACATCTGAAATGTAACGTCCACCTTTCAAAAAGCCGTCAATGCGAACAAGAAGTGACGAGACGTGTAACCAATGGCACCCCATACGATCTCGCCAGGTGATACGCCAGTATGGCGATGACGAATACAAGCTTCCAATGTGCGTTCACCGCGATGTCGCCAAACACGGATGCAGCCATCTTGATGCTGTAAACTGAACCTGGATTCATCCGAAAAAATGACGTTTTGAAATTCGTGCACCCAGGTTCGTCGTTGAGTACATCATCGCAGGCGCTCCTGTCTGTGATGCAGCGTCAAGGGTAACCGCAGCCATGGTCTCCGAGCAGATAGTCCATGCTGCTGCAAACGCCGTGAAACTGTTCGTACAGATGGTTGTTGTCTTGCAAACGTCCTCATCTGTTGACTCAGGGATCGTGACATGGCTGCACGATCCGTTACAGCCATGCGGATAAGATGCATGGCATCTCGACTGCTAGTGGTACGAGGTCGTTGGGATCCAGCACGGCGTTCCGTATTACGCTCCTGAACCCACCGATTCCAAATTCTGCTAACAGTCATTGGATCTCGACCAACGCGAGCAGCAATGTCGCTATACGATAAACCGCTATCGCGATAGGCTACAATACGACCTTTATCAAAGTCGGAAACGCGATGGTACGCATTTCTCCTCCTTACACGAGGCATCACAACAACGTATCGCCAGGCGACGCCGGTGAACTGCTGCTTGTGTATGAGAAATCGGTTGGAAACTTTCCTCATGTCTGCACGTTGTGGGTGTCGCCACCGGTGCAAACCTTGTGGGAATGCTGTGAATAGCTAATCATTTGCATGTCACAGCATCTTCTTCCTGTCGGTTAAATTTCGTGTCTGTAGCACGTCATCTTCGTGGTGTAGCAATTTTAATGGCCAGTAATATATATATATATATATATATATATATATATATATATATATATATATATTCGAAAATTATATTTGACAGAATGTTGCCATCGAATTCGCGCATGTGTTTATACGCAGCAATGACGATACGACTGCGAAAAGTTATAATAGGGTATTTGACTGTTTTCAGGAAATCATCTTAATTACGTCCTTTTATGCTCATAATAAACTGTTTTTCGTTATGAATGTAAATATTAACAATAAGAAATTCCTTTCTTTCTTGTTGTAAAAAAAGTAAGAAATGAAATAAAAATGCAAAAGTATAAATAAAATGAAATTTAATATTAAATATGTATATTCACAATATTGCTCTTAAATATTAAATTCTAATCTCTCTACGCCCATTTTTTTAAATCTTGTAATTACTTTTTCTACGTCTGCGGGAATCTGGTAATGAATATGCATAAGTGCAAGACCAAGGAGGCGGTTTTCATTCATCGATGTTCTTAAATAAGTTTTGAGGCGCCGCAACGACAAAAACGACCTTTCAGAAGATGCAGTTGTCACTGGATGTGTTGCCAGGACCAATAAAAGCTTATGTATTATAGGATATGCATCCTTATCACATCCAGCCAAGATGTCAAGGGCGATGGTTGGAAGCTCTTTTTGTCGTTCCTTTTCTTGATTCCATTTCTCTCGCTACAACAACATTTCATCCCGTAACATAAGAGAAGCAATGCCTTTGTCCACGTCAACCAACGAACCGAAGCTGTTGGTGAGGGACTCTGCAATTTTTTCAGTTTCACCTGCAGAGATCTTCACAATACATTCTGGACTGAAAACAGAAAGGTTGAACAAATCCAAAGTTTCAGCAGAGAATCTTTCTCGTAAATCAGTTATAATGAAGTCCAGTAGCGGAGCATAGACTGTTACTCTGTAATATTCTTCTGCAGAATTTGTTTGAGGGTTGTCGCGATAAACTTGGCGTCGACCGAAGCGTTCATCCAGATCGAAAACGTGCAATTGCAGAATAAAAGGGACTGTCGTAAGGTTCTCACTATTTGCAACTAATGAGAATATTTTCAAGTATTCCTTCGGTGTTAATCGTTTAATTATCAACACCATCTCTTTGCAAATTGCCCCTAGAAACAAAATCTTACGTTCGCACTGAAGGAAAAAAAGGGACACAGATCGCTCATGCCTCAGCGAATATTATCATTTCATTCGTAAGTATAGTTGTTTCTTCTGTAGTTTATTCGCTAAATGGAAGAGTCTTCAAGGTCTCTTTTTGAATTGTTACATCAAACTGCGTGCCATTGTTTGCATCTTCGAATTCAAGTAAAACATACTAGATAGGACGAAGTAATCAGCCCCTAAAGCAGTCAAAAAAAAAAAAAGATCGGTCACGTACCGGGGGCTGGGGGGGGGGGTGGCGGGGGGAGCAATTGCCCCCATTGCCCCCCCCCCTTTGGATCCGCCCCTTTGTTGAATGCCCCGCAAGCCGCAAGTTCACCCCACCCTCCAAGGAAATTTACCCTGCCGTGTTAAGACTAAATGTCACGTTTGTGCGTTAGACTTTACAAAGGCTTAAATATGTTTCGTACCAAAGAAAATGTTATATCGCTGGATAGACATTCAACAGCCTTTAAGATAAGACAATTAACGTTTTTACCTCCCACAAATAAATGGTCGGACACCCAGAAGAAATCTGACTCTCGCAAAGAAATGTTTATTAACAAAATTATTAGAATTTGCAGGATAAAATTTTTATCTTAAACGAAACTCAAATAAATTCGTCCGCTGTTTTTAAAAATATGTTAAGTCACTTACACACCAGTAAAAAGTCATACATTGAAATAAAACACATAAAATAATTGCAGAATTTGTCCAATTATAGACCGCTCAGAATCGAAGACTAAGGTACAACCTTTTTTTTTTTCTTTTTATCTTCTTAGAATTTCTTCATGCGTTGGCTGATGGCCTGCCTGTGTTCATCTGACGTCACCCTCCTAGGTTGTGGTTTCTGCTGTGGGATAGGAAATTTTGCAGTATTGATCAGTAGCCTGAAATTTTCCCTGTCATATAAGGTGTTTTCTCTTATTCCATCTTATCTCTTCCAGCCATACCATGGTGTTTTTTAATTAGAAAATGAAATAAGAAGCCTACTGTCATTCATTTTGTAAATATGACGATAAAACTTTAATCTCTTCTTTCTTTTTTGTCTGTGATTATTTCTATGTATCTGTATATATTTTTATTCCTTCCCTTCGTCCAATTGTTGTCTTTGTTCTTTTGCGGTCCTATGATTTTTGCTAACTGTTCTCCTTTCTTCCTTTTCTAATTCCTTTTGTTTACATCTTTTATACAGAATTAGGCATTCAGATCTGTAAAGTGTTTCCGATTTAATAACTGTTGTGTAGTATTTAATTGGTTACCTGGAATGATACTGATCTTTTGTTACATCGGTTTTGGTTGAGTCTGTATGCTTATTCCATTTTCTTCCATCTTTCTTTACTTGTGGTGTTATCTAATCCATTTGATTGTATCCATTCTCCCAAATACTTAAACTTATCAACTCATAAAATAAATTAACACAATGATTGTGTACAAAAACAATGAAGAGGTTATTGTGTCCTGTCACATTTCTGTTGATGAATTTTTTTAAATGTATGTTGAAAGTGAGAAACAGTTGCTTCACGAGGCTTCCGTACTCAATGCAACACTGACAAACTCACTGCTATCAACATACCTGGAGTAATCACTTAACACGCAGCAGTAATTCGCTCTCTTGCGTCTTCCACAGTCGTTGTAACCTCCTGGTAGACCACATGCTTTACATGATCTCAGAAAAAAAAAGGCAAACGGCGACATGTCAAGCGATCGTGCTGGAAACCTATGAACAGAACTGCCTCTTCTCATCCCCGGTTTCGAAAATGACCGGTTAAATTCACCTCTTACTACTGAAGAGATATGGACAGAACATGCATCATATAAAGTCCGATCTCGTGTTGTTCGATTGTCCCACATCATACTTCCATACATTATTGTCGTTGAGTGAAAACCTGACGCAGTCAGTGTGGGTTTTCCTTTGACCGCAGAGCACGTTTCTCAAATTTACATTTCCCTGGTCTGTGAAAGTGGTCTCATTAGTACATAATAATTTTACCACAAAATTATTATATTGTTGGAGAACCCACTCATAGTGTTCAAAACAATGTCTAAAATCTTTGCCATGTAGGTCTCGATGTAGAGAAATATGGGAAGGATGATGCTATCTCTCTGAAGAATGCACAGAATGCTTCATTAACTGATGGCAACCTCTTCCTGAATTTGACGAGAACTGGAACGAGGACTTGTTACAGCAACTGCAGGAATCGCTGCTTCTCCCGCTTATCAGGTAGCAGTCTTTATTCGTATACGTTTACTTGGCACAAAATGATAATGTTAGCCAAGGGAGGACGAATTGGACAGTATCTACGTGAGAACCGTTCTGCATGTTCTGCTGCCCCTGATGAATTTTGGTGATATTCGCCGTAAATTGAGAGAATGTTGGTCATCTGCTGGCTGAAAATGACATTCACATTGATAAGACAGGCAGCCAGAAAGCAAATTTTAATGTACACAATTCATGCAGACAGTCACTGATTGAAACTAGAGATACTCAAAAATTGGCAGGAAAATTGGATTCATACATTTTTAATTCAGCCAGTGCAAAAAATCAGTTATCACTACTGCATCAGAATATCCGAGGACAAAGGGGTAAGCTTAATGAGTTGCTTATTTGTGTTGCAGAATTAGAGTTGAGCAAACCAATGGATAAAACTGCCTCTCAGAACATAGAGGAGGAGGAGATTAGTGTTTAACGTCCCGTCGACAACGAGGTCATTAGAGACGGAGCGCATGCTCGGGTGAGGGAAGGATGGGGAAGGAAATCGACCGTGCCCTTTCAAAGGAACCATCCCGGCATTTGCCTGAAGCGATTTAGGGAAATCACGGAAAACCTAAATCAGGATGGCCGGAGACGGGATTGAACCTTCGTCCTCCCGAATGCGAGTCCAGTGTGCTAACCACTCTCAGAACATAATGTGACCACTGGTGTAGATATGTTACATGTTACAGGATTCAAGTTAGCTTCTTATTTCTGTAGAGAAAACATGGAGAAAGAAGGAGTTGCCATACTTGTCAGAAACTGTTTTGATTTCAAGAATACTAATATTAATAAATTTTGCTCAGAGCAGCACTTAGAAGCTTTTGCAGCAGAAGTTGTATTTCATAATAAGTCCTTTATAATAGTAGGTATATACACATCACTCTCAGGAAATTTTAACCTCTTCATAAAAAATCTGGACGTTCTGCTGTCCCATCTCATAGTTAAAAACAAGGAAATAGTGTTTGCTTGGGATTTTAACGAGGATTTATTGAAAAGCTCTGTCACTGAACAATTATTGCAGTCAGTAGCACTATCATTCAATTTAGTTCCTACTGTGAACTTTGCTACTAGGATATGTAAATGCTCTGAGAATGCTATTGATAATATCTTTGTAGACAAATCTAGGGAAAAAAGTCATATCACAAAACCAATAGTAAATGGGCTATCAGATCATGACATAAGAATCTTGTGTTAAATGTTGAAACTTGTCAGGATAAAAAATCTATTAAATCTGAGTACAGGAGGATAATAAATAAGTCAAAAATTGAGAAATTCAGGAAATTGCTCAAAGACATGATGTTTACAATACGTCTGACTACAATGGAAAATACAAAACACTCATTAATAAAGTTGCCTCCACTTTTGAAAATTGTTTTCCCCTAAAGGTGACTCAAATAACACAGAAGTCAAAAAATAAACTCTGGATTACACAAGGAATAAAGATATCGTGGAGGACAAAAAGGACACTAAATGTACTATCTAGGAACAGCTCTGACGTTAGAATTGATATGAATTACAAATAATACTGCAAAATATTGAAGCAAGTAATCCAGAAATCGAAGCAGCTTTATTATGAGAAAATATAATTACATCAGGTAACAAAATAAAAAACAGTATGGGATATTGTGAAGACAGAGATCGGTGGGGCCAAAAACGAAGAGGAACAGATAGCTCTAAAAATAAATGAGACTTTGGTAACAAGTACATGTGGTGAAACTTCCTGGCAAATTAAAACTGTGTGCCGGGCCGAGACTCGAACTTGGGACCTTTGCCTTTCGCGGGCAAGTGCTCTACCAACTGAGCTACCCAAGCACGACTCACGCCCCGTCCTCACAGCTTTACTTCTGCCAGTACCTCGTCTCCTACCTTCCAAACTTTACAGAAGCTCTCCTGTGAACCTTGCAGAACTAGCAATCCTGAAAGAAAGGATATTGCGGAGACATGGCTTAGCCACAGCCTGGGGGATGTTTCCAGAATGAGATTTTCACTCTGCAGCGGGGTGTGTGCTGATATGAAACTTCCTGGCAGATTAAAACTGTGTGCCGGGCCGAGACTCGAACTCGGGACCTTTGCCTTTCGCGGGAAAGTGCTCTACCAGGTCCCGAGTTCGAGTCTCGGCCCGACACACAGTTTTAATCTGCCAAGAAGTTTCATATCAGAGTACACTCCGCTGCAGAGTGAAAATCTCATTCTGGAAGTACATGTAGTGTCATAAACCTCTTAAACAAGTACTTCACTTCTGTTACTGATAGCTTGGGGTTATCAGGTTCGCTGAATAGTGCATTGGAGTGTCTGATACCAGTCTTCAAATGTAACTACAGAAAATGGAAATGACACTCACGTCTACCAAAGAAGTAGCACCCATCATAAAATCTTTAAAATCTATGTATACCAGTAGGTATGATAACATATCAACAAAGTTCATCGAAGAGTGCTCATGCGAGTTGATTTCTGTCTTAAGTTATTTGTGTAATCAATCTCTTATCAGCGGAACATTTCCAGACTGACTAAAATATGCTGAAGTTAAGCCTCTTCAAAAGAAGGGGGATAAAGAGCTACCATCAAACTATCGACCAATTTCAATTTTGCTGGCTTTCACAAAAATATTTGAAAAGGTTGTGTTCAAGCATCTCCTTAAGCATCCGACTGAAAATAATGTACTGTCCAAGTCACAGTCTGGTTTTCTTACGGGTTCTGATATAGAGAAAGCCATTTACACTTGCAGTGAGAATGTACTTAATTCGTTAGATAATAAATTAGAGGCTACTGACATTTTCTGTGACCTGTCAAAAGCCTTGATTGTGTGAACCACAGCATTCTCTTAAGTAAATTATAATATTGTGGTGTCACCAGCAAAGCTGCAAAATGATTTCAGTCTTATCTATCTTAGAGGAAACAAAGGGTGTCGTTGCGAAATACCTGTGCAGTAGGCAGTCAGACTGGGAATTACTTACATGTGGTGTTCCTCAAGGTTCCATCTTGGGTCCATGGCTTTTTCTTACGTACGTTAATGACCTCTCATCTGTTACATTGCCAGATGCTACGTTTGTTTTGTTTGCAGATGATACAAACATTGCAATAAGTAGCAAGTCAAGTAAAGATTTAGAAATAGCTGCTAATCAAAGTTTCACTAACATTAATAAGTGGTTTAAAGTTAATTCACTGTCATTAAACTTTGAGAAGACCCACTATATGCAGTTCAGAACCTGTAAGAGATTTTCTTCCAGCATGAGTATAACATATGAAGACATGTAGATCGAAGAGGTTGACAGTGTTAAATTTCTGGGATTACAACTCGATAATAAATTCAGTTGGGAAGGGCATACCACAGAATTGCTTAAGCGCCTAAACAAGTCCGTATTTGCCATGAGAATGATGTCAGATGTAGGAGACATAAATATAAAATAACTTGCACACTTTTGCTTACCTTTATTCCATTATGTCATATGGGATCACATCATGGTGCAACTCATCAAACCAAGCAAAAGTTTTTAAGGTGAAAAAGTGTGTGATAAGAATCATTTGTGGTGTAAATTCAAGAACATCTTGTAGAAACCTGTTCAAGAAACTTTGTATTCTAACCACTGCTTCTCAGTATATTAATGAAATTTTTGCACATAATATATCTCTATTTCCAACCAATAGCTCAATACATAATATCAATACTAGGAATAAGAACAATCTACATAAAGACCTAAAATCGCTTACCTTGGTCCAAAAACGGGTCAAACATTCAGGGACACACATTTTCAATAAATTCCCAGCAACCATTAAAAACTTTGTTTCAGATAAAAGCATAGTTTAAACAGAGTTTGGAAGACTTTTTGATAGGCAAATCCTTCTACTCCATAGATGAATACCTTAACAGAGACTGTTAAGCCAGCTTAAGTAAAAATATCTGTTAGATTTCAGTTTTGACAACACTTGGTTACAACAGCCAAGATTAGGTATATTGTGTATGATAAATTTATTAATAGTGCGTAACAGTGTTTCATTCTGACAGCGTATTAATTCTGTAAATATTAGCTATTCCAGTTTACTGCATTGTATTAACATATTTCGACTATCTCCTGACAAATGACAGGGTAGTAAGTATAAAATTCAAATGTTTTATGTTTTTATGTTATACTTTCTGACATGTTCCACGCCCACGAGAATTATGTCATTTTTTGGGTCTATGGAACGAAAAATGAATTTAATCTAACCTAATCCTGTTCTATAGTGAACGACAGTGTACTTCTGAAAAGGATTTACGCATTACTAACGATTCGACTGTCGTATATTATACAAGCAACCCATTGTAAATGAATTGTAGCATTCCTCATGTCTAACTTGAGCTACGTTGACAGTGGTTCCACTTTAGTTAATTTCTCAAAGAGAAGCAGACAATTGACGATGTATCTCTTCTCTCGACGACATCGGTTACCGCGCACAGAACCGTAAACATAACGTACCTCGAGCAGCAGCGCGACTTTCCTGATACGCGGACCATTCAGCGGGTGCCACAGCAGCGAAAACAATTCTGTATTCAATGAATTTTTGATCCTTGATTTCTTTTCACATCTACAAACGAGTTATATCACTGAATTTGTCTCATCGAGATCTTATATTGCAAGAAAATAGCAGAACTCCATTTACAAAAGTCAAGCTGGTATTTTTGTCATTAATGAAGTTGCAAGAACGCATTGATATTCGTTTCATGAGCACCTGGTCACTGTTCTTCTTGATGAAAACAGATTACAAGTATTTTTAACGGGCCAAAATTAATTTGAGGTGAAAAGTTAGGCGACTCACCCTGTATGTCATTGTGTCAGCATACAGTGTGATTCAGCTGAGCTGTTTATCTAAGATAATTCCTGAACCGTTTAAGGTATCGTAATTCTATTTCCACCCAAACTAATTATGAAAAAGTCCTTACTAAATGAATATAGTGTCTTTAGATAGCTATATTAAGTGCATAGATATCGTTATCAAATTGGTTTTTTCTACTGGAACTATAGTAATTTCCACTGCTAGTATCGTTTTTCCAAGAGAGACGAATTCAACGGTGTTTCACTTTTCAAAATCAGATTAGTAGTTCCAAACTTAGGATTTAGCGGTTTTCAACATGAAACTGATTGCTGTCTTATGCGCTAAATACCATTGAAGGTGAGTTATCTTTTATATTGATAACAAGCAGGTTGAAGAAATAAAGTGCTGAAGTTAACAACAAGCTTTAAACTTGGACTACGGAAAGAAAAGTTCTGTGGAGACTTTCCATAACACGAAAGCGTTAATGGCGCTGTAAATGTTTCATTATGGACCTGAAAAGTCATTCTGTTGTTTTACGAAATTTCCAGCAATAACAGCGGAAACGTTTGCTTTAACGGATTCTCTGAAACGCAGCTGAAAAATTCGTTCATATCAATACCGCTGCCACCAACGTTTACGGCTGTCACCTACAATAAAGATTATGGAACACACAAACGCCGGAAACGAAATCAAACTTCTGACAATGACTGACCTTCGTGCCGTATAGGGGGGCATACAACGAACTCGCTTTCATAACGATACGTGGAAGAAAGAAGTATGCAATGTGGGGCCTAAAACTCGTAAACGACCGCGAACGGAAACGAAATCAAACTTCTAACAATGAGTGACTTTCGTGTCGCACACAGGAGCTTACAGCGACAAAGCTTTCATAACTATACGTGAAAGAAATAAGTATCCAGTGTGGCGCCAAAAACTCGTAAACGAGCGCGCACGGCAATCTGATCGTAAATTTTCGACAAAAGCAGTCGTGTAACAGCTCAAAGACATTCATATTGTCTGAGAACTCGTAGCCCTGCAACACAAGTCGCTGCGTGGACCGTTCTAGATAACATAGAAACCTTTATCAGAAGCGATATAAACTTGCAGGTCTGCTTCCGCTATTGAACTGTTCGGACACGTGGAAGCAATGAAATATTGTGCGACAGTCACAACCGTGCAGAAACTACGACAGAAGGCAAGCAAGGATAGAAATGGCACTTTTACAGTACGTGTCTTTTCACATCTTGAGGTGTATGTAAACTGTTTAATATGAAATAGACAAGAGCATTATGTGATGCTAATATCGTTCTATGCAAAAGAGCAGCAACCTGAAAATGCCAATAACTCACGCACTTAACACAAACACATAATCGTAGTAGAGCAATAGTGTGACACATTAAACAGTTGTCAAAATGCCGAGAGATACAAGGAGTCAGAAATAATTGCTTCTTATATGCAAACATACCAAAGAAAGGCTGAAAATACGCCACAGAGTACATTGTTGAAAAACCTTATGAATGTGTTAGGAGGCAATGGCAATAGTTTATATTGAAATACCAACGGTGAAAGTAAATCTGTAACCATCATCAGTCTCACACAAATCATAAAACATCACACACATCCATGCCCAAGGCAGGATTCGAACCTGCGACCGTAGCGGTCGCGCAGTTCCAGACTGAAGCGCCTAGAACCGCTCGACCACACCGGCCGGCTACATGGAAAACTGGGAGAACTTAAGTAAGCCAAGGAGACTGATGCAGTAGGAATACATAAAATGATGTGAGATTTGTAATTAAAAAAACGCTTTTTGTGCAACTACTACTACAACAACTGTCACAGCAAACACATCAGACGATACTATGATGAGCTCTACACTAACAACAGGATGCTTATTCGTAGCTTCACTGCGTAACAACATCGACTTTGACTGATGCAGATTTGTATTATTGTCACCATAACACCCCTCCCCCCCCCCCCACCCTCACCCTTATGAAAGCCTCTGAAGTCGAAATTATACATATGTTTTCATGAGAGCTTTTGAAACTGAATACCACCGATATAACAGTCAAGTTTCGTTGCATCTCAACTAATGTTGAATTTCCTTCACTGTCTGTCAAATATGTAGTCGATCCAACTTAGGAGGGATACTGCATAGTACAACTTCCTTCTTCCAGGACATAGTTGTTTTTACTGTTTTTGCAACACGCTTCATCACGTTTTTTCAGCGGATACAGGACAAAAAGACCCCAATACACACACCCAAAATTGCTGTGAATATATCGATTTTTGTTAAAAATCCAACAAAATACAGGCAATAATTTCCTAAAAAAAGGTAACATAATTATTTGTAGGTGCAAAATACCAGAAAGGAAAGGATGACTAGATCTTACGTAACAATAGCAAAAGTTCCGAAACGAGCCTGGGTTTTAAAAATTGGTTTTAAAGGAAACGCCGTTGGCACATATGTTTATCGTTATTCAAGCAGGGAGAAAACTGAACTACACAAGAGTGCAACGAGGGTATGGGACAGAACACTCGATATCTGTCTCATAAATGTGTTCCAAGAACCATAACCGGCAAATTAAGTAGTTAGGTGAAGGAAGAAGTTTAATGCTCCTTCGACATCGAGGCCGCTAGATAATAAGGCAT
Organism: Schistocerca nitens; assembly: GCF_023898315.1. Lineage (NCBI taxonomy): Eukaryota > Metazoa > Arthropoda > Insecta > Orthoptera > Acrididae > Schistocerca > Schistocerca nitens. Next base: position 521,678,229 of record NC_064616.1, on the reverse strand, counting down.
AAAATGGTTCAAATGGCTCTTAGCACTATGGGACTCAACATCTTAGGTCATAAGTCCCCTAGAACTTAGAACTACTTAAACCTAACTAACGTAAGGACATCACACACACCCATGGCCGAGGCAGGATTCGAACCTGCGACCGTAGCAATATGGCATACAATGATGGCCAAAGGAATCAATCGGTAAAAACATTCCAGCATGAGCTTGAACTGATTTAAGGAAAAAGGTGAAAAAATACTAAACATGATTTTGAACCAGACTCCTTCTAACTACAATTCCGATGTCCTACCATTGAGTTACCACGTTCTGTAAGATTTGAATGGAATGTACAGAGGGTGAACACATCCAGTTCCTATCTTCTATTCTTGATGATAAGACTTACATTAGCTCTCGCGACGTGTCTTTATACTCTTCGCCATGGCAGAGATTTCAAGGATTGAGGAACAGAAGCCTGCGCTGGCCAGCTCAGCACTCGGATACTAAAAGATATTTTCACCACTTACGTTAGGCAAGAGGAGGATAGGGAGTGGCCTACAGTTCCTGCTCATTCTAGTAATCTCTTGACAGTTTCTCATGAAGTGAGAGTATACAGCACTGATGAACATCCGGGACGTTAGGCTCGACGTACACCTTGCCATAAACTGGAGAGGAGAGGAGAAGGCTATTGAGCCATATACACTGAAATGCATACAGTTTATTTAATTAGTTTTCGGGTTTCTTAAGCTTTGCAGCAATTATATTATTGTTCCAAAAAAGTCGTCGTTGAATATTCTCATCGCGTCCAAATTTTCTTTTTTCTTTGAATGTCGTATTTTTCATTTCATATTCTATATCAGTATTGTTTGCTGATGACATATGTCTATGGAATGGCTCTAAAGAAAACCTTCAAGATCAAATACACGCTTGGGCAGAAGCGGCTAAAGTACACTGATGTGACAAAAGTCATCAGATACTTCCTAATATCGTCTCGTATCTCCTTTTGCCCGTCGTACTGCAGAAACTCGACGTGGCATGGACTCAACAAGTCGTTGGAAGTTCCCTGCAGAAATATGTTGCATCTATAGCAATCCATAACTGCGAAAGTATTGCTGGTGCAGGATTTTAAGTCTTCTCGTTAAGTCCCATAAAAGTTCGATTGGATTCATGTCGGGCGATCCGGGTGGCCACATTATTCGCTCGAACTGCCTGTACTGTTTGTGGTGTCACCGCCAGACACCACACTTGCTAGGTGGTAGCTTTAAATCGGCCGCGGTCCATTAGTACATGTCGGACCCGCGTGTCGCCACTGTCAGTGATCGCAGACCGAGCGCCACCACACGGCAGGTCTCGAGAGACCTACTAGCACTCGCCCCAGTTGTACAGCCGACGTTGCTAGGAAAGGTTCACTGAGAATTACGCTCTCATTTGCCGAGACGATAGTTAGCATAGCCTTCAGCTAAGTCAATTGCTACGACCTAGCAAGGCGCCATTTATCCTTTGCTATGTATCTAATGAAGCATGTACAGTAACAAGACCAATGTTCACCAATTGTGGATTAAAGTTAAGTATTCCAGCAGCTACGTACTTTTCTTTATAGCATTCATTAAGTATCCTGTTTCAGACCTCACGCCATCCTGCGTGAGCTTATAGCGTGCATTTCGGCTTCCTCAAACAACACGGTGTTGGCACTTCTGCCGACACATCACTGTTCTTCAAACCAATCCCGAACAGTTGTGCCGTGGTAACAGGGAGCACTGTGATCCATAAAAATTCCATCATTGTTTGGGAACATGAAGTCCATGAATGGTTGCAAATGGTACTCCATGTAGTTTAGTCCGTTCCACGTAAACACAACCCACACCATTGTGGAGCTACCACCAACTTGCACAGTGCCTTGTTGATAACTGGGAGCCGGCTCGGAGTGGCCGCGCGGTTAGAGACGTCAAGTCACGGATTGCGCGGCCCCTCCCGCTGGGGGTTCGTGTCCTCCCTCGGACATGGGTGTGTGTGCTGTTCTTAACATAATTTAGTTTAAGTAGTGTGTAAGTCTAGGGAGAGATGACCTCAGCAGTTGGGTCCCTTAGGAGTTCATACACATTTGAACATTTGATGACTTGGATCTGTGGTTTCGTGGGGTCTGCGCCAAAATGGTTCAAATGGCTCTGAGCACTATGGAACTTAACATCTGAGGTCATCAGTCCCCTAGAATTTAGAACTACTTAAACCTAACTAACCTAAGGACATCACACAGATCCATACCCGAGGCAGGATTCGAACCTGCGATCGTAGCAGTCGCGGGGTTACGGACTGAAGCGCCTAGAACTTCTCGGCCACCACGGCTGGCGGTCTGCGCCACACTCTAACTCTACCATTAGTTCTTACCAACTGGAGTTGGGACTTATCTCATTAGGTCACGGTTTTCCAGTCGTCTAGGATCCAACCGATGTGGTCACAAGCCCAGGAGAGGCACTGCAATCGACGTCGCGCTGGTAGCAAAAACACTCGCGTCGGTCGTCTGCTGCCATAGCCCATTAACACCAAAGTTCACCGCACTGTCCTAACGTATACGTTCGTCGTATGTCCAACATTCATTTCTGTGGTTACTTCACGCAGTGTTGCTTATCTGTTAGCACCAACGACTCTACACAAACGCCGCTGCTCTTGGTCGTTACGTGAAATCGTCGGCCACTGCATGGTGAGAGGTAATGACTGAAATTTGGTATTCTCGGCACACTCTTGACACTGTGGATTTCGGTATATTGAATTCCCTAACGATTTTCGGAACAGAATATTCCCTGCGTCTAGCACTATCTACTACTCCGCGTTCCAAATCTATTAATTACCGTCGTGCAGCCATAATCACGTCGGAAACGTTTTCACATGAATCACCTGAGTACAAACGACAGCTCCACCAGTGTACTGATCTTTTATACCTTGTGTACGCGATACTGCCTCCATCTGTATACGTGCGTATCGCTTTCCCATTTGTCACCTTTAGTGCATATGGTTTAATTTTCTGCCAGGTGAAAAGTGAGATGATGATTATGAAAATGAGTTATGTCGAAATGGAGCTCAAGCTGTTACAGATGACCCATCATTTCAAATGTCTTGGCAGTGTTGTCTCGATAGTAGTTCTAAAGAAAAGAATCACGTACAGAATCCAAGCAGGTAGTAACTTCTGTGAAATAATTAAAGAACTAATGTGGGGCAAGAAAGTGCTGCTAAAAAGTAAGAGAATCATCAGTGAAACCTATTTCATTCCTATTTTGGCATATTATTGTGTAACACGGGCCATGAGAAGTAGAAAATCAGCAAAATTGAGACAGCTGAGATGAGATTGGTCCGTAGCATTGTCGGAAAAGAACATGGAGGGATAGAACCATGGACGTGGAAATCCGAAAACAGGCTCGAACTGTAGGATTTAAAGACAAAATAAAATCGTAGCGGCTGAGATTATAAAGACATATGCGACGCATGGATGCTAACAGGCCACCAGGACCAATGTTTGGCTTAAAATTCAGAGGTAAAAGACCAAGAGGAAGCTCAAGAATCATGGAAAGTTCCTGTGCGATGAGAACTGTGTGAACTGAGCTACCCAGTGAAGACTTACAACCCACTCTCCGAGCTTCAGTTCTGCCAGTATATCTCTCTCTCATTTTCGAATCTTATCAGACAATCTGTTGAACACCTAGCTGGACTGACACTACTGGGAAGCACATGGCTGCTGTGATGTCAGGACCTTAGGAGAGAGATACTGCAATAATTGACACTTTGAGGTCCAGACATGATCAGCTCCTGAATAGCTAAATCAGCAAGAGAACTGCCTGCCAATGGCAAGTTTCCGGGTCGTCCTCCACGCAGTATTATTCTCTGAAGAATTTACCATATGCTACGTGTTACATATGAGAGCGTACGAAGCATTTTGATAAAAACGGGAAGAACGCTGTAAATAGAAATATTAGTCACATTTTCCTGCGAGAAGTTTAAGTACAACTTCAGTTGGACTGCTTTCATTGTTGGCCTACAAAGAGATCTCTACGAAAGCAGCAGAGGCATTTGCTTAAAGAAGGACTTCAGTACAATGTTCACAAGTGCGACTTACAATCAGATGTGGAGTGCTGGGAGCGGCCGTATTCTTTTGAAGCCGAGTCGATGTTACAGCTGAGGAAATGTCACACTGGAGTTGCATTCAGGCCCGTTAAAAAAGTATATCATTCTATTAAAAAAATCATATTTGCTTCAGTATCTCGATCGATACAAAAATGAAGACTATCAATGCCAAATTACGTGCCCCTACGCGTACCACCGTTTGCCGAAAACCTCGATTCGATATCTGGAACAGTTTACGAATAAAAGTGGTGTCATGTCTTATGTGACTCACTCTGAATATCGATGCATCGATAAACTCTAACTTTATGAGAAGAAACGCGGTTGAAACAAATTTATATCATAATATGTGTGGAAATTCACTGGAAAGAATGCAGTAGCAACAATTTAGAAGAACTTAATTCAAGGATAGTTATTCGTTGTTATGCGGTCGCGAGCAAAATGGAGCACCATGAGGATGACGAAAGGCGCACACGACTTACCTCTTCAGCGGGGATTCTGGGAGACGTGAAGGCGGTAGAAAGGCGGCAGAATGGCCTGTCCGTTTATACTGCGCCGCCCGCCGCCACTGTCGGCATCTTTCCGTCTTCCGGTGATCAACCGCCACGCCTGCCGCCCTCACAGCAACAGCGCGGTAGCTACGCGGTCAGAACATTTCTTTCCCCCATTTCCGGATCCAACGATGCCATACTGTGGCTATGTGCTGTCTGCCATTTACGTATCCGCTTCGGACGATGATATTCAAATGCTACTTTACATTAAAGTAAGATAATAAAATGACGCTGTGCGAATGGGTTCATGATTTCTACATATTTATTCTATATCCACATACATATAGCGCAAGCCACCGTAGGGTTCTTGACGGAGGGTACCCTGTACCGCTTCTACTCACTTTCTTTCCTGTTCCAATCGTAAACAGAGCGAGAGAAAAACTACTATCTAAATGGCTCCGTACGAGCCGTGAACTCTAATTTTAGCTTCGTTATCCTTACGCAAAATATACATTGGCGACAGTAAAGTCGTTCTGCAGTCAGCCTCAAATGTCGGCTCTAAATTTTCTCAGTAGTACTCCTCGAAAAGAAAGCCACCTTCTCTTCAGATATTCCCACTTGAATTCCTGAAGCATCTCTCTAATACTTAAATGTTGTTCGAACGTGCCGATAAAAAATCTAACAGCCCGCCTCTGAATTGCGTCGACGTGTTCCTCTAATCCGACCTTGTGTGGATCCCAGACACTCGAACAGTTCTCAAATGGTTCAAATGGCTCTGAGCACTATGGGACTTAACTGCTGAGGCCATCAGTCCCCTAGAACTTAGAACTACTTAAACCTAACTCATCTAAGGACATCACACACATCCATGCCCGAGGCACGATTCGAACCTGCGACCGTAGCGGTCGCGCGGTTCCAGACTGTAGCGCCTAGAACCGCTCGGCCACCCCGGCCGGCCGAACAGTACTCAACAATGGATCGCACTAGTGTTCTAAAATTCCTAAAATTCTTTCCTAAAATTTTTTCCAATAAACCTAAGTCGACCGTTCGCCTTTCCTGCTACAATCCTTACATGCTCGTTCCATTTCATATTGCTTTTCAACGTTGCACCTAGATATTTAGTCGAGTCACTGTGTCAAGCAGCACACTTCTAATGCTGTTCTCGAACATTATAGGATGTTTTACCTATTCATCTGCGTAACTTACATTTTTCTACATTTAGAGCTAGCTGTCATTCATCACACCAACTAGAAATTTTCTCTGTCGTCTTGTATCCTCCTACAGTCACTCAGCGACGATACCTTCCCATCCACGACTGCTGCTTACCCTGTTCGCCAGGTCATGAATTTATATAGAAAATAATATCGGTCCTATTAAATCTCCCTGGGGCACTCCTGATGATAGCCTTGTCTCTAATGAACTATCGCCGTCTAGGGCAACATACTGGGTTCCATTACGTAACAAGTGTTCGAGCCACTCACATATCTGGGAGCCTATTCCGTATGCCTGTACCTTCGCTAACAGTCGGAAACGTCACTGCCCGTAGTAAATTACAGGAAGTCATTTAGCTAAACCGAAGCTACATCTGTGGTTCCCTAATAAGGTGTTATGTGTCCCTCTGCTGTTCGTATGTTAATAATTTCATGTGACTCAACAGCCTGGTGCAAATCTTTCAACTGGACGCCACTTTGGTGCCTTTCGAGTACTTAAACTACCGCCGGCCGCGGTGGTCTAGCGGTTCTGGCGCTGCAGTCCGGAACCGCGGGACTGCTACGGTCGCAGGTTCGAATCCTGCCTCGGGCATGGGTGTGTGTGATGTCCTTAGGTTAGTTAGGTTTAAGTAGTTCTAAGTTCTAGGGGACTTATGACCTAAGATGTTGAGTCCCATAGTGCTCAGAGCCATTTTGAACTTAAACTACCCCAGTTATCCGGCTGGGAAAAAGAAGCCTACATTGCAACGTGGGATATGAACTTTGTGTTGTGTCTGGGAGATTCTCTCGTCAATGAAAGGTGAATGCTAGGTTAAAAGCAGACGGAAAAAAATCGGTAATCGTATCAGAATTCGATTCCGTGATCTTATGATTTCCAGACACGCACTGTATCGCTAGAACATGACGGCAGTCTCCGCTACTCACGGTCTATACAAGCGGTTTTGAGACAAACTGAGCAGCCCTCTTAGATTCTTTGCAGACGATATCGTCGTTTAACCTCCCAGTAAAGTTGTCGAAAGACCAAAGTTAATCACAAAATTTTTTAGACAAGATATTTATATTCGAGCGAAAATTGGTTCTGGCACCGAGTAATATAAATGGTGAGGACCTCCACGTGAAGAAAAGTATTTGTTACAATATATACTACTACTCAAAACAAATTCCGGTCAATTTCAGTTATACAATGACTTCCACAGATTTTTAGGTTGTCGATTCAACTAAATACCTAGGGATTAATATTACGAACAACTTAAATAGGAACCATAATATAGAAAATATTGTCGATGAGGTGAACCAAACACCTCACTTTCTCGGAAGAACTCTATCCCAGTGTATCACACACATTTAATTCCTAATAAATTACAATGAAGCATGAAATTTTACAGATATTTGATGTTTCGAACGTAATTCATCAGCAGTCATTGTTAAGGCCAAGCGTTTCAATTACTCTCAATCGTCTGTAAAAGTAAAGCTTACAAAATTTTTGAAAAGAAAGTCAAACGTTTTGTGTAATGATTTGTCTAAAAATATTAGGGAAACGTTTGGTGCACCTCATTTTCTATTCATGATTTCGAGCATCATTCAAAGGCACGTAGAACGTTTCTCTGATATAGTTATATCTTTTACACAAATCATTTCATGAAATATTTGACTGATTTCTTCCATTTTTCAGTTTCAAGTTTTATTCAGAAAGCACGGTGTTACTGACTCCTCGTTTGCGTTCCTAACGTACTTGATTCGAAGGAAGCCTTTTTGACATTTAAATACCGCACCAATGTATCTTTTTATGAGCAAAATAGCTAGGTCTTGAACAGATGACATTTTTGACACTTCATTTACAGCAGCTTTTCGTGAAATATTTCAATTTTTCCTCAGCTTATTAATTAAGTTTTCGTTCATTACCCTGATTACTTTCAAGCAGTTAAATATTTTCATGCCAAACTAGACCTCATGTTGGTCACTTTGATGCCCCATTTACCTGTATCTCTCCCTCTGTTAGGCTATGAAAATTTGGACAAAACCTCGAGGTGTAAGTTATAGGGAGTCTTGTTTTCGCTCTGCTCACGCGTTCACAAAAACATACCGAGTGATATTCATATGATAAATAATCCTTTCTGCGTGCTGTCATTTACAAAATTCGTCGTTTCGATATCTTGAATCTTTTATGAGATACGACAAGTTTTACGACCACTTGAGTCCCGAAGCGCAGGAAAGGTTCGGATGCGCCGTGTCTCAAGAACGAAGAGAGATATCATTCCGGTGTCAACTTTAAATACAATTTAGATATCTTGATTACATTTCATAAGTAGTAATGTATGGCTTTAAATGAACTATATGGAAAGTCTACACTATGTGATTTTACCTCTGCAGATTCTTAAAAATTTCGTGCAGCCATGTACTCGATATCGTGCAGCACAGTAACTATGACGAATAACGAAAATAAATTCTGACCTTTATCATTGAAGGATATCAAGCTATAGGTTGCGGAAGAATCAAATTTTTTCACCGGATACTTTTCTTAAAATCGGATGTTAAGTAATTCATAGTTGCCGTCGCGTCCGCTCCACTGCTTTGTCAAGAAGACACGTGGTTGTCGCTCTGTGTCGAGCGTGCTGCAGTGACAAGATTCAATCACGTTTGAATTCAAACGTCGCCAGTTGCAGCGGGAGACAGGCATCGACACAGATGTCGCTCACGTAGGACACTTCCGTAACTACATCTGCAGTTGTGTTTTGTCGCCTGAAGCTGTCGCTAGCTTCTGTCGCTCACGTAGGGCACGGCCTTAGAAGGTGCAACAACTTTTTTTGTCCATCCACCTGTTCTAGCCCGTCCTTGCGCTCTTTCAAATTCGTCTAGCCTCCAAACCATTCAAATGTTTCTCTTCAAAAGTGTTTGGTTTTCACTGGAGCACAGCAGTAATTTGTTAAATTATGATTTCTTCTTGTTAAATAAAGAAAATAAATAATTTTTCTCGATAATAAGAAAAGTATATCTCTCTTAACTGTGGAAAACTTATTGATGTTAAAATAAACTGGCTTGATGTCTTTCATCTTCATTTAAGGGGAATGTAATATCTTTCTTCCACTTACAATTTAAAATTTAAAATAGAACTTAAATTTTTTTCTTAGAAAATGAGATAACGATTAAAAGGAAGAAATTTATATTTTTGAATCATAATTCTTCGTGAGAATATCATCCTGTGCTTGTTTCCAGGAACTTGATTTCTTCCCTTTTTTTCCTCTTGAAAGGTTGTAATAAATTCTTTTGCCCTTTATATTCAATCATTAAAGGCTAAAATCTACGATGTCCGTATTAATGTATTTCTATTTCAAGGTTCTGAAAAACATCACATCATTACTCTTTATAAGAAAGAAGCATAACTTTTTTTATAGCTTTGGTGCGTGTACGATGATCGTGCTGACACGTTAGGTACACCTCTTATTTTCTTCCTACAAGATGTAATGCATCGTGTGTCCTTTTATCCAATCAACAACATTCCATTTCGTTGTAGGAATGGCGCTGTGTCTGGAGTCTGAAAATTTGCTGCGTGAAGATGCTGGGAGAGATTCTGTTGACGATGACTATCTTCTGCTTAGTTGTATGCCAAATTTCTAAACATCGTACATCACTAACTGTCACAATTATCTGAGTTTTTCTCTCTTAAGCTTACCGAAAACTATGCAGTACATAACCAAATGTGATTCTAATTTCTGGAGCATCTGTAGTGTTTATATCATCAATGTTATGACTAGGCAAAACATCTTTTTTTATAATTATGGACTGAGAAAATATGTCTCTTGAGATCTCTGTCAATGGCACTATCCCCAAAAGGGAGGAATGAAGAGAGAACACAGCACTGATTGCAAAACGTGAATATCCACAGGGAGATTTCGTAAGCTACGAATAACAAATTTCCAGTCAAGAAAGGCGACTGTACAGGAAACATCACGGAATGGCAGAATATATGGGCACGGCATGGCAGAATAAAAAAATGGTTCAAATGGCTCTGACACTATGGGACTTGTGGTCATCAGTCCCCTAGAACTTAGAACTACTTAAACCTAACTAACCTAAGGACATCACACACATCCATGCCCGAGGCAGGATTCGAACCTGCGACCGTAGCAGTAGCGCATGGCAGAATATGTGGGCATCAAGAATGTGAACATTTTCTCATTGATATAGTAGCGACAAAGGTAGACGAAATATGATAGAAGGTACGACGCTCCCACGCTACCTTTATTTAGACAGTCAGCGCTAGGGTTGAGGCTCCTATAAGTATGAGCTGGCGCATCCGCCATTTTGTTTCCCAGAGCTCTGAAGTGTGAACGTTCTGCGGTGCTATAGGATTTGCTTCACGGCACTTCAGCACGAAATTATGGATGATTGTGGTCCCATAAACTGTTCTAGCCATTCTAGAAATGGATTTAGAATGGTTCGTTTCCCAGAAGATTCAGAGAGAAGAAAAAAATGGAGTGTTAACTGTCGTCGCGAAAACTGGAAACCCGGATGGAGCGCACAGTTATGTATAATTTTTATTATGATCTGAAGCAACATTTAACAGTAAAAATCGTATGTGATATTCGAACGCAGGTTTTTGTTTAGCTGTTTTGAAAGTACTACCTCTTAACAGAGATTCTGTCTGTAGGGGCTTAGCAGCCCCAAAATATCATAACACAGGAAAACCCTCCAGAACATACAGTATTTAGAGTACAATATGTGTGTCTTATAATATATTGACAGTCATTAATCAAGTACAAGCCAAGGTCGTTTAAAACTTTTATTTAGATGACCGTTTTCGGCAGAATTAGGCCTAAACTGTCGTCACCGGATCTGTATCACAGTAGTAATCATAACACTTCAGAGCCATACGCAACTTTTAAAGTTGAGAAAGCTCGCCAGTTCCACTATCGGCATTTCACAATAGGAATACATAATGCAAAACATTAAGCCCCTGGCTTGATAGGGCCTAGGTCACGTTAAAAGCTATACTCAGTTTAATTCTGCCGAAACCACTCATCTAAGTAAAAGTTTTAAGCCATCGATATCAGATCGCCCCCCAGAAGTCACAATGACGAACTTTGATACTGACAGTGCCTCTACAGTAATGTTTGTTGCTGTGACTGTAGGGTTAGTAGGCCTGTAGTATGTAGGGTTTAACCTTGAGATGGGCATTTGACATTGTCCGAGATAGGTACCTAATATCATCAAAGAAAAGCTAATAGGCTGTACAAAAACATATACAATTTTACATCAAATGTGTAAGTGTTAAGTGTGTTCTTGTGTGTCCTGGAAATTTAACGAAGCAAGCCTTCACTCGATTAGAAGTGCCGTGTTTGGTGAGTTTCGTTTTTATACTTGGCTATTGGGCAAATGTCCACTTTAGATGCAGCCGCGCCAACTCGTACTTACAGGAGCCTGGTACATGATTTAATAAACGTCAATATCGAATATTTTATTTGGATTCCGGGAAGAAAACAAAACATAAAAATGGTACGCGATTCTATCACAGAAATATACATGTTTCTTGCACCTTTATTTTTCATTCGGACAGCAAAGGTTTTTGTGTCTAATCCACATATCGATGTAAACATGAGCGGAATGAAAGCTCAAAATAGCACGATCTAAGGCTCCATGCAGGACACTTCTAAAATATTTCAGAAAACTTGAACAAAACAGCACATTTCCCATCAGCTATGTGCTGAATTTACCATTCGTTGGAAATCAAAATGGCGATGCGCCTGTCTGTGTTTTTAGGAGCTCTAGCTAGGGTAAAGGCGTTATCACGAACGTCATTCAAACCAAGTTGACAGCGTAACACCACCACATTCACTGAGCATCAATACCATGCTGATCGTACAGTAGTTACTATCATCTACTCGTTACGATTACAACAAAAGCGAAAGGTGCCTTATGAATGAGAATACCTATTTGCAGTACTCTTAAGACTGAAATCCAAAATAACAATAAGAAAAACAAAGCTTAGCGAAGGGCAATACCTCTACATATTTTCTCGAGTTCTTGAAGTTTGATCTTAATTAATTCTTGATAGTTGCACACTAACGAATCCTTTCGGCTATCATAATACTCGTCTGTCTACTATAGAAGTTTGATTGTTTTAACAATCGATTGCCGGCGGATATGGGCGAGCGGTTCTAGACGCTTCAGTCTGGAACCGCGCGACCGCTACGGTCACAGGATCGAATCCTGCCTCGGGCATGGATGTGTGTGATGCCCCTAGGTTAGTTAGGTTTAAGTAGTTCTAAGTTCTAGGGGACTGATGACCTAAGATGTTAAGTCCCATAGTGCTCAGAGCCATTTGAACCATTTGAACTTCTCTCCAGGTCTGTTGAATACTTCCTTAATAGTTACGTGACCATCATATCTCCAGAATTCTTCTGTAGCACCACATTTGAACCATCTGAACCATTTCAACACTCGATTAACTTTACCAATACTGTATTTTGGGTTGAATATGATTCTGAATGCGATGTTAATTTTAATTTCTGTCCGTCTGCTGAAGACATACGTAATGATGTCTGAACCGTTCTGACAGTTGTATTGTTTGTCGCCGAAATTCTAGAAAGAGTTGTGGTATCTGACAGACAGTGCTAAATGCTGATATGCGGAAAGATATTCACTGCTGAAAGAGCACTCTCCTTTGCTACATCTTCCCCATACCATAATTAGTATAATAACAAAAGTCTCTTTCTGCAGAAAGACTATGTCCACTAGTCCTTAAATAATCTGCGAGATGTAGTAATGCATGAAAGATAACAACCTGTTGGAAAAAAAATTGAGAACTCCCTAGTTTTTTCAGCGTTTCTCATTGGGATAATGATAAGAATCTCGTGACATGTTAGGCTTCAGAATCCTAAGGTATATATTTTATTATTTCACACAAAAAGGTGCTACGATATGGGAGAACTAAGTGAATTTTATGCTTCTGAGAAAAATTGTTTTCTTGTGTACTACTTACGAGTGCAGAAAGGCCCCTTCGTTCTTTTTTTTGTGATTTGTAAATTTTCTTACCACCACATCTTACTTTGCGAGAAGAGGTATTTTTTTTCTTGGGATCAAAATCAAGTGGACAGTCTATCACTGGTTAGTATTCTGATGACTAACGACGGTTCCACAAGTTGAGTAAATACCCCCGCCCCCCGACCACGCCCACCCCCAACCCCGGATGACGTCACGTGTTTTCTCAGCTGCACGTGTATCCCAGCCCCCTCCTCCCCCTCCCCCCTCCGCAAACTCCCCTCCCCACAACATACCCTATTGGTCGGAATTTCGAAATATGGCGGGAAATTAAAATTTGTGGTATCCTTTCTGGGACTCGAAACCTGGTCCTCCTGGGCAGAAAGCCCAAGTGTACCCCCCTCACACAATTAAACCGCCAGGGGCGTTTGGAATTGGCGCGACATTAAAGTTGGCGTTACCTTTTCTGGGACACGAGCCCTGCTCCTCCTTGGCGGAAAGCCCATTATATCCCCCTAATACACTTAAATCACCGGAGGCGCTTGGAACTGACGGGAAATTAAAAATGGCTGTGCCCTTTCCGGGACTCGAACCCTGATTCTACTGAATGGCAAAAGCCCAAGTGCACCCCCTAACATATGGAAACTGTCCAGATGCGGTTCAAAAATGGCTCTGAGCACTATGGACTTAACATCTGAGGTCATCAGTCCCCTAGAACTTAGAACTACTTAAACCTAACTAACCTAAGGACATCACACACATCCATGCCCGAGGCAGGATTCGAACCTGCGACCGTAGCAGTCGCGCGGTTCCGGACTGAAGCGTCTAGAACCTCTTGGCCACCGCGGCCGGCCAGATGCGGGAGAGGAAGTTTAGGTTAGAGTACTTTATTTATTTTGGTCGGGAAACTGACGCAAAGAACGATCCTAATTACATAATTAATGACAAAGATGCATTCTAGATAGAGAGGGACATGTTGCTACACGTCATTTGACAATTTTTCATGCAACTGCGTGTTCTATGTGTGGCGTAGAGCACTGTCTATTTACGATCGTTAACAGCAAACCTCTCGGTCATCGCCGGCCGGAGTGGCCGAGCGGTTCTAGGCGCTACAGTCTGGAACCGCGCAACCGCTATAGTCGCAAGTTCGAATCCTGCCTCGGGCATGGATGTGTGTGGTGTCCTTAGGTTAGTTAGGTTTAAGTAGTTCTAAGTTCTAGGGGACTGATGACCTCAGAAGTTAAGTCCCATAGTACTCAGAGCCATTTGAACCATTTGAATCTCGGTCATCAGAGGACTTCCATCCTGTTTCGACACATTCCTCTAGACGAACGAAGATTTATGCCACTTACTCCCATTCGCTTGCCTCATCTTGGGCATAAAATCGAGTATTCAGTTTAATAACTACGGTGATTCTAAGTTAGCGACAGGTGTGTGTGAGGTACTACAATATCCGTGTATACAGCTGCTTGAAAGATGTCCTGTTTACGGAGTTAGTGGCGGAATGAAATGTAATATCACACGTCAAAACCCCCCCGCTGCTATGCGTTTGTCACATTCTTTGTATGAGGCGCTCCCCGTTACTATCGATCATTTTATATAGGACTGATGCGAGCATAGTATAATTTTTGAACCGTGATCGGATGTGAAGAGTGGGAGCTATACACCTCTGGAAAGCTGTATTGCACGTGCATCACAAGGAATCGCTGTTTTAGGGAAGTAGTTATTCATTTTACTTATTATCACCACAGTTCATCGTAGAGAGACCTGCAAGGAGAATGTATGTCATGCGCTGGAAATATATTTCACGCATTATCATAGTAACACCATTGCATTCCATTCGACTAATCCACCGGAAACAGCAAAGATCTAACATTACAGCTTGTTTTAAGTGCAGAACATTGTAGCCTTAGGAGTGCATGTAGTTATCTCCTACCACTACCTTCTTGGTAATGACCCCAGACACTAGAACAATGCTTTAGAATTGCTAGCGCAGTTGATTTACGTATAACGCTGCAAACTCGGTCCGTCTGGAGCTCCACCATGCATAAAAACCACCTGTTTCTTGAAACTTAATGCTAGATTAAAACCGAGTGCCGGACCGAGAATCGAATTCGGGAACCATGCCTTTCGCGGGCAAGTGCTCTACCATCTGAGGTACCCAAGCAAGACTCACGCCCCATCCTCACAGATTTACTTCTGTCAGTACCTCGTCTCCTATGTTCCAAACTTTACAGAAGCTCTTCTACGAACCTTGATGACGTAGAGCTCCTGAAAGAAAGGATATTGCCGAGACATGGCTTAGCGACAGCCTGGGGGATGTTCCTAGGATGAGATTTTCACTCTGGAAACTTCCCCCAGGCTGTGGCCAAGCCATGTCTCAGCAATATAAATTCTTTCAGAAGTGATAAATCTGCAAGGTTCGCAGGACAGATACTGCAAAGTTTGGAAAGTAGGAGACGAGGTGCTGGCAGAAGTAAAGCTGTGAGGATGAGGTGTCGTACTTTGGTGCCTCAGATGATAGAGCACTTGCCCGCTAAAGGCAAGGCTCCCGAGTTCGAGTCTCGATCCGGTACACAGTTATAATCTGCCAGGAAGTTTCATACCGCCACACACTCCGCTGCAGATTGAAAATCTGATTCTGGAAACATCCCGCAGGCTGTGGCTAAGCCATGTCTGCGCAAAATCCTTTCCTGCAGGAGTGCTAGCTCTGCAAGGTTCGCAGGAGAGATTCTGTAAAGTTTGGAAGGTAGGAGACGAGGTACTGGCAGAAGTAAAGCTGTGAGGACGGGGCGTGAGTCGTGCTTGGGTAGCTCAGTTGGTAGAGCACTTGCCCGCGAAAGGCAAAGGTCTCGAGTTCGAGTCTCGGCCCGGCACACAGTTTTAATCTGCCAGGAAGTTTCATATCAGCACACACCCCGCTGCAGAGTGAAAATCTCATTCTGGAAACATCCCCCAGGCTGTGGCTAAGCCATGTCTCCGCAATATCTTTTCCTTCAGGAGCACTAGTTCTGCAAGGTTCGCAGGAGACTTTCTGTAAAGTTTGGAATGTAGTAGACGAGGTACTGGCAGAAGCAAGTCTCTGAGGATGGGGTGTGAGGCGTGGTTGGGTAGCTCAGATGTTAGAGCACTCGCCAGCGAAAGGCGAGGGTCGTGAGTTCGAGTCTCAGTCCGGCAGAGAGTTTTAATCTGCCAGGAAGTTTCATATCAGCGCACACTCCACTGCAGAGTGAAAATCTCATTCTGTAAATATTCCCAAAGGCTGTGGCTAAGCCATGTCTCCGTAAGATCCATTCTTTCAGGAGTGCAAGCTCTGCAAGTTTCGCATGATATCTTCTGTAAAGTTTTGAAAGTAGGAGACGACGGACTGGAAGAAGGAAAGCTGTGAGGACGATGTATGAGTCGTGCAAGGGTAGCTCAGATGGTAACGCATTATTCCCCGAAAGGCAATGATCCCAATTTCGAGTGTCGGTCTTGCACACATTTTAAAGCTGCCACGAAGTTTCATATCAGCGCACAGTCCTCTGCAGGTTGTAAATCTCATTTGGAAACATCCCCCAGGCTGTGGCTAACCCATGTTTCCGCAATATCCTTTTTTTAAGTGGTGCAAATTTTGGAAGATAACAGGGGTGTTTCTGCAAAGTTTCGAAAGTAGGAGACGAGGCTCTGGCAGAGGTAAATCTGCGAGGACAGGGCTTGAGTCGTGCTTAGGTAGATCAGATGGTAGAACACTCTCCCGCCAAAGGCAAAGGTGCTGAGTTCGAGTCTCGGTCCGGCACACAGTTTTAATCTGCCAGGAAGTTTCAAATCAGCGCACACCCCGCCACAGATTGAAAGTCTCATTCTGGCAACATCCCGCAGGCTGTGACTAAGTCAAGTCTCCGCAGTATCCTTTCTTTCAGGAGTGCTAGTTCTGCAAATTTCGCAGGAGAACTTCTGCGATGTTTGGAAAGTAGGAGACGAGGAGCTGCCAGAACTAAAGCTACGAGGATGGGCCGTTAGTCGTGCTTGGGTAGCTCAGATGTTAGAGCACTTGGCCGCGTAAATCAAGTGTCCTGAGTTCGAGTCTAGTTCCGGCACACAGTTTTGATCTGACATTAAGTTTCATATCAGCGCACACTCGTTTGCAGAGTGAAAATCTCATTCTGGAAAGATTCCTCAGTCTGTGGTTAAGCCATGTCTCCGCAATATCCTTCCTTCCAGAAGTGCTAGTTCTACAAGGTTCGCAGGAGAGCTTCTGTAAAGTTTGGAGAGTAGGAGACGAGGTACTGGCAGAAGTGAAGCAGTGAGGACATGGCGTGAATCGTGCTTGGGTAGCTCAGATGGTAGAGCACTCTCCCGTCAAAGGCTAGGGTCCTGAGTTCGAGTCTCGGTTCGACAGACAGTTGTAAACTGCCACAAATTTTCATATCTCCGCCACTTCGCTGCATATTGTAAATCTCATTCCGGATACATCAAGCAGGCTGTGGCTAAGACATGTTTCCGCAATATCCTTTCCTTCAGGAGTACTAGTTCTGCACGTTTCGCAAGGAGAACTTCTGTAATGTTTGGAATGTAGGAGACGAGGTGGTGCGAGAACTGATGCTACGGGGATGGGAGTGAGTCGTGCTTGGGTAGCTCAGATATTTGAGCACTTGCTCGCGAAAGGCAACGGCCCCAATTTGGAGTCTAGTTCCGGCAGACAGTTTTAATCTGCCAGGAAGTTTCATATCCGCGCACACTCGTTTGCAGAGTGAGAATTTCATTCTGGAATTATTCCTCAGGCTGTGGCTACGCCATGTCTTCGTGATATACTTTCATTCTCGAATGCTAGTTCTGCAAGTTCCGTAGGAGAGCTTCTGTAAAGTTTTGAAAGTAGGAGACGAAGTACTGGCAGAAGTAATGCTGTGAGGAAGGTGCATGCGTCGTGCGTAGGTAGCTCAGATGGTAGAGCCCTTGCCCAAGCAAGGCAAGGATCCCGACTTTGAGCCCAGCATACAGTCTCACTCTGCCAGGAAGTTTCATATCAGTGCACACTCCACTGCAGAGTGAAAATCTCATTCTCAAAACATGCGGCACGCTGTGGCTAAGCCATGTCTCCGCAGTATCCTTTCTTTCAGGAGTGCTAGTCTGCAGGTTTCGCTTTAGAGCTTCTTTATAGTTTGGAAAGTAGGAGACGAGGTACTGCCAGAAGTAAAGCTGTGAGGACGGGGCGTGAGTCGTGCTTGGGTAGCTCAGATGTTATAGAACTTGCCCGCGAAAGGCAAGGTTACTGAGTTCGAGTCTCGGTCCAGCACACTGTTTTAATCAACCAGGAAGTTTCATATCAGCGCACACTTCTCTGCAGAGTGAAAAACTAATTCTGGTAACATATCCCAGGCTTTGGCTAAGCCATGTCTCCGATATATCCTTTCTGTCAGGAGGTCTAGTTCTGCAAGACTCCCAGGTGAGCTTCTGTAAAGTTTTGAAAGTAAGAGACGAGGTACTGGCAGAAGTAATGCTGTGAGGAAGGGGCGTGAGTTTGAGTCTCGGTCACGCAGAAGGTTTTAATCTGCCAGGAAGTTTCATATCAGCGCACACTCCGCTGCAGATTGAAAATCTCATTCTGGAAACATCCCGCAGTCTGTGGCTATGCCATGTATCTGCAATGTCCCTTCTTTCAGGAATGCTAGTTCTGCAAGTTTCGCAGGAGACCTTCTGTAAAGTTTGTAAAGTAGTAGACCAGGTACTAGCAGAAGCAAGTCTCTGAGGAGGGGGCGTGAGGCGTGGTTGGGTAGCTGTGATGGTAGAGCACTTGCCAGCGAAAGGCGAGCGTCGCGAGTTTCACTCTCGGTCCGGCGGAGTGTTTTAGTCTGCCAGTAAGTTTCATATCAGCGTACACTCCACTGCAGAGAAAAAATTTCATTCTGGAAATATTCCCATGGCTGTGGATAAGCCAAGTCTCCACAGTATCCATTCTTTCAGGAGTGCCATCTCTGTAAGTTTCGCAGGGTATCTTCTGTAAATTTTCGGAAGTAGAACACGAGGTACTGGCAGATATAACGCTGTGAGGAAGGTGCGTGAGTCGTGCTTGGGTATCTCAGATGGTAGAGCACTCTCCCGCCGAAGGCAAGCATCCTGAGTTCGTGTCTCGGCCAGCACACAGTTTTAATCTGCCAGGAAGTTTCATATCAGTGCACACTCCGATGCAGAGTGAAAATCTCATTCTGGAAACATCCCGCAGGTTGTGGTTAAGCCATGTCTCCGCAGTATCCTTTTTTTCAGAAGTGCTAGTTCTGCAAGTCTCGTAGGAGAGCTTCTGTAACGTATGGAAAGTAGGAGACGACATATTGGCAGAAGTAATGCTGTGAGGACTGGGCGTGATTCGTGCTTGGGTAGCTCAGACGGTACAGAACTATCCCGCGAAAGGCAAGGTTCATTAGTTCGAGTCTCAGTCTTGCAAACAGTTTCAATCTGCCAGTAACTTTCATATGAGCGCACACTCCGCTGCAGAGTAAAAATCTCATTCTAAAAACATCCCACACTCTGTGGCTAAGCCATGTCTATGCAATACCCTTTCTTTCATTAGTGCTAGTCCTGCAAGTTCCGCAGGAGAGCTTCTGTAAATTTTCGAAAGTAGGACACGAGGTACCGGCAGAAATAAAGCTGTGAGGAAGGTGCGTGAGTCGTGCTTGGGTGTCTCAGATGGTAGAGCACTCTCCCGCCGAAGGCAAGGATCCTGAGTTCGAGTCTCGGCCGGCACACAGTTATAATCTGCCAGGAAGTTTCATATTAGCTCACACTCCGTTGCAGATAGAAAATCTCACTCTGGAAACGTCCCGCAGGCTGTGGCTAAGCTATGTCCCCGCAATATCCTTACTTACAGGATCGCTATTTCTGCAATGTTCGCAGGAGAGCTTCTGTAAAGTTTCGTGAGTAGGAGACGAGGTATTGGCAGAATCAATGCTCTTAAGATGGGGAATGAGTCGTGCTTGTGTAGCTCAGATGGCAGAGCATTTGCCCGCGAAATGCGAGGGTCGTAATTTCGAGTCTAGGTCCGGCACACTGTTTTAATCTGCCAGGAAGTTTCATATCAACGCACACTCCGTTGCAGATTAAAAATCGCATCCCTGAAACATCCCGCAGGCTGATGCTAAGCCATGTCTCCGAAATATTCTTGCTTCCAGGCGTGCTAGTTCTGCATGGATCGCAGGAAGGCTTCTGAATGTAGGAGACGATGTACTGGCAGAATCAATCCTCTGAAGATGAGGCATGAGTCGTGCTTGTGTAGCTCAGATGGTAGAGCACTTGCCCGCGAAAGGCGATGGCTGTGAGTTCGAGTTGTAATCTACCAGTAAGTTTCATACCAGTGCACTTTCCGCTGTAGACTGAACATCCAATTCTGGTAACATCCCGAAGGCTGTGGCTAAGCCATGTCTTTGCAATATCCCTCCTTTCAGTAGTCGTATTGTCCAATTTTCACATGAGAGCTACTGTAAAGTATGCTAAGTAGGAGGCGATGTTCTGTCAGAAGTAAAGCTGTGAGGACGGTGCGTGTGTCGTGATTGGCTAGCTCAGATGTTAGAGCACTTGTCCACGAAAGGCAAGGGTCCCGAGATCGAGTCTCAAACCGGCACACACATTTTTAATCTGCAGGAAGTTTCATATCAGCGCACATTCCGATGCAGAGTGAAAATCTCATTCTCTAAATATCCCGCAAGCCGTGGCTAAGCCATGTCTCCACAATATCCTTTCTTTCAGGAGTGGTAGTCCAGCAAGTCCCGTAGGAGAGCTTCTGTAAAGTTTGGAGAGTAGGAGACGAGGTACTGACAGAAGTAAAGCAATGATGACAGGGCGTGAGTCGTGCTTGGGTAGCTCAAGATGGTAGAGCACTCTCCCGCAGAAGGCAAGGGTCCTGAGATCGAGTCTCGGTCTGACACATATTTATAACCCGCCAGGAAGAATCATATTAGCGCACACTCCGCTGTAGATAGTAATCTCATTCTGGAAGCGCCCCACAGGCTGTGGCTAAACCATCTCTCCGCAACATCCTTTCTTCCAGGAGTGATAGTTCTGCAAGGATCGCAGGAGAGCTTCTGTAATGTTTGGTATGTAGAAGACGAGGTACTGGCAGAAGCAATGCTCTGAGTATGGGGCATGAGTTATGGTTGTGTAGGTCAGATAGTAGAGCACTTGCCCGCGAAAGGGGAGGGTCGTGAGTTCGAGTCTCGGTCCGGCACACAGTTTTAATCTGCCAGGAAGTTTCGTATCAGCGCACACTCCGTTGCAGAGTGAAAATGTCATTCTGGAAACATTCCCAAGGCTGTGGCTAAGCAATGCCTCCCCAATGTACTTTCTTTCATGAGTGCTAGTTCTGCAAGATTCGCAGGAGTGCTTCTGTAAAGTTTTGAAAATAGGACACGAGGTACTGGCAGAAGAAAAGCTGTCAGGAAGGTGTGTGAGTGGTGCTTCGGTGTCTCAGCTGGTAGAGCACTCTCGCGCCAAAGGCAAGGATCCTGAGTTAGAGTTTCTGTCCGGTACAAAGTTATAATCTGCCAGGAAGTTTCATATTACCGCACACTCCGCTGCAGATAGAAAATCTCACTCTGGAAACGTCCCGCAGGCTGTGGCTATGCCATGTCTCCGCAATATCCCTTCTTCAAGGAATGCTAGTTCTGCAAGTTTCGCAGGAGAGCTAATGTAAGGTTTGGAGAGTAGGAGACGCGGTCGCTGACAGAACTACAGCTGTGAGGATGGGGCGTGAGTCGTGCTTGGATAGCTCAGTTGTTAGAGCACTTGCCGTCGAATGCAAGGGTCCCGAGTTTGTGTCCGGTTCCGACAGACAGTTTTTAACAGCCAGGAAGATTCATATCAGTGCACACTCCACTGCAGAGTGATAATCTCATTCTGGAAACGTCCCCCAAGCTGTGGCTAAGCCATGTCTCCGCAAATCCTGTCTTTCGGGAGTGCTAGGTCTGCAAGTGTCGCAGGACAGCTTCTCTAATGTTTCGAAAGTAAGAGACGAGTTGCTGGCAGAACGTAAGGTGTGAAGAAGGTGCGTGAATCGTGCTTGTGTAGCTCAGATGGTAGAGCACTCTCCCGCCGAAGGCAAGAATGCTGAGATCGAGTCTCGGTCCGGCGCACAGTTTTAATCTGCCAGGAAGTTTCAAGTTTTGAAAATTGGACACGAGGTATTGGCAGAAGTAAAGCTGTGAGGAAGGTGCGTGCGTCGTTGTTGGTTAGCTCAGATGTTATAGCAATTGCCCGCGAAAGCAATTGTTCCTAGTTCGCGTCTCGTTCCGGCAGACAGTTTTAATCTACCAGGAAGTTTCATATCAGCGGACACTCCGCTGCAGAGAGAAAATCTCGTTCTGGAAATATTCCCAAGGCTGTGTCTAAGCCATGTCTCTGCAATATCCTATATTTGAGGATTGTTAGTTCTGCAAGGTTCGCAGGATAGCTTCTGTATAGTTTGGAAGCTAGGAGACGAGGTACTGGTTGAGGTAAAGCTGTGAGTACGAGGCGTGAGTCGAGCTCGGATACCTCCAATAGTAGAGCACTTGCCAGCGAAAGTAATGGGTCTCGAGATCGAACCTCGGTCAGGCATACAGTTTTAATCTGCCTGGATGTTTCATATCACCGCACACTCCGCTGCAGAGTGAACATCCCATTCTGGAAACATCCTAAAGGCTATGGCTAAGCCATTTCTCCGTAGCATGCTTCTTTCAGGAGTGCTAGGTCTGCAGGGTCGCTGGAAGGTTCAAATGGCTCTGAGCACTATGGGACTCAACTTCTGAGGTCATCAGTCCCCTAGAACTTAGAACTACTTAAACCTTACTAACCTAAGGACATCACAGACATTCATGCCCGAGGCAGGATTCGAACCTGCGACCGTAGTGGTCGCGCCGTTCCTGACTGTAGCGGCTAGACCCGCTCGGTCACCCTTGCCGGCACGCAGGAAGGCTTCTGTAAAGTTTGAAATGTAGGAGACGAGTTACTGGCAGATGTAAAGCTGTAAGGTCGAGTCGTGAGTCGTGCATGTGTAGCTCCGATGGTACAGAGACTGCCCGCAAAAGGCAAGGTTCATGAGTTCGAGTCCAGTCTTGCACACAGTTTCAATCTGCCAGGAAGTTTCAGATGAGCGCACACCCCGCTGCAGAGTGAAAATCTCATTCTGAAAACATCCCACAGGATGTGGGTAAGCTATGTCTATGCAATACCATTTCTTTCATTAGTGTTAGTACTGGAAGTTTCACAGGAGAGCTTCTGTACATTTTGGAAAGTAGGACAAAAGGTACTGGCAGGAGTTAAGGTGTGTGGAAGGTGCGTGAGTAGTGCTTGGGTTGCTCAGATGGCAGAGCACCCTCCCGCCGAGGGCAAGGGTCATGAGTTCGAGTCTCGGTCTGGCACACAGTTATAATCTGCAAGGAAGTTTCATATCAGTCCACACTCCACTACAGATTGAAAATTTCTTTCTGGAAACACCTCGCAGGATGTGGCTAAGCCATGTTTTTGCAATATCCTTTCTTTCAGGAGTCGTAGTTGTCCAAATTTTATAGGAGAGCTTCTGTAACGTATGAAAAGTAGGATACGAGGTATTGGCAGAAGTAAAGCTGTGAGGACGGGGCGAGTGTTGTGCTTGGGTAGCTCAGATGGTAAAGCACTTGCCCACTCTAGGCAAGGGTCCCGAGTTCGAGACTCGGTCCGGCACACAGTTTTAATCTGCCAGGAAGTTCCATATCAGTGCACACTCCGCTGCATATTGAAAATCTCACTCTCGAGACATCCTGCAGGCTGTGGCTAAGCCATATCTCCGTAATATCCTTTCTTTCATGAGTGCTAGTTCTGCAAGTCTCGTTGGAGAGCTTCTGGAAAGTTTGGAAGATAGGAGATGAGGTACTGGCAGAAGTAAAGCTGTGAGGACGGGGCGTGAGTCGTTCTTGGGTAGCTCAAATTGTAGTGCACTTGCCCGCGAAAGGCAAGGGACTCGAGTTTGTGCCTCGAAAGCGAAAAAAAAAAAACAATGTATTAAACTGCTTATGAAGGAGCAATACAGGAACCCTCTCTTGTGATTGACAGTTTGTTGGATATGGTCATCCTACAGTACACCTGTCTGTGGGAGCGACTTCGATCTTGAACCACCTGCTCCAGTGAACCAATATCTGTATATTTAATAGGATCGCCAAATATGTTTGGGTGATATACATAAATGCACTGTGAGAGACACAGATCTCCTTCAGACTCCCTGTATGTAGTTTGGAGAAGTGTCGCAAAATCTTAGTCCTTCCTCCATGCCATGTATGATGTGTAATCTTCCTAATTTTCCCAACAAGAAGCAACACCATAACTGCTCGTACTGTCTCTTCTACTACCTTGTGTGGCAGGGGAAAGCTTCGTATGGCGCTCGCCTTACACACTGTACACGGCTGGCTGAGGTATGACACCATGTTCCCATTTCCGAGTGGTCAAAACGCGCTCCTGTCGCATTAACTCAGCTCGTCCTGTTTCCCCACAGGATAGAGAGGATCTTAGATATAGCGCTCTCCAACTTTCGTACAGGTCAGACTTTAGTTGGGACGATCACATGGACAAAGCTGCAGGGAGGGCGGGACAGAAACTTAGGAGCAGTTACAAGATGCAGAGGGACTGTCTAAAAACAGCGCTGGAGTTCTTGGTGTATGGGATCCTTAGCAGATAGGTTCGAAAAAACAGGTGACTCGTTTAGAGATACAAATATGATTCACCAGTGGCTGTAATCATTAAAAGACGTCTCTACAGGACCCAACGCAAATATGTGGTTGAATGGATAAACTTGATTCCAAATTGCGGGCAGCATTTCGGACAGCATTTCTGCCTGGAAGTGTAACACTATCAGTGACCATGTGTGCCTGTAGACTCACGACGGCTATTTATGCAGGGTGATGGTAACATAGGCGTTATGATCGTGTTTTTTAATAGCGCCGTCATTACGCAAAATGTATGTTGTGGGTTGTAGAATCCCTCTGTGGTCAGCTTCAGGTGTCATTTCTCAATAGCGATCCTCGAAAAGAACATCACGTTCCCTCCATGGATTCACAGTTGTCCTAGTTGGCGAGTTTGATGCGACTGCTGAAAAAAAGCTAATCGCCACACAAAGTGACTCTCATGATCAATTTAATTAATTAGCGCATCAAATTGATATCAATGACGTGCCGCACAGCGGGTGGAAGAGATGGCTAGGCCACCACGGAATGATTCTTGACAAGCATTTAAGCATTTCTTTTTTCTCGTTGCGGCGATATCTTTTAACGAAATTTCAATCTCCCACCTACACAGGGCGAGACAGGCTCTCACGATTTGTTTCGTAAACGCTAGTATGATATAGCATCCCACTGGTAAGAGGGTACCTGTCATACAAAACAGCTACACTACTGGCCATTAAAATTGCTACACCAAGAAAAAAGGCAGATGATAAACGGGTATTCATTGGACAAATATAGTATACTAGAACTGACATGTGATTACATTTTCAC
Source organism: Schistocerca nitens (assembly GCF_023898315.1). Lineage (NCBI taxonomy): Eukaryota > Metazoa > Arthropoda > Insecta > Orthoptera > Acrididae > Schistocerca > Schistocerca nitens. The sequence goes on along the minus strand of NC_064616.1, from coordinate 521,652,993 downwards.
GCAATTTGGGTGCATAGATCCTGAGAAATCAGTACCCAGAACAACCACCTCTGGCCGCAATAACGGCCTTGATACGCCTGGGCATTGAGTCAAACAGAGCTTGGATGGCATGTACAGGTACAGCTGCCCATGCAGCTTCAACACGATACCACAGTTAATCACGAGTAGTGACTGGCGTATTGTGACGAGACAGTTGCTCGGCCACCATTGACCAGACGTTTTCAATTGGTGAGAGATCTGGAGAATATGCTGGCCAGGGCAGCAGTCGAACATTTTCTGTATCCAGAAAGGCCCGTACAGGACCTGCAACATGCGGTCGTGCATTATCCTGCTGAAATGTAGGGTTTTGCAGGGATCGAATGAAGGGTAGAGCCACGGGTCGTAACACATCTGAAATGTAACGTCCACTGTTCAAAGTGCCGTCAATGCGAACAAGAGGTGACCGAGACGTGTAACAAATGGCACCCCATACCATCACACCGGGTGATACGCCAGTATGGCGATGACGAATACACGCTTCCAATGTGGGTTCACCGCGATGTCGCCAAACACGGATGCGACCATCATGATGCTGTAAACAGAACCTGGATTCATCCGAAAAAATGACGTTTTGCCATTCGTGCACCCAGGCTCGTCGTTGAGTACACCATCGCAGGCGCTTCTGTCTGTGATGCAGCGTCAAGGATAACCGCAGCCATGGTCTCCGAGCTGATAGTCCATGTTGCTGCAAACGTCGTCGAACTGTTCGTGCAGATGGTTGTTGTCTTGCAAACATCCCCATATGTTGACTCAGTGGTCGAGACGTGGCTGCACGATCCGCTACAGCCATGCGGATAAGATGCCTGTCATCTCGACTGCTAGTGATACGAGGCCGGTGGGATCCAGCACGGCGTTCCGTATTCCCCTCCTGAACCCACCGATTCCATATTCTGGTAACAGTCAGTGGATCTCGGCCAACGCGAGCAGCAGTGTCGCTATACGATAAACCGCAATCGCGATAGGCTACAATCCGACTTTTATCAAAGTCGGAAACGTGATGGTACGCATTTCTCCTCCTTACACGAGGCATCACAACAACGTTTCACCAGGCAACGCCGGTACAACTGCTGTTTGTGTATGAGAAATCGGTTGGATACGTTCCTCATGTCAGCACGTTGTAGGTGTCGCCACCGGCGCCGACATTGTGTGAATGCTCTGAATAGCTAATTATTTGCATATCACAGCATCTTCTTCCTGTCGGTTAAATTTCGCGTCTGTCGCACGTCATCTTCGTGGTGTAGCAATTTTAATGGCCAGTACTGTACGTTCTCTTGAATTATAGCTTCTTGTTGTCAAATGTTAAATGAATGTTTTTTTTCGACATGTATGCCAATGGCCTGAAATATTGTCTGAAATGTTTGTAATTCACATGTGCATCAGAGTTTATTAGCAGACACCGAATGCGAGAGACGCTCTCGCGTCATGTAATTCGTTCAACAAGGTGGAAGAAATTGCTTGATATAGATTTTTTTTCTTTGGAGTTAAATTCTCGCTTTTTCTTTACTCTGATGACGGTTTCGAATTAACGAGGGCATTCTGCGGTAATCGGTAGTTCTCGCATCAAAATAGTCGAAATTTTTTTCCTGATTTTACGCAGGGTGGGCATGCATGTCTCTGCTGATCATTTGTGATCGGTGGCAGTACACATTACTGGACGTCACAAAATAATGAAGTGCGACTGCAGCTGAATGTAAAAACTATACCGATCTTGCTCATAAAACTAAAAGAAAATGGACTTTACCTATTTTTGTGCAAAGAGGAAATTTGTTATGGTCGCAAATGTGTTTTGTTCTTTTTAATAGATATTTCATTATAGATGCGTTGACATCAAACACAATTGATCTCTATCACCCAACGGCGGGCTGCTGCGGGTGAGGGTGAGGGTGAGGGGGGGAAGGACGTGTCTGCTGTGATGTTCGCCAGACACAGCCGCTCTCTGCCCCGGGGGGGGGGGGGGGGGGGGGTTGGCGTGTGGGGGCTGTGTCACTATATTTTAGATGTGCAAGTTGCACTTGAGACGACCGTCCTTTTACCTCCTACTGTTTAGTTGACTATACACACCTTAAGGTGGTGGCCCGATGGTGGAAAGCTGAGTATGGTGAGTGACCACATAGGGTGGCAGCAGAGGTTGGACAGCGGCCTGCCCACGCCGCGTGGCGGTCTGTGAAGCAGCTGGCCATTTAAAGGAGCATGTGTCTACCCCGTAGGTGGATGGAGGGAGGGAGGAAGGGGGCCTCGATTTTCGGTAGTTTTTGGATGCCTATAGAGGAGAATGCACGTTCAACTACTGCCATCTCTGCAGTCTTTTAGGACGAGCGGTGGTCTCGCGGTTCTAGGCGCGCAGTCCGGAACCGTGCGACTGCTACGGTCGCAGGTTCGAATCCTGCCTCGGGCATGGCTGTGTGTGATGTCCTTAGGTTAGTTAGGTTTAAGTAGTTCTAAGTTCTAGGGGACTGATGGCCACAGCAGTTGAGTCCCATAGTGCTCAGAGCCATTTTTTTTTAGGACGACGATTTTCCCAGTACATGTGCTGCTTTATGACGCATTCATTACGAGTGCTGGTTTTTTTTCCACGACAATTGCGAAGTGTAATCAGAACTGTGACGCATTTCTTTTTCCATCAGTTGTGGTAGCACGTATTCTCTTCGATTACCTATTTATTATTTAGATTCCGCCTCATGCCCCATTTTACGTGTAGCAGTAGGGCAGTTCTGAACCTCTATATTTTGGAAACGGATGAAGATATGAAAAATAATTTCAATTTATTCGATAGCTGGATCTTAGGAATATATCGTTAGAATTTCAGCCATTTGCTCTGCGTAGCCGTCTTGGAATCCTCGAGTGGATTTTGGTCAATTGGGACAGCGAAAATATAGAAAAATAATCTTTTTGTGGGGTTTCCCGAAGAATCGCCCATCAACTCCACAAGTCCCATCAAGTCCACCGTAGACCACATTAAATGGAAAAAGAATCAACCGATTTGCCCCATTTTCCTAAGCATGAGGAAGTGTGTAATATCTTTTGACCCTGTAGTGTACGATAGTGACACTAAGACGATCCTTCTGTTGGGTGTTCAAACGGTCCCTAGCCCAAGGGCTGTCCAAAACACCTGACTCTACCTCATCAATAGAACCCGAGGTATAAGCACCGAAAAAATCTAGTTTTTATGAGCGTCGTTTTGGAAAATATTAGGCACCCATACTGCCGCATACACACTGATTAGAAAATTTTAACTTTTGTGTTGAAACAGTGCTGTGCAAAAAAGTTCCCTCGACAGAGCACACGAAAATTTGAGGAAAATTCAGAAAAGAAATACGATAACGCAGGCATTGCGAAAGAGAAAATTCGAAGTAACTTCTAAAAAACCCGAACATTAAATTAATGTCAGTGAGGAACAAAACTACAGAGATCAACACAGATGTAAAAACATTGGGTACTAATCAAGTCGAACTGTTCACCTGCCTCGGAAGTAGACCAATTGTTATAAAAGATGCATAACTCATGTGAATGTAGGAATGGTAATAGCAAAACAAGTATTTACTGTTAAGACATTCCAACAATTTAACATACCAAAGGGAATATACGTAGCTCCAATGCAAACTCAACCTTATGCTATTTACATTCCTATCGACCCTGAGGAATGAAGCAGAGAACTGGTTGGAAACAACAGTAATTTACATACAGAAGACAAAGAACGGAACACTCTTGATGGAAGCAATACAAAATCTGAAAGATCTGCAAGGAAAAAAGAAGGTAAATAGACGAAATAAAAAAGCAAGACGCAATTCATTTTATACAACTTCAGACGCGCTGCCTTCCTCATCGATGTATATTTAGGGTCTGCGTATGAGGCAAGATCCTATGATCGCGACAGTGGAAACTACTTTCATAACTACATGACCAGAACAAAATGCAATAACAATATTCGGGACATCAGGAGAATACCAAAAGACTGAGTAGGATGGTTGCTTCGACAAGTTGTAGCTTTTGGAAATGAGCAGGAGAATATTTGAGACCTATCAAAAAACATTTATGCTATTTGTTGTTCATATCTGCAGCAAATAGATGTTTGCTTGAGGCTACAGCAACTCAGCGCTTGGCTTCGTTATGTATTCTAGAATATTAAGATAGGTCTCTCCATTGAGGATGCCCTCAGTTTTCCACAGGCGCCCTGCTCACAGAGCCGAAATATTACCCCCCTGTAACAACTTTAACGGCTTCTGACATCAAATGTAACAATTGTGTTACTAAATGTGACACTTCTGCTACTAAATGTAGCTGGGTTTTCTCTTTGGATGCTGTCAATTGTCAGGATGAGCATTCTAAAGCATTCTGTCAGGGTGAAAATATTAAATAAATTAACTTTTCTCTCTTAACAACATGTGGGCAGGGTGGGTTCTTCCTTGGCTCGGGTATGAGGTCGAATGAAACATCATTTTTACATAAGATAACTTTTATTGAAGATTTGTACAACTGTATCTTACGGGATGTTCTGGTTCGGAGAGCGGCAGCTGTGTCGTTTGTGAAGTCTTCTGCTGCGGCAGCGGCGGCGGCGGCGGCGGCGTCTGATTACGCGTAGCGGTGTGTATCTCGTGTCGCTGTCTCGCCCAGCTGACGGGAGACGCGCAGCGCGAGGTGGCCGGTTTAATTATTGCGAGCGAAGTCGTGCGTCGGATGATACCTTGGGAGTGGCGTCCCAGTGTTTCTCTTCTCTATGCGGCCGCGTGTGTTGTGCGTCGACCAGCGGAGCGGCGCGGCGGGGGAAGGCCAGTGTCCCGGACTCGAACCACGGACTCCCGCTTGCCAGTCTCCGGCTGTCAGGTCTTCATCCCAGCTCACAGGTGACTACTGATGTGAGGCCGTCTCCTTCCCGTCCTCACGAGTCACCCGGGTATGTAAAAACCCGACTTCAAATACCTTTTAACTTCTGTCTTCTGGCGCTGCGGCTGCTGCTTGCTATTCCATTACAGCGGCGGACTTAGTTCGTCTGTGCATGATGCAGACTCTTCGTGCATAACGGTCTTCAGCACCGGAACTGACTGAAAACTACTGCTACTCTTCTTTTCTTCCTTCTTCGTCTCTCGTCTCGTCTCCGTCTCCGTCTCCGTCCCCGTCTTCATCTGACTTCCTCTGTCTGGCCCACTGCGTCTCGCGTATTTATTCACTTCAGTTTACTGGAGGTGAACGACTTCACGGTCATTGCCTCGTCTGTCACGTTGAAAAGCTTCTCGAAGAATCTTCTTAACGTCGGTCGTTGGCTCTTGGAATGTAAGTGAGGGCCTTTGATCACATGTGACGACTGAGAAACACGTGAGCCGGTCATTGCCTCTTCTGTCACGTTGAAAAGCTTCTCGAAGAATCTTCTTAACGTCGGTCATTGGCTCTTGGGATGTAGGCGAGGGCCTTTGCTCACATACGACAACTGAGAAACACGTGAGCCGGTCGGGCGATGCCCTGACGGCTGAATCGACAGCGCCCGCTTATGTGGAAGTCGCTGACTTCACGGTCATTGTTTCTTCTGTTCTGCTGTTCGGCCCGCTGCTTGCGAGTATGTAACTCTCTAAACTAAACCAAGTTTTTCATTTATATTCTAATTTCTAGTTCACTTTGATTTCACTAATTTATTTACTTAAGTACCACTCAACATTCCTCCACCCTTCGGAGAAATTCGCCCTCGAATTTACCACTCAACATTCCTCCACTCTTCACACGGCAAAAGCACTAACATAAGCAATGAAACTCTCGACTTAGAAGATTACACACGCTTCACATTAAGTATGTTGAAAATACTTTAGCACTTTACTAAAGCACTGTACGCTCATGAATCACATAGTTCACACATAAATGGTTATAATAAGTGTAACAAATCTTGATGACAATGAATAAACAAAAAATAGATTATTCACTTAGAAAGTAACATAGCAACACCTGTTTAATGTACCCTATACTAATGCAAGAATATCTATTCTACAGTATTGTTTATTTTAACATGAGACTGTTTAATAAAGAATGAAGTACAATAAACAAAATTAATACACTAGTGCTGAAAAGTAACTACTGAAGTACACCAGTTAAGAGTGTGGTATCCAGGTAACAGGGATTTGATGAAGTGGTATATTATTATTTGGCTTCTTTTTTCGTCTTAGATAAAAGAAAACTGTACAAAGCAGAAACACCAACACAAAGGTTCCAGATATACCCGTTCCTAGCATTATAATTTTAGTTTTGTGTTCACCTTTTAATTTTAAAACATGTTGCATCATAACATTGGCATCAATTTTGCCTTGCTGTGAGTTTATGAACGTATCTAATGACTTCAGAAGGGAACTGTCAAGGGAGTCATTGACGTAGGATAGGTTTTGTGTGGAAATGCTTTGCATGGCGTTTTCTGAAAAAAGCAAACAACATGGTTATGAACCTACCAACCTAGTAAAAACAAAAACAAAGAAAAGAAGGAATACATTGTTAACTACAAGATCTACATGTCTCTACGTTCAACTTTTCTTTCTTAAAAAATAAACCATTATCATTTATTAATTATTTACATAGGTATACTACAGTCTACTAAGATTCAACTAGGACATTCGCACTCTTGGTCGAAGATTGTATGGTGCCATGTCTGTATGTTGTGCTGGCGTGGCTACTCTTTTTCCTTTACGGGAACTTCCTCCACCCTTCGGAAAAGCAGACACTATTGTTGAAGGAATTACTTCTGGAGCGCCCTTAAAAGGTTTTAAACGACTTGCATGCACAATGGTAGTTCGGGTGGGCAGTTGCAATTTAACGTTGACTGGTGACGTGATCTCAATAATTTGATAAGGACCTCTGTAGTTTGTTACAAATTTCTTCGTTTTTCCTCTCGCAATATAAGGAGTTGAAACCATAACCCACTGACCTATTTTGTAATTTGGATATTTAGCTTGGATATTACCTAATCTTTCCTGTCGTTCCAAAGCCTTTGTATTAGATTTTTGAACCTTTTTCCATACATCCTTCATCATTCGACTGAAATCTCTTACTGTTTCTCCGACTTTTCCGTTTTTCTGCCTGATTACATCAAAAGGGGACGGCATTTTTCTGCCATAGACCACTTCATAAGGTGACATGCCAGTTGCTTCATGCGTTTTGGCGTTGTATACCGACACGATTATTGGTAAATACGTATCCCAATTAGAATGTTGTTCGTTAATATAATAACTAAGCATCTTGCCAATTGTCCGATGAACTCTTTCTGTGCGCCCGTTGCACTGAGGGTGTAACGGAGTTGTGCGTAATTTACGTATTTTTAGTAAGTGGCATAGCTGTTTCATTAATTCCGACATAAAATTAGATCCCTGATCTGTGATAATAGCTTCAGGTACGCCAAATTTAAGTATCCAGTTGTTAACTAAAGCTTGGGCAACTGTATTTGCTTGCTGATCTGGGAGACTCACCATAGCTAGATAGCGTGAAAAGTGATCTATAATTGTAAGGACATATTTATTACCAGCAGGTGTTTTATGAAATGGCCCGTAGAGATCGATTCCGCAGATTTGAAATGGACATGAAGCCTCGGGGAGCCTCTGTAAGGGTATTTTTGAACGAGAAAGTTCAGCTCGTTGTGCGCACGCAATGCAATTACGAACGTACTGCGCAACATCCTGCTTTCTGGTTTGCCACCAAAATCGCTCTGCTACACGTCTTTCGGTTGTCCGCTGTCCACCGTGTCCTGCAAGGATATGATCGTGGGCCTCTGTCATTATTTCTTGTCTAAGGTGTTGGGGAACAACAATTCGTGGTCCAAGTTTTGTTTTACGGCATAATACACCATCTTCAAAGCAAAATTGTTTTTGAGTTGCGTATTTTTTGCATTCTGTATCCTCATCTTGTGCCTTTCTCCAGTCCTCAGTATCTCGGCCTGTTGCTTCCAAAAGTGCTATTTTCCGACTTAGACAATCTGCATTCGTGTGTTTTTTGCCTGGTTTATGGATAACTTCGAAATCCATTTCGGAAAGACATAGGGCCCAACGGGTAAGACGACTAGATGGATCCTTTAATCCAAGCAACCATTTTAAAGCTGCGTGGTCTGTAATGACCTTGAATTTCCTACCATACAAGTAGCATTTAAAGTATTTGATACCATAAATAACGCTTAACAATTCTTTCTCCGTTGTGGAATAATTTATTTCTGCTGTTGTTAGTTGTCTCGAAGCGTAAGCTATGGGGTGTTCCGCGCCATTAATATTCTGACTCAAAACAACTCCTACTGAATGACCACTTGCGTCACAGGATAAAATAAATTCTTTATTATAATCTGGGTAGGCTAATACTGGACTGTGTGTTAACTTATCTTTAAGGGTTTGAAATGCTAATTCACAATCTTCAGACCAATGAAATTTTGCACCCTTTTTCAATAATTGGGTTAAGGGTCGGGCAATTTCAGCAAAATTTTGAACATATTTTCGGTAATACGATGCGAGACCAATGAAACTTTGTACTTCCTTAACGCGTTGTGGTGTTGGGAAGTCCTTAACTGCCGAAATTAATCGAGGATCTGTTTTAATTCCTTTTTCACTAATGACATGCCCTAGGTATGTAACCTCTGTCAATGCAAAACTACATTTTTCCATATTTAATGTTAATTTAGCTTTTCTAAGTCTCTGAGAAACATTACGCAGACGCACAGCATGTTCATTAATGTCTTTGGAGAATACAATAATATCGTCTAGATATACACAACATTGCTGAGTTTTGAGTCCTCGCAATACTCCATCGAGTAGTCTTTGAAAAGTTGCTGGTGCATTTTTCAAACCGAAAGGCATTCTTTTAAATTGCCAATGGCCTCCAGGGGTAGAAAATGCTGTTTTATGCCTATCTTCAGGTGCAACTTCCAATTGATGATATCCGCTACGTAGATCGATTGTTGAAAAGTATTTACTGTTACCCAAACTGTCAATGATATCTGTAATGTTTGGAAGAGGATAAACATCTGAGATAGTTTGTTTGTTAAGGTGTCTGTAGTCACAACAAAATCTATATCGTTTCGTACCGTCGGGAGACTTCTTTGGAATAATTACGATATTTGAATTATAAGGAGAATCAGAATATTCTATAATTCCATCTTTTAGATGCTGTTCTATGAATTCATCCAGTACTGGCTGTAAGTGATGCGCAACTCTATAAGGCTTCCTATAAACTGGGGGGCTATTTCCTGTTGGGATCCTATGCTGTGTGATATCTGTTGCTGGCAGTGGACCTTCTGCATTAAATAAATCTTGAAACTCAACTAAAACTGCTTCTATCGTGTCTCTATCCTTTCCTTGCAAATGTTCAATCTTCTGGCGTAATGCGGTTTTATAGGCGTCTGGTTTCTGACCATCATTAATATCTGACCAAATGAAATCTTCTTCTTGAAAAGTACTGACTGTAGCTACTAATATTCCCTTATGCAACTCTTTGTCCTCCACTCCGAAATTGTCAATATGTACCGGTACTTTTCTTTCTCCCTCAACGTCTTGAACCCGTACAACACTTCTACGTACAAAATAATGTGATACATCTAATTCCTCATTTTCCTCTAAAGGCTCTATTAGACACACTGTATCTGTAGGTACTTCGGGGTCAACGGTCATCCAGACAAGTTTTCCTGAGCCAGATGGTATCTGATCCCGCGAATCAACCTTCAAGGACGTTGCACGCAGTGTAGTTGATTTCGCCTTCCGGTTAGGGAAATCTTGCGGCAGAGGGCCCTTTGCAGCGGTGTCACCTAGCTGAAACACTATTCCGCTAAGTTCTACAGTTTGCTGTCTGAGGTCGATTTTAGCGTGATGTTTATTCAGGAAGTCCAGTCCTAGGATCGCGTCGTACCCGTCAGTTACCTTTGTTACCACTTCTACATCTTCTTGAAATTGTACACCGTGAATATAGAAAATCAGTGATGTACATCCTAATGACTTCACTGTACCTCCTCCTACTCCACTCAATCTATACCTTGGAGGTTCATATTTCTTTTCTCCAATACATTCATTACTTACTATTGATACGTTTGCACCTGTATCCACTAGTATCCTTGCCTCTTTATCCTGTATGGTAGCAGATAACCAGCATTCCGCCTTCACATTCGCCTTAATGGCATGAAATTTTATTGGGAACGCCTGGCGGCGGCTCCGACATTCCCGTTTGAGTTTAACTGATTTCTATTTCCAAAAACTTTCTTAGACCTGCATTCCTTGAATGTGTGACCTATTCTTTGACAATTAGTGCATTGAGGTTGTCTGCAGTTTTTTGCTATATGTCCCTGTCGATCGCACCTAAAACATCGTACTCCTGCTGAAAATACACTCCTGGAAATGGAAAAAAGAACACATTGACACCGGTGTGTCAGACCCACCATACTTGCTCCGGACACTGCGAGAGGGCTGTACAAGCAATGATCACACGCACGGCACAGCGGACACACCAGGAACCGCGGTGTTGGCCGTCGAATGGCGCTAGCTGCGCAGCATTTGTGCACCGCCGCCGTCAGTGTCAGCCAGTTTGCCGTGGCATACGGAGCTCCATCGCAGTCTTTAACACTGGTAGCATGCCGCGACAGCGTGGACGTGAACCGTATGTGCAGTTGACGGACTTTGAGCGAGGGCGTATAGTGGGCATGCGGGAGGCCGGGTGGACGTACCGCCGAATTGCTCAACACGTGGGGCGTGAGGTCTCCACAGTACATCGATGTTGTCGCCAGTGGTCGGCGGAAGGTGCACGTGCCCGTCGACCTGGGACCGGACCGCAGCGACGCACGGATGCACGCCAAGACCGTAGGATCCTATGCAGTGCCGTAGGGGACCGCACCGCCACTTCCCAGCAAATTAGGGACACTGTTGCTCCTGGGGTATCGGCGAGGACCATTCGCAACCGTCTCCATGAAGCTGGGCTACGGTCCCGCACACCGTTAGGCCGTCTTCCGCTCACGCCCCAACATCGTGCAGCCCGCCTCCAGTGGTGTCGCGACAGGCGTGAATGGAGGGACGAATGGAGACGTGTCGTCTTCAGCGATGAGAGTCGCTTCTGCCTTGGTGCCAATGATGGTCGTATGCGTGTTTGGCGCCGTGCAGGTGAGCGCCACAATCAGGACTGCATACGACCGAGGCACACAGGGCCAACACCCGGCATCATGGTGTGGGGAGCGATCTCCTACACTGGCCGTACACCACTGGTGATCGTCGAGGGGACACCTAATAGTGCACGGTACATCCAAACCGTCATCGAACCCATCGTTCTACCATTCCTAGACCGGCAAGGGAACTTGCTGTTCCCACAGGACAATGCACGTCCGCATGTATCCCGTGCCACCCAACGTGCTCTAGAAGGTGTAAGTCAACTACCCTGGCCAGCAAGATCTCCGGATCTGTCCCCCATTGAGCATGTTTGGGACTGGATGAAGCGTCGTCTCACGCGGTCTGCACGTCCAGCACGAACGCTGGTCCAACTGAGGCGCCAGGTGGAAATGGCATGGCAAGCCGTTCCACAGGACTACATCCAGCATCTCTACGATCGTCTCCATGGGAGAATAGCAGCCTGCATTGCTGCGAAAGGTGGATATACACTGTACTAGTGCCGACATTGTGCATGCTCTGTTGCCTGTGTCTATGTGCCTGTGGTTCTGTCAGTGTGATCATGTGATGTATCTGACCCCAGGAATGTGTCAATAAAGTTTCCCCTTCCTGGGACAATGAATTCACGGTGTTCTTATTTCAATTTCCAGGAGTGTACATTTCGCTTCTCCTTGTATCTGGTGGCAATGTCAATTTCTTCAAAAGCCGTCGCCACAGATACAGCTTCCGCTAAATTTTTAGGAAACTCTGCCCTGACACGACGGGACGTTTCAGGAGGTAACCCACGTAAAAATGTATCCAGAGCTCTATTTTCTGCCTCTTGTAAAATGACTTTATTTGCTTCATCACTAGTTGTCAACTGATAGGTGTTAATATTAACTTTTCTAATCCTATCTACAAAACTTTCTAACGACTCGTTTTGCCTCTGAGTGATAGTGTTTAACTGTTCCCTATAAAATCTACAGCTGTTCTGTTTTTGAAAACGTTTAAGCAATCCTTTCTTCAATTCCTCAAATGTTGGAGCATTCCGTAATCCTTCGTGGTATAATACGTGTGCTTTAGCCTCTCCTGTCAATCTTAACTTTGTCATTTGTAAGAGCTGTTCATCTGACCATGATCCTAACTTTGAAGCTGCTACTAAATCATCAAAAAATGCTGTTATGTCTTCGCCAGGTTTGCCTGAAAAAGGAGTTACTAAGGCTGCTGCTGAGGAATCTAGGGTGGGAGGGATTGAACTGGTTTGCCTAACCTCACTCAACTGTTTACATAATGCATTATTATCACTTTTAAGCTGTTCTATCTGATTAACTAAGATCTGAATAGCTTCCTCAGTAGAAACCGCTTGTGGTGCTGACTCTGACTTCGTACGATTTCGTGTCATCATTTTACAAACTATTAGTTACACAATATTACCACACTGAATTCAAAAGATGTTTCAATATTTTCGGCAAAATTATGAGAGAGAATACCCTTCAAAATAAAGAGAATATTACGACTGTCTATGCAATATCTATCCTTTCTCACATTAAACGATACTAACTGTGGACCTTTAGTGACTGTCATTCACACCTCATATTGAGCCAAGGGTTTTTTCTCTGACACCAAATGTAACAACTCTAACGGCTTCTGACATCAAATGTAACAATTGTGTTACTAAATGTGACACTTCTGCTACTAAATGTAACTGGGTTTTCTCTTTGGATGCTGTCAATTGTCAGGATGAGCATTCTAAAGCATTCTGTCAGGGTGAAAATATTAAATAAATTAACTTTTCTCTCTTAACAACATGTGGGCAGGGTGGGTTCTTCCTTGGCTCGGGTATGAGGTCGAATGAAACATCATTTTTACATAAGATAACTTTTATTGAAGATTTGTACAACTGTATCTTACGGGATGTTCTGGTTCGGAGAGCGGCAGCTGTGTCGTTTGTGAAGTCTTCTGCTGCGGCAGCGGCGGCGGCGGCGGCGGCGTCTGATTACGCGTAGCGGTGTGTATCTCGTGTCGCTGTCTCGCCCAGCTGACGGGAGACGCGCAGCGCGAGGTGGCCGGTTTAATTATTGCGAGCGAAGTCGTGCGTCGGATGATACCTTGGGAGTGGCGTCCCAGTGTTTCTCTTCTCTATGCGGCCGCGTGTGTTGTGCGTCGACCAGCGGAGCGGCGCGGCGGGGGAAGGCCAGTGTCCCGGACTCGAACCACGGACTCCCGCTTGCCAGTCTCCGGCTGTCAGGTCTTCATCCCAGCTCACAGGTGACTACTGATGTGAGGCCGTCTCCTTCCCGTCCTCACGAGTCACCCGGGTATGTAAAAACCCGACTTCAAATACCTTTTAACTTCTGTCTTCTGGCGCTGCGGCTGCTGCTTGCTATTCCATTACAGCGGCGGACTTAGTTCGTCTGTGCATGATGCAGACTCTTCGTGCATAACGGTCTTCAGCACCGGAACTGACTGAAAACTACTGCTACTCTTCTTTTCTTCCTTCTTCGTCTCTCGTCTCGTCTCCGTCTCCGTCTCCGTCCCCGTCTTCATCTGACTTCCTCTGTCTGGCCCACTGCGTCTCGCGTATTTATTCACTTCAGTTTACTGGAGGTGAACGACTTCACGGTCATTGCCTCGTCTGTCACGTTGAAAAGCTTCTCGAAGAATCTTCTTAACGTCGGTCGTTGGCTCTTGGAATGTAAGTGAGGGCCTTTGATCACATGTGACGACTGAGAAACACGTGAGCCGGTCATTGCCTCTTCTGTCACGTTGAAAAGCTTCTCGAAGAATCTTCTTAACGTCGGTCATTGGCTCTTGGGATGTAGGCGAGGGCCTTTGCTCACATACGACAACTGAGAAACACGTGAGCCGGTCGGGCGATGCCCTGACGGCTGAATCGACAGCGCCCGCTTATGTGGAAGTCGCTGACTTCACGGTCATTGTTTCTTCTGTTCTGCTGTTCGGCCCGCTGCTTGCGAGTATGTAACTCTCTAAACTAAACCAAGTTTTTCATTTATATTCTAATTTCTAGTTCACTTTGATTTCACTAATTTATTTACTTAAGTACCACTCAACACCCCAAACGCCAATTGGAAAGCATTCATTTCTCCCCCTCTCCATGATATATTTCGAATTCAAACGCTTTTCCCATGGCTGGTACACCCAGTAATATCAAAACCGTTTGCCAAATAACAAAATCGCCACAAATTCATGGATTTGATGAATGAAAGATGAAAGAGGTGTAATTATAAACGAAGGAAAATGGATTTTATAGAGAGTGCTCTGCACAACGACAACGTAAAACCGGTTTTATCTAAAACATTTGCATTTACTATATGTAATCAATTTATTGATATCTCACCTGAACTGGGGCATTGGTAGCGGCAGAAAATATTTTCTAGTCATAAAATATGAGTGTGCTCCAGTCAAAATCAATACGCCCTTCCGCAAAACCCATGCGGTCGATCTTCTGGAAACTATGAACTCTATCTCATTTGACGGCGACTGAGAAAAGCATTGGCACTATTTTGTCGACCAGAGATCAGTTGTCCCTCTCACTGAACTCCCGGGGTCCACCACTTCCGCTTTTCCGCCAAATACGGGCTGTTTAGACATAGTTTTTTTGTACTAGTACATTGCGTCATCTAATAGCGTTTCCCATTATTGTACATGAAAGGGAAATTACTAATCAACGAGCTATTCACTCACATTATCTAAAACAGCCTGACAATTCTCAGGTAGTTTACCAATTACGCACCTTTATAATCCTATTGTATCTGAGTTAAAGATGTAGTAAGTTAGGTTTCAAGTCTATTTTCGTCCAGAAAGGTATTTTTTTTGGTGGTTTTTCGATGAGTATAGCAGACAGTTGAGGGAATCAGATCAGAAGAAAAAGTACGTGAGGGATGAACTTTAAAGCAAATTGCTGGATAATTTTGCTTATGAAATCAGCATGTGATGCAGTTTTGTAGCTTGTTTCTCTTACACTGCGATCGGAAGGTGTCTCAGTTGTTACCAACGAATACCAGCTGCGATAGGCACGCCCTGAGGGAGGGTTTGTAGTGCCCAGCCACATATATGAGCCATCAGATCCAAAATATTACGTTCAGACTGCTCTTTTCTGTCGTATATGTCTTTTGATAGGGCTCAGCCACTAATTTCTTCTCAAAAAGTTAATATATAAGCATCTTAGCTCTTCACCAGTAACGATACTGCATAGAAATTGTACATGAGTGAACTACAGACGTTCATGCAAAATGCTGTCATAGTCATCCTTTGACTTTTGTTGCTTTGAATTAGAGCACACACTACTTCTGTTCTCGACTTATCAACCTTGCCTATTGACTGCAAAGATCGCGAGACGTTTAAATGGTCGCAGTTCATCATATATGTCTGTTATCGAGACTTCCTGATTGTGGAAAATCATTCATACCAGATCCAACTTTCTTTTCTGACATGTTTTCCATAAAGCAATCATCCTACACTCGATAAAAAGGTTACGAGTTGCCTGTGCTGCCTTCACCACTCTACTGAACGTAAAACGAATAATATGTCTTAGATGTTACATCTTTTTTCCACTTGCGACCCTATTTTACAACTCCTCAACTATGTTCATAAGTTTCAAGCTATCAAATTCAAATACATAGCTGCAAGATAAATACTAGAACTTCAAATAAGATAACGAAAATAAGTTGATCAATACACTCATAGCGCCCGTGAATTGTTCTGACCTCAATGCAGCCACGAGCTGTTTGGCAGAATTGTTTCTGGAAGTCTTTCCTGTTACTAGCGGGTCCGACAGTGAAGCTAATTTTCTTTGAGGTTCCATCAGACGTAACTTTAGCAGACACCCGAAATACGACTTAAAACAGTAAGTCATCGAGGGACCTCGAACTCGCGTCTTTGTATCTACTTACCACTATACCACGAGCAAATACAGCTTTGTAACAGCTCACGAAGAATGACAGCATATCCTTCATACACTTCCGCAACCTCAATGTTGCCAGATCGTGCATATCGCCAGACTTAAAATTCTGAGAGGCAGCCGGCTATATTAGCGGCCGCAGTTGAAGGACTCCGAGTTAGTCGCTGCAGCGGCCGGCCGGCGGCCGGATTTTATGTGTAAGACTTTACATAGCTGTTTTTCCCCCTTTATGGTAGTCCGTACTTATTCTGAAAACTTCCACCTGTTGCCTTTTCAGAGCTAAAATTTTTGCTTTGATTTTCTGAATCCTCTTGAATCCTCTATTACTAGTGCGTACAGAATGTACAAGTCTCTAAGACAGTCAAAATAAAGCTCAGCCTTGTTTCTTGCCAAAAACTTTTCCATTGTGAGTATTCAGTCAGCATTTTTCTTATCTTTGGCTTCACACACTGCAGCTACCAAGCTATGGTAGAATTGTACAACGGAATCCCGTTTCGCATTCTTTCTATTTGTTGGTAAACGCCACGCGGCATTCCTCTTCTTCTAGAGGTGAGATATTTATAGTTTCCATAAATTCCTAAGTCTTTTCTCTTTCAAATTAACTGTACCGATATACGCAGTATCATCTAAGAAACTAGTGGGCCACACTTCAGACTCGAGGGAATGATGTTCTAAATCGGCTGATTCATAAATTCTGTCCAGCTTACATGCCGAATAACTGGTACAGCAGGTGATGCCAGCTGCTGCAGCGTGGATATGTTTCCACGTATGGTTTTTTGCAACTCATGGACTACACGCTCCAGGTCTATGGATTTACTCAAATCATCGTTTGCTCTTTCGGACTGACAATAGAATTAAAATCACTGGCTAAGTGTATGTGGTCTTGATTATTACTAAAAAGAGGAACGATCTCACTTTTAAAAAATTCCGCTCTAACGCGCCTGTTATTGTAGTCAGACGGTGCGTAAACGTTGATAAATCCGAACGTTATTAACAGTTTCCTCAGTTCCTCTACTATTTGTCAGTTTTTCTATTTGTTTGACATAGATACCTCCTTTCGTGAAATTGGCTATTCCCTGCTCTGCACCGATACCAGGGTTGGTTATGGAGTTGAACGTACGTATCTCCTCTAATCTACTGTCTGTTACTTGCTGTAGCAGCACTATATCAACGTTGGCCCAGTCTAAGGAAGTACTTTCTCCGAATTTAAGACAGGAAACCCAAATAATTGTGACAGTTATTGATGTATGATGTTTCTCCAGTCCCTAAACCTATTTACAGAAATGCGAATAAGTCTCAGCGACATACGCGTTTGGTATTCCAACTTTCGGCAGCCGCGTCTTTGAAACAAAATCTGTAGTCACTTCGCTGCACATCGAAGACGTCCGGTGGTTTTCCTTGCATTAGTAGTATAACTGAATCTTGGCAACAACGCAGGATATGTTTGGAGACTCTGTGAACGACAAGTTACAGAATTATCCTGCTAAATTCGATTGATTTGTTCTCATTATTTTCATTTAATAACCTGATTTGCACATAAGGTGTGAAATAAGATTATCAAATTTATGGTTTTGAGCCCAGGAAAGTCGTTCCACGCGGCAACTGCAGTTAATATTGTCATTTACGTTGCGATTTAGCCGTCGAAGCGACCACTGGGGCAACAAGGCAGACGCACCTGCCATAGCTCTTCGCTAGCTGCGGTGCAACGTGTTTGACATTGGATAAAGGCTGCTGTGGTTCACGGCACCAGTCTCGCTGAAAGGTCAGATTCTTATCGCTTTTGTGACAGAGCACAAGGCAGCCTTTAGAAA
Source organism: Schistocerca nitens (assembly GCF_023898315.1). Classification (NCBI taxonomy): domain Eukaryota; kingdom Metazoa; phylum Arthropoda; class Insecta; order Orthoptera; family Acrididae; genus Schistocerca; species Schistocerca nitens. The sequence goes on along the minus strand of NC_064616.1, from coordinate 521,635,159 downwards.
ATCGATAAGGAAATCTTCTTTATTTTTTATGAACTGCCACATTTCTAAACTACTTGGGAGTGAACAGGAAAGCAAGTAAACAAGACCGCTTTGAAGTCCAGTGAGTAATATCTTGCTAATAAGCGCCGATATAGTCTCGTATGTGTTTTATTACAGTAGACTTCCGATGTAAGGTTTTCGTGGTAAGCAGTATTTTTCTTTTTTTGGATTAGTACATTGCGTCATCTAATAGCGTTTCCCATTATTGTAAAGAAGAGCTTCTGTGAAGTTAGGAAAGTAGTAAACGAGGTACTGGCAGAACTGAAGCTGCGACGACGGGTCGTGAGTCGTGCTTGTGTAGCACAGATGACAGTGCGCTTGCGCCCGAAAGGCATAGGTCCCGAGTTCGAGTCTCGATCCGACACCCAGTTTTAATCTTCCAGGAAGTTTCATAACAGCGCACACTCCGCTGATGAGTAAAAATGCCATTCACGAAACATCGAACAACCTGTGGCTAAGCAATATCTTCGCATATCCTTTCCTAAAGGAGTGTTAGTTCAGCAAGTTTTGCAGAAGAGCTTTAGTGAAGTTTGGAAAGTAGGAGACGAGGTACTGGCAGAATTCAAGCTGTGAGTACGGGATGTGAGTCGTCCTGGGATAGCTCGCATGATAGTGCGCTTGCACCCAAAACCATAGGTCCAGAGTTCCACTCTCGTTCTGGCACACAGTTCTAATATGCTATTAAGTATCATAACAGAGCACACACCGCTACTGGTTACATATGTAATTCTGGAAACATACCCCAGCCCGTGACTATGAGATGTCTCCGCATATCCTTTCTTCCAGGAGTGATAGTTCTGCAAGGTTCGCAGAAGAGCTTCTCCGCAGTTTCGAAAGTAGGAGACGAGGTACAGGCATAATTGAAGCTCTGAGGACGGGTCGTGAGTCGTGCTTCTGTAGCTCAGATGGAAGTGAGTTTGCCCAGGAAAGGCATAGGTACTGAGTTCGAGTCTCGTTCCAGCACCCAGTTTTAATCTGCCAGGGAGTTTAATAAGAGCGTACACTCCGCTGATGAGTAAAAATATATATCTAGGAACATCCTCAGCCTGTGGCTAATCCATGTCTCCGAATATTCTTTCCACCGGGAGTGCTAGTTCTGCAAGATTCGCAGAAAAGCTGTGAAGATTGGGAAGTAGGAGACGAGGTACTGGAGGAATTGAAGCTGTACGCGCACTTGCCCCGAAAGGCATAGGTCACGAGATCGACTCTCGTTCCGCCACTAGGTTTTCATCTGTCAGGAAGTTTCATAAAAGCACACACTCCGCTGATGATTAAAAATGTAATTCTGGTAACATCTCCCAGCCTGTGGCTAAGCCATGTCTCCGCATATCCTTCCTGCCAGGAGTGTTGGTTCTGCAAGGTTTGCAGAAGTGCTTCTGTGAAGTTTAAAAATTGTAGGACGCGAGGTATTTTTCAGAATTGAAGCTGTGAGGACAGGTCGTGATTAGTGCCTGTGTACCTCAGATGGTAGTGCACTTGCCTCCGAAAGGCATAGATCCGGAGTTCGAGTCTCGTTCCGGAACGCAGTTTCATCTGCCAGAATGTTTCATAACAGCCCACACTCCTATGCTGAATAAATACGTTATTCTGCAAACATCCCCCAGCCTGTAACTAAGCCATGTATCCGCATATACATTCCTTCAGGGGTGCTAGTCGTGCAAGTTTCTTTCTAGAGCTTCTGTGAAGTTTGCAAACTAGGAGACAAGGTACTTGCAGAATTGAAGTTGTGAGGACGGGCCGTGAGTCATGCTTGTGTAGCTCAGATGGTAGTGCGCTTGCAACCGAAAGGCATAGGTCTTGAAATCGAGTCTCGTACTGGCACGCGTATTTAATGTGCCAGGAAGTTTCATAACATCGCACACTCCACTACTGAGTAAAAATGTAATTCAGTAATCATCCCTCAGCTGGTGGCTATCCCATGTCTCCGCATATCCTTTCTTCCAGGAGTGTTCGTTCTGCAAGGTTCGCAGGAGAATATCTGTGAAGATTAAAAATTGTAGGAGACGAGGTATTTTTCAGAACTGAAGCTGTGAGGAAGGGGCTTGAGTCGTGCTTGTGTAGCTCAGATGGTAGTGCGCTTGTCCCGAAAAGTAGTAGGTCGTCAGTTCGACTCTCGTTCCGGCACCCACTGTTAATCCGTCTCGAAGTTCAATAACAGCGCACACTCCGCTGCTGAGTAAATATGTGATTCTGGAGACATCACCCAGCCTGTGGTTAAGCCATGTCTCCGCATAACCTTTCATTCAGGAGTACAAGTTCCGCAAGTTTCTCGGAAGAGATTCTGTGAAATTGGGAAAATAGGGGACGAGGTACTGGCATTGAAGTGTGAGGACGGGACCTGAGTCTTGCTTGTGTAGCTCAGATGATGGTGCACTTGCAGCCGAAAGGCATACGTCCTGAGTCCAAATTTAGTTTCGGCTCCAGCTTTTAATCTGCCAGGAAGTTTCATAAAAGCGCACACTCCGCTGCTGATTACAAATGTAATTCTGGAAACATCCCCCAGCCTGTAGCTAAGCCATGACTCCGCATATCCTTTCTTCCAGTAATGCTAGTTCTGCAAGGTTCATAGAAGAGTTTCTGTGTGGTTTGAAAAGTTGGAGACGAGGTACTGGCTGAATTGAAGATGTGAGGACGGGTCGTAAGTCGTGCCTTTGTAGCTCAGTCGGTAGTACGCTTGTCCACGAAAGACATAGGTCACGAGCTCGAGTCGCTTTCCGGCATCTACTTTTAGTCTCCCAGGAAGTTTCATAACAGCACACACTCCGCTGATGAGTACAAATGTAATTCTGTAAACATCCCCCAGACTGTGACTAAGCCATGTCTCTGCATATCCTTTCTTCCAGGGTAGCTAGTTCTGTAAGGTTCGCAGAAGATCTTCTTTGAAGTTTGGAAAGTAGGAGACAAGGTACAGGCAGAATTGAAGCTGTGACGACGAGTCGTGAGTCGTGCTTGTGTAGCTCATAAGGTAGTGCGCTTGCCCGAGAAAGGCAGAGGTCCCGAATTCGAGTCTCGTTCCGGCACACAGTTTTAATCTGCCAGGATGTTTCATAACAGCACACACTCCACTGCTGAGACAATATGTAATTCTGTAAACATCCCCCAGCCTGTGGCTAAGCCGTGTGTCCGCATATCCTTTCTTCCAGTAGTGCTAGTTCTGGAAGGTTCGCAGAAGAGCTTCTGTGAAGTTTGAAAAGTAGGAGACAAGGTACTGGCTGAATTGAAGCGTGAGGGCGGGTCGTGAGTCATGCTTGTGTAGCTCTGATTGTAGTGCGCTAGTCCCTGATGGCATAGGTACTGAGTTCGAGTCTCGTTCCGGTACCCAGTTTTAATCTGCCAGGAAGTTTCAGAACAGCGCACACACCGCTGATGAGTAAAAAAGTAATTCTGCTAACATCCCCCTTCCTGTGACTAAGCCATGTCTCAGGATATCCTTTTTTCCTGGAGTGCTGGTTCTGGAAGGTTCGCAGAAGAGCTTTTGTGAGGTTTGGAAAGTAGGAGCCGGGATACTGGCATTGAAGTGTGAGGTTGTATCTTGAGTCTTGCTTCTGTAGCTCAGATTGTAGTGCGCTTGCCCCCACAAGGCATAGGTCCAAAGTTCGAGTCTCGTTCCGGATCGCAGTTTTAATCTGCCAGGAAGTTTCATAACAGCGCACACGCTGCTGATTAGCAAAAATGTAATTCTGGAAACATCCCCAGCCTGTGGCTCTCCTATGTCTCCGCATATCCTTTCTTCCAGGAGTGTTAGTTCTGCAAGGTTCGCAGAGCTGCTTTTGTGAAGGCAAAATTCTAGGAGATGAGGTATTTTTCAGAATTGAAGGTGTGAGGACGGGGCGTGAGTAGCAGTTTTAATCTGCCAGGAAGTTTCATAACAGCGCACCCTCCGCTGTTGAGTAGAAATGTATTTCTGGAAACATTCTGTGGCTAAGCTATGTCTCTCCAGGAGTGCTAGTTCTACAAGGTTCACAAAAGAGCTTCTTTGAAGTTTGGAATGTAGGAGTTCCGGTACTGGCAGAATTGGAGCTGTGAGGACGGGTCGTGAGTCGTGGTTGTGTAGCTCAGATTGTAGTTCGCATGCCCCCAAAAGGCATAGGTAACGACTAGACTCTCGTCCCGTCACCCGCTTTTAATCTGCCTCGAAGTTCCATAACAGCGCATACTCCGCTGCTGAGTAAAAATGTAGTTTTGGAAATATCCCCAAGCCTGTGACTAAGACATGCTTCAAATATCCTCTCTTCCAGGAGTGCTGATTCTACAAGTTTCGCAGAAGATCTCCTGTGTAGTTCGGAATGTGGGAGACGATGTTCTGGCAAAATTGAGGCTCAGAGGACGGGTCGTCAGTTGTTCTGTTGTAGCTCTGATGCTAGTGCACTTTCCCCGGAAAGGCATAGTTCCGAACTTCAAGACTTGCTCCGGCACACAGTTTAAATACGCTAGGAAGCATTATAAAACGCGCACACTCCGCTGCTGCGTAAAAATGTAATTCTTCGACCACCCCTGCCTGTGGCTAAGCCATGCCTACGAATAACCTTCCTTCCAGGAGTGCTAGTTCTGCCAGTTTCTCGGAAGAGCTTCTGTGATGTTTGGAAAGTAGTAGACGAGGTTCTGGCAGAATTGAAGCCGTGAAGACGAGTCGTGAGTCGTGCTTGTGTAGCTCAGATGGAAGTAAGCTTGCCCCCATAAGGCATAAGGCCCGCGTTCGATTCTCGTTCCGGAACGCCGTTTTCATCTCCCAGGAAGTTTCATTACAGCCCACACTCCGCTGCTGAGAACGAGTCTCTTTCCGGCAGCCAGTTTTAAACTGCTAGTAAATTTCATAACAGCGCACACTCTGCTGCTGACTTATAATGTAATTCTGGAAACATTCCACAGCCTGTGACTAAGCAATCTCTCCGCATATCCTTTCGTCCAGGGTAGCTAGTTCTGCAAGGTTCGCAGAGGAGCTTCTTTGAGGTTTGGAAAGTAGGAGACAAGGTACTGGCAGAATTGAAGCTCTGAGGACGACTCGTGAGTCATGCTTGTGTAGCTCAGATGGAAGTGCATTTGCCCCCATAAGGCATAGGTCGCGAGTTCGAGTCTCGTTCCGGAGAGCACTTTTAATCTGCCAGGATGTTTCGTAACAGGGCGCACTCCTATGTCCAATAAATATGTTATTCTGGAAACATCCCCCAACCTGTGACCAAGCCATGTCTCCGTATGTCCATTCATCCAGAAGGGCTAGTTCTGCAAGTTTCTTTCAAGAGTTTCTGTGAAGTTTGCAAAGTAGGAGACAAGGTACTGGCAAAATTGAAGCTGTGAGACGGGTCGTGGCTCATGCTTGTGTTTCTCAGATGGTATTGCGCTTGCCTCCAAAAGGCACAGTTCCCGAGTTCGACGCTCGTTCCGGCACCCAGTTTTCATCTGCCAGGAACTTTTATAACAGCGTGTGTAGTGCTTGCGTAGTTCAGAAGGTAGTGCACTTGCCCCGAATGGCATATGTCCCGAGTTCGAGTCTCGTTGCGGCACTCAGTTTTAATCTGCCAGGATGTTTCACAACAGCGACACTCTGCTGCTGAGTAATAATGTAATTCTGGAAACATCCGCCAGCCTGTGACTAAGCCATCTCTCCGCACATCCTCTCTTCCAGGGTAGCTAGTTCTGCATGGATCGCAGAGAAGCTTCTTTGAAGTTTGGAAAGTAGGAGACTAGGTACTGGCAGAATTGAAGCTGTGAGGACGTGTCGTGAGTCATGCTTGTGTAGCTCAGATGGAAGTGCACTTGCCCCGAAAGGCATAGGTTACTAGTTCGAGTCTCGTTCCGACACCCACTTTTAATCCGCCTCGAAGTTAAATAACAGTGCCCACTTCGCTGCTGAGTACAAATGTAATTCTGGAAACATCCGGCAGCCTGTGGGTAAGCCATGTCCCCGCATATGCTTTCCTCCAGTAGTGCTAGTTCTGCAAGGTTTACAGAAGGGCTTCTGCGAAGTTTGGAAAGTAGAAGACGAGGTACTGGATGAACTGAAGCTGTGAGGACGGGTCGTGAGTCGTCCTTGTGAAGCTCAGATGGTAGTGCGCTAGCCCCCGATAGGCATAGGTCCCGAGTTCGAGTCTCGTTCCGGCAACCAGTTTTAATCAGTCCAGGTAGTTTCATAACTGCGCACACACTGCTGATGAGTAAAAATGTAATTCTGGAAACATCCGTCAGCCTGTGGCTAATCCATGTCTCCGCATAGCCTTTCTTCATGGTGTGCTAGTTCTGCAAGGATTCCCAGAAGAGCTTCTGTGAAGTTTGAAAAGTAGAGACGAGATACTGGCTGAATTGAAACTGTGAGGACGGGTCGTGAGTCGTTCTTGTGTAGCTCTGATGTTAGTGTGCTTGCCCCCAAAAGGCACAGGTCCCGAGTTCGACTCTCGTTCCGGCACCCAGTTTTAATCTGCCAGAAAGTTTCATAACTGCGCACACTCCACTGCTGAGTAAAAATGTAGTTCTGAAAACATCCGTCAGCCTGTGGCTAAGCCATGTCTCTGCATATCCTTTCTTCCAGGAGTGTTAGTTATGCAAGTTTCGCAAAACAGCTTCTGTGAAGGTTAAAAATTGTAGGGGACGTGGTATTTATCAGAATTGAAGCTTTGATGACGGGGCGTGAGTATTGCTTGTATAGTTCAGATGGTAGTGCACTTGTCACGAAAGGCATAGGTCCCGAGTTCGAGTCTCGTTACGGCACCCAGTTTTAATCTGCCAGGAAGTTTCACAACAGCGCACACTCTAATGCTGAGTAATAATGTAATTCTGGAAACATCCCCCTGCCTGTGACTCAGCCATCTCTCCGCATATCCTTTCTTCAAGGGTAGCAAGTTCTGCAAGGTTCGCAGAAGGACTTCCGTGAAGTATGGCAAGTACGAGACGAGGTATTGACAAAATTGAAGCTGTCATGACGGGTCGTCATTTGTGCTTGTGTAGCTCATATAGTATTGCGTTTGCCCCCAAAGCAGAAGAGCTTCTGTGAAGTTTAGAAATTGTAGGGGAGGAGGTATTGGCAGTATTGATGTGAGTCGTGCCTGTGTACCTCAGATGGTAGTGCTTTTGCCCCTAAAGGCATAGATCACGAGTTCGAGTCTGGATCTGGAACCCGGTTTTAATCTGCCAGGAAGTTTCATAATATCGTACACTCTGCTACTGAGTATAAAAGTAATTCAGCAACCATCCATCAGCCTGTGGCTAAGCCATATCACCGCATATCCTGTCTTTCAGAATTGTTAGTTCTGCAAGGTTCGCAGAAGAGCTTCTGTGAAGTTTGAAAAGTAGGAGACGAGGTACTGCCTGAATTGAAGCTGTGAAGACGAGTCGTGGGTCGTGCTTGTGTAGCTCAAATGGTAGGGCGCTTGCCCACATAAGGCATAGGTTCCGAGTTCGAGTATCGTTCCGGAACGCAGTTCAAATCTGCCAGGAAGTTTCATAACAGCGCACACTCCTATGCTGAATAAATATGTTATTCTGGAAACATTCCCCAAACTGTGACTAAGCCATGTCTCCGCATATCCATTCATCATGAGTGCTAGTTCCGCAAGTTGCTTCCAAGAGCTTCTGTGAAGTTTGCAAAGTAGGAGACGAGGCACTGGCAAAATTGACGCTGTGAGGAAGGGGCGTGACTAGTGCTTGTGTAACTCAGGTGGTGGTGCATTTGCACCGAAAAAGCATAGGTCCCGAGTTCGAATGTAGTTCCTTCTCCAGGTTTCAATCTGCCAGGAAGTTTAATAACAGCGCACACTCCGCTGCTGAGTAAAAATGTAATTCTGTAAACATCCCCCAGTCTGTGGCTAAGCCATGTCTCCGCATATCCTTTCTACCAGTAGTGCTAGTTCTGCAAGATTCGCAGAAGAGCTTCTGTGAAGTTTCAAAAGTAGGAGACCAGGTACTGGCTAAATTGAAGCTGTGAAGACGGGTCGTGAGTCGTGCTTTTGTAGCCCAGATGGTAGTGCGCTTTTCCCCGAATGGCATAGGTACCGAGTTCGACTCACGTTCCGTCACCCACTTTTAAACTTCCTCGAAGTTCCACAACAGCGCATACTCCGCTGCTGAGTTATAATGTAATTCTGTAAACATCCCCCAGCCTGTGGCTAAGCCATGTCTCCGCATATCCTTTCTACCAGTAGTGCTAATTCTGCAAGGTTCGCAGAAGAGCTCCTTTGTAGTTTTGAATGTGGGAGGCGAGGTACTGGCAAAATTGAAGCTGTGAGGAAGGGTCGTGTGTCGTGGTTGTGTAGGTCTGATGTTAGTGCGCTTGCCCCTGAAAGGCATAGGTCCCGAGTTCGAATCTCATTCCGGAGCAAAGCTTTTATCTGCCAGGATGTTTTATAACAGCCCACAATCCGCTGCTGAGTAAAAATGTAATTCTGTAAACATCCCCCAGCCTGTCGCGAAGCCATGTCTCCGCATATCCTTTCTTCCAGGAATGATAGTTCTGCAAGGTTCTCAGAAGAGTTTCTGCGAAGTTTTAAAAGTAGGAGACGAGGTACTTGCAGAATTGAAGCTGTGAGGAAGGGTCGTGAATCGTGATTGTGTAGCTCAGATGGTAGTGCACTTGCCCCCGAAAGGCATAGGTTCCGAGTTCGAGTCTCGTTCCGGCACCCACTTTTAATCTGCCAGGAAGTTTCATAACAGTACACACTCCGTTGCTGAGTAAAAACGTAATTCATGAAACATCTCCCAGCCTGTGACTAAGCCATGCCTCCACATACCCTCTCTTCGAGGAGTGCTGGTTCTGCAAGGTTCGCAGAAGCGCTTCTGTGATGTTTGGAAAGAAGGAGACAAGTTACTGGCAGAATTGAATATGTGAGGACGGGTCGTGAGTCGTGCTTGGGTAGCTCAAATGGTATAGCGCTTGCCCGCGTATGTGTGAGGTTATGAGTTCAAATCTCGTTCCGGCACACAGTTTAATCTGCCACGAAGTTCCGTCCTTGACATCGGTTTGCTGCAGAATTCATGAACATATTAGCAGTTTAAATATAATGATTTTCCTTGGGACGGGAAAGTTTATGTTGACAAATGAGCATGGTTTTAGACAGCTTCGCCCGTGGAAAACTTAGCTTGCCCTTTTTTCTCATGATAGCTAGCGAACTGTGGACGAAAGGCAACAATATTTCAAGATTTTCGAAAGGTTTTTGACACGGTACCCTACTGCTGACGGTTAAGGTAGGTACGAGAATACTGAATAGGTTCCCGGATATGTGAGAGGCTCAAAATTTTCTGGAGTAATAGAACCCATTACGTTGTCCTCGATGGCGATCGTTCATCAGAGATAAGGTTATCGTCAGGACTGCTCCACGGCAGTATGATAGGACCGGCAATATTTTCCATATATATAAATGTTCTGACGTATAGGGTGGGCAGCAGTCTGCTGCCGTTTGCTGATGATGCTGTGGTGTACAGTATGGTGTCGAAGTTGAGTGACTGTAGGAGGATGCAAGACTACTTAGACAGTATTTACAGTTGGTGTGAAGAATAAATGTAGAAAATCGTAAGTTAACATAGATGAGTAAGAAAAATAAATACGTAACGTTCGAATACTGCGTTAGCGATCTACTACTTGACGCAGTCACGTAATTTCAGCATCTAGTCGTAACGTCACAAAGCGATATCCACGTAACGTTCGAATACTGCGTTAGCGATCTACTACTTGACGCAGTCACGTAATTTCAGCATCTAGTCGTAACGTCACAAAGCGATATCAGATGGAGCGAGGCTGTGAAGACTGTAGTAGGGAAGGCGAATGGTCGACTTCTGTTTATTGGGAGAATTTTAGGAAAGTTGACTCATCTGTAAAGGAGACCGCATATAGGACACCAGTGCGATCCATTGTTGAGCACTGCTCAAGTATTTGGAATACGCACACAGTCGGATTAGAAGAATATACCGAAGCAGGTCATAGGCGGGCTGCTAGACTTGTTACTGGTAGGTTCGAACAACACGTAAGTGTTACGGAGATACTTCAGGAAATCAAATGGGAATACCTGGAGAGAAGGCGACGCTCTTTTCGAGAAACAATATTGAGAAAATTTAGAGCGCTGAGGCTGGCTGACGAACTTTCTATATCGTCAAGTCATTCTTCACTCGATGAATTTGCGAGTGGAACTGGAAACCAAATGACCAGTAATGGTACAGAGTACCCTCCACCATGCACCTTACGGTGGTTTGCGCAGCATGTGTATAGATGTGCATATTCGCACCCGTGATATCTCGCACCCCGTCAGTGTACTGTAGGGAGCAGAGTTCTCATGGCTCAATTTTCATGAGGGAGATCTCCACACAGCCCCTTGGTTCTGTGAGTAAGTTGACAGTCCATTACTACACTCTCCTTTAATGTCTGTACAGATTTCTATTTCGACAAGTTGTAAACCGCTAACAGATTTAGCTGAATATCAAAGAGCTGAAATTTTTATCTTTTTCCCATTATTTACAGTAGATCAAACGCAATATTCCTTTAGATTTTTGACAAAACGCTGATGAATAACAGGAAATACTTATGGGTGTCTCAACATTGATAATAGAGGGATTTATGAAATTGGGTGGTTCATTGTTCCTCAATTCACCTTCATCCTAGACATCAAACGTCCTTTGCTTTAAGAAGAATGAATGGTAGATCATGTAATGGTCTGTTAGGGTATCTGTTTCCAGAATAAGTGCTGAATTGTCCCTTCTGTTTTAGTATTCGTGCTGTGAAAAAAAAATGGCTCTGAGCACTATGGGACTCAACTGCTGAGGTCATGAGTCCCCTAGAACTTAGAACTAGTTAAACCTAACTAACCTAAGGACATCACAAACATCCATGCCCGAGGCAGGATTCGAACCTGCGACCGTAGCGGTCTCGCGGTTCCAGACTGCAGCGCCTTTAACCGCACAGCCACTTCGGCCGGCGTGCTGTGAAAGCCGACAGGCATTATCACTACACTTGACTGCGAAGGAAAACTCTTATCGAGGTTGCGAATCATAAAAATTTATTATTTAAAAAGTCGAAGTATTAACCTGACATACGAGTGGCTGATACAAAAAGGAACAAAGTTTTCTCGTCTTACAAGACACACTGAGCTTAGGAACAGAAGAATCTTCATCTATCTGTAGTCGAACAATTTCGTTACAATTTAGTTCTGGTGGAATTCTGAAATAGTTTTGTCATTAAGCTACTAACATTTGTATTTTGTACTTCTTACTGCATCATTCTACTCTGCTAGATGCGCTCTCCGTGTCATGTTGTAAAATGATATACCAGCCTATCAGCCACTGTTCCCAATAGTCTTCACCTGGGTATCTAATAGTACAGAGGCACCGCAAATCCAACTCTTGTATACTTCTTCACCTCAACCCACACAGTCTCTTAAAAAGAACGTAAATAAAATTCATCATGTGGCTGGATATTTGGAGTTGAGAGAAACGTAGTCAGTGTTATTTATTGATTGTAATTAATAATGGGATTACATTAACTCATATTGACAAATCAGTAAACAGCTTCTTTTTTGACGTGGTACTGCTCCCTCATTTGTCCGATAGCAGTGCGTAGTGCTTCTTCCGCTAGCTACTTCTGGCAGTCAAAGCGATTATGATGGTGGGCCTGTTGACTATCTAGATCGCCTCTAGTCTCTTTCTTTTTAAGGTAAGGACCCTCAAAGCTAGCACGCGATGGCGCATTTATGATGATGTAGTAGCCATTTGTGAATGGATCTGACCACATAGCCATGCGTGTTAAAGCACCGGTCCGGATCGAATCCACACGGCGCGATAAATAAGGAAGACGGTGTGTCTACCAGCCTGAATGTGATTTTTAATCGATTTCCCGCGTCCCGCTAGCTAATTACCGGACTCTAACAAAGTTCCGCCAGAGTGGTACGACTAATCTTAGAACATAGATTAAGAAAAGGAAAATCTACGTTTATAACAATTGTTGAGTCACCCAAGCAAGACTCACGGCCCGTCCTCACAGCTTTACTTCCGTCAGTATCTCATCTCCTACCTTGATACTTCACAGAAGCTCCCCTGCGACACACACAGAACTAGAACTCACGGATGAAAGGATATTGCGGAGAGGGCTAACCCACAGCCTGAGGGTTGTTTCGAGATTAAAATTCTCACTCACCAGCGGAGTGTGCGCTGATATGAAACATCCTAGCAGACTGGAACTGTGTGCCACACCGAGATTCGAACTTGGGAACTTTGCCTTTAGCTACTTGTGCACGACTCATGGCCCTTTCTGACAGTTTCACTTCCGCCAGTATCTCGTCACCTACCTTCCAAACTTCACATAAGCTCACTGGAAAACTTGTAGAGCTAGCACATCCTGAATAAATTATAACGCGGGTACAGCGGAGTGTGAGCAGATGTGAAACATCCTAGCAGATTGAAACTGTGCGCTGGACTGAGACTCGAACTCTGGGACTTTACCTATCGCGACCAAGCGCTCTACGGACTGACCTACGGAAGCTCGACTCACGGCGCGTCCTCTCAGCTTCACTTCTTCCAGTACCTCGTCTGCTAGATTTCTGGCTTCACAGCAGCCCTCGAACAAACCTTACATGCCCCGCACTCCGAGATACGGCCCGATAGTTGTTGCCGAGTGAAATTGTCTCTATGCAGCGAAGAGTGTGCCGATGGGAAACTTCCTGGCAGATTGAAACTGTGTGCCAGATTGAGATTCGAATTCTGGACCTGTGCCTTACGCGGGCAAGTGCTCTACCGACTGAGCTAACCAAGCATCACTGATATCCCACCCCCACACCTTCTCTTCCTCTAGTACCTCGTGACCTACCGTCCAAATTTCACAGGTGTTCTCCGGCGGAACTTGCAGATCTAGTACTCCTGCAAGAAAGAATGTTGCAGAGACATGACTTGGCCACAGCCTGGGGAGTTTTTTGCAGAAGGAAATTCTCACTCTGTAGCAGAGTGTGCGCTTATATGAAACCTCATGTCAGATTGAAACTTTGTGACGGAAAGAGACTCGAACTTGGGACTTTACCTTTCCGTGCAAGCGCGCTACCGACTGAGCAACTCAAGCATGACTCCATCACAGATTGATATCCGACACTATCTCGTATCCTAAATTTCAAATATAACAGAACCCCTCCTGTGGAACTAGCAGGACGTGCACTCCTGAAAGAAAGGATATTGCTGTTCATATGGCTTTGACACAACCTATGGGGTTGTTTCCAAAAAGAAATTAGCACTCTGCAGCGTAGCGTGCGCTCATATGAATCTTCATTGTATACTGAAAATCTGTGTCGGACTCAGACTCGAAATCTAGACGCTTCCATTTCGCAGGCAAGCGCGCTAGTCACTCAGCTACCCAAGCACAACTCACGGCCCCCCTCTTCATAACTTCACTTCCTCCACTACCTCGTGTCCTACCTTCCAAACTTCACAGAAGCTCTCCGGCGACATTTGCAAAACTAGCACCCCTGGAAGGAAGGATACTGCGCAGTCATGGCTTAGCCACAGCCCGGGGGTTTCCATAAGCAAATTATCACACTGCAGCGGAGGGTGTGCTGATATGAAGCTTCCTGGCAGATTGAAACTGTGTGCCTCACCGAGACTGACACTCGGGAACTTCACCTTCCGCGTGCAAGCGCTCTGCGGACGAAGTTACGCTAGCACAACTGACGGCAAATCCCCACAGCTTCACATTCGCTAGTACCTCGTCTCCTACCTTCCTAAATTCACAGAAGCTCCTGCAAAACTTGCAGGACCAGTACTCCTGGAAGGAAGTATACTGTGCTGACATGTCCACGGGGTTGTTTCCAGAATGAAATTCTCACTCTGCAACGGAATGAACGCTGATATGAAACTGCATTGCGAACTGAAACTGTGTGCCGGACCGAGAACCGAAGTCGGTGTTTTTGCGTTTCCCGACAAAGCGCGTAGAAGGAAATTCTCACTCTGCTGTTGAGAGTGCGATGATAGACTGAAACTGAGTGCCAGATCGAAACTCGAACATGCGACATACGGTGTAACGTTTGAGCTACCCAAGTGCGAGTCACGGCCCGCCCTCACAGATTCATTTCCGCCAATTCCTCGTCACCTACATGCCAAACCTGACAGAAGCTCTCCAGTGAAACTTGCAGAACTACAACTTCAGGAAGGATGGATACTGGGGATACCTGTCTGGGGGGGGGGGGGGGGGTTGTGGTTGTGGTTGTGGTTGTTTCCAGAATGAAAATCTCACTCTGCAGTGGAGTGTGGCCTGATATGTAACTTCCTGTCAGACTGAAACTGTGTACTGGACCGAGACTCGATCTCGGGACTTCCACATTTCGCGGGTAATTCCTCCACCTACTGAGCTTAAAGCACGTATCACACCCAGACCTCATTACTATACTTACGCCAGAATCTAGTGTCCTATCTGTCATGCGAAACTTGCAGAACTTGCACCCCTGGAAGAAAGGATATTGCGGAGGCATGGCGAGTCCACAGGTTGGGGGATTGTTTCCAGTACGAAGTTCTCACTCCGCAGCGGAGTCTGAGGTGATGTGACACGTCCTTGCAGATTGCAACTGTGTGCCATATCGTGATTCGAACACGGGACCTTCGCCTTTCGCGGACAATTGCTCTACAGAATGCGCTAACCAAGCACGACTCACGGGCCGTCCTAACAGCTCCACTTCCTACAGTAACTCGTGCGACACCTTCCGAACTTCACACGTGCTCTACAGCTGAGAGTTCGCTGACATGAAACATCGAGATAGAATTAAACTGTGTGCAGCACCAAGATTGAGTCTCGGGTAAGATCATTACCGACTGAACTACCCAGGCACGACTCACGCCATTTCTCACAGCTTCATTCCACCAGTAGCTCGCTGCAACCTTCCAGACTTCTGAGTAGCTCTCCTGCGAAACTTACAGTACAAGCACTCGCAGTTTGGTGGGGAGGGAGGGTTCCAGAATGAAATTATATCTCCGCAGCGGATTGTACGCTGATATGACACTTCCAGGCAGACTGAAACTGTCCGCAGACTGAGGCTTCAACTTGGGACTTTCGCCTTTCATGGGAAAGCGCTCTACCGTATGGGCTACATAAAAACGACTCGCACACCCTCTTCACATCTTCACTTTCGCCATTACCTCGTTTCCTACCTTCCAAACTTCACAGAACCTCCCCTGCGAAACTTATAGAGTTAGCACTCCGGAGAGAAGGGTATTGCGGAGACATGGCTTAGCCACGGGCTGAGGAGCGGGGGCCGGGAGAGAGGTAGTTCCCAAAATGAAAATATCACTCTGCAACGGGTTGTGCGCTTTTAAAAAACTTCCTGGGAGATTGAAACTGTGTGCCAGACTGAAACTCGAACTCGGTACCTTTGCCTTTCGCTGGCAATCTCTCTACCGACTGAGCTACCCAAGCACGAATCAGGGCCCGTCGTCACTGCTTCGCTTACCGCAGAACCTTGTGTCTTACCTTCTAAACGTCACAGAATTTCTCCTGCGAAACTCGCAGAACTAGCACTACTGGAGGAAAGGATTTTGCTTACACATGGCATTGTTCCCTAAAGCCGAAGATCCCCAGTTCGAGTCTCGGTCCGGCACACAGTTTCAATCTACCAGGAAGTTTCATATCCGTGCATACTCCGCTATAGAGTGAGAATTTCATTCTGGAGAAAACTTTGACGTGCGGAGACATAAGAGGTCTTGGTATAGCAGTTGAATGGAATGGAATGTAACTTGAAAGGACATCAATCAAAGGAAAATAAGGATAGTGCAATGTAGTCGAATTAAATCAGGCGATACTGAGAGAATTAGATTAAGAAACGAGACTTGAAGTAGTACATGTGTTTTGCTATTTGGGCTGCAAAACAATGACGATGGCCGAAGAAGGGGAAATATAAAGTGTAGTCTGGCAACGGCAAGAAAAGCGTTTCTAAAGAAGAGAAATTTGTTAACATGGAATATCGATTTAAGTGTTAGGAATTCTTTTCTGAAAGTATTTGCAAACAGTGTAGTTAATATGGAAAGTGAAACATGGACGGTAAACAGTTTAGACAAGAAGAGAATAAAAGCTTTGGAAATGAGGTGCTGCAGAAGAATGCTGAAGATTAGGTGGGTAGATCACGTAACTAATGAGAAGGTACTGAATAGAATTGGGGAGAAAAGAAATTTGTGGCACAACCTAACTAGAAGAAGGATCAGTTGATAGGATATTCTGAGACGTCAAGGGGTCACCAGTAATGGAAGGAAGCGTGGGAGATACAAATCGTAGAGGGAGACCAAGAGAGGAATACAGTAAGCAGGTTCGGAAAAATGTAAGTTGTAACATTTATTTGCAGATCAAGAGGCTTCCACAGGATAAAGTAGCATGGAGAGCAGTCTTCGGACTGAAGAACACAACAACCACAATAGAAGAATTTCGCCCACTTTCAGATGAAAAACACTGCAGTCAGACAGTTCGGGCACACTTACTCCGTCCCGGTAGGTAACGGGGTGACCATAGGAGTGATCTCCGCCACCCTTTAAACTAACAATACCAAATCAGTTGCGACAGACCTCATAAAATTCTGGTGTGTGCAGTGTATCGACAGCATCGTTTTTGGTCTCAGCAGGCCTCTAATTTTTTTGTTGCTGTGAAATATCGCGTTAATTCCTGCTCCTCGAATTTCAAAACATATTCAGGTTTATTAGATTCTCTACTTTCATTTCACAAAAAATTGAAAAGCATTTGTAGTATTCAAATATGTAATCAAACACGTTATCTTCGTGTTTATATTTCTTTTGCAGCCTGTTTACATCTAAAGAAACACAAAAAACACAAGACCAAAGCCAAATTTTACATTTACAACGGAGTACAGTATGATGCAAATTTAAACATGGAGAGATACGCAGTACATTCATTTCCTGATATACCGGAAGGAGAATCCTTCATAACAACACAGTCTATGAAAATAATACGCTAAAAGTATGCAGCTATTCATCTTCAGAAATGAATAGAATTATTACGTCTTTCAGATAACTTATAATCTAAAACGTCATGAGATACTTTGTGTCCATCATCAGTAGACTCGTCAAGAGCTTTGTAGATCATTTTCTCCAAACGTTTCTACTCTTCGCTCCACATTTTGAACACATCAACAGAAAGCACACAAAACGCACTAAACAGAGGGAACTCGAACAGCACCTAATGCCTACTAAGCGAGAGACAATAACAAAGGTTTCAAAAACGATGAATTGTTTAAATGATACCACTAGTTTCATCAACAAAGCCTGCAGACCACACGGGTGATTCTGGGAGCCGTAAAAAGATGTTTGAAGGCGCGGAAAATCATCGTAACTGGCGTGAGGTAACATTATGTCCGCCGCACATTCTCATTTCCCAAGCACCGCCGTAACATTACGCTAGCCGCACTCTAAGTGTTAATGGTTTCTTCACTGTACGCGTTAGATCTGAAGGTAGTACGAAGCTGCTGTAATTCTGACATTATGCTATCAGCGTTGCATATTCTGTCAGCACTCTTGGTGAGAATGTGTAATACCGAATTGTTCTGCTGTGGGTAATGGTGGGATATGGTGTGTGTTTATCTATCTATAATATCCAGTTATCTGACGATTACTATTTACACTCTCCTTAAGGAACTATAGGGGCAGGAGTGAAGACAATATTCTAGAGTTAAAGTTGTGTTCCGCAGTAGTATTATACAACTGGATGAACGCTACTTCCAACAATAACAGAAACGTAGGTGAATTATTTTCCAACGTAACGTGGTCTACAACGCAGAAGAACGTTATCGAATCATATATTTTTCATTACTTTCCAGCAGTTTTGTACTATATTGCAGTACTAATTCATTTTCATGTTGATAAAATGTGTATACAGTGTATTTCCGTAAGAGTATGCAAAAATTTAACAAGGACATAGACGATGCTCCACTGAACAATTTGAGCTAGGGAATCTGTGGTCGGATAAGCCAGCTTAAGGAGGTAATAGCAATAAAATCACATTACTCTGAACTTTTTTATTTACGTTAGTTACAGTTAACTTCAAATCCTATCACTGGCTCAGTGAACGTACCATTTGTACCGTACCTTACAAAATGTGCTGAAACTGATGGCCATCAACCTCAATGAAAGCATATGCTTCAAATGGCTCTGAGCACTATGGGATTTAACTTCTGATGTCATCAGTCCCCTAGAAGTTAGAACTACTTAAACCTAACTAACCTAAGGACATCACACACATCCATGTCCGAGGCAGGATTCGAACCTGCGACCGTAGCGGTCGCGCGGTTCCAGACTGTAGCGCCTAGAACCGCTCGGCCACCCCGGCCGGCCAATGCAAGCATAACATCGGCCAACAAGGTTCTGATGAGTGTGCGAGTGGTTCTCATACTTCTAGTTTCCTCCTTTCTTCTTTCCAATGAACCAGTCTCCCGTATTCGTCGATAAATAAACTCTCTTCGTGACGGATGATGCCTGTTAGGAAGTCGTTCCCTGTACAGCCGTTTAGCAGCTTCCCCATACACAAGGTGCATGTCAGTGAGTCTGTACCGGTACTGCTCCATCGTATTGTACTGTACGTCTCTGAACAGCACTGAGTATGGAGTGGGACTGTCGTTGATTTATAGCACGTCCTGTCATGGGACAGTGTAAATATGACACAACAGAGCCATCTCATAGAGAAGTAAAGTAAACAGAACCTGTATCATGACTTCCTAGTAACCAGGCTCGTCCTCCTTGTTTCCCTGCAGGAAATAAAGAATGTACATGTAAATAAACAGCGCGGTACGTGTAAACTTGTACACATGTTAGTTGTTAATAAGCTGGAAAACAGTAATGCTAGAAAAAGTGGTAGACATGTTTACTTCCATATCTCTTTAAGCTGGCTTCTCCAACACCAGGTTCCCTGAGCCAACTTATCAGTGCAGCATCCTCTACGTCCTGTTACATTTTTGCACGCTCTTACGGAAACACCCAGTATAACTGCTCTGTATTCTGCAGTTGTTCACTATTCTGCGGGACTGGCAATATTTACGCCAACCGCACATGACGCGTTGTTCCGAATTAAGTTTCGAGCAGTTAGTTCATGAGCCCACGTGAATAGTAAACGGTTGTGAAAACACACTTGACCTCTTAGCAACAAATAATCCTGAGTTAATAAAGAGCATCAAAACCGATACAGGGATTAGTGAACACAGGGTTGTCGTAGCGAGACTGAATATTGTAATCCCCAAATCCTCCAAAAGTAAGCGAAAAATATACCCATTCAAAAAAGCAGATATAAATTCACTTGACGCCTTCCTGAGAGACAATCTCCACTCATTCCTAATTAATAATATAAGTGTAGACCAGATGTGGCTTGAATTTAAAGAAATACTATCGGCAGCAGTTGAGAGATTTATACCAAATAAATTAACAAACGACGGAGCTGATCCTCCTTGGTACATAAAACGGATTAGAACACTGTTGCAGGAACAACGAAACAAACATGCCAAATTTAAACAGACGCAAAATCCCCAAGATTGGCGATCTTTTACAGAAGCTCAAAATTTAGCGCGGACTTCAATGCAAGATGCTTTCCATAACGAAAGCTGGCAGAAAATTCAAAGAGATTCTGGTCCTATGTGAAGTATGTTAGCGGCAAGAAACAAGCATTGCCTTCTCTGCGCGATAGCAATTTAGATACTACCGAAGACAGTGTTGCCTAAGCTGAGTTACTAAACACAGCCTTCCGAAGTGCGTTCTCAAAAGAAGACGAATGTAAATATTCCAGAATTCGAAGCGAGAACAGCTGCAAACATGAGTAACGTAGAAGTAAATATCCTCGGAGCCAGTTGTCCTTCCTTACCTTCAGGGCTCGGCCACAGCCATATTTCAACAGGATAATGCGCGACCACACGTGGCACGCATTGTCCAAAGGTTCTTCGTCAATAACCAGATTGAATTGCTTCCCTGGCCGGCTCGCTCTCCGGATCTTTCGCCGATAGAAAACATGTGGTCCATGGTTGCTCAACGAGTGACCCAGATTACATCCCCAGCTGCCACACCAGATGATCTTTGGCAACGTGTGGAAGCTGCTTGGGCTGCTGTACCCCAGTAACACATCCAACGTCTCTTTGACTCAATGCCGAGACGTGTGGCAGCGGTGATCTCCAACAATGGCGGCTACTCTGGCTACTGATTCTGGCAGGACCACATGTCACAGACGTCTGTAAACGTAATCATTTGATACTTGGTCAACATGTTATCTACAAAATAAATTTTGTTGTGCTACCTCTTGTCTTTCTTGGTGTTGCATTTACGGTGGCCAGCAGTGTATATTGTGTTCAAACATTATGAATTACCTCGAAGAAAACTGTCTATTGACACACAGTCAGCATGGTTTTAGAAAACATCGTTCCTATGAAACACAACTAGCTCTTTATTAACATGAAGTGTTGAGTGCCATTGACAAGGGATTTCAGCTCGATTCCGTATTTCTGGATTTCCGGAAGGCTTTTGACACTGCACCACACAAGTGACTTGTGGTGAAATTGCGTCCTTGTGGAATATCATCTCAGTTATGTGACTCTATCCGTGATTTCCTGTTTGAGAGGTCACAGTTCGTAGTAATTGACGGAAAGTCATCGTGTAGAACAGAAGTGATTTCTGGCGTTATCCAAGGTAGTGTTATAGGCCCTTTCTTATCTACATAAACGATGTGGGAGATAATCTGAGCAGCCGTCTTAGGTTGTTTGCAGATGACGCTGTCGTTTATCGACTAATAAAGACATCAGAAGATCAAAACAAATTGCAAAAAGATTTAGGAAAGATATGTAAATGGTGTGAAAATTGGCAGTTGACCCTAAATAACGAAAAGTGTGAGGTCATCCACATGAGTGCTAAAAGGAACGCGTTAAACTTCAGTTACACGATAAATCAGTCTAATCTAAAGCCGTAAATTCAACTAAATACCTAGGTATTACAATTACGAACAACTTAAATTGGAAGGAACACATAGAAAATCTTGTGGGGAAGGCTTACTAAAGACTGCGTTTTATTGGCAGGACGCTTGGAAAAGGCAACAGATCTACTAAAGAGACTGCCTACACTACGCTTGTCCGTCCTCTTTTAGAATACTGCTGAGTGGTGTGGGAGCCTTACCAGATAGGACTGAGGGAGTACATCGAAAAAGTTCAAAGAAAGGCAGCACGTTTTGTATTATCGCGAAATATAGGAGAGAGTGTCACAGAAATGATACGGGATTTGGGCTGGACATCGTTAAAGGAAAGGCGTTTTTCGTTGCGACGGGATCTTCTCACGAAATTCCAGTCACCAAATTTCTCCTTCGAATGTGAAAATATTTTGTTGATACCGACCTACATAGGGAGAAACGATCACCACGATAAAATAAGGGTAATCAGAGCTCGTACGGAAAGATATAGGTGTTCGTTCTTTCCGTGCGCTATACGAGATTGGAATAATAGAAAATTGTGAAAGTGGTTCGATGAACCCTCTGCCAGGCACTAAAATGTGATTTGCAGAGTATCCATGTAGATGTAGATGTAAGCCGACTATAATAACTGCAGGTTGGCCGGCGCTGGACGCAGCGGGCGCGCTCTCCGGTCTCTCCGCCAGCCGCCACGAAATAGACGGGTGGCGCTACGTATGAAGAAAGAGGTCGCCGCTTATGGCCAGGCTCACAATCGAGCAAATAATTCCTTCCACGTCTCTTTATAACTTGGCGCAGGAACAAATCCGGCAGGAGACGCGGAGAAGACACGCAGAGTAATGTAAGTCTCCCATCGACGCCAGCGCCTCAGCCATCAGTTACTAGAAGCAGCTATTCAGAACCAAAGTGCGACAGTTGTAAAACCGACAGCAGACGTTTAGTATTTTTCATTGCCAGTTCTGGGTACATGTGAATATTGTAAATAAAAGTATGTGAATTTTACCCATACGCCTGTATGTCTTTGCAGTATATTTATCTACCTCGAATTCACCGCTTGCAACTGTAAACACAACGTGTTCCACCTGTAGTAAGGTTGTGGGTACTGCCAGCCTATCAAATACATTCCCTGCCTCGGAGTGTGCAAGAATTTTCTATGTAACTTGTATTATCCCACCTTCTTTTATTTTTCATTACTTCGTGTGTTTGTGTATTTGTTTGTGTTTTTTGTACATATGTTTCTTTCCTATGCCTTCATGATTTCTTGTGGCACAAGTTTAATGAGTTTTACAATTATCTAGGTTCTTACTTCTAAATCTGTATTCTATAAATCACTCCGAACTGCATAGTAGAGATAACTTTTTATCATACCATATATGAAGGTTTTTTATCGTTGCGCAATGAATGGAGCGTGGAAAGAATGACTGTTTTATGATTCTTTGTGAACCATCCAATGACTAATTTTACGTGAGCGATTGTTATTGGACATATACTTGGAGGACTGAAGAACAGCAGAGGTTTATTCCCTGTAAAGCAGTTCTTGAAGCTTTCTAAGCAGCTTCTCGCAAGACGTTTGCGTATTTCTTCGAGCGTCCAGGATAACGCGCTGTGTCCTGCTTGTCAGGAAATGTTCGATCCAGCAGCAGGACTTATTACTAATGTTGCGCTCTACCAAAATTACGGTACGGTAGTGTTGGTACACTACATAAATGACGTGGTAAACTATAGAATTGCCGGTAATATTGGTGGAATTGGTAGGGAAAAAACATAACTGAATGTGCAAGAGAGAAAATGGGAGCCGATCACTTCTCTTCGTTCTTTTTTTTTTTTTTTTTTTTTTGTTGGTTGGTCGTTTTGCACATAATGAGAACCGCACATCATTCACTGTTAGTCCATTGTGTATTTTATATCCTTACAGAATACAAGTTGCATTTCATAAGTAGTAAAAATGTATTGATCGCTTAAATTCTGAGCTTTTATGTAAGTACTTTTGATGTAAGTACAATTTACGTGCACAAATATAAAAAATATATATAATTATTGTTGTTATTACGTACTCAATACAATGTTCTTCATCGTGATCAAGGGCAAGAGTTTCTTGTTATTATTAATAAATGCGAAAACTGTTTATGAATAACGGGAACATATTTTATGTAAGCTCGACGAAGTAGTGAAGCGGTGTTTGAAGTTATTTTTTTCTGTTTTTTTTTTTCTTTTCGTCGAGAAAATTACGTTTTCTAGCGCTATATAATATATCTATAGTGTTTTCTTTATTTTTACTATTACATCCCTCTGTTTCACGTTACAGGTCAACAATTTTCAAACACACCTGAATTAAACAATGACAATTTCAGTTTTTCTATAAATAATGTTTATTCTTAAGTAACTGTCGGCGGATAACTATGTAGAATAAAAACGTGCCGTAGATTTTCCGCCCCTTTATATATCCTCACTCAGCTTCTAGACGGTTCACCACTTCGGGTTTTAGAGGAATCTATTACGACACTGATCGCATGCGTAAAGAAAGCGATTGTCATGAGGTAACGCCCGGTAGGTATGCGACATACCCAATGTGCAGGTAGCTCGGCTGCGACCTTAACTGACCAAAACTACTAGGAAAATTACCGTAGTCAACGCTTACTTACGGTAGTCTACGGAAGCCTACGGTAGTTTTACAACTCTACTTGTTAAATATCCATAGAAATGCGTTTTATTTAAAACATGCCGATGTGGTACCGAATCAAAAGCTTTTCAGAAGTCTAGATAACAGAGTCGTTATGACGCTAAGGATACTTGTGTAAATAGCGCCTGGTGATTTGCATATGATCGATTTTTTTCCGAATCCACTCTGATTTTCATGGAGAAGATTTTTTCCAGGTATGTAATAAGGGGACATAAGAAATTTACGGTACAACTTCACTAACAGAAGGGAAATTTTGTTGCGACACACCTCGAGGCATAGAGAATTTGTCAGTTCGCTAATGGAGCGTGTGTGTGTGTGTGGGGGGGGGGGGGGGGCAAGGGGTTGGGGGTTAGGGCGAGGGAGTCAAAGGCTTGATAATCGTAAACAGGATAAAATGGGTGCAGTAGTTAAGCAGAGATGAGGAGGCTTCCATAAAATAGACTAGCGTTCAAAATCAATGCATCCTCCGTTGAGTGAAAAATTAGTCTCGGGACAGATAGTAATGTATGAACTGACAATATATTCCAGCATTCTGCTACAAATATATGCAGTGTACTTCCGTAGATCAATTCTACGTTCCTTTTTATAATTGCGTGTGACCTGTGCTCTTTTACACGCACGGGGAACATGAACCTGTGAAATGAATCTACGGCAAATTATGGTCTAGAGTCGATCAAATTAACCCTCAAATTCTGTACAGATACTGGCAGAGAGTCCATCGGGGCTCTAGAACATTATTGAGTGTTAGTAATTTTAGCTAACCAACGGCCTTACTGCAATGGTAGCACCGGTTCCCGTCAGATCACAGAAGTTAAGCGCTGACGGGTCTGGCTAGCACTTTGATGGGTGACCGTCCAGGTCTGCCGAGCGCTTTTGGCAAGCCCTTGTGAGGTCAGCTGAGAAATTGCTTGACTGAGAAGTAGCAACTCCTGACAAGAAAACTGACAACGACCGGGAGAGTGGTGTGCTGACCACATGTCCCTCCATATCCTCATCCAATTACGCCTATCTGCTGTGGGTGACACGGAGGTCGGTCGGTAACGTTGGGCCTCGTGAGGCCTGTTCAGACGGAGTCAGGATTCAATGATTCCAACATTATGTCAGCCATAACAGGGGCGGTACGGCTATTGAATGATGATGAACCCTTAGATTTCCTTTGTGAAGGAACATTCGAAGACAGAATTCAACATATCGGCTTTTGTTTTGCCGTTCTCTCTTTTGTTTGGTAATATCTATCCATTTTCCGATTGATGTTTGGTTTTGTTCTTATTGTGTAGCAGCCGTAGTTTCTTAAGAACCTCTCTGATAACGTCTTATACTAGACAAATTCTGCAACATATTCAATTATTCTATTGGGTACATGTTTTTTCTAGATCTTGACTGACTATTAGTTTCAACTTGTTGACCACCTTAGCTGAGAGGTCATCGCGGCAGAATGCTACACAAAGGGCTCGGGTTCGATTCCTGGCTGGGTCGGAGATTTTCTCCGCTACGGGACTGGGTCTTGTGTTGTCTTCATCATCATATCATTCTCATCGACACGCAAGAAGCCAAAGTGCCGTCAAACAGACCACTGGTCTACTCGACGGGAAGCCGTAGCCACACGACATTTCATTTCAGTTTTAACTTAAACCATGGATACTATAAATGTTCACTGCCTGATCCGACGGTAGGCCCTAGCCACACGAAACTTCATTTCAGTTTGAACTTAAACCACTGATACTATAAATGATCATTGCCTGATCCAAATGACGCTAGATCCTGTCTAAGAAATCAGATAACTCCCTCTTTACCCGCCTTACAGAACCAGTAAACATTTGTACCTTTTTGTGCCTTGGTTTTCATTATTGCTGCAACTCAATAGTAATCAGGTATTCCATACCCTATGAGAACAGCCTTACCTGACTTCTAACATTGTTTTGTGTGTGCAGTTTCTGTTGTATAAGGAAGTATTCCTTGATATGAGTATCTCTTGTGATATTTTTACTTCAGTTTGTCCATAAACTTACTTTTTCTGCACCGTAAACGCTCTTTATACTAGGTATAAAAGAGCCTGATGGTCATTACGATGTGCACTTCAACACAGTCCCTCAACAGAATTATTGGAGTCGTAACTACTGGATCTTACATTTTGGTTATCTTTCGACATTTGATTTTTAGCAGATTCGGAGATGTAGCCCGAGACTGCCGGAAGACAACATGCACGGTCGCAGGTTCGAATCTTGCCTCGGGAATGGATGTGTGTGATGTCCTTAGGTTAGTTAGTTTTAAGTAGTTCTAAGTCTAGGGGACTGATGACCTCAGATGTTTAGTACCATAGTGCTTAGAGCCATTTGAACCATTTGAACAACGTGCACGGTATTTCCCCCAATATTTTTGCACAGGGAATAATCGGTAACGGTGTTCTTTCATCCCCGAACATAGAGAGCTTTCCAGGAGGAATGGTCAATATTCTAGAATACCCATTGCTTAAGAGTTATGAGCACTTGCTCATCTTCGCTAATGTGAAACACATCTCTTCTACTGAACCAGTGCTCCTAGCTCTTGAGGTACGCATTTTAGAGCCCATGTTTACTAGACATATTTGCTTCGAATTATCTTTCCTGTCATTTCCCGGGACACCCTGTTTACATAAAGAGCTACTTGTATAAACAAGCAACTCTCTTAACAGTTTACAATCGAAATACTTGAGTGCTGGGTCCGTACTCCTTGCCTTTCAACATAGAGAGAACTTTCTTCAGTTAATTGTTTCATCGCTATAGAAAATCACATGGACCTACACAACTACATGGAAGTCATACATAATCTGGAAAAATAGAAAATAAGAGTATCAAAGATGATTAATCAGAGTAAATTACAATCAATTTTTTTCACAAATTGAATGGTTCTATCAGTACATGATAAAAGTTATCCCTATTCTGAAGCGAAATTTGACTGAAAGATAAGGAAAGGAGTTCGTACGATCAGTAATGTCACAATCGGTCTTACATTTCGTCGCCAGCAGAGAGTGTTTTGTTAACGAACTTCGCAATGTACTCTCACAAAGACGATATTTAGACTGTTTTCCAGGGTACAATACTTGGGCTCACTGAAGAAGTTCATACGAAGATTATACGAGGGCGGTTCAGAAAGTAACCTCCGATTGGTCACAGTGCGCGTTGTGGGGGGAGTAGCGACGCCATCTGTGCGTTCACGCACTCAACAGGTCAGTCGGCATCAAGCCGTGGTCGAGTGAACGTCGTACCTGCGCTAGTTTAGTTTTTGTGGCAGTTTGAAATGTGTGCTGCAATAGAAAACCCCGCCAAATGTGAAGTGCGTGCTGTCATAAGGTTTTTTACAGCCAAAGGATATTCTGCAGCAGCTATTCATCGTGAGCTTTGTGCCGTGTACGGACCAAGAGTTATGAGTGAAGGAGTTGTCCGTGAATGGGTACGTTTATTTAAAAGTGGACGAGAAAACGTTCATGATGAAGAGAGGAGTGGTAGACCATCATTGGTGACTGACGAACTCGTTCAGACAGTTGATGCAAAAGTTCGTGAAAATCGACGTTTCTCAATGTCGGAGTTGTCTACTGGTTTTCCACAGATTTCTAAGACTCTCTTGTACGAGATAGTGACAGCAAGATTGGGTTACCGTAAGTTCTGTGCACGATGGGTGCCCAAAATTCTTACCGACCACCACAAAACTCAAAGAATGGCCTCTGCATTAGACTTTCTGTCACGTTATGAGGACGAAGGAGAACCATTGTTAAACAGAATCGTGACCGGTGACGAAACCTGGATTAATTACGTGAACCCTGAGACAAAAGAACAATCAAAGATGTGGGCACATTCAAATTCGCCTACCAAACCAAGAAAAGCCTCGCAAGATTTTTCTGCCAGAAAACTGATGGCTACGGTGTTTTGGGATGCCAAAGGGGTGTTGTTGGTTGAATTCATGGAACGTGGTACGACCATTAATCAAGACGTGTACTGTGAAACAATAAAAAAGTTACGACGGGCTATACAGAACAAACGCCGTGGTATGCTGACTTCCGGTATCGTTTTTTTGCACGATAACGCCCGTCCTCACTCTGCTCGCAGAACAACGGCCCTTCTTGAGTCCTTCAAGTGGGACGTTATCAACCATCCACCTTACAGCCCAGACCTGGCGCCAAGTGATTATCACCTCTTCATGCATTTGAAGAAATGGCTCGGGTCACAGCGGTTTGATGACGACGAAGAGCTCAAAGATGCGGTCACAGGCTGGCTCCAGGCACAAGCGGGTGATGTTTATGCAGAAGGAATTTCAAAGCTTGTGAAGAGATACGATAAGTGCCTCAATCGCTATGGAGACTATGTAGAAAAATAGTGCAAAGATGTAGTTGTAAGATGTATATATTAAAATATTTTTATTTAACTTGGTGTATTTTTTTAAATCAACCGGAGGTTACTTTCTGAACGGCCCTCGTAGTATTAGAAGATTTGACTGTGACACAAAGTGTCATTTTAAGGCTTTCGTGACAGATCCGACTCAGGGAAATGTTAGTCTTACACCAATAAGATGTACGAAAGATAACCACTCTACAACAACACCGACACTTGGCCTTTACTGCAAGAAAAATCTAAGAATACGTGCAAGACATTTCACTTCAGAAGTTACGGCTGTCACGAGGATTCCATTTCTCTACTGTGAGTCTCTTCCTCAGAGTACTTGGACAATGTACGAGCCATCCGGCAGTATGTGTGCTGCTCTTGACATTGGAAAGACGGACGCATTTACAACGGAGTCAGCATTACGTATACTGAAAAAAATGGCTCAAATGGCTCTGAGCACTATGGGACTCAACTGCTGAGGTCATAAGTCCCTTAGAACTTAGAACTACTTAAACCTAACTAACCTAAGGACAACACACACATCCATGCCCGAGGCAGGATTCGAACCTGCGACCGTAGCGGTCGCGCGGTTCCAGACTGGAGCGCCAGAACCGCTCGGCCACCAGCGGCCGGCACGTATACTGAGCCAGGGAGAATATGAGTAATGTGTTATTCGGTGATGTATTCCACTTCACTTTCCATACTGGCTATCGTGATGCAACCCTCTGCAGGGAAGTAAACGGTACAAAAAAAAAAAAAAAAACACTGAAGAATTATACCAGTTTCATGCTTATTTGATCCTGGCGTAACGGAGGCGCTGTTGCCGGAGGAACAATGTTGTCGGACAGATGAACAGAAACGAAACTTCTTCTCCATGAATGATAATGTTCGACTACATCGAGCAATTCCGTTGGATGAATTTTTTGCAGGGAAAGGTGTATATCAAATGGACTCGCTAGTGACGACAATGTAAAAAGGAAGGAGGGAAGGTTAGGGTTTAACGTCCCATCGACGACTAGCACTTAGAAACGAAGTAGAAGCTCGAATTGAGGAGGGAAGCAGGTAATGCACTTTTCAGAGGAACATACTAACATTTGTCTTTAGCTGTGTAGGGTTAGCACGGTAAACCTAAATATGGATGGTCGGATGAGAATGCTGTAGCAATGTCTGGAGCTGGTTGGGAGGACGAACTGCTAGCCATGAGCTGCCACCAAGGACTCCATCAGACCTTCTCCTATCTCCTAAGACATCCAAACGACAGTCAAAAAAATACTGAATCACCTCATACGGACTACACTAAGTCGCTGATAGGATGTGTAGCAGCTACGGAGAATCATATCACTCATTTATTATTTTGTAACTTTGGAAGAGATTGTCCGATTTGTTACTTTTTTAAAACTGTATCTCCGTTCTCAAAATACTACAATTACTTATCGTGGACAATATCGAGCCAAATATCTTATGATCAACTTTTACCTTTTTCTATAAAACCTCTAACGTGCTATTTAGCAAATATATTCTCATTTTTTGATCATATTTAAATTCTCGAATCACGAGTATCCAGAACAAATATATGCTACCCCTTTCAGCATCATCGTGGCTACTGGTTGAAGGTATATTTCGGTTCTAAACTGCCTATCAACTAAATTATTTAAAGAGACGGTGATTTCACTGGTATACAAAGATTAAGGACGAACGTAACTTCCGCATGATGGAGGAGTAGATTAGCGTTTAACGTCCCGTCGACAAGGAGGTCATTAGACACGGAGCACAAGCTCGGATTAGGAAGGATGGAGAAGGAAAGCGACCATGTCCTTTCGAAGGAATCACCCCAGCATTTGCCTTAAGCGATTTAGGGAAATCACGGAAAACTGAAAACAGGGTGGTCGGACACGGGTTTGAACCGCCGTCCTCGTGAATGTGAGTCTAGTGTGCTGAACACTGCGGACCTCGCTCGGTCTTTCGCATGATGTGTTACTCCCAAGTAACATATCTCAATGAAACTTGGGCCATACATAGATATTATTGCTATAGTAAAGTGAAGATGATAACTGAAAGACAACAATGAGACGAAAAAATTGACACTTTTATTCAAAGATAATAATCACACTGAAGTTACCGCTACGCATGATGGTCTTTCAAAGACTACGGAAGATAAGACATGGTTCTTAATAGGGCGAGTGATCATGACGGACAGCAGTGAATGTTCTTCAACGTGCTGCCATGTGGGCCACATGGGTTATAAGGAGTTCTTGTGGAAAGGCGTTCCATTTCTCCACCAGTGTGGTTGACAACTGCGAGATGGTAGTTGGTGCATATGAACGTACAGCAATACGTCTCCCCAACGCAAGCCACACGTGCTCGGTGGAATTTAAGTCTTGGGTCAGGCAGGCCAGACTATTCGCCGAATAACATCTCCTTCCAAAGGCTCATGCATGTGCGCAGTTCAGTGGGGTCATTGTCATCCATAAAACTTAAGTCAGGGCCCAAAGCATCCCTGAAAATACGCTCTTGGAGAAGAAGTACAGTGTCACAAGAATGCGACCGTTGAGTGTACCCTGTTCAAAGATTTGGAGGTCAGCACCAGAGTGCTGCTACGCTCAAGGAGAGGAGGGGACCAGACCTCCTGCCCTCCCCTTCCCCCTATGTTCCTGCAAATTTTCCATTAACCCCGCCTCCTCCTCCCTAACGCCACTGCTCTAATCCATGGCCAATGGCGTGCAAGTTCTAATTTCTGAGTGTACGTGTGTGTGTGTGTGTGTGTGTGTGTGTGTGTGTGTTGTCAGCATGAACTCCCTTCACCCTGCACGACGCCACCCGCGCGCGAGCTTCTGTATCGTACCAGGAACACACACAACGCGCACGTGTTGTATTCCGCATCAGCGCTCTCTTATAATTCTCGCGCCTCGCCGTCCGTCGACGTCACCGTCAAAGGTGGAGCTCCTAATTGCTGCCGGCCGCTGTGGTCTAGCGGTTCTAGGCGCTCAGTCCGGAACCGCGCGACTGCTACGGCCGCAGGTTCGAATCCTGCCTCGGGCATGGATGTGTTGGTTCAAATGGCTCTGAGCACTATAGGACTTAACATCAGTGGTCATCAGTCCCCTAGAACTTAGAACTACTTAAACCTAACTAACCTAAGGACATCACACACATCCATGCCCGAGGCAGGATTCGAACCTGCGACCGTAGCAGTCGCGCAGCTCCGGACTGAGCGCCTAGAACCGCGAGACCACCGCGGCCGGCCATGGATGTGTGTGATGTCCTTAGGTTAGTTAGGTTTAAGTAGTTCTAAGTTCTAGGGGACTGATGACCACAGATGTTAAGTCCCATAGTGCTCAGAGCCATTTGAACCATTTGAGCCAAATTGCTTTCGAGCAACATGTTGAATACTCCGATATCTGTTATCACGGGAAATCAATTTAAAGTACTCGAACGATACTACGACGTCACACATGCATCACGTCTATATAACGTAATCGTCTCACACACACCACATAACTGCTCAGTGCTCGGGTATTTGTTATAACAAATTATTGTTGCCCCAAACGACTGGACGAAGTCACACACCAGGGTAACGCCCACAAGCAGTATAGTGCTCAAAAGTAACTGTAGTATTTATCAACCAACGGTAACATTACCGCTGACAGCGCCACTAAAGTGGAATTATTAACCACAGTAGCCAGCCGGGGTGGCAGAGCGGTTCTAGGCGCTACAGTCTGGAAGCGCGCGACCGCTATGGTCGCAGGTTCGAATCATGCCTCGGGCATGGATGTGTGTGATGTCCTAAGATTAATTAGGTTTAAGTAGTTCTAAGTTCTAGGGGACTGATGACCTCAGATGTTGAGTCCCATAGTACTCAGAGCCATTTGAACCAGTCACAGTTTTCCGAAATTCCTTCACCAAAGAAGACGAAGTAAACATTCCAGAATTCCAATCAAGAACAATTCCCAGCATGAGTAACTCACAAGTAAATATCCTCGCTGTAGCGAAGCACCTTAAAGCACTTAATAAAGACAACAAGTCTTCCAGTCCGGGCTGCATACCAATTAGCTTCCTTTCAGAATACGCTGATAAAATAGCCTCAGACTTTGCAGTCATATACAACCGCTCGTTCAGCGAAGGATTCGAACTGGAAAGCTGCATAGGTCACACCAATAAATGAAACAGGAATAAACCGCTGAACTACAGACCCATATCACTAACGTCGATTTGCAGTAAGGTTTTGGAACATGTACTGTGTTCGAACATTATTATTTATCTCGAAGGTAAAGGTCTATTGGTATACAGTCACCATGGATTCAGAAATTATCGTTCTTCTGAAACACAACTAGCTCTTTATTAGCACGAAGTAATGAGTGCTATCAACAGGGGATCACAAATTAATTCTATGTTTCTAGATTTCCAGAAGGCTTTTGAGACCGTTCCTCACAAGAGACTTCTGACCAAATTGCGTGCCTATGGAGTATCGCTTCAATTGTGCGACTGGATCCGTTATTTCCTCTCAGAAAGTCCACAGTACTTTGTGATCAACGGAAAAACATCAAATACATTAGAAGCAATATCGAGCGTTCCCCAAAGAAGTGTTATAGGTCCTCTGCTGTTCCTAATCTACATTACTCCACCACATGCAGGTATCGGTAAATACTGTTGTTGTCGGCATTGTAGTAACCGAATTAGGCGACCTTGCTTCTATCACCTACATAAGCATAAAACACACAGAAGCTGGATCTGCGTGACGGAGGGAACACGCGCCCCCTTACCGTCTTTACATTGAGGTGACAAAAGTCAGAAACTCAACGTGGCATGAACTTAACTTGTCACCGGAAGTCCTCTGCAGAAATACTGAGCCATTCTGCCTCTATTGCCGTCCATAATTTCGAAAGTGTTGTATTGCATGGTTATGTGCATGAACTGACCTCTCGTTTATGTCCCATAAATATTCCATGTGATTTATTTCGAGCGATCTGGGTGGCCAAATCATTCGCTCCAATTGTCCATGATTGTTCTGCAAACCAATCACGAACAACTACAGCCCGGTGACATGGCGCATTGTCGTCCATAAAGATTCCATCGTCGTTTAGGAACCTGAAGTCCACGAATGGCTGCAAACGGTCTCCAACTAGCCGTACATAGCCATTTCCAATCAACGATCGGTTCGGCTAAGACTATAGGACTCAGTCTATTCCATGTAAGCACAGCCCATACTTTTATGGAACCACCACCTTCTTACACAGTGCCCTGTTGACGACTTGGATCTATGGCTTCTTGGGGTCTGCGTCATGCTCGAACCCTTCCATCAGCTATTATAACTGAAATCGGGGCTGATCTGAGCAGGCCACGATTTTTCAGTCGTTTAAGGTCCAACCGTTATGCTCACGAGTCTAGGAGAGGCAGTACAGGCGATGTCGAGTTGTTAGCAAAGGCACTCTCATCGATCGACTGCTGCCTAGGCCCATTAACGCCAAATCTCGCCGAACTGTCCTAACGGATATGTTCGCCGTACGTCCCTCACTGATTCCTGAAGTTATTTCAGTCAGTGTTGCTTGTACGTCAGCACTGACAACTCTACCGAAACGCCGCTGCTCTCGGTCGTTAAGTGAAGGCCGTCGGCCACTGCGTTATCCGTGATGGAAGGTAATGCTTGAAATTTGGTATTCTCGGCACACTCTTGACACTATGGATCTCAGAATATTGAATTCCCTCACGTTTCTGAAATGAACTGTCCCATGCGCCTATATCCACGTTCAGAGTCTGTTAATTCTCGTCGTGCGGCCATTATCACGTCGGAAACCTTTTCACATGAATCACACAAGTACAAATGATAGCACCGCCAATGCGTTATACATTACACTACCGTCATCTGTAAATGTGCAAATCGATATCCCATGACTTTTGTCACCTCAGTGCATAGGGCAACAGGGAGCAAGCGGTGCTCGACGCGCTCCCGTAGACGTAATCAGTTATCCAGCTATGGAAATGGAAATGAGCGTTTGGCGTCTTTGGTCGGGAGGCCCCGTACGGGGCAGGTCCGGCCGCCTTGGTGCAGGTATTATTACATTCGACGCCACATTGGGCGACCTGCGCACCGGATGGCGATGAAATGATGATGAAGGCAACACAACACCCAGTCCCGGAGCGAAGAAAAGCCCCGATCGAGCCGGGAATCGAACCCGGGCCCGCAGCGTGGCAATCCATCACGCTGACCACTCAGCTATCGAGGCGGACAGTTATCCAGCTATAAAAGCATATCTGAGTGTTGATAGCAGCACCAGCAGCGTCGTCAGCATTAGTCTGAAAGTAGGACCATTTACGACGTGTTCGTTGAATTCCACGGTTTCGCACTACAGACAATTGGTTTGTTACAGAAGAAATAGCATATCGGATGCTGGATGGTGATCAATGTAGCATGATTCCATTCCTATGCTTTTATGTTGGACTTGACAGTGCTCTACCATGAGCTGGCTTAAGTTCTACAAAATCGTTAATGGTGAATCACCACCGGCACAGCATGGCCTCAGCTGGCATGTTGAGTTGTATACGCTCAGCTACTCCAGTCGAGTCGCGTGTCTTCGTGAAGGGCTTCGAGAAAGTGAAATGGGTTACCAACATTTTACCAGAATATGATGTCTATAAGTCTGAGGACTAGGGATGTCCCTCACTCCCTGCGCTCCGACAGCAAATGTGTGTTGTCAGGAATGAAGCATTGACTGCTGAATTATAAAACGGAATTGTTGCAACATAGGTGGCGTGGTCTTTGTTCGCATATGGTAGAAATGTAATGTTTCAACAGTGTAAATGCTATGTTTGTTTTTTATCTATGCAATATGTTCCACTTGAATCCTGTAAATAGGTAAACCCTACAAAAAATGTTTCAGTTTCAACTTTAAAATATACGGTGTGCTGCCTCTGGCTCTGAGGCGCTTGTCAGCCACACAGCGTGGTAGTCAGTATGCAGTCTGTTTTACTGAGGATGAGTTTTAAGTGATTATTGATTTCCTAGTATTGTATCGTAAAGAAGTAGCAGATTTTAGGTGAGATTAATACTAGTCTTGTAGGTTAAGAAGTGTCAATGAACTGCATTTACGCTGTATTCTAAGTTAACCCTTTGAGACCTGAATTTTTTCTAGAGGAAAGAAAATATTTCTTCATGTGGTAATGGCCTTATGTGATCTTCTAATGATTTTAGTTGCAAAATCTATACAAAGATATGTATGCGTTTTAAAAATATGCTTTGTACACTTGGCTTTATTTTATGGACTAAAATAACTAGTGAAGGAATACTTTCTGTTCTAATAAATAGTAAAATGATAATTCAATAATTACCATGCAAAATAACAAAATAGCATTCAACTATACGGTGGAAAATAGCAAATCAACGACATCCGTGTATTCTGGTGGTCACGAGCTGCTACGCACTGCTACGTTTGCTTGCTGATATTTTCATGGTGATGCCCAACAGTTGGCAGTACTTGCGCATGATGAAAAGGTTGAAGATCCACAAATGTGTACCTCCGGTTTTCGTCGACAAAAAGTACTTCTGTTGGAGCTAAAACACACTAAAATCTAATACACGCAATTGTAAAGCAGAAGGTCTGAAAGGATTAAGCTGTACATATAACATTTGGCGAAGTGATAAGAGCAGTGATTCGGTTCTCATTTTCACAGAGGACACTTACTACTCTGTTTAAACACATAAATGAAGAAAAAAACATGAGTGTGAAAAGATGTCTGTTACACTGTCATCAAGCAACTCCTACAAATACCACTAAGTGTCTAATAGATGTTCTACTACCTTTAGAAACTCAACATGCAAGTGAAATTAGTTTACGCACAGGAGTTAATACTAGAAACGAATATATGCAGTATCAATATACACTAAAGAGCCAAAGAAACTGGTACACCTACCTAATACCGTGTAGGGACCCCGAGAGCACGCAAAGTGCCGCAACACGAGGTGGCATAAAAATGGTTCAAATGGTTCTGAGCACTATGGGACTTAACATCTGTGGTCATTAGTCCCCTAGAACTTAGAACTACTTAAACCTAACTAACCTAAGGACATCACACACATCCATGCCCGAGGCAGGATTCGAACCTGCGACCGTAGCAGTCCCGCGGTTCCGGACTGAGCGCCTAGAACAGCGAGACCACCGCGGCCGGCGAGGTGGCATAGACTCGACTAATGTCAGAAGTAGTGCTGTAGGGAACTGACACCATGAATCCTGCAGGGCCGTCCATAAATCCGTAAGAGTAAGAGGGGGTGGACATATTTTCTTAACAGCACGTTGCAAGGCATCCCAGATATACTAAATAATGTTCATGTCTGAGGTGTTTGGTGGCTATAGGAAGTGTTTAAACTCAGAAGGGATTTCCTGGAGTCACTTGTAGCAATTAAGGACGTGTGGGGTGTCGCATTGTCCTGCTGGAATTGCCCAAGTCTGTCGGAATGCACAATGGACATGAATAGATGTATGTAATCAGACAGGATGCTTACGTACGTGTCACCTGTCAGAGTCATGGCTAGACAAATCAGGGGTCCCATACAACTCCAACTGCACACACCCCACACCCGTGGACTGTGCGGCTGGTCCCGGCGGTGGTTCGAGTCCTCCCTCGGGCATGGGTGTGTGTTTGTCCTTAGGATAATTTAGGTTAAGTAGTGTGTAGGCTTAGGGACTGATGACTTTAGCAGTTAAGTCCGATAATGTTTCACACACCCCACACCATTACAGAGCCTCCACCAGCTTGAACAGTCCCATGCTGACATGCACGGTCGATGGATTCATGAGGTTGTCTCCATACCCGTACACGTCCATCAGCTCGATACAATTTGAAACGAGACTTGGCCGACCAGGAAACTTGTTCCCAGCCATCAACAGCCCAATGTCGGTGTTGACGAGCCCAGGCGAGACGTAAAGCTTTGTGTCGTGCAGTCATAAAGGGTACACGAGTGGGCCATCGGCTCCGAAAGCCCATATCGACGATTTTTCGTTGAATGGTTCGCTCGCTGACGCTTGTTCATGGCTCAGCACTGAAATCTGCAGCAGTTTGTGGAAGGGTTGCACTTCTGTCACGTTGAACGATTCTCTTTAGTCGTCGTTGCTGTCGTTGTTTCAGGATATGTTTCTGGCAGCGATGTCGGAGATTTGATTGTTTTACCTGATTCCTGATAGTCACGGTACACTCGTGAAATGGTTGTGCGGGAAAATCCCCACTTCATCGCTACCTGGGAGATGCTGTGTCCCATCGCTCGCGCGCCGACTATAACACCACGTTCAAACTCACTTAATCCTTGATAACCTGCCATTGTAGCAGTAATAATCGACCTAGCAACGGCGCCAGGCACTCGTTGACTTTTATGAACTTTGCCGACCACAGCGCCGTATTCGGCCTGTTTACATATCTCTGTATTTGAATACGCAAGTCTGTGCCAGTTCCTTTGGTAATTCAGTGTATCAGGCAGAAGTCTTTGTCGTTACGTATTTACTATAGTTTTACAATATTTGTAAAAGCAGCAGTTGACAGATATTCAGGGTTTTCTTTGTTGGAAACAATAATTCATGTAACATCCTGCGGCAATCAATGAACAATTTACATTGGCAGTAGCAAAGTCAACACTCATACAAGACGCAATAGTGTGAGAAAATGACGTCAGAGAAGAGTCTGCGAAGAAAATGTTACTCCAGTGGCGCCAACATCCGGAAATTGATAGGTAGTCAGCTCACGAAGAAAGGTAGTGAACAGGCTGCAAGTGGTTACACCGCAATTATGTCAGCTGTATGTACTTTGACCAATATGCTCTCCATTCTAGTTCAGAACTTGGTCATCCGTTACAACAACTACAAATTAATTTTATTTTGTCCATAAAAAATGTACCTAAACAATTCGAAGACATCTCACACAAAGCCGGCCGTGGTGGCCGAGCGGTTCTAGGCGCTTCAGTCCGGAACCGAGCGACTCCTACGGTCGCAGGTTCGAATCCTGCCTCGGGCATTGATGTGTGTGATGTCCTTAGGTTAGTTAGGTTCAAAATGGTTCAAATGGCTCTGAGTGCTATGGGACTTAACATCTATGGTCATCAGTCCCCTAGAACTTAGAACTACTTAAACCTAACTAATCTAAGGACAGCACACAACACCCAGTCATCACGAGGCAGAGAAAATCCCTGACCCCGCCGGGAATCGAACCCGGGAACCCGAGCGTGTGAAGCGAGAACGCTACCGCACGACCACGAGCTGCGGGGTTAGTTAGGTTTAAGTAGTTCTGAGTTATAGGGGACTGATGACCTCAGATGTTAAGTCCCACAGTGCTCAGAGCCATTTGTCTCACACAAATCGCTGCGACGTTACGTCAACATTCATAAGTCATTTAGTGCTCAAAAGTACCTGTAGAATGTATCAACCATCCGAGGCCTCTGTGCTGTAGTGAGAAGCAAAGTAAAATCCTCTGACAACAGAAATGATTTCATGTAGGTAATAAACGAGCTCTACTATACTGTCAGCAAAATCACACAAAAAACAACCATTTCTCACAACCAATATTTGAAACGTTACGCCTATTGTGTAGCTGGAACGTGACCTATGTTGCAACAAGCATGTTCCTTTACGAATACGATCGTATCTCCACGTCGAGCCACCAATATACGATAGAATCGGCAGTCTACGGAAATTCTAAGCATGGCAGTGAGAGAAACTGTTCGCTTCTGAGCAAATAAATGTATATGAGCCATAACTTGAGAGTGAGAATCGTTGCAGTAAGTTCCAGTAAACAACTTTATAACCCAGTCCTGCGAAACAGCAGAGCGAGGTCGGGGGCCCAGCGTTGCTGCCAGCAGTTACTCATATCAGGTCCCCCACACAAAGAAAGAAAGCACGCATGCACGCTCCGGAGGGGCACCTACCGTCAAGTAGCTCTCAAATATTACTGGGGTAATAGACGGCCAGAACGACCTGTGATTCTTAGAACTGTAATTGCGTTGACATAAACCGCTTCGTCTCGAACAGCCAATAAGACTGATTAACAACCTTTTCTGTAGTGTTTTAAAACCGACGAAAAATTAGCTTTCGCAAACTTCTTCTAGGAAATTCTGCAAGAATGCGGGCAGTCAAGCACGAGATATCGAGATTGTAATTGT
The DNA here is from genome assembly GCF_023898315.1 of Schistocerca nitens. Taxonomy (NCBI): domain Eukaryota; kingdom Metazoa; phylum Arthropoda; class Insecta; order Orthoptera; family Acrididae; genus Schistocerca; species Schistocerca nitens. The sequence goes on along the minus strand of NC_064616.1, from coordinate 521,596,082 downwards.
GGCTGGTCTGTTTCGCTCTACACTGTACAGTACCGTATTTCTGGTAGAATTATTACTTCTCATTTGTTCCACTTACCTGGCAAATACCGATGAAGGTTGAGATCAAGATTGATAATTACGCTGACTAGTGATAATGTAATTTATAGAAGAAACGAAAGTAGCATTGGGTGTGCCCCCACGGTCACGTAACAGGAGCACTAATAGTTTAGCACCAAATGAGCCTACGTAAATCACGAAAAATAGATCATATGCTTTTATTTTCGTTATTAGTAGACAGTGTGGTAAGAGTGTCAATACACACTGACGGAAGAAGCGTGCGGTGAATAAAGAAATTGTTTTGCTTAAATAAGATTAGGTTTATTTTTCATTCCATAGATCCAAAAATGAGAGGATCCTCGTAAGTATGGAACTTGTCAGAAATAATAATATAACAGACACATTCAGAACACTTGCGTGTAATACTAATTTTTAGATTTACGCCACAAATGAGTCTTATTACGTTCTTCTGCACTCTAAAAACTATCTGTTCGGCCGCGCGGGGTAGCTGTGCGGTCTTAGGCGCCTTGCCACGGCTCGCGTGGCTACCCCCGTCTGAGGTTCGAGTCCTCCCTCGAGCAGGGGTGTGTGTTTTGTTGTTAGCGTTAAGTTAGTTTAAGTTAGATTAAGTAGTGTGTAAGCCTTAGCAGTTTGGTCCCATAGGAACTTACCACAAATTTCAATTTTGAAAATTATCTGTTTGGATTGTGGAGCTACCCCAAAATACATTGACGGCAAAGAAATCTCAACACCGAGAAGGAGTCGTGTGACATAAAAGAAAGTTGGTAGGCGCGTTTCTACATCTGAAAGATGAAGTCTGTTCAGATTTCTCGCCATTCCCATAAGAGTCGCGCTAGTAGGCCCCCTGACTACACAAATCAGGTATGCTTTAATTGCATGCTGTTACGGTCGTGTGCGTTAGTTACCTTTGAGACTGGACATGGTGAGCTGTTATTAGCCAAGAACGCCTTTAAGGCGACAAAAACACCGCTATCAGCACTTCACTGAGTTTAAATGATGTTGTTTAATAGGGCTACGAGAAGCTCGATGTACCATCTGCGATATTGCAAAAAGACATGGCAGGAATCTAGCCTCTGTACATCCTTGATGGCAGCGGTTGTCACGAGAATGTACGATCCCAAGAAGACCGGGCTCCGGACGGTAAAGTGGCACTGCCGAGAGGGAAGACCATCGTGTTCGACGTATGCCTCCACCGCATCGTACTGCATCTGTAGCAGCACTCTGAGCGGCAGTTGGCACCACAGTGACACAAAGAGTTGCTAAAAATCGGTTACTTCAAGGACAGCTCCTAGCCAGACGCCCTGTAGCGCGCATTCCACTGACACCAAACCACCGTCGTTTGCGACTTCAGCGGTTTCAAGCAAGAGCGCGTTGGAGGGCAGGTTGGAGATCTGTTTTGCTTTCTAATGAAAGCTGGTTCTACCTCGGTGATTGCCGTGTGTTGGTTATAAGGAAGCTAGCTGAGGGCCTTCTGCCAACCTGTCTGCGTGCTAGACACATTGGACCTACACCTGGAGTTATGGTCTGGGATGCGATTTCGTATGATAGCAGAAGCATTCTCGTGGTTATCCCACGTGCCCTGACAGCAAATTTGTACGTCTGTCTGATAACTCGATCTGTTGAAAATTATCTGTTTGGATTGTGGAGCTACCCCAAAATACATTGACGGCAAAGAAATCTCAACACCGAGAAGGAGTCGTGTGACATAAAAGAAAGTTGGTAGGCGCGTTTCTACATCTGAAAGATGAAGTCTGTTCAGATTTCTCGCCATTCCCATAAGAGTCGCGCTAGTAGGCCCCCTGACTACACAAATCAGGTATGCTTTAATTGCATGCTGTTACGGTCGTGTGCGTTAGTTACCTTTGAGACTGGACATGGTGAGCTGTTATTAGCCAAGAAGTGGCACTGCCGAGAGGGAAGACCATCGTGTTCGACGTATGCCTCCACCGCATCGTACTGCATCTGTAGCAGCACTCTGAGCGGCAGTTGGCACCACAGTGACACAAAGAGTTGCTAAAAATCTGTTTTGCTTTCTAATGAAAGCTGGTTCTACCTCGGTGATTGCCGTGTGTTGGTTATAAGGAAGCTAGCTGAGGGCCTTCTGCCAACCTGTCTGCGTGCTAGACACATTGGACCTACACCTGGAGTTATGGTCTGGGATGCGATTTCGTATGATAGCAGAAGCATTCTCGTGGTTATCCCACGTGCCCTGACAGCAAATTTGTACGTCTGTCTGATAACTCGATCTGTTGAAAATTATCTGTTTGGATTGTGGAGCTACCCCAAAATACATTGACGGCAAAGAAATCTCAACACCGAGAAGGAGTCGTGTGACATAAAAGAAAGTTGGTAGGCGCGTTTCTACATCTGAAAGATGAAGTCTGTTCAGATTTCTCGCCATTCCCATAAGAGTCGCGCTAGTAGGCCCCCTGACTACACAAATCAGGTATGCTTTAATTGCATGCTGTTACGGTCGTGTGCGTTAGTTACCTTTGAGACTGGACATGGTGAGCTGTTATTAGCCAAGAAGTGGCACTGCCGAGAGGGAAGACCATCGTGTTCGACGTATGCCTCCACCGCATCGTACTGCATCTGTAGCAGCACTCTGAGCGGCAGTTGGCACCACAGTGACACAAAGAGTTGCTAAAAATCTGTTTTGCTTTCTAATGAAAGCTGGTTCTACCTCGGTGATTGCCGTGTGTTGGTTATAAGGAAGCTAGCTGAGGGCCTTCTGCCAACCTGTCTGCGTGCTAGACACATTGGACCTACACCTGGAGTTATGGTCTGGGATGCGATTTCGTATGATAGCAGAAGCATTCTCGTGGTTATCCCACGTGCCCTGACAGCAAATTTGTACGTCTGTCTGATAACTCGATCTGTTGTGCTACCATTCACGAAGAGATTCCAGGGTATGTTTGCCAACAGGATAACGCTCGCCCACATATCGCCATTGAAATCCAGCATTCTCTTTTAAGTGCCGACATGTTGCCTTGACCTGCTCGATCACCAGATTTGTCTCCAGACGAGGACATACGGGAATTTATCGGTCGGCAACAAAGAGCGTTAACCGTCCCTGCCCAGACCGATCAAATGCTACAGGCATGGAACTCCATCCTACAAACTTACATCCGGCACCTATATAACACAACGCATGAACGTTTGCATGCTTGCTTTCAACATTCTGGTGGTTATACCGGTTATATATTGTGGTGTGCGTACTGTAAGACCTTAGGTACACACGCCATCAGATTATTTGACTTGTCGCTCTAGCGAAGTAGGCGAGTGTCAGCAATATGTCTCGTGGTCTTATCGTGGCGTGTTTATCTTCTGCCGTTAGGTCAGACGATAGAAATGCCACTTGCACGCTTAGAGTAGCAGATTGACGGTGACCAACTTCAAACAGAACTTGATTAATTTTCACACACATTTATTTAAATAATAACAAGCATAAAAATAACTTAACTTGGTTCAGGATGCTATTTACAATTGACAATCTGAAGTTCCTTTGGTCTTGGTACGTTAATCTCATTCTCACATATCTTTGATACTTTACAAAGTGTCTATACATTTATCTTCATGGCTATGTACAGGAATATGATAATCTTATTAGGCGCAGACTGAAACTTGTACAGACAAATGCAGATAAATGCAGACTGACTAATCGGAGGTCTGTACACACGTTATTATAACTCGCACGTTCAGGTATCACTGCGCCAGTGTGATCCGCCAGGAAAAAAGGTTCTACGTTAGCATTTACTCATCTTACTCTTAATTACCACGTGCAGAGATCATGCTCTCACACAGATAATATTCACTGGTACCCATCGTCCGCTACTGTGAGCGCAGTCACTGAGTAATATATTTGCTTTCCACTCTCACTACACAGTTTTTACACACAAACACAAGGTGTATAAATGATATATTACTCGCTTTCGATAGCCGAGACGTGCTGGTATACGTTTCTCCTTCTTACACGTCGCACAACACGACTTTCTCACTAGAAACCAACACTCACAAGCGATTTCGAAATGAGAAAACCGCTGTGTAATATTCCTTTATTTCGTTAAACTGACAATCGTTTTCGTATACAAGCAATTTTAGTGACAGGCAGTAAATTATAAACAAGTTTTTGAGGAGTCAAAATGTAAACCAAAGCCCTTCCTCTTCCTGAAAAACATGGGTTGCATGAGCTGAACTAAACACGTTTTTCTCGTATATTATTTGCTACGAGACGAGTTTGAAATGATTTTACTATAGTGAGAAACATGTGCATAAAATTGTAAATGAAACAGGATAGAGATAACAAACCATGATACCCTACGCAATGTAACGGGTAAAAAGGATCTCGCAAAATTTAAAAACTAATATAATCTTAGAAAGTTCTATCCAGTGAATTTTATTGTTCCACGACTGTCCAAGTCACGTGAAAGACCATTACTCGTTAAAACGTGTTTATAATTAAAACAATAAAGATGTATTTCATACTTACCTGCGCAGCGCCGTGACTGTGCACTTTCGTAAAAGGAATGAATTTAGAATAAAGCTACTCATTCTTAAATTAATTCACATTCTTCTAGCGAATTAGTAAATACCATAAAATATATTCTGTTGCAAGTTTCGGTACTGTTTACCCGCTACATATTTGATAAAGAGCTCTGATGGTTAGATCTAGTTCCTCACCACACACAAATCTTTAAAAATACACGTTTAGTTCATTGCAAAGTGAGTTTTTACTCTCAGAATAAAAAAAAGGCCTTAAGAGAGGCACGTCCACCGTTTTTCGCCTACGTCACTTTAGTGAGCGCCGTTTCCGGAGAAAATACATGATATTAAATTATTACAATTTGAATTTTCACACTGTATTTTTAAAACATATCGCAGAGCTCTATACACTTCCCACTCTGTGACTCTTATCATAACAATAGACGTTGATCCAATCTTCATCAAAATAGTAGTAAACGTTCCCCTTCGCTTATCCCATAATTACCTTTCCTTGTTGTGAAACTCCGGCATTGGTTAGTAGGATCATACACCAATGAAACGCCTTTACGTCATTGTAATTTAATCTAATATTTGGCATAACGAGTAGGAAATGTTCTTCTTCTTTCAATTCACAACAGTTTTTCCATTGCGGTAGGAATTCAGGGATGTTCCTTCGTGCTTAGTAGTTCTTGCAGGAAAATGCTTACTACTTCTCTTGTCTTGCTACTCTACAGCGACTATCAATATGTTAGGATGTTGCGTTCTCAGCTTCGATAAAATCTTCCAAAAACGTTCTCCGTATCTTCCAACTTGAATGTTGATTGGCGCAAGAGAATCAGCAACTATTTGTTACTCTAAGGAACGAGAATTTTTTTAATGTGGCTGCAAATTGGCTAGTTGAACTTCTACCTCTGCGACCGTAATGGTGTCTGTAAAAGCATTGCTGTTTTGCTTTGAATGAGTAATGTGAGTCCTTGGTTAGAGTTCTCTTTGGGTAAATTTTGTCAACTACACCTTGTGTTCCTGCTGATTTTCACCTATAAGGCACATTGATATCCTCGGTACTGTTAAGAAGATATTGCTTCAATTAACTTACGATTCCCTCGTGTTGACGTTCACAAAATCTAGTTGTCTGACCTGACACAAAATTTTGCATATACGATTAGTTCATTGTAAAGTGAATTTTTCCCCTCAGGATAAAAAAGATACCTTAAAACGAGGCACGTCTGGCATTTTTCGTCTACTTCTTTCCCAAATTTCATTTCCTTGGTTCCAGGCTCCTCATTTTTTGGTTACATTTCTGTGATTTTGGGCCTAGTATAGCCTGTTTTCATCTCAGTTTCTATTGTCTTCAGCTTGTTTTCAAATAATATTCAGAGAATTATGCAATGCCAACCGTATAAAGATTGGAAAAGGTTTCAAAATTATTAGCTACCACGACATCTAAAAAGAAACGAAAGAGAATTGCGATAAAGTTGCACAGAAAAAGATGCTCTTATTGTTTTAAAGCTTTTAAATCAAAACGCGTTCAGCACGTTGCGTTGGCTACATAAGCTACCTTAATAACCGTTTAAAGAGGACCTTAGATTTAGGAATAATTGTATCTCTTGCATACAACTATAACACAAGGGAAAAATCATAACTGCGAATTTTATGAAATTATTGACTCCTCGGTTTCATTTATGCGATTAATAGCTATTCTAAGCTATATTTGCGTATTTAAATGTTTTCTGTGTAACACTGCGCATGGGTATTAGCTAAAAAGTGAGCATGAAAGAGATAAACGTGCAACAGCGTGCTGTCTGTTTAATAGGACCAAGGGACATTAACCCCAGACCGCTAACGCACGATTTTTAGGTTTTGTCCGGAATGCACCTAATCATAAAAGGGTAATTTCACTTTATCGCAAGTGCTAAAGTCACCTATTGTTCACATCAACTGTTTCTTTTACTGAAAACAAGCTTCTTCTGTTGTCAGTCACTTCAGCTGCAACTATTAGACTTAATATGAACATTTTCAAGAACTAAATTTGTTCGTTAAATCAGTCTTACTCTATCAAATGAAATTCCTGAAATGAGTTAGCCTGCCCAGAATCCCGACCTGAAGCAAATGGAAAGCCTTTGGGACGAGATAAAATGTCGACTTTGCTCTAGACCCTAGCGTCCTACATTACTACCTCCTCTGGTTTCGGCTTTTGATTAATACTGGCTGCAATTCCGCCACAGAGATCCAGGCACCTCATTCAAAGTTTCCGCGGCAGACTTCAAGCCGTCATAACTAAGAAGGGTGAACACACCCCATATTAATGTCCATTAATAGGTGTTCTGATACTTTTTATTAAATAGTGTTTAACAAATATCTCAAAATAAGGAAATACCTTGAGGCGTGGAAGCGTTCTGAAGTAGGTATACTTAAAAAAGAAGCTGACAAAGATCCAACAGATCCGAAGTCTTACGTCTGCGAGGAATACACGTAACACTGTCATAAATTACCATACGAGAGTTGTCTTCTTCAGTCTTCGGTGGCTCACCTGAAAATCACTGGCAGGTGCCCAATTCAAAGAATCGAAGGAGTCTAATGAACTATGACCGGCGATAAGCTCGAAACTTCTTTGAATATCTTGTAGACTTACCTGTCAGTCGGACATTCTTGGTAAGGTGTTCGTGAAATTGTGTGTGGCTGGCCGACGGTTCACATTATGCTTACGGTTATGAATGAGTAGCAATTTGGTCTTAGCAAGGATAGATCTACAGCGAATGCAATTAACGAAGCATCCCATCTTGCACACTCGTCTACTTGTAGTTACGAAATGGATATCATGGCAGATATCGAGGGGGCATTCAACAACAAATGGTGACAGTCACTTTCCATCTTCTTAATGGAAGATGGAGTATCCTCGGCTGGAATACTGCAGGAATAGAGCTGTGGAACTCACGTCTTCAGACATGGTCGCTAAGAAACGGGTAACCAAGGGGTGCCCACAAAACTCCATGTGTAGTGCAGGATTCTGGGACCTCAATATGGAGGTGTTGCCTACTTACTGCTGTCGCATATGGAAGTGACCTGTTCATGCTGACACAAGCAAACTTCCTTAAACAGATAGTAGAACGAGCAGTTTTGGCTACAACCTGCCTTACGCAATCAGAGAGAGAACTATGCCCCGCATATCGAACAAATATCTAACTAAACATTGGCATTCTTCAACAAGATAATTAGTATTGGCCAACGGAGGTTCTATATCCCAACCAGTGTTCATAAGATTATATCACAGCTGTGTGCTAGCATCCATAGTAGGGTTGGGACTAGCACATGGCCCCAGAGGCTGTATTCAGTGTAGCGAACCATGGCGGCCAGAAGAGTGATACGGACTATTATACCTTAATCTATCGGGGCATTCGGTACAACAGCTAAAGATGATGCGTTAACGGTCATGGGTACATGCCCCTTGGGCCTATTAAATAGAGAGCACGCTACTACAAACTGGGTTAAAGGAACTTACAGAGGGGAGGGGGAAGTGGATGCACATGTCACCGTTAGTGAAATTAAGAAAAAAATATTAAGTCTCTTGCACGGTGCATAGGAGCAACCAAAATTCGCCAGAAGGATATTCTCGCAGAAGGATATTCTCCTTTTTTCTACCTGCGAACCAGAGAGGTGAACAAAAACACTTTACGCTAACAAGATGGATAGTGTACGAATTTGGTGCAGACGAGGGGGTATCCGAGCACATAGTGTTTGAGTTTCTGGATTAGACATTGGTTGTCTCCCTGGAGAAGTAGTTCCTAACGGACAAATAATGTTCACAATATTTTAAGCAATGAAGAAAGGACAGTAATACGCGCAGAAATGCTCGACAAAATATCAACAGCTGCACAACAAGAATATATCAGAGATTAAAGAGAACAAAAACGTTAGAGGAAATGTCCAGCTAATCTGCCATGTTGATGGAACAGAGGTCTCTATAACTTCAACAATCTAGAACGGTTAATATGGAATATAGAACGGTTAAGATGAAGTAGGTGAGTGGAAAGGGGTAGGAGGCTGATATGGCTGTCGGAGACCCTCCTGATCATCTCCGGGTGGTCAGTGGAGTAACAGGGCTGCCCTCTCGCCCCTCTCCCTCCCCACCGCCACCACCACCACCACCCTTCAAATGCACATGCAATGCAAACAACAACAGCGCACCACGTAGAGTGTGTTTAGTTTCTTGTACCTTCAGAAAGTAGTGTTGTTGATTGGAAGTTTTATTTTGTTCTTACTAACACATTAGATTAGTATTACTAAAAAACCGACCAAGTAGAGGTAAAACAGTTTTCCGCAGTTTTCTTCGGTAGAGCTCGACTCTCCTCCTCGCGGCACGGACGGTAAGTCGTTCATTAGTACGTCCTAAGTGGCGGGAAAATAATTGTATGTGAGTAATAAACAATATGTGTGAAATATACAATAATTTTACATTGTAGAATTGTTTAGCTAATATGTCCCTTTATAGATTGTCTAGTTGTAGAGCGAGTTTGTAAATTTAGATGCAAAAGAAAATGGCACGTGATCTCTACGCCGGTGGAATACGAGTCCAGTGCTATGACCATTTCGGAATGTATCCCGGTTCTCTGTAGGAGCCGTTAGTTGAAAAAGATCTTGGGAGTGCGGTTATCGGGAAACTACAAAGGCAGACCGCTCCCGGAAGCCGTCGGTGTCTGCTATGTGTAGGCTGCGACGCTGGCGCCGCTTCTCGGAAACTGCAGGCTTTGCTGCAACTCAGAGCGGGAACGCTCTTCAGCTCCACAGGCAGGAAGAGCGTGGCGGCCGACACCCGTGAAAATTTCTAGGATAGAGGTACCAGCGGCGCACACTGGGGGTGGCCAGTCCACAAGTTTTGCTCGATACGTGTTGTGATACTTTAGACCCCTCCTACGGAGGAAATACCGTGAATATTGATGAATTCCGTTTATTACAGGCACAACAATTATTTCATACTTATCAATGAGAAAGAACGTAATTTTTACGATCATTGGTAAATATGATAAGAACTTTTTAAAATTTGTTTATTGATAGTTTCCTCTACAGAAAGGTTTTTCCAATATAACAAATACCCGAAAATTATTACGTCTGTTATATAAGAGCTTAATTTATCTCCTCAGTATGTCCTTTCAGGTTTTTTGGTCTTGTACATCTTCTTCCTATGCGTCAAGTCGTCTCATGTTAATTATACATTTTGGAGCCAGATGTTCATAGGGCATCCTCTTCTCTTTTTTCCCTCTGGTTTCCATTCCAGGATCATTTTCGGTATTCTGGCTTCCTCCATTCTTCCTACATGCCCGTACCATTATAACTTTCTTCTGTCCATCATGTCATGTATTCTTTCTCTTACTTCCGTTCTCTCTATTATTTAGTCGTTCCTTATTTTCTCTTTTCTAGAAATTCTTGCCTGTGGTTAAATGTTCAAACTCAGTGATGAACATAGCGCCCACTGCGTTTGCTGGACAATACCTGGTGTTTCAAACTTAATGCTCAATCATTTTAAAATCGAGAGTAAAAATGAAACAAATAAAACCTGAGGGAACTTCACATGGGCCACATAGCCGTATCTAAAAGGAATATCAAGGAAATTATGAATATTAAAGTGATCAGAGCTGAAGAATCACATCAGTATCTTTTTAATGTTAAAATACGATTTCTCCCATTTAAAACAGCGAATAAAGCCCAAAAAGTAATCATATACAGCTCCAGTAGAGCCAGTAATTCAAAAGAAAATACTTAGAGGAGAAACTGAGGCAAATAAAAAAGGTGAGTGGCACGAAGTCCAGGCACAGTTACGAAAGCGGCAAAGAAATCATTGGGACTGGTCAAGAATAAAAAGAAGATATACTGAAACGAGTAATGTAAAGAAAAACTAGAACAAAGAGCTCAAAAATTGAAAAATGGAGTTTTTCGAAGGAACAACTCAGGCAACAAAGAAAGGCAACATTGAAAGTAATCCTGATATTCAAAAGTATTTGTAAAAGTTTATCTCATAGAAATACAACACAATTTCATCAAACATTCTTACCATACCTTTTAAATACATACTTAAAGGAGACCTAGGGCCAAGTATTTGTTTCAGTGATGGGAACAGCAACATAGGATTAAATAGAGAGGAAAATTGTGGAATAACGACAACAATTTTTGACGGGTTCTTAAAGTTTCCAATTCCAAGAGTTAAATTAGAATTTTCAGCAATATCAGAATATCTTGAGGAATATTGCACGCCAACAGGGATAGAAATTCAAGAAATCAACAAAACACTACAAACAACAGAGCAAATGGTAAAGACTCTATTACAGCAATATTACTGAAACTGTGGGAACCACATTTTATAAGACGTCTATACTTGTTTTTTGAGTACATTTGGAAAACAGAAAAGATTCCAGAAGAGTGGAAAGTAGCATTAACCCACCCACTATATAAAAATGGAGATAATCACAATGCCAACAGTTAAGTAGAAGTGTCACTTCTGCCAGTGGTATACAAAATATAATAAAAATTCTCATGAACAGACTTGAAGATACAATAGACAAACAACTGGCAGAATGTCATGGCGGTTTTCGAAAAGGTGGGTCCTGCAGCACAGAACAGATTTTTAACTTCAAATCAGTAAGTCGCAAGAGAATTTCCATCACAAAACTTATAACAGGACAACTTATTGATTGGAAGAAGGCATTCTGTAGGCATGGAAATAAAAGATAAAATCATTACAGAATTTAGTGTTGAAAAGAAATTAGGAAACATAATTCGTAAAACTGTAACAAATAAAATATCTAAAGTGAAATTTATGGGAGAAGTATCTCAGCCATTTGAAATATTAATTCATGTTAGACCACCGTTACTGTTTGATTGTGGTTTCGAAAAAAATTGTTACGATCTGAGATTTGGAATTAAAAAGATAACTCAACTGAACCAATAACTCTGGGAAGGAAAGCAAATGGAATGAAAGTAAACTACGTGGCTTTTGCAGATGATCTTGCAATACTTTCAGAAAATTCGACAGAAGCGGTAACTCAAATAAATATTCAGGAAGGAATAATGAATAGAACTGGTCTCTGAATTTCAACTAAAGAAAATTAAATTTAAATAATTCATGGCAAACGTAAAAAATGCACCAAAATACACAGAAACACAAATAAGTAAAATAGAGTGAGTTAGTAAATTAAAATATTTTGGAGATACCATACGGCAAAAGTAAGTAGAAAAATCTGCAGTAGATTTAATAAAATGGATAAAGCGTATTATTTGATAAAAAATATCCACAACGATAACTACATGCATAGAAAAACAGAACTAAAACTGTATGCCACAGTGGTAAGACCACAATGCTTATATGCATGTGAATGCGTAACAATGAACTATAAGCTGTACACAAAGAATATGCTTGAAAGACAGATTATTAGAAAAATAATGGATGCAATACACACTGTAGATGGTTGGAAAATAAGAGTTCATGAGGAGACGGACGAAAATGCAAACAAAAACGACAATATCGTGAATTCCAAAATAAATAAATAAATAAATAAATAAAAATAAATAAATAAATAAATAAATAAATTAATTAATTTAAAAAAATTAAAAAATCGGAAGATTTTTCAAGACATAAGAAATAAGAACTCTGGATCAACAAAAAAGAGAAATGAAAAATCAGCATTAGTAGAAGATGAAGGAGTACAGGAAAAACGGTAAACAACAGAGTAACAAGTGTAACGGCAATTGTTCAGTGAATACGGCTGGTCTGTGCGAAAAGAAAATAAACCTTGCTTTACACTATGGTCAGCAAATGAACTGTTCACAAGCTACAATCATGCTCAACGCGAACCATAAAAGCGTATAAGGCACATACGAGACAGCAGAAAAGTACACGGACCAGTAAATTTAATGTTCGTTTACGCTCCTTCCGCGCTTTTATCTGTATTCTGCTTCCTGGAGTGCGATTATGAGTACGCTAACATGCATGCTAAAGCCAACGGCAAACGATCCTTGTTATCCTTTCCATACTGTAGGTCTACTCGTGCCTGCAACACATCATTTATCACCGACACTTTCTCTTCAGTTAAAAAGATGGGGTGGTCCGTAATGTAATTTTTAATTTAGCTTGCCATCATCTTTCGGCTGACATTAATTTTCAACTAATGCATGAATCACTGCAACATTTTCGTTGATTTGTTTTGCAGGACTACTCCGAAACAGCGAAATTTGACCTAATCGGAGAGGCTCCATTGCAACTACGCCTCAACATGTAATGAAGCATCAGCACGTATACTGAGGTGATAAAATTCATGGGACACCACCTAATATTGTGTCGGACCACGTTTTGCGCAACGTAGTGCAGTTACTCGGCGTGTCATGGACTCAACAAGTGGTTGCAACTCCCCTGCAGAAATACTGAGCCATGCTGCCTCTATAGCCATCCATAACTGCGAAAGTGTTGCCAGTGCAGGATTTTGTGCATGAACAGACCTCTCTATTATGTCCCATAAACGTTCGATGGGGCATTGTCATCCATAAAAATTCCATCGTTGTTTGAGAACATGAAGTCCATGGATGGCTGCAAATGGTCCCCAAGTAGCTGAACATAACTATTTCCAGTCAATCATCGGTCCAGTTGGACCAGAGGACCCAGACCATCCCTGTAAACATAGCTCACATCACTATGGAGCCACCACCAGCTTGCACAGTGCCTTGTTGACAACTTGGATCCATGGCTTCGTGGAGTCTGCGCTACACTCGAACCCTACCAACAGCTCTTACCAACTGAAATTGGGACACATCTGATAAGGCCACCGTTTTCCTGGCGCCTACGGTCAAACAGATGTGATCATGAGCCCAGGAGAGGCGTAGCAGTTGATGTCGTGCTGTTACAAAAGGTACCCGTGTCTGTCGTCTGCTGCTATAGTACATTAACGCCAAATTTTGGTGCACGACTTCATGAAACAATTCAGTAGACAGCATGCTTGGGCACCCAGTACAGTCACAAAAATACATAGATCCAGCATACTACCACTGCAGTCTCACAACGAGTGGAAATTTTTAACTATAAATGGAAGAAAAACTTTGCCACCAAATGTGACTTTACACTGCTCAAATGTCAACAAGATACAAGACACTATGTGCTACAGGCCCATAATGTTGACATTCCCGATACTTCTAAACAGTGGATAGTCCACCCTGTTGCTCTCTCACTATAATACATGTGAATTTCAAAGGTTTAGCAGCCAATAATGGTCTAAATCTAGTTGCGATACCAGTTCATTTTTGCCGCCTGAAACCTGAATATACAACTAACCTATGCTAATACGCATTACAAAAAATGAAACAATCACATTGATTTGCAATTATTGTTGTATTGTCAATGGTTGACATACAGGACAAAGTTACACAACGCAGCACATGAAAATTATTTTATATGGGCTGTCACCCTTTATAGTTTCAGTATAAATAAGTTGGAATATTTCAGCCAATACACAATTACAATATCTATAGAGTAAATCAGTAAAAAAATGAACTTCACTCATGGAATACATAAAAAAAGTAATGTGGGAAATTTCTTTAAAACTTTTAATTGAAAGATATACACAACATTCACATAAATTTCCATAAATTAGAAATAACTCTTAATTCTGAACCATCAGAGTCACTTCATAAACACAGTACTTGCTCTTTATGACCAGTTTGTGCTTTATTTATTTTTTATTACAATCCTAGATTCATCACATCCCATTTCATGTTTGCCTTTGTCATGACACAAGACGTGCACAAGTTTCAGATTGTCTAAAGTAAACAGCAGTATAAAAAAATACTCTGAATTTATCATGTATCCTTCTCGGGCTGCTATCTTTGCTGCCTTTAACATTCCAGGCACTATCTCTCGGCTGCGTTCAATTCTGCAGAAATTAAACAACAATGTTATAACTCTATTGAATGAACAGTCCACACAGCTCATCAAATAGCTAAAATGCCCACCTGTGATCAAGATTCCATGTTGAAAACATAATTCTTGATTCTCTGCTCTCATAAGGGTTAATAACATGACTATAGGAGCAACACGGTGAATAAAACAACCCTTGACATTGGAAGTCACCAAATGTTGTACAGAGACGAGTTGATTCAGCAGTTCTATCAAAGTAGCTTCCAAAGTACTGTCTTTGCTTCAAGTAATTTGTAAGACTTGTACAAGCATCAATTAATTTTGACCGTGCTACTTTATTTCTTTTATAAATTTCAGATTTCTGAATTGCAGTCTGAGTTTTGTAAAAGTAACCTCTAATTCGATCCTGAGAACGCTGAAATAAGAACTTCTCTTTTGTATCAGCATTTGTATCGATACCTGAAACATAAATTTGGTGTATCAGACGTGTGTCTGCAATTTTTCTGCTTATCATTGTTATACCTCTTATCTCTCTATATGAAAGAAAGATCACAGGGAGAAGAAATGAACCTTCTCAGAGACCAAAAACCATCAGAAAAGAGAACGGAAAAGAAATATAGAAATAAAGACAGAAAGACAAAAGGAAAGAAAGATTAGGTCTGTTATACTCGTCTCAGGTTTTCAGTTGGATCTCCAAGTCAAGCTGTCAGAGTGCCAACTTGACTTGAAGATCCGGCTGCAAACCTAACAAGGACATCACAAGTCATTTAGCCAGGAAAGCTTATGAAGCCAAGATTAGGGTTTAACCTACCACAGATGATGTGATCATTTGAGAAAGAGCACAAACTTGTACAGGACAAGAATGAGGAAGAATATTGACCATAGTATTTCCAAAGGAACCATCTACACAATTCCCGTTACAGATTTAGGGGAACACAGATGTTCAATACCACTTTTAAACAGGAGTGTAACAACATTGTAGTGGATGTTTACAGTGATTCTTTTTCAAAAATGGCTTGCATATGTACAAAAAGTGAAGCCAAAAGCTACCAGAAGGGTGTAATTTCACTTTCAATGTCTTGCTAACACCCATTATAACTATACCTGATATGTGTGTGAATATCATGATCTGTTAAGATAATGGTAGTCATCTCCTTCTGTTTGTCTATGTCTGACCATTTGCTGAGCATTGTTTATTGGATATGGGTATCCTATCAAATCCACATTGTCAGGTGGAACTGGGAGTTACTAAGAGAGCTTTTCAGCCATAGCACTGGAAACACCTAATTGGAATAGCAAAGTTGTACACTGAACGGAGATTGCAGGGAATTGCTTCAAATACCATATACAGTACAGGTACACTTAATACTAAAAATGTAATGGAGAAACAATAATTCTTCTCTACAAATGTTCCACAGAACTCTTAGGAAATTTACAAGTACTGGGTTGAAAACACTGCAGCATCTTCATCACAGCATATGCCTTGCTTCATGTAACACTAGACTGTTCCTCACTCTAATAAGAGGTGATAATAGCAGTTTTTCATTGAGAATGAATTTCAGAAAATTAGGAGGGTTGTCACATGTATAAAAACAAATAAGTTTTGAAAAGTTAGAAAAGTAAATTTAACAGGGCTCAGCACATATTAGCACTTACTTGTGAGCTGATTGAAAAACGGAGTATTCTGTAATCGGAAATTTTTGCAGTTTACTGGACATCACAATTCTATGTAATATCTATAATCTGTTTCATAAAAAAGAAGTTAATATTTTGTGGTGATTTCATTGTATAGTTTCTAACAGATTCTGAGAAGATAATTAAACTAGAAACAATATTTGGTTCACAGAATTTAGTTTCAATGCTTCATAGTGTGCAGATCAAGGAACCACCCTGACATAATCAGTCATAGCCAATAACGTTAAAAGCAATGAAATATATGCTTACTTGTTAGTGAATGGACTCTTGGATTGTAATGCTCAGATAGTTAACATAAATAACTTACACTACGGAGACATCACTATGGCAAAAGACAGCATAATTAATAACTCCAAGGCAAAAGATTTTTAAAAAAAGCTTAATAGAGGCAGACAGAGATTAAATTTATAGAAAAATAAAGGCCAATGTCAATTATAACACATTCCTTGATATGTCTGTTATGATATTAAAATAGCTTTCCAGGTAAAATAACTTGAAAATACATTAAAAAGTCATGTAAAAAGGGAACATTAATTCCTAGTGTGATACGGGTCTCTTTCGAAAAGAAGACTGAAGTGTTACTGTAGGAAGGAGAAATAAACACCTGGTTTATGTGCATATTACAAAAATTGCTCAAATTTATTAAAACATCTAGAAGCAAGCACATTATATAAGAAGTAATTAATTTGGACAACAGAAATAAAAGCATATTGTTAACAGTAGGAACAAATACCAGGACAACATGTTGCTCAATAAGGTGAATCTCTATTGATATGAACAGTAAGATTACAAACAATAATTCAGAGGCAGGAGGAATTTTTAACAATCAATTTTTACACATGAAAAAACGTTTAGCAGAAAACTCATGAAGGATTTTCCAAATGAAATAAATTTCTCAAATATAAAATCTCATATGGATTTGGTGGTATTTACAACAGAGTACCGTAATGTATAGTTGTTACTTAATTAGTAACATCCTCTATGAAACATGTAAAGCATCTCAAATGATGGATTTTTCACCATATATTGTATATACACATGCCTCATCAAAAGTTGGGATATCATAGAGTTTATTACAATGACTTCTTACAGTAAACTCATTGAAGTTTGTACAAAGATAAACATAAATCCTTCTGAAAACAAGAATGATTCGACTTCACATCTGCAGGGCCTTCTCTTGAAGGTATTGGGGACCAGTAAAATTGTCGTAGGTGGGAATCAGAGGGGTCTGCCATCCCAGCATTACTGCCACCCAGAACATTACATTTACACCAGAAAACGGATGGATTTTCTGAATGTAACTGCTTCCTGGTGCTGCCTAGTGCTTCTCCAAACCCTAACATGTCTAGTGTCCATTTGCAAGCCATTCCTGGTCTTGTCAGCAAACATGAAATTACTCTTTTCTGCACTGAAATGGTCCATTGTTGATGCAAGAGCCCAGGTCTTTCGACTGAATTGGTTCCTCTGGTTCAGTGCAAAACATCTCATTGGTCTTCTGGAAAGAAGACCACCCTGATGCCATCTTCTACACACTGTTTGGTCTGGCAGCTGATTTTGGATGCCTGTGAGCCTACAGTTGGAGGAAACGATCCTGCATTGGTGTTGTCACATGAGGACGGCTACTGCAAACAATAGTGTTCACATTTCCCATCTCTCTGTACTTTCCCCCCAGCTTAGACACACCACTTTGAGTGAAATGTAACCAATTGGCAACATCTTGCTGTGTATGACCTGCTCAAAGTAAAGTCACTATCCTGACTATCAAAGTGTTATATGTCTCTACATGGCATGTTACTATGGTGCTGAAGACAAACTGAATGAAGCTGCTGTTCATACCGAACTGCTCATGGTGTGCCACTGTGGTAGTGGTATGTTAACATGACAGGGAAATGGCCACAAAGCATGCTGGCAGTAAACACTGTCCAATATGTGAGCTCTAACTGGATGCAGGTAACGCATGAAGTGCCTAGGTCAATGAGACCTCTAGTATTGCAGACTACATCTTATGATAGTATTCCAAACTTTTTTTAGCACTGTATTTAAAAATTGTATCATAAAACCACCCCATAATAAAGCTTTTTAGGAGAGACCTAAATTATTATTACCTTGTTTCACTGCAGACTTTTTAAGAAGTTATGTCTTATTAACTGCACTAAATGTGGCAGTGGCTGAATTTGAACTGCCCACCATGTTACATAGCAGTCAATCACATTGCAGAGTGTACAGTACTGCTCATAAAAGTAAATGACACTTGTAACTGTGAGTGCAATTGAGTAAGTTAGGCCTGACACTCATCATGAGCACAATTAAAAAAAAAAGCAAGCAAGGAAACCTGCTCCCTCTCATTCCTAGGATTTCAAACATGTGAAATGCTCTTGAAGCTGTGAGGTTGAATCAGTGGCGGAAAAGCAGCAAGAAATATCTGAAATCTCTACACTTAAAACAGTCACTTCGTATTTCAATGGTGTAGCTAGCAGATTGACAAGCAACTGTACAATAGCAGGATTCAAACTGAATCTCACTTTCATAAATAATATTTTGTTTTACTGCATTAATTTGTTTAACCTATGGATAACATGAAATCAACAGAACAAACACTTCAGGGTTCTTAACAAGATTTTTCAGCCCTCCAAAGGGCACTACATGCTGTTTCTTTACCACTTAATATCCTGTCCAAAGGCCTTCCACTTCAATGACTTTCTGCATCCCTGGATCCTGTGAGAAAGCAACTCTATTAGATGAGTAATAAATCTCTTGATTTCTGCCACCTCCTACCAGGCAACTATGGAAACATTCCAAAGGTCATCACAGATTATTGGCATGGTTCGTTTCATCTCCGTCTATATGTTTTCAATGGGGACTGAGGTCTGGCACAGGAGGAGGCCAGCTGAGAAGTAAAATCTCATTCTCATCTGGAAACCACTCCTGTACCATAGAGCTGATGTATGTATTTGAGACAAATCATATTGGAAACAGACTAATCCCTCAGGATGTAGCAAGTGCACAGATGGGATCCCAACATTCCCCATATTACGAGTATAATCATCTGCATCAAGACTACCATCTTTTCTGTGCTCTCAGCAACAGTACAAAGACATGTACACTTATTTTTTCTAATTTACAGAGTGAATCATAGTGTAAATCAGTACCCTGAGTGGATGCAATTCTTGGCATTTGGATTATCTCCACATGCCAAGAATTTTAATCAGTGATTCTGATATCTAACCAAGGAACAGAAATCTCTGTATCTCCAGTTATGTCAACAGCTGCTTCATAGGTTGAATTCAGCATCATCAGGGGTGATAGGATATAGCTGCACTATAATAACACACAAATAAAACAGTGAGAAAACGGTATGCACTTCAGCCTACTTTGCACAACAACACTGGGTTGCACCACTTGTTGCATGAAAAGAGTTTCATGTAAATGGTTTTGTACATCTCTGTACACATGGCAACACCAATATGAACTTCATTTTGTGATGCTGTACTCATAGGTAAAATGAAAGTTCTGGCAGCTGTATGGGTTGTGGAAGAGTTCATGCTTGTTTGCATGAAACTGCTGTCTAAGACAAAAGGTTAAAAAAAAAGTTTGGATTCATGGCTGGATAAAGAAAAGACATCAGCTCTGTTGCTCAGTGAACTTGCTGAAAGGAATTGTACTTAAAAACCCTAGACGTTATTTTAATCATCTAGACTACAATTTGTGAATGGGAAGCACTACTGTGTTGTGTTAAATAAATGAATATTGAACAGATAATTCAGCTTTCCAGATTTCTGTAGCCTCTCCTCTTGTCAACTATTTTCCTTAAAAAAGAACTAGCCAACTTGAACCACAGCATTTTAGTCTTAAGATGAGGGCTGTTCCACAACCAAATGTTTTGCTCCCTGTAATTTTTTTTAAAAGTCATTTATATAGGTACTCCTAACTGAACAAACTTTGCTCTGCAGCTCAGATACTGCCAACCCATACATGTTCAGGTCATGCATGATAGCCTCAAGTGCAGCAGCACATCACTGCAGGTACTCCTAACTGAACAAACTTTGCTCTGCAGCTCAGATACTGCCAACCCATACATGTTCAGGTCATGCATGATAGCCTCAAGTGCAGCAGCACATCACTGCATGTTTCTGTAGTCAACTCCACCCAACTCCCACCAACACCCACACATAGCACAGCCACCCAAAAGGTGAACAATTTCCTCATCACCACTTCATATTTCAGTTTGTTTATACTTTATCGACAAACCTAACACCAAGACTTGTGCAACTACTGTCACCAATGCCGGAACAAGCCAGAAGTGTTTAGTTTCACCAACAAGTTGCACAAACATGAGCATGAGTTGTGGTTCGTAGCACAGTCGGTTGCAACTTAGTGTTGCTGTAAAAACTAGGCTTTACTTTGTTGCAAATGGACACATTTAGGCAATGCCAATGTAAGACAAAACAATAACAAAGTTTTGCGGTGGGGTATATATTCCAAATCTTTCTGAAACAATTCAGTAGAAATAACAAAAACCACACCCATGTTGGCTATTGTTCCATAGTGACACCCAACCAACCTCATAAGGTGATAAAATTATTAGCATTTCACAAGAAGTCTTGAACATACACACAGCTATTTCCATAAGCAAAAGAAACCAACTGCAGACTCTGTTTCAGTTCGTTCAAAGTACCTGTGTTCACCCAAAGGTGATTAGAGATGATGCAGTACAGCATAGAGCATGAAGGAAAGTTGTTTACAAAGATATAAATGTCCAAACACACAGAAAAGTATCAGACATATGACTGTTAGGATGTGTAAAGGACAGACTTGTGTGTCTTATGCATCCTGACTTCTTAATTGTGATGCCAGCATATTTATGTTGTCCAGATGTAATGAAATGATAACATGGTATTGATGGTTGGGAGTCCACACCTGGAGAAAATTTGGCCGAAGAGTTGCAAATCTTTTCAGTTTATGCCTGCGTGCTGATGATATGACGCAATGATGAGGACAACACAGGAGCTAGTCCCCGAGTGGAGAAAATCTCTGACTTGGCTGAGCATCAAACCCAGGCCCACTGCATGGCAATCAGACACGCTGACTATTCAGCTAAGGAGGCAGACTATGCTGCTCAATAAACCAAAGACTGTCCCCCACCTAAATCACCTTTAAAAAGTGGCCCCTGTCAGCCTGGAACACAGCATCGCTGCTCCACCACACTTAGAAGGCAACTAATCAATTCCACTCCCATTTTACTATATTCACTTTGTATGAAATTGATGAAATTCTTCACTAAAGATTAGTTTCGCACCTGCCTCCAGATGTACAAAAACTGCGGATATGGAAGCTTTCAAGACTCATTCCAAAATTTTAAAAGGAAAAACAAATGCATTCTTACTAATTAACTATTTACTCAAGGCAGAAGCCATGCCTGATTACAGTATGGTTAGGAGGGTAAATATGTAGTTTGATCAGTTGTGTAGGGCGGCCACTCTGTCAGACATTGGATTGGTTCCTGACAAGGCTATTGAAAGGGGGGATTTCACAAGGCATGGTCTACACCTCAATAGAAAAGGGAAGGGTAAACTGGCAGGGTTGTTAGCGAAATCCATAAGGGGGGACACTAGTACTCATGGATGTAACTCTTTTTTAGACCAATATCAGTGTCCAATGAGAAGTTCAGGCAGGCAGGTGCTAAAGAGGTCCAAAACTCACAAATTCTCACAACAGGAAAGTTAATAATAATGTTACCATATTTAACCAAAATATTAGTGGATTAAAGAATAAAGTAGTTTCTTACAAAGTAAAATAATGTTACCATATATTACCACAATAATGTTACCATATATCACCAAAATATTCCGGGATTGAAGAATAAAGTAGATGAGCTCCTGGTTTGTTTAGATGACATTGAATCTGATAATGTAATAGATATACTGTGCCTGTCTGAGCATCACATTGTGTCTGATATGGAAAAGGTAAATATCAGTGGTTATAAACTATCTGCACATATGAGTAGAGAGAATAAGGTGAGAGGAGGAGTTGCCATATATGCCAAAAGTTATCACTGTGTAGAAAGCTTGGATACAAAAAAGTTTTGTCTAGAGAAACATACAGAAGCATGTGCCGGTCAACTTAAACTGAAGGAGGGCTCTTTTATAATTGTAACAGTATATAGGTCCCCTTCAGGAAACTTTCATTTATTCCTGGAAAACTTGGATGCCTTGTGCTATCTGTCAGATAGAGGAAAGCAAATTATTATTTGTGGGGACTTCAATGCTGATTCACTGGAAGAATGTAATAGGAAGAATGACCTGGAAGTCTTGCTCGGTTCTTTCAATTGGACATCTGTCATTAATTTTCCTACTCGGGTAGTAAAGGACAGCAGCACATTGATAGATAACACTTTTATAGACCAAGATAGGTTTAAAAACATAAATTCTTGTCCTGTTGAGAATGGGCTTTCTGATCATGATGCTCAGCTAGTTACAGTATAAGACATAGCTCCATTCAATAATTCAAAACTACCCTCCAAAGTTGTGCAGTCAATTAATGACTCAACAATTAAAAATTTAAGAGAAAATCTTCAGCAGTTAGATTGGGACGAGTTGAACAAGGAACCGGATGCTAATTTAAAATATAACTTATTTCATGATACACTTGTAAGAGAATTTGAAAACTGTTTCCCCAAGAAAGTAGTTAAATCTAATTATAAGAAACCATGCAAAAAACCTTGGCTTACTAAAGGAATAAAAATATCTTGTAACCACAAAAGGGAACTGTGTCTAACAAAAAGAAAGAGTAATGACCCAGAAACAGCCAAATATTATAAAAACTACTGTGCTACATTAAGAAAGGTTATTAAAATGTTCAGAAGCATGTGCATCATGTCTGAGATTAATACCTCTGATAACAAAATCAAAATAATTTGGAATATTATTACAAGGGAGACAGGGCAACCAAGAGTACAGGATGATGGCATCACCATCAAAGCGAATGGAAACTTGATAAACAACAAGCCGGAAGTTGAAAACATTTTGAATAATCATTTTTTAAATGTTGTAGAGAAAATAGGATCTAAATGTTCATTAGAAGAAGCAAGGCTGTTAATGGAAGAGGCCTTACCCACACCATTTGATACAATTGAAATTCCACCCACCTCTCCTTCTGAAATTAGGAAGGTGATAAACTCTCTCAAGGAAAAAAGCTCACATGGAATTCATGGCATTTCCAGTAGGATAATAAAAGCTTGTTCCCAAGAAATAAGTGGGATTCTTCGCCACATATGTAATAGCTCTCTGAAGCAGAGCATTTTCCCAGATAGACTGAGGTATGCCATTGTCAAACCACTGCATAAAAAAGGGGATATGTCTGATGTCAACAACTACTGCCCAATCTCTTTTCTGACTGCCTTATCCAAAATTCTTGAAAAAGTAATGTATTGTAGAGTAGCTTCACACCTTTGTAAAAATAAAGTTTTAACAAAATATCAATTTGGTTTCCAGAAGGGTTTTTCAACAGAAAATGCTATATATACTTTCACTAATGAAATATTAAATGCTCCGAGTAACCGGAAGTCACCCGTTGGGATTTTTTGTGATCTATCAAAGGCTTTTGATTGTGTAAATCATGGAATACTTCTAGATAAGCTCAAGTACTGTGGTATGAATGGGACAGTTCTCAAATGGTTTAAATCATACCTAATTGGAAGAGTGCAGAAAGTTGAAGTAAGCAGATCACAAAATATGCAAAAAACTGGTGATTTCTCAAACTGGGGACAATCAAGAATGGGGTGCTGCAAGGTTCAGTCTTGGGTCCTCTGCTGTTCTTAATATATATTAATGACTCACCATTCTATATTCACGAAGATGCAAAGCTGGTACTTTTTGCCGATAATACAAGTATAGCTATCACACCCAACAGACAAGAATTAACTGGTGAAATTGTAAATGATGTTTTTCAGGAAATCATTAAGTCGTTCTCTGCAAATGGGCTCTCATTAAACTTTGACAAAACACAGTATATACAGTTCCACACAGTAAATGGAATGACACCATCAATAAATATAGACTTCGATCAGAAATCGGTAGCTAAGGTAGAATATTCAGAATTTCTAGGTGTATGCATTGATGAGGGGTTGAACTGGAAAAAACACACTGAGGATCTGCAGAAACGTTTGAGTTCAGCGACTTATGCTACTAGGGTCATTGCAAATTTTGGCGATATACATCTGAGTAAATTAGCCTACCACACCTATTTTCATTTCTGCTTTCGTATGGCATCATATTCTGGGGTAACTCATCATTGAGTAAAACAGTGTTCATTGCACAAAAGCGTGTAATCAGAATAATTGCTGGAGCTCATCCAAGATCATCCTGCAGACACTTATTTAAAGAACTAGAAATCTTCACAGTAGCCTCACGATATATTTGTTCACTTATGAAATTTGTTATTAACAATCCGAACGAATTCAAAAGTAATAGCAGTGTACATGGCAACAACACTAGGAGAAAGGATGATATTCATTAGTCAAGGTTAAATCTAACTTTGGCTCAGAAGGGGGTAAATTATGGTGCCACAAAAGTCTTTGGTCACTTACCTAATAGCATCAAAAGTCTGACACATAGCCATATAGCATTTAAAAGGAAATTAAAAGAATTTCTTAATGGCAACTCCTTCTACACATTAGATGAATTTTTGGATGTAGTAAGTAGATAATTTCCCCAACCCCCACAAAAAAATTAAAAATATTAAGTGTCATGTAATATCTTGTATAGACACCTTTTATTAACCTGACACGACAGCAGATGTTTCACGTGGAGGCCCTTACACAGCCTCTGTTAATTCCCCATCTCTCTCCATGCAATTTCCACATTTTTGGAGCCCCGAAGAAAGATATTTGTGGCTGTTGATTTGCCGGATACAGTCATGGTTCCATAGGCAACCCCAACATTTTTCCATGAAGGCATTTACCATCTTGCCCCACAGTAGGATCAATGTATTAGCGATTGCAGTGATTACTTTTGAAATAATGAACAGTTCACTTACTATTTCTCCATCTGTATCATATTCATTTGACTGTCCATTGTATTTTAAATATAACATTTCATTTAGTAAAGCACATCAAGAAATCCATAACATAGACAACATTCCATTGCCACACCAGAGATGGCTCGAATTCAAAGATACAGTATCCACAGCAATAGATAGATTCATACCACATAAGTTAGTAAGAGACGGGACTGATCCACCATGGTACACAAAACACATCAGAACACTGTTGCAGAAGCAACGAAAAAAGCATGCCAAATTCAGAAGAACGGAAAATCCCAAAGACTGGCTAAGTTTCACGGAAGCTCGAAATTTAGTGCGGATGCCAAAGCGAGATGCTTTTAATAGTTTCCACAATGAAACACTGTCTCAAAATATAGAAGAAAACTCAAAGAGATTCTGGTCATATGTAAAGTACACCAGTGGCAAAAAACAGTCAATACCGTCACTGCGCAATAGCGATGGAAATGTTACCGATGATGGTGCCACTAAAACAGAGTTACTAAATACAGTTTTCTGTAATTCCTTCACGAAAGAAGATGAAGTAAATATTCCAGAATTCGAAACCAGAACAGCTGTTAGCATGAGTGACATAAAAGTAGATATCTTAGGTGTTGCGGCAGAACAACTCAAATCACTTAAGAAAGGCAAGTCTTCCGGTCCAGATGGTATACCAATCAGGTTCCCTTCAGAGTATACAGACACAATAGCGCCTTTCTTAGCAATCATATACAACCACTCACTTGACGAAAGGTGTGTTCCTAAAGACTGAAAAATAGCACAGGTCACACCAATATTCAAGACAGGAAATAGGAGTAACCCATTGAATTACAGACCCATATCACTGACCTCAATTTGCAGTAGGATTTTGGAGCATATACTGTACTCTAACATTATTAATCACATTGAAGAAAATGAATTATTGATACATAACCAACACGGATTCAGAAAATATCATTCTTGTGCAACAGTTAGCTCTTTATTCCCATGAAGTAATGAGTACTGTTGACAAGGGATCTCAGATCAATTCCATATTTCTAGATTTCCAGAAGGTTTTTTATACCATTCCTCATAAGTGACTATTAATCAAATTGCGTGCATATGGAGTATCCTCTCAGTTGTGTGACTGGATTCGTGATTTCCTCTCAGAGAGGTCACAGTTCATAGTGATAGACGGTAAATCATTGAGCAGAACAGAAGTGATATCTGGTGTCCCGCAATGTAGTGTCATAGGCCCTCTTCTGTTCCTGATTTACATAAATGATCTAGGTGATAATCTGAGCAGCCCCCTTAGATTGTTTGCAGATGACGCTGTAATTTACTGTCTAG
Organism: Schistocerca nitens; assembly: GCF_023898315.1. NCBI lineage: Eukaryota > Metazoa > Arthropoda > Insecta > Orthoptera > Acrididae > Schistocerca > Schistocerca nitens. Next base: position 521,569,591 of record NC_064616.1, on the reverse strand, counting down.
TAAAATCATGAGATTATCAGTTCCAATTACAAAATGATCTAGAGAGAATTTCTGTATGGTGCAAAAAGTGGCAATTGGACTAAACAAAAAAAAGTGTGAGGTCATCCACATGGGTACTGAAAGAAATCCGAAAAATTTTGGGTATACGATAAATCGCACAAATCTAATGGCTGTCAATTTGACTAAATACCTAGGAATTACAGTTACAAGCAACTTAAATTGGAAAGACCACATAGATAATATTGTGGGGAAACCGAAAGAAAGACTGCGCTTTGTTGGCAGAACACTTACAAGATGTGACAAACTCACTAAAGAGACAGCCTACATTACACTTGTCTGTCCTCTGCTGGAATACTGCCTGTGCGGTATGGAATCCTTACCAAGTAGGATTGACGGAGGACATAGAGAAAGTGCAAAGAAGGGCAGCTCGTTTTGTGTTATCGTGCAACAGGGGTGAGAGCTTCACTAACATGATACACAAGTTGGGGTGGCAGTCACTGAAACAAAGGCGGTTTTCTTTGCGGCAAGATCTATTTACGAAATTTCAATCACCGACTTTCTCTTCCGAATGTGAAAATATTTTGTTGACACCCACCTACGTAGAGAGAAATGATCATCATAATAAAATAAGAGAAATAAGAGCTCGAACGGAAAGATTTTGGTGTTCCTTTTTCCCATGCGCCATTCGAGAGTGAAATGGTAGAGAAGTAGTATGAAAATGGTTCGATGAACCCTCTGCCAGGCACTTAAGTGTGAATTGCAGAGTAACCATGTAGATGTAGATGTAGATGTAGACCATATGTTAGTTGTTGGGGAATGGCTGAAGTTTAATACGTTTGGGAATGGTGATACCAATTCTTTTACAGTACAGAGATCCACATTTGCTTTGGGGTTGAAATGAAAATGTAAATACCTGTTTAGCAGAGGATCAGTCACACAATTCCCACTGAGCTTTGCCCACACTACTAGAAATGTGGATAACATATAACTGTGACAGTTTCTTAAATGTTGATGGCACTCATCAGATACTACAAAATTTAAACAATACTTTTTAAAAGTATTATTCTCTGACTGCCACCAATATACTATGATACATTAATTTTGCCATATTAATTATATAACATAGAGACAGAGGAACAATAATTCTGTCATATTTCGCATATTTCCACACTCTGATTTCCAATGGGGTAATATTCTGGGGAAATGCTTCAAAAGGGGGAAAAGTTTTTTAAAATACAAAACCAAGTTGTGAGGTTGATCTGTGGTGTTCCAAATCAGACACCCTGTAGGCACCTATTCAAGACACTTGGGATACTGACACTCACAAGTCAGTACACTCTACTTATTGATGATATTTGTAAACAACGACAAAAAAACTTTTCCAAGCGAACTATGGTATTTACAATAAGAACATACGACAGAAGCAAAGCTTTTACAAAGACTCAGTTACTCTCAAGGAGTTATCCAGGCTGAAATAACAATTTACAATAAGCTCACAGTGAATATAAAAAATTATATAGACAACCCTCATGTATTCAAGAAAAAAGTGAAACAATCCCTTATAAACAATACTGTAAATAATTTAAATGAATTTATAGATCTATAACATTTGTAAAAGATGTATTATATTGTAAATGATGTAATTTGTATGCCAATGTACATAATATTGTGTATCTCATATGTATATTGTTGGCAATACTGTTGTTTCTTTTTTGCACCTTGAATGCAATACTGTGTAGTGGTGGTGGTTAGTGTTTAACGTCCCGTCGACAACGAGGTCATTAGAGCAAGCTCGGGTTAGGGAAGGATTGGCAAGGAAATCGGCCGTGCCCTTTCAAAGGAATCATCCCGGCATTTGCCTGAAACGATTTAGGGAAATCATGGAAAACCTAAATCAGGATGGCCGGAGACGGGATTGAACCGTCGTCCTCCCGAATGCGAGTCCAGTGTGCTAACCACTGCGCCACCTCGCTCGGTGCAATACTGTGTAGCTTGTATTTATATTGTTTAGGGTGTTGCTTGTTTTTCTTCTCTTTTTGCCCATATAATATTGTATTCATTGACTTGTCCTACATTAGAGTACAATCTTTATACAAAAATGTAATTTTAGAAGACTAAATAAAAATGAATCAATAAATGGTATTCTTCAAAGATTAGCTCTGTTCAAAAATGTTTTCAGATCCTGATCAAACGATGTCAAAGCAGCAAATTCAAATGAACATTTAGTCTCCTGCAGCATACTCTTTATTAACATCTGAAGCACTGGTTCATTTGAAACAACATTTGGGAAATGATTTTCATACTATCTTCTATTAAGAAGGGTACTGAAATTCTTTTTCCTCCTTTTGGTATTTAATATTGGTAATATATCCACATTGACATGAAATACCAAACTACTTTTTTAATAACAAATTATCAGTTTTGAGGGCTCTTTTCAATTGCACTAATTTTTCCTATCTTCCCACCTGAGATTCTGAAAATACTTTATTTTTTCCATATTGCAGTAGCTTCGACATGAAGTAAAGTTCACCACTCTGTTCACCCTTATTGATTTGTCTAAAACTCATTTTAGCCAAGAAAAGATCTGATGCATCATTCCCAAGAAAAAATGCCTGTATGTGGGTTTCAAGCACCATGTATATGTTCTATTGTGCTTGTAATAATCTATCTAATGTAGTAAGTATCCAAAAAATAATTTACAAGCAGCAGTATTTTATGAAACATATTTATCTTCTGACTTTAAGATTTGGTGTATCTAATTATCACAAAGACTTTGGATTACAGTGAAACAAAGGATTTGACATTTCTGTACAATCTGTCTGCAATAACTACAACCAAATGACTTGTGAATTCAAATAAAAATCTTAATATTCTTTCATAAGCAGACAGTCACAATGCTGTTTATAACAAATTAATTTACGCTAGAAGAAATTAGCATTTCTTATTCACACAGGGAATTTGCCTCAGCAAAATAAACACCATTTGGTATACAGTTTGAAGCCAATTTGAAATGAAATTAATATGAAACACTCAACTCACCATATTTGACTAGGTAAGCATAAGAAGGAATAAGAAATTATAGAGTCAATCAGATACCCTGACATTCAGTTATTACCCACCTACGAACCAATCAGGGTCATCTTTTCGATGACTTTTCACCACTTTCTCCTTTCGTTCTTTTGCGGTCTGCATTTTTCTGGCTTTTTCAACAGCTGATGTCAGGACATGCATTTTTTCCTTAAGGTTTTCTGACAAGAACTGCTCAGCTAAGTCACCTACTTGCAATAACTCAATATTTACCATCTTCAATGCACTGTACAGTAGCTCTGCCCCTGTAACACAATGGTGGCACAAGTTATGATCTCTTTTTTCTATTAACCTATGAGACACATAGGAACTTAATATATAGAATCATTGGTTCTACGTCGATACGAATGTAAACTCACACTTTCTTGTGTATACAGTAGCAAATAAAATAAATTTCCCAAATTCAATTCAAACTAGTCTGAATGAATGTTATATGAATTTATGATGTCTGATTTTTTTCTGATTTAATTAGGTATTATTTGAATAAAATTAACAGGAATAATTATATATGTATGTATCAATTTTTTGGTAATTTAAATGAAAATTCCAGAATTGTAAACATGTTGCCACATTCCAGATGACAATATTAATTAGCAGAAATGGCTTTCTACAAGCAAGTATGATACATGTTCTTACTTTACCAGGAGGTCCTGGTCAGCACTACAAGTTTGCCACTGATCATACTGTCAATAATCATCAGATTGAAACTGTAACTATTTTGCTGGGATGAAATTTAGTACATTTATTATTTACAGTAATATAAAGCAAAAGTTAGAAGTATAACGTAATAAAAAATATTACATATCTAAAACTCATGGTATGATTAAGCCTCCATGTGTAGTAATTTTTGTTTTTAAATATTCCTTGCAGAATTATACTTCCACATCAAAAAATGATTATCATTAGTCAAACTATCATACGAGATTGTGCAGAAACCAGTCTCACATCCACTTTTTTCACCTCAGTGATATAGACAGCAGTACTGCAGGTACAACCACAACCAAAGAAATGAGAGAGAGAGAGAGAGAGAGAGAGAGAGAGTGGAGATACCGAACTAGTACACTGTCTGATCAAAAGTATCTGGACATCCCAATGTAATGTGGAATTTACCACTAGGTGGCACAAGAGGCAGACCTGCCAGTGTAAAAGGAGATGGTGAGTATTGTGATGTGATTGGAGAAGCAGTAACAGCAGAATGGGTCAGTCAGGAAGGCTCAGTGACTTTGAAAGTGGAGTACTCATTGGATGCCACCTGGGTAACAAATCCATCAGGGACATTTCAACTCTTCTACAGATGCCCAAGTCAACTGTTGGTGATGTGACTGTGAAGCGGAAATGTGAAGAAACAGACAAAACTAAACCAGAATGAGGCAGATCTCGCATGCTAACTGACTGGGGCTGTCAAGTATTGCAGAGGGTGGATGTAAAAGATCACATATCAGTTGAAGGAATTTCTTGAGAGTTTCAAAGTGCTATGAGCAGCCCAGCTAGCACAATGACTGTGTGTAGGGTATTAAAAAGAATGGAGTACAATGGTCCAGCAGCTCCACATAAGCCACACATATCTATAGTCAATGCTAAAGGGGCACTTGAGATGGTATAAAAAGTGATGCCACTGAACAGTCGACAACTGCAAAAAAGTGATTTGGAGTGATGAATCATTATGTAACCTGTGGTAGCCCGATGGAAGAGTTTGGGTTTGGTAAATTCCTGGAGAATGTTACCCATCATCATGCGTAGTGCTGTCAGTGAAGTGCAGAGAAGGTGGTGGTACAGTATGGGGGGAGGGGGGTTCAATTGTTAAGAGTATGGTTCCCTTAATGTGCTTAAGAAAATGCTAAGTGTGGAAGGATATTAACACATTTTACACAATTGTATACTGTTTACAGCAGTGGAACAGTTTGAACAACATGACCGTTTGTATAAGCATGACAGTGCATCCTGTCATAACACAGCATCTGTGAAGCAATAGATTGTGAACTGTTACAATACTGGAAAGGATTGACTTGCCCAGAGATCTGACATGAAACCAATGAAACACATTTTGGATGAGTTAGAACACCTATTTTGCCCCACACTATGGCATCCTACATCACTGCCTTCTCTGGTTTTGGCTCTTGTGAAAGAATAGGTTGCCACTCCTCCCCAGATATTCAGACATTCACTGAATATTTTCCCAGAACAGTTCAAGCACTCATAAAGGTGAAGGGTGGAAACATCCCATATTAATGCCCCCTAATAGGTGTCTGTATACTTTTGATCAGATAGTGTATACAGATTCTGTAGAGAGGCAGTAGCCATTCAGTAGTTGCAGGGACCATAGTCCATGTAATAGACTGATAAAGGCTTTAAAAATCATTAACATGGCCATGCCGTGTTGGTACAGCAGAACATCTGAAAGGAAAGGGAAACTACAATTATTACATTTCATGAGGACACACAGCTCTACTTTATGGCTTAATGGTGATAGCAACCCACTGTATTCATTGTGTTTCTGTAAGAGCATGTAAAAATTTAACAACACATAGAGGATGCTCCACTGAAGAATTAGAGGTAGGGAACCTGGGGTCAGAGAAGTCAGCCTGAGGAGATACAGTTAACTGCAAATACCATCACTGACACAATAAACATACCATTTGTACTGTATCTTACAAAATGTGCTGAAATTGATGGCCATCAACCTCAGTGCAAGCACGACATTGGCAAACAAGATCCTGACACACCCTGACAAATATCCCTGGTGTGTACAAATCCCATCACAGGTAGCTACAATTCTGGCAACTAATTCCATCTCCATATCCACGGGGGTCACATACACAAAGGAAATAATTAAGTGGATGTGGGTCAGGTAACCTTGCAAGCCATGGAATAGGACCTCCACTTCCAATCCAGCATCCAGGAAAAACAGCACTGAGATGACTGTGGACGTCCACACTGAAGTGACGTGGTACACCATCATGTTATATCCACATACTCTCACAAACAGTAAAGGGGACAATGTAAATACAGTATAACAGAGCCATCATATGGACAAATAAAGTAAACATAACCTGCAACATTACATCCCAGTAATCAGAGTCGTCGTCCTTCTTTCCTTGCAGGAAATAAAGAATGTACATGTAAGTAAACAGCACAGTACGTGTAAACTTGTATGCATGTTAGTTGTAAATAAGCTAGAAAACAATAATGCTAGACAAAGCAATAGGCAAATTTACTTCCATATCTCCTTAAGCTGGCTTTTCTGACCCCAGGTTCTCTAATTAAAATTGTTCAGTGGAGCATTCTCTATGTCCTGTTACTTTTTTGCATGTTCTTACAGAAACACTCTGTATAATATTATGGAGGTAAATAGTCCCTAGAAGTGTAAGTTGGGGGCACTAACTTCAAGCAAGAGATCCACAGTCATCAAGAATATGTTCTTGGGTTGATCACTGTTGTAATTGATGGTTAAGAGCTTCACAGTACTGAATCAGTTGGCACTTATGAGTTCTCTACCCTTGAACTCACCTTCACTAACAACTTCAACTGTGTCGAATGATGCTGACAAATCTTTCACCATGTAACAGTGCTAAAACCTTTCATTTCCATCGTAACACTCAAATAATGCTTACTACCTCATGACTCTCTCTCTCTCTCTCTCTCTCTCTCTCTCTCTGTGAGTGTGTGTGTGTGTGTGTGTGTGTGTCAAGTAACATGATAATGTTCTTGATGTTCCTGTCAATAAATATGAAATAAGAAATGTAGTTTGACACAATAATAAACACAATGAGAGAAGGAGTTAAAGAGAGAAATGTTGAAAGTGAAACAGAAAAGGAATCTAAGAAGAGGACCCACATAAGTTAATGGGCAGTTTCTTAGCATATCTATTTTTTACTCATACTGCTGTCTTACAATGGACAATACAAGTAGTCATAATTGTACAAGCGAAGAACAGAGCCACAAGCACAACTAAACATAATAAAGACAGATGTAGGAGTGTGCTAATTTAACAGACAACTACAACAAAAGAATTATGAGGATTTGACAGAAAAGGTAAAAGACATTTATATGACACTTCACATGCAAAGAGAAGTCCAACAGTTTGACACCTGAAATCCAGAGAAATTCTACACCTACGTCTACATCTACATGACTGCTCTGCAATTCATACTGAAGTGCCGAACAGAGGGTTCATCAAACCAATTTCACTCTAGTTCTCTTCTATTCCACTCTCAAACAGCACACAGGAAAAATGGACACTTAAATCTTCCTGTCGACCTATTGTTTTATTACAATGACTGTTTCTCCCTATGTAGGTGAGAGTCAACAAAATATTTTCATATTTTGAGGAGAATGTTGGTGACTGAAATTTCATGGAAAGATCTCACTACAATGGAAAACGCCTTTGTTTTAATGATTTCCACATCAATATGTGTATCATACCTGTGATCTCTCTCCCCTACATCATGATACAAAATGAACTGCCTCCTTTCAACTTTTTTGATGTTCTCCGTCAATCCTATCTGGCAAATATGCCATACCATACAGGAATAATCTAGCAGAGGAAGGGCAAACACCCTTAGTGAAGCTGAAAACAACACAAAAAGAGGACAGAATATAGATAAATATGGGATGGGAAGGAGGATAAGAAAGTAGAAATTTGAAAAAAGTAGGGCAGTACTGTAAATGAGGAAATAATAGAGAAGGAGAAAAGAGCATGAAGAAAGGAACAGAAGCACGGATCACACTGCAACAGGGGAGAATTGTGGAAGTTAGAATTGTATTTAATTACTGCTTTTTCATGCCGCCCTCCCCCACATTCTACTATCAGTGACCATCTTTAACCTCTCATCAGTGTCTCACTGACTTCTCAGGACTTTGGAGGTCTTGTCATTTGCAGGACACTGTGTGACTATATGAATGCCAGTCTCTCTGTCTCCCTTGCCAGGTATGACCTTGTTTTCCTTTTAGACCCTTAGCTCTAATACCTGCTCTCTCCTTCAATTTCTTTCACTGTCTTCTGGGGATGGACTAATTCCACAAATTAAAGATTTCTGTTTCTTTCTAAAACTGTTATTAAATCTTTAGAAGAAAAATGGAAGTTCATTTTTTTTTTAACTTCTATAATAAATCACAGGTGAATCTACTCAGCACATAGATTACAACATATGGAAAGTAACAGATGCAGAATATATTACAGACCTGATCAAGGAGTGATCTACAGATCACAACAGTTGAAGACATACTTCAGAACCAAGATCACCTTAAATATTTTTTTTTAATTGATGACCAGTTTCAACAGCATTTTGCTGTCATCTTTGGATCTGCAATACAATGCAATGCAATCCAATACAACACACACACACACACACACACACACACACGCTGCATTTGTAAACATATTTTCTATGCCAGTAGATAAGTATAATGTTTTACATATTGTTAACATAACTCATCTTTTCCAAAATTATGCCAAATATTTTGACACTGTTGAAAAATTTAAATAATTCAGAAAGGCAAGCTCTACCGGGTGGTAAATCGCAACCAATCAGCATATCATTAACGAAAATAGTATTTACAAACATGTTGTCCTGCAACTTTCACCGATCACATGCGACCACACACATGCTTGTCTGAAGGTCTACTGAGTTGGGGATTGTGACAGAAAAACTACCTCTTATGTCCACTACATGGCAGCATGGTAATAGATGTTACTGTCTGCATTTAAATTAAATAATTACACAATTTGTTTATTAGAAATTTGTACAGTGATTAAAAACGCTCCACATCTAGAGTTAAAGAAAATTACACATGTTCCATAAAGATTGTACAGTAGTAATAGATTTCAATATACAAGTTTTCATAAAGGAGCAATATCATTATTTAAGTAATACACTGCTAAAAAATTTTATGCTGTTATGTACATCATATTTATCTAAAAGCAATCCAATAAAGTTTTTTAATTTTTTACATGTATTTGTCACTGCACATTGCAAGTTCTGTATAAATTTAAAAAAATTACTACTATAGTATAAGGCAGGCAAATTTTTATTCTCATGATTTCTTTGTTTTATTTCTAAAGCCTCTTGTTCTCGACAATTCACCCATTTTTGCATATGTTATTTAAGTGAGACATCATCATTTTTTATTATGCTACCTTGCATCACAAAATCACAAACCACTAAAGCAGTAACATCAGTGTACAATCACAACATCCTGCCATAACACTTCACTGACAATGAACAACCTCCAAGACTACTTGTCACGTAATACCTAGATGGCATCATACAGTATGTAAAAATTTTTTTCATAATATGATCTTACCATAGGATTTTACGTGAATCTCATGTTTTCTCGTTTATATATTGGTCTGGAAATCTCTGACACTACTTATCAACAAGGAAATTTTCATGTCATATTTGGACTGTCTCATTTTTAAAAGAGGTTTTTAGCTGTGAAGTTTGGAAGTTTTAAAAATAAATATACATATAAAAGAGGAAACACAAGAGTCGTGTATATAAAGAAAAATGAAATTTACAAGTTGTATGATGTCATATACACATTAAGTAACATATAGTCTTAGAGATTGTTCATTGGATAATTATATTACACAAGTTGAAATGTTATGTCAGGATGTTCTGATTGTACACTGATGTTACTACTTTAGTGGATGACATACTGATTGGTTGTGATCTCTTTGCTGGTAGAGCTTGCATTTCCAAGCTATTTAAATTTTTAAACACTGTCAAAATATATGGCATACTTATATATTTCATTTCTACCTTGACACAGAAAATATGTTTACAAATGCAATGTGTGTGTATGTCTTGTCGCAGATCCGAAGATGACAGACAAGTGCTGTTGAAACCTGTGTTCCGTTCAAAATAAATATTTAAATGTGATAATGGCTCTGAAGTATTTCTTCAAATATATAAGGAATGCCAAGGTACACAAATCCACACAAGCCACTTCTGTGTTGACTGAAGATGGGCTGCTGGCTCAGATGTTAATGGAAAGGGATGAATGGTACCCACTCTGTGAAAACAACATAATGAGTGATAAACCCAAATGAAAGAATAATCTTGGAATTAACACATATCAAGATAAAATCAAGTGTGTTCAGTTGTGATTATTAACATAAAAATCTCTTGATCCTGACTCCTTGATCACATAATCCTAGGAAATGTATTTATGTAAGTACAACATCACCATCCTAGAACATGTTACCATTTGCAACATAGGCAGTTGCAGTACCCTTCTGCAGCAGTTTGGAAGAATGCTTCCCAATGAGATACACACACAGTACATGCAGTTACTCTCTTTCTGACCAATGACACTAAGCAGTGCTTAGAGGCAATTTAAGTATCTAACTGTTGTTGTTGTTGTTGTTGTGGTCTTCAGTCCTGAGACTGGTTTGATGCAGCTCTCCATGCTACTCTATCCTGTGCAAGTTTCTTCATCTCCCAGTACCTACTGCAACCTACATCCTTCTGAATCTGCTTAGTGTATTCATCTCTTGGTCTCCCTCTACGATTTTTACCCTCCACGCTGCCCTCCAATGCTAAATTTGTGATCCCTTGATGCCTCAAAACATGTCCTACCAACCGATCCCTCCTTCTAGTCAAGTTGTGCCACAAACTTCTCCTCTCCCCAATCCTATTCAATACCTCCTCATTAGTTACGTGATCTACCCACCTTATCTTCAGCATTCTTCTGTAGCACCACATTTCGAAAGCTTCTATTCTCTTCCTGTCCAAACTAGTTATCATCCATGTTTCACTTCCATACATCGCTACACTCCATACAAATACTTTCAGAAACGACTTCCTCACACTTAAATCTATACTCAACGATAACAAATTTCTCTTCAGAAACGATTTCCTTGCCATTGCCAGACTACATTTTATATCCTCTCTACTTCGACCATCATCAGTTATTTTACTCCCTAAATAGCAAAACTCCTTTACTACTTTAAGTGTCTCATTTCCTAATCTAATTCCCTCAGCATCACCCGATTTAATTTGACTACATTCCATTATCCTCGTTTTGCTTTTGTTGATGTTCATCTCATATCCTCCCTTCAAGACACTGTCCATTCCGTTCAACTGCTCTTCCAAGTCCTTTGCTGTCTCTGACAGAATTACAATGTCACTGGCGAACCTCAAAGTTTTTACTTCTTCTCCATGAATTTTAATACCTACTCCAAATTTTTCTTTTGTTTCCTTTACTGCTTGATCAATATACAGATTGAATAACATCAGGGACAGGCTACAACCCTGTCTCACTCCTTTCCCAACCACTGCTTCCCTTTCTTGCCCCTCGACTCTTATAACTGCCATCTGGTTTCTGTACAAATTGTAAATAGCCTTTCGCTCCCTGTATTTTACCCCTGCCACCTTCATAATTTGAAAGAGAGTATTCCAGTTAACATTGTCAAAAGCTTTCTCTAAGTCTACAAATGCTAGAAACGTAGGTTTGCCTTTCCTTAATCTTTCTTCTAAGATAAGTCGTAAGGTTAGTATTGCCTCACGTGTTCCAACATTTCTACGGAATCCACACTGATCTTCCCCGAGGTCCGCTTCTACCAGTTTTTCCATTCGTCTGTAAAGAATTCGCGTTAGCATTTTGCAGCCATGACTTATTAAACTGATAGTTCGGTAATTTTCACATCTGTCAACACCTGCTTTCTTTGGGATTGGAATTATTATATTCTTCTAGAAGTCTGAGGGTATTTGGCCTGTCTCATACATCTTGCTCACCAGATGGTAGAGCTTTGTCATGACTGGCTCTCCCAAGGCCGTCAGTAGTTCTAATGGAATGTTGTCTACTCCCGGGGCCTTGTTTCGACTCGGGTCTTTCAGTGCTCTGTCAAATTCTTCACGCAGTATCTTATCTCCCATTTCGTCTTCATCTACATCCTCTTCCATTCCCATAATATTGTCCTCAAGTACATCACCCTTGTATAAACCCTCTATATACTCCTTCCACCTTCCCTTCTTTGCTTAGAACTGGGTTGCCATCTGAGCTCTTGATATTCATACAAGTGGTTCTCTTCTCTCCAAAGGTCTCTTTAATTTTCCTGTAGGCAGTATCTATCTTACCCCTAGTGAGACAAGCCTCTACATCCTTACATTTGTCCTCTAGCCATCCCTGCTTAGCCATTTTGCACTTCCTGTCAATCTCATTTTTGAGACGTTTGTATTCCTTTTTGCCTGCTTCATTTACTGCATTTTTATATTTTCTCCTTTCATCAATTAAATTCAATATTTCTTCTGTTACCCAAGGATTTCTACTAGCCCTCATCTTTTTACCTATTTGATACTCTGCTGCCTTCACTATTTCATCCCTCAAACCTACTCATTCTTCTTCTACTGTATTTCTTTTCCCAATTCCTGTCAATTGTTCCCTTATGCTCTCCCTGAAACTCTGTACAACCTCTGGTTCTTTCAGTTTATCTAGGTCCCATCTTCTTATATTCCCACCTTTTTGCAGTTTCTTCAGTTTTAATCTACAGTTCATAACCAATAGATTGTGGTCAGAGTCCACATCTGCCCCTGGAAATGTCTTACAATTTAAAACCTGGTTCCTAAATCTCTGTCTTACCATTATATAATCTATCTGATACCTATCTAACTACTGGTATTAAAAAACCATTGCACTTACAGTAAACATGATGAACAGGACTAGTGTTGTAGGTTAGTTTTGCTTTTACATACAACAGATTACCATGAAACAACACAGATGAAAATGAACTTCATTTTCACTCAAACACTGCATACATAATGCAGAGATGAATACACATCAACAGCAGGAAAAAATTGAAAACCCATGCTAATGGTCATGTTAAATGTGTGACAATCAATTGACAAGGGGAGATGACAGGAGAATTGTTAATGTAATAACTTAAAGAGTGAAGACAGACTAAAAAGTATAAGATATGCCACAGACTAGATGCATAATTGAAAACTTGGTCCCTTGAGGGAGATTATGATTACTGTAAGAAATACATGAGAAGTGCAAATAGGTGAATTACAAAAAAAAAAAAAGGGTTCAACATCTAACAGCACAAAAATGTGTGCAGATGGTTCTTCTTGTTTTCTTATTATTTTGCTTCCTCTCAACAAAGAGATCAATAACAGATGAAGCACGCCCCCAGTCCTGATGAGTAATTTTGGATGAAAATAATCAAGTGTTTACATAAAGAACCAATTCTGTATTTGCCTGACCAGATTTAAAAATGATTTTCAACTTTTATTTTAAAACATTTTACTACGAAACTGCATTACTCTGTAGAGGCCAGCTAGTTAAAGTTTTATGTCCTATTTAAGTTAATGCCATTTAGAGACAGAGCATTAGGTCAAAACAGGAGAACATGGAAGAAAATAGCTAATAGACTTATTTAAGGAACAGTTCTTATATTTAAGTGAGATAACTTCGAGAAGTTATGGAAAATCTACATGATGATTGCCAGAAACGTGATTGGATCTTGTTTTATCTAAATATTAGCTGAGTGTCTTAAAAGACACCTAGCTCAGAGTGATGTAACATAGGCTATGTTGAGAGCAGTGCGTACAATCATCCAAAGAACACCAAGATTGTGTGCGAAAGCTGTCAATGAATCTGACAGAGGAGCAATGCATATAGCAAAATCAGCAGAAGATAAAGAGACAAGGAAAAGACATAGGATGAAGTAAGACAGAGGTACAGATGAAGGAAGGAAGGAAGAGTGAAAGAATGAGACAGGGAAAAAGGGAGGGGGGGGGGGGGGCGAGATAATAACTAGAAATAAAGCTATGGGAATTCTAATCTATCTGTAGTAATGCAATAGGGTTTTCTATTCTTGACTATCTCAATGCTACCACTCACAGTAGAAAAAAAATTTATTTTAGTGATGTATGTCGGATTCAGGAATCGGGGGTTAAATGCCTTTTGCTAAACTTACGGGGATTTAGTAAGCCTTTACAAAAGTCATGCAAACAAGTAAACTGCCCCACATAAAAACAAGGATGTCATACAATAATAAGCAACAGGAAAACACAAAACTAAACATTACTAAAAGAATTTTACACCTGGCAAGTGCTTTAGAATAACAGAGGTACAGCTCCAACAGTTGTGTTCAAAGACCTGAATGTCTTCAGTGTAACTTTATGAAAATCTTAGCTTGCTTTTTTCCTTCTCCAGCAGAATTTTTGTGCCATATTGCATAATAATTTATTCTGTATCATTCAAGATACTTCATGACTGACCTGATGTGGTTGAAGAAGTATGCTGCTGTATGTTGAATTCTGGAACCTTCTATTTCAATTAACTATCCGTTTGCCATGTCTTAGGTTTCTGAGACCCCTCTGTGCCATCGCATCTTGACTAATTATCATGACCATGCTAAGTGGGCAATTCTTCTTGGTGAAGTAGACACTTTCAAGTAAAGTCCCAGTTGCTTTTTGGCAACCTGAGACAGTGAAATATATAACCTTCAAAATAAGGAGGTGTCTAAAAATATTTTATCACCACTTACATGCCATAGAGACAGATCATCAACTTCAAGCAACTATTTTTCTGCTGAATTAAGTTCTCTACTGAATTGACATTCTCAACCACATGACTAGCATCATCAGAATGAGCAGTGAATGGAGCTACGTTTTTCATTCAACTGTAGCTTCAATAATATATTTACAAAACTAAATATAACACAAATAGTAAAATATGTGGTCAATAATAACATAAAGAAAACCTCAGAATAATGTTTGTGCATACAAAACACATACATCTCTGCACAACAGCATGCAGAGAGCACCTCCACAAAAAAAGAAACAACACGTAATTAATTATCTCTACAAGCTCTTCTCCACAAAATGCTGATCACACACCGAATTCTTTCAGGAGAAAAATAATCTTCCTGAAGAACAAGCTGAATTCATTATGCAAAAGTATTAGATATTTACAAAAAGAATTGGCTTCAATTAATAGTATATAATATAGGTAGATGACTCTCCATAGACACGTTACTTACACAGAAAAGGAAAATGTGTTTCTCATATAAATTTCTCAAAAGTTATAAAATTTTATTCCTTAGTAAAGTAGTGTGTCCTAGCTATTTTCCAGATTTGAACCAAATCACAAACTGGTTTACATAATTCATGATACATACAATAAATGTAGATCTCATTTATACCTGTGATGGCGTCTTCTCCGTCTTTAAGTAAAATAAGAAGTGACTGCTCCTTAACGGTCTGAAAGAAGTCTTCATCATCAACAATTGTACCATCTTCTAGCTGGACTGTCACATCCTCATCAATCTGGAAAGAGTTTTGCATTTACAACTACCCAAACTTTTGACACACTATACATGAATTTGGGATTGACTATGTGAGCAAAAAGTTAGGTGTCAAATGAAAACTAACTTCAAAATGAAAACTCATTAATATACATGGTATGTAACAGAACCATGAGGGTAAAATATATAAAACATTCTGAGACATAATTTATCATAACTATATTGCAACCACAGCCATCAGGTAACTTCTTTTATTACATGTACAATTGTAATTTACTTTTTTCAGCAAATAAAATGCACTACTCACTTTTTGAAAAATGAAATTACATTCTTAACACAGTTTTTACACATAAAATAACAAGCTGATCATTCAAAATCATTAAAACAGCAAAGAAAATGTTCATTTACATATATACACTCCTGGAAATTGAAATAAGAACACCGTGAATTCATTGTCCCAGGAAGGGGAAACTTTATTGACACATTCCTGGGGTCAGATACATCACATGATCACACTGACAGAACCACAGGCACATAGACACAGGCAACAGAGCATGCACAATGTCGGCACTAGTACAGTGTATATCCACCTTTCGCAGCAATGCAGGCTGCTATTCTCCCATGGAGACGATCGTAGAGATGCTGGATGTAGTCCTGTGGAACGGCTTGCCATGCCATTTCCACCTGGCGCCTCAGTTGGACCAGCGTTCGTGCTGGACGTGCAGACCGCGTGAGACGACGCTTCATCCAGTCCCAAACATGCTCAATGGGGGACAGATCCGGAGATCTTGCTGGCCAGGGTAGTTGACTTACACCTTCTAGAGCACGTTGGGTGGCACGGGATACATGCGGACGTGCATTGTCCTGTTGGAACAGCAAGTTCCCTTGCCGGTCTAGGAATGGTAGAACGATGGGTTCGATGACGGTTTGGATGTACCGTGCACTATTCAGTGTCCCCTCGACGATCACCAGTGGTGTACGGCCAGTGTAGGAGATCGCTCCCCACACCATGATGCCGGGTGTTGGCCCTGTGTGCCTCGGTTGTATGCTGTCCTGATTGTGGCGCTCACCTGCACGGCGCCAAACACGCATACGACCATCATTGGCACCAAGGCAGAAGCGACTCTCATCGCTGAAGACGACACGTCTCCATTTGTCCCTCCATTCACGCCTGTCGCGACACCACTGGAGGCGGGCTGCACGATGTTGGGGCGTGAGCGGAACACGGCCTAACGGTGTGCGGGACCGTAGCCCAGCTTCATGGAGACGGTTGCGAATGGTCCTCGCCGATACCCCAGGAGCAACAGTGTCCCTAATTTGCTGGGAAGTGGCGGTGCGGTCCCCTACGGCACTGCGTAGGATCCTACGGTCTTGGCGTGCATCCGTGCATCGCTGCGGTCCGGTCCCAGGTCGACGGGCACGTGCACCTTCCGCCGACCACTGGCGACAACATCGATGTACTGTGGAGACCTCACGCCCCACGTGTTGAGCAATTCGGCGGTACGTCCACCCGGCCTCCCGCATGCCCACTATACGCCCTCGCTCAAAGTCCGTCAACTGCACATACGGTTCACGTCCACGCTGTCGCGGCATGCTACCAGTGTTAAAGACTGCGATGGAGCTCCGTATGCCACGGCAAACTGGCTGACACTGACGGCGGCGGTGCACAAATGCTGCGCAGCTAGCGCCATTCGACGGCCAACACCGCGGTTCCTGGTGTGTCCGCTGTGCCGTGCATGTGATCATTGCTTGTACAGCCCTCTCACAGTGTCCGGAGCAAGTATGGTGGGTCTGACACACTGGTGTCAATGTGTTCTTTTTTCCATTTCCAGGAGTGTATACTTGCATACACATTTCATTTCTTCAAAGAAACATGATTATAAAATTTAATAATATCTTGAATAATAACCACTTGGCTGCTCTTGTAAACAATTTATTTAACAAGTGGTTTTGTAGCCTAGAAGTCATATCATCACATTAAATATGGTGAATCATGACATTAAAGTTGCAACATGGACAAGACCAAACATCCCTTGTCTACGAGTAAATTATGCAGGGAGGCAGAAAGTATGAGTCCACAGTTTCTCAAGCATCACATGAATCCAAATGGATGATAGTAGGTTCAACATAACTGGTTAACCACTACATATTGGGGGACAATCCATCCAGCCTCTCACAAATACAGCAGACTGCAATGTCTAGAGATGCAGACAGGGAAGTGGCCAGCTACGTACATAGGCTACTTTTTTTCTAATATACACAATATATAAACATATATGTACTACATAAATGGGCAAAGTTGTTAGAAAAGATCCCCAAAAATTCTTGACTCACTTTCTTCAAATTTTTACATGAAGTGACATAAATGACACAGAGACAATTACTTTAATACAGGACACATGGGGCTGCAAATGTCAGGAAATACTTGAAAAGTGGATGACACATGTTGAACATGTGATACCACCAGATGATGCATGTGCAGCAGTTGGGCTTGTTGAGAGGGCAGAGCTGCACATTGCACTGCTAGGCTACCCTTTTTTTCAAACATCTTTATAATTGTGATATGTTGTAAACATAAAAGTCACAAAATTATTGTCCTTGCTGTAACCAAGCAAAATCTGTTCCTAGTTTGTGTTTCTTTCCTTTTGTCTTTTTTTTTACAGAATTTATTCAGTAAACAAAACTTAGGTCATTTACTGGTAGCAATGCAATTAGAAAGCTTATACTCATTTACTTGTGGTGCAAATATGGTAACTTTTTGTTGCACTGTACTTTACAATAAACCACCGGGCTCAGTGAGACTGGTAAAGGAAATAATAAATATTACCTCATGCAAACACATAACAGTCTAACCCAAATTTTAACAAAATACTTCCTGCCACATGGAAGATTTGAACTCCGATCCTCTCAAGCTATAGCCATGCACACAGGCCCACAGCCACACTGATGTAAATACTTGACTTGGGTTGGGATGATCAGGTGTGATAGACCAATAAGCTGAATTACTGAACATGAGGCAAGGTATGTCATCCAGTAATGTCACATGTTCAACATTTGTCATCCACTTTCCAGATATTTCTCAACGTTTGCAGCCCCATGTGCCTTACATTAAATTACTTGTCTCAGCATCATTCACATCACTTTGGGGGTTTTCAAGCATTAACAAGAATCACCATTATACTACAAAAGGGGGAAATGTTGCTAGCGACCACCTCACAAATTTATTGACTGATTTACTTGAAATTTTTAAACAATATTCTAGTAAATTTCCAGACAGACAAAAGCTGTGTTTTCTTACCACCAAAGTACAGGTATTCTTTTAAAACTGACTATAAGAAAGAAAATGCTGTGATGTGAAACTGTGCAACTACATTTTCTTTCTTACTGTCAGTTTTAATTTTGATAGGAGAGCACTTCAACCATTAGACAAACTGTTTCTCCCATATATATTCTTTTTCCTTATATGCAACTTCAAATAAAAATTGTATACAAAACTATGTGCTATTTTTCTCCTTCCTCACACTCAGCTTTAACAGAAAACAGGAAAGATGTATTTATGCCTTACTGGCTTATGATTAGAATACTTCTACAAAACCTGAATTGTCCAAAACCTTTTAATCCTACCCGTTCATAGATTAAAACTATGCTAAATACCGTCATTGAAGCTACTAACCTCACAGATCCAACAGCAGGAGATATTTCTCATACCCCATATACAAATGATCCCAACTGATTTACCCATTTATTTTAAGAGATGCCTGTCCTCAATCAAGGTTTCACTGGCTATAAAATGAAAACAATGCTCAAGGTCAGGAAGAGGGAGGAAGAGAAAATGGACAAAAAGGGGGAGGGAAATGGACATACAGAGGAGGAAGGAGGAGATGGACACAGAAGAGAGGGGGGAGGAGGCGGCGGAGATAGATGTGGAGAAGAGAAGGTGGACAGAGTGAGGAGGGGAGATCAGAACATATATATAATTCCCATACATATTTAGCTATTGCAAAGCATTGCTGGGTTCACTAGCAATTAATACAGACAAAAGAAGGGCTCGTCATGGAAAATTACCTTGTGGGGAACTTTACCAAGATTTTTCATTAAAAACCTAGAAAAAGCCTTCTCCAGACAAAAGTCTGACCTGATAGATAGTAGTTACAAAAGAAAAGTATACAATTCTATAATTATTTCAAAGTCACAGATTGAAGATCTAACTAAGAAAATGTTTAGTTTATTTCAAAAATTAAGACTATGTCATAACTTGGACATCAGAACAAGGACAAAAAAATGTTTGTGATTTCACTACACGCAAGAAAAATGGCAAGTAAACCTTTCAAATATTCAGGAAACCAATATGTACCAACATTATTATAAATGCCTAATCTTTTCATCCTCTGTGGCATAAACGTGCTTATTTCTATTCAAGTATCCATAGGGTTCTTTGCCTTTCCTTAGAGCAGTCACAAATAATGAAGGAACTCAGCATTATGTGACTGGTTGCCCACAATACTGAACAAGATTCAAAAATAGTCTATTTTGTACATAACTAAATTATTCAAAAGAATGAACTTTTTGAACTTTACAAAAGAAAGATAAGTTACCAACCAAGAATGTTTACCACCATGAAATATATAGATTGGATTTTCCAAGAAGAAAGGAACCTCATAAAACATGGAATGGACAGACAAAAATCTCCACTAATATGTATTTCAACATCTATGATGGACTGCTCACCTAACACACACTGCACTGCCTTCCTGGCATCCCACTAGTGCCTGGTGCCCAACTGAAGTATCCAACTGCTGCGTGTCATCATCTCCAGTCCACGCTACAGGATAACAGTGCTTTAACAGCTACACATCATGACAAACATAACACCACCTACACGCCTTCAAGCACCTCATACTGATTTTTACTAAGGAACACAAATGCAACTAATTAATTATTTTTCCTCCTTTTCTACACTGGTGTAGTATACATCACAAGTACTCCTAGCCAGTGCTTTCCTTGTATAGTCAATCGACATCATCATCATATGTCTATGAACCACCTTTAAATTTTGTAAACTTCCTTAAAACCAGTTAGAAAAATCATATCACATTTCTCTAACGAATGCAACTATAAAATTTGTGCTGAAGTAGATTTTCTTTCACGAATGTAAACACGCATCAATAGACAAAGAGGGGATTTCAATCTAACTACAAAACCGTGTAGTTTACAGTGCAACAGAAACCATTGCAGCATGTGCCTTTGGTATGATTTTCTTCTTTTTTATCCTTATGTAAATCAGATTTTATAGATTCTATAATGACTGTCTCACTTTTTAATCTATTGACTGGCTGATGATGACCACCGACTAGCTGGTCGAAAGCAGTTACAGCATTACGGATGTTTATGCGATACTTCATAAAAGATTACACAAAGAATAAAGTACATAAATCAATCAATGGACAGTTCTGCATCCTTGGCCATTACCTAGGACACAGCTTCTGACTACAGAGTGAGATTACTTCACCATGTCCTCCATAGGAAAGAGGGATGTGGTATATGTAGCTGGCACTTTACGATCTGACATGGTAATTGGATGTCTCTATAGGCCCCCTGCCTCAGCAGCTGTTGTGGCTGAGCACCTGATGGATAATTTGGAAAATATTTCGAGTAGATTTCCCCACCATGTTATAGTTCTCGGTGGAAATTTTAATTTGCCGGATATAGACTGGGAGACTCAAACGTTCATAACGGGTGGCATGGACAAAGAATCCACTGGAATATTTTAAGTGCTTTATCTGAAAACTATCTTGAGCAGTTAAACGGAGAACCGACTCGTGGTGATAACATATTAGACCTTCTGGTGACAAACAGAGCCGAAATATTTGAAACAGTTAACGCAGAACAGGGAATCAGCGATCATAAAGCGGTTACGGCATTGATGATTTCAGCCGTAAATAGAAATATTAAAAAAGGTAGGAAGATTTTTCTGTTTAGCAAAAGTGACAAAAAGCAGATTACAGAGTACCTGATGGCTCAACACAAAAGTTTTGTCTCAAGTACAGGTAGTGTTGAGGATCAGTGGACAAAGTTCAAAACCATCGTACAATAGGCGTTAGATGAGTATGTGCCAAGCAAGATCGTAAGAGATGGAAAAGAGCCACCATGATACAACAACCGAGTTAGAAAACTGCTGCGGAAGCAAAGGGAACTTCACAGCAAACAAACACAGCCAAAGCCTTGCAGACAAACAAAAATTATGCGAAGCGAAATGTAGTGTGAGGAGGGCTATGCGAGAGGCATTCAATGAATTCGAAAGTAAAGTTCTATGTACTGACATGGCAGAAAATCCTAAGAAATTGTGGTCTTATGTCAAAGCGGTAGGTGGATCAAAACAAAATGTCCAGACACTCTGTAACCAAAATGGTACTGAAACAGAGGATGACAGACTAAAGGCCGAAATACTAAATGTCTTTTTCCAAAGCTGTTTCACAGAGGAAGACTGCACTGTAGTTCCTTCTCTT
Organism: Schistocerca nitens; assembly: GCF_023898315.1. NCBI lineage: Eukaryota > Metazoa > Arthropoda > Insecta > Orthoptera > Acrididae > Schistocerca > Schistocerca nitens. Next base: position 521,547,745 of record NC_064616.1, on the reverse strand, counting down.
GATTGTCGTACGGATGACAAAATGGTAGATATTGAAATAGACGACAGAGGGATAGAGAAACAATTAAAATCGATCAAAAGAGCAAAGGCCGCTGGACGTGATGGGATACCAGTTCGATTTTACACAGAGTATGCGAAGGAACTTGCCCCCCTTCTTGCAGCGGTGTACCGTAGGTCTCTAGAAGAGCGTAGCGTTCCAAAGGATTGGAAAAGGGCACAGGTCATCCCCGTTTTCAAGAAGGTACATCGAACAGATGTGCAGAACTATAGACCTATATCTCTAACGTCGATCAGTTGTAGAATTTTGGAACACGTATTATGTTAGAGTATAATGACTTTTCTGGAGACTAGAAATCTACTCTGTAGGAATCAGCATGGGTTTCGAAAAAGACGGACGTGTAAAACCCAGCTCGCGCTATTCGTCCACGAGACTCAGAGGGCCATAGACACGGGTTCATAGGTAGATGCCGTGTTTCTTGACTTCCGCAAGGCATTCGATACAGTTCCCCACAGTCGTTTAATGAACAAAGTAAGAGCATATGGACTATCAGACCAATTGTGTGATTGGATTGAAGAGTTCTTAGATAACAGAACACAGCATGTCATTCTCAATGGAGAGAAGTCTTCCAAAGTAAGAGTGATTTCAGGTGTGCCGCAGGGGAGTGTCATAGGACCATTGCTATTCACAATATACATAAATGACCTTGTGGATGACATCGGAAGTTCACTGAGGCTTTTTGCAGATGATGCTGTGGTGTATCGAGAGGTTGTAACAATGGAAAATTGTACTGAAATGCAGAAGGATCTGCAGCGAGTTGACGCATGGTGCAGGGAATGGCAATTGAATCTCAATGTAGACAAGTGTAATGTGCTGCGAATACATAGAAAGATAGATCCCTTATCATTTAGCTAAAAAATAGCAGGTCAGCAACTGGAAGCAGTTAATTCCATAAATTATCTGGGAGTACGCATTAGGAGTGATTTAAAATGGAATGATCGTATAAAGTTGATCGTTGGTAAAGCAGATGCCAGACTGAGATTCATTGGAAGAATCCTAAGGAAATGCAATCCGAAAACAAAGGAAGTAGGTTACAGTACGCTTGTTCGCCCACTGCTTGAATACTGCTGAGCAGTGTGGGATTCGTACCAGATAAGGTTGATAGAAGAGATAGAGAAGATCCAACGGAGAGCAGCGTGCTTCGTTACAGGATCACTTAGTAATCGCGAAAGTGTTACAGAGATGATAGATAAACTCCAGTGGAAGACTCTGCAGGAGAGACGCTCAGTAGCTCGGTACGGGCTTTTGTTAAAGTTTCGAGAACATACCTTCACCGAAGAGTCAAGCAGTATATTGCTCCATCCTACATATATCTCGCGAAGAGACCATGAGGATAAAATCAGAGAGATTAGAACCCACACAGAAGCACACCGACAATCCTTCTTTCCACGAACAATACAAGACTGGAATAGAAGGGAGAACTGATAGAGGTACTCAGGTGCCCTCCGCCACACACTGTCAGGTGGCTTGTGGAGTATGGATGTAGATGTAGATGTAGACCACCAACCACACAGAAGATAGCTGCAGGTAGCCCCCTGACAAAGCACCCACAACTGAACTGCAACTCATCCTGCCTGTGACAGCTACTCTGGTATCTGAGGGTGCCACAGTTACTAGTACTAGATCACCTCTAGCAGGCATATGATACAAGTGTGACTTCTCAGTATTCTTTCACTGGACAGCTTTATAATACACCACCAAGAAGCTCACCACTCAGTCCGAGTGTGTGCAAATTCCAGTCCCCATTTGGGAGTTCAACATCAACATTCACGAAGTGCCATGCATCAGAGCACAGCACATGCCAGTCAGAGCCTAGACATCAATAATGTAGCAGATATGAACTTTGTTTATGGCAGTGTTTCCTTACTATATCAGACTGTGTACTCTACTGCACTTACTGTACTTTCAAGAACTGTTCTCAAGTAGTCCTGTTTCTCATCAGATTATGACAATATTTCAATTGCATTTTTTAGTTGCTATTCAGAACCTAACATTACAATGTATTCTCTTTGTCAAAAACAAAGTTCTATTGTTCTTGGTTGCCTGGGCACATTTCTCTTCTTGTAGCATGCACCACCCACAATGGGATCCAAAAATGGTGAAGAGGTAAACGTTTCTTTTTCAGTAGCACTCTTGTCTGTATGAGGACTGTTTTGCTTCCAGGCCTTCATCCCCAGTATCTTGTGCTCAACCAGGTAGTTTTCCCCTCGGTGTTCATGTACCCTCCACACGGTGTTTTGTGGTTCTGTCACACATTCTGGCATCCACCAGTAGTAGTTGGCTGTTTACTTGGTATCCTTGCCTTTTGTGTGTTCACATTTTTTGCTCTCTCACATTCTGTGATTCTATGTATTATTCTTACTTGTTTTGCCTTATTTCTGTGTAGTGCTAGCGCAGCTTCATTTCTTTGTCTCTGTGTTTTTGCTTGTGCTGTTTCACTGCATGCTCCAACTTCTCTTGCTTCTTGACAATATTGGATCATCTTTTGTGTTTTGTTAGTGGTATTGCTTGCCCATTTTCTTTGGTTACTTCCACATCAGAATTATTGTTCCCGCAGCTTATCCACTTATGGGACCAGCAGCTGCACCGTCTCACCCAGGACAGCATTCGCTTCTGTGCACCACCGACTAACTTCAACAGCACCTTGCCTGTCCTAACACTCCCCAAGACCAGGACTCAGTTACACTCCGTCCCCCCCCCCCCCCCATTCCCTTCAGAGTTCGACAATGCATTGGATTCCTGTCCAGCCTTCCTCACCGAACTGGGCCGCCTCTTCTAACTTTCCGCTGTTCCTGACATTTTCTCCCGACCCAACTGCCTACAGCACACTCGCCTCCAGTTCCATCACCTCTGACCCTGCCCCCGTGCCCCCTGCACCGCCATCCCCTTCATTGCTGGCCCCACAGGCTGAGATACCTCCCACTGCAGCACCACCCACTCCTGTGCCACCTACTCCCACACTGCCTGTGCTCTCACCATGGGCACAGGCTCCTCTTCTGGTTCCAGCATCACTGGTACTATCACTGACAGCCACAGTACCTCTACTGGCTCCAGCATCACCAGCACCTTCATCGCCTCTTCAGGCGCCACTACCACTGGTGCCCTTCTCGCCCCCGGTCAACATGCTGCTGAACTACTTGACACTCTCCTCTATCAGCCCTGCCCTCATGCTTCTTGTGTCTTCAACTCCTGTCCTCTTTGTGACCTTACCTTCTTGTTCGGAGGGTGACATCACTCTGTCCTCCACCATTTTTGCTGACCGCATCTTGCCCCTCTGGACACACAGCCCCAGTTCAGCCATTCTTTCTGCCTGTTGCTGATGTTCAGCCTACATCCTTGGAGTCGTGCTTCTTCTCTTGTGCTTCATCCCAACGAAGAATGTGTCACATGTTTCACCACTCACAGGCACCTTCTCAATGTGTGCCGCATGTCTACTCTGGGACTTTGCTCTGCAAAGCCTCACAAATCTTCAGTTGCATTTCCCTAACACTCTGGTTTGCTGGTTGTGGAAGTTTTACCACAAGCCTGGCCTCATCAGGTCACATCGGCTTCGGCAGCATGGACATTCCTCTTTAGATGACGACCCTGCATGTCTCTTATTTCCCAGGTCTGCCCCTTACTGTTTTCCACTGGCTGGGTCTTTCTCTTCGTGGCTGGCTCTGTTCCACCAGCCTTTGACACTGCTTCCAGTGCTCCCTGCTGTAAGCACCTGTTCCTTGATCTACTGTCTCATGCCAGGACATGCTCCCTCCACCAGGAGGCACTTCTTCCCCATGATGGCTTCACCGTCTCTCCTTTGTGAAAGAATCGATGCAAAAACTATGGATTTTTTTTTTATGCTTTTAGGGGGCAAAACTGCTACGGTCATTAGCGCCCAGTCTGTGACTTAGGAAAAGGCAGAAATGGGAACGAAACTCAAAAAATTCTAGAAACTAAAAACAGAAGGAAAGCTTAAAAAACCACTACAGAAGGGGGTTGGTTGTCCCCAAAAAGAGCTTCAAATGACTGACATCATCCCACTGGCACTAATAAACTCGAGAACGCGATCGGCTGAGCGCATGTCATCTGCTAATATGGAAGATATATCAGGCGACAGCTTTAGACGGAAGCGTAACGGAGTAAAATAGGGGCACTCAAGTAAAAGGTGTCTTACCGTCCACAGCTGAGAGCAGTGGGGACAGAGTGGGGAGGATCACCACTTAAAAGATGTCGATGGCTAAAAGGACAGTGCCCTATCCGGAGTCAAGTTAAAATTACCTCCTCCCGACGACGCGTTCTGGAGGAAGAGGTCCAAGCACAGGGAAGAGCTTTCACATCCCGCAATTTACTATTGGGAAGCGTCGACCAATGTGCGTGCCATAAAAGAGGAGCATGACGACATAAAACACTCTGTAGATCAGCGAAGGGAATTGTGCAAATAGCTGGCTGAAAAAGAGAGACTGCAGCCTTGGCCGCTATATCGGCCGCCTCATTTCCACAGATACCAACGTGTCCTGGGATCCAGAGGAACGCCACAGAGACGCCCCCCAAGTGGAGCATGTGGAGGCAGTCCTGAATAGGGTGGACCAGAGGGTGGACAGGGTACAGAGCTTGGAGACTGAGGAGAGAGCTGAGAGAGTCTGAACAGATAACATACTTTATCCGCTGATGGCGACCGATGTATTGGACAGCCTGGAGAACAGTGTAAAGCTCCGCAGTATAAACTGAACACTGGTCGGGAAGCCGAAATCGATTTGGGGTGTCGCCAACAATATAGGCACTCCCTACACCTAACGATGTTTTCGGGCCATCAGTGTAAATAAATGTGGCTTCCTTCATTTGTGCACATAGAGCAGCAAATGCCCGACAATAAACAAGTGAAGGGGTACCATCCTTGGGAAATTGACAAAGGTCACGGAGCAGGCAGATCCGGGGACGGAGCCAAGGCGGTGCTGTACCCCAAGTTGTCAAGAAGGTTTTAGGAAAGCAGAAGGAAAGAGAATGGAGCAGTTGACGGAAGCGGACTCCCGGTGGTAGTAGGGAGGAAGGACCGCCTGTATACCCTAAATCCAAGGAGGCGTCGAAAAAAATGTCATGGGCCGGATTAGCAGGCATGGAAGACAGATGGCTAGCATAACGAGTCAGAAGGACTGCTCGCCGAGTGGACAGCGGAGGTTCAGCAGTCTCAGCATAAAGGCTTTCCACAGGACTGGTGTAAAAAGCTCCAGACACTCAACGTAATCCACAGTGGTGGATAGAGTCGAGACACAGAAGAATAGACGGCCGAGCAGAGGAGTAAACTATGCTTCCATAGTCCAATTTTGAGCGCACTAAGGTGCGATAGAGGCGGAGAAGGACCACTCGGTCCGCTCCCCAGGAGGTACCATTCAGGACACGGAGGGTATTGAGGGATCGCAGACAGCAAGCCGAAAGATAGGAAACGTGGGAGGACCAGCACAGTTTTCTGTCAAACATAAGACCCAAGAATTTAGCGACGTCCGAAAACGGAAGGTTGACAGGTCCTAGATGTAAGGAAGGTGGAAGAAACTCCGTACGACGCCAAAAATTAACACAAACGGTCTTACTGGGAGAAAAGCGGAAACCGGTTTCGATGCTCCAAGAGTGGAGGCGATCGAGACATCCTTGAAGACGTCGTTCAAGAAGGCTGGTCCGTTGAGAGCTGTAGTAGATCGCAAAATCGTCCACAAAGAGGGAGCCAGAGACATCGGGAAGGAGACAGTCCATAATTGGATTTATGGCAATGGCAAACAGTACAACACTTAGCATGGAGCCCTGGGGTACCACGTTTTCTTGGGAGAAAGTACGGGAGAGAGTAGTGTTCACCCGCACTCTAAATGTGCGCTCTGCCATAAATTCGCGAAGAAAAAGGGGCAGCCGACCTCGAAAGCCCCAAAAGAACAGTGTGCGGAGGATGCCTGTCCTCCAACAGGTATCATATGCTCTCTCCAGATCAAAAAATATTGCTACTGCTTGGCGTTTCCAGAGAAAATTGTTCATGATATAAGTGGAGAGAGCAACAAGATGGTCAACTGCAGAACGATGCTTTCGGAAACAGCATTGGGCAGGTCTTAAAAGACTGCGGGACTCCAGCCACCATGCTAAACGGCAATTCACCACATGCTCCAAAACCTTACATACACTATTGTGAGAGAAATGGGGCAATAGCTATAGGGGAGATGTTTGTCCTTTCCAGGTTTCGGAACAGGAACGACGATAGCTTCCCGCCATCGTCTGGGAAAAGTACTGTCGGTCCAAATTCGATTATAAAGGCGAAGGAGGTAACGCAGACTATGGGTTGATAAATGCAGCAACATTTGGATGTGGATACCATCTGGTCCTGGGGCGGAGGAGCGAGAAGAAGAAAGTGCATGTTGGAGTTCCCGCATGGAGAAAACAATATTATAGCTTTCGCGATTTTGAGAGGAGAAAGCAAGAGGTTGCACTTCCGCTGCACGTTTCTTTGGGAGAAACGCTGGCAGGTAATTTGAAGAGCTCGAAATCTCAGCAAAGTGTTGACCCAATGAGTTAGAAATTGCGACGGGGTCCACTAACGTATCATGCGCGACCGGCGAGTAGGATCATAAGAGGATCGACAATTCATCCCGATTGGCTCCAATGCCATGGATATTCCAGTGGATAATGGACATAGGGTGAACAGAAAATGGAGGAATGTGACCAAAGTTGCCGTCAACTCAACAACTGCTCAGAGCTTGCGACCGACAGCATGGAACGGCATTCATCCGAAGGCAGAAGATCCTGATCCATAGGATGTTCAGGAGCAGCTCCTGCCACCAGCGATCGGCCGGTTGATCGGCCACCAGCAGTGCGCCTCGGCGACACAGAAGATGGCCGAGGGCGGTTACCGCCAGGTGGTGCTGTAGATGAGACACACCTTGGCGGAGAAGGAGAGGAACTGGGTTTCTTATTAGCCTTCTTGGAAACATGATGTTTAGATGAAGGAGGAACCGATGGTTGTGAAGTTGGGGTACATAAAAAATCTTCACGAGTATGCGCTCTTTTTTTTGAAGTCTTGGTGTCTGACTTTTGGGCTCGAGATTTAGCAGAAACTGATGAAGGGTGAGCCATAGAGTGAGCAGGCGAAAGAGGGGAGGTTGAACGGGCGATCTTTGCGCTGGCCGATCTGAGGACCGTGGCATTAAAGGTGAGATCACAAGTCTGCGTGGCCACCTCCTTTGTTGGCCGAGGAGAGGCAAGGACAGTGCTGTAGTTTCCTGTCTGAAGCACAGTGGGCTTTCGACTGGTGAATAATTTTCGAGCAGCAAAGGTCGACACCTTTTCCTTCACTCTGATTTCCTGAATGAGCTTTTCGTCTTTAAAAATTGGGCAATCTCGAGAGGAAGCAGCGTGGTCACCCATACAGTTGATGCAACGAGGGGATGGAGGTGGACGAGCACCCTCATGGGCATCCTTGCCACACGTAACACATTTGGCCGGATTGGAACAGGGCTGGCTGGTGTGATTTAACCGCTGACACCGACAGCAACGTGTAGGGTTTGGGATGTAAGGGCGAATGGAAATTATCTCATAGCCCGCTTTGATTTTCGATGGGAGTTGAACTTTGTCAAATGTCAAGAAGACAGTTCGGGTTGGAATGATGTTCATGTCAACCCTTTTCATGACTCTATGAACAGCCATTATGCCCTGGTCAGACAGGTAGTGTTGAATTTCCTCGTCGGACAATCCGTCGAGGGAGCGTGTATAAACGACCCCACGTGAGGAATTTAAAGTGTGGTGCGCTTCCACCCGGACAGAGAAGGTGTGTAGCAGTGAAGTACGCAGCAATTTTTGTGCTTGGAGGGCACTGACTGTTTCTAACAACAAGGTGCCATTTCGTAATCTGGAACAAGACTTTACAGGACCTGCAATTGCGTCAACACCTTTCTGAATAATGAAAGGGTTGACCGTGGAGAAGTCGTGACCTTCGTCAGACCGAGAAACAACAATAAACTGTGGCAACAATGGAAGGACTGTCTGTGGCTGAGATTCATTGAACTTACACTTGTGAGCAGAAATAGTAGAAGATGAGGAAACCATTGCGAAAGTATGCCCCATGAGTACCGGCGTCTCCGATGGCGCGCTCCTTCCTTGTGGGGGCCCTCTCTGAGGGCACTCCCGCCTTAGGTGATTGTTCACACCTCAGGTCACACCTCCCGAGAAACGGACGGAGGGACCAATCGGCACTTTCGGAAGGTATCAGCTCGGGTAATCACCCCTCCCTGGGCCTGGCCGTTACCGGAGGTACGTACGTGTCCTACCTGTCCACCCGGGGTGGGGAATTACGCGTTACCCCGTCACCAGCTACGCATGGAAATGCGTGGGTCGGCCTTCAGACACGCACAGGGAGGAAAAAAGAGAAAGGGAAAAAACAAAGGGAAGGAAAGAAGAGAGGTCTCAAATGCCACAGCGGAGAAAAGGGCAAAGAGAAGAGGTAAGGAAAAGAGGAGGACAAAGGAAGGACGAAGACTTGCAAGCAGAGAAAGCAAAGAATGTGTTACATTTTCGAGCATCCGTCTCCGGACGTAGGCACAAAACATACTCCCAGAGGGGGAGAAAGGGAAGGAAAGAGGCTGAGGTGAAGGGGGGGGGGGGGAGATCGAAGATGGGGGATGGGGAAGGATGCGGAAAGGGAAGGTATGCAGCCCGGAAAGGAAGGAAGGCCACATTAGCTCTGGGTCCCGTGCTCGCTACGCACGTATCCACAAAAGAGTTGTGGACCCCCTGGGGGGGAAACTATGGATGTCATCTATGTTACTGCTGCCAGCTCCAGTGACATGACTCCACCATCTCCTGCATAGGGGAAAGGGATGCTGCGTGCTCAGCTGTCACCTACAACACAGCCGCCAACAACATAGCTATCTTCTCCATATGAAAGAGGGATGCGTTATTCGTAGCCGACACCTTCCAATCCTGCTACCAAGTGCACAGCAGACCGCCCCAGGTTGGCACCCTGTAAAGGCACCTGCAATTCAATCGCAACTCATCCTGCCTGTGGCAGCCACTGTGGTATCTAAAGGAAGCACAGAGCTGCTGTTGCCAGCACTAGCTCACCTCTGCAGGCCATGAGACACAAGCACGGCTTCTCAATATTCCTCTGCCAGACAGCTTTATAACGTACCACCCAGAAACTCACTAGTCAGTCTCTGAGTGTGCGAGTTTCAGTTCCAGTTAACTTATTCAGCATCAGTGTGCAACAAGTGCCATTCATAAGAGCATAGTCCATGCCAGTCAGAACCCAAACATCAATACTGTAGCAGATACAGACTGTGCCAATGGCAGTATTTCCTTAGTGTGACAGACAGTGTACTCAAACTGTACTTTCAAGAACTGTTATCCAGCAGTTCAGTTTCTCATCAGATCAGAACTGTCTTTCAGCTGCACTCATTCCAGAGCTGTTCAGTTGCTATTCAGAAACTAACGTTACAGAGCATCCTCCATATCAGAAATGAAGTTCTATTGTTCTTGGTTACATCTATCTTCTTGCAGTGTGCATCACCTACAATGAGATTCAAAAGACAGTACTTCATACTTTTTCAAAGTAATATGTCCATGTAATACAGGTGTACTGAAATTTAAACTGAAATGTTCTTGTTATAATATTTTCCAACATACAGTTTACTATTATCACATAGTTTTTAGCTTCCGCGACACACACATTTTTCCATTCCTTGTAATTCTCTGGCATCCGTCTCTATTATATCCATACAGCTAACTACCCCATGCTAAAATTAAAAGTGTTATGGACTTTGGTCATTATGGAATAGTTGACTAATTTATTATTATTGTTCCTTAGAAGCTTACACATTTGGTGTGACGTGGTTGTCCCTGCTAGTAGTGCTATCTCTCACATAGTGAGATGCCTAAGAGAAAACATATTTCAGAGCAATGAGAGAAAGTCTTATTAACAAAACAACAGGACACCGACAAAAAAAAAACCTCTTCTCTCAAAAATTAATACAAAACCCTCTCAGTCTTCTATCAGGCAGGTGTCTGGAAAACAACAGTGTTAATTACAATCATAGGACATAGAGACTAATCCAACCAAATTTCCCATGAGAAAGAAGTAGCGTGTACTCAGTAGAAGATGGTCAGAGATATTTTTTGGTGGTGGTGTTGGAGAGGTCCTCCAAGTGCTGCTGTCGTGGCTCCTACTGGGTTCTGACTGACGAGCAAGGATTAACTGGCACGACATGGCCCATAGCATTGGTGGAGAATTGTCAATGAGTGAAACTGTGCCACTGTCAATACCCGGTGTGCACATGTACACTTGACGATCTATTTTGGCATATGTGACTCAGCGGAGGGAAGTAGACCCCCTGCAAGGAGGACCTCTTGTGGTGCCTGTTCTGCCGTCTACCATCTACCTGTTTACCTGTCACTGGTGGCTGAAGTCCTGGGAGGCAATGCCTTGAAGATATGCTATGTCTCTCTGTCTACAGGGTTACCGATTCTTCAAGTGTACTGCTGGAGGTGGCAAGTAGCATACCATTATGAAGTAATTTTACACCTTTTAAAGACTTAGCAACTCCCTCCACACCTATGTGAATGTAGCAAGGGGAGGTCTTTTCTAAGGTCCTGCCACAATTTTGATTGCTATGAAGGTATTGTGGCAAACTTGTTCCCTGTTATCATCATTTTAATTCATCTTCTCAATTTGGCTAATCAGCTGAGCTCTCTTTGTGGGTGGGAGTAGGTGTTGTCTGATGGCACCCAATTCCAGTCATGAGTATTTCTGGTAAGATTTTATGCTACAATCCCATGAGCATCTATGACATTAAATGTTGACTCAGACAAAGCCCCATTTACCAAGCAAGCTTTATACAACTGAAGCATGGCAGGTGCCCCAGAGGCTGCCAGCTAAGGAACGTTTTTGCCTTGTGGCCATCCACCTCATTGGCACCTAGCTTGAGGGTTTTTTTTTCTTTCTATATTTGTACCTTCCTTGTGACTCAGACAATTAAACCAAGATCTCTGTTCAACAAAATAAACTATGCTCCACTGTCACAGCTAACAATGGTCACTGAAGTGCGCTCATAGCTGACAGTATAAGAGGACTGGTGGCACTTTTAGCATCAGATAGTGATTCAGACTCCCACCCAGCCGAATGTAGCGGCACCACCATTTAGGACATGGGAAAGTTAATTTTGTGCAACATTCTGAGCACAAGTTACAGCCAGGTGCGGGCCAGATTGCAGTGAATTACGCATACCAACAGTTGCAAAGTAGAATAGAGGCCACAGGGCCGTCAAATTGCTGAAACAGTATACACAGTGGTTTTGCATGTCGCAAATCACAGGCAGAAGGGGCGCACTGGCCGACCTAGTGTGTTATGAGTACATGACGCAAAGCAGCACCTATGGCAAAACAGAGGTGCACAGCCGTGTATAAATAGGTGCGGGTTTCTAACAAGATTCATTCAAGTGTGGCAGCTCTCCTGGATGGTGGGGCATGTCACACCACCAGCTACACGCAGCAGCAGATAGGGCGCCAGCATTCCAGTCCACAGCAGGTCGCTGGTTCAACCCTCTGAGGCTGACACGGGGTCCATAGCCAGACAGCGGAGTGCCACTCCACAGCTCACTACCGTGGACAGGTGTCCTGGCTTCCAACACATACTGGAGGCATCCCGAGGCGAGGGCTGCAGATTCGGACACTGAATTGCAGGCCCTTGTTGTCACCGTGATCTTAGTCACACCGGCGAGAAGCATGCAGCAGGCCACGTGCGGCTCACACTGAGCGGCGCTGAGTCAGCAGGGTTGCAGACCGCTGAGTCAAATGCCAGCATCCTGATGATGCTGCAACTCCTGTTGTACAAGGCCGACTCACAGCAGTGTGTGCATGGGTCGCTGAGGCAGTCATTCTGCACCAAGCCATTTTGCAGACAGCAAAGTGATGTCCTCGGCATTGCAGGACCCAGTGATGCAGATCGAGAGGAACAGAGGCACTGTAGTTGGAAACAATAAATCACTTGGAAAGCTTGGATGAGTCTTACTACGGGGCCTTCTACCTCTTCCTGCTACATTTGGTGTTACTGTTACATTCGGTGTCAGGAGTTGCCACTACACCGAGTACTAATAGCGAGAACACATCACAGATACCCAGGCTACACACTACTGTCACAGTTTGCTCCCATGTGAGGCACCGCTGCCACAGTGAGCAGCTGCCTGACACCAGCTGCTGATGTATGTATGCCCATGCATACCGTGGGCTCTCTCTTACTAGTCAGTCTCTCGTTTGTCTTTGAAGACTTCAGTTATGCATTATTGAACAGTAGAATTTTGACCTTGCCTGATTTTTGTTTATGATTTGGATTGCCCCCTGGACTGTTGTATATGTTTGAAACAGCTTTGCTATGTGTGGACTTGTTTTCTGTTAGCCATTCACTTTGTGAACTCTGCTATCAACCTCAGGAATTACCTGTTTGTTCCACTGCCTCTGCATTACCACCAGTATAAGTGATCATCAACTGTGTTCAAACTATATAAAGTAGTATAGAAAAGTGGTGATGAGTAGTTTCTCACTGTGCAACTATTCCAGTGAAGCCCTAGTTTCCAAAGTCGTGGCACCAGAAGTTGCAGCTCCAGCAGCAACAACAACAACGACAACAGCAACAGCAAGAAAAACAATGGCAATTCCACAAGCAACAGGAGAATTGCTGTTCCAACTGATGCAAAACCAACAGTCAACAGCTACGGTTTCCTAGTCTTCTGCTCCACCATTTGCTTATTTCAATGATGCCAAGTAGAGTTGGAAGGTCTATTCACATTGTTTTAGTCTTCACACGAAGATAAATCAAATAATGGCCCTGAGCATCAGTGTCTACGCCTACTGTCTTATCATACTAAACAGTACAAAGCTATACAAGAACCACCCCCACTCTCAGATGCCAATAGTATGAGTTTATTTATTGTTTGTGGTTTGCTGACTGACTATTACAGTCACCAAACCCATGTTGCTGCAACTAGGCTCAAGTTTAATCAATATGTTGAGCAACATAAGGGTGGGCTGCTGAATTGCATGGCTTGGCACACGGGTGTGATGTTTCCTGTAAACTGTGTGGTGCATCTTATGCGGAATCCTCAATTCATGATGTTATTACATGGCTTGCTGCTGACAGAGAAGTTAGTACAAAGGATTTTGAATCATATGATCAACTGGTGGCCTCAAATCATCATCATCATCATCCGATTTATCAAGCACTCATTCATCCAGCAGTCCAGCGACATGGCATTCAGTAGCACAGCAGTTAGCAATACCCTGGCCTCATTGACAGTAGGTGCACGCTGACAGATGTGCTTTGTTCACCATCAGCACGTACCAAAGCAAGTGGAGGCTCATAAAATGTTTTCCTCCCCATTGTTGTCAAAGGATCCCAATAAAGTTCATGCCATCAAGTAATGTCCAGATTGTGGCCCACAGCATCAATAGCATCACTGCCCTTTCCATGACATCATCTGCTTTGCATGTTGAAAACCAGAGCATCTAACAAGTGTCTGCCTCAGCTGGCATGCTTCAATAACATGGGCCATCAACACACAACATGCGGCAACAGATGGGATGCAGAGGCTCATGTTGCAACTGGACATTAATGAAATGATGGCGTAACTACATCTATGATTAATGAGGGCATGTACCAACATACTGGCTCCCCATATCTGAGGTCCTCTCAGCATAAAATGGTGATGCACAAAGGCCAGGTGATACCACTGCAAGTTCAGATAATAGTCCGAGCCAAGTATAAAAATAGCTCTGCACCTAACCTTGATAGTAGTCAATCCTTGGATGATAACTAACATTTTTGGCTTACTCACTTTTGCACTTTTCAGTTTTGAAACTCAGAACCAGGTGAATCTAGTTTCAACTGTGATACCATTCACATATCTTCATACATTATGTGCACCATTTAAGAAGCTGTTTGAACCTACAAGGCTGTGCAACAGGGTTGCAGGCCCAAGTATCCTTAAAGCAATTTGCTATGCCTAAGTTTTGTAGAGATCGTCCAGTGTCTTTTGCCATGCGTGAGCAGAACTAGATCAGTTGCAAATATGGGAGTTTATCCCCTGTAATGTCTAGCGAGTGGAGTACACCCAGTGTCATATTTAGGACACCAAATGGATCACTTAGAATTTGTGATTTTAAGTCTACTGTTGACACTTAACCAAATATCGATGTGTATCCACTTCCTAGGCTGGAGGAATTGTTGGCAAAATTGAGTAGAGGCCACTGTTTTTGCAAAATTGACATGAGGCCACAGTTTTTCAGAGACCATCTTTGACTGGTCTCAACGTTTCCTTAATTTTCTTTAATTAGGAAAATTAAGGAAATGTTGAGACCAGTCAAAGATAGTTTCAGCTTAAGGGTGCCAGGAATTTAAAGTATTCCTTGCGAATGCGGCAAGAATTACGTGGGCCAGTCTGTAAGAACCGTTGCCGACCGCTGCATCGAGCACCAGTGCCAGTGTATTTGGGAAAATCAGCGGTGGCTGAGCATAGCCTGCTTAACAAGCATAAGATTTTATTTGAAGAAACGAGAGTAATAGCGCACACATCGAATTACTGGGACTCTGTGATCTGGGAAGCAGTCGAAATTAAGACTTAGCAGTAATAACTTTAACAGAGACAACGGCTATGCACTTAGCAACACCTGGAAGAGTGCACTGGATAAAGAAAAATTGCAGAGGAAACTTCCTGCACTTTACCTCCTGATTCAAGGGATGGTGCTGCAAGCAACGCGGGATAGAAACTACATCTTTGGAAGTACAGGGCACCATTTCACAATGCACCATATCGCTGTTGCTAAGATGTATTCCAGCCAATCAGAAGCTGTCCCTTGCACATAAAAGTGGGAGTCTCTCTAGTTTACGAGAGTCAGTTTTAGCCCTGACAACGACCATGGAGGTAGTGGTCGAAAGCTTGGAGTTTTATCCTGAATTGGCGTGGCATGTACACCGAGAGATTTTTATTCCAATTTATTAGTTTGTAAGACTACTGCTGTTATAACCTATCTCTCAGTAACCCATGAATTCTGCTCAATGATTTATTTTTCTTCTTCCATATAAGTATCAAGCATCATTGAAAACTACTCTGTAGAAGTATATTAAACTGAACAATTCACAGCTTCACCAGCATCACCACCATCAGCAGCAGCAGCATTGACATCTTCTGTTGGATAATGGTTTCTTGCACATTTGTATATGCAGTACAGTACCCAGCTGTTCACATTCATGTTGTTCTTGCATGTCTCCAAATGTCATCTACCCACTTTCCATTGAGTCATCATCTCTGTCTTTTTTTAATTTGTTTCTTTTCCTGTCTCTCCTAGTACATCCAAATGTGTGTCTTATCACTTCCAGCTAAATAACACTTGGTATTTGAATGTTCTTCCCAATAAGTCTGAGTCTCACTGCCATAAGTCAAAACTGGTAACACACATCGACTCTAAAATAGATGCAATCACTGCCTTCTTTCTCAAGGACTGTTAGTACATGTGTTGTCGTCGCTGAGTGAAAGAATCTCTCAAAATTTAGGAATCACAAGGAAATTAGTTAATCATATAGACATTCACATAATAATCACCTTAATGTATTTATGAATGTTAATCTTCCCCTGCAAAGGGAGATGTTAAGGCCATTCAGAACTTCACAATCAACAAGGGTGGAAGGTATAAAACACAACACACAAAACTTTTATAATATTAAGTGTCAACAAAGGAACTGCCAAGATTCTAAACAGCTGGAGATCTACTTCATCTTCAACCACCATCAACTGAAGTGGTAAAAGTTAAGAATAGGAGAGTGCTGTTATTTGTACACTTTACGGAGCAATGTTGACTGTTCACATAGTGAGGCAGGAACAGAATGCAGGGGACTATCTTAACAGCTCAAATTAAGTAGCCAATAAAAGAAATATCCAGCAGACTAAATGTTTTGTGGCAGTAAAATGAAGCTCATTGTTCATGTCTCAACCACAATAGAACACAAGGATATTCAATGTATGAATAAACTGGTTTCTGGAATATGTGGCAGTTATTTCTCCACTTCCAGTTTGCCCCACACTGAGTACCAAGTTACATTACACATATAACATTTCGTGAAATTGTAGAGACTAAGCTATAAACTACAGATAACATCAAAAGCTTTAAATTTAGGTGCAAAAATCACATTACATATTTTCTCCACTCTCATTGTTTACATAACAGTGTCTGCCCCAAATGGTAAGTGAAACTGGTGTGTTGCCTACCTACATGTAGGAAGAAAAATGTGTACTGGCTGGCACCACTCTTATTCCTACAGTTAGCAACTGCAGCTGCTAATAAATTGATGTTTTTCATGCCATTCTGGGTAAGTTCACAGACCTTATACCTAATTTTCTTATTAAGGCATTTAAAAAGTTAAATAACTTAACTTCTAAGCAAGTGTCACCTGAATCCATGCAGTTCAAGAATAATGTTAGCAGACATGTTACATACCAGACAACACAGAACAAGTAATTAAATTCGGTTAATACATAAAGTGAGGAATAGCAAGTATGGTTTTGTGTGTATGTCCACACCTGACTGTTCATTGCATTCAAAGATGAGTGTCATGTATCTTGTGTCCACTTGCCCATCTCCATTTTTCCTCATACCCTGTACATTTAGAAACATTACTAAAACCTTATGTAGACCTAAACCACAATTTTCTTTTTGCCTATAGGAGAGGGAGTTTGCCTATAAGTTAGTCATTTTACTCTAAAGGCATGAAAAGTATTGCTCAATAAGCTGCTGATGCTGACTAAGTGTTTACAGAGATGAAACAGCTAAGGTCATCCCTGTCCTATTCACTCCCTAAGACAGAAGCAGCACACCCAATCTGTTTGTGTATACAGGGTGAACATCAATAAAAACCAACAAACTGCAGTGATTGATTCCTGAATGGAAATGGTGGAAAAAAGATCCTGCGAACACGTGACTGGAAATGGATGGTGTGCATGCAATGACAACAAATCATCCAGGAACACAGCACAGAGCTGCAGTGCACCCATGCCTCGTTCAAAGTGGCATCCATGGGATAGCAGGTGAAGGGAATAGTAGTGGTTGTCATGCAGGATACACATAATCATAAGTTGGCTTACACCATGTTGGCATGTCACTTGCCTGGAGCTTGTAGTAGGGTTCATCTCAATATCCTGTAGAACCCGGTCCTCCAAATCTCGTGTACACACAGTCCATCGCCCAGTAGGTTCACATGCCTGAAAGGACCCTTGATTGTGCAAATGCCCAAATAGGGCTTGAAATGTTGTGTGATGTGGCTGGTGTCTCTGAGGGTATAGCCGTACTGCCTCTCAACCGTTTCCATCTACTTGGCCATACACAAACACCATCTCAACTTGTTCACAACATGAATACTGGACCACTCTGCTGCTTGCAGTATGCTGCGTCAATCACACAACCTGCAACACACAAGGAACAGATGGAATGTGGACAGATGCACTGTCATTCATCAGCGACATCTACCGAATTTGTATTTCCAGGCACATGTTCATAGGAACTTTTCTCCTCAATTTCCAATCAGGAATCTGTCCCTGCAGTTTGTTGGTTTTCTTAATGTCCATCCTATAGAGAAAATTCCATGTGCAAGTGTGAGAAGGTTGTCCAAACATTTGCATAGCATGTTTCTGGGGCAGAACATGGGGACTAGTCCATTATACATGTACAGGATATGCAGAACCATTGAAAAGCCACATCCAGACTGACCAACACCCTGACCCCTCGTCATTAATCTGCCAGGCGAATTTGATCAGGGGCCAGCATACCTCCCCATCATGGAAGCAGTCGCAGAAACATGTGCAGCTACCTGGACAGATTGCACAATAAGCTATAATGGGAGACAAAAAAATCATTGTGACATTTAAGTAGTTTAACAAAGAGAAAAATTAAGACCTTTGGAAATAAGGAGTTAAAAAAAACTCTGGATCTGTCATAATATGTAATTTTTAGAAGGAGAAAATGGAAATCAACATGCTGTTTAAGGAATCAAATGTGAAAACTGTAATAAAGAGCAGAAGAATTGAATGGCTGGGACGTGTCTTGAGAAGAGAAGAAAGAATGGTGAAGGCAGTGCTAGAAGGGAAACTACAAGGGATGGGAGCCCTTGAGAGACCAAAACTGAGGTTGATGGAAGTCATCAAGAAAGCCCCAGACATAACAGGAGCTCAAAGGAGCATGGTCAGCAACAGAGACCATTGGACTAGGCTAAAGAGTGAAGCAGTGAACCAACTTCAGTTTGTGTGGGCAACTTAGTAAATAGTGGTGCTGGTGCTACTACTACTACTACTACTACTACTACTGAGCTAGAACTATAAAACTCCTACTATTTTATTAACTTCTGACCTATATTTAAAACAAACAAACACACACACACACACACACACACACACACAAAAAGCAAATGTTCTCATGGTATTGATTACATTTCAGGTAAAATATTAAATGCATGTTGTTCTGACATAGCTACTGGATTTAACTACTACTACTACTACTACTAGTAGTAGTAGTAGTAGTAACAATAACAATAATAATAATCATCACCATCATCATCTTCATCAAGGTCCACACTAGCTGCCACGTATTATTGCACTTGGCCTCCTGTGGCCTTTATCCAAACATGTGGTGACTTTACAGTAAACAAGTACAGTACTGACTAAGGAAAACAAACAGCACTGTGAATACTTTCAGGACAGTTGTGCATATATTATCAAGTGGTTCAGCATGTCCTCATGAAATATCACAACTGAAACTAACAATAACCCGACCAAAGCACCCTCACTCTCAGATGCAATAACACTGCGGTTGACTAATATACATGATTCAGACTTTATGTCAAATTGTGGGTAACTTCTTTACTTAGTGGCGTATATTTTTACCAAAATACACTGCTGGCCATAAAAACTGGACCCTCATGGAGGATAGCAAATAACTATTTTTTTTTTTCAAAAGTCCGCGTTTCTATAGACATTGTCACATTGTCCGCATGGAAACTTATCTTGCTGCAAACAAGCTCATTTCCTAACTCAAGGTATGCGATGTGTCTGTGCCATCCTGCAATGTCTGAAAACAAGTATATGCCCTCTCAGGTGTTAGTTGTTTGGCACCATTAAGGTCCAGCATTGAGATGAATATGACTCCTCTGAACCCATTAATTCCATACTTGAATGACCGCTGTGGGAGCCCAACCAACATGAGCTGCAATACTACGCAACGATAAACAGCAGTAACTGAATTTTCCATTGGTGCTTGGCAGAACATGGTAATAATTTTAAAAAGAAAACACTTTCTAATGTTATGCAAAATTATATTTATTTGGTCACGAACTGGCTTGTGGCTTCTCATGCCACCTTCAGGTGACACCTGAAAATGGCCTGAGAAGCTAAAAGTCGGTTCGTGAGCAAATAGATCTAATTTTGCATAACATTACAAAGTGTTTTCCTTTTTAATATTATAAACAGCAGTCTCAATAGGCCACCAGCTTGGACTGTTGAATTCAGAAATGTGCTGGAAGATGCTTCTCCTTCACAGATGAGGCATAATACAGTATCCTTAAATACAAACAGCATTCTAATGCTATTTCTGATTAGGGAATTTCATATGTAATCTTTCTTTATACAAGGTATATAGATGGTATTACATCTACCTCCTTTTTTTGGTTGAACTGAAATGCTAATCATTTGCATATCCAAACACGTAGTACACTTCACACCAGTTTTAGGTTTGTTGCATGCCATATTCATGGTTTTGCTGTTTTAATAGAAAGTGGTGTAGGTTTAGAAGCTATAACACACACTTTCCTGGAGCATATTATGTTTATTTCCCATGCAATAGTTTTCTCTTGTTCTAAACAAGGATGATCAACATTGAGGCATTTATGAATGTGAATGCAGATTACTGAATTTATATGTTCACTAGGAACCTTAAGTTGTGATGCTCAGGTTTCAGTTGTGACTATGGGTGCCCTACAATGAGTCTGGCAAGCTGACAGAAATGAACAAAACAAGGGAATTAATTGGGAGGACGTTTTTCTGGCAGAAAGCAGTAAACAAGTGTTAGGTGTAAAAAATAATGAAATTGGTATTGGTGGTGGTGGAGGCAGTTGTGATTATATTTGACATACCTAAGAAATTTATCTGTTGAGAAAATTCACTAAAATATTTTTCCTACTGCCATAAAAAATATCAAATATTTTCTCTCTCAATTTCCTTTAAAAGTATACAAAGTGAATCATATTTTCAACTTACATTTAACTTCAGCCGACCTTTCTTCTTCAACTCGTCTAAAGAGCAGCAAGCAACACCCACTCTCCTGGTACGCTTAGCATCAGATACTTTGAAACCCTTAAACAAAAATAGACAAATAAATTAATTCTGAGCTAGAACTATAAAACTCCTACTATTTTATTAACTTCTGACCTATATTTAAAACAAACAAACAAACACACACACACACACACACACACACACACACACACACACACACACACACACACACACAAAGCAAATGTTCTCATGGTATTGATTACATTTCAGGTAAAATATTAAATGCATGTTGTTCTGACATAGCTACTGGATTTAACCACATATTTGACGAATTACTTTCACATGGTATCTTTACAGCCAAGTATACCTTGGAGAGACCCCTGTTAATGTTAATAACTATCAACCTATTTCAATAGTAACTTCTTTCTTAATCATTTTCTAAAAGCTAATGTATTTAAGAATGGGATAGGAAAAGGGAGAGAAGGAAATGTAGTAGGTGAATATGGAATGGGGTTAAGGAATGAAAGAGGAAGCCGTCTGGTAGAATTTTGCACAGAGCACAACTTAATCGACACTTGGTTCAAGAATCATAAAAGAAGATAATGACAGGTTTCAGATAGATTATATAATGGTGAGACAGAGATTTAGGAACAAGGTTTTAAATTGTGAGACATTTCCAGGGGCAAATGTGGACTCTGACCACAATCTACACGTTATGAACTGTAGATTAAAACTGAAGAAACTGCAAAAAGGTGGGAACTTAAGGAGATGGGACCTGGATAAACTGACTAAACCAGAGGTTGTACAGAGTTTCAGGGAAAGCATAAGGGAACAATTGACAGGAATGGGGGAAAGAAATACAGTAGAAGAAGAATGGGTAACTTTGAGGGATGAAGTAGTGAAGGCAGCAGAGCATCAAGTAGGTAAAAAGACGAGGGCTAGTAGAAATCTTTGGGTAACAGAAGAAATATTGTATTTAATTGATGAAAGGAGAAAATATAAAAATGCAGTAGCTAAATGAAACAGGCACAAAGATACAAACGTCTCAAAAATGAGACCGACAGGAAGTGCAAAATGGCTACGCAGGGATGGCTAGAGGACAAATGTAAGGATGTAGAGGCTTATCTCACTAGGGGTAAGATAGATACTGCCAACAGGAAAATTAAAGAGACCTTTGGAGAAAAGAGAACCACTTGTAAGAATATCAAGAGCTCAGATGGAAACCAAGTTCTAAGCACAGAAGAGAAATCAGAAAGGTGGAAGGAGTATATAGAGGGTCTATACAAGGGCAATGTACTTGAGGACAATATTATGGAAATGGAAGAGGATGTAGATGAAGATGAAATGGGAGATATGATACTGCGTGAAGAGTTTGACAGTGCACTGAAAGACCTCAGTCGAAACAAGGCCCCGGGAGTAGACAACACTCCATTAGAACTACTGACAGCCTTGGGAGAGCCAGTCCTGACAAAACTCTACCATCTGGTGAGCAAGATGTATGAGACAGGCGAAATACCCTCTGACTTCATGAAGAATATAACAATTCCAATCCCAAAGAAAGCAGGTGTTGACAGATGTGAAAATTACCAAACTATCAGGTTAATAGGTCACGACTGCAAAATACTAACGCGAATTCTTTACAGGTGAATGGAAAAACTAGAAGCAGCCGACCTCGGGGAAGATCAGTTTGGATTCCGTAGAAATGTTGGAACACGTGAGGCAATACTGACCCTATGACTTATCTTAGAAAATAGACTAAGGAAAGGCAAACCTACGTTTCTAGCATTTGTAGACTTAGAGAAAGCTTTTGATAATGTTGACTGGAATACTCTCTTTCAAATTCTGAAGGTGGCAGGGGTAAAATATAGGGAGTGAAAGGCTATTTACAATTTGTACAGACACCAGATGGCAGTTATAAATGCTGAAGGAAATGAAAGGTTAGCAGTGGTTGGGAAGGGAGTGAGACAGGCTTGTAGCCTTTCCCCGATGTTATTCAATCTGTATATTGAGCAAGCAGTGAAGGAAACGAAAGAAAAATTCAGAGTAGGAATTAAAATCCATGGAGAAGAAATAAAAACTTTGAGGTTTGCCGATGACATTGTAATTCTATCAGAGACAGCAAAGGACCTGGAAGAGCAGTTGAACGGAATGGACAGTGTCTTGAAAGGAGGATATAAGATGAACATCAACAAAAGCAAAACAAAGATAATGATGGAATGTGGTCGAATTAAGTTGGGTGATGCTGAGGGAATTAGATTAGGAAATGAGACACTAAAAGTAGTAAAGGAGTTTTGCTATTTGGGGAGCAAAATAACTAATGATGGTCGAAGTAGAGAGGATATAAAATGTAGATTGGCAATGGCAAGGAAAGCGTTTCTGAAGAAGAGAAATTTGTTAACATTGAGCATAGATTTAAGTGTGAGGAAGTCGTTTCTGAAAGTATTTGTATGGAGTGTAGCGATGTATGGAAGTGAAACATGGACGATAAATAGTTCGGACAAGAAGAGATTAGAAGCTTTCGAAATGTGGTGCTACAGAATAATGCTGAAGATTAGATGTGTAGATCACAGAAGAGAAGTTTGTGGCACAACTTGAATAGAAGAAGGGATCAGTTGGTAGGGCATGTTCTGAGGCATCAAGGGATCACCAGTTTAGTATTGGAGGGCAGTGTGGAGGGTAAAAATCGTGGAGGGAGACCAGGAGATGAATACACTAAGCAGATTCAGAAGAACGTAGGTTGCAGTAGGTACTGGGAGATGAAGAAGCTTGCACAGGATAGAGCATGGAGAGCTGCATCAAACCAGTCTCAGGACTGAAGACCACAACAACATCAACAACATTTAAGAATGGTTGGGGATATTTGAAAATTTAAGATTCTGAGTCAGTCACAATCTGGATTCTGGAAGGGTCTCTCCACACAACATGCCATTTACCATTTCACTGAGCATGTATTACAATATACGAATAACAACATTTCACCTATTGGGATTTTTTTGTGATCTGCCTTCACAGTGCAAGTCACAGCATTTTTTTGGTGAAACAAACTTTGTAGCTTGCGAGGCATAATGAGATGTGATTCACTTTATATTTAACTGATACACAGCAAAGCATCATGTTGAAACGCTCATGCAGTTCCCATTATGTGCCTTCTTCTGAATTGGGTTCAATTCAGGGACTACCCCTGTTCTGGCTATATACGGGGTGAACCAAAACTCCATTAAAAAAATTTCAAGGTTGTTCAGGAATATTTTCTAAGTACTTTTGTACAAGGGACATGTGGTCTATAGTGACTCATTACAGAGCTAAAACATAATTATGATTTCTCCTGCTGCCGCAATTAACTTTCTTTCTGTGAAAATACCTTCAAAACAGTGAAAAATCTGTAATATACAATCATTCTATGACAGAAGGCTACAGCTTCTCATAGGCATCTATGTACAGATACAAAATACAGTGATGTGGTTGCCATTGCTGCAGTAAAAGCTTAGCACAGCATTCAGTGAACCCATAAGCAAGGTGTATATCGGCCAGTGTTCATTATTCAACCTATACAAACTGCTGTGTAGCACTGTTAACATACAAAAGACCCTAGGAAACAGGCAGAGGCAGAGGCAGAGGCAGAGGCAGAGACAGAGGCACACGCACAGGCACAGGCACAGGGAGAGGGGGAGAGAGGGAGAGGGGGGGGGAGGGAGTGAGGAGAGAATTACAAGCAGTCCGTAATGCAAGCTTGAGGCCCAAGAGTGAAATGGTGTGGGCATTACTGTTGTGAACTGCAAATATGGTAAGTGAATGGAACAATTTTGCTAACAAACAAAACACACAGTGCATACTATCAGCACTTGCACTCTTATGCACATATTTTCAGTGCAATACAGGTGCCAAAATAAATTGCGGGGATGGCAGGGTGGGGGGGAGGTGAGATATCAAATTAAGGGGACCACATCATGGTTCAGGTTGAAAAAAATCTGATTTTCAGTTTTCATCATATTTTGATAGAGTAAGGTTTTATTTAAGTACTCAGAAAAGGATTTTGCTGAAAAAATTTTTTTCGTGCATTTAAAGAGCATTTTCCTACCTCGTGTGTTTATGTGCCGTTTCCACTTTTCTGTCACCCACTTTTCTGCATATATTTGAGATCTATATCCTCTACATTGCACGTTAGGGATTTTTTTAACTCCTGAGTGTGTTGGTTATCCTTGAAATGGCAACGGTCAGTATTCTTTTGTTTCTGCTGTTTGTAAACAACACGCTTTCAAACACGCGGTTAGTTTTGTTCAAGTCTGATTGTGAGTAGTTGTTATAGAAAGCTTACAGGTACACTATGAGCAGGCAATTAGGAGAAATAAAGAAAATCTGGAAGCAATGAAGAGAGATGCTTGGGCCATATTCTTCCATAAGTCCTCTACTGATGATAAGCCATGTCATGGATTGTGTCCATCAGGACAAAATCCGTGGTGCAAATACAATAGGGCTCAGGCAACTGGAGAATCTTATTCTCACCAGCATTCTCTTCCTGCTGCTGTTATTACAGCAATTAAACCTATTTTCAGAGACTTAGCTCATCCTGACCTTCTAAGGAAATGTCTGCGTGGGCAGACACAGAACCGAAAAAAATGTTTCAACAGCATAATTTGGAACCACCTTCCTAAAACTGTATTTGTTGGCATGCATACAAGGAAACTAGGAGCTTATGATGCTGTTATTACATTCAACTGTGGTAATATTGGAAAGTGTTGGGTACTGAAAAAGCGGGGAATTAATCCTGGTGAAAATATGATCAATGAGCTGCAACATTGCGATAAAATGAGGATAGCCAATGCAGACAGGACTGGATCTAATACGGCCAAGAAAGCAAGACAAACATCCAAGAAGGTGAAAAAGAAGCTGGAAGACCTGTTAAAGGCCAAAGAAGGGCCATCATATGAAGCAGGACAGTTTTAATTAACTGTAAGTAACACATTTCAAAAGTTTTTTCTTTAAATTCAATTTCCCACAAACTAAAATTTTCAGTACATATGCCCCATTATATCAGAAACTATCATACATAAATGAATGAAATTCTCAGAGACTCTGCATAACATAAAAAGCCACCTCTGGTACTACATTCATTAATATTCCTCCATTAGGAAGTTCACAAAAAAAATATTTTCTGCAGAAAATGTTTTTGTTAGTAAATTTAAAAAAGTATTTCTTAAAAACTATACAATGGATAAAGTAGATTTTAGTACAGTTGACTCTATTAGCATCATGTAACATACAGTAAAAATATTAAGGTCCTGCATCAAATAGTTTTTTTCAGAAATGGGTCAAATACTTGCCTACATTAACATGGGTTAGATACGCAGGCTGTGGTCCCCTTAAATGCAATTACTCTGTAAAGAATGAAGGAAGATCATGGGTCCCCTTCACCAAAATACTCAGAAAATATCCCTGAACGGTCTCGTAATTTTTTCCGGTGGAGGTTGAATTTACCCTCCCATCTTACACTGATAAAGCAAAAATAATGCTCTTCACTGATGATACAAGCATCATAATCAAATCCAACAGAGCTGCAACAACAGATGGGATAGTAAACAAAGTATTCAAAATAATAATAATAATAATAATAATAATAATAATAATAATAATAATATTTGCATTTGCACACTTCTGTACCATGCAATGTACAACAAGCAGCAGATTGGTTTTTAGCTTTCCTTTGTGCCCCTAGTATGAGTGTCCTTCAATAAATAATAGCCCATCATCTTTTTCTCAGAATATAGCTATTTTTGAAGGTTAGAATTTGGTGATGTCTGTCAACATTTCTTTTACACGTACTATTTTCTATTTTTCTACATAGTCTCATCATCTTCTATGGTCTTATGCCAGTGTTCTATAAGAGCATGTATTCCCTGAAGGTTGAAGCAATTCCCCTGTGTTTGTAGCCACATTTCCACTGCAGGAATTATGCTTTCATCAACTTCAAAGTGTGTTCCATGTAAAGGATTCTTAAATGGCCTGAACAGATGGAATAGAATGGTAGCCATGTGATTCACAATGTCAGGAGCAGTGGCTGTGACAGGATGTGATCTTAGTTTCAGCACTTACAGACACTGACCCTCTTTACCTATTGCCTAGCTGTCCTATCAACTGCACCTTTACCATACATTGCACATAACTGGTTGTGGATGTTCATCACAATTTTGTTTTCTGCAAACCTAGATTTCAACCACAGCATGTTTCTTCTATCATAATGCACTACCCCAGTGGGGGAGTGCCACAATCTGGTTTCGCATGAATACAGTGACTGCCCCCGTCCCAAAAAAAAAAGACCACAACTGAGTGGACGATGGCTCAGCATACACAGACCTGAAAGGACAACTGATAGGAAGCCAAAAGAATCACCAAGAGCATATGAACAAAACTTGAATAGCAAACAAACAAAATTACCTAAAACCGTATGTGAATAGTAATGTCAGCAACTTCAAAGCTTCAGACACACAAGCAATGCAAGCTCTCTTTCCTCCTAGCAACTATGAAACCCTAAAACTCTAGACAGCCAATGCTGGTGGATTCAACAACTGAATCCAGTAATGATACTAAATCACTCCCTCTTTAATAGGTGCTTAAGGTCAGAAATGACAAGTTCTGTGCTTTGCATGCTGAGGCAAGGGGGAGCATTGTGTGAGTAGGCCTGCCAGTGGCTCCTATGGGCACCTCAATTTCATTTGTTTCCATCCCCATGGCATCTTGTTCGTTCACTGCCTGTTCCACAGGATGATGCACTTGCAGCTGAGACATTGAGACTGTCAGTGAGGACAATGTTGGAGGAAGTGAATCAATCTACATAAGTTACCAGTCCTGTACCAGTTCAGTCATCTGCTGCTGCTGGTGGTAATAATGATGTGAGCACAGGCTGGAACAGCACTGTGGCCATGTCCACAGCGTGAACCTAGAACCACCAGTAGCAGGCATGGATGGCCAGAAAATGTGGTCGTTAAAAACAGTGAGTTTGGAAGTGCCATGCACTGGCTTGAGGAGTGGGGATAGCTCCTGCATTTGTCATGGCCACAACTGATTTTGGTGATGAAATAGGTGCTCTTGCCCAGGCATGACGAGTAACATTTGATACCCATTGTGCCCAAGAACGATGCCTGGTGTACACCCCAACTTCCAGACAATCATGTGAGCCCAAACAGTGGCACCTCGCTGTTAGTAGAGTACGCAAACAGGGCTTGTGATCTACAGAGCAGGGCACAAGGGATCCAAGAGCTTTCGCAGCCTGCCCCCGTGCAGTACCTCAGCCACGCTTTGTCCACTGACCATGGTGGACCAATAGGTTGCAAGACATGCTGTTAAGGGCTCAGCAATGAGCAATAACATCAGTCCCTTCCTCATTTATACCTTGAAGGTTCTGACCATCGACTCCACCTCTGAGTTCGACACTGAGTGGAAATGGGTGATCGTCAGGTGCTGCATTCCATTGCATTGTCAGAATGTCTTAAATTCTGCCGAAACAAACTGAAGTCTGTTGTCTGATACTATGGTGTGGGGGGCTCTCTCAAAAGTGAAAATGGTAGCAAATGCTCTGATCACAGTGTGTGCACTATCAGAAGAGATGCGTGCCACATACAGAGGATGTAGGTGCTTTATGCAAGGATTTCACAAATGAGGATGCCATGGTTATAGTGGGTGGTCCGGGAAACAGCATTGACAGAGACTCTGAATATTCCATAGAGAGTGACCTGGGAAAGATAGCAACAAAGCATACGAGTGTGGGATTTGTGTCTGTGTTGAGACGCCATGATCGGCCTCATTTGAACTCTTCCATAGGGAGGGTGAACTTGGAGTTGGAGTGGCTGCTTAGGACGGATATAGGGTCCCATATTGGTTTGATTCCTGTGGATGCTATCGATAGGTGAGACTACACTAGGCATGGCCTTCACCTCATTAGGAAAGGGAAGGGAAAACTGTCTGGGTTGATTGCAGAAAACTTAAGGGGGGGACACTGGCACAAGTGGTGAAATACCAGTGGTCACCGGTGTCAGAGGGATGCCTTTTTTAGGATAGGGAAGGGGGAAAGAAAACGAGTTTTAAGAGAGATTGGCAGACACACTCAGTTTGAGAAAACAGATGAACAGGAGTCAGATTTTATCATACAGCCTCCATTTAAACAGTGTTTAACAGAAAGTAATCAGAAACTGCCAGTTCATCTTCGCCAAAGCAGTTACAATCCCATTAGTATACAGTATCAGTTATCTTTATTACACCAGAACATTCTGGGACTTAGAAATAAAGTTGATGAACTACTCATTTGTATCAATGAAATGAATTCATCTAACCAAATTGACATAATCTGCCTCTCTGAACATCAAGTGACCACTGATATAGATATGTTAGACATTTCAGGATTTAAGCTAGCTTACTACTTCTGCAGAGTAGATATGGATGGAGGAGGAGTTGCCACATTTATCAAAAACTGCCATAAATTCAAAAACATTGACATTAATAAATTCTGTTTAGAGCAGCATCTAGAAGCATGTGCAACAGAAGTAGAGTTCCATAACAGATCCTATATAATAATAACTATTTACCGAGCACCTGCAGGAAATTATAATCTATTCTTAGATCATCTAGAAGCTCTTTTGGGTTATTTAACAGGAAGAAACAAAGAAATTTTGATTGCTGGTGACTTTAATACAGATTTTCTAATGCAATCTTCCAGTAAACATTCACTGCAGTTAGTAATGTTGTCTTTCAATCTAACTCACACTGTAAACTTTCCTACTAGGATCACTAAATCCTCAAGGACAGCCATTGATAACATTTTTATAGACAAATCAAAGGAACAAAATCATATCACAAAACCTGTTATAAATGGACTATCAGATCATGACATGCAGCTCCTTGTTTTAGATGTAAATTCCAAGCAGATTATCAAGACTGCTAAATCTGAGTACAGGAGAGAAGTCAATCAACCAAAAATTGAGTGTTTTAGAAAACTGCTCAAAGATATGAACTGGAAACATGTTTATAGTGCTCATGACATGAATGAAAAATATAACACATTTATGAACAATGTCAGTACCATGTTTGTTAACTGTTTTCCTCTAAAAGTTACTCAAATTAAACAGAAGTCTATAATAAAACCATGGATTACACAAGGAATAAAGATTTCCTGTAAGACAAAAAGGAAAATGTATCTGTCAACCAAGAATAGCTCCAATGCTGATGATTTAGCTAAATACAAGGAATACTGTAAAATATTTAAAAAAGTAATTCAGACGTCTAAACAAATGCACTACGAGAAGAAGATAGCAATGTCAGGGAACAAAATAAAAACAATATGGGATATAGTGTAAGAGCAGACTGGTAGAACCAGAAAGGAACAGGAGCAAATAGCACTAAGGGTAGATGACACATTAGTAACTGATGGGCATAGTGTGGCAAATCTATTTAACAAGTACTTTATATCCGTTACTGATAGAATGGGACTTTCAGGATCAGTAAATAATGCCCTTGAATATCTGAAACTAGCCTTCACAAATAGCTTCAAGTACATGAATATATCACTCACTTCACCAAAAGAAATAACTTCCATAATAAAATCGTTAAAAACAAAGCATTCTAGTGGGTATGATGAAATATCAACAAAGTTAATTAAGGCATGTTCTTGTGAGTTTAGTACAATTCTAAGTTACTTGTATAACCAGTCAATTATAACTGGGACATTTCCTGACTGGCTAAAATATGCAGATGTTAAGCCTCTATTCAAGAAAGGGGATAAAGAGATACCATCAAACTACAGACCGATTTCACTTTTGCCAGCATTCTCAAAAATTTTAGAAAAAGTTATGTACAGGCAGCTGCTCAACCATCTGACCACAAATGACATATTATCAAGAACACAGTTTGGATTTCTGAAGGGTTCTGATATCGAGAAGGCTATTTACACCTACAGTGAAAATGTACTTAATTCATTAAATAACAAATTACAAGCAGCAGGTATTTTCTGTGCTTTGTCAAAGGCATTTGATTGTGTGAACCACAACATCCTTTTAAGTAAATTTGACTTCTATGGTGTCACGGGCAGTGCTGCAAAATGGTTCAAGTCATACCTCAGTAACAGGAAACAAAACGTGTCAGTGCAAGGGACTAGTGAATTAAGTCATCAGTCATCATCAGAATGGGATGAAATTACATGTGGTCTCCCACAAGGATCTATCTTAGGGCCATTGCTTTTTCTTGTGTTCATTAATGATCTCTCATCAGTTACACTGCCAGAAGCAGAGTTCGTTTTGTTTGCAGATGACACACGTATTGTAATAAATAGTATGTCAAGTGTAGTTCTAGAAAGATCTGCTAATGATATTTTCATGGATATTAATAAATGGTTTAAAGCCAACTCACTGACATTAAACTTTGAAAAGACTCACTATATGCAATTCAGAACCTGTAAGAGGTTTCCACCCAGCATATGCATAAAATACGAAGAAGAGCAGATAGAAGAGGTTGACAGTCTTAAATTCCTGGGATTACAACTTGGTAATAAATTCAGTTGGGAAGAGCACACCACAGAACTGCAGAAACGCCTTAACAAATCTGTATTTGCAATTCGAGTGTTAGCAGACATAGGTGACATAAAAATGAAAAAGCTTGCATACTTTGCCTTCTTTCATTCCATAATGTCATATGGTATAATATTTTGGGGTAACTCTTCAAGTCAAACAAAAGTTTTCAGAGTCCAAAAGCGTGTAATACGTATTATTTGTGGAGTAAATTCACGGACGTCCTGTAGAAACCTCTTCAAAGAACTGGGTATACTAACTACTGTCTCTCAGTATATTTACTCATTAATGAAATTTGTCCTAAATAATATATCTCTTTTTCCAACAAACAGCTCAGTTCATACATACAATACCAGGAACAAAAATGATCTGCACAAGGACTTAAAAGCAGTTACTTTAGTTCAAAAAGGGGTCCGCTACTCAGGAACACACATCTTCAATAATTTGCCAGTAAACATAAAAAATTTAGTTACAAATAAAGATCAGTTTAAAAGGAGCCTGAAAGACTTACTAGTGGCCAACTCCTTCTACTCCATTGACGATTTTTTTAATAGAAACAAATGATGTATTGTATATATTCATACTATTAGTATTGTTATTTCAGCTTTAAAAAAATAAATAAATTGACATGTTCCACATCCACGAGGATCACCTCAGCACGGATCTATGGAACGAAAAAACTAATCTAATGTAATCTACAGAAAATTAGCGAGCACATCCACCACCAGCAACCACACTGTGCCCTAAAAAGAACTAGAGAAGTTGATGCACACCCTCTCCCAAAGGTGTTCAGACTGGGGCAATGGGGAAAAACTTTTGATTGGGAATGCTTGGTTCAAGCACAGGCCTGATATGTATGCACTACATGGTCTGTGCCATCTGTCCTGGGCCAATAAACGTGGTGCCACGCTAAAGCTTTCATCTTATGTTTCACTGGAAAATAATTTCACAACAATGTTCTGATCTTTTTAGGAGGCACTCTCGCCAACGAATCTGCACCATTGACATAGCTCTACAGACAAGGGGTCCTGGCTGGTAGCCAATGCAACTTCACCAGCAGTGATCAGGATATCTCACAAGGTGCGGTGCACAGTCACGTTTAGGGCAAAAAGGCACTGCTTCTGGATGGTCAAACTCAACATGATAATGCACTGGCACTTGCTTGCCCTGCAATGGGCTGAAAAATAGTGTCATAATAGTGATTGTAAAAAATAGTGTCATAAGAGTAATTGCTCAAGAACAGAGCCCAATGTTGCAAACACTGCACCATTCTGTCTGGAAGGTGACAACATGGATCAAAAAGGGAAATGAGGGGTATGTGGTAAGTAGGTAAGTAACAGGAACTTATTCTCATATATTAAAATGAGGAATGTTTTTAATGCTATATAGAGTGGCCAATGCCACTGCCGCCTCAATTTGTGAATAATTTTGCTGTGCTTGCAAAAGCATCTTAAATGCCAAAGCAATTCAGTGCTCCGTACCATCAGCATCCTTATGCGAGAGAACGGCCCCAGTCCCGCATTGCAATGTGTCAGTTGCTTGCCTGGTGGGAACTTCACTTGAGTGCAGGGTCGACTTCAGGTATGTTTTCAACAGTGAGAAT
The DNA here is from genome assembly GCF_023898315.1 of Schistocerca nitens. Taxonomy (NCBI): domain Eukaryota; kingdom Metazoa; phylum Arthropoda; class Insecta; order Orthoptera; family Acrididae; genus Schistocerca; species Schistocerca nitens. Next base: position 521,515,229 of record NC_064616.1, on the reverse strand, counting down.
GCTTCAAGTACACGGGAGACTAAATGAACAGAACTTCTTTCTACCTCAAATGGCTTAACGAATGTCAGGTGAGGTGAGCTGCCTGGGGCACATATTCTGTTTAGTAGTTCACTTTCCCCAGAAATGACTGTAATTCATTTAAGTTTTTTAGGGCTGGCAGCTTCTTGATTGGATCAACCGGCTCTGCCATTGGTGTAATTCCTTTGCTGCATAAGATATGCCACACACAATGCACAGATGATGCAGAGAACTTGCATTTCTCTACATCACACTGCTGAGATATAGTATTTGTAAGTTTTGAATGTGTTTTCTCTAGCAGTACCCATTATCCAAATTACACCCAAATAGATTATGCACTTCAGAATTTCAAGGGTTAGTTGCACTGTATAGCTTTGGAAAGAGCTCGGTGCTGAAGTGACTCCAAAAGGCAACCTCTTGTATTCATACATTCTGTAAATCTTATTTAGTACCAGGATTTTCTGCTTGTCCACACAAAGGAGTAACTTCAAGTATGCATCCTTCAAATCAGTTTTTGAAAATCACTGCCCCCATGCTAACTTCGTTAAAAGTTTCTCTGGCCAAGGAACTGCATAAATGTTGATCTCACTTTGTGCATTGTTTGTGACCTTAAAATCACTGCAAATTCTGACGGACCCATTTGTGCTCCTCACAATGACCGTGAGAGTCACCCACTGACAAAGTGACACTGGCACAATGAGCTTCAAGTCCAGTAACGTCTCTAACTTGATGTATGCCGCATCACACATTGCGAATGTAACTGGCCATGAACAATGGAACTTAGGCTCAGCATACAGCTGGAGTAAAAGTGACACTTCGAACTCTTTGGCCCAACTCAATGTTGCCTGGAATAACTGATTATAGCTTTAATAATTCTAGATCCTGGAATGGTACTGAGCTGAAAACCAGGTTCACTTCATCCAATAGTTGGAAACTAAGCATGGCAAATGCATTTAACCCAAAAATATTTACATTCAAGTGTGAACTTGTGACTAATTATGAGATTTTCTCTTCCAAGTTCTTGTATTTTGCCCATACAGTAATTTTCTCTCGCAAAGAAATCTTTCGTTGTCTATATGAAATTATGTGCCACTGCCATGGCTGCAGATAGGGTTGTCCAAACATTGATAGGTTCCCTGGTTAATTGGAGTAACTACAGCTCCCCTACTCACCTGAAATTGGGCTGTAATACCATTGATATCCAACTCAATCAGGAGTTTATTAGGCACTTGGCTGGGTTCTGTGCAGACTGGAGTGAAAGCAAACACTGACTCTTGGTTAGGTCCTACTGCTCACTTTGTATTAACGAATACCGGTGCAGCGGCCTGCAGTGCTGTTTTACTGCCCAGTCACACTGCTGCTAAGTGCCGTCACATGTGACATGTAACATATGTCAAAAATGTGGGCGCTGCTGACTCTCATGGTATATCCAATAGTCCAAAGAAAACTTAAGCACCAATTGGGTGACTACGACACTGAGGGGCAACTTTACTTATCACCTAAATAATGTGATCTACTGCAATCTATGTGGGAGCAAGAAGTGTTTTCTTATGCAGGACTCGTAACCTGAGCGTCATCTAGGGACTAAGTTGCCGGCACGTGGCAGAAGGCTGAGCTATTTGCTAACTATCCAAAAACATATTTTGAGCTGACATAATTATAATTAATGTATTTTATATAATGATGCAGTGCAACACAAAGAACAATTTTAATCATCATAATCATCACATTTTGAACTGATGCTGACACCTCAAATGTCTTGGTAATATTTGTGATTGTGCTTAATTTGGGGTCTGATGATTCCATAGCTTTAGACTGGACCTTCTCACCCACCACCAATCTAACAACTATGCCTCTGACTGAAGAATCGGCTTACAGGACTCCACAATTCATACATTCACAATTCCAGTTACAGGCGAGGCTTTGGAAATATGCTATCCAGGACATACAAGACTGATCACTATGCTTCCCATATATGTTAAACTGCAACTGTGCTGCCACAATATGAGTTTGATGGCAGAACTGTTCACTCAGCAGATCACACAGTTCAGTAAATTCCAATGCTTCAGGGCCCATGCATGGACGCAGCGTTTGAAAAGTTTCATAAAAGCTGCTGCTACTACTACCGCTAAATAACAGAGTGCTCTAGACTACAGGACCTAATATGTCTTTTATCTTGCAATGCAGAATAAATCTACGCAGGTAGTTTCTCCCAAGTCTCTAATGTTGTCAAACACAGGAAATGGCAGGGGTGGTGAGCAAAGGTGGCTCGACCAGCAGACTGCATGCCCACGGTTCGTACAAAATTCACAGTCTGCTTGATCAGCTCCTGCATCTGCACCCTCCTGTAGCAGTTATTTCAGATGTACCTGTTCCTCCTGTTGCTCCTGCAGCTTTATCTGATGCTGTCAAAACTCCAGAAACTGTTGATCCATTGTTCTGAGCTATTTTGCTTCATCGTCAAATTTGTAATGGACTACCCCAGTGGGGGAGCGCCACAACATGGTTTCTCAGGAACATGGTAAGTAGCCAAAGAAGACTGAGTAGATGGTAGCTAACTGTACATAAATCTGAAAGGAGAACTGAGATGAAATCAAATGTGAAGCCAAAACCTGAATAGCAAACTGACAAAAAGACCAAAAACAAGCATCTCTCACTGTGTGAATAGTAATGTCAGCACCCAGAAAGCTTCAGATACATAAACATAACTGGATGAGGAAAGTGCGCTCACTTTCCTCATTGTCTATGCTGCCAAAAAGTCTGTCCAGGTAACACACTGTCCCCATTGCCCATGGTGGAGACATGAAACCATACAACTGTGAATGGCCAATGCTGGTGTGTTCATTTTGTTACCCATGTAAAAATCTGGTGACAATACTAGATCTCCCCCTTTAATAGGTTGTAATGGCTGAATCATGAAAGGTTGCCAGACAAAAGAGAAAAATTATGTAAGTATGAATATTAGCTATAAGACTAGCAACTTGGGTAGAGACATACAGTGCAAGCTGCTTGTTTGCCCATTAAAAGGTCTCACACATTGGGAAACTGCTGGTTTAACAATCACTGATCACAAGTTGGTGGTAAAAAGCAGCAGTCACATCCCATCTACAAGCAAACAGCCCCAAACACAAAGTAGAGTTCGAGAGTTCCAGTGAATGACAGCAGCCTTGAATGGACTGGCCTACAGCAGATACTATTTAAGTGAGCAGTCAGACTCCATTAACTTTGTGCACTAAGACAGACTTGTAAAGCTTGCCTGTATATACCTCTGGGCTACGGTTATTCATTTCCATTGTGCATCTGTCTACATGTACCTATGTCTGTATGTCACTTACATTGCGATGTGTACTTGAACCAATGGTTCGATTAAAGCAACAGAACCTGGCACTCTCATAGTTCAGGGTCTGTAGCACCATACATTGCCGAGTACGCCTGAATCTTAAAGTTATATGCCACAGGACCCTTTGTTCTGGTAAGTGATTGGAGAATCTAGTAAGCCTCAACTGTGCAACTGTGTACAGCTTCTGTTCATTCATTGCAAACACATGAAGAAGCAATAAAAATCAGACCAGTAAGCGAACCCTACCAACACTACCACCACCATATCTATCTCCTTCAGCCTGACATCCATGTCTTTCTGTACTGTCTCCAATCACAAAGACTTGAAAAATCTCAGTTTGACCCCACTGCTGTTTCATTCCCGTACAAAGCTGCTTGATTAACAAGAAGCAGATGAACTCAAAATCCTGCATCTTCTCTTACCAGAGAGGAGCTTCTAAAGTTAAGTATGTTGGGGCCTGTTTCATTAATAATTGCAGTGGTTTGAGGTTCAGACCTTTTTCTTTTAGAATAGGGTTAGAAATGACCTGGCCTGTGCTTCACCTGCCAGGAGAAGGAAAAAACATCAATTTTGAAACTCCTAGAAGCATGTTTTGCTACTTATATTAGTGGTCAAGTAAAATAAAAAAACCTCACTTTCACTCTCTCAGAATGGGCTCTTTATCACTTGCCAAACCAAGTTGTTCAAAGTCTTCTCAGGTTTCTCTGCCAGGCCAACTGATCAGTTATGAATTTTCTGCCTCAACATTTTTCTGTCTGGCATATCAAGTTGTATTACATCAACTTCCTTCTTGTATTCTTTTACTGCAGCAAACCATTTGATTGTTTAAATTTTTGCTTTACTGTGAATTCCATAGAATTCCACAACCAGTCTAGTTGGTTCTAATTTTTTTTTTAATATGCCCACAGAATTCTTCTATTTGCTCTTAATTTGTTTGTTCCTTCGTCAATATAGTTCAGTCCCAAAATTTTCATGAACACTTTTTGTTCTCTCTTTTGGATTTCTTCAGTGTCCTTTTTCTGTTTAAAATGAGTGTTTCAGCTCTGTAAAGACACACTGTTTTTATAACTGTCTTTTAGTATCTCAGTCTGGTGTATTTTAAACTGTATTTTTTGTCATAGAAGGATTTTGTAAGCTTGATGGCTGTTTTCATTTTGTAAGAACAAATTTCACAACCAGTCTTTTCCAGGTCAGTTTCCTGAATGATTTCATCTAATTATTTGAATTAAGGAATTATCTCAACTTTCCTGTATTTAGTTTTTAGAATTTTGGGTGTCACGTAGTTTCTAGACATGATTTTCTTTTTCCAAATGATACTTACAGCCCTGCTCCTCCTGCTATTCCTTTAAGAACTACTTTTTGTTTTTGGTTGTGTTTGAATGTCGTGATATAGAAATGTCGTGATATAGAAATGTCGTGATATAGAAATGTCGTGATATAGAAATGTTGGGTTGTCTGCAAAAACAAAGCAGTCTATCCTAACATTGGTTCTTCCAAACTTGACTGGTTCATCAATTTTAAGCTCTGATTTTAGTCCCCGCCACTCTTGGCCTAGTTTTTCTGAGAGAGATTTGAAAAGAACTGGAGAGAGTCCATCAACTTGTCCTCCTCCAATTTTAATTTCAAAATGTTCCAACATATTTCCCCCGAATTTTACCTCAGATTTTGTACTATTTGTTGTTTCACTAATAACTGTAGTGGTTTGAGGTTCAGACTTTCAGAATTTGGAAGAGACTTAATGTTCACTATCCTTCAATTATTATTTATTCACTCTGGCTCCCTTTTTATATAGTGGATATATCAATTCAGTTTTCCAGTCATATGGAATGTTCTCTGTTTGTCAAATGTTCTGCGTGATCATTGTAGTTTCTTTTAAGTTTTTTGGGCCAGCTAATTTCAGTATTTCTGTAATAATACCATCTTCACCAGACACTTTGTAATTTTTAACCTTTTATCCTGAAGTTTCCTCTTCATTTGGTGCTTGTTAAAGTGGACTGGGTTTTAGGTGAGTCTCTGGTGGAAATCTCTCAGTGATCTCAGGGCAATTTAGAAATTTCATTTCAAATCTCTGCAAAGTTCTCTGCTCTTTTCTTGGTTGTTAAGTGCCAGTTATCCATATTCATTGTTAAAAGAAGAGATTCTGCTGAGGCTAGTACCTATTTATTTTATTTAACAATATTCATTGTTAAAAGAAGAGATTCTGCTGAGGCTAGTACCTATTTAGCTTTGCTTTAAAAGTTTTATAAAAGTCTTCAATTTCACAGTGTATTGTCATTACATTCATATAATTAATTTCATAGTTTCTTTTCTAGTTGCCAGAGCGTGATAGGAATTTTCTCATTTGTTAACACTCCATATTTTGAATGCCTAGTGTTGAGTTTTACTGCCTTTTCACAATCTCCATTCTGCCAAGGATGTTTTTTCTGCCTTTGTCAAACAATTTAGTTTTGGGCCATTTTGCTAAGCTTCTATTTAACTTTTATTTATTTCATCATCTTTTGGCATGCATCTAGGACAGCTTTTGGCTGATAGAGCCATCTTCAAGATAGATCAGTGACAGATTTAAATCCACTCAATACAATGCTGTGGAATAAAAGCAAGTGCCTCACAGATAACACTTATGGCAACAATAATGTCAGTCACAGATAACATTATGTGTCTAAGAACAAAATATAGTAAGCACAGTGGTTAATTACTGAAATGGATGGCATGTGTTGGAATTCCTCTGAATACGCAGATGCGAAATGAGTGGTTTCCATGATATGTTGAGCTGGAAACTCTTGTCTTGGACAAGCAGGTTGTCCACTAATTGTATTTCCACAACTTCCTTTACCACTGAATCCCAACAGGATGAGGTTGTGTTCAGTATCCTGACTTCCTGTATTCCATGGCGTGGCCAGTGGAAGTATACCAGATGTAGAAGTATGAAACTGGAATTTGGATGCAATAATTACACATCCTTTGTTTGAAACTGATAAACAATATTTTATTTAAAATAATCTCCATTGCTATTTATACATTTCTCCCACCTCTCCGGCAGGCTATGAATGCCACACCAAAGACACAGTTCTTCTTTTGAAGCAAACCAGTCAGAGAGCCATTTTCGTACATTTCCTACATCTACATCTATGTGATTACTCTGCTATTCACAATTAAGTGCCTGGCAGAGGGCTCAATAAACCACCTTCAAGCTGTCTCTCTACCATTCCACTCTCAAACGGTGTGCGGGAAAAACGAGCACTTACATTTTTCTGTGCAAGGCCTGATTTCTCTTATTTTATCATGATGATCATTTCTCCCTACGTAGGTGGGTGCCAATAGAATGTTTTCGCAGTCGGAGAAGAAAACTGGTGATTGAAATTTAATGAGAAGATCCCATCACAATGAAAAATGCCTTTGTTTTAATGATTGCCACTCCAGTTCACGTATTATGTCTGTGGCACTATCTCCCCTATTTCGGTATAATACATAAAGAGCTGCCCTTCTTTGAACTTTGTCAATATCATCCATCAGTCCCACCTGATACAGATCCCACACCGTGCAGCAATACTTCAGAATACGGTAGACAAGTGTAGTGTAAGCAGTCTCTTTGGTAGATCTGTTGCAACTTCTAAGTGTTCTGCCAATGAATCGCAGTCATTGGTTTGCTCTACCCATAACATTATCTATGTCATTGTTCCAATTTAGGTTATTTGTAATTGTAATCCCTAAGTATTTAGTTGAACTTACAGCCTTTAGATTTGTGTGACTTATAGCGTAAAGAAAATTTAGCAGATTTCTTTTAGTACTCATGTGAATAACTTCACACTTTTCTTTATTCAGGGTCAACTGCCACTTTTTGCACCACACAGATATCTTATCTAAATCATTTTGCAATTCATTTTGGTCATCTGATGACTGTATAAGACAGTAAATGACAGCATCATCTGCAAATAATCTAAGAGGGCTACTCAGATTGTGTCCTACATCGTTAATACAGATCAGGAACAACAGATGGCCTTCCTTGGGGACTGCTGGATATTACTTCTGTTTTACTCAATGAACTTCCGTCTATTACTACGAACTGTGACCTCTCTGAGAGGAAATCATGAATCCAGTCGCACGACTGACGCGATATTCTATAGGCACACAGTTTGGTTTGAATACGTTTGTGAGGAACGGTGTCAAAAGCCTTCTGAAAATCTAAAAATATGGAGTCAATTTGACATCCCCCATCAATAGCACTCATTACTTCATGATTATAAAGAGCTAGTTGTGTTCTGCAAGAATGATATTTTCTGAATCCGTGCTCACTGTGTGTCAGTAAATCAATTTCTTCGAGGTACTTCATAATGTTGGAATACAGTATATGTTCCAAAACCCTACTGCAAATCGACATTAGTGATAAGGGCCTGTAATTCAGCGGATTACTCCTATTTCCCTTTTTGGGTATTGGTGTGACTTGAGCAACTTTCCAGTCTTTAGGTACGCAACTTTCTGTGAGCGAGCGGTTGTATATAATTGCTAAATATGGAGCTGTTGCATCTGCATACTCTGAAAGGAACCTGACTGGTATACCATCTGGACCATAATCCTTGCCTTTATTACGTGATTTAAGCTGCTTTGCAACACCGAGCATATCGACTTCGCTACTTGATTGGAATTCGGGAATATTTACTTCATCTTCTTTGGTGAAGGAGTTTCAGAAAAACATGTTTAATAACTCTGCTTTGGTGGCACTGTCATCAGTGACTTCACCATTGTTATCGCGCAGTGAAGGTATTGATTGTGTCTTGCCATTGGTGTGCTTTATATGTGACCAGAATCTCTGGGTTTTCTGCCAGATTCCGAGACAGAGTTTCGTTGTGGAAATTATTAGAAGCATCCTGCATTGAAGCACGTGCTATATTTTGAACTTCTGCAAAACTTTGCCAATCTTCAGAATTTTGCATTCTTTTAAATTTGGCATGCTTTTTTCGTTGCTTCTGCAACAGCGATCTGACCTGTTTTGAGTACCATGGACGATCAGTACTATTACTTATTAATTTATGTGCTATATATCTCTCAATTGCCATTGATACTATCTCTTTGAAATCATTCCACATCTTTAATATGAATTGAAGCATTGTTCAGTGAGAGTGTGACCCAGTGATGCAAACAGATGATAATCAGACGGAGCCAAGTCTGGAGAATAAGCTGCATGCTCTAGAATTGCCCATCTGAATGCCTCAATCATTTCCCTGACCCATTTTGCTGTGTGTGATGGGGCATTATCATGGAGCAGTATGACTGTGTTGCCTTTTTCCCTATTCCGGTTAGTTTTCACGTAATGCTAGATTTAAATTGATCATTTGCTGTTGGTAGCGAACAGTGTTAACAGTTCCACTAGGTTTCAGCAGCTCATAATAGATGACACCCTTCTGATCCCACCAAACACACAGCATTGTCTCCTTTCCAAAGTGATTTGGTCGTGCAGTGCATGACGAAGATTTGCCTGGATTCACGCACGACTTACAGCACTTATGATTCTCAGAATATATCCATTTTTCATCACTTGTTACTATTTGACGGAGAAATGACTTTTTGTATCTGGCAGGTAGCATTTCCCAAGTGGTCTTTCAATGTACTTGCTGTCTTTCATTCAGTTCATGTAGAACCCATTTTCTTACTTTCTGCACCTCTACCATAGCTTACAACTGAACAGAAACAGCTTTCTGCATCACATTCAATTGTTCCACAAGTTCCTGTTGAGTCTGAATATCATCTTCATCCAATAAAGCCTGCAATTCGTTGTCTTTGAACTTCTTCAGTAGTTTCCCATGCTTGTCGTTCCTTGTGTCAAAATTGGCACTTCTGAAGTTTTTGAATCACTCGGAACACTGTGTTTTCCCAAGTACATGTTCGCCGAAAGCTTCGAGAAGCATTCGATGTGATTCTGCAGCAGTTTTCTTCAAATGATAACAGAAAAACAATGCTGTCCACAAATTGTAGTTCGTAGGCACAAAACTCGACATGTTTACAGGTTTGAAACAGATACCGATGTATGGAACTTGTGTTACTGTGCGTTGACATTAGTCATCAGCCGTTGCAGGAAGCAGACGATGCTGCAGACATGGTCTCATGGACCATACACTGACAGCTATCACCATCTATAGGGAAATTCCGGTTTCATACTTCTACTCCTGGTAATGTTCTGCCACTGCATATTTGTTGGGCTGCAGATGACGGGCGTATTACTCGTGTTCGATGCACTGTTCTTATACAGTGTGTATGGTTTGTCCTATGTACCATTTACCACACTCACAAGGAATTTCATACACACTCCATATTTGTATAACCATAGCATCTTTCACAAATCCCAGAAGAGTTTCCGCAGTGGTACGGAGATCTCATCAACCTTATGCTTCTTTATTATTCTGGCAATTTTGAAGAAGCATTTCCCGCATGAAGTACATTTCTGTCTTATTGCACTTCCTTTGGTTAGTCAGCTCTCTTAATTTGAGGTTTAGTACACCCATTTTTACTGAATAACTCTTCCCAGGGTACCAGTTCACCCTGTTTGCTGTCAGCATCAGACACTGCATGGCTTAGGGCCTGTGTACTATGTTTTAAGTATGGTCATAGTTTACTAATGATGGCAGCAGCTAGATGCCTACAAGTATGCATCAGTATGCGTGGACTTACAATATTACTATGCCCCTGAAATCCATTTTCTTTGTGTCGAGCTAATACATCTGAGATTGGTACACTGCCATTCATTTCATGTTCCATGATAAATCTGATATTTTCATGAATAGAGTTAAGATGCCCAAGGAACTCCATCAGTTTTACATCATCTTGGGGCCAAACTATGAATAGGTCATTGACGTATATCCACAACACTGTAGGTTTTAAAACTGCAGATTCGAGCAATTTTTTGTCAAAATCCTCCATAAATAACTTGGCTACCATGGGTGAGAGAGGGGTACCTGTGGGGGCACCATCAATATGCTCAAAATATTGGTTATCAAATAAACAGTACAAAGAAGTTAGCACATGCTTAAATAATTTGGTTGTCTTCCTCAATCCTGCCGCTAATCACTGACAGTCAACAGTAGGTACTTTAGCAAGAAGGGAATATGAGGTGTGATTGGAAAGTTTTAAGAATCGGCTTGTAATTGCACAATGGTGGTACTTACATGCTACTATGATACATCTCCTTCTCCTACTATGATACATCTCCTTCTGACTGAACACACCGACTCCAATGGTGTTTCCACTTTTGGAAAAATTCCTGGAAATTTTTTTACCTGAAGTGTGTTAAGGACGCTCTCCGTATTTGCCTGGATGTCTTCAATTGAGTAAAATCGCTTCCTTTTCAGTGAAAAGTCCGCCGAGGCCAAATCAGAGGAATATGGCAGTTGTGGAAGCACAGGAATTTTGAATTTGGTCACAAATTCAATGACGGAGAAGGCACGGTGAGCCGGAGCACTGTCATGGTGTAGCACCCAACTCCTGTCTTTCCACAATGAAGGCTTTTTCTTCCGCACCTTTTCACGCAAATGCTCAAGGACACATTTGTAGTATTCATGGTTAATTGTCTGTCCTCCAGGGGCAAATTCACGGTGCACAATACTGGTAGAATTGAAAAAAATCACCAACATTGTCTTCATCTTTAACCGACTTTGCCATGCTTTTTTAGTCGTGGTTAACCTGGAGTCTTCCACTGCGAAGACTGCACTTGGTTTTCAGGATGATATCCACATACCCACAATTTGTCACCTGTAATTACCCTATTTAACAAATGTGGGTCATTTTAGTCTAATTAATCAGTTCCTGGCACGCTTCAAGACGGGATTGTCTCTGGTCACTTGACAACACTCTTGGAATGAATTTTGCAGACACTCGATGCATGTTCAGATCTTCAGTTAAAATTGACTGAACTGCATAGAAATTTAAATTAAGTTCATCAACAATCTCCCTAATTGTAAGTCTACAATCAGAGCACACTAAGTCGCAAACTTTCACAACATTTTCATTCGTTTTTGAGGTGGAAGGACGGCCGAACCATGGATCATCTTCAAACGATTCACGGCCATTTTTAAATTTGTTGAAACATACAAAAAGCATTTGACTGGCTCATACAATTATCTCCAAAAGATATTTTTAATAGTTCGTAAGTCTCCAAAGCTGATTTCCCAGTTTTAAAACAAAATTTCACACAAACTCGTTGCTCTGTTTTTACGTCCATTTTCATACAGACAGAATCTGGCAACAAGCCCTAACAGACCTGCACTCAACCAGCAGCCACAACAAACTGAATAAAGGAAATGCAGTTTCCTGTCACGGGGTATTCAAGAACAAGGCAACGACTCACTCCTCACCCTACATGTACCTGCCTGCCAAACCAGTAAGCAGCAGTGGATCCATTCTTAAAACTTTCCAATCACACCTTGTATAATGTCAAATCTAACAAGTAAATCAGAGCTGTTAAGTCTCTTAACCAATCTGTGAAATTATAGACATCATGTTCTCATCTACCTACAAAAGACTTTGACTTTTGAGGCTAAATATGTATGGTCAATCAATAACTAGGGTAATTACAATAATCACTCCTGGTCTAGAAGTCAGTACTTTTAGTATATGTTCCAAGAATGGTTTGTGATTTCCATTTTCTTCTGAACCATTTATTTGTTTTTGTATTACTTTATGGACATTGGGAAGGTCATTTAATATGGGAGACATGGAGGTGCGTCCCTTTTGTCTGCGGACAACCTCCTTGGGTAGACAGCTGGACTTAGGGAAGCAAAACAGTTTTTTCTATGAAGACAAGCAGTGAGGTCCTTGTCAATCTTACAATATAGCATGTCCCCAAGTGAGTTGTATGTTTCCTATGTAGTCTTCTCCCAGCAGAAAAATAGTTGTGTTACCTTTGTCTGCAGGGAGAACTACTATCTGGAAATTCTTCCTAAGATTACAAAGTGAAGTTCTTGCAGACAAAGATAGGAATTAGTTTTTAATAGCATTTGTTGCATTTTATTAGTATCAAATTTAGTACTTACAAATAACTTCTTCCCTGATGGACCCCCCAGCTTGCACAAGGTCATAATTTTTGAGGCTTCAAATTTTATTTTACCTATGTTAGTTAGCAGTCTATGTCAATATCTAGTTCTTTACATACTTGAACATTTAAAATCTCCTTGTGATGTAGGCACCAGATTGTGATATAGTCATTATGGAATTCACTATGTTCTTGTTGCGGACTGCAATTTTTTTTTTTTTTTTTTAAGATTTTTTCTTAAAATGGATTGACATGAATTTTGAGACTGAAATTTCTACAAAATTCTAACAGTTACTTTCTCTCTTTCCTTAGCTGTGCATTAAAACTGCCTATGACAATTTTCACATGAAATTTTAAAGGTTGTATTTTATACCACTTCCCATGATTTATTTACTTTTTCTGGGTTTGTTTAAAGACAAGATGGCACTGACTGAACAGTGTAATGACACATCACATGCGTACAAAAATAGTAAAAACAACTGTTCATTGTGTAAACAGTGTAAAAAGCGTGTTATGGAAGGAATCTTATGTGTAAAGTGCAACTATTGGCTTCATGAAAAGTGTGCTAGAGTGAACCTAAAATTCGTAAGTGACGATCTGCCATGGTCTTGCTCTGACTGTTTGCAGTGTGAAACAGCCGAACTTGTAAGTACAATAAAGTCGAAAGATGAAATAATAAAATTGCTACAAAGTGATATTGGATCTCTGAAAAAGGAGATTAAATCTCTGAAAGATGCAAACGCAAAGTTGGCAAGTGAAACAGTTTCTTGTGTATGTGGAAATTCTTTGTCAAGTACAATGCAAAACAAGGGACAATTCTCATGTGCAAATTTCAGTGAAGAAAGACGCAGAGGACTTACCGAGTGGAAAATCTGTAAACAAATACACTTGGAAAACAGTTACGTACATGAAAAAGAACAAACTCGAAAATACCGGTATCTCATCAAAACAGGTTGACGAAAATGAATTTCTCGTTATTGGCAACTCCATACTGAAAAATTTGGTAATTCCGAACTGTGATATCAATGTTCGCCCTGGCATTCAACCTCAACAACTCGCAAAACATTTTAAAAATATCAAAAACCATGATTCTAACTCCAGAAATAATAGTGGTCCTAAGACAAATTTCAAAGCTGTTATAATACATGCAGGGACAAATTCATTATGAAGCAACAGCCAGGAAGAAATAATAAATGAAACACGAAACATAATTCGCTGTGCTAAAACTGTTTATGCAGGCTCAAGACTGGTAATCAGTGGAATTTTACAAAGAAGATAGAAGATCAGGGAGTAATACTCACATAAACAATTTAAACAGTGGCATTAGGGAACAGTGCAATGAACTTGGTGCAATTTTCATTGACCCAAACAAATTCCTGAGTGACAAATGTCTGGGTAGGGATGGAGTTCATTTAAAGAGACTTGGTTCAATGACTTTTAGTAAAATGCTAATTGATATTTGTAAAATAATTAAAAATAAGGGAAACTGATAATGTCTGTAGGGGGTGACAAATGAAAAATATCTTCTCTAAATAAAAATCGTAAAAGTAATCGAAATGTAGAAGCTTCTCAAGGATTTTTGGAGCCTCGCCAGGACACAGAACAGGACATGACACAGAATATGACTAAAAAACTTTCTCATATTAACAAAACATTAACTGTGATGCAAGCGAATTTATGTAGCATTAGGAATAAATTGTTGGAACTGGAGCATTTCTGCACTGATAAGAAATTAGATGTTGTTTGTGCATCAGAGCACTGGCTGAGGAGTAATGAGGTGGATTGCTTTATTCCTCAAGGATATGTTGCTGCAGATATAATGTGTCGGGAAGTGAAAAAAATGGGGTGCAGGCATTTTTGTTAAAGAGGGGACAATATTCAGAAAAATTGATATTAGCCCATACTGTTCTGAAATGGATGGGGAATTCACCTGTGTAAATCTTGTGGATCATAACCTAATTATTGTAAGTCTCTACAGATTACCAAGTGGTGATGTGTGTGTTTTCTTTGAGAAATTTGAATTAATAATGCAAAAGTTGTTAAAACCTAAATCAAAAATTTCCATCTGTGGGGACTTCAATATAGAAATGGGAAATGATTGTGAGCAAGACACAAAGTATTTTTTCAACCTCAGAATGTTCAATCTATATTGTAGCAATAGAAATGCCACACGCGATGGAGCATGTATAGACAACATCATTGTTAACTTTGATAGGGATTTGTACACTGTCAGTATTGTAGGTGGGGGATTTGCAGACCATGATCCAATACTCCTCACACTCAACCAAAACAAAAACTGAAGGACTCCCCTCCAACACTGGTGCCAATGCTAAGGAAGAAGTAATGTGGGTTATAGGGCAGAAGGAAGAAGTAGTAAACAAGTTCATTCAGAAACTCAGAGAAATTAAGTGGGACTGTATAGATAACTGTCAAGTGGGAATAAATAAAACTGGAACTGCTTTTGAGAACTTCATAAAAATTTATTTAGATTTGTGGTATTCTTGTTCTCCTCTTATAAAAATCAATCATAAAAGCCAACCTATAAAGAAAAACAAAGTGGTACACAGATGAACTTACCAATATGAGGGAAAATATATTATCGCTGTACCACATGTATAAAAAATGCTCTTAAATATGGAACGGAGCAGAAAGATGAATTGTACAAAGCATATCTTGAATGTAAGAGAACCTACAGAACTAAGCTTACAATGGCAAAAAGAACAGCATACGAAAGATACATTGAAGGGGCTCCTAATAAGTCCAAAACTGCATGGAATGTTGTTACACAAGAGCATTGCAGGAATGATGAACATAGCATAGCTCTTGACCCAGATAAAGTTAATCATTTTTTCATGGACTCTGTAAGTGATATTAAGGACAAAATTGAAACAACAAACACTAATGCAAGTGATCTACTTAAGCAACAACAACCTGCAAACAATACCTTTAAATGGAGGACAATTGCACCCACTGAGATTACAAAGGTAGTGGCAAAGTTCTCAAACCCCAAGAGCATGGACTACTCTTGGTTGTCCAATTACATAATATAAAAAAACAGTGCATATAATTAGTGAACCACTGGCCTTTCTGTTTAATAGGTGTCTAGAGTTTGGAGTCTACCCTACAACTCTAAAAATATCGAAAGTTATCCCAGTGTATAAAAAAGGGGACAAACATGATCTCAAAAATTACTGACCAGTTTCAATAGTTCCCATTTTCTTGAAAATATTTGAATCTCTTATTTATAACCAATTAAACTACTACTTTGAGTCGCATAACATACTCTCTAATAGCCAATTTGGCTTTTGCAAGGGAAGAAATACCACCACTGCTGTTCTTTCAATTGTGAATGAAGTAATAACAGCCTTCGAGAATAAAAATAAAGCCTCACTTCTTTTATGTGATTTAAGTAAGGCATTTGACTGCATTTCTCATATCATCTTACTTGCTAAACTCAAATTCTATGAAACAAAGACTCACAATTGCTAGAAGTTAAGACAGGAGTCCCACAAGGTTCTGTCCTTGGGCCCTTCTTTTTTTATAATTGCAGTCAATGATTTACTCCATTGTATCCCCAATACTGTTATTTGTGATGCTGATGACACAACTTTGCTTGTTCAGCATGAGAACATATCAGTTCTGCAAGATATGATGCAAGATGGCCTGGAAGCAGCACTAAATTGGTTCTCATCAAATACACTGCTTTGCAATCCTGATAAAAACCAACAGATTGTACTAGGATTATCAAAAGAAGTGGAGGTGAAAGCAGTTAAAATTCTGGGAATTCATGTCGACTCTAAGTTAACGTGGGAAACACACATCAACAATACCTGCACAAAATGGTCTCAAGTTACATATTTAATGTGGAAACTGAGGAGCCTGGTGACAAAAGAATATTTAAGAGTTATTTATTTTGGACTCTTTTAGTCACATAAAGAGTATGGACTGCTGATACGGGGATCCTCTCTTCACATCACTGAAGTTCTAAAAATTCAGAAGAAAGTGATAAGGGCAATGAGCAACTCTGGTAGATCAGAGCACTGCCGGCCACTGTTCATTCAGCTGAAAATATTAACAGTTATTAATCTTTATACATACGCCTCAGCATTGTATGCAAAAAACAATACAGCAGATTTTAAAATGAGGGAAAACATACACCACCATAATACCAGAGGCAAAACAAAATTAGACATACCTAGGCACAGGCTGGCAAGAGCAGGGAATTCCCATCTAATCAATAGTCTAAAAATATTTAATAAACTTTCATTTTCTTCTCGGTCGGCTCACATAAGTAGCTTCAGGAGCAAGCTACTAAACTGGTTACTAATAAATCCTTTTTACAATATAACAGAATTTATGAATATAAAATCAATAGACATTAATTTTTAAGGATTTCATTATGTGATGTCACTGAATGTATTTATCTTATGTTATGGTGTATGTTATCATCTATGGGCACTATTTGCAATGCTCATTTAGCTTTAAGGTACTATTCAAGGAAACTGTTATATGATATCCATGTAAATTACCTATTCCATCTCAGGTGGTCAATGGTGAATAAAGAATCTATTTTTTTGGTTCATTGGTATTAAGTATTGCAGACATTTTATTTGCACATTCCAATGAATCTGCCATAAATTTAGTGCTGACACACTTTACTTTGATTATGGCACTAAAAACATCTGGTGAAACTAAAAATGCAGCTCCCAGATGGGACATATTTTTAAGAATTCTTCTGCCTGTTTTACTTTTGAGCCATCTGCAATGTATTTCATTTGGCAATCTAGTTTCTTGCATGGCTAATTTTTTTAAATTAATTTATTTATTTTTTTAGAGTTTTCTTGGCTTTCAGAATGTGTTACTATTGATTGTGCCAGAAAAAGTTTTACTGATTAGTGGTTAGAAAATAAGCTTAACTTAGAAAAAGTACTGTTCATTCAGTTATGTACAACACATGATATATCTTCATCAATAACAATACAGTATGGGGGAAATGAATTATGCAAAATTTTTTTTTCAAAATTCCTGCATGTAAATGTACATAATAACTTGAATTGAAACTCAAATATAACAATTTTCTCAAAAACTTGTGTTTGCAACATTTGCTTGAGGTGTAACTGCTGCTTTTGGACATGAAAGCATAATGGAATTAGTTTGTTTTGTACACAGCAATTAATTGATATCACATGGAATAATTTTGTGGGCAGTTTCACAAAGCACAGACTATTCACTGCTCATAAACATGTTGTAAAAATATCTGGCACCCATCCTCAATCTTCACATAAGCAACAGTTTAAAAGTATTATGCATATCAACAACAGTCTCACAGTACACCTGTTGTTGTGGTCTTCAGTCCAGAGACTGGTTTGGTGCTCTCCATGCTACTCTATCCTGTTCAAGCTTCATCATCTCCCAGTACCTACAGCAACCTACATCCTTTTGTATCTGTTTAGTGTATTCATCTCTTGGTCTCCCTCTATGATTTTTACCCTCCACGCTGCCCTCCAATACTAAATTGGTGATTCCTTCATGCCTCAGAATATGCCCTACCAACTGATCCCTTCTTCTCGTCAAGTTGTGCCACAAATTTCTCTTCTCACCAATTCTACTCAATACCTCCTCATTAGTTATGTGATCTACCCATCTAATCTTCAGCTTTCTTCTGTAGCACCACATTTTGAAAGCTTATATTCTCTTCTTGTCTAAACTATTTATTGTCCATGTTTCACTTCCATACATGGTTACACTCCAGACACACACTCTCAGAAACAACTTCCTGACACTTAAATCTATACTCGATGTTAACAAATTTCTCTTCTTCAGAAACACTTTCCTTGCCATTGCCACTTTACATTTTATATCCTCTCTACTTCGACCATCATCAGTTATTTTGCTCTCCAAACAGCAAAACTCATTTACTACGTTAAGTGTCTCATTTCCTAATCTAATACCCTCAACATCACCCGACTTAATTCGACTACATTCCAATACCCTCATTTTGCTTTTGTTGATGTTCATCTTATATCCTCCTTTCCAAAGTTTTTATTTCTTCTCCATGGATTTTAATACCTACACCGAATTTTTCTTCTGTTTCGTTTACTGCTTGCTCAATATACAGATTGAATAACATCGGGGATAGGCTACAACCCTGTCTCACTCCCTTCCCAACCACTGCTTCCCTTTCGTGCCCCTCGACTCTTATAACTGCCATCTGCTTTCTGTACAAATTGTAAATAGCCTTTCGCTCCCTGTATTTTACCCCTGCCACCTTCAGAATTTGAAAGAGAGTATTCCAGTCAACATTGTCAAAAGCTTTCTCTAAGTCTACAAATGCTATAAATGTAGGTTTGCCTTTCCTTAATCTATTTTCTATGATAAGTTGTAGGGTCAGTATTGCCTCACGTGTTACAACATTTCTACGGAAACCAAACTGATCTTCCCCTGAGGTCAGCTTCTACCAATTTTTCCATTTGTCTGTAAAGAATTCGTGTTAGTATTTTGCAGCCGTGGCTTATTAAACTGATAGTTCGGTAATTTTCACATCTGTCAACAACTGCTTTCTTTCGGATTGGAATTATTATATTCTTCCTGAAGTCTGAGGGTATTTCACCTGTCTCATACATCTTGCTCACCAGATGGTAGAGTTTTGTTAGGCCTGGCTCTCCCAATGCTGTCAGTAGTTCTAATGGAATGTTGTCTACTCCTGGGGCCTCATTTCGACTTAAGTCTTTCAGTGCTCTGTCAAACTCTTCACGCAGTATCATATCTCCCATTTCACCTTCATCTACATTCTCTTCCATTTCTATTATATTGTCCTCAAGAACATTGCCTTGTATAGACCCTCTATATACTCTTTCCACCTTTCTGCTTTCCCTTCTTTGCTTAGAACTGGGTTTCCATCTGAGATCTTGATATTCAAGCAAGTGGTTGTCCTTTCTCCAAAGGCCTCTTTAATTTTCCTGTAGGCAGTATCTATCTTACCCCTAGTGATATGCGTCTTTACATCCTTACATCTGTCTTCCAGCCATCCCTATTTAGCCATTTTGCACTTCCTGTCGATCTCATTTTTGAGATGTTTGTATTCCTTTTTGCCTGCTTCATTTATTGCATTTTTATATTTTCTCCTTTCATCAATTAAATTCAATATCTCTTCTGTTACCCAAGGATTTCTATTAGCCCTCGTCTTTTTACCTACTTGATCCTCTGCTACCTTCGCTATTTCATCTCTCAAAGCTACCCATTCTTCTTCTACTGTATTTCTTTCCCCCATTCTTGTCAATCGTTCCCTAATGCTCTCCCTGAAGCTCTCTACAACCTCTGGTTCTTTCAGTTTATCCAGGTCCCATCTCCTCCAAGTCCCATCTTTTTGTAGTTTCTTCACTTTTAATCTACAGTTCTTAACCAATAGATTGTGGTCAGAGTCCACATCTGCCCCTGGAAATGTCTCACAATTTAAAACCTGGTTCCTAAATCTCTGTCTTACCATTAATATAATCTATCTGATACCTTCTAGTATCTCCAGAATTCTTCCATGTATACAACCTTCTTTCACGATTCTTGAACCAAGTGTTAGCTATGATTAAGTTATGCTCTGTGCAAAATTCTACCAGGCAGCTTCCTCTTTCATTCTTTGCTCCCATTCCATATTCACCTACTATGAGTCGTTCTCTTCTTTTTCCTACTATCGAGTTCCAGTCACCCGTGACTATTAAATTTTCGTCTCCTTTCACTATCTGAATAATTTCTTTAATCTCATCATACATTTCATCAATCTCTTCGTCATCTGTGGAGCTAGGTGGCATATAAACTTTTACTACTGTGGTAGGCGTGGGCTTCGTGTCTATCTTGGCCACAATAATGCGTTCACTATGCTGTTTGTAGTAGCTTACCCGCATTCCTATTTTCCTGTTAATTATTAAACCTACTCATGCATTACCCCTATTTGATTTTGCATTTATAGCCCTGTATTCACCTGACCAGAAGTTTTGTTCCTGCTGCCACCGAACTTCACTAATTCCCACTATATCTAACTTTAACCTATCCATTTCCCTTTTTAAATTTTCTAACCTACCGGCCCAATTAAGGGATCTGACATTCCACGCTCTGATCCGTAGAACGCCAGTTTTCTTTCTCCTGATAACAACGCCCTCCTGAGTAGTCCCTGCCCGGAGATCTGAATGGGGGACTATTTTACCTCTGGAATATTTTACCCAAGAGGACGCCATCATCATTTAACCATACAGTAAAGCTGCATGCCCTCAGGACAAATTACGGCTGTAGTTTCCCCTTGCTTTCAGCCGTTCACAGTACCAGCACAGCAAGGCCGTTTTGGTTAGTGTTGCAAGGCCAGATCAGTCAATCATCCAGACTGTTGCCCCTGCAACTACTGAAAAGGCTGTTGCCCCTCTTCAGGAGGAACCAGACGTTTGTCTGGCCTCTCAGCAGATACCCCTCCGTTGTGGTTGCACCTAAGGTACGGCTATCTCTATCGCTGAGGCACGCAAGCTTCCCCACCAATGGCAAGGTCCATGGTTCATGGGGGGACATTACACTTACTCTCTTATAAAGTTTTTGCTGAAGGATCAGTCATAATTTGAAAGTAATTGTAGAATTTGTAAATATAACACCATGGACAAAACTAGCTTCTAATACTCTCAAATTAACCTTACTCTTGCACAGAAATTGTGAATGAAAGTTGCTGGCAAGCAATGAAAGTTTTAAATCATTTCAGCACAACTCCTCCTACTCAATAAATGAATTTCTAAACAAATAGTATGTACAGTATGTAGCTGGATTCTACTTATCAATTTTGGTACAGGTAAAAAATGTGAATAATATCCAGTTATGTAAATGGCCCACCAAGCAGCGATGTTTTCACAGAGATTATCTATCTTATTTATAAATTTACTGGCTCATTCTACATCATAGTGAGTTGTCATGAATACAACCCACAGGATTTAACTGAATGTAACTGTAAGGGTCAATCAGATGAAAACAAGACATACGGAAACAAAGTAAACTTTTTATTATTTCAAAAGTAATCACAATAACTGTTAATACATTTATTCCACTGGGAGACAAAACGGTCACTGCCTTTATGGAAAAATATTTGTGGTTGCCTACAGAACCACGATTGTACCCAGGTGTGCACCTCTTCATCCACAGAAAATAGATGGCCATGTATGTCTTTCTTCATGTATTGCCAAAGTTGTTTCAAGCATGTTGCAGAAGTTTTGCTGGAAAGCTGTTGCACACCCTTCATGCAGTCCTGTGCAATTTCCATATTTTTGGAGCCCTGAAGAAAGATATTTGTTATATTAAAGATTGAAAATCTGTAAGGTCAAGACTGCAAATAAATTTTTATTTTGCTTACTAGTTTCAGCTACACATGAGCCATCTTCAGATCTACGATATAAAATTGCATATGATAATACAGCAACTTACAACAGCATTACATATCCAAAATACAAACCTCCGCATAAATTTGCAGCAAAGTTCACTAGTATGTAAAAAATTAATTACAGAATACATACTGTAACAGCATTCTAGATTAGTGTGATTATCATGATGGCTCAAATCATCATTAAAATCTTTTTTTAATACTGATAATTTCCACAAAAAAAATGTATAGGTAAAACAACTTTACATTGTTCGTAACCCATCTAGTTGAATGCAGGTCATGAAACTGAAAAAGTTGTAAATTTAAGATACAGAAGAGGCAGTAAAAATGAGAAGATATTTATATAAGTCAAAAACTATACACTAGAATGAGTACATATTTAAAACGTAACATCTTACCTAAGGCGTTATGACATTTCAACTTTGTAACTGACACAATTTAATTAGTATTTGTATTATCTCATAACAAAGATCATCATGAATATGTCATTAGAATGTGGCATACAAGGATAATATTGCAGTTGATGACTGTTACAAAGATCACGAGACAACATTTGAAATACACATCATGTAAATGTGTACCCAGTTCTGCAGTGAAGAGGGGACTGATGGCCCCTAAGTTCGATAAGCAACTTGAGGCGATGATAGCTAGGTGCTACGTAACTTACATAAAAACTTAAAGTTCTCATAAAATTTCATAGAAATACAAGTTATAAATGTTTATTTATTGTTCACATATGGAACCAATATGACCATGTAAGGTACAATCAATCAATGTTGCTTTTGATGATTGGCCTTCCTTTGTGTCCAAATTTGTTTCATCCTTTCAGAATGAGATCTCTTTCTTTCATCAGACCACAGTGTTCCAGTCTGTTTTGTAATTTCCCTTTGACCAAATTTCCAATCAAATATCTTTTGTCTTTTCTATCTGTAACGTCTGCTTGAATTATACCGGCCACATTAAGATCTTCCTTAATCAAAGTGATCTATTTAACTGGCAGAGTTTTGGCCTTAGTTATGTTTTTGTAGAATTCTACTGTTTGTTTTGTCAACGTAGTGGGTGCAATTCTTTTAATGTGCCCAATCAATGTTTTCTCATGTCACCATGTGTGTCTCTGCATTCTTCTATTTCCTTATTACTTCTCAGCCTACAAGTTTCTCCATCAGTAATTTTGGGGCCTAATATTTTCCTAATAATCTTTCTTTCTTTTGAATTTCTTCAATATCCCTCTTTCTATTTAAAATTAAAGTTTCTGCTCCAGCAAAGACATTTAAGTTTGATTACAGTGCCATAATGCCTAAGTTTACGGAATTTATAAAGTGATTTTTTTATAATAAATATTTTGTGTTAATCTGAACTGAATGCAGTTGCCATTTTTGACAGCAAACTTAATTTGCAGGTTTTTCCAGACCATCTTCTTGTATTATTTTCCCCATGTATTTAAACTGAGAAACCCTTTTCATTTTCCCATAATTTATGTTCAAAAACTTTGGTGTTTGTTTGTTGCCTGTCATATACTCTGTTTTTTTTTTAATGATATTTGTAGTCCTACTTTTTCCCACAACTTCTTTAACAATTTCAATTTGTTTTTGAGCTGTGGTAAAATCCCTAATTAAAACTGCCAAATTATCTGTGAAGGCTAGGCAGTCTACTCTATAATATTACTTCTACCTAACTTGATTGATTGATTAATCTATATTTTGACTCGACTTTTGCTATCACCTTTCTGTAATTATCTTTCCCAAAACACAGATAAACAGTAATGGGAACAGTCCATCTCCCTGTCTAACACATCTTTACACCAAAATTTCTGCCACAAATTTAACTTCAGACATAGTATCAGTTAATGTTTCCTTAATCACTGTTAGAGTTTTGTTATGTAGCCCTTGTTCCTTTAAAATATGGAAGAGAGATTCATGGTACACTGTGTCATAGACTTTTTAAAATCCACAAATATACGTACAATATTGTTACTAGAAATCCTTTGTAGTCTAAGGATTAGTTTTAAATTAAGAATTTGTTCCAGACAGGATCTGTTTGGTCTAAATCCTGCTTGGTATTCACCAATTTTAGGTTTTAACTGTTCTTGGGCTCAATCAGGTAAACATTGTGAGAGAATTTTGTGTGTGAGCGAGAGACAAGAAATTCCTCCGTAATTATTAACATCGGTTCTACCCCCTTTTCTATGCAGAACATGAATTAGGGCAGTTTTTCAGTCCTTGGGTATTTTCTCAGTTTGCTACATATGTCCTATTACTTGAGTGATCTCTTTTACAGTGTTACGGTCAACCGATTTTAGTAGTTCTGCAATTATGCCATCTCCTCCAGATGCTTTATTGTTTTTAAGTATCTTAATTTGTTTAGCTATTTTGATTGTGTTGTTAGTTTGCTGCGGTTGAAATTTATTTGCTGGTTCTGGGCAATTTAATAGTTTTTCAACATAATTAGCAAGAACCTTACAATTTTCCTGGTTGTTAAGAGCCAAACTGCCATTTTAATTTTTGAAGCAAAGACTTTGATGTTGAAAACTGGTTAGTTTTGTTTTGAATGTTTTTATAAAAAGTTTACTGTGTTGTTCTTTTGGAAGTCTTTTTCGATTTCTAAAAGTTGGGCATTTTCATAGTTTCCTTTAGTCTGTCAGATTAATTTAGATGTTTCTTTTCTTACAATTAGAAAGATGTTGTACGTGTTTTCAGTTTTGTTACTATTCCAATTCTTGAATGTCTTATGCCGAGACTTAACTGCTGTTTCACAATCCGTGTTCCACAAAAGGTGTTTTTGTTTCTTTTGAAGCGGAATTAAATTCTCCGCTGTTTTGATGAACTTTTATTTTAGGCTTTGCCAACTGTTTGATTGTTTTTGTCAAGTTTGCTTGTAAGAGTTGGGGTTATTTCAGCAGTGTCAAATTTTGGGATAACATTTTTTGTTTTGAAGAGTTTTTGATGTTGAAGTTTTACTTGTATTTGCGTTACATAATTGTCAGAATAAATATTAGCTCCTTTCCTAACTCAGACATTTAAATTTTCTTTGTAGTTAAGGTACAAAACTGCTACATGATCGATTTAAAATTCCCCAATAAATGTACTGGGTGCCTGTCCAGTTGTTTTGTTTCAAAGGGTTCTTCTTAAAATGTCTTGACATAATTTTAAGGTAAAATATTTGCATGCTTCAACAAGTCTTTGGCTACTTTGGTTTGTCCTTTTATGCACAGGAAATCCACCCACTGTTTTCTTATATTTTTTCTCTTTATCTAATTGAGCATTAAAATCACCCATTAAAGTTTTACCTTGGTTTGAGGGAATTTTTGAGAGGATGCTTTCTCATGTTTCCCAAACATTATCAACTTTTTCAGGTTTTTTTTCAGTTATCCTCACTGGCTGGTGTATGGGCACTAATTAAAGTGTATGCTTTATTTTGCACATTTAAGAGAAACTGTCATTAGTCTATTATTAATGGGTTTTACCTCCATTATTGAATTTAAAATAGTTTTGGAGGCTGCAGAAATAACTCCCAGATGTGGTGTATAATTAAGTATTCATTTATCAGTTTTATTTTTAAAAAGATGATAATTGCTGAAATCGATGGTGGTGTAGTCCATCATTCATGTTTCTTGAAGTGCCAAAATTTGAATATTCTGTTATTTTAATATATCTTCAATTTGTGAAGTGTACTTAGTTATGAAAGTGCTTATATGTTAAGCGTCGCAAGAAAGTATTTGTTTTTAAGTTGACCAGAGGACTACGACTTCCTCTGCTGGATCATACTGCGTTTTAACCTGGCCGCCCGAGAATCCGGAAGACCAGTTGTGCCAGTAATACTGGTGGTGGATTGACCACCTGGGGTAATACTGTGATTACCGAATGCTCCATGATGATTGTACCTGGAGTGAGGAGGGGTTGAGTAGATTCACTGAGTGAACTCAGATTTTTGAGACTAGAAGGGTTGTAGTTCCAGAATATAAATTTCAGGTGCACCACTTGTGAACAGACGCTGACCAGTTTGCTGCTTGCTACAAGACAGACGCAATATGGATTTGGTTTTGTTTTGCCTTGGTTCGAGACTGCTTATTCTGTATTCACAGATGTCCACCTTATCTGATAGAACATTCACTATCGGCCACCTGTGACCCGTCCGATGCCCTAGGCAAGGTCAGCTTTTTAGACTCCTAGTTACAAAGTCTTGATGCCTTGAGGATATTAATGTATTTATAACAAAACTGTAAATATCAGTACAGTTCACTTTATAATTGAACAAATAGGGCTTTAACTGATAACAACATGACATGACGATAACAGCCCATTAAAATTATACAAACCAAGTGCTCCAGTTTTATGTAATATTCTACCAAACAGGTAATTTAAAAGTATTAACCATCATTAGTCACAGTCTCGGGATGTTTAAACATTAAATTACATGTCTTCATAACATAGCAGAGTATAAGGACGATTGTTGGCATACAAAATTATGGACCATAGATGAAGTCGAAATAATGGTACCACAATTTTCGTCATAATGACGATAATAAGTAATAACAGATTACTGAATTACTGTAAAGGAAAAGGATGCAAAATGTGTCATAATACAAATGACATATTATAAAAGTAATAAAGCTGCATGTAGCTCAGTAGGTAGATGCCTCCCAAGTGCACTAACAGCAGCTAGCACTAGTAAAGATCGAACCAAATTGAGGAGCAAATCTCCAAGGTCATGGAATGTGTCAGAACATGAAATTACAACATAAAAGTAATAACATATAAAAATAAAATGTTTATGAACCCAAAAAAAGTCAAGCCATAAGTTTCGGTAAACACAGTCAATAATATAACATAAGAATCAGCTTAATTTTTCAAGGAACTCCTCAACAGGATAGAAGGAGTGACCCATGAGGAAATTCTTCAGTTTTGATTTGGAAGTATGTGAATTACTGCTAAGGTTTTCGAATCCTTGTGGTAGCTTACTGAAAATGGATGCAGCAGTATACTGCACACCTTCCTGCACAAGAGTTAAGAAAGTCTGATCCAAAAGCCGGTTGGATTTCTGCCGAGTATTAAGTGAGTGAAAGCTGTTTATTTTTGGAAATAAGCTGATATTGTTGACAGTAAAGAATGTATATAGAGAGGCCAATGTCAACATATCCAGACTATGTCTACGAACAGGGGTCGACAAGAGATTCACGAACTTGCATCACTTATTGCCCAAACCACCCGTTTATGAGCCAAAAATATTCTTTCAGAATGGGAAGAGTTACCCCAAAATATAGTACCATATGACATAAGCGAATGAAAATAAGCAAAGTAGACTAATTTTTGTGATGAACAATCACTTACTTCAGATACCATTCGAATAGTAAAAATGGCAGCATTTAAGGCTTTGAACAAGATCCTGAATTTGGGCTTTCCACAACAGTTTACTATCTATCTGAAGAGCTAGAAATTTGAACTGTTCAGTTTCACTAATTGTATGTCCATTCTGTGAAATTAAAATGTTAGGTTTTGTTGAATTGTATATTAGAAACTATAAAAACTGAGTCTTACTGTGATTTAGCGTTAGTTTAGCCATGAACAATGTCATGAACTGTGCTATTTGAAACTGAGCCAATGTTGCACACAACATCCTTTACTACCAAGCTAGTGTCCTCAGCAAACAGAAATATTTTAGAGTTACCTATGATACTAGAGAGCATATCATTTATATAAATAAGGAACAGGAGTGGCTCCAACACTGATCCCTGGGGCACCCCCCCCCCCCCATTTGACCGTACCCCACTCAGACTCTACATCACAGCCATCTCAACACTGTGAATAATAACCTTTTGCTGTCTGTTGTTAAAATAAGAGGTGTACCAATTGTGAGCTAATCCCTGTATTCTGTAATGGTCCAACTTCTGGAGCAATATTTTGTGATCAACACAATCAAACACCTCAGTTAAATAAAAAAAATAAAATAAAAAATAAAAAAAGCCTAGCATTCGAAACCTTTTGTTTAACCCATCCAGTACCTCACAGAGGAAAGAGAATATAGCATTTTCAGTTGTTAAATGGCTTCTAAAGCTGAACTGTACATTTGATAGCAAATTATGTGATATAAAATGATGAATTATACTTACATACACTGCCTTTTCAGAAACTTTAGCAAACACTGATGGCATAGAAATAGGTCTAAAATTGTATACATTGTCCCTTTCTCCCTTTTTATAAAGCGGCTTTCCTACTGAGTACTTTAATCGTTCAGGAAACTGACTTTTCATAAAGGAAAAATTACAAATATGACTAAGTAGGGCTAACATGTGCAGCACAGTACTTTAATATTCTGCTAGGCACTCCATCATATCCATGAGAGTCTTAGTCTTCAGTGATTTAATTAGTGACTCAATCTCCCCCTTGTCTGTATCACAGAGGAGTATTTCAGACATCAATCTCGGAAAGGCATTTGCCAAGAAAGTTATATGATTCCCCATAGAAACTCAATTTTTATTTAATTCAACAGTAATGCTCAGAAAATGATTGTTAAATACTGTACATATATCTGATTTATCAGTTTTTACTACGAACTGACTTTATATGTTGACCTTGTGCTGCTGACCACACACTTCCTTCACAACTGGCCATATGGTTTTAATTTTATCCTGTGAATTAGCTATTCTCTTTGTGCACCTCATACTCTTTGCCTTCCTAGTAACATTTTTAAGCACCTTACAATACTGTTTGTAATGGGCAACTGTGACTTGATTGTGACTACTTCTAACATTTTGATATAATTCTTGCTTTGTTCTACATGATAGCCTTTTCCCACTAGTCAGCCACCCAGGCTCCCTTTTACTGCTAGTACCCCGTTTAGAACGTTCCAGTGGAAAGCATCTCTCAAAGAGCATGATAAATGTGTTAAGGAAAGCATTATATTTGTGGTGGTGGTGGTGGTGGTGGTGGTGGTGGGTAGTGTTTAACGTCCCGTCGACAACGAGGTCATTAGAGACGGAGCGCAAGCTCGGGTTAGGGAAGGATTGGGAAGGAAATCGGCCATGCCCTTTCAAAGGAACCATCCCGGCATTTGGCTGAAACGATTTAGGGAAATCACGGAAAACCTAAACCAGGATGGCTGGAGACGGGATTGAACCGTCGTCCTCCCGAATGCGAGTCCTGTGTGCTAACCACTGCGCCACCTCGCTCGGTCATTATATTTGTGATCTATGTTATGGGCACTATAAACGTCCTGCCGCTCTTTCTCCTTGACAAGATTTGAAAAACTCTCTGTTACCGTTGGATTAGCTTTCCTACATAGTAATTAATTATATGTGACACCTGTTTGAGTACGAAGGCCTTTTAGTGTTAAAATTTGTTCAACATAGACCATTCACCCTTTTACAAACAGAATGCCCATCTAGTAAAGAAGAATGAATAAAAATATTGTCTATGGCTATGCTACTGTACCCCTGCACCCTAGTTGGAAAAAACACAATATCTGCGTCATATCATATGGATTTAGGAGATCTACCAAGATCCTTTTTCTTGCACAATAATATACAAAATTAATATTGAAGTCACCACATATAACTAATTTCTGGTACTTCCTATAAAGTGAAGCAAGAACCCTCTCTAGCTTGAGCAGAAATGCTCTGAAGTCAGAGTTAGGGGACCTATAAACAACAAAAATTAGAAGTTTAGTTTCATTAAATTCAACTGTCCCTGCATAACATTCAAATATCTGTTCAGTGCAGTGCCATGATACATCTATGGACTCAGATGGAATTATTTTTTTTTTTAAATCTGTATCCTGGTAAAGGAAGCCTATGAATAGGTAATAAGGTTAATCAAGGTATATGCTGTAACAGGTACATAACAGGAGAACAATACGAATAAACTCCTACCTAGGACAACATATTACAGTATACATATGTGTATATGTATATACAAAGCAACCATAAAGATGAGTCATAGTTGTCACCTAATTTTAAGCAGTGGTGTGGCCCAAGGTCTACGTTATTTCAAGTATAAGATAGGAACTAATATGATTAATTTGTTTGTCTAGGACCATGTATAACAACATACTCCTGCAAAACTGCATTGAATGTAATTTATATGAGTTTAAAAAGAATCCAGTAGCAGTGTGACACAGATATAACATAGATTGATACCTTGGCTATTGGCAAATGTTAAATGGAGAACCATAGTACGAAATATATTATTGGTATGCTTATTTACATTGCTGAGTTTTCATAGGCATGTAAGACATATGAATACATAGTTATACTAACAGCAGGTAGCACTCATACAGGTAATGTAGATCTTCGGGTAACCTTATTACCTAAGCCCTGAGTGACAACTAGAATCGATCTTCATGAGTGCTAGCTGCTGTCAGCATATAGTATGTATTCATATGTTTTATATGGCTGTGAAAGCTCAGAAATGCAATAAGCACACTAATAATAGATTTACTGTGATTTACTATTCATTAATTGCCAATAATCAAGGTATCAGTGCAGTCACACCTAGCTCTCCAATAATCAACATGTTCTTTTCAGACACACGTACATTATGTACACTACAGCAATATACCATTATACTTTGTCTTATTAGTTCTCGCCTTATATCTGTTTAACCTAGCCTCGGGCAACATCACCACCTAGAATTGGATGACTACTAAGACTCATTTTCACAGGTTAATTCTGCATAGCAGATAATTACATATACAAAGGAAATGACACAATTTCAGAGACTTTACTGGTCTCAAACATATAGGATTTTTGTGTGTATGGACTGAAGTGGTGAGTGAAAATTTGTACCAAGGCCAAGAATTCTGTTAGTGGATAAGGGGGAATTTAAAGTAGACTGTGTCGGCAGTGAGAATCTGGATCGAGGAGGGAGACATGCGAGGGTAATCCGAGCAGTTGTGTGAACCGCTGTGCCAAGGTGGCTTAGTGGCTAGCACACCTGCCTAGTAAGCAGGAGACCTGGCTTTGTTTCCTGGTCTTGGCACAAAATTTCACTCGCCGTTTCTGTCTATACACACAAAAATTGAGACTGTTAACCTTGTTGTGGACTGTGTTGCGATATTGGTTACAATAAATATATTTCTGTGGTTAGACACCGAGCAATATTACATCTCGCCCTCAAGCAACGACTGCCATTGTTTTCTCGAGTGTAAGATTAAGATACATTTCACTGACCTAGGTTCTGCAACCTTTATGTATGTGCTTGGTAGGTATATAGCTACTGAGCTATATGCAGTTTGATTACTTTAATAATATCTCATTTGTATTATTCCATATTTTGTATCTTTTTTCTTTTCAGTAACTGAGTAATCTGTTATTACTTGTTATCATCATTATGACAAAAATTGTGCTACCGTTATTTCAACTTCAGTTATGATCCATAATTTTGTATGTTAAAAATAGTCCTTATATTCTGGTTTGTTATGAAGGTAAGTAATTTAATGTTTAAACATCCTGAGACAATGGCTAACAATGGTTAATGCTTGTAAATTACCTGTTGTGTAGAATATTACATAAAATTGGAACACCTGGTTTATATAATTTTGGGAGGCTGTTATTATCATGTCATGATGTTATCAGTTAAAGACCAATTGGTTCAGTTGTATGGTGAACTGTGCAGATGGTTACAATTTTGTTATAAATACATTTATATCCTGTATTTCTATTAAATTTTATAGTCGTTATGTAAGTTACGTAGCCAACTGCTAACACCATCTAGTGATGATCACCTCAAGCTGCTTATCGAACTTAGTGGACATGTCTCCTCTTCTTGCAGAACCGGTCACACTTGGTTACATGATGTGCATTTCTTGCTCATTGTAACGGTCAATAACTGCAGTATTGTTATCATATATCACATTGTGATAATGTACTCATGATGGTCTCTACTATGAGATAACACAAATACTGGTTAAATTGTGTCAGTCACCAAGTTTTAACGGCATAATCCTTTAGGTAAGATGATATGTTTTACATACAGGGTGTTTCAAAAATGACTGGTATATTTGAAACGGCAATAAAACCTAAACGAGCAGCGATAGAAATACACCGTTTGTTGCAATATGCTTGGGACAACAGTACATTTTCAGGCGGACAAACTTTCGAAATTACAGTAGTTACAATTTTCAACAACAGATGGCGCTGCAAGTGATGTGAAAGATATAGAAGACAACGCAGTCTGTGGGTGTGCCATTCTGTACGTCGTCTTTCTGCTGTAAGCGTGTGCTGTTCACAACGTGCATGTGTGCTGTAGACAACATGGTTTATTCCTTAGAACAGAGGATTTTTCTGGTGTTGGAATTCCACCGCCTAGAACACAGTGTTGTGCAACAAGACGAAGTTTTCAACGGAGGTTTAATGTAACCAAAGGACCGAAAAGCGATACAACAAAGGATCTGTTTGAAAAATTTCAACGGACTGGGAACGTGACGGATGAACGTGCTGTAAAGGTAGGGCGACCGCGTACGGCAACCACAGAGGGCAACGCGCAGCTAGTGCAGCAGGTGATCCAACAGCAGCCTCGGGTTTCCGTTCGCCGTGTTGCAGCTGTGGTCCAAATGACTCCAACGTCCACGTATCGTCTCATGCACCAGAGTTTACACCTCTATCCATACAAAATTCAAACGCGGCAACCCCTCAGCGCCGCTACCATTGCTGCACGAGAGACATTCGCTAAAGATATAGTGCACAGGATTGATGACGGCGATATGCATGTGGGCAGCATTTGGTTTACTGACGAAGCTTATTTTTACCTGGACGGCTTCGTCAATAAACAGAACTGGCGCATATGGGGAACCGAAAAGCCCCATGTTGCAGTCCCATCGTCCCTGCGTCCTCAAAAAGTACTGGTCTGGGCCGCCATTTCTTCCAAAGGAATCATTGGCCCATTTTTCAGATCCGAAACGATTACTGCATCACGCTATCTGGACATTCTTCGTGAATTTGTGGCGGTACAAACTGCCTTAGACGACACTGCGAACACCTCGTGGTTTATGCAAGATGGTGCCCGGCCACATCGCACGGCCGACGTCTTTAATTTCTTGAATGAATATTTCGATGATCGTGTGATTGCTTTGGGCTATCCAAAACATACAGGAGGCGGCGTGGATTGGCCTCCCTATTCGCCAGACATGAACCCCTGTGACTTCTTTCTGTGGGGACACTTGAAAGACCAGGTGTACCGCCAGAATCCAGAAACAATTGAACAGCTGAAGCAGTACATCTCATCTGCATGTGAAGCCATTCCGCCAGACACGTTGTCAAAGGTTTCGGGTAATTTCATTCAGAGACTACGCCATATTATTGCTACGCATGGTGGATATGTGGAAAATATCGTACTATAGAGTTTCCCAGACCGCAGCGCCATCTGTTGTTGAAAATTGTAACTACTGTAATTTCGAAAGTTTGTCTGCCTGAAAATGTACTGTTGTCCCAAGCATATTGCAACAAACAGTGTATTTCTATCGCTGCTCGTTTAGTTTTTATAGCCGTTTCAAATATACCGGTCATTTTTGAAACACCCTGTACATATTCATTTTAGTGCACAGTTTCGACTTATGTAAATATTTTCTCATTTTCACTGCCTCTACCCTATTGTTGTGTACATTTTTTCACTTTTATGACCTTCATTTTACTCGTCTGGTTACTAGCAATGTAAAGTTGTTTTACCTATACATTCTGTGTGGATGTTTTCAATTTTAAAACAGATTTTAATGATGTGTTGAGCTGCCATGGCAATGACAATAATGATGAATGTTTTTTATGGTTTCTATCCTGTAATTACTTACTTACTTTTGAACTTTGCTATAAATTTATGTGGAGTTTTGTATTATACAGCTGTGATTTCTGTAAGTTGCTGTATTCGCATGTGCAATTACATATCTTCGATCTGAAGATGGCTTACATATAGCTGAAACTAGTCATTGAAACAAAAATTTATTTGCAACCTTGACTTTGAAGATTTTCAATTCTTAATATAAAAATTATGACAACTCACTAGTCTCCAACAATGCATGAATAGTTTACTTTTTTTCTATATGTCCCATCTGCATTTGACTGCCGCTTATATTTTGACAACATGCTTATTAATTTTTCAGTCAAACATCCTATCTTCTTGTTCACAGAATTCTCAAAACTTTCTGTCATAACACATGAAACTGGAAAAGGCAGGCAAGTATAACAAACAAATCAAAACAGGGGTAGAATAACAGAACATCCTCAGGAAGTGGGAAATTTTTTAAGTGACTATTCCTCTGGTAATGAAGTTGCAACACTATCTTCTTAAAACACTTATAGCAATCATTACAACTTACACATCATGCACGATGATGTCCCCCCAAGAAAGAGATTGAAGCCAGGAAGGCAATACAGATATTAAAAAATTAGAAGCCACCAGGCACAGATTAGGTTCCAGTCTCTGTTCCAAAAGTGTTCATAGACAGCATACAAGCCTCATTAACAAACATAATAAATATCTCTTTTAGTACTGGTGTTTTTCCCCAGAATACCTAAAGCACACATAAGTTGAGCCTTTATTAAGAAACGGTAATGTGGATTGTATTGAAAACTGTACACCTGTTTCATTACTGCATGCATTCTTAAGAATAACTGAAGTAATCATGAAAGATAGACTAGTGAGTTACATGAATAAGTACAACATTCTTAATGAAGCACTGTTTGTTTCTTAAGTGTCTTCTAGGTTACTTATAAATATTTCTGCCAGCAATCCGGAAAGATTTGAGCCCATTGCCAGACTATCTGTTTGTTCGGATTGCTAGCAGAAATATTTATAAGTAACCTAGAAGACAAAATCCTGAATTCCAATCACCACCTCCACCACTACTACAGATATGTAGATGATACCATCATTTTAATCAAAGGCACTAAAGATGACATCAGTGAGTTGAATCAGTTTTTCAAGTTTGAAATTTATCGGAAGCCTACCACAACACATACCACAATCCACAACTCCTCTTGCCACCCCGCAGCACACAAAATGGCAGCGTTCCGGTACATGATTAATAGAGCTATCCAACTACCACTCTCAGAAGATAAATGTGATCAAGAAATTGAAATAATAAAACAAACAGCTATAGAAAATGGTTATAACAGCTCCATAGTAGACACCCTAAAACACTCAATAATGGCAAAGGAATCACAACACAAAAAACAAAAAGAAAATAACATCTTCCATACAATCCCCTTTTTGGGTAACATTTCATACCAGATTGCCAATGTCTTCAAACGAAAAGGCATAAGCATATCCTTTACAACAGACAACAAGATTGGACAGAAGTTACCCCACAACATCAGCACACGAAACCCACTTCATCACACAGGTGTGTACAAATTTGAATGTTTGGACTGTGACTGCTTCTACATAGGCCAGACAGGCAGATCATTTGAGATTAGGTTCAAGGAACACATGGCAGTACTAAAAAACAAAAAATATCACACATCAGCAATAGCTACCCACCTGCATGAAACAAAACACCATGTTAACAACACAAGTATTAGCATCCTACACATCCAACCAAAAGGCAGAAAACTAGACACCCTTGAAACACTCCAAATATACAAACATCAAATGAAACAACCAGAATCCATCTTAAATGACAAAAATGACAATATTTACAATAGTATCATCTCCGTTTTCAGCAACTGCGTTTTCAGCAACTGCCTACACTCTTAAAAATGCACACACACACACACACACACACACACACACACACACACACACACACACACACACACACCTAATATTTACCATAAATATTGACAGCTGCCAAGAGTACAAGAGATTGACCTCATTCACTGATAATTCATCACACCAACAGCTTGTACCCCTTGTCAGCTTAAAACTGTATGTACATCAACTACTGGCAAAAATGTATATCTATCTGCATATTTTATAGCATTAACCAATGTATTACCCCAACTTTTAAGCAACTAATATATGCAACATGCAATCTTAAGACTCCTTGCCATGTAAATATTTGCTCTCATATAATCACTCTTTCCTCTCTCTCTCTCTCTCTCTCTCTCTCTCTCTCTCTCACACACACACACACACACACTTTTTCTCTCTCTCTACCTCTCCTTCTGCCTCCAGCCCCTCACTTCACATCTGTTTATTAATCCCAATCAAAGAGTGTAATGTATGTATCATTTTACTGTTGTAGCCAATATGAGCATTGTAATTAAAGTCTGTAACATTTCACCTAATTGTTATCAACAAGTATGAAGTTTAAGCCATTTTAACATTTCACCTTATTGTATAAACGAGTACGAATGTTTAGCAGTTTTAACTTGTCAGAATTGGATTTATATACCACCTGAAGTACACACACATATATTTGACACCTCAAAACAAACACCGCCAAATGATTAAAACAATTATTCTGTAATAATGTTGTTACGATGTATATTCTTTGCACTTTGCGATTATGTCTTCTCTTCTGCTATATGAACCTTGCACCCAGCTGATTCCAAACGCCATATTTGTTTACAAATGTGGCAGTATACATGTGATGTGTTACGACAGCAAAAGGAACCTGTGACCACTGAAGGTACTCTAGCTTACTTATTTAATGTTTACCCTTAGATATCAGTTTAATTTTTTTTGTCAAAAGTAATCCTAAACCATATTCTGAAATAGTGTCTTGTTTCTCCACTAGGCAGTGCCACACGTTCCTCCAAAAATCGTAACACAACACACACACACAAATGTAATACTTAATAATGTAAATCCACCCAATGATGGAGGTTTAAACCTTCGAAACGCGTTGTGGAAATAAATAAAACAGTGACTGGTAACAGTGAACTTGTTGTTTCATTTAATTACATCATACATAATACTACCACATTTAAAAGATTTCATGGAGTTTCTTTGTCCAAATATAGCAGTTTGGTCAGAAAATGTACAAAAATTTTCAGCAGTGAACCAAGTGAAAGAGTGTGGTAACTTTGGAAATGCAGTACTTCCTCCAGGCTCCACTGGCAGCACTATTTGGCAAGTGTTGTCAAGCAAATCTGGTGTACTTATCCTGTACACATCCACCATGTATTGTCAAACTGGACCAGGAAGAGTCTAGCATAGCTGCCAGTTTCAACATCAGCATGCGGCTGCCAATTCTAGCTGCAGGTTATATCCATAGGTCATCCCTACAAACAATAATCTTTGACGTTAATTATGAACTAAATCTTTGTCCACACAAAAAAAATGGAAGAGAAATTCATGTCAGCAAATTGTCAGTACCTTCTGCAAGCAATGTTGCATTGAAAATTCACTCTGCACATAAATGATCAACCCACAGTGCACAATTGTGGCATAATTAACTATAGGATAACAATAGATGTTTGCTGGGGATTAAATGAGGTGGTCTAGCAGTGAACTGTTCTGCTGTCTAACAGGTTTTGAGGAATTATTCTGAAAGCCACTGCCTAAGCTTAAACCTTGGTGGTAAAAATAAGCCTCTGTACTTCCAACCAAACCAACAGCCTGATGGAGTGCAACGGGATGTTGCATCTGATGATGGTATGGAAATAAAATTGAATGATAACAACTGCCTTCCTTCGTGTGATGGTTTGACAGTCCTCTCTCTTGAGAATACAGTTATTTTATGCCAAAAATTAGGAAAATATGTTTACGCAATGAGGATTATGTCAAAGAGTGATGATGCACAACAAATGTCATTGTGCAACTTCTGACTACTATTCCAATAAATTATCAAAGAAAATAGATGGAATGTAGGTGTAATTCAGTGGCCCACCAATGCAAATATCATGTGCTGCAGCCAAACATATGAATAGAGAATTTACCCAGATAAAGCAGTAAGGATTCTGTGCAATCTGAAATATAGCGAGTCACATAAAATGCTGTTGAAGACTGAGAAATTGGTTATATTGGCATCACTATACATTTCAAAACTAGACAACTCAATTTAAAGTACAATAATGTACATATTTATAACACTAGTAAAGACAGCGACAATCCTCTAGCAAGGCATAATGTAAAATGTGCACCAACAGCCCCTATTGCACAGGTATCAAACTGACGTTAACTGAACAACCAATTTCCAATGAACTTGAAAAGTTTAAAATGAAACTGATCTGAAATAGCACTTAGGGGGTTCTTTTCAGAAAAGTAGATTATCTTCTCATTTCTGTGCCATATTTCTGAGGCGTACAAGTACTTGTGATATATGCCTTTTTTTTCCAATGTTAGCACAAATCTTGAATTTAATGGTGTGCTTTTAGGTGTACAGCACAGTTGTCCATTCCATTTCGTAAGCACAATATTTCCGCAACTGTCCCATTTGTCTGCTTCAGGTTCTGAAAGCTGTGTGCAAACAATAGCTCAGACGTACATCTGAAAGATATTAACTGAAGCCTCTGATACCACTTCACTAACTCACAACCAAACAGTTACGTTTTAGCTTTGTGTAGGCCTTGGGCTATGCTACAGATCAGTATTTCATAAGAACTAAGATTTCTTATTCAAATTCATTACCGTCACCAATTATACCTTGGGCTACACTACACATCAGATTGTCATTACAACTTACATTCCAAAAACTAACACTGACAATGAAAAATATTGCCCACAACACTATGTGATTGCTTACAGGATGAAGTGAACATCTGGTAGTAGTAGGTTCATTTGACCCTCCAAAAGCACACCATTAATCTCTCAGGTACAGAAAAACTGAGACATCAAATCTAGCATTCATCTCCAGTGAATAAATAAACACTGAATAATGGAGGAGGCACATCAAATGCTACAGCACAATATTACAACAGTTACTGCGATAACTGCCATAAGATTTCCTGCAGTGTAATCTCTCATCAATGCCAAGATCATCAAAGATGTAATACTACTACGACTGAACAAGGATTGGTGAGGTACATCACTGTTAGCTTGTTTAAGTAACCATATAGCTATCAAATGAAACAAGAAAAATGCATAAGAGACTACACAGAATCTCAAATGTAGGAATTCTTCCTATAATCTGCCAGCAAAAACAAAATGAGAAACAGTCACACACCTGCATGGCTGCATGATAATTCACATAAAATGTAATCTCCCTTAATGTTATAGCTGTAAACTGATGTAAACCATAACCTCTGAACAAACTTTTCAAAACAATTACACAATGAGCCCATGGACGTAGGCCCTAGCTACTGCATCAACTCAAAAACCAGGTACTGGTAATATATAAGAAAAAATGCTTCTTTATTTAAACAGAAAGCATTTCTTTGATTGTATACTGAAGTGACAATAAGGTTTCACTTGGGAGTTGTTTATCTGAAAAAAGAAAATTTATAATACACAGATACTAATGACATAGCAGTACTAAGTGAAAGTGAACAATTAGCACAAAACAGCTTTTAATTATGACACACACATCAGCAACACCATATAAGTCACTTAACAAGCAAAATGATGTTCACCATTCAGTCGTACCTGTTTACTGTTCTTTTGGTATTGTATTCAGAGACATCTGAAAATGGTCAAGGGTGAAACTGGCCAGTAATGCGATAGCTAGTTTCATATTCCATGGATCAAGTGCACGATAAATTGTAATTATGTGGAGCAAGTCATTTTATATTCACATCACAAATTTTTTGGTAAATATGGTTAGGTGCCGATCATTTACAGTTTTTTTAAAAAAAATACAATGTGAGTTAATAATTCCTACCCACCATCTTTTATACATTACAATAATGGAAATTATTCTACGGAATACTAAGAGTTGTCAAGGAGAAACATTTTCAGCTTGATTTAAAATTTTTCTTTGCTGTCTGTCAAACATTTTATTTAACTGATTAAATGACCAAAACTTTTGGTTTCAGCATTGTGCATCCATTTTCGTGCTAAAGACAACCTTAATGTGGAATAACAATTTTTTTTTCTGGTATTGTAATTATGTAGGCCCTACATCTTCATTCTTTTTGAACTTAGGTGGATCATTTACAACAAAATTCATGAGAGAATACATCTACTTTGAAGCAATAGTCAAAATTCCTATTTAAACAGATGTCTAAAATTTGGTTATGATTAAGCGCTACTTATTGCTTTTTAGATATGAAGACTTCCCTCCTTAAAGATGACTTATCCCAGAACATTATTCCGTACAACATAAAAACTTACTACTTTGACTCTCCACGAGATTTGAAATGATTATAAGTGCAAATATGGCTGAAATAAGTTGTTTTAGGAGCCCCAAAATGTGCTTTTAAAAGTTTAAATTCTCATCAATATGGACTTCTAAGGATTTTGAAGTTTCCACCCTATTTATTATTTCTTCAGCATGCATTAAAATTATCACTAGTATAGTACCTCTAGGGACGCAAAATTAAAAATGTCGTGTCTTCTTAAAATTGAATGCGAGACCATTTGCAGAAAACCAGCCAATGATACTTTTAAGAGCACTGTTTACCATTCCTTCTGTTGCTGTATTATACTTGGATGGATTACAATACTACTGTCATCCACAAAGAGAACTAAATCTGCTTTTGTATATTAGATGGAAAGTTGATTACATGTATGAAGCAAGATCTTAAGGGACGGGAAAGACCCACCGTCATCTAACAGCCATTTTACAAAACTGCCTTGTAAAGAAAGAAAGCTTCATCTCAGATTGAAGATGTAACACTATACAGTGAGTGCACATAGTTAAACAGTGCATGGCTGCATGGCCGACCTAAAGAGGCTGCCTCACTCAGCACAGATGGTGTTGCCCTTGTGCAAACAGCAGTATATAAGCCGGCATGTCGGGCCCTCAGGCGTCCTACCTAATGTTTTTTGTGACTAAGGACACTTCAATGTTAAACTGTGCATTTATGCAACATGTGATTTTGTGTGCTCGTTCTGATTACAATGTCCTTCAGTGTTTCTGTATTTGCCTTTATGTGGAAGCAAATTAAAAGTTGGTTGGTGGGAATTCTAATACAGAGTTTGTGGAACATGACAATATTTTTGGTGATGAATGTAGCATTCTACTTCACGTATTTCAATTCTGGGTCACTGTGACCGATATGTCACAGGAAGAAATTCTTCAGTCTCTTGTTGAAGAGTAGTGAGCTCTCACCAGCCAGTAGCAGGCCCTGTTCATTGCACTATACAATTTGGCAGCTTTGTTGATGTGCCAGGGTTCACCACTATTGATGCCACCCCCACTGTTTTCTCCATTTGATGATACCGTGGAGGATTGGGAGGCATATGAAAAATGTCTCTGGCAAAATATCTAAGCTTTTGGTGTCCCTGACCCTAACATATTCAAGGCTTTCTTTCTTTCACGGATTTATCCTCATGTCTATCATTTTTCATGTCAGCTAGCTCCTCTGAAGGAACCTGCTAGTCTCTCTCTTTTGATGAAATGTGTCAGTTGCTCTCAAATTATGACTGTAATCATACTTATGTTATTGCTGCTCATGTTGAGTTCTACTGTTGTCAAAAGTGTTCACAACAGCTGTACAGAGCTTGGGCAGTGGAACTTCATGGGCTTAGCCATCATTGCCTATTTGCCCTTACCGGGCCTCACATGCTGATTCGATGGTTCATGATGCTATAATACACTCGGTCCTTGGTACAGAAGTTCGTGAATGGGCTTTACAATGTGAAAACCCATCTCTTGCAGAGGTTTTGAACATTGCCTAGTCCTTTGAAGTATCTAGGGAAGCAGGAATATCAGATAGGCACTTGGTGTGAAGTAGTCACTGTTGCACCTCCTCCTCAGCCACTGTCAATTAGCTCATGGGAGAAAGATGATGTCGCAGCCATGCAGCCGGAGTCTCCACATCACATGGGACAGCATCATGCTGAGCAGCAGCAGCAGCAGCATCAGTGACAGTATCGGTCACATGCACATCCCCCATTGTACTCTTATTGCTTTGTTCAACATGAGTGGGTCGAGTGTCCACATCAAAAGCACCAGGCAATGTGCAACCACTGCAAAAAGAGGGACATACTGTGTTTGTGTGCAACTGTGAATCTCATGCATCAGACATTATCATGGATGTGAACAGTGTTTCTCAAGTGATGGTAACCCCAAACAAACTTTATATTGATGTGCAAGTTATGGACAAGATGTTACAAATGCAAGTACATAGGGTGCGGCAGTGACTCTGTTAAATTCTAAAACTTACGTGGATCTCAGATCACCCGCATTGTCCTCTGTCTCTCTGGCGAGTTACAGCTAACAACAAATATCCATGCTGGAAGAGTTTTCTACTGGTGTAGTGTCTAAAATAGTTGTTTGGGTTTTGTACAGTTTAGGGTGTGCTACCAACTTAGAGACTCACATCAGAATGAACATGATGATGCGTCTCCCCCCCCCCCTCCCCCCAATTTTTTCATGCCTGTCCCATCCCCATTGCTTTACAGGAGCACGTCAAAACAGATCTCAGTTAACTTACGTCCTTGAGTGTTGTCACATCTGTCTCCTGTATTGAATAGTCTACTCTGATGGTAATTGTCGCAAAACCTAACAGTAACCTTTGGCTCTATGGGACTTTAAAAGTCTGTGAATTCACAGTCTGTTATTGATACCTATCCCTTA
Source organism: Schistocerca nitens (assembly GCF_023898315.1). Lineage (NCBI taxonomy): Eukaryota > Metazoa > Arthropoda > Insecta > Orthoptera > Acrididae > Schistocerca > Schistocerca nitens. Next base: position 521,472,902 of record NC_064616.1, on the reverse strand, counting down.
CCCTAGTAGGATGAACTCTTAGCTCAGATTTCTAGGGGCCAATATTTTTACAAAATACACTTGTTGTGAAGCCTATTTGCAACTGCCTCTGGATGATGATTTCAAACATATCCTTGCAGTAAATACACCCTTCAGGTTATACCAATATCAGCACCTGCCATTCAGCATACCTAGTGCCCCTGCAATTTTCAAATGAGTTTTGGAGCAACTCATGGCCTGCATGCCGGGGTGCATTAACTACCTGGATGATTTTGTGGTCTTGGGTTCCTCTGCAGATGAACATTTGCAGAAACTTCGTGTGTTGTTCATGGCGTTGTAGGCCAATGGGTTGAAACATAACTTGGACAGATCACAATTTTTTCAGCTATCCATTGTCTTATCGCAGCTTCAAAGCCTAAAAGTATTCCACGCTGCTGTCAAGCCTTTACGACAGCATATCAATGCCACTACAGCTTTGCTGTGTCCTATCAATGTCAAAGGGCTGCAGGCTTTTCTCAGAAAGATTGTGTACTATGATAAATTTCTTCCTGATGCAGCCACGGTGGCTCAGCTCCTTCATACTCTCTTATGTATGGGGGTTGTTTTTCACTAGCTGTCCAGCTGTGAGCATGCTTTTACCCTGTTGCAGTCAAAATTACACGCGCCACATTGCTTAGTTATCTTCCAACCAGACCAACATCTGGTTTTGGCTATGAATGCCTCCCAGTATGACCTTGAGACTGTTCTTGCATACAGATAGGCAGACAGTTCTGAACGCCCTATTGCATACGGCTTCCAAAACCCTGAATCAGACACAACCACTTTGCACCCAGATAGAAAAAGAAACCCTTGCTACTGTGTACATACTCAAAAAATTTCATGTCTTTCTCTATGGTTCTAAGTATCATTTGATTACTGATAAGTCTCTGGTTTCTCTTTTCAATCCTACGGCATCTCTTCTGGACAAAGTGGCCCATCGTCTGCAATGCTGGGCTCTATTTTTGTCATGCTATAACTACCAGATTCACTCTGCCCCACAGCACAACACGCTTATGCAGATGCTCTTTCTTAGTTGCCAATTGGCCATGATCCTGCATTTGATCAGGATGAACTGTGGCATTTATATTTAGATGTTGATGCCCAAATCATTGTGGATGGTTTTCCCACTGCCAGTTCTCAAATGTCAGTGACTGTCATGGCTGATCCTGTCCCGCATCAGGTTGTTCACTTTGCCCACCACAGCTGGCTGGATAAACCACCATGCCAAGCATTGGATCCTTTGTGTGATTATTATGCTCTCCACCATTGCTTCTCAGTTCTTGACAGTGTGTTACTGTTGGCTACTGAAGGACAGCTCCCTGGGTTGTGATCCCATCCACATTGTGGTGGGACATCATACACCTTCTCCATCTGCACCACTGGGGTGTTTCTCATACAAAATTGCTAGCCCACTGACGTGTTTTGGCTGGGTACCAACAATGAAATCATGCATGTTGTGTCAACCTGGCCACAATGTATCACCCTTCAGATGGCACCACGGTCCTCTCTTTCCTTGTGGCCCACCGCCCAGCACTCCTGGGAGCATATTTACCCTGATGATGTGCATCCTTTCCGTAACTGCTTTTGGCTTTCTCAAAATTCCCTTATATAGTTCGCTGCCCAACCACATCCACGGCGGCTATGCTCATGGCCTTCACAAAGACTTTTTCCTAGGAAGGATTACTGCACACACTTGTGACAGACAACAGCCCGCAATTTGTGCATTAGGATTTTGAAGCTTTTTGTACAAAGAGTGGCATTCGGCATGTTACGGCCCCTCCATTTCACCCTCAGCCAAATGGTGAGGCAAAGCAGCTGGTCTGTACTTTCAAAACTCAGATGAAAAAACACATCATGCAGTCTTCTCCCAAGGAAACCCTCATCAGGTTCACTCCCGTTGAAGACTGTTGTGAATTGGCAGGAGCCAATTCATGGGGTTTGGAGGAAGCCGAAAGGCACGCGTTTAAGCTCACGCAGGCTGGCGTGAGGTCTGGAACAGGTAAAGTAATTATACTATCAAGAAAAGTACGTAGCTGCTGGAATACTTAACTTTAATCCATAATTGGTGAACATCGGTCTGACGGTACGTGCATCACAATATAAATAGCAAATGATAATGGCGCCTTGCTAGGTTGTAGCAAATGACGTAGCTGAAGGCTATGCTATCGTCTCGGCTAATGAGAGCATAATTTGTCAGTGAACCATTGCTAGCAAAGTCTGCTGTACAACTGGGGCGAGTGCTAGGAAGTGTCTCTAGACCTGCCGTGTGGCGGCGCTCGGTCTGCAATCACTGATAGTGGCGACACGCGGATCCGACGTATACTAGCGGACTGCGGCCGATTTAAAGGCTACCACCTAGCAAGTGCGGTGTCTGGCAGTGACACCACAAAGACCATAGCCAGGGGGAACTGCTTGAGGGCCACCAGCCTGGTATGCTGCTTCATCTACTCCAGCCTACTCCCGGCCAACTGCCAGTGCCTGCCCTGTAGCTGTTCAATCCAGGCTTAACCATCTGGGCCTGTAGGTTTGGCCAGCACCGTAAGTGGATACAGTTTTCCCCCAAGGGGAATGGAGTGCTGTAACCCTATACAGTAAGCATGCATAATTAAACAGCTCACGCCTGCACAGCCAGCATAAGAGGCCACTACAAACAGCACAGCAAGCAGTGTACTGTGTGCAAACAGTGGTATAAGCTGGCACGCTGGGGCTTTGGCCACTCTAATGTTTTTAGTGGCTAAGAACACTTCACCGTTAAACTGTGCAGTTACGTAACACACAATTTCATGTGCTTGATCTACTTACAATGTCCTTCAGTGTGTCTGTATTTGCCTTCATCTTGAAGCTAATTAAAACCTGGTTGACGGAAATCTAATATAGTGTTGGTGCAACATTAGAATACAAGAAAAGACATACCCTAACTGACAAACAAAAGCTGAACAAAGAGCAAATGAGTACAAGGAGAGTGTCAAAACAAGATAACACAGAGAAGGCCAAAATACTGAATTCAGTCTTACAAAATTGGAAGATGAAGATCACAACACAGCCTTCCTTTCAAGCATTTTACAAATGTCAAAATGGCAGATACTGAGACAACTGATGCAGAACAGAAAGGAAACTACAAGGCCAGATGAGATACCTACAAGGTTCTACAAAGATTATATGAAAGAACTTGCTCCCCTTCTAGCAGCAGTTTATCGTACATTGCTGGAGCAATGAATGGTACCTAGTGAATGGAAAAAAAAGAGCAGGTAAATCCAATTTTCAAGAAGGGTCGCAGGACAGATGCACAGAATTATAGATCTAAATCACTGATGTCCATCTGCTGTAGAATTATGGAAAATGTTTTATGCTCAAGAATAATGACTTTTGGAGAGTGAAAATCACCTCTATAAAAATAAACATAGATTCTGCAAACAGAGATCTTCTGAAAACAGCAATCACGCGAAACTCAGCTTGCTCTATTCCTCCACAAGCACTAAGACATTTGACACCATCCGGCACTGTCGTTTAGTGAAAAAGTATTAGCTCACCAAGTATTGGACCACATTCGTGAATAGATTCAAGACTTTCTTGTAGGTAGAACTCAACATGTCGCTCTCAATGGAACAAAATCGATAGCTGTATAGATAATTTCCAGACTACCCCAAGGAAGTGTGATTGGACCGTTACAGTTTACATTGTTAATAAATGACCTAGATGAAAGAGCTGGATGTTCTTTAAGTCTGTTTGCAGATGATGCAGTTGTTTATAACCACAGTAGCAATGCCAGAAGACAGTATCAATTTGCAGAATGGCCTGCACAGGATTATTAATAATGCAGGCTCTGGCAGCTGACCCTGAATGCAAATAAATGTAACATACTGCGCACACACAGTAAAAGAAAGCCACTATTGTACAACTAAACTATTGATGAGAAACTGCTGGAACCAGTACCTACTGTAAAACATCTTGGAGTTACTATCCAGAGCAACATTGAATGGAATGACCACATTTTAAAAAATACTACAAAAAGCAGATGCCAAACTAAGATTCATAAGAAGACTCTTAAGGAAATTTAACTCATCCATGAAGAAGGTGGCTTATAACAAACTTATTCGATCGATTCTTGAGTATTGTTCATCACTATGGGATCCTTATCAGTTGGGACTGATACGAGAAAGAGAGAGAGAGAGAGAGAGAGAGAGAGAGAGAGAGAAGATCCAATGAAGAGGGACGCATTTCATCATGGGATCATTTAGTCAGCTCAAGAACATTATTGAGATGCTCAACAGACTCCACCAGCAGTCATTACAAGAGAGGCATTGTGCATCAGGAAGAGGTTTACTATTCAAATTTTGACAAATTTTGAGAAAGTACTTTCCAGGAGAAGTTGAACAACATATTAATTTCTCCCCCATACATGTTGCGTAATGACCACAAAGAGAAAATTTGAGAAATTGGAGCCAGTACAAAGGCTTACCAACAGTCATTCTTCCCATGTGCCATTCGAGAATAGAACAGGGTGGGGGGGATAAGTAGTGGTACCGGAAGTACCCTCCGCCACATAGTATGCAGAGTATGATGTAGATGCAGATCACGCACAATAGCGGACCTAAGATTTAGCCTTGGGGAACCCGATACATGATTTTTTGCCAGTCAGAATAGAGCCCCATGTTTACATTGGTTGAATTACTAAGTACTGCTTTCTGTACTATTTTGGTTAGATAGGATATTATCCATTGGCTGGCTGTACCATCAACCCCTTAAATCTCAGTTTCTCCAGAAAAATTCTGTGACTGACACAGTCAAATGTCTTAGATAGGTCACAGAAAATACCAGCCAGCACTTTTTTGTTATTTAATGCTTGTAAAATTTGGTGAGTGAACATGTAAATGGCATTCTCAGTAGAACAACTCTTCTGAAATCCAAACTGTGACTTACTGAGGATATTAATGTTGTTCAGGTGGTATACTATTCTAGAAGATATCACCTTTAAAAACTTTTGGCAAAGGATGTCAGCGGTTAAACAGGTTGGTAGTTATTGACATCTCCCATGCCACCTTTCTTACAGAGGAGTTTAACAATGGTATATTTCAATATTTTTGAAAAGATGACTAGTGACTGATGCATTACATATGTCAGAAAAGACAGGGTTTATTATAAGGGAACAAATATTTAGTACTTTGATGGAAACACCATCAAATCCACACGAGTTCAATTTTTTAGAGAATATACAATTTTATTAACATCAGAAGATGTTGGTGATACATTCATATAACTGAATTTTTATGAGAATTGCTTTTCAACATAGTGCTGTGATTTTTCTCTTGGACTGTTTATCCCTTTGCTTTTACTACATTTAAAAAATGATTATTAAACATATTTACAACCTGTGACTCACCTTCAATACAATTTATGGAAAACATGTAGGTGAGGACTTTCCAAATTAAATAAAGGTGAGTGCAAATACTGTGAGTCTACACTTTTATTACTACGCAGAGATACACACGTGAAAACATATATACACCATGAAAGCTCAGAACGGACTAGTTCAAAGCTTGTCCTGCAGCAGAGCCATAACGCTGGCCAGAGTGGGGTGGGTGGATTTGGGGAAACAGACCAAACAGTGAGGTCATCGGTCTCATCAGATTAGGAAAGGATGGGGAAGGAAGTCGGCCATGCCCTATCAAAGGAACCATCCCAGCATTTGCCTGATACGGTATAGGGAAATTACGGGAAACCTAAAACAGGATGGCCGGATGTGGGATTGAACCGATGTCCTCCCGAATGAGAGTCCAGTGTGCTAACCACTGCGCCACCTCGCTCGGTGCGTGCTGGCCAGAGTTTTCTCACACAGCATCGTGAAATCTGACATTATGTATACGTTTCTTGATTTTTTAGTAATTGTTGAGTAGGTTTGTAGTGTACAACTACTGCAGAATCTCTAATTGTTCTTGACAACAGATCCACCTCCCTTTTCCTTTAGCAAGGTATGTTAATCCCTCTAGTGAGCTGTAGTTTTTTACATGGCTGTTTAATATCCTTCCTGATTAGCTTCTATAGGAAGCTACTTTTTCACTAATGATATGATTCGATCATAGAACAGATTAAATTTTATGTCAACATTTGGTAAATTCTAAATTTTATCCCAGGTCATCTCTTCTAAGCTATTCTTGGAAACATTTGTCCTGGAGTCATTAATCATTTTAACTGACTTCTACTGAAGAGTATCAATACTGTAAAGAACTATCTTATTTATCCTAACTGTGCACCATGATCAGAGGGAGCATTTGTTACAGTTATATGGTGTAGTCACTTTAATGTGATCCCCACCTATAATTGATGTCAATGAGCAGTAACCACTCACAGATGCCACAGGTGGCTGCACTAGCAGTGGAGGGTACAAAAAGCATGTCAGGGGGATGCAGAAAACAGAGCAGTCATTGTCTCAATGCAGGAACAGAGCGGTTTATCTGACATCCAAAAGTATATGACCATTGACTTTTGGACCAGGGGAGGAAGTATTTACAAACTGGTTAAATTTGTAAATGGTTTGCACAGAAATATGTTTAACATATAGCATGCATGGCAAAATGGTGCTATCCAAAACCGGAGCCAAGGCAAGTGTGGTGCACCAAGGGCCATAGATGACAGGAGTGAAAACTGGCTGCAGAGATGTGTACAGGCAAACAGACATGCAACTGTTGAGCAGCCGACCACCAAAATGAACCAAGGGACTATCAACAGTGTCTCCTCAATGCCTGTTCGGTGAATGTTGCGGCAGCAGGCATCTGCTTCATGCACCCATGCTGACTGCTGTACATCGCAACAAAGGCTGGAATTTGCACACCAGTACCCCAAACGGACATTCACTGAGTGGTGACAGGTGACCTTTTCAGATTAATCATGTTTTATGCTTCATTGGACAGATGGCCACTGGCGTGTATGGCACCGCAACAATCGTCGGAAGGGTCTGGGGAATGTTTTTGTGGTATTCTCTGGATTTCTCATCATTCTGGAAGGGGAAATGGATCAACACACACACACACACACACACACACACACACACACATCAACCCTTGGGGATCATGCATACCCCTACATGATGGCACTGACCAGCAGGACAATGCAACATGTCACACATCTCAAAGTGTACATGCATGGTTTGAAGAGCATCAGAACGAGTTTATCGTACTCCTCTGGCCACCAAACTCCCTGGATTTATTCCCAATCAAGAATCTGTGTGACCAACTCAATTGAGCTGTTTGTGCCAATGATCCTCATCTGAGGAACATAGCACAGCTGGCTACAGCACTGGAGTTAGCATGGCTCCACAACCCTGTTGGTACCTTCCAGAACCTCACTGATGCTCTTCCTGCATGCCCACACTGCAAAAGGCAGTTATCAGGTTTTTTATAGGTGGTCACATTAATGTGACTGGGCTGTGTACTTCATGGTTCTGAGCTTAATCAAAGAAAACATTGTCAGTTTGGGTCCTACTGTCTTTATCCACCCTTTTGAAAAGTTTATTACTGAGATTTGATTGCAGGATCCAAATAAGGTTTCCAGATCATTTTCCTATCAGAATCCTTTAAAAAATCAACACTGAAATAACCACCGATTATTGTTTGCTGCAGACTGACAGATAACATATAAGGACTACATATTTCTCACAAGCTGTTCAAAATTTACCATTGAGGATCTACAGTGTGTCTAGCAAAGGTGACCCTGATTTCAAGAGTAAAATATCTTGAAAACTAAGACTGATAGATGAGTGCATCAAAAGGTATGTTTACTGTGAAATCTGTAAGAATTTTATACGTTATTTGTACAAAAGTTTCAAAATAGTTTGAAAAGCTGTTGACATAAAGCACTGTAAGCTGAGTGGCTCTTACAGTATCAGTGTGCATAATTAAACTCATTCTATGCAAGCAATCTCTGCAATCACACCACCACTTGCCATATGGAAGTGGCACAAATGAACAATGAAATTGGTCATTACATCCTGTAGTGTCGCAATGGAAATGGATTCAAATACGACACATAGCCAATTCCATCTCATCCAGCATAGGGGGATGGTTCCAGTAGACAGTGTCTTTCAATGTGCCCCACAAAATGAAATCCAAAGGAGTCAGACTGGGCAAATATTGAGTGCAATCCATACCTACACCAGTAAATCTGCAATACTCCAGTGGAACGACACTGTTCCCAAGTATTCATCAAGAAAGCAAAACAAATGTTCAGTGCAATGGGGTCTGGCCCCATCTTGCATGCACCACTTGGTTCCTGGTCAATTCTCCAATGTAGCAACAAACTGTTCCAAAACTGCAACATAATGATAACTAGTAATCATTTCCCACATGAAAAAAGGGCCAATGATGCCTCTGCTTTACACCGTAGCCCAAACAGTAACTTTGGGAGAATACGAGGTGTGGCTAGAAAAAAACCGGACTAGTACTGGTGAAACAATAAAACGAATGCAATAAGGCTGAAAGTCGCGTGGCCTGTCACGTGACTCTCGCTCCGCCTACTGCTCGAGTTTCATCTGCCTCCTGCACTCAGTCTGCCCGTGGCATCTGTTTTAAGTAGTTGACGTTTTGTCTGTGCGTCGGAAAATGTTGAGTGTACAGAAAGAACAGCGTGTTAACATCAAATTTTGTTTCAAACTAGGAAAATCTGCAAGTGAAACGTTTGTAATGTTACAACAAGTGTACGGCGATGATTGTTTATCGCGAACACAAGTGTTTGAGTGGTTTAAACGATTTAAAGATGGCCGCGAAGACACCAGTGATGACACTCGCACTGGCAGACCATTGTCAGCAAAAACTGATGCAAACATTGAAAAAATCGGTAAACTTGTTCGACAAGATCGCCGTTTAACAATCAGAGCAGTGTCTGAGTTAACAGGAGTTTCCAGGATGTCAGAACAAATCATTCTTCGGCGTTCCTTCTGTTCAATTGTGAGACACTTTGGAACCATTTTTGAACACACTTTGTTCATGTTGAAACTTTCATGAAGAATCTGCCTAACACTTTCCTTGTCAACTCCTGTTAACTCAGACACTGCTCTGATTGTTAAACGGCGATCTTGTCGAACAAGTTTACCGATTTTTTCAATGTTTGCATCAGTTTTTGCTGACAATGGTCTGCCAGTGCGAGTGTCATCACTGGTGTCTTCGCGGCCATCTTTAAATCATTTAAACCACTCAAACACTTGTGTTCGCGATAAACAATCATCGCCGTACACTTGTTGTAACATTACAAACGTTTCACTTGCAGATTTTCCTAGTTTGAAACAAAATTTGATGTTAACACGCTGTTCTTTCTGTACACTCAACATTTTCCGACGCACAGACAAAACGTCAACTACTTAAAACAGATGCCACGGGCAGACTGAGTGCAGGAGGCAGATGAAACTCGAGCAGTAGGCGGAGCGAGAGTCACGTGACAGGCCACGCGACTTTCAGCCTTATTGCATTCGTTTTATTGTTTCACCAGTACTAGTCCAGTTTTTTTCTAGCCACACCTCGTACAATACTTTCGCTTCACACAAATGTGGATTTTTGGAAACCTAAAATATCCAGTTTTGTTTATTCATGGGTCCATTAGGTGGAAGTTTGTTTCATCTGTGAATCAGATGCCACTAACATGAAATCCTTCATTATCAATCGTCATAAAAATCTGGTTCGCCAAGTCAGCCCTCTGACCCACAGCTTGTACAGGTATGGATGGAGGCTTTGAATTTTGATTGCAAATGTGTAGGTTCTGTCTCAGTATTTTCTATATGCTGGAATGCTTCAAACCAGTTTCAGCTGCATTTCTTCAATATATTTCCCTGGATTTTGCTGAATAATTCCAGGAACTGTGGCAACATTTTCAGGGGTAGCCACAGTTTGCTCGTGATCAACATGTCCCGTTAGATCATCCGACCCGCTACATCATCAGCCACCCTGTCTGTCCATTGGAATTCGGTGAAGAGCTGTGACCAGTTTTCGCATCAGGTCCTTTTGGAACATTAAATTGTGTTTGAAAATTGTGCCTTGTTCCCATAGGACTGTGTTCTACCTTGTGGTATTTCAGTATCAGAAAAACATGCCGTTCACTGGAATACATTATTTCTACCTCTTCCTTTAGCATGCTGACCTCCTTTCACATTTAAACAGTGGAAATGATCATTCTGAGCTGCAGTACACTATTCTAGGCATTACATATTGCAATTACAGTGCCATCTGTTAGCAGAACAAACTATTTTGTATAACTTCTGCATAAAAATCTAATGGCTCTTATAATAAATGTATCGTTTGTTGCACTCATCTCAATAGATCAATATCTTAGTTTTTAAGATATTTAGTTTTTAAATCTGAGACTCCTTCACTGGACATCCTGTGTATGCAGCTACAATTGAAAGTAAATTATTCTTTTTTATTAATTAACAAACACATGCTTCTATATGCTGATAACTACAAAATCTACTTGTCTCAATGTTTTTGGACTGATGTCCTGTACTAACATATGCAACAACTCCTCCTTTTTTCATATTCATTCTCCAACCCTGTGGTTATGTGGTGCTCATATATGCACAGGATGTCTATGTTTTCAGAGCTCTCCAAATTTTTCAAACAGGCAAGCAGCTCTTCTACCTTATTACTCAATCCAATAATATTCTGATGAAATAAGCTAACCTCACTTTTCTGTGCATTCTTAAGCATTTTGTGGGGTTGTTCTCTAAATTTAACTTCTATAGTAACAGGGTGCCTGAATCCTGAGTCTAACCTAAAAAAGATACCTCTCTGACACCAATAAACCACATTGATTTTGCTTTATGTGGTGGTGCCAACTTTTTTCAGCAACCTACCAAGGCTTCATTGTTTCCACACCACAATGGGATGTCACTGTTATCTGTGCGAGAGATGGACATATCAGATAATAGGCAGGTGGTCAATGTTCTGGCTTATCAGTGTAAAAAGGTATAGAACTGTATTTAGAAAGGTGCTAAAGGCAGCAAAAGAAATGGCACACAAAACATTTATTCTGGATGATACAATTAAATCAAAGACAGTACAGTCAGTCATAAAATCTGAACTTGGTGGCATGGTCGGCAATCCACATATTTCCAAAATTAAGATATGTGAGAAAGCCACTGAAACCCTTCAGAATATCACATTATTTCAATGAAACAATGGAAAATCCAGGATGGAATGTAACAATATTATGAGGAGGAAAGTTGCTACTCACCATATAGTGGAGATGCTGAGTCACAGACAGGCACAACAAAAAGTGTTTCAGACTTAAAGCTTCTGGCCAATGGCCTTTGTCAACAATAGACGTTCGCGCGCGGGCGCGCGCGCTACACACTCTCTCTCTCTCTCTCTCTCTCTCTCTCTCTCTCTCTCTCTCTCTCACACACACACACACACACACACACACACACACACACACACACACACACACACGACTGCAGTCTCAGGCTTTCAATCTTCAATCAGAATGACAGAACAGTACTAAACAAATCTGAACAAATTACGGAGCTGAAGATGTATAAAAAGCAGTAGTCTCGCTCAAAAATAAAAATTTGACTGAATGGGATGAAATACCTATGAGAGTAATTAAAACAGTTTCTATTATAGTATCAGGGCACACATCTGAAACAAGAAGCCAATCATATGAAGAAGGATACTTGGCAGATGCTCTAAAGTATGCAGTAGTAAAGTAATTTTCTTGTGATCTTACAATGGCTTTTGACTGTGTAAACCACTCTCTACTATTGCACAAATTAGAAAAATGTGGAATAAATTGTAACAATTTGAAATGGTTCAACTTATATTTAACAGATAGAAAGCAAAAGATAGATTAAATGTCAGCTACAGGGAACTGTTTTTCAGAATGAAAAATTATGTCAAAGGAAGTCCTACAAGGTTCCATCTTAGGTTCAATCTGGTTTTTATTTTATGCAAATTATTTACCTCCAAATATAACACCCACTCAGATTTATTAGCAGATGATGTGTGCTCACTCGAAGTGAGATCACAAAACAATTTCCCCACAGTTATTGACACCATAAATAGTGCAAAACATTCATTTGACGTAAATGGATTAAAATTAAACACACAAAAAACAACTTAAACAGTTTAAAACTAAACAATCAAAATCAAGTGACTTCCAAACTACCCACAAAAATCAGGAACTTAGGGAAGCAGATTCTGTCAAAATCCTGGGGATATTTCTAGAAAAAAATTTATCCTTGTCTTCTCGTATAAGCAACTTGTCAAACAAGCTAAAGGGTCTTGCATTCGCAATGAAAATATTGTCCTACACGAGTGTCATGGACACTAGGATAGTCGTTAATCACGGATATTTTGAATTTACTGTAAGATATATAGGATTATCTTTTGTGGGGAAAGCAAGTACTGTAAATAGAATATTACTATTTCAAAAAAAAATTTTATTAGAAATCTGTGTAATACTAAACCTAGAGACTTTTGACTACCTTCATTCTGGGATCTAAAATTTTTAACCATTCCATGTATTTACATTTATGAACTGTTTGTCTTTATCCGTACCAATCAAGAATTATTTATAGAAAACCATTTGCAACATATATATAACACAAGAAACACAGATAGTATCATGTTGACATCATATACTAAAACTTTACTCGCAGACTTCTCAATATAGACATGGCTATGAAAATTTATAATAAATTAAAAATGGAAAACTTTCACAGTATGGAAATAGGCTTATTGACGATAAAATTATGCAGCATCCTAGTTCCAAAATATTATTATTATTCACTCATTTTTGAATGGCGATGAAGATTCCTGTGTAGAGCAATGAAACAAATTTATAATTATTTTTATACATTAAGATTGATTTTAGTTTTGAAACCTTGTATGTATCTCTGTTACATTATTTATACTGATTGGTTTCCTGTACCTTAAATCAATAATCTTTGTATGTATGTCATAACACAATAAAATTCTAATTCTGAGTCACATTAACAAAAATAAAAAAGGTTCAACAGAAGCAGATAATTTATATAGCAACATACAACATAAACTCACAACTTATGAACAGAAAACTGAAGAACTTCATAGATGACTTAAATGAACAAAAAAATTTTGTAGCGGTGCTCCACAAACTGATAACCACGATAGAGGACCAATATGAATCACAAGGATACAGAATTTATAATGGGAAACCATAACAGAGGGTATGATGTAATGTTCCCAATTTGGAATAGGATTTATAGTGAATATAAAAATAATAGATTGATTAACCAATTTTATAACACTATCACCATGAACTGCAACTCTTAACTTTCAAAACAAAGAATAAAACTTACCCACTAATAAATACTTATGCTCAAAAAAAAAAAAAAAGATTCTAACAAAGACAAAGGAAGCGGCAGATACATTTAGGGACCTTCTCAAACAAACTGTGAACAGAACAAATAAAAAGAAATTCTGATAAGGAAATATAAAATGTTAAAGTACTGAGAGGATTAGACACAGACTCAGGCCACTTTACAGTTAAAATTAAAATCAAGTTCACTCCGTTAAAAAACTAATGAAACAAAAAGGAGGTGTGAACCACATCATCTAATTAAAAATGACAAATACCAACAAATAACACAAACCATTGTATTAACAGATGATCCAGAAGAACTAGTACCAAATCTCAAGAAACAAGCTGAGAAAGTAGCCCCATTGAACACACAAAGAAAACATACACAACGGAGAACAAAATGAGATAAATTCCATGAAGAAAAACACCAAGCATGGTTAAATTTTCAAATATACAAAACAGAAGGAAAAGCCATGAACTTGAAAAATGAAAGGAAAAAAATTCACACAAAACTTTACAAGGATGAAGAGTGTATTCCATAAAGACATAATAAACTCTGTAGAAGATAATTACCAAAAAACCAATTTCAGGAACTGCTAAAAAATCTTTGGGAAACAACTATAAGCCCTCTACATTAGAGGAGGAGGAGGAGATTAGTGTTTAAAGTCCCGTCGACAACGAGGTCATTAGAGACGGAGCGCAAGCTCGGGTTAGAGAAGGATGGGGAAGGAAATCGGCCGTGCCCTTTGAAAGGAACCATCCCGGCATTTGCCTGAAAGGATTTAGGGAAATCACGGAAAACCTAAATCAGGATGGCCGGAGACGGGATTGAACCGTCGTCCTCCCGAATGTGAGTCCAGTGTGCTAACCACTGCGCCACCTCGCTCGGTTCTACATTAGAACTGAAAGACGAAAGTGGAAGAAAGGCACACAGTAACAAAGAAAATGCTGAAATTTTAGTGAAAGCATTTAATACTGTTCTGAACTTCAAAGACCATTCAAAAATCAACATCAGAACCCCCAATAAAAACCAAACCTAACAAATTAGATATTCCAACTTTCCAAGAAATGGAAAAAGCACTCTAAGGACAAAAAATTTATAAAGCCTGTAGAGAAGATCAGGATTTGTTGCAATGTGGAAAGATTCAAGTGGCACGACCATCAAGACAACCTTACATATGGCTCTAACAGAAGTCTGGATAATGGAACAATGCCCTGAACACTGAACCATGACCATCATCCACCCACAACACAAGATGTGGGGTAAGAGCAATCCAGACAACTACAGGGGAAATTCTCTCCTAGACTGCACTTAAAAGATTTTTATCCAAGATCTTGTACAGAAGAATCGTGAACAACTAGAACAGGAGTTTCCACACCACTGAGATGCAGTGCAGGCAAATAACTGGCTTAAAACTAACTATTGCATAATACAAGAAATGGAACAAACCTCTGGCAATAACTTTTTTACACTTTAAGAAGGCATAAGACTGACTCTGTAGACCTTCAGTACTAAATGTTCTTAGGAATCTAGGACTCTGTCCAAAACTAACTAAACATTGGTAAATCCACGATGGAATCATGGTCTCAGCAGTCAGAGTCTCTGGTTACGTGTGCGTAAGTTGTGTTTGTGGTTGTGGTTGCGTTTGCGTGCGTGCATGCCTGCAAGAGGGTGTGTGTGTGTGTGTGTGTGTGTGTGTGTGTGTGTGTGTGTGTGTGTGTGTGTGTTTTTTTTGCCTATTACTGATTAAGGCCTTTTTGGCCAGAAGCTTTCTTGTTGACAGACTTCTTGTTGCACTTTCTGCAACTCTGCTATAGGTTGAGTAGCAACTATCCTTTTCATAATATTATCAAAACTAATTAAACTAACAGAACATAATCTAATCAACACCATATCAAAAGTCAAGTCTAGAGGAGAAATTTCTGAAACATTCCTCACAAAAACAACCTTAAGACAAGGTGAGTGTCTATCACCATTATTGTTAAACTGTGCACTGGAATATATAATGAGACAAGTACCAGGACAACCGAAACAACATAAGAATTGGAAGTGAGAAAAAGATATAAGTTTAAATTGCTTGGTATTTGCTGCTGATCTTAAGATTATACTAACTGATCCACCCCTTGTACACAAAATTTCTGTCGAAGAGCAGCAAATCAAAATCGTTGATAAATCTAAATATTTAAGTTAAATCATACCAGACACTCTAAATGAGAAACCAACATGGCTAAGTAGAATAAAAGAACTGAATGAAGCAAATTACCAAAAACATACACAACAAAAAAAAACTTATCTACAAGAGCAACATTAGAACACTGACACAACCAGAAATAACATATGCAGCTGAAATCATCTTCAAAACAAGAAATACAGCAGAAATTGAGAAAATATGTGTATAAATAAACAATACCAAGTAAATGGGCACTGAGGAATAGCTCACTACTAGTGATTTACCACCAGAAGGAGGTTCTTACTCATTGGTCTGAAGATGACCACAGTTGTGGTTGAAACCAGTCACCTGATTAAATCATTTGTGAGCAAGACTGTTTGTGATAGTAAAGATGTATGAGAACTTCAAATTACACAATGAGACCTAAAAAATAAAACAGAGAAAACCAAAATACTGCAAGACACACAAACCATACTACAAATGAAGATTAATAAAGCAGTACAGGCAGAGTGATCTCAGATGAAAAAAAGAAAGAAAATATCTGGAAGAATGAAGAAATATTGGGCAGAGAGATTAGCAAAACCCCCTTTTAAATAACAATAAATTACAATAATCCTTGTGTAATCACTGTATTATTGAACTATTTTATTGAACTAACACTGAGCTAAATTGTGTAACCTTTGTATAATTGGCTAGAGTGGTCCAATGAATGCCACAAAGTAAATAATAATACCAACAACAATATAATGATAACAAGGCCCCGGGAGTAGACAACATTCCATTAGAGCTACTGACAGCCTTGGGAGAGCCAGCCATGACAAAACTCTTTCATCTGGTGGGGAAGATGCATGACACAGGAGAAATACCCTCAGACTTCACGAGGAATATAATAAAACCAATTCCTAAGAAAGCAGGTGCTGGCAGGTGTGAAAATTACCTAACTGTCAGTTTAACAAGTCACGGCTGCAAAATACTAACACGAATTCTTTACAGAAGAAGAATGGAAAAACTTGTAGAAGCCAACCTCGGGAAATATCAGTTTGGATTCTGGAGAAGTGTACAAACACACGAGGCAATACTAACCCTACAACTTCTCATAGAAATAGGTTAAGGAAAGGCAAACCTATGTTTACAACATTTGTATACTTAGAGAAATCTTTTAACAACATTGACTGGAATGCTCTCTTTCAAATTCTAAAAGTGCAGGTGTAAAATACAGGAAGCGAAAAGCTATTTACAATTTGTAAAGAAACCAAATGGCAGTTACAAGAGTCGAGGACCACGAAACGGAAGCAGTGGTTGAGAAGAGAGTGAGACAGGGTTGTAGCCTATCGCCGATGTTATTCAATCTGTATACTGAGCAAGCAGTAAAGGAAACAAAAGAACAATTTGGAGTAGAAATTGAAGTTGAGGAAGAAGAAAAAAAATTTTTAAGGTTTGCCAATGACATTGCAATTTTGGCAGAGACAGTAAAGGACTTGGAAGAGCAACTGAACAGAATGGACAGTAGCTTGAAAAGAGGATATAAGAACAACAACAACAAAAGCAAACGGAGGATAATGGAATGTAGTCAAATTAAATCAGGTGATGCTGAGGGAATTAGATTAGGAAATGAGACACACAAAGTAGTAGGTGAGTTTTGCTACTTGGGCAGCAAAAAACTGACGATGGCCAAAGTCGAGAGGATATAAAATGTAGACTGAAAATGGAGGAAAGGGTTTCTGAGGAAGAGAAATTTGTTAACATCGAGTATAGATGTAAGTGTCAGGAAGTCCTCTCTCAAAGTATTTGCATGAAGTGTAGTCATGTGTGTTGAAGTGAAACATGGATGATAAACAGTTTAGACAAGAAGAGAATAGAAGATTTGAAATGTGGTGCTACAGAAGAATGCTGAAGATTAGATGCGTAGATCATGTAACTAATGAGGAGGTACTGAATATGTGGGGTCCTGCCCACTGGTTGCATATAGGGTGCCTAAGGGATGCTGCATTCTCGGAATGCTATGCGACAATTCAAACAAATAACATTAGTAGTTTTATTTCAATACAGCAGATTAACAATTGAGTCGTAAAAGATGGGCAACTTGCAAACAAGTCACAGTCCTTTGCTGTATACAAAGTTCATGTAAGCAATTGATATGGATCACTATTAATTTATATCATAGCACTCTCTGCTATGCCATGCTAATACTGTCCAAATACCAAGCGTCCGAGGCTGACAGGAGCAGCACTTATATTCTCCTCTTGTAGAGGGTGCTCCTATTGTGGTGCGTTCCTAATCAGCGCACCATTGGCTGACGTCGTTTCACCGCCTTTGCTTCTCTTGGGTTCTTCATCTTTGTTCCGGCACTTGTGGTTATGCCAGAACAGAATAGAATTGGGAAGAAGAGAAATCTGTGGTACAACCTGACCAAAAGAAGAGATCAGTGGGTAGGACAAATTCTGAGGCATCAAGGGATCACCAATGTAGCACTGGAGGGAAGCATGCTGGGTAAAAATTGTAGATGGAGACCAAGAAATGAGTACAATAAGCAGATTCAGAGGGATGTAGGTTGTAGTAGTTACTCGGAGATGAAGAGGCTTGCCCAGGATAGAGTAGCATGGAGAGCTGCACCAAACTAGTCTTTGGACTGAAGACCACAACAACAACAGAATGATGATGATGATGATAATAATAATAAACTCCTCCAACCTGGGTCGTAAAGGTTCCAAGGTTGTTTGTCATAAGCTAGGATAAAAGATAAGTGACAAGAGGAGCAACACCTTTTAAAAAGCCTCAGTTCAGCAGGCCCGACTGATAGTACCACATAACAGCTCCTTGTCAGGGTTACAGTGAAGATCACAGGTTTTCACCCTCAGACTTCAAGAGGAATATAATAAATCCAAGTCGAAAGAAAGCAGGTGCTGATCACCTTTTTAAAAAACCTCAGTTCAAATGGCCCAGCTGATAGTAGCATGTAAGAACTCCTTGCCAGGGTTACAGAGAAGACCTCAATGGCAGCAAAGATGGAGAAGATGGACTTGGATATGGCAGAACTGGCAAAACGGGTAGCCTATTGTCCAAGGTTAAAATGGGCAGATGGCATGACGGTTCAACATATTACTGGTGGTAGCCCAACAGTGCCTGTTCCACACATTAATGGTGGTTGAATCAGTAATATTCTAGTCTGACAACCTGTTCTTATTTTGGGAATTCAGGGAGAACCCTGGATTTCCTGCTTCAACTTCAAATCACAAAATGAAAAGTTCACACAATGGATGCACTACCCTGGTGTTAACTCTGATGAGTTATCCACCATTACCTCTTGCAATACATTGGGACCTAAGGCTCTGGGGAGTCCCAGAGATGGAATATACTGAAAAACCTTCTACGTTTAGGTTCAAGAAGAAGTACTACTTTGGAACATTAAATGTAAATTCTCTTCTGAAAATTGGAAAACGGACAGAATTAGAATTATTTCCACAGAAGAACCAAATACAAATTTTAGCAGAGCAGGAAGCGAGATTCTTAGATGAGAATGTAGTTGATACGCAACAAACAGAAACAAGCAATAAGAATAATGGAAAACATGCCAGTGTTTGGAACAGTATTTTATGTAAACAAAAAAACTGCGGACAGTATAGCAGAATTTAAATCGAAATCAGAATGAATGTCCTTGTTAACAATAACATGCAAGAATAGAATCTATAACCTTATAAATTGTCATGAACCCATGAATAATAATAACAGAAGAAATCTGCAGAAAGTAAATTAATTTTGGTATCTTTCAGAATCTGAAATCTCCGTAGTGCACCAACCATACTAGGTCAGAAATGCAAAAGTAGGAAGTAAATTACAGCCGAGTCAGCCGCAGTCAAGCATGATTGTTATGCCTTACAAAACACAACAAAGCATTCACATGGTACAAGGCAAGCCAGCCAAGCAGGATCTGGAAACAACTGACACAGCAGCACCTATGTGGAAGCCTTTCCACAGCATTAACTGCAGAAGTTTTTAGTGCATGTGCCACAAGGCATAGCAAAGTCCAAGCAAGGCCAGCCACTTTTGTATTGAAATATTATTGTGCCAGTATCGCAGCACTACCACCATGGGGCTGTGAAACTTTAAGCACCATCCAGAACACTGTATGGGGTCCGCAGCTCGGAATCACGTGTTGGTAGCCTGCCCTGAGATATGAGACACAGAGCTACCACAGGGCCCGCTGAGCCCTGGGACACACCGCGTTGGCCACAGTGCTCCAACAGTGGGTCATAGCCACTACAGCACTGGAGGCATAAGCTGTGCCTCAGCCACTGCTGCCTCTGCTGCCGAGCACAGAGTACATCACTAATGGAAGCAGTGGTGTTATGCGCGCGCGCGCGCACACACACACACACACACACACATGAGAGAGGCATTGGATGCCTAAGCCACCCTGGTGCTGAAGGAAATGTGTACCGGTGGAGAGCCACAATAAAGGAATTTGAAAGCACAAATTTGCTGTCTCCAGTCCTATTTCACTCATGTCAGGACACACACACACACACATGAGAGAGGCATTGGATGCCTAAGCCACCCTGGTGCTGAAGGAAATGTGTACCGGTGGAGAGCCACAATAAAGGAATTTGAAAGCACAAATTTGCTGTCTCCAGTCCTATTTCACTCATGTCAGGACACACACACACACACACACACATGAGAGAGGCATTGGATGCCTAAGCCACCCTGGTGCTGAAGGAAATGTGTACCGGTGGAGAGCCACAATAAAGGAATTTGAAAGCACAAATTTGCTGTCTCCAGTCCTATTTCACTCATGTCAGGACACTGGCAGGACACCTCTCTGGAGCAACGTCTGAACCTACAGTCTATGGTACATTGAACCCAGAAAATTTACTTGTTGGTGAATGATTATTCATGAAAAAAAAGCTTGCTGCCATGCTTCCTGTAAGGTGGATTGTTTTACAAGTAAAAGTCAGTAGATTTGTTGCACCGCAGAGGTAATGGGAGCCACAATTGATTAGTACCTGTTAAATGTACACATTGTAATTTAGAAGGTCATTCAGTGTACAGAATCAGTACCAGCAGTATGTTTCACATGTAGATGCTACAGGCATATGGCTAGGAGTGCCCCATCAAAATGGGCTAATATATTTTAGTTTCTCTGTCTCGTGAATACTGGTGTTTCAAACTGAGTGTTGGAGAGAACAAGGCTTTTGCAGAGACAGAGACGCAAGGTGTATCACAACCAGAGGCAGTCTGCATAATGTTGGAATGGTTATCTCAGCTGACAGCAGTTAATATGGAGTTATGCGGTCTAATGGGGTTGCAGTTGCCACAGTGAGGTATAGATTCATCACCTGCATGTTTTGTTGCTCCTTTCCCTGGGAAATCAACTGAGGGTGTACAAGCATTTGTGGGAGATCTTAACAATTTGGCAGAAATGGAAGGATGGTCTGATGCAGAACTTTTAGGGGTCACAAAATTGAGATTAACAGTGGAAGCAAAAACTTATGCAGAGTATACGGAGATTCTCAAGGGAGTTAGATTGAGGGACTGAGGAATTTAAGGAGGGGTTAGCCCAGAGGTATGTGAAACAGAATAGTGCAACACATTTTAGAGAAAAGTTGGTGATGGTAACAAAGAAGCATGTGGAATCAATGGAAGAATTTGCAGATAGGAGAAGAAAGATCAATGGGTGTACTTATGAGTTGGGACAGAATACAGTGGTACATGAGGTTATTTTACAAGAGGCTGAGCAGAGGGCATTTCACACGTTTTTAAGAGGATTACCTTCAGGAGATGTCAAGACAAGTATGGACACGGGGTCCAATTGATTTGCGCACAGCTGTCACATTGTCAACAGAATGTGAAGAAATTATATATAAACTGAAGTACAGTGTTCTCAACAAATATAAGGTGTTATAGGTGTGGGCAAATGGGGCATGTGAGGAGGCAATGTCACTAGCCTCAGGACAATGGGAATAGAGGCAGAAGTCACAGCAGTTTCAGAGGTAGAGGACCAAGGAAGAACCAGACATTGAACAGCAAAGGAAACCCAACGTCCGCCTATGGCCATTCCCATTAAGATTAGATTCTATGAAGTCAATCACAGAGGTGGATTGTGCGGTCAGAGGAATAGTAGGAAACATGAATTGCAGGATACATGGGCACATGTATTGGTTGCCATTAGTGATCTGGTGGAACATAAGCACTGGAACCAATTGCAGTATATATTACATGGAGTGTGGGATAAAGATTTCATGCTGTTGGGATTGGTGCATGTTGATTTTTTCCTGGGCACAGTTCAGTTCAAGCAATATGCAGAGATTGTGCCACACATGAGTGAGGGCTATGACATGATTCTGGGGTAGGATTTCTTGCATCATCATTGTGCCCAAACCAATTTTTGGCAGCATATGGTGAAATAGCTGTCAGTGTAGCAATGTCACAAAGTGAGTTTATCGCAATGAAAAACCATTTAAATTGTGACTAATTACTCAAAGACTCGATTCACACAATTTTGTGCCTGAGGGTACCGGGAGATCACTTCGCATTAATGTTGAGTCTAGATTACTGGTAAGAATTTTGTGTGTTGTGGAACAATTCAAAGTAAATGAGGTCTTGGATAAGGCAAGATGCTTAGTAAACTTAAGTGATGTATGCATACAAGAGGTAAATGGTGAAAAAATTATATCTGTATTCGTGGATAATTTTAGCATCACAGATTTAAGGTTAACAGAGGGGTTGCTGATCACTAATGTGGATACCCCAGAGGAGGAAGAGTAGGACAACAAGGAGCATCAGCCACGGAAAATTGGTAGACACCACTGAAACTGCATCATGGTGGAAAGTAAAGCACCTAAAGGGAAGTAGTAGGGAAAAAATAGAAGAGTTACTTTTATAATTTAGGGCTCTTTTCCAAAAGGGTCATTACCAACTATGCATATTACGCAGGAAATGAATCACATGTTTACTGCAAAACAAACAGAGTTCTGCAGTACCTGCAGCTGATTCTGAAAGAATTTATCGATCAGCGGCTGAAGGCTGGGATTACTGAGGAGAGTAATAGTCCATTGGGGTGGGGGATGGGTGGGGAAGTGCAATCAATGGTGTAACATGGAAGTAGAGGTTTTGTTGTGATTATCGACATCTAAATTCTAAGATTATAATGGACACCTACACTTTCAGAAATGTTAAGGAAACCGTTGACTATCTGAACCAGTGCAAAAAACTTTTAGTGATGACTTAAGATGTGGCTACCATCAGCTAGAAGTCACTCTGAAGATGGACCAAAAACAGCATTTTCTGCACCATGGGGCTGTTATCAATTCATGAGAATTCCTTTTGAATTAAAGAACACACCTGTAACATTTCAGAGACTGTTAGATAGAATTCTCAGAGGAATGAAACAACATCAATGCTTGGTGTATCTTGACGATATAATTGTCTATACAAGTGATATCAATTCCTTTTGAATTAAAGAACACACCTGTAACATTTCAGAGACTGTTAGATAGAATTCTCAGAGGAATGGAACAACATCAATGCTTGGTGTATCTTGACGATATAATTGTCTATACACGTGATATCAAACAGCACATACAGTGCTTAAGGTAAGTATTCCTGAGACTGAGGGCAGCAAATTTAATGTTGAATACAGAAAAGTGGAATTCTGTGTTGGAAGAGGTGGCATACCTTGGTCAGATAATAAGTAAGGATGAGGTTTAGACAGACCCCAAGGTTTATTAAAGCTATACATGATTTTTCTCCGCCCGAGTCAGTGAAGGAACAACAATCATTCCATGCAGTTGTAAAATATTACTGAAGATTCGTACAGGGATTTGTGGATGTTGTCAGACTGTATGCATAATTATTGAAGAAAGGTGCAAAATTTGTTTGGTCAGAGGACCGTCAATGTGCTTTTGAGAGACTGAAGAAGCTTTAACATCAAGTCCAATCTTAGTGTTCCCAGATTTCACTAAAGAATTAATTCTGTCATAAGATGCATCCAACTATGTACTAGCTGTGTGGTTGTCTCAAGAAACAGATGATGTAGAGCACCTGGTAACCTATGCACCAAGGCAGCTGTACTCAGCAGACAGGAATTACTTCGCAACGGAAAGAGAGATGTTGAGTCTTCTCTATGGAATCACATGCTTCAATTCTCATCTCTACAGGAAAAAGTTTTGAGTGATAACAGATCATGTAGCACTGAAATGACTGCTGGGATTGAAGGACCCATCTAATAGGTTGACATGGTGGGTGGTAAGACTGAGAAAGTTTGATTTTATGGTCGTACATAAACCTAGAATGAAACATGGGAACATAGAGGACTTAAGTAGGAAACTAGAAGTATAGCAAATAGGTGTCAGTGAGAATAAGGAATAGCATACAGTGCAGAGGACAGATGAGGAGTCTAAGCAGTATAGTAAATAATCACAGTTTTGTATGCACGATTGGTTGCTGTGCAGACAAACCAAGTTGTGACCACAAGCAGTGGTACCAGTGAAGTTGAGGAATAGAGTGCTACAAGACACACATGGTCACGTGTTAGCAACTCATGGAGGATTTAGGTCTACCAACAGGAGAGTAGCATAGAGGTATTGGTGGAAGATGGACATGAACCAGTATGTGCAGAATTGTATACAGTGTGCACATCGAGCAGATTTGTGTCGAACAAGAGTACCATTGCAGAGACTACCTGAAGCATTAGCATGGTTTGAATTTCTTTGGATTGATGTTTTAGGTCTTTTTATGAAAATACCTGTAGGGAATAAACGGGTACTTACAATTACAGGTCAGTTTTCAAGATATGTGGCAATGGTCTCAACACCAAACCAAGAGGTAGCAACAGTGGCAGAACTGCAAGTAAACAATTGGATACTGTAGTTCAGGGTACCTGAAATGATAACAACAGACTAGGGAACCAACATTATGTTGGATTAGTTCAAGGAACTGTGTAAGCTGTTATGTGTGAAGAAACTGAGGATGAGCCCTCTGACACTCAAGTTAATGGGAGAACCGAAAGGGTGCACAGAAGCATAGAAAAGATGCTAGGATATTATGTGGACGTGCACCATACCAATTGGGATGTCTATTTAAGGTATGTGGTCTCCACATACAACCCAAAACAGCTCACAAACACACAACTGCCGCCATATCAGATGGTACATGGTCATAAAATGCCATTTTGACATGTTGAAAACCAAGAAGGGGAAGACAGGAGATTCGGTTAAGGAGTTTGCAAGGGTCCCAAGAGAAATTTGGAAAGTGTACACATGACAAATACATGGGCACTGGAAAAGCAAGAGGAAGCACTGAGCCATAAGCAAGAATATCACAACACAAGGTTGGCCAGTCAGTGATGCCATGATGCCATCAACTTCATACACTCCAAAAGGGAAGACAAAGAATTTTCTTATGAAATATCTAGGGCCATATCAAGTATCAAGTCGAGGCAAATAAATGTCCAGTGAATAGCAAGATTCAGTTGCTGATGAGAAAAACAATTGTGTACATGGGAGTTTGAAACCTTTTCAAGAGAGCCCAGAGGTTAACCCATGAACTGGAGGGACAGACTGGAAAGGGAAACTGGAAAAGGAGGTGCAGAGGAGCAGACAAGAGGTTGTACTTAAAGCAACAACAGGAAGCCCATATGAGTTAAGACCTAGGAGATAAGACTAAGTGATTTTTTTAAATGTTAGATATAGTTGTAGCTTAAGTGAAATTAGCTGCTGTGGGGCCCCAGAGAACTTTACGGAGAGGAAAGGGTAATAGGTAGCCCTGGCCTCAGGTGAGATACACCAGGAGACAAGATGATGTGAGTCATAACCGGACTACTGGTCATCATTAGGGTGGAAACATTGTGGAACCAGCACCTGGAAGGAGGAGTGCTGTTCATTTAGCAAAAGGACGCGATTATCACCAATCATTGCTCTGTGAACAGATGGTGTTTAACATATGGAGATACAATTGAGGTGAGCCAGCTAGAAGAATCATTCAATCATTTTTGACAGGAGGCAGAGAACGAGAATACACGGGTCTTATGAGAAGTTGAGGGACGAGATGGCACAGGTCCTCAGGATTGTATCGCATACAAGAACAAGGAGAGTTTGGATCAATGTGGGAAGCCGACATGAAAACTGTGTTTGGGACAGCTGATGAGGAGGACATCAGGAGATTGAATGACACACAGAAGTAATAAAACAACTGGTGAAAGGAAACAAGGCAGCACGTGAGTGGCACACCAAGTAAATTGCAAGTTCGGTGAAGGATGTGCTAGCTGACTCAAGAAGTGGTGAGCTATTCCGAAACTGCTGAAGAATCATGGAAGTAGTGGTAACAAAACTGTTACAGCCCTTGGAGGCCAGAATGTGGGAAGTGTCAGGAGAGGTAGCAGAGCTACGAGAAGCTATGCAACAAGCTGTATGGGGCCAGCTAGGAGTGAACTTGTCATCACTGGAACAGTACCTGGAAGGGCTACTACAGGAAGTGCAGAACGAGCTACCACCAGAACTATGGTTGTTCTTAGAATCTAATCATAAAAATTTACCCTTTGATTTTAAGCTAGGCACAGAAGAAGCAAGGCCAGATGGGGCAAGGTTGTGCATTTCAGTTTCCTCTACAGTATAGCAATTATATGTATCCAATTATATCCTGTTAAGTGGGGTATGTTAAAGAAGTTTGTCAGGGTAAAGTTACAACGGTTGTTACTAGATGCAGAAAACAAGAGTAAATATGTAAAAATGGAAGATGCGCAGAGTTATGAAAGTGTTACAGGGTTGTGATTACGGTTTTTCCAAACATAGTAGTGAGAAAGGGTCAGAAGTCCTGTGCAGTGAAGTTACTAATGGGTCAGAAAGCAGAGACGGAATGCAAGAAGGAAGTGATTAGGTCTGAGTTGAACTTCCAGCACATTGGTTGTACTCAACCTTCGATGCAGTAGTAGTAGTAGTAGTAGTAGTAGTAGTAGTAGTAGTAGTAGTAGCCGCTGCCAGTAGTTTCGAGCAGGGGAAACTCATAACATCAAAAAGGTTAGAGTTAGATGGGAGTGGATTATTGGTAAATGGGATTTCATGTGAAATAATTGGCTCTGCTTTCCACCTACCTGACACAGTTAGGGGGTAACCCACTTAATCATTTTACAGCCTGGATTGTATTGGCCAGAGGGACACACAGAAGTGCTCCTCCCTGTGAATCTGACTATGTTAAACCAGACTTTGGGTTCAAATGGTTCAAATGGCTCTGAGCACTATGGGACTCAACATCTTAGGTCATAAGTCCCCTAGAACTTAGAACTACTTAAACCTAACTAACCTAAGGACATCACACACACCCATGCCCGAGGCAGGATTCGAACCTGCGACCGTAGCAGCCCCGCGGTTCCGGACTGCAGCGCCAGAACCGCACGCCAGACTTTGGGACCCTAGCTAATGCACTCTACAGAAACTCGTTAGCGAGCAGGAGAGGGAAATCTTTCTGGACACATTGATGCAGTATGTGAGTCTGTACGGAGAGAGTCAGTACTGGAGGGAAACAACATTGATCATTGTCATACCAACTACTGCAGAGATACTCTGCTAACTGTAGTCCATGTTTACATGTACAAAAAGCAAAACACAAGACAAAGTCCCCACCCAGTCACTGTTCAAATTCCATTCTATTGGATTCCCATAGTCTCAGAGACAGCAGAGGACAAGCTGCAGCTATAAACTGAATTGAGCAGAAAACTAAGGGGCCTAGGATCAGAAGTGTTTGAGGGAACTTATTGGTACAAGTAATCCTGAAAAGTGGAACACAGCCAATTGGGCTATCCATCAGGATTTGTCATTCTAGTGTGAGAACAGTCTAGTTAAGGCAACACGAGAGGCCAAGTCTTGTTAAGAGAGAGGGCAACATAGAGCAATGACCATATTCAATCATACACACAAAGTAGGAATTGATTAAGCCAAGCCTGCTTCAGGCAGGTACAGATGTGTCTTACAAAACACAGCAAAGCCATTGTGCAGTACGAGACAAGCCACCCTGGAAAGGTGCAGAAATAGTTGACACAGCAACACCTAAGAAGAAGTAGGCAGAAGCCTTTCTACACCAGCAACCACAGAAGTGTTTAGTACGCATGCCGCAAGGTGTAGCAAAGTCCAACCAAGCCCAGCCCATGAGCATAAGAATACCGAACCACTTTCGTGCTGCAATATTCTTGTGTTAGTATTGCAGCACTACCACAACAGGGCTGAGACACTTGGGGTACCATCAGAATGCTGTATGGGGTCCTCAGTTTGGCCTCGTGTCAGAGCAGCCTGCTCTGATAGGCAAGACAAAGAAGGCGCCATGGGGCCCGTCAACCCTGGGACACAGTGCACCAGCCATAGCATTCCTATAGCGGGTCATGGCTGCCATGGCACTGGAGACATCAGCCATGCCTCAACTGCCACTGCCTTAGCCGCCAAGCCCAGAGGACATCACTGATAGAACCAGTGGTGTTACACCACTGCCTGACCAAGCCATGCTCTATCAGCATTGGGGAATGTCATGCGAGCAAGAGCGCGCGCACACACACACACACACACACACACACACACACACACACACACACACACACACACACACGAGGGAGATGATTGGCTGCCACAGCCACAATGGTGCTATTTGAAATGTATTTCAGTGGAGTGCCTCAATAAAGGAATTTGAAAGCACAAAACAAATCTATAAATCTATTAATTTCAGTCCTATTTCATCTACAACATACATAAAAACAACATCAAAACACTTCTCAGCAACTTCAATATGAAAGTTGAGACGGAAAAGAAATTTAAGAATACTGCAGGTGAATATCCAGCGCACTTAAGAACAAACAAAAATGGAGAAAAACTGATCAATATATGCAAAATGTTACAGTTAAAACTGATGTCCACAGTTTTCACAAACTATCAAGAAAAGCCAAAACTTGGATACCTCCAAATCTAAATCTAGTATCGTGTGCCCATATCTAAGTGGGATATCAAGGAAATTATAACTGTTGAAGTAATCAGAAGTCAGGAATTTGATTCAGATCATTATCTCTCTAAGATTAAAATATGATTTCTTCAATATAAAACAAAAAATACAACCAAGGAAGTAATCAGATACGAATCCATTAAAATTAATATTACAATAGAAAGACAAAAAAATGTAAGCAAAGAAATCAAGACAAAAAAAGGGTGAGTGGCATGAACTCCATGTAAAAATTACTGTAGCAGAACAGAAAACTTTAGGATTTGCCAAGAATAAAAAGAACACAAGGTGGAATGAAGAGTGTGAAGAAGCACCAGAACAAAGAAATGGAGAGGGTCAAATAGAGAACATTTAGAACAACTCAGATAACAAAGAAAATAAACGTCAAACATAATACAGAAAATCAAAAGAACCTTCAAAAATTCTCAGTTTATGGAGATACAAGAAAATTTTGCCAAAAATAATACTAGAAATGTTCACCAAACTTTTGAACATGTACTTAATTGGTATCAGGCACCAAGTATTTTTTCAAAGATCATAATAGCAGCACAGGATTAAATAATAAGATTTGAGGATCTTCAAAAACTGGGGAAAGTTGAAGTTCTAAGGAAAATACTGAGACCTGGAAGTAATAGTAATGTTGAACACAAATTAAGATCAAATAGAGAGTTCTATTTGGAAATGGGAAAGCTAACTGTTATGAGGAAAAGACAACTGCAGTTTTATGGCCACATATACTGAATCGACAAAACCAGATTAACCGAGGCAGATTTTCAACTTATTAAACAGCTACAAAAATAAGCCCATATAGTTTACTGAAATTGACAAAGATATGAAAAACTCAGGAAGTCTAATGGATATAATAGGTAACAAATTATCTTTTAAAGAAGCAACACGAAAGGCAGGATTTCAAGAATGAAAGAGGTCTGCATAAGGAAAAAAAGTGGACCCAGGTAGAAAAGGAACAACACTCTCTACAGATGAAAGAAGTCTGGTAGCAACAAAAACTAAACACAAAGAAGGAAAACCTAGATTGATTTATCGTACCCTAAAAAAGTGTTATTCGAATAAATAAATAAAGAAAGAAAAACTGTGAAATACTAGCATTTTTTATGCTATGCCTTTAAACTATCTAGTTCTAACAGTTAAACTGGACTTTCTAGTAACACGACAAAAATTTGGAGGAAGATTTCCCACCAACAGAGCAAGAAATTTATGAAAAACAAAGTAAGTGGTGAAGGCTCCTTTACGGCAAATCTGTTGAAACTGACAGAACCATAGATTATAAATGTCTACATATGCTTTTTGAGCACATCTGGAAAACTGAAATGATTCCAAAAGAGTGGAATATAGCATTAACTCACTCACCACATAAAAAGGGAGACAAACAAAATGTCAACAATTACGAAGGAGTGTTACTTCTGCCAGTGGCATACAATATAGCATCAAAAATTCTCCAGGACAGAGCTGTAGAAACTTTGTACAAACAACTTCTAACCACCATCATGTCTAATATTCAGACAAAGTAGAAAGTGAATGGAATTACAAAACCAGGAGCTACAATATGAGCAGTGCTAAAAAGCTGTGAAACTGCAGTGAAAAGCAGTGTATAACTGTTTCATAATCGGAGAAGGAAATGATGTGTATAAAAATGAAAGTAGCCTTGCAGTAAGAACACTGAAAGAATTTTCAGAAAAAAATTGGCTTGCAAATTTTCCTTTTTTTCTCTCTTTTATATATCCCCCCCCCCCTTCCCCGGGGTGACTTAATTGAAAACTCTTGTATAAACAGAGAAACTGTTGGAACAAAATGAAAATTGAGGATAATCTGGATGATTCGTAGCAGTTTTGTACATACAACTTTCACTGAAGCAACCAGTTCTGTCAGAGGGCATGCACAGAAACCATGAAGGCAAGAAAATGCTGGCAAAAGAAATTCTCCAGTGATAACAACAACTGAAGAAGTAGACATCAATGAAACTTGCAACAGATTTGACACTAATTCCCAAAGAAAACAAGGATGCACTTGCAGTGTATAAGAAAGAAGCATCTCTGGCTGCATCTCATGAGGAAGAAGTTACATAAGCAACAGCATGTGAAGTATCACCATATCAATAGAAGCATCAGAAGCAACAGTGGAAAATGAAGAAACAGTATAATAATCATCAGTATCAGAAATAGCATAGCAAACCCACACAAAAGGACAAAAATTTTTGTTATTCAGAGGTAGAAAAGAAACACAACAAATAAAGTAATGGACTTAAAACAAAAGTCATATTTAAGAACAGTGCATTAAAAAGTTCAATATCGTAAAAACGTCACTGAAGTATCCATTATTTTCATAATGAATGAAGAAACTGACCACTATGGAAATTAAAGAGCAAGATATGAACTGACTGTGCTATATGAAAATTACCAGAATAATAAAGGACAAGTTGGTTATGAAGCTTACAGGTGCAAGAAGAATTCATATGCTAGTAAGGTAAGAGAAGGAAAGGCTAGCCACCAAAATTAAAAATACAAACTACTTCTAACAACTCTAAAACAGTTATATCGACAGGGGAGGGGACATGAGTGACAGATCCACAAGTGTGTAATACTTTCAATCAGCACTGTATACCTATGATGGATATACGAGGGTTGGAACATAAATAGTGGCAACTATTTATTCACAACCGATACAAAAGAGTTACATGTTTGATTTGATTCTGAAGATGAAGGAACCACATCGTGGCATTCACTTCAGAACTGTTCCAGAGATTCGACAAGCAGTAGACCGCTCCATTCGCACCATCAACAGAACCGGCTCTGCTAACAGTATACTACGCCTCTCACATCACTGGCAATGGGTTCTACACAATGCTGGCGAATACTTTGAAAGACAGTAACAGGTGAAAACATGTAACTCTTTTGTATTGGTTGTGAATAAATAGTTGCCACTATTTAAGTTCCAACCCTCATACTTCTAAAACAAAGCATAGAATTAGCACAGAGCATGGGAACAACCAAATGGGTGGCTGACAGTTTATATCCACTTCTTACAGACAAATTGGAAGTTTCACATATATTAGAGCACTAAAAAATAGAAATAAAGTAGGTTTGGATGACATATCAACAAAAATGGTATAACACTGCACTAGGTATCTCGCAAAAAAAATAAATTTAGTAATGAAGGAAGGAATGTTCCCAAATTGCTTAAAAAGGAGCAACATGGAGACAGTCTGTAATACAAGGATATAAAGGAGATCCAGGAAATTACAGACCCATAACTATCATAACTGTTCTCTCTAAAATAGTGTAAAACAGTAAAGACACAATAACAAACTTTCACTGAGAATACGAAAATCTTATACAAAGCACAGCATGTCTTCAGAAAAGGGAGGTTCACACAGACTGAAGTGACAGAGTTCATAACAAACATAACTGAGGCCCTGGATGATTTAAAAACTACACTGCTATGGTATAAGAGGAAAAGCAGCCGATATTACAAAAAAAACACTATGATGAACACAGGCACCTGTGTTGAAATAAAGTTTTAACTGCAGAAGTACTAAGAGAACTGTCAACTCTAATTTTCTGGATATTAAATATGGAGTAGCTCAGGATTTAGTAAAAGGACCTCTGCTCTCTACCTTGTATGTAAATCAGATGCCCAGTGCAGTACATGAAAAGGTGATCATTTATGCCAACACAACTTTAATACTATGTACTGACTCAGTAAAGAATTTGCAAAAGGCAGCCAGTGAAGACATGCAAATGGCAAAAAGATATTTTAGAGAAAATAACCTATTGATAGGCCCATACAGTAACAAAACAACACACTAAACTTGAAACAAAGGGAATTGTCAACTTGAGGAGGTTAGAGAGAGAATCAGAAATGCGGACCTAGAAAAATTGAACTATAATAGAAGTGGACACATTTTTGACATGGGAAAACCACACTGATAAGGTCTGTTCAGCATTAAATACAAATATATTCTTAATGAATAAAATGTCCTATATGGTGGATACAGAAATGTTGAAAGAATGTATTATGGACATTTTTCCACTTATACTGTACTGCAAGCACTAGGGGGAGGAGTGCCAGACATACAAATTCAGATAACTGAACACTATTTCAAAATTAACAGTGAACATAAAGTAATCAACAGTATGCACTTCAGCATAAAGAGAGGGGGAAAAAACTTTGCTGTATTAAGCATAGCTGATCAATCTATAGATTCTGAAATGAGCACAAAGTTTTTAGGGATGAATGTTGATTGTCATTTAACATGGACTGAACACACAAAGATGCTGTCAAAAAGTAAGTCGTCAGCCTATTATGCTCTATGGAGTCGATTAGTAGTTTGTACCAGCCAATGTCTTTTTTTGGGGACCGAAGGTACATAATATGAACACCATTTTTAAACTGCTCAATGTGAATACCTATTTAAAAAAAAACCTCCTCTTATCCTTAGTCTATCAAGTGAGTACACCTTAAGTGTGTAGATCAGGAATAATGTTACAAAGTAGCCTATTTCACTAACAGTTCTAAACTTAATCAATGAACAAAAACCTGTTTGGACTTTCACTTACCAAAGAGAGCAAGAAAAAGACCTCAAAACAGCATTTTAAATGATGGAATAAAATTGTATGATAAATTGTCTAGGAGATGACACAGATTACTAAAACTCATCTGTCTGAAAACATGCCTTCTAGAATTTTCTTCATAAGTACTAAATATTACAAATTAAAGATTTCTTACAGGACTCTTACTAGTGGTTGATAATGAATGAGCATAACTCCAGCACGCTGTTTCATTACAAAACATGATCACAACGTAATGCTTTTACGAGAAAATCACATGGAAAGGTCTATACTGCATGGCAGTAATGTCCTGTCATTCTCCTCAGCTCAACATCTCAGTATGATGAGTGTATGCTAACTCCATTTTTAGGTGGTATCAGGGGATAACATGACAGCATGTATGTGGCACAGTTGTTTGTTTAGGGAGATTGAGGCAGTTTTTTGAACAGACTGGAGTTAGTGATTGCGACATAGCAACAGGTTTGTCCTCAGTGTGCAAAGTGAGGAAGGGCAAAACTATGTATTATAATGTAAGTTATTTGGGACAAACCGAGTGTAGATCAAAGAGAATTATACAACAGGAACCAACTAAATGAAGTAGAGCAACAGTCAAGAAATTGACTTCATATTTGGGAGAACTAAATTTGCTCTGTCAAACCACCCTGAGCCAGATTTTTTGTGGTTTTTCTAAATCATTTCTGGCAAATGATGAGATGGTTTCTTCTTTATGGCAGCATACCGGTATTTATTCATTCTGTGTATCTGTATATTTTGGGTTAGGCTATTTGTTTTCAATTTATTATGAAGACAAATCCTATATCCTGGATGAAAAATAAATTAAGATCCCACAATAATTATTCTGAACAGATTTACAAAATCGACTGATTCTCAAACATTCGTTTTGAAAGTGTGTACACATTAATTAAACGCAAGCGTGCCTTTCATTGTTTTTTACTTGTGCTTACATTGTAAATTCACCTCAGTCCAAACTATTTTCTGTCCACTATAATTAGACTCCTTTCTGAATGCGTTGTATAAAATGAAATCGACTATAAAACATTTCTAGATTTATTACAATTAGTATTACATTTATAAAAAAAGGTAGGTGGCACTTTTGCAAAACTATACTGACTAAACTCAATACTGAGGAAGGTTACCTTCATTCTGTTGAAGAGATGTCCAGCGTCTCTTGTAAAACATTGAATAAGGCGTATTGTAGCACACGGACTTGGCCAACGTCAGCTAAAAGTACCAAAACTTTATCTTCATAACACTGTCTCACTTATATTCTTTTGAGGGCACCATTATATGACGCTAAATACATCGAAACAGTACATTATTTCGAAACAGTTTTCATAACCAACTGATTCATGAACATTCATGATCTCAGTATTGAGGAAGATGATCTCCATATCACTGTCTGTTCATGCTACATTACCTACAGAAACTATTGGAAAATTTTGCGTGTCAATAACGCATTATATTTGGCACTGCATCGTACCTAACGTCGCAAATACTAGCCTATCACGACTACAGCTTTCTCACCAAACAAAGCTTTGTTAACCTAATGTCCTCATGCAAGTTTCTAACTTCTACGGCATTTTTTTATGACATTTATTTTCTCTCATCACTATGAGCGTCAAAATCCAAAACGTGCGGTCGCAACAATTTTGTTTTATTTTTCATTTCCAAACATCGCAGATGCTCCTTTGCACAGATTACTGCGAAGTGTACACGCTGACGCGGTTTTTTCGAAGCAAGAAGTAATAAATAGTCTTTGTGATAACAGACTAAAATGACTAACATCTGATTCATTTCATTTATCACTGTCAGAGTGCTTGACGGCGATTTGTACCTTGGTAAAAATGTAGACTTTCGTCAAACAACATTACTCTCCCACGCATCGAAAACCGGAAAACAGAAGGTATTAAAAATGTCTGCGTTTCACTATTATTATTATTATTATTATTATTATTATTACTGTTATTATTATTTAAGTAAGTTTTTCATTAGTTCGATCCGAATTGGCCTATTCATTACTATCTATCTATATTGTCCAATGGCTGTTAAGCGCCTTTTGCTTGCGAGTGGACGTTTTCATACTTGGTACCGATATAATCGTGCGTGTACGTAAAATAAGCACGATAAGCAGTATAGACGAGAAGCTTTTGGATTGTAATGCTAAGAATAAGTGCCGAATATTGGACGTCTACAGCGACTAGGAAGCGCTACCGGATCGAACTAGGGAGAGAGCATACAATATTTGTTTCCACAGGAAGTTTTCAACGTGATTGTATCTATACGCCACACATTGTGAAGAATTTCCTCCTATTAGTTGAATAGAATAATTGCAATTCATTAATAGCAATTACATTTAGCCTCTAATGAAAATAAAGACAAGCTAATGGGACCATGAATTACCATTTCTACTTTGAAGGAGAGATTTCCATAAAATTTGCAATGAAATCCACTTTGGAGACTATCGATAACCAGACTACGCCAGTGACGAGGTATGATCTTTGACTGTAGTCTCTACCGTCGCGTGTTAAATTTCACGTGTGCTCATGTTTACATTTTGTGTTTCGTCGACTATAAAGTGAATTCTGTATCTAAAGTAGTGTCTTCTATATCTCCATCGAGAATAGAGAGCTATAATCCATAGTGGTGCCCTCGAATACGTTTTCGATCGCAATTATCCGTTTCGTTTCGCGCGTTGCAGTTACTTGTTACTGGCCAACAAACAATGGATCGCCCACCGTGTAGTGTTTAGGATCCTGCTTTTCATTCCTACATATTAGACTTTGACTGCGAAGCACAGGCAACGTCGACATTCCAAGTACCAGCTTGAATTGATTATGGATGTGCTAGCCATACCGGCCTTCATACAACGAATCTAACCTCGTCTGCGCCAGAGTGGGATCCGCATACTACAGCTACAGTCCAGATGGCGGCTACCATGTTCCTTCTGTCGTCCCATATCACGACAGTTGAAACGGGAATTCATACCACAACCTCTCGTCTCGACACATCTTGTTCACAACAGATGGACAGTTATACCAGATTCGTGTTGCAATGTTCCGTTTGGCCTTCCGACTTACCGCCTCGTCCTTCAGCGACCACGGTCGTTCTACCCGCGCCGGTAATTTTCTCATCCGCTCGTGCCGCGTCATGGAACCTCGGGCGACACACCACATTCTCATCTCACTTCATATGGCACCATCAATCAAGATTTTGCATCATCCACCAGGGAGGTACCAGCGTAGCCAACTACAATGAAAGGTCTCTGTTGGATTCCTTTCATGTTTAATTTCTCAAATTTGTTGTCTTTTAAGGAATAAATTCCTCTTCTAAATTTACTGTGGCGTTTCTGACTATCTGGGAGGAGACTGAGTAGTGGAACGTGTTACTTTTACACGTAAACAAGAACGATCTCTCACACTACTACACTTTAAAGCACAGTTTATATGTAATTCTTATATGTAATTCATGTCACACAGTCTCATACGGAACCTACATCCGCTTTCTTTTATATACTGTGTATGATAAGATACTGTCATCCCCCTTCCCTTCTGTGTGAGAGGATGAATGATCAAATGTGTTTGTAGCTGCATGCTTGAGGGTAGCAGACAAGGCTGTCTGCTAGAGAACAGTAGGACCAACGTTGAAACAGGTAGCTACGGTTCCTAAAAGCAGAGAGGTTTCCATTCTTAGTATGGTCCGGTCCGTCCCCTGTCATGTTGGTATAGGAAGCTGCCCCTCTGGCGCCTTCCGTTGGTCTTTGTGAGCGACTCTCGGGAGCACGCTGGGTAGTTCAGTGGGAGTCTGGCAGTTGGAGAGTTGGAGTCCAGTAGTAGCGCAGGGCAGTCCAGCAGTAGCAGTCTGGCGGTAGCGAGCGTCTGAAGTGGTAAGATCTCCGGCCAAGCGCGTGTCTGTTAAGTCCATAG
Source organism: Schistocerca nitens (assembly GCF_023898315.1). NCBI lineage: Eukaryota > Metazoa > Arthropoda > Insecta > Orthoptera > Acrididae > Schistocerca > Schistocerca nitens. The sequence goes on along the minus strand of NC_064616.1, from coordinate 521,435,909 downwards.
GACAATGGATTTGTTAAGTTCAGCTTAACTGAGAATTTAATCATTTTATTTCGGGTTAGCTTTAAAATAGCTAAGGTTATCTTTAATTGCAGCGGAGTGTAATTCTCGTGTCCAGTTCAGATTAATTTGCGGTAGTTGCTTTGTTACTACTTTGTGAGTAAAGTGGAACCACGTGTTGGTCAGTAACTCTAAGTAAGATCAATCTTAAATGCAAATGCTTGTGTGATTATAACGTATCGTCTTGAAAAGATTTTGAATATACCAACTTTTCTTTATGTTCAACCCACGTGGCGTGTACTTTGTGAGACCAGTACCACGTGCTTATATAACTGTTTGACCCATCAGGTTAATAGTAGGACGTTAGTAACCAGTTCGAGGTTTTCTTTTGTAATTTGCTTTTCGATCGAATGTATTTTTATTATCTAAATTATTGCGGAGTTATACGCTTTCTGTAAACCAAGTTGACCACGTGAAGGGTAATTACAAGACGGACAGGATTGTGCTACGAAAGTAAATTCCTTAACTAAAAATTTGAATCTGTTTGTAGTGATTAACTTTCTCTTGCATGCATTTCAATGTTCTTTGTGTGTTGTTTTATGAATGCAGTGTTGTATCCAGTCTCCCAATCTTGACTCCATATTTTATGTGTTCCGTAATATTCCAATCTCACAGTCTCACAATCGTAAATAAGGCACCAGCTCAGTTATAACCCACGTATAATATGCTGAAATTTCAATGAACAATCTTTAAAATAAATTTGCAAATATAAACTGATTTCTTTCTTTTTATTTAAATTCTCCTTTTATATAGATATATTACCGGTTGTTGTATGACTGTAAAAGATTATAATCAATGTTAGTCTGATTGGTAAGGTGGTAAACCTAGACTAGTTACCTGCTGAAACAGTGGCCCAGTAAACGCACGGTTAACTTCTCCCCAGACAGCTCAACGGCTTGTAACCCGCTTTCATGGTCTAATTAGCACTCGATTTCAGCATACCAAATTCAAGTCACAATCTTACGCAATTCAGCAAAGCAAATTAGAGTTATACAATCTTTCACATGGCGACCCTGTTCTGTGATTCCGCTAGACTCTGGAATCTCTGAGACGTTAGATTGCAAGCGTTGTATAATCTTAATTTTTTTTCCCTACAGCGCTCAAACAACTTTTGCGTTGTTTCTGAGCAGACGTTCAAAAGATTCACGGCGTTGTTGAGCGGCGTTGTGTTGTTTGTCTTGTTTTGTTTTCTATATTTGTTTGTTCTATATATGTGTGTTTTTTTTTTCTCGCTTGTAAATTCCACTGTTTCGAACAAAGATAAAAATTTGTTTTGCGTATGAAAAAGTGCGTACTAGGTTGGGTATCTTTCGTGTGACTGTCGTAATTTTTGGGGGACACATTTATTGTGATTAGTGTGTTGCGTACTGGGTGTGAATTGCACTAATGCTGACACGTAACCAAGCTAAAAGTAAGCGGTCCGACAACTTAAGCAACATGGACCAAGGGGATAATTTGATTTCCAATATTAACGCGTCGGGCGGTTCCGAAAATGCAATGGGGAATACTTCAGACGAAATGCAAAACAGCACGAACGGCCTCACATCAGAGCCACAAATTAATGTGCCTCCAACTAACCAAATTGATTTGGTAGAACTCGTGAAAGCCTTATTACAACAAAATAAAGAATCGTTCCGAGAACAAAAAGAATTATCAGAAAAATTGTTCCGAGAACAAAAAGAATCCGAAAAATCGATCCGCGAGCTAGGCGAACAAATAGACGAAAAATTAATCCAGCAGACAAATAAAGTTGACAAGTCGATGCAGAGAGTGTCCGATGATATCTCACAAAGAATAAACAATCTGGCAAGTGAAATAAAAAGCGATATTATGAAAGAATTAGGCCGAACATTTGAACAGATCGATGACCGTCTGCAAGCGTTAGAACAGAGCAAGCGCAGTGGCGAGGCCGAATCTAAAGAAAGCGAAGAACGGCTACTTAGGAATTTCCAAGAGCTGAGAGAACAATGCCAAAGAGATCGTCAGCAGGTACTCTCGAGTGTCCAAGAGGCTGAAACGCATTGTCCCACGGCCGTTAGCAACACAATAGCGGACAACAGTTTAGCGATCCACGCGTTGGAACTGCAGGTCGAACAATTGAAGCAGACTGGGGCGGAGGACAAGAGACAAATAGATGAGAAGATCGCGGCATTAGCGGACATTGTAGGCACAATGAAGCTGACGGAAAGCGAGAACAATATCACACAGGTAGCGGCCGCAGAGACCGAAGAAGTGCGTTCGCTTCTTAAATTCCAGAAGGGACAGTTTGAAGTAAACAGACAGCACAAAGCTGTAACAGGCGATTTACAAGAACGCGTGGCGCATCTGGAAAACCGCATGGCGTGTGATTCCGAACTCGCCAATAGCAAGAAAAATAGCCGTACGAACAGTGCAGAGAGGGACTCCGGCCACGAGGGAGATTTTGACGACAGGGAAGAATGTAATTTAAGGGGCAGACATGAGACAAATAGAAACATTCAAGGGCCTCGCCAGGAGGAAATGCGGGGATTTGATTTCAAACATTTCCTTACGGTAAGAAAATTTGAGATATTCCGAAATTCTCAAAAAGGCATACATCCACGAGCATGGCTCGAGCAATTTGAGTTCTGTCTTCCTCCCGACTGGGCAAGTTCACATAAGATAGAGTATATGTGTGGCTATTTGGAAGGCGAACCGGCGAGTCGTATGAGGTCGGCAGCGCGTCACTGCAACTCCACTCGGGAGTTTCGACAAGCCTTTCTCTCCGCCTATTGGTCGGAAGCGGCACAAGATAGGGTCAAACATGGCATAATTATGCTGCCAAATTTGAACCAGTCTGGTTTCGGCAGCCCTGCACGCCTATTCGACCACATGCTGCAGGCAAATCAATTTTTATACGACCCATACGGACCTGCGGAACTAATTAGGATATGCATCACCAAATTGCCGATGCACTTGCGGCACGTCATTCTTGCGGGACGATGCAAAGAGGACGTGGAAACGTTTAAAACGCTTCTCCAAGAGTTGGAATACAATACACCAGAATGCCCGCCTAATCAGGCACAAAGTTATTACGGGGCTCAGCAGCGCGATCGCAGTCGTGGCCGTATTACTAATCAACGGCGTGACTGGTCGTCGCGACGCGAACGAAACAATAATCGAGACAGGCCGTATAGAAACTGGGGTAACAGTCGCGAACACAGATGGAGCAACAGAAATGATAGAGGATGGGGACAAGATCGTGAACGCAACAGGTACGGCAACCAGCATCGTTACTACGATGAACACGGTGGGAGTAGAATTGTAGGCGGAGCCCCACATGATGTCGAAATTCGGCCGGCCAACCCCAGACATAATCCAACAAATGGGAATGAACGAAACCGGCAATGACAAATGATCAGCCCAGAAGGCGCCAATCGGAACAAATGAGCGACATGGCAAATGAGTACATAGGATTTATAGAGAGGAGAATGAATTGATTAGTTTAAATTTGTGGCGTATGAATTTTGAATAATATGTTAGTAAAAATAATGATAAAGATATTTTTATGTGATTGATTGAAGTGATGTTTTAATTTGTTTTCTTTCCTTGTGCAATTAGGATTTAGGTTGGTTCTAATGTGAACATAAAAGGTTTCCTTGTGAACGAGTAAAATGCTGTTTGTTTTTTTTGTGTAAATTGAATGGAGTCGCTCCTGAGAGAAGCAAGATCGTTGCTGAATTAGTGCAAGAACTCAGGGGAATATCCGATCTGTGGATATTATGGGTCTGGCAAACCCAGGTCCCCAGCTGTTAGTAGCCTTGTTTCCGATTTTCTGTTTTCAGTGCTACTATCTATCTATTACTGTTCTATATCTGTCGGTATAAATGAGGATCTCTTACTATAGTATGCGTGCTGTATGAATATTTTAAGATAGGAGAACTCTGAGAAAGGAATGAGTAAATCTGGAATCTTGAAAACAGGATGCGATAATACGATTGTTTAACCATTGGCTTCCCAATATGCGATGATATGTTAATATTGATGATATATGTCTTGTTTGTTCTTTATAGCTGAGTACGTAAAGTGCTGTCTGTGGATTTCGTAAGTATATTGATTCCGTTCAAGGTGAAAGAAGAATTGTGGTTTGTGTAATTTACGTGGCTCTGAAATATTATTGTGGTAGTCAAATACGAGCAGTTTTTCAGCAAATGGAGAATGGAACGGAAATATGGATCCTTTTTGTAGTCTTGATTGATGTTGAGCCAAAGCCCGAAAAATTATTCTGCGTGAATACTTGTCCTAGAAAAGTGACGTTTATGTGTTTTGCTGATGCTGTGAGCATTACAGCCTACTGTTTTCGCTGGTGCGGGATGCACTGCAGCTTATATGGTTTGTACTGAGGAAGTTTCCCTCTTGAAGGTAGAGGATGATTAAATAATTTTGATTATGGGAACGAAGGAAAGCTTGGTTTAAGGTAATAAGGATGAAGCAAAACATTTGTCATTTAAACCACAGGAGGATTCGGGTCTTTTGTGTCTGTTGTAAGTTCAAATATGTAAAGATGATACTGTTTTACAGAATAGAGGTCACCACAATTTTGCCATTCATGAGAAATGAATCCAGAATAACCACCACAGGCGAAATAACTGATTTGAAGGCGAAAGGTAACGTAAAGAAGGAACGAAATCGAAGCAAAATGGGTAAGAAAATGTAATATAACCTGTATAATTAAAATATTTTACCTTCTCAGAGCCATCTGTGTGATTAATTCTTGTAATAACGTAATTTTAGATGAAATTTTCTTACTGTTTTATGTATGAATCTATGAGTATGATAAATGTATAATTGCGAGTCTCTTTTCAGGTGTGTGAGCTGGTATAAATGTTTTTGCGTGTAAATAACCATTGTTCTTTTTACTGTGTATGTTTAAGGAAAGTTTCTCCATATTTATCATGTGACAAGACGTAGGCAGCGAGCGTAAAGAAGAGGACAAATTAGAACATTGCTGTAGTGGTGTATACACGGTGTTGGAAGTAGCATTGAAGTAGCTTGTTGGATTAATTAGTAGTGGATAGAAGTAGAATTTAGAGTAATGCATGTTTACGGGTAGTTAGTTTGTAGAATAGACAACAGGTGTGCATGTGTGTGTGTAAATAACATGTGAACCCCATGCTCTCCTAACCTATACTTGCGCAAGACATAACCCTATTCATTTTAGTGAATTAATTAGTAGCATTTGATTTATTAAAACGTAAGTGAACCACATTAGTGATGTGGATTTAAATATGATATTGTCAGTTCATTTAATTTTAATTTTTTTACATTGTCAAGTCATTTCACTTTTATCTTTTTATATTGTCAAGTCATTTAACTTTTAATTTTATATTGTCGATTCATCTCACTTTGTTCTTAAAAATTGTGAAAGACAATACTAAGTGGTATTATGTATGACATTGTGTAATCACATAAGGATGATAAAAAAATTTCTGTGAATGCAGTTGAGAACGTGAAAGCGAACCGGCAAAACTCTTAAGAGACAGCGGGAGCAGCCAGCTAGTTGTAAACTGGCGGGTTTCCCAGCGGGACACGCTGTCAGCCAGGCCACTTCGGGAGCGCGGCCGACAACAAAAGACCCTACGCCGCAAACACTTTCCCGTATACCTGCAGCTAATGGGCGGCCGCCCGCGCGACCCTAGCTGAAGGGAATGACCTGAGATCGGCGAGCGGTCCACCGCGCGGAAATCCATCTCCTGGCAACGCACGCGACCGTGACGAGACGGCCGCGGAGAAACAACACAAGGGGCGTGGAACCTTTTGACAGGTACTGTCCAAAGAAACTTGCAGACGTCAACGACGCCTATCGACATTTCCTGACGGATGCCTACTGTCAAGCGACAGTAATTCATGGTTAGATGTTCTCTGGTCGCTAAGGGTGACACGAAGAAGAGCCATTGAAGTGTCATCCTTGCCCAGGAATATCAACCTGGCATGTCAATAGAGGATACCACACGAATTTGACAATACAAACATGGAACAAAATGGAGATGTACGTGACACAAGAGAAACTTCATGAGAGGGCAGAGACGGCGGGATCGCACGCAACAGATGGACAAAAATCCCTACTGACAGCTGCGGCGACGAACCCCCTCCCCCTCCCCTTATATTGTGCCACGGAACAGTGGAACTAGTGAGTGTATAAGTGAACAGTGATTATACGGTTCTTAGTTCAATGCATATACGTGTGTTTCTGTCACAGAAACTTTGACTCGTGTGTTTTGCATGGACTCGATTTATTGGTGTTTATTAAACTCTGACTCTTGTATTTTGCAGGTGTTCTATATTTTTTTAAACTTTGACTATTGTATTTTGCAGGTGTTTTATTTATTGGTGTTTTGTTTTAGATGTTGACTATTGTACTGTTTTATTGATCAATGTTTGTTCTTGTGTTAGGTATTAGATTTGTGATATTTTGTTTCATAAATTCATTACTGTGGCACTGCTTCCTTTATCAGTCAGATTGCTATTCATTCTCATTGGGCTGTGATCGATTAGCCTTTGCATGGGGCATATTTATTATGAGGAACCCCTTAAGGGTAACAATCACACAATTATTGTACTTTCAGTATAATGACACAGTGCTCATTGTTTGCTAACTAACTGAAATATTGTATAATGATTAAATTAGTGCCACACAGTTAGGTTAATCCTACAGATTATTAGTTTTATAAGATATAGAATTTTTTTTGCGATAACCACTTAGTAAAACATGTTTTTTTTGTCGATTTTTTGCTTTTGCGAATTGTGCATTGTAATGTTCTACTTTATGATACTGATGTTATTTGATGTTCTTTTTTAATTGCTGTGGCACCTTTGCTATTTTCATAAATTTTGCCTGTTAATAAACAGTCATAAATTTGCCTGTGATCAGTTGGCTCTTGCAATGAGCAAATACTGGTGAACTCCATAAGGGTAACAACCAGAAATTGTTTTCATATTAATGACACAGGAACCATTGTTTTTACTTGCTGACCGATTTAGGTCTACATGATCTTTTAAATAGGTGTCACAGATTGTGTGTTTTTATTTTTCTCTCTTTGAAATTGGTAGATTGTAAAGATGTTTGAAATTATTGTGTTTTAGCAAGTAGCTGGTGACCTTTTGCCTTTTTCTTTACACTTTTGGTTTAAGTAGGGTGTGAGAAGCCTGCTTGGGAATGTCCTAGCATGGCCAGAAAATTCCCTGCACAGTCTTTTCCCGGAGCGTTGGGGTTATGAAAGGTCTCTGTTGGATTCCTTTCATGTTTAATTTCTCAAATTTGTTGTCTTTTAAGGAATAAATTCCTCTTCTAAATTTACTGTGGCGTTTCTGACTATCTGGGAGGAGACTGAGTAGTGGAACGTGTTACTTTTACACGTAAACAAGAACGATCTCTCACACTACTACACTTTAAAGCACAGTTTATATGTAATTCTTATATGTAATTCATGTCACACAGTCTCATACGGAACCTACATCCGCTTTCTTTTATATACTGTGTATGATAAGATACTGTCATCCCCCTTCCCTTCTGTGTGAGAGGATGAATGATCAAATGTGTTTGTAGCTGCATGCTTGAGGGTAGCAGACAAGGCTGTCTGCTAGAGAACAGTAGGACCAACGTTGAAACAGGTAGCTACGGTTCCTAAAAGCAGAGAGGTTTCCATTCTTAGTATGGTCCGGTCCGTCCCCTGTCATGTTGGTATAGGAAGCTGCCCCTCTGGCGCCTTCCGTTGGTCTTTGTGAGCGACTCTCGGGAGCACGCTGGGTAGTTCAGTGGGAGTCTGGCAGTTGGAGAGTTGGAGTCCAGTAGTAGCGCAGGGCAGTCCAGCAGTAGCAGTCTGGCGGTAGCGAGCGTCTGAAGTGGTAAGATCTCCGGCCAAGCGCGTGTCTGTTAAGTCCATAGGACAATGGATTTGTTAAGTTCAGCTTAACTGAGAATTTAATCATTTTATTTCGGGTTAGCTTTAAAATAGCTAAGGTTATCTTTAATTGCAGCGGAGTGTAATTCTCGTGTCCAGTTCAGATTAATTTGCGGTAGTTGCTTTGTTACTACTTTGTGAGTAAAGTGGAACCACGTGTTGGTCAGTAACTCTAAGTAAGATCAATCTTAAATGCAAATGCTTGTGTGATTATAACGTATCGTCTTGAAAAGATTTTGAATATACCAACTTTTCTTTATGTTCAACCCACGTGGCGTGTACTTTGTGAGACCAGTACCACGTGCTTATATAACTGTTTGACCCATCAGGTTAATAGTAGGACGTTAGTAACCAGTTCGAGGTTTTCTTTTGTAATTTGCTTTTCGATCGAATGTATTTTTATTATCTAAATTATTGCGGAGTTATACGCTTTCTGTAAACCAAGTTGACCACGTGAAGGGTAATTACAAGACGGACAGGATTGTGCTACGAAAGTAAATTCCTTAACTAAAAATTTGAATCTGTTTGTAGTGATTAACTTTCTCTTGCATGCATTTCAATGTTCTTTGTGTGTTGTTTTATGAATGCAGTGTTGTATCCAGTCTCCCAATCTTGACTCCATATTTTATGTGTTCCGTAATATTCCAATCTCACAGTCTCACAATCGTAAATAAGGCACCAGCTCAGTTATAACCCACGTATAATATGCTGAAATTTCAATGAACAATCTTTAAAATAAATTTGCAAATATAAACTGATTTCTTTCTTTTTATTTAAATTCTCCTTTTATATAGATATATTACCGGTTGTTGTATGACTGTAAAAGATTATAATCAATGTTAGTCTGATTGGTAAGGTGGTAAACCTAGACTAGTTACCTGCTGAAACAGTGGCCCAGTAAACGCACGGTTAACTTCTCCCCAGACAGCTCAACGGCTTGTAACCCGCTTTCATGGTCTAATTAGCACTCGATTTCAGCATACCAAATTCAAGTCACAATCTTACGCAATTCAGCAAAGCAAAATAGAGTTACAATCTTTCAACAACACAGCCTTCTCCACAGCATATGGAAGGTTAACTGTTGGCTATGCAACATGCTCCCACAATCAGATTTCCCAAGCAGCCTCAACTACAAAAGGAAAGTCCAAAGACTTGGTTCAACCTTGTGGACGACATTCTAGACTTGCGTGGAATGCTGGATGATGATGCTCAGTTTATTTTCTTCGTTAGTCACCTACATGATCACACAGATCTTACCATCAACCTACTACTGGGCCAACAGCACAGCTCAAATGTGCTACAGCAGGGCAAGAATCATTGAACACCTGTCATGTCCACCGGCAGCTGTACATCACAAAATCCACGAAGAACACCTCAGCACAAGATCGCCTTCGCAGCTGTGGAGGCACCTATGGGCACAGGTAGGACCTGAAGTCATGCCTGACTTTGCGCTCTGGACATTATGGCTCGTTAAGCTACCATATGAACTCCAAATGCAACTCCTCTCCCACTCCACCGACCCTTTGGACAGCAACTTTCGAATGGCAGACAAGGTGTACAGAATTGTCAGGCAACTACTTCCAACTACAAATGCTCCAGCTGATGCGAAAGTTGGTAGCAACAGCACCATTACCCACACTGCACTGATGCACTCGGCTGGTAGAGTTCACGCAAGAGCCGACATGCCACAGCAAAGTAACTCACAGCCACCTAGCAACGGATGCCAGACACTTCCAGATTCAGATTCCTGCACACTGACGAGTCATTCTGACTCACTGTCTGGACAGAGAAGCAAACAACAGTGCAGTACAACAGATGACACAGGTGACAACTGCTTTGCCCCCACCTCCTTCAAACCCAGAGTACCCACTCTGCTGGTTCCTCGTCACTTTTGGTAATACAGCGAGAAACTGTCGCCCTCCCTGTGCTTGCAGAAACTCGATGCGTAGACTGATCTAGGCCCCATGGCTCGCCACACTCCTGCAGGCATCGAATATGGCAGCCACAACATGCATATGACTGTATGTCTCGGCACAGTACAATAACATGAGTTTTCTCATGTACACTGGAGAGGACACCAGTGTCATCACATCCTCTTGTGCGTTCACTCAGTTAATTCCTGTGAAACTTGCTCTCTGCACAGCTAACAGCTCACACATCAATGTTTACACCACAGTGGAACTCTGGCTCCAGCTCTCGCTGCAGATGCAGTTCAATTGGACATTTGGCATTGCGGTCATCGATAGCTCAGTTTTTGGTATTGACTAGCTAAAAAACTTTGGTCTCTCTCTCAACCTGCAGACAGCGTCACTGATTCATCATGTGACAGGAACTCTCATCCCAGGCTCCTTCAGTCCTTCTGCTGCTACATGTTCCTCGAGATCCGATCAGCTTCTATTAGCTCTATCCGAATGTTCAACGCTGATGGCTCACCTCACTAACTCATTGTTCAAGTTTACTACTCAATGCGCCTAGATCAACGCTGTATGCATGCACAATGCCAAGCTCACAAACCTTACCAATGACATATTGCAGAAAGTGGAGTGTACTCAACAGAGACTCAGCCGCTTTGTTGGTTCACAGCCGACACATACCACCAACATGATCCCTGCAACTGCCTCATCCCCTCTGGGGCCACTGCTTCCACCAGCTAAGGTCAGTGCCATCCCTCCTCCAAGTGTTTTGCCTCCTTGTGTCAACTCTTTGCGAGATGATAATTGTGTTCTTTCCTTGCATATTCAAGCTGCACAACTATGTGCTGTCACTAACGATGCTTGTCACAGGATTATGGTGTTGCCCATGCTTTAGAAAGCATGATGCCTCACCCCACCAAAAAATTACATCATGCTAAAGTGGTTATTTATGAGCTTTTAGGTGTGGGCATTATAAGCTCTTCAGACTGTAACTGGTCTGCTTATATCCAGCTTGTGCTTAAGAAGGATGGTTTGTTTTGGTTGTGTGGTGACTATCAGAAACTGAATGCTCATATTCTTATGGACAATTACCCCATCCCACACATTCAGGACTTTGTCCAATAGCTTAACAGGGTCTGAGCATTTAGTGTTCTTGACTGTTACAAAGCATAATACCAGATTCCTATGTTTGAAGTTGACATCCCCAAAACAGCAATAATTACACTGTTTGGCTTCTTTGAATACTGCTTTATGCCTTATGGCCTGAGAAATGTGGATCGGATTTGGGAAAGGTTCATTGACTCTGTTTTATATATCTTGGCTTATTGCTACACCTATCTTGAGGACATTTCATTTACTCCACCTCTGCCAAGGAGAAAGAACAACATTTGACACAGGTCCTTAAAGCACTCGCCGACCATAGTGTGGAGATTAACGATGACAGATCACAATTGCACCACACTAGTGTTACCTTTCTCGGTCACACCGTCAGTGCTGAGGGAATCTGTCTGATGTCGGACCGCATTGCATTTATCAGTGACCTGCCATTACCAGAGATCTACCAAGATCTGCTACTGTTCTTCAGAATGGTAATTTTTTTCTGGCGCCATATGCCTCACACTGCTTCTCTCCAGGCCCTTTGGATGGATGCCTTGACAGGCAAAACACTTCTGAGACGTGGAAGATATGGTGATCAGATGAAATGATTGAAGTGTTCAGTGCACTTAAGACTGCACTTTCGAACACTACCATCTTAACACTTCAATTGATGCAGTTCTACAACAGCATGTTGGTGGTACAAAACAGTCCCTTTGGTTTCTCTAGACGAAACTCACTGCTTCTCAATGCAAGTCGTCAGCTTTCCACTGTGAATTACTCGCAGGTTACAAGGTCTTATGGTAAATCAGCAATGACATTGAAGGGCGCGAAGTTACGATTTTTGCATATCATAAACCACTCACTGACATTCAGTGCATATGAGGGGCAGATAACATGGTTGTGCGTTATCTATCTTGAGTGAATTCCATCACTTCTCCACTGGACTTGGATGAACTGGCACATCTCCAAGTGGACGATGCAGGACTTCAAAATCTTCTACAGGACCTTAACTCAGCACTGATCTTTGTTTTCCACTGCTTTTCCCCCACACACCCAGACATCAAGGCTACATCTGCCTCATTATGGAATTTTTTTGTTTGATCCAGTGTGAAGAGTAATTACTGCTTAACTGTTCATGCATTCATTCCATGTCAACAAAACAAGGTCAGCCAGCATACTCAACGTCCACTGGGTAAAGTCGACATACCATGCTCCTCGACATCGTGGGCTGCCTCCTCTCATCCAGGAGGTTCAGATATATCCTTTTTGCCATAGATCAGGTAACAATATAGGTAGAGGTCATACCTCTTTCAGACATGGTTTCTGATTTAGTTGTGTGTACTTTTGCTTCTGCCTGGATTTCACACTGTGGATGTCCTTCTTCCATCACTACCAACCAGGGATGCCAGTTCGAGTTTCCACTCTTTGCCAGATTATGTACCTTGTGTGGTGCTTACTGTTTCCATAGCACTGCATACCACCTGCAGAGCAGCGGACTAGTTGGACATTGGCACTGTACACTTAAAGCAGCTATCATGCGCCAGGTGGCTTGTGGTCAGAGGCCTTGCTGTATGTCATACTTGTCATCTGCCCAGCTCACAATGACAATCGAAATGCCTCTCTCACAGATATCCTCTGTGGTGAGTGTCTAGTGCTACCTGCAGAGTTTGTCAAGGACACTGGACTCCCATCTCGGGATGAGCTTCCTGCTCTAGTCAAGCATGCCCACTCACACATCGCTACTGTACACACCCAAGCCCTGCATCCTCACACACTGCTGAAAGTGTTCATACATAGCGATATGGCACATTGTAATTTCATTATGCTACAAGATGCAGTGCAGGCATCTGTCCAACCTCCATACTCCACTCCGCATAGAGTACTCAGCCGTCCAAGTAACACAATTGAAACCCTTCTTAATGGGAAACATAAAGCCGTTTCTGTTAACAGGGTTAAATCAGCTTGGACTCTGACGAGTACCCTTGTCTGAACACAGATTCAACTCTGGAGCACACACATCACCATGTTCTTGCTGCAAGCAATGACGATTCTATTCAATCTTCTGTCCGTTCCAGTGCACGACACGACCCTAGTGAGTAGTAGGGCAACAGGGACACCACCGTACTTTGCATTATTGCCAGTTTTTTTGAAGATTATGGCAGTAGGTGTGGCAGTGTCACACTGATGTCATTGCGGGAAGTTAAAACTAATCACACGCTCCTCCCCACCCCCATTTGGAAATTGACAGGAAAAGGACTCTGTCTCTGCTGTGCTGCAGGATCAGATGGATGTATGTCTTTATTTTGTATGCAGTGCGGTATATGATTTATTTAAACTATGTGAGTTGCCATTGATTGAGCACTAGACAGCAGCTCCATCCAATGTGTTCACCTTGAGGTCCAGAGGCCAACTGACCTAGTTCACAACACCACCAGAGGGCACTGATGACTTTCCTCCCTCCCCATCCTGTGACGTAAACCAAAATGGCGGTCTGGGGAAAAATGGCGAGAATTCGCTCAGTCTGTGTCTATCTGCTGGACTGGGAGGATATCACGACTGTAGGCTAATATCCCATGCACAAGGCATTGTTCAAACAATTTGTTTAAGAATAATTCTTATTTATTTCTGAAATTGTAATATACCTCGAAATTGATGCTGGTGTTTTAAACTATTCAGACGATGTTAAACACGTGTGGTACTTTTTTTATTCTGATAGTGAAAGGAACCACATAGTTACACTGTCACAGATCATGTTAAACACACCTGAAAAACGTTCTTGTGCGATCTCCGTGCTCTCGGCCGCTCTACACAAGCCACCAGCAACTGCATGGTGGCCATGCTAAGCACATCCTGTTATGCTGGAAATACCCACAGCCTTCCTCATCCCTGGCGCACATTCATTCTTTGTGGCACACAGATACCCTTGTCACTGAACACGAACTGCCTCGTGAGTTATTAAATCTGATGTTTAAGCAATGTGTGGAATATTTTCACACACTTATCTTGAAGATATCACAGGAACTACATGTACCACTCCACAAAGAGAGAGAGCTTTACAGATGATGCAAGCATATTTAAACAATTTGCATTGTAGTTACATGTTTTATTCCGAGGAATACCGTCAGACTTGAACATTGACTCTAAAAAGATCACAGCACACTTGTGAAACCTCCCAGCCTTCCTCCCTGAGTCCACTTCAAGCGCTTTTGTGGGAAACATCACAGCCTTCCTTTGCCCTTGAGCACAAGCTGCTTCAGGAGTTATTGAATCCAACTGAATATATCTCTAAATAAACTTTCAAAAAAGATCGCTGCACAGTAGTTTGCCTCAGTTTTGCGATTTGTACCACCACAATTGAACACAGGCTCTAAAAAGATTGCGGCACATTTGTGAAACCTCCCAGACTTCCTTCCTGAGGTACTTATGCGCGCTTTTGCGGGAAACACCACATCCTTCTCTTGTCCTGCAACACAAGCTGCTTCAGGAGTTATTAAATCCAATTGAATGTGTCTTTAAATAAACTTTCAAAAATATTGCTGCACAGTACTTTGCTTCAAGCTGTGTCATAAATAAATCGTTAAACAATTTGCTGGGATGACTTTCACAAATTGAATATATACACCTGCACTGTAGGCAGTTTTAATTACAACTACAGATCGACACTTCTATGGAATATTTCCATGTAGAAACAAATTAGATAAAGTGTTTGGAGCCTCAGTACATTTGCAAAAGATCGAAACTGGACTGAAATATTTGCGTGCATAAACAAATTGGGTAAATTATTTGACCTCTCAGAATATTTGCAAATGTTTCTTTAAACAATTTGTTTCAAATACAATCACACACAAAATACTGCACTGCCGTCACAGATGCACATGGAACAGAAATACAGTGTGCAAGAAAAGGAATGCAAATACATTCGAAAATACGTCATGCAGGAATATTGTTTATACATTGAAACTAAGATAAATGAGCGCAAACACACCATGTGAAAACTTTGGAGATGATCCTACATCATGTAAAAAATTTTGTTAAATACATTATCACAGTAGTTTGCTACATGTGGCATGGTTGTAACCCAGGACTCGCGAAGTGGCGTGTCTGTCAGCAGTTGCAGCTCGCCATAGAGTGAACCGGCGACTGGTAGCGGGGGACACTCCAACTGCATCAATGAGCGCATCCAGCATGAAGAACGGATCAGTGGAACGAGTTGGTATTTCCAGAACCCCACATGCAAAAGTGCATGGAATCTGTGGCTGTCAGACCAACATAAATTTGTTCTGCATGCTCAGACCAGCATTCATCAGCAGGTGGGGGGGGGGGGATGCTGAACTACTATTGGCTCCTGAAAATATTGTTCTGGGCTTTCCATCAACTACCCTTCAGACTGGTTCCTGCCCTACCCCTTCCACACCCAGTCTCATTTTGCCAGTGTCAGTTGGCCAGTGTGGTTACTCCTTAGTTGTGTGTCTCAGTTTGTTGAAAATGAGGCGTTCAGCAACATCGACTACCATCAGTGTGAGCAGCAAACGACATAGAATTGTAGAAGAAGAAGAAGATGAAGAAGAAGAAAAATATGGATTGCCACATACGTAAATAATTTTTTTTGTTTGTAAATATGTGGTTATGGTGTAGAAATCAGGAAAAAAATTTAGTGTGTTAAAACATTCTCATCTGTAATTCAGTTTCGTTTCCTTGTTTTACAATGCAACTCCAGGATTTTATCCTAGATTGCAAGGGGCAGATAGGAGGAGGAAGAGGGCGCTAGGCCACAGGAAACTCTCCCTGTTGAGGTCCAGCCTCCTTTGGAAAGCCTGCAACTAGAACTGCTATGTGAGTTTTAAAAAAATTAATGGTGGTAGTAGAGTAATCTGTTTTCATATCGTTGGTTTATTTCCTATTTCATGCTTGTTATTGTTATAGCTCACATGGTGAAAATGCAGCTTAAGCTGGAGGCAATGCTGGAAGCTGAAAAAATACACCACCCACATGCTGTCGAACAGCCTCCAGCAGCAAATACACAGCACCAACAGTCACATAAGTATAGAAAAAAAGAGATATTTGTGTAGTAGTAGCTCTGTAATTAAATATATATATATATATGTTTAGTCTTGTTGCAGCAACAATTCTAGAGGGATTAGACCTCCTAGACAGACAGCTGGAGGCTGTTCACCAACTGCAGCAGCAGTCTCCAGCACCCAGTGAGACAGCAGAGCAGTTTTGTAAGTGAGAATAAAGAATTCTGCCTTTTTTAATTTGCGTCTGTAGTATAAAATATTTTTCTTTTTCTCTAACAAATATATATATATATATATATATATATATATATATATATATATCTTTTTGTTGTTGTCATTGTTGTAGGTGAGATGGATCGGAAGCACCATATTGACTCTGACAAGGATGAGAAACCTGAATGGACCAGGGAGATGGCTCTAGATGAAGAGCTGAAAAGGCAGGGTGACCTGGCCCTTTTAGAGGAGGATAGCTTCCCTGAAGGGGTGGTATAGATACCTGATAATGCCAATGAAATGTCCATGCTATGGACCCTGAGCGTGAAATGTAATTATTAACTCTACTTATATAACAATGCAGTCTGTATTCTTTCTTTTTTTTTTCTTACAGCAGCAGCAAGCAATGTCTGGAGCATTGTACTTAATTTTTTTCGTTATTCTCTCTCTTCTACACCGGCTACATGTGCACAGCTGCAACAGAGTGTGATGTTATGTGGGGATATGCATACAAGACCTATCAAAAAATGGTTCAAATGGCTCTGAGCACCATGGGACTTAACTTCTGAGGTCATCAGTCCCATATAACTTAGAACTATTGAAACCTAACTAACCTAAGGACATCACACATGCATGCCCGAGGCAGGATTCGAACCTGCGACCATAGCAGCAATACGGTTCTCGGACTGAAGCGACTAGAAGCGCTCGGCCACTCCGGCCGGCCAAGACCTATCCAAACTCCACATGTACCACTTTCATTCTGAGTTGGCGAAAATCATCCTAAATTACAGTATGTAGATACAGACAGCTTATTCGAACCTGCGACCATAGCAGCAATACGGTTCTCGGACTGAAGCGACTAGAAGCGCTCGGCCACTCCGGCCGGCCAAGACCTATCCAAACTCCACATGTACCACTTTCATTCTGAGTTGGCGAAAATCATCCTAAATTACAGTATGTAGATACAGACAGCTTCATCTGTTGGGTGAAGAATTGTGATCCATATGAAGTAATGAGGTACCACAGTGATGAAGTCGATGTGTCCTCATACATGTCCAATAATCGTTGTGGCATTCTTCCACAGAACAAGGTTATCAGCCCTATAAAAGACGAGGAGAATGGATAGCAAATTGTGGAGTTTGTAGGTCTGTGATAAAAAATGTAAGCAAATTGCACATTGGAAGGTGCCACCTAGAGGTGGTCTGAGGGTGTGCATCACATGGCATCGTGCACCCTTGTTGTTGTTAAGGTCTTCAGTCCTGAGACTGGTTTGATGCAGCTCTCCATGCTACTCTATCCTGTGCAAGCTTCTTCATCTCCCAGTACTTACTACAACCTACATCCTTCTGAATCTGCTTAGTGTATTCATCTCTTGGTCTCCCTCTACGATTTTTACCCTCCACGTTGCCCTCCAATGCTAAATTTGTGATTCCTTGATGCCTCAAAACATGTCCTACCAACCGATCCCTTCTTCTAGTCAAGTTGTGCCACAAACATCTCTTCTCCCCAATCCTATTCAATACCTCTTCATTAGTTACGTGATCTACCCACCTTATCTTCAGCATTCTTCTGTAGCACCACATTTCGAAAGCTTCTATTCTCTTCTTGTCCAAACTAGTTATCGTCCATGTTTCACTTCCATACATGGCTACACTCCATACAAATACTTTCAGAAACGACTTCCTGACACTTAAATCTATACTCGATGTTAACAAATTTCTCTTCTTCAGAAACGATTTCCTTCCCATTGCCAGTCTACATTTTATATCCTCTCTACTTCGACCATCATCAGTTATTTTACTCCCTAAATAGCAAAACTCCTTTACTACTTTAAGTGTCTCATTTCCTAATCTAATCCCCTCAGCATCACCCGATTTAATTTGACTACATTCCATTATCCTCGTTTTGCTTTTGTTGATGTTCATCTTATACCCTCCTTTCAAGACACTGTCCATTCCGTTCAACTGCTCTTCCAAGTCCTTTGCTGTCTCGGACAGAATTACAATGTCATCTGCGAACCTCAAAGTTTTTACTTCTTCTCCATGAATTTTAATACCTACTCCAAATTTTTCTTTTGTTTCCTTTACTGCTTGCTCAATATACAGATTGAATAACATCGGGGAGAGGCTACAACCCTGTCTCACTCCTTTCCCAACCACTGCTTCCCTTTCATGCCCCTCGACTCTTATAACTGCCATCTGGTTTCTGTACAAATTGTAAATAGCCTTTTGCTCCCTGTATTTTACCCCTGCCACCTTCAGAATTTGAAAGAGAGTATTCCAGTTAACGTTGTCAAAAGCTTTCTCTAAGTCTACAAATGCTAGAAACGTAGGTTTGCCTTTTCTTAATCTTTCTTCTAAGATAAGTCGTAAGGTTAGTATTGCCTCACGTGTTCCAACATTTCTACGGAATCCAAACTGATCTTCCCCGAGGTCGGCTTCTACCAGTTTTTCCATTCGTCTGTAAAGAATTCGCGTTAGTATTTTGCAGCTGTGACTTATTAAACTGATAGTTCGGTAATTTTCACATCTGTCAACACCTACTTTCTTTGGGATTGGAATTATTATATTCTTCTTGAAGTCTGTGGGTATTTCGCCTGTTTCATACATCTTGCTCACCAGATGGTAGAGTTTTGTCATGACTGGTTCTCCCAAGGCCATCAGTAGTTCTAATGGAATGTTGTCTACTCCCGGGGCCTTGTTTCGACTTAGGTCTTTCAGTGCTCTGTCAAACTCTTCACGCAGTATCGTATCTCCCATTTCATCTTCATCTACATCCTCTTCCATTTCCATAATATTGTCCTCAAGTACATCGCCCTTGTATAGACCCTCTATATACTCCTTCCACCTTTCTGCTTTCCCTTCTTTGCTTAGAACTGGGTTTCCATCTGAGCTCTTGATGTTCATACAAGTGGTTCTCTTATCTCCAAAGGTCTCTTTAATTTTCCTGTAGGCAGTATCTATCTTACCCCTAGTGAGATAAGCCTCTACATCCTTACATCTGTCCTCTAGCCATCCCTGCTTAGCCATTTTGCACTTCCTGTCGATCTCATTTTTGAGACGTTTGTATTCCTTTCTGCCTGCTTCATTTACTGCATTTTTATATTTTCTCCTTTCATCAATTAAATTCAATATTTCTTCTGTTACCCAAGGGTTTCTACTAGCCCTCGTTTTTTTACCTATTTGATCCTCTGCTGCCTTCACTATTTTATCCCTCAAAGTTACCCATTCTTCTTCTACTGTATTTCTTTCCCCCATTCCTGTCAATTGTTCCCTTATGCTCTCCCTGAAACTCTGTACAACCTCTGGTTCTTTCAGTTTATCCAGGTCCCATCTCCTTAAATTCCCACCTTTTTGCAGTTTCTTCAGTTTTAATCTACAGGTCATAACCAATAGATTGTGGTCAGAGTCCACATCTGCCCCTGGAAATGTCTTACAATTTAAAACCTGGTTCCTAAATCTCTGTCTTACCATTATATAATCTATCTGATACCTTTTAGTATCTCCAGGATTCTTCCAGGTATACAACCTTCTTTTATGATTCTTGAACCAAGTGTCAGCTATGATTAAGTTGTGCTCTGTGCAAAATTTTACCAGCCGGCTTCCTCTTTCATTTCTTAGCCCCAATCCATATTCACCTACTACGTTTCCTTCTCTCCCTTTTCCTACACTCGAATTCCAGTCACCCATGACTATTAAATTTTCGTCTCCCTTCACTATCTGAATAATTTCTTTTATTTCATCATACATTTCTTCAATTTCTTCGTCATCTGCAGAGCTAGTTGGCATATAAACTTGTACTACTGTAGTAGGTGTGGGCTTCGTATCTATCTTGGCCACAATAATGCGTTCACTATGCTGTTTGTAGTAGCTTACCCGCGTTCCTATTTTCCTATTCATTATTAAGCCTACTCCTGCATTACCCCTATTTGACTTTGTGTTTATAACCCTGTAGTCACCTGACCAGAAGTCTTGTTCCTCCTGCCACCGAACTTCACTAATTCCCACTATATCTAACTTTAACCTATCCATTTCCCTTTTCAAATTTTCTAACCTACCTGCCCGATTAAGGGATCTGACATTCCACGCTCCGATCCGTAGAACGCCAGTTTTCTTTCTCCTGATAACGACATCCTCTTGAGTAGTCCCCGCCCGGAGATCCGAATGGGGGACTATTTTACCTCCGGAATATTTTACCCAAGAGGACGCCATCATCATTTAATCATACAGTAAAGCTGCATGCCCTCGGGAAAAATTACGGCCGTAGTTTCCCCTTGCTTTCAGCCGCTCGCAGTACCAGCACAGCAAGGCCGTTTTGGTTATTGTTACAAGGCCAGATCAGTCAGTCATCCAGACTGTTGCCCTTGCAACTACTGAAAAGGCTGCTGCCCCTCTTCAGGAACCACACGTTTGTCTGGCCTCTCAACAGATACCCCTCCGTTGTGGTTGTACCTACGGTACGGCTATCTGTATCGCTGAGGCACGCAAGCCTCCCCACCAACGTCAAGGTCCATGGTTCATGGGGGGGTCCCTCTCTGTCGAAAACTATTTGCAGTGCCTGTACATCAGTGTCTACAGTGCTTATGATAAGACAAACTAGTATTCTATCGAGAGGACATGGGGTGTACACTGTGCTGCAGTCTAAAATCGGCCTGTTGCCTCATATTGATAAAAGGGTCATTTGTGATGGGATTGAAACTCACCCATACTCACACTACTTGCTTCTCACTTGTCGCAAGACAAGGGACGAGGGAGGGGTTCTGATTGAGTGAAAGAGAGAAAGAGTGAGAGAGAGATCGAGTCTGCAGAGTAGTTGTGTGATCCCTTTATCATAATGTAAGTAGTTGTGTGTGTGTGTGTGTGTGTGTGTGTGTGTGTATGTGTGGTGTAAATATTTATTTATTTATGTGTACTATATACATGTGCACACACACACACACCATGTATGGAAAAAAAGCACAAAAAACAAGAAAAAAATTTATGTTTAGTGTGTGTGTGTATATATATATCTCACAGTCCCTCAGAATTTTTGTAAAATTTTTGGTAATTGGGCCGTGGAAATTAGTTTATAGTTGTACACACTCGATCAAAATTATTGTGAAAGCTATTCTTCTGGGATTGTGGAATTTGGTTGTAGAAGTAAAAAAAGATATCTCCATGTTGGTTTATAGCATAGATTTGTATATTTGGAAATATTGTAAACATACTCATCCAGTGCTGTTGGTAAAAACAATTGTAAATGTATTCTCAACCAGTGTCACTGTTATAGTATGTAAGTTAAAAGTGTCTCTGCATTGGAATATCAAATTGTACCTCAAGAACTATGTTGTACCTCAAGAACCATACTGTACCTGAAGAACTGTATTGTACCTCCAGAACTGAAATGTATCTCAAGGACTATTGTATCTCAAGAACTGAACTGTATCTGTGTGAACTGAATAAACGAAAAAATCGTTACTGTACGTATTTGTTGTTGTTATTAAAAAAACTATCCCCTTTTGCATTATGTGTATGTGTCAGGGATGTGCATGACACAACTGACTTAGATTTTCTGAAGATGAGTGCTATTAAGGAGGTGGATTTTAGGATGACTGATTACAAAATGTATACAGAATGGTTTCATAGGATTACACCTATCGTGCAGGATGAATTGGCTCATGGGAGAAGGAGGCACATGACCATGTGTGCTTCCAAAGACATATAGCAAACATGTCTAAAATTATATCTCATGCGCTTGAAGAAAACCACAGACATAGTATCTGGACAGAACTGTATACTGTCAAAGTGGAAACAGTATGAAATCATACACATATTATGAGATAAAAATTCATTTATTTCTCTTCCAGCTTAAAACTAATTTTGTATTTTCATAAGCAGACCCAGCTACACTATTTTCACTCATCTTCTTCTTGCGTCGATGGACAGCAGGAAACCCATTTTGAATAGTAGTAACTTGAAGATTCGACACATCCATGAGAACTTCTCCTTCCCCTTCACATAGATGATGGTGTCCATGTGGTCGAATAATCGAAGCGACTTCACAGTATCTATATAGGACATGCCAGGATCGTCCCAGTGAATTCCATGGTCGAAATGTGTTAACCGCTTTGCACTCTTCCATGTTTTAGCGCACTTCACATCCTTGAAAGACCTCAGTAAATACAGTGGTTGCTTGGAATGTCTCTATTATTCCAGCAACTTCTGTGTATGTTACGACTGCAACATCTTTAAATATGAACTGCCTGCGCTCATCACCATAGAAACCCTGAGCGTCTGCAATGGTGTTCACACTTTCAGATACCATTGTGGAATGCTCTGGGTATGACACAGCATCTGTTCGTTTATACAGGTCACTGCAGAACACCGGTGAGCAGGCAGTAGTTAATCACACTATCATGTAGAACTCGAACATATGCTGCAGTGTGTTCTGGGAAATTTGCTGAAGATTTAAATTCAATTTGTACATCTATAGCTCCAGGCTTAATTATCTCATTCCGTTTTGAGCAATGTATTACAATGATCAGTGATAGCTCCTTGAATTTCCGTGGACTGAGTAGACACCCTCCTTCTTCTTCAGCACTTTCATAGTAAGAAGCATGAAACCTCACATACATGTCATATGCTAGACTTTGTACATTGTCATCCCACTGCAGGTGTAAATTGTCGTTTGGGTAGAATCCTGAATTCATATAAACTTTGACATTAGTTAACTGGCAGTTGTAGACTACAGGGGAATCATTTGCTATATTCCCTCTTCTATCAGTCTGAAATGCAATTATGATGAATGTAGGAGTCTAGCTGCAAAGAGGGTTTAATAGTCCATGTTTGTCTGCTTTCAGTTGGTAGTACTGGGTACTCGAAAACCTCTCAGGAGTGGAATGTTAGTGATAGATATGTATTGGAATTCAGAACTTCTAAAAGCTTCAAACGCTCCGTATCTGATACACTGATGTGAGGAATTTTCCAAATTATCTTGCTGATTGTGATCATATTCTCCTCTCGAGCTCCTTGAATGTATGAGCTATTATCCATCGCACTCTGTACCAAAATGGATTCCTGTTTACCATTTACAATAATCTGCCTCATGTCCTCAAAGTAGAGATACAAATGCAGTAAATCGTTTGTACTCTGCAACTGTTCTAACCACCAGATCGTCTATGAACCATCCTGCATTTTCTAAACTATTCAGATCTATGGGTGATGCAGAGACATATGTTTTAAGGGTTGATGTTATGCCAAAACTGTATGTACCATCGATCTCAGACCTGTTGAGTTCATAGCACATCTCTTGAAACAGGAATGCTAAAGCATTATGTGTAAGCTTGGATCCCACTGTAGCGCTGTCATAGGTTTTCTTGAATGATCCCTCCAAATATATGAAGTTTCTGCATGGAAGGGTGTGCACGTCCTGGTGGTGGATGACAATTCTAATTTCACCATTCTTGTTAAATGTTTTTGAAGCATAAGGTTTATGTGAGAAGTATTCCAGAGGAATAATTCGATCATCATACTCTGATGGACTGGTTATATTGAGTGAGAACTTCATTGCGAGGTTTCAAGCCAACTGATTTAAGAAACTCATATTTCGCACGTGTTATCATTTTGCAGTTCAGCAGTGAAATAACGTCCTGTGGATTGCGTACACTGGTTGTGTACCGAATGCCATCCTGCCTTAGATGCAATTGCACAATGATTTCCTCACCATTAAAGTCTGCAAGTTGATTATTCTGGTACACAATACGCAGCTCCAAATAGTCCAATGTCTGAACTGTCACTGGAAGGTATACTGCATTGGTGGAAGTCTCAAAAATCTTATACCCTGTTGCAACAGAGAGGAAGAGTCTGTAAATAGCATGAATCAGACTGTCATTGAGATAGGAGTTCGTTGCAATGTTACACTCAACTCGGATTGTGCTGACAGACAGTATGTCCACAGGGGTGTGGCCTGACTTGTAAAATTTACTAGGATCCTTCTTCAAAACATGTCCTTTTGTGAAACCCAGTAGGCGCCCTGCTGAACCTTTCTGGTTTAGGTCAATCGTTGCATTCACATTCCTTATTTCAGATTTAAGTGTATTGATATTTGCACATATCTCAATACCTTTTTCAGACTGTTTTAAAACTTCATTTAAATCGACGAAATCGTATGTACCAGGGTCTATTCCCATAATGTCTTTTTCACCATTAATATCCAGATGCAATTTGCTGTTATCCTCAGTGATATTTGGGATACTGTTATATGTCTCCAGTCCAGTCAATGCAATACTCCATTCACCATTGCTCAAATCAATTGGTGGAAAGTATTTTCTATGTAATACAGATGATCGTTCTTTTAAAGTCAAAGTGCATGACATTGCATCCGAACCTCAACTGATGAAGGAATGTTTGAGCTCTTCCTCATATATTCTTCTTCTTTGTAAACGCAAGAGAAACATGATACATAGATGTCCATAGAGGTGTGTATAGCGCCGAAATTTGTAGAACACATGTCTTCTGCGAGTGAAGTATTGTTTTATTTCTTTGTGCGGTCGAAATAGTAGACGGTATTTGCATTTTTCTTAAGATATGACAACCAGTGGGTGCTGGGACTTCCAGCAACATCTAAATTCACAATACCACATTCACCAGTTTTCCACATAGTCTTCAGTAATATACTCCACATAAACATACAGTGGAATCTTGAATTTTTTTCGAACAAACTTGAGTTGATCAGTATTTGTGAGTGCCAGTTTGGTATGACAGCTAATGGGTTTTTGTTTTATTTGTGAATACACCAAGCTCTTTCCTGTACGATCTCAAGTACAGTCATTTTCCGATGGCTGTGGCTTCCATCATGCAGTTATGTCTTCTTGCTTCTTCTAACTGTGCTTGGAATGTTTTGCGTGTCCTTCACTCTTCGAGTAATAGCTCCAGCACCACCAACAAGGTTCCCTACCTCTGAGAGAGCGGAGAGGGCTGGGATGAGGAATGTAAGAGAATTACCAGATATCTTAGGTATTGGTAGACCTTGAGGTGCTTTAACCAATCCTCCTCTTCTTCCTGCTGACTTCTGCTTCAGAGCGTTTTTAGCTGCATACATTGCTGTCAGAATACAGTTCTTCAAACACCTTTGCTTCCCATTCTTCTTCTTCTTCTTCTTCTGTACGCCACAATGTGTGGCATCATAACTCACTTGAAATTCGTCACTCCTAAATCCAACTTAATTTTTCGATGCATGGTTTTACCAATTGCAAATGCTGCAATGCGTTGACCTATAGCAATATCCTTTCCTCTGCGTATCGCCGTAGCCTCATCAGCCAAAACCCTGTCTGCAATGTGATGATATGGGAGATTTTTATTTGCAGCATGTGCAATATCGCGTTCCATACGCGCATTATTGAGCAGATTAATCCCCTTATCACCTTGTGCCAAGCGTTTTTGAGGCTTTGTTCTGTGCTCACAGTAGTCATATCCTGGAATGTGTAATTCCACTGGCAGTTTGTCTAGAATACCACCACCTCCTCTAATGTGTCTCCTAGTACACATGTTATGCTTCTACGGTGGTTGTGGTCTGCACACCACATTATATAGCAAATCGTTAGTCTCAGTCCAACTGTTTTGTGTAGCAGGCAAACCAATCCATTTGACTAGCACTGTATTTCCTCGACATCTTATGACTCTCTCCATGAGAAACAGATCTGGTTCTGAGCTTTCTGCAGCTCTTCGGTTTTTGAAGCAACTTGCAATTTCTCCACCTTTACTGTCCTTAAAGGTATAAGTTCTAGGAGTAGTTCTTTCAATGTATTCCATACCGCTGTATCATGGTCTTGTAATACATACTGTAAAACTCTCCATCGTGATCGTTTGGAGGTTGTCCAGGCATCAGTTCATTCCTGTCTGCAACAAACACTCAAACAATCCACAGAATTTCTCCCCGTTTTTGTTTTAACTGGTAATGCCAAGGTGAATTTGGAGTATTCATCAATAACCATTAAAATATATTTGAATCCATTATTATTGTGTGAGTACTCCCTCATAGCTACAAGATCAGCCTACCATAAGCCATCCATACCTTTAACCGTAACATCTCTATGAGGGTATGTTTTGCATACTGGTTTGTGTAGTTCTCGAACTACTGTCTCCATACTTATTCAGTGACACCTCTCTCTCTAAGCTTGAAGGTTATTAAAACAACCTCATTCGAATGACCTGTATTACCTGCAGCAGCTGATCCCATGAGAAGACATAGTCGATCTATTATCTCATTGGGGTCGTCATAATATATGCATTTTATCTGCAGGATGCCATTTTTCACTGCTTTATGCTCAATCTCAATACCATCACAGCTGCTGCTATTGGTTTTATAATGGTTATATATTTCTTGTTGCTCTGGCTTTTTGCGATCTTACATACATTGGTCAAATGCAGTATTTCACCGTACATTTCTCTATCATTAACTGAATAATTTATGTTTTTTTTCATGGGTCTTAGGAAAATAAGATTAAGTAAGCCAGATGTTCTGTCAAACTCCCCATCTCCAATCTGTATCGTATAATCAGTTACATTTATAGACTGCATTCCCAGAATGTACAGTCTTCCCCCGCTGACGCCATATGTTCTATCTATCTGGCCAGGGGCATAACGGATAATGAATTCGTCAATGTCAGCACCATCATTATTGTGTCGTTTTGTTTTTGCTGAGAGCTGCCTGAGAGATCCAGTAACAGGCTTAAAGATCTCTCTCAGTGTTTGATGTCGATCCAAATGCCCTAACCTTAGCAACATTAATTTCTCTCGAATGGCTTTCCACGCCTGAATGACTTTCTGCTTCGTTGACATATTGAGGTTTTTATAAATCCACTCTTCTTCCTTTTATTGTGTGGCTTCTTCCTCTTCTTTATAACAAGGACCTCTACATCTGTTTTTTCCCCAATAGCCTCAACCTCTTCAGTTAAGTCAGTTACTTTCATACCGATTTCATTAACTAACTCATTTGATGCGTTGATCTTTCTCAGAAGAGTCTGGTAGTACGTCTCTAGCTCCCTGCACACACCTCCAACTTTATGCATGATAGCATGAATTTTCGCATCCATGTACAAGCGAATGTTCTGCCTGTTTACACCCATTCTCTAGGATTGAGAGCCAGACATGCGCGCGAATTTGTTTATGGTGCAGCGTATACTGATGCACTCACCCCTCTTACCAGGCTTTGTATCCAGAAACCCATATTTCGCCTATACCCAGTTTTCTTGTTTTACCAATAACGAGAAATCCATACTGTGAATGTTCCAGCAATCAGCACATATCTTTACAAAATCATTGAACGACATGTCAGTTTCTTCATGTGCTTGATAAATGTGTTTTAAATTGAGATTGTCTTGTTTGAAGGCTATGATGTGGTTTGCATTATCCCTAACCAATTGTTTCGGGACTCTGGAATATGTTTCGCTTAGAGAAAAATACACCAGAACCCATATGACGACCGCAACAAAAATATTTTCGAATTTGTACTTGGTTTTGCACAGCAACATCATCAAATAGGAACACAGTATTTGGTTTTACTTTTTCAGGTGGGGAATATCACTGCTTTCACTGAATGTCGTGTATGTAACGCCTTTTACACTGCGCAGTATCTCCTGTATTAGCTGACACTTAAGCTGAAACAGTGTTTTTGAAAATACACAAACATGTTCAAATCGGACTCTGTCTGCATGTGTTAGTAGCGACATGAGAACATTAGGCTTACTACAGTAGGATGGACCTACAATGACTGCTCATATATTAGCAGCAATGAGAATTACATTCTTCTTCTTCTTCTTCTTCTTCAGGTCTCCTTTTGCATCTTCATGTGACCAGTCACCTACAACAAAGTCCTTGTGACAAGGATGTTTCACCCACCTTGCCATTATACCGACTATGTCAGGTACCAACAAGTAATCGGCATATATAGAAAGACACACTTGTACGGATGGTAATAATACGTGTAGCTATACCTATGAAAAGTAACTGCATCATTCAGTTTGTCAGTTTGATAATAACTGGTGACAAGTTGTTTGAGGCAATTGTCCACAGCTTCATGATTATAGATGCAGCATTGAAAATAATGATATTAATAAGTGTAATGCTTGGACTATAATGAGAAAGGTGTGAAATAAAACACAAACACAGTTTGAGATTATGTGTACACATTATTTATTTAAATATCAGATGAAGTATTTTAAAAAAAATCATCTGACTTTTTATTTATCTTCTTAGTGCCTGTACAATATTTCCCAAATAAAGCGTTTTGATATGCAGTAAATTTCACACATATCTCCTTCAAACCGATGGGCACCTCACTATATTCTGGTTTTTCACATGCACATTTAACCTGTTTCTCTTTCAGCTCTGAGTTCATGCCGAAACATAGGTACTGTTGCAAATCATCAACATGTGCACTGTGCGCACGTAGAAAGTTTACAACATCATTGTATGCGGAGTCTATGCCTGGCAACCATCGACTCATTGTCTCCAGTGCAAGGCTTAGTGTAGTACCCACTTCGTATACATTCATAACTGAGGTGTGCAATAGACAAACACACTTGTCACCAATTTCACACATAGTGCAGAGTGTTCATACACTATTGTAATAAATATTGTCACACTAGTAAGGTGATTGTCTGGGGGGGGGGGAGGTATGAGTTGGATAATGGTCTGTGTGGTCATCTGCTGATTGATGTAGCGCTCTGCATGACATATTTCGTCAGTCGAACTTAGAAATGGGCACTTTAACACCTATCGATGCGTTTTCAATTTCTACCCTCACATGCAAGCCTCATTCATGATGTGCTTCTGTACACACATCTACATGTTTTGTACCACTAGGAGTTAAGTTGTATGTAGAACTGAAGAGCGTGAGCACACCTGATACCTTCTTATTCACAGCAACTGCACTCTGTCCCTACAATAGCACAGGGATGTCCTGCTGGGATGGGTCATATGTCCAGTACTTGTTTAGAACCACCAGTAGCACCCTTGTCCAGACGATATGTTGCTTAGGACCACCAGTAGCATTCGAGACATCAGGAACAGGCTGTGTATCATCATCACTCAAATCAATGAGTGGGACAGACAATAACAGCTTCTTGTCCAGACCACATGTCCTCATCACGTAAATTGATGAGTGGGACAGACAATAACAGTTCCTTGTCCTGCTCCAGCAAGTGGGCTATGTGAGGAACCTTCTTATCCACAGAATCTGCATTCTCCCCCTCTGCTACCAGAGGGATGTTCTGGTGGGATGGGTCATATGTCAGTGACTAGTACTGACCTCCATGTTGCAGTTGCTTTGGACCACCAGTAGCATTCGAGACATCGGGAACAGCCAGGCATCCTCATCACCCAAATCAATGGGTGGGACAGACAATAACAGATTCTTGTTCTGTTTCAGTATGTGGGCAACGTGCGTTACAAGATCATACATGGTCGCTACAGGTCGGACATGCAAGAGGTTGTTGCTGCTGCAGGTCTAGAGGTCAGTGCAGGTCTCAACAAGATAGTGGCTAAGGTTGCTGTGGGTCTGGATGTGTCGGAAATCGACATGTTGTTTCTCACCCCTGCAGAACTAGACATGTCGAGGGCTACCACTGAACAAGGAGGAGGAAGTGTCAAATACAGACCAAGGTGGGGAAAACAACCAATAACAATGCTAACTACAGATAAAGATGTGATATGGGATACTTACTTTTTCGCTTCTTCCTGTTCTGCAGGACTGTGCTGGATCCCGAATGCTGCTGCTGACACTTCGTGGTTCTACTGCTGCTGACTGAGCCATGGAGCTGCTGAGCTCGCCCTATAATCTCCTTTGATGATGTCACTAGATACTTCCATCCTATTGGCTGAAGCCTATTAGGAGACCAGATTCAGCATTGCTATTGGTTCCTACCTAGTTTTTCTGGACCACCATCTTGGATTACATAACGGGAGGGTAGGAAGGGGGGAGGGGAGTGGGTGAGGGTCAACAGCGCCTTTGGTGGTGGTGTTGTGAACTAGGTCAGTTAGCCTCTGGACCTCAAGGTGAATACACTGGATGAAGCTATTGTCTAGTGCTCAATCAATGGTAGTTCAGGTTGTTTAAATAAACTATATACCGCACTGCATTTTGTAAAGACTTACATCCATCCTATCGAGCAGCCCAGCACAAGATGAGTCCTTTTCCCACCAGTTTCCTGATGGGAGAGCCAAGGGGAGGGGGTAGAGGAGGGGAGGTGGAGTTAGGCTAGTGGAGGTAGCCCAACTAAGTAATTTTCCCACCAAAATTTCAGCTTCATGCCATGACATCAGAGCGATGTTGCTGCATCTATGGCCGCCATCTTGGATGCCCCATCATGAATAAATTTCGCAAAAATGCAGAGTGGGGTGGTGTCCCTGTTGCCTTACTATTCAAGTGCTTCTCCAGCAGAGATAATCAGGCTACATGATTCGCCTGTGTTCTACATGATTCGCCTGTGTTCTCGCAGCCTTCATCTATGAATACAGTCATCTTATCAGTTGATGTCTCCAATTTCAGTGTCACAGACCTCTCTATGTAGCTCAATGATGGCCACTCCCCTTTGGCTTTATGATAACCCATCTACCACCCACATTATCCTCATTCGCTCCTTTCAGATACTGGGCAGTGCTAATGAAGGTAACATTGCAGCTACTATCAGCGAGAATGACAGCACATCTATCACTGTCACACTGCTTCCACCTCAGCATAGCCAAGCACAATCGCCAGATGTCCAACTTTCCCACACAGGCTGATGCCTTTGCCCCCTCTAGTTGGCTGCAGGACTACATGATAGCTGAGATACACACTCCAGCTTCGCCCAGTCTCTGAGAAATGATCCAGCAGTGCCTCCTTAGGGACTGGCCATGACACGGTTGGTCACATAATCTTGCACTGCGGTTCCTACGTGTCTTCCCACCAATCCTGCACATACTTTCTCTCACCCCTGTGCTCAGCACTGCTGGGGGGAGAGGGGGCGATTATTGATAACCAAACAAACTATTCCTATGATAGACTACGTTCTTTGACTTAAGTCTTTGCTCTCGTGTATTAACTTTCGCTTCTGCTTCTATTACATGTTGTGTTTCTACGACAGTAAAGTGAATTCTGTATTCACTGTTGTATTCTCACATCTCCATCGAGCATAAAGAGTGATGATCCACACCATGAATGCTCCAGAGGATAATTTAGCTAGTTAGTTTCGTGTTCCATGGATCATTTATACGATTAATTGTAATGATATGGAACGAGTTCTACATTCACATTATACGTTAGTTTTTAAATATGGCTACATACTGACCATTTACAAGAACAGAAATTCTTCTGTGAAATGGAAGGAGTTGCCAAGGAGAAAGTGTGTGTGTTTGTTTTAAAATTTAACTACATTCTCTGCCAGACAGTGGCCACCAGGTGGTCATGGTCAGACAGTTGATGTCACTGGGTGATGATGATGAGGTCCCATACTCCGAGGAGCGTAGGGGACGATGAAGGAGACCCACACCGCTGACTAGGTAAATGATCAAAAATTTTATTTATCGCGTTGTGTGCCACTTTCTTTGCTAAAGACAGCCTTAATGTGGAGTAGTGAATGTATTTTTTTCCTTCTGGTATTGTAATTACATACAGGGTGATTATAATTAAACTTTCAAAACGCTGTAGAAATAACACCACTGATCAGAATGACGTCAAATTGCAACGGAAGATTATTGGAGAAGGGGGAAAACGTATGGCAGGAGAAAAAAATAGTGTGAAAACTGATCAGTAGATAGCACTGTATGTATCAGAATACGTAAATGAAAATACCTGTCATACACATGACCCATTGAAGTTGGTACAAATAAGCTCGGTACACGGCTTTTCGCACTGGATTAGCCGAGCGGTCTAAGGCGCTGCAGTTATGGACTGTGCGGCTGGTCCCAGCGGAGGTTCGAGTCCTCCCTAGGGCATGGGTGTTTGTGTTTGTCCATAGGATAATTTAGGTTAAGTAGTGTGTAAGCTTAGGGACTGATGACCTTAGCGGTTAAGTCCCATAAGATTTCATACACACAGTACACGGCTTTTCCTCTTTTCGCATCTGCGACGTTCGCCATGACTGCCTCAATGCAGCATCGTGCTCTGCTTGTAAAGCTGTATTACAAGAATGATGACTGTGCATAGTCACTTTGCAGAAGTTCCGGACTCTGAAGGGTTTGAGAAAAGGCGTTGGTCCGATGACTGCCGTGATTCTGGAGAAAATGATTCGGGAATTCGAAGAGACAGGTGCTTTTGGTGTGCAACCTTGTAGAGGGAGAAAACGAATTGATTTGACGTCAGTGGAAGCAGCGGCCACAGCAATGCAGGAGACGAGAGGTGATGTGCAAACGTGTAGTGTATGGAGAATTGCCAGAATATTGGACATACCGGTGAGCATGGTACGTAAAATCCTTCTTTGCTATCCATTCAAAATCACCCATGTGCACGAGTTGCTTCCTGTTGACCTGCCAGCAGGAGAAACCTTTGCTTTAGAATTTCTTGCTCGCATGGAAGTTGACAATGATTGGCTGTGTGAGATTTTGTGGACAGACGAAGCCCACATCCATCTGACAGGATATGTCAATACACAGAACTGTCGAATATGGGCAACGGAAAATCCACACGCAAATCAACCAGTACCACTTCATCCTGAAAAGGTCGCTGTGTGGTACAGGTTTAATGCATCATTTATCATAGGGCCACATTTTTTCGGAGACAGGTGCTTCTGGTCCTGTTACCTGTACTGTCACTGGTAAGTGCTATGAGTGTCTTTTGCGCAACCACGTCATTCCAGCTCTCCAACAGCATGGATGTGTGGATGGGATAATTTTTATGTAAGATGGCGCACCTCCACACATTGCAAATCCAGTTAAGCAGCTGCTGAAGCGCCATTTCGGAAATACTAGAAATATCAGCAACCATTTCCTTGCAGCCTGGCCATCCCGATCACCTGATCTTAATCCGTGTGACTTCTGGCTGTGGGGCTATCTGAAAGATGTTGTGTTCAGTGTTGCGATTGTAAACTTAGCTGCATTGGAGGCACACTCCGAACAGTTGTGGAACATGCTGTTTCTCGATTTCAACTTGTTGCAGAAAACGGTGGGTAGCATACTGAACGTAATTAGCGCCAGTCACACGGAAATTACTAATCTGATTTGATTCTGATTGATGCTTTTTATGCTGTTTTTGGCCTCAGGACAATCAAAAACCGATGTGACTGACCCTTTTTATGTGGTATTTGGCCTCCGGACAGTTAAAAACCGATGCAAGTGATTCTTTTTATGCCGTGTTTGGCCTTAGGACAGTTAAAAACAGATTTTTCCCATCTGATGTGATATGACCTTGTCGTGGTGGATGGGCTTACGTACACCTGTACACCCATGCACGCTGAGTAGTACAGTGTGTTTAACTTCAAACGTACACCTTAGGCATTGTTGTGTGATTCATTTGTCATTTGTAGTCGACCACTATTTTATTATGATGCTTACAGCGCCATCTATTGCTTTATTTTGTAACTATTTATTTTTCTTCTGCCATACATTTTCCCCCTTCCCCGATAATATCCCGTTGCAATTTGACGTCATTCTGACCAGTGGTGTTATTTCTACAGCGGTTTTTGAAAGTTACAGTTTGATTATAATCACCCTGTATATCATTGTTCCTTTTGAACTGCAGTGGATTATTTACAATGCACTTCAGGAGGGACTAAATATACTGTGAAGAAGTAGTCAAAATGTCTCCTTAAACAAATGTCCACAAGATGATCATGGGTGAGGACCACAGATTATAGTGGAACTAAGACACAGCCTTGTGTAACCGCGAAGGTGACCTCACCACTCAGAATAATATCCCCTGCTTACATTTTTTTTTAATTTACTAAGTACAACTTTCTGTGTTGCTTTTGTTAGATATGATATTATCCTTTGATCGGCTGTACTATCAGTGCCGTTAAACTTCAGTTTATATAGGATAATATTGTGATTCTCACAGTCAAATTCCTTAGATAGGTCACAGAAAATAAAGGTTATGGTATTTTTTTATTTAATGCTTGCAAAATTTGGCGAGTAAATGTGTGTATGGCATCCTCAGTTGAGCAGTTATTCTGAAAGCCAAACTGTGCTTTACTGGGATATTGCTGTTGCTCATGTGGGATAATAAAATACATCACTTTCTCAAAATTTCGGGAAATGACGTCAATAGTGAAATGGGTCAGTAGTTGTTGACCTCTCTCCTACCTTCTTTGTCATGGAGGGGTTAGAAATGTCATATGTCTATCTTTCTGGAAAAATGCCTGGATTTAGTGATGCATTACATATTTCAGAAAAGACAATGTTTGTTAAATGGGTTCAAAAAATGGTTCAAATGGCTCTGAGCACTATGGGACTCAACTGCTGAGGTCATTAGTCCCCTAGAACTTAGAACTAGTTAAACCTAACTAACCTAAGGACATCACAAACATCCATGCCCGAGGCAGGATTCGAACCTGCGACCGTAGCGGTCTTGCGGTTCCAGACTGCAGCGCCTTTAACCGCACGGCCACTTCGGCCAGCTGTTAAATGGGAACAGGTCTTTTTTTTTGTACTGAGGTTTCTGACCTTAAGTATAATTTCCATATTCATCCTAATGTCTGTTGTGATACTGTGACGTCCTTGGATGTCATATCGTGTCAGATAGCTTTTCTTTCAGTCTGATGGTTGAATCATTGAACATTCAGCTGTGTTCCACCTACTTAACTCCAAAAATGGTTCAAATGGCTCTGAGCACTATGGGACTCAACTGCTGTGGTCATAAGTCCCCTAGAACTTAGAACTACTTAAACCTAACTAACCTAAGGACAGCACACAACACCCAGCCATCACGAGGCAGAGAAAATCCCTGACCCCGCCGGGAATCGAACCCGGGAACCCGGGCGTGGGAAGCGAGAACGCTACCGCATGACCACGAGATGCGGACTACTTAACTCCCCTTCAAAAATAGCTTGGATACCACCTCTTCTGGCTAATCACTGCAGATAAGTGTCACTTCTTGACACTGCATGGCCAGGTGATGCTTTTACTTCGAAAATCATTAGGCAGGAGGTAATGAACAAGATGAAGGTTACACTGCTCTGAGTATTTCCCATAAAGCTGCAGACGCAAGGAGATGTGGAGATAAAAATCGCCCGATGTCAACCATGTCATAATGCTTCATGCACCTCTAAATCCAACATGTAGTGAGATAAAATGGTTGATCAGTGCACCTCCCCCTGACCTTTCCCCCCCCCCCCCCCCCTTACACGTTGAATCACCAAGTATTGTCTGTGCCCAGTCAAATCAGCCCTGGGAAATCTGTGTTTATAAGTGATGCATTGTAACAAATGAAATTTTTGTTACACCCTTTCCCCGTTTTAATACTGCCTACACTTACATTTTGGAACCGAATGTGGGGACATTTCATTCCATTCACATATTCATGTTATTTACTACATTTTATTGATGAGTGTGGATCCATTCCATTCCGTTTGTGAGAACTCTTATTTGCAACAGCAAATGAGGGACTGAATGTTGAGAATTATGATGTACGCAGTAATACCGATGAAAATTTGAATAATTTAATGAATGTGAATGTTGCTTGTACTGAAAATGAAAATATCAAATCAGATGTTTAAGTTACATATACTGATACTACTCTGCAGCAAGAAAAAATGCTGAGGAAGTGGCTGCTTCTGTATGTGCTGTTTCAAGTGTTGTTGGTGCTGATGTGTAGTGCGAGGAAGATGCATTTCATGAAGATCGTAATGTGTTGAAAATGAAGCTTTTCTCAAGAAAGTTCCTGAAGTTGAATGTGCTGTTGGTGAAATTGTTAATGCTGGTGTATAAGTGGAAGGAAACAGTGCAGATGAAGTGAATGATAATGTTCATTATGTTGAAGATACAGGAGATTTTCATGTTAAGAATAATGCTTCAGATTATGTTTTTGATTATCTGGTACTACTGCAGATGTAGGTAGTGAGTGTATTGCTTATGGACTGGTGAAACTGCAGGTTCACATATTTATAATAAAGTTTATTATGAAGAGGTGGCTAGCAGATGTACATGCTGTAAACACTAATGCAGAGGTGACAATAAATAAATATGTGAAAGTTGTGAACTCAATTTTCTGGTTATCAAGGTCAGAGATTGATGCATATAGTGAGGAATTTGCAAATGTGGTCAGCAATTCAAAGCAACAGAAGAGTGCTGGTACTGTAGTGGAGTAAATAAATAATGAAGAAAATGAAATAAATATGAATTAGTAATATGTTAGTTTATGACAGTTAGGACTTTATGGCTCTGTACTTCTTTTAAAAGATAGAGACAGATATTATGTGACTGTAGCGATCTATTTGCCTCTATCTGCATGTATGTTGTTTTGTTTGTATTAAGGCTAAGTGCAAATTGAGACACGTATAGGATGTGTGACATGACACGACACTACAGCTTGACATGCACGTTCCACACGTGTCGCGCTGGTCCACCGCACATTGAGACACGTGCACATACTTAGCATGCAGCAGTTGGCGACGCTCTGCGCTGGCAGACACGAAGTGCGCACACCCAGTAATCTTTCTCAAACGATTTTGCAGAAACTATTCAGTAAAAAATTTAATTTTTGCCTTGCTTGTAGCGTTGTATGTCAGCCTCATGGCGAAGTGCCCATCATCTTGCAAATGGTTATACTTACTGTGATATACATATTTTAGTAAGATGCTACGCAAAATTCGATAAGTTTGCATTGGAGAGTAGGGGTCCCTGTAATTTTGCGTTTGGTGCATATTTCACCATATATTGCTGCATATGAAATTTAGATAACATTTGAATTTTTCTTTAGAATTGGGAGGAGGTCTCCATCTCCCTCCGATCTCGACAAGATGGATCCTATGTAGCGTGCTCACTCCCGATGTCACGCCCACGAGAATGAAATATTCACAACAGTAGTGGGAGAAAGCAGACGCCACCCCACTCTCCATTGTTGCGAAATTTATTCAAGATGGCGGATCCAAGATGGCGGCGATTGATATGGCAATGTCGCAATGACGTCAAGGTGGGAAGCTCAAATTTTGGTGGGAAGATAGGTCAACTGGGCTAC
Organism: Schistocerca nitens; assembly: GCF_023898315.1. Classification (NCBI taxonomy): domain Eukaryota; kingdom Metazoa; phylum Arthropoda; class Insecta; order Orthoptera; family Acrididae; genus Schistocerca; species Schistocerca nitens. Next base: position 521,398,565 of record NC_064616.1, on the reverse strand, counting down.
ATCCACTAACCTAACACCCTCCTCTCCCCCCTCCCCCATCCCCTCCTACAGAAAATGGCAAGAAGTTCAAATTCCATCAGGACAATGCAACACACCATGGCTACTCCACTAACCTAAGAAAATGGTGGGAAAAAAAGGCACTTGGGCTACCTCCACTAACCTAAGTCTCTTCCTAGGAATTGGTGGGCAAAGGACTCCACCTGTGCTGGATATGATGGACATAAGTCTTTATTTTTAGCCTTTCGTAAAACAATTTGAGACAGTATCTCCATCCACTGTGTCCACCATAAGGTCCGGAGTCCAACTGACCTAGTACACAGTATTGCCACCAGAGTGCACTTTCATCCCATGGGGGTCTGCAGGAAAAATGGTGGGGAAAATGACTCAGCCTGTGCTGGGCTGTTGGAGAGAGGAAGGAGTGTACTTTTTTTTATTATGGAACAATTTATTTGGGGATGGATTTGACATAGTATATTTATTACACTGATACAAAACACTTGGCCTGATATTCTTGGGGTCGCAATACACAGCCTGCAGACCTGCAAACTACTTGTAAATAATTGTGTACACTGATGTGCAGAAACGCAAACAACTCGTAAATTGTAAAAATAATGCATGAAGACTGCTCTGCAATCACATCTGCTAATCTTCAATTGTCGAAATCATGCATTGCACGGCCTACAGATCTGTTCACAAAATAATGCTACAGACACGAAAACAACTCGTAAATCACCGTAATAATGCATATATAACGCTCTGCCACTATGCTCGAATGCTTAAACAGCCGAAAATAATACACTGCACAGACACTCAGTGCATGTAAAAACGCGACATACCAGCGAACTGTATCCTTAAAGAACTCGAAGGCGCACTCATGCTAGTCCCATATACAAGACATCTCTGGCCACATGTGTTTACCATTGCTGGCGTGTGTTTCGACAGTTGACAATTACCAGCCATGTTTGCAGAGCATTATACATGCATTATTTTTACAATTTACGAGTTGTTTGCGTCTCTGCACATCAGTGTACACAATTATTTACAAGTAGTTTGCAGGTCTGTAGGCTGTGTATTGCGGCCCCAAGAATGTCAGGCAAGTGTTTTGTATCAGTGTAATAAATATACTATGTCAAATCCACCCCTAAATAGTTTGTTCCATAATAAATAAAGTACACTCCTTCCTCTCTCCTACAAACCAGCACAGGCTGAGTCATTTTCCCCACCATTTTTCCCCACATACCGCCATGGGATGAAAGTGCACTCTGGTGGCAATACTGTGTACTAGGTCAGTTGGACTCCAGACCTTATGGCGGACACAGTGGATGGAGCTACTGTCTCAAATTGTTTAAATAAAGGCTAAAAATAAAGACTTATGTCCATCCTATCCACCAGTCCAGCACAGGCTGAGTCCTTTTCCCGCCATTTTCCTCCCTAGACCGCCATCTTGGATTATGTCACAGCAGGGATGACAGTGCCTTCTGGTGGCAGTACTGTGTACTAAGTCAGTTGGACTCGAGACCTCATGGTGAAGACACTGGATGGAGGTAATGGATCTCAGTGTTTAAATAAAGACTGAAAATAAAGACTTATGCCCATCCCATCCAGCACAGGCTGAGTCCTTTTCCCGCCAATTCCTAGGAAGAGGTGGCGGTTGGATGACTTAGGTTAATGGAGGTAGCCCAAGTGCCCTTTTTTCTGCCATTTTCTTAGGTTAGTGGAGGTAGCCATGATGTGTTGCATTGCCTTGATGGGATTTGAACTTCCCACCATTTTCTGGGGAGGGGAGTGGGGAGGGGATAGGTTAGTGGAGGTAGCCCAGTTGACCTATCTTACTGCCAAAATTTGAACTTCCCACAATGACGTCATTGCGACATTGCCATATCTATCGTCGCCATTTTTGATCTGCCATCTTGAATAAATTTGGCAACAATGGAGATTGGGGTGGCAGTTGCTTTGTCCAACTACTCACAACATCCCTCATGTCCCCTAAACCACTCGAGAGATCTAAACGAGATTTTGGCGAATTATAGCAAACAAGGAGGAGAGTATTTCATACACACATGGAACCTTCTTATCTATGGCGATGCATTAATAGTGCTACTTCCTTTTTTTTTCACTCCAATGACTGCAATGTTTCACTCCAACGACTGCAATTTTTTAGGAGTTATCGACAGCTAGTGAATCAAGAGTTTCCTAGGATGAAAATAAACATGAAATTCCTTCTCTTATGTTATTGCAAACTGACACTATGAGGCTTTTCGTAAGCTATTGAGCTCCCTGATTGCCAATTACTTGTTTAATGAGGAACTCTGTTTCAGAATTCTGTCGCAATAGCTGCTGCAAGATGAGTTTGTGCAAATTGGACTGTGTTTTCGGAAAGGAAGTACAATTAATCATGTCACCAAGGGAAATGTGGCCGTTACTCATAAATGTTGATGCTTCCTTGAATGAGAAAAGGTTAACAATTCGCACAAAAATAAATTGCCAGTTCTGTTGGAATTTTGGTTGAATCCCCGTAACCCATCGTATTTTTAACACTGAACGACTGGACTGGAAACTTACCAAAGGATTTCATTCCTTTTCTTGACCCTAGCAGTATTAAAATAATGGCGAGCGTTCCATTCAGGCGGAATGATAGGCACACGCCAGATGCTGGTTACTAACTTATGGCTTGCCAAACTTACAATGTGTGATTCGAGAATAAAACAGTTGTTATTCAAAAAAATAACTGATCTGTCGCACAACACAATGGTCAGTGTATTGTCAGCAGCTGGGAATAATGCGCGCGACAGGTATGCTTAAGCTAGCCACGTGTGCCTTGTGGGCGGGAGTTCACGTTGTTAATCATTGTCATGAAAGTAGATATGCCTTTGTCAGCAATACATTTCAACGAATTAAATATATCAAATCACCAAACTCTTTCAGGATACTCATACGTTCGTAAAAATACCGACGATATTTTTCATTTGTGTAGCCTGTTGTATAATTAGTTAATTAATGCTGCTAGTGTGTATGCAACGATTGAAATGCTTTTTCTTGTCACGGCGAGCCAATTAAAACATTCTTATTCGTGAGGGCTTCTCGACTGCTTCTAGCATGCAGTGGAACCGTGATATCCACATGTACATAATATAATGTCTCTTATTACATCCATATCCAAGTAACGATAGTGAAACTTACGTACTTCATATATTGCACGCTTTTTACCAGAAGCACAGAGAGTCATACCTGTGGAAATTATGCCTTTTCGACTTTTTGCAACGGATTGTAGAGAAACGTCAGCATAAGGGGCAACAAGTAGATAACCTTGTTTTACTTTCCTGCCTTGCTTCTAGATCACATGATTTTATAATATTCCTTACTTCCTTATTCACTACCCTCACAATCTGTCCCTTCTTACGATCTAAAAACATTGTGGAGGCAGAAGATACAATCCCAGTGGCTAATGGTTCACCGGTTATTGAACTGTGCGTTGTTCTTGACAAAAGAATAAACAAAGCAAAAGAACTGTATAGATATATGTAACTGAAAACTATTATGTACTAACGAAAAGAGATGGAGCGCTGAAATGGCAAAAAGCGAGACACCACTCAGTGACAATAAAATTCAGTATACCGTAAGGTTGTATTTTTTGGATGGGCAATACTTCCATTCCCCAAATGCGCCATGGCGAAGTGAGCATATGGCAGGACTGCCTTCCCGCTCCCCGCCACACCCATCCCACAGTCCTCGCGTGGCGCGCGGCGCGAGAAACTGTGCCACAAATACAATTAGTCCAGTCAAATAGCAACTGTACCTTGCAAAAGGTGGGATAGAAGAGTTTATTTTTTCAACTCGTTCATATGGTTGGAAAGATTAGAAAACTGAGTTTTGCCAACAAAATTTCGCTTGGGAAAACTTTCTGCAGTCAAAAAACTTGGAAAATTTCGGCCTTTTTTCAGTATTTTCAAAATATCTCAGTTCCATTTGCTCCTATCGCTTTGACGTCCATTTTCGTTTTTAAAGAGCACAAAATTCTCTACAAATTTGATTCTTGCCATTTTTTTCTACTCCCAATATCTTAGGCGCTAGCTACAGCGCCTCAAAAAATACCAATTTTTCAAATTTTGAGAATAGTGGCAAGATACCTTATTTTTGAACACTATTTTTTCAGTTTCTGTTTGCGTAGTATAAATACATTATACATTATGTTATATGTTGGAATTTACCACCTCACTTTCAGGTATTCAATTTCTCTGTATGCAACATGAGGATTGCTGGGCACGCAACTATTGTGATTCTTACGTCACTATCTGAAGTTCACTATGGGCCACGTCAGCCCTGGTATTTGTAAAACTATAAATATAAAAATAAATCATTAAGAGACATACACACACGCACACGCACACAAAATAAATTGTCTCAGGAAACTGAACTATTATTAGCTGCAATAAGCAACCTAATTAGGTACGTAATTATTCTTGTGTATAAAAGCCAGACAGTTGACATTAAAAATAGGTAGCTTTATTACAATTAAAATGCATTCTCAGTTACTAAAAAGTGTTGACAGTTCCGGGTGTGTAGTACTTGTAATATCGCACTTTAGCGCACTTGAGACAGATATGAGCATCACTTCCAACGTTGTGATGGGCCAGGTTCCTCAGTGTCACCAGAAATACCTTGAGTTACGGATTCAGGTTCTGTACATAGAGTTGATCCTAGATTGACCTCTTCTTTACACAGCGAGTCAGCCTCAGCAAGTTCGTTGATTTCGTCAGCGGTTTCCTCGACATCCTCCATAACATCTTCTTCACTGTCTTCATATAAAAATTTTGGCACGTTTTCACAGTTGACCCCTATACATTTCTTGCAAATTGAAGAACATTTCAAACCCGATTTTCTGCAGGAGCACGCTCCGCCACAGTTCAGCTTGCATGAGCATGAAACAATGTGAAGAAGTACTTCAGGTGCTGGATCTTGGCTCATTATAACGGGTATTGGACTGTGGTCACTGTGATTCCAGCCCCATTTCTCTGGAGGTTTCCAGTTTCCCATCCAACTTTGGACTTGTTGGTAAGTCCGCAACGAATGATGTTGTGCAGCATCTTGTGTAGGTGGCAACCGTGCAAGATTCAGTTTGCTTTTTGTGGCAGACTTGGCGAATAGCTGGTACCGCAAATGGTCTAGTGTGTGGGAACTGCTGACGTCTCTACTATACATACAATGCGATAATAACCTGTTCTCCTGCTGTTAATATATCTTCACGGGTAGCATGTGGTTTACTGAACGTGCAAAGCGCTGAGGTTAGGTGTTCATTTTTCGCAACAATATTGCAGCACTTAATTTTTCCTTGACCAAAAAAATCGGATGTTGTATCACATCCGCTAAAGGCGTGAGTGAACAGAATATATTCACTGTCAAACTTGTAAGATGCAGTGGAAAACCACTTGTTTTCTGCATTTCCTCTTCCTGGCTTTAAGAAAAATATGTTTTCAATGCCTTGCCCCAAACCGGTCATGAGCACAAGCAGCTCAACATCTTCTCCTACAATGACAAGACTTCCAAAATCTTTGGTTCTTGAAATGGCAGATGTTACAATCATAACGTCAGCATCTTCCTGTGTCTGGTGCACTTCAATGCTACACTCCAGAAACTCCTTTTTAAGAAGTGTGATCAAACGCATCTTGTTTCAATCAACTGTAGAAAATGTACGGCACCTGCATGCAATCGTATTACATATTGTAACACAAATAAACTTCACGCAATCCGACGTGAATGTGTTCGTAGTTACTGAATATGATGCTGTTTGTCTTGGCCCTGCAGCAGAGTGAGATGGTAAATTCCAATGAATAACATGATGTGTAATATGTATATACTACGCAAATAGAAACTGAAATAACAGTTTTCAAAAATTACGTAATTTGCCACTTTGCTCGAAATTTGAAAAATTGGTATTTTTTGACGCGCTGTAGCGCCTTAGATACTGGGAGTAGAAAAAAATGGTAAGAATCAAATTTGTAGAGAATTTTGTGTTCTTTAAAAAAGAAAATAGACGCCAAAGCGATAGGAGCAAATGAAACTGAGATATTTTGAAAAAACTGAAAAAAGTCCGAAATTTTCGAAGTTTTTTGACTGCAGAAAGTTTTCCCAAGAGAAATTTTGTTGGCAACACTTGGTTTTCTAACCTTTCCAACAATATGAACGAGTTAAAAAAATAAAATCTTCTACCCCACATTTTGCAAGGTACAGGCTTTTTTTCTGACAGTTTGACTGGACTAAATGCCGTGCGACCTGGCGCAGGAGCGTGTCACGTCCCAGTCGCGTCACGTCGCGCCGCACCGCAATTTGCGCGCTCCCATCTGCACCTGTTAAGTTACTAAAATGCGCGCTGCTCTGCGCCGCGCCACACGTGCTATAGGCGTCTCAATTTGCGCTTAGCCTAACTGAAATATTTATCAGCCTCTTCCAATTTAGAAAGATTCATAATCCTAGTTTTCTACTAAAGTTGTCTTTTCTATAAGCGAACACTAACATTGACACACCTACGACTGAAGCCATATTAGTCAGCTACAGAATGAAGAAAACTGTGACATAGTGGCTTGGGATCAGTGATCCTTATGATTTATAACAGTTTTTAATGCCTGTGTCACCGTATGATTTATAACAGTTTTTAATGCCTGTGTCAAAACGATAATTTTTATTTATTATGAGGAATATTTATTCTCTTGGAAAACTGTCATAGTCTTACGCTTCACGTTTATCTGTACATGATACAAGGGCCACAATATCTGATCATGGTTTTTGAAGAAGTAATAAAAATGACCGTTTTGCCTGACATCCAGAAGACATGATCGAATGTTAATGTAACTTCATACACATACACATCATCAGCACATACACTATGTGATCAGAAGTATACGGACACCTGGCTGAAAATGACTTACAAGTTCGTAGCGCCCTCCATCGGTAATGCTGGTATTCAATATGGTGTTGGCCCACCCTTAACCTTGATGATAGCATCCACTCTCGCAGGCATACGTTCAATCAGGTGCTGGAAGGTTTCTAGGGGAATGGCAACCCATTCTTCACGGAGTGCTGCACTGAGGAGAGGTATCGATGTCGGTCGGTGAAGCCTGGCACGAAGTCGGCGTTCCAAGACACCCCAAAGATGTTCTATAGGATTCAGGTGAGGACTCTGTGCAGGCCAGTCCGTTACAGGGACGCTACTGTCGTGTAACCACTCCGCTGCAGGCCGTGCATTATGAACAGGTGCTCGATCGTGTTGAAATATGCAGTTGCCATCCCCGAATTGCTCTTTAACAGTGGGAAGTAAGAAGGTGCTTAAAACATGTATGTAGGCTTGTGCTGTGATAGTGCCACGCAAAACAACAAGGGGTGCAAGCCCCCCCCCCCCCCCCATGAAAAAGAGGACCACACCATAACACCACCGCCTCCGAATTTCGCTGTTGGAACTACACACGCTGGCAGATTATGTTCACCGGTCATTGGCCATACCAACACCCTGCCATCGGATCGCCACATTGTGTATCGTAATTCGTCACTCCACACAATGTTTTTTCACTGTTCAATCGTCCAATGTTTACGCTCCTTGCACCAAGTGAGGCGTCGTCTGGCATTTACCGGCGTGATGTGTGGCTTATGGGCAGCCGCTCGACCATGAAATCCAAGTTTTCTCAGCTCTCACTTAACTGTCATAGTACTTGCAGTGGATCCTGATGCAGTTTGAAATTCCTGTGTGATGGCCTGGATAGATGTCTGCCTATTACACATTAGGACCCTCTTGAACTGTCTGCGGTTTCTGCCAGTCAACAGACGTGGTCGGCCTGTACGCTTTTGTGCTGTACGTGTGCCTTCACGTTTCCTCTTCACTATCACATCGGAAATAGTGGACCTAAGGATGTTTAAGAGTGTTGAAATCTCGTGAACAGACGTATGACACCAGTGACACGCAACCACCTGACCACATTCGAAGTCTGTAAGTTCCGTGGAGTGCCCCATTCTGCTTTCTCACAATATCAAATGACTACTGTGGTCGCTGATATGGAGTACCGGGCAATAGGTGGCAGCACAATGCGCCTAACATGAAAAACGTATGTTTTTGGGAGTGTCAGGATACTTTTTATCACATAGTGTATGTAAGTGACTGAATTGAGCATCTCAGTCATAGGTAGAACGGCCACCAGAGAGTATTAGTGTTGTTTGTGTATAGTGTTGCTACCAGGCCTGGTAGAGTGGATAAGGAGTGTGAACAGCATCAGATGTTGAATGATAAATGTGAAGAACAAAGAGATGTCACATACTCATGTGAGACAGTGTTATCAGTACCTGACAGTTTGAAAGTCTGGTTGAAATTGATGGGTATTTGAGTGTGACAGTGGCCTGGCATTGTACTGCATGAGGACAAGCATACTCATCGTCATGGTTCTGGTCAACCACATCTGGCCGAGGGAGGATTGCCTCACTGAACACCAAGAACATCATCATTCCTTCATATGAGCATCTGTCATTTGAGAATAAGTAATGGACTACCTACAACGTCCTGTGTTATCTCTCGCAATTTCCAGAGACTAAAAGCACCCACACTAGGAAATTACCATCCCATATGTAGGTTGCTGTTAACAACACAACATAGATGGCTGCATTTGGAGTTATGCCATGGCTGGTTAGCATGGACTGCTGATGTGTGGCATTGCATTGTGTTCAACAATTAATTTTGGTTCTGTACTACCCCTGATGACCATTGTTGACAAGCATAACAGCAGTGACCTGGGGAGAGTTCCTGTTCTTCCACTGTATTGGAGATGAACTGCGACATTACTCCTGGTGTTATGGCATTGTGAGCCATCAGTATGATCTCAGGTCATGGCAGGTAGTGATTGAGGGATTTATGATGGCACAACAATATGTCATGGACTTACTGCATTCTCATGTGTTACCTCTCATGATACAATATTGTGATGTCATTTTTCAACAGGACAATGCTGCTTCACATATGGCACAGGTCTCTATGAACTTCTTGCACGATGTTGAGGCACTTCTGTAGCCAGCAAGATTCCCAAATCCATCCCTGATAGAACCTCAGACATCAACTCAGTCCCAGTGCCAGAATCCAGGATATCAAGGACCACTTACTGCAGTTGTGGGCCAGCTTGCCTCAGGAGAGGATGCAAGAGCTTTGTGACACCTTGCCCAACAGAATCAATGGGTACTCAGAGGTCAGAGGAGGTGCATTGTCATACCGAGAAGTGTATTCATACTGACAAGTCCTTTGTAAATTCGACTCAATTTTGTAATCACTGAAATAGCATCACATGTTCTATCAGTTCATGAAGGTTCAATGGGTTACCTCTTTCTCTTCTGAATACTTCACTTTTTTTGTCAGGCAATATAAAGAATGAAGAAAGATATTTCTACTGCTGATACCTGAGGAACTCCATACGTAACGATCTGAGTTCAGCGTTTGAGAATAGGGCTGGAACAAGTGTGTTTGATGTTTATACAATGTGACTGTTACTCATAGGCAGTTGTATTAAGAACATTTTAAGAGTTTCATTGACACCTTGCCCAACAGAATCAATGGTTACTCAGAGGTCAGAGGAGGTGAATACCTTTTTGTTACTCAAGGATGGTCAGATTCATGACAGTGTAGGTAGTTTCCTTGGTGTAGGATATGGGAAAGTGCCAGTAACTCACTGGACATGAATATTTTGGTAAAAATCATTTATTCACTTCGAACACAATACCAAGTGTACAGCACATTACATGTCTCAGAACAAATCACCAGCTTCAGTCACTCCTCCACATGAGAACGCTGGTCAGGAAAGTTATTTGTAGTGGTGCCCCCACAAAGCCGCCCCACCTCACAGAGTACGGAGCGCTGGAGGGTGTGTTGTGAGGTCGATATCTTCGAATGGAAATATCGACTACAGATGGTGTGTGAGACTTGGCAGGAGGCGATGGGATCGGCTTTAGTGTGGGGTAGTGGGTGATGGAGGCAATTCTGCATCGGCTGTCCACAGTGGTGGATCATGCATGGGTGGTGAGGGTAGCAGTGGCATAGCTACGTGTGACGAGAGGCTCAGACATGTAGCCGCTGTGGTGATAGTGAGCTTGCCTGCCTCAGAAAGCCAGGGGGAACAAGCAGAAAAATCCACATTTGATGATAATTAAAGCTAAGGAGGAATTTGGATGGGGCATCCACAGCTGCATGGGTAGCTTCAACCAAAGGTCCAGTGCCTAATTATCCCTGGTCCATGAGTCACAGCCCGCATCTCGTGGTCGTGCGGTAGCGTTCTCGCTTCCCACGCCCGGGTTCCCGGGTTCGATTCCCGGCGGGGTTAGGGATTTTCTCTGCCTCGTGATGGCTGGGTGTTGTGTGCTGTCCTTAGGTTAGTTAGGTTTAAGTAGTTCTAAGTTCTAGGGGACTTATGACCACAGCAGTTGAGTCCCATAGTGCTCAGAGCCATTTGAACCATTCCATGAGTCACAAGCCAGGTGTGGGTGAGTCATTACAAGTATTGTCTTGAAGAGCAGTTGGATCGTGGATCGTCCTGTTGATGGAGGCCATCATAGAAGTGCCATTTGTATCAATCTCGGAGGTGTGATTACCATACTTCAACACCCAAAATGGTCTGGTATAGGGCGGTTATAAGGCTGGCCATATGGTGTCATCACAGAGCATGACACATGTACAATCTGTGAGCTTCTTCTGGGTGAATGATTTCTGTGGTGTCATACAGTGTTTCCACACCAAAGTTGACACCATGAATTGAGAGTATAGAAATTAGCGAGGGCTTGCTGCAATCTGCAGTGATGTATGGGAGGTTATCCTGAAGACCATGCCTCCCCTGTAGGCCCTACAGTGCCCTCACATTGAGGTCAATATAGTGTTGAGCTAGCCAGAGGTTGCCCAGTTCGTGACCTCATCTGAAGAAGTCAACATCATAGTATAGGACCAACATGATAGTTAAAGTTTATGACTGACTTGTTTCTTTAAATTTGGAACATTGTATGGGCCAGAGAACAGTTCGTTAATTAATGCACCGGGTGATGCTTTGCTAGTCCATGACAGCTGTAAATTATCCAGTACCCTTGGGGCAAAGAAGTGTGTCAAAGCTAAGTAAATCTTTTATTCAGTTATGTTATATACTGAATTCATATTTCATGTATTCTAGTGTGATGACCCTTCTGCTAGAGCTATCAAAGAATCCACTGTTGTGGCCAGACAAAAGTAGTTTCGCCAGGTCAAGACAGATTCAGGGCCAAGTGTGGGGGAGGCACTAGCAAATTATGGATGTAATTTCTGACACACTGCACCACCGAAGGGAATTCCATTGAGTCAGGTGTAGGAATCTGTAGAAAAAATTTCGCTGGCAGTGTGAGGGTCTAACTGCACATCAGTGCCATCTTCATTGTATGCTGCCATTTTCCCGCCGGCCGGTGTGGCGGAGCGGTTCTAGGCGCTTCAGTCTGGAACCGCGTGACCGCTACGGTCGCAGGTTCGAATCCTGCCTCGGGCATGAATGTGTGCGATGTCCTTAGGTTAGTTAGGTTTAAGTAGTTCTAAGTTCTAGGGGACTGATGACCCCAGATGTTGAGTCTCATAGTACTCAGAGCCATTTGAAGAGCCATTTTTCCATGAGACTGTTGCTTTGGGGATGCTATATTGTGGTACTAGGGCAGGAGATGCCGTATAAATTACAGAGGGCACTGAAGAGTGAAGTTTCGAACTGATGACCCTAATTAGTGGTGATGATATCTGGGCAACCAAAACAGGTATCCAAACCACCACGAAGGCTCAGGGAGTGCTTCCTGCCGTGGTGTCTGTGACTGGCATTGCTTCCTCTCAGTGTGAAATGTGATCATCATAAAGAGTAGATATCTGTACCCCTCTGACTCTGGCAGGCGTCCAACAAGGTCCAAGTGTATGTGACAGAACCACACATGCAGTATTTCGAAGGTGTGGGAGGCGTTTGGATGTGATGGCCCACCTTACTGCATTGGCACTCAAGGCATGCCTGCATCCATTCACAGCAGTCACACATGACACTTGGCCAAACACAGCACTCAGTGTCAAGCCAGGCCATCAGTTGAACTCCTGGATGAGGTTGTGGAAATGATCCAAGTTTGGCCGTTGCATCAAAGTGGAGAGGAATGGTAGAAGCATTCGCTGAGACAGATCACAGAGGACGCTGACATCTGAACTGAGAAGTGATTGGGATTCAGGTTTGAGATTGGAGGAATTATTATCAAGTAACGCAGTAATTATACGGTTGTTCTGTTGTTTGTCAGTCAGTCTGCTGTAATCAAGAAAGAGGGAGACCATGTGCATGTGTGAGAGATAACTGGCGACAATGTTGTTCACTCTGCAGAGATGACATCGGTGGATTACTGGGAAATGAGATCGAGGTGGCAAAATTGTTATGGGTTGACAATTGTCGATGTGTGGCATATGGTATCTGCCAGTGGTTTGCGGTCAGTGTAGATGACGATGTGACGACCCTCAGTAGTACGCAGTCTTATATACAATGTGCAACTCGTGGTCAAATGCCGACCATTTTGCTTTAGAGGCTGTGAGTTTCCTGGAGAAAAAATAGACGGGCTGTGTGTCTCTACCTCTCGCTGGAGGACTGCCCCAATGGCTGAATCACTCACATTCATGGTGATGGTAAGCTGTGTGTCTTGTCTGGAGAAGTTCAGCACTGTCTCGTGTTGTTTGCCCCATTAGCATTGAGGACGTGTCCAAGAAATGTTACCTCCAGCTTCTGCAATTGTGGTTTTTCCTTACTGAAGGTCACCCCTGCATCACAGAGAGCAGTGAGAACGAGTCTGAGGAGTCATTCATAGCTTTGAGCATCAGCGGGGAAAATTAATATACACTACTGGCCATTAAAATTGCTACACCAAGAAGAAATGCAGATGATAAACGGGTATTCATTGGACAAATATATTATACTAGAACTGACATGTGATTACATTTTCACGCAATTTGGGTGCATAGATCCCGAGAACTCAGTAGCCAGAACAACCACCTCTGGCCGTAATAACGGCCTTGATACGCCTGGGCATTGAGTCAAACAGAGCTTAGATGGCGTGTACAGGTACAGCTGCCCATGCAGCTTCAACACGATACCACAGTTCATCACGAGTAGTGACTAGCGTATTGTGACGAGCTAGTTGCTCGGCCACCATTGACCAGACGTTTTCAATTGGTGAGAGATCCGGAGAATGTGCTGGCCAGGGCAGCTGTCGAACGTTTTCTGTATCCAGAACGACCCATACAGGACCTGCAACATGCGGTCTTGCATTATCCTCCTGAAATGTAGGGTTTCGCAGGGATCGAATGAAGGGTATAGCCACGGGTCGTAACACATCTGAAATGTAACGTCCACTGTTCAAAGTGCCGTCAATGCGAACAAGAGGTGACCGAGACGTGTAACCAAAGGCACCCCATACCATCACGCCAGGTGATACGCCAGTATGGCGATGAAGAGTACACGCTTCCAATGTGCGTTCACCATGATGTCGCCAAAAACGGATGCGACCATCATGATGCTGTAAACAGAACCTGGATTTATCCGAAAAAATGACGTTTTGCCATTCGTGCACCCAGGTTCGTCGTTGTGTACACCACCGCAGGCGCTCCTGTCTGTGATACAGCGTCAAGGGTAACCGCAGCTATGGTCTCCGAGCTGATAGTCCATGCTGCTGCAAACGTCGTCGAACTGTTCGTGCAGATGGTTGTTGTCTTGCAAACGTCCCCATCTGTTGACTCAGGGATCGAGACGTGGCTGCACGATCCGTTACAGCCATGCGGATAAGATGCCTGTCATCTCGACTGCTAGTGATACGAGGCCGTTGGGATGCAGCACGGCGTTCCGTATTACCCCCCTGAACCCACCGATTCCATATTCTGCTAACAGTCATTGGATCTCGACCAACGCGAGCAGCAATGTCGCGATACGATAAACCGCAATCGCGATAGGCTAGAATCCGACCTTTATCAAAGTCGGAAACGCGATGGTACGCATTTCTCCTCCTTACACAAGGCATCACAACAACGTTTCACCAGGCAACGCCGGTCAACTGCTGTTGGCGCGTGAGAAATCGGTTGGAAACTTTCCTCATGTCAGCACGTTGAAGGTGTCGCCACCGGCGCCAACCTTGTGTGAATGTTCTGAAAAGCTAATCACTTGCATATCACAGCATCTTCTTCCTGTCGGTTAAATTTCGCGTCTGTAGCACGTCATCTTCGTGGTGTAGCAGTTTTAATGGCCAGTAGTGTATTATCAATGTATGTGTAACAGCAGTCAAGCTTGAAAAGGGCCCTATCAATAAATTGTTACTACAGTTGAGCAGCACTCTTGAATCCATAGGGCATGACAAGCAGTTCTGACAGGCCGAAGGTATAATAATAGCTATCTTGGTGACATCGTACTGGTGCATGGTTATTTGATAATTGACGTTGCAGCTGTTGATCCCACTAGAAACAGTAGCCCCTGTGAGCAAATATGTGAAATCATGAATGTTTGGCAATGGACTGCTGTCATGAAGTGTGCGAGACATCGTGGTTTATCATGAATGGATGGACCCGGAGCTGTATTGATGCGATGAATAGTATCATTCCTGATTGCTTACTATTAGAGCATACCCCACAGTGTATTGTGCAGGAGATATGAATGCGTTTGCTGAACCAAAAGAGGTCACACAAAGTACTGCACTGAACTGTGGTGCATGTTGTAGCAGCAGGTCCTGTGGGTGGCGTCATTACACCACAGCGAGGGGGTGTGGTCAGATGTCAGGGTCTTGTGCTCCAAGGTAGCCAAAGCATGTGATAGGCATCGGAGTTGCTGGCACACATACTTGAGTGCGACTGACTTGTTGTGTGTCTGTCGATGCAGGTCGTGTTATTTGAGTGTAACAGGTGCGTGTCGTCAAAGGTTACAAGGAGACATTCCTGGATTGTGGTGATGGCTTTCAGTGTCACAACACACGTGTGAGGAAGTGTAGAAGAGTCGGAGTCAGCAGTAACAGGCCACATGTAGGTGTGAACATTGGTTCATGGACCGTGGCAAAAGGTCTGGAACAAACTAATGTATTATATGGTGGAATAAGGCAGCATGGTCGAGACTGGGGGAGAGGCGAAATCTGGAGAGAAAGTCGATCCCCAGCAAAGGTTCAGCAGTGCCAGTGATGATGAAAGTCTGAGGGCAGGGTAGTTCGTTAGTGTGTTATGTGACATCTTCCACAGTGCCATGCAAGCGGATGCTTGTGCCAATATCTGTATGGAGCTGCAACCCAAGAGCTTAGGAACGCTGTTCAAACATATGTCGAGGCACCAAACCCCTATAAATAAGGAAGTACATGTGTAGATTGATCGTGGACATACAGACGTCCTTCTGTAGATGTGAACATTGTGGAAGAGAGGCAACATGATGCTGTGGCGTGAGCTGGTGTGCCTAATGCATCCTGCGTTTGTTACCTGGGTAAGAGCAGGGCTGCTGGCAGTTGCGAGTGGTAGCGCCAAACTGCAAGTGGTACGAACAGTGATGTGACCACACGACAGGAGGATCAGCTAACATAGTGTTGTCTGCTAGAGGGGTGATGTCATGTGCATTCTGCAGTCCTGTGCTTTGGAGGGGATCTGTGACATCAGCTTTGAGTGGAGTCGGGCTTGTCCTGGGCTCGTGCCAGCCAAAAGGATGACAGGAGTGGGTTCAATGACATTAATATGCTGCCTGTGCTGCATAACCGTAAACTGTCTGCTAAGGCGAGTTTCTTATCTAGCAGTTCCACATAATGCGTGATTATTGTGAGCTGTAGTGGAGGTGGGAGTCTGGCAGTCCACACCGTTCAGAGTTTCAGGTCTGGCATCAAAGTGAAGTCCACCAGAGGACGTAGTGGGTTGCACAACTGTGAAGTTGTTCATCATATATCACATGGCGCACCTATTGCTCTGGGGTGCAAGCAACCCATTGCAGCAAGGCTCTGTTCGTTCGTCACACTTGTTGAGGTTATAACGGGTAAGTGTGATGTCACTGATTTGTTGAGCAAGGCAGCAGATTAGCATAACAAACTTCGATTGTCATTTACTGAGGCCAGCGAAGAAAAGACGCACTCTGCCATTGCGAACCACATGTCACTTGATCAGGATGGAAAGGAAGAAGTTTAAGTTCAGATGTAGCTCAGAATTGTATTGAACAGCCTGATAATGAATGTACCGGGAGAGCTGAATAGTAATGTACGACCAGCGCTGCAGATGGCATCTGCAACATTGTTGTGGCATCAGAGCTGGCATCGACATTGCACGATGGCTGTGCGTGCAAAGCTGTTGTGTCGAATCATGCCAATTGTGGTGCAGAAGGTGCAGAAAATGTGATTGGCACGGTATCTGCCCACAAGAACACCGAACTCAGAGTGTCACTAAAACTAGCCAGAGTAGTTTCAGACTGTAGTTCACTAATAATGACTCCGTTGATGGTCATTGCTGGGTCAACATTCACTGGATTTCGAAACAACATTTGCACAATAATCCTCTTCGGTTTCCCACACTGTTTGGTTTTTAAGGCAATGAGAACACTGAGCGGTAGCAGGTCCATGTGAAATCAGAGCGGTAAAAACAGCCACGTGGAACAGTGAACGAGGCATGTATCATGCCAAATGGCTGCATTGTTTATACACAATAAGGTGACTCGAGATGAAATTTCGTGGTTATCTTGGCGTTCATGGTAGTCGGTGTCACCAATGTAGGTTAGTTTCCCTTGTGTATGATATGGGAACGTACCAATAACATACAGGACACGAATATTTTGGTATAAAGCACTTACTCACTTCTGACAGAACACAAAGTATTCACTTCTAACAGAACACAAAGCGTACAGCACATCGCATGTCTCAGAGCAGACTGTTAGTCTCCGTCACACACAGTCCACTGGTCCATGCCTGAATGCTCATCAGCAGTGCTATTTGTAGTGGTGTCTCCACAACTAAAATCTATCGTCTTTAATAACAAATAAAAGAAGTGCAGCGGTGTTTTATATGATGCATATTTTTAATGTATTTTATTTTCTTTCAGTGCGTATTCTATCATAACAGAAATATATGGTAACTCACTAGTCATTAATATTCCTCTCACATAATTTTTTCGATGCATATTGAACACTTGTGTACCAAATTACTATACGGATACCATTCTTTGATTTACCTATTTATCACCAAATTATACTCCCCCTCCCGCCACTGAAATCGTTAACTACCCGATTTGCAATCAGGGATCGATAGAGATAGAGATAGAGAGAGAGAGAGAGAGAGAGATATGGTTCAAAGTTCAAATAGCTCTGAGCACTATGCGACTTAACTTCTGAGGTCATCAGTCGGCTAGAACTTAGAACTAATTAAACCTAACTAACCTAAGGACATCACACACATCCATGCCCGAGGCAGGATTCGAACCTGCGACCGTAGCGGTCGCTCGGTTCCAGACTGTAGCGCCTAGAACCGCACGGCCACTCCGGCCGGCCAGAGAGATATGGGAAACGCGGGCTATGGTTCATGAATTCAAACACAATATAACTATCAGAAGGGAGGCATCACGCCAATTCCACTAGGCCTTGAGTATTTTTTATGTTAAACTTGCGAGTGGAACAGGGAACGAAATGGCTAGCAGTGGTACAGGATACCCTCCGCCACGCACCGCACGGTGGCTTGCGGAGTATCTACGTAGATGTAGATGTAGTAAAGTATAGTGGTAAAGAGCCCAAGGCGGACGTTCATTCTTGAAGAACTGCGGATGATATCAATAAAGTTCACACTCGTACTCATAACCTATTAGTAGCCGGTGACTAGTATGTTAATTTCGTGGGACTGTTTACGCCTATTTATCTCTGTATCTGTTATTACTCTAGAAAGTGTTGAATATTAAATTATAACAATTAATCGTAACTTAAAGGATGCTTGTATGTTTCAGTTCCTCACGGGTTTTGCTTTATTACATTTTTAAGACATAATAACGTTTCCTTGCAGTTCGCAGTTAATATGCTAACATCTAACATTCTACATCTGCGTAAATTTCTTCAGGTAGGTAGTTGTCAAATAATGTAGTTTGTTCTGCTAAGTAGAAGTCGTAGATTCACCCTTAGCATTTTAACTCGGTGGGTATTATTAAAACAAAACTGTGTGTAAGTGTGAGAGAGGAACGTCTGTTCATGTTGAATAACGGACGTAATAAATCAGTTAGAACGCTGTTAAGGTACACATATCACTCATTTATCTGTATGTTAGCAGGAACAGTGCTGGTAAAGCATGCCCTGGATTAAATATAAAAGCCCTGGAGTAAATTTCCCTGTTGAGAGAAATACAGTGATAGCGGTCTGCACTAATACATTTCATTTACACTAGTTCTTGTTAGGAACGTGCAGTACCCTTTTTCGAGCAGTTATTTCTATATTCATCTTAAAAATTCAGATCCTCAGTTTCCACTCTTTATTCACACTTGTCCTGAATAGCGAGAGAAAAATATACATGCTCTTCCGAAAAGGTGTCGTAGGTCAGTACAAGTCTGATGACATCCTAGTCTTGTGGGAGACACAACAGTTCTCTCCTCAACGCAGCAGCTGGCTTCCCATCAGTTTTTCAAGAGCGTAGTTTCACTGTCTTGTTAAGTTATCGGTGGATAGGCATTCGGGAGGAATATAGTTCAAAGCCGCGTCCGGCCATCTGGATTTAAGTTTTCCCTGATTTCCCTAAATCGCTCTAGGCAAATGCCAGGATGGTTTCGTTGAAGGGACACGGCCGATTTCCTTCCCCATCTTTGACACAATCTGAGCTCGTGCTCCGTCTCTAATGATTTCGATGTCGACGGGACGTTAAACCCAGTCTTCCTTCCTTCTTTTTTCAGTGGATACTCATTCAGTGGATACTCATTCAGTGAAACTAAAGTGATGCGAGAAATTCGCATATCTATTTCGTAGTAAGTCTATCTGGGAAGGAGTCAAGCATCTTTGGGAAGCGCTGTTTGGAAATCCTGTTTTGGTCTTCCGAAACTTTCTGCTGCGTGTTGCGGTCAGTGTAGGAAGCTCTTGGCGTCGAAATACCGGCGGCATATCGTACACTGTGAGGTTATATTCGTTCGTGGTTAGATATCGTTCTTACGAAACTCACTCGCAATGTTACGAGATGTTCATTGTAACCATACTCACGACTACATGTATAATAAGTACAAAATTGCATGAAAAACGTTACTTCTTGTCGTGACATATATTACCATTATTTTCATGTCATACAGGGATGGGGAGTGGGAAAAAATAACTGCATATGTGCTTACGTGGAAGCTATTATTAAATATATTTTATCTTCACGGATCCTAGGTAAGATTTGTGCGACGGTTGACGAACATACGTGAACTACTGAGAGCAGCCACTGTCTTGCATTGATTGTTTTTTTTTTTTTTTTTTTGTGAAATAAACACTTCAGTTCATGCTTTTGCGCTGTTTGCAAATTTCGCCTCCGTGGGCATTTTCAAACTACCTGGAAGTGAAACAAATGACAAAAGCTACAGCGGCTTCAGGAATAGAAAAATAAAGTCAGATATGTCCATAGAAACTTTTTACACTCCTCTGTCTCAGTGAAAAACTGTAGTCACATACCTTATCTTCCGCGCAATAGTGTGGTAGAAGCACCTTCTAATATTCTCCTTCTAATATTCTCATAGTATCCCTGATAAAGCTAAAATTTGCTAATGGCTCGAAAACATGAAATAGAATGATTATTTCAAAAATATCACTGTTCACATATTAATAAACTGCCAAAAAGGAAACCACAGAGAACCGACCAGAACTACGCGCAAGCTTGAGGGCGTAGATACAGAGCAAACTGGAAATTTGGAAGTTTGTGGTAGGAGCCTATGGGACCAAACTGCTGAGGTTATCGGTCCCTAAGCTTACACACTACTTACTCTAACTTAAGCTAAGGACAACACTCACACCCATACCCGAGGGAGGACTCGAACCTCCGACGGGTGGGGTGGGGAGGTGGGGGTAGCCGCGCGGGACCGTGACAAGGCGCCTGAGACTGCGCGGCTACCCTGCGCGGCAACAAACTGTAAATAGCGAGCACAGTGAGTGAATGGAACAAGTTTGTTACCAAACAAGACACACAGCGCGGCGTTCTCTATCTCACGGATGACAAGAGCGAACGAAGTTTCATAATAACTCTCTTTGTGCAATCCACGTTGATTCCAATGGGTGAGATTTTCTTTCTGTTTCTGGTGCACATTCTGTCTTTTCATATTTCTGGGAATATTAACGTCGCGGAGTAATCACTGAAACAGAATCAAGTGTGTGCAAAATGGATTTATGGGCTACTCGTGGATGCAATTAGAAATTAATAATGAAAATCTACGTCATCTAAGCGGTAATGCAAGCTTTATAAATATGCAAGGTGACTCAGCTAAACAGTTCACTTCAAATATTTCCGGAATCGTTTAAAATGTCGTAATTCAGTTTGCATCCAAATGAGCTGTAGTACGTCCTCACTAAGCTCACTAGCTATATTAATTACAGAGATATCGGCATCATCATCACTTTTTCGAATATAACTGTGGTAGCCACTGCTGCTAATTTCATAGTTCATAAAGAAACGAATTCAATGCCTTTTCACCATTCGAAATTACAATATTTAGAACTGAGGAGTCATCTGTTTAGCCGACCGGAGTGGCCGAGCGGTTGTAGGTGCTACAGTCTGGAACCGCGCGACCGCTACGGTCGCAGGTTCGAATCCTGCCTCGGACATGGATGTGTGTGATGTCCTTAGGTTGGTTAGGTTTAAGTAGTTCTAAGTTCTAGGGGACTGATGACCTGAGAAGTTAAGTCCCATAGCGCTCAGAGCCATTTGAACCATTTTGAAGTTACCTGTTTTGAGCATGAAATCGATTGTTGTCTTATGTGGAGGTTCGTGTTGTTACATGGAACTGTCGCGTCAGGCTCATGGGTCGCCACAGATTGATACAGCTAAGAGTCTACTTACAGAAGCGAAACAGTGGAGAAAAGTTTAATTTAACCATCTGCTCACAAAGTGGGATGGAAACCACACGCTCGTCCTATTTGTCTTAGTACGCTTACGCGATGTAGCTGGGTCTTATCCCCGGCTAGTGTATCCTCCTAGCCCAGGGGTTCCGAACATTTCTATTACCCCCTCCCCCCTGTCCCCCGTCCCCCTACATTATCACCGGCTTTAGCACTTAACTAAACTGTAGAATGAAAGACATTTCTTGGAGCACTTTTATTTTTAAAATGATGAAAGATGATCGATATTTAGGTTGTGTGTGTGTGTGGGGGGGGGGGGAGGGGAGGGGAGTGTTTCAATGAATGACGAAGGAATTCAGTTCCACGTGCATCGCAAATGCTACCCACAACTCCTTCTCAGATAAGAAAGCTAATTATCCACAGTGACGATAGACACTTGTTACGAAACATACTTCCCCTCCATTACTCCTCTACGTTGCGGCACTTGCTTGACCTACACACTGCAACCTCATTTAAAATCGTCCAAGTTAAAACGTGTGCACTATAATTACTGTTTGTAAATCACTTGATTGCTGCAATCCTTACTTCTGAACTGGCAGAAATTGGAAGACTACAGGCTGTTAGCGCTTTGTGTCGGACCACAGCCACCGATATTAATAATAATAATAATAATAATAATAATAATAATACTGTGTACAGCCCATAAGTAGCCCCTATGTAGTTACTGCTCTGTCTTGCTGTCACTTAATTCATTTATCTGTTTCGAAGCGAGCAATGAAGCAATTTCTGGACTACTCCAGGTACTATCTACAACTTGGAGAAGACATTTTCTTGAGATATTTAGCATTTGTTTCGCATATGTCTCACTTTCATCTTCAGCGATGTATGGTACAAAGCACAACATATGTGTGTAACGGGTAGACTATGTGAGGAACCTCTAATCTCCATCATATTAATGCTACTAATTGAGAAAAGTAATTATTGATAACGTATATAATCAATATTACAGTCTTACAAAATTGTGATAACAGTAATGATCCTTTGAAAATAATTTAGTTTCGTGACTGAAACAGCGGACTCCACTCGACCTTATTGTTAACGTACTTCCAAATCATCTTGTGGGCAGAGGATTAAAACTGATATTGATCAAACTTGGCTGTAGTTGCAAAGATACACCAAGTGGAGGGCAAAAGACGTGGCATGTAAGGGTGATTCATCAGTTAATTACCAAGTGGAAGGCAAAAGACGTGGCATGTATGGATGATTCATCAGCTAATTACAGTTCGGCTCTTGTTTCTGCCAACAGTTTTGAAAGAAAAGTTTACGCCCAAAATTGAATTGATTTGTGAAACAAAGAATTGAGGTGTGAAACTGTTAAATAATAACACCGTGTCATTAATTTCATGTCAAGATACACACATATTTCAAAACTATTCTAGCGACAGCAACAACAACAAAATGGGAATAACAAAAGAATGTGGTTGTAAGTACTTCCTTAAATTTGCATTTATGTCGTTAAGTGTTCGAAATGCCCACGGACTATTGCAATGCACGTTTGCAATCGCTGATGTAAGGATTACTGGACGAACCGAAGACACTGCTTCAATATCATTGCACATGCTGCAACAATACGATGATTTAAGTCGTCCTGGGCCGTTGAAACTCGTGCATAGACATCATCTTTGTAGTTTGCCCAAGAGAAAAAATTCCAGTGGCATCAAATCAGGCGAACGTGCAGGCCATTTGTTAACGGCTTCACATACTATTGAGCGACCAGGAAAGAGATGGGTGAGCGTTTTCCTAGCCACAAGTGAGTGGTGAGCTAGGCACCCATTGTCCTAGTATCGCATACATCTACGTATTTCAAATCATACTTTAAGAGAGCCAGTAGCACGACAGTAAAAAACCATTATGGTATCTTCACTGTCGGAAGGACCAATTACGTATTCGCCAATAATACGGGACCAAAAGTTCCCACTCCACTGCCTCTGATCTTCAACCCGCATCATCCATTGCGGATTATCAGAGGCTCAATAATACTTCGTGTTTTCCATTATTTGTAAAGGTAACATCATCGGTAAAGAGAATTGTTTGGAGAAATAATCTGTTGTCCTTACGCTGCATCAGAAGTGAGAGATAGAATCCCATGAGTTTTCCGCAATCCCACTGGTTAATCTGCTGGTCAAGAGACACATGACAAACATGGAAGCAATTTGGGCTCAAAATGCGAACATCGCTGGGATGACTTATTCCAGAGGCGCTATCAGTTTGTCTGAAGTTGAGAAACACCTTCCAGAACATACAGAGTGAGTCAGGTGGAAACTGGCTTTGTGGGGTGACAGTAATACTCATTCTGAACAAAAAAACTTCATGTGGACATATGGCCTATTCCGAATGTTTTTCGAAACAGAACACATGTAATGCACATAGTTATTTATTTTTTGAATTATTCGAACATTGTCATTATTTACAACGTACCACAGTATTGCAGAGGAAGTTGAGACGAAAAATTTGATACAGGACACGTGTGGACTATTAGGTCGGGAAACTTACCTCAAATTGGCCTACAAAAACTACCTAAGCTAAAGCGCATGCGCGTCGCGCTAGATTTTGAATATTCCCAAACTCTCTTCGCGCGAACTATTAGTCCTAGAGAAAAAAATAAATAGGACCCCTTTTGTAGGAAATTCAGTGTAATTTAATTTTGTAATGCTTCACATTTTCGTTAGAGGGTGCGGTTTTCGTGTTATTTAAGAGAATTGTACAAAAGCGGTATTAAATGTGCTCTATCTCTGAAACCATGCGAAATAGGGCACCGAGCGAGGTAGCGTGGTGGTTAGCACACTGGACTGCCATTTGGGAGGACGACGGTTAAAACCCGCGTCTGGCCATCCTGATTTAGGTTTTCCGTGATTTCCCTAAACCTCTTCAGGCAAATGCCGGGATGGCTCCTCTGAAAGGGCAAGGCCGAATTCCTTCTCCACCCTTCCCTACTCCGATGGGACGCATGTCTCCGCAGGTTGGTTCCCTCCCCCAAATCAACCAACCAACCAGGGCAGGGCATATGTCCATCTGAAATTTTTTGTTCAGAATCGCAAATACTATCACCCCTCAAAGCATGTACCTTTCTTCCTGACTCTCCTTTTATATTTCGTTCGCTCCGCTCGTTGCGAACTTGTTCTTTGCCCTCTATAACAGTGCACTGCCATATCAATTTTTTATACATTCGCTGAATTGTCATTCTCGTTGAACCCCGCCTGTCGGAATGCCTTTGTACGTACAACTGAATTATCCAAGTTGTTCTCTTCGCATTCCTTCTGCATTCACTGTAAAGAAATAACGTATCAAGTTTCTCTTGGTTTGTGAAAAAACATTTATTTTTTGAAACTAACGAGCAGTCGACGCACATGAACGACAACAGACGGAATTAAAGCTACTTATTTTCCTCTGTGCCCCTTTAATACCGATATCGCGGCGATACAACACTGTTTCCTCCTAATACGACGTGACGTATTTATTTATTTGGGTATGAAATCACGAACTTCCGCAAAATGCAACAATCAGTTTCAAGTTCAAAACAGATAAATCCTAAGTTCTAAGTACTGTAATTTCTCTGAAACTGCTAACCTGAATTTGAAGAGTGAAACACCATTGAATTCGTTTCTTTTAGCAATACGACATTAGCAGCAAAAATAGCTACAGTTACATTTCAAAAAGCAATGTTGATACCAATATCTCTATGATTAATATAACGATTAAATGAGACTATATGTCGTTTAGTCATACCTTAAACGGTTCCTGAAATGTATTTGAGATGAACAGCTTACGTGATTTACACCGTATTTTATTGCCACCGATGTGTGTAATTTGAGGTAGAAGTTACTCTGTTCTCTATTTTTTTGTGCTTTCAATCTCCACCTTAAATGTAGAGTGGGAGTTCTCACCCATTGTAGAGTGATGGTCTCAGTAGTGAAATATTAGGTGCGCTGTAGCGGGGCTGAAGGGGGCCAAATTGGGAATATTTTGGAGAGTAATTACAACTCCGGCATTTACCTTACAGCCAAGGGAAACCTTCCACACTCTCTGCTTCATCGATATGCCCTGTGTAATTGAACTCCAGAGCTGAAGTTGCGGCGGAAATGACTAATAGGCTTGTGCGATACGAGATATTAGTGCCACTGGGGCCTACTCGTTACGATCGTGATTCGTCTAGTTTCAAGCTCCTGTTGAAACTTGAGTGCTGACAACAGTCTTTTGTGACTCAAGTTTACATCTCTTTCGACATAATCGACCGACGTCGCTGTACAAAGCTGGATACATGATTAGGAGGTAGCCAAACTGTTATTCCGCTAATAGTTTAGGCTTTCCTTGGTTTCCCTCATTGCTTTATCGGACCACTGTAACAGCTTGAATCGCAGAGTGAGTGTTCAGTAATTGTAATGCCCATGTAAGACTATGAACGGAAAGTTGTTTGATTACTCAATACTGAGTGGAACATAAATCGGGGCCCGCATCTCGTGGTCGTGCGGTAGCGTTCTCGCTTCCCACGCCCGGGTTCCCGGGTTCGATTCCCGGCGGGGTCAGGGATTTTCTCTGCCTCGTGATGGCTGGGTGTTGTGTGATGTCCTTAGGTTAGTTAGGTTTAAGTAGTTCTAAGTTCTAGGGGACTGATGACCATAGCTGTTTAGTCCCATAGTGCTCAGAGCCATTTGAACCATAAATCGGGAAAACATAAAGGATGTGAAAGGAGACGGTGTAAGCTTTTGCAGAAAAATAACCTTTCTATTAAGTCTAGAAAGACAAGTATCTACTCAGGAAGAGACACTATCTGTGTAATATTAAGAGTCAAAAGTGGTCCAAAAGCTTTAGCTGCTGCAGCTCTTGAAGTGTGGAAAGGCTCAATGAAACTTTTGACCGTAACACTCGTAAGTTACAGTACAATGTCAGTGTAACTGGTGATTTCAGTTTGTCAGCATGTGGTTGGTAAAGGTGTACTTCAGTACCTGCGATAAAGAAATAAACAGCGTGTCGCGAAAAAAACACCGACAAACCTCAGGGACAGGTTCCTTATACAGAAATAAGTAAAAAATTGAGCACTTGTTCATCTTAGATACTATGAAACAGATCTCTTCTACTGCAAGTCTTTGCTTTCCATATTTTGAGTGGAGGAAGTATTGAGCAAAACAAGAAAAAAGTCTGGTAAACATGGGGTGTAAAGTGCATACTTTATGTGGTATGAGCACTTGTTCATCTTCGCTAGTGTGAAACACAGCTCTTCTACTGAACAAGTGCTCGTAGCTCTTACGGTATACGTTTTAGAGCCCATGTTTACTAGACAATTTTTTTGGGTATACGTTTTTGAGCCCATGTTTACTAGACCATTTTTTCACGTTTTGGTCCATACTACGTCCGCCAAAAATTTGAAAAGCGAAAAGATTGCAATAGAAGGGACATGTTTCATAATATCGAAGATGAACAAGTACTCATGCCTCATAAGGTATGCGCTTTAGAGCCCTCGTTTACTAGACAGTTTTTCCTTGTTTTGGTGTATGGAAGCGGTTCCTGAAGTTTGTCGGTGTTGTTTTCGGACTCCCTGTATTTATTACTACAATTTCTGTTCCTTCAGACGTACATGCGTGTCTGAAGGAACAGACAGTGGTAAAAATCTACAGCTATAGTAATATTACGAACTTTTGTCACAGTTGCGAATATTTTTGACGTTACCTGTATTAGGCAAAGAAATCAAACCCGTTGGTGAAATGTGACAATTTGTGCCGGACCAGGGCTAGGCATTGTAATAAGAAGTATTACCTTCTAGACTGGCGAAACGACGATAATATTAACGCTGAACACGTTTCTCTCATTAACGCTGTTGCGGGAATCCAGGTGAACCGCGAGCAATAGGGGCGTAGACACTGTGGCATGTGGAGATTTCGATACTAACACAATATCTTGGGTTATTGCAGCATGGATTTTGGTTCTGACTGAGAAGAAGGTTAAGAACATCGGAAATCAGTTTTTACTCTGCACATGCAGGAAGTATCTCATGGATGACTACTTGCGTAAACAATTTAATACTTTTAGCTGTTTGAATGACTATTTGGATAACCTTGATTTAGTTTCAGACATCTTTTATTAAATGGATCTCTCGACATAACGAAGGAGTTGTATCCCATGTCCGTTCAAACAAACAGTTCCCTGATGTTTGCAGCCATGATGATCTTGTCGTTCACGTAAAAACATCTTCTCACATGCTAGTTCCCTCCAAAAGGTGGCAGTGGTCCAGGTGGCGCGCATCTTGAACATGGTGAAAATTGCAGAGAACGTCTGCTTCAGTGAGGAGCAGATCGTGCTTCTGGTGTTCCAGCACTGCACTTCCACCTTCATTCTATTCGGTTTCCGCCGGAAAAGGAAGGGGAAGACCACAACCAGAGTTAGGATCCTCATTTGGGACTGTGTCCAAGTAATTTGCAGGAAAATTTTGCTGAATCCTGGAGTCTTCCAGTCGGCCGCACTCCTTATATTGGGTAGCGTGAATCGTCTTCCATCTTAGTACTGTCCATGTCCGGGCAAGTGAGATTGTACAGTGCCAAGTAACTGGTTGGTCTCTGCATCGGAGTTGGCTTCAGAAATCTTGTGTCAATCAGCACTGACTGGTTTCGACATACACACAAAAGTCGGCTGCTGTTAGACATATTTCATGCCGTGTATTCATACGCGTGTCGCTAGGCACGTATCTGTCTCAAAGAATGTATAGTCTGCGGGTGTAACTTATCTTTGAGTGAAAACTGCAAAGCTTGGCTTATTCAAGTTGCCAGCCAATAAGGAAAGCTTGGTCTTTAGAACCGGTTAGAGAGGGCCACATGGCCAGCGAACGAAGCGAAACACACTGTTGTTCTGCCTGGTGCCATGACGTTGTGCTGATCTGTTTGTATTGTGATGGGCACAATGAAGTGAATTTGTTCTGTATTGTGGTGAGACGATTACTGGCTCGCTTGCTCGCACTGCCTTTGCACAATTAGACGTTGCAGTTGTGGACAATATCAGTTGTCTATTCGAGTTCACGGTTTCGTTAGAACATATAGGAATCATTATCCAGTTCCTATTCAGTCATCCGGGTTTGGAGGTTGATTATGACATTGTTTTTCCACTCATTAAAAAAAACTGAGGTGGCAAAAGTCATGTCATAGCGATATGCACATATACAGACCCAACACCAGCCCCTGAGTGGAGAAAATTTCCGACACAGCCGGGAATCGAACCCGGGGCTCTTTGCACGGCATTCTGTTGTGCTGATCACTTTTTTTTTTTTTTTTTTTTTTTGCGCTGATATGAAACTTCCTGGCAGATTAAAACTGTGTGCCCGACCGAGACTCGAACTCGGGACCTTTGCCTTTCGCGGGCAAGTGCTCTACCATCTGAGCTACCGAAGCACTTAAAATGGCTCTGAGCACTATGGGACTTAACATCTATGGTCATCAGTCCCCTAGAACTTAGAACTACTTAAACCTAACTAACCTAAGGACAGCACACAACACCCAGTCATCACGAGGCAGAGAAAATCCCTGACCCCGCCGGGAATCGAACCCGGGAACCCGGGCGTGGGAAGCGAGAACGCTACCGCACGACCACGAGCTGCGGACCACTCAGCTATCGAGGTGGACGGTGGCCATGAAACAAATGAATCGTAGAGGACACTGGTTTTCGACGTTTGGTTGCACTGTTTGATTAAAAATATTCTATACTATATCGAAAAGTATTGCACCACATGACTGAAGAAAATTACCATAAAGGGAAAGAGACAGTAAACCTGGAAGTGAAAGATTCTACCTGCGACCGATATTTGGACCTCGATGAATTGTGAGTCATACATGGCTGTAACTGGTCATTTCATTAACAGTATTTAGTGCCTGATAGCTTTAGCGCTCGAGACATTCCGTTTCCCAGAAAAGCATGCATCGCTAAATGGTACTGAGGTGTCAGACAACGTGGTTCCAAAATGTAACGTCGGAAATGAAATTATAAGCACCACAACTGATAATGCCAGTAACATGATAGCAGCCGCACAGCTTATTCACAATGGCAGCATAGATATGCAATATGTGTCTTGTTTAGCAAACACTATCAGTTTAGTTGAAAAGTTCTTTGAACAGCAATAGCGAGCTCTGCATTATGCGGGAAAAGGCCAGAAGAATGTTCAGATATTTCAAAACAAGTTGCAGTTCTAATGAAAAACTTCATGACATCCACGATCTAATGAAAAATCCTGTACGTAAATTAATTTAGGTGACCGAAACCCAATGGAACAGTACGTTTTATATAATGCAGTGCCTACCTGCGCAAAAGGAATGCACTGCAGCCTGTTTATCATCTTTGTATTCAGGTGTTCAGAACATCGCGGGCGACGAGTGGCGAATTTTAAACGAATGTGTAAGTATACAGGAGCTTTTTCAGTTGGTAACACATGAAATATCAGCTGAAAACTATACCTCTCTTATGAAAGCTATTGCAATAATCACACAACTAATCCTAACCGTATGCAAAGGAAGCGTAAGAGCTACAGGAAAATCTGCACAACTCTCTAAGAGCTAGGCAAGGGTTAATAGAAACGAGTATATGCAGCTGCTACCGTGCTGATCCACGATTCAAAATGTTGCCATTTATGAATCCCATTCATTCGAACAATGCCGTTGCAAGCCTAATAACAGAGTACACGTACGTGATATAGACCTCATCCGTTAACGACACTAGCCACGAGTACCATTTCGAACAAAAGTGCTGAAGTTTCTAATGGGCTTCTTTCGATGAAAAAGTTTACAATAAAAATCTAATGAAAAGCGGCAGTGACAGTGTAGACCTGGAGAATCAACGATATTTGGAGGAACGGTACGTACAACGCACAGAGAATCCTATATGTAGTGATAGGACAACCGACTGTTTTCAACAACCGATTGGCCAGTCGATTGTTTTTTGTTTGTTCGGTTTTTTCAATCGAATCAAACAACCAAATGAAACTAGTCTGCGCCCACATCACTCTCCAGGTTTGAGTGGTTTCACTTCAGGTGAGACAACAGACTGACACAGTTATCTGTCCGTTACGTCAGTTGTATGAATGGTTTCACTCGGTCTCTGGCACTAAGTGATTTCACATACGTACTTTCCCACCGTTTTCCGTGGGGAGGGGCAACGGACTTGATGTACCCTTAAGAGAACTTTCATGCTTGCTAAACTTTGTACTCCAACGAAACTCTAGTTAACAGCAATCTTTTTATCATTTTTGAATGGTGAAGAAAAGAATTACTCTTTCAGTAAATAATGAAATGAATATGTATATTGCTTGTTTTAACTTTGCCGTACCCACTGAGATGTCTTCGCGTACTTCTGGGGGCGGGGCTGCTCTGGGGGTATGTGAACCCCAGTTTGTGTTGTATACCAGTGCTTTACTTCACCCAATGAAAGCACTAAAGACAGGTTTCACTGAGAAGAATAACTGGATAACTCAGTCAGCTAAACCACTAAACAGTGGTTTCAGTTGAATGAACGAATGAGTACATGCCTCATCTGACAGAAAGGTAGAGACTGGTTTCATTTCAAAAGGAAAAATGAATAGCTCAGACAGTACACAAAACACCGGTGGATTGTGTAGAATGTTTTTCATTCGGTTGCTCCTAGACACTGGTTTCGTGCAAAAGAAATGAATGAATAATAATCGAACCAGTACGTAAAACTACAACCGACTGATTCGATTATTTCCACATGGTTGCTCCCACAAACTGATTTCACTCAGAAGAATGAATGAATATTTCATCCGATACGTAAAGCTACAACCGAATGAATTGATGCATTTCCAATAAACGACTGAATCGCTTGTTTTCATTCGGTTGGCCGGCCTGTGTGGCAGAGCGGTTCTAGGCGCTTCAGTCTGGAACCGCGCGACCGCTACGGTCGCAGGTTCGAATCCTGCCTCGGGCGTGGATGTGTGTGATGTCCTTAGGTTAGTCAGGTTTAAGTAGTTCTAAGTTCTAGGGGACTGATGACCTCAGATGTTAAGTCCCATATTGCTTAGAGAGCCATTTGAACCATTTCATTCGGTTGTTTCTATCACTATCTATGCATGCAGTTCTGGAAGGAAAATGAGAACACTTATCCAGATCTTGCTGTCGTGGTGGCAAAAAAAAAAAAAAAAAAAAGCATCTTGCAATACCTGCAACTTCTGTTCCCAGTGAGAGAGTTCAAAAAAATGGCTCTGAGCACTATGGGACTTAACATCTGTGGTCATCAGTCCCCTAGAACTTATAACTACTTAAACCTAACTAACCTAAGGACATCACACACATCCATGCCCGAGGCAGGATTCGAACCTGCGACCGTAGCAGTCGCGCGGTTCCGGACTGCGCGCCTAGAACCGCTAGACCACCGCGGCCGGCTAGTGAGAGAGTATTTTCCAAAGCAGAGCCACTTATAAGCAAACAAAGAAACGGACTAAAAGACCAGTTCGTTAACAAAAACATATTTCTAAACAAAATTCGATGGATGTTGAGTAACGGGAAAAGTAAAAATACATTCTGATGAATAAAAATAGATTTTTTTGTTTTTTAGAGTAAGTAAACTTATGTAAGCAGTTTCTTACTGTAACAGGTTTTTTGTTTTCTTTGTTGAATTTCAGTTCCCCAACCGGGGCGGGCTGACAGCAGCATAGGCGCCGCTCTTCAGCCGAGAGACAGTACATAACATGGAGACATTTAAAACAACATAAGGGAGAAAATATGGAAAAACAGAGATATAAAGAAGGGGGTAATACAGGGTGATTCAAAAAGAATACCACAACTTTAGGAATTTAAAACTCTGCAACGACAAAAGAGAGAGCTAAGCACTATCTGTCGGCGAATTAAGGGAGCTATAAAGTTTCATTTAGTTGTACATTTGTTCGCTTGAGGCGCTGTTGACTAGGCGTCAGCGTCAGTTGATGCTAAGATGAATCTTTCGTTTCAAAGATTGTGTTAAGTGATGAAGCAACTTTCCACACTAACGGGAAAGTAAACCGTCACAATGTCTGTATATGGGGCACTGAGAATCCGCGGGAAACAACTCAGTATGAACGTGACTCGCCTAAGGTGAACGTTTTCTGTGCCATTTCAGCCAATAAAGTTTTTGGTCCCTTTTTCTTCGAAGGTGCTACTGTAACTGGACTACAGTATCTGGAGATGTTAGAGAATTGGCTGTTCCCTCAGCTCGAACAAGAAGCACAACAGTTCATATTTCAGCAGGATGGAGTGCCACCACATTGGCACTTATCTGTCCGTAACTACCTGAACGTCAACTACCCGAGGCGATGGATCGGCCGCCAGGCAGCCCGTGACAGAGCACTTCATCACT
The DNA here is from genome assembly GCF_023898315.1 of Schistocerca nitens. Classification (NCBI taxonomy): domain Eukaryota; kingdom Metazoa; phylum Arthropoda; class Insecta; order Orthoptera; family Acrididae; genus Schistocerca; species Schistocerca nitens. Next base: position 521,366,169 of record NC_064616.1, on the reverse strand, counting down.
GGCCTCCAAGAAGCCCTGATCTTACCCCCTGCGATTTTTTCCTATGGGGGTATGTTAAGGATATGGTGTTTCGGCCACCTCTCCCGGACACCATTGATGATTTGAAACGAGAAATAACAGCAGCTATCCAAACTGTTACGCCTGATATGCTACAGAGAGTGTGGAACGAGTTGGAGTATCGGGTTGATATTGCTCGTGTGTCTGGAGGGGGCCATATTGAACATCTCTGAACTTGTTTTTTAGTGAAAAAAAACCTTTTTAAATACTCTTTGTAATGATGTATAACAGAAGGTTGTATTATGTTTCTTTCATTAAATACACATTTTTAAAGTTGTGGTATTCTTTTTGAATCACCCTGTATAATGGAAGATAACATGCAAAAGGAGTGACTGTAAAAAGGGAGAGAAAAATCTAAAAAAAGGTAGTGTACAAAAAAAAACACACTGTGAGGATTAAAAGAACGCAAGGCGAAGTATGGCCAGAGCATAAAAGCTGGGACGGGTGGCGTATCACTGAACAAGTCCGGATAGCTACACTATGTACAAGTCCAGCACACGATTAAAATCACAGCACCGGACACAACACTGACTTAGCACTGACGACGAAGAACAAACTGGGAGAACCTGCCAGGGAGTAACAGGTTGTAGTATTTCTCTTTTATTTAAGCATACACACGTGCAGAATGCGTAAGTGTTTTCTTTAGTAATAATTTTTTTTCGTATGAGATGTTTATTTTAAATAACAGTTCTATGATTTTTGTCTTATAAATATACTACTACTTCAGCAAAAATACCAATTTAGAAAGTGAAGTTTCAGATTCTTCTTTGTACATACGGAAGACGATTACGACTGCTGCGACTCAATGCCCGTTATACAGTAGTTTCGCGCAGTCTCTCAGAGAGTGCAGTACCGTCGAGAACTTCTCGAGAGCACTCGAGAAATTCTTGAGAATTTGCCTCAGCATAGCGCGTTTCGCGAGCGCGATTATAGCCCATCAGTACCTAACCTACCATCCTCACGCACACAACACACCCAAGATCCGTGGGAGCTGATGATTTTACTCTTGACGAAGACGTTGGTGTTGGTGAAATGATACTTAAACGTCAGGGTACGATCCAGAGTCAAACCTACATCCTTCGGTTTTATGCAGTGCTGGAATCGTTCACCTCTCCTTGGCAATTGCGTGCTCGTGTTCCTTCTCCGTTGTTAACAGGAAAATAAACGCGTGTTTCAGTATGGTTCGGCTTCAGCGGTTAGTAGTGCAATAAATACAAAGGGCAGCCAGAGGCAGCATAGGTTTCTCTTACAGTTACGTGAAGCTCAAGCTTCGAATCGCAGTCCACTGCTGTATATTCAGTTTTGACATGTGGCATTCACTGGTCATTTGTGTACACATTGTTCCGTGCAAATGTGAGACACTTCCTGGCGATTTACTCTGTCTTCCAGCTCCTGTCCATGTCGCTCTCCTCACATAAGTTTATGTGGAATGACTAAGGATGACAGGCCAAATCCCCACAGATCATTATCAATAGCTTGCTGAGTCTCAAGTGCGGCTGTTTAATCGATAAAGGCTACTCCATGACCTTTCGCTTAGAGTTATTCCTTGCATCGATTTCATGTATTGGCCAGTATATGATTTCCTATTGAGTCCTGCATACTGGTTGATAAATTTTTGCTCCAAAATGTTTTTGATTCGATGATGCGTCAGGACATCCACAGACTGAAGAGATATACCTGACCAGTGACATGGGTCGGCAGGAAGTGAAACATATTCAGTAACGACATCAATATTTTAAAAGTACAGTGAGTCCATAATTAAAGTTCCATTTTCAGAACGCTGTAGAGAGAGAACCACTGCTCACAATGACGTCAAATTTGAGCATATCATTGACGCAGGGGGAAACGTCACTGAACAAAAAAAAAAAAAATAAAAGTTAACTAACATTTGAAACGTACCAATATATGCTTGTTGGGATAAGTATAACCTGAAGTGTTGACCTCAGGTGTCAGGCTTTCACATTTACAGGTTTATATAAACTTTGTAAAATTCTTATTCCGTTTATCTTATCATTTTAAAGTTCAGTTTATTATACTGTCATTAATTTCATTACATTGCTGCTCTGGTTCGACTGTTACTAATCTATCTTTCAACATAAAACGTAAATAATTCTCATTGTGTAATTCCAGGATACGTTTTGGAGAAGTTGGTTATTTAGTTAGTTAGTTACATGTTCCTTAGATCATTGGAATGATTCTTTTATCGAAATGAAACTAGCTTTTCGTTAGTATACACGCAGTGCACATATGCATATGTTATGCATATGTTAGGAATATTTTCAGCCGGCCGCGGTGGCCGTGCGGTTCTAGGCTCTTCAGTCCGGAACTGCGGGACTGCTACGGTCGCAGGTTCGAATCCTGCCTCGGGCATGGATGTGTGTGATGTCCTTAGGTTAGTTAGGTTTAAGTAGTTCTAAGTTCTAGGGGACTGATGACCTAAGATGTTAAGTCCCATAGTGCTCAGAGCCATTTGAACCATTTTTAGGAACATTTTCTAACTAGTAATCTTCATATAGAAACAACTTTATAAAAAGCACTGCTACTGATTATATTTTACGAATTTCAGTACTGAAATCTGAGGGCCGTACAAAACTTTATGTTGCAATGTGAGAGGCACGAATTAATACGTAATTCCCGATGTCAGTCTGTATACGACTGTATTCGATAAGTTTTCTGTTTGTAATAATGGATGACGTAACCAGTGATTTTTGAAACAACATATAAGCAGTGGCGAATCAGCCATCGGTGTCTGTTTTCCGACAGTTCTTGTGAGCCAGTTTTGATACAGTTTTGTAACCGTATTACACAATAAACATGTAATTCTGAAAGAGAAACTTCGTGTCAACCTGAAATTCCTGAAATTTCTCTTGGCACTACCACATCGTTAGCTACCCTGTCAAGAACTCGGCAAGCTGCAGCAAATTTTGGTGGAGCAGGTACTCGCAAATTCTTTTACAGCCAATGCAGCATCGGAGATCGCCGAGAAACTGTTATGTGCTGTTGCATTTCACATTTTACCAATAGATATGACTGTAAACGTCTTAACGTAAATGTGGTCGCCTAAAAATGACAGATGAATTCCAGTAAAATGGCTGTGGTGTGACTTTCACATTACACCATCCGTACGGTTCAATGTGAATGACTGCTCAAGTTCGGCAGTCAACAGTTGTTGCACTGTTAGTTAAGGTAAGTCGATCCACCACGGCAAGGTCGTACCACACTGAATGGAAAAAAATCGATTTTTAATTGTGCTGAGGCCAAAAACTGTTATACCCCACGCGGATCCTCTATGACCTCATTCCTTTTCCCCATCTGCTCCTCTTTCTCGAACATCTCCGCATACTCCACACCTCTCACCGCCTTGATCCCCCTCACCCCCTGGTTGCTCCACTCCTCTCCCGTCCCCTGCCACGCTTTCACTGTTGTGTCCCCCCTACCCTCCATCTCTACACCCTTCATCTCCTTTCCCAAGGTGGCTTCCATCAACTCCCCCTCCCGGATGATGCCCTCTCTCCTTCCACTTATCCCTTCTATCAACTCTGATCCTCACGCCCCCTCCTTTCCTCTGTCCTTTCCCTGGGCCTCTTCCCCCCCCCCCCCTTCCATCCTGTTTTCTCCCTGCCTACCCTCTCCCTACCTCCCTTCTCCCCCCCCCCCCCCAAGTCCTTTTGTATTCCCCTCCTCTGCCCTGTTGCATGTGCCCAGCACCCCCCCCCCCTCCTCTTATGGGTCCTCATCCACCATCGGCTCCTTTCCCCCCTTCGTTTTTCCTCTCCTTCCCCCCTTTTTATTTTCCCATCATCTGTCCAAGTCCCCCCCCCCCCCCCCACCAGCCCTCGGCTGTGGTATGTCATATTTGCCAACTTTTTAGTGCAGTGTTCAAGTGAATGTTCAGTGTTGTTTCGTCTTTCAGAAGTGTTGCAAACAGAAATCATGCTGTCGCTGGGTGTGCATTTTATGTCTCTTGCGAACAGAAACCAGACTGTCGCCGTGTTTTTTAATTGTCTGTCTATTATTTTACCTGTTTGCTTCATATGTATTTTATTAGTATCATCATCCCTTTGTTTCTATGTTTAAAGTTCCACGATTTTTTCCGCCATGTTAACATTTAAGTCTCCGATTTTATCGCCTGTATTTATTATTTCTTATCTTCACCTTTTTAAAACAAATTCTGTAGGCTGAAGAGCGGCATACTAAGTTGCTGCCAGCTCGCCCCCTCTGGGGGGAATCGAAACTCAATAAAGAAAAAAAAAACTGTATAAAAATGACATCTGTTCCAGTTGTCGTGAGACTGGCGCAAGACATGTTCAATATGCTGTCCACCGTTTTCCGTCACAACTTGAAATCGTTAAACAACACGTTGTCGGGGGTCACGTGCAGAATGGGTTGCGCAATGCATGCCTTCCATTCAGTTACTTTCGTAATTGGAGCACTGAACGCAACATCTTACATCCTACAGCAGGAAGATCTGACCGACAGCCTGCAGGGAAATAACGGCTGATACCTGCAACATTTCCGAAATGCCTCTGCAGCAGCCGCTTCACTGGCTATGCAATGTGCGGAGGAGCACCATCTTGCAGAAAAATGATCCTATCCACTCATCCACGCTGTTGAAGAGTTGGAATAACATTGGTGCGCAATAGACTCTCATAGCGTTTGTCAATGTTTCATCTCCTCGAAAAAATACGGCCCTACGATAAACGACACCATAAACCTGCAGTGACCTTTGCAGAATGAACTGGCACCAGTTGATGTGTGTACGGATTTTCCGTTGACCATATTCTGCAACTCCCCGCATTTACATGTTCTTGGAAATAGAAATGGGTTTCGTCTGCCCACAGAATGTTCCGCGGTCATTCATTCCATGCGTGAAAAAAAGTCCAAAGGGAACGTTTGCTTTGTTGGCGGGTCAGCAGCAAGCAACTCCTGGACATGGGTGATTTTGTATGGATAGTAATGCAGGATGCTGTTGTGTATGAGGCGGAACTATAGGCCTCACGGAAAAAGGGTGACCCGGCTGAGTCACACAATTTGACTCATAGTCTGATCATGAGATGTGGCCATTAAATGCACGCGTTGATCACGTAGGCTGACGTGAGGATCAATGAACTATACTTGACGGGATGTATCTGGAACATCTTAGGTGATTAGAAACTTAGTAGACAGGAATACAATTAAATACTTAGCTTTAATTCAGCATCAGCGGTGAACGTCGATATTGACTTTGTACAATACTATTTACAAGTGCAGTTATAGACTGAACTGCGAATACTTCTTCACCATTCTGATTGCTTCACACATATAGCTCAGTTGTCAATGCATAAACTGTATGTGGCGCCTGGCTAGCTCGTAGCTACTGACTTAGCTGAAGGCTATGCTAACTGGCGTCTCTGCAAATGAGATCTCTGAAGCTATAACAAGTGCAACATTGCTATTAAAGTCGGCTGTAGAACTGGGCAGTGCGCTAGCTTGTCTCGTAAGACCAGCCGAGTGGCGGCGCACGATCTGCTAGCGTCGACAGTGGCGACTCGCGGGTTCGATGTGTACTGACGTTCATTTTTAAAAGTCTTTAAATACGTAGTTTTTAATTTTCCTGTGGTTTTATCGTATCTCTGCTGTCTCAAAAGTAGCACTGTAATGTTTTTTTGGTTTTACACTCCTGGAAATGGAAAAAAGAACACATTGACACCGGTGTGTCAGACCCACCATACTTGCTCCGGACACTGCGAGAGGGCTGTACAAGCAATGATCACACGCACGGCACAGCGGACACACCAGGAACCGCGGTGTTGGCCGTCGAATGGCGCTAGCTGCGCAGCATTTGTGCACCGCCGCCGTCAGTGTCAGCCAGTTTGCCGTGGCATATGGAGCTCCATCGCAGTCTTTAACACTGGTAGCATGCCGCGACAGCGTGGACGTGAACCGTATGTGCAGTTGACGGACTTTGAGCGAGGGCGTATAGTGGGCATGCGGGAGGCCGGGTGGACGTACCGCCGAATTGCTCAACACGTGGGGCGTGAGGTCTCCACAGTACATCGATGTTGTCGCCAGTGGTCGGCGGAAGGTGCACGTGCCCGTCGACCTGGGACCGGACCGCAGCGACGCACGGTTGCACGCCAAGACCGTAGGATCCTACGCAGTGCCGTAGGGGACCGCACCGCCACTTCCCAGCAAATTAGGGACACTGTTGCTCCTGGGGTATCGGCGAGGACCATTCGCAACCGTCTCCATGAAGCTGGGCTACGGTCCCGCACACCGTTAGGCCGTCTTCCGCTCACGCCCCAAGATCGTGCAGCCCGCCTCCAGTGGTGTCGCGACAGGCGTGAATGGAGGGACGAATGGAGACGTGTCGTCTTCAGCGATGAGAGTCGCTTCTGCCTTGGTGCCAATGATGGTCGTATGCGTGTTTGGCGCCGTGCAGGTGAGCGCCACAATCAGGACTGCATACGACTGAGGCACACAGGGCCAACACCCAGCATCATGGTGTGGGGAGCGATCTCCTACACTGGCCGTACACCACTGGTGATCGTCGAGGGGACACTGAATAGTGCACGGTACATCCAAACCGTCATCGAACCCATCGTTCTACCATTCCTAGACCGGCAAGGGAACTTGCTGTTCCAACAGGACAATGCACGTCCGCATGTATCCCGTGCCACCCAACGTGCTCTAGAAGGTGTAAGTCAACTACCCTGGCCAGCAAGATCTCCGGATCTGTCCCCCATTGAGCATGTTTGGGACTGGATGAAGCGTCGTCTCACGCGGTCTGCACGTCCAGCACGAACGCTGGTCCAACTGAGGCGCCAGGTGGAAATGGCATGGCAAGCCGTTCCACAGGACTACATCCAGCATCTCTACGATCGTCTCCATGGGAGAATAGCAGCCTGCATTGCTGCGAAAGGTGGATATACACTGTACTAGTGCCGACATTGTGCATGCTCTGTTGCCTGTGTCTATGTGCCTGTGGTTCTGTCAGTGTGATCATGTGATGTACCTGACCCCAGGAATGTGTCAATAAAGTTTCCCCTTCCTGGGACAATGAATTCACGGTGTTCTTATTTCAATTTCCAGGAGTGTATTATGCAGGGTGGTCCATTGATCGTGACCGGGCCAAATATCTCACGAAATAAGCGTCAAACGAAAAAACTACGAAGAACGAAACTTGTCTAGCTTGAAGGTGGAAACCAGGTGGCGCTATGGTTGGCCCGCTAGATGGCGCTGCCATAGGTCAAACGGATATCAACTGCGTTTTTTTTTAATAGGAACCCTCATTTTTATTACATATTCGTGTAGTAGGTAAAGAAATATGAATGTTTTAGTTGGACCACTTTTTTTGCTTTGTGATAGATGGCGCTGTAATAGTCACAAACATATGGCTCACAATTTTAAACGAACAGGTAGGTATTTTAAATTAAAATACAGAACGTAGGTACGTTTGAACATGTTATTTTGGTTGTTCCAACGTGATACATGTACCTTTGTGAACTTATCATTTCTGAGAACGCATGCTGTTACAGCGTGATTACCTGTAAATACCACGTTAATGCAATAAATAGTAAAAATGATATCCGTCAACCTCAATGCATTTGGCAAAACGTGTAACGACATTCCTCTCAACAGCGACTAGTTCGCCTTCCGTAATTCTCGCATATGCATTGACAATGCGCTGACGCATGTTGTCAGGCGTTGTCGGTGGATCACGATAGCAAATATCCTTCAACTTTCCCCACAGAAAGAAATCCGCGGACATCAGATCCGGTGAACGTGCGGGCCATGGTATGGTGCTTCTACGACCAATCCACCTGTCATGATTTATGCTATTCAACGCCGCTTCTACCGCAAGCGAGCTATGTGCCGGACATCCATCATGCTGGAAGTAAATCGCCATTCTGTCATGCAGTGAAACATCTTGTAGTAACATCGGTAGAACATTACGTAGGAAATCTGCATACATTGCACCATTTAGATTGCCATTGATAAATGGGGGCCAATTATTCTTCCTCCAATAATGCCGCACCATACATTAACCCGCCAAGGTCGCTGATTTTACACTTGTCGGAGCCATCGTGGATTTTCCGTTGCCCAATAGTGCATATTATGCCGGTTTACGTTACCGCTGTTGGTGAATGACGCTTCGTCGCAAAATAGAACGCGTGCAAAAAATCTGTCATCTTCCCGTAATTTCTCTTGTGCCCGGTGGCAGAACTGTACACGACGTTCAAAGTCGTCGCCATGCAATTCCTGGTGCATAGAAATATGTAGAAATATGGTACGGGTGCAACCGATGTTGATGTAGCATTCTCAACACCGACGTTTTTGACATTCCCGATTCTCGCGCAGTTTATCTGCTACTGATGTGCGGATTAGCCGCGACAGCAGCTAAAACACGTGCTTGGGCATCAACATTTGCTGCAGTTCGTGGTTGACGTTTCACATGTGGCTGAACACTTCCTGTTTCCTTAAATTACGTAACTACCCGGCAAACGGTCCGGACAATTGGATGATGTCGTCCAGGATACCGAGCAGCATACATAGCACACGCCCGTTGGGCATTTTGATCACAATAGCAAAACATCAACACGATATCGACCTTTTCCGCAATTGGTAAACGGTAATGTATCACGAAGCAAATACCGTACGCTCTGGCGGAATGTTACGTGATACCACGTACTTATATGTTTGTGACTATTACAGCGCCATCTATCACAAAGCGAATACACGAATATGTAATAAAAGATGGGGGTTCCTATTTTTAAAAAGACGCAGCTGATATCCGTTTGACCTATGGCAGCGCCATCTAGAGGGCCAGACATAGCGCCACCTGGTTTTCCCCTTCAAGCTAGACAAGTTTCCGTCTTTGTAGTTTTTTCGTTTGGTGCTTATTTCGTGAGATATTTGGCCCGGTCACTATCATTGGACCACCCTGTATAGTCCAAATTCACGTTTCAGGTACAAAAAACAATTATTCTCGCCGTTTTGAAATCAAGTAGGAATCAGCTGAACAATTGGTTCAAATGGCTCTGAGCACTATGGGACTTAACTTGTAAGGTCATCAGTCCCCTAGAACTTAGAACTACTTAAACCTAACTAACCTAAGGACATCACACACATCCATGCCCGTGGCAGGATTCGAACCTGCGACCGTAGCAGCAGCGCGGTTCCGGACTGAAGCGCCTAGAACCGCTCGGCCACACCGGCCGGCTCAGCTGAGCAATTCCTTACTAACAGCGTGATTTTAGAATAGTCTTTGCAGTCAAAAAGTCGTAGATATTTGAATCGTAGAATAAGAGTATTCAAAATTTTAAGAAATGTAAATTGAAAAAATACATTTATTTTTAAGACATTCAGCGGGATAGCCTAGTTAAGAACATAAAAGTGTTGCGCTCTTGGTACCTGAAGCAGGCTGTTTTAAGGCAGTAAAGAATGCCTAAAGCATGTGCGGCTGTGGTTCCACAATTTAGCAATTTTTTAAGTTGGTAGCGCGAGGGCAGTGTTGGTGCCGAGCAGACTTCAGCCTATGTTGGATTGTTTAATCGATAGACAGCGGATATATGAAGTATGAATAATGTCCTTTAATTTAACAAATCGCGTTGTCATGCAGTTTGGACTCTTGACGTGTGTTCGTCATAAGTGAATGACATTTCCAAACTACAAGTAATTAAAGTGTTCTGTAATGGAGAGGCCGCTTGAATTTACAGTATACTTACAAGTAAAGTGGTTCTCTATTTCTTCTGCCCTTTATCCCGTATTTTCACGGTGTCGGCGTATTAATTTTCTGATTTGGCAGTATTATTGGTGGAGGGTGGCGGGATTCCCTTTCTGTCGCCACACGTTTCTCCCTGGAACTAGTTTGTGTACCAGTCCTGTCTGCACCTAGTCGTTTAGTGTTGTACCATGTGAAAATGTGCGAACGTTTCCTAAATGCATATAAAGCGTGGAACTGATCCGTGACGTAGGTACCGACCCGGTATTCACTTAGTCGACTGTGGAAAACCGCCTAAAAACTACATCTAGGGTGCTCAGCACACCAGCTGTCGATATTAATCCACCGGGCGAATGCGATCCGGGGATTGCGCGCGTCATCGAATCCCGAAAGTGGCAGCTAACACGCCGCTATCCGGACGGATTGCAGGTAAAGTGGTTAACAACCTTAATTTCGGTTGGAGCACTAGAGTGCGTTTCTTGACGTGGCGCTATAGGAGGTTAAATGCCATTGCATCCTCAAAGCCTACAACTGATTTGCATATTACTTTATTGGGAAGGTGACAGGTTAGCGTGTCACACGAACCACCCTGCAAAGAGGCGGTCTTCACATACACAAAGCGTTGTCGGTGGTGGAAGGGTAGCTGACAAAAAATTTTGCCTGACACCGATCAGCAGTCTAACGTGGAACTTGTGGACCTGTAGACTGATACAAGATCAGGGACACCATATTCCATACGGATTATGCAACTAAACTGCCCTTTCTTCCAGCAGTTGTAATGGAACGGCGACGGAGCAACGGGGCCTCCGACGTAACAGCAGAAAGGCAAAAGTAGTCCCAATCTCTAAGAAAGGTCTTAGGACAGTGCGCAGCACTACAGTCTTACGTCCTTAAGTCACTTTGCTGTAGAATTATGGAGCAAGAGTTGCGCATGTGTAGACTGACTAATTTAGAAACCGAACAACCTGTCTGTAGTACATCAGCATGGATTCAGGTAGCTACGATTGTTAGATAGTCAGCTTCTTCTATTGGTTCATGAAATTCAGGAGACTGAAAATAACAGGAATATTATGTCTGTCAGCTTTTAACGTTCGTAAACTATTTTACATAATTCTACACTGTCTCTTAGTATAAAAGATAAGAGTACGTGCTTACGGAATATCGCACTGCACATTGAACAGCACTGTGAAATTCCCAGTAGGCACAACCTTATCTAACTGTCCTGGGAGACATTATCAGCTGGCAATGTGTTCTTGAGAGGTGGAAGATTTTATTTGCAGTTGTGAGAGGTAGCCTTACCTGAAGCAAATGTGATGGAACCATAACTACAACAGTCGTGGTATACAGGGTGTACCAGGAGGTATGGTCAGTATTCAGAGATGTGACAGAAACGATCATTCGAAGCAAAAAAGTATACTACACATGGACTCTGAAATGATAGGCAATACCTTAAGAGCTATGAGCACTTCGTTTTTGATACTGTGAAAAAAAACCTCTCTTCTACTTCTTTGTTTTCCATATTTTGGGAGGAGGTATTGTGGACCAAAACAAGTGGCCGCGCGGTCGTGTCACGGACTGCGCGGCCCCTCCCGCCGGAGGTTAGAGTCCTCCATCGGGCATGGATGTGTGTGTTGATCTTAGCATAAGGTCGTTTAAAGTTAGTTTAAGTGGTGTGTAAGTCTAGGGACCGATGACCTAAGCAGTTTGGTCCCTTAGGAATTCACACACATCTGAACAAGAAAAAATCGTGTGGTAAACAAGGGCTCTAAAATGCTTACCTTAAAAGCTATGAGCACGTGTGCTGCAGAACATATGTGTTTCACAGTAGAGAAGATGAACTAGTGTCCATAGCTCATAAGGTATGCATTTTAGAACCCATATTTACTAGATTTATTTGCTTCAGAGGATTGTTTATGTCATATCCCTGAATATTGGCCATAATTCCTGGCACACCCTGTACACCGCGACTGTTGTAGTTATGGTTTCCCCTGGGATACCATGTATATGAGCTTTCTGATACAGTTCGTAGACGACCCAGGGGACTTGGAAGGAGGTAGTATCGGCAGTAATTTGTCTGAAGTGCATGAAGGCCACTTAATTGCAAGCATGGTGCAATAACGTGCAACTCATTCCTATGTTATCCATTGCAATTTAATGAAAGTGACAAACTGAAAACATTTTCCATTTTTTGACTCTACTATATAAAATTAGTTATTAGTCTGTTAAGAGTCAAATATTTAGACGTTGCACGCAAGAGAAAGGTAAGATGGGACGACCCCGTAAAGATAGTTGCAGGGCTGACGTTATTGTGGTGAAAGTGATCAGTACTAAACAAGATTTTGCCAGGAAATAGAGAAGGTTCAAAGGAAAGCTATGCAATCCTTCCTGGATTTATTTAAACGGAGTAAGAGTGTTGCGGATAAGCTCAGAAAACTCTTGAGGAAGACGCCACACGAAAATGTTTGTACACTACGGAAAGATTGCTCTTAAATTACTTCCCGAATACATATTAAGTAATCGTCACTATGTAAGAATTAGAAGATTTATAGCTCGTGAGGAAGAGTGCCCTGTGCGCCATTTGGTAGTGGAACGGTGAGGCTGGTACACTATGCACCTCACGCTACGCACAGTTAGGTGGATTGAGGAGTATGGCTCTAAGTTTAATTTTAGAATTCCTGAAATGTTAATCAAAATGTATAGAAACAGGAGGAACTTGGAAGAACCCAATGATGCAGCTGTTCTCGGCACACAAGCAAAAAGAAAAACTGTGGAATATTTTCGCTGTAAGGACATTGCTGAAATCTGAAAAGCCGCGCGGTATGGCCGCGCGGTTTGAGGCGCCATGCACGGATTGCGCGGACCCTCCCGCCGGAGGTTCGAGTCCTCCCTCGGGCATGGGTGTGTGTGTTGTTCTTAGCGCAAGTTAGTTTAAGTTGGTTTAAGTAGTATGTAAGTCTAGGGAATTCACACACACACAAAATCTGAAAACAAATCACACAATGGTAAAATCAAATAATTGACTACACGGAACAAATTTAGCCTTAGTGAAGGTCACGATAATGTCGAAACAATAAGGAAAGAGACATTTTGCAACCCCGAAAGAGGGGAGCCACAATACTGCCTCGCAGTGCGGTATATGGCACTCAGATAGCAACTGCCAAGGGCACCAATTGTTCTGCAGCCACGCCCCCTTGTTCCCTCTTGAGTTCAGCGCTATCAGCAGTTCATTGCTCCGACAGCAGTTAGCAACCTCTTCCTTATCAGCGCTCCTCAACGTGAAATAATGTTTGCTCTGTTCTATCTCATCTTATCTAACAAATACAGTTTAACGCGTGATCCTGTTAATGTCAGCCACACGAGGTCTGAGTTAACAAAGATGTTTTTTTTTTGTCAAAATAATACCCTGAATCGATAACAGTTTCCTTCGGGAACTACAGAAAGTGAAACATTACATATATATTACATGAAATCATGTACCATGAATACCTCGAATAGAAGTATCTGGGACGAGAAAATAACTTAAAGATAAACATGATAAGTAGTTGAAACGTAGTAAAATGACTTATTCTTTAGTGCCACACTGAAATATATATACCATAATACATGGGTTTAAGAATTATTGTGAAGATATTCGTCAATAAGACGAATAAATTGGCAGTAAAATTGCATCCACAGCTTGTCTTGCGAGGAGGTTACATCCCATTAGCAGTCGCATCCATTCCAAGAAGAAGAAACAGGGGTCACGTACTCTGCATCTACGTCCGTACTCGGCAAGATCAAGATTTAAAAAACACATACACATTCACTTGGTACGTTTTTAGTTTGACAAATCTGTCTGTAATGCATTACAAGAACTCTCAATGACTGAATCCACAATAGCATCATAGACATCGAAAAACCCTACAGTATGCAAAGTTGTTCGGTTATTAGAAAGATGATGGCCCAGTCATGTGTTGCCTCTCACGAATTCGGCATGGAAAGGATATTTTTTGCTTAGGCAGTCATTAGCTGTTGCGCGAGAATTTCTCATTTAAGCATCAGAGAATGTAAGCCGCGGAGTAATTATTACTACTACTCTTAGAAATGAGGTGCTTTCACTTCTACCTAGCGGACGCTGGGATGTTTGGAGCCGGCCGGGGTGGCCGAGCGGTTCTAGGCGCTACAGTCTGGAACCGCGCGACCGCTACGGTCGCAGGTTCGAATCCTGCCTCGGGCATGGATGTGTGTGATGTCCTTCTGTTAGTTAAGTTTAAGTAGTTCTAAGTTCTAGGGGACTGATGTTAAGTCCCATAGTGCTCAGAGCCATTTTGAACCACGCTCGGAACTCCCGCCATGACTACTCCCTTTTTTGTGCGCGCATTCTCCCTACTGCGCGACAATGGCTTCTCGTGGCCGCTACCGGCTAACGTCAATTCTGAATATTACGCTCAATCAAAATACAAATATCTCACGATCCGAAGGTCAGATTACCATACGTTTTCCACCAATATCACTGTAATAAAAATTGACGACTATCTACACAGTTTTCTACCTGCTTGCTTATCTTTATCATTATTGTAATCTGCGAAACTTCGTAACTCTGAAATGAGCATGTGCCATTGAGAAGACATACCACTGCCTCGTCTCAGAGCAGCATTTGATGTACTATTATTGTTGATGAATCTCCGTCATATTGCCACTGTTCTTTCAGGATAAATATTTGAAGACGAAAGGAAATGCGCTAGTTGTCGTTTCGTAATTACAGATGATACATGGCTCAATTGTTTAAGAGATTAACACTATAGTATATCGATTTTGAAATGTATTTTAGAATTTAAAATATGCAATTAATTCATAAATACCATCCTTGGTTCAACAATTCTGGTTTCTTTTGAAGGAATCAAATTAGAGGCAGGGGTGTGAGACAGACTACCTTGTGAAATAATTCGCTGTGTTCTGGTTGCAGTGAGCAGAGCTGTTTACGACATAAAAAAATATGAGTACTTTTGAGAGTGACAAGGAAGTTTTGTGTGGCCTATGTTGCAGTTGTCAGTTACTTGGGTTTGATAAACATAGAATTTACTTCACCGATATAATTTTGACTCTGAGTCTTAATTCCGCTGAAGGAGTACGGAAACATTTTCAGTTAAATTACTTTAGTAAACACATTGTTCGTTTGGGTTTCTACACTTTATTTTTGTAGGAAAATGTTAAAACACCACATTGAAATAACGTTAGCTGCCCCTATATTCATTGAAAAGAAATCACTGGACCACTCTTACGGATTACAATAAAGCCTGTAATGAATGTTTAGGTACATTTGTATGTTGTGGACGTTCTGGGACTAATATTTTTGAAGTACTGAGATTGACTTTCAACGTTTATGTTTTTGTGCGTTTGTCACGTGATCCTAAACAATCTGTTACGTAGTGGCACCTTCTTATAAATCAATTGTATAATACTTGAAAGGTTCTCGTACGTTGCGGAACCTGTGGCTATAACAGCCCTCGACTCCACGCACGATATCCTTTCGCGTAGTTATTACGTTGGGAAAACCTCAAGCACCACATTCGTATAACGTTTTGTATTAAAGTACGTATTAGATCATCGTAAATGCCCCAATATAGTCGGCGTAACTATTGGTATTACATCGTCCGAAGAGTTTGATTTTTACAAGGCACGCTGCTTGGTAGCAGCCAAATCCGCACAGCGAGCCGTTCTGTTTATTTTTAAGAGCGTGTGGAGTAGTGTCTCTCGGCGCTTAAAAACAACTGTGAGAAAAAAAGCCAGCCTCTGCTGAGATGAGCGGTGCGACGAGAAAGTAACTTTCGTAAATATATCCGCACGTTCTGTGTAGACGCTATGAATTTTCTTTGAGCGTAAACAGTAGCGAGTGCACAATGATTGGGACAGTACCGACGTTCTATATATAACAGTATCGTCAGACACAAATTAAAGAATAATAGCGACAGAAGCAGTAGTAACGTGGCACAACCGTACAGTGTCAGAAACGAAGTCGGAATGAAAAGTTATTGTTATAGATCCCCACATAAAAGTTCTTCAGTCTCCAGAAAAATCATCATATGCAACCACACTATATGTTTTATAATTTTGCATGGAATCTAAGCCGGTGATATACGTATGTTTGTAGCTCGGTGCATCTGTCTTATGACACTTCCTCTAGACTGGAAGGGTATCACAACAGCTTTTGTCGTTTAAAGCAGACAGTTGTCATTTGCCAAGGTCGTTTGCCTTCGCCTTTCGACCTATGAAAGATCGAAGCACCACAATACCACGGAAGGCTATCATATGTTAATTGAGTTTCACATTTTCCCTAAAGCTCTCTTTACCTGCCAAGGGATATCCCCCTATATCAACATGTGGAGGCGGCTCTACATTGCGAGAAATTTCCTCGTTTTAAAAACAAACGCTTCTTTCAGCTTTTCAGTACATCCTATTCCTCGACAAATGGATAAATAAGGATGGGCAGACCAAATGAAATATAAGTAATAATGAAACTTTTCCTCTGCGTAGGAAAAACAATTTCAGCAATATCCTTCAGTAGCCATTTGCCCAATGAAAAAGACTCTGCAGAGAACGGGTCACTGTCGTAGAGTCGACGAGACTTTTACGCATCCACGAGTATAGAAAAGCTGTAAAGTGTATGAGGAGTGTGCCAAATTAGCAAACGTTGAAGAAGGATGTAAGGGACCACAAGACTATTCACTAATGACTACGAGCTTTGAAAATATTTTTTTTAAATTGTAGTAAAAGATCTGTGCTTAATATATGTTACATCCAGCAGCTAAAAAATAACTATCCTTTGGACTAGAAACATGGAGAATCAATAGCATAATTCGAGAGTATTCTACAACGTCCATTAGACATGTGTGTATCAAACGTGATTGAGAAGCATTGATGAAAACAATCTGTAATTTAATATCCAAAATAAAAAGTTACTACTAAAACAGGGAGATCTTCCTCATTGGTTCCAGTTGACAATAAAAAACTGAATGAAACAAAAGAAGCGTAAGGAGAGCAAAACAAGAAGCGTCTACTGAGTTAGATAGTAAAATTTTACCTACCGATCCGATAAAAAATTCTGAGTTTTGGTCTTACGTGAAGTCAGTAGACTGATGAAAGTAGATCAATAATATAACTAACACTGAATCAGAAGAGGACAGGGAAAACGCCAAAATATTGAAAGAGAGTTTCACAGTTCCTCCTTTCAGTCATCGCGAGTTCTAAGATGACAGATATGATGATAAGTGACCACGTAATAGAAAATCAGTTTAAATCTCTCTATTCTGGAAATACGGCTGGAATTGAGAGGATACCTATACGAGTGGACATAGTTTATGTGAAAAAATTTGCTCTCCTTTTAGCAGCAGATTATCGGAGGTCGCTGGAGCAATGAAGCTTTCAAACCGATTAAAGAGCTGCGTAGGTATTTTCGAGAAGGACTTTTGAACATATATACATAACTGCAGGACAATATCTTAGACGACAATGTATTGTGTAATCATGGAAGATGTTTTATCCACACTTATATCATTTTTCGGAATTCTTGTTTATCCAACGTTCATCGATATTGAATACCATGTGCCGACAAGGTATCGCCGGAAGTACAGCTGTGAGGAGGGGTTGTGAGTCGTGCTTGAGTAGTTCGGTTGGTAGAACACTTGCCTGCGAAATTCGAAGGTGCCGAATTCGAGTCTCGGTCCGCCACGCAGTTTTATCTGCCAGGAAGTTTCATATCAGCGCACGCTCCGCTGCAAAGTGAAAATTTCATTCTGAATCCCAATTCACTTCACCAAAAACAAGGTATGACCCTCAGACGACGCTTTATGGACTGCTA
The DNA here is from genome assembly GCF_023898315.1 of Schistocerca nitens. Taxonomy (NCBI): domain Eukaryota; kingdom Metazoa; phylum Arthropoda; class Insecta; order Orthoptera; family Acrididae; genus Schistocerca; species Schistocerca nitens. Next base: position 521,348,572 of record NC_064616.1, on the reverse strand, counting down.
AACATTTACAGACCACAAAAACAGTATAACTTCATCCAAGTCATATTTGCTCATTTTTTATCCTCTGTAGCACATTTGGAAGTCAGATGGGCACAATGTCCTATGGAGTTTTTACTGTAAAGAGAACCATATCGCTTATAGACACGAAAGTTACCACTTTAAAATGGTTGAAAATTATTCACCCAAGAGTTCGTGGGATTTTAACCACGTTGATGCGATTTGAAACAGGACAAAACTTTAGTTGCTCCTCTAAAAATGCTCATTTTTTTGTCTCTGTTCGTTATTATGTCCACTTGTTCTCTCGAACAATTTACAGACTGATGACAATATATACTAATTGTCTTGTCTCATAGCACCCCTTTACTTATTGCACATCTAGTTTGTGCTTTATCGGTCACTGTGCATACAGACATTTACGATGTTGTCCTTTGTGGCACAACACTGAGTGATAGTAGTGCTTAAACACTCCAAGGCGATACATGCTCAGCAAGCAAGCTGCTAAATAACCTGAAAGTTCTGTAAATCAGATTCCGTATTCTTACTGCTTGCCTCGAGCCACATTACACGACAGAGTAAATGTTACTTTTACGCAGGGGCAAACAGAGTGAGGTAGCACTGTTTGAAACAGACTGGCCTTGTATTTGGAAGGATGGAAGCTTCAGTCTTGATACGACCATCCTGTTTTAGGTTTTTCGTGGTTTCTCTAAATTACCTCAGACAAATGCCAGGATGGTTCCTACTAGAAGACCACGCCAAACTACTTGTCAAAATAGACCCATAAGTAAATAAATGCCTGATACATGAATTACGTTGTTTTGTTGTTCCTAAACTGTAATACAAAGACATGCCCAATATCCTTGCAAAAGTAATTTGCGGACGAATAAAGCTGCTGCTAATACTACTACTACTACTACAGTTTTTCTTCAACATATTTATAACATTCAAATATAATACTTCCAGAGATTTTCTTCAGTAGTAAAGAAAAAACGTATTATAACTGACATCTATGTTATCTTAGAAGTTATAGTAAGAAAGATTAGAGTTTAATACATCACCCATGTCATGGTTAACACAGAAAAAGCAAAAGGCAGTGTTGGAAACGGTAGGGAAAGGAACTCGCCAGTGGATTTGTTTAAGAAAGCGTTAAACTGGTCGTCTGAAGTGAAGTGGGATAACCTTGGAAACCCTAACATGGACTGCTGGACGTGGACTACTTCGCCCAATTGCATATAGTTAGAGACAGGAAAAAATAGCTTTATTCTTGTGGTAAAATTCGATGTTACTTTTTGCCAAATTCGGTGATAACTTTTGCCAATTTATGTTTTATTTTTTGTCAATTTCGGTGCTATTTTTTGCGAAATTCGCGTTTTTTGTCAATGGCGCTTGTATTTTTTCCTGTTTCGGAAGTATGTTTTCCCTTTTTGATTTCGGTGCTATTTTTGCGACTTTCCGTGTTATTTTTTGCCAAATTCTGTGTTACTTTTTTGTCAGGTTCTTTGTAACTTTTTTGCCACATTCAGTGTAACTTTTTTGCCATATTCAGAGATAATTTTTATCACTTTTTTTCAGATTCGGTGTTACTTTTTGCTACATTCGGTCTTACTTTTTTGCCAGATTCAGCTTTCTTTTATCAAATTCTGTGTAGTTTTTTGTTAAATTAATTTTTTTTTCCAATTTCACCGTGCGTTTTGCCAAACCGGGTAGTTTTGGCAATTCTTGTGTTTTGTTTTCTTGATGCTGTTTTTGACGTAATTTGGCAGTTGATTACGCGCGAAATGAGTTGTCATTTTAAGATTATACGAATACACGGACCTCAGACTGAAGGAAACATGAAAGTAAAATGTAATTACAACATTCAGTAACTATCACTTACGAGCACTGGTAAACTGTCGTCCTTGGATTTATTCATTTTTTTTAATACGGGAAAAACGACAGATTACGCAATATTTCGTAAAAATTGCTGATTTCGCGTTATTTCACTAAAAGCCAACGATTTCGCGTTATTTTTTGCGTTATCGTTTTCGCGAAATTTTCCTGTCCCCACATATTGTTTCTTAACCAGTGGGTCTCGTCTTGAGAAGAACCTCCTCTTGTATTCATGTTTCACAGTGAGTCTTTAAAGGCCTACACTATCTGATCAGAAGTACCCGGACACCTCTATGTAATATGGAATTGATAACTAGAGGTCACGAGAGGTGGATCCCAGGTATAAAAGGAGGTAGGCGGTTTTGTGCTGTCAGTAAAGAAGCAGTTAACGGCGTAATCCATCAGGAGAGCTCAGAGTCTTCGGACGTGGACTAGTCATTGGATGCCACCTAAGTAACGAATCCATCATGGATATTTCAACCCTTCTAAAGTTACCCAACTCAGTTGCTGATGATGTGATTATGAGGTGGAAACGTGAAGGAACAATCTCAATTAAATCAAGACCGGGCAGACCTCATGTACTGACGGACAGGGATCGTCGAACATTGCCCAGGGTAGTTGTAAAAAATCATGCGAAGTCAGTGGAACAAATCGGACGTGAGTTCCAAAATGTTACCAGCAGAACAGCTAGCACAATGACTGTGCGTAGGGAGTTAAATCGAGTGGAGTACAATGATCGAGCAGCTCTTCATAAGCGACAGTGGATGACTGGAAGTGAGTGATTTTGAGTGATGAATCACGGTACACCCTGTGGCAATTCGATGGAAGGATTTGGGTTTGGTGAATGCTTGGAGAACGTTACCTGTCATCATTTGGGGTTCGAACAGTATATTACATACAGTGGAGGTGGTGCTGCGTTATGGGGGTGTTTTACGTAGTTAATGTGTGGCCCCCTTATTGCACTTTAGAAATCGCTAAATGCGGAAGGATATGAACACACATTATAGCACAGTGTACTACGTACAATAGAGGAACGGTTAAGAGTGGATGACTGTTGTATCAGCATAACAATGGACCCTGTATAAAGCGGCATCTGTGAAGCAATATTTTGTGGGCAGTAACGTTCTTGAATATACTGGCCTGCCCAGAGTCCGGACCTGAATATGATAGAACACTTTTGGGGTGAATTAGAACGTCGTGTTACAGCATGGGAGTGGTTTTCGTAGATAGGGTGTAGTCACTTTATTGCACTTTATAGAACGCTAATGCAAGAGTATATGAACGCATTTCACAGCACAGTGTACTACGTATAAATACCCTGTCATAATGTAGCATCTGGGAGGCAGTCCTTTGTGTGCAATAACATTCGTGAAATGGACTGGCCTGCCCAGAGTCCCGAGCAGAAGCCAATGGAACACCTCTGTGGTTAGTGACAACGTCGACTTCACTCCAGACCCAAGCGCCATACAATACTACCTTCCCTAGTTTCCTTTCTTGAGGAATAACGGGCGGCCATTCGTCCACATACATTCAGACACCTCAGTGACAATGTCCCCAGGGGACTTCAAGACACCATAATGGCGAAGGGTGGACACAACTCTAATTAAAGTCCACTAGTAGGTGTCTGAATATTTTTGTTTGCGCGCTGACGGAAAATGTGACCAAATTCCGATACCCTACCATCCGCAATATTTTGATCCTAAAGATTCCTAACAACCCCCTTTTATGGTAATGAGCATAATTATTACAGCAATGTTACTGGAGTAACAAGAATTTGAATATGGAGAAGATGTTGACTGATATGGAGAAGAGCGAGAACTAACAGGGAAAAGTAATCACTAGGAGAATAAATAATAAAAGAAACAGCAATACAGAGTCCGGCAGAAAAATGTACATACTCTTTGTCGGGCTCTATTGAGATATCGATATTGTCGTTCGACTTGAGTTACGAGTGTGTTGTAGTATAGTCTTTGGCTCAACAGATGTTGATACTTCCATCTCGGTATTGAGAAAACAGCCGGCCAGTGTGGCCAGGCGGTTTTAGGCGCTTCAGTCCGGAACCGCGTGACCGCTACGGTCGCAGGTTCGAATCCTGCCTCTGGCATGGATGTGTGTGATGTCCTTAGGTTAGTTAGGTTTAAGTAGTTATAAGTTCTAGGGGACTGATGACCACAGATGTTAAGTCCCATAGTGCTCAGAACCATTTGAACCATTGAGAAAACAAGTTGGCTGGAGCACGCTTGCTTGACATTCAAGCAACGAAAATGTATTGTGAAGTGGTTTTTCATGGTTGATAATGCCATTCAAGTGCATCGTCAGTGGAGGCGGGAGTTTGAAATAGAACCGGCAACCCGCTTAACAACTAAACGCATCATTGACAAGTTTGAATTTCTTGGAACGATTTGTGATATTCACAAAGGAAGATAAGGAAGACAGCGTACAGTTACAAGTCCTGCTTTGTCGGTTCTCGTGTTGGAAACGTTTCTTAATTCTCCACAGAAGTCTGCTAAGCAATGTGTACGTGAAGTGGGGGTTAGCAGTGCAAGTGTACGAAGAATTGTGAAAGCTGCAAAATGGAAAGTTTACATTCCACGATTACTGCACGCGATTAATGATGACGATCCTGATCACCAAATGCAATTTTGCGAATGGTATCAGCAAACGGTAACTGATCACGAACAATTTGTTACGAAGGTAGTGTGGAGTGACGAGCCACAATTTAAACTTAATGGAACCGTGAATAGGCATAACAGTGGGTACTGGGCACCGGAAAACCGCATGTTTATGTGGATAAGGCGGTCAGTCTACCAGGGGTTCATGGATGCTACTGTCACTGGAGAAGTGTACCTGGAAATGTTATGCACATCAATTTTGCGAGGTATATGTGCGCTTCATGGAGCTGATGAAGAGGTCTTATACTGACAGGACGGGGCGCCACCACACTACCACCTAGCCGTACGAGCTTACCTAGATGACAATTTTCCGGGGCATTGGATTGGACGAAGAGGGCCCATTAAGTTCCCTCCACGGTCGCCAGATCTAACGCCTGTGGACTTTTGCTTGTGGGGAACTGTGAAAGATAACGTCTATTGACGTAAGCCATACACGCTGGAGGAATTTCGCCAGGAGATTACAGCGACATGTGCAGCGATCGCCACTGTAACACTGACTGACGTAGTTGCGGCGACCGCTCGTCGTTCTGTTGTGTATAGCCGCCAATGGTGAACATTTTGAACATTTAAAGTAACCATGTGCTAAACTGAAGATTGCACAACATGTGTGATCAATTATTAAATGCAAAATAAACGCATAAGTACTGCTTTTCGTTCCTTAAAGTGTGTATACATTTTTCTGACGTACTCTGTAGAGCCCAGTATAAAGTGATTAGAGATTAGGAGAACTGTGAGACTGTTGACAATGTGACAGTGATACTGACACGTTTTTGAAAAAAAAAGAAAAATAGCTGGGATACGTCAATAGGGAAGATATGGCGATGATAATAGGAAAAGCTTTTATCTCCTCTTGAATTCAACTTGGTTTCAAATCAGACGCATGTTACTGGGCAGTTTAATGTGTATTTCTGAAACGGAGAATAATTTCCGGTTACGCATATGTGTAGCCAAGATGATTAGATATCAGATCTTGTATTGCAGTTTTTGGTTGGTGATAGGTCACTGACGTGAGGGGAAGTATTCAGGAGTCCAGATACTTAGAACCGATAAAGAACAGATTGTGTGTGAAAAATCAACTCTCTCATTTGGACCCGTCTTCCTTAACAGATCATAAGAAGGTTTAACATGATCAAAAACGCAAACGTTACACAGGCGTCTTACGCAAGGATTCATGGCTAGGAAGTCGACTTAGGTGTTCAATACTTGTGCTATACTGAACTAGTTTATAACAATAAGAGATAAGGCAGGTCTAATGATTACTACTATGTTTCATTTTTATGGAAATATTTTTTTATGTTTTTAATAGTTTATAAGCAAGTGATAAACATTTTGTATAAGGTAATAATCTGTTCTGCTCCGTTTAGAGGTTGATTAGCGATTATGCAGAGATACTGTAGTGCTTTTGACTGAGTAGTCAAACCGCACGGAAGGAGGTGATTTAAGAAAATGTTTACTGATCAGCGTTAGGTTTGATGTAAAAATCACATGTGCATTTTTAAGCTTTAGTTTCAGACCTACGTTTTGGTGTCGTCTTAGTACTGAACTAAGGCTGTCACTCATGCTGTATTGATGGAAGCAACATTCTCATGGCTAACACTGCTATACAGCTGGACAGTTACGGAACGTAGCACACATGTAATCTCATTGATATGCAGGGAGAAAACAACAGTTTCAGTGCTGTACCTTGAGGCACTTTCTAGGTCGCATTTTAGACTGATGACTTCTTCGACCCACTTGTTGACATCTGTCTCCCACGCTGCTGTCGAAGCACATAAGAGCTTTCTTTGAGGAATTCAAGTGTTTACATTTCAAAGCAAATATCAAAGTCAATGGTATCATGTGTTACGCTAAAATCAAGTGTTAAAGTGGTCATTCGGCCTATGTATGACTTGTGTCAAATCATCAGTCATTTTTATTCGGACAGTTCCTGTGTTCTAGTGTTCTCGAAAGCCTGATTGATATTTGTCAGTGATATTATACGTGTTAAGGTAGTTCTTCAGCTGTTCGTGAAAAGTGTACTCCGAGACTTTTTATAATGCGAGTAATATGCAAGTTGGTTTGGAATTGCACGATAATTTCCGCTTGCCATGGTTGAGATTAGGTCGAATTACGTTTTGTTTCCATTGTGCTGGAGATGTATCGTTAACAAAATAGAAATTAAAGACTTATTGTGGAATCAGAATAATTATTTCGATAATGATTTTAATTATGCCTAGGGTCATTACATCCTAAACTTCTGCCTCAAAAGAGATCCTTCTTATGGCTTTCTGTATTGTAAATGTAGAAATATTTTTAAGAAAGAATTTTCTGTCATTGAGGTTGTGATGAATGATTATTTATCGCACTTAAAGAACTGGCAGATATCGAGTAAAAATCGTTTCAAACACTTCCAATGCCGATAGTGTTCAATTTTTCCCATTAGGGCAAGTAACAGGACAGGCATGGCTGGTTCTGACGTTGCACAGATTTTGATTCACTCTTCCGCAGTTTTCTATATGCTTCATTAAGTTCAGATGTTGGTTTCTGATTGAAATCTCCTTGTGTTGTCGCCCTTATTCACCGTCACCGTAACTCATCAGTAAGCCATGGAGCTGGAAATCTCTTTACTTTGACTGAACAGTGAGAAGCATGTTTCTTTATTCTGCTTTAACCCGACGTTCGAAGTGGCACAGTACTCAAGACTCTGGGTTTGCATTTTGAAGAAGCAATGCGCAACTAGACACCTAGTCATTCCGGATCAAGTGCTTTGTGATGTCCACTTTCAGTAAACACTGGAATGATCCCTGTAATAATCTGGTGCATAGTCCTTCCTCACACCTATTCTAGTGTAGGCCTTAGTTTCATTCCACTCTACCAAGAAATCGATGATGTTCGATTTCAGCTTTGCGACTACACCTGGTAACCGTGATTTACATGTTTTGAGATTTCCCGAAATCTCTTCAGGTGAAAGCCGGGTTCCTCTTTCGGAAACGTCTCGGTCGATTACCTGTCCTCCAGTACGAACAAAATTACTTTGTGATTGACAGTTACGAAGGAAATAGTGGGGCATGACTCACCCATGAGTCACAGGAAGCATTCAGCCAGTCTCACGAATCCTGTAGCCACAGAAACCACCTGCGGTTGCCAAATCTCCAGCCCACCACTACAACGCTTCTCGCCTGCACTATGCTTCAGGTTCAGGCAGCTGGCTGTCTTGTGCGGTTTTTCGCTATGCCCTTTGATTTTGTTTGTTTTCATGTCTAATGTTTCGGTAGTTATCATTTTATTTATTGTGTTTGGTATGATGCTGAACAATGTCAGAAGCAAATTCGTGTAATTCACTGACAGAAAAACGTCGCAGAACCAAGAAGGAGTTGTGCAACATAAACGTTAGTTGTTAGCCGTGTTTCTACATCTGAAAGATGGAGTCTATTCAAAGTTCGACACAGTCGCATAAGACTGGCGTTAATAGCGCCACTTCAAAGATGCAAATCAGATTTGCTTTAAATACACGCTATAACGGTCGTGATCGTCTGTTACCTTTGAGAGTGGACATGGTGAGTTGATTTTAGTCAAATCTTCCTTTAAAGCGGCAAAGACGGCAGTATCAGCATCTCACTGAGTTTGAATGAGGTCGTGTAGTAAAGCTACGAGAAGCTGGATGTTCCTTCTGCGATACTGCAGAAATACGTGGCAGGAATGTAGTCACTGTACATGACTGCTGGCAATGGTGGTCACGAAAATATGTGGTCACAAGAAGACCGGGCTACGGATAGCCACGTGGCACTGCCGAGAGGTAAGACCATCGCGTTCGGCGCATGGCTCTGGCGCATCATATAGCATCAGCAGCGATTTGAGTAGCAGTTGGCACCACAATGACACAACGACCTGTTACAAATCGGTTACTTTAAGAACAGCTTCGAGGCAGGCGCCGTGCAACGTGTATTCCACTGACCCCAAACACCGCCATTTGCAACTTGACCGGTGTCAAGCGAGAGCTCAGTGGAGGGCAGGGTGGACGTCTGTTATGTTTTCTGGTGAATTCTGGTTCTACGAGGTGCGGCTAGAAAAAAACCGGACTGATGCTGGAAAAAACATTTATTTACAATTATTTACAATTTCATGTTATCTCCTTCAATGTACTCTCCTCCTCGGTCTCTACATCGCTCCATACGAATTTTCCACTGTTCATAGCAATGCTGCAGATCATTTTCGGTAAGTCCATACATTACTTCCGTCGCTTTTTCTTTTACTGCTTCAACAGTCTCAAATCTAGTTCCTTTCAAAGCTGACTTGACTTTAGGGAAAAGAAAAAAGTCACAGGGGGCCAAATCAGGTGAGTAGGGTGGATGATCTAAGATGGGAATGTTGTGTTTTGCCAAAAATGTCTTCACTGACAACGCACTGGGAGCTGGGGCATTGTCTTGGTGAAGGATCCATGACTTTTTTCTCCACAAATCGTTCCGTTTTCTCCGTACTCGCTCACGTAGGGTAGCCAGGACGCTAATGTAGTAATGCTGATTCACTGTTTGCCCCTCTGGTACCCAATCAATGTGCACAATCCCTTTGATGTCAAAAAAAAACAATCATCATTGCCTTGAATTTCGATTTTGACATTCGTGCTTTTTTTTGTCGTGGAGAACCAGGAGTTTTCCATTGCATCGATTGGCGTTTAGTTTCGGGATCGTAAGTAAAAAACCACGATTCATCGCAAGTAATAACATTTTGTAAGAAGGTGGGATCACTTTCAATGTTTTCCAGGTTGTCAGAACAAATCATTCTTCGGCGTTCCTTCTGTTCAATTGTGAGACACTTTGGAACCATTTTTGAACACACTTTGTTCATGTTGAAACTTTCATGAAGAATCTGCCTAACACTTTCCTTGTCAACTCCTGTTAACTCAGACACTGCTCTGATTGTTAAACGGCGATCTTGTCGAACAAGTTTACCGATTTTTTCAATGTTTGCATCAGTTTTTGCTGACAATGGTCTGCCAGTGCGAGTGTCATCACTGGTGTCTTCGCGGCCATCTTTAAATCGTTTAAACCACTCAAACACTTGTGTTCGCGATAAACAATCATCGCCGTACACTTGTTGTAACATTACAAACGTTTCACTTGCAGATTTTCCTAGTTTGAAACAAAATTTGATGTTAACACGCTGTTCTTTCTGTACACTCAACATTTTCCGACGCACAGACAAAACGTCAACTACTTAAAACAGACGCCACGGGCAGACTGAGTGCAGGAGGCAGATGAAACTCGAGCAGTAGGCGGAGCGAGAGTCACGTGACAGGCCACGCGACTTTCAGCCTTATTGCATTCGTTTTATTGTTTCACCAGTACTAGTCCGGTTTTTTTCTAGCCACACCTCGTACTCTGGTGCCAGTGATGGCCGTGTGTTGGTTTTGGAGGAAACCAGTTGAGGGCGAGCAACCAACCTGTCGGCGTGCTATACTCACTTGACCTATAGCTGGTGTTCTTGCCTCGAGTGCGATTTCATATGACAACGGGAGTACTCTTGTGGTTATCCCACGCACCATGACTGCAAATTTGTACTTCAGTCTTGTGATTCGGCCTATTGTGCTGCCATTCATGAACAGCATTCCAAGCTGCGTTTTCCAACACGGTAACGGTGGCCCACGTAACGCTGTTGTACACAATATGCTCTACAGAGTGTCGACATATTGTCTTGGCCTGCTCGATCACTAGATCTGTGTCCAATCGAGCACATATGGGACATCATCGGACGGCAACTCCAGCGTCATCCAAAAACAGCATTAAGTGCCTCTAAATTGCCCGACCCAGTGCAGCAGGCATGGAACTCCATCCCACAAACTGACATCGGTTACCTGTGCAACACAATGCATGCACGTTTACGTTCCTGCATTCAACATTCTGGCGGTTATGTCGGTTATTAACGCACCAGCATTTCACATTCACCACGGCTTATCTCTCACTTTCATTAACCTGTGATCTTGCAGAGTTAATCACTTACATGTGTTACCTAGACAAATGTATTCCCGAAATTTCATTCCTCTACATTAATTATTTTTTGGTGTTGCGATTTTTTCCGTTAGTGTATTATGAGCAGAAACATCGATGTTGTTCTGTTGGTCAGGGGACTGCAGCGCGAGGTCAATCGAGAGAAAGGGTTTGTGTGTTACTTATTTACTTCGAAATATTTTATGGAAGTCCGTGTACTTTCTTTAATTAGGTGATAGAAAGAACTGCTGCAACTTTGAACATGGACGAAAACTATTGTAATGATTGGCAAGTAAATGAACGAGGAAGAGAGGGGGGCTGATCAATCATTGAAGATGAAAACTCGGGAGGAAAATCCTGTATGTCTGAGTAGACAACCACAAATAGATCCACTTGCAGAAAATAATCCTCATGTTTATAATTAAACTGCAAAAACTAGCATCCGTTTTTCATCAAATTACTGAAGTTCGTAGTTCTGGACGTAGTTCTGTTTCAAGAGAGTCGCAGTTCTGTATTTATGTATCTGCACAACATGTACTATAGTTATGGACATTTTTCTGGCCATGAGCTATTGATGGATAATAACAGCAGAGTAACTGATAATGAAACGTAGTTTAATTATAACCCTAGTCATCTGCTTCTCGCAATGAAACCGAACGGATGACCACTTAGCTCTTGAGGTGCTAGCGAGCAGAGCATTATGCGTCTCATTATCTCAAACTATCTCAAGTTAGAGGTCTCTGACAGAATTCTGATTTAGAGCAGATGAAAATATTATTTATTCTTAAGATTTTGTTTCCATAGTATGTACACCTAGCGTAATAACAAAAAAATTTCCTGCTTGTCGAAAATCCGCTAACGTCGATAGAAAACGCATTTTCGTAAACTTTCCGTGTTTAATCTTAAAAAAAATCGCTGCCGTAAATAAACTGATGTCAGTTCCATCTTTGTACACGAAATACACACATCAAAGAAAGTTTGGCATCACCCCGGTTCCCAGAACTCCTGAAGATAGACGTTGACTGTGTATATTGTGTCATAGACACAATCCCATTGACTGTTCAGAGATGGCACTAAACCCACCCAAAGATGTAAATAACCATACATGAGCAGCGCCTATTAGACGGAGGGGGTCCGACAGCCGGTCAGTTCCAGTCATTCCACCAGGAAGGAGATACACGGCTCGTGTTGTCTGTAATTCAATCATGCCTAGACGGTCAATACCGCTGTTCGATCGCGTCCGCATTGTTATTTTGTGCCAGGAAGGACTCTGAACAAGGAAAATGTCCAGGCGTCTCGGAGTGAACCAAAGCAATGTTGTTCGGAGATGGAGGAGATACAGAGAGACAGGAACTGACGATGACATGTCTTGCACATGGCGCCCAAGGGCTACTACTGCAGTGGATGACCGTTACCGACGGATTACGGCTCGGAGGAACACCGACAGCAACGCCACTATGTTGAATAATGCTTTTCGTGCACCCACAGGACGTCGTGTTACGACTCAAACTGTACGCAATGGGCTGCATGATGCGCAACTTCACTCGCGACGTCCATGGCGAGGTCCATCTTTGCAACCACGACAGATGGGCCCAACAACGTGCCGAATGGACCGCTTAGGATTGGCATCACGTTCTCTTCACCGATGACTGTCGCATATGCCTTGAAGCAGACAATCGTCGGAGACGTGTTTGGAGGCAACCTGGTCAGGCTGAACGCCTTAAACACACTGTCCAGCAAGTGCAGCAAGGTGGAGGTTCCCTGCTGTTTTGGGGTGGCATTATGTGGGGCCGACGTACGCCGCTGGTGGTCATGGAAGGCGCCGTAACGGCTGTATGATACGTGAATGACATCCCCCGACCGATATATATCGGCAGCATATTGGCGAGGCATCGTATTCATGGACGACAATTCACGCCCCTGTCGAGCTCATCTAGTGAATCACTTCCTAAAAGATAACATCATCACTCCACTAGAGTGACCAGCATGTTCTCCAGACATGAACGCTGTCGAACATGCCTGGGATTGATTGAAAAGGGCTTTTTAAGGACGACGTGACCCACCAACCACTCTGAAGGATCTATGCCGAATCGCCGTTGAGGAGTGGGACAATCTGTACCAACAGTGCCATGATGAACTTGTGGATAGTATGCCACAACGAATACCTCTGAAGGTCTTGCTGTATGGTGGTACAACATGCATTGTGTGGTTTTCATGTGCAATAAAAAGGGCGGAAATGATGTTTATGTTGATCTCTATTCCAAAAAATGATTCAAATGGCTCTGAGAACTATAGGATTTAACATCTGAGGTCATCAGTCCCCTAGACTTAGAACTACTTAAACCTAACTAACCTAAGGACAGCACACACATCCATGCCCGAGGCAGGATTCGAACCTCTGACTATAGCAGCAGCGCGGTTCCGGACTGAAGCACCTAGAACCGCTCGGCCACAACGGCAGGCTATTTCTATTCCAATTGTCTGTACAGGTTCCAGAGATCTCGGAACCGTGATGATGCAAAACTTTTTTTTTTATGTGTGTATTTTGCGAGTTTGAACGAGTTGAATGAAATGTAATCTTACATGTGCGATCTGCTAAGGATGTGGCAGCTCTGCTCAGGGATTCCATGTGCGCCTACCGAAGTGTAAATCTTATAGCAGTTTTGAACAGGGTATAGCCACTTCCAACGCAGCTTGTGCACCGTCTCCAGTAACCTAGATATCGATGAGACGTTAAAAACTAACCTTAATCAGATTGGCGGTTTCCTCGACGTTATCATCTCTAACGGTTTGTAGCATTACCCCTTAAATATGATGTATCTTCTGTTAGTTGGACAGCAATTTTCTTGCAATCTCATTTTCTGTATGCACTGACGCCGAAAACGAGGGCTGCAAATGCAGTATTACTTTCAGCATACGAGACGTAATTATCGTATACATCTTGATCTCGCCTCGTCTCGATTTACTTGAAATGGTTTTGATGTAACATCAGGTCTTTCGTTTCATGCGAAGTATATGATATGGTATCTGTACTCACTCGTCACACTGGTATTAGTACACGAAAACAGCCATAGTTACTTCGGCATTCCTTAGAAGACAATTGACCTAATTCATAACATTAACTATATTTTCAATGAATGGAAACTCTGAAAACAGTAAACTTCGCAATCTTGACAAGAATCGATTTCATTTCACCACTTCACGCTTGTAACTGATCACTAGAATCGCGATTTTGTTGGAAAGTGTCCGAGACCAAAATAGTTTGATACGCTCTATCGACGGCATGCAGCAAGGTGAAGACATTTGATAAGTTGCTTAACAAAATTTGCGCTTAGTTTTAGACACGAATTTCATCTCAGTCCGACTTTGGTATGTTTCGGACCATTATATGGTACATCAACTCTTGTTTACGTTTTCTCCAAAGCCAACGGCCACCGAAATCAATCTAAATGGAAGAATAACAGCATTGTCATCTGTCACGGAGTATTTGCATTTATAGACGTCAGTTTAGAAGATTATTTTCATTCCTTTTTTGTCCGGAGGGCTCCTGTGGTTGGCTGGGCTCTGAGCACTATGGGACTTAATTGGTTCAAATGGTTCAAATGGCTCTGAGCACTATGGTACTAAACATCTGAGGTCATTAGTCCCCTAGACTTAGAACTACTCAAACCTAACTAACCTAAGGACGTCACACACATCCATGTCCGAGGCAGGATTCGAACCTGCGACCGTAGCGGTCCCGCGGTTCCAGACTGAAGCGCCTAGAACCGCTCGGCCACACTGGTCGGCATGGAACTTAACTGCTGAGGTCATCAGTCACCTAGAACTTAGAACTACGTAAACCTAACTAACCTAAGGACATCACACACATCCATGCCCGAGGCAGGATTCGAACCTGCGACCGTAGCGGTCGCGCAGCTACAGACTGTAGCGACTAGAACCGCTCGGCCACTTCTGTGGTTGGTCGCTGTAGTTTCTGTTCGTTCTATATTGTCCGAACAGAGTGGCCACATGTAATGATTGGTTATGTTCAACACTCTGCATGTTGTTAGATCAAAAGTATTTTGGAAGTTCTTTGAAACTGTAACTATACTTTTTTGTGACATGCTTTCTAGTTAACGATAAGAGTTCAGTCGCTTTTACGCCGAATTGTTCGTAGCTTGTGGGAATTTCTGGAATATGGTGGAAGCTTTCTATTCGTACAGACTAATAGTCTTCTTGAAGAAACTAAGTTGAGGACATTTGAACGATGAAGCGTTTGGCCTGATGTGAGGTTGGCCGTCTAATTTGTCTTGCACCTTATCTATAAGTTTCGGACCATTATATGGTACATCTGAGAAGCCAGTTTCACCTTTGGAACGTTCTTATCAGTAAATACTTGCCTCACAATATTTGCATCATTCGCACGAGAGATAACATTGTTACCGCTACCAAATGAAGTAATCATCGAAGTGGTACAGCAGAAATTATAGAAATCGTCATAAAGTACTTTCATCTAAAAGTACTAAAAGATGATTGTGATAGGTCCTGTCACATGAGAGATATATTTTGTTTTCCTTGAACTTATTTCATTTGCGTTCGAGACATGTTCTTGCCACAACTTGCTTTCACGTCACTAAGGCCAAATCTGCCAGGTAACCCTTAGCGAAGCTAGGTATTTCCCGAGTTGATATCAGTCTGCGTCTACAGGTGGTACGCAAACGACATCGGTTGCTTACACTCGGAGGAGCTTTCGCAACAGGCTACACCGGATAACCTGAGTTGCAGAAAACGTACCGTGAAAGGTGCGACTCCACGCGCACTAAAATTGTATGATATAATCCGTACTTAGAACTCCGGGAGGAAACATTTCGCAAAGGGCTTTTCCTGGGAACGTCTACAGTTAAATGACTATACAAACAGACTTATTAAAGTCACCGATGAATTATTATTTGTAAAATAATTGCACGACAATAGTTTCTACTAGGGTGACTGACTGTGTATTGTATTAAAATAAGATAGCGTTGGAGCTACTACTCCCAGTCCTATAGCTGCAGTCTTGCATCGTGCATCGGAATGATAGTTAATGCTAATTCAGGCTAGTCAGGAGCGTAATTTATATTTATGAAGAAAGTCCAGCATAAGATGTTATTTGAAATAGCATCTCTCGCCATAATAAAGAATCATAATTATCGGGATCATTTATCTTCTACCTTTTTTCGTTCCTATTCCTTTTGTTCCTCCCCATGAATCATGGACATTGCCGTCGGTGGGGTGGCTTGTGTGCCCCAGCGATACAGATAGTCGTACCGTAGGTGCAACCACGACGGAGGGGGCGGTGGGGGGGTATCCGTTGAGAGGTCAGACAAATGTATGGTTCCTGAAGAGGGGCAGCAGCCTTTACAATAGCTTCAGGGGCAACAGTGTAGATGATTGACTGATCTGGTTTTGTAAAATCAACCAAAACGGACTTGTTATGCTGGTACTGCGAACAGCTGAAAGCAAGAGGAAACAGCAGCCGTAATTTTTCCCGAAGGCACGCAGCTCTGCTGTATGGTTAAGTGATGATGGCGTCCTCTTGGGTAAAATATTCCACAGGTAAAATAGTCCCCCATTCGGATCTCCGTGAAGGGATTACTCAGGAGGATGTCGTCATCAGAAGAAACAAAACTGGCATTCTACGGATCGGAGCGTGGAATGCTAGATCCCTTAATCGGGCAGGCAGATTAGAAAATTTAAAAAGGGAAATGGATAGGTTGAAGTTAGATATAGTGGGAGTTAGTGAAGGTAGAGGGACAGGACTTCTGGTCAGGTGAATACAGGGTTATAAATACAAAGTCAAATAGGGGTAATGCTGGAGTGGGTTTAATAATGGATAAGAAAATAAGAATGTGGGTAAGCTTCTGTGAACGCATTATCGTAGCGAAGATAGACACGAAGCCCACGCCTATCACAGTAGTAAAAATTTATATGCCACCTAGCTCCGTAGATAATGAACAGATTGAAGAAATATATGATGAGATAATAGGAATTATTCAGATAGTTAAAGGAGACGAAAATTTAATTGTGATGAGGGACTGGAATTCGATAGTAGGAAAAGGAAGAGAAGGAAAGATAGCTGACGAATATGGACTGGGGGAAAGGAATGAAAGAGGAAGCCGCCTGGTAGAATTCTGCACAGAGCATAATTTAAACATCACTAAAATTTGGATTAAGAATCATAAAAGAATGTGGTGTATTTGGAAGAGACCTAGAGACACTGGAAGGTTTCAAATTGATTAATGGTTAGACACAGATTTAGGAACCGGATTTTAAATTGTAAGAAATTTCCACGGGCAGTTGTGGACTCTGGCCACAATTTATTGGTTATGAGCTGTGGATTAAAACTGAAGAAATTGGAAAAAGTTAGGAAATTTAAGCGATGGGACCTTGATAAGTTGAAGCTCTCCTAAGGCTATCAGTAATTCTGACGGAATATAGTTTACCGCCAGAGCCTTGTTTTGACTAAGAACTTTCAGAGCCCTGTCAAATTTTAAAGGTGGCAGGGGTAAAATACAGGAAGCGAAAGGCAGTTATAAGAGTAGACAGGCACGAAACGGAATCAGTGGATGAGAAGGGAGTGAGACAGGGTTGTATCATATCCCCGATGTTATTTAATCTGTACATTTAACAAGCACTAAAAGAAACCAAAGAGAAATTAGGAGTAAGAATTAAAGTTCAGGAAGTAGAAATAAAAATTTTCGGTTTGCCGATGATATTGTACTTCTTTCAGAGACAGCAAAGGAATTGGAAGAGCAGTTGAACGGAATGGACACCACCTTGAGCGGAAAATATAAGGTGAACATCAACAGTAGCAAAGCAAAGATAATGGAATGTAGTCGAATTAAATGTGGGGATGCTAAGGGAATTAGATTAGGAAATGAGATACTTAAAGTAGTAGGTGAGTTTTGCTATTTGGGCAGAAAAATAACTGATGATGGTCGACGTCTTTGGTGTGACGTCATAAGCGAGTGACTGCGTGTGAGATCGCTCTCTAAGTTTTCATATATTTTTAGGTTCCAGATACATATTTTAACGGTTTTTGTGATAATATTTACTATATAAGTGACGTATTAGTGGTTTCTTCATTCAGCTCTGCCTTTCTTCTGTTGTGACGTGATATTTGTGAGTGTTTCGTATCGAGCAACTTAACCTCTTGCCTGTGTTTACATTCCGCGCTGACCAGTTGCAGCTGTAGCGGCGCATCGAAAGCTAAGTACTAATTAATTGTTTGTGCATAGTGGTTTATTTAGGAACTTTAGTAGTCTTCAACCGGTGTTCGTGGTGTTTTCTGGTGAAATAATTTCAGAAGAACCTTTTGGGAACTGTTTACAGCTCGTTACTGTGTGATTAGACGTTTGATTCTCTTTCTGTATTAGTCTTTTGTTATATTCACATTTGTTGTTTATTAATACTGTTAATAATAGTAGTTACTTCCCTTGTAGAGTAAGTTTGTGATTATTGTAGTCAGGTTTTTAGCATCTTCTTATTGTAGTAGCGGAACTTAGGAAAAGTAAAATTTTACCATGAGTGAGAAGTGTGGGCTTTGCCGTAGGTTCGTGAGTAGTGGATTGCGGTGTGACACTTGTTCGAAGTATTTTCACTGGGGGGAATGCAGTGGGGAAGCCAGTGGGCATTCTGGTGAGATCCTCTCCTGGAACTGCAGGTTATGTAGCAAGAGTAAACTGATAGAGGAGCAGGAGCGTAAGATCTGTGCCCTTCAGGTGCAGTTGAAAAACGCACAGGAGGAGCTAGATAGGATGAGGAGGGAGAAGGGGGTTGGGGAATGGGAGCTGGCTGTTGGCAAGAGATCTGCTAGGAGAAGAAGATTTTCAGATAGTTTTACTATTGGTGTTTACAATAGATATGACCAACTGTCAGAGTCTAGTGGAGAGGAATCTCTAGTAGCTGTAGATGTAGGAAGTATGCAGCAGACCTCAGTAGTTACTGTGCCTAGAACAGTTGCAAAGTCGAAGAGGAAGAAGAAGGTTCTGCTGTTAGGTAGTTCACATGGCAGAGGTGTAGGCCAGCAGTTGCAGGAAGTGCTGGGAAGTGAGTACCAGGTCACCAGCATTGTGAAGCCTAATGCAGGGTTGGCTCAGGTGACTGTTAACATAGGGGGGTTATGTAGGGATTTTACTAAAGAGGATCAGGTAGTGATTGTGGGTGGGGCTGGTAATAGTATTGGTAGGGATGGGGAGTATAACATAGATGGTGACCTGGAAAAGATAGCCACTCAGACTGGCAACACGAATGTGCATTTCGTGGAACTGTTTCAGCGTCACGATCGGCCTCATCTTAATACAGCCGTCAGGCGTAATAACATGAGACTTGGGGGTGCGCTGATGACAGAAAGCATGGGTCACATTTCAGTGGTGTCGGTGGAGTCTATCAGCAGGACGGGTTTCACTAGACACGGCCTGCACCTCAACAGGTATGGGAAGGGGAGGTTGGCAAAGCTTATAGGTGACAGCATAGGTGGGGTTGGTGGGATCACTCATGGGAAAATTCCTGCAGTAGTGTGTGTTAGAGCTGCACCTTTTTTAGATTGAAGTCAGCTGATAGGTATTCCTGCTTAAGGGAAGTCTCTCTAACAAGGGAATCGCTTTTGACAAATCTTAGGTATCCGAGTAATGAGGGAATTAGTATATTTCATCAAAATATACAAGGTATTAGGGATAAAGTTAGTGAACTGCTTATAGATGTTGACTCTGAAATTATTGGTATATCTGAACACTTCTTAAATAAGGAGATAATTCAGAGGCTTCCTTTACCAGGATACAGGTTGGCTGGCTGCTTTTCGAGGAGCTCTTTGCGGTGTGGGGGAGTAGCCATGTATGTGAAAAACGGCATCGCATTTGAGTCAATTGATGTTTCAAAGTACTGCACTGAAAAGGTGTTTGAATGTTGTGCAGGTGTGGTTAAATTTAACGGAGTTAAACTTGTAACTGTTGTTATTTATAGATCCCCAGACTCCGATTTCACAGCGTTTTTGCTAAAGCTAGAGGAGGTTCTTGGTTCACTTTATAGGAAATACAAAAAGTTAGTTATATGTGGTGACTTCAATATTAATTGTATAAGTGATTGTGCAAGGAAGAGGATGCTGGTAGACCTCTTTAATTCATATAATCTTATGCAAACCGTATTCTTTCCAACGAGAGTGCAAGGGAACAGTAGAACAACCATAGACAACATTTTTGTTCATTCCTCATTACTAGAAGGGCATTCTGTTAGGAAAAAGGTGAATGGCCTTTCAGATCATGATGCGCAAATTTTAACTTTAAAAGATTTTTGTGCTGCAACTCGTGTTAAATATAGTCATCAGCTGTTCAGGAAAGCTGATCCGGTTGCTGTAGAGACCTTTGTAAACCTTATAAAGGAACAAGAGTGGCAAGATGTTTATAGCGCTGAGACAGTAAACGATAAATATAATGCTTTTCTAAAGACCTTTCTCATGCTCTTTGAAAGTTGCTTTCCGTTACAACGTTTAAAACAGGGTACTAGCACAAACAGGCAGCCTGGGTGGCTGACTAGAGGGATAAGAATATCTTGTAGAACAAAGTGGCAATTATATCAAAACGTTAGAAACAGTCAAAATCTAAATGCAGCAGCCCATTACAAACAGTATTGTAAGGTGCTTAAAAATGTTATTAGGAAGGCAAAAAGTATGTGGTATGCAGATAGAATAGCTAAGTCTCAGGATAAAATTAAAACCATATGGTCAGTCGTAAAGGAAGTTGCTGGTCTGCAGAGACAGGTCGAGGATATAGAATCAGTGCGTAGTGGGAATGTCCGTGTTACTGATAAGTCGCATATATGTACAGTATTTAATAATCACTTTCTGAATATAGCAGGTGAACTAAATAGAAACCTAATTCCAACAGGGAATCATATAGCGCTCTTAGAAAAAAGTGTTCCGAGACTGTTACCTGAAATGCTCCTCCATGATACTGACAAGAGGGAGATTGAGTTAATAATTAAATCACTAAAGACCAAGAACTCTCATGGATATGACGGGGTATCTAGCAGAATACTGAAGTATTGTTCTATGTATGTTAGCCCAGTACTTAGCCATATCTGTAACTTTTCCTTTAGGAGTGGTCGGTTTCCTGATCGATTAAAATACTCGGTAGTGAAGCCACTTTATAAAAAGGGAGACATTGATAATGTTGACAATTTTAGACCTATTTCTATGCCATCGGTGTTTGCTAAAGTTATCGAGAAGGTTGTATATACAAGGTTACTGGAGCATTTAAATTCACATAATTTGCTGTCAAATGTTCAGTTTGGTTTTAGAAATGGTTTAACAACTGAAAATGCCATATTCTCTTTTCTCTGTGAGGTTTTCGACGGATTAAATAAAAGGTTGCGAACGCTAGGTGTTTTCTTTGATTTAACGAAGGCTTTTGACTGTGTTGACCACAAAATATTACTGCAGAAGTTGGACCATTATGGAGTAAGGGGAGTAGCTTACAATTGGTTCGCCTCTTACTTTAAGAACAGAAAGCAGAAGGTAATTCTCCGCAATATTGAGAGTGGTAGTGATGTTCAGTCCCAATGGGGCACTGTTAAGTGGGGCGTTCCCCAAGGGTCGGTGCTGGGGCCACTGCTGTTTCTTATTTATATAAATGATATGCCTTCTAGTATTACAGGTGATTCAAAAATATTTCTGTTTGCTGATGACACCAGCTTGATAGTGAAGGATCTTGTGTGTAATATTGAAACAGTAACAAATAATTTAGTTCATGAAATAAGTTCGTGGCTTGTGGAAAATAATTTGATGCTAAATCACAGTAAGACTCAGTTTTTACAGTTTCTAACTCACAATTCAACAAGAACTGACATTTTAATCAGACAGAATGGGCATGTTATAAGCGAGACGGAACAGTTCAAGTTCCTAGGCGTACGGATAGATAGTAAGCTGTTGTGGAAAGCCCATGTTCAGGATCTTGTTCAGAAACTAAATGCTGCTTTATTTACCATTGGAACAGTATCTGAAATAAGTGACACTTCAACACGAAAAGTAGTCTACTTCGCATATTTTCATACGCTTATGTCGTATGGTATTATTTTTTGGGGTAATTCTTCTGATTCAAAAAGGGTATTTTTGGCTCAAAAACGGGCTGTTCGAGCTATATGTGGTGTAAGTTCGAGAACCTCTTGTCGACCCCTATTCAAAAATCTGGGAATTCTGACATTGCCCTCACAGTATATATTTTCTTTAATGTCGTTTGTTGTTAGCAATATTAGCCTATTCCCAAGAGTTAGCAGCTTTCACTCAGTTAATACTAGGCAGAAATCAAATCTGCATGTAGAATGCAGTTCCTTGACTCTTGTGCAGAAAGGAGTGCAGTATTCTGCTGCATCCATTTTCAATAAGCTACCACAAGAACTCAAAAATCTTAGCAGTAGCCCAAACACTTTTAAGTCTAAACTGAAGAGTTTCCTCATGGCTCACTCCTTCTATTCTGTCGAGGAGCTCCTGGAAGAGCTAAAAAATTAAGCAAATTCCAGTGTTACATTGTTGATTGTCTTCATTTAAACTTATGACTTGTCACCTGAATATGTTTTTTTTTTCTATATTTCATTTTATCTGTTTCTAATATCGTGTTATAGTTTCATGTATTGACTCGTTCCATGACCATGGAGATTTCTCCTTAATTTGGTCCCACGGAACAATAAATAAATAAATAAATAAATAAATAAGTAGAGAGGATATAAAATGTAGACAGACAATGGCAAGGAAAGCACTTCTGAAGAAGAGAAACTTGTTAACATCGAATATAGATTTAAGTGTTAGGAAGTCTTTTCTTAAGGTATTTGTATGGAGTCTTGCCAAGTATGCAAGTGAAACATGGGCGGTAAACAGTTTGGACAAAAGTAGAAAAGAAGCTTTCGAAATGTGGTGCTACAGAAGAATGTTGAAGATTAGATGGGTCGATCACGTAACTAGTGAGAAGGTACTGAACAGAATTGGGGAGACAAGATATTAGTGGCAGAATGTGAGCCAAAGAAGGGATTGGCTGATAGGACACATGGTGTGACATCAAGGGATCACAAATTTAGTATTGGAGGGAAGTGTGGGGTGTAAAAATCGTAGATGGAGACCAAGAGATGAATACAGTAAGCAGATTCAGAAGGATGTAGATTGCAGTAGTTATTCGGAGATGAAGAGGCTCGCACAGGATAGAGTAGAGTGGAGAGGTGCATCAAGCCAGTCTTCGGACTGAAGGCCACAACAACAACCTCCCTTTTATTATAAATAGCGTGCGACTGCACTAAAGTGAACTCGAACTCCGGATATTGCTCACGGATCGACGATTTCTACTTCAGACAACCACAACAACCACAACGGGACATAGGTTGCGAATGGCTCAGTGTTATCTGTGTACGGTGAAAGAATATTTCCCGCTTTAACAATAAAAAATGGTTCAAATGGCTCTAGGCACTATGGGACTTAACATCTGAGGTCATCAGTCGCCTATACTTAGAAGTACTTAAACCTAACTAAAATAAGGACATCACACACATCCATGCCCGAGGCAGGATTTGAACCTGCGATCGTAGCAGCCGCGTGGTTCCGGACTGAAGCGCCTAGAACCGCTCGGCCACATCGGCCGGCCCCGCTTTACTTCTTAACGATAGTCCTATTCAAATGAACTGTATAGTTCCATAGACCTTTTCAAGTCATGAACATCCTGATGTATATATGCAGAGTGAAGTGACAAATGAAAATTTGCGCCAAGGCCGGGATTCGAACGTGGGTCTGCAGCTCAGGAGACAGATACGCTAACCACTCCACTATTCAGGACAGTGTCTTTGCACAACTGCACGAATTACCCAAGCACGCTTCCCTCTTCAATCCAGATTCCTACTTACACGTCAGCCCACTTGGTATTCCCCCAAAACTTGAACAGCATTGCAGAGGCTCTCCAACTGTATTGTAATAGAACCTTAGCATTTAACGAAATGGGTGATGCCGCCTGAAACCCAAGCATAGGTGCTATAATCAAATGAACCACATGGCTGCGGAGATATTTTCTGGTCTCAAACATTTGATGATGTATATATGCAGACTGAACTGAGTACTGAAAATTTGTACGAAGATTGGAACTCGAAATCAGATCTCGTGCTCACTAGGCGGATGCACTAACCACAACGCCACCGTGGCACAGTGGTTTTGCAAACTGCACAGACCACACCTCCCTCCCTCGTTCGATGCTGAGGTACTGTTCCAATACAGTTGGAGAGCCTTTGCAATTCTGATTAGGGGGAATATCAAGTGGTCTGAGGCGTGCGTGTGCATTTGAATTGAGGAGGGAGGTGTGCTAGGGTACTCCATGCAGTTGTGCAATGCCATTGGTGCCAGGGTGGTTTAGTGATTAGCACACCTGCCTACTGAGCAGGAGACTGGTGTTCGAATACCGGCCATGGTACAAATTTTCATCTGTCGCTTCAGTCTGTATATGTACAACGATAGTCTTGTTTCAGAAACTCGTATTCCATTCATATACTATAAATATTCAAGCTTCCCGTCAGTGAAGAATAGGTAACTGTCTTACTGCAAGGAAGGTAGGGTACTGATCGAAGCAATTAGGGATTAGATGAGATAGCAAAATGAGACGAGACAGCAATGTTTGTAGGAGAGAAACACGACCAGAAACATGCAAAACAATACGATAATGAGTATCCTGCATGGTGATGCAGAATGACTACCCGTTAATCTCTTGCTTCATTTCAAATGTTGCTGTCAAACTTGTGTTGGAGCAGGGGTAGCACATATCCCTTGAGCGGAGTCTATTCTTACCGATTTCTCTTCCGGGCTGCTTGGTTTCTCCTCTGGTCGTCCGGTGGAGCTGCCGCCGCATGACAGCCGGTGGGCCGAATTTTCGTGGTGTGCGAGTCTCATTTGTACAGCGCTGGGAGAAAGATGGGGCTCCGATCTGAAGCGGTCTGGACAACAATGGCCGATGGTTCGGGAAGTGACCAAAGGCTCTGCTCCGCGAGAGGCTGATAACTACTGGTTTTCCATAGAAAGTGTGTTACGGCCGCCGCCTACTGTGTTGCCGTCCGTTGGGGTGACCTTTTGGTAGCAAGCTGTCAGTTGGCGATTCAGTTGCAACCTTTTTCCTTGCGTGTAATTTCATCGGGAATGACCGTTGATTGGTTGTCGGTTGGTCATCTCGGCGGACGACGTGTACTGGGTCTTTTGGCCGCTTTGGGTTCTGTGTGCCCATGATTGCTTGCAATTCGTCTCTGTTACTGCACAGTGACTGGTTTTAGTGTTGTTTGAGTTGCTTTGGGTATTGTTTTTTGATGGATCTGTGAAGAGATTCAGCTAATAGGAGTCCTATTGGGGTAGACAGCGCAATTATTGCGCCGAGTTATGAAACTCTTTTTTTAAATTGTGTTTTAGAATTACATTGGCCATCAACGGGAGATAGCTCTCATATAGTGGACACTGTGGACTGTTGATGAATAGCCTATATTGGGTCGCCCCGGATTAGCCGAGCGGTCTCAGGCGCTGCAGTCATGGACTGGGCGGCTGGTCCCGGCGGAGGTTCGAGTCCTCCCTCGGGCATGGGTGTGTGTGTGTTTGTCCTTAGGATAATTTAGGTTAAGTAGTGTGTAAGCTTAGGGACTGATGACCTAAGCAGTTAAGTCCCATAAGCTTTCGCACACATTTTTTGCCTACATTGGTAAGGTTCAGTATTTGTATCTAGTGAAATTTTTGAATGAGCAGTCAATCTTAACGGGCAACGGCCTTGCCGCAGTGGATACAGCGGTTCCAGTCAGATCACCGAAGTTAAGCGCTGTCGCGTGTGGGTGGCACTTGGATGGGTGACCATCCGGGCCGCCATGCGCTGTTGCCGTTTATCGGGGTGCAATCAGCCTCGTGATGCCAATTGAGGAACTACTCGACCGAATAGTAGCGGTTCCGGTCACAGAAAACCATCGTAACTACCGGGAGAGCGGTGTACTGACCACACGCCTCTCCTGTCCGCATCTTCAGCTGAGGATGACAAGGCGGTCGTATGTTCCCGATGGGCCACTTGTGGCCTGAACACGGAGTGCTTGTGACGGAGTCAATCTTAATGCTGTCCGAGTACTGGATTGGTGGAGGCAACTTGTTGTGATTACCTTGGATTAATCTTGGGTTTAAATATTACCCTCTTGTTTAAATGTTAATATAGAACATTTGTTAAGACATCAGGGAATAACTTCCATGGTACTCGAGGACTTGTATGTAGACAGTAAAAACTGTAGAGGAAGACAGAGAGTGGAATAAATACAGCAAATAATTGAGGACGTAGGTTGCAAGTGCTACTGCGAAATGGAGATGATGACACATGAGAGGAATTCGTGGCGGGCAGCATAAAACTAGTCAGAAGACTTAAAAAAAATAAAAGTCCAATCGATACCGTCACGAACCCAGGAGAGGAACTGCAGGCAATGTTATGCTGTTAGCAAGGGCACTCGCGACTGTCGTCTGCTGCCATAGCCTATTAACATCAAATGTTACCGCACAGATACGTTCTTCGTATGTCCCACATTGATTCCTGCGTTTATTTCACACAGTTCAAAAAATGGCTCTGAGCACTATGGGACTCAACTGCTGAGGTCATAAGTCCCCTAGAACTTAGAACTACTTAAACCTAACTAACCTAAGGACATCACACACATCCATGCCCGAGGCAGGATTCGAACCCGCGACCGTAGCGGTCGCGCGGTTCCGGACTGCAGCGCCTAGAACCGCTTGGCCACTCCGGCCGGCTATTTCACACAGTGTTGTTTGTCTGTTAGCGCTAACAGCTCAAAGCAAACGCTGCTGCTTTCGGTCGTTAAATAAAACCGTCGGTCGCCGCGTTGTCCGTGGTGAGAGGAAATGCCTCAAATTCGCTATTCAAGGCATACCCTTGATACCGTGTATTGAATTCACTAACGATTTCCGAAAAGGAATTTCTGATGCATCTAGCTCCAACTACCATTTCGCGTTCAAAGTGTGTCAATTCCCATAGTACGGCCATAATTACGTCCGAAAACTTTTCACATGAATCACTTGAGTGCAAATGACAGCTCCACCAATGCACTGCACTTTTATACCCTGTGCACGCGGTACAGTCACTATTTGTATATGTGCATATCTCTATCATACGAGTTTTGTCACCTCAGTGTATGTTCATACAAGGAAGGCTTTTACGGCCGCTGTTGTTTTCAGTGTATGTTGTTCAAATTTGAAGTCGTTCTGAGCAGTGGTTCTCTTTCTAAAGTTTTGAAACTGGAACTTTTGTGGATAACTTGCATATGCTCTTATTGCTTACATTACCATGTGTGGATTACTATTTTTACCATCCAACTGTTATACAGATTCACCATAGGATCAAAAAAGTGTATTTCTTCCAAAACTTCTGTCTTGAGGAATTCTTGTAGACGTGCAATGCTAGCTATCTTAGCTAGCTATTATAAACCGGATGTCTCTCCTAAGAGTCGTCAGGCGCGTTTTCTCTGGTGTTTCGACAGATATTTGCATACTGTTTTTGATTTGTGTAGCTGCAGTCAGGCCATAGAGGTACAGCTCGTCACTACTTTCATGCGACGTCAACAGAATGTGCCGCTTAGTTCCCATTACAAAAAATAAATATTTTTAAATCGGAATATTACGTGCCCATTCGATAGAGCGCGCTCACTCTAGTCTAGTCCGATATTCATTTCATCCACGTGGTCATAAAACACGAAGAACAAACAGCAGTCCAGGAGCGACTCAGTAGCGCTGCATGCATGGGGGTAGCAGCAACAGCAGAAAGAGCAGTTCTGTCACTGCTAGAGTACTGATTATTCTTCGCGTTTCACTCTTCCTGTTAATACACGTCGATAAAACAAATATCGCACTAAACTAATCTGAGACCATCCTACCTATTGGGCACACTAAATTCCGTATTTAAAAATCGTTTTGTTTGAAACTGATTCTTTCTGTCGACACTGGGTGTCTCGTGAAAGATGTGATAAGGACTGTTTGTTTGGGCTCACACCATCTACACAGTGCAAAAACTGAATTGCAAATATCTGTTGAAACACCACAGTAAATGCACCTGAGGATTCTTAGAAGAGACACACTGTACATTGATCAGCCAGGACATTACGACCACCGACCTACTATCGATATAAACCTGTCCAGGCGACAGCAGCGTCACCTGGCGAGGAATGACTGCTAGTCAGACACACGTACGGTGCATGTAGTATCAGTGAGCGTGCTGTCCGAGTTTAGAGTGGGCAAGGCTCGCGAGCAATTTGAGTTTGACCGATGGAAAAATTGTTGTGACCCGGAGGCTCGGCACGAGCATTTCGGAAACTGTACGACTTGTCGGGTGTTCGAGGAGTACTGTGGTGAGTGTCTTCAACATGCTGCGTAGCCACGGTGAAACTATGTCCAGACATCGTGGGGTTGGGCGGCCACCCCGCCACTGGAGAGGCGGCGAACTGTGGCGGTACTAACATCAGAGTTTAATGATGGGCAGAGTACACTTTTAGCGATGGGCCTCCGCAGCCGACGACACATGCATGGGCCAATGCTAATACCACGCCGTTGGCAACTGCGACTGAAATGGGCACGTGACCATCGCTAATGGACTTTGGCGCAGTGGTAGAGCGTTGCATGGTCTGTTGAATGCTGATTTCTTTTTCATCACGCCGACGTGGGGGGGGGGGGGGGGGGCAATCTATCGTGTTCCAGGGGAACAGCTCCTTGACACCTGTACTACACCTGTACTGCGAGACGGAGACAAGCTGGCGGCGGCCCCATTATGCCCTGGGGAACATTCACGTCGGCAGCATTCATGGGTCCAGTGGAATTTGTGCCAGGCACCATGACGGCCAAAGAGCATCGTACACTAATTGCAAACTACTTACACCCCTTCAAAATGATCATGTTTCCCGAAGGCAGTGGCATTTTTTAATAAGGTAATGCGCCATATCACAAGGCCAGGAGTTTGATGGAATGGTTCGAGGGCCACAGTGGCGAGTTCCGATTGATGAGCTAGCCCCCCAGCTCGTCAGCTCTGAACCCGATTGGAAATATCTGGGATGTGATTGAACATGGCGTCAGAGCTCATCGCTACCCTCTCCAGAATGTACAGATTAGGTGATTTGTGTTTACAGATGTGGTGCCAGCTCCTTCGAGCTACCTACCAAGGCTTCATTGATTCCATGCCATACGCGTCGCCGCTGTTATCCGTGCCAAAGGTGGACATACCGGCTCTTAGGCAGCTGATCAGTGTATATGTACATTAAAACGTATGGATCAGGGTGGATGTGGGCTGTGTTGCAGAATTAGCACATCTTTGTCAGGTGTGTTGATTTTAGCTATCACAAATACAGCTTTATGCTTACAAACATCTAGTTTAATAACTGTCTATTAATGATAACTCATATATACTTTTCTCGTATGTTGATTACATGGAATACTAATCAACTACAGGTATCAAAGCTTAGATGAAGGATGTATGTAAGACATGGAAATAATAGTAATGTTTGAGGAACTGAATTTATCCTATTGTAAACACACATAGTCAATTACGCCATTTTGTGTATCGGTTTCTGACAGGAAACTGCCATATTCCCCTGAAATGGATGATGATTTAACAAAAAACACATTACCCCGATCTTCTCCAATAGTGCATCGAGAAAGGAATTTGCACTGCTTCACCACATTTCGATGTTAGATATCCGAATATCCTACGTAATATTCTCCTCTTGAAGTAACTGGCAAGCCTTTGAATTCCTTAAGATCTCTGCCTTTAATCCTACATGGTGAGCATCCTAAGCACTCAACATTAATCAAGAATAGGGACATAAGAATTTTATCAGTTGGTTGATTTGGTGGGATGGAACCAAAGATGGAGATCATCGGTCCCATCGTGATAGGTTAGGAAGTCGGCCGTGCCCTTTTAAAGAAACCATCCCTGCATTTGTCTAAAGCGATTTAGGGAAATAACAGAAAACCTAAATCAGGATTGCTGGACGTGGGTTTGAACCATCGTCCTCCCGAATGCGAGTCCAGTATGCTAACTACTGTGCCACATCTCTCGGTAAGAATTTTGTACACTCCTGGAAATGGAAAAAAGAACACATTGACACCGGTGTGTCAGACCCACCATACTTGCTCCGGACACTGCGAGAGGGCTGTACAAGCAATGATCACACGCACGGCACAGCGGACACACCAGGAACCGCGGTGTTGGCCGTCGAATGGCGCTAGCTGCGTAGCATTTGTGCACCGCCGCCGTCAGTGTCAGCCAGTTTGCCGTGGCATACGGAGCTCCATCGCAGTGCTTAACACTGGTAGCATGCCGCGACAGCGTGGACGTGAACCGTATGTGCAGTTGACGGACTTTGAGCGAGGGCGTATAGTGGGCATGCGGGAGACCGGGTGGACGTACCGCCGAATTGCTCAACACGTGGGGCGTGAGGTCTCCACAGTACATCGATGTTGTCGCCAGTGGTCGGCGGAAGGTGCACGTGCCCGTCGACCTGGGACCGGACCTCAGCGACGCACGGATGCACGCCAAGACCGTAGGATCCTACGCAGTGCCGTAGGGGACCGCACCGCCACTTCCCAGCAAATTAGGGACACTGTTGCTCCTGGGGTATCGGCGAGGACCATTCGCAACCGTCTCCATGAAGCTGGGCTACGGTCCCGCACACCGTTAGGCCGTCTTCCGCTCACGCCCCAACATCGTGCAGCCCGCCTCCAGTGGTGTCGCGACAGGCGTGAATGGAGGGACGAATGGAGACGCGTCGTCTTCAGCGATGAGAGTCGCTTCTGCCTTGGTGCCAATGATGGTCGTATGCGTGTTTGGCGCCGTGCAGGTGAGCGCCACAATCAGGACTGCATACGACCGAGGCACACAGGGCCAACACCCGGCATCATGGTGTGGGGAGCGATCTCCTACACTGGCCGTACACCACTGGTGATCGTCGAGGGGACACTGAATAGTGCACGGTACATCCAAACCGTCATCGAACCCATCGTTCTACCATTCCTAGACCGGCAAGGGAACTTGCTGTTCCAACAGGACAATGCACGTCCGCATGTATCCCGTGCCACCCAACGTGCTCTAGAAGGTGTAAGTCAACTACCCTGGCCAGCAAGATCTCCGGATCTGTCCCCCATTGAGCATGTTTGGGACTGGATGAAGCGTCGTCTCACGCAGTCTGCACGTCCAGCACGAACGCTGGTCCAACTGAGGCGCCAGGTGGAAATGGCATGGCAAGCCGTTCCACAGGACTACATCCAGCATCTCTACGATCGTCTCCATGGGAGAATAGCAGCCTGCATTGCTGCGAAAGGTGGATATACATTGTACTAGTGCCGACATTGTGCATGCTCTGTTGCCTGTGTCTATGTGCCTGTGGTTCTGTCAGTGTGATCATGTGATGTATCTGACCCCAGGAATGTGTCAATAAAGTTTCCCCTTCCTGGGACAATGAATTCACGGTGTTCTTATTTCAATTTCCAGGAGTGTATGTTGTCTACTTTCTGGATAAACTAAACTTTCCATTTTCCAGTAATTTTCGGGTTTGCAGCTGGATCCCATCAACATTCTGCCATGATATTTCGGCCCAGAGACGTCCAGCCATCCTCAGGTGAGTAGACAAAGTACTGAAGAAACCTGTTTTTTTTTTTTCAAATTGCATCCACCCCCCACCCCCCGCTTCCCCCCCCCCCCCGCCCCTAGCACCGTTGGGAGGCGGGTGGTTGGCAGCAGAGTGATAGGCCGCTGTACAGCCTACAGAAAAGTTGAAAACGTAATGAGAATGTAAACAAGCAATAAAAACAGGTGATAAAACGGTGACACCGTAAAAAACTGTAAAATGGCGGAAAGTTGTGGAATTTAAAATATAAAAATACTGCGTTGACGATGCGGATGAAGACACACAGTAAGTCAGTAAGTAGACAGGCACAACTAAAAAAAAAGATGACAGTCTGGTTTCTGTTGGCACGAGATAAAAAATACAACTAGCGACAGTATGGTGGCTGTTCTCAACACTGACAAGGAATGCACAACACTGAAAATTCACTTCAAACAGTACTATAGAGGCGACACGGTGGCAGATGGGGGCTGGGGGAGGACCCGGACCGATGAGGGGGAAAAAAAGGGGGAGAGGCAAGGAAAAGGGGGGGGGGTGAGACGATGGAGGGAGAGGACATAGAAAAAAGGGCAGATGCAGAAGGATTGCCGAAGGCAGTAGAGGGGAAAGCAAAAGGACTCGGGAGAGAGAAGAGTGTCAGAGAGATGGTAGGTGGGGAAAAAATAGGGTGGAAGGGGGGGGGGGAGAGGGAGCCCGGGAAAAGGGCAGAGGGATAGAGGAGAAAGTGAGGATCAGAGTTGATAGGAGGGATAAATGGGGGGAGAGAGGGCATCATCCGGGAGGGGGAGAAGAGACCTGTTTTTTTCGTCTTCTTTATTGTTACTTTAATACCTTGCAAAAGGTAGGCTGGCAGTGGCCTATCTACGCCGCTCTTCGGCCGCAGAAAAACAGACAGTGAACATGGAGACATAAAAACAGACATCCATGAATGGCAAAAACAGTAGATATACATAAGAAATGACATGAAGGCGTTCGCAGAAGGCACTGGTTATACAAATAAGTTCAGCAGTGCACACAAATGTAGACAAACAGTTTCACACACGAACGAAGGAGCACACTGAAGAACACTGGCGCACTGACGAAGAGAACACTGTAGCACGTTGGTGATGATCTTTGGCGCACTGAACACACTGAGGAGATTGGGGGGGGGGGGGGGATGTGGGGGCTGCCACTGGGTGCAGGAGACGGAGAAGAGACCTGATGCAGTCATGGTATTTATAGCGAATGCCATACGTGCGAATCGTACTGGCGGTTTACGGCGCATTCGTTAGGAAGTGACATACACGAGGCAGCCAGTTTGTGTGTGCTGCCCTCAGTGGTGAAGTAAGAACAAACTAATCGCTGAGTGTCGACAGAGCATGTCGATTCCGTTGTGACCGCATAATTTTAATAATTGGATTCCAATTTTTATCCAGCTGAAAGCCGTTGTCACGATTCATTAAATTATCAGCAAGACGTATTTCCACGGATTCTTTAATTACAGAGTCCCAGAAACTGTAAACCGGTGCTAAAATTTTGGTATTATTGTATTCCATTGAATGTCCCGTGGAAATACAATGTTCTGCCACTGCTGATTTTAAAGGTTTGTAGCTCATGCTGACATGGGCGGTACCAGAGATCGCGCCTTATGTACAGAGATCACTAATAAAAGCTTGCTCACGAAATGTGTGTGTTTCCGATTTAAATTAATTCTGCGATGAAACTGGCGGGTCTTACTTGTCCACATTATCAAATATACATCCACATGCCTCTCATATGGTGTATGAGTTCAGGTCTTATTGGTAAATAAACAGTACTAAATTTTATACGATGGAAGAATATCTAGATGTGTGGCCAATTTTTATTCGTTTTTGTAATTCTAAGTTTAATGTAATTTTTCATGGTCTGCCAATAGTACATCCATGTGCTCTCAGAGCATGTATAGGCTCATAGTTCACTGACAAAGGAACAGTGTTCAACTTTTTACGATGTACGAATACCTATACATATGGACAATTTCTATTCATTTTTATGACTTACAGATTAATGTATTGTTTCACGGGTTGCCAGCTATCCACCCCTGAGGTTCCACCTGTCTGCTGAGTACGCAGTACTGTTTTGTAGCTATTGTCTGTAATGGGGAACATCATTTGCTACCCTTATTTATCGCGTGAATGGACATGTGATTGTTTTTCTTTATGTGTCGACTGTGTATGCTACAACGTGCTTACCCCAAATCTTTATGATGCATTACAGTATTATGAACGATCATGAACACGAAGAAAGATGTTACGACCCTGTATTGATGTACAATAGTTCTTTTTACCATGAGTAGGGACCTTTTTATTTGTATACCTATATGTGTGTGAGGTTCATAAAGGTTAGTTTTTATTTTTTAATAAATGTTTTGCGGAAGTTTTAAGAACTCTACACTTTATAACTTACCAGCTTCCAACAAACCTTATTCAAAGTTAAATATTCAATCAGCTCTCTACCCTTTGCTGAAGAGAAGTGTTTATTCAAGTCGCTATCCGTTATTAAAATTTAATTATTAAATACTGATTGATTCGTTAGTTCAGCTCGTACCTTTGCTCCCTCTTTCATGTTTACCTCACGTAGTTAAAAGAATAACTCATCTTCGATTTATGTTATGTTTTGTTTTGTTTACTTTGTTTTATTTTAGAGCGCAAAAAAAACTAGGATCATACGTGCCCATGTTAAAAATGTGAAACATGAAGACAAAGAAGTTAAAAACGACTGCACGTCAATCCCAGTCGACGGAAGAGAAGACAGCTAAAAACATTGACGCAGAGAAAGGTCTATAAAATACGCCATAGGGAAACGGAGATCCAGAACTAAAATTTTAAAGGCCTTTTCCATATTGCTACGACGGATTAAAAAGTAAAACGCGGTTGACAGCTCGCGCGTCGCTTGCTAAAACGGCCGATAATTCAGATGGCAAACCCAAGTGGGAACGTAAACAGTTAAAAAGTGGGCATTCCCTCAGGAAATAGCGGACAATTAAAAGTTGGGTGCAATGTGTAGAAAGTGGTGGGGGAGTGCCACTTAACAAATAACGATGGCTAAAAAGGCAGTGCCCAATACGCAACCTAGTTACAATGACCTCCTCGCGACGGAAAGGCAGAGTGGAGGTCGTCCAAGCCGCTGGGAGAGGCTTCATAGCCTGAGCTTATTCCCATGAAGGGAGGACCAGTGGCGATACCAGAGTGACACCACCTCCTGGCAGATGGTAACAGAGAGATCATCGAAAGGAGTATAAGAACTAGTGGGCTGAGGTACGAAGACTGCAGCCTTGGCAGCAGCGTCAGCAGCTTCGTTTCCTGTCAGACCGACATGACCAGGAACGCGCATGAACAGCACAGTGCCTGCATCAAGAGTGAGCAAGTGACAGTTTTCCTGGACCCATTGCACAAAGGGATGGGCGGCGTACGGCGCACAGAGGCTTTGAAGGGCGCTGAGAAAGCCTGAGCAGATGACACAATTGAAAACCTGTGTCGACGAATGTACTCCATGCCTGATAAAGGGTGAAGAGCTCTGCTGTAAATACCAAGCAGTGTGCCGGAAGCAGATGCCGAGAAACGTCGGCGTCAATGACGAAGGCACACCCAACACCATGGTCAATCCGCGAGCCATCGGTGTACTCAAAGGTACAGTCACGAAGTTCCATGGAAATTTCGTGAAACTTAAGGCGATAGAAAGAGGCTGGAATAGTGTCCTTAGGAAGTGAATGAAAGCCAAGGTGAACACGGGCCGCGCACGAAGTTAAGGTGGGAAAGGGTTCACACCCACCGGGAAAGTTGCAGGTAGCGTGAAGTTAAACTGTCGGAGCAAGACCCGAAAGTGAACTCCAGGAGGTAACAGAGAAGAGGGACGCGCCCCATACTGGCAGTCAAAGGTGTTATCGAAGAAGGAGGAGGCATAGGACGGGTGGCCACGCATGGCGGACAAACAGCATGCATACCTGCTGAGGAGGAAGTCACGGCGGTAGGACAGCAGTAGTTCAGCAGCTTTTGCATATAGACTCTCAACCAGGCTAGTGTAAAGGCGCCAGTGGGCAAACGGTGGTGGATAGTATTGAGACGGCGTAAGAGGGACAGACTTGCAGATGCATAAACAAAGCACCAATAGTCTAGTTTTGAACGGACAAAGGACCAATACAAACCCCAGCAAGTACCAATGAGGACACATAGAACATTGAGGGATTGTGTACACCGAGCTGCCAGGTAAGACACGTGGGAGGACCAAGAGAGCTTCTTATCGAGCATGAGGCCCAGGAATTGCGTAGTTTCAATGAACGGAAGAGCAACAGGCTCAAGATGTAAAGATAGTGGGAAAAACCAATTGTGTCACCAGAATTTCATACAGACGGTTCTGTCAGTGGAAAAACGAAACTCACTGGTGATGCTCCAGGAGTAAAGACGATCGTGACACCGCTGAAGATGCCGCTCAATGAGACAGGTCCGTGGAGAACTGCAATAGATGGCAAAATTGTCAACATAAAGGGAGCCAGAGATGCCAAGTCGGAGGCAAGCTATTATAGGGCTCTTGGCGATAGGAAAGAGGACGACGCTCAGAACGGAACCCTGAGGCACACCGTTTTCCTGGATAAAGGTGTCCGACAAGGCAGAACCCACAGAGACCTTGAAAACTCGGTCTGTTAAAAATTCCCCAAGGAAACGGGGCAGGCGGCCACATTAGCCCCCACGCGTAGAGAGTACAGAGGATACCACTCCTTCAGCAGGTGTCATAGGCTTTCTCCAAATGGAAAAACACGACCACAGTCTGGGATTTCTGCAGAAAAGAAGTCATGACATGGATGGACAAAGTGACGAGATGGTCAGCTGCAGAACGGCACTCTCGAAATCCACACTGTGCGGTGGTTAGAAAATTGCGTGACTCGAGACACAATTCCAGCCTGGCATGAATCACACGTTCCATCTACTTGAAAACACAGTTGGTCAGAGACATGGGGCGATAGCCAGAAGGAAGATGGTTGTCATTACCGGGCTTAGGTATGGGTATGACAGTGGCTCCACGTCAGCATCTGAGAAACGTGCCCTCTGTCAAGATGCGGTTGTATGTATTAAGCAGAAAGTGTTTGCCTGCAAGAGAAACGTGCTGTAATATCTGAATGTGGACAGCATCTGGCTCTGTGGCGGGGGATCAGGATGAAGTGAGAGCATAATCTAGCTCCCTCATAATAAAGTCGGCATTGTAGCACTAACGATTCTGAGAAGAGAAGGGTATCGACCAAGCCTCCTCCACTCGTTTCCGAGGGAGGAAGGCAGGGTGATAGTGGGAAGAGCTCGAAACTTCCGCAAAATGGAGGCCCAAGTTTTTGGAGATAGCAACATGGTCCACGATGACACCGTCTGCTACTGTCAGGCTGGAAATTGGGGAATGGATCTTGGTCCCAGAGAGCCATCGGAGGTTGACCCACACGACAGAGGAGGGAGTTGAACTGTTAAAAGAAGTAGTGAATGAAATCCAGCTAGCTTTTTTGATATCCCGAATAACGCAAGGACACTGTGTACGCATGTGTTTATAATGAATGCAGTTTTCCATCGTAGGGTGACGGTTAAAAACGCGGAGAGCACGTCTTCACGCGTGAATTGCGTCGCGGCATGCCTCAGTGCACCGAGGGTCCAGGACAGGGCGTGGTAAAGAGGAAGTGCGCGGGATGGAAATTTCTGCAGCGATAAGGATAACGTTTGTAAGATAGCCCAATTGGTCATCACAACTGGGGAAATCGTGTTCGTCGAAGGTCGCCAGGGTGGAGTAAGGTCGCCATTCGGCCTTAGTACACTGCCATCTGGGTGTGCACGCAGGTAGGGTAGGAGTCAGCAAAATGATAGGACACGGGAAATGGTCGCTTGATTTGCTGTCAGAAAGAATGGACCACTCGAGACGATGGGCAAACTGGGCAGTGCAGAAGGATAGGTCCAAATTGTAATAGGTGTGCAAGAAGTCGGAAAGGAATGTGGGTGCTCCTGTATTAAGGCAGAAGAGGTTGATTAAGAAGATCAGCCAAGTGGGCACCTCTCTGACAGAACTCCAAAGGGGATAGTGTGCATTAATGTTACTGAGCAGCGAAAATGGCTGAGGTAGCTGTCCAGTAAGCTGGAGGAAGTCTGCCCTGGTAACATGGAATGATGGAAGGATATAAATGGTACAAAGGGAAAACGTCAGGTGAGGAAGGAAAGGTGAACTGCAACAGCTTGAAGACGGGTAGTCAGGGATACGGGCTGACTATGAACGTCATCCCGTATTAGCAGCATGACTCCACCATGAGATGGAATGCCGACCTGAGGAGGAAGGTCAAAACGGACCGGGAAGAAATTCAAAAGCTCGAAGCGGTTGTGAGGACGAAATTTTGTTACCTGAAGGCAGAGTACAAGGGGACACTGGGATTCTAAAGGCAGCCGTAAATCCTCTTTGTTGGATCGAAGGCCGCAAACGTTCCATTGGATGAGAGTCATAATGAGGAAAAAATGAAGGGGTGTCATCTCAGCAGCTGCCAAGTGCCACACTGCGAAGACTCGCTGCTACAGGGCACAGAGGCAGGAGGATCCTGCTCCATGAGGTCCGCAGAAGTGTCGGCTTCTTGTGCTGTTGGTCTGTGGAGTCCAACACAGAAAAACGGTTGGTAGTGTGCACCAACGACAAAGAGGCCAGCCGGGCGGAGGTATCTTGTGGCGACACTGTCAAAGAGGATCTTCGAGTCGGTGAAGGAGAAGACCGTTTGCCTTTGTTGGACTCAGAGGAAGACTCAGGCATTGGTTGGCTGGAGGGACGTAGGAAATCTTCCCGGGAGTACTCCTTCTATTCTTTCTGGCCTGCCGGTTGAGTGACTGGTGACTTTGCCCCTTGAGGCGAGAGTCTGATAGCTTGTTGCACAGCTGGTAGAGGGGCCGGTGATGCTACCTTGACACTGGGCGATTTCACAACCTCAGAGCTGAATTTGAGGTTGCATGTCTGCGTGGCCATGTCCTTCATGGAGTGAGATGTAGCAAGAACAGTACTATATGCGCTAGATGGTAGAACAGGGTTTGCGACTAGCCAATAACTTTCGAGCGACTGGGTGAGGAACTTTTTCTTTTGCCTGGATCTCCTGGACAGCCCGCTCATCGAGTTTGTCCTAATCCCGAGAGGATGCGGCATGGTCGCCATCGCAGTTGATACAGTAGGGAGAAGGAGGCAGAGAATCACCCTCATGTGCATCCCTACCACAGGTTACACATACTTCTGGGTGTCAATAAGACATTCGAGTATGGATGAAACTACGACACTGGCAGCAGCACATCAGACGAAATGTGATAACTTCATAGACTGGTTGATCTTGGATGGAAGAACCACTCTATCAAGGGTGAGAAAAAGAGCGTGTGTGGGCACTTTCATCAGCCACTGGTATGTTTGGATTTGGGCCTCGGTAGACCGTCGAGCAGCCTAGTGTAAATAATACCACAGGAAGAATTCAGAACTCTGTCGGCCTCGACACGAACAGGGTAGCTGTGGAGAAGAGAAGCGGCAAGCAGTTGTTGTGCTTGAGAATCGGATGTAGTCTCCAAAAGCATAGTGCCCTTCCATAAATGAGAGCAGGATTTCACAGGGCCAGCAATTGCATTAACACCTTTTTGAATAATAAATTGATTTACCGTTGTTCAAATGGTTCAAGTGGATCTCAGCACTATGGGACTTAACATCTGTGGTCATCAGTCTCCTAGAACTTAGAACTACTTAAACCTAACTAATCTAAGAACATCACACACATCCATGCCCGAGGCAGGATTCGAACCTGCGACCGTAGCAGTTGCGCGGTTCCGGACTGAGCGCCTAGAACCGCGAGACCACCGCGATTTACCGTTGTGAAGGGCTGACTGTCTCCAGTACACGAAACCACGAGGAACTGTGATGCAGCTGGAAGGGTCTTTGAATCGTCAGCATCATTCCATTTACGTTTTGTAGACGTTGATTTCCCCCCCCCCCCCCCCCCCCCATGAACCATGGACCTTGCCGTTGGTGGGGAGGCTTGCGTGCCTCAGCGATAGAGATGGCCGAACCGTAGATGCAACCACAACGGAGGGGTATCTGTTGAGAGGCGAGACAAACATGTGGTTCCTGAAGAGGGGCAGCAGCCTTTTCAGTAGTTGCAGGGGCAACAGTCTGGATGATTGACTGATCTGGCCTTGTAACATTAACCAAGACGGCCTTGCTGTGCTGGTACTGCGAACGGCTGAAAGCAAGGGGAAACTACAGCCGTAATTTTTCCCGAGGACATGCAGCTGTACTGTATGATTAAATGATGATGGCGTCCTCTTGGGTAAAATATTCCGGAGGTAAAATAGTCCCCCATTCGGATCTCCGGGCGGGGACTACTCAAGAGGACGTCGTTATCAGGAGAAAGAAAACTGGCGTTCTACGGATCGGAGCGTGGAATGTCAGATCCCTTAATCGGGCAGGTAGGTTAGAAAATTTAAAAAGGGAAATGGATAGGTTAAAGTTAGATATAGTGGGAATTAGTGAAGTTCGGTGGCAGGAGGAACAAGACTTTTGGTCAGGTGATTACAGGGTTATAAATACAAAATCAAATAGGGGTAATGCAGGAGTAGGTTTAATAATGAATAAAAAAATTGGAGTGCGGGTTAGCTACTACAAACAGCATAGTGAACGCATTATTGTGGCCAAGATAGACACAAAGCCCATGCCTACTACAGTAGTACAAGTTTATATGCCAACTAGCTCTGCAGATGATGAAGAAATTGATGAAATGTATGACGAGACAAAAGAAATTATTTAGGTAGTGAAGGGAGACGAAAATTTAATAGTCATGGGTGACTGGAATTCGTCAGTAGGAAAAGGGAGAGAAGGAAACATAGTAGGTGAATATGGATTGGGAGGGAGAAATGAAAGAGGAAGCCGCCTTGTAGAATTTTGCACAGATCATAACTTAATCATAGCTGACACTTGGTTCAAGAATCATAAAAGAAGGTTGTATACCTGGAAGAATCCTGGAGATACCAAAAGGTATCAGATAGATTATATAATGGTAAGACAGAGATTTAGGAACCAGGTTTTAAATTGTAAGACATTTCCAGGGGCAGATGTGGATTCTGACCACAATCTATTGGTTATGAACTGCAGATTGAAACTGAAGAAACTGCAAAAAGGTGGGAATTTAAGGAGATGGGACCTGGATAAACTGAAAGAAGCAGAGGTTGTAGAGAGTTTCAGGGAGAGCATAAGGGAACAATTGACAGGAATGGGGGAAAGAAATACAGTAGAAGAAGAATGGGTAGCTCTGAGGGATGAAGTAGTGAAGGCAGCAGAGGATCAAGTAGGTAAAAAGACGAGGGCTAGTAGAAATCCTTGGGTAACAGAAGAAATATTGAATTTAATTGATGAAAGGAGAAAATATAAAAATGCAGTAAATGAAGCAGGCAAAAAGGAATACAAACGTCTCAAAAATGAGATCGACAGGAAGTGCAAAATGGCTAAGCAGGGATGGCTAGAGGACAAATGTAAGGATGTAGAGGCTTGTCTCACTAGGGGTAAGATAGATACTGCCTACAGGAATATTAAAGAGGCCTTTGGAGAGGAGAGAACCACTTGTATGAATATCAAGAGCTCAGATGGAAACCCAGTTCTAAGCAAAGAAGGGAAGGCAGAACGGTGGAAGGAGTATATACAGGGTTTATACAAGGGCGATGTACTTGAAGACAATATTATGGGAATGGAAGAGGATGTAGATGAAGATGAAATGGGAGATACGATACTGCGTGAAGAGTTTGATAGAGCACTGAAAGACCTAAAACCGAGCGAGGTGGCGCAGTGGTTAGCACACTGGACTCCCATTCGGGAGGACGACGGTTCAATCCCGTCTCCGGCCATCCTGATTTAGGTTTTCCGTGATTTCCCTAAATCGTTTCAGGCAAATGCCGGGAAGGTTCTTTTGAAAGGGCACGGCCGATTTCCTTCCCAATCCTTCCCTAACCCGAGCTTGCGCTCCGTCTCTAATGACCTCGTTGTCGACGGGACGTTAAACACTAACCACCACCACCACCACCACTGAAAGACCTAAGTCGAAACAAGGCCCCGGGAGTAGACAACATTCCATTAGAACTACTGACGGCCCTGGGAGAGCCAGTTCTGAGAAAACTCTACCATCTGGTGAGCAAGATGTATGAGACAGGCGAAATACCCACAGACTTCAAGAAGAATATAATAATTCCAATCCCAAAGAAAGCAGGTGTTGACAGATGTGAAAATTACCGAACTATCAGTTTAATAAGTCACAGCTGAAAATACTAACGCGAATTCTTTACAGACGAATGGAAAAACTGGTAGAAGCGGACCCCGGGGAAGATCAGTTTGGATTCCGTAGAAAGGTTGGAACACGTGAGGCAATACTAACCTTACGACTTACCTTAGAAGAAAGATTAAGAAAAGGCAAACCTACGTTTCTAGCATTTGTAGACTTAGAGAAAGCTTTTGACG
This sequence comes from Schistocerca nitens, assembly GCF_023898315.1. Taxonomy (NCBI): domain Eukaryota; kingdom Metazoa; phylum Arthropoda; class Insecta; order Orthoptera; family Acrididae; genus Schistocerca; species Schistocerca nitens. The sequence continues at coordinate 521,306,910 of NC_064616.1, read as the reverse complement.
ACATTAACTGGAATACTCTCCTTCAAATTCTGAAGGTGGCAGGGGTAAAATACAGGGAGCGAAAGGCTATTTACAATTTGTACAGAAACCAGATGGCAGTTATAAGAGTCGAGGGGCATGAAAGGGAAGCAGTGGTTGGGAAGGGAGTGAGACAGGGTTGTAGCCTCTCCCCGATGTTATTCAATGTGTATATTGAGCAAGCAGTAAAGGAAACAAAAGATAAATTTGGAGTAGGTATTAAAACTCATGGAGAAGAAGTAAAAACTTTGAGATTCGTCGATGACATTGTAATTCTGTCAGAGACAGCAAAGGACTTGGAAGAGCAGTTGAACGGAATGGACAGTGTCTTGAAAGGAGGATATAAGATGAACATCAACAAAAGCAAAACGAGGATAATGGAATGTAGTCAAATTAAATCGGGTGATGCTGAGGGGATTAGATTAGGAAATGAGACACTTAAAGTAGTAAAGGAGTTTTGCTATTTAGGGAGTAAAATAACTGATGATGGTCGAAGTAGAGAGGATATAAAATGTAGACTGGCAATGGCAAGGAAATCGTTTCTGAAGAAGAGAAATTTGTTAACATCGAGTATAGATTTAAGTGTCAGGAAGTCGTTTCTGAAAGTATTTGTATGGAGTGTAGCCATGTATGGAAGTGAAACATGGACGATAACCAGTTTGGACAAGAAGAGAATAGAAGCTTTCGAAATGTGGTGCTACAGAAGAATGCTGAAGATAAGGTGGGTAGATCACGTAACTAATGAGGAGGTATTGAATAGGATTGGGGAGAAGAGAAGTTTGTGGCACAACTTGACTAGAAGAAGGGAGCGGTTGGTAGGACATGTTTTGAGGCATCAAGAGATCACAAATTTAGCATTGGAGGGCAGCGTGGAGGGTAAAAATCGTAGAGGGAACCAAGAGATGAATACACTAAGCAGATTCAGAAGGATGTAGGTTGCAGTAGGTACTGGGAGATGAAGAAGCTTGCACAGGATAGAGTAGCATGGAGAGCTGCATCAAACCAGTCTCAGGGCTGAAGACCACAACAACAACAACAACAGACGTTGATTGTGAAGATGATTGGCTCATTGCGAGAAAATTCCCCATGATTGCCAGTGTGTCCAATGGTGCGCTCCTTCCATCTGGGGTCCCCCTACACAAGAGGGCCCACCGGCCTTAGGTGATTGTCCACACCTCAGGTCACACCTCCTGAACATATGACAAAAGGAACAATCGGCAATTTGGGAAGGTAGCAGATCAGGCAATCACCCCTCCCTGGGCCTGGCCTGTACCAGGGGGTCTGTGCGCACCCTACCTTTCGACCTGGGGCTGGGAATTGTGTGTTACCCAGTCACCTGTTATACGTCAGAAGCATGGGTAGGCCTACAGGAGCGCACAAGGAGGAAGAAGAAAAAGAGGAACCTCAAACGCCGAAGTGGAGGAAGGATAGGAGAAGGTAATCAAGGAATGGAAAAGGGAACGATAAACAGTGGTGAGACTGTTCTTATGTCAGCAATGGACAATGCGAAACGTTCCCAATAATACTCCAGACATGTTCCCCAAGGGAGGGGAAAAAGAATAGCAAGAGGACAGACAAACAATGGCTCTGAGCTCTACGGGACTTAACTTCTGAGGTCATCAGTCCCCTAGAACTCAGAACTACTTAAACCTAACTAACCTAAGGACATCACAAACACCCATGCCCGAGGCAGGATTCGAACTTGCGACCGTAGCGGTCGCGCGGTTCCAGACTGTAGCGCCTAGAACCGCTCGGCCACCTCGGCCGGCGAGGACAGACATGCAGCACGGAAGGGAAAGGATGCTGCAACGGCTGGGGCCCCGTGGTGGCCAAGTACTAACCCACCAAAGAGTGGCGAGCCCCTTGGGGGGAACATATGTTACATATGTGACTATCCCATGATCATTTCAGAGTTTTCTTCACCCACTACGTTATGTTTTACATAGCTGACCCTGCCAAGAAGCCCATTTTATGAAGCTTCACAAACTATTTCGTTACGCTTTAATACAAAGTTCCAAATATTAGTTGTATGTGGTGACTATAATATTAAATTTATAAATGACTGTAGGAGTTGGTTGGCTGGTTGGTTTGGGGAAGGAGACCAGACAGCGAGGTCATCGGTCTCATCGGATTAGGGAAGGAAGTCGGCCGTGCCCTTTGAAAGGAACCATCCCGGCATTTGCCTGGAGCGATTTAGGGAAATCACGGAAAACCTAAATCAGGATGGCCGGACGCGGGATTGAACCGTCGTCCTCCCGAATGCGAGTCCAGTGTCTAACCACTGCGCCACCTCGCTCGGTGACTGTAGGAGTAAAGGATGTTGGAGGATCTCTCAAATTCGATTTATGTCATGCTGACTGTATTTCCTCCAACTAAAGTGCAGAGGAACAGTAGCACAACCATAGGCAAGATTTTTGTTCAGGTTTCATTACTATACCCGCAGTCCGGTAGTAAAACAGTAAATAGTCTTTCAGACCATGATTCACAAATTATAACAATAAATGGAATCTGTGAGCACACATATGTTAAATTTAATTACAGACGATTTAGAAATATTAGTTCCGTGGCAAAGGACACTGCTTTAAACATAATTAAAGACCTGATCAAAGAACAAGAGTGGGTGGATGTTTATAGTGCTAACATAGACGATAAATACAATGCTTTTTGAAATATGTTTCTCTAGCTCTTGAAAGTTGCTTTCTTTGAATGATTAAAACAGGGTACTAGCACTAACATGCAAGGATATCATGTAGAAGAAAGAGAGAGTTATATAAAACGTTAGAAATATTCACAATCGAGATGAGATAGGTGCTTCAGAGTGTCTTTAGGAAGCAAAAAGCATGTGGTATACGAATAGAACAGCTAATTCTCTAGATTAAAACAACAGGCTCAGTTGTGAAGGAAGTGTCGGACCAACAGCACAAGGCTGACTACGTAAAGTAAATAATTAGTAAAAATATTTTTGTTACTAATAAGTCAGAAAATGTACATGATTTAAAAATTAATATCTGATTATAGCAGACGATTTAGATAAAAATTTAGTTTCTACAGGGAATCAGACACTGAGGCGCCAAAGAAACTGGTATACGCATGCATATTCAAATACAGAGATATGTAAACAGGCAGAATACGGTCCTGCGGTCGACAACCCCTATATAAGACAACACGTGTCTGGCTCTCTTTTTAGATCTGTTACTACTGCTACAATGGCAGGATATCAAGATTTAAGTGAGTTTGAACGTGGTGTTATAGTCGGCGCACGAGCGATGAAGTGGCGATTTTCCAGTACGACCATTTGACGAGTATATCGTGAATATCAGGAATCCGGTAAAACATCAAATCTCCGACATCACTGTGGCCGGAAAAAGATCCAGTAAGAACGGGACCAACGACGACTGAAGAGAATCGTTCAACGTGGCAGAAGTGCAACCCTACCGCAAATTGCTGCAGATTCCAATGCTGGCCCATCAACAAGTTACAGCGTGCGAACCATTCAACTGAACATAATCGATATGGGCTTTCGGAGCCGAAGGCGCACTCGTGTACCCTCGATGACTGCACGACACAAAGCTTTACACCTCACCTGTGCCCGTCAACACCGTCATTGTACTCTTGATGACTGGAAACATGTTTCCTTTACGGATGAGTCTCGCTTCTAATTGTGTAAACAACCTCATGAATCCATGGACCTGCATGTGAGCAGGGGACTGTTCAAGCTGGTGAAGGCTCTGCAATGGTGTGGGTCGTGTGCAGTTGGGATGACATGGGACCCCTGATACGTCTAGACGACTCTGACAGAGTACAAGTACGTAAGCATCCTGTCTGATCACCTGCACCCATTCATGTCCATCGTTCATTCCGACAGACTTGGGCAATTCCAGCAGGAGAATGTGACACCCCACACGTCCAGAATTGCTACAGAGTGGCTCCAGGACCACTCTTCTGAGTTTAAACACGTCCGCTGGCCACCAAACTGCCCAGACATGAACAGTATTGAGCATATCTGGGGTACCTTGCAACATACTGTTCAGAAGAGATCTCCGCCCACTCGTGCTCTTATGGATTTATGGATAGCCCTGCAGGATTCATGGTGTCAATTCCCTCCAGCACTACTTCTGACATTAGTCGAGTACATGTCATGTCGTGTTGCGACTCTTCTGTGTGCTCCCGGGGGCCCTACACGATATTAGGCAGGTGTACCAGTTTCTTTTCTGTTTGGTGTATAACTCTCTCAGGAAATGGGTTTCCGAGACTATCTGAAATACTCCTCCGTGGTGCTGACAAGGGGGAGATTGGGCCAACAATTAAATTGCTGAAGACTGAGATTTCTCATAGATATGATAGCGTATCTAATTGGATATTAAAGCGCTTTGCTGCTCATGTTAAACCACTTTAAGTATACTGAGTAATATTACAGAGTAAAGACTATTAAATATACTAAACTTTCTTCAATTTATTATACACTTAATTCAGAGCACATAAAACAAGCATACATCACAAAACAGCATAAAAAGAACTTAGTCCTTGCTACAGATATGAAATTCTATCCTAAGTTCATAACTTGACAAAATCGATTCCGCCACATTATGCCTTCCCCCCATTTTTGGGAGAGCTGTAGCTCGTCTAACATTATGCATAGTAAGAGAATGTAAAATGAAAATTACATGTTTTAAGGAATCTTCGTAAAACCAGACGCCCCTGGTGCCTCTGAGTACTGAAGGACTACATTTCTACCTCAACGGGTTTGAATAACATCAGACAGACTTACGTTTGAAGGAGTTTGAAGCACACTATTTCTGTCCTTAAACGTAATGTGAACAATTCCCAAATTAGTATCGCAGTAGATTGGCTTTAAGCGATCAATTGAATGGGCCAGAATAGTGACTGGTTAGGGGTGGTCTGACAGCATCATAACGTAACCAAACATAGTGGCACGTCTTCAAGTCCTTATATACGAAAACAGGTTTGTCCTCATGTCTAGAAGGGTTTTGCGAGCGAGACTTTGTATAAGCTTTTGCAGTTTGTTTAAAAAATCAACAAATTTCCCGGATTGCAAGAGAGGAAGTTTAGGTGACGAAAACAAAATCACAAGGCACATTTACTGATTCGTCATAAACCAGTAGCTCAGGGGAACATTGCATGTCCTCCTTAACACTAGTGCGCAATCCCAATAAAACCTAAGACAGTGCCAAAACCCATTCTGGACGCGATGTCAACGTTTCCCGGTACACGTATTCTACCATCACATACAAACTGGCGTCCCCATCTGAAGTACTGACCTGAGGGACACCGACAGCGCCGAAACACACAGATACTAAAACGCGAGCAATAAAATGGTTCTGAGCACTATGGGACTTAACATCTGTGGGCATGAGTCCCCTAGAACTTAGAACTACCTAAACCTAACTAACCTAAGGACATCACACACATCCATGCCCGAGGCAGGATTCGAACCTGCGACCGTAGCAGTCGCGCGGTTCCGGACTGCGCGCCTAGAACCGCTAGACCACAGCGGCCGGCCGCGAGCAATATATTTCAGAAGTATTCCGAGCAGGCACAGCCTTTCGATAACGGGTAGGTCGGTCGGTCATCGTGACCAAAAAACGGCATCCTTCGCAGGGGAGGAAGGGGCCAAGAATATAGACGTGCCTGTGAGAAAATCTCCCGGAAGTGGTGGAAAATCGTGAATATGAACAGCCATGTGTCTACCAATTTTGCTTGTCTAGCATTTGACGCATCCTTCGCCCAGCTGTGTCAAAATTTCCGTATCCCAGGCCTGACAACTTTGTCTGTAATGAAACGCACCTTTATAACCCGCCGAGCTCAGGGAGTGTAATATATCAGAAGGACCGAGAGGTATGGTTTGGGAGAGAGGTATTACTCACACTGAAGCGTGCAGAGAAACGTCGGCAAGTGTGTCATTGACTTTAGTGCATCGAAGGTACACAGGCAGCCTTCCGCTGATTTCGATGATGGCGTCACGCGGCGTGTGTGCGTGGGTCAGCGCCAGTGCCATTGACTGAATCCGCTGCGTCTGCGTCCGGTCGCCCAGCCTTGCAGACGTAGCGCTCTCACTCACTCCACGGCTAAGTGGCCGCTACGTGTGTGGGCTGCCTCCGTCGTTGTAGTGAGCCTTAGCAGCTGTGGCTGCCCGCCCACGGCAGCTCGGTCAGTGACCGCAGACGGCTCTGTACCCGGGAGGCCGGGAGTTCGCGCCCTGGCCCCCCGCCCCAGGAAGGACGGCAGCTTGTAGTCCGCCAGACGACGTCACATAGAGAGCACAGGCCAGCAGCCCTTTCGCTCCTTGCGCCGGGGCATCTCCAAGTTGCAGCCCGCCCCGCCACAGATATGGCGTCTCAGTGCAGCGGAGGTTGGTGATAGTTTCAGCGGGCCGGTTGGCCGCCGATATCTATCGCCAGAGGTCGTCATGGTTGGTCTGCAACTTAAACAATCTTCATTCTCTCCGGATCTAGACGCGGACGGAATGGCGATACGACTGCCTGGTTCGAGCCTCCACTGACGTAGTTCCTGTGGAGGGGACAGGTGGAGTGCTCTTAAATGATTGCAACGTTCGCTTTCCTCAGCCTGCTTCGGCCCATACACACAGGTCATTAAGAGCTATTGTAACTACAACGTATGGGTTTTTTATAGCACGTCAGTGCCTTGTGCTACGCTGATCACTTCGCGCTTGTATACACTGCCCACCGGGCCGGGTCCTCTCGCCTGCGAGCGATGCCGTAATCCTGCCTCGCAGAATCGTTTGCTAAATATCAACACCGACCGCGCCTCCCATCCGATGTGACAATCGTTCCCTTAACTACTACTTTCCAGCCAGAGCTGTGCGAAATTTACAAGAATTCCCCAAATCCATGCCTGTACTTATACGTGGCGCAGCAGCACAGTCGCTTTTACCTGTCGGTGACCCAAAGAGTGAAATGAATTAAAAACAATTCGACGCCGCTTTTTAGGGTTAAATGGACGTATTTTTAGTCCAGAAATATAACACCAAGTACCATTTGTGGATGCATCCAGGGGTAAGGGTTTCAGATGTAAACTCGTTGATGCTGGATGCTACTGATATCGGAGGAGGAGTGGGCTTGTGTCCTGATCTGCAGCAACTTTCACCCAATCATTAATAGTAATCGCCACACAGATGAACAGTTTGCCACCACATTGTCCTGCCCATAAACGGGCAGAACATCTGTAGAATACCCGCATCTCGTGGTCGTGCGGTAGCGTTCTCGCTTCCCACACCCGGGTTCCCGGGTTCGATTCCCGGCGGGGTCAGGGATTTTCTCTGCCTCGTGATGGCTGGGTGTTGTGTGCTGTCCTTAGGTTAGTTAGGTTTAAGTAGTTCTAAGTTCTAGGGGACTGATGACCATAGATGTTAAGTCCCATGGTGCTCAGAGCCATTTGAACCATCTGTAGAAAATTGAGCTATGAAGTCAGCCGGACGTAATTGTCGTGCAGAATTTAGCTCTGTGACAGTTTTGAAAATAGAAGTTAATGGTTTGTAGTCAAAAAATGGTTCAAATGGCTCTGAGCACTATGGGACTTAACTTCTGAGGTCATCAGTCACCTAGAACTACTTAAACCTAACTAATCTAAGGACATCACACACATCCATGCCCGAGGCAGGATTCGAACCTCCTACCGTAGCGGTCGCGCGGTTCCAGACTGTAGCGCCTAGAACCGCTCGGCCACTCCGTCCGGCTGGTTTGTAGTTAGTATACCGGGTGAGTCACCTAACATTACCACTGGAAACACCTCCCAATCCACAACAAACACTGAATCAAAAGTTCCACAGACCGAAAGTGAGGAGAGGGGCTGGTGGAACTGGTTAATACAAACCACTGAAAAATGCACGGAAGTATGATTTTCAACACATACTTACGTTTTTTTAAAATGGAAACCTGTTATTTTTAGCACGACTGAAAATAGAAACAAATACTTAATCAATGCCGTTTGTTACATGGTAAAATGTTAAGTACATCCGCAGTAATTTGTAACGTAAAATTGTCGCTTGAAACTCACACGTTCAGTCGCGTATTGTAACAAACAAGACCTGTAGGGGTATGTTTACGAAGACTACAATGTTTACGAGTTTGGATGTCTCAGTGTCTGCATTTAGCGCTTGCTGAATTAGTCCTTGTACTCAGAATAACTGTAGTACACTGTGTTACCGGATGTCTGTGATGATGTACTGTACACAAGTAAGAACAGAATTACGCACAGTAGGAACGTTAGAAGGTCGCAAGTACAACAGTGTGTACAGTGTTTTAAGAACTGTGAAAACGGTTTATTCTAACTCTAAAAAGGCTGACCCTTGACAGAATGTTCGACGGGCATTTCATAGGACGTGGCGGACGCATAAATTGGCCAGCCCGTTCTCCTGATCGTTCAATTTTAGACTTCTTGCTGTGGGGTACGTTAAAGGAGAACGTGTACCGTGATCTGTCTGCAATCCCAGAGAATATGAAACATCGTATTGAGGCAGTCTGTGGCAACATTACACCAGATATACTGCGCCGTGCCGGCCGGAGTGGCCGTGCGGTTCTAGGCGCTACAGTCTGGAACCGAGTGACCGCTACGGTCGCAGGTTCGAATCCTGCCTCGGGCATGGATGTGTGTGATGTTCTTAGGTTAGTTAGGTTTAATTAGTTCTAAGCTCTAGGCGACTGATGACCTCAGAAGTTAAGTCGCATAGTGCTCAGAGCCATTTCAACCATATACTGCGCCGTGTAATACATTCATTAAGCGGTAGATTTAAAATGTGTGCAGCAAATGATGGGCACCTCTTTGAAGATTTATTGGTCTGAAATGTCAGGACACACACTTTTACATTCTGTAATTGAAAACAAAAGACAAATTTGTAGGTTTAATTACATTCTCATGTTAATGTACATTTTCTTCTAACAAATCAGTGCCGTACAGTATTCTTCAGAGGAAAAAACTAACAGAAAGGTTAGCATGTGGATGTGCTGTTAATGTCTCTTCTGTACCTACGTTACATCACTGTTCTTTTTGTATCCCTAACTAATTCGTTTCTCTTCGATACACGCGACTGAACTGCTGAGGGCCGGCCGGGGTGGATGAGCGGTTCTAGGCGCTACAGTCTGGAATCGCGCGACCGCTACGGTCGCAGGTTCGAATCCTGCCTCCGGCATGGATGTGTGTGATGTCCTTAGCTTAGTTAGGTTTAAGTAGTTCTAAGTTCTAGGGGACTGATGACCTCAGAAGTTAGGCCCTATAGTGCTCAGAGCCATTTGAACCATTTTTGAACTGCTGAGAAGTTACTCAAGCGTCAGCTATATGTTACAAATTACTCCAGATGTAATTAACATTTTACAATGTAAGAAACGGCAATGATTAAGTATTTTTTTCTAATAACAGGTTTCCATTTGGAAAAAAATAAAAAAATAAAAAAATAAGTATTGTTGAAAATCATACTTCCGTGCATTTCTCAGTGGTTTGTATTAACCAATTACACCAGCCCCTCTCCTCACTTTCGGTCTGCAGAATTGGCTATTCAGTGTTTGTTATGGCTTGGGAGGTGTTTCCAGTAGTAATGTTAGGTGACTCACCCTGTATATAGTAAAAGTCTGTTCTTCAAGCCAGAAAAATGGCTAGCAGCTCTCTATCAAAGGCACTCCCAGACTGGTGCAGTTTTGATAAATTTTTAGCCATGCTTGAGAAGGATATTGTTTCAATACAATACCCACAGCGACTTGACTAGCGTCAACAAAAAGAGCAAACCGTAAACAACGGGGTGAGTTAGCAAAGAACCCTGAACAAGTTTTTAAGAATGTGATTGCGTCTGTAAATAAACAAAAAAAAATTTACAAGTTTTTAAGTCCTCGAAAGCTTTAACTGCTCTATCATTCCAAGATATATTTATGTTTCCAGAAGGGTTCTTTACTTTTAGGAGGCTGTCAAGAGGCTCTTGTACTTCAGCCAGCATGGAAAAGTGTTTGTGATAATTTATCGTGCGTAAGAAACGGAAGAGTCCTCTGAAAGTTTCAGGGGCAGGTATGTTTTGAATATCGGAAACTTTATCAGGCATAGGAGAATGCCTTTGTTTGACACCTTTTAGCCTATGAAAGAAACCTCTTTTCATTAAAATACACTTGTCAACATTATTAATGGTACCATAGTCCCACAAAATTCAGTGCACTGCACGTAAATGTTTCAAATGGTCATCATACACAGTGTGTGGAAATTCCCGTTACAAACTTCTAGAACATGTAGAGGACAGTGCCCACATAATATTTTGACTAACAACCCATTTCCGGAAACGCCATTCAACGACGTTACAGAGCACCAAAATTATAAGCACCGGCGCCTGTAAATGTATCATTTGAAGTGAGGGTCCCCATACCGGAAACAACGAGTCAAAAGTTATAAGCAAAAACCGTTCTGATACCTCCGACAGTGAAATACATGTACTGATACTGGCATTGTTTTTGCTAAGAAAGTAGGAATAGGCAACTTTTAGATGTGGTAGTGTGGACCAAATCAAGAAAAAATGTGCAGTAAACATGGGCTCCAAAACGTATGCCGGAGGAGCTACGAGCATTTGTTCATATTTCCTACTGTGAAACACATCTCCGCTATTTAACAAGTGCTCATAGCTCTAAAGGTATGCATTTTAGATCCAATATTTACTAGACATTTTTCCTTGTTTTAGTTCATAATACCACCTCTGAAATTTACCCTACAATCTTAGCATCAACAGTACCAACACATGTGTTCCACTGTCAGAGGTGTAGTAGCCTTGGGCTGCGGATCGGAGCCGCCAGGCGGGGAAGCCGCCGGCGGTGGAGCACGCACCACCGGGTAAACACAGGACGCGTCGGACGACTGACCAACGACAACTGACAACAACCGACCACGACCGACTATGAGCGACACAACAAGGAAGAGATAAACAACGGAGGCTTGTGGAAACCACAACACCAAACGTAAATCCACTCGGAACCAGAGCCAGGCAAATATCAACATCGAGCAACGACCAGAACGCAGTACCGCCGAGATAGAAACGAAATCCAGAGCGAGTACCAGACTGGCTGGACTAGGTTTTTTTTTTTTTTCGTTATTGTATTTCAATTCCCCATCGGGGCGGGCTGCTGGACTAGGGCAGAGCGGGTCCCTATATACGAAATCGGAGGGAGCGGCTATTGGCCGCTGTCTGCACGTGGCTTAGCGGTGGCACCGTCGCTGCGCGAGAGCCGCTGCGCGGAATAGCCGCCGCGGAGGCGGAGGCGGAGCCCTCTATGGCCTGACCACGTCCATTTGTTCTGCCGCGTGTTCGACTTCCGCGGCGGAAGGTACTAGAAGACGTCTCAGAACGGTTTTCGCTTATAACTTCCGACGCGTTCGTTTCCTCAAATTGATACATTTCTCCTTCTCCACCATCCTAGAAAGTTTGTAAAGTCATCACGGAATCACACTGTATATACATACATTTACAGGCGCCGGCGCCTGTATCTTTGACGCTCTGTAGCGTCGTTGGATGACGTTTCCGGAAATGGATTGTTAATCAATATATTATGTGCCCACTGTCCTCTACAAGTTTTAGAAGTTGTAACGGGAATTTCCGAATACTCTATATGTAGCAGTTGTGTCATAGACATAGCAGAAAACAAATGTAAAACCCTCAAGAGCTTCATGCATCAGTCATTGCCGTGTTTGGGCTGCTTTACGCAATTCAAAAGGCATAACATTGTGTCTGAATAACCCAAAAAGTGTACTAATCGAAGTTTTCATTTTGTCGTAAAGGGCCATAGGAATCTCTGCAAAAGCCTAGCCGGTCAAGAACAGGAGAAATGTGCACCGGAGAAGTTACTGGTAAAATAGGATACATTAGGGGCAGGGTACTTATCAGGGATTGTACGAGAGTTCAAAACTCTGTAATCCCTACAGATTCTCCAGTTTCCGTCTTTTTTTATGACCGTCTGTAAGGGAGAAGACAAAGCATTTTTAGAGCGAGAAATAGAACCACCACTAATCATCCTACCAAATTCTTGCTGAGCAGCATGCAGCTTTCCTGGAGGCAGGCGACAGTCTACTAACCACTGGCAGTCCTGACGTAGCTTTGATATGATGAAGAGTAGAATGGCGACGCCTCTCCGCTGCGAGTGATGAATCGGTCAGTGGTGGTAAATCCTTCAGTGACAGCTGGTCAAGTCATTATCCGCCGGCTGGTCCGCCTCGGTCGACGCAGGGCTGGCAGTTGTGGTGAGGAGGGGGGCAAGTAGTTTCGTATATGTCTGCAGACAAGGCGCCACCAATGTACACTTCAGTTTCGTCGTTTTGTGAGTTCTATAGTTTCGTGTAAAATGGGTTTTGGCAGCTGTACGAGTTGTGGCAGAGTTAATCTTGTTTGCACGAAATCGCTGCACAACACAAAAGTTAAAAGAAGAAATGTGTTTGAGATCGTGACTCATAAAGAAAAGACGTCAGCTCGGTTACTCGCCGACCTTGCTGAAAGAAATTGCACTGGAAGACTCTATAAGTTATTTTAATCATCTGTACTAGTTTGTGCATGGGAAGCACTGCTGTGGGGTTTAAAATAAATTAATATTGAATAAACAATTCAGTTTTCCAGATTTATGTAGTCTTATCTCCTGTCAACAGTTTTCCGTAAAAAAAGAATCGGCCAACACGAACCACAGGATTTTGTCCTTGTAGACGTGAGCTGTTTCGCAGCTAGGTGTTTTGCTTGGCTGTATTTTTTTAATTGATTTGTGCCTGCACTCCTATAATTTTAATTGAATGGATTTTGCTCTGCAGCTCAAATATTGTCTACGAATACATGTTCAGATCGCGTACAGTCTCAAGCGCAGCAACAAGTCGCTTCTTGATTTTGTAGTCAACGTCATTAAAATCCTATAAATACCTATGCATAGCATCGATACCCAAAAAGCGAACATTGCCTCCGTTCCCCACTTAAAATTTTAGTTTTTGCTCTCTACCGACACATCTAACCTCAATACTTATGCAGCTAGTGTGCCAAAGTTGGAAGAAGCCTAAAATGTCAAGTTTCGCCAAAGAGTTGCGCAAATGCGCGACGCGCATACGCAGTAGCCGGTAGCACAGTGGCCGATAGCGCAGTTGCGTGCAACCCAGTGTCGTCGTGTAAACTAGGCTTAACCATAGTAATTTCTGACGCGCTCACTCCAACGCCGTACGCAGCTGCTCCGCCCGATCTTGCAAGTGTTGATTTTTGCTCTCGTAGATGGGTTGTTGCATTGTTTTCTTCGTGCAACATTTTCGAACGTTCCTCAATTTGAGTCCAAAGTGTGGACCACTGTGCATACAACTCTGAAATTTGAGCCGCTAGACACGGTGGGAGAAAGCGATGTCTTCTTGCGTAAGGCCCGCATGTGCGTTCCGCATGCGGACCTGTGTCGCTCCGACAAGCGTTGTTCCATCGCGGGAGGCGCAGTTGTTTCGGAAATCTTTGCACGGTCCATGGCGCGGACATCAGGCTAAGTTGAGCACATGTAGGTCCTTTAATAAGACACGTATTCACCAAATCTGCCAGCAGAGAAAAATGACGCCAGAAATCAACTCCAATATTAGGCCCAGAAACATCGGCAACAACAAAAGTCCAAGTAGACGAAAAATCATCCTCCAAGACCACTGTTGTTTTTGTTTACCAAAAGTTTTTATGGGTGAATTATTACCTGCCGTTAAAAGAGGCATTTTAGTAACTTGTTTAAAACCACTTGCTGTTGGAGAAATAACGCAAATCTTCAATCCAGTATCAATCAAGGGCACAGCTTGCGATAACTTGTCTTTAATGAACAGTCTTACAGAACCAGCAACATCACTGATTGTGGCATTTCATCAGTGTCGTAGGCATTGGAAGCGAGATCGGCGAACACGCGCGCCTGTTGACACTCATCGGTTAAGTTTGGGTACGATCAGGGCTTCATACATTGCCTTGCTGCCGTCTTAAAACGCTTATGATACTTGTTTCTTTCATGAGCAATAGATTAAGAAGTCTGTTTGCTTAACTTGGCGTTTAGGCGTGGAACCTTGTTCGCAAACTCTCCACAGAAGGCTCTGCTGTGCCTTCTGTAACAGGCTTACATCAACGCAGCCCATAGCGTTCATGCACAGTTTGGAACCCCTATTCATAACCTCTTTAATGGAGGCACAACTACACTACTGGCCTTTAAAATTGCTACACCAAGAAGAAATGCAGATGATAAACGGGTATTCATTGGACAAATATATTATACTAGAACTGACATCTGATTACATTTTCAAACAATTTGGGTGCATAGATCCTGAGAAATAAGTACCCAGAACAACCACCTCTGGCCGTAATAACGGCTTTGATACGCCTGGGCACTGAGTCAAACAGATCTTGGATGGCGTGTACAGGTACAGCTGCCCATGCAGCTTCAACATGATAACACAGTTCATCAAGAGTAGTGACTGGCGTATTGTGACGAGCCAGTTGCTTGGCCACCATTGACCAGACGTTTTCAGTTGGTGAGAGATCTGGAGAATGTGCTGGCCAGGACAGCAATCGAACATTTTCTGTATCCAGAAAGGCCCGTACAGGACCTGCAACATGCGGTCGTGCACTATCCTGCTGAAATGTAGGGTTTTGCAGGGATCGAATGAAGGGTAGAGCCACGGGTCGTAACACATCTGAAATGTAACGTCCGCTGTTCAAAGTGCCGTCAATTCGAACAAGAGGTGACCGAGACGTATAACCAATGGCACCCCATACCATCACGCCAGGTGATACGCCAGTATGGCGATGACGAATACACGCTTCCAATGTGCGTTCATCGCGATGTCAGCAAACACGGATGCGACCATCATGATGCTGTAAACAGAACCTGTATTCATCCGAAAAAATGACGTTTTACCATTCGTGCACCCAGGTTCGTCGTTGAGTACACCATCGCAGGCGCTCCTGTCTGTGATGCAGCGTCAAGGGTAACCGCAGCCATGGGCTCCGAGCTGATAGTCCATGCTGCTGCAAACTTCGTCGAACTGTTCGTGCAGATGGTTGTTGTCTTGCAAACGTCCCCATCTGTTGACTCAGAGATCGAGAAGTGGCTGCACGATCCGTTACAGCCATGCGGATAAGGTGCCTGTCATCTCGACTGCTAGTGATACGAGGCCGTTGGGATCCAGCACGGCGTTCCGTATCACCCTCCTGAACCCACCGATTCCATATTCTGCTAACAGTCTTTGGATATCGACCAACGCGAGCAGCACTGTCGCAATACGATAAACCGCAATAGCGATAGAACACAATCCGACCTTTATCAAAGTCGGAAACGTGATGGTACTCATTTCTCCTCCTTACACGAGGCATCACAACAACGTTTCACCAGGCAACTCCGGTCAACTGCTGTTTGTGTGTGAGAAATCGGTTGGAAACTTTCCTCATGTCAGCACGTTGTAGGTGTCGCCACCGACGCCAACCTTGTGTGAATGCTCTGAAAAGCTAATGATATGCATATCACAGCATCTTCTTCCTGTCGGTTAAATTTCGTGTCTGTAGCACGTCATCTTCGTGGTGTAGCAATTTTAATGGCCAGTAGTGTAGTACTGTCGACAAATGCAATAGCGACTGCGTCAGCTGTCTTAGCCAGTTTGTCATCAGACAGCTCAGTAAAATCCGATAGAACCGCCCAAACATTTAGTGGGAGCCTGCGCGTCCAAAAGATCTTTAACGAAGTGTCAACCAGCAGTTCGTCAGCTGCAATCGCGTGAAATGAGCTAAGAATTTGAGCTGCACACGCGTCATCATCAACGATTTTATCCAAGAGAACCTCTGGTGTGAAAACAAAGCACTGGAGCACTGTCTCTTTAAACATATGGGAAGGCTGCAGGTGCAGAATATCATCGTCATGTTCAGTTGCCGGCCCCTCCCGCCGGAGGTTCGAGTCCGCCCACGTGCATGGGTGTGTGTGTTGTTCTTACTAAGGAACCTCCCCATCGCACCCCCCTCAGATTTAGTAATAAGTTGGCACAGTGCATAGACCTTGAAAAACTGAACACAGATCAATCGAGAAAACAGGAAGAAGTTGTGTGGAAGTATGAAAGAAATAAGCAAAATATACAAACTGAGTAGTCAATGAGCAAGATAGGCAACATCAAGGATACTACGAGCCCAGGAGCGCCGTGGTCCCGTGGTTAGCGTGAGCAGCTGCGAAACGAGACGTCCTTAGTTCAAATCTTCCCTCGAGTGAAAAGTTTACTTTTTTACTCTCGCAAAGTTATGATCTGTCCGTTCGTTCATTGACGTCTCTGTTCACCGTTATAAGTTTAGTGTCTGTGTTTTGCGACCGCTCCGCAAAACCGTGCGATTAGTAGACGAAAGGAGTGCCTCTCCAATGGGAACCGAAAACATTTGATCGCGAGGTCCTAGGTCCACCGATTATTCCACAGGAAAACACGTCTGATACATTCTATACGACACTGGTGACGCCATGTGCGTCACATAACAGGAATATGTTGTCGACCCACCTAACTTGTACACTTGGCGAATGGGTAAAAAGATTCTTCTACCTTGCCCGATTTAGGTTTTCTTGTGGATGTGATAATCACTCCCAAAAAGTGATGAAAACATAAGAGTTTGTCACATAAACTACAACAAACTAATGCAACAGTTTCACAGTCGCACAGTTTTCCCTGTGCTCTGTCAAAACATATGTTTTTAACGTTTTCAAATTTTTCCGTTTAGGTGTAGCGTCCCCATACTATGGCGCAGTTACCTCGCATCGGACGGACGGACGGACAGATAATAATTGTCTGAAAATAAAACTTTTCACTCGTGTGAAGACTTGAACCAAGCACCTCTCATCCGCAGCTGCTCACGCTAACCACGCGACCACGGCGCTCCTGCCTTGATGTTGCATATCTTGCGCATGGACTATTCAGTTTGTATATTTTGCTTATTTTTTTCATATTTCCACACAAATTCTTCCTGTTTTCTCGACTGATGTGTGTTCAGTTTTTCAAGGCCTATCCACTGTGCCAACTTGTAACTAAATCTGAGGGGGGTGCGATGGGGAGGTTCCCTTGTTAGCATAAGTTAGTTTAAGTAGTGTGTAAGTCTAGGGACCGATGACCTCAGCAGTTTGATCCCTTACGAATTCACACACATTTGAACATTTGTTCAGTTGCATTAAGGTATCAGTTGTGAAATGGCAAAGGTAAATTGGTCAGAGCCCGATACCAAGTCAAGAAACCTAAAAATAGCTTCATCCTGGGTAAGCCATAATTGTACCCCTGCAGGCCAAAAAGCAGGCAACTTGATATTAAAATTTCCTATTGGAGTCACTAGGAACTCGTGAAACAGTGTTGCTAGGTGTGGTTCCGACTTCACGGCCATGTTTGTGATGGCATCCATTATGCCGCTCAGAAGACGTGAAAAACGCAGAGAACTCGCTCAGTAATAGGGTCATCATTTTACGTATACTTCGTGATACCGCTGAATAAACACTATTAAAGATACTGAACTTTCTTCGATTTGTTATATACTTTCTTCAGAGCACATACGATGAGCGTACATCATAAAACAGTATCCAAAGAATTCAGTCCTTATCATAGATGTCACATTCCATCTAAGTTTATAACTTAATCCAGATATATTCCGCCACACCACATTTGTAGTTTTTCCTTTAGGAATCGTCAGTTTCCTGAACAAATAAAGTACTCAGTAGTCAAACTGCTTTATAATATAGGAGAAAGAGATGATGTAGACAATTTCAGTACTATTTCTGTGCCATCAGTGTTCGTGAAAGTTACTGAAAAGGCTATACGTATAATTGATCATATTAGTTCACATAATTTGCGGTCAAACGTACAGTTTGGTTTTAGAGTGGTTTAACAACTGATATTGCTATATTTTCTTTCTCTCTCTGAGGAATTGGAAGGATTAAACAAAAATTTGAAAACATTAGGCATCTTCTTTGATTTAAGAAAAGCGTTTGATTGCGTTGCTCACAAAATATCACTGCAGCAATTGGGCGACTGAGGAGTAGCTCACAACTGGGTTCTCTCATACTTTCAGAAAAGACAGCAAAACAAAAGGTCATTCTCCACAGTAATGAGAATGGCTGTGAGCTAGCGTCTGATTGGAGTAGGATTAATTGGAAGTTCCTCACAGGTTAATGCTGGGACCACTACTGTTCCTTGTCTATTTGTATCAGTGGTAGTCAACTGTTTTTACCTACCCCCATTTTTGTATCTGTGTTAGCAGTAAAATTTTTTAGCCGCTCACCGGTCCTCAGTTATAGACATTTATAAAATATGAAAGCCACTTTACTGTACAACATTTATAAAGCAAAGTTACAAGGAGTTAAAACATATGACAGTAATTACTTACCAACTACTTTGTCAAGATCTTATGAAAAGCTAATAAAAATATTTTTAAACCCACTACCATCTACCACCCACTATACCCGCCCGGTTGGCCGTGCGGTCTAATGCACGGCTTTCCGGGCGGGAAGGAGCGCCTGGTCCCTGGCACGAAACCGCCCGGCGGATTTGTGTCGAGGTCCGGCGAACCGGCCAGTCTGTGGATGGTTTTTAAGGCGGTTTTCCATCTGCCTCGGCGAATGCGGGTTGGTTCTCCTTATTCCACCTCAGCTACACTATGTCGGCGATTGCTGCGCAAACAAGTTCTCCACGTACGCGTACACCACCATTACTCTACCACGCAAACATAGGGGTTGCACTCGTCTGGTGTGAGACGTTACCTGGGGGGTCCACCGGGGGCCGAACTGCACAATAACCCTGGGTTCGGTGTGGGGCGGCGGAGGGGTGAAGTGGACTGCGGTAGTCGTCGTGGGGTTGTGGACCACTGCGGCTGCGGCGGGGACGGAGCCCCTCATTCGTTTCTAGGTCCGCGGTTAACATACAATATAATACCACTCTCTATGAAAACCCGAACGCCAACTAGTGGGCAGTAGGGACCAATTTGACCGCCATTGTTATATATAGTATGTAAGTGATATGCCTTTTACTAAGACAGGTGATTCTAAAATATTTCTGTTTGCTGATGATACTAGGTTGATAGTGATGGACATTGAGTGCAACGTGGGCAACGTATCAATCAGTGCACTTCAAGACATAAGGTCATGACTTATAAAAAATAAGTTAATACTACATCACAGTAAGGCTCAGTTTTTAGAATTTCTAACACATAAATATGCAAAACTGACATTTTGAGTACACGGAATGAGCATGTGATTAATCAGTCTAAACAATCCAAATTTGTGTGTGTTCTGATAGATGTTAAGATATCGTGGAAAGCCCACGCTCAGGGACAGAGCATCGAGTGACATTATACTGAGTGCACTATCCGAAAATTACCTCGAGCAATTAAACAGAGAAACGACTCGAGAAGATAACATCTTGGACCTACTGATAACAAACAGACCCGAACTTTTCGACTCTGTAAGCTCAGAACAGGGAATCAGTGATCATAAGGCCGTTGCAGCATCCATGAATATGGAAGTAAATAGGAATATAAAGAAAAGGGAGGAAGGTTTATCTGCTTAGCAAGAGTAATAGGAGGCAGATTTCAGACTACCTACCAGATCAAAACGAAAATTTCAGTTCCGACACTGACAATGTTGAGTGTTTATGGAAAAAGTTCAAGGCAATAGTAAAATGCGTTATAGACAGGTACGCGCTGAGTAAAGCTCTGAGGGACGGGAAAAACCCACCGTGGTTCAACAACAAAGTTAAGAAACTACTGCGAAAGCAAAGAGAGCTTCACTGCAAATTTAATCGCAGCCAAAACCTCTCAGACCAACAGAAGCTAACGATGTCAAAGTTAGCGTAAGGAGGGCTGTGCGTGAAGCGTTCAGCGAATTCGAAAGTAAACTTCTATGTATCGACTTAACAGAAAATCCTAGGAAGATCTGGTCCTACGTTAAATCAGTAAGTGGATCGAAACAGTATATCCAGACACTCTGGGATGATAATGGCATTGAAACAAAGGATGACACGCGTAAAACTGAAATACTAAACACCTTTTTCCAAAGCTGTTTCACAGAGGAAGACCGCACTGCAGTTCCTTCTCTAAATCCTCGCACAAACGAAAAAATGGCTGACATCGAAATAAGTGTCCAAGGAATAGAAAAGCAACTGGAATCACTCAACAGAGGAAAGTCCACTGGACCTGAAGGGATATCAATTTGATTCTACACAGAATACGCGAAAGAACTTGCCCCCCTTCTAACAGTCGTGTACCGCAAGTCTCCAGAGGAACGGAAGGTTCCAAATGACTGGAAAAAGCACAGGTAGTCCTAGTCTTCAAGAAGGGTCGTCGAGCAGATGCGCAAAACTATAGACCTATATCTCTGACGTCGATCTGTTGTAGAATTTTAGAACATGTTTTCTGCTCGCGTATCATGTCGTTTCTGGAAACCCAGAATCTACTCTGTAGGTATCAACATGGATTCCGGAAACAGCGATCGTGTGAGACCCAACTCGCTTTATTTGTTCATGAGACCCAGAAAATATTAGATACAGGCTCCCATGTAGATGCTACTTTCCTTGACTTCCGGAAGGCGTTCGATACAGTTCCGCACTGTCGCCTGATAAACAAAGTAAGAGTCTACGGAATATGAGACCAGCTGTGTGGCTAGATTGAAGAGTTTTTAGCAAACAGAACACAGCATGTTGTTATCAATGGAGAGACGTCTATAGACGCTGAAGTAACCTCTGGCGCGCCACAGGGGAGTGTTATGGGACCATTGCTTTTCACAATATTTATAAATGACCTAGTAGATAGTGTCGGAAGTTCTATGCGGCTTTTCGCGGATGATGGTGTAGTATACAGAGAAGTTGTAGCATTAGAAAATTGTAACGAAATGCAGGAAGATCTGCAGCGGATAGGCACTTGGTGCAGGGAGTGGCAACTGACCCTTAACATAGACAAATGTAATGTATTGCGAATACGTAGAAAGAAGGCTCCTTTATTGTATGATTATATGATAGCGGAACAAACACTGGTAGCAGTTACTTCTGTAAAATATCTGTAAGTATGCGTACGGAACGATTTGAAGTGGAATGATCATATAAAATTAATTGTTGGTAAGGCGGGTACCAGGTTGAGATTCATTGGGAGAGTCCTTAGAAAATGTATTCCATCAAGAAAGGAGGTGGCTTACAAAATACTCGTTCGACCTATACTTGATTATTGCTCATCAGTGTGGGATCCGTACCAAATGGCTCTGAGCACTATGGGACTTAACATCTGTGGTCATCAGTCACCTAGAACTTAGAACTACTTAAACCTAACTAACCTAAGGACATCACACACATCCATGCCCGAGGCAGGATTCGAACCTGCGACCGTAGCGGTCGCGCAGTTCCCGACTGAGCGCCTAGAACCGCTAGACCACCGCGGCCGGCAGGGATCCGTACCAGATCGGGTTGACGGAGGAGATAGAGAAGATCCAAAGAAGAGCGGTGCGTTTCGTCACAGGGTTATCTGGTAGGCGTGATAGCGTTACGGCGATGTTTAGCAAACTCAAGTGGCAGACTCTGCAAGAGAGGTGCTCTGCATCGCGGTGTAGCTTGCTGTCCAGTTTTCGAGAGGGTGCCTTTCTGGATGAAGTTTCGAATATATTGCTTCCCCTACTTATACCTCCCGAGGAGATCACGAACGTAAAATTAGTGAGTTTCGAGCGCGCACGGAGGCTTTCCGGCAGTCGTTCTATCCGCGAACTATACGCGACTGGAACAGGAAAGGGAGGTAATGACAGAGGCACGTAGAGTGCCCTCCGCCGCATACCGTTGGGTGGCTTGCGGAGTATAAATGTAGATGTAGATATAGATATCTTGATTAAAAACTGGGTGCTACTATATTTACCATTATAACAAAATCTGCAGTAAGTGACTATTCAGCACACAAGTTAGTTTACTTTGCTTAATTTCATTCTCTTATGACATAAGGCATTATATTCTGGGGCAACTCTTCCGATTCAAAACGGGTATTCTTGGCTCAGAAACGAGCACTTCGAACTATACAAGTATGCGGTTTGAGTTTACGAACTTCTTCTCGGCCTCTATTCAGGAGTCTGACAGTTCTGATATTTACCTCTCAATATAAATTTGGTTTCACGTCTTTTCTTCTTAACAATATGAGCATATTACGAGAATTAGCAACTTTCACTCAGTTATTCCTAGGTAGAAAACAAATCTGCATATGGATCACACCTTCTTGAGTCTTGTGGAGAAACGCGTACAGTACTCTGTTACATCCATTTTCAATAAACTGCCACAAGAATCAGAACAAAATTAGCAGTATTCCTTAAACTTTCAACTCTAAATTTAAGAATTTCCTTATAGCTCGCTGTTCTGTCGTGGAGTTCCTGGAAAAAATAAAATAAATTTCTGTGTTATATTGCTGAGTATTACATACTCAGCAGATTGAGTCTACGTAGGATTGGTGAAAATTTTAGTTTATTTATTATTAACTTTTCTGATGTAGTTTCATGTACTGACTCTTTCCATGATCATGGAAGTTGATTTCTCAGTTTGGCACTTCGCAATTAGACATGTAAATAAATAAATTCAGTGCTTTCGATCTTTTCAGTAATAAAGAGGTACAAAAAATTAATACAATTTGGAACGTTATAACACTATCGATGCCTGTATGTTATTACCATTGTAAACCTCATTTACAAAGTGCTCTTCACTGCACATACAAATAAGGTAAAGGGAAAAGTCACTCGAATCTCAGTGCGTATCAGTGCACAGTTCAAGGTGAGCACTCAGACAAAAGAAATACGTAATCTTTCAGATGTGTCGCTGATGCAGTTATTAGATAATTCATCGTGTGACTCTGTAGATAACAGGCTGGTTTCTGCACGGAGCTGGTTTATGGAATGTAGAATAGGGTCCAAAGCACATCGTAATACTGTCGGCATCCAGTTGTGACTTACGGCTGGTTTCCACGCCAGTATTGGTAAAGGCTTACATTTCCGAAGCAGCTCTCTTTCCTTTATTTTAATGAACATACTTTATTCAGTGACCGTTTTTATACAGACTTGAAGAAGATTTGGCTAACGGTTTTCAGATTTTAGCTGTGACGTAGGTAGCAGGAACTTTGAGAGAAAACACAAACTAATCATGCAACGCATGACATTCAAAATAAATATTTCCTGGGTATATCTCAAATAACGTTTAAAAGCTGCCACAAACATATCAAATATTTACTTTTAAACTCTCGAAACAGCAACCACAAAAAAGGATAATTGATCCTATTTGATGTAAATTTAACAATATTTTGTAATAAAGCAGAAAAATTCTGTATAAGACCTGGAAAAATCTTTTTACATGAGTTTTGAAAGGATGTCGCAATTAACGTCGATCGACTTCAAAAGATATTGCAGTCAGCCAGGACGGACTATTTTACAGTCTCACAAATTATCCTACGTCTTCTTTAGTATTTTACATTCTGTAGCTACATATGTCAAATTTTGTGCTAAGCGGTGTCGTGGATCACGAGAATCATATTTCTGGAAACTTTCACTGTGAAAGACGTGCACTGCTTTTTACATTTGGCTCTTCTGGGTTTTATGCAGAAAACGAGACGAGAAGTAAACTTTACGAAAAAAAATAACGTCTGTTCTTGCACAAAAGCTACTGATTTATGTATTTGTTTGGCGTGGTCAGCGTGTTCTCTCTGTACTAACTCGTCGAGTCATTTAATTTAATTTTTTACTTAGACTACAGGCTATCAAATTTCTTTTTCTATTTTTATATTAACTTGCTTGACTAATTATTTTCTTTATTTAACCTATATCTTCTGAATCTTAACCTTAATTTTTGCTTTTTCACTCATATTTCTTTTAAAAATGATATTCATAAATTCACATTTATTTTATCTATGTATTTCTATCACTTAACTGGAACTAGCATATTGATTACATGTGATTCTCGAAGTAACGGTTCTTTCACGTTTCGGGTAGAATCATTCCTAGAGATTTGCTAAAGAATTTGTCTTGCTTCTCACTATAGATAAGATAAGATTCTGCTACAACTTGAGCCTTCGTCATCTCCACTTTTATGCCAACAGAAAGAGAAATGTCAAGCAGTATCCTTAGCATTCTGTTTATACAATTTTACCAAAATCTTGTGCGTTTCCCATAACATGCTGAAAGTGAGATTTACTTTTCTCCGTGGAGCACATTGCACGTACAAAATTTAACGATATTTTTTGCGTTTCGCTTTATGTGGTAGTCTGAAGCTTCCGATGCTTCATGCTGAATAAGAGCCCTCTTTTGCTCTACTGTTGTGCTTATCTATGCTAGACAGACCTGCGTTGTATTTTAATGGAGGAGTGTATATTTTGTAACGCTTAAATGATAAAGGAGGATGTTCGTGACATACAATACCAAAGGCAGACCAAAAAGAGACGCTCTTACACAGTAACGGCTTCAGTTCGCCCGGCGCCCATAGCTCTGGTGTATTGCCGGCAATACGTATTTATTTTTTAAAATGTATTATTTTGCTTCCATATAATATACGAAGGAACGTCTACTAAAATGTTATTTCATCAGTTGAAACATTCATGTTTATTTTTGAATCATTATCCGAGCAACATATTAAATATTACTCGAGGTACTGAAACTACCCGTCACTGTAGCCTTTTATTAACTCCACTCACACAGAAAAGAAAAACTACCGTTTACGAATGTTATGTGTCTGAATCATAAAACTTATGACCCACTAGCTACTTAGGATATTTATACACTGAATTTGCCCAAGTTATCCTTGATTTCACTACTCGGAAGAGTACGACAGTCAAAGTTCCTGGTTTTGTACCATCGCTCAAATTACCGGCAAGCAGAACTAAGAGTCGTCCGCTGTTGCACGCGCTGACTTTGGGAAAGACTGATTTATGTTGTGGTTAGTGGATGAAGCTGGAAACCAGAGGTATACGAATCGGTTAAACACTGAATTATGCATGAAACAGGGTAGACAAACATACTATAGATGAACATCGTGTCTGAAAACAAAATTGAGAAATGGTCGTAAAACAGAATTGCAAAAACCTAGTGAGATAGATTACGGCTACTCTTAATTAAAATGGATAATTTGGGGGAATTCAGGTTGTCTCACTGTTTCTCTTAGCGGTCTATGACGTTTGAAGTGTAGGTACACAAAAAATATCCTTAGGAGAATTTTTATAAAATACAAACCATTTGTCTCTATTGCTCACCGTTCTTGAGAGGGAACAGACGTTCAACATTATTTTTTCCTAAGAAAGAATTTGGTATCAGCTGGCGTTTTTTACGATCACCAACAACGATTTGTAAAACACATTGCTTCTCAATTTCGTGTTCTATGAGAATCTTGATTTAATGTTCAATGAGTTTGACACCTTTTTCTGCACACAACTTCCGTCTGAGATTTTTATTCCATTATTGTAAAAAGAATAATCAGTACGTGCTGGAAGATCTTTTCGGGGAAGTTAGTGCTGATAAAAAAAATCTCCCAAAGAATTTTTTTTGTACCAGTAGTTATAAAGATACAAAAATCACTTTGACGCACATAGTACCTCTTCGGTTGATTTCAACTTCTTCACCCTCTTCTTCACTTTTTTCCGCTGGCAGCATAGCTTGCATCTTTCGTACCTATCATTTATTGGCACATCATTATCCAGTAAGATTAGAGCCAAAGTTTCAGGAAATAAATACTAGACATGCTTGGAAAATTTTATCACAGAAACCCTACCAATTTCCATATCAATATTCTGATAATTTGCTAGTTATCCCACGAATACGGAACCATTAATTACTTCTGATGACAGAAGCCTAACTCGTACGTACTATCATGCTCAGAAATATCCGAATGACCTGATTTGCGTTCCGCCAGATTTACATTCAATCCACGTACCGTAACTGTCTTGCAGATCTTCTAATCGCTTTTCGATACAGTCGTTTGACAATACAAAATGTATACCACAACTGACCATTACAGAACAATGCTCTGTATGACAATAACTATTGATGCAAACAAATACCACGATCATACAAATATCAAGGAACCCCTTATTAGAGATGAGACAGTCTTTAAACCCTGTAAACTCAAATTTTTACAATGAATGTCCTTTCTAAAATGTTACACTCTCGTTAGAATCTGAGACAACTAATGCCCATAATAACTCTACCACATAGATCATTCCATAATACATACTCGAAACTAAATTCATTTGAAAATAAGACGTTTTTCAAGAATGTCTAAATAAAAAAAATCGATACTAATTCGAAGTATTCTTGCTCCCTAAAAGGTTTCCAAAACCTATTAACTGTCAGCGGTTTTCTGTAAGCTTGTTAATGAACTAACCAGTTAGAAAAACAATGCTTAACAGCGTCAATCGGCCTATGAACACCACCAACAGCATATCACTTGTAATTTCACTGTGTTCCTAATGAAACGTTGGTCTGTGTGGACTTAGAAAGTCACCTACCGGCCTTGTTACTCACTAAAAAGTGACATTAAAAATCTAAGTTACTCATGAGCACCTAGTTGTGCATGTGTTTGAACTTTAAAGAAGATGACGAACTGTTTTATACTGGATGTAAATTCAGACCCAGCAGCTGTAGGTAGTGCGACTATTCAGATCTATTGTACCCGACCGAGACTGGAACAAAAGACTGATTCGCATTCTTGACTAACCATAAAGAGACGTGGCATACTTCATTTTATCTAAAATCAGTTTGTATCGATTATGACTGGGCACTGTGAAGTGGACATATCCCACTGCATAAGTCACGGGAGGGTAGCTATACGTCATTAACTCTTATATTTTGGAGTCGAAACGTATACAGACGAACAAAAGTAGTAGCGGTACGTGCTGTGGTTGAAAGCGTTTGACATATGGCTGAGAGTGTATGACACTGAACGTGAGAAAAATGGGAGAAATTAGGCTCTGGAAATGAACAGGTTACAGCACAATTGAGAGCGACCCGCTTGGATCGACTAGGGAATGAATATGTGAGAATGGAGATGGATACGGTCAAACCAGTCATAGATGGCACTAATGATCCAGATGGTATGGACATGTCCGACGTATGGAGGGACAACGGTGGCCGCAGTTTTGCTTATCTGGTTTCCGCTTGGCAGAAGGAGCCAAGAGAGGCTGTGGTCTACGTGGAGAGGAACTACAGCCAGAGCCATGCAAAGGAACGGTGTATCGGAAGAAGTTTGGCAGGATACAAATTTATGGCATCTCAGAACAGCAACTGCTGCTAAGTGAAAACGCCTGCTAAAGAAATATAAGTTAGTAAATCTGAACTTGAAATTACGTGCTGCAAACCTTTG
This sequence comes from Schistocerca nitens, assembly GCF_023898315.1. Lineage (NCBI taxonomy): Eukaryota > Metazoa > Arthropoda > Insecta > Orthoptera > Acrididae > Schistocerca > Schistocerca nitens. The sequence goes on along the minus strand of NC_064616.1, from coordinate 521,279,562 downwards.
AACTGGACTAGGACTCCTATCCAGCAACTATTGTCCCTGTTAACTAATCACGACAGATGGTAACGTACAGTGATGTTACGTTTAGTGCTGGACGGGGATTCCAACCCAAATGGAGAAAAATAAACGTGCTCAAGAGCTATCTTGAAAGTGTTATTAAGCTTTTACAGCAGTTGCCGGCTTTCTTACTGATTTTGCATACGGGTTGAGGTCAAGCAATTTTGCTTACGTGCCTTCTTTACAGCATATCTTCACCAACGCTAAAACGGGGAAATGTATTCACAAAACATCAGTTTGTGTTCAGGATCATAGGATCATAATTTATGAGCATTACGAAATGGGATTTTTTTAAGCCGGGGGGGGGGGGGGGGGATTAGTGGAAATGCGTAGTAATGTAATAACCTGTTAGTTTTATTTGTCGCCCGCATCTCGTGGTCGTGCGGTAGCGTTCTCGCTTCCCACGCCCGGGTTCCCGGGTTCGATTCCCGGCGGGGTCAGGGATTTTCTCTGCCTCGTGATGGCTGGGTGTTGTGTGATGTCCTTAGGTTAGTTAGGTTTAAGTAGTTCTAAGTTCTAAGGGACTGATGACCATAGCTGTTAAGTCCCATAGTGCTCAGAGCCATTTGAACCATTCTTATTTGTCATTTACACAGCGAGTTTGCTGTGGAAGACATTAAATCGTCTACGGAAAGGTGGAAGCATACGGCAAATACATGTGGTTTACAAATACAAATATTAATTGTGACAAAGTTGTGCAGGAACCCTACGACCATTATGTTTACCCTGAGCACGTCGTTTCTCTCTGCTGTACTTGGTCGCCAGTAACAACTGTCGACTTGTTGTCAAGAATCTATTTCTTAACCCGTTTCGAGCATAGCCCATCACCAGAAAATAATTTAAAAGACCTCAATACATAGTGTCATGTTACATGATAGCGATCTTAATTTTGGTGCTAAATTAACCCTGTGGCTGATATCGTCCACTACAGTGGACAGCTGTTAAAGGTCGCTTCTTTGGAATTTTCAATCAGGCCTGAGGTTACAATGCACACAGTTCACTGCAGCGCGCACTCCCTACTGATGTTGTGTCCTGCATGAATTTTCAGCCTCATGACTGATTGAAAACGCCAGAGAACTGACCATTGAAAGTTGTCCACTACAGTGAAATTCATGCACCACAGGGTTAAGACTGAAATCACGTGACGAGACACTATATCTACCGAAAAACTGTCTATATCGCTTTATCTATTTATTTATTTATTACTTCTTTTCTGCTACTGCCAGCGTCAGATCAAAATCAGCGTATGCAGTCTGGCAACTCTGTGATAGTCGAGTTACTACCTGGAGTGACACAGAATTCCCTTGCTAAATTCACTTGATATTTTTGCAGTATTTCGATTAAATACTGTGAGTGATTTTCAGTTTTGGTGTCATATAACTATAAAATTCATGTTTTTGTCCACGAAACTCGTTTCACGCAAAAAACTACAACTAATTTTGTCCTTTCATTGTGAATTATCTGTCTTAGCTATAATTAGGACAATGAGAGAGCACTGAATGTTACAGTTGCTCGCTGGGTCTACGGAAATGTCATTGAGCTGTGAAGCCAAGGCTGAATCGGTTCCAGTCTCACGGAAAGTCAGCGTTGTATCTCTTATATGACAGAGCTGCAGCCGTTGGGCTTTCTGAATGAACCGAAAAACTCATTTGAAAACGTTCCTACAAGAAGCGGGAAAGCAACTTTCTGGCGTGATTACTTTGATAGCACTCACACAGTACGTGGCACATATGTTAGAGCTTCCTCCACCTCATTCACCCCTCTATTAAATCCGAGGAGGACAAAATTTCACAAATCTTAAACTTTTTCCGTTTAACGCTTGGTTTTTAATCCATAAAGCCACTCATAGCCTTAAAAAATGTCATGTCATCACAAGAACAATACAAAATGACGATTGATTAATACACTCGTATCATCCTGCGTACCAACACGCCTAACAAAATCGTCATGGAATTATGCACCAACTTCCTTCTTATTGCCTGCATTGATAGATTACAAACTTAGAATTTGCCACGTAATATGCTATTTGAGTACTGTTTACAACGTTGTGGTTACTGCATGGCGTATACTCAGCTTACCGAAAATATTTCACGTTGAAAACCAAGCTACAGTATTAAATAATCTTATGCTTGCCAATGTGCTTGCAAAAATGTCCCCTGTAGATCATAGGCTCGAACCGCAATGCGTCGCGATCGCCTGGGCTAGTGCTGGATGGCCGTAGGCCGGTCGACCAGAAATTGTTCGCATTAGGACAGGTAGCCACGAGCCCTTTCACGAAAATGTTTTTGCAAGGTTTAGCTTTTACTGACTGGATAGAAAATGAAGTAAGTTATCTCTGAGCTACCAACAGATTCATATTGTTAGCAAACAGGCGAGGAGTGATTTATAAAATTACAGAACAGTCGGGTTCAGTAACTCAGATCAGAATTTGCACTGCGCGGCGTTTAACACAAACAGGTGGTGCTTTTTAACAAGCACAAACACATCCTACTCACTTCTGGTTCCACAGAGTGAAGAACGTACGATTGCACTGTGGTTCCCCAAATCCACAGGCGGAAGTGGTGGCATATAGAAAGTCTGTCTCCAGTAACGTTTCTCAGACTAGTAATTTTATTTCAGTAATGATGCAAATACCATGAACTGTCACAGGGCACTTAATTTAATTTTTTATTTGAGCTTGAGACATTGAATACAGTGGTTCTCGACTAGGATTCGAAATCGGATCTTCCCATTCGCGGAATTTCGTGACTTCGTGACGATGCAATGGCGTCAATTCGTCGTTTGCTGAATATTTCAAACTTCTCAAGGTCTCCACGCAAGATACGTGTCTCGATTCGAATCCCCGGTGCGGCACAGAAGTTTTCATCGTGGCTTTTCAAGCCCTAGCATGGGCGCACCTAACTGCTGGTGGAAAATAATTTTGGTTTTTAACGTCTCTCCATTCGTTGGCAACAATGAAGATGTTTCACGGTTTCGACTCCCAGTGAGACACAATAACTTTCGTCATATCATTTCAAGTTCAAAGATATCACTCCTTTGCTAATGATGAAAACAAAATCGATAGTTAACGTCGCTTCGTGTTTAGTCAAAGACGATATGTGAAGTGTTTGATTCCCATCCGAACTGAACCCTTCATGATATTATTTCTACTTCAAACATACGCACATCTCGCTAGTGGCGAAAGGAAATTATATTTAATGCCCATTCGTAGCTAGAAAACAACAGCGATAGGTACTGGGCTCGAATCCCAGTAAGACAGAAATTATTCCTTTTTATCGTCATTTCAGTTTCAAAAATCTCGCAACTACTGATAAAATTTAATAACTGGCATTTGATTGCGCTTAGTTTACAAACCAGTTAGGTGCTGGGTTCGAATCACCGTCTAGCACAAAACTTTACATCACTGTAGGTTACTTGTGAATGAAGCCGTGTTTACCATCTTTCGTGGTTAGTTATCAGGGACAATAGGTGTGGATAGAAGTCCTATCCCAGTACAGTTATTTTAAGTATGTAATTTGATGTTCCGATTTGCTAACTGATACTAGTTAAAAATGAGACATGTCCCGTTTTCTTATGAATAGTCAGCAATGAAACTCAGTCCTATGTTCGAGTCTCAGTCAGGTAAAATAGCTTTGCTTCGTTTCATTGCTTATAGGTGCTGGGTTTGAATCCAGATTCAGTACAAAACAGTTCTTCATGTTTTTAAAAGTTCAAACACATACACAACTAACTGCTCATGAATAACTTAGATTACTAACGTCGGTTTGCGTTGAATAGCAAGGGCGATAGATGGCCTTCTGACTGCCCATTGAGTACCATGCCATTATGAATGTAGCGCAATTACTAGTGATATGTTGTTGATAGTGATGATAGCTTAAGGCTGTTAATCATTCTTCTAACTGGTTAGTTCATTAATCAGCTTATACGAAACTAAGCGAAAGACGGTTAATAGTTTTTTGGAAACCTTTCAGTGCGCAAGAATACTTCGAATGTTCATAGATTTTTATTTAAACACTCTTGAAACATATCTTATTCGGAAATGAATTTAATTTTGTGTATTGGTTACGAAATGATTTATACGGTAGAATTATGGGCACAAGTTGTCTCAGATACTAATGAGCGCAGTAACAGTTTAGGGATGTCGCTTATTGTAAAAATTTGAGTTTACGTCCGTTAAGGACTGTCTCATCTCTAAGAAGATGTGTCCTTATATTTGCAGTATTATGGTATTTGTTTGTATCAGGAGTTATTGCCATACAGAGCATTGTTCTATAGTGGCCACTTTTGGTAACTATTTTGTATAGTAAGGTGACTGTACCGACAAGTGATTAGAGGACTACAAGAGTTACCTTATGTGGGTTGCGTACAAATCAGACGGTGCGCAATTAAGGTCGTTCGGATACTTTTGAGCATGATCTTATAAGGGACAGTCAAATGGAAACCTAACACTCGCCACAACGGGGCCATAGAATGGTTCCATTCAAATGTAACCACCACACGTGTTAAGAAATTTATCCCACTGGGATACGAGACGATCGATTCCTGCTTCGTAAAACAATATGGTCGGCCGTTGACGGATCCACAACCGCACCCACAGTGGCACTTCCTCGTCCGATTGAAACCGGCGTCCACACCTGTCTTTTCTCAGGTCGCCAAAGATGTGAAAATCACACAGTGAAAGATCGGGGCTGTACGGAGGATGCTGCAGTGTTTCCCAACCAAGTCGCTGAAGCGTAGCCTTCGTGGGATTGGCGGCGTGGGGGCGGGTGTTTTCATGCAACAGTATGATTCCATTCGACAGCATTCCTGGGCGTTTTGACTTATGGCGAATCGCAGTTTCGGCCAAGTGTCTTCATAGCGCTAAGAGTAATCGCCATTGTTTTCTAGCCACGAAGGTGCACGCTCGAGGAACTCGACGAGCACAGTGCCCCTGCAGTCGAAGAAGGAGGTCTTCATGGGATGTTTCCACTGTTGGCTTTGCCGTTTGCCCTACGCTAAGTATTGAGGCTCTTATGTTCTTTTTTCACCTCTTTCCGCCACCTGTATGAGCTATGTCAAAGAGATCGTTCATCATTTTCAGAAAAAGATTTTGTTCCTTGTCTGCAGTTGTAATCAAACGCTTACATCAAACATTCCATTCTTAATAGAGATTACATAACTTATCAATTCTGTGGTCAGTTCTTCTAGTAGGATGTTACGCAGTTTTACCAAAAAATGGAAGGTTTTGTATTACCAATAATGCACTTTCCTTGTTCTCAGATTTACGATTCTTAAAATATAGCCGAAAATGTTTGAAACTTGCCGGTTTGAGGGCAATTTTTCTCTTATGATTTAACTGGAAACGGAGCCTGCAAGAGAGCAGCGAAATTGTTTTCTTAATTTGTTTAATCAACTACCGAAAGAAGCTGATGCCATTTTATACGTCTACAAAGAACATGTCTCAGAAGACGCTTCGCACCGGCGGCGCAGATTGTCTGAAACAATAACTGAAAATCATCCATGATAGACAGCTTCATCTTCGGTTACAAAATATACAAAGCAAACACTTTTAATATCTAAAATACAGGTGTTATTAAATAAATTTATCAAGTAATAACGGTGAGAATGATGTTAGTGTGGTGTCACCGCCAGACACCACACTTGCTAGGTGGTAGCCTTTAAATCGGCCGCGGTCCGGTAGTATACGTCGGACCCGCGTGTCGCCACTATCAGTGATTGCAGACCGAGCGCCGCCACACGGCAGGTCTAGAGAGATTTCCTAGCACTCGCCCCAGTTGTACAACCGACTTTGCTAGCGATGGTTCACTGACAAAATACTTTCTCATTTGCCGAGACGATAGTTAGCATAGCCTTCAGATACGTCATTTGCTGCGACCTAGCAAGGCGCCATTATCAGTTGCTATTGATATTGTGAAGAATGTACAGACAAGAGCTACGTTCAACATTGATGGATTAAAGTTAAGTATTCCACCATCTGCGTCCGTTTTTCTGGGTTCTGATTTCCTTGTCCTGTTCCAGACCTCACGCCAGCCTGCGTGAGCTTAAACGCGTGCCTTTCGGCTTCCTCCAAACTCTGTGTGTTGGCTCTCCTGCCAATCCACAACAGTTAGTATATGCTTTATAATTACAGCATAAATTTATTGAATAATAATTATGAAATATAACATAATTCACAAGGAAAACGTGGACAGTTTTTCATATCGGCTTCGCAGTAGTAAATCACAAGATAATTTAAATAAAGATCACATATTAATTGAATTACTGAAAAATCATATTGCGTTTGCAAATGATTGCAAATGCCATAACTAAAAAAATCTGAAAAATGATGTTCTGGGTGAAATACGAAAACCTCATAGTAGTTGAGGGTCGCCTTGCAGTTTGTTTGAACTAATATTTTGTACACATATTCTTTGTTGGCTGGGATGAGATTTAGGGGATTAGAAATTTGAAATAACTGAGATGACAAAAGTCGTGAGATACCTCCTAATATCGTACCGGACCTCCCTTTTGACGTTGTGCAGCAATTCGAGGTGGCACGGTCTCAACAAGTCGTTGTCAGGGCTCTGCAGAAATACTGAGCCATTCCGCATCTGTAGCCGTTCATAACAGTGAGGTTTTCCCAGTGCAAGATTTTGTGCACGAACTGATCTCTCGATTGTGCCCCATAAATGTTCGATGGGATTCATGTCGGGCTATCTGGGTGGCCAGATCATTCTCTCGAATTGTCCAGAACGTTCTTCAAACAAATTACGAACAACTGTGGCCCGGTGACATGACACCATTGTTTGGGAACATGAAATCCATGTGCTCCCTGCCGCCGTTGGATGAGCAGCTGCAGCAGCAAGTCGTATACTCCTAGCTCACTCATTTCTTACATAGTTTAATTCTTAATTTCTTTGCGTGTTTTTGGTACTTGCATTGTTTGATACATAAATTTCGGGCGTATTATAGTATTTGAGAGTTGTAGCATCGCGTTTTAGTACCTGAATAGTGTAAAATCGCGTAGTCTCCTTCCGCTGCCGAGCAGTGTGTCAGCAGTGCGCAAGTAGCAGCATTACTGCGTTTACTAGGCAATCTTGTATTTTAATAACCGTTTAAATTTTGTCGATTTGTTTGCGCTCTCTGTAGATTAGTTCAGACGTTCTTTGCAAAACAGTTTTTAGCATGGATAGGGACTGCAACTGCTGTGTTCGGATGCAGGCTGAGTTGGCATCCCTTCGCTCCCAGCTTCAGGCAGTGTTGGCTTCGGTCACACAGCTTGAGGCTGTTGCCAATGGGCATCACTGTGGGGGTCCGGATGGGGGTTTGTCGGGGACGGCCAGCTCGTCCCTCGCATCCCCCGATCGGACTAAGACTGTGGTTGCCCGGGATACTGCCCGCATTGAGGCTGATCCCTCACCTGTGGTAGAGTGGGAGGTCGTCTCAAGGTGTGGCAGGGGGCGAAAGACATTCCGGAGGGCTGAACGGAAGGCCTCTCCAGTTTGTCTGACGAACCAGTTTCAGGCTCTGTCTCAGGCTGATACTGATCTTCGGCCTGACATGGCTGCTTGTCCTGTTCCAGAGGTTGCCCCTCAGTCTGCAAGATCCGGGCGGTCGCAGAGGGTGGGCTTACTGGTAGTTGGGAGCTCCAACGTCAGGCGCGTAATGGGGCCCCTTAGGGAAATGGCAGCAAGAGAGGGGAAGAAAACCAATGTGCACTCCGTGTGCATACCGGGGGGAGTCATTCCAGACGTGGAAAGGGTCCTTCCGGATGCCATGAAGGGTACAGGGTGCACCCATCTGCAGGTGGTCGCTCATGTCGGCACCAATGATGTGTGTCGCTATGGATCGGAGGAAATCCTCTCTGGCTTCCGGCGGCTATCTGATTTGGTGAAGACTGCCAGTCTCGCTAGCGGGATGAAAGCAGAGCTCACCATCTGCAGCATCGTCGACAGGACTGACTGCGGACCTTTGGTACAGAGCCGAGTGGAGGGTCTGAATCAGAGGCTGAGACGGTTCTGCGACCATGTGGGCTGCAGATTCCTCGACTTGCGCCATAGGGTGGTGGGGTTTCGGGTTCCGCTGGATAGGTCAGGAGTCCACTACACGCAGCAAGCGGCTACACGGGTAGCAGGGGTTGTGTGGCGTGGACTGGGCGGTTTTTTAGGTTAGATGGCCTCGGGCAAGTACAAAAAGGGCAACAGCCTCAAAGGGTGCGGAGCAAAGTCAGGACATGCGGGGACCAAACAGCAATCGGTATTGTAATTGTAAACTGTCGAAGCTGCGTTGGTAAAGTACCGGAACTTCAAGCGCTGATAGAAAGCACCGAAGCTGAAATCGTTATAGGTACAGAGAGCTGGCTTAAGCCAGAGATAAATTCTGCCGAAATTTTTACAAAGGTACAGACGGTGTTTAGGAAGGATAGATTGCATGCAACCGGTGGTGGAGTGTTCGTCGCTGTTAGTAGTAGTTTATCCTGTAGTGAAGTAGAAGTGGATAGTTCCTGTGAATTATTATGGGTGGAGGTTACACTCAACAACCGAGCTGGGTTAATAATTGGCTCCTTTTACCGACCTCCCGACTCAGCAGCGTTAGTGGCAGAACAACTGAGAGAAAACTTGGAATACATTTCACATAAATTTCCTCAGCATGTTATAGTCTTAGGTGGAGATTTCAATTTACCAGATATAGACTGGGACACTCAGATGTTTAGGACAGGTGGTAGGGACAGAGCATCGAGTGACATTATACTGAGTGCACTATCCGAAAATTACCTCGAGCAATTAAACAGAGAACCGACTCGTGGAGATAACATCTTGGACCTACTGATAACAAATAGACCCGAACTTTTCGACTCCGTAAGTGCAGAACAGGGAATCAGTGATCATAAGGCCGTTGTAGCATCCCTGAATATGGAAGTTAATAGGAATATAAAAAAAGGGAGGAAGGTTTATCTGTTTAGCAAGAGTAATAGAAGGCAGATTTCAGACTACCTAACAGATCAAAACGAAAATTTCTGCTCCGACACTGACAATGTTGAGTGTTTATGGAAAAAGTTCAAGGCAATAGTAAAATGCGTTTTAGACAGGTACGTGCCGAGTAAAACTGTGAGGGACGGGAAAAACCCACCGTGGTACAACAACAAAGTTATGAAACTACTGCGAAAGCAAAGAGAGCTTCACTCCAAGTTTAAACGCAGCCAAAACCTCTCAGACAAACAGCAGCTAAGCGATGTCAAAGTTAGCATAAGGAGGGCTATGCGAGAAGCGTTCAGTGAATTCGAAAGTAAAATTCTATGTACAGACTTGACAGAAAATCCTAGGAAGTTCTGGTCTTACGTTAAATCAGTAAGTGGCTCGAAACAGCATATCCAGACACTCCGGGATGATGATGGCATTGAAACAGAGGACGACACGCGTAAAGCTGAAATACTAAACACCTTTTTCCAAAGCTGTTTCACAGAGGAAGACCGCACTGCAGTTCCTTCTCTAAATCCTCGCACAAACGAAGAAATGGCTGACATCGAAATAAGTGTCCAAGGAATAGAAAAGCAACTGAAATCACTCAACAGAGGAAAGTCCACTGGACCTGACGGGATACCAATTCGATTCTACACAGAGTACGCGAAAGAACTTGCCCCCCTTCTAACTGCCGTGTACCGCAAGTCTCTAGAGGAACGGAGGGTTCCAAATGATTGGAAAAGAGCACAGGTAGTCCCAGTCTTCAAGAAGGGTCGTCGAGCAGATGCACAAAACTATAGACCTATATCTCTGACGTCGATCTGTTGTAGAATTTTAGAACATGTTTTTTGCTCGAGTATCATGTCGTTTTTGGAAACCCAGAATCTACTATGTAGGAATCAACATGGATTCCGGAAACAGCGATCGTGTGAGACCCAACTCGCGTTATTTGTTCATGAGACCCAGAAAATATTAGATACAGGCTCCCAGGTAGATGCTATTTTTCTTGACTTCCGGAAGGCGTTCGATACAGTTCCGCACTGTCGCCTGATAAACAAAGTAAGAGCCTACGGAATATCAGACCAGCTGTGTGGCTGGATTGAAGAGTTTTTAGCAAACAGAACACAGCATGTTGTTATCAATGGAGAGACATCTACAGACGTTAAAATAACCTCTGGCGTGCCACAGGGGAGTGTTATGGGACCATTGCTTTTCACAATATATATAAATGACCTAGTAGATAGTGTCGGAAGTTCCATGCGGCTTTTCGCGGATGATGCTGTAGTATACAGAGAAGTTGCAGCATTAGAAAATTGTAGCGAAAAGCAGGAAGATCCGCAGCGGATAGGCACTTGGTGCAGGGAGTGGCAACTGTCCCTTAACATAGACAAATGTAATGTATTGCGAATACATAGAAAGAAGGATCCTTTATTGTATGATTATATGATAGCGGAACAAACACTGGTAGCAGTTACTTCTGTAAAATATCTGGGAGTATGCGTGCGGAACGATTTGAAGTGGAATGATCATATAAAATTAATTGTTGGTAAGGCGGGTGCCAGGTTGAGATTCATTGGGAGAGTGCTTAGAAAATGTAGTCCATCAACAAAGGAGGTGGCTTACAAAACACTCGTTCGACCTATACTTGAGTATTGCTCATCAGTGTGGGATCCGTACCAGATCGGGTTGACGGAGGAGATAGAGAAGATCCAAAGAAGAGCGGCGCGTTTCGTCACAGGGTTATTTGGTAACCGTGATAGCGTTACGGAGATGTTTAGCAAACTCAAGTGGCAGACTCTGGAAGAGAGGCGCTCTGCATCGCGGTGTAGCTTGCTCGCCAGGTTTCGAGAGGGTGCGTTTCTGGATGAGGTATCGAGTATATTGCTTCCCCCTACTTATACCTCCCGAGGAGATCACGAATGTAAAATTAGAGAGATTAGAGCGCGCACGGAGGCTTTCAGACAGTCGTTCTTCCCGCGAACCATACGCGACTGGAACAGGAAAGGGAGGTAATGACAGTGGCACGTAAAGTGCCCTCCGCCACACACCGTTGGGTGGCTTGCGGAGTATGAATGTAGATGTAGATGTAGATGAATGGCTGCAGATGGTATCCAAGTAGCCGAACATAACCATTTCCAGTCAATGATCGGTTCAGTTGGACCAGAGCACCCAGTCCATTCCGATATGGCCACGAACTCAGGAGAGGCGCTGCAGGCGATGTCGTGTTGTTGGCAAAGGCACTCGCGGCGGTCGTCTGCTACCGTGTCCCATTAACGCCAGATTTCGCCACACTGTACTAAAGGATACATTCGTCGTACGTCCCACGTTGATTTCTGTGGTTATTGCACGAAGTGTTGCTTGTCTGTTAGCATTGACAATTCTACGCATACGCTGCTGCTCACGGTCATTAGGTGAAGGTTGTCGGCCACCGCGTCGTCCGTGGTGAGTGGTAATGCCTGAAATTTGGCATTCTCGGCTCGCTCTTGACACTGTAGATCTCAGAATACTGAATTCTCTAATGATTTCCGAAATGCTTCAAGTATCATGCCCTCTCATGCCTCTGGAACAAACTGCCCCTTACCTTCCGCAAAATTCAATCTCCTGCTGCTTTTAAGAAGAAGTTGAAGCATTTCCTACTATCATCCTCATAAAGTTCTCCACAAAATTAATGAACAAGGGCAATCCCCTCATCTGTCAAATAGCAAATCTATCTTGCTCCTGAGATGCCTTCCTCTTCATCTATCTCTATTAGACACGCAATCTTCTTTTCCTTTATATTTCCTTAATTATGTTTCATCATGTCTCTCTATCCTTCTCCTCCTTTCACCATGAGTCTCCCTCATACTCCCTGCTGCCAGCACTCCTATCTAAAATCTGTCTCTTCAATAATGTCTAATTATAACAGTACTTGTGATCTAAGAATATAAACTCTATATGTATGTATTTTTCCAGGTGTACCTTTCAAATTGTTTATTTCACTTTTTGTACTAGATGTAGTTTAACATGCCTACTAAAACATATGAATGTAAAATAAGTAGAATGCCTGGTTAGATGTAAGAGAGGGCCTGATGGCCCTAATCTTGCCAGGTTAAATAAATCAATAAATAAATAAATAAAATAAAACAATCACATCGGAAAAAGAGTGCAAATGACAGCACCGCTAATTCACTGCCCTTTAATACCTTGTGTACGCGATACTGCCGCCATTTGTATATGCAGGCCACCTTAACCCACATTCTTTTATTACCATGTTTGCAAGTTTATCTCATGTGCTTTCTTATCTTCTGTTGAGTAGGTCGACTTGATGATCTCTCATCGAAACTAATCGTAAATATAAATTTACTGAAATACGAGTACCAGCTTTTGGTTATTTAAAGACGCGATTATGAAGGTAGAATCACAAAAATAACGACAAATAAGTCCCTCAAAGTGTATTGAATTTTGTGATTCATCTGTTGGAGAACGAATAACGCATTCTTGTATTTTAGATTATAAATTAGAAGTTGATCCTATGAGTAGAATGCTCAGTGGCATGCAGATCATCGACTGTGTGTATGGTTGGAAGTACGTAGCCTACTGGCGCCGTCGACGTAAAGACGATGAAATGTCAAAGGAAAAAAATCTGTGACACTAGAATTTACAGTATAAGAATGGCTGGTGATGGTGATCGAATAAACCAAGAAAAATCTAGAAAACGTGAGGTCAAGAATTCTCGATGCTTCATAGAGGAAAGCCTCACATTGCAGAGAAGCAATGAGTGAAATTAAATTATGATCCTGGTCTTCCTTTGTTCACAATATGAAAGAACTTTTGGTCGCAAACAGGAGCACAATAATGGCGAATTCGTTCGTTTCAACGAGGTTGTCTAATAGTACAGAAGTACACTGTATAGATATTCAAATCTTTTTATGGAGTACCTTATGACTTCTGCGAAGAGGAAGGTGAAATATTTCACTGGTATGCGTCAACGACGTAAACCAGATGTTAAGGACTGCCTGATGTGAACTTTATGATGGACTGTTGTAACGTGGCATGGATGTTTCGGAGTCTTAAAAAGAAAGTAACTTTTCGTTTGTTGATCGAATGAAGTGCTATATCTAAAATTTGCCATTTTTGTTGCGTCATACATAAAATATATTATTTAAAGCACTAAAAATGACTCGTTTTATGTGTTCTGTGTCTCATAAATTAGGGATGATAGGAGGAAAGGTTTGGCATTTTCAGTACCAGCAAATTGGAACTTGATTCTATGAGTCGAATGCTCATGGGCATGCTGATAATTGACTCAGTGTATGGTTGGACGTATGTAGCCTATTGACGCCGTGGACGAAAGAAGATTAAATGTCAAAGGAAAAGATGAAAATATAATATGAAAAATATTTCTGTGCAGTCGCTCTGAACAACTGTCCAGATTTCGTTATCTGTACTTCCTTTGAGCTGAGAATAGGCACGTTCTTTAAACATACTTAGTTAGTACCTTAATATTTGAGGCACAAAAATGTTTTAGACCTGTGTAATTGTTAACAGTAATATTACGACAAATGATATCGCAACTGAACTTATTATAAAATGTCTTGTATTAAATATAACAGTAGAATTGCTAATATGAGATGGGTAAATATAACATGAAAACATATTTCGTTTGCTAGACTCATATCGAATATAAAGTTCAGAATATTAATAAAAATATCCGAGGTTACTGACCAGCTGCCCACTAAGGCGAAAGCCCTCCTAAAATCCCTGAAAATATTTAGAATGTTAAAAATCTTGAGTCAACTGGAAATAATCTGGTGGCGGTCTTCACTGAAGTATATAATTAAGATTCATCTCAAGCAGTCTGTAAGTGTCACAGATGTACAAGCGTGAAGGGAAAATAGCTGAAACCAATTAATCCCAAATAAATCAAAGAGCATTACAATAATTATTGTTATTGCCAGGTGATTAAATCTGGAGTTGCCTTATCTGCAACTACAGCAAACAACAGGCTGTATCGATCATACGACTTCTCGATAGCTCTGAGCAACATTTCAAGGACAGCTGTCGTTTCCACGTGAAGAATAGTGGGCAAAAACTGTTTGCATTATGTGCAACATATGACTACAGGACCGTGTGAACTAGTATCCGAAGTTCAGCATAATCGAGAAAAGAGGTAAACACGAAAAAAAAAAAATCTGTGCGGTCACTCTAAACAACTGTCGAGATTTCGTTATCTATACAGAAGATGATACTTTCAGCTGAGAATAGGTACATTCTCTACGGGTTAAAAGAAATGGAAAGTTGCACAAGTCACACCAATATTCTAGAAAGGTAGTAGGAGTAATCCACTAAATTACAGGCCCATATCATTAGCTTCGATATGCAGGAGGATTTTCGAACATTATGCATTACCTCGAAGAGAACAGTCTATTGACACATAATCAACACGGATTTAGAAAACATCGTTATTGTGAAACACAACTAGCTCTTTACTCACAAGAAATGTTGAGTGCTATTGACAAGGGATTTCAAATTGATTCCGTATTTCTAGATTTCCAAAAGGCTTTTGACACCGTACTTCACAAGCGGCTTGCAGTGAAATTGCGTGCTTATGGAATATCGTCTCAGTTATGTGACTGAATTTGCGATTTTCTGTCATAGAGATCACAGTTCGTAGTAATTGACAGAAAGTTATCGAGTAAAACAGAAGTGATTTCTGGCGTTCCCCAAGGTAGTGTTACAGGCCCTCTGCTGCTCCTTACGTATATAAATGATTTAGGAGACGATCTGAGCAGTCGTATTAGGTTGTCTGCAGATGATACTGTTGTTTATAGTGTAGTAAACTCATCAGAAGATCAAAACAAATTGAAAAATTACTTAGAAAAGATACCTGAATGATGCGAAAATTGGCAATTGACCCTAAGTAATGAAAAATGTGAGATCTTCCCATGAGTGCTAAAAGGAATCCGTTAAACTTCGGTTACACGATAAATCAGTCTAAACTAAAGGCCATAAATTCAACTAAATGCCTAGGAATTACAGCTACGAACAGTTTAAATTGGAAAGAACACATAGAAAAGTTTGTGGGGGGAAGGCAAACCAAAGACTGAGTTTTATTGGCAGAACATTTAGGAAATGTAACAGATCTACTAAAGAGACTGCGTACATTACGCTTGTCCGTCATCTTTTGGAATACTATTGCGCGGTCTGGCATCATTACCAGATAGGATTAACGGAGTACATCGGGAAAGTGCAACGAAGAGCAACACGTTCTGTATTATCGCGGAGTATGGGAGAGAGTGTCAGGGACATGACACGGGATTTGGGACGGACACCATTGACACAAAGGCGTTTTTTGTTGTGGCGGAATCTTCTCACGAACTTTAAATCAACAGTTTTCATCTCCGAATGCGTATTTATTCTATTATTTCATTAGACCATATCAACCTTCCCCTCTTTCTGTCCATCTCCCCCTTCACCTCTTCTCTGTCGAACACCTCCACCCCTCTCTCTGTCCGCCAACTCCACCCCCATTCTCTGTCCGTCTCCTCCTGCCGCTCTCTCCGTTCATCACCTCCTCCCCTTATATCCGTCAATGCATTCCTCCCAGCTCTGTTCATCTGCTCTTCTTCCCCTCTGTCCGTCTCCCCCTCCACCTCCTCCTCCTCCCTCTAATTCCACCTCCTCCTCCCCCTCTCTCTGTCCATCTCCTCTTCCCCCCTCTCTGTTCTTCTCCTCCCACCACCTCTCCCTGTTCATCTCCTCCCCTTTCCTTTCTGTGTCCATATCCTCCTCATCCCTCTCTATGTCCATTTCCTCCTCTTCCCTTCCTCTGTCCATTTCCTTCTCCTCTGTCTGTTCATCTCCTCCTACCCACTCTCTCTGCATATCTGTTCCTCCCCATGTCTCTGTCGATCTCTTCCTCTTCCCTTCCTCTGCCAATCTCCTCCTGTTTCCAATTTTTCCGTCTTCTACTCTCCAGTCTCTCCGTCCTTTTCCTCTTCCCCTATCTGTCCATCTCCTCCTCCTCCCTCGTTGTCTGTCCATCTTCTCCTTCCTCCTTCTCTCTCCACGTTATCACGCTTACCTCAATAGGAGGCTGGTGGTTCATACCCCTATAGTATTTCTTTCCAGCTTGCAACTAATATGTGTACCAAATTTGACTGAAATCGTTCCAGGGGTTTGAGCATTTTACCCGTGGCTTGCCCACGCACAAAAATGTCAAATATGTTTAACATATATTTAACATATTTCATACATATTTTGTAAGATCCCTGTTCGGTGCGTTTTACGTGTCGTGTTAGTGAGTGGTCTGGGGTTCGGCAGTGGTAAGTGCAAGTTGCTTGCCATACTTGCCATCTCCTCATATCGTGGTTAATATTACGCCTATAACACCATAAAACACACTGACAATGAAAGATCACTCACTCTGCTCTGTGAATTTGCAGGTGACGATAAATTACCCAACATAAAATAATTATTATGTCAAACTCCTTCCACTCGGGAATGTTTCTAATAACGGCATCCGTTTTACAAGGAAAAACATCGCCAAAGTAAGACCTCAGTTTAAATAACAGAAATGTACTGATGTTACGTTTTAATTATACGGTCACCTCACCAGTTAGTAGCAAGGGAGAAAAGATGAAACTAAAGCCACTCATATTTAATTAAAATATTTAAGCCCTCAACGCACGTAAGTTGGGTACGAGATAAACATTAATAGACACACATGTATGAAAGAATTGTTGACGTCTGGTAGCAGTATGAGATTATTCATGGCTACTGATTATCTTTATGTATTCTGAAGGCACCTGATTTTCATGTGGAAGACTGATGCAGGATAAATCAAACGAGTAGTGTAAGTCTGAACAGATCACAAAAGCTACTAAACGGGGGGAAGATTGATTCCCAATTCCTCTAGTGAAATCTCTCTACGATAAATAAGAAAACAACTTCAGTTGCTAAATAATTACGCAGACTGTGATCTGTGCAGAACATAAACCAGCGCAAAGCATAAATGCGACACTTACTCAAAATAACCACACCGAAAGTACTCCAAGCTGCAGCTGAACGCCTCTGGATCTCTGTGTGTGAACTCAGCACAACGCCCTGCAGTCGCGACCACTGAAGATAATTGCTAGGCACTGAGTGTGTCGAACATTTAAGTTCAATACCAAAGAGAGACAAATACGTACGTCCGTACGCCTCACACATCGAACGTCAAAGACACATGTCTCTCTCACTCAGTTCCACTCACAAACGCTATACAGCAGAGTGCAGGACTTACAAGTTTTGCATCACTGACAATAAAGAATTTCTCCGTTCCCTTAGAAATACTGGGCAAATAATGCAGAATTTTCTCAATAAGCGCCTGTAGTATATTGGTAAACTCACTAGGGGTAGAGACTGTACAAGGCTCTAGCCATCAATGGCTGAGAATTTTTCTGAGCAAGGAGACAGCTGCTCTAAAGAGCCCAAGAAACTGGCACACCTGCCTAATATCGTGTAGGGCCCCCGCGAGCACGCAGAAGCGCCGCAACATGACGTGGCATGGACTCGAAATTGAAATTTGTGGTAAGTTCTTATAGGACAAAACTGCTGGGGTCATCGGTCCCTCAGTCTGGATCCGCGCGACCGCTACGGTCGCAGGTTCCAATCCTGCCTCGGGCATGGATGTGTGTGATGTCCTTAGGTTAGTTAGGTTTAAGTAGTTCTAAGTTCTAGGGGACTGATGACCTCAGAAGTTAAGTCCCATAGTGCTCAGAGCCATTTGAACCATTTTTTCATCGGTCCCTAGGCTTACACACTACTTAATCTAACTTAAACTAACTTACGCTACGGACAACACACACACCCATGCCCGAGGGAGCACTCGAACCTCCGACGGGGGCGAGCCGCACGAACGGTGGCAAGGCGCCCTAGACCACGCGACTACCCAGCGCTGCCATATGGACACGACTGATGTCTAAAGTAGTGCTGGATGGAATTAACACCATGAATTATGCAGGCTGTGCATATATCCATAACAGTAAGAGGGTGTGGAGATCTCTTCTGAACAGCACGTTGCAAGGTATCCCAGATATGTGGAAGTGTTTAAACTCAGAAGAGTGTTCCTGGAGCCACGATGTAGCAATTCTGGACCTGTGGGGCGTCGCATCGTCCTTCTAGAATTGTCCAAGTCCATCGGAATGCACAATGGACCTGAATCGATGCAGGCAATCAGACAGGATGCTTACGTACGCATCACCTGTCAGATACGTATCTAGATGTGTCAGGGATCCCATATCACTCCAACTACGCACGCCCCATAGCATTACAGAGACTCTACCTGCTTGAACAGTACCTTGCTCACATGCAGGTCCATGGATCCATGAGGCTGTCTCCATACCCACCGTACTCGTCCATCCTCCCTATACAATTTGAAACGAGACACGCCCGACCAGGCAACATGTTTTCAGTCATCAACAGTCCAATGTCGGTGTTGACGGGCCCAGGCGAGGCGTAAAGCTTTGTGTCGTGCAGTCACCAAGGGTACACGAGTGGGCCTTCGGCTCCGAAAGCCAATATCGATGATGTTTCGTTGTTGATGGCCCAGCATTGGAATATGCACCAATTTGCAGAAGGGTTGCGCTTCTGTCACTTTGAACGATTCCCTTTAGTCGTCGTTGGTCCCGTTCTTGCAGGATCTTTCTCTTGACACAGCGATGTCGGAAATTTGGTGTTTTACCGGATTCCAGATATTCAAGGTACACTCGTGAAGTGGTCGTACAGGAAAATCCCCATTTCATATCTACCACGGAGATGCTGTTTCCCATCGCTCGTGCGCCGACTATAACACCACGTTAAAACTCATTTAAATCTTGATAAACTGCCTTTGTTGCTGTAGTAACTGCTCTAACAACTGCGCCAGACACTTGTTGTCTTATATAGGCGTTGTCGACCGCAGCGCCGTATTATACCTCTTGAAATATCTCTGTATTTGAACACGAATCCCTATACCAGTTTCTTTGGCGCTTCAGTGTATTTTCCCAAGCTGTGTACGGAAAACGAACGGAGGTTCTAATATGCGTGCTCCAGAGGGGAAGTCTGTGGGCTATTTCAGCTTCACTCAGGGCTTCTTCATACCTCATGGCTTATGAACGCCGCCACCTGAAACAAGCCCATTCAAGTTTTGCGGCTACGGAAAAACGGGTGTCCTTTCTCGTAATCCTTACTGTGTGCGCGCACTGCCCGCAGACCTGCTGCCAGCTACTTCAGCGTCGCGTCAAAAGCGGAAAAATTATTCTCTCTCTTCCAAGCTTCACAGACAGTGTGCTTTTCCTCAGGAAAGTTACACATAATACTACAACACTCAATTTACATGCTGTCACTGTTGCTAAACACGTTCTTTGAAAATTATTTCGAGTTCATGAGCCGACTCGAATAGTACACGGTTGTGAAAAAACACTTGAGTTCTTAACAACAAATAATGGTGAGCTAATAACGAGCATGAAAAGTATACAGGTGTTAGTGAACACAGGATTGTCGTAGGGAGACTGAATACCGCAACTCACAAATCCACCAAAAAATAATCGAAATCTATATCTGCTCAAAACAGCAGATAAAAATTCGCTTGATGACTTGCTGTGAGACAGTTGCCACTCCTTCCACATAATCTATGTACGTGTAGACGAGCTGTGGCTTTGAATTCAAAGAAGCAGCATCGACAGAAATTGAGAGATTTATACCAAATAAATTAACAAACGGCAGCAAACAAAAGACGTCCGACCACTGTCGTAGAAACAACGAAAAAAGCATGTCAAATTTAAACGAACACATAATCGACAGGATTGGCGAGCTTTTGCAGAAGCTCGAAATTTTGCGTGGACTTCAACGCGGGACGCTTATAATACACACATCAAAAACAGTTTTGCATCACCCTGGTTCCCAGAACTCCTGAAGATAGACGATATCTGCGGATATTGCATCGCTGACACAGTCCTGTTGACTGTTCAGAGATGTCACTAAACACGCCCAAAGATGTAAACAACCATACATGAGCAGCGCCTATTAGACGGAGGGGGTCAGACAGCCGATCAGTTCCACTCAGTCCACCAGGAAGGAGGTACACGGCTCGTGTCGCCAATAGTTCAACCATGTCTAGACGGTCAATACCGCCGTTCGATCGTATCCACATTGTTACTTTGTGCCCGGATGGACTCTCAACAAGGGAAGCGTCCAGGCGTCTCGGAGTGAATCAAAGCGATGTTGTTCGAACATGGAGGAGATACAGAGAGACAGGAACTGTCGATGACATGCCTCGCTCAGGCCACCCAAGGGCTACTACTGCAGCGGGTGACCGCTACCTACGGATTATGGCTCGGAGCAACCCAGGCAGCAACGCCATCATGTTGAATAATGCTTTTCGTGTAGCCACAAGGCGTCGTGTTACGACTCAAACTGTGCGCAATAGGCTGCATGACGCGCAACTTCACTCCCGACGTCCAAGGCGAGGTCCATCTTTGCAACCACGACACCATGCAACGCGGTACATATGGGCCCAATAACATGCCGAATGGACCGCTTAGGATTGGCATCACGTTCTCTTCACCGATGAGTGTCACATATGCCTTCAACCTGACAAGGCAACCCGGTCAGGCTGAACGCCTTAGACACACTTTCCAGCGAGTGCAACAAGTTGCGGTTCCCTGCTGTTTTGGGGTGGCATTATATGGGGCCGACGTAAGCTGCTGCTGGTCATGAAAGGCGCCATAACGGCTGTATGATACGTGAATGTCATCCCCCGACCGACAGTGCGACCATATCGTCAGCATATTGGCCAGGCATTCGTCTTCATGGACGACAATTCACACCCCCATCATGCACATCTTGTGAATGTCTTCCTTAAGGATAAACGACATTGCTCGACTAGAGTGGCTACCATGTTCTCCAGACATGAACGCTATCAAACATGCCTGGGATAAATTGAAAAGGGCTGTTTATGGACGACATGACCCACCAACCACTCTGAGGGATGTACGCCGAATCGCCATTGAAGAGTGGGACAATCTGGACCAACAGTGCCTTGATGAACTTGTGGATAGTAGGCCACGACGAATACAGGCTTGCATCAATGCAAGAGGACATGCTACTGCGTATTAGAGGTACCGGTGTGTACAGCAATGTGGACCACCAACTCTGAAGGTCTCGCTGTATGGTGATACAACATGCAATGTGTGACTTTCATGAGCAATGAAAAGCGCGGAAATGCTGTTTACGTTGATCTCTGTTCCAGTTTTCTGTACAGGTTCCGGAACTCTCGGAAGCGAGGTGATGCAAAACTTTTTTTGATGTGTGTAATTTCCACATCGAAACTTTGTCTCGAAACCTGGCAGAAAATCCAAAGGAATTCTAGTCCTACGTACAGTATGCTAGTGGCAAGACACAATCAATGCCTTATCTGCGCAATATCAATGGAAATACTATCGATGACCATGCTGGTGAAGCAGAGTTACTA
The DNA here is from genome assembly GCF_023898315.1 of Schistocerca nitens. Classification (NCBI taxonomy): domain Eukaryota; kingdom Metazoa; phylum Arthropoda; class Insecta; order Orthoptera; family Acrididae; genus Schistocerca; species Schistocerca nitens. The sequence continues at coordinate 521,258,097 of NC_064616.1, read as the reverse complement.
AACACAGCCTTCCGTAATTTACTCACCAAAGAAGACGAATTTAATATTCCAGAATTCGATTCAGGAACAGCTGCCAACATAAGTAACTCAGACGTAGATATCCTAGATGTCGTGAAGCAACTTAAATCACTTAACAGAAGCAATCTTCCAGTACAGATTGTATACCAATTAGGTTCCTTTCAGAATATGCTGATACAATAGCTTCGCTCGCTCGACAAAAGATCTATACCCAAAGCCTCGGAAGTTGCACAGGTTACACCAATATTCAAGAACGATGGTAGGAATAATCCACCAAATTACGGACCCATATCATTAGCGACGATATGCAGCAGGATTTTGTAACATATATTGTGTTCAAACATTATTAATTACCTAGAAGAGAACGGTCTATTGACACATAGTCGAACGGGTTTAGAAAACGTCGTTCTTGTGAAATACAGCTGGCTCTTTACTCACACGAAGTACTGAGTGCTATCGACAAAGGATTTCAAATTGATGCCGTATTTCTAGATTTCCAGAAGGCTTTTGGCACAATACCCCATACGCGACTTCTAATCAAATTGCGTGCTTATGGAAAATCGTCTCAGTTATTCCACTGGATTTCATGTGTGAAAGGTCACAGTTCGTAGTAATTGCCGGAAAGTCATCGCGTAAATCAGAATTGATTTATGGCGTTCCTCATGGTAGTGTCAAAGGCTCTGCTGTTTCTTATCTATATAAACGATTTAGGAGACAATGTGAGCAGCTGTCTTAGGTTATTTGCAGACGATGCTGCAGTTTATCGTCTAGTAAAGTCATCAGAAGATCAAAACCGATTGCAAAACGATTTAGATAAGATATCTGTATGCTGCGAAAACTGACAGCTGACCGTAAATAATGAAAAGTGTGAGGTCATACACATTATTGCTAAAAAGAATCCGTTGAACTTCGGTTACGCTATAAATCAATCAAATCTGAAGGCCGTAGATTCAGCTAAATACCTACAATTACGAGCAACTTAAATTGGAAAGAACACTCAGCAGATGTTGTGGGGAAGGCGAACCAAAGACTGCGTTTTATTGGCAGAACACTTAGAAGATGCAGCATCTACTAAAGATACTGTCTACGCTACGCTTGTCCGTCCTCTTTTTGAGTACTGCTGCTCGGTGTGGGATGCTTAACAGATAGGATTAACGGAGTAGAGAAAGGTGAAAGAGGGCAGCACGTTTTGTATTATCGAGAAAAAGTGGAGAGAGTGTCACGGACGTGATACAGGATTTGGGATGGACATCATTAAAACATAGACGTTTCTAGTTGCGGCGGTCTCTTCTCACGAAATTTCAATCACAACCTTCCTTCTTCAAACGCGAAAATATTTTGTTGACGCCGACCTACATAGAGAGAAACGATCATCATAATAAAATACGGGAAATTAGAGCTCTCACGGAAAGATATAGGTGTTCGTTTTTTGTCGCATGCCGTTCGAGAGTGGAATAATAGAGAATTAGTGTGAAGGCGATTCGAAGAACCCTCTGCCAGGCACTTAAGTGTGATTTGCAGAATAGCCTTATATATTTAGCTGTAGATGTGACTAAACAGTTAGGTCACAATTTCGCCTGCATGTCTAGCGAATTTTGCCCTGCAGTTTCATTTTCGCGCTGCAAACGTCATACATGATGCTATAATTTTTTACGTGTGTCAGTATTTGACCTCATATCTCCTGAACTATGTGTCATACAATGACATATTTGTGTCTGTACAATGAGCAACATTTGTGGACACTGTCTGCGAAATGTTTTGCAAATAGAGTCAGTAGTAACGAAGTAATACATTAAAACGTCATACATGATGCCACAATTTTTCATGCATATAAGTATTTAACCTTAAATCTCCTGAACTATGTGTCGTACAATAATATGTTTTTATAGGTACATTCAGCGGCAGCTGTGGATACTTTCTGCTAGGAGTGTTGCGAATAGAGTTTGTAGCAACGAAGTAATAAATTTAAACGTGTGCCTTGATGCGGTAGTTTTTTACGCATCGCAGTGTTTATGACGTATCTCCTGAACTATGTCCTGTACAATACTATAATTTTGCAGGCGCACCCAGTGGTATACGCATTTACTGTCTACAAAATGTGTTGTGAATAGAGATTGTAGTAAGCAAGTAACAAATTAAAACGTCATGCTTCACACGGCAGTTTTTCTGCATAAAAATCGAAAATGTAGTAAGCGATAAACTTTCTCCTTTCATAATTTTGTTGGGGTCGTAGCGAGAAGAGCTTTGTTCAAGGTTTAAAGCTATGTTTAAAGTTTGTCGTAAGTCTCTAAGTTTTCTCATTATTAAATACTGACTGAATAAGCTATAGATATTCGCACGTCGTGGGCTACATTTCCTTTTTACCCCCACCCCTTTCACAGGTGGATTGTCCTCACCTCACAGCGATTCTCTCCAGACAGTAAGTGAAATGTGTAACAAGTTTGGCAGAAATCGGTCCCGTGATGTAGAAGGAGATATACGTACATACGCAGCTACATACATACTTTTTTATAATTTGTATGGATTCTCCAGGCGACGATATATTTCGCACTTTTCGTACGTATGTGAACGTCCGTAGGTCCCTGTGTCCCTGATTTTGTGGCGAGTCCACTGCAGTATCATACATTCTCAAGAGGCCGAATCAACACTGATAGCTACGTCATTCGCGGACTTGGAATGTAATGTTTTTTTACGATTTATATCAGGTCAGTTTCTCTGCTGATAAGCATTTGATTCGGACGTGCTTGTAAGTTACTGAAACCGCTTGCAAGCCGAGACTGTTAAGAAGGAGCGAAGTATTCGGCGTATGAAATGAAATAATTATTCCGAACTACTTACATATCATTGTCAGGCACTAGTCAAAGTTTTGAGGTTGACGATCTGCGTTTGCGTCGTTGTAATTATGCAGTCCGAAAGTGTAATTCTTAATGACAATGGGCTATTAGTGGATAAAGGTTACGAAAACAGGAAGTTGTTGGGTATTATTACCTAAAGAGTTACTCTGTATATTGCAAATCGAGCTTTCAGCATCTTTCGAAGTAGTGCATTATCAATTAAAGAATAGTATTAATTTACGAATGACATAACTGAATTATTAAAAGTTCATGAATATATTGCTTTGTGTGCAAAGCTTTTTGTGCAAAAAACAGATAAACGAATACATGCGACCCCCTTTTATCATTACTTGCATACCAAACGTGAAGATTAGTTGTGATAGCCGAAACTCTACGTAATACGCTAACATTTTTCGATATATTAATATCAAGAAAGAATGTCCAAGGAGAATTTAATCTCGTCATATATATATAACAGTCTACCAATAATTAACACGCATCCCCCGATCGGACTACAGCTGTGGCTGCCCGGGATACTGCCCACATTAAGGCTGACCCCTCACCTCTGGTAGAGTGGGAGGTTGTCTCGAGGTGTGGCAGGGGGCGAAAGACATTCCGGAGGGCTGAACGGAAGGCCTCTCCAGTTTGTCTGACGAACCGGTTTCAGGCTCTGTCTCCGGCTGATACTGATCTTCGGCCGGACTTGGCTGCTTATCCTATTCCAGAGGTTGCCCCTCAGTCTGCAAGATCCGGGCGGTCGCAGAGCGTGGGCTTACTGGTAGTTGCGAGCTCCAACGTCAGGAGCGTAATGGGGTCCCTTAGGGATATGGCTGTAAGGGAGGGGAAGAAAACTAGTGTGCACTCCGTGTGCATACTGGGGGGGGGAGTCATTCCAGACGTGGAAAGGGTCCTTCTGGATGCCATGAAGGGTACAGGGTGCACCCATCTGCAGGTGGTCGCTCATGTCGGCACCAATGATGTGTGTCGCTATGGATCGGAGGAAATCCTCTCTGACTTCCGGCGGCTATCTGATTAGGTGAAGACTGCCAGTCTCGCTAGCGGGATGGAAGCATAGCTCACCATTTGCAACGTCGTCGACAGGACTGACTGCGGACCTTTGGTACAGAGCCGAGTGGAGGGTCTCAATCAGAGGCTGAGACGGTTCTGCGACCGTGTAGGCTGCAGATTCCTCGACTTGCGCCATAGGGTGGTGGGGTTTCGAGTTCCGCTGGATAGGTCAGGTGTCCACTACACACAGCACGCGGCTACACGGGTAGCAGGGGTTGTGTGGCGTAGACTGGACGGTTTTTTTAGGTTAGATGGCCTCGGGCAAGTACAGAAAGGGCAACAGCCTCAAAAGGTGCGAGGCAAAGTCAGGACATGCGGGGACCAAGCAGCAATCGATATTGTAATTGTAAACTGTCGAAGCTGCGTTGGTAAAGTACCGGAACTTCAAAAAAATGGTTCAAATGGCTCTGAGCACTATGGGACTCAACATCTTAGGCCATAAGTCCCCTAGAACTTAGAACTACTTAAACCTAACTAACCTAAGGACATCACACACACCCATGCCCGAGGCAGGATTCGAACCTGCTACCGTAGCAGTCCCGCGGTTCCGGACTGCAGCGCCAGAACCGCTAGACCACCGCGGCCGGCACCGGAACTTCAAGCGCTGATAGAAAGCACCAAAGCTGAAATAGTTTTAGGTACGGAAAGCTGGCTGAAGCCAGAGATAAATTCTTCCGAAATTCTTACAAAGGCACAGACGGTGTTTAGAAAGGATAGATTGCATGCAACCGGTGGTGGCGTGTTTGTCGCTGTTAGTAGTAGTTTATCGTGTAGTGAAATAGAAGTGGATAGTTCCTGTGAATTATTATGGGTGGAGTTTATACTCGACAACCGAGCTAGGTTAATAATTGGCTCCTTTTACCGACCTCCCGACTCAGCAACATTAGTGGCAGAACAACTGAGGGAAAATCTGGCATAAATTTCAGATAAATTTCCTCAGCCTGTTATAGTCTTAAGTGGAGATTTGAATTTACCAGATACAGACAGGGACACTCAGATGTTTAGGACGGGTGGTAGGGGCCGAGCATCGAGTAACATTATACTGAGTGCACTATCCGAAAATTACCTCGAGCAATTAAACAGAGAACGGACTCGTAGAGATAACATCTTGGACCTACTGATAACAAACAGACCCAAACTTTTCGACTCTGTAGCGCAGAACAGGGAATCAGTGATCATAAGGCCGTTGCAGCATCCCTGAATATGGAAGTGAATAGGATTATAAAAAAAGGTAGGAAGGTTTATCTGTTTAGTAAGAGTAATAGGAGGCAGATATCAGACTACCTTCATTATATACGTTGGGTTGTGTGCCCACTCGTAACTTATTTTCAACTTCTGTCGACTGCGCATTACCCTCATTGAATTCACTTTCCCTGGTTTCCATCTCAAATAGCTCTGCAATACTCATTACTTCGTCCTTTCCTCCTACATTCGTTGTGCATGCCTCTGGTAATTCATCTTCCTCGTCAGTATTCTCCCAATTAATTTCGTCCCAACACGATATTGTTATGCGTCTGTCTCACGGTGGGAAGGTATGACATGCATTTAGGCATTCTTGTGTTAGTCTGTGGTATTCCATTTGCTCACTCGTTAGTCGTATTACTTTGGTTAATTTAATGTCACGATTTAATCGGAGCTATGTGACATACTACTGGATTTGCTTATCATATCAGGGATTTCATGGAAGGTGTTGGATTTGCCTGACACCTTACAGCAGGGCTTAACAACTGACCGGTTTTGAGCGCGAGTACTCGCGTCTGCTCAGGCACGTGCTCGCGAGCAGGTGCATGGTCGCGGAGTAGAGAGGGAGGGGAGGGAGGGGAATGCGCGCGCACGTTTGAACAGGGCCGCAGCGTGCCTGTTGAATTCGCGCCGACTGTGTAACGTTTAAAGTACTACGATCAGCTCTAACAATCACTTCGCAGGTTAAGAATCATGTCAAGTCGCCGTTGTGTAACCCCAACCATGTTTTCGCAGTTCAGCCCCCATTTTGAGGAATTGTATCTGTTTACAGTAAAAGATGGTGTTGCAAAATGTTTAGTACGTCACAAAACGCTGAATTCTTTTAGGAAATTTAATTTGCAGCGACATTATATGTCGTACCACGCCAAAGACTACGGAAGTGGAAAATGTGATGGACCAGATCGTGCACAGGAAGTTATTAAACTTAAAAGGAAGCTATCCGAAGAAGATCTGGATGACGAAGAAAAATCAACTGAGGCAGCTCTCAGAGTGAGTTACAAAATTGCTTTGTTTTTAGCAAAATCCCTGCGCCCCTTCACTGATTGCGATTTAATAAAAGAATGTTTGGTAGTTGCAGCGGAACATTTGTGTCCATCTCAAGTTGAACAGTTTCGGATTGTGCCATTATCTAACATGACCATTATGCGTCACATACAGGACATGGCAGACGACGTCCAGAGCCAGCTTGCAAATATCTGTAAAGATTTTATGGCGTATTCTCTAGCTCTGGACGAAAGTGTTGATATCACTGGAACAGCGCAGCTTGCCATATTTATTAGAGGTGTTAATAGAGATCTTCAGGTGAGGGAGGAGCTCCTCGATGTAGTAGCCACGAAGAACACTACAACCGGAGGTGATATTTTAAGTAGTGTTGAAGAAAGTGTTGAAAATATAGGACTGTCGTGGAATTCTTTAGTTTCAGTGTCTACAGACGGTGCACCAGCGATGACAGGGAAAAAAATCAGGTTTCATTGCGCTGTTGAAGGAGAAAATGAAAAAACTGACCGTGCCAAATGAAATAAGGGGCGTTCACTGTTTGATCCACCAGGAAAACTTATGTCAAAAGAGTATCACTCTAAAAAATTATATAAGGAAGCATGGGCTACAACACAGGCAATTTAAAAGCTTTCTTGAGGATGTAGAAAGCCAGTATGGTAGCCTGCCTTATTACAGCGAGGTCCGCTGGCTTAGTCGTGGCGAACTATTAAATAGAATTTTTGCCTATTAGATGAGATAAATATGTTCATGGAAATAAATAACATGTGTGTTCCTGAATTGAAAGAGCCTTCATGGAAATGTGATCTCGCGTTCTTAGCAGATTTAACTAGCCACATGAATGCTTTGAACATTTCACTGCAAGGTAAAAATCTGCTAATTACTCATTTCATAGATCGAATACGAGCTTTTAAAATGAAATTGACACTTTGGGTGAGTCAGCTGGAAACAGGAAATCTAGCTCATTTTCCTAAATTATCATCCATGCAAGATGTTCACAAAGACTGTGAACGTTATTCACATAGTTTAGTTGCCCTTAAGGAAGAATTTGATCAACGCTTTCAAGATCTGACAGCACTAGACAGTGATTTTGATCTGTTCTCCTCTCCATATTCAGCGAATATTGAAGAGATTCGTCCTGAGCTGCAACTAGAAATTATTGACCTGCAGTGTGACAGAGAATACAGAGACAAATTTCAGAACAAGAAAAACATTTTGGAATTCTGCAGACACTTCCCTCAGGATAGATTTCCTCGTTTGCACAATCTGGCGGCTACAATAATATCAATGTTCGGTTCCATGTATGTTTGTGAACAACTGCTCTCTGGAATGAAATGTAACAAGACGCCCCTGAGAAACGCATTGTCTGATCGAAATTTAAACTGCATGCTGCGCCTACAGTGCACAAGAACAATTACTCTGAACATAGACGCAATTGTAAAGGGCAAAATGTACAAGATAACCGAGAATCCCACACTTCAGTGACACCTTTCATTGTGTAACAGTTCACAAATTAATACGAATGTAGAGGCATACACTAAGCTAATAAAATTATGTGGCACGTGTACATTCTCCTTTATTTGTTTCATTTGTCGCAGTAATAATTCGTGAGTGATATCCCTGAAGGTGGCCGCGGATTTACATTGACTAGCGGCAGCTGTTGTGTGCCCCACGTGACTCTCCCCCCTCTCCGCTCTGGTCCGGTAGTGGTGGTAGCGTGCTCGCGCTGCTCCGTGCTCGCGCCTTGCTGCTCACAGCTTGCTCCGCGAGCACGTATGTTGTGAAGCCCTGCCTTACAGCCTTACAGTGTGTATATAGCGAAAACTGACACGTGTGAAAGTATATGAGAATAGAAGCAAACACGTTCCAGAAAACGTGTGTCCGCAAACGATCTGTTTGCAGGGTAGGCGCTTATGTGTGATTACGAGCCGCCACAGTATGAAATATTCTCATAGCTAGTAGAAACTAATTTGAAATGTAAATTGTTTCATTAATTCCCCATTTAATTAGGCTCAAATATCACCCATGCCCATCTCAACAACACATACAATCTACTGTAAACTCGTACCTGTTAGAAGTAAAGATCCATGTGTCGTCTTTGCTTTGGAGTGCATTACTGCACTCGTCCCTGCAATGAGCTACGAATTTTTTCGAACGCCCCCGAATCATCTTGTAAATCTTGACAAGATTGTATAATTTCTTCTTCAGTTCATCGCCCTTATTAACGGGAGTGCTTTACACTTCACTTTTGACGTGATCCCAGAAAGAATGATCCAGAGGATTGGGATAAGGTGATACTGAAGGCCAAGGTACAGGCCCTACTCGATCTATATATTTTGAACCAAACTGGTGCGTTACGTATCGTCTTACGACAGCAGCAAAACGAGCCAGCGCACCATCATGCATGTACCACATTCCCCAATCATGATCCATGGGTGAAATTTGAGCCGAGTTAGGTGGATATTAGCTCGAAAAGTTACCATTTTAGATACGTTTGTACCAACCAGAACAATACTTCAGACTGAAGTAAATGGTGACCCATACGAATACTTCCCGAATTATCTTGCAAACGGTTCATTTACAGACCCATTTTTACTAGAATATTTCTGTATCCGTTATTGTATACTTTCTCCAAGTTTCCCACCGTGAGACAGACGCAGTTCCGAGGGGAGAAACGAGAACAGAAGCCGAGAGCAGAACCGTTTTAAGTTAGAAGGCCCTACGATAAGGGACGGACACCCACGTCGCCAGCTAACCGTTAGGACCACCCCCCAGCTCATGTTAAAATCTAGAGCCTTAGCGTGAGACTTTTTCGCGTCTCTGTTACGTCAGGACCACCCCCCCAGCCCATGTTAAAAGCTAGAGCCCTCCAGAAGAACAGTATAGATCTTGCGATAACACAAAAAGGGCCACCCCAACCGCATGTTTTAGCGTGAGACTTTCTCGCGTCTCTGTTACGTCAGGACCACCCCCAGCCCATGTTAAAAGATAGAGCCCTCAAGAAGAACAGTATATATCTTACGAGAACGCTAAAAGGACCACACCAGCTGCAAGTTTTAGCGTGAGACTTTTTCGCGTCTCTGTTACGTTGCAAACTTTAAAAACATTGCTCCACCACGAAACATATAACGTTTCTCATTGAATAGACAGAATTTTTGTAGGCGGAGCTTAAGGTTAACATTGAGACCCTGATTGGTCAGATGAAAACACAGCCAGATAGTTTTTTTAAACCAACTTCGGTAAATTGTAGTAAGGAGAATTTAGGGGAGAGTTGCTTCCGAGACGGCGAGGTGAGTGGAGCTGTGCTGCCCGCAGCCCCCTGACGAACACCGACAAGGTAATGAACGCATGCGATGCCACATAACGGCGCATAAAGCTTCACTCAGAACTGCAGAAGTCTCATCTGTTACACCCCCTTTTTGCGTAATACTAGTGTCGATCGTCAATTAAAGCTCATGGTGTTCACATTTGCCACTTGAAGTAAAAATCTGAAACGCGATGATTTTTCTGTTATATAGTTATTGAGAAGCCACATCAGCCACTGTAATTTACGACAAGTTAGATAAGTAATTAAAGATAATTGAGGGTCACTGTAGACCATTTTGATAATTTTCTCTCTTGTGAAACTTAATTTAAACCTAGATTATAGATGTGATATGGCATAGGTCATCCTTCGATCCATTGTAGAACTTGGAAACCCACTCAGGGAATATTCGTTCACATTTTTGTTGATCGCAGTTGGTTTTTACCATCCTGTATTAAAACATTTCCTTTTATCAATAGTGCAATTTATAAACAATGTTTTGTGAGTAGAATAAAATTTCCAATGGTAAACTTAACTGCTTTTTCGACGTTATTTTACCAGCTAACTAAAAATAGGAAAGCCTTGAACCCCTTTCACTAAATTTAGTTAGTATTAAGATTCTTTTACAGGGAGTGCAGTGGAGTTGACGCTTAATTCATTAAGTATTTGTTTATATCATCGCTAGTCTCACTGAACTCTTCTGAATTCTACATGTCATGTGTGGTCTGGCGTCTCCTTACCAGCAACAGGTCCCAGGTTCAAACTTGTCAATTCCCTAAAAAACACGCTCAGAGCGTCGTTGCGCGAAAGTGGTAGGGAGACACGATATAGAACAAACAGACACCACGCAGAATGTTAGAAGGCACCTAAAAGACGTTAACCCGATATACGTAGAACGAGTAAATCTACGTACATGCGATTTTCGCTATGCTATAACGGACATTGCGAAACATTTTCTAACGTACGTAATAATTTTTAATTTTGATAGCTACCAAATCATGCCACCGACATTCGTTTTCTTTAAATGGAACTGTATACTTTTCTGGGAGAGTGGAAACAGTCATATAAGATAACTTCAGTGGCATAAAATGCGCGGAACTTGATCAAATAATTACAAGTCAACGGCTCTGCAAAGTACTCTGCCGTCAGGAGAAGTGGTTTCACAATCATTTTCTCCTCGGTATCAAAGGTAAGTGAACACGTAACTCAGATGAGGTTTGTGAGTTTATCAGTGCGATTGAAGTCTATTAGTCTGCACTATGCTTTTGTAGCGAACAGATAACTTGTTCATGAAGTTATTCGGGCTTAAAAAGTGTATACTAGAGATGAAAAAGTGGACTGGATTTTCATTGTGGAGGTTTCCTTCCAACTGTTAGAATAGCACTGCGGGTGCATGCTGAAAGATATGCTGATCGTACCAAGCCTTCGCATCCAGCTTTTTAAAACATAGAGGAATTGGAATTGTGAAGAATAAAATACGTCAGCAAAAAGGAACTAAGAGAAATGCAACTAATATTTTAGCAGCGATAACACATAACCCACATGTAAGTACGAAGCAGCTTGTATGTGGGAGTGGAATCAGCCAAAGGAGTGTTCTGTGTATGCTACATTCTGAGGAATTTCATTCTTTCCTCATTTAGAGCCATTGACAGCTTCATAACAATGACTCACAAAATCGGTTTGCAAGTCACCGAATGATATCTCCGAAAACTGCGAAGTAATGGGTTTCTATGCAGATTTACTTTACGAATGAGGCGATGTTTATATCGTGGTCAGTTAGAAATCCACGCTTGGTAAGAGAAGCGGATATACAATTTCGTTGGTGAATCGACGAGTGGTGCGAGTTTTTCAAGTATCGCGTCGTTGGTCTCTGGCTTATTGATGGATCCTTAATTTGCCACGGGTATCTAAAGTTTCTAACAGATATCCTTCCACAATACTGGAAGAAATCATACGGGACACATGACAGTTAGTTTAGTACCAGCATAGTGGATGTCTCACTCATTACACGCAGTTAATTACAGACCATCCTACAGAACATTTGGAGATCGATGGATCGGTTGTTCGTGAAACACAATCTGGGCTGCACGCTCACAGGGTACTACATTTCTGCATTTTTATCTGTGAGCGAAAATAAAAACAAGACATCTACTACGGAACAATGACGACACTCGAAGACAAGAAATACCGCGTAAAGCGAGTTCGTCCTGCGGTAAGTCCAGATGGAATTCAACGTGCGGTTCGAGTATCAGTGCTGAAGGTCAACATTTTGAAGACTTGATATGAAAATCATAATAATAAAAACACGAAGCTTATCTGCGATACTTGTTTGTTTACATAAGGTGCAGGAGAGTATATGTTTTCGGGATCTGTTCCACTGACGGTAAGACAGTGGTTTTCGCCGCCGTTATCTTGTTACTAAAGTATTTGAGTAAGTTGTACATATATTGTGTCATTGAATTCGTCTTTGAAGGCTCTTTCCAATGCCACAGAAGAAGTATATAGTTGTATTAAAAGAAAGAAACGATATTGGTTTCATAAGACGCCTGTTACAAATGTAATAAACGACTAGCATTTATCGGAAAATTCGTCGCATGGTCCGCTATAATTTAGAGTAAACCGCATCACGATATATTTTACTCAGTCTGGACATATTCTGAGTGGCCTGTCTCCCTCTCTCTCTAAATCACACTACCACAAATGAAATAGTGAAATTCAGTTTTGTTATAAGGAGTAATTAAATTATTAATTAACAAAATTTATGAATTTTAACTTTCTTTACTCACTGCATAATTTCAGTTTCATTCAAAAGTTGGTACTGTAAAATTCAGCTTGATCACAAATTTTATGATCACTGGCAAAAATGTTTTGGTTACAGTACATGAAATATATGAAAATTTGTACTACAGGAGATAATGGAAACACATGGAATTATAAGAGCTTATCATTTAGTACTGCAGAATACCATATTATTAGCCTACATGATTTCCATAAAGGAATATGCATCAAAACCAGAGTTAAACCACTTCCAACGACCTTCATAACCGGTGCACTTATATATCAGTATTATTTATAGTGCCTTTGAGGTGGTTAGCACACTGGACTCGTATTCGGGAGGACGACGGTTCAATCCCGTCTCCAGCCATCCTGATTTAGGTTTTCCGTGATTTCCCTAAATCGTTTCAGGCAAATGCCGGGATGGTTCCTTTGAAAGGGCACGGCCGATTTCCTTCCCAATCCTTCCCTAAAACCGAGCTTGCGCTCCGTCTCTAATGACCTCGTTGTCGACGGGACGTTAAACACTAACCACCACCAGTGCCTTTGAGTAATTACAATTACTTGACACTAGTGTGTGTGTGTGTGTGTGTGTGTGTGTGTGTGTGTGTGTGTGTGTGAGAGAGAGAGAGAGAGAGAGAGAGAGATTTCTCATATAGCGTAGTATAAATCGCCTTAGTTAAAAATGAAAGATAGATGTAAAGAAAATCATGAAAATGGTCAAAATGTTGCCATATTTTTCGCTGTGAGGGTGTATTACATTTGTAAGCTAACTACAATAAGAGATCGCAATTATGGTCGATGTAACATGCAAATAATCAAAACTAAATTAACGTATAGCATGAGCGTAGCAAACCTATAATTGCTATTAGGCTTACAGATCAGGATGGTGACTTACTCAAAAAGAGGTGCAAAAAAACTGTAAAGCGTGTTGTGAATTATGCAGTGCTGAAACACAAGCAAACTCACCTACCTCATGCTATGTCAAAACAAAGTTTGTGGATACACACTCTAAATTTGACATGATATACATTTACAAGAACGTCTTTTACTTCACTTCTTCAGATTCGTTGTATTTTTATACTCTGATTATCAATAAAACTATATGTCACATAACCAAAGACTGAGGTTAGTAAAGTACTTGCTTTCGCACCATACAGTAGGTTTCTGAGGGGTATAATGCTAATTACTGATACACATTACCTCCAGTCGTGTCTCTCCAATATGATGTCCATAATCTGGTCACATTCCCCTACATTCGAACCATCGGCCGCGGTGCAATCTGCGGTACCTTTATGTCAGTTTCCATCTCAACAACGTAGCTTTTCGCGTCGACATTCCTGAATGAACGCTTCACGGAGCTCCTGCCACGTCAGATTTGTAAGCATCAAACGAACAACTGAAATCTCCTGACGATGACGAAGGGGTAAGTCGTCGAAAGCTTGAGACTGAATACAAATTTGACCCGGCAATTATTCTGTGAGACATTTATTCCTCAATTTACATCTTGCCTTTATAGCAACTGTTCTTTATAGAAAACGATCATTATGACAACTATTATAGCATTGAGATGTGATCGGACATCTACTAACGTCTATAACGCAATGCATTTGGCTTATAATATACCGCGATCTTAAGGGATAAGTGGCTTATTTCTTGGATTTCCTGAACACTGTTTATGGGGTTTATTACATCAAAGTTGACAGAATGAAGCTATTTTTACAATATATTCTCATTTTGTATCGTAGGCCTTCCTTTGAGCTTGATATGTAACAAAGAAGTTTTTATGGTACTCTAAGACATGTTATTTAGTCTTATGTATATACTAGTTAAATGTCATTCATCTGCGCTCAGCGCCCGTCATTCAAACACCATTGTATTTACCTGGGTGAATTTCAAACGTGCGGGATATAGTATGTCGACTCTCGTATTTTCCTTGATTCGGCTCAGAAGTGGAGAGCAGTTGAGTTAAACTTCATATTTGATTTGAACGTTGGTGAAGGCTTATAAATATGCTATAAATAAGTTCTATTTCATAAAATGTATTGTTTTCCTTTACATTAAGCTGGACAACATCAGGAAAATAAAAAAAAGACTGAGTACACGATGGTTCGCCATGTGAAGCAGCAATGGATGAGAAGGGTCTGAATATAGGGTTTGATGTTATGTGAACGGCTTGTTGTTTGCAAAACTATGAGAATTGGGCATTGGTCAGGTAGAACACAAGAAAACTAAATTGTAATACTATACTCACTCAGTTCACTCAGCTAGTAATGAGAGACCTGAAAATTTCGTTGACTAGGAATCACGATGCGATTTTTCAAGAACATGTCTCGTGTCATTGTTTGCGAAAACCAAATTCACTTGCCCTTGCAGCCAGCCACAACATCTGATAAGCTGGATGAAGGCAATAGAGTAAATCTTGATAATTTATGATCGTGTGCGGCATTTAATTACCGTTATCGCGTTTCAAATCTCACCATATCATATTAATTCGGTACACTTGACAGTACACCACTTCAGATGAGGACAATGTACGCATGAACCGTGATGGGGTGCACCCTAACAAAACAATGCACATCGAATGACATTTCTAATTAACTAAAAGTAACCAATAATGTGGTATTTCAGTATAACCATTGTCTTAATTTTCCTTCCCCTAATCCCCATAACTTTTGTCGCTCAGTTCCCGTAATTTTTGCCAGGCCTGCGAAGACTTACACATTGCAGCTTGTCAGAGACACAGTATCAACTACGGTTATGGTGATATGACCTTGTCTCTTGTACTTTCCGGTCAATCAGTATTTCCTGTTTACATATGCTTGAAGCGTGAACCTGAAGCAGGCGTGGAACATCAACTCAGTTAGACCATTAGTGGTTAAGGGAAACTACTTAAAACGATATTCAATGTGACACACATGTCGTGCCGTCGGCCATTACTTCATATTGAATCCCCTTCAAATCATAATTCGAACACCTTCATGATGCATCCGCTCCAATCCAGAAAATAGGTGACAAACTTTACTGAAACATCTCAACCAGCACAGCGAGGGTGCCAGAAAACGGTACCGCAAAACATGATCACAGAGCACTCTTTCCTCTAGCCTCGTGAGAACTGGCCAAGAGGAAACCACAACTATAGATCCATGCTGATAATGATAATACGTTTGACCGGCCGCATGACTGCTACGTCCTTAGCGACAGAACATTATTGCTATGAAACGAATGTGATTCAGAGAGATAAACCCATAATATTTTAACAAGAATTAAAATATTTTTTGGCCTCTAAAAGCAAATAGCATATAAAGCACAAAATAAAACATCAACGCTTCCGGTTTCATCAGTATGTCAAATGGAAATCTGCTGCCAAAATATGATCTTAGACCTTTATGGAGACTGAAGCCAATCCCATAGCTTCCCATATGTCGTATCTCGTAATATTTAAACTAATAAGCAAATGAATTAGAGACAGGCATCTCCATTTAGATCTGATGACACGTGGTGGCATACACTCCACAATACGCCGAAAGCACTGGGAACCTTCCTGATCAATGACCGCAAAAATGATACCCACAACTCAAGGAGACTAGTTGAAATTTGATCCAAGTTTCGTATATCTTGATTGGTGTCGTCCTAGATGTGCTCAGTGGGATTTGGGGGAGGGGTATAAAAAATTCTCGTATATGTTGAACAATCTACAAACAAACGGGGTACAATTACGATGCAGTAGGTTGGTACACGGTCATGGTGAAATTACAGTTCACCTTCGGGTGCTGAAGGCGTACGAAGGATCCAGTAGTAGGGTTCTCTACCATTAGCTAGTCACAGATGGTAGTAGACGTAAAGGGGCCATTCCATCATATGTAAACTCTCCATACACAATGGGACTTTTTCTGTTAGCTGACAGGATGTATCACCTCATAATTATTTCGACGAAAACATACCGTGCAATGAACATATACCAACGTGTTTCGTGGATCACCAGTCCACGCTACCTCTCTTATGCCTCGACCGCCCAGTTATGTTGGGAATCCTGTACCCATGTTAACGTAGACTGATGAACCAAAACATTATACCACTGCCCACCACAAGACTGAATGTCGCCAAGTGATGATACTGGCACGTGCCCCGGTAAATAAAGTATATAAGCGGAACATAGATGAGTTGAGAAATCATTCTAGCGACGATACGGGCCGCAAATGAGGAAATCCACTGACGTAAGTGAATTTGACAAAGGACAGATTGTTATAGCACGTCGCTTGGAAGTGGCGCACCTGTTCGTCTGTGAGCATCTGTGGAAAGTGGTTGAAGGACTGTGAAACAACGAGTAGGAAACAAGCTGTTACACGTCCACGCCTCATCACACAATGTGGAGATAGGAGGCTGGCTCATTCTTTAAAGTAGGATAGGCGGCGATCTGTGGCAGATCTGACGACAGAAAACACTGTTGGTGCAGGCCCGAGTGTTTTGGACCGTGCCGTTGAGTGCACATCTACATGTGCACGACAATTCTACAATTCACACTTAAGTGCCTGGAGGAGATTTCATGGTACCACTTTCAATCCATTTCTCAACCGGTCCACTCTAGAAAACGCGCGGGAAAAACGAACGCTTAAATCTTTCCTAGCAAACTATGATTTCTCTTACTTTTTTACAATGATTACTATTGAGAATAGGGTCCTGCAGCAGACGACTTCTACACGTTCTCGTGTTGACCCAACAGGATCATTGAGATTGGACCGTGTATCAATTGAAATTTGTTACCTCGTCGGATGAATCACGTTTCTCGTTACAACATATACATGGTCGTGTTCACATACACCATCATTCATGCGATCGACTACTCGAAACAAGCAATGCGCTACGGACGCAGGCCTGTGGGGGAAGTATTATTCTACTGGGGGAATTGTTATTCTCTTGGGGACATTCACCTGTGCTTCCATGGGTCCTGTGATATAAACGAAAACACGACACCTGTCGACTACGTCAAAGTTAATGCGGACCACCTGCATTCCGTCATACTTGATGTCTTTCCCGACCGTGACAGCATCATCTAACAGGATAACTCTCCGTGTCAGGAGGCCATAATTTTTCTGCAGTAGTTTGAGGAGCATGAAAGTAAACTCACGCTGTTGTCTTAGCCACCAAATTCATATGATCTGAAGCCAATGAAATACATCTGGGAAGCTGTCGAGCAGTAGCTCCAAGTCCAAAAACCGCCTGCTCTTAATTTAAGAGAATTGCGTGGCCTGCACGCAGACACCTGGTACCATATACCTTCGAGTATCTACCAAGAATCCATGCCATGCAGAATCGCTGCTGTATCGAGTTCTAAAGCAGACCCTTGCGCCGTAATACCCATTCCAACGGTAAACTAAATGAATTTCACGGTGGTGTCTTACATTTCCATGATTTTCGCAAAAACTGAAATATATAAACATAAAAAAAGTTTTCAAAATGACGCATCGCGAGAGCTCTCTTTTCAGTATTTGCATCTATATACTCCTGTAACCAGCGTGACTGGTGGAAGGGGATGGCCTGGGTGACTCTAATAAGATTCATCCCCAAACTGAGACATTGCTGGAGGTTTCTGAAGTGCAGAATGTATCTCTGTTTATTCCCCAGATTCGTCATTAGCTTAGGGTTGGAACCATTTCACGAGGCTCGGGAGACAGTGACAACTCACTATGCGCGTCATGAAAATGGGTAGTATATACTAGATCTGCTTCCGCGATATATCCTACACCATAATCCGCAGCCACATTTCGGAACTGATCTAGTCCGGTGATTTCCTTGCCGATCAGCCATCGGAACCCTACAATCGGCAGAGATTGTTGCATGGCCAGTCCGTGTAATTTTTTTTTTGTATCCAAGTATAGGATGTAACTTAAGTCTCCAGATTTTTGTACTCACTCGTTTGCGGGTCCTTGGCGTACCCATGCACACGCTGGTAAAATCCCCTGCTCACCCCATTTCGAAAAAGAGCAGCACGTCAACATCGGTCAACAGTTTGATACTAACATGCGTTCTTTTTAACACTGCGCTGCACGAAAGCCATAGCGTGGTGTAATAGAAAACAGAATCCGGTGTGTATGTGCCCATGCATACACTCCAGAATTTCTCAAAAATATCCGTGAGTAGGCGTACAAAAGTGTTCATGTATAATCTAGCATGTTCCCCAAAACTAGGGATGTTGAACTCCTAACAAACATTCACCTTATGTCCATACGCCGCATCCGTTGTGACAGTGCCTCTAAGTTTAATGGTGAGTGTGGGTCTGCTGGGCAGTGTGGTTTTGTTGAGGCTCTCCTTCGAAACCAGGTATTCATGAGGAAAGACCCCCTTCTTTGTCACAAGCTGAATCTTTGCATCATCGGTGTATGCATCTCTGACGTCAGGCATATCCTCCTGATGCATTGTCTCAGCACGTTTTTGAAAAGAAGCGTACATGAAATTTGGCGAATGCACGAAGCGGAGCGTTATTCTTATCTTGATTAGTTCGGAAGATGGAGCAATTTTCAACAGTGTCCGGTATGACACTGACCTTATCACCTCTCAAACCGAAATCACTGAAATGCTTCATAAGAAAGTGAGCATCATCCATGCTCAGATTGTGGAAGAAAACGGGTATGTGTCATGGAATTTGTATTTCAGGATTGTGGGCTGCACCGTGGAACTTCTCCATTTGATGGCAGGGGACTCTTTCTGGAGGTTTCGCTTTTCTGTCCAGTGGTAGACCAGAAATATGACCGTAAACTACCTGTAAATATAAGAGATCATTCTCCTGCAAACTGTTCATGGGAAGGTTGTTGTAATAAATGCGATCAACACACAATACCACTGAAGTTATAATCCTCGCGAACATTCAATGTTTGGTGTTTACTCGCACGCTGTGCATGTTTTAGATAATTTATTCCACATGCTAGAAGCGACCATGCAAAGCAAAGGTCATCTCCCTCACATAGATTCTGGACATTGATACATGCTTCTTTAGCGGCTGTATCCTCTGGAAGAGGGATGAAACTGGACCCGACATATACTGGGTCAAAAATATTCGAGGACACATCGAGGTAGGACACATGGTTGCGTGCCATACTGGATCCCCTCTCCTGAATTTCAGAAAAATGGCCCACGCATGGTAAAAGTTCTGAATCAATCCGCAATTGATATCACACCATTTTTTCCTCAAATGTAAACAATGCTTTTTTGCTCTTCATCACTGCCTTCTGGTTGGAGATGCGCAAGCTTGCAGTATAGAAATGCACTGCTCTTACTGGCGGGATACTGTAGGTAAGTGACGAGTCTGGGACGCTCGATTTCCAAAACGGGTAGGCATACATTAAGGAAAGAGGCACAGTCACGGTAGCCCAATTCAGAGTTGTCAATGTGGGTTTTTGAGGTCCAGTCCTCAAAAGCGCCTGCAACCACATAGTAGTTCAATGTGGGTGTGCGATTTACTTGGTGTTCATTAAGAGGGGGGCGTGATGCTGCTGCTAGGTCCAGGCCATTGTCGGGTGTTGGATGGTCCAGGATGATGCCGAGGTGGTTCAAGGTGTGGTGAACGCATTGGTGATAGGCCCGTGCTCGGTTTTGGTTGGTGTGGCGAATGTATCGTCGACAGGCCCAGCTGAGGAGACAGTATCATCGTCGGGTCGAGTTGTTATGTTGTTGAGTGCCGCAAATGCGTCGTCAACGGGTCCAGTCATGGTGTTGTCGACGCAAGCCCGCCTTCGAATGTTTCCATCACTCCTGCAAAGGAAGACAGACGGGATGTGTGTGTGTAAGAGACATATCCTGACGTCTATAATAATAGTAGTAGTAATAATAATAATAATAATAATAATTTATGGTACTTATGTATAAAATCGTTGTCGTCTGAAATATTCTATTGGGATCTCATTATTTCTACATCTACATCCATACTGTGGTGTCACCGCCAGACACCACACTTGCTAGGTGGTAGCTTAAATCGGCCGCGGTCCATTAGTACATGTCGGACCCGCGTGTCGCCACTGTCAGGATCGCAGACCGAGCGCCACCACAAGGCAGGTCTCGAGAGACGTACTAGCACTCGCCCCAGTTGTACGGACGACATTGCTAGCGACTACACGTACGAAGCCTTTCTCTCATTTGCCGAGAGACAGAATAGCCTTCAGCTAAGTCCATGGCTACGACCTAGCAAGGCGCCATTAACCATATCTGGAGAGAGTCTCACTTGTATTATCAATAGCAATGTACAACAAGAAATTAAAGTTAAGTATACGAGAAGCTCCGTTCTTTTCTTTATAGCTTTCATCACGTATCCTGTTTCAGACTTAACGTAAGACGGCTTGAGTTGACGCGTGCCCTTTCGGCTACCTCCCTTGTGTCTAGACTGTCTTGTCTAGACACAGTACATACTCCGCAAGCCACCCGACGGTGCGTGGCGGAGGGTAATTTGAGTACCTCTATCGGTTCTCCCCTCTGTTCCAGTCTCGTATTGTTCGTGGAAAGAAAGATTGTCGGTATGCCTCCGTGTGGGCTCTAATCTCTCTGATTTTATCCTCATGGTCTCTTCGCGAGATGTACGTAGGAGGGAGCAATATACTGCTTGACTACTCGGTGAAGGTATGTTCTCGAAACTTCAACAAAAGCACGTACCGAGCTACTGAGCGTCTCTCCTGCAAAGTCTTCCACTGGAGTTTATCTATCATCTCTGTAACGCTTCCGCGATTACTAAATGATCCTGTAACGAAGCGCGCTGCTCTCCGTTGGATTTTGTCTATCTCTTCTATCAACCCTATCTGGTACGGATCTCAGAATGCTGAGCAGTATTCAAGCAGTGGGCGAACAAGTGTACTGTAACCTACTTCCTTTGTTTTCGGATCGCATTTGCTTAGGATGATTCTTCCAATGAATCTCAGTCTGGCATCTGCTTTACCGACGGTCAACTTTATATGATCATTCCATTTTAAATCACTCCTAATGCGTACTCCCAGATAATTTATGGAATTAACTGCTTCCAGTTGCTGACCTGCTATATTGTAGCTAAATGACAAAGGATCTTTCTTTCTATGTATTCGAAGCACATTACACTTGTCTACATTGAGATTCAATTGCCATTCAAATGGCTCTGAGCACTATGGGACTTAACTGCTGAGGTCATCAGTCCCATAGAACTTAGAACTACTTAAACCTAACTAACCTAAGGACATCACACACATCCATGCCCGAGGCAAGATTCGAACCTGCGACCGTAGCTGTCACGCGGTTCCAGACTGAAGCGCCTAGAACCGCACGCCCACACTGGCCGGCAATTGCCATTCTCTGCACCATGCGTCAATTCGTTGCAGATCCTCCTGCATTTCAGTACAATTTTCCATTGTTACAACCTCTCGATATACTACAGCACCATCCGCAAAAAGCCTCAGTGGACTTCCGATGTTATCCACAAGGTCATTTATGTATATTGTGAATAGCAACGGTCCTACGACACTCCCCTGCGGCACACCTGAAATCACTCTTACTTCGGAAGACTTCTCTCCATTGAGAATGACATGCTGCGTTCTGTTATCTAAGAACTCTTCAATCCAATCACACAATTGGTCTGATAGTCCATATGCTCTTACTTTGTTCATTAAACAACTGTGGAGAACAGTATCGAACACCTTGCGGAAGTCAAGAAACACGGCATCATAATCAATTGTTATATTAATTTCTGTTGGTTTATCTAAGTCCATGCGGGGATCTACATGCATCTCACACATTGCTATGTTATTATCAAGTATACCTATAAACAAACAAAAAAAAATCTCATGAGCAGTGCATGCAAGTGTGTAAAAATTATTATTATTAATATTGCAGATGAGAAAGTGAAGTGCTTACGTATTTGTCTCTAGAAAATTAGTGTCATTCCCCATGAGTTTACGGTGGAGAATGGCATCATGGAGTGAGATTAATTATTGAATTGTATCTCCACAACTGCTGCGTCAACCGATTCCCCCATAGTCATATTTTCATCGAGTGCAACTAGAAACAAAAATCCTCGTAAGTAATACATACAAGTGTAAGAACTACTATTTTAGAAGGAAAAGTGAACTGCTACTACTTATGAATCTGCTCCTCGACTATTGGTGTCATTCCCCTGGTGGTGTCATTCCCCATGATCCCATTTGGTTCGATCTCCGATGCAGATGGACTGGCTGTTGGGTCAACTTCAGTCATAGATTTCGGCATTGATATAAGGGAATAAACAGTCATAGGACTTCATCCATTCCCATTGCTGCAACCTCGTTGAAAAATTCTACGAGAGAGAAAACTTATTATTTTAGATAATCATATAATTATTGTTATTATTGTTATTATTATTTACACACATGAAGAAACAGAGAGAGAGAGAGAGAGAGAGAGAGAGAGAGAGAGAGAGGCGAAAAATATAACACAACTTGTACGTGCGGTCATCAAATTCTGCTGTTAAAGCTTCTGGTTCGCATATTTTGAACCATACACAACCCTTTGCAGTGCCAATTAGCCGAATCTGATCCTTAGTGTACTGTCCAGCATTTAGGGTGATGAAATACTCCCATCTGCAGCAAAAGAAATTCATTATCAGATTGCAGTTATATACCCAAATAATACTAAAAAAACATATACATACATGGAAAAAGCGTCATCTTACACTCGTACTTGTAGTACCACTAGAACCAAAGCGGGGACGGTTATTAGCCCCTGTCGCAACGACATAACCAATCACAGTACGACGCTTCATCTCTGCTGCTATCACTGCTACTGATGCTCCTACTATTAGGTCTCTGACTGAAGTGATTTTTCGCTGCAAAATGTCTTATTTATAGCCTGGAAACAGCTGAAATACATATTCTGTGCGGGATTTGAACAAGTATGAAACAAGTAGAGTATTTCCTGTCATGTGACCGTCAGCCAGTTCGATCGTGCAGAATCATGATGTGGCGCATATGTGATGCCCGTTGCTACTGTCTAACCACACTTCAGTTGTTGCCGGCGCTGTTGAAATGGTTCAAATGGCTCTGAGCACTATGGGACTCAACTGCTGAGGTCATTAGTCCCCTAGAACTTAGAACTAGTTAAACCTAACTAACCTAAGGACATCACAAACATCCATGCCCGAGGCAGGATTCGAACCTGCGACCGTAGCGGTCTTGCGGTTCCAGACTGCAGCGCCTTTAACCGCACGGCCACTTCGGCCGGCAGGCGCTGTTGAAATAATACTATATTTTATTTAGCAAAGCATAGGAGCCTGAGTCGACGCATCATGGGTCATAGTTTTCGGCATCCTATGATGCTACTGCCACAATAACATGTGCACTCTAACCATGAGCAAAGCCTGCATCGCGTACGCACTTGCCGGGAGATATCGCATACAGCCGGCGCTGGCCTGTGGCCTGCCTGCGTGTACTGCTGAGTCTAGCTATGACGAAGCAGTGCATCTCCGTTAGTAGAAAAAAGGCTGAAACATGCGTGTTAGGCGGTTTTTTTTTGTCGAAAATATGTGCAGTGATGGAGGAGAAGAAGATAGTGTACTTTCCAGATGAGATATGTATCTCAGTTCGCAAATTAAATGGCTGGCGTTTTTATGTATACACAGCTGCTTGGATAGGGCCTTGGCAACAGATAGGCGTGAATCACTGCCATTTTCATTGCTGTATAGAAGAGGCGTCTAAAATTGTATCTCCAACCCTTGACGAACTGCATAGGCAGCATGTAATAAACACTTACCTAAAAACCTTTCAGAGGCAGAGAGGTGAAGCTGAAATAGTGCTAAGTTTTTAAAAAGACAATATCATTTATTGGTAACCCACCTTAAAAGTATTCGTGCATTTCGTCATACATCTGCTTGAGTCGTTGAATAGCTGGACAATTGCATTCTTCAACATTCCAAATAGAAGTGCTCTTGAAGATTTTGTGCAGCGACGACACTTTCTCACTGTGTTTGACATAAATGACGCTGTCTGTGTGGTCACAGTTTCGAAGGGATGCTATCATATTTTTGTATGCCATCCCAAAAGCACACTAGCATTTTATGTGATGGGAAGGAATTAACCGTGCTAAAGTTTTCGAGTCTTGGTTATACTGTTTTAAATGGTTTTGATGAAGTGATGATTGCTCTGTGTCTGCTCTGCAATCTCGTTGTATCGACCAACAAGGGCTCCCACTGTCACCACCACTCCAAAAGAGTTTCCTCAAGTTTCCCAACCGCCTACTGAAGGAAGAGAGTGTTGGGAATAATGTATGCAACCACTGGAATAACATCTGGAAATCATTTAAGGTAAAATGTGGTGATGGCACAGCTTAAAACAGTATAAATCTGAAACCACTTAATGCATTCAAATGGTATATATTGGTACGATCATTAGAACGCAAGGATGGATGGACATACACAATATCTAGTGTTGAAACGCTAAACTAACAGAAAACGCCCTTTAAGCTGGTGACACCTACAAGTAATCTTTGTTTTTGTTGTAGTCTTCAGCCTGAAGGCAGATTTAATGCAGCTCCTCATGCAAGTCTATCCTCTTCAAGCATTTTCATCTCTGCATAACTACTGCAACGTACTTCCCTTTGAATCTGCTTACTGTATTCAAGACTTGGTCTCATTTTACAGTTTTTACCCCCCCCCCCCCCATACTTCCTTCTTTATCCAATTAACACTTCCTTGATGCCTCAGGATGTGTCGGATCAACCGATCCCTTCTTTTAATCAAGTTGTCTCATAAATTTCTTTTCTTCACAATTTTATTCATTACCTGATTTGTTTTTCTATCTATTCGTCCAATCTTCAGCGTTCTGATATAGCACCACATTTAAAAATCTTCTATTCTTTTCTTGTCTGAACTGATTATCGTCCACATTTCACTCCATACCGGGTTACACTCCAGACAAATACCTCCAGAAAGCCGGCCGCGGTGGTCTCGCGGTTCTAGGCGCGCAGTCCGGAACCGTGGGACTGCTACGGTCGCAGGTTCGAATCCTGCCTCGGGCATGGATGTGTGTGATGTCCTTCGGTTAGTTAGGTTTAAGTAGTTCTAAGTTCTAGGGGACTGATAAACACAGCAGTTGAGTCCCATAGTGCTCAGAGCCATTTGAACCATTTTTGAACCTCCAGAAAATACATCATAACACTAAAGTTTATATTCGATGTTAACAAATTCCTCTTTTTCAGAAATGCTTTTCTTGCTACTGCCAGCCTGCATTTTTAAAATATCTTTCCTACTTCAGCCATCGTCAGCTATTTTGCCACCTAAATAACAAAAGTCATCTATATTTTTTGGTGTCTTATTTTGTAATATAATTCCCTCAGCAACATCAGATTTACTTCAACTACCTTCCATTACCCGTGTTTTACATTTACTGATATTAATTTTATCTCTTCTCAACACACCATCCATTCCGTTCCACTGCTGTTCCAAGTCCATAATCGTCTCTGAGAGAATTACAATGTCATTGACAAACCGCAAAGTTTTTATTTCGTCTATCTGAACTTTAATCTCTTTCCAAATTTCTCCTTGGTTTCCTTCACAGCTTGCACAGTGTAGGAACTGAATAACACTGGGGATAGACTACAACTCTGTCTCACTACCTCCTTAACCAAGACTCCACTTTCAGGTCATGCGACTCTTACAGCGGCAGTGTGGTTTCCGTGCAAGCTGCAAATAACCTTTGGCTTCCTATATTTTTTCCCCGCTACCTTCAAAATTTCAAAGAATGTAGTTCATTCCACACTGACAGAAATTTCCTCTAAAACTACAAATGCTTTGAACGTTGGTTTGCCTTTCTTCAACCAATCTTCCAAGATCAGTCGTAGGGTCAGTACTGTCTCATGTGTTCGCACATAACCCCGGAATGCAAACTTATCTTCCCCAAGGTCGGCCTCTGCTAGTTTTTCATTCTTATGTAAATAGTTCTTGTCAATTATTTTTAATCAGGACTTATTAAACTGATAGTTCGGTGGTATTCACACCTGTCAGTGTCAACCTTGTTTGGAACTGCAGTTATTACATTGTTCTGGATGTCTGATGGTGTTTCGCCCGTCTCATGTCTTTCACACCAGGTGGAATCATTTTATCATGGTTGGCTCTCCCAAGGATCTCCATAATTCTCAGAGAATGTAGGTCTAGTCCAGGGGTCTTCGTTTCTACTTAGATGATTCACTGCTGTGTCAAATTATTTTCGCAGTATCGTATCGCATATCATATTCACTTATATCATCTTCTCTTCCTATAATATTGTTCTCAAATGTTTTTTCGTTTACATAGCCCCTCTACCTATTCCTTCCACCTTTCAGCTTTGCCTTCTTTATTTAGCACCGACTTGTCATGTGAGCTCTCGATATTCATACAGTTGCTTCTTTTTCCTCCACAGTTCCCTTTAATCTTCCTATAGGCAGCTTTCCGCAGTTATGCATGCTTCTACAGCATTTCGTTTCTTATCTACTCTTTCTTGATCGCCGTTTTGTACTTTCTGTCAATCTCATTTATCAGAGGCTTGTATTTCCTTTCCCCTACTTATTTTACAGAATTTTTATATGTTCTCCTTTTGTCAGTTAAATTCAATGTCCCCTTTATTATCAAAGGAATTTTGCTAGACCTGGTCTTTTTACCACTGTGATCCTCTTGCGTTCCCTATTTCATCTCTCAAAGTAATCCATTCAATTTATTTTCCATTCCTTTCCCCTGTTTCATTCCATCGCTGCCTAATGATCGCTTGGAAACTCTCAAAAATCTCTGGTTCCTTCAATTTATCCAGGTACCATCTCCTTAATTTCCTACCTCACAGTTTAAAACCTGATTTAGAAATCTCTGTGTTACCATTGTACACAGTCTAGCCACGTTAATGTGACCAACGCCTATGTTCGGAGTCAACGTGCAATAACCATCACAGACGACAGGTGACAGCACACGCTTGATATTCCCATATATAGAGGGTGTTAGGGGGACGCGGAAAACAGTGCAGTTGTTACCGTAATGCGGAAATGGAGCGATTTATCTGACGTCTAAAAGGACATGCTTATTGGCTTTCGAGCCAAGGGTGGAATCATTTCCGAAACGGCTAAGTACGTAAACTGTTGGCGTGCCGCCGTGGTCAAAGTATACCGTGGTTCAAAAATGGCTCTGAGCACTATGCGACTTAACTTCTGAGGTCATCAGTCGCCTAGAACTTAGAACTAATTAAACCTAACTAACCTAGGGACATCACACACATCCATGCCCGAGGCAGGATTCGAACCTGCGACCGTAGCGGTCGCTCGGTTCCAGACTGCAGCGCCTAGAACCGCACGGCCAAAGTATACCGTGCATACTAAAATGACGCTATCCAAAACTGGCGCTGAAGCAACTATCGTGCTCCACGGACCGTAGACGACAGAGGTGAACGACAGCTGCGGAGACGTGTGCGGGCGAACAGACGTGCAACTGTTGAGCAAGTGACCGCCCGTATGAAACAATGGCCTACCAACAGTGTCTCCTCAAAGGCCGCTCAGCAAATGTTGCTGTATATGGTCCTCCGCAGCAGGCGCCTGGCTCATGCACCCATGCTGAATACTGTTCATAAGCGACGAACGCTGGAATTTGCACTCCTATACCGCATACCGCAATTGGACGTTACAGATGGCCTTTTCAGATGAATCACGTTTTATGCTCCATCGAACAGATGGCCGTTGGCGTGGAGTGTGTGACCCTTGCACGGAGTGACACTTGTACGGAGGAGAAATGTGTTGACATACGTACGGAGCTGTAGGTAATGGACAGGGTGTCACAGAAATAGGATACACCTGCCGCGCGGGAGTAGCCGAACGGTCTGGGGCGCTGCAGTCATGGACTGTGCGGCTGGTCCCGGCGGAGGTTCGAGTCCTCCCTCGGGCATGGGTGTGTGTGTTTGTCCTTAGGATAATTTAGGTTAAGTAGTGTGTACGCTTAGGGACTGATGATCTTAGCAGTTAAGTCCCATAACATTTCACACACATTTGAACAAATAGGATACACCGACCTGTCCGGCGCTGCCTGCGACGTATTCTGGCCAAGGCGAAAGCTCATTTCGTGCACAAAATTCCCTGACCCCACACCATTTCGTAGTGTACGTGGCTTTCTCCCAGAGTTCAGTACTGCAGTTGACCTCTGACTCGCAAGCAGTATTCCGTGTTTTAGTTTTGAGGTAATAGAGACCACCAAAGGGAAGCCTTTATTGATTTAAAACGGGCATCAGTATATAGTGGACTATACAATCGAACTAGAAGTGACTTACTGGCGTTGTGAAAACTTTAAAAAGAAGAGATGCAAAGGAAGGATATCGACAAACTGTAACACATTTTTAGGGGAGGTAGGCATTTTTTTATTCCGGATGAAGCAGCAGATGGAGTTCGAAAACCTTTTTGTCAGAGCATAGAAGCGGGCGAAACAAACAGACGGTACAATTTCATCGGGGCAGCTCTTCAACCGAGGCTACGACTTAATAACGTTGTTACCATTACACAGAAGTGCGGAACAATCGCCACATCCAATTAAGCGAAAATAAATGGGAACTACACACGAAGCCACCGATTCTGGAGGAATATTCTTCCAAGAAAATAGTTTACTGATGAATGATGGTAGCAATATTTTACTTGCAAATGATAACAGGGAACCGAATGACAGAATACTCGTGTTTGCCGGTGAAAAGCGTGTTTATCAAACAGTGAATCACTCTTTGTGGTTGAAACGTTCATGAGTTTGACAAAGCTGTTTCGACAGTTGTTTGTCTTCCACTCCAACCTTTATAGTTCTACAGAGGGGCGCTAAGAAAACATGATTGTTCACTGAACTCGGTGCCGGGTGCTGCGCCAGTCCTTGCACCTGCGTCCTAGCGAGACGTCGTTCCTCTAGCGTCGATACGGATGCTTAGCCCAGCGTGCTTCAGCATAGATGGCTGCTACCGGTTGAGGGAGTGTACTCGATACCACTCCGTGCCTCTTCTTCCCTGTGGCCACCCCATCCTCGGTGTGGTGTAGGGGGCAGGCGTTGAACCCAGTACTGCCGGCCTGGTTGTCGTCTTCAGTTCCACATTCAGAGAGTACAGCACCTGATACTGCACTGCTGCTGGTAGTTCATCAGTTCTTCCATCAGTAGTGATTGATGTGACACAGCATGAAGTTCGTTAGTGGAATTCAGCTCTGCAGCATTCCACTGCTGGCTGGTACTGCGCTGGTCGATCTGAGACAAGACTTACTAAAACAACATAGTCATGGAACGGAATGTCGTCGCACGGACTCCATCGTTCCCATTGACCTGAACCGTTCTCTACTACTTGGAGCTTGGGCTCTGTCATTTAAAGAGCTCTCCGTAGTTCTATGTCGTGCGGTTTACTACCGATGACGGCATGTGGCCTCGTTATTCTGCTACCGTTGCTTTAATTCTCTCTTAGCAGCTAGTTAAATAGATCTATGAGAGTTTTCCGTAACCGTGGCTGTTGTTTCTTGCGGCATTCCGCCGCGCGAACGAGCGTGCGTGTTATTTTGGTTAGTCGCTGTCCTATGTTTTCCCGCCGTGTGTGCTCTCTCTCACTCAGTTAATGCGGAGCTGCAGCCGGGCACGTCTGTCTTGCATCACCGTGCTTCCTGATCCGCCGCAAATCATGGCGTAACCAGTCTATCTTACGTCGAGTTGGTTGAACTTCGTTAAAAATTTTATAACTTATAACCCATATTACTCTGTGCCGTAACAGTTCTTTGGAGGAAAAAAGCACCATTTCAGTTGTTTACGCTTTGCTGCCACATAGAAAGCAAGAAACATATGAACGTTTTTTTTTTTTAAGCTATTAAAACTAACGTGCCTGGATGGGACCCTGCATCTCTGATGGTGGACTTTGAAATTGCCATCGTTCAAGCAGCTAGCAGTTTGTTTCCTGGAACAGAGAGTACTGGTTCCAATTATAATTTTAATCAAGGTTTGTGAAAACAAGTTCGTTGGTGCGGTCTATTTCCAGGCTATAAGGAAAACGAGAGAACAGGCTGTCCCATAAAAATGTGTTCTGCTGTAGCACACCTTCCCATGGAAATGGTGGATGATGGTTGGCTGTGCACAAGACATAATTCGAATTCAGCTAAATCGTTTTGGGATCTAATAGTAAACACTCCAAGATGTGAAATAGCCACTAATTTTCTTTTTAAATTGGAGTTTTATGGTGGAGTCTCCTCTTAAAATAGTAGTTGTGTTTAAAGGGACGAAAAACAGCATGATGGTTGGGTTAGGGACTTCAAAGCAGTCGGACACATCATCATCAATGGATCAGTGTTTGATAGTGATAGAAATAAAAAATTATCTTTGGCATCTATTAGTGTGCCGTAGCCCCTTATGTAGACAGTATCCGAAACATTTCTTAGACGCACTTGTAATTTGAATACAGCCAAATCGCTTTGGGGTCTAAGAGTAAACACTCCAATATGTGAAATAGCCATTACATTTTTTAAAATGAAGTTTTAGGATGAGATCTCTCCTTAAAATAATAGCTGTTTTTAAAGGGATGAAAAGTAGCATGACGCTCAGGTTAGGGAACTCAAAGCGGTCAGACACATCAACATCAATGGGTCAGTGCAGGATAACTAGATTATACAGGGTGTATCAAAAGTCATGGTCAGTAATTCACACATGCAAAGTACAGAGAAAAGGTAGCTGAAAAGCTCCAACAAATATGGGTCCGCAAATCAGCCGTTACCGAGGTATCATATTAATTCGAGTTGGGAACCAACTGTAAACGCCCATGGATACCGCTGTATTTACGTTGGTATCTCAGGGTTTGGGATCGACTCTGCTCACACATGCGCAAGTACTTCCCTTTCCCCATCCGTGCACTGTGCCGTACCCGCCTCACAGTCCGAGCGAGGTGGCGCAGTGGTTAGACACTGGACTCGCATTCGGGAGGACGACGGTTCAATCCCGCGTCCGGCCATCCTGATTTAGGTTTTCCGTGATTTCCCTAAATCGCTCCAGGCAAATGCCGGGATGGTTCCTTTCAAAGGGCACGGCCGACTTCCTTCCCCGTCCTTCCCTAATCCGATGAGACCGATGACCTCGCTGTCTGGTCTCCTTCCCCAAAACAACCAACCAACCGGCCTCACAATCAGTTACGAATGTGAAGGTACCATGGACATAGGTTACACCAATAAAGAGTACGCTGACAAGCACTTTATGTATGGCAATGCGAATGGCAGTGCCCTTGAGGCTGCACGATTGTATGAAGAAGCTTTTCCTCTCCGCAGGCAGCCCGACAGGCGTACATTTATCCGGATACATCAACGCCTTAGAGAAACCTGGAGTTTCGCACACCATTTACCAAAAGTCAACCCGGATCCATAACACCCGAGGTTGAGGAAAGGACATTACGTACTATACACGAATGTTCGAGTTCTTCAACAAGGATGATTGCTACCCATGAGTACGTCTTGAGTCATAGCAGTGTGTGGCAGGTTCTAACATCGGCAAGTACTCTATCCGTATCATCTCCAGCGAGTGCAAGCCCTCAACAATGCAGACTTCCCCCATAGAAAGAATTTCTGCCAATGGATGCAACAACAGTGTACCCTGAATCCCCTATTTGTGAGCAGTATTCTGTTCACGGATGATGCTGGATTTACCCATGACGGTATTTCTAACTACCACAACTGTCACATTCAGGCCGAAATGAATTGTAATGCAACACACGTATCACAACATCAGCAGCGTTATTCGTTGAACGTGTGGACAGGACTGCTCGGAGACCGCATAGAAGTGCAGCAGTACAGCGGTAACCGGACAGCAGTACATGCTGTTTGTGCGGAGTGGTTTTCCAGATGTACATGATATTGTCACACTCAACCAACGCCTGAACATGTGGTTCATGAATGATGGTGCTCCAGCACATTTTCATTTACGAGTGCGCCGGCTTCTAACTCGGACGTATGGTCAACACTGAATAGGTAGAGGAGGGCCTGTGTCATGGCATCCAAGGTATCCGGATTTAAATCCCATGGATTTCTGTGTGTGGCGTCATGTCAAACGCCCGGTTTGATGCAGGCTTCCAGAATTTACAGAATTCCCCAGGACTTCCTAAGGGGATTCGCAACTCATTTCAGAGGTGAGTTTAATGTTGCATTCAGACGCTTGGACGACACTTCGAACACCTACTTTAACGTTTAGAGGTGCCATGTCTTCCTAGACTACAGAAAATGCTCCGTATCGACAACGATTGATTGGATTTCAGCATCCTTATGACCAAAACGCCACTGTAGATAGTAAAGCATGCGATGACAACTGCAGAGAAGTACCTACTGACACAGAAACATATGCCAGTATTTCCCAAATGAAAATTGACTCCTTTGAGAACAGATTTGTGATTTAAGCTCAAGCATTCATTATTATACATGGTCTACTCACATTTAAGTGACCATCGCCCATATGAATTACCAAAAGAGATTAAAGAAATTGCAAAAATACACTTATTTAGAAAGGCAGCTAAAAAGTTATGCAATACATTTTATACATTGAAGGATTACTTAGAAGATTTGTGGACCCATATTTGCTGCGTTTTAGCTACGTTTGGCCTGTAACTTCTATGTGGGTATTATTGACCACCCAAAATATTTCTTTTTTTCTATTTTGGGGCATGGTGCTTAGAGAATTCATTGCAGCTACGTTAGTTGCCAATTTTAAAAGAGGCAAGGTGTACTGAGAGTCACTTGTACTGTCAAAACACTGGGGATTTTAACTGCCCCATGTGAATACATTTACTAGTCCGTTGTACACATCAGAAATAACATTGTTAATTACTGCACAAACAGCTCTGTCCATGACCATGCAACAAGAGATAGACTCAACTTACATTTACCAAGAAAAAATAAACATGAAACTCAAAACGGCATTTTCTACCAAGAAATAAAACTATACAATAAAGTCACTGAAAACTTGTGACACGTAACTGAAGGAAATTTTAATTTTAGCTGAACGTAGATTTTCTTGCTGCATACCCAAATATGTTAGCCAACAGAATACATATAACTAAGGCTCTTAATATTCTCATGCTGCACCTAAATAAAGCAGTACGTTTCGAAACACATACCCACCAGGTGTCGCACTTCATTTAGGTTGCCTGCAGTTTCGCTATGTTTCTTAAGTTGATGGCCAGGATGTTTCCTATGAAACGGCCACAGCTGATTTCGTTCCCCAATCCTGTCCATCTGAGTTAATGCACAGTTTGTGATGACCATATCGAACTTGAACCTTGCTTTAAGAAACGTGATTCCTATTCAGGTGGATGACAGTATAAAGCCTAGTCCAGTCATCCAGTTTTTGGTTTTTCCGTGATTCACCAAAATCATTGGCTCCTTTGAAAGGGCACGACAGATTTCTTCGCTCATTTTGAGCCTGTGAAACGCCTCTAATGACCTCGTCGTCGTCGGAACGGTACATTCTAATATTCCTTCAGTCCTAAAACTGATTCACATTCCACTTAGTTTGGTACGAACTAAATGAAATGCGTTTGTGACCCACGACGAATTTTCATTTCGAATTTTATGTATCGGTGGTGAAATCAGCAGTCTAATTTCCTTATTATCACTCGGTCTTGATAGCAGTGACACTCTGGGAGTTATCTGACTACTGAATGTGTCTGCAAAAGCATCTGTTTATAGTATACAATCATATCTAATGACAGTCTACAAATTCAGAGCGTTGTGTGGTTCATTACATGAGAAAATTGTCATGCAATGTGATTTTAGTTAAACAACTTACTTCTATATCGTTATACTTTTAATGTGGCTTCGTTTTCTCGTGGCTTCATTACGCTGGCTGAGCACGTTTTCAGCTTCACTGCCACATAGTCTGAGGAAGTGTTGGGTACCTCTGGTCAACAACATGCTTTCAACTAGCCTAAGAACTTATGTGCCATTTTGAAATGTGAATCATCTGCTAATATTTGTGACATTTCAATGAACGATGCATTAATACATGGTTGATACAGTCCTTTGCTTAGCATGTGATTTATTGTAATGCAGTCTACAGATCTGTGTTTCGATCCGCAGTGTCATCGGTGGCCAGTGAGCGCGACGGCAGCTCCCCTCTGGCCAACAACCCCGCACTGTCGCTGGAAGATGGGCCGAAGCCACCTGCGACGTCCATACCACGCTTTCGGAAATACGCGGCTGAGGACTTCCAGTTCCTCAAAGTTTTGGGCAAAGGCAGCTTTGGCAAGGTAAGACTTATTGTGTTTCAAATCCTCCTGAAGGTGCACACACAGACATACCAAGCCACAAAGTGCTGTTTGAAAGACTCGCAGCTTGTAACACAGCCGTTCATTTATCTGTGTCTTATATACACTGAACTGCTACATCACTGCATCTGATCGTCTTTTACAGACAAATTCATCGTCTTTTATGGAAAAATTCATCTTGAGCTTCAAGAATAACTGAAATTCTCCGAATATATAATAAAATGCTACATTTCAAAAAATGGGGCACATTATCAGGAATTATCCTTGTGGGTATAATATCCATACAGTTGTCTCCAAGAATCAAGACCAAAGTTTCACTACTTTCCATTTTTGTCACTACTTTCTCCAAGTACGTCCGTACAAGTTTGCACATGTCATTAATAGAGAAATGCGCTCTCAGTGAAATATTTTGGCTAACAAATAAGAGTTGGCAATTTTTGCATTAAAAGTGTAGCACATACTCACAGAGAGAAGAGAGACACATGTTAGGTTATTCCATAGATAATCTTTTACTAACCTTTTTTTTTGTTTAGCGTTTACAGTGATACAGACTTGTAAAATCAGAGTAGTTTCTTTTTCCATGGTGGATTCGAGACCCTTCTTACAGTCATTGTTCCAGGTGTCATCATTTGCATTCACTTCTGTGTAGAATTTGGATTATGCAATGAAAAGGAAAATTTAAATGAAACTGTAAAATTTCAACAGATAAAATGGCTGACTAGAACTTACCATCAGAACACAAAATTCCAAATATTATTCCGACAGATATGATTAAAAGTAGAAAAAGTATACTCAAGTTTTGGAACTAGTTCGTTCCTTCCTAGGGAAGGAAAATGGATATTTTTTGGATGGTTGAAAAGGAGAGGGACGTCACGTAGATCCCAGCTGGAGAGTGACCTACTTGTTTCCAGCAAGATTGATGGTACGGATGGAGGGGAAGGCGTTAGAAAGAATTCAAAGACACTACATTGGTAAACACTGCGCTAGATTCAGTCCACAGATGCCATCAGAGGCTGAGAAATAAAGGTTGATTAAAAAGGAAGAAAATGGATTGTCAGTGCAACTAACTAGGAGAAATGTAGAAAAGGAGAGGAGTATAAGGAAAAAACGAGAGATAGAAACGGCGGTAGAGGGCAGGTTGAGGAAGATAAAAAGTTATAAAATTAAAGGATTAAATAATTGAATAAAGAGTGAAATTCTTCCAATGTTGGCAGAAAAGGGGATGTTTTTAACAGACGTTAAATCCGGAAGTGTGGCAAGTGCGAGACGAGGATACGTTGGAGAGCAAGTTTCCAGCTCAGGATTTCAGGGACTGGGATCCAAATGGCCTGTGTTTTGTAGCGGGCACTCAGATCCCTTGAGTCACACAGTAACGCATGTTAGTAACTGAGCACTGGATGTCCCACAGAGGCACAATTATTATGTGACAGCTCACACTCTCAACCAAGTTACTGGTGGTAATTCCTAAAAACGCTGCTAAACAACATGTAGAGGAAGGCAACGGCGTACTGTATCCAACAGGGCCATGCCTATTAAAGCACTTTGGTATTCAAAACAGTCTTCGGCGTGAATGCTACTTTTAATCAACATATGTGGTTTGTTTTGTTACTCTGCCCTTGGTGTTGTGGGAATTACCAATAGTTTGGCAGTGGGAGAGCGATAGAAGACAACATTGGGTGGCGTGGGAAGCATATCAGATAAAGATTATCTCATTTCTGGCTTTGACCTGAGAAAGTCGTAGCCTTGGTGAAATAGTATAATGAGTGGGTGATACTGGAAGACAGTGGCAGGACGATTCTGAGTTTTTTGGAAATGGGAGCTGTATTCATCGAAGGGTGACAGGAGGAGGCTGACCAGACGTTCTACATCTACATCTACATTTATACTCCGCAAGCCACCCAACGGTGTGTGGCGGAGGGCACTTTACGTGCCACTGTCATTACCTCCCTTTCCTGTTCCAGTCGCGTATGGTTCGCGGGAAGAACGACTGTCTGAAAGCCTCCGTGCGCCCTCTAATCTCTCTAATTTTACATTCGTGATCTCCTCCGGAGGTATAAGTAGGGGGAGGCAATATATTCGATACCTCATCCAGAAACGCACCCTCTCGAAACCTGGCGAGCAAGCTACACCGCGATGCAGAGCGCCTCTCTTGCAGAGTCTGCCACTTGAGTTTATTAAACATCTCCGTAACGTTATCACGGTTACCAAATAACCCTGTGATGAAACGCGCCGCTCTTCTTAGGATCTTCTCTCTCCCCTCCGTCAACCCGATCTGGTACGGATGCCACACTGATGAGCAATACTCAAGTATAGGTCGAACGAGTGTTTTGTAAGCCACCTCCTTTGTTGATGGACTACATTTTCTAAGCACTCTCCCAATGAATTTCAACCTGGTACCCGCCTTACCAACAATTAATTTTATATGATCATTCCACTTCAAATCGTTCCGCACGCATACTCCCAGATATTTTACAGAAGTAACTGCTACCAGTGTTTGTTCCGCTATCATATAATCATACAATAAAGGATCAATGGTCCTTCTAGCTACTCTAGACTGAAGTTGAAGCACGACTTAACTAATGTGCTATCTTTGATCTCCTACTCTCCCTGAAGCCTTCCTCTTTATCTACGTTTCCCCTTGACCTCGCCACAGGTTGGTACTTCTGAATCTTGCGTTTGAGTGACTTTCTCCTCCATTCCCACCTTCCCCACTCAATATTTCTTTCTTTTCTGAGGAAGAAAGACATAAGTTCCGAAAGCCGCATATAGTTGTTTTCTACTTTTAAGCGTGTCTCTTGACAAGTATTTGGAATTCGCCTCTTGAAAGTAAGTAGTTGCATCCTTCTTGTGTTTTAAAAAATTCTTGATGGTAGCCATTAGATAATTATTTCTGTGTGATTCAAAATATTTTGTTCATTTATTATCATTAAATGGTTCAAATGGCTCTGAGTACTATGGGACTTAACTGCTGAGGTCATCAGTCCCCTAGAACGTAGAACTACTTAAACCCAACTAACCTAAGGACATCACACACATCCATG
The DNA here is from genome assembly GCF_023898315.1 of Schistocerca nitens. Classification (NCBI taxonomy): domain Eukaryota; kingdom Metazoa; phylum Arthropoda; class Insecta; order Orthoptera; family Acrididae; genus Schistocerca; species Schistocerca nitens. The sequence continues at coordinate 521,220,593 of NC_064616.1, read as the reverse complement.
CCAGAGGCAGGATTCGAACCTGAAGCGCCTAGAACCGCTCGTCCACATCGGCCGGCTATTATCATTAAAACACAGTGCTGTAATAGTATGTACAGGATGCTGAGTGGGAGAGGTGATCATCGAAGGGAGGCAGTGAAATGAAAGAGTTAATTAAATTAGGATATCTTCTCAGTGACAGAATACAGAAAGGAAACGAGTCGGGGGCAGAGGTACAGGTTGACTGCTAGTCTAGGAGCCTGGTCAAAGAAATGTAGAGAATATGAAATGGGAGAGGTGGTGGTTCACGTTCATATGGATGGTGGCTGGTCCTTTTAACACAGCCACTCTGGCTGAAGTCTGGAGTAAAAGAAAGCTTCTGCTGTGCCAAAAATTTGGAAACCAAGAGAGCGAAGCAACAGCGCCTTTCCCTCTAACACCTTCCATCGGCCACACATCTGACTCATCTCTCACGTTCCCATTGGTTAAAATGGTGCCGTGGGTATGTCAGTCTGTTCAGCAGAGATGCCGAAAAGTGGCGTGATGTTGAAATCAGCATCTTATACAGGATTGAACTACCTCTTTCTTGAAAGGAGGGCTGGGATGACACGTAAGCGTTGGTGAAATTATACTGAGACAGTGTTTTAAGGACTCCACAGGAGAGTTTTAAACAGAATTTTTTTAAACCAATTCCCTAAAATATTCTTAACTGACTGGTCACCGTGTACATCCTCCCTGTTCCGACAGTGTTCACAAAAAAGCGCCAGAAACACCTTTGGCAGACGCGTTGGCCAGATAGGGGACCTACAGAGGAAGCCTGTGTTACAATTGATTTTCTGTAGTGTTATTAAGAGAAAATTGCACAGATTTCCTGTTAAATCAAACATTCAAAAAATGGACTCATCTTTACTGTGTTTATGAATAGTAACAGGGTAGCAATTAGATATTAAACTGGTGGATGTTCACACTGGAAATAGTCACTAACTGTAAGTAACTTCAAAGTTACTGATAAACACAAACTCGAAATTCGATGATACTTGTATTACCACATACAAAATTTGTACATCATTTCCACTAATACAGTTCTTGTTATACGCAGAAGCTAAACGCACTTGTGTGCTTCATGTGCTATCACATGTAACTTCTAGGAAAGTATTTAAAATGGAGCAATCATTTTATACCTGACAACTTACAATTACCCAAATTAGAGAAACAGAACAAGTAAACGTTACTTTCTGCACAGATTCTAAACTATAAAATTAGTATGGGGGTAAAAATAGATACTGACCATGTATAAAAGAAAAACTCACTCCCAACGGCAGAAAGAAAGAATAGACTCAATAGCATAGTAGAGGGTAAGAATTAGACAGAAGTGGACTCAAAATAGTCAGGTAGTGCCCAAGGGAATTGTCTCTAAAAAACGGCAGAATAGACAATGGGTAACGTCACTGCCTTGGGAGTGTAAGAAACTGTGCTACTGGAAAGTTGTCAGAACTAGGCCTTATCTCCCATGGACAGGAGTACAAAAACATGTAATACAAGTACTTAACAGTGCTTATAACTAATTCACGGGTTACACAATTGCTAAGGGATAATCACAAAAATTTATCCTAAGTCACACCAGCTACACTTTCGAAAATAAAGTTGTTGTTGTTGTGGTCTTCAGTCCAGAGACTGGTTTGATGCAGCTCCCCATGCTACTCTATCCTGTGCAAGCTTCTTCATCTCCAAGTAACTACTGCACCCTACATCCTTCTAAATCTGTTTAAAGTATTCATCATGAAGTAGTGCCTTATAACGCATCACATATGCTCAGTGTGTTCATGGTGCTGAGACTTCACCTGAAGGTGGGGGCTAAAATTCAAAGAACTATCTTAAGAAAGAACTGTATTGTATCTCGCTTGGGTACATTCCAGTGTAAAAGAATAATCGCAGCCAGTTTAAACACTAGTAAGAAAATGTTTTGATCTATAGATATCCAATGATCCTGATAAATTAAGCTCTAGTAATCCACTTGTCAAAAATAAATTGTCTTATTTCAACATAAGATCCATTTAAATAGCACAACCCTTGTGTAAGAAAATGGTTGAGTAGATGATTTGGGTGAGGGGAGCAACGAGCGCGGCCATCGGTCCCATCGGATTAGGAAAGGATGACGAAGGCTGTCGGCTGTGCCGTTTCAAGGGAAATTGCCTCAAGCGCTTTAGGGAAATCATGGAAAACCTAAATCAGGATGGCCGGACGCGGAATTGAACCGTCGTCCTCCCGAATGCGAGTCCAATGTGCTAACCGCTGCGCCACCTCGCTCGGTGTAAGAAAATGGTTGAACACATCTAATATAAGATCTTTCAAGACGTAATTCAATTTTAATTTAAGCTACTCATCAGTCTGTAGAAAACACCATTCAAGAGGGTATGTAGCAGAAGAAAAGAGTTAACTAAAGAAAATTTAGGGTTTATTCTCAGTGACAGAACACAAAGAGCGGTTGCTCTGGGGGCCGAGGTAGAGTTCAACGGCCAGTCTAGGAGTTTGGTCGAAGAAATGAATGGAATAGAAAACTGTTGAGGTGGTGGTTCACACTCGTGTGGCTGGTGGCTGGTCCTAGTAAACAGATCTAGGGCCTCAAAATCATGGATGTAAAAATGAGGTAACAAAATCTGGACTGCCAGCAGGCTTTAGCCTACATTATCCTCCTTTTCTAGAAGAAGAATGAAAGGATGACTTCAGCAGCACTCAGAATTATCTAAAGAAAGAACTGTACTGTAACTTGCGTGAGTACATTCCAGTGTAAAAGAGTAATCACGGCTGGTGTAAACACTAGTGCGAAAATGTTTTAATCCATATACATCTAATGATCCTGATGAATTAAGCTCTATTAAGCCATCTACCCTGGCTGAAGTTTGGAGTATAAGAGAACTTCTGCTCATCCTCAAATCTGGAAACCTAGAGAGCGAAGCAGCTGCGCCCTGCCCTTCAAGAACCTACAGCGACCACGTACATGACTCGCCTCCCACGTTATTTGTAGGTTGAAACGGTGGTGTGGATACGCCAGTCAGTTCAGCAAAGAGTCTGGAAAAGTGGTGTGATGTTGAATTCAGCAACTGCATTCAACTGCCTCTGCCGTGAATGGCAGGCTGTGTTGGCACATAGGCACTGATACAGTTATGCTGGGAGAGAATCTGAAAGATTTAGCTGAAATTTTTGAAATAAAAATTCTTAAACCAATTCCCTGAAATATCCCCAACCATCTAGTCACCTTGGTCAGGTACTTGAATTACAAGTATCCTATTCAAATCCCACAGATACTTGAACTACAAGTGTCCTATTCAAATCCCAGTGATGTTCAAAATGGTTCAAATGGCTCTGAGCACTATGGGACTTAACAGCTGAGGTCATCAGTCCCCTAGAACTTAGAACTACTTAAACCTAACTAACCTAAGGACATCACACACACCAATGCCCGAGGCAGGATTCGAACCTGCGACCATAGCGGTCGGGCGGTTACAGACTGAAGCGCCTAGAACCGCTCGGCCACACCGGCCGGCCCGAGTGATGTTAAGAATTTCCTTGCTGGTATTTTGTTGGTTAATGTACAGTTCCTAATCATTCCCTACTGTAGCAATATCAACGTCTCCACATTGCCATATGGAATTTTAAGATAATTTACTGCATAGTGCATGCTGTAGCTAATTTTGATAGTAGTGATGTAATAGATGTTTTTTTTCCTTAGTCAGTCTCAAATGACTTTGTACATACCTGGTATATCAGACTAGCTGTGATATTTAGATATGGCCCATGTTTCTACCCTGTGACGTCACGTTAATGTGATCGTCTTTTAACAGCCTGAATAACCACCTTTTCCTGTGTGGACTGCTGCGAGACGTGCAGGCAGAGAACTAGTGAGGTTGTGGAAGGTACCGACAGGTATGTGGAGCCAGGTCGAATCCAGTGCCGTGGCCAGATGTGCTAGGTTTCTTTGCTTGAGGATACATGGCGCGAACAACCCGATCTAGGTGGTCACACATTTTCTCGATTGGGTTTTAATCCATGGAGTTTGGTGGGCAAGGAAGTGTGGTAGACACACCCTGGTGCTCTTTGAGCCATGACCATACACAACGAGCTGTGTGGCACATAGCACTGTCTTGCTGGTAGATGCCATCATGCTAAGGAAAATCAAACTGTGTGGATGTGGACATGAACATGGTCCCCGAGGATAGATGCATACTTGTGTTGATACATGCTGCCCTCGAGAATGACGAGATCACCCAAGGATGTCACGAAAACATTCCCCGGACCATAACGCTCCCTTCTCTGGCTTGGACACTTCCGACGATCCAACGGCCATCCAACCGATAGAGCATAAAAGTTGATTCCTCTGAAAAGGCCACATTTCGCCACTTAGTGGACGTCCAGTGGTATTGGCGTTCAAATTCCAGCCTTCGTCGCCAATGAACAACATTCAGCATGGATGCATGGACCAGGTGGCCGATGTGACGGCCAGCACGCAGCAACGTCCGCTGAATGGTCGTTGAGGAGACACAGTTGGTAGCGCCTTTGTTCGTCTGGGCGGTCAGTTGCTCAACAGGTGGACGTCTACCGCCCGCACACATCACTGCAGCCGTCGTTCACCCCTGTGATCTATGGCCCATTTTGCACCACAGTTGCCTCAGCGGCGGTTTCGGATAGCGCCTTTGTGCCAAGCACGGTATACTTTAACCATGGCAGCAGGCGACAGTTTACAAGCTTAGCCGTTTCCGAAATACTTCCACCCTTGGCCCGTAAACCAATGATCATCCTCATTTGAACGTCAGATAAATTGTCCGTTTCCGCATTGTGACAACGACTGCACAGTTTTCAGCGTCCCCCCGATACGCTTTGTGTAACCTCCACTTCTAGTATTGACACCTGCCGTCTGTGAGTGGTTATTGTACTTTGACATCGAACATGAGCGATGGTCACGTAAATGTGAATATACCACTGTTGTAACCCAACATGCTCTACAGCATGTTGCCTTGGCCTGCTCGATCACCAGATCTGTCTCCAATGGAGCACATATTGGACATCGTCGGACGACAACTCCATAAACAGCAGTAACCGTCATTGTATTGACCGACCAAATGCAACAGGTTTGAAACTCCATCTCACAAAGTTACGTCCGTCATCTGTAAAACAAAATTGATGCATATTTGCATGCTTGTATGTAGTATTCTGGCGGCTACACCGCTTATTAATGTAGCAGAATTTCGCAATAGCAGTGGCTTATCTCGCGCTTACATTAACCAGTGATCTTGCATTGTTGATCACTTAAATATGTTACCTAGACAAATGTGATCCCGAAATTTCATTACTCTACATTAATTATTTCTTGGCGTTGCGATTTTTTCCCGTCACTGTAGGTAACTGACGCTACGGTGCATTTAATAATGTCAACTCAGTCGGAAGTAGAAGTCTTTCACCATAAATATGAAATAGATAAGAAACTTGAAAGATCAGACCAATCTGCTATGTATTACTGTATTAAATAAATAGCCTTTATCAATCAAAAGGACACCGAAAATACTTTGAAATGAAATACAATGTAGCAATAACAATATTTTATGAACAGCATGTTATTTGTATATAATTAAAGAAGAAGAATATTAGATCGCTGGGAGTGGAACAAGCACCCCACCTTGTTCGTGCTAGAGTGTTCTTAATGGTGTGTAACTGGATAAACTTTCTGGCAGAGGAGAAATTTTCATTTGGCTGTGAAACGGTCTACTACACCTTGTAACGATTTGCTATATTAGCGCCGTCAGTATTTTGTGAAGGTATAAAACTGTAAAAGTTTGTAGTTTTGTATGTTTTTGGCGTCATATTGTTGCTTGTGTGTGATACATTATAATGTTTGGCCGTGAGAACTACTATTGAACAAATACTGGATTGCGTCTTAAGTGTATGATGGAATGAGTATACTGTTGACTTTATACAGGATATTGGCTAGCATTATGTACAAAACGTGCGAGTTTATTGTGCTAGTAATATAAGATGTTGGAGTACTAGAGATAAGTTTGGAAGTACTAACTGCTAGTGAGCAAATTTTCAATTAGTAAGAAACTGACCATGATGAGAACATTTGAAATGAACAAAACTGAATTAAGATGCAAGATCGCTAATAGCGTCATTCAGTGTGAAATTCGTTTCTTATTATGAAGCAGACAAAGTACTTACCAGGCTTCTACTATTACGTTCACAGAGTTATGGAAATAGAGCTGCAAATATTCCAGGATTAGTGCCTTACACTTTCTCACATGAAGAAGTTATTTGTCTTAGTGTTTTGCTATGTTGTTTAAGAGAAGTTACAGTAAAAGACTTGGATAAAACACCATTTATGTATTGCTACAGTCTGTGCTATAAATTAGAGTTGCCGCGCGCTGTTGCCACGTGGTCTTGGGCGTCTCGTCACGGTTCGCGCGGCTGCCCCCGTAGGAGGTTCGATTCCTCCCTCGGGCATGTGTGTGTGTGTGTGTGTTGTCCTTAGCGTAAGTTAGTTTAAGTTAGGTTAAGTAGTGGGTAAACTTATGGACTGATGACCTCAGCAGTTTGGTCCCATAAGACATTGCCACAAATTTCCAAAAATTTTCTAAGCAATTTTTTCATTAATAGTGAAAGGTGCCGGAATAATGGTGTTTCTAGAGCCAAACGCTATATCGTTACTATAATTTCATTGTATTGTATTGATGAAATTTCTCAATAACAGTAATTAATGTCCTTAGGTTAGTTACGTTTAAGTAGTTCTAAGTTCTAGGGGACTGATGACCATAGATGATAAGTCCCATAGTGCTCAGAGCCATTTGAACCATTTATGCAGTAATGAAATCACGTTTCATTCAAATGTGTCAACTTGGTTGAGTATTTCATGACACGTTCATTTACACGACATATAACTGTGGCACTGGGATAGCATTTAGGACTACCATACAGGATGAAGAAAAATTCGCGCACTCGGACTTCGCAGCGCGATTCCTCTCATACTGGCAATACAAAAATGTCTCTCACAAAATTTAGTCCTGCGGATATTTCGGGCAGTAAATGGACGTTAAGGATTGGCAGTCTGGCAACGCTGTAATTACTTGTACGGTAAGTACAGTAGTAGTGCTGTCACTTGTTCATCATTTCCAGGGTGCGCCCGATTGTTTTTCCTCAATAATTCGCAAAGGCTTCTTCCACGTACCCCGTCTTATATATGTACGTAGTGGAGTAATATTTTGACAACAGATGGACTACCATCTCAGAGATATTATCCAAATAAATAATTCGAAATAATATGGAGGCGTAAGGGATCGCAGCTGACTCTCTGTTGACAGGATATTTAGGTTTCCTCATGAGACAATAATGGGTACTGATAATCGGTGACATTATAATACGCCAAGCCAGATGGCATATTTTCTCTCATGGTCCAGATAATATATCTTTCAGTTATTACAACAGCTGACTCCAGCAGAAGATCCTGATTCACCATCATTTGCAGAAATATGTACTTTGGTAATAGTCTGCTATCGTAAAAATTTGCATATCATGGCTGTTAGATTGCGTTATCACCAGATGCACAAAAGATTAAATCAGTCCTACAACCTTAAGGGGACTCACAACTCTTTTGTATGTGCATAGAGAGCACGGAGCCCCAAGCAATTGTGAGATTTCTCCTCTTCCTATGTAAACAGCTCGTGGTTAGTGTTGCTGACTGGCAGTCACGGGGCCCTGGGTTCGATATCCTGCTGGGTCGCGGATTTTCTCGGCTCGGTACTGGGTGTGTGCGTTTTGTTCATCATCATTTCTTCATCATCAACACGAAAGTCGTCGAAGTGGCGTTAAGTATGTAAAGTTACACTTATTTACGCGGGCTAATCGGCCGTCCAGTATTGGTAAGAGGTGAATTTGTTTGTACTGCTGAGCACTGGTGGACAGCCCCAGAGACGTTAAAGCGCCGCAGCCGCTCCAGAGGCAGCGACCATTGCTGGCTAGTCCAGGTCCGGGCACAGAGACTCCGATCAATGGCGGGCATTGAGACAAACTGAAAGACGGCTTCTTACAGCTCTTTGGGAGACTATAACAATTTACAATGAAACATTAATGCAGATCTTAGTACATCGACGCTCCCAGAAAAATGAGACACATCCAATGGCACAACACTATTTCAATATCTTTAAAACTGCAGAAGCTAATATTTCACAGTGAATAAATAGTTACACAAGGAACCTCTGAATTAACAACTTTTAATCGCTTAATGCGATTTCAACAAACGATATCTTAGGCGATAGCGTTGCATTATAGCTATCACCCCTGAAGGCTACGTATCTGTATCTATTTGATTTATTGATTTATGCTGTATTTTATATTTTTTCACAATGGAAATGTTTGTCAAATGGCTCTGAGCACTATGGGACTCAACATCTGTGGTCATAAGTCCCCTAGAACTTAGAACTACTTAAACCTAACTAACCTAAGGACATCACACACATCCATGCCCGAGGCAGGATTCGAACCTGCGACCGTAGCAGTCGCGCGGTTCCTAAATGTTTGTCAGAATATCGTATTCTCCACATCTACACAGCAAATGTACACAGCATCAGTGTCTCATATTTTGTCACACTTGTGCTTTTATTTAATGAACAGTTTACTGTTTTGCCAGAAACATTATTTAAATGATGACTGCATGTGCTATTAAAAAACTGTTCTAATTTAAAAGTAGTCAATGGTATTTGTTAGAGGACACCAAGATTGAAAAGAGAACCAAAAGACGCTTCTAACAAGCAGGCCTAAATAATCGTTTAAACCATATTTAACGACAATTTGTGGTCGTGTATTGTGAGTCCATTTGTGCAAGGATATTGACTTACTTATTTATAGACAAACCATTACTTATGTTTATCGTAAATGTTCTGCGTGTAACCGAATGTTTAAGACATATATTAGTTTGGTCCGGGAAGTTGTCAACTTGAATCAAATCATGACTTTATTTATTTATTTATTTTATTTATGCATTTATTTTACCTGGCAAGATTAGGGCCTTCAGGCCCTCTCTTACACCTAACCAGGCATACTCAGATTCAACAAATTTCAGTTTCTACAGAACATTAAGGACCTATTACATGTTATACAGTATTAACGTTAAGAAAAAAAAATAGAGATTATAAACGTAGTACAATGATAATTATAACAATCAAAAATTAATTATAACAATCAAGAATAATAATAATAGTAATAATAATAATAATAATGACTATGTATATGAAAGTAAACATATTTTTCTTTTATGAATGTCAGTCCTATTGCTAGTTGGGAATTTTCTCGTTATATTCTTGCAGCTTGTGAGTTATTCTCATCAAGCAGAGACATAAGACGATAGAATGGGGTGAAAGAGATATAGAAGAGGTATATAGGTTAGAGGAAGAGAAATAGAATGGTAAAATTCGAAGCTATGATGGAGAGGAGAAAGAAAGAGATGAGAGGGGCCCAACAATGGTGGCTATACCGTCCCTAATATGTAAGTCTTGAGTTCACTCTTGAATGTTGAGTGGTTCCGGATAAGACGCAGATCACAGGGGAGCGCGTTCCATAGTCGTATGGCTGAGATGGAGAATGACATGGAGAAAGATTTTGTGTTATGTAAAGGTACAGCCAAGATGCTAGACGTATCCGATCTGGTATTGCGGTTGTGGAATGATGATAGGTGTTTAATGTGAGAAGATAAGTATTGGGGGCACCAGTGGCTAAGAAATCGATGAAGTAAGCACATCGTGTGGAGATCGCGTGCCTTATGTGGGCGTATCCAACCTAGCTGGGAGTATGAAGGACTGATATGATCATACAACCGTATATTGCATACGTATCTAACGCAAGCGTTCATCACTAGCTTAAGGACGATGTATTTTTGGTGAGGATTGCCTTCAGCTAATGGGAAAGCACATAGTAGCGGAACACTACAGGAGTCGAGTGGAGACAGGGACTTCTCGAGTGAAGAGCTCAAGGAAGCTGTTCTGGATACTTCATGCCGAGTACTGGAATGAGACAGACCTGTCTGCGGTAACGTGTGTGATTCGAACGCATAGGTAATAGATTCTGGGCGGTGAAGACCCGCTATGAGGCTTAGCTTGTGAGGACACTTTTCGGTTAGATCTTGAAGGACACCTTGTGTCGAATTTTTGAAGAAGGCAGACATGCCTGAGGTAATGTGCATGATTCCGTCGTAGAGGTGTTTGATACTGGGCGGTGAACGGCCGCTACCGTGCTTTAACTTCTGAAGGGACTTTATATTTCGAGAGGTCTGAATGTGCTCCAGAATAGGACTCCAACTTATTTCACTTGTATCATGGAACTGAGGATAGGCAGATTACGTGTTAACATTCTTTTTGTCGCGTGAGTTAATTTGTGAATCATCATGTTGAACTATGAATTGTTTTGAGCTGGCGAATCTTTCGTCTATTGTGATCACGAAATGGAGTTAGTTTTCGGGAGTCTTTGATGACTATTTAGTTTGGGAATTTTGGTACCATTCTCGTAACGCTCTCAACATAATTTTACTGCATTTGAATAAACATTATTCAGCATAGTTCTCTGTCGTCTTCGTCAATTACAGACAGAATTAGCTGCAGGGTATGGAATCCTGACGTGCTGGCTCAACCCCATGAGTACATCGAGCTATTCTTTTTAAACAGAGCCGTGAATAGCATTAGTACGAGCAATATAAGGCATGGTCACAACTGGTTTGCTCGTAGGGATGCTGTTAGACAGAGCAAATTCTCCGGAGCAACCCTTAGGACCGTCACAAGTAAAAAGACTTGCACCATGTGGCCGAATATCCAATCGCCGGCCGGTGTGGCCGTGCGGTTAAAGGCGCTTCAGCCTGTAACCGCGTGGCCGCTACGGTCGCAGGTTCGAATCCTGCCTCGGGCATGGATGTGTGTGATGTCCTTAGGTTAGTTAGGTTTAATTAGTTCTAAGTTCTAGGGGACTGATGACCACAGATGTTAAGTCCCATAGTGCTCAGAGCCAGCCAGCCGAATATCCAACCTGGGGTTTCCCGGCTAAAAATGTCATCATACATTTCATTTCCTCTTCCTGTGCCGCTGTACTGTTCTGTGACTATTTCATTTCCTTCAACTTAACCTTCAGCGAGCTCCGTATTCGATGTAAACGTGGCCGTACTTCCGATTTCTGCTTTCTCTTTTCCGTTATTCAACTTTGTCTTTTCTTTGCGGTAAATCTTACATCCCTTTCTGTCATTTACAGAGGCACCTTCTACCGGGTTTGACCTCCATACCAGCCTCAAAATTTTGCAGTGGTGCAGGCTGTGCGAGGTATATTGTCCAACACGGAGCGTAGTAGTTAGCCTGTGAGGGAGATGGAAGTAACACTCTAAGTATGCAGGCAGGGAAAGCACTGCTGCTGTATGAGCTTAACCTTCCCATGAACACCGTGGCGTAAGTGCAAATTTTACTTTTCGCCCGTGGACTCCATGCAACGGCAAGTGGCTACTGCTTCGGCGAGGTGGTGCCTGTGGGAGAGCCCACGCTACGAGTTGGTGGTCCCATGGAGGATCATTTGCAATGAAGAGATTCGCGCTAAACTACACTGGCCTTATCAGATCGAGCGACTGACTTTTACGCAGAGGGACGTTTCGCACATTTGCTAAGTATGGAGATAAAACCGACCTGTCACACAAGGAGAGATATATGCCTTAACATGTGATTTATACTAAGACCGAAGATGAATAATTCATTAATTTCTTTAGAAATATGTGCAGTGGTACAGCGAGGTCACGTCAATAAACGAAATGAGGAGCGGATCAGTAGTGATTAAAACAGACTCCCCTGATCTGTCACTGGCACTGCTATATTGCGACAGCTCGGTGACGTTTCTGTCACAATTAATCCCAACAAGAACCCAATTATTGTTGAGGATATACACAGGGACCTCGTACATCACATGGAAGAGGAATTATGAGCAAATCTGTCAGGTCCAATGATGGCCTAAAAATAACAATGTAGACATCGGGCCATCTATCTTGCGCTTTGAGGGTGACTTCTTACCGGCAAAAGTTAAGATTATGGCTACCATTGCAATGTAAAATTTGGCCACATCTCATCTGACTGTAAAAGTGAACTTCCTGTAGAAATTGACGACGCCGAGGATGTTCTCTGCGTACAACTGCGTCATTACACAAATTGCAGGGAGGATCACTCCCCCTGTCACCGACATTCCATGTCGCAAGGGGGATTATAATATCAAATTCTTCAAGAGCTTTCATTATTTATCACTCAGGAACCCAGTAACAAGTACAATCGTCCTTACCTTGTTCAAATGACAGTAATCTATTCCCAAAAAACAGTCCTTCCATGACCCACAATGAGGATGAATGTTCCTTTTCCTTCCTCATCATTGGGCTCTAGTGGTCATACTAATTCATTCATTGATGTTGTAGAAGCAACTCTTCTTCTTCCCTCTTACCACTAAGTTTATGCTGGGGCCCTCAGCCTTCTCCACCTGTATGATAAAGACTTCTGCCCGATCGACACGCCTAGTGGAGGGTTGCTCTCTCCGGGTTCTACTACGCTAACCACCACAACTTCGCACCCTAGTGACAGCTACCGGTTGCATAATGTGCGAACAGTGGACTGCAGAAAAGCCCGCTCCTCATCTGTACCAGATTCATTGTGGATGCTCCTTCTACTGAATCCAAATCCTACAAGGAAAAGAATATGGAGAAAAAGAAGAAAGAAGAAACCAAAGGTGAAAGCTGACCTGGCAGCCCCGATAGCTTTGGATCTCCTCTTCCACTGCTATGAAAATCATGTAAGTATATTTGAAACTTCTTGGTAGATTGAAACTGTGTGCCGGACGGGGACTGAAATCCGAAACATGTGCCTGCATAGTGCACTTGGCAGAGCGTTTGCCCGTGAAAGGCATAGCTTCCAGATTGGAGTCTCGTCACAGATTCTAATCTTTCAGGAATTTATAAGCTAGGGCATATATCACTGCAGTGTGAAAAAGAATCCTAATGCAAGTTGACGTCAAGCAACAGGTGGTACTAACCCAAAACGACCATTATTCTACACCTCTCTCTCTCTCTCTCTCTCTCTCTCTCACACACACACACACACACACACACACACACAAAAACGCACACACGCACAAACGCACAGATTTGTGATAATTATTCATTCTTCTGCTACTTAGATGAAATGAAACATATGCTCTTACTTTACTCAGAGGTCTGAATGTCACTTCAGGAAACAGAATTCCCGACAACATATTCACGGACATTCCGTAACTATTCAGTCTAGTATACGAACTGAACTGATACTAAAAAACCTTGTGGCAGTGTGTCTGTGCTAGTCCTTGATACTTTCTCTAGTGACCAAATACCAATTAATAAGTGACAGCGGAATGCATAAGAAAGATTATAGAATTTGAAATAAATGATTGTAGCTCGGTTATAAGTTGCTTTCAGAAGTGTTTTTTTTTTTTTTTTTACTTTTCATTTTTTGATGGTGAACAACAGTTGAGTCGCCCTTAGTGCCGCTTTGATCATCACTGCAGGGGCAGTTTACATAGGCTATCGCCTGTATTTGTTACATTTACGATACGGATGGTTTGAAAATGGACAAGGGTTCCGAAACTAGTCACCTTCAAGAAATTAAAAAAAAAAGATACTTCTCAATGCAACTTAGGACAGAGCTACTATCATTTATTTCAATTATAAAACAAGATGCGGAACTATTTTAAACCTGCAGCTTTCTGTAAGTTTGTAAATTTAGAATTTAGCATTTACAACGCCTGTTTTTCTCCTAAGGAAGAGGTGAAACACAGTGGGAACATCTATTTTATCTCACCATTACCTCCAACCCTCCCTAAATGCCCAAAACCTTTTCTGTAGTAGCTCTAAGAGTACTTCGGTTACAACGTATTAGAGCAGTTGTTCTCAAAACTCGATCTCTATGTACTGAATAAGGAGTCACCTTTCTCCTTTCCATCCATCGACCTTCCAGTCTGCAGCACAATTTTTACTTTCTTATTCAGTGGAAGGTACAAAATCACCTCTGTGAACGTGATCACTGCCTGATCGTTTTATCCCTCCCAGACTCATACTCAACTGGATGATCCCTAAGTTATGCTATTTTGTCATAAACTGAAATTTTGAGCCCGTGGCTGTGTACAAAGTATAGCTTGGCTCTCATGTAGAAGATTAAATCAACCAGCCACTTTTTACAATGCTATTTATTTATTTATACAGCGCCGTTACCGGTTTCGAACCGACAGGTTCACCTTCAGGCGGCTAGTTCAAGTTTTACATTAGCTTTCGCCTTTTGTTTCCCCAACTGACGAAATTTCCTTGGGGTGGTGGTGCCCTACAACTAAAACAAGATGTGAGACAATGTCTTTTGTAGTTGTAATTGTGCCTCACAACGATTTTAAGTGATGTAGACAAATTATTAAAAGGAAGATGTTTAGGTTACTTACGATGAAGAATCCGTGCCATTATGTTCCAGTGCAGACTGCTTATCATATTGCCAAGTTTCATCACTTGGAGATATGTATATAAAGATAGCGACATTACAACCACAACAATGCCAATGCGTTCCAGTCTCAGAGATATTTCGTTATGCAGATATATGTGACAGTAGAAATGTACAAATTGCTAATGTTATATTGCTTGCTACTTACATTGAAAGAGAACTGATTAAAATTAAGATAAACAAATAATGCAGTCAGTGCTGCTGCAGGGTTATTACGTAAATATTACGGTATACATTGGAACCTAAGTAAATTACAAGGGCCAGATATACGTAAATAAATATTACAGCACACTACATACTACGGCACACATTGAAAACCCAGTAAATGGTTTGGGACGGATGTGCATATATAAATATTGTCGCATAAGAAGCTCAGTAGCACATTCACCGTGGTGTAGTAGTTGCGATACTAGACTGTTGGATGGAGGGTCGTGAGTTCAAAGCTCACCTCAACTGTAAAATGTTAATTTCTATATTCGGTTCGAGTCCATTCTAAGAGTATCCATATATGTCAAGGATAATTGTACTGGAATATTCTGTAACTGTATATATACCGTATGTCTTCTGGCCAGAGGCAGTTCGCTCTGCGCTCTTGTATGTGCTAGTGCAGAATAAACCTTCGTTAAGTGAAGTTGTTGTTCGTTATGCATCTAATTACACCTTCTTCTATGTGACAATATTACAACTGTGGACAATTCATTGGAGTTTCTTTTTTATTTTAAAGTGGAAAGCAGGTTAATGAAATGTTGAAGATAGGCTGCATTGGCTAACTCGGTTTGTTCACTGAAGAGATTTTGTGGTGATTTGCGTTTATATACATTTATTTCAATCTCCTGAAGCAAATTCGTGAAGCATGGTGCAATACTTTTACGTGGTCTTCGGTGCTCTTTATTCTATGACTGTTAGTAGTTGTGTGCATGGCAAATGTGGATTTTGAAATGTTGTTCAAACGTATGGCATCTATATGCTCTTTGAAGCGAATCTCAATGCTTCTTCCAGGTTTATTAATTTCGGCCTGAAATTTAGAAGTAGGATCAAAATCTAACTGAGTTTTGTTTTTACTATTGAAGAATTGCATGGTTTTGTCAACATGGTTATTTTCATACATTATCACTCCACAATTACTTTTATCAGCTTTGAATATTAAAGCTTTATTCTTAGAAAGTTAGGAACTGATACAATTAAGAATGTTTAGATCACTGTTTCTGTGGGAACTGTTGTTTTTGAGGTGTCTCGTTATAATTTTATTGGCTTTGAAGGCTTCAGCATTGGTTTCCTTGGAATCACATGCAAGCTTAGTAGATGCAGTAAAGCTCTTCAAGTTACTGGCATTAAGTCTGGGCTCTGTTACTCTTTAGACCTTTATTTATGAGAACAAGTTCGTTATTTATAAAACTGATGTTAGTTGAGTTAATAGTTCTTTCATGAAAGTGATGTTGTTAAAGGCAAACAAATCAAAAGAATGAAGGCCAAATATGTTCTCACAATCGCAAGATTGTAGCTCACTGAAAGTTACAGTTCGCGTTTGCAAGCATTACATGGCGGGCGAAGTACATGTTCCGAGAACGGGAATGTCTTGTCCATTATAAGCCGTCAGGTGCGTGTTAGTTTAAGTCAGGCGTGGGGAGCCTAACAGTTCATATGTTTGACGATTTAGCAATGTAACAGAGGCACCCATGTCCAACTGAAATTTCATACGTTTTCCACAAAGAAGCAAATGAACAAAAAATTTGTTGGACTGGCATACCACTGAAGAAACTGCTCGCTTGCTAGTTTTTCTAATGCCTGTTGCAGGCTTTGAATACAATGCATTAATTACATGAGCCTTGTGACTAGATTTTTGTGAGTGGGCCGAATTCTTATGTTTGTTACATTTCAAACATACGGACTGTACATGTTCTTTCTTGCCACAAGCGTAACGCTGTGCTTGTCGGGAGGGGCAGTCTTGGCGTTTGTGCTGTGAATAACATGGAGGGCATGGCTTAATTCTGTTCACCTGTGTAGTCGCCTGTTCAACGAGCAGCTTACGCGGCATGGAGAGTTGTTTATGTGACGTGGCAAGCTGTTACGTAATGAGCTGGTCGCTAGCAAGGTACGACTCAACCTGATGGCTGGTCAGATATGTCGGCCGACAAGACACCTGAATCGTACTGATCTAGTATTTGCACTACTTGCTGAAATGATGGATCGGACTATTTCAAAATCTGTTCTCTGAGTCTGACATGAGTTACATTGTACACGATCGCATCACGTAATGTAACATCTGAATATAAAGCATCACAAACACGTTTGAATTTGCATTTCCTCGTCATACCCTGCAAATCTGTTACCCACTCATGATAAGTTTGTTCTGACCGTTTCTTGCAGTTAAAGAATTCGTACCTAGTTGCTACCACATTCACTTGATGGTCAGATTAGATTAGATTAGATTAATACTAGTTCCATGGATCATGAATACGATGTTTCGTAATAGTAGTTAGTTAGCGAATCCACAACCTGATCATTCGAAAGTTCTCTCGGAGTGACGTTAGGAAAGTTTTTGAATGAGGCGGAACACTGCACTTCCTACCATGGACAATAAGTAAGGCAATTTCACAGTATCAGGTACGTTCCGAGCAAGTACGTGGGCTTTAGAGTATTGTGACCACTCGAGCCATTCCTTTTCTTGTTCATGAAACTGGCAAAAACGCGGTATAGCACTTGGAGCTGCTATAGGTGGTGCCTGTGCTGTATTAGTAGTTTGGTTCGCCAGGAGCTGCTGTATCATGTTTAGCAGCGAGGATATTTGCTGGGTCTGAAACTGAGACATCTGCGTTGCATCTAACGCTAGCAGCTGTGGCGCCTGAGCAGGGGGTGGGATAGGTGGGATGGGCATGTTAGATGAGACAAATGCAATAAAGAGACAAGGCAAGCAAGAAAAATGAGTACAAAAGCAAATAAAATTTCTCTAACGCCCACCTGAAAACACTGATTAGCATAAACGTGATAAGAGACTGTTAAAGCAAGTAAACACCCCTCCAAAGAAAAGACTTGAGAGAATTGAGGCGCCAGCAAAACAATAGCCCACAAAAAGTCAAAACAGGGAAGCAGTGGTGGCTGTCGGCTCTGGTTCGTGGTACATCTCACCGCCAAAGTTATGTTCTGCCCACTCGCCTAATATAAGGTGCCTAGGAAAGCTGCTTTCTCGGATCGCCCGGGTTCCCGGGTTCGATTCCCGGCGGGGTCAGGGGTTTTCTCTGCCTCGTGATGACTGGGTGTTGTGTGATGTCCTTAGGTTAGTTAGGTTTAAGTATTTCTAAGTTCTAGGCGACTGATGACCATAGATGTTAAGTCCCATAGTGCTCAGAGCCATTTGAAGCATTTTTTCGGATCGCTAGACAACAATTACAAAACAAATCGTATTAAAAATGGTTCAAATGGCTCTGAGCACTACGGGACTTAACTTCTAAGGTCATCAGTCCCCTAGAACTTAGAACTAATTAAACCTAACTAACCTAAGGACATCACACACATCCATGCCCGAGGCAGGATTCGAACCTGCGACCGTAGCGGTCGCGCGGTTCCAGACTGTAGCGCCTAGAACTGCTCGGCCACCCGGCCGGCTCAAATTGTATTAATGGAGTTTATTACGAAACGAAATTATTACAATACTTTGTGAGATATGGACTAGACACAACCAAGGGACGTCACACAAACATGAACAAGCTCTTCAGTATATACAATTCGTAATACAAGTGAACCAGTACAGTTTGTAAGTCACTGCTGTAGCGTTCGTAGGACGGCTCGTTCAAATGGCTCTGAGCACTATGGGACTCAACTGCTGTGGTCATTAGGCCCCTAGAACTTAGAACTACTTAAACCTAACTAACCTAAGGACATCACACACACCCATGCCCGAGGCAGGATTCGAATCTGCGACCGTAGCTGCAGCGCGGCTCCGGACTGGAGCGCCTAGAACCGCACGGCCACCGCGGCCGGCTGACGGCTCGTCTTCAACTGTCTGCAGCGTGTGGTTTATTGAGTAGCATTGCTGCCTCTGGATCATGGGGTCCTGGGTTCGATTCCTGGCTGGGTTGGGGATTTTGGGACTGGGTGTTTGTGTTGTCCTCATCATTCCATCATTATCATCATTCGTGGCAGTTGCTCGATTGGACTGTGTAAAAATTGTGACTTGGTATGGGCGCTGATGACCACGAAGTTGAGCGCCCCACAAACCAAGCATAATCGACTTCAACTCGGGCCGCGGCCAGGCGGTGCGGCGCTTATATTCTCTTTGTGTAGAGGCCGCTCCTGTCTCGATGTCGTCCTAGGTAGTGGTCCGTCAGCGTACTATTGGCTGACTCGTCTCACAGCCCTCTCTGCTGTAACGTTCCTGGCCGACGTGCCTGCGGTTGACATTACGCCGGAACACCGTCTTCACTGTATTGCTCAATAAATGTAAATTTCTTACACATAATACGTTCTCTCACAAAGATTTCCACACCTCCACCTTTATGTTGTGTCCTACAATAACTGTTTACCGGTACATAACCATCTAGTTTATTACAGTTATTTTCATTACATTTTAGATCATATTCAGTTAGTACTGACACTTGTGGCGAATGTTCATTTACAAATACCTGTAGTATAGTGAGTTTCTAAGGTACTGCACATTTAGGCGTATCACGCTAAATGATGCCTGGATTTTTTCGCTGTTTATAAGTCTGTGGATGTTGTTGTGTTCTGTGAGAATGGAACCGAGATTACCTTCACTGTTGTACTTATCTTCTACATGTGTCATTACACTGAGTGCATAGAGTTCACATACTTCTAGTTTGCCTGGTTGATCACTGCTGTAATGTTTCTTTTCTCTAAAAACGTTTCAGGATTATAACCTAGTGCTGTTGGTTCCTTCTTGTTGGTGATTGAGGCACAGAGAACTTTTATTTCGTTCACTAACCTTAATTTTACCTTCCTGTTCAAGTGTAGTCCATGCTGGGTGTGTCCATCGCGGTTCATTTTGCTAACGTCTATTCATTTTACATTGCTGAATTTTTAACGAAGTTTTTGCTGCAGTGAATTGTGAGTTTCTATTTCTCTATTAACACAAGACCACTCGGAAGGTCATATCGTACTGGTACGTTTGTTACGATAACATTGGTGCAGTGTAATTGTGGCAATAACTTTCTGTAACTTCGCAGTGCTGAATTGCTTTCATTTCTGTATATATCATTGGCACCTCCTATAATCACAATGCAATCGTCTTTGTTCAGGTCGTTTGTTTCTATGGTTAAGTTTTCTGCCACAGAATTGAATGTCGCTCCAGGTTTGAGCTTTGCAATAACCGATTTGCAATCATCAAGGCAAACAGGAGGCCTTTTCTGTGGCTATCAGCGTAACTTAGGAGTCTTTTTGTTTTTCTTGACGCTTGAACATTACTGTTTAGAGCTTTGTTGGACGTCTTGTAGTGTGATGTTTCGCCTGTGCTAATAGTTGCTTCATAATATGAATCTTGGACGGTGTTCTTAGGTAGCACTTGTGGAGACGTGGGACTTGTGTGTTCTGCTTGCTTGTGCGTTTTCTTCAGTTAATCGCACTTCTGCTGCGATGAATGAGCGCTGTTATCTTCACTGTTGTGAGTACTAATGCTGAAAATGTTTCGTATACTTCTGTTGGAGTTACTTCCAGCTCTAAGTGGACTGGTCCTCTCTGCAGCCGATCTGTGACACTGATTTGCTGTTTCTACACTCCTGGAAATTGAAATAAGAACACCGTGAATTCATTGTCCAAGGAAGGGGAAACTTTATTGACACATTCCTGGGATCAGATACATCACATGATCACACTGACAGAACCACAGGCACATAGACACAGGCAACAGAGCATGCACAATGTCGGCACTAGTACAGTGTATATCCACCTTTCGCAGCAATGCAGGCTGCTATTCTCCCATGGAGACGATCGTAGAGATGCTGGATGTAGTCCTGTGGAACGGCTTGCCATGCCATTTCCACCTGGCGCCTCAGTTGGACCAGCGTTCGTGCTGGACGTGCAGACCGCGTGAGACGACGCTTCATCCAGTCCCAAACATGCTCAATGGGGGACAGATCCGGAGATCTTGCTGGCCAGGGTAGTTGACTTACACCTTCTAGAGCACGTTGGGTGGCACGGGAAACATGCGGACGTGCATTGTCCTGTTGGAACAGCAAGTTCCCTTGCCGGTCTAGGAATGGTAGAACGATGGGTTCGATGACGGTTTGGATGTACCGTGCACTATTCAGTGTCCCCTCGACGATCACCAGTGGTGTACGGCCAGTGTAGGAGATCGCTCCCCACACCATGATGCCGGGTGTTGGCCCTGTGTGCCTCGGTCGTATGCAGTCCTGATTGTGGCGCTCACCTGCACGGCGCCAAACACGCATACGACCATCATTGGCACCAAGGCAGAAGCGACTCTCATCGCTGAAGACGACACGTCTCCATTCGTCCCTCCATTCACGCCTGTCGCGACACCACTGGAGGCGGGCTGCACGATGTTGGGGCGTGAGCGGAAGACAGCCTAACGGTGTGCGGGACCGTAGCCCAGCTTCATGGAGACGGTTGCGAATGGTCCTCGCCGATACCCCAGGAGCAACAGTGTCCCTAATTTGCTGGGAAGTGGCGGTGCGGTCCCCTACGGCACTGCGTAGGATCCTACGGTCTTGGCGTGCATCCGTGCGTCGCTGCGGTCCGGTCCCAGGTCGACGGGCACGTGCCCCTTCCGCCGACCACTGGCGACAACATCGATGTACTGTGGAGACCTCACGCCCCACGTGTTGAGCAATTCGGCGGTACGTCCACCCGGCCTCCCGCATGCCCACTATACGCCCTCGCTCAAAGTCCGTCAACTGCACATACGGTTCACGTCCACGCTGTCGCGGCATGCTACCAGTGTTAAAGACTGCGATGGAGCTCCGTATGCCACGGCAAACTGGCTGACACTGACGGCGGCGTTGCACAAATGCTGCGCAGCTAGCGCCATTCGACGGCCAACACCGCGGTTCCTGGTGTGTCCGCTGTGCCGTGCGTGTGATCATTGCTTGTACAGCCCTCTCGCAGTGTCCGGAGCAAGTATGGTGGGTCTGACACACCGGTGTCAATGTGTTCTTTTTTCCATTTCCAGGAGTGTACTTTCTTGGAAGAGATCCGATTTGACGACAGTTTAGACTTACACTGGCCACATTGCCAATACGTTGCCTGTTTCTCATCTTTCCTCACTGTCGGAACCACAGTTACGGTTTTCACACTGTTTATGATCTTGCAGCAGCGAAAACTGTATAAAGCACCTTTTTTGTGTATATGTATGCACGTAATGTAAAGCACCACTCACACACTACGAAGTTTCATCACATGGAAATATGTATACAAATATGGCGACGTTACAACCATAACAATGCCAAAGACTCCTAGTCTCACAGATGTTTTGTTATGTACATATATGTGACAGTGGGATTTACAAATTACTAATGTTACAGTACTTAGTATTTACATTGAAAGAGAACTGATTAAAATTAAGATCAACAAATAAAGCAGTCAGTTATAAATTCCTGCTGCAGTGTTATTACGTAAATATTATGGTATACATTGAAATCTAACTAAATGACAAGAGCCAATTGTTCATAAATAAGTATTACAACTATGGGCATATTATGGCATACATTAAAAGTTCAGTAAATGGTTTGGGAAGGATGTGCATATATAAATATTACAACTGTGGACATTACATTGGAGTTTCTTTTTTATTTTAAATTTGAAAGCACGTGAATGAAATTTTGAAGAAAGACTGCATTGGTTAACTCAGTCTGTTCATTGAAGAGATTTTGTGGTGATCTGTTTTTATGTACATATATTTCAATCTCCTCAAGCAAATTCATGAAGCTACCTTTCCTAGCATGGTGCAATGGTGCAATACTTGTACAAAGTCTTCAATGCTCTTTATTCCATAATTATAATATTTATGTACATCTGGCCGCTGTAATTTGCTTAGGTTCCAATGTATACCATAATATTTATGTAAAGAGCTGTATAGTCTACACTTGCAACTTGGAAATTGCCTTTCCAGCCTTCAATTGTCCTACATCTTACAATACATTGAGGTCATCACTGAAAAAGAACAGCAGAAAATATTGTGTAGGCGTAAGGAAAACTTGATACTTTGAAAATGAAAAAACGTAACCCCCCCCCAAAAAAACACACATGATAGCCAACATCACTTTCATGAAAGAACTATTAACTCAACTAACATCAGTTTTACAAATAATGAACTTGCTGTCATAAACGAAGGTCTAAAGCATAACATAGAGCGTAGACTTAATGCCAGTAACTTGAAGAGCTTTACTGCATCTACTAAGCTTGCATGTGATTACAGGGAAACCAATGCTTTAGCCTTCAAAGCCAATAAAATAATAACGAGACACCTCAAAAACAACAGTTCCCACAGAAACAGTGACCTAAAAATTCTAAATTGTATCAATTCCTAACTTTCTAAGAATAAAGCTTTAATAGTCAAATCTGATAAAAGTAATTGTGGAGTGATAATGTATGAAAATGACTATGTTGACAAAACCATGCAATTCTTCAATCGTAAAAACATAACTCAGTTAGATTTTGATCCTACTTCTAAATTTCAGGCCAAAATTAATGAAACACTTAACAATTGTAATTTCCTCTTAACTAAATTGGAAGTGCGTGGCTACATTTCCATGAACCCCACTGCACCTCGGCTACAGTCACAGGCTAAGACCCATAAGTAAAACTGTCCTATCAGGCCAATCGATAACTCTAGGAACAGCCTTTCACCTTTCATGTAGGTTAAGTAACAAATTGCCTCCTCTGCTTAATACATACTATACCTTTGAAAACAAATCCTCCGTAAGATGTTTACATTCCATCGAAAGCCAGATTTGCATCACTTGACATAGTAAACCTTTACATTAACATCCCTACAGAGGACGCCATAAAAATAATCAGAAAAAATCTACTCAAACATAAGAAACTAAGCATGGCAGAGATCTGTGAGTTCATTGAGTTACTCACCTTGGTACGGTCATACAGTTACTTCAAATTTGATAACGAAATATACAAACACGAAGATGGGTTGACAATGGGTAGCAGCCTAGCTGGAATGTTAGCTGATATTTATATAAATCACTTAGTGCAGACATTTTTTGAAGCTAACAGTCACATCAACAGCAAAATCATCTACTACAAATGATATGTTGGTAACACAATTATACTTTTTGATGGGACCAACGAGGAAACAGACACATCTGAGTACCATGCACAAAAACATTAAATTCACCGTTGAACATGAGACCAACAACAGCATTAATTTCCTAAACGTAAAAATCATCAACAAAAACCATAAACATCATTTTGAGATTTACAGAAAACCAACATCCACTGAAGTACGTGTCAACAGCTCATCTTGTCATCCAAAACCAGCACTAGATGGCATATTTTAGATCCACATTGAATTGCCTATACAATATCCCACTTGAACTAGTTCAAAAAGAAAAAGAAATCCGTATCATTAAAACCATAGCCTCAAACAGTGGATGCAGTCCTCTCATGATAAACAAACTATCATAAAAAATCCAAAAACCATCAGCCAACAAAGGTGCTCACCAGACAACCATGCAACTTACACAAGACGCAGTAGAAAATAGCAGAAAATATATTGTAATACCTTTCGTAGGGAGCATTCCTATAAAATAAGCAATCTATTTAAAAACAAAAACATTAAAATAATCTTCCATACAAACAGCAGACAACAAACTCCAGCATTTAGTAGTTCACAACTTAAAGAATGACAGTCCCCGATACAAAAAATCTGGCGTATACAAACTCAGCTGTCAAAGTTGCCCTTATTACTACATAGGACAAACTGGAGGAAGCATTGAGACTCGGATCAAAGAGCATATAGATGCCATGTGGTTGGACATTATTTCAAAATCCACATCTGCCATGCACACAACTACTAACAGTCATGGAGTAAAGAGCACTGAAGACCACGTGCAACTATTGCACCATGTGGCCCTTATAATTTACTTACAGTTCTCTTTCAATGTAAATAGTAAGAACTGTAACATTACCGATTTGTAAATTTCTACTGTCACATATATGTACATAACGGAACATCTGTTAGACTGGAATTCTTTGACATTGTTATGGTTGTAATGTCGCCATCTCTGTATACATATCTCCATGTGATGGAGCTTCCTAGTTTGTGAGTGGAGCTTTACATTATGTGCATACATATACACAAAAAAGGTGCATTATACAGTTTTCGCTGCTGCAAGATCATAAGCAATCTGCACTGGAACATAATGGCGCGTATTCTTCATCGTGAGTAACCGATTTGTTTACATCTCTCAAAATCGTTGTGAGGCACAATTACAATTACGAAAGACAGTTTCTGACATCTTGTTTTGGTTGTAGGGAACCACCACCCCAAGGAAATTTCGTCAGTTGGGGAAACAAAAGAGCTAATGTAATAATGCAAAAAAAAAGCTAATGTAAAACGTGAACTAGCCGTCTGAAGATGAACCTGCGGGTTCGAAACCGGTAACGGCACAATTTAAATAAATAAATACATTGTAAAATGTGGCTGGTTGCTGTAATATTCTATATAAGAGTCAACTTATATTTCCTACGTCTTATTCTTAAAAGTAGAGGCTGGCAGACGTTATCGCTTGATACACCATCTGTTGGGTTATTGAAGAGACCGTCAGGCATATAACCACCAAGATCTTACACTCATAAGTGACACCTTTGACTTCGAATGCTCGGAGCCGCTCGCAATCACGCATAGACTAACATCCGATAGTAAAAACAACTGTTGTCTGTGTCATTTCCACGCAAATCTCCGTACTTGTCTAGTAGCGCCATCAGACGGGGGTATGTTGTAATTGCACTAATAGGAGTTCGAGTTGTGTAATTGATGTAGCTGCAGTACAAATGTGTCCCCTGGAGCGTTCGCATGCGGGTTACTGTGTAAACTGTGTACAGTGATATGATGAAGTGAATTAATCGTATGAACGTGGTCCAAATATTAGGGACAAAGTTGCGGCGTGCTGAATATGGAAATGAAATCGTGGTCGAGTAATCAGCGTTCGCAGATAATAATAATTCATAAGTATAATGGGGATGACACATAAATACATGATGTTAGGCTGGATAGATACACTGATTTTGAAGGACAGTAAGAATTGAACCTGAGGGTGGCTGTTCAAGCAGTAGACGACGTTCATCTCCAGAGCAAACAGAAACATTTCTGTCAAAGTGAGTACAAATTGCCTCCACCCAAATAGTCGAGGCGCAGTGTATGAGAAGATATTGATGACAACGTACTAAAGAACATTTATGAAGACTATTACAATCGTGGCTTCAATTCCTATAGCAAACTAAAAAGGCGCTATAAGTGCATTAAAAATAAACTAAATTGCAGATTAATAATAAATTATGTTTCTGCCAAAAGGCGAGCAGAAGCTCATTTCGAAGGAAACAGACTGTCGCAATTACAAACTATAAAAGAGCCATTATGGGCATCAGCAAATGTTGGCACTAGAAGCATCTAAAATGGTTGACTTGGACAATTTCAAAGTTTCGATTTCTTTTATCAACAATCTTAAGCCTGAATATGACATTTCATCCAAGCGTATTACTACATTTGTCACACGCAAAGACACAGAAGACGATAATAGTATATGTCAGAAGACACAACAGTTTGAGGAGGAAGTGAACATGTTTATGAGAGAGCAGTGTGTGAAGAAAGGAAATATTTGGAACAGTGACCAGAGTCGATTCCAGTATGAAATGTCTTCATAATCAACACTGTCTCACAGAGGAGAGAAAAGTACAGCTAGTGTGTTGCAGTCTGTACGTATCTCCATCCAAGGCAACGCAGTTGATGTGGCTTTATCGGTGACAGGCAGATTAGCAAACAAGTTGTACATCTTTGTGAAATAAAACCTGTTCTACAGTCAAATGGCTTTTATATCTCTAAAAAAAAATTATATAACTATGGCTCCATACAAAAGTAAAATCATTAAGTTGTGCATCTGTTTTCAAGAGGCACAAGGCACCTTCGGCCCAAATATTTCAAAGAAACTTGAAACAACCTGCCCACGAAACATTCATGTGGAAGCAAGAAAAAGTGAACAAAGTGACTAAAGAACACATGAAACGTTTTATAACTTCAGTTCTTGACGAACATGTAACAAGTGAAAAGAGCTTATTGCAGTGTGATTCCAGGTCAGTTCATACAGATCGTACCCTTCTAGATGCATGTTTTCCAAACAATGCCGAAAATATTGCCGCCGAAAACAACATATTGCCAACTCCTTGATATTTACTTCTTTCGGCGATATATTTGAAGGATTGCTGATTTTGTAAGACTACATTGTGCCAAACCACAAGTGAAGATACACTGTCGTTATCTCATCATCAAACTTCACTCTGTGATTTGCAATCACTTATCTGCACCAAAGTATACGCCTATGTTGGAATATGCTTGGCGGAAGGTGGGTTATGACATGTGAAAATGTAGTTAGTGTGACTTTTGATATTGGACTCCTTGACTGCGAAAATGATTTTGAATGTCGAAACATGGCTTTAGTGAGGTGCGTACGTTGTTCTCTTCCACTTTGTTTTAATTACTTTATCGAAATCCCGCCTCTGCACTATGAGGACTAATATAAACACTATCACGTATATAGGATATTTGTGCTTTGCGCTGTTATATGTACTTTAAGCAGAGGGTTTTTGACACTGTTGATTGAAAACAGAATGATGCACTGACGTCACTGAATTGCATATAATATATCTCTTATGGTATTGATATCTTATTACTTTGTTTCTCCCTATTAAAATGGCACTTGAGGTAGAATGCAACTTTTTGCATGGAAATTACACAGACCACTGTTTTTTAATGATGGAGTGTTATTCTAAGCATAGTTCCGTGCAGTTCCAAGCTTTCGAGGTCAAAGATGTCCCTTGTCACGAGAAGTAGGTATACCGTTTTCTTCTCAATCTTCCAGGTGGAGATCTGTCCCATGGTGGACGCAAGAGATGGTCGACAACAATGTAAGCGCCATCCATCTGAAGACACTTATCAGCTTTAAATACCTCCGAGCCACAACTAGCTTTCTTATAAAAACACAAAAGAAAGAATATTGGGAAAGATACGCATCCACCTTCAGAACTCATAGCTCTCCCTCATATTATGGTGCATTTGCAGTCAACAAAAAGCGACTGTTATCCCAGGTATCTGATTGGGTGGCGTTGTGAAATCCTACCGTAATGTCATCAGTGACTATCTGGTGATGCACTTTTGGCCGAGCATCGGCCTCTGACAACTAACTCCAGCCTTTGGTTTCCACAAAAGGGGACCAGATTGTGTCACCCTGTCTTTCATCACATAACGTGTGGATCTTTATGACACCGATTTTTCTGAGGTCGAACTCCTCAGCGTACTGAAAATGCTAGTAGTATATCTATGCGGCATTTGGCCCAATATTCGTCTCTCAATAACAGCCCCGTATTTTACCAGCTGTTAGAAACGGAACATCAAATCAGTATGTACCGCCGGTCTTCGTCTGTATACCACATTTGGCTCCCAAACACGACTGTGCTTCGATATTTGCATCCGCTATGGTGCATGGCGCAATGTACCCTCAATTTCAGTGCCACAATGTTATT
Source organism: Schistocerca nitens (assembly GCF_023898315.1). NCBI lineage: Eukaryota > Metazoa > Arthropoda > Insecta > Orthoptera > Acrididae > Schistocerca > Schistocerca nitens. The sequence goes on along the minus strand of NC_064616.1, from coordinate 521,192,340 downwards.
TTCACGTGTAAATCGTGTGTATTATTGCTCTATAACAATACCAAAAACATTTGGCTCACTGTATTGACACTACAGTTGTAACTTACGGGATAAGGTACATTCGGTGGGGACTGTGGTTCGATTGATGCACCCCACCTTGTGCGAGACACCGTAGATCCTCATAGTAAGTGCCACAATGTTATTTCCAGATACAAGACCTTGGTGGCTAAGCATACATAGACTTCTTAGAGCCGTTCCCCTTATGTAACATGCTCACCCCTTCCACCTCCTTGTGATTTCCCTAAATCGCTCCAGGCAAATGCCGGGATAGTTCCTTTGAAAGGGCACGGCCGACTTCCTTCCCCGTCCTTCCCTAATCCAATGAGATCGACGACCTCGCTGTCTGGTCTCTATCCCCTAACAACCCAACACCCCCTTCCACCTCCTTCTTCACTGTATGTGTGTGAAATTAGTGGACTGTACTGAAATGTGTACGAATGCTTAGCCAGTGAGGTCTCAGGAAAGTCGAGACTTGTTGAGGTGTTCAGGTGTCTTATTTCTCATTTTACAGAGTTGCGGACTAGTTGTTACCAGAGGGAGGCATCTGTATACCATTGGACTGTCAAGAATAGCTAGAGAATGTTAAAGCAAGAAATGTGTGGTATATTTAACTACTATCTAATTTCTAAATTCTCTTGGACGAACTGCCTTGGATACTGCAACAACTTCGTTTAGACGATTATTATCTTATGGACCTGGATATAATGCAACATTTTGTGAGATTTTTAGCAAATGAAGATGTATGATTATCTAATATCAAACCATTACTTCTGTATGCAAGAAGACCAGCAAGGAAAGGGCAATAGTATTGTGAACAACGATAAAACATTGGGAATAGAAAGTTTAATGTAGATGACCTCCAGCTGTAGAATTTTTTTATCGTATGGTCTTACAAGTACACAGAAGTGTCTACATTCAAATGAAAATGCCCAAATGTGAGAACCAGACCTGAGTACTTGGAGCCACTGAGTGTAGAATCCTCAGATCACCTTCAAATGTTCACACTGGGCACTCCTTAATAACGTGTTCTATCGTCTCCTCCACTCTGCAGTCTCAGTCATCACACGAACAAAAACTCTACTTCATCTCTCAATCTTCCTTGTTGGATCTGGAACCAGATGAGCGTTGCTGGGTGAATATTCATTCCAGCGTTGTCGCCACTTGGAGGTCACGTCGAAAGAACATATAATTTTTGAATCAAAAATGGTTCAACTGCTGATGTCATCAGTCCCCTAGAACTTAGAACTACTTGAACCTAACTAACCTAAGGACATCACACACATCCATGTCCGAGGCAGGATTCTAACCTGCGACTGTAGCAGCCGCGTGGTTCTGGACTGAAGCGCCTAGAACCGCTCGGCTACTCAGGGCGGCTTCTGAATCAGTCCAAGGTGGTTTACGTGATTTCAAACGAGTTGTTGGTGGAACTTGTAGGACGTCGTACAAGGGAGATTTCTTATGAGATTTGATCTTCTTGAGCAAGTTTGTCCTAGCCGCTTTACTCCTTAGATCTTGTGGAGCAATATTAGGCAGTACAGGTAACTACTGAATGGGGGTAGATCTAATAGTCCCAGTGATAACTCTCATAGCTTCATCAAGCTACACATCAATCTTCGTTGTGTGAGTGCTGTTTTGCGATACAGGAGTGCAATATTCACCAGCAGAATACACAAGAGCGAGTGCAGCAGATCGTTCAGTATTGGCCTCTGCACCAAACTGCATCTGGCAGTCTGGTGAAGTAGATTCAGTCTTCAGCAGAGTTTCTTATCTAAGTTGATGCACTGATGTTTGAATATCAAGGACAGATGCAGAGTAATTCCTAGATATATTGGGTTGTAATTATGCGGCACTTTGATTCCATCAGAATTCACGTGTAGCTTCCTTTGAGCTTTTTTATTATTTAGATGGTAGGCAGTATCCTCAGTTTTATTTGAGTTAGGATGATGTCTCCATTTACGGAAGTAATCATGCATTTTCTTAAGATCACTTGTCATCATATTCTCACACTACATAAGATCTTCACCCTGGATGACTAATGCTAGATCATCTGCTGGATTCTTATAGAGTCCATGTCTGACGTTTCGTGGATATACAAGTTAAACAGAATGGGCGTGAGAACTCATCCGTGAGGTAGACGATTGTTTATAGTCCTCCATCTCCTAGCTTTTCCATTCCAGAACACCTCGTAATCCAAAATGCTTTTTTCAGTCCATCAAGAAGTCATACGCATTGAGATACCACTGATTTCACGCTCACTCTAGTGAATTGGGGATAAAAAAAACCACACAGTCAAGTCCCATCTGTAGGCAAACAGCCCCAAACGCCGTATAAAGGCGCCTTCAAACACTAAGCAGATTTTGAAAGTTCGAATTAGATAATTACAGAGTTCCAGCTCCAGCAGCCTTGGATGAACGAGCCTACAGCAGATACTATGTGAGTAAGCTTTAAACTCTATTAATCTTGTACACAAAGAAGGACTTGCAAAAGCTTGCCTGTACGTACTCCTACTTCTGGACTGGGGTTATCGGTTTCCATCGTACATTTATTTACATATACCTGCGTCTGTATGTAACTTGTTCTGTGACGAGTACTTGAACCTAAGGGTTCGATCAGAGCAATAGAATCTGGTACTTCCGTGGTTCGCGGTCTGTAGTACCAGGCATTAATGCTTATACCCGAATCTTAATTAGGTTATAGGCTGGGATAGCCATTTTTTCTGGCAATTGATTGTAAGAGTCATCTGTGTTTTACGCTTCCTGAAGTGCTAAAGTGGTGTCAGTGTTCTTCTGCACGTTCCTTTGCAAGCGAGCGAAGAAGCAATAAAAAGCAGACCATAAGCCAGCCCAGAGCCTCGTGTGCCTGTCATAACGATATCTACCTCCTTAGCCTAGCATCCAAGCCTTTCTGTATTTTCTCCAACCACAGAGACCTGAAAACTCTCAGCCTGACCCGTCGCCGTTTCACTCTCGAACGCAGCCGCTCGTGTACCAGGGAACGGATGACCAAAAATTTCGCTTCACTTCTGATCTGAGCGTGAGCTCTTGAGTAAGAGTATCGCGACCTACTTCGGGTTAAGACATATGAAACTGGTGTCAGATGTTGAATCCAGGCTTCGATTCCTGGCTGAGTATATTTACTAAGGAGAACTAGCAACCCTCGTTTTAGGATGAATTGGCAAGAGCTCTCGAGGTAGATCAGGTACGGTGCACAGGCACAGCAGTCCTTTTCACTGCACAACGGGAGAGAAGCAATAAGGAAGAAAGAAGTCACCGACCCTTGTCGAAGAACTACGATACCGCAGCGAGTAGCCCGCTGCAGAAAATGCCTTCACAGCAGTTACGAGAATCGTGGTCGGGCCACCGACATCCGAGTCAGCTGCACTAGCATGCTGACCACACCGACTTCCATCCTTATGCCTGCACGAGACGTCAACACAGCGCCGGTTCCTGACTGACAAACGCGGCGAGTGATTCACAACGTAGCGTGGAAACGAGGTCTGCAGCTATCCGAAAGGATGAAAAAACATCTAATATTAATCTGGAAGGTAGTGAGGTCCCCGCTCAGCATTAAGTCTCGTCTGAAGCATTTAAGTTAATTCCGAGAACTTTTGATGGAAATAAAGACGAACTTAGAGAATTCGTAGACACGTTTGAATTAGCATTCTAGCTAGCGCCAGTCCATAGTCACAGTGAGCTATTAGAATTTGTAAACGCTGGTATTGTGGTGCAGCTCGATGTAAAATACTCTTACGCCATTTGACAGCAGCTTGGGAAGATATGAAGGGAATTTTGTTGGATAACTACGATTGAACACGGACTCTGGATTACCATGTGTGTTCTTTATTCTCTAGTAAGCACAACAGGGCCGAAAGTGGCCGAATGGATGAGTAGTGTTGACACACTGCAGCACTAATTTCGACAAGCTGTCTAGGGAGTGATGGGAGTCCAGGTAGCCATGCTCTAATTGGGAAACTGGCACGAGCAATGTTCATAGAGGGAATGGGGTATGAGGGGACTGAAACAGCTATGAGAGCAAGCGGAGAAGATTTAACGTTAGCACGAACAGTAGATCTAGTATTATGAGAAGAAGAGTCCATCGCCTCTTGTAAAGAAAAGTTCGGTGAATCCAGTCGACAGAGAGACTGTAGTCTTAGATGTAAGAGAGGAGGCTGTCATGCAGGGAACTGCACTATGGAAAGTGCGCTCTATGTCCTCTCCTGACGTCAACTTCAGGCTGCCTGCTACGAATTAATTACTGGATAAGGACTTACATTTCTCGTATAGCTGTTGCTGTGACCGTGTTTCGCCAGGTGCATATCGTAGTATAACCAGTATTTACGTCAGCTGTAATCTCGGTCACAGACAACACTCACGTTGATGATCGGAATAACACGTGTTGAAATGTCACTCCGATATTAATTCTAACTGACTTTCAAGACGACAGAAATCCACCAAAGTGAGAATTAGACCGGATAAATGGATAAAGTCTTCAACAACGCCTAAGTGCCGTTAATAATTCTACTCGGTTCACTTGGCGTAACTCACGAGCTCTGAATTCACAATCATTGTAATAACGTTCATTACCTTTCCTCTAATCATCAAATCAGTATTGAACTGGTTAAGTAAGCTAATTAGAGTTCAGTACGTGTTGAATACTGAAGTGCAAAACAATCAGGCTTAATCTTCGCAATAATAACTGTCAGAGATATTGCACCCCTTGCATCCCTATCCTGTGCGTAAAAACACTTTGTCTCATATAACTGCCAATTTAAGCTTTGCTGAGCTATAACAATAATCATCTGAAGGTTCCTGGCTAATCTTCATGCAGCTAGAAGGGCTCACAATTAAAAATTGCCGTATAAACCTATTCTCGCAATTGAACTGTCTTAATATATCTTCGCAGAACTTACGTCGTACAAATCATTCATAAACACGTACAGATCTGATATATTACAAAATTTTAATGTCAACAGTCGGACATCAGATACAGAAGTGAATACAATTTTATGTTCATTTATTAGCAAGACATTTTTAATAATTAAATTCAGTGGCGACAGCGCCTTCCACGTCGTCTGCCGTCCGCTGACCGTGGTTTACACCCCAATGGCGCCCGGTGCACCCGCCTCCGCGTCGTCAGAACAACACTGGAACATCTTGCGAACACGATTTTGGGCCATGAAACAAATACAAAACAAATATCTTCAGTACATTAACTCATAAAAAATCTATAATACAAAATTGTAGCATACATTTCTACTTGCCTGGCGTCGCTCAGCGGAACCTAGCAGTGTTTCTGTATGTCCATCTTTTTAGCGATGGTCGCGGGACTCGGCAGTCCGATTAATGATGTCAAATTAAACACCAATTAGACGTCAATTTTCAACCTTACTTTATTAGACAACCAGTTTCGGCGCTTTATTACGCCATCTTCAGGCCCCTGACCGACGTGTAGGAATAATCAACCTCGCTTGTGATCGAAGAAGGGGCCAGCAATACTGATGTTAGTAGGTACACTATGTCAGCAAAAGTATCCGGAAACACCCCAAAACATACGTTTTTCATATTAGGTACATTGTGCTGCCACCTACTGCCAGGTACACCATATCAGCGACCTCATTTAGACATCGTGAGAGAGCAGAATGAGGCGCTCCGCGGAACTCACGGACTTCGAACGTGGCCAGGTGACTGGGTGTCACTTGTGTCATACGTCTTTTTTTTGTTATGGTTTTAGGGCGCAAAACTGCTACTGTCATTAGCGCCCGGTCTGTGACTTAGAAAAAGGGAAAAACCGAAAATGGAAACCAGCAGCAATGGGAACGAAACTCAAAAAATTGGAGAAACTAAAAACAGAAGGAAAGCTTAAAAAACCACTACAGAAGGGGGGTGGTTGTCGCCAAAAACAGCTTCAAATGACTGACGTCATCTCACTGGCACTAATAAACTCGAGAACGCGATCGGCTGAGCGCGTGTCATCTGCTAAAATGGAAGATACAGGGTGATTCAAAAAGAATACCACAACTTTAAAAATGTGTATTTAATGAAAGAAACATAATATAACCTTCTCTTATACATCATTATAAAGGGTATTTAAAAAGGTTTTTTTTCACTCAAAAACAAGTTCAGAGATGTTCAATATGGCCCCCTCCAGACACTCGAGCAATATCAACCCGATACTCCAACTCGTTCCACACTCTCTGTAGCATATCAGGCATAACAGTTTGGACTGCCTCAAATCATCCATGGTGGCTGGGAGAGGTGGCCGAAACACCATATCCTTAACATGCCCCCATAAGAAAAAATCGCAGGGGGTAAGATCAGGGCTTCTTGGAGGCCAGTGATGAAGTGCTCTGTCACGGGCTGCCTGGCGGTCGATCCATCGCCTCGGGTAGTTGACGTTCAGGCTTCATAACTCACCTTTTTCGTAGGACTCTCCATACAGTTGATTGTGGAATTTGTAGCTCTCTGCTAGCTCTGCGAGTCGATTTTCCTGGGCTGCGAACAAATGCTTGCTGGATGCGTGCTACATTTTCATCACTCGTTCTCGGCCGTCCAGAACTTATCCCTTTGCACAAACACCCATTCTCTGTAAACTGTTTATACCAACGTTTAATACACCACCTATCAGGAGGTTTAACGCCATACTTCGTTCGAAATGCACGCTGAACAACTGTCGTCGATTCACTTCTGCCGTACTCAATAACACAAAAAGCTTTCTGTTGAGCGGTCGCCATCTTAGCATCAACTGACGCTGACGCCTAGTCAACAGCGCCTCAAGCGAACAAATGTACAACTAAATGAAACTTTATAGCTCCCTTAATTCGCCGACAGATAGTGCTTAGCTCTGCCTTTTGTCGTTGCAGAGTTTTAAATTCCTAAAGTTGTGGTATTCTTTTTGAATCACCCTGTATATCAGGCGACAGCTGTAGACGGGCGCGTAACGGAGTAAAATAGGGGCACTCAAGTAAAAGGTGTCTGACCGTCCACAGCTGAGAGCAGTGGGGATAGAGTGGGGGAGGATCGCCGCTTAAAAGATGTCGAAGGCTAAAAGGACAGTACCCTATCCGGAGTCAAGTTAAAATTACCTCCTCCCGACGACGCGTTCGGGAGGAAGAGGTCCAAGCACAGGGAAGAGCTTCCACGTCCCGCAATTTATTATGGGGAAGTGTCGACCAATGTGCTTGCCATAAAAGAACAACACGACGACATAAAACACTCCGTAGATCGGCGAAGGGAATCGTGCGAATAGCTGGCCGAAGAAGAGAGACCGCAGCCTTCGCCGCTATATCGGCTGCCTCATTTCCACAGATACCAACGTGTCCTGGGATCCAGAGGAACGCCACAGAGACGCCCCCCAAGTGGAGCATGTGGAGGCAGTCCTGAATCCGGTGGACCAAAGGGTGGACAGGGTAGAGAGCTTGGAGACTGAGGAGAGAGCTGAGAGAGTCTGAACAGATAACATACTTTATCTGCTGATGGCGACCGATGTATTGGACAGCCTGGAGAACAGCGTAAAGCTCCGCAGTATAAACCGAACACTGGTCGGGAAGCCGAAATAGATTTGGGGTGTCGCCAACAATATAGGCTCTCCCTACACCAAACAATGTTTTTGAGCCATCAGTGTAAATAAATGTGGCTTCCTTCATTTGTGCACATAGAGCAGCAAATGTCCGACGATAAACAAGTGAAGGGGTATCATCCTTGGCAAACTGACGAAGGTCACGGAGCAGGCAGGTCCGGGGACGGAGCCAAGGCGGTGCTGTACCCCAAGTTGTCAAGAAAGTTTTAGGAAAGCGGAAGGAAAGAGAATGGAGCAGTTGACGGAAGCGGACTCCCGGCGGTAGTAGGGAGGAAGGGCGGCCTGCATACCCTAAATCCAAGGAGGCGTCGAAAAAAATGTCATGGGCCGGATTAGCAGGCATGGAAGACAGATGGCTAGCATAACGACTCAGAAGGACAGCTCCCCGATTGGACAGCGGTGGTTCAGCAGTATCAGCTTAAAGGCTTTCCACAGGGCTGTTGTAAAAAGCTCCAGTCACTAAACGTAATCCACGGTGGTGGATAGAGTCGAGACGCCAGAGAATAGACCGCCGAGCAGAGGAGTAAACTATGCTTCCATAGTCCAATTTCGAGCGCACTAAGGCGCGATAGAGGCGGAGAAGGACCACTCGGTCCGCTCCACAGGACACGGAGGATGTAGAGGGATCGCAGACAGCGAGCCGAAAGATTGGAAACGTGGGAGGACCAGCACAGTTTTCTGTCAAACATAAGACCCAAGAATTTAGCGACGTCCGAAAACGGAAGGTTGACAGGTCCTAGATGTAAGGCAGGTGGAAGAAACTCCGTAAGACGCCCAAAGTTAACACAAACGGTCTTACTGGGAGAAAAGCGGAGGCCTGTTTCGATGCTCCAAGAGTGGAGGCGATCGAGACATCCCTGAAGACGTCGTTCACGAAGGCTGGTCCGTTGAGAGCTGTAGTAGATCGCAAAGTCGTCCACAAAGAGGGAGCCCGAGACATCAGGAAGAAGATAGAAAGCACCGAAGCTGATGTCGTTATAGGTACAGAAAGATGGCTGAAGCCAGAGATAAATTCTGCCGAAATTTTTACAAAGTTACAGACGGTGTTTAGAAAGGATAGATTGCATGCAACCGGTGGTGGAGTGTTCGTCGCTGTTAGTAGTAGTTTATCCTGTAGTGAAGTAGAAGTGGATAGTTCCTGTGAATTATTATGGGTGGAGGTTACACTCAACAACCGAGCTAGGTTAATAATTGGCTCCTTTTACCGACCTCCCGACTCAGCAGCATTAGTGGCAGAACAACTGAGAGAAAATTTGGAATACATTTCACATAAATTTTCTCAGCATGTTATAGTCTTAGGTGGAGATTTCAATTTACCAGAAATAGACTGGGACAATCAGATGTTTAGGACGTGTGGTAGGGACAGAGCATCGAGTGACATTATACTGAGTGCACTATCCGAAAATTACCTCGAGCAATTAAACAGAGCACCGACTCGTGGAGATAACATCTTGGACCTACTGATAACAAACAGACCCGAACTTTTTGACTCTGTATGTGCAGAACAGGTAATCAGTGATCATAAGGCCGTTGCAGCATCCCTTAATATGGAAGTTAATAGGAATATAAAAAAAGGGAGGAAGGTTTATCTGTTTAGCAAGAGTAATAGAAGGCAGATTTCAGACTACCTAACAGATCAAAACGAAAATTTCTGTCCCGACACTGACAATGTTGAGTGTTTATGGAAAAAGTTCAAGGCAATCGTAAAATGCGTTTTAGACAGGTAGGTGCCGAGTAAAGCTGTGAGCAACGGGAAAAACCCACCGTGGTACAACAACAAAGTTAGGAAACTACTGCGAAAGCAAAGAGAGCTTCACTCCAAGTTTAAACGCAGCCAAAACCTCTCAGACAAACAGAAGCTAAACGATGTCAAAGTTAGCGTAAGGAGGGCTATGCGTGAAACGTTCCGTGAATTCGAAAGTAAAATTCTATGTACCGACTTGACAGAAAATCCTAGGAAGTTCTGGTCTTACGTTAAATCAGTAAGTGGCTCGAAACAGCATATCCAGACACTCCGGGATGATGATGGCATTGAAACAGAGGATGACACGCGTAAAGCTGAAATACTAAACACCTTTTTCCAAAGCTGTTTCACAGAGGAAGACCGCACTGCAGTTCCTTCTCTAAATCCACGCACAAACGAAAAAATGGCTGACATCGAAATAAGTGTCCAAGGAATAGAAAAGCAACTGGAATCACTCAACAGAGGAAAGTCCACTGGACCTGATGGGATACCAATTCGATTCTACACAGAGTACGCGAAAGAACTTGCCCCCCTTCTAACAGCCGTGTACCGCAAGTCTCTAGAGGAACGGAGGGTTCCAAATGATTGGAAAAGAGCACAGGTAGTCCCAGTCTTCAAGAAGGGCGTCGAGCAGATGCGCAAAACTATTGACCTATATCTCTGACGTCGATCTGTTGTAGAATTTTAGAACATGTTTTATGCTCGAGTATCATGTCGTTTTTGGAAACCCAGAATCTACTATGTAGCAATCAACATGGATTCCGGAAACAGCGATCGTGTGAGACCCAACTCGCTTTATTTGCTCATGAGACCCAGAAAATATTAGATACAGGCTCCCAGGTAGATGCTATTTTTCTTGACTTCCGGACGGCGTTCGATACAGTTCCACACTGTCGCCTGATAAACAAAGTAAGAGCCTACGGAATATCAGACCAGCTGTGTGGCTGGATTGAAGAGTTTTTAGCAAACAGAACACAGCATGTTGTTATCAATGGGGAGACGTCTACAGACGTTAAAGTAACCTCTGGCGTGCCACAGGGGAGTGTTATGGGACCATTGCCTTTCACAATATATATAAATGACCTAGTAGATAGTGTCGGAAGTTCCATGCGGCTTTTCGCGGATGATGCTGTAGTATACAGAGAAGTTGCAGCATTAGAAAATTGTAGCGAAAAGCACGAAGATCCGCAGCGGATAGGCACTTGGTGCAGGGAGTGGCAACTGTCCCTTAACATAGACAAATGTAATGTATTGCGAATACACAGAAAGAAGGATCCTTTATTGTATGATTATATGATAGCGGAACAAACACTGGTAGCAGTTACTTCTGTAAAATATCTGGGAGTATGCGTGGGGAACGATTTGAAGTGGAATGATCATATGAAATTAATCGTTGGTAAGTCGGGTACCAGGTTGAGATTCATTGGGAGAGTGCTTAGAAAATGTAGTCCATCAACAAAGGAGGTGGCTTACAAAACACTCGTTCGACCTATACTTGAGTATTGCTCATCAGTGTGGGATCCGTACCAGATCGGGTTGACGGAGGAGATAGAGAAGATCCAAAGAAGAGCGGCGCGTTTCGTCACAGGGTTATTTGGTAACCGTGATAGCGTTACGGAGATGTTTAGCAAACTCAAGTGGCAGACTCTGGAAGAGAGGCGCTCTGCATCGCGGTGTAGGTTGCTCGCCAGGTTTCGAGAGGGTGCGTTTCTGGATGAGGTATCGAGTATATTGCTTCCCCCTACTTATACCTCCCGAGGAGATCACGAATGTAAAATTAGAGAGATTAGAGCGCGCACGGAGGCTTTCAGACAGTCGTTCTTCCCGCGAACCATACGTGACTGGAACAGGAAAGGGAGGTAATGACAGTGGCACGTAAAGTGCCCTCCGCCACACACCGTTTGGTGGCTTGTGGAGTATAAATGTAGATGTAGATGTAGAGACAATCCATAATTGGATTTATGGCAATGGCAAACAGTACAACACTTAGTATGGAGCCCTGGGGTACCCCGTTTTCTTGGGATGAAGTACGGGAGAGAGTAGTGTTCACCCGCACTCTAAATGTGCGCTCTGCCATAAATTCGCGAAGAAAAAGGGGCATCCGACCTCGAAAGCCCCAAGAGAACAGTGTGCGGAGGATGCCTGTCCTCCAACAGGTATCGTATGCTCCCTTCAGATCAAAAAATATTGCTACTGTTTGGCGTTTCCGGAGAAAATTGTTAATGATGTAAGTGGAGAGAGCAACAAGATGGTCAACTGCAGAACGATGCTTTCGGAAACCGCATTGGGCAGGTGTTAAAAGACTGCGGGACTCCAGCCACCAAGCTAAACGGCAATTCACCATATGCTCCAAAACCTTACATACACTACTCGTGAGAGAAATGGGGCGATAGCTAGAGGGGAGATGTTTGTCCTTTCCAGGTTTCGGAACAGGAACGATGGTAGCTTCCCGCCATCGTCTGGGAAAAGTACTGTCGGTCCAAATTCGATTATAAAGGCGAAGGAGGTAACGCAGACTATGGTATGATAAATGCAGCAACATTTGTATGTGGATACCATCCGGTACTGGGGCGGAGGAGCGAGAAGAAGAGAGTGCATGTTGGAGTTCCCGCATTGAGAAAACAGTATTATAGCTTCCGCGATTTTGAGAGGAGAAAGCAAGAGGTTGCACTTCCGCTGCACGTTTCTTAGGGAGAAACGCTGGCGGGTAATTTGAAGAGCTCGAAATCTCAGCAAAGTGTTGACCCAATGAGTTAGAAATTGCGACGGGGTCCACTAACGTATCATGCGCGACAGTGAGCGGGGAGAAACTAGGCGCGCCAGACAACCGTCGAATCCGAGTCCAAACTTCCGAGGAGGGAGTGAAGGCGTTAAATGAGCTACTAAGAAATCCCAGCTTGCCTTCTTGGTATCGCGTATGACGCGACGGCATCGCGCACGGAACTGTTTATAGCGGATACAGTTGGCCAAAGTAGGATGGTGTCGGAAAGCGCGAAGAGCACGTCGCCGCTAACGCATTGCGTCACGGCATGCCTCGTTCCACCAAGGAACTGCGGGGCGCCGGGCAATTCGGAGGTGCGAGGTATTGAACGTTCCGCAGCTGTAAGAATAACGTCTGTAATATGAGTGACCACATCGTCGACGCTAGGAAAGTGACGGTCATCGAATGTCGCTAGAGACGAAAAAAGTGTCCAATCGGCGTGGGCAAACTTCCAGTGTCGCGGGCGCATATATGGCAGTTGTGGCTGCAATCGAAGGACACATGGAAAGTGGTCACTCGAGTGTGTATCAGCAAGGGCGAACCATTCGAAGCGCCGAGCTAGCGGAACAGTACCGACCGAAAAGTCCAAATGAGAGAAATTTGTCGTGGAGGCAGACAAAAATGTAGGGTCCCCAGTATTGAGGCAAACAAGATCTGCTTGGTGGAAGACGTCTATCAATAGTGAGCCACGCGAACAAGGATGTGGAGATCCCCAAAGCGGGTGGTGGGCATAGAAGTCCCCAACCAGCAAATAGGGGCGTGAAAGCTGACTAACAAGATGAAGGAGATCAGCTCGTGCCATTGGTGTGGACGATGGAATGCATACAGTACAAAGAGAAAAGTGTTTAAGAGGATTGGGTGATAATGGAGAGTATCAAGGAGAAGAATCATGAGTCCTCCATGTGCTGGAGTGCCTTCAACAGAGGGGACATCAAATCGGACTGACTGAAAATGGAGGAAAACAAAGCGGTCGTGGGGACGCAGCTTTGTTTCCTGAAGACAGATGATGACCGGCGAGTAGGATCGTAAGAGGATCGACAATTCATCCCGATTGCATCGAATGCCGCGGATATTCCAGTGGATAATGGACATAGGGTGGACAGAAAATGGAAGAATGTGACAAGGTTGCCGTCAACTCAACGACTGCTCAGAGCTTGCGACCGACAGCGTGGAACGGCATTCATCCATAGGTTGTTCAGGAGCAGCTCCTGCCACCAGCGATCGGCCGGTTGATCGGCCGCCAGCCGTGCGCCTCGGCGACACAGAAGACGGCCGAGGGCGGCTACCGCCAGGTGGTGCTGTAGAAGAGACACGCCGTGACGGAGAAGGAGAGGAACCGGGTTTCTTATTAGCCTTCTTGGAAACAGGATGTTTAGATGAAGGAGGAACCGATGGTTGTGAAGTTGGGGTACGTAAAAAATCTTCACGAGTGGGCTCTTTTTTGGAAGTCCGGGTGTCTGACTTTTGGGCTCGAGATTTAGCAGAACCTGATGGAGGGTGAGCCCTAGAGTGAGAAGGCGAAAGTGGGGAGGTTGAACGGGCGATCTTTGCGCTGGCCGATCTGACGACCGTGGCACTAAAGGTGAGATCACAAGTCTGCATGACCGCCTCCGTTGTTGGCCGAGGAGAGGCAAGGACAGTGCTGTATTTACCTGTCTGAAGCACAGTGGGCTTTCGACTGGCGAATAATTTTCAAGCAGCAAAGGTCGACACCTTTTCCTTCACCCTGATTTCCTGAATGAGTTTTTCGTCTTTAAAAATGGGGCAATCTCGAGAGGAAGCAGCGTGGTCACCCATACAGTTGATGCAACGAGGGGATGGAGGTGGACAAGCACCCTCATGGGCATCCTTGCCACACGTAACGCATTTGGCCGGATCGGAACAGGACTGGCTGGTATGATTGAACCGCTGACACCGATAGTAACGCGTAGGGTTTGGGATGTAAGGGCGAATGGAAATTATCTCATAGCCCGCTTTTATGTTCGATGGGAGTTGAACTCTGTCAAATGTCAAGAAGACAGTAAGGGTTGGAATGATGTTCGGGTCAACCCTTTTCATGACTCTATGAACAGCCGTTACGCCCTGGTCAGACAGGTAGTGTTGAATTTCCTCGTCGGACAATCCGTCGAGGGAGCGTGTATAAACGACCCCACGTACAGAATTAAAAGTGCGGTGCGCTTCCACCCAGACAGGGAAGGTGTGTAACAGTGAAGTACGCAGCAATTTTTGTGCCTGGAGGGCACTGACTGTTTCTAACAACAAGGTGCCATTTCGTAATCTGGAACAAGACTTTACAGGACCTGCAATTGCGTCGACACCTTTCTCAATAATGAAAGAGTTGACTGTGGAGAAGTCATGACCTTCGTCAGACCGAGAAACAACAAGGAACTGTGGCAACGATGGAAGAACTGTCTGTGGCTGAGACTCATTGAACTTACGCTTGTGAGCAGACATAGTAGAAGATGAGGAAACCATTTCGGAAGTATCCCCCATGATTACCGGCGTCTCCGATGGCGCGCTCCTCCCTTGTGGGGGCCCTCTCTGAGGGCACTCCCGCCTTAGGTGATTGTTCACACCTCAGGTCACACCTCCCGAGAAACGGACGGAGGGACCAATCGGCACTTTCGGAAGGTATCAGCTCGGGTAATCACACCTCCCTGGGCCTGGCCGTTACCAGGGGGTACGTACGTGTCCTACCTGTCTACCCGGGGCGGGGAATTACGCGTTACCCCGTCACCGGCTACGCATGGAAATGCGTGAGTCGGCCTTCAGACACGCACAGGGAGGAAAAAAGAGAAAGGGAAAAACAAAGAAAGGGAAAGGAAAGAAGAGGGGTCTTAAAGGCCGCAGCGGAGAAAGGGGTAAATAGAAGAGGTAAGGAAAAGTGAAGGACGAAGGAAGGATGAAGACTTGCAAGCAGAGAAAGCGAAGGATGTGTTAAATTTTCGAGCGACCGTCTCCGGACGTAGGCACAACACATACTCCCAGTGGGGGAGAAAGGGAAGGAAAGAGGCGGAGGTGAGGGGAGGGGGCTGAAGATGGGGGATGGCGAAGGATGCGGAAAAGGAAGGTATGCAGCCCGGAAAGGAAGGAAGGCCACATTAGCGCGGGGTCCCGTGCTCGCTACGCACGTATCCACAAAAGATTTGTGGACCCCCTGGGGGGTGTCATACGTCTGAATGCGAGATTTCCACACTCCTAAACATTCCTAGGTCCACTGTTTCTGATATGATAGTGAAGTGGAAACATGGAGGGAGACGTACATCAGAATCCACTACAAGTACTGTGACAGTTAGGTGGGGGGTGAGAAAATTTGGATTTTATGGTCAAGTGTCTGCTCATAATCCATACATCACGCCTGTACATGCCAAACGACTCCTCGCTTGGTGTAAGGAGCGTAAGCATTGGACAATTGAGCAGTGGGAAACGTTGTGTGGAGTGACGAATGACGGTACACAATGTGGCGATCCGATGGCGGGGTGTGGGTATGGCGAATGCCCGGTGAACGTCATATGCCAGTGCATGTAGTGCCAACAGTAAAATTCGGAGGCGGTGGTGTTATG
Organism: Schistocerca nitens; assembly: GCF_023898315.1. Classification (NCBI taxonomy): domain Eukaryota; kingdom Metazoa; phylum Arthropoda; class Insecta; order Orthoptera; family Acrididae; genus Schistocerca; species Schistocerca nitens. Next base: position 521,176,658 of record NC_064616.1, on the reverse strand, counting down.
GTGTAGTCGTGTTTTTCATGGAGGGGGCTTGCACCCATTGTTGTTTTCCGTGGCGCTATCACAGCACAGGCCCACATTGATGTTTTAAGCACCTTCTTGCTTCGTACTGTTGAAGAACAATTCGGGGGTGGCAACTGCATCTTTCAACACTATCGAGCTCTTGTTCATAATACTCGGACTGTGGCAGAGTGGTTACACTACAATAACATCCCTGTAATTTACTGGCCTGCACAGAGTCCTGACCTGAATCCTATAGAACACCTTTGGGATGTTTTGGAACGCCGACTTCGTACCAGGCCTCACCGACCGACACCGATACTTCTCCTCAGTGCAGCACTGCGTGAAGAATGGGCTGCCATTCCCCATGAAACCTTCCAGCACCTGATGGAACGTATGCCTGCGAGAGTGGAAGCTGTCATCAAGGCTAAGGGTGGGCCAACACCATATTGAATTGCAGCATTACCGATGGAGTGCGCTACGAACCTGTAAGTAATTTTCAGCCAGGTTTCCGGATACTTTTGATCACATAGTGCATCTACTTGCTACAGTGACCACTTCAAACATCACCCGCCTATTCACCCGCGTTATTTGAAGTGGTCACTGTAGCAAATAGATGTCTACTAATATCAGTACTGCTGGCCATTGCTTCGATCACAAGCGAGATAGATTATTCCTGCACGTCGGTCAGGGGCCTGAAGACGGCGTAATAAATCACCGAAACTGGTTGCCTAGTAAAATAAGATTGAAAATTGACGGCTGAAAGGTGTTTAATTTGACATGATCTGTCAGTGTTTGTTCGGTGAATCCAGTAGCCCGAGAAACTACTGTTTGGGGTGTAAGAGAGGAGGCCATCACGAAAGAAATCGCACTATGGAAAGACACGCCAGGAAAATAGACGCCATACAGCCGAGTTATAGTGCAGCAGAGAAACAGAGACACTATCCTCCGCCACCCTCAAGAAAGCTAGAGGAAACTGTATGCGGAGATCATCATAGGGCAATTGGAAACACGAGACCGACGCTGTGTCGTCGATACGATCTTCAACGGCTTCCAGGTCTGTGTGACAAGGCGACACCTGTGATATGTTGCGTTTGTAAAGGACCAGAACACTTAGCCCGACATTGTAGTGCCAATGCTAGGCTAGCAAATACGGAGACTCGGAAATCGGGAAACGAAAGAAAGGCAAAGCTGTACTCAGTATACTGCATGGACAGAAATGATTTTGTAAAAGTAAAATGCACGGGAACCACAGTATTCATAGTAGATAGTGTCGCCCACGTGAGTGTAACAAAAAATCAGCACTGAAAGACATGGTGGACAATAATAATGACGAAACGTAAAGGGATCACTAAAGAAGTAATGGAGGGGCGCGAAGCCACGATGTTAACGCTGAGAACAGATGACGGTGTGTGTGTGTGTGTTTGTGTGTGTGTGGAACGGAAGTTTCATATGGTGGAGAATAAGTTAGATGTCCCGTATAAGGAAATTTTTGGAGAGACTTCTGCGAGGGTTTAAGAATAATCATAGATTACGCAACGAAGACGGCAGATCGGTACAGCTATAGACGGAACAGCAGCCGAACCGTCGAATCTTGCGGACCGGGAGAGAATCGCGCCGAGAGAAACGGGCCGCGAGGGTAAAAGCGACACCAGAGGTATCAGTAGGAATTCATGTAGGATCAGGCATAGAGCCAAGAGAGAAGAGAGACCTACAAAGCGAGGAGCCAGCAGAGATAAAAAGCGATAGGACGCTGCATCTAAGGGAAACAAGGAACAAAGATAAGCAGCAGACGGAAAGGAAAGAAAATCTGTGTAACGTTATACGATTAGGCCCACGAGAAGAAAAGGTTTTGAGGATTAAACTTCAGAGCACAGATCTGATCGAAGGAATAATGGAGAAGCAGCAGTTGCAAACAAGAGTTTATTAACCTGCAGCCTTGGTGACTGCGCAGAGAGGCACTTGCAACACGAGTATTCTGAATACCACGGAAGAGGAAGTTGTAATGGGATGTCCCAAAGTAAAGACAGAAGCGGTACCCTACACGGAAGGATGTACGGGATGCCACATACCTAGTATTGTTTCAGTGTACCTAGAAAGGATGTCGTGAATTATCAGATTAAAGGGAATGGTTCGGGTGGATCACTCAAACAAAGAAGAAATGACTTGGATTATTGAACTGTGTAGTGCATATTATGATATATTTCATCTGCCCGGAGATAAAGTACACTAATACGGTGAAGCACGTAATTAAGTTGCAACGACAGGCTCAAGGTAAAGTGATAAATATCCGGCTGAACTGACTACCAGAGGCTCAAAAGAAAGCTCTCCGATACGAGATAGATGCGATGTTAAGAGAGGATATCATTACGCCATGCACAAGTGGATGGAATTTCCCGTTATTGATGATTCCGAAGAATATAGACGCTTCAGGAAAACAGAAGTGGAGAACAGTGGGGGATTACTGGAGATTAAATGGCATCTGCATTAGAACTTTATTTCCGCTATCCAATGCTGATGAGACTAGCTAGCGTAGGAAAAGTTAAGTGCTTCACCACTTTAGACTGTACAAAGGATTACCATCAGAGACTGCTCCAGAAGGACACTATGAATACAAAAGATCACCGGTAGAATAATAGATAGTGGAGCCACTTTTCAGAGACTGGCGAACACTGTAATACACGGACTTCATTGGCAAAAGATGTTCCTGTATGTAGATGATGTGGTCGTGTTCGAAGCTACGTTAGATGAGCATAATGTCAGACTAAGAGAAATGTTTGAAAGGAACCCATTGCACAACTTAAAATTGCAGGCTTACAAGTATGAGTTCGTAACTTACTTAGGGCACGTATTTACGACAGAAGGGTTAAAAACTGATCCGCAGAAGGTGAACACAATGAAAGAGTATCCAAGACCCAGTCCCATGAAGGAGCTAAAGAGCTTTCTAGGGATTGTGTCATTTAATCGTCCTCTTCTTAAGGACTTCATTGGGATAGAAAAGCCATTACATGAATTAGTGAAGAAAGGAGCAGAGTGGTCCGCCCATCAGGAAGCAACTTTCTAGGAACTGAAAGACAAAACAGTTAGCCCCCAATATTACAGTATTCTGATTTTACAGAGAAGTTCATAATTAGAACGGAACGCTAGCAAGCAGACGATCTGTGCCTTAGGGCAGAATTTACCTGTAGCCTTTGCATCCAGATTGCTGAACTGCACCGAGAGAGGATATAGTATAACTGAGCAACAGCTCTTAGCCATAGTGTGGGCAGTGAAGCACTACAGACCTTACGCGCACTGAAGAAAATGCATTGTCTGTGCTGATCAAAAACCCTTGAATAGGTAGGCGCATATAAGTGATCCGTTGTCAAGATTAACGAAATTAAAGATTAAATTGGCAGGATACGCATTTGAGATGTTATGATAAAAGGGATCACAACATAAAGTAGCAGATGGATTTTCATGCATACCAGAAGACCTAGTTGCAGTCACTAGGAATGTTGAAGAGGTCGACGAGGAGGAGCAAGATGTCCGGCAACCAGTGACTGGGGAAGAGAAGAAACGAGTCATTCTAATGCAATTTCATGATTCGCCAAAGAATCAGCCGCATTTATGACAGTATAAAAAAGTATAGATCATGGAGAGGTATGAAGAAGGACATAGGAGAGTACATTTGAAGTTGGAGTGAGCTGTCAGAAAAGCAAGATTACGCATAATGGAATGTAGATGTCCTTAATGGAGATAGAAGTACCTGACCAGACATTCGCTCGATGTGATATCGATGTAGTCTGACCGCTTCAGATAACAGAGAAAGGGAATAGATACACTCTAACGTTTCAGGATGCCCTCACGAAATTCGTTTAGCAGAGCCTATAGGACAACAGGATGCTGACACAATAGCGCGAGTCGTTGTACAGAGGGTAATTTGAAATTACGAAATACCGTCAGTCTTATTGAGAGGCCAAGGAATAAACTTCCTAAGTGACATTATAAGAAGGGTTTGTCGTTTATCGAAGTGCATGTCATCCACAAATTAACGGAGCACTAGAAAGAAGGCATCGAATGCTAAGAGAATGTCTGCGCCATTAAGTGGGAACGAAACAAGGAAACTGGAATGAATGGATGCATTTTGTCACTCCATTCGAGTTATTTTTAGGGAGAATATGCAACATACACGGGATCCTACAACGCGATCTGGACAAAGTACAGTACAATTACAATGATTACGTAAAGGAACTGAAAGAGGGCATGCACCAGATGCATCAGATGGCAAGGAGTTTTAATAAGTGACGTAAAGAGACGAATAAGAAATAATACGATTGCGCTCAAAACCCCAAAGGACTCGTGGCAGAAAACAAGGTATTATTTTATAGTGATAGTCTGAGAACAGGGCCATCAAAGAAGTTAATAAGCCGATGGAGAGGCCTTTTTCACGTTTTAAGGGTTCGTGGACCATATACAGTACTCACATTAACGAATAAGAAGATCATGAAAGTACACACGAACAGATTAAAGCATTTCATTTTACTTTAGACATTGAGGTTGTAATAAAATCGAGTTCATTTGTTGTGAAATATAAAGAAGAAAGAGTAGGCTAAATTATATCTTAAAACTGATTAAAGAAAAATTTACGGATACGAATTGTAAACGTGTAGGTCAGGGAGACACTGTGATCGGTCCTCGAAGACAGGTCCACTCCCTGTCACCTCGCCTCTTTTTGCCGTACCCTAATAGCAGTAGCAACAGGAGAGGACAGAGAAGGAAAATATCAGCGAGAGAAAGTAAAAGCTGGAAGCTTAGACGTCTCAGTCACAGCATCCAGTGCAGAAGTGAAAGAAGAGAAATGTTCCGATCAAATGCTTGTGATTTGTGGTCCAGCTCATGGCTCTCACAAGAACTGAAATTATTTCTAACCCCAATGCTTCGTCACCGAATACACAGGACCGCAGATGAAGGATAGGAAAGATGTGATTACCCATTGTACATAATTCTTTTATAGGAATATATTAATTATATTGTCACGTAGAAGAAGGTGTAATTCCTTCCGAACTGGAGTGAAGATCCAGACGAGGTCTCCAGGCTGGTAGACAACAACAGGGCGGTGGCTCGCGTCATACCTTTAGCGATCTTTTTCTTGAGCCTGCGGCGTGAGGAGTCGAGCTAACTGCCGAGCTTCCTCAGTTCTGGTTAAAAACTGGCCGATGTAGTCATCGTCCACGCCATCAGGATGTAATGGAAACACAGTGTCCATCGTCGTAGTCGCCTCACGCCAAATGGCGTAAATCCTGTGGTGTCGTGTTTGGCGGTGTTGTAGGCAAACGTCACGAAAGGTAGCACCTCATCCCTGTTGCTCTGCTCAACATTGACGAACATTGATAGCATGTCGGCCAAGGTCTTATCTAGGCGTTCAGTAAGCCCGTTAGTTTGCGGATGGTAGGCAGTCGTCATGTGATGAGTAATGTTGCGCCGACGGTTTATCTTTGTCCAAGATTCGACTGAAAAACTTTCCCTCGATTCCGTAATTAACGACCGTGGGGCACCATGTTTTAATGCAATGTCTTCCACGATGAATCTGGCTACCTCGAATGCTTCGGCTGTTTTCGCGGCTTTTGTAATGGTCTAGCGTGTCAGATAATCAGTGCAAACAATAATCGATCTATTGCCACTAGCAGACGTTGGAAATCGTCCGAGGAGGTCAATCCCTATACGTTGGAAAGTCGTTGCGGCTGGTGGAATTGGTATGAGTCGGCCAGGTGGTTTGTGAGGAACTGCCTTTCTCCTCTGGCACTCTCGACAGTGCGACCTGGCGAGAAAAATCTCTTGCGGATCCTATCGTATGTCTTAATAAATCCTAAATGTCCGGCCTCGCGTGTGTCATGGAATTGTTTTAGAACATCTAAGCGCATGTGTTTAGGAATCACTGGTAGCCACCTCTTTCCAAACAGATCAAAGTTTTTCTTGCAAAGTAATCCATTAACTACCTTAAATTGTCCATTCAATCCTCTGACCGATTTAAGGCAAGCATAATTTGAGATATTTTGGCGTCTTTCTTCTGCTCAGCAGAGAGATCCTGGAGTGCAACGATACAGGATACAGTCATTATCTTCATCAAAGTCCTGCACATGGTTTCTTGATAGACAATCGGCATCTTGGTGTTTTCTTCCACTTTTGTACACTATGGTAATGTCATACTCTTGAAGACGTAGTGCCCACCTGGAGATTCGTCCTGCTGGATCCTGAAGACCTGTCAACCAACAAAGGGAGTGATGGTCTGTAACAACTGTGAATGGCTTTCTATAGAGATACTATCGAAATTTGCACATGGCCCATATCACAGCAAGACATTCTTGTTCTGTAATTGAGTAGTTTCTCTCGACTTTTGTAAGTGTCCCAGAAGCATAGGGTATAACCTTTCCTTTTCCATCCGAAATTTGCACCAGAACAGTACCGATCCCATACCTACTGGCATCTGTGTGTAGTTTTGTAGGTGCTCTCTCATCGTACAGGCCAAGTACAGGGTCAGTCGTCAGAGCTTTTCGGAGCGCATCGAAAGATTCTTGTTGAGCACCACCCCAGATAAATTTAGCATCAGATTTTAACAACTCTTGGAGTGACCTGGCTTTGATATAAAAGTCTTTGATAAAACGACGATAATAAGAACATAATCCGAGAAAGCTTCTCACATCTCTACTAATTTTAGCAATAGGAAATTCCGTTACAGATTTCACTTTTTCTGGGTCTGGCCGCACACCTTCGTTTTACACAAGGTGTCCAATTATTTTGATTTCTTTTGCTCCAAAGAGACACTTTCCTGGATTAAGTCCGCCTTGTTGGAGACACTTAAGAACGGCCCTCAGTCTTTTTATGTGTTCATAAAATGTGTCTGAGAACACTATAATAACACATCGTTCACTTCAGGTGACTTAGAAGATTATCCATCATCCGTACAAAAGTTGCTGGGGCATTACACAAACCAAACGGCATTACCTTAAACTCATACAGGCCCTCAGGGGTGACGAATGCAGTTTTCTCACGATCAGCTTCATCTACTTCGATTTGCCAGTATCCCGAGTACATGTCCATGGTTGAGAAAAACTTGGCCGCCTTCAGACAATCTGGTGTATCGTCAATTCGTGGAAGAGGGTAAACGTCCTTTTTAGTTATCTTATTAAGCATACTGTAATCAACAAAAAAAGCTCCAACAGCCATCCTTCTTCCTGACGGGAACCACTGGTGACGACCATGGGCTCTGCGAACGCTGAATGATGTCATTCTTCATCATTTTCTCTACGTCGTCGCGAATTATTCGACGTTCCGTTGCTGACACACGGTATGCTCTCTGGCTTATTGGTTGATCGTCTCCCGCGTTAATCCGGTGCTTAACCGTCGATTTGTCTAATTTGCTTTTCATCTGTGGATTGAAGCATTCAGAGAACTCTTGAAGAATGGTAAGTAGCTTCTTCTGCTGTTTCTTAGTGAGATCTAGTGATAGTCGAGCTAGAAGATGTTGTCTCGTAGTGGTAGCTCCAATTTCGTCCACAGAGTCGGCATGGGAGTTTTCTATGACGCTCAGCTCTTCTGCAATTAACGGCTCAGCGTTTGCTACGTACATGAATCTTGGAAGGATCTGCGGTTCTCGGCGACAGTTAACTATCCACACTTCTCCGAATCCGTTCTCAAACGAGACAACAGAGGTTTCAATGACAAAGATATTCTTCAGTGGTATGCTTCTCTTACATTCCACTATAAGATCTATGGGTTGATGCATGGCATGACACATGACAGTTTCCTTTCTAGCGCTGACTGCAGCAATGATCACTTCATCCAGCACGTTCCGTTGCTGACACACGGTATGCTCTCTGGCTTATTGGTTGATCGTCTCCCGCGTTAATCCGGTGCTTCACCGTCGATTTGTCTAATTTGCTTTTCATCTGTGGATTGAAGCATTCCTCCAGACGTTAGTCTTCCTTCTCTGATGCGCATCTTCCTGTCAACAGTATCTCATTTCGTCTAGCATAATCTTCGAGCGACCACAGTCTATAATTGCGTGAGAAGCATTCAAAGAGTCCCATCCGAGAATGACGTCATGACTACACTCTTGTAAGATGATGAATTCTAAGGGCTGTGTATGGCCACTTATACGCACACAAATGATATCTTCCTTTAGGTTTTACATATTTCCCATTAGCCAACTTCAGCAAAGATGTTTTGCTGGCGACGAATATGGTTTTCTGCAACTGGCGACGGTACTTCTCCGAAATATGATGTTCCAGAGTCCACAAGAGCTTCGGCTGGTCGTCCGTCCATGAGGATATCGACGTAGTGTCCTATCATTTTTGTAGTGATTGTCTGCGGAGGATTTTTGTCTTCGGCGGCCTCACGTCCAAGGAAGGTCGCACCCTTTGGTTTTCCAGGTTGCGGCGGCTAAGATCATAGGCTGGAGCTTCTAAACAGCTGTGGAGACCTTGATCTACGTGTTGAGGAGCGTCCTCTCCAGCAGCTAGCTTGCGGCGGGTGGTGACCTACGTCTTCCTGCACCCATATCTTGTTCGTCTATGTCGTCCCGGAGTTGGCGTCGGCTAAGATCGGTCTGCTGTCTTCTGGCGCGGGCGTCATCAAATATCCGCCGCCATTCTCGACAATAGCGCACCACATGTCCCGGCCGTCCGCAGTGGAAACATACCGATTGGTTATCCTGGGTCCTCCAGACGTTAGTCTTCCTTCGTGCCCAAACAGGTTCCTCATGCGGCATTGTAGGAACATAACTTCGCTTGGGTTTCTACTTTTTCACCGTTTTAAAGGGAAATGAAGGACGAGAGATTGGGTTCAATGTCTGTTCCACTTCCTCCCTTATGACCTCTTGAAGCGTCTCGGTTTTTACTCGCCGTGCATTCCAAGTGCCTTCTGAATTTCCTCTCTCACTCTCTGACGAAGAACACTTGTGAAATCAGTTCCTTCCGCCATCACAGACATCGATTAGACGTTAGGAAGCCGTTCAAACTTCCTGCGTGTCATTCTTTTTTGATGCATTGTCTCGATATACTGGCACCATTTTATGAAGTTGTCTGCTGTCGAAACCTCCTTCAGGAGTAGCGATTGATACATGTCCTCAGCAGCACCCTTCCTGAGATGTGCAACCTTATCTTCCTCCTCCATTCTAGGATCCACTATTTTACACAACTCCAATACGTCTTGAATATAGGCTGCTGTAGTTTCTTCTGGACGCTGTGCCCTGCACTTTAATTTATCTTCAGCCTCGCGCAGATCCGCCTGGAATACTGCCCAGCTTGTGAATTTCGCCTTGTTGTTCTCATACCATTGCTTGGCAGTGCCCTCCAAGTAGAAAAATACGTTAGCCGAACACACGGTGCCATCCCATTTGTTAAATTTGGCTATACGCTCTCATACCTTCAGCCACTTGTTTGGATCTTGGACATCGTCACCAGAGAACCCGGAGGGATGTCTTATGTGGTGGCTGTCATCGTAACGTCCTCTTCTTCTTCTGTCTCCGATAGATTGCGGTCTGTTGAATATGGCTCGAACTCGGGTTTCTCGCCCCGTAAACGGCGGCTCTGTCGTGGCCTCATGGGAGCCACTGTGTTGTCGGTATTGTGCGCTATCACAACTTTCAATACCCAGCGTCTCCACCAGCATAATGTCACGTTGAAGAAAGTGTAATTAAATGAATGACGAACACTAACTTCACTTAACGGAGGTTTATTCAGCACTTGCACATACAAGAGCGCGGAGCGAACTGCCCCCGGCCAGAACCCATACGGTATATATACAGTTACAGTACATTCCAGTACAATGATTCTTGACATTTGTGGATACTTCTAGAATGTACTCGAACCGAATATAGAAATTAAAGTTTTACAGTTCAGGTGAGTTTTTAACTCACGACCCTCCATGCGAAAGTCTAGTATCATAACCACTACACCACGGTGACTGTGCTTCTCGGCTTCTTCTGCGACAATATCAACGGAAAAATCTATGTGTGTATATTTGTACGTTAAAAGAAAAGAGGAACTTATGTATTTATGTATGTATATTGAGAACCAATGCAAGCTGTATAAGGAAAAAGTTTAAAATTAGTGTTTAAGATTTGAGGGCAAATCTTCCCCGATAAGGAAGGTGTAATGACTGAATCATGAAATGTTCCCAGAAAAGAAAACCAAATGATCTAGGTATCAACACGACAGGCATCCAATAAGTAATGCAACAGAAAGCAGATTGGCTTTATTCAGGATCCCAGTACACCATATCATTCCCCACTCTTTTACCTACAAAACCCTATTTTTCAACGTTATCGCCATTCAATGCGACGGCCTTAACACCACCTTCCTGGGAGGGCCTGTACCACTGTACTGGACGACGTCGGAGCCAACGTCTTGCTTGTCAATAACCTCCGCATCGTCCAGGTACTGCTTCCCGCGGAGTGTATCCTTCATTGGGCCAAACAGACGAAAACGGTAGGTACAAGATGTAGATTGTAGGATGGATGACGAAGAACAGTCGAAGTGAGTTCCTCTCGGGTGCGCAGATTTGTGTGAGGCCTTGCATTATCATGGCGAAGGAGAAGTTCATATGCATTTTCGTGGCGACGAACACTCTGACGTCGTTTATTCAATTTCCCTGGGGTAGCACAACAAACTTCAGAATTGATCGTTTCGTTATAAGAGAGGACATCAAACAGACTAAGCCTTTCAGGGTCCCAGAATGCCGTCGCCATGACCTTACCACCTGAGGGTGCGGGTTTGAACTTTTTCTTCAGATTAGAGGCGGTATGGTGCCACTCCATGGATTGTCGTTTTTTCCCGGTTCGAAGTGACGAACGTCACGATCAGCCTACCCCCTCAGTGCTCAAGTAGATCCTTACAGATGGTCCGTCGTTGCTCTTTGTGGTCTTCTGTTAGGCGGCGAGGAACCTAGCAGGCAACACACCTTTGAGTACACCAACTGGTGGACCAGTGGTTCAGTACTATGAACAGAGACGTCCAGTTGTGCGGCGATGTGTTTGATCGTGATTCGTCGATTACTTCGAATGAGAGTGTCCGACGTTCCAACATTACAGGAGTCACAGCTCTATGTGCGCGGCCGGCAGGCGGGAGATCGGACAGATTTTGAACGACCTAGTTGCGATGATAACAGACGCCTCGCCCAACGACTAGCCTGCGACGCCTTCGTTGACATTCTTTAAGCGCTTATGAATATCTGTGGTGCTTTGGTTTGTTGCCTAAAGAAACTTAATGATAGCTCTCTGCTTGGAAGGCACATCCGTTATAGCCGCCACTTTGAAGGGTACCTACTGGAACTTCAGGAAACTGTAGGGGCTGAAGCGGGAATATGTCACGATGTCCCACAACAAATTCTGCATTTTTGCAGCCGAAATTGGCCGAGAAAAAAAGTCTGTATTATTTATTGAACGCCCCTTGTATTAGCTGTAAACCTTGTAACTAAGGTAGAGGTGCACAGTGAAAGCCGCTTTCGTCGGTCCTTTAAGAGGTAATAAGCACTAAGAAACCGCTGATTTCACTCTCACTGATTGTGAATTGGAGGTAAAAAAAGACGTAGTCGCGTTCAATCTGTAAGCAAATAGTTTGAAAGGCCTTACATAGTGTTTCTTTAACGCCAAGCAAGGCGGAGTTTGATAACCAGCGAATAGAGAAGATCCAGCGACTGCGACGTCAAATCAACGAGCCTACAGCAGATACTTTGTGAGTGAGCATTAAACTCATTTAATCTTTTCCACTAAAAAGGACTTACAAAAGCTTGCCTGCCCGTATCTCGTGGTCGTGCGGTAGCGTTCTCGCTTCCCACGCCCGGGTTCCCGGGTTCGATTCCCGGCGGGGTCAGGGATTTTCTCTGCCTCGTGATGGCTGGGTGTTGTGTGCTGTCCTTAGGTTAGATAGGTTTAAGTAGTTCTAAGTTCTAGGGGACTGATGACCATAGATGTTAAGTCCCATAGTGCTCAGAGCCACAAAAGCTTGCCTATACGTACCTCTGGACTAGGATTATCAGTTTCTGTCGTACATTTCTCTACATGTACCTGTGTCTGTATCTCACTTGCATTGTGACGAGTACTTGAATGTAAGGGTTCGATTAGAGCGATAGAATCTGGCACTTCCTTGGTTCGTGGTCTGCAGTACAAGGTGTTACTGTGTATACCCGAATCTTAATAAAGTTATAGATCGGACTGGTCATTTGTTGTGGTAATTGACTGTAAGTGTCATCTATGTTTTACCCTTACAGAAGTTATAAATTAGGTTATTTTATTTATATATTCTTATGGGTTACATGGTCATTTACGACCTATAATCATCATCATCAGATTCGGGCGTCCCCTGGGCGATAGTGGTTCACTGGCTAATTCTCCCAATCCGTGCTTCAACACAGCAAACGTGGGCACTAAAAACTATTGTCTTTGCTCTTCTGCGTGTTCACTGCAAATACGCGAAGAAGCAATAAAAAGCAGACTAGTAAGCCAACCCAGAATCTCATTTCCCCTATCTCCATAACCTAACATCCAAGTCTTTCTGTACTGTCTACAACCACAGAGACCTAAATGATTTCAGCTTGACGCTGTCACCGTTTCAGTCCTGTACGCAACCGCTCACGTATTAAGAAACGGATGACCAAAAATCCCGCTTAACCTCTGATTTGAGCGTGAGCTACTGAGTGAGTATTTCGGGACCTACGTCGGGTGGCGACAACCTTAAAGCGCCTGTCAGAGAGCATCTTTTAACTAGAAATGACAGTTTTTTACATGTGGAGATTTCAACGAACTTTCACATCAATTCCTGACTCCACACAGTGTCACAAGATGCGTAAAGTCCACAAAAACTGCCACTGTTATGAGATCTAGTTGAAATCCAGATCCTACTTGAGTAGTCAGTGTTAAGACCTGATTGCAGTAGATCCTGTGTTTCCTAAAGTGACCTTGTTCGAGAGGATGATTTCATCATTGGCCTCTTGAATGCGATCTAGAATAAGATTTTCTATTAGCCTATAGGCCATGCTGAGTAGCGATACAGGTCGATAGTGATAAGCATCGGTTCCGCCTTTGTCAGGTTTGAGGATGGCAATTATCTTAACCTGTTTGAAAAGCTTTGGTAATTTTCCAGTACTCAGTATGTCCTTGAAAAATTCAATGAGGCACATCTTTAAGAAACTCTGGATATACGTCATCAAAGCCAATACCTTAATTTATCTGTAGTGTATTCAAGGCTATTTCAGGTTCCTCAATGTAAAACTCAAATAAGGAGTCTGGATATGACTTTAGAAGGGACTTCTTTCTGTACAAATCATATTTCACAGTTCGTGTGTGTGCCTTGTTTATTTTACATTTAGAATTATTCATTAGTCTGGCTGCAACAGAATTGGCATTCATATGTGTGACTATGCTTGACAACCTTGGATCTGTACCAGATTTTCTAGTAAGGTTCCAAGCTTTCCGACTGAAATGTGTAAATTTGAGTGCTGCAGTTGTTTTATGTCATTTTCCTCTACTGTTCCTATTGAGAGGTCTCAAGAGGACATCAGCTGTTGTGTCCGTGTGAGATTCTTGATATTTACTTTATAACTTATCGCATTCTTGACACGATCTAGAATCCATGTGGAATATGTTTCCTGATTGCATCCACAAATCATTCTTAATTGGATGGAACTGGGGGATCCAGTAAGCGGTATTATCAAGACCCTTGTTAAACAGTTTCCAGTTTGCAAGTTGAATATTCCATCGAGGTTGAGGAACGGACATAGCTGATAGGATTTCAGTTCCATAATGAATTATGACTGGCCTATGCTGGCTTTGAGGGGAAGTCTTGGTGACCTTTTGTTGTGTCATGTTATCTCTAGAGTTATATATGATGCCCAAATCAAGAGAATAATCCTCTAGCCATCAACCGTATCGAAACATTCCTGAATCCTTAACGTTATACACAAGCTGAAGACTTCATTTAAAATAGCTTCATTGCTGTCTTCTTCCTGATATCCCCAGACATGACTATGGCTGTTGAAAAAGCCAACATACACAACTAGGTGATTGAAGGGCCTTATAGATGGATTTGGATAGCTGACTTACAGAGGTTTGTAAATATTTACTGTAGTGATGCCAGCAATCTCTACAGCCAAAGAAAGACATCTGCTGTTCTGTCTTGATAAGTTACTTAGTAGTTAGCGTGATGGGATCTCACATATGTTTCAATGTCGTGTGGTTCATAATTTATGGCCTCAACCAGAACATCCATATGTACTTCGTCTTGTGAGAAGGTCTGTGTCATCCTTGGTGTGGGTCCAGAAGCAATCGATTCGGTGTTCAAGTGACATATCCGTATGTTGATACAAATTGGTCACCTCCTACAGGGTGTTTCAAAAATGACCGGTATATTTGAAACGGCAATAAAAACTAAACGAGCAGCGATAGAAATACAATGTTTGTTGCAATATGCTTGGGACAACAGTACTTTTTCAGGCAGACAAACTTTCGAAATTACAGTAGTTACAATTTTCAACAACAGATGGCGCTGCGGTCTGGGAAACTCTATAGTACGATATTTTCCACATATCCACCATGCGTAGCAATAATATGGCGTAGTCTCTGAATGACATTACCCGAAACCTTTGACAACGTGTCTGGCGGAATGGCTTCACATGCAGATGAGATGTACTGCTTCAGCTGTTCAATTGTTTCTGGATTCTGGCGGTACACCTGGTCTTTCAAGTGTCCCCACAGAAAGAAGTCACAGGGGTTCATGTCTGGCGAATAGGGAGGCCAATCCACGCCGCCTCCTGTATGTTTCGGATAGCCCAAAGCAATCACACGATCATCGAAATATTCATTCAGGAAATTAAAGACGTCGGCCGTGCGATGTGGCCGGGCACCATCTTGCATAAACCACGAGGTGTTCGCAGTGTCGTCTAAGGCAGTTTGTACCGCCACAAATTCACGAAGAATGTCCAGATAGCGTGATGCAGTAATCGTTTCGGATCTGAAAAATGGGCCAATGATTCCTTTGGAAGAAATGGCGGCCCAGACCAGTACTTTTTGAGGATGCAGGGACGATGGGACTGCAACATGGGGCTTTTCGGTTCCCCATATGCGCCAGTTCTGTTTATTGACGAAGCCGTCCAGGTAAAAATAAGCTTCGTCAGTAAACCAAATGTTGCCCACATGCATATCGCCGTCATCAATCCTGTGCACTATATCGTTAGCGAATGTCTGTCGTGCAGCAATGGTAGCGGCGCTGAGGGGTTGCCGCGTTTGAATTTTGTATGGATAGAGGTGTAAACTCTGGCGCATGAGACGATACGTGGACGTTGGCGTCATTTGGACCGCAGCTGCAACACGGCGAACGGAAACCCGAGGCCGCTGTTGGATCACCTGCTGCACTAGCTGCGCGTTGCCCTCTGTGGTTGCCGTACGCAGTCGCCCTACCTTTCCAGCACGTTCATCCGTCACGTTCCCAGTCCGTTGAAATTTTTCAAACAGATCCTTTATTGTATCGCTTTTCGGTCCTTTGGTTACATTAAACCTCCGTTGAAAACTTCGTCTTGTTGCAACAACACTGTGTTCTAGGCGGTGGAATTCCAACACCAGAAAAATCCTCTGTTCTAAGGAATAAACCATGTTGTCTACAGCACACTTGCACGTTGTGAACAGCACACGCTTACAGCAGAAAGACGACGTACAGAATGGCGCACCCACAGACTGCGTTGTCTTCTATATCTTTCACATCACTTGCAGCGCCATCTGTTGTTGAAAATTGTAACTACTGTAATTTCGAAAGTTTGTCCGCCTGAAAATGTACTGTTGTCCCAAGCATATTGCAACAAACGGTGTATTTCTACCGCTGCTCGTTTAGTTTTTATTGGCGTTTCAAATATACCGGTCATTTTTGAAACACCCTGTAGATGGATTTGGCTAGCTGACTTACAGAGGTTTGTAAATATTTACTGTAGTGATGCCAACAATCTCTACAGCCAAAGAAAGACATCTGCTGTTCTGTCTTGATAAGTTACTTAGTAGTTAGCGTGATGGGATCTCACATATGTTTCAATGTCGTGTTGTTCATAATTTATGGCCTCAACCAGAAAATCCATATGTACTTCGTCTTGTGAGAAGGTCTGTGTCATCCTTGGTGTGGGTCCAGAAGCAATCGATTGATTGATACAAATGGGTCACCTCCTAGGAAGAGTTTGTCAAAGTTGGTGAAGATATTCCGTAGGTCGTCTGGCGCCAGGTTTTTACCCGGGCTGTTGTACGCTGCGATAAAAGTGATGTTGCCTGCCACCGATCGAACCGTTATTGCTGTTGCCTCCAGATGTTGGAGGTGTGGTACTGTTTCATGATGGTGACTCACTTCCCTTTTAAGCAGAACTACTGTCCCTCCACCTCGATGGCCTTGTCTATCCGTTCTATAGACGTACATGTTACGAAATCTGAGCTCAGTTGTTGGACGAAGGTGCGTCTCCGATACAAGTGCGATGTCAATTTTGTGACGCTGTAAAAAATCATTGAATTCTGTTATCTTGCGTTTCAGTCCGTTGGCGTTCCATATACAGATTTTCAGGTCTCTCGTGGTCCCAGGGCGATCCATCTTAAGGTGTTCCAAAGGCCTTTAGTACACTTTCGATTGAAGAAAGTATCCCCACTAGTTGTTGCTGCACGGCGGTGAGAAGCCTGGCGACATCAGAGAGCGCTGGAGCTATGGATTCGATCAAATGTGCTGATGAGACGTAGGTTTCCGGTTCCGGTCGTCGTGGTGATGCTGCGTGGGCTGGCTGGCGGTGCTGTCGATGTGGGCGTGCTTCAGGAGGAGGCTGTGTTACTGGCTGCCGCGTCGCCGCCGGCTGTTCTTGTGATGTTTGCTGACGGTGTGGAGTCGGGTGTGTCGTCAGGTTGGAGTTCCGTATTACAAGAGTCCTCCGTTGAGAGGGCTGCGGCGAAGACCGTTGTCTATATTTCCTGAGAAGTTCCTGGTACTTCTGGCAGCCACACACCGTCAGGTGGCTTGCGGAATATGGATCTAGATGTAGATGTAGATGCGGCAGGATGGTCCTTTTCACAGTTCGCACATTTCGGTGGAGCCCCTCTGGGATGAGTACATGCCGAAGATCTGTGTTGCCCTCCACATCGAACGCAGCGAACAGGCAAGCTGCAATAATTAGCTGTATGTTCGAATCGCTGGCAGTGGCGACATTGAACAGGTCCTTCTTGTCTGTTGTACGTTTCAATAACGACTTTAGTATATAGAAGGTATCTGATGTCGTAAATCTTGTAGTTTTTCTTTTGGGCCGGCAACGTGACACGGTAAGCAACTTGTGGTCGTAATTCCTTGGTGTTGTCGTCTCGATTTTTAAACTGGTGGACATTGATGACCCTTCTCTATCAGTGCATCTTTCAGTTCTTCTTCCGTAACTTCGGCAGGTAGACGTTTTACAACCACTTTTTTGTCCTCTGCGGCCTGATGTGTAAAAAAGTGGATGTCATTCGACACAAAGAAATTGGTGGCCTGTCGTTGATCTTCATAAGAGTCAAAGTGATATTTGATCCTGTCTCGTTGGTAGATGGCCTTAAGACTGCCGTCAATATTCGCCCTCAGCGCCTTGTTGAGTTCCATGTAGTTCTCTGTATGGTAAATAGTAACGGGCGGGACTTTGCGTAGTGAGCTCCTCTTTGTCTGCTTATAAAAAAAAATGGCTCTCAGCACTATGGGACTCAACATCTTAGGTCATAAGTCCCCTAGAACTTAGAACTACTTAAACCTAACTAACCTAAGGACATCACACACACCCATGCCCGAGGCAGGATTCGAACCTGCGACCGTAGCAGTCCCGCGGTTCCGGACTGCAGCGCCAGAACCGCACGGTCACCGCGGCCGGCGTCTGCTTCTACATTGACGTCACTCATCTGGTCCATACATTTTGGAACATCCGTAGTACCTTCCGTCGCAATAGCCGCATAACGGTTGGATGTTTTCAGTTCTTCTGGACGTTGTCGCTTCCGAGAGTTGTTCTGCTTAAGAGAAGCGTTGAGTCGTTTTCTTTGGCGAACTAGTGTAAAATCGCCCTCGTCGTCGGTGGGCTGCATGGTCCAAACTTCTTCAAAGGAGACTCCCTCCATTTCGTCGTAGTCTTCTGGTGGAGAAAATTGTTCCAGGACGTCTACTTGTTCGTCGGGCTGTGGAGTAGGAACTGTACTAGTGCGGTTGTCGTATACTTCCTGACTTTGCAGAATCATGTGTTGTATTTCACGTCTTACAAGGGAACCTCTCCATCGCACCCCCCTCAGATTTTGTTATAATTTGGCACAGTGGATAGGCCTTGAAAAACTGAACACACATCAATCGAAAAAAAACAGGAAGAAGTTGTGTGGAACTATGAAAAACTAAGCAAAATATACAAACTGGGTAGTTCATGGGTATCATAGGCAACATCAAGGATAATCTGAGCGCAGGAGCGCCGTGGTCCCGTGGTTAGCGTGAGGAGCTACGGAGCGAGAGGTCCTTGGTTCAAGTCTTCCCTCTAGCGGAAAGTTTACTTACCTTATTTTTGCAAAGTTATGATCTGTCCGTTCGTTCATTGACGTCTCTGTTCACTGTAATAAGTTTAGTGTCTGTGTTTTGCGACCGTACCCCAAAACCGTGCGATTAGTAGACGAAAGGACGTGCCTCTCCAATGGGAACCGAAAACATTTGATAGCAAGGTCCTAGGTCCACCGATTCTTCCACAGGAAAACACGTCTGATATATTCTATACGAAACTGGTGACGTCATGTGCGTCACATGACAGGAATATGTTGTCGACCCACCTAACTTGCACACTTGGCGAATAGGTAAAAAGATTCTTCTATCTTGCCCGATTTAGGTTTTCTTGTGGATGTGATAATCACTCCCAAAAAAGTGATGAAAACATAAGTGTGTCACATAAACTGCAACAAATGAATGCAACAGTTTCGCAGTCGCACAGTTTTCTCTGTGCTCTGTCAAAACATATGTTTTTAACGTTTTCAAATTTTTCCTTGTCTAGACCGTCAAATCCCGCATATGTCCAAGCGAATCTGAACATGTCCTGGAATTTTGGAGAGCGAAGTTGATTATGTGTGAGTGCCTGAACTCTGATAATTGTCTGAAAATAAAAATTTAAACTTTACACTCGAGGGAAGACTTGAACCAAGGAACTCTCGCTCCACAGCCACTCACGCTAACCACTTTTTTTTTTTTTTTTTTTTTTTTATAAAAACATTTATTAAAAAAAAACAATGTTTCACTCCAAATACATACTAAGTTATGCGTACATGAAGTTATTTAAACATTTCAGTTACTCTGACGTTAAGGAAAGACAACAGAGGATTGTGTTACTGACTAATTACCAGAAAGAATTAATTTAAACAGCAAGAACAAAATTTTTAAAGACATTCAAACTTCAACCTGAAGAAGTAAAATCTGCACTTTGAATTACATGAGGTGCAATCTATACAGAAGCATAATTTCTTTATGATGGATATCAGCAAGTTGATGGGATAATTTTAATGAAAACAATTTAATAATCATATTAGACAATTTCTGAAATACTTGAGAAAGGCGGAAAGGAGATATATAATAAATTTGACTAGCCTTCCAACTACACTTTCTGGACATTAATTGAATCTGAAGTGATCAGATCTATATAATCAGTCTTTCACTGGATCAGATCTATAATCAGTCTTTCACTGAGAAACTGACTTACACAGCACAGTGCAAAAATGAACAGGGCAATGTGCCAGCCATTGAATATTACATTTATCAGATAGAATCTTATGGTTTTAAACAATCGATAAGGACATTTCTATAAAAACTGTCTATTTCCAAATTTCTAGTATAAGCCAATAATGTACCTTTAATGTTTTGTGTTTTGACACTATTTCGACACACAATCTCAATGTCACATAAGTTCTGTACATTAGCTTATAAGTTGCAAAAACTACTCTCTGAAGTAGAAAAAGTACACATCATTAATATACTGTAAAATCGTAAATAGTATCCTTAAGGTAACTACAATACATCACTGTCATCACAGTCTTCTTTTTTATCTTAACCAATGCCTATTCTTTCAAATACAATTTTTAACATATTACCGAACTTTTTCTTGTGATTCGAATAGCTTCTAATTTTGTGAAACTCACACAGCATGTGTACCTTGAACTCTATGATGCTATCGGATCCTAATTTGTTAAGGACGTAGTTAACAAAATTTCCCAGCAACCAGTGCACAGCGTTATTTTTTGCTTCTGGGAAATAGCGTGCGTCAGGCCTGTGTATCAATGACAGCGATATATACTCAGGGGATGTTCTTGTAATCAGAGCTATTTGCTCTCGGACCCACTTCCAACTATTCATGTGACCACTGCAAGTAAATCTGTGAATTACTGTGTCAACTAGATGGCATTGTTGACATAAATTTGTTTCACAGAGTCCGATTGCGTGCAGTCTTTCATTGGTGCTAACTATATTGTTAACTGTCTTGTACCATGCCGTTTTTATGTTAGACGTGAGCACATTAGAACTAATGTTTTTCCAAATCTCAGTCCACTCAATGTTTGGAAACTGTCGTTCTATTTTGTTTCTTCCTTCGCTTTTCTTTCGTTCCCGCATTATGGCTCTCGATGTTAAGTGTCGTGACTGCCTGAGTTCGACACTGACATAACTAAACTCAACATAGAAAATCCTCACGTGCTGTAAGCGACTGTTGATATTCTGCACGTCAATCGGGGGAAGCAGGCTTGGAGGTTTACTGATCTCGAAAAGTTGGCTGGTTATGCTTTCTCGCGAGTCTCTTATTAAATTAACTTGCCTTTTGATAAAAAGAGCAGAGGCTTTATCCGTTATATCAGTTAATCCTAGTCCACCATTTTTAGGATCTAAAGTGGCTACTTTAGCAGGTACTCTGAACACTTCACCTCTCCACAAAAAGTTGGTGATTTTGGACATTATTCTCCTCGCTATCATTCTCGGTATTGGAAACAGCTGGGCAGTATAATAAGCCTTAGCAAGGATGCATGAGTTGATATACTGTGTTCTTTGAACTTGGTTCATATATCGAGTTAAATTCTCTACAATGGCTCCTTGCACTTTATCTGCTGCAACTTTCCAATTTAAAGCCGTCATTTTCATAGGACATGCTGTCAGGGTGATCCCAAGTGTTTTATGTTGTCGGACAATTTTTGCCCACTCGACGTTGATATTATCAAAACCTCTGAGATTTAACATCTTACTTTTTTTTTCGTTTGCATTGGCTCCAGATGCTCTACAGTACGAATCAATCACCGTTGCTAGCGTGGTTACCTCGTCATTATTCCTTATAATGACCCCTATATCGTCAGCATAGGCTCTTATAACTGTTTTATTTCCTGATAATGTTAAGCCTTTTAATGTTGCATGGACATGTCGGAGGAAAGGTTCCAGCGAAATGGCGAAGAGCGACATGGACAGAGGACTTCCTTGAGGAACACCTCGTTGTATTTTCATCGGCCTGGATTGTTGACAATTCACCGCTATTTTAGCATTTATTCCAGTTGCTATGTTCTTAATCAACTGTATGACCCTATCGTTGAAACCTATTTTCTTCAATGTCTGTAGAAGATATTCATGATTTACTACATCGAACGCTTTATAAAAGTCTAAAAACAATAAAGCACACTTTATGTTTGTTACAGAAGTTATTGCAATGATATCCCTGAATTCCGCTAGATTTTGGAAAATGGTTCTGCCTTGTGCACAGTTCTGATGTTGACTAATAATTTTATCTGTAAGGCATGAAATTCTCTTGTTTATTATTCTAGCTATTAATTTATAATCAGAATTCAGCAGTGAAATTGGACGAAAATTATTTAAATCTTTGTTTCCATTATTTTTTGGCACCAATACAATTTTACTCTCCTTAAACTCAGCCGGAATCATTTTCCCCTGAATAACCTCATTTACAATGTCCGTGATTTTTGCACCTACTATTGGCCAGCAACGGATGTAAAACTCTGCTGGCAGACCATCCGGTCCTGGGGATTTTTTTGGTGGTGAGGCGCACAGAGTCTCATACACGTCTTCTTCAGTGACAACCTCGAGAAAATTTTCGTTGTCATCATCTGTCAGCTGTGGGGCTAGGATGTCAAGGAATTCTTCCAAGGAAGCATCTCTACTTTGATGTACAGAATATAGCTCGCAATAATAGCGATAAATCTCGTCCATGATATCCTGCTGGGTTCTGAGAATCGTACCGTGTTTTGTTCGAATTTCATCAATAAAAGTCCTTCTCCCGTTTTTCGTATGCTTCACTAAATGATATAGGGAAGTAGTTTCATCTTCTGACACCGAATTTGCCTTCGATTTTATTTTCAACCCTTCCATTTGACTTCTCTTGATATTAAGTAACTTGGCTTTGACTTTTTTGATGTCTGCTATCCGAAGTGAGGAACCTGCTGAGACTTGATCATATAGATCTCTCAAAACGGAATAGTAATACTCTATAGTGCATTTCATTTCCCTTGCGCTCTGGGCACTGTATTGAATAAGAACTTTCCTCAACTTTGGCTTTGCCATTTTAACCCACCAGTCAATAGCAGTGGCATATCTACTACGGGCTCGCAGGCATATTGCCCATGTTTCTTTAATCAGATCTTCTAAATCATGATTTACTAACAAGGAAGTGTTCAAATTCCACTGATTCTTGAATCGGCGAACCGGCTGTCTTGTTAGATTTATGCAAGCTAAGACACTTGAATGGTCTGAAAAGTACGTAGGAATGGTTTCTACTTTTGTCACGGAAGTTTCAAGATTTTTAGAAATATATAGTCTATCAATCCTGCTGCGTGATATTGCCGTGACATAAGTGAACTCAACACTGGAGGGGTATTTGATTTCCCATACATCCTT
The DNA here is from genome assembly GCF_023898315.1 of Schistocerca nitens. Classification (NCBI taxonomy): domain Eukaryota; kingdom Metazoa; phylum Arthropoda; class Insecta; order Orthoptera; family Acrididae; genus Schistocerca; species Schistocerca nitens. Next base: position 521,153,757 of record NC_064616.1, on the reverse strand, counting down.
TAATTCTAAACCAGTAACTAGTTGTTTTAGTTCACTTGAGAAATTAAAATTAGGTAACTGATCTTTTCGATTTAAAACACAATTAAAATCACCTCCAAGTAATAACTGTCTTGGCGATTTCCTTAACAAGTATATCAGGTCATCTTTGAAGAAACGTGCCCTGTCAGCTCGATGAGAACTTCCTGAAGGGGCATACAAGTTGACGATAGTCACATCATAGATATTTAGTCCTATTCCTCTTCCGGATTCCAGTCGTTCCACCTCGCTTACTGCAATCCCTTCCCTCACCAAAATAGCTGTTCCAACACTTGTTTCGGTAGACACATTTATGTAACTGACAAAACCGGGGATTACCAAATCCGAAATTAGAACTTCTTGTAACAGGGCAATATCAGTCGCGGATTCGTACAAAAATTCCTTAAGGGCCAATAATTTCAAACCGGTCGTGATTTTATTTATGTTTATAGTGGTGACAGAATAAGATTGCGTCATTGTGCTGTCACTATGTAGTTGTTTTGATGAACTAATATAGTTTCATGTGGTTCAGGGTTCAGTTAAGCTGTAACAGCTTTCTCGGAAGGCTGAACATGGAATAACACTTCAGTCAGTTTATTAGTTACTGTCCCGTTTTTTTCTGCTTCTAATGTTTTCTCTTGTAACGCAAGCAGACTGATTTCCTGGTAAACTTTCTGATTTTTCCTCCAGTGATTCGTGTACGACCGTTTCGGACTGAACATTCTTTGGGCTTGGGTCGCCCCTACCGGATTTTCCCTTCCCTTGGTTACGAACTACATTCTCATTTGGTTGTGTCGGTATTTTACTTCGCGGCTTATCTGGAGCAGCAGCAGACGCTTTCGCAATTTCGGTTGCCGGCGCCTGCCCTGAGGTGTTGACCGTGATTTCAGTTTGGCCACCACTTCCTCTTTCTTTATTAATTTCACTCACTTTCTGATCGAGGGAAACAAGTGGAGACTGCAGTTTTGCAACCTCTCCCTGAATCTGTTTATTAACAGATAGATTCTGATCTTTGCAATCGGCTACTGCACCTGATGTTTCTTGCAAATTAATGCTGCTTATACCCCCTTCATCTTCTGGTACCGTATGTGTATTATCTTTCTGTTCATTAGTTTCCATTCGCATTTTGCCTTCAGGTTCCTCTGCCTCCTCATCGCACTGTTTTTGCTTGCGAAGTGAGGGAGTGGGACAAGACAGCTCGTCCTCTGAACAACTATCAGTTATTTCCAGAGGTCGTTTTTTCGGTTGCGTTTCAGTTTCACGAGTAGTGGCAACAGGGGTTCCTTTTGTTGTTAACGGGGGAAATTGACTGTTATCGTGAAGGGAGACATCAGCTTGGCCCGCTGCGTTAACATCCTCAACCAGTTGTTCCGGGCTATTCTTTGGTAACAGATCATTTAAGGTAAGCTTCTGACGCTGTATCAAATTACTTTTAAGAACAACAGTTCGCCGCGGGCATTCCTGTCTGAAGTGGCCGGTTTCGTTACATATATGACATGTAGCTTCCTGACCTGTATAAACAATTTGTGCCTTATACCCACAAACAGGTATGTGAGATGGAATATTCGTCTTAACGTCCATCTCTACACAGCGGACCCCGTTAAAACACTGCAGTTTAAAGCGAGGCGACCATCTTTCATTTGCAATTGATTTAACATCTCCGTAGTTTGAAAGAGCTTCCTTAATCTTATCATTTTCAATTTCAATGGGAAGATTCAAGACACGAACGGTCTTGTAATGAATGTCCGCTCTATAGATGGAAACCTTACTTTTATAACCATTTCTATGCACAAAATCTACTTCATAGCCCCACTTTCGTAACACTTTATCAACAGTCGAAGCACTGATTAACTTGACAAAAACACAGTATTTTTCCTGATCCAGTTGCCAGGTATGAACGGTTTCAGAATTTAGACCAATTACCTGTGTAATCCAGTCATCTATTTCCAGGGATGTCGGCTGAACAGGACGGGATTCCTTGTCAAAAGCAAATACCAGAGTATTCTTCCTGAGGTTTGTAGCCATGGTTAATCCAGCGAAGCAATTTCGGTTAAACAACCGAAATTCCAAGTAGCAGCAGCGAGACCAGAAAGAGCGATCAGATCACAAGGAACAGGAACGAACACGGAGATTAACGGACGGACGGCACTCGGCGGAGCACAAGTACAGCGATGTAAACACTGAAGTGCAGCGCAACAGTTAACAGCGGCCACTCGCGAGCGCGGCTGAAACGGAACTAACACTGGACCACGGCGCTCCTGATCATAATTCATCCTTGATGTGGCCTATGTTACCCATGGACTACTCAGTTTGTATATTTTGCATAGTTTTTCATAGTTCCACACAACTTCTTCCTGTTTTCTCGGATGATCTATGTTCAGTTTTTCAAGGCCTATCCACTGTGCCAACTTATAACTAAATCTGAGGGGAGTGCGATGGGGAGGTTCCCTTGTTAGTTCCGCCGGGACGGCCGGCAGGGCAGGCCCCATCGACCGGCCAGCGGCCCCGGCGCAACCGAGTCGGCTGACTGACGCGCGCGCTCCGTTGTCCGGCATCGCGCGCTCAACTGAACTGGACCTACACCAATCGGTCGCGGCGCTTATGTTCTGTTCACATAGGGGCCGCTGCTCTCGCGTTGTCGTCCTAGAAGGGAGGTCGGTCAGCTTACGACTGGCTGACTTTTTCTCACAGCCTTTTCTTCTCTATCATTCCCGACTGGCGTGCCGGCGCTTGACTTTACGCTGTAATAAGTAATATGACAATGCACAAGAGTTTTTGTTACATTTAAAAATTATAACAACGAAATGTCAAAAATTAAGTGTTTTAGCTAAATTATTTAAAATATTTATTTACATAAAATACTACAAAAATATGTCTTTTTATGTCCAATAGAATTTCGTATACTCTTTAAGTGTGATGTTTCGGGAATTTCGGTCTTAGTTACAGTTTTTTATCCATAAACAAAAGAATTATTTACATAAAAATCCGTTCCATACTCAGTGTTAAACATCTTTTATGGATTCGTTAAACTGCTACAAGTGGGACATGGATGTGCAGAATACGACAGACACATAGCTTTAAAATTACCTAATCTTTCATTAGAAAAGAGTATGCATACTGTACAAGCATCAGAACTCTCACGATGAGTCGTAAAGAGACCAGTAGCCAGAAGCAATACAGGTGGGTAGAGCACGGAGAGCATAATATGATATATCAAAAGTTAATCACAACAACAGTCTTACTACTGCTGAGACCGATTTTGTAGGAACTACACTCATTGAAAGAGGGGTCAAAATAAGCGAGCACGTGTCTTGGCTTATCAGTAGATACCGTTAATTTCTGAGAAAACGACAGTCAAAGTTTTAGAGATAGTTCATATACTTTCTAGCGGTTCAAATGGCTCTTAGCACTATGGGACTTAACATCTAAGGTCATCAGTCCCCTAGAAGTTAGAACTACTTAAACCTAACTAACCTAAGACATCACACACATCCATGCCCGAGGCAGGATTCGAACCTGTGACCGTAGCAGTCGCACGGTACCGAACTGAAGCGCCTAGAACCACTCGGCCACCGCGGCCGGCTAGTTTCTAGCGCGTGAGAAGTTTAACCAAAGCTGTGTCACACTGTATAGTGTCGCGGCTTCACACTTTTGTGTTCGGTGTTCGAAACCCGCTCATTGGTTTTATTTTTGTTTTTCATTTATCCACCCATTTCCATTGAAGAGTACTACACGAATGTTTTCCAGTGTATGTTGAAACAACATTGCCCTTATTTGTCTACTATCTGTTTGTGTGGTGAATAAATTAAAAAAAAAACAGTAAATGAATGAGAAAATTATTTGAAATTGTTTTCGGTGAAATTTCTGCTGTGTGTCTTGATTTATAATCAACTGCTAGCGCCAGCTTTCAGCAAAGTGATCCATTATGCATTGGTTTCCGAAAAATTACTGCCAACACGTGAAATATTCAGTAATATTGACGACGTTTCTTTCCCGAGTGAGATTCATATGAAGTGACAATGTCACTGTGGCAGTATTTCCTTCAATCGATATATTCCAAGGAAATGCACGAAATCTTTCTCTAGCGTGAATATAAGAATAAAATGTAAGAATTAATGTGAGAATTGATATAAGGATGAAATATATGAATGTGAGAATTTAAGAGACTGTAACCCCTCAAAGTACTGTACACACAGTATATTGTATAATAAATGTGTGACAGTTATTGTGAAACGCAGTTGTAAGTTTACAATTAATATAAAACCATTGTACCTCCTAATTCGATAAGCAACGTTCGTGTAGTAATCTATGGACATGGTTAGATAAACAAAAACTATATAAAAAATGAAAACAATCAGGTTTTGAACACGCGGCGCAAAATTGTGAAGCCGCGAAGCCACCCACTGTGCCACCGTTTCGGCTGAACTTATCACGTGCTAGAAGATATATAAATCACGGCGGAAACTTTAACCGTCGTTTTTTCAGAAACGGTCGAGTATCTACTGATAATCTGAGACAAGGGTTCGCTTATTTTGACCCCTCTTCCACTGTGCAAAGTTTCTGGAAAATCGAGTGATGGCACTTGCTATGTTCTCCTCGTATGCACAAACCAAAATTAGCGCAGCCGCCACAGCGTCAAACGGCGACACCGCTGCCAAACAGGACACGCCAAAGGCAGCCAGCGATACCTTCTCTCCATGCGGGACATGCAGTTTCTTCCTATATGCAACGTTTCGTTTCGCACAACATACATAAACATCGTAACCAGCAAGTAATCTACCAGTGTTTTAGCAGTAAAGGCCGTTTAGCAATTGTTTGAAGCAGCAAGCCGGTGCAGTCACACTCACAGGGAACCCCTTGAGTGCGAGGTCGTAAAAGGCCAATGATGTTTACGGCATTCGATGCCCCACATATTGTCAACCATGAAACCACAATATTGGCTGCTAGTGGCAACAGGGGGCGGAACTGGAGGTATCCAGTGGTGAGCACAGTATGAGGCTGCGGAGCGTATTTCAACTGCTTAGTCGACGAGTAACTCACAACAGAGCCGCAGTGCTAGTGGTGTTGGTACAAAGCAGAGCAATGGCAACAATAAACAAAGCAAACATTTCATTACCTCTATAACAACTGTTACCGAAGTTAACATTTCGTCAGAAAGGAAGCCAAGGACCTTCATAGTGTGAGAAGAAAGAAGTGGCAGATGAAATATTAACGTTTAAGCAAGATGTGTCACTGGAATATATCGTGTCGTATTCGCTCGACTGTGCAAACAATGTACTTGAGGAGTAGAATGATGGCGATATGTGCTTCACAAGTGAAAGTGATAGTGAAACAGGTGTAGAGCCGTTTAGTTCATCATTCGTGTCGGATAGGGAGTCGCAAATCCCGTCTACAGTGAAACGTAATAGAAAACAATCGTTATCCAAGGGGCGGATACTAAACGTAGTTACGTACATGGAAGATCATCTTGCCCGCATCTCGTGGTCGTGCGGTAGCGTTCTCGATTCCCACGCCCGGGTTCCCGGGTTCGATTCCCGGCGGGGTCAGGGATTTTCTCTGCCTCGTGATGGCTGGGTGTTGTGTGCTGTACTTAGGTTAATTAGGTTTAAGTAGTTCTAAGTTCTAGGGGACTGATGACCCTAGAAGTTAAGTCCCATAGTGCTCAGAGCCATTTGAACCATTTTTGAAGATCATCCGCAGCATAATAATAAAAGAAAAACAATTATGAACAGATTTCAAATAAGTCCGCAGCAATATGGCCGTGTACTACATAAGAAAAACAACGGATATTCAAGGAAGGACAAGGCGAACTTGTTACAAAAACAGATGTTTGCGCTTTTCAAAAAATGGCTCTGAGCACTATGGTACTTAACAGCTGAGGTCATCAGTCCCCTATAACTTAGAACTACTTAAACCTAACTAACCTAAGGACATCACACACATCGATGCCCGAGGCAGGATTCGAACCTGCGACGATAGCGGTCGCGCGGTTCCAGACTGACGCGCCTAGAACCGCTCGGCCACTCTGGCCGGCGCACTTTTCAAGGATGCTCGATACAATTCACAGGATGAGCATGACAGTGACCCACTACGTTATGCACATCAAATCGCGTGCGACATATATTACGGTGATTTTAAGGGAAGCAGTGGATGGTTGCGTTACTTCAAACACTGCTAAAGAATTGTAAGACCTACGATAACGAAATCTGAAACAAAACATAAACTTGACGATGCACAGAAAACTTCGGAATCGGCCCGAAAAATTTGCGGGTGTGATAAACTTATCCCACCGCTGAGTAAGGAATTTGTTTCCAACTCTTATCATTTTGGATTTGAAGAGGAAATGCATATGAAAGGAACCGTGGAAATTAGGGATTCCAAAAGAGTTGTATCAAGATCAAGTAACATCAGTGCCTTAGCACAAGGCCAGCCACTGCGTGCCAAACTTGATACGTGCAGCATGTGCGGGTCAAGTCTCGGCCTGTCACTCGGATTTGCTTAGTCATCCTAGGAAGTACCAGCACTGCGGTGCGGCACTTTTCGGTCGGCACAACTCTCTGAGTTCAGCAGCAGCGTGATGTCAGCGCTGTTTACTCTTTGCTAGTTTTTCGTGCTACGAAGGACGCTCTCAGGTCCAATGGCATTCTAGCGTTCTATCATCACAATCCTTTAAAATGAATGCGAATTACAGAATAGAGGGACGAGAATCCTCAGTTTGCATAAGTGACGGATACTGCATATTTGCTATGAAACGACATTACAATACGATACAAAAATGATTTAAAGATTTAGTTGACAATGAAAGAGCAAAAAATTACAATGATCGACAGACGGGATTCATTGCTCTGTATATCGAGAAGCACTTTGCGCTAAATTTGCAGTCGTGTAGCACGTGAAGAAGTTGGTGGTACGAATAGGAAAACTTCTCAAACCGCACGAATTATTCCACTGTCAGATGCCACAGTTTTCACTGGAACTGAACGCAGAGTATCAGGGCTTCATATTTACTGCAAAGTACGTCGGTTAAGTCAAGGAGCATACCTAGAACGATTTTTCGATTTAAAACTCACTATTGTTGAGATTATGAATTAAAAAAGAATGCGGGAACGAAAATAAGAACATCCAGAATGGATTGCAGACTTCGGAATTTAATTAGAATTGACGGTACACTGCCCATAGCAACACATCGGAAGGTAACTTCTTTCTGATTTGACGAGGATGCATTTAAAAAGAAAATCGCGATGTAGAAAGAAAACATTCTGACAAAGTCAGTCCAGTCTCCTAAGGTCACTGGCGTTAAATAAAACGCGAGGTTTGAAGAATTCATGGTGACCTTGAAAGAAATACGAAGACAGTTTTGTAAAGATTTTGAAGACACTCTCACTCTTGCATCCGTTTTCGAGCTGTTTTCGAGAGCGTTTGTCGGTTTAGTTGACAGCGCCCCTGTGTATGTGCAGATGCAACTGATGACCTTCAAGGTAATTCTAGTTTACAAGACAAATAGTTTTACGTTAAAACTGTCCAGGATATCTACTTTGTGTTCCACAGATAGAGTCTCCAAAACTCCATAATAAGGTTGCAAAAGAGCTGCAACATTTCTATGGCATATTTGTGTGATTACGTGGCACCTTAAGGGTGAAAATCTGTGAAATTGTCTATGTCTGTCTGTATGCCGACGGTTCTGAGCCAGATACAAATTATATCATATCTTCAGCGCGCCAAAAATAATTAAATAATATTAAGATTTGTTTTGTTTGTGGTCTATTGTGTTGAGAAATGTGAAATACAAAACCAAGTCGTATGCAGTGCGACTGCACTTCCATTTAAATGAGGCGCGTTTTAAGTTTTTCCCTCTTCCGCCTCCTCATGCTCAGACAGTGGGACGTGGCGGTGGAGATTCCTCGACTTGCGCCATAGGGTGGTGGGATTTCGGGTTCCGCTGGATAGGTCAGGAGTCCGCTACACACAGCAGGCGGCTACACGGGTAGAAGGGGTTGTGTGGCGTGGACTGGGTGGTTGTTTAGGTTAGATGGCCTCGGGCAAGTACAGAAAGGGCAACAGCCTCAAAGGGTGTGGGGGAAAGTCAGGACATGCGGGGACCAAGCAGCAATCGATATTGTAATTGTAAACTGTCGAAGATGCATTGGTAAAGTACCGGGACTTCAAGCGCTGATAGAAAGCACCGAAGCTGAAATTATTATAGGTACGGAAAGCTGGCTGAAGCCAGAGATATATTCTGCCGAAATTTTTACAAAAGGACAGACGGTGTTTAGAAAGGATAGATTGCATGCAACCGGTGGTGGCGTGTTTGTCGCTGTTAGTAGTAGTTTATCCTGTAGTGAATTATTATGGGTGGAGGCTACACTCAACAACCGAACTGGGTTAATAATTGGCTCCTTTTAACAACCTCCCGACTAAGCAGCATTAGTGGCAGAACAACTGAGAGAAAATCTGGAATACATTTCACATAAATTTCCTCAGCACGTTATAGTCTTAGGTGGAGATTTCAATTTACCAGATATAGACTGGGACAATCAGATGTTTAGGACAGGTGGTAGGGACAGAGCATCGAGTGACATTATACTAAGTGCACTATCCGAAAATTACCTCGAGCAATTAAAGAAAACTTTCCGACTCCGTAAGCGCAGAACAGGGAATCAGTGATCATAAGGCCGTTGCAGCATCCCTGAATATGGACGTAAATAGGAATGTAAAAAAAGGGAGGAAGGTTTATCTGTTAAGCAAGAGTAATAGGAGGCAGATTTCAGACTACCTAATAGATCAAAACGAAAATTTCTGTTCCGACACTGACAATGTTGAATGTTTATGGAAAAAGTTCAAGGCAATCGTAAAATGCGTTTTAGACAGGTAGGTGCCGAGTAAAACTGTGAGGCACGGGAAAAATCCTCCGTGGTTCAACAACTAAGTTAGGAAACTACTGCGAAAGCAAAGAGAGCTTCACTGCAAATTTAAACGCAGCCAAAACCTCTCAGAAAAACAGAAGCTAAACGATGTCAAAGTTAGCGTAAGGAAGGCTGTGCGTGAAGCGTTCAGTAAATTCAAAAGTAAAATTCTATGTACCGACATGACAGAAAATCCTAGGAAGTTCTGATCTTTCGTTAAATCAGTAAGTGAATCGAAACAGCATTTCCAGACCCTCTGGGATGATAATGGCATTGAAACAGAGGTTGACACGCGTAAACCTGAAATACTAAACACCTTTTTCCAAAGCTGTTTCACAGAGGAAGACCGCACTGCAGTTCCTTCTCTAAATCCTCGCACGAACGAAAAAAAGGCCGACGTCGAAATAAGTGTCCAAGGAATAGAAAAGCAACTGAAATCACTCAACAGAGGAAAGTCCACTGGACCTGACGGGAAACCAATTCGATTCTACACAGAGTGCGCGAAAGAACTTGCCCCTTTCTAACAGCCGTGTGCCGCAAGTCTCTAGAGGAACGGAAGGTTCCAAATGATTGGAAAAGAGCACAGGTAGTTCCAGTTTTCAAGAAGGGTCGTCGAGCAGATGCACAGAACTATAGGCCTATGTCTCTGACATCGATCTGTTGTAGAATTTTGGAACGTGTTTTTTGCTCGCGTATCATGACATTTCTCGAAACCCAGAATCTACTCTGTAGGAATCAACATGGATTCCGGAAACAGCGATCGTGTGAAACCCAACTCGCTTTATTTGTTCATGAGACCCAGAAAATATTAGATACAGGCTGCCAGGTAGATGCCATTTTCCTTGACTTCCGGAAGGCGTTCGATACAGTTCCGCACTGTCGCCTGATAAACAAAGTAAGAACCTACGGAATATCAGACCAGCTGTGTGGCTGGATTGAAGAGTGTTTAGCAAACTGAATACAGTATATTGTTCTTAACGGAGTAACGTCTACAGACGTTAAAGTAACTTGTGTCGTGCCACAGAGGAGTGTTGTGGGACCATTGCTTTTCACAATATATATATATATATTACCTAGTAGATAGTGTCGGAAGTTCCATGCGGCTTTTCGCGGATGATGCTGTAGTATACAGAGAAGTTGCAGCATTAGAAAATTGCAGCGAAATGCAGGAAGATCTGCAGCGGATAGGCACTTGGTGCAGGGAGTGCCAACTGACCCTTAACATAGAAAAATGTAATGTATTGCGAATACATAGAAAGAAGGATCCTTTATTGTATGATTATATGATAGCGGAACAAACACTGGTAGCAGTTACTTCTATAAAATATCTGGGAGTATGCGTACGGAACGATTTGAATTGGAATGATAATATAAAATTAGTTGTAGGAAAGGCGGGTGCCAGGTTGAGATTCATTGGGTGAGTCCTTAGAAAATGTAGTCCATAAACAAAGGAGGTGGCTTACAAGACACTCGTTCGACCTATACTTGAGTATTGCTAATCAGTGTGGGATCCGGGTTGACAGAGGAGATAGAGAAGATCCAAAGAAGAGCGGCGCGTTTCGTCACAGGATTATATGGTAAGCGTGATAGCGTTTCAGAGATGTTTAGCAAACTCAAGTGGCAGACTGTGTAAGAGAGGCTCTCTGCATCGCGGTGTAGCCTGCTGTCCAGGTTCCGAGAGGGTGCGTTTCTGGATGAGGTATCGAATATATTGCTTCCCCCTACTTACAACTCCCGAGGAGATCACGAATGTAAAATTAGAGAGATTCGAGCACGCACGGAGGCTTTCCGGCAGTTGTTCTTCCCGCGAACCAAACGCGACTGGAACAGGTAACAGAGGAAATGTCAGTGGCACGTAAAGTGCTCTCCTCCACATACAGTTGGGTGGCTTGCGGAGTATAAATGTAGATGTAGATGTAGGAAATGTGCAACGACGCTGAACGCTTTGGAACTCATGCCCGGGCCTGTCACACAAGCCGAAATCTTGGCCATCCCTGCCGTAACGCATTGGTATACAGCTATGCCGGCGTATAATCTGGATGATAAATTGGCTAGAAAGTTATTTATTGTGCTGCGAGAAGTTGGAGTTGCTCTGCCCTTACGATTCTTTCTCTTGTTCGTGTTCTTGCAAGGGCAATAGGGAATATTTATGTACAGCAAGCAAGAGTGGGAAAATAAGCGTAAGAGAACTACATCTATGGTATGAGCACTGCTTCTGGCCAATAGCTAGTCAAAATAACTTGATTTTTGTTGATTCCTGATCTGTATGTAAAAAACCTACTCCTTTAGAGAAAACTATCTCTCCTTAAAACTGTGTGATACTGCAGTTCGTATCACCTGGAAACAATGGACAAATCCAGCCTCTGGTTGTTTGCTTATTCTGTGCCTATGAAACATATTGTCACGCTATCTGTAGTTATGTCTTAAAGGATAACCAGTTTCATGATAAGTGCCATGGCAGACTATTTTGCATTCGGTTGCATGCCGTCAGATTCCATCAGTTATCATCAAGCCATTACACAAATATGATTCTATATGCATTCTTCTTGAGTAGATACCTAGCGGAACGTCCTGCACGGTTTGTAACTCCCAAGGAGTTCGTCTTCGATCTTGATGCTGCGAACCTTTGTGATCACTGTGACGCGCCATTTTTAATTCAGTATTCATGGTGCAAGTTAATGGTTTGTTTTGAACATTTCTCGTATGTCGACGATGTCGATTTGGTAAAGTATAATACGTACATCCCATAGAAGTTCGATCTCTGCACCTCCCGGACACTCATTTTCTGTCGCTCTCCGGATGCACATTGTGAGTCATTACTAGTTAATATTTTTCCTGCCATAATTGTTAACACAACATTTTCAAATCAGCCTTACTAAAGATTGAACTTGCGCCCTCTCACTCAATAAGTTCCGTGTCAGAACATTAGTCTGCCAAAAGTGATGTTAATGCATTAGAAAGACAGCGCTACACAGGTTCACTTAAACCCTGAAAAATGTCGACAAACCTCAGGATGAGTCAGCATTCCGTGTCCTTTGAGGTCGACAGCCGCGCTGCAGTTACCTTGATTTGCCATGGAAACTATCGCAGATTCGGTGCTCCTTTGTTACCGTGAGTGAACCATCGTTAAATGTCCTGTATCAAGAAAAGTATTCCAATTAAACGCGAATTTAAAGTGGAAGCAAACTACCAACAAGTAGATTCCGAGAGTTCTATTCAGTGGTAGCGCAAACTGAAGTGACATAAGTCTTCGATCTTGACACTTTTATAGGGTCCGATTTCACTGTCCGAGACTTAGTATACCTGATCGAATAATATATTATTTTCAGTGGAGTCTAAGAATTGTGTAAATAGTTCAAATCATTGTTTACGTGCTATCTAGGGTTTGTTAACAATTTCAAGGAGTGTATCACCATGAAGACTACAGCAGAACCCAAATTATCCAGGACCAGTCTAGTACCAACTGCGATAAAGCAGTTTATGAAGGTAGATGTAGATGGCCTCCAACGTTTGACTGTCACCGAACCCATAACCTCAAGTACTTGGACTGCACAAGAAGACTAGACTATGTGAGGACTTCAAGTCTACAATCATCCCTCCGTCCATGATACACTGATTTCCACTTCCCAGATTGAAATTTTGTCAAAATTAGCAAGAGAAAAACGTAAGCACTCTTTCTCTCCAAATTCATTTTCTTACTTCATGCTGAGTGATCTCCACAGCAGCGGCTCCTCTCTCCTGTGATGCCATTTTGTTGCATTTGCGCCAGGCAGGTCAACACTCAAGACTAGCACATGGCGCAACAGTTCGTTTATTCTGTCTAAGCTCCTCTTACCTGCCTGCAATGGTACGTTCTATAGTTTCTTACTTGTGACAGAACTACGTTGCAGTCCAGCTTTTCTGTCTCTTTAGACAAACAGTTCCCCAAAATTTATGAAAATTGTAACATCCAGACTGATATATGTGACTCAAACGAAATTTATACCAGAAACCATATGCGCAAGAATACGCAAGCTATAACCCTTACGAAACTGTTTATGATCTCTGACTTTGAAGATGAAGTATGCTGTGCTGTAATCGGAGCATCAAATTTCAGTGGCATGGAATCAATGTTGGCCTGGATACTTTCCTGCGGAACATCCTCCAAGCAGTCTGTCTGCGAGCTCTCAAAGCTTCAACCGTGAGTGCTGCAGGAGAATGGCGAGTAAGTTCCTGACCTACCACGTATCTGAAATGTGGGCGAAACGTAATGAAAAAAGTGAAACCGCAATCCCAACTGAGTGGCTTGGAACCGAGCTCCTACTACCTTTTTCACGATCACGGTTGATTAAGGACGGAAGAGGAGAGCATAACTACGCTGAGGTGAGAAAAAAAGACATAGCGCCAACAATGATAAATTCATTGAGGATAGCACTCTGCACTTATACAGATGGCAGTAGTATCACGTACACAATGTATAGAAGGGCAGTGCATTGGCGGAGCTGTCCTTTGTTCTCAGGCGATTAATGTGAAAGCGGTTCCGACGTCATTATGGCCGCACGACGGGAATTAACATACTTCGATCGCGGACTGACAGTTGGAGCTAGACGCGTGGGACATTCCATTTCGCAAATCGTTGGAATATTCAATATTCCGAAGTTCACAGTGTTAGGCATTACCTCTCACCACAGACAAAGCAGGGGCCGACGGACTACACTTAACGATCAATAGCAGCGGCGTTTGTGTAGAGCTGTCAGTGCTAATACACAAGCAACACTGCGTGAAATAACCACAGGAGTGAATGTGGGACATACGACGAACGTATCCGCTAGTACAGGCGTTAATGGGCTATGGCAGCAGACCATCGACGCAAGTGCCTTTGCCAACGGCACGAAATCGCCAGCAGCGCCTCTCTTGGGCTCGTGGCAATACTGGTTGAACCCTACACGATTGGGAAACCGTGGTCCAGAGTCCCAATTTCAGTCGCTAAAAACTTATGGTAGGGATTGAGTGCGGCGCAGACCCCACGAAGCCATGGACCCAATTGGTCAACAAAGCACTGTGCAAGCTAGCGGTGGCTCCATAATGGTGTGGGCTGTGTTTACATGGAATGGACTGGGTCGTCTGGTCCAACTGAACCGATCATTGACTGGAAATGGTTATATTCGGCTACTTGGAGACCATTTTCAGCCATTCGTACACTTCATGTTCCCAAACAAGGATGCGATTTTCATGGATGACAATGCGCCATGCCACCGGCTCACCCAGATTAGAATGTTTGAAGAACATTCTGGAGAATCTGAGTGAATGATTTGGCCGCCAAGATCGCTTGACATGAATCCCATCGAACATTTATGGGACGCAACCGAGAGGTCAGTTCGTACACTGAATCCTTCATCGGCAGAACTCGCTATTATGGACGGCTGTAGAGGCAGCACAACGCAGTATTTCTTCAGGCGACTTCCAAACACTTGTTGACCCCATGCCACAAAGAGTTGCTGCACTTCGTCAGGGAAAAAGAGGTCCTATACGATATTAGGAGGTATCTCATGTCCGCCGCTCGTGGTCTCGCGGTAGCGTTCTCGCTTCCCGAGCACGGGGTTCCGGGTTCGATTCCCGGCGGGGTCAGGGATTTTCACCTGCCTCGAGATGACTGGGTGTTTGTGTTGTCCTCATCATTTCATCATCATCCAAGAAAGTGGCGAAATTGGACTGAGCAAAGGTTGGGAAATTGTACGGGCGCTGATAACCACGCAGTTGAGCGCCCCACAAACCAAACATCATCATCATCATCATCAGGTATCTCATGACTTTTGTCATATCGACGTATTTCAATAAGTGTCGTCGGCAGACTGAGTTAAATGTATGTAGTTCATAAATATCGACAAAAATTCTAACAACGAAGCTCACAGTTTGAACAGGGTACAAAGTTACTGAAATAGGTGGCAAAAGCGCCTTGACACAAGTAAGTTATTACTAGACCCGTTGACAACGCTCCATCAATCAAGAGAAACCTCTAAGTAAGTAATCAGAGGACACAAAATGAAGAAATAGAACACTTAGTTGTGGGCGAGCAAGAGAAGTACCGTCTAACAATGGTAAGAGGCAGTAGAAGGTGGTAGATATCGGCAGCAGCGGCACTGAGGTGTCAGCGGTCGAGATGTGATCATAACTGCGAGATGCCATCATAAATCCGGATTATCTGACTGCCGCAACTAGCAGGCAACAAGACCATTTACTGTTTCTCCGACTAATCG
The DNA here is from genome assembly GCF_023898315.1 of Schistocerca nitens. Classification (NCBI taxonomy): domain Eukaryota; kingdom Metazoa; phylum Arthropoda; class Insecta; order Orthoptera; family Acrididae; genus Schistocerca; species Schistocerca nitens. The sequence goes on along the minus strand of NC_064616.1, from coordinate 521,138,603 downwards.
GCAATCTCTTAACGACCCTTCCGGTGCCTGTACACTCAGCTAAACTGTCTCAACATCGCGCCGAAACGATGTAACCATGTGGGCCGGAAACTGAATCGGCCACAAAAAACGCGTCTTGACGGCAGAAGAACTTCAGTCCCAGTGAGGCAGAGCTCTTGCTGTCGGGCTTACGCAACATCTCGGGTTTCGAAGAAAACAGCTGACTGCGCAGAGGGTACTAGTTTTTCTTAGCCAATATGTGCTCATTGGGTAAGTTGCTAAGTCACGCTGTATTGCCAGACACTGACTTCTTCTAAAGGACAGAACCGTTTCTCGAACGCCTATCTGGTGTATACATGCGCGAAGGTCCGTTGAAATTTAACGCAATGCGCTCCCTTAAAACTGAAAATCCCATCTTATCGAAAATAACTAATTTTGACCCGCAGAAGTTATGGGTAATACACTTACACCTGGGCATCATTACGGCCTACTTGGTATCTCTCGTTCGCCCTCACAACACATGAAAAACCACGAATTGTACTAAAAATTAATTAATATCACCTTTCGCACATTGCAGCTTTTCGTATTTTCGTCCTTGCTACGAAAAACTGGAGAGGAATTCCTCCTTATGCTAGACACGGTTTTATAGTTTTGTTTTTACCCAGACATGTTTCAGCACGTCAAGTGCTAACTTCAAGGGGATTATTTGTTTATTTTCTTCCTGAAAAATTATTGCTACTTAATAACCTCTTGTATACGTTGTATGGACTTTTGGCTCAAAAGTATTAACATTTGCCAAATGAGCGATTATTAGGAGTCAGTTATAACAAATAAACAAACCTATTTCAGATCATTACTACACAGATTGAACAGGTCACCCACAGGCAAACATGACTACACAGAAGAACAAAACACAATAAAGCAAACTGCACAACTGCAAAGATAGTAGATAAAATAAAAAAATACAAAAACAGATTAACACATAATCAGGAAACTCACACACACAAACAAACACACACACACACACACACACACACACACAGATTCATTAAAATACACAACAAATCAGCAGACATTAAGCAACAAATGGCAAATAATGACTCTCAACAACAAAGTTACACATAGGGTGCGGAACACTGAAGAGAGAAGGATTCAACAAAGATCATTGAACTAATAACACAACAGAGAACAGATTTGGAAGACATACCACCAACAATGATAAATACACTGAGGTGATAAAATTCATAGGATAACGATATGCACATGTACACATGGCGACAGTACAGCGTACACAAGGTATAAAAGGGCATTGCATTGGCGGAAGTCATTTGTACTCAAGTCATTCATGTGAAAAGGTTTCCGACGTGGTTACGGCCGCATGACGGGAATTAACAGACTTTGAACACGGAATGGTGGTTGGAGCTAGACGCATGGGACATTTAATTTGGGAAATCGTTCATGAATATTCCGAAGCTCACAGTGTCAAGAGTGCCGACAATACTACATTTCAGGCATCTCCTCTCACTACGAACAACGCAGTGGACAACGGCCTTCACTCAGTGACCGAGAGCAGTGGCGTCTGCGTAGAGTTGTCAGTGCTAACAGACAAGCAACACTGCGGGAAATAACCGCAGAAATCAATTTGGGACGTATTGCGAAAATATCAGTTGGAACAGTGCGGCGGGATCTGGCGTTAATGGGCTATGGCATCTGACGACCGACACGAGTGCCCTTGGTAACGGTACGGCATCTCCTGCTGGGCCTTTCTGGGCTCGTGACAATGTCGGTTAGACCCTAGACGACTGGAAAACAGACGAGTCCCGATTTCGGTTGGTAAGAGCTGATGGTAGTGTTCGAGTGTGGCGCAGACCCCACGAAGCGATGGATCCACGTTGTCAACGAGGCACTGTGCAAGCTGGTGGTGGCTCCACAACGGTGTGGGCTGTATTTACATGGTACCCTATGTACTGGTTCGTCTGGTCCAACTGAATCAATCATTGACTGGAAATGGTTATGTTCGGGTCCCTGGATACCGTTTGCAGTTATTCATGGATTTCATTTGCCCAAACATCAAAGCGTCACGTCACTTTGACACAATTGTTCGTGGTTTGTTTGAAGAAAAAAAAATGGTTCTGAGCACTATGCGACTTAACTTCTGAGGTCATCAGTCGCCTAGAACTTAGAACTAATTAAACCTAACTAACCTAAGGACATCACAAACATCCATGCCCGAGGCAGGATTCGAACCTGCGACCGTAGCGGTCACGCGGTTCCAGACTGAAGCGTCTAAACCGCACGGCCACACCGGCCGGCATTGTTTGAAGAAAATTCTGGACAATTCGAGCGAATGGTTGAGACATAATCGAGAGGTCAGTTCGTTCACAAAACGCTGCTCCGGCAACACTTTTGCAATTATGAATAGCTGTAGAGGCAGCTTGGCTCAGTATTTCTGCAGGGGACTTCCAACGACTTGATGACTCCGTGCCACGTCGAGTTTTTGCATTACACCAGGCAAAAGGAGGTCCGACGTGATATTAAGAGGCATGCCGTGACTCTGGTCACGTCACTGTGTAGCCAGTCTGGTATATAATAGTTAACTTGCAATTGCTGTTAATATGTATAGTGGCCCAAAAAAGTACAAGTTTTAGAGCCAGATATACAGACCATCTCAGAGCATCGAAAATTAATAGTTCCAACTCAATATTTCCTTTTCAACCAGTAGCCCAGAATCAGCACCCAACGAACATAGAAACTGATTTACAAGTTCTAAACACTAGTAAAAGCTAGTACCAAAAATTAACAATAGAAGAAAATTGTAACATCCAAAATTAAGTACCGCAAGGAAAGAAAGCATTAAATGAATACACTTCACTGTGCAATAAAATTCTGTTTGCCACAATGAAAGACCTATATAAATAATCCCTCCTTTCTCCAAACTGCATAAGGGGTCCACACACACACACACACACACACACACACACACACACACACACACACACGAGCGCGCGCGCGCGCACGTACCGACAGACAGACACACAGATAGTCATAAGCTAACCATCTCAAACGTCAACAGCAAACGCGCGCCACACCACAATCAACTGCGAAACGAAAGAAATAAGTACCACATATCCATAACAACTCATGAAACGACGACAGAAACTCTGTACTATGATGATAACTATACAAAATGCGTGCGTAACAACAACAGCACAAAAAGTAATTGTTTTGTTTTAACACGACACAAGAAAGAGAATCAACACGATAACATCGAAAACCGTAAGTAACACGCTAAAAGCGCGATATTTAGCGAATCCTAGTCGGAAACGAGCAATAAATAGAAAACGTTTTGTTGTTTGCAGATGTAGAATATACGGTAGAGTTAAAAAGCTTCCACTATACGCAAATGATAGCATCATGTGAGGTATGCAAGCAGATCTATATATCCAAATTATTTTCAAATTTGGTATAAAACTAAAATCTTTAAATAAATGGTAAATGAACAACTTATGATGTCTCAACTCAATGACAAACGTCTCAACTTTGTATTTTATGCAAAATAATGTAAAATATTGGACTCCTAATAATTGCCCCTTTTGCAGATGTTAATTGTTCTGAAGCAAACCTTGATACAACTTATACAAGAGGTTAAAAAGTAGCAGTTTTTCAGGTCTAAAATAAACAAACAATCCCACTGAAGGCAGCACTTAGACTGCTGAAACATGTCTCGGTAAAAGCAAAACTGTAAAACCTTGTCTTGCATAAGGCAGAATTCCTCTCTAGTTTTAATTAATATCATTAATCTCTAGTTAATCTAATTATGATCTGGCAATAATAATTTCCGTCCTTGGAGAGGTTGACAACACAATCTCAAGCAAACGTGCAGGCAAGACAGCAGTGGTACCTCTTATTCTTCGATAGAAGTTTGCTATTTTCTCGACAAATGTCCATTGGCATTAAACTGCTGAAATATGGTATGTGCAGTTGCCTTCACGAGGATAGTACCCCGGAATGTGTGGATCCTGGAGACCGTGATCCTCACTAGATTACAACCGAAGTCATGTGTTGTATCGAATACTATCTCAGATCACCACCGTTAGCGTTTGTTCCCTACGACTTTCAACTACCCACTTTGCCGGAATGCGGTCACCTTGGTAAAGTCAAAGACTAGTACGAGTAGGAAAAACTGAAAAGGGACTCGTATTTAAACACCAGATATTGCCTCTCAGCAAGCGAGCAGTGGCGTAAGCGTACCCGTTGCATTGTGAGATATATGAGGCTTTTGCACATTGGAAGCCGACACCATGGATCCATTGCCGCAGGAGAAGCCGTCGAACAATCGACGCAAACACGTCCACATCCGTTTTAGTGACCCAACATCGGAACAGTGCTGTGGATGAAGATGCAAACACGATGGCGAAGAGCTGGTGATAAGGTCTCTTCGCAGGAACCAGTACCAACTAGTCGTGCGATCGTCTTGTACCCGCTGGTTTGTTAAACGCATCATTGTCGTCTTTACAAGCTTTCTTCAATCTGAAATGTGACAATATGACAGCTTCCATTTTTATAGTTTGATTACTGAGATGGCGATATGTACAAAGATTGTTGGTTGATTGCTTTCGGGGAGGGGACCAAACAGCGAAGTCATCGGCGCCATAGGATTAGGGAAGTATGGGGATGGAAATAGGCCGTGCCCTATTGAAGGAACTATCCCGGCATTTGCCTGAAGAGATTTAGGGAAATCACGGAAAATCTAAATCGATATGGCCGGACGCGAATTTGAACCGATATGTGCATAGAAGTCCATGAACTACTCGACCACTTGCTCTCCAGTTTCCACTTCGCTTGACAGCTCTTCACTACCCGAGATTGACGTTTCATATCGCACAAGAATGGGCACTGCTGGGGATAGGTATACGTCATACCCCTTTGATCTTCAACATTTATTAATTTTAAAATGTCCTATACATTTTTCAAGCTGTTACTCATTGGAGCTATTCATTCTACGTATTACAGTTTTGGAAAGCTTAACACCTCCCTACCGTCCTCTATAGTGAGATAGCGTAGGCTGTGATGCCACCTGTTTCCGCTTACAGCCGTGCTCTTCCTTCCGCGCTTTAACCACTGCTTCCTGGACGACATCCTCTTGTTGACAGTGCAAATCTGATAGTACACTGCGTTTTTACTAGTCGCTGTGGACTTTCACCTAGACTCTAATCACATCTACGCTTGCTGCCACTGACACTGGTCACCTCTTCCTTAGCACTTCGCACTACGCGAAGATTTCCTTAGATAGAGCCCTGTACTTCCTAATCAACAGATTGTATGTGGAGGGTCTTTGGCTATTTCCTGAACGTCACTGGAGTATCTTCTGTAGTGAATACTGTTGCAGTAGGATACAAAACAGGACATTTTGTCCTTAATTTAGTATGTAACATACCATTGAAGATATAGTAATGGTCATTAATTAATCCATAACTATAATTACTGACTTCCTTTGAATAAACTGTGGAGTAGTAACCTTTACGATGGTTTAGTAGCAACGTAACATCCCCCCCCCCCTCTTTAGTGTTATAGGTTAAAGATGATTTCCATTATAGTACCCAACTAAAAGAATGTGTAGAATGTGTAAGTAGTATTATATGTAACAAATCTCGTCAAAGAGATCTGTACTGAGGAGTCACGTGAAGGGGAACTCGCAAAGGTCGAATGATAGTCACCTAGTATTGCTTCACAAGACCATGTCCAAGACGGCAATCCGCGTTTTACTCATTTTCGCCACCACTCATATGCCGAGAGTGAAAACTCTGTTTACCATAACTTTGACAGGAACATCCAGTCACTATCAAAAGGCAAAACGAAGGTTTGCTGTGATGATTATTCCTTATCTACAATACATAATCGCAAAACATTCCTACTGAAAAAAAAACGAAATAATCGCCCAATTTTAGTACGTTAAAAGCAATCGGCAACCTACAAAAACTATTCGGAGACTAATTTTATTTCAATTTTTGTGACTGTCTATGAATAAATTACTGGGCTAACGTCAACCATGTGTATTCGCACAGTTAGGAAAAAACTTCAATACAAACGTTTTGCGTTAAAGTATTATCAATAGTATTGATGGGCAAGGTAAGCATCGAATCTTCTAGCTGGAAAAATTGATCGTGTATTGAACAATCAAACTGATGTTAACATCGCATCAACAACAAGGTCTACCAAAAAGCAGTCATTCACCTCAATGACAAACACAAATCTCTTGGGGTGTTGCAGGCGGACACGGGCTTCATTCAGCTATATATGGCGTAACATGTACGAGGGTTGGAATTTTAATAGTGGCAACTATTTATTTACAGCTCGTACAAAATAGATACGTGTTTCAAAGTTTTACTGACCTTCAAAGTAGTCACCAGCATTGTGTATAACCCGTTGCCAGTGATGTGGAAGTCGTAGGATACTGCTAGCAGTGCCAGTTGTGTTGACAGTTCGAGCGGCTCGGTCTATTGCCCGACGAATTTGTAGCAGTTCTGAAGCGAATGCCGTTATGTGTTTCCTTCAGTTTAGAAACAGAGTTGAACTTACGAGGACTTAAGTCAGGGGAGTGCAGTAGGTGGTATAGCACTATCAGCAACTCTGTCAGTCAGACAAATCAGTAACAGCTTGCACTGTATGTGCTTGAGCATTGTCCTGTAAGATGATGGTCAGGTCCTGCAGAAAGTGTCATCACTTCTGTCTCTAAGCTGGTGGTAGGTTGTGTTCCAAATATGAACAGCATAGAGACAGAAGTCATGACACTTTCTGCAGGACCTGACCATCATTTTGCACGACAATGCTTTAGCACTTACAGTGCAAGCTGTTACTGAATTGTTTGACTGATGGGGCTGCTAAGTGTTATACCACCTACTGCACTCCCCTGACTTAAAACCCTCGTAAGTTCAACACGATTTCTAAACTGAAGGAAACACTTAACAGTATTCACCTCAGAACTGCTACAAACGCCGCTTGAACTGTCAACACAACTGGAACTGCTAAGAGTATCCTACGACTTCCACATCGCTGGCAACGGGTTATACACAATGCTGGTGACTACTTTGAAGGTGAGTACAACTTTGAAACACGCATCTATTTTGTACGAGCTGTAAATAAATAGTTGCCACTATTAAAGTTCCAACCCTCGTATATCTGGTCAATGCAGGTCATGATATGTAGCGAAACGACAAAACATTCAGAAATAACTGGCAAGGCGAACGACTTTTATGCCTCAGGGATTATGAAAATCCACATATTCTGCTCTACAACAAAAAAGAGAACAGTCATTCAAAAATATCGATACATTTACTAAGTGGTTTTCTGAACAAGTACTCGTATGAATAAATATACTTTTAGAACGGAGTAATAATTAATTGGTAGAAAGAAGGAACGTGAAATTTGCAGTGGCTAGGAACAGACATTTCACATTTGGTGTGAGGTACTAAAAGAGCTTCAGAGGCCAATTCACTGAAGATAATTTAACAGCACAGAATCGAGCTGTGTGCGTAAAAAAAAAAGTCGTTGAAAATACTACACTTAATTCCAACGCTAACGCGAGGAGATGGCCCAGTAACGGTCAGGCGACGAGTGAGTGTGCCAGGAATCTAAAATCTGTCTTCACTAAAATGAAATTAGATAGAGGAATTACACGTACATACAACAAGAAAACGAGAACTCAAGTGCAGAAAACTATGTTTCAAAAACAATTTTGGTTTTCAACGCCAGAATAATACAAGCACACACTCATGACAACCAAAATGTCATCATACAAAAATCCATGGTACACTGAGAATCGTCTACATTATTATGATCGAAACGCAGACTGAAATTTATTAATTACGTTGTTATTTCATAAAATACGTGGCATGACATTTAAGATCAAAAGATCATGAAAACACATCTAACGAATATCGCCGTTGAAGACGCAAAAACTCAAATATACAATAACGACTACTGTTGGTGTACATAATCTAGTACCAAGTCACTAAAGAAGAAAAATATTTCTGATTTCAAAATTTTATTTAAATTACTTCTTATTAAGTGATTTATTTGACATTATGTAAGTTTTAAAATGTTTGGTTACTTCTAACAGCAAATAGTCACTTTAAGTAACACTTATCCGTATTGTTGTCGGTTTTGAGTGTCAAAGCTCTTATTTAAATGGCGTACAGGCTTAATTATGTAACTGAATCCGGGGTAGTAAGGACTGATTGTGAGATAGCAACTAACAATTCAGTGCACATTCAACCATTCCCAGGTACAAAAAGTGCTTCATACCTTTAAGCATTGTTGAAATAGGAAAGTATTACAGAATGGGTGATACAGATATATGCGTGTAGTGCGTAATGCAAGTTTTCACAGAAGTGTAACAGTTCACGTGGGCTTCGCCTTAACATTATATTTCAAAGTTTTTTTCAATGACACGCATAAATAATATACAACCTGAGGGGAGAAAAATCCGAGAAGCGTTAATAACCCTTTGTAAAAATTGCCTGCGGCTTGGTGGAATTGTTATGCGTTGTTCCATGGCGTCAGTAAACACAAGACAGCAAGAAAATGTCCAAAATTAACGTTCTGACCGTGTTCTGTGAGAAACGTACCTCTTTCCGTTTGCTGTGCAACGTAAGTAGAAATAGTACACATCTATTTAGACAATTTTAATAACTTCGTAGCCGGCCGAAGTGGCCGTGCGGTTAAAGGCGCTGCAGTCTGGAACCGCAAGACCGCTACGGTCGCAGGTTCGAATCCTGCCTCGGGCATGGATGTTTGTGATGTCCGTAGGTTAGTTAGGTTTAACTAGTTCTAAGTTCTAGGGGACTAATGACCTCAGCAGTTGAGTCCCATAGTGCTCAGAGCCATTTGAACCAATAACTTCGTACTGTTAAACACGTGAATAAAACACGCTCTGCAATGTTTTTGTATTTCAACGACAGATCGTGAATATACACTGAAATATTTCTGTCCTCCAAACTCCAACAAATAAAAGTGATTTAGGCAGGAATACACGCCGTCTAGTATGTTTTGTTTCAATTGTCTTATGCATTCCCTTCTAAATTAAGGTCGAAGGATGCATAAATATCAATTTCCTTATACATACATATACTTAAAAGCAAATTGTGTGGTTACCAAAGAAAATAATTGATAGACAAGCTTCCAAGCAAAGAAATATAATGGTTCTAAGTGGTTTCTGTAAACATTTGAATGCGTTTGGCGTCCAACTAATGGGCGGTTATTATGATTTTGTTTTGTTTGACACTACTGAATTTTGATTTTTACACGTTACGTAATAAATTAGCATAAAAATCCGAAAACTGCCATAGCAAAATGATTTATGCGTTGGTGGATCTTTAAACGAAAAACGATTTAAGTGTTCGATACATCATCATAATAAAATAAGGGAAATCAGAGGTCGCGCGGAAAGATGTAGGTGTTCGTTTTTTCCGCGCGCTGTCGAGACTGGAGTAATAGAGAATTACTGTGAACGTGGTTCGATGAAACCTCTGCCAGACAATTAAATATGATCTGCTGAGTAGCCATGTAGATGTAGAAGACTGTAACACCAACTTCGCGGTAATTGTTTCGCCATCGTCAAATGGCTCTGAGCACTATGGGACTCAACTGCTGAGGTCATTATTCCCCTAGAACTTAGAACTAGTTAAACCTAACTAACCTAAGGACATCACAAACATCCATGCCCGAGGCAGGATTCGAACCTGCGACCGTAGCGGTCTTGCGGCGCCAGACTGCAGCGCCTTTAACCGCACGGCCACTTCGGCCGGCTCGCCATCGTCGTTGTTTATTACAAAGCCATGTGGGAAGACATGAGAACATTAAATGAGTTCGTTTCCAGTTACGCGGCTTTGTTACGGACTGTGAACTGTTATATAGTGAAGCACTGGACCTACTATATGTCACTGTGTCATGAAATAGTTCATAAGTAAACGTGGAGTCAATACAGTGAAACACTTAACTGAGCATGAGGATGGTCTGTAAAAAAATTATGTATTAGATGTGAACTTTATTGCTGTTCTAAATCAGCATTTCAAAAGACAGTTTTACTCCAATACGCTATCAGAGTATGTTTCGAAAGTCCGTGTAAACCTTGATGTTCTGCTGATGATTACTTACAAGATACGAAAATATCTAATTTTAAAAAACGGTTTACAGTCAGGCTGATTTGATAGGCAAGAACTAATGTCATCTCCTCATCAGATACGCTAAATGTATTATCTCATCATCACGACCGTAATTATTAACTTATTTGTGACGCGAAGAGATTGTCAGCTGCAAGATCATGCACTGTCAACTCAAGATAAGACAGTCTGGTTTCTAAGGAATTACCTCCTCTCATAATTCGTTTCAAGAGCCATTGCCCCTCGAAAATTGACGCACATTATGTCTTTATTAGCTCAGGAAGTCCCATCCGTATTCTTCATCATATCTTGTGGAAAACCACTGCTTAGAAGTGTAGGCTGCGGCCTACCAAAGTTAGCAGTACTGGACATTACACAAAGAAACGATGGTCAGACATTTGACAGGTTATAAGGTAAATATCAACCAAAGTGAAACGAAGGTAATGGAATGTAGTCGAATTAAATTAGTCGACACTCAGGGAATTAGATTAATAAATGAGACGCTAAACGTAGTGGATGAGTTTAGTTATCTGCGCAGCAAAAAAAACTGACGATGGCCGAAGTAGAGAGATATAAAATGCAGATTGGCAATAGTAACAAAATCGTTTCTGAAAAAGGAAATATATTAAATCGAATAACAATATAAGTCTTAGGAATTCTTTTCTGAAGATACTTGTCTTGTTCACATTGAAATGTGGTGCTACAGAAGAATGTTGAACATCAGATAGGTAGATCGGATTAGCAATGACGAAGCACTGAAGCAAACTGAAGAGAAAAGAAATTTATGGCAAAATATAAATAAAAGAAGGAATCGGTTGACACAGAACATATGTACAAGCATTAAGGAATAGTCACTTTGGCGTTGTGGCGTTGGTGGGAACTGTGGGAAGGGAAAGGGGGGGGGGTTCGGGGGCAGGGAAGATTGTAGATGACTGAATAGAGTAAATAGGTAGAAATGGAAGTCAATCGCAGTAGTTTTGCAGAGATGAAGAGGTTTTTACAGTATAGACTAGATTGAAGAGCTACATCAGAAAATTCTTTGGTTTGACGAGCACAACACTAACAGAAATAAGAGCGTTTATAAAACGTAGCTTGTGGTGCCATTGGACTACGTAAGCTTTGTATGGCTCTCTTAAAACCCTAGTAAATAATGAACGAAAAATTTGTTGAAACAGTGTAGCGGCCAAACGATTTCCTAATGTGTCGAACTGGGAACTCAATAAGAGCATCAAATCTGCCGCCTGTTTACCATTGCCAGGTGTTACCTTCGGAAGTGGTCATGTACACAAGATACCTAAAAGTAGTGTTCTGTTTTGTTTCCGGCGAGTCTATGGGTCGTTTTTTATCGTGATGACAAGGGACTAGCAAGTTCATATGCTACTTAGATATTTAGTAATCGTTGTATGCTGCCCAATTAAATACGTGTTTGTAAGTGAAAACTAAACGTGGAACACTGCAGCGCTTTACTAAACATGGTCCTACTGATTGTGATAAGTCGCTGCTCTCCTTTGACCTGTGAAATGGCTTTTCCAGCTAGCTGTATGGCGATATGCGGTCGGATAGTAGTAATACTACTGAATTTAATAACATAAGCAATTAATAACTATTTTCTGACATAAGCCACGGGTTTTGAATTAAAGTTCGTCTGTGGAATAAGGAACGTGTGAGATATAACGAGGAATCTTAAAAGTATGTACTAAAGGAATCAGCGCTTGCAAACATACTAGTCAGCAATCAAGAAGCACAGTTTACCTGAATTTCCACTCAGACGATAGTTTTGGCATGCAGAAGAAGGCAAGTTGAGCAGTCGAATGGATTACACTTAAATCTGTAGGTCCCTACATAACTGAGTGGCTGAGACAGTTAACAGGACGAAGGAAGGCAAGTACTTTGTATCCGAAAAAAGATCATATCTAGTAATTCACTCTGACGAACAAACTAACAAACTAACACTTGGGTAACAATTGTCTTACTTAGATGAGAAGCAAACAGCTTTAATCAAGTGCAAGGAACACATTAGACGGTAAAATGCCCACCATTTGCATGACCCTACATTTGTTATCTGGAAAGGCTCAGAAATTTGTAGAATAACATATCGGCCTGATAAAAAAATGTCATTATGAGCGAGATTTACATCTAAATATATATTTTAAGATACAAAATTAGCGAAAGTAAGTAACATAACAAGCATTTCTACAAACGCTGCCCAAAATTGATGAAATGATGAATGAAGAACGATGATTCGTAAGCAGTGTTCGTGAATCGAAGCAATATATGAAGACTCGACATCAGTCATCGAGTGTAAACTATTAATTCGGCCTGAACCTAGTTCTCCACTTGTTTTCCTTGGATATCCGATTGAATTCATACTTTATTCTGTAAGTGCCCACTATTCATTGCAAACAAATACATACAACGTAATTTGCGTTTCGCTAATATTTAGACATTTGTTAACAGATTATAGCACCATATAGAATAACACAATGGAACTGGTCTCTCAGGATGGCACGGAATAAGATAATTATTACGTAGGCACTCCAGCACGTTGTCGGAAGAAAGAACATGTTCCGGGTTTCCTGTACATACAGGTATGCAGCTGCACCGATGAAGGGTTCATCAAAGTGTGCGAGTGAAACTGGCTGGAAACTGGAAAGTGGAAACGTACTCCAAACTAAATGCAATGTCGCATCCGCCCGTAGTGAAACGGTGGCAGCGGTTTGACAAAGGGCGTGCAGATGTGGGGGATGCCGACCGGGAAGGAAGATATCGACTACAATACCAGGCAATCGAGGAAGAACATCTGCGGGAAAGAGATTGTCCAAAAGTGACAGTGGTTCTCGAATGGCTCTGTGACCAAGGATTTCTATCGTCGACGAACTGAACAAGTGGCAGAACGTTCCGACTGTTGTTTACAGAGACTTAGGGGCTATGTAGGAAAACGGTGGCATGTATTTGTGTAACTGTGAAGTGTAGTGCAGCCTTCAATAAAAGTTAATTGGCCCGCCGTAGTAATGTGTAACTTGCTTTTTGAAGTCTCCTCATACATTGCAATTCAGAATTCAAGGGTTGCAAAAGGAAGAACTGCACAGTATCTAGGAATAAATGAGAACACATGCAAGCTATACAATAATGTACGCTGAGGGGCTAATGAGCAAACGAATTTCAGTGTTGAACTTTGTGTGCGCTCGCTCGCTCGTGTGTGTGTGTGTGTGTGTGTGTGTGTGTGTGTGAGAGAGAGAGAGAGAGAGAGAGAGAGAGAGAGAGAGAGAAGAGAAGAGAAGAGAAGAGAAGAGGAGTTTTTGTGGCCCAGGCGAATCGGATACTTGATTTGGTAGGTGATGATGTTGTCTTTCGAACTGTCGACAGGATATGACATAACTGCTAATCTTATCTCGACAAGACCATCGAGTGCAGATGCTTGCAATGCTGTGCAGTTGTGACGTTTTCCGGTCACATTACTCGTTTTCTTCATGTCTTAGTTTTCATATTTGATCCATCGTACAACTGATGTGAAGGTATCGCGTGAATCTTACTGTACTCCGTAGCGTTGGCGACCTTTCACAAGGTCGGGAGGTGGTAGGTCTGCCTTCTGGTACATTCACACGAAGATAAGATGTGAAAGTAACCTCTGCTATGTGAACAGCTAAACGGGTATATTCACAGCTTTCGATGTACAACTATTTATGAAGGAAATCCATATACTAACCATATTACTCGTTATGGTAACTGGGGACGATCTCCTGCAAGAACGTTTCGGAAAACCCCTCATCACGTTAATTTTCTTTGGTGTATTTTATCAATTATCACAGACTGAGTTTCTGTGATAAGCATGTGTGTGGTTTGGAATTGTCTTCATTAAGCACGGTCTTAGAAGGATAGTCGTTAAGGCTATAGGCAATCGCACAGGTGTTGGGAATTCACGGATTACTCTGTCAATAGTCTACTGAGCATCCCGAATTAAATGAAGGGTAATTCCAAGAGGCATGGCCAAATTAGCCATTTTTTAAATCTGTTTTCCACAGTGGATTCACGGTAAAAAGTGCAACAAATCACCCACCATTTCAACAATGACAACCAGATTCTCAATCTGATGCACATATGTCAGGCACATATCTCCTATGAAATTTTGTGGTAACAACAGGTCGTGTACGCAGAGCCTAGCATCCATTCTTGAAACCGTTATTGTTCGCTCAAAGTTAGAAGACAGATCGTCTGAATCAATTAGTCTCTTACTGATCTGTCCGTTCGAAATGAGTTGGCAGTTAGCTCAAGGATGTGAAATCGATTGTCTATTCCCAGAGGTCATCTGTCTTCAGTCCTGTATAACTCACCAGGGACAATATACAAAAAACTGGACTTGGTATGATCAATTTTCGTGAGATGTAGGAGTCTATTGAGTAACCACGAATCAGCGTGGATCCTCAAGGCTCCTTAAATATTGTGGAGTCTATTCCATGCCATTCGTTGCTGTCATATTTTGAAATGAAATGCTACAAGCAACTAAGCAGGCGTCTCTGTTTCGTTTCTTCATGAGCGTAAAATAATGAATGTCGAATGTGTTCTGCATGCATTTTGTGTAGCATTTGTCTGTTCTTTGCCAGTGAACATAGTAGAGCATTAAGCATTACAAGACCTCCACTCGAAGTTACTGTACTCCAGGGACTGCCTTAGGGAGAAATACGCTGCAATAGGCCACCTATGCATAAATCTACCCTCGCCGATTTGTGTCTATAAATACTATTCACAGATACTTTCATGAACATGTTTCCTGTGCTTGGAAACCAGTAGTATCTCAGTCAGTAAGTAGTATGACAGAGGGAAGTGTTTACAATGAGCTTAAGTATTCATAAACTGTACCAACGAGCAGTGGCAAAGAGCCCTCTTCATAGAGATGTAGTGAGTATTCTCAGACGTCTACACAGACGTTACTATCTTGAAAATGCCCGGGATGCAGATGGAAGTGATCTTAGTGGGGGTTGCGACGCACTCCGGAGGACGTAGAGAACTTGGGATCAGCGCTTATATGGATAACATCTTGGATTTTCGTGCTAAGGAAAGAAAGGGAAATGAGGAACACAAGCTTTGATAAGACAAAAGAGGGTACGAAATCGCCTATGTATTAAAAAAAAGTTGGAACGCTCCTTAATCGATTTCGGGAAACTACGGAAAGCCTAGCATTTACCTACCAGACGAGATGAATACCAGTCCGTTGGGTAAAACTGTAACCACTGGATATCTATCGATGGAACGTTATCTTAGGACATTTGCGAAGGGGTTACGAGGAGACAGCATTCTCCATGACCGTAATGACCACACACTTAATGGGCATAATATGTGCATGTTGAAGTGGTGACTAAGGTCCCAGGTCATAGTTCCACCGATCTGTTGTGATATGTCTGTCGCCGACCGCTGGCTAGCCTTCATATATTTTGCAAGAACTGCCAAGTGCCCTACTAAAATGTAGTAGGCAAATACCAATAAAGTTGATTGCACACTTATTAACGACATTCGCGTTATTTGTAGCTAGTATTAATGTTTAGGATGGTTCCGTTCCCTACTAAAATGAGATTTCTTTTGTATATGTTTAATGGTTTTAGCCATAAGAATTTTTTCTCTCTGAAATACTTTGATGTTGTATCCGTATTAACGTTGATTCAGTTTAGTAGCAAATCATGTCCATCCGAATCACATATTTTTAAATAATTTTATTATATAATCTTTACTAGGTGGTTTATGGTCCATATAGTAAACATAATTCCTCAAGCTCTGGCTCTGTGCTATTGTAATATGAGTCCTTTGTGACGTGTAGCTGTTTCAGTCATCATGTGTTAATTTTTATTTGGGTTTGGTCCATTAGCGGGTGGTTGGTGGATTTGGGGGAGGGGACCAAGCAGCGAGGTCATCGGTCTCATCGGATTAGGAAAGAATGGGAAGGAAGTCGGCGGTGCGCTTTCAAAGGAACCACCCCGGCATTTGCCAGAGGTAATTTAGGGAAAACACGGAAAACCTAAATCAGGATGGCATGACGCGGGTTTCAACCGTCGTCTTCCCGAGTCCACTGTGCTAAGCACTGCTCCACCTTGTTCGGTTTAGCGGTTGGTACTTTTCCAGGTAAAAAAAAGTGATTCTAATGCAAAGGTTATGCAAATACGAAATAAAAAATACATTGTTCTAATAAATGTTCAGAACACTAAAAAATTAAAGGAAATTCGAGGGTTTTTTGTTTGCTTTTAGGGCCCCGTATTAAAAAATTAATATCAAGAAGACTTCGCTGCCTGTGGCTCAACATTCAGACAGTAATTTTCTTAGTCGACAGAACAGGAATCCTGACGCAGTAGTGCAGACTTCTTAGTTGCGCGGACACGCAGGCCAAAAATTACCTCCGCGTGTATAAGCTCTTGGCAGTCATACTTTTTTCGCGTTAATGGAGACTGATAATAAAAATTCGTCCTACATTCACTTCAGTTCTTCACACTTCCAGTTAAACTAGGAAAAAGCAATTAACAGAAAAATGGTTCAAATGGCTCTGAGAACTATGGGGCTTAACATCTGTGGTCATCAGTCCCCTAGAACTTAGAACTACTTAAACCTAACTAAACTAAGGACATCACACACATCCATGCCCGAGGCAGGATTCGAACCTGCGACCGTAGCAGTCGCGCGGTTCCGGACTGAGCGCCTAGAACCGCGAGACCACCGCAGCCGGCAGCAATTAACATAAAAGATGAATTTTTATAATGTTTCAATCAGTATGTGGCAGACAACGGCAAGTTTGAGTTCCGGATTGGCAGTTTGTGAGTTTGTGCCGTGATAGAGAGAGAGAGTGTGAGAGAGAGGAGGTTGGAGCAGACTGTTTGGTTGAATGAGGCCGATGTATCGTTTACCGGACGAACAGGTTTAGCATTTAAGAAATTCAGAAAAGAACGGCCAAGTGATATGAGGTACACCAATGGCGGATATTTTCTCTTGAGCACGTGTAGGGACAGAACTGTG
Organism: Schistocerca nitens; assembly: GCF_023898315.1. NCBI lineage: Eukaryota > Metazoa > Arthropoda > Insecta > Orthoptera > Acrididae > Schistocerca > Schistocerca nitens. The sequence continues at coordinate 521,121,471 of NC_064616.1, read as the reverse complement.
ACCTTCTCCTGGCTAGGGTCTCAACCTACTGCTGACACCGGAAGAGTTATATCATCAATTACTGGGCGCAGAAGGCGTCACGAACATGGTGTGGATGCAAGATTTCCAGTCGCGTGTGTGCCGCTCTGAAGGAGCGTTTGCAATAACCAAGCCAACGTGTACGCAAGACTGAGAACCAATGGAATACTATTCTATTGCTTTTTAAGTCATGCTCTGGTTTACGAGGTAATAAGTGTCGTCGTTTCTACATTGCAGAGAAGCTGGAGAAAATTATTGCCAGTCATATATATGTGAATTCAGTTCCTTGTCATTTCAGGTGGAAACGTGTGTGCTCATGTCTGTAGGGACGGAACCTTAATGATTATGTTCTTCCTTATTGATGGAATATGTACCAAATGCGTTATATAAGACAATAATGGTCGACAGCACAGAGCATGTCTTGTGGACGAATATCTTGAAAAATAAATAGTGTATTTCCTTGAGTGGGCAGTTGACTCTTCCAACCTGAACACTACAGCGCATGCGCTCTAGGAAGGCGTGCTTTGAGTCGTCCTGTCCAGAACCTCTATATTTTGGTAGAAGGATGTCATTCACTTCCTACGGAGTTTATAGGCAATGTTGTCCATGCTTGTTATGTGCTCTATTGCTGTTCGGGGCAGTGAACTCGAAATGAAAGGGTTTGTACCACATAAGAATGCCACCCATTTTGTTGATTACAAACCGACTGTAAGCTCAAACGCAGTTTTTTTTCTTTTAGGTAAAAAATGAAACACGCTAACCAGTATACTACGTGCTAGTAGATAGTGCAGTGCATTAAAAAAGGAAACATCCGATTTTACAAGGCTATATCTTCCACATAAATGAAGATAGAAACTTGAGTAATTTTCAACTTTCGCATCGAAACTAAAAGTTCAGCTCCGATAGCCTTTCGCGCTGAGCGCGCCTCTTCCAGGATTCTGGGAGGCGAGCCTGATCCGGGTAGAATCGACAGCTGGTGAGCCGCCCAATCTGCAGGTGGTTTTGAGACGTTTTTCACATCTCATTGGGTAAATGCAGGGCTGGTACCGATGTCCCGTCTCACATACACGGTACGCAAACATTTACAAAACGGTCTCACATTTGCACGTAGGATTAACTTTAGACGCAGACAGGTTGGGTACACGGGTTCCGTCTTGAGAGGTGAATAAGAAAGTGGTGACTGTAAATCTTTAGTCTCTTCAAACCCTGTATCAGCAACAGCAGCAGTTACCTGTAAAGGTCTCCCTGGTGCAATTAACGCATCTGCATTAACTTTCATTACCCACCGGGTTATCCTGGTGCTGTTTGCCAAGATGCACTGATGATATGTTGGTGATTTTATACATGTTACTCATAATTTCCAATTATGGTTGTTTGGAAATGTACTTATTGTATTATGGTTCAATACTTACGATGAAGGCGATTGTTTGATTGTGGATTTCGTGTCCGATACTAGTCACCGCAAACAGTGGGTATTTCTCACTTCCGCAAATTCAAATTTACATTTCTTCTACGAATTTCTCTCCAAATACACCTTCAGTTTATATCAGTATCCAGAGATGAGATGATACTTCATTTTATTTTTCAAGACTTCCTTAAGTTATATGTCAGCTAAATTTCAAATTATTAGTTCCATAACTGCTTGAGATGTTATTTTTTTTTCTTGATACATTATATGAGTTGCTATGCAGAGATCTAGAAGTTCATCTGGAGGTTGTTAGTTAGTGAGACATGGGATTGCTGTGTAGGCCAATTGATTATTGCATTGCCACCTGTTAATAGTTTAATTTTATTTTTCTAGCGATGCGGTGCTGAAGAACTATCTTACTTTCTATACTAGTCACCGCAAACAGTGGGTATTTCTCACTTCCGCAAATTCAAATTTACATTTCTTCTACGAATTTCTCTCCAAATACACCTTCAGTTTATATCAGTATCCAGAGATGAGATGATACTTCATTTTATTTTTCAAGACTTCCTTAAGTTATATGTCAGCTAAATTTCAAATTATTAGTTCCATAACTGCTTGAGATGTTATTTTTTTTTTCTTGATACATTATATGAGTTGCTATGCAGAGATCTAGAAGTTCATCTGGAGTTTGTTAGTTAGTGAGACATGGGATTGCTGTGTAGGCCAATTGATTATTGCATTGCCACCTGTTAATAGTTTAATTTTATTTTTCTAGCGATGCGGTGCTGAAGAACTATCTTACTTTCCGCGCCGAAAACCGTATCCATGGATAATCGAGTGCATTTTCGCGTGATATTAGACATCTTCCGTACAGCGTCTGTGACGCCAGGTTTCGAATTTTTCTGACACTCCTAAGAATGCGACCATTTGCATTGCTCTTCTTTGTATGTATGTCCGCAGTAAATACAATCTTATATGCATCTTAGATATCTAAACATTATTTAGCACACGTTGTAAACCTGTTTTACAAGCACTCTCTTTCATAGAAAGGTACAGTTTCCTCTCTTAGCTATCAACGAATCAATGCTTGCTATTTAATTTACTTGCAGTAGACTCGTATTTGAGGCGAGATGATGTTCTCTTGACATCTGATAAGATATGTCTGCAAATTTTATGCGATAAAAAGTTCTTATAGATAACCTCTTCATTTGCGAAAAATATGAAAATGCATCGAAGACTATCGGCTAACTTAATGATATACTGGGTAGACGAAAATGACCAACTGTGAGGAAGAATTCTTTCCATCAAAAACCAGGAATAAAATTTCAAGTAATTTAATTTCTTGAAATATTTCACTTTTAAGTAATTATTAATTTCATTTTCATTTTATTCGTTTTATTTTTATTTTTATTTTGACAGAGTATTAAGCAGTGACATATTCTCTATTAGGAATTTGTAGGTTGCAGGAATTGTTCATAATGTTATGTAAAATGTTCAAAATATTCTCCGTTTTACACGAGAGACTTTCTGGTCAAAATCGATTACTCTAAATGCGTGCGTCTTTCGTGCCTGCGTGTAAATCAGGAGCAACCCACGTCACGAGTGTATCTATGGCGTCAATGATCTATAGATTGCGCCGAGTGTGGAGTTCTAAATTTCTGAGTATGCTTCGCACTGCGCATGCTCAGAAACAGGGGACTTTAACGACATCTGCTAATATCGGAAGTTAACCTATTTTCACCGAGATCACTCCTATTATAGAATCTTTATTGTGTTGTTTGCTTTTTTTTCGTGACGCATTGATAAGTTTTCACGAGGTCCTAGTATTTTTCCCACTAGAGTAATAATATTTTACACAGAAGTCTACATTTAAACTATGCACAAATAAAAACGTAAATGGATAAACGTGTTTAATGAAAATTAGTGCAATAGCGATGAGGTCAGAACTCTTTCACGAAAAACAGTTTTCATTGGCATCTGCCACTTAGCAAGCAAACTGGATACAGAGGATAAAGTAAAAATGGGCTATTCACTGCGCTCTAAATGTTGTTTGACGTGTTTGCACTTATATATTTTCTCGAACAAATAAATGTCTATGTTTTGAAATGTTTGGACGACACTTCCCTATTATTTCAGTTCTCAGGAGTGTAGAGAATTTAAAATGAGTCATCTGACAAAAACATTCACTATGAATTTTACTTTGGACATTAATAAACTCTGTTATCCCTGCTTCTTCCTACACTGTGTCACTATATTTCGATTTCTAAGCAAAACGATAGTCCCTCATAACCTCACTTCCGCCGCTGTGGTGCCAATCTGCACGGCAGGCATCTCTCACAACACACTCAACTTAGGCGCTGACTTGTAATCGTAAATTACCGCTCGAGACAGACTAGACTCTGTACAGGAATAAAACGCCGGGGGAGCTGCAGTAGACTCACTTGTCTCGAATCGTCAACTGAGACAAAAAAATCGATTGTGTAAAACTAGTTTAATGGGAATGTGTTGATCACTGTAGCACCGGTTGAAGCGAACCTCTTCCTTTTGGCATTCGCCGCCTACAGTGTGAAAGCAAGGAGCTTCACACGCCTATTACAGCTTGATTCGTTTGTGGTTTCTGGAACATATAAGGTGATATAGTAGCACGAAAGCCTGCATTAGAGACTGCAACAGACGACGTCGATCATCGGCACATATATGACCATTTCAGTGACCTGGCGCTCTGCCACAATAGTTGATGATGTGTGATCTGCTACGATCATGAGGACAGAAAAGCGAACATTTATTGCTATGGTCTTATGACATGGTACGTTAGTAGCTTGCTGTTGCTTTCAATTCTCTTCCATCCACTAATTCCACAAACGCTTCACAGCTGCTGCAGCACGCCTCAACCCATATTTGGGTAAAGATTATTTTACCCCGTTCGAATTGATCTTTATGCGAGTACACATGCTAATATTGTGCCCTTTGACTTCGACAAGGCATAATGTTAGTTGCTAAAATTTCCTGTCAGACACTTTTCTGGCCTCTGTACATGCTATGTCTCTGTAATCTTAATCATTCTTTGCGGGTAGATTGTTCTGTATCTTCACAGACTTTCGATTCACTCTGGCTGTTCTTTCGGGGTGTTAGAGTAACTGAGACACGGATCATTTTGCAACATACCGGTATGTTACCTGAAACCTTTCCTTGCTTTGCGTGATGAAAAACCCCCGACGTTTGTTCAGGTATAGGGACGAAAATGGACCGATGAGCGATCCCTCCCGATTTATACTCTAGTATTTCCATTCTAGTGAGATCATTTTGTTCAGTTTCATACTTATGTATGCTTATTTTCATTAAAGGAAAAAGCTACTCCTGCAGTTAAACAATAATATGAGTACATGGCGGCTATAGGATGCGCCTAACGTTAATAGAGCACAAGGAGATCACAATATAGCATACCCAGAAGATGTTCAAAAATGGTTCAATTGGCTGTAAGCACCATGGGACTTAACAGCTGAGGTCATCAGTGCCCTAGACTTAGAACTACTTAAACCTAACTAATCTAAGGACATCACACACATCCATCCCCGAGGCAGGATTCGAACCTGCGACCGTAGCAGCAGCGTGGTTCCGGGCTGAAGCGCCTAGAACCTCTCGGCCGGCCTAAGATGTTCACGTGCAGCTTGTCGACGCCGTTCAGACTTGGAGAAAGTTCGATTCATTGTCAGGAGGCATATGGGAGCATCATACCGATATATATATATATATATATATATATATATATATATATATATATATATATATATATATATATATATGCGCTGAAGCATGTTGTCGGTGGATCACGATATCAAATATCCTTCAACTTTCACCACAGAAAGAAATCTGGGGACATCAGATCCGGTGAACGTGCGAGCCATGGTATGGTGCTTCGACGACCAATCCAACTGTCATGAAATATGCTATTCAATATCGCTTCAACCGCACGCGAGCTATGTGCCGGACATCCATCATGCTGGAAGTACATGGCCAATCTGTCATACAGTGAAACATCTTGTAGTAACATCGGTAGAACATTACGTAGGAAATCAGCATACATTGCACCATTTAGATTGCCATCGATAAAATGGGGGCCAATTATTCTTCCTACAATAATGCCGCGCCATACATTAACCCTCCAAGGTCGCTGATGTTCCACTTGTCGCAGCAATCGTGGATTTTACGTTGCCGAATAGTGCATATTATGCCGGTTTACGTTACCTTTGTTGGTAAATGACGCTTCGTTGCTAAATAGAACGCATGCAAAAAATCTGTCATCGTCCCGTAATTTCTCTTGTGCCCAGTAGCAGAACTGTTCACGACGTTCGAAGTCGACGCCATGCAACTCCTGGTGCATAGAAATATGGTACGGTTGCAATCGATGTTGATGTAGCATTCTCAACACCGAATTTTTTGAGATTCCCGATTCTCGCGCAATTTATCTGCTAGTGATGTGCGGATTAGCCGCGACAGCAGCTAAAACACCTACCTGGGCATCATCATTTGTTGCAGGTCGTGGTTGACGTTTCACATGTGGCTGAACACTTCCTGTTTCCTTAAATAACGTAACTATTCGGCGAACGGTCCGGACACTTGGATGCTGTTGTCCAGGATACCGAGCAGCATACACAGCACACGCTCGTTGGGCATTTTGATCACAATAGCCATACATCAACAAGATATCGACCTTTACCGCAATTGGTAAACGGTCCATTTTAACCCGGGTAATGTATCACGAAGCAAATACTGTCCGCACTGGCGGAATGTTACGTGATACCACGTACTTATACGTTTGTGACTATTACAGCGCCATCTATCACAAAGCGAAAAAAGTGGTCCAACTAAAACAATTATATTTCTTTACGTACTACGCGAATATGTAATAAAAAATGGGGGTTCTATTCAAAAAAGAACGCAGGGATATCCGTTTGACCTATAGCAGCGCCATCTAGCGGGCCAACCACAGCGCCATCTGGTTTCCCCCTTCAAGCTAGACGAGTTTCGTTCTTTGTAGTTTTTTCGTTTGATGCTTATTTCGTGAGATATTTGGCCCGGTCACTATCAATGGACCACCCTGTGTATATGAGGACGCTAATTTGGCTGAACTGTCATTTGTACTCTGGTGATTTAGACTATGTGAAAAAGTTTCCGATGTGATTGTGGCCGCACGACGGGGATTAACAGACTTTGAACACGGAATGGTAGTCCATTTAGGAAATCGTTAGGGAATTCAATATTCCAAGATTCACAGTGCAAAAAATGTACCGACATTACCAAATTTCGGGCATTACCTCTCAGCATGGACAATGCACTGGGCGACGGCCTTCACTTAACGACCAAGAGCAGCGGCGTTTGGGTAGAGTTGTCAGTGCTAAAAGACAAGCAACGCAGCGTGAAATAACAGCAGAAGTCAATATGGTACGTACGACGTACGTATCCGTTAGGACAGTGCGGCAAAATTTGGCGTTAACGCGCTATGGCAGTAAACGACCGACGCTACTGCCTTTGCCAACAGCACGACATCTTCTGCAGCACCTCTCCTGTGCTCGTGACCATATCGGTTGGACCCTAGACGACTGGGCAATCGTGACCAGATCAGATGAGTCCCGATTTTAGTCGCTAAAAGCTGATGGTAGGGTTCGAGTGCAGCGCAGACCACACGAAGCCATGGACCCAAGTTGTTAACAAAGCCGTGTGCAAGCTGGTTGTGGCTCCATAATGGTATGGGCTGTGTTTACATGGAATGGATTGGGTCATCTGATCCAACTGATTCCATCATTGACTGGAAATGGTTATGTTCAGCTACTTGGAGATGATTTGCAGCCATTCATGGACTTCATGTACCAAAACAAGGATGGAATTTTAATGTATGGCAATGCGCCATGTTACCGGGCCATAATTGTTCGCGATCAGTTTGAAGACCATTCTGTACAATTCGAGCAAATGATTTGGCCACCCATCGAACATTTATGGGACATAATTGAGAGGTCATTTCATGCACAAAAATCTTGCACTGGCAACACTTTCAGAATCATGGCCGGCTGTAGAGGCAGAATAGCTCAGTATTCCTGCAGGGCATTTCCAACTCTTGTCGAGTCCATGCCACGTCGAGCTGCTGCACTAATCAGGGAAAAAGAGGTCCGACACGGTATTAGGAGGTATCCCATGGTCTTTGCTACCTTAGTGTATATGTTTGGCGTATGAGTGCAGATGTTCTTATTAGTGAGTAAGGACAGTGTACTGAACAACATTTCATCAGTATTTACATCACTGTCAGAGTAATAATTATAGCTGTTAGGAGTAGTATGCTTTTAGACTGGTTAGTACCTCCAGCCACATGTGCCAAGAACAAGCCAGTAAAGCTTATTTTCGTCTGGGCAGCAGGTCGGGCGTTGAAGTATGGACGCAAAACGGTTGGTCTATAGTGACAGCAAAGTAGTAAGTTCCTATGGGACCAAACTGCTGATGTAATCGGTTCCTAGGCTTAAACACTACTTACTCTAACTTAAACTAACTTACGCTACGGACAACGCCCACAGTCATGCCCGAGAGACTCGAACCTTCAACGGGGGGAGTCGCGCGAACTGTGGCAAGGCGACCAAGACCGCGTGGCTACCCCCGCAGCTACTGACAGGTGTAGTCCGCTTAATGGGGCACGATACTGCCGTACAGAAAAAATCAGATCATAAATTATGTGACGCCTCTGTGGGAAGGCTGTTAGATACAGAGAAAAAACAACTAACTCGCTGAAGTGGGTACATATTAAGGTATCAATGCTTACAATATCTGCACTTATCACATAGTTAAAGAAAAAGAAAGAAACCATACGAATCAGTATAGGTCAGATAATGAGGTAAGATATAAACTATACACCCTACAGTCAAACAGCACGCTGAAGATATCAGCCACTGGAGGTCTTATCCGGAGACATTGTGGATGTCTTTAATTGCAGCTCCATTGAAAAATTACACAATTGCGTGCAGCTCAACTGGGACATAGACCTGCGTTCTGTGGTGTCCACTGATGAGTCTCACTTCTGTTTGCGGCGGTCAGATAGATGCAATCGTGTCCTAGCCGGCGTTGAGAAAGGTAATAGGAAACAGTGATTCTCGAGACTCATACCTCTTCAACGCCTGGAATCATGATATGGGGAGCTCCTGGATGAGCCAACAGGACTAATTTAGTAATTGCTGAATTGAGATTGATTGCTCGCCAATAAGTGGCAACGATGATAAATCCTGTTCTCATACCCTTCATGACCAGGGTACCAAATGACATAGTTCAACAGGATAATGCGAGACTGTACATTGCCTTAAGGAAAGCACGGATCCTTTACTGGCCTACCCAGCCCCTTGATCTATCACTTGTAGAGTATTTCCGAGATCCGATAAGCAGATGTATACACTACTGGCCATTAAAATTGCTACACTACGAAGATGACGTGCTACAACCGCGAAATTTAACTGACAGGAAGAAGATGCTGTGATATGCAAATGATTACCTTTTCAGAGCATTCACACAACGTTGGCGCCGGTGGCGACAAATACAACGTGCTGACATAAGGAAAGTTTCCAACCGATTCCTCATACACAAACAGCAGTTGACCGGCTTTGCCTGGTGAAACGTTGTTGTGATGCCTCGTGTCAGGAGGAGAAATGCGTACCATCACGTTTCCGACTTTGATAAAGGTCGTATTGTAGCCTATGGCGATTGCGGTTTATCGTATCGCGACATTGCTGCTCGCGTTGGTCGAGATCCAATGACTGTTAGCAGAATATGGAATCGGTGGGTTCAGGAGGGTAATACGGAACGCCGTGCTGGATCCCAACGGCCTCGTATCACTAGCAGCGGACATGACAGACATCTTATCCTCATGGCTGTAACGGATCGTGCAGCCACGTCTCGATACCTGAGTCAACAGATGGGGACGTTTGCAAGACAACAACCATCTGCACGAACAGTTCGACGACATTTGCAGCAGCATGGACTATCAGATCGGAGAACATGGCTACGACTACCCTTGACGCTGCATCACAGACAGGAGCGCCTGCGATGGTGTACTGAACGACGAACCTGGGTGCACGAATGGCGAAACGTCCATCCGTGTTTGGCGACATCGTGGTGAACGCACATTGGAAGCGTGTATTCGTCATCGCCATACTGGCGTATCACCCGGCGTGATGGTATGGGGTGCCTTTGGTTACACGTCTCGGTCACCTCTTGTTCGCATTGGCGGCACTTTGAACAGTGGACGTTACATTTCAGATGTGTTGCGACCCGTGGCTCTACCCTTAATTCGATCCCTGCGAAACCCTACATTTCAGCAGGATAATGCACGACCGCATGTTGCAGGTCCTGTACGGGCCTTTCTGGATACAGAAAATGTTCGACTGCTGCCCTGGCCAGCACATTCTCCAGATATCTCAGCAATTGAAAACGTCTGGTCAATGGTGGCCGAGCAACTGGCTCGTCACAATACGCCAGTCACTACTCTTGATGAACTGTGGTATCACGTTGAAGCTGCATGGGCAGCTGTACCTGTACACGCCATCCAAGCTCTGTTTGACTCAATGCCCAGGTGTATCAAGGCCGTTATTACGGCCAGAGGTGGTTGTTCTGTGTACTGATTTCTCAGGAGCTATGCACCCAAATTGCGTGAAAATTTAATCACATGTCAGTTCTAGTATAATATATTTGTCCAATGAATACCCGTTTATCATCTACATTTCTTCTTGGTGTAGCAATTTTAATGGCCAGTAGTGTGCTTTGATACCTATTTCCAGCAAGCAATCTTCATGAACTGACTCAGCACGAGATTCAGTGATTGCTGAATATTTGTGAAGATGGCATTCGGTGTGTCTGCTTTCACGTCAACTTATTCAAGAGTTGTATTGGTGTCCATAGGATTTACCCTAACACTGACTTTATTGGTCGACATAAGTTACGAATGGAATGAAAGTTTAATCATTTAATACCCGTCACGTGATGGACGTCTCCGCAGTGGTTGACAATTATCAGATTGGTGCTTCACCTGTAACACTTCCCATTTCCGCCAATGTATTTGTGATATACTCGTACTCGGAATAACATGATCGGTAGTGGACTTCACACACTTACTGAGTATGCACGGAATCAGTGCAAGCTGCTGCAATGTTTTGTATAGCAGAGCCCTTCAGACAGCATGATCCGCAGCTGCTGCGGCTGTGGGCTGCGCTGTGCTGGCGCGGCGTGACGGTGGCGCGGAGATCGTATATAAGCAGCGATCCGCCGGCGCCCGCCACTATCGGTCCGCAACCGCGACATGGACAAAGCGCAGCTGGCTCTTCTTATCCTCGCGCTCGTCGCAGTAGCCGGGTGAGTTCTCCGTACAGTCTCTGCAACCCACTACTCTTCTCCGATCCCTTTCCTTTCCACTTGCCGTTACCTCAACCATCGCACAACGATGGACCTACCCAGGCAAAGCATCTCGTCACAGATTTTCTGACAGTTCGTAGTGCCCACGTTTGAGACTGTAAAATCTCTATCTGACTTTAACTTTACACTCCCCATACGTAGGAACTATTATATAAAAGAGAGTAGTCACGTTTGCCAGAGTTTATCTCATCAGCAATAAAGTAATTAGAGGCGGTTCCGTAAACCAGGGGAGGTGTTCCTTACGTAAAAACCTTATACTGGCCTCAACTAAGTTGAATATAACAAGATACTAATAACATGAAATCAATATGCAGACAATTAGATAGTAAACTGACTTTTTATCTTTTGTCTCGTCTCTGTGGCAAGTTAGTCTGTTCTCTTATTGTTATACGTAAAGAAACATTCAGGGGTCGCCATAGTGCATATTCACTACCACCAGATATCCCTGAATGTCTTTAGAGCATCTGAGTTAAAATATTTTTCATTTCGTAAAGTTTCATTTATTAAATTATCTCCGAGATGGCGCAATTCCCACGTTATCTTATCAGAAACAGGCGAATGCTCAACTAGCTGTTAACTGTGATTATTGAACGCCACTATTCAACACAGTGGCATTCTAATTCCCTGCTGCACTGTAGAAACGTCCCGTGAACAGCAACGTCGCTAGGAGAATGAGATAGAAAGCTGAGACTTAAACGTTCAGTCGAGGTGGAAGTCATGGGAGACGGAGCACAAGCTACCTTTGAACAAGGACGGACGAAGGAACCAGTCGCGGACTTCCTAAAAAAGCTATCCCGGAAATCGATGGAACGAGTTTCGGAAACAGTGAGAAACCTAAATCACGACGGATTGAAAGAGTCACTCCAGAATACGGGTCCAGTATGAATTGGGTGGACTGTAACAAGATTATTTGGTAGCTGGACAACCAGTTTAATCTACGGGAGCAATAATCATACGAAACAATGAAATACATTTTACGAGGGCTTTCATCGCAATCTAATACGCTAAGCAAAGCTAACTACTTACGAAATTACTTCTCACTTTCTTTACCTTGTAAAATTAGTCGTCTCCGCTGCACTGATATAGCCTTTTATTATCAAAATTCTAACGAAAGTAAGTTTCATAATTTTTATCAGCTGTTGCCCATGTGCTATTAGTAAGTGATCCCCAGCTTCATAAACTTGTGAGTTACGAATAATTTGCATACGCTGATGTGAGGTATCATTTGTAAATTAGGCGACCTATGAACCTGTAACTTATACTAATGTCATTATAAGTTTAATTATTGAATACGCTAGTTAACTTATTATCACATGTACACTTTATTGATAACGATAGTCTTAAAAGTAAGCCATAGATAAATACTGAAGCACGTGGAATTGTAAAGTAGCTATCGAGAAGAATGCATTATATCACCAGACAACAGATTATCACTCAAGTACTCCGTCTAGTGAGGTTTCATATAGACGTATGTTTTATCAGGTAAAATCTCTAACAGCGAAACATAGTTCCTCTGGCCCAGCTTCCGACAACAACGGCAGATAACTGAGAACCGTAACTCTGAACTAATAAAAACTGGAGAGAAATATAATGCTGATTCGAATAGCGATTTTTATCCAAATATACATTCCTACGATAAACCTTTACAGCCAAAAGCTGTAAGATTGCTTACACAAAAGTTTCACTTATTATACTCCCGATAGTTACCAAATGAAATATATGATTGCCTGTTAAGTAACACGTCCACTCGCATATATTTACCTAGTAGACTGGCTTATTGGCAGAGGGCGACAATCAGGCTATTTAGATTTTTTTATGTATAGTTCATATGAAATGTTACGCCCCAGATCTCTTTAAAATCAACACGAAGTTTAAAAAATCAATTCTGAGTTTGCTATTGACTTTAAATCTATGAAAACAACAAATTAATTTTAATAGCCGAGTGCAGTAAATTAACGAAAACCTTTTTATTCAGACCGAAAGAATGCGCTATTGTTTGTTTTAAACGGAAAAATCTTAGCTGAACCTAAAGCGCCAGATGATATTAACAGCAATTTGTTTGTCTTCATATAGCGTATGTTCGACGCTGAGGCCATTGGCCCCATAATAGTAACGTATATCTTCAAAGAAAGAATTTCCAAAGATTTTTTAACAGGGTTTCGCAAATTCAGCTGGAGTGGTAAATTCTTTTTTCCACACTCAAGCGTGGCATCACAGTCGTTATTAGTCGTTAAATATTTTAGAGATTATCTGTGGCATTGTGTTACGGATAGTCGTCAGGCAGTAGTAAGATTTCCCAAGACGAGGTATTTTTCTGTGTGTTATCGCTTTGAGCAACGAATGTCTCGTAAAGAGATAACGCTTCCGGGTGTATATTAATCGATTCTGTGCGAAAACGCTGATATTGATATGTAGCTTTTGAGTTGCTGATGTAATAAACTGTCACTGTTCGCTGATCGTATAATTTTTTTGAATTATGATTTGTTCAGTGATTCACGTCAGTTATGTTCGGAAAATTAACCCCTTCTCTTCATGTTTCTCAGTGCGTCCCTGGAGAGTAAATATGTGTATCTTGTTCAAGTTCTGAAATAAAGAAAACCAGTGAATATAGTATTGATATGAGTGGAATTTTTGACACACAGTTTGAGATCGGATAACTTTTAAATTTTCCCGATGTAAAATGTGAACTATGCACGAAGACTCATCTAGTGCATCCAGGTCTTTTAAGTTTCTAATTGACGCCTACTATAATTACACCTTACGCCAACAACTCTTGGATTAGAACTTTTAATCTAATGCGGCAGTAATATCGATAGAACTCATGTAAAATCAATCTATATTACTCGATAATCCTGATGAAGTGAATATAGCAGTTACTTGACCAGTTAGGTAGGTGATAGGAAAACTGCAGCGGGATAAATGAACGTTTTATACGATCTCGCCTTTAATGATGCATTTACCAACACTGTTGTTGGATATGGAATGTAATTGGGTTTGATATAGTTGGTTTATGTGTCGATTATCCCAGAGAGTTGGCAGACCAGTTTTTCAATAGTGACGTTAGTAGGCGTCAGTACTGATGTGTTCTTGTGGCGTTTGCATACATGCATCGTGATTTGAAAACACGAGCAAAAAGTCAAAATTTTTGACACAGAGGCGAACATATTTTCAAATTCCATATGGTGCGTTACTTGCTTCTACTTTCCTAAGCGTGATTCGGCAACGGTAGTATTGCAGTATGATCGAACCCTAAAAAGGTGTTACTTAAATGTTCTCTTATCTAGAAAGGTCTGTATCATACATAAAATTTAGTTTCATTGTTCGAAAATGAATAATGTATTCTTAAAAAAAAAAAAAAAAAAAACAGAAGTAAAGCCGAAAGGTGTCCAAGCAGGAGATACGATAGGTTGCACCGTGATAGATAGTAGATGCACTTATGCTGCTTATGAGACATAAAATGCAGAAATGCGAGAGTTGCACTAGTAGTGTAACTATGTCGTTTATGCAGACAAACATTATGAAGTCACTGTACAAGTATGTATTTGTTGAACATATGTCGCTACGTGATCTCACAATTGAAGGTTGATTCTATCTGAAAGTACGTTCGGGTACTGTCACATCGGAGGTCAAAAAATAGAGAATGTTCGGGTAGAAACAATACGCGTGAAAAGTGAGTTGCTATTCGTAAATAGGTAAATCTGTCATCAGCCAGAAAGTTAATTTTATACAACAGTGCTTTACTTGTCACGTATTATATGGGATGTTGTGTGCCTTCACCTTCCTGCAATTTGATAATCGGCACACCTATTTAGTTCTGGTGGATGTTACAATGCATCTTCTAACCTGAACCATACTGCAATATGATTTTTACGTTAACTGAAAGATTTTCTAGGGATGAAAATCATGTTAGATGTTTAAAGAAATCCTCAGACCATTCCAAAATCGAACCGGGAACTTGTAGATTCACACTTAGCGTGTAAGTAGGATGTTATTCTTCCTGTTCTCAAACATCTATAAATAATTACGTAATAAACTTGTTCTCACAGAAACATATGAAGAGAAAAACATAGTGAAACCCTTCTCTGGTACAATAGTTTACGGGAGAGGCTCCTGAATCTCAGTGAACAAAGAAAAAGAGCAATGCCAGTATTTTAATGTGTATCGTACAATCATACGTTAGGTTTTGTCGATTATCATCTCTGCACAAGTATCGCTATTAAGCTGGGAGGTGTGAGGTCGATCATCTTGGTTTCTTATTTATTGGAGTCCCTTTTATTTATTTATATTGTTGGGATTAAATGTTAGTTCAGTGGAGCGGACATTTAATGTAACTAAAATGTTTTGATCGAATGAAGTTGTCTTATAAAGATAAAGACCCTAATGTGGCGTTCGCGATTGTCGGCTCGTATTGGAGTTGTGATCTTCTCATTACGAGTTGATTGTTTTCGACATTCACCACATCGCAACGTAATACATTTGCAGAATACCGTAACTGACAACTAGAATATACCGTAGTTATTGACTATAATGATCACAAAAAATATTTCTTTCTAAATATGTCCCACGTACCGCCACCACTGTGCGGGATACTATCAAATAATGGTCAAATATGTTGGCGTGCAAATGAGTATAGAATTACTGTACCTCAGGTTCCTTAGCTCCGGGTCTGTCATCAGAGAAACGTAGCCTCGGAAACGTTTTAACAAGACAACTCCTACATCGCTTCAGACAGAAAATGTAGTTCTCCAAACGTATTTTGAGTGAATGAGTGACCTAATTACTCATTTTTGTTAGTAATTAATTTTGAGCTAAGCTCTTATCACTGATGCCATCATTTGGTTGCTTAGGATTGCGAAACAAATGGTAATGACTGGATATTATGCAAAATCATTTACAAAAAAATGGCTCTGAGTACTATGGGACTTAACATCTGAGGTCATCAGTCCCCTAGAGCTTAGAACTACTTAAACCTAACTAACCTACGGACATCACAAACATCCATGCTCGAGGCAGGATTCTAACCTGCGACCGTAGCGCTCACGCGGTTCCAGACTGAAGCGCCTAGAACCGCTCGGCCACACCGGCCGGAAAAATCATTTACATTTTTGGCGGTACAGATTACATAGAATAGTCATCCAGCCTATTGCTTATTCCTTGTTAGGAACGATACTGGTTTTAAAAAAAAGTAATTAAAAATATTCAGTCTCAAGATCAGCACACGCTGTTTCTGGAAGATAATTCGTCCTTGAAACCAGATCTAACTTCGGAATTTCTGTATCGGCCTCAAGTTCCACGTGATACTAAGTTTTTGTAAATGCTCACGTCAGTCTATGTATTATAGCATTTTATGTGTCTGGCAGAAGGAGAACAAAAAGATCTATGTCGCTATACAAATTAATCAAAGAAATGAGCAACATGAGAGTAAAGTAAAGTGAATCAACATACTTAATAATATATTCTTTGTGATTTCCTGTGATACTTTGCCTCAGGAACGTCTTTTAGTAAAGCCCAGCAGTATTTGGACAACATTGCAGTAAATCAGTATATTGCACAATTTTCTTTGTTTTAGAGGTGATTCTAGGTAATTCTGGTACACGGTAATAACAGTCGCTTGAGTGACCCGTTGGTTCCCACCAAATCATGGTGACACCAACGGACATGTGATGTGATCTTTTTAACCAGCCTGTCAGGAGTGTGACACATGGCACACAGCACATCTGGAACCCAATTTTTTCCCTTGGTTGCAAACTTTGCACCCAAAATAAAGATCATAGGAAATTTTTACAAGAGGAAGTTCAGACAAAACACAGGCTTTCATCATCATACAGCAACTCACTTCACAACGTCAGAGCTCACTCGCTACTGAGATTGATGCAAACAAACACAATGCGATGCGATTTAACGTGAACAAGACTCATCAGCGTCCTTCGTATCCTGGCGGTGAATGTCGGAACTGAGAATCATGTATAGATTTTCTTGTATATATTTAGACTGTTTAACAAAAATTACATCCACAAAAATATATAAAAGTAAATAAATTAACGAATATCAAATAACCAATACGCAACATTTTCAAGTTATTTTATATGGGGTACAGTATCACGAAAACTGAGCACGATATGCGGAAACGGATTTCATTTTCGAATTCAGTAACGACTACTTAGCTGAGGACACCCTTCAAATTCTTTGTGACAAAAATGCTGTTTACTAGCGTTAGTGGCCCGCAGTAGTGGAGTACAAAATGTCTGCTAATCGATGAGCCACTTATGTATGGAGATTTTATATAATGTAATCCGCTGCTCCTACTTGACATAGCTCTGCAGTTGACATCAGGAGGGTTAGTGAACGCTGCCGTCAACATCCAGTACCGGGAATCGAGCGTGGATTTTCCTGGCTGCAGTCGGACATATAGCCGACTCTGCAAAACATACGGACTGTTTTTACGCAAAAAATTATAAATTACAATTTAATCATTTCATAATTTACAGCAGCACATCTCCGGCCTGCTGTAGACGTCTCCAGATGTCCATTGAGGAGCTTGAGTATAATATATAATTCCTGAAAACACTCGCCAAGCTTTTACACTTTCCGCTTTGCAGTCAGATCCGCAAATAAAACGACTTTTAAAAAGCAACACTTTCGGTTATTCATTTCTCAGAAACTACCTTCATTTTTAAACCTATATATCGCTTTCCATTTAATTCATTAAATGGTGAACACAATAATGTAAAGAACTCTAAAAAGCTTTTAAAAATATTATTTATATGCCGCGCTTTATTGCTGGTTATAAATATACGCCGTTCTTCTTCATGTTGACAAAGTCTCTTTCGAAACTGTTTTACAGCCCTTTAATTTCCGGTAAAGCCTAAATTTCTTTGTTACGTTCGTATCCCTTCGAGAACGACGCTATAGGAGTGCAGCTGACAGTTTCACTGTTGAGCGAAATTTTCCTGTGGGTCGTATCGACAGCGAGACAGTTACAGAATAGGGTAATTTTCACAAGGAAAGGGAAAGAAATCGTGAAGATCATGCTGGTGAATATATATCTGCATATGCAAAAAGTACAAACTGAACCATAAATTAGGACTATCTAACCTGGGAATACAACCAGATTCTACTAGGTACAATCCGAACGTGGTACGTCGCTTCTCTCAAAAATAAATTATTATGTCTAATTAATAAAATTAAGGACTCGAGGAACGAAAGATGTTACTCAGTATTTGAAACCGTTCAGCGTACAAGTAGTGTCGGACTTCAACATTTATCAACCAGATTCAAATTATATATGAAAACATTATCTGTTTGTGGTCTACAGCTTCAATGGTAGTTTTGTGTTGTCCCCTGCATTCTGTTTTTCATTATGTAGGCGTCAGCCTGATGAGGAATTTTATCTACTCTGTGGACCACGATGATGATTTAATAGTTCACAGTAAAAATTAAATGAAAGTGCTGAGAGGCTATATGGCTACGTTCTGCGAACGGAATAACAAATCTGCGCCGGCCGATGTGGCCGAGCGGTTCTAGGCGCCGCAGTCTGGAACCGCGTGACCGCTACGGTAGCAGGTTCGAATCCTGCCTCGTGCATGGATGTGTGTGACGTCCTTAGATTAGTTAGCTTTAAGTAGTTCTAAGTGCTAGGGGACTGATGACTTCAGATATTAAGTCCCATAGTGCTCAGAGCCATTTGAACCATTTGAACAAATCTGCGTGTCCTGCTTCGCTACAGCGAAATTGGAAGTTTTATCTGCGATCTACAGTCGTCGTCAAACTACATTACGAAATGTGGAGCCCTAGGTTTTCCTCAATGTGTTAAGCCAGTCGCATCAAATGATGAGGTGTAATCGTATGCAGTTGCTAAGGCATTTAAACTGTATGACAAGCTCAGCTCGCAAATACGCATTTCATTATGTGAATACATGCAGTTCAATTTTTAGCTAGTAGATGACTCTTAAGTTATTCTAAATCGTGTATCACAAGATATGTGGAATGAAAAAGATCTGCTACACCGACGTCAGGACCAACGCTAAATATGGGAAGACGACAGTTAAAACCCTGTCCGGCCATCCAGATTTAAGTTTTCCGTGATTTTCCTATATCGCCTGAGGGGGTTAGGACGTCAAACGGGCCGACTTGGAGCAGGAGAGACACCACAGGACATTTTAATTTACAGTGTCTATACTTTTACAAATAAATTCATAAAACTTTGTCAGCATGACCAGGAAGGATTCAGGATTCACACTCATAGCAGTGGAAGTTCAAAAACATAACAAAATAATTTTTACATGAGAAATTTCATCATTTTTTCACTTACTATTGGCTGTATTTGTTGCTATATGTATATTTTTCTTTATAAGTAAGAGAGCTTCTTTGATGAATTTTGCACAGCATACAAACCATACTTACAGGTCTATGAAACCCTGGAATTTATTTAATTTATGTAAAAATGAATGAGCTGTTACATTTTAAATTTGCTGTTTAGAAAAAAACTCAAATTTTATAGTTAACCATCTCAATTTTACCACAGTTCTTAATAGATTTGGAAAATTCTTGCCGAGCTGAGTGGCTCCATGTCACTGACTACGCGGCCCCTCCCGCCGGAGGTTCCAGTCCTCCATTGGGCTTTGGTGTGTGTGTTGTTCTTAGCATAAGTTAGTTTAAGTAGTGTGTAAGTCTAGGGACCGATGACCTCAGCAATTTGGTCCCTTAGAAATTCACACAAATTTGAACATTTGAAAATTCTAGAGTTTCATACACCTGTAGTCCGCCCCTGGTAGCTGAGTGGTCAGCGCAACGGAATGTCATACCTAACGGCCCGGTTTCAATTCCCGGCTTGGGCGGAGATTTTCTCCGCTAAGGAACTGGGTGTTGTGTTGTCTTTATCATCATCATTTCATCCCCATCGACACGCAAATCATCGAAGTGGCGTCAACTCGAAAGACGTGTAGTAGAAGAACGGTCTACCCGACGGGAGGCCCTAGCCACACGGCATTTCCATTTCAATACATCGGTAAGTATGCTTTGTATGCTGTGCAAAATTCATCGATGAATCTCTCTTACTTATGAAGAAAAGTTTACGTATAGCAACAAATGCAGCCAATAGTATATGAAAAAATGATGAAATTTCACGTGTAAAAAAAAATTATTTTGTTATGTTTTTGAACTTCCACTGCTATGAGTGTGAATCCTGAATCCTTTCTAGTCATGCTGACAAAGTTTTATGAATTTATTTTTAAAAGTATAGACAGTGGAAATTAAAATGTTCTGTTGTGTCTCTCCTGATCCAAGTCGGCATGTTTGACGTCCTACCCTCCTTAAGACCAATGACGGGGTAGTTCACGACGGATTTCCTTTCACATCCTTCTGTAATTTGAGCATGTGCTCCGTCTCTAATGACGTCGTTGTCGACAAGACGTTAAATTCTAGTCTTCCTTCTTTTTTCTGAGAGTACCGTCCCTATTAGACATCAGGCAAAAACATATGCTTATTTCACGATGCACATACCCCGGACTGGGAAGGGAAAAAGATCACGAATGTTGTGCTCTGTGTTGATAAAGAGGAAAAAGAAGTAAAAGTACATAACAGTGCAAAACGTGAGGTTTTTCTCCACAGTTAGAAGACTGGTTTGTGGTCTGTCATACCCAAAAATTATACTAACTGCTATGTAAAACAAACATATTAGCAGATAAGTATTGAATCTGATTTCACAACAACCAGTAGAGTATTTAAATACGATGTCACTGGGTTAAATCAGTTCGGTTGTAGAACTATTCCAGAATCATAAAGAAAGTTTGTCTACCCTGGCGCGCACGGTTGCTGAGATACAAAACCAATAGTTCGTAAACAAGTCTTAAGTGTTGAGGGGCTGTTGAAATGGACAGCAGTTTCAGAGTCCCATTTCCCGTCATAACCAATGTTATCAGTGACGGAGTCAGTTAACTGGGCTGTGATATCCGCTCGATCCACGTGCGGGGCCACCACAGCATAGCCTCGCTCGTTGCATCAGAAAATTTCAGTAAACGACTGAGACCTTCGAACGACATTCTATCGTAGTCAAACTATGAAATAGTAATTCTACAGTTCGGTAAAAATTTTCAAACTGGCCATAACTTAAGATTACTCGTGAAAGATGAAATAGCTCCTCCAAAGAGATAATGGCTGTCACCATTCACATACGTTTCGAAACGGACCCGAGCTCTACGTTTACCGACTGTATTGTCGTCTCGATTATGGTGCTAAAGAAAACAAGAGGTGTTAAATTAATCAGCTCGTTCGTCATCATCATTTGTGGGTTTACTTTGCCGAAGGTAGAGAAAGAGTGAGACAAAAAAGGAAAGCAAGAGTGGTATTTAAGATATTATTGACAGCAAGTTCATCAGAAGCGTAGCACTAGCTCAGTTGGAATATTTTAGGGAAGAAAATTTGTCATTGGGAAACGAAGATAACCTAAAACATAAAGCTAAGACAGGAAATTAAATTCACGATTACTGAGCAATTTATTGCGTGCATCACAAAACGAAGAATAATTGAGAACATGTGTAAATTTGTTTTAGAAGATGCATAATAAGTACAACAGAATTTTACTAAAAAATTCATTTCGGTTTTCATAGCAGTTGATATGACTGTTCATGGGACCGAGCCACGTGCTGCTGTTGTTAAGATCGTGGGATCCTACTCTTGAGATGCTGGGATCAAATCCCAGTTGTACTAACTATGTAGTTTCCGTCAGTAGCTTAACGTGAATGCGTGGATCGTTCCTTCTGTCTATTTTTATTTTTGCATCTGTACGCAACAAACCATCGTACGGAATGCGGCAGAAGGCACACCGGGTATCATTCTGAGACTTCCAGTTCAGTTTTCGGGAAGGACGACTAACGAAGCGTACTACCGTAAGACAAAATTTTATGAATTTAACGTAATGATCAACAAGCTGAATATTTCCCTGTGAGAGTTTTAACAGTAAACATGTGTGAGCGTTTGTCCTTTAGCTACCTCCGGTAGTTATTGTCGAACATGTCTGCAACAGTCTTGCTCCAGCCGCATAATCCTACCACGAATCGTGCAGCTCTCCTTTGAATGTCTTTTCTGTTCATCCATTTTTGTAACAGCCTCGGAGTGACGAACATTACTCAAAACCCAGTCATATGAGATTATTTTCAGGGACTACCTTACCGGATGAGTTACGTTCACTTAGAATTCTTTCACTGAAACGGTTTGGCATCTGCCGTCCCACAGCCTGATTTAACAACAAGTTTCACTAGATGGAATATTTTGTAGTTTTAACTGATTCTGATTATCGAGAGATGGTGATGTAATAAAACAACCTCATTACAGTTCCCTATTTATGCACGATTGTTATGTGGAGACTCTGCTGCCAGCTCATACGCCAGGAGTTCATCATCAGCTGGTCTTCCTACGTTTCACAGCAATTCTTCTATACTGTGGTATCACTCTTCCCTGTGGTTCATACACCACTACCTTCGCTTTTATGTCTGTTCATTGATAGCTATATACCAAGATCTGTTAGATAACTGAAACACAAAGCCGGCCGGAGTGGCCGAGCGGTTCTAGGCGCTTCAGTTTGGAACCGCGCTACCGCTACGGTCGCAGGTTCGAATCCTGCCTCGGGCATGGATGTGTGTGATGTCCTTAGGTTAGTTAGGTTTAAGTAGTTCTAAGTTCTAGGGGACTGATGACCTCAGATGTTAAGTCCCATAGTGCTCAGAGCCATTTGAACCATTTTTGAAACACAAACCTAATGTGATGCTCAGTAAGCACATGTTTACAAAATGGTTCAAATGGCTCTGAGCACTATGGGACTTAACTTCTGAGGTCATGACTCCCCTAGAACTTAGAACTACTTAAACCTAAATAACCTAAGGACATCACACACATCCATGCCCGACGCAGGATTCGAACCTGCGACCGTAGCGGTCGCGCGGTTCCAGATTTAGCGCCTAGAACCGCTCGGCCACCCCGGCCGGCCCACATGTTTACAAGGTGGCAGACTGAACTGTTCGAATGATTTCAGGAATTCAAGAAACATAGCATGAACTTGAGCCCTACTGTTTACTGACTTGGATTTTGTGCAAAGTAAGACAGTGAGAGACTGTCGGATGTCTTTGCCTAATTGAGATAATGGAACGTGTTTAATAAGCTGTTTGTTGACTGGAAGTTAACTCTAATCTTTCTCCCATACGCGACCACAGTAAGCGCACATGTTCGATATCTTGTTACATGTTCGTGTGGTTTTAGCTGAAGTATCTATGTCGTGTGCATTACGTAGAAGCCCCTTTCCGTCTACTGGAATAATTGTCGTCACTGCAGTGAGTTCCAGGAGAACTGAAGACTATGCAAACAGATACGTGGAACCACAGACCTTATTGTTCGTTGTGCATTACAAAATCTGTGTCTTCAGAATTCATTCAGTGTGCGGCAGTAGTTACGTTCTTTACGTGATCGCTATGATGATCATATAGCAGAGAAATTCCTACCTGGAACACTGGGGTCCGCAGCTCGTGGTCGTGCGGTAGCGTTCTCGCTTCCCACGCCCGGGTTCCCGGGTTCGATTCCTGGCGGGGTCGGGGATTTTCTCTGCCTCGTGATGACTGGGTGTTGTGTGCTGTCCTTAGGTTAGTTGGGTTTAAGTAGTTCTAAGTTCTAGGGGACTGATGACCATAGATGTTAAGTCCCATAGTGCTCAGAGCCATTTTGAACACTGGGAACATCGCTGTGGTTACACATACTCTCTACACTTATCCAGTGACAGTGTTTTGATAGTTTGTTACAAGATCCAACTAGAGGTCAGTGATAAAATGGAACTAGGCATTGCCATGGTTAACATGCGAGGCACGGAGTAATATTGGCAACGAAATCGACCACTCCATTTGCAAAGGAACTATCCTGCCTATAGCCTTAAGCGATTTAAAAGACCATGTAATATCACAGTCTGGATGGCGGAACAGGATTTGAACTCCTGTCTTTCGTAATTCGAGCCCAGTGTTTTAACCACTGCGCCACCGTGGTCGGTAGCGGCGTTAAAACTACGTCCGGCTATTCCCAATAGATTTTTCGTGGTTTCTCTAAATAGAGGATACATTCTAAACCCCACATGTCACTAATTCTGCGTTCATTCTCTGTATTACATGATCAGCATCTAACAGGATGTCATTTATACACGGACCAAGGTAAGTGTGCATACCCGGCCGTTAGGGCAGCACGGCGCTGCGAAGCAAAAATGAAAGTAATGGAGAACTCACACTAAATTAACTAAAAGTACAACCTTTTACTGTGCTTGTTTTTATTATTTGTGGACATATGAAACCAATGAATAAGAAACCAAGACATTGTAGACATTTTAAACTTCTAGTAGTTGTAAATTTCAGTTTATAAACAACAGCCACACTTAACCACAGTGCGACGAAATGGTGAAGCCATCTGTTTACCATATACTTACCTTACAGAGGTAGACAATCGACAGCATCAACTACGAAAGATCAAGAACGGATATGTGAGGTAGACCAGGATGACGCCGGCCGTTGTAGCCGAGCGGTTCTAGGCGCTTCAGTCTGGAACCACGCTGCTGCTGCGGTCGCAGGTTCGCATCCTACCTCGGGCATGGATGTGTGTGATGTCCTTAGGTTAGTTAGGTTTAAGTAGTTCTAAGTCTAGGGGACTGATGACCTCTGATGTTAAGTCCCATAGTGTTTAGTGCCATTTTTTTGAACCTTTTTTTCCCGCTTCGAACACGAATATGCTGTCAGGTGTAGGTACTCTCCCTCCTCCAAATGTTCTAATGTAGGACTAAAGCGTCTCATAATATACAAGTAGTAAATTGAATTACTTGTGTCAGCGATTTGTTATTCAAAACTGACACAATAAAATGGTTCAAATGGCTCTGAGCACTATGGGACTTAACATCTGTGGTCATCAGTCCCCTAGAACTTAGAACTACTTAAACCTAACTAACCTAAGGACATCACACACATCCATGCCCGAGGCAGGATTCGAACCTGCGACCGTAGCAGTCGCGCGGTTCCGGACTGAGCGCCTAGAACCGCTAGACCACCGCGGCCGGCTGACACAATAAATATTGTATTAAAATATATCCCAAATAGCTTTATTTCTTGACAGACGTTACCGGTTACGTCTTGACTTAGCTATTATCAGACGTAATGTCTGATTAAAACGCAATGTGTAGTTCAAGTTACAAGAGTAATGAGTGACATTTATGTAAGATATAAAGCTATTTGGAATGTATTTTAACAAAATATTTTGTTATTAACAAACGCTATATATTCCTCTAGGCCCATTGTCTAACATTAATGTTATTATTGCCTTCAAGCTTAAATTACAGGACTAATGAAGGGGACAGTAAAAAAATTTCAGCATTATTGGATCAGCTGCTTACCGTTTCAGTCGTCATTAAAAGTGCCTGGGGGATATAAAAATCACGAAAAAAGCAAAAAATCAATAATCTCTGAAGTATTGAAAGTAGTACGAAATAGTTTTCATATAAATGAGTAGAAACACACAATGGAGCTAATTTTTACACAATTGTTATTTCTTTATCCACTGGTTAGGCTTCAGTTTAATCTGTTGCTTATACAGCATTGTACTATAGTTTGTAGTTGCGTGCACTTACACAATCAACAAGAGTTACGTTTCGCTTGATTACCGAAATAACATTTTACAGCTAGTACTCACTGTTTTCCGTTTGTATCAGATAGGAAACAAGTTTAACGAAGGAAACCATTCCAGAGCCTCTATTGTGAAAGCTGTTGGTGAAAAACGTGGCTATTCTGGCACTGTAGAGCTACCATAATTTAAAAAAATGTGTTTTCTTCCATTTTTCTCAGAAACTACGGGGCACTAGTACCTACACTTTTCAAATTATTTATTTTCAACTTTCGTAGAAGTTTCTCATCTCGTAGTACCCTGTGACTTTTGACAACCTCAGGTTCGTGACAGGTCCAGAATAAGATCGAAAGATTCACTACCATTGCTTTGCGTTTATTTTAATGTGACTTGCGATCATATTTCATTAGCTTATAACAGGAAATTAGAATTTTTTGTGTCTGTTATCCTGGAGAAAGCTTATAACTGTGTATGGCTCTCCGGTCTTCTCCTTATACTCCAAACATGAGTGCATCAAACTATGTCTGTCTTACTGCATCCTTGCTAATTTATCACCTATCTTTTAAAACTTTACCATTACCAATTTCCTGTCTTTTGTCCCACTGCAGGTACACCCCAAGGTTTTGTTCCCTCTCCTTTACATTCTCTACAGTATCCACCATTGATATGCCTAAACCATCTCTTTCTGTTAACCTCGTACTGTACTACGAAGACTAATTCTCTACAGCGCGCTACAGAAGACCCTAAGACTACTTCATTTCTGTCTTAACCACCTGCCTCCTGAAGAAGCCGATGGCTCCTCATGGAAGATGCTTCCAGTATCCAAGCAATAACTTTAGGACGAACCAGTACCAGTATCCACCATCATGATTTCTAACTAAACATTTATTATCGTCATATCCAGTTAACTAACACACAGAATACATCGGCTTATCTAACCGAACATGAAGATCATCTCCATTCTCCACCTTTCACACCTACAAAGCACTGATATCCGATTACCCAGTATACAACAGTCCCTCCGACTCATGTAATTCATCCCTGTCCTCATTCACAGTTAACATCACTGTATAGCCCACACGTTCAGCAAATTTGACTCCAACAACGACCGCATCCTCCTCCTTCCCACTCTCCCCTCCCCCCGCCCCCCCTCCCTCGCCGGCCAGGGTGGCCCAGCGGTTCTAGGCGCTTCAGTCCGGAACCGAGCAGCTGCTACGGTCGCAGGTTCGAATCCTGCCTCGGGCATGGATGTGTGTGATGTCCTTAGGTTAGTTAGGTTTAATTAGTTCTAAGTTCTAGGGGACTGATGACCTCAGATGTTAAGTCCCATAGTGCTCAGAGCCATTTGAACCATTTGAACCCGCCCCCCACCCCCAATAGTTACCAATTCTGGCGCCCCAATCTAATATCATTTACTCTGTACCAACCCACACTTTATATCCTCTGCCAAGGCAATTTAGTCAATAGCTCCTCCTCCTTCCCCCAGACAGCGTAATCAGCCCTGACATTTACTGTAGCCATCAGATCTTACTCATTCTGCACCATGCTTTTCTTCATCAGGGTCCCCTCATCTCCCATCCCATCTTCTTCTTTCCTCTCCATATCCGTGACTTGTCAACCGTTCTAGTCATTCCAATTGCAAATATTTGGAAGGATGGCGCAAATCCCCCTTCAGTCATCCATATTTAGATTTACCGTGTGTTGTGTAAATCGCTTAAGATAATTGACATGGTTAACTTCTTTCTCACTTCACCAGTTTGAGCTTGTGCTCCAGATTTAATTCCCTCGTCATCAACAGAAAACTGTAATCTTCTTATTCTTCCAATCACACGTTTCCCGCTACCAACTCTCACACATCACACATCCTCATATACCAGAGGAATAATTCCATTCCACCCAACTCCATACAAATGCACTTAAACCACCTATTCTCTATTCGTTCTGCCATGTAAGTCATACTACTCAGTGCAGTGCAGTGTAGTGGTTCGTTTATATTATAAAATCTGTCATCAATATTCGTGGTTTGGAAAACAATTTTGTAATATCTTCAGTGTATAAACTGCATTTGAATAATTTAGAAAGACATAATTTTCTATCATTTTGATATTTAAAATTATGATTTTAAATTTGATAAAATCTGTAGGATGAAGAACTGCCACTAAACCGTAGCTGTGATACCTGTGGGCAAGGGAATGAAATAATAACAGAGTAAACATAAAAAAATCATCTTTCATTCAGCCAGCCTTAAACAGCTGAAGTTCAATGATTTCTCCGAATAACATTCTACTGTGTTTGTTGGACAGAGTCCATTATGTTCAATTCCAATATGCTCTACGAATTAAATTTTGATGCATTTTAAGTATACGAGTACACACAGAATAACAGCATAAAAGTTGCCAAACGGGGAGACAATAGTCGAACCCGCGACCACCGCATTACGAGAGAGTGATCTAATCCCGACATCTCGGAGCCCACAAATTTCCAGTAAGGTTCCGTAGTATCTACTGTTTAGACATGGTACCCACTGGTGCAACGTCAATTTCGACAACATTAGATTTCGACAACTTTCGAACCTGTCGTTCTCTTCGTGAGCCAGTGCTAGTGAACCCTCAGTGTCTATACTATTGAGCTGCAACAGTAATTTATGACAATTGAGCTACTAGAAACATTTCCGAAGGTAAGCTGAGGCGATCTTTCATGAACCCAAGGGCTGTGTTTTCGCTCTGTCTAGGGAATGAAGGAAAGAAAGCTCTGTAGTAGCCACATGTGTAAATTTTGAAGTGAACGTCTACCATAAGTGATATTTCTTGTTTTTTTTCTGGTGGTTGCCATTTGCAATACCGACGCTTTTGCCGTTGTTGCCCACAGCCGTCGTTGAAATGAAAGGAGAGAGAGAGAGAGAGAGAGAGAGAGAGAGAGAGAGAGAGAGAAAGAGTGAGAGAGAGAACACCCTGCACAAAATAAGATAAGACGAAGAAGAATAATTATGAACTTGCAAGTCGTTGTGTTGACCACAATGCTGCAGTGAGGAAGTTGTTTCCTGTTGCGGGGATTCACACGGCAGCGGCAATGTCTCAATCACACTCACTGGCTTCCACATAGCGTCGCGGAGTAGCAGGTCCAAACTGGCTGGCAAGGCTTTAACTTTTAATAATGACGTTACCGTGACTTCTACAGCTGTAATACTTAAGTATATGTTTTGTTTGTAGTAGCTGATGATGATATCATCGGAGGCCCTAATTTGTCACACCCGGTTGGCTAAGTACGTGTTACGTGCGTGATATACACGGGTTGAGAATACAAAATTGAATGGTAAGTAACCTGTCCTGCCGTCAAGTACCCATTCTCTTCTAGCAACCAAATAAGAATATATACGAATAAATACACTGATAAGCCAAAACAGCCGGCCGGGATGGCCGAGCGGTTACAGGCGCTTCAGTCTGGAACCGCGCGACCGCTACGGTCGCAGGTTCGAATCGTGCCTTGGGCATGGATGTATGTGATGTCCTTAGGTTAGTTAGGTTTAAGTAGTTCTAAGTTCTAGGGGACTGATGACCTCAGATGTCAAGTCCCATAGTGCTTAGAGCCATTTTGAAGCCAAAACATTATTAACACTGCGCTCCGCGAGGTTGTATGCTGCCTGATGGCACTGAGGGCACGTGACGCGGTAAGAGAAGTATATGAGCGGAGCAGAGACGAATGGGGAATCATTCGAGCGTTGATAAGTCGCGCAAATGTGAAAATCCGCCAACTTAAGTGACTCTGACAAAAGCCAGATTGTTGTGGCTCAGTAACGGTGGGCGAGCATCTCGAAAACGGGGAAGTTGCTCGGCTGTTCGCGTGCTACTGTCTTCAACGTCCATGGAAAGTGATTGAAGAATGATGAAACCACGAGTAGGCGATAAGAAATTGGACGTCCATACCTCATAACAAAACATAGGGATTAAAGGCCTGCTCGCTCTCTAAAGCAGGATAGGCGGTGATCTGTGGCAGATCGTACGACAGAGTACAGTGCTGGCGCAGGTACAAGTGTTTTGGAGTACACCGTTCAGTGCACAGTATTAAACATGGTATTCCACAGCAGAGGACCGCTACGTGAGTAGTAAGGTGAGGGGGGGCATGAGTGCAATTTTGATATAAAATTAATATGCAAATTAATTAAATTGATCAATTAATTTCCCCCCCCCCCCCATCATCACCACCCCCACCCCCATCCCTGTGTGACGTCATGTGTTTTTCTCAGCCTACACGTGTGTCTTCGCACCCTCCCCCCTTCACGTCACTGTCCCCTCCCTCACCCCACCTCCTATCCTATTGGCAGGAATTTCGAATTTTGGTGGGAGTTTAAAAAATGATGGGAATTTCGAATTTTGGCGGGAATTTCATTGTCCCAGAGCTGTGATGACTTCCCACCCCACCCACCACCCGGGAATTAGCGGAATGTTAAAATTGGCGGTGCCCTTTCCAAGACTTGAACCCAGACAAGTGCACCCATCAACATATGAAAACAGACCAGATGCAGAAGAGTAGGTTAGGTTAGTATACGTTTTTTATTTTGGTTGGGAAACTGAAGTAAAGATCGGTCCTAATTACGTAATCAGTCATACAGATCGGTTCTAATTACACAACAATATGCACAGCGCTACACAAGGACTGCCTAACATCGTAATACAGCTCAAAAATGGACGACGCCATACAACAGATGTTGTCCTGCTGGGAACAATTTCACAATACCACTCGAAACTAGTGGCAGATGCACTCAAACTCTACCCTTCACCTACGAGCTGGCAGGAAAAAGGCTGGGGTGTAAAGTACTATATTTATTTATTTGGGTGAAAATATATTCAACTGACAAGATGCTGGTGTTGGACAGAGAGGAGTTGTGGTCCAATGCTCGATGTTAACACGCAGTATTTGGTTTTTGTTCGATGTATCGAAAGAGAGAGACGTGGTAAAATCTTACAGCGGATTCTATTACAAGGAGTGATATAACTGGTTAAAGTTTGGATGCAGATAGTTCTCTCAAAACTATACCGATTTTGCTCATAAAATTAATGAAATCGGAGTATCTATTCTCGTGGAATCATGACTGCTTTTATTATGATCGTCACGGTTGCGTGTTTAAAAAACAGGTGTTGCAGCAAGTCCTGTGTTATTTTATACTTCATATTGTCCGCAGCTCGTGGTCTCGCTTCCCGAGCACGGGGTCCCGGGTTCGATTCCCGGCGGGGTCAGGGATTTTTCCTGCCTTGTGATGACTGGGTGTTGTTATGTCGTCTTCATCATCATTCATCCCCATTACGGTCGGAGGAAGGCAATGGCAAACCACCTCCACTAGGACCTTGCCTAGTAAGGCGGCGCGGGTCTCCCGCGTCGCTCCCCTACGCTCTGTAAAGAAGTAAGGGACTCATCATCATCATCATCAACCTCTAATTATAAAGTAGACGCCACTTGAATTGTGGAAACTAGAAATGATACTGCCACCCTCTCTTGTGATCGATAATCTGTTGGATATGGTCTTCCTCCAGTACAGTCGGCAAAACTTTACGCAGATCTGTGCAAGTAACTTCGAGCACTGGCCACGTACTCGAATGGAACAATATGTGTATATTTAATATGTTCGATTCAACATGGAAACGGTATTTGTTTTCCTCGATATATCGGAAGAGAGAGATGCGGTAAATTATTATAGGAGGTTCTCTAATAAGACAGGCTCTCCCGATTTGTTTCGTAAATGCAGGTCTGATACAGCTACACATTATTAAATCGGGACTTCCCATAGCTTACAGAACAGCAGTTGCCTCTTGAGTTATAGCTTCTTGTTGTCGAACGTAAAATGGTTGTTTTTCTGACATGTGAGCCAATGGCGTGAAAGATTGTATTCTCTAACGTTATTTTACGGGTCTGAAATGTATGTAATACACACTCGCTTGACAGTTTATTTACAAACAGTGATTTGAACGTAAGACACGCTCTCAGGTCGAGTAATTGATCTATCAAGGTGAAAGAAATTGCTCAACACAGATGTTTTTTCTTTGGAGTTTAAATTTTCCCGCTTTCTTTGCTTCGATGACGGTTTCGAAATAACAAATAAATTCTGTGGCGATAGATAGTTTTCACAGCAAAATATTGGAAGCTTTTTTTTTCCAGTTTTACGCAGGGTGGACAGGTATAGGCCTCATTTGTAATCGACAGTCTGAGAAAAACACATAATGCCATCTGGGGCTGGTGGTTGGCGTGGGTGAGGGGGAATTAATTGATCAATTTAATTAATCTGCATATCAATTTGATATCGAAATTGCACTCGTGCCCCCCTTACTGTACTATTTACGTGTTCCCATGCTGACTTAACATCGTCAGTCATGGTTACAGTGGGCACGAGCTCATCGAGATTGGACCGCGGTTCAATGGAATTGTGTCGCCTGATTGGATGAATCCCATTTATTGTTAAATGAGGTCGATGGTCATGTCCAGATATACTGTCATCCAGGCGAACGGTTACTCGATACAGGCAGCGTGTCACGTATGCAGGCCGTTGGAGCAGTATTATGTTATGGGGGACATTCACCTGGGCTTCCATGGGACCTGCAAAGTATTTGAAGGCTGCATGAGAGCAGTGGACAACGTGGACATTATTAGGGACCACCTGTAACCCCTTATGCCTGATGCCGTCCCCAACAGCGATGGCATCTTCCAGCTAGATAACTGTCCGTGTCACAAAACCAGAATCGTGCTGCAACGGTTTGAGGAGCATGATAGTGAACTCACGTTGATGTCTTGGCCATCAAAGTCCGCTTATCTGAATCCGACGAAACCCATCAGGGACGCCATCGGGCGCGAGTGCCGCACCCACAAAACAACCGCCCGTAAATTGTGGGAAGTGTGTGACGTATGCGTAGGCATCTGGTACTACAAACCTCTGGAAACCTATCAAGTATTTGTCGAATCCAAGACACGCAGAATCACTGCTAAACTGCGTTCCAGAGGTGGACCGACACGCTTTTTAGTAGGTGCTCACAATGTTTTGGCTCATCAGTGTAAATAAAGTGGCGTATTTATTTTAAGTTTATGTACACAGTGATGAGACGAAACATAATGACCACTTGGTTTATAGCGTGTTCGTACGCCACCGAAGTGCAAAACAGCAGCAATTACATGCGACATTGATTCGAAACGTCGTTGGTAGATTTCCGAAGGTGTGGCACCAGTTATCTACGCACAGATCACGCAAATCGTGTATATTTTGTTCCGGTGGTACCTGGTGGCCGAAAGCCCATAGATGTGTTCAGATGGGTTCAAGTCACACGTTTTTAGTGTCCATGATATCAACGTGAGGTAACTACCATACTCCTCAAGCCACTTAGCACAGTTCTGACTTTATGAATTGGGCAATTATCCTGCTGAAAGGTCCCGTCACCATCGGGGGAAACATCAAACATAATCGGAGGCAGGTGGTCCACAATAATTTTCACGTGTGTGATTACATGATATGGTCAGTGGAAGTTGGAGGTGGTCTTCTCTGTCTGAGGGTCTAGTAGCCTTTCGGAACACTTTATT
Source organism: Schistocerca nitens (assembly GCF_023898315.1). NCBI lineage: Eukaryota > Metazoa > Arthropoda > Insecta > Orthoptera > Acrididae > Schistocerca > Schistocerca nitens. The sequence continues at coordinate 521,088,413 of NC_064616.1, read as the reverse complement.
GCCGAGATAGTAAGTTCTGTTTCACAGATAACCAGTTTCAGCCAGTTCAATGGCCACCTTCACATCTGTAAAGGTTTACATCGAAATACAGTAAAATACATCCTTATCCAAACCAAAAACGTTGTAATATAATTAAGTAGAGTATATGAACTTTATGGTAATATCAATGCTGTTAAGTAACTAATCTCATGTTTGTGTACATCACATACAAAATATAACTTACGGGACTTAAACGAAGTCATCATTAGAATCATACCATTGTGCTATATGTACATAAACTATCCATAATCTCAGAACTTGCAACAAATTAGACACTGTATAGAATACTGAGTCCTTTCACATAGTAAAAAAATTGGGCAGAATCCCATGTGTATGATTGTCTTACACTTTCTCAATTAATAACCTTAAGCAATATTGTCGCAGACGAAACTGAGTAGCATCGTCACTGTGGTATAGCGGTTATGATACTAGACTGTTGCATGGAGTAACGTGAGTTCAAAACTCACCTGAACTGTAAAATTTCAATTTGTATATTCGGTTCGAGGACATTCTAGAAGTATCCACAAATATCAAGAATCATTGTACTGGAATGTTCTGTAACTATATGTATACCGTATGTGCTCTGGCCGGAGGCAGTTCTCTCCGCGCTCTTGTATGTGCAAGTGCTGAATAAACCTTCGTTAAGTGAAGTTAGTGTTCGTCATTCATCTAATTACATCTTCTTCTACGTGACAATATAACACGCCATCCTACATGACATGGGAACCAGTTGGAGATGTCCCGCTGACGGAAAGAGGCAAACTAACTGCCACTGATCATTTGGATCTTAAATCGTAGTTATTATCACCAGGTGGCAGTACAGTATGACAAATCCATCATGTGAAGTTACACTCCATATTCCACCAGTTACCTAATACCTATTACTAGCCATTAAATAATATGTGATACATAACAGTATATAATAGAATATAATGGAACTTGCTACCTACGGTTAAAAAATATAATCCAATTAGTTACTGCATGTCAGGGTGTTTAAATGTAGTACTTTTACAATGCTACCATAAAATAAGTATAGTATAACATTTAAACAATGAAAGTATCGTATTGTGTATTATTATTCTCACAATTGCTTATTGTCCATCAAGGACTCTATACGCTTTGCTTTAAACTTAATGGGAGGGCATAGTTTTAAGAGAAGTCGTATTTGTACCTGTTCTGGTTGCGTACTATACTATTGAACGTAGGTTCAAAGTGGCTCTGAGCACTATGGGACTTAACATCTCTGATCATCAGTCCCCTAGAACTTAGAACTACTTAAACATAACTAACCTAAGGACATCACACAACACCCAGTCGTCACGAGGCAGAGAAAATCCCTGATCCCGCCGGGAATCGAACCCGGGAACCCGGGCGCAGGAAGCGAGAACGCTACCGCACGACCACGAGCTGCGGACTTGAACGTAGGAATAATATCTATTGCTCTATTGACATGGTATATTCCGGCGTGTGGTCAGTAGCGAATGGTGTTTTAGAAATAAAATTCTAGGATCTTAATACGTCTCACGTACCTGTTCTGTTTATGAATCGTAATGTATTAGTTGTCAAAGGTTCCTATACATTTAGTTAATGAATGGATGTCAGGTTGTTTATATGAACTTATTGCACTGGTACTGCTCTGCCTCATGGCGTTTTCATGTAACAAATTTGATAAAACGAGCTTGAATCTCGTACCTCAAAGATCTGTACAGCTTGTGTGTTTTAAGTATTATAACATATTTTTGGAAGTCAGGTTGTTTATGTATATGTTTTACACTCGTACTATTCTATCCCATGACGTTTTAAAAAATTTTGATAAACGAGCTTGAATCTCGTACCTTCAATATCTGTGCAACTTACGTTTGATGTCTTTAAACGTAGGTAAAAGGTTCCATTACGTTTATTTTTATTCTTATGTATGACATGTAATCGAATGGCTACTAATAAATTTTAGATAACTGTGGTATTTTGTTTAATTTATAACGGAATATGGTGTAGAGTAGCTTCACATGTTAGTAGTATCGTACTCTCCTGCCACCTGGTGACAATAACTGCGACTTGCGTTCTGAATTATCTGCGGCAGTTAGTTTGCCTGTTTCCGTCAGCAGGGCATCTCCAATTGGTTCCATGTCATTATTGTTATATTGCTTATGGTTATTATTTCAGAAAGTATAAGATAATCATAAACAAGGGATTCTGCCACATTTTTGTTCTTTTTCAGTATGTGGGAGTGCAATGTTTAATATGTTGCAAGTTCTGGGGTTATGGTTAGGCAATGTACATATTGCACAATGGTGTAATGTTAATGATGACTTCTGCTTATTTTCGCAAATTATTATATTCTGTAAGTGATGTACACAAACATGCGATTATTTATTTAAAAGCATTGATGTTACCATATAAATTATATACTCTACTTAATTGTATTACAAGGTTTTTGTTTTGTATAATGATGCATTGACGTATTTCGTTGTAAACCATTACAGATACACTATGTGATCAAAAGTATCCGGACACCAGCAAAAATTTACGTTTATGATATTAGGTGCATTGTGCTGCCACCTACTGCCAGGTACTCCATATCAGCGACCTCGGTAGCCATTGGACATCGTGAGAGAGCAGAATGGGGCGCTCCGCGGAACTCACGGACTTCGAACGTGGTCAAGTGATTGGGTGTCACTTGTCTCATACGTCTGTACGCGGGATTTTCACTGTCCTAAACACCTTTAGGTCCACTATTTCCGATGTGATAATGAAGTGGAAACGTGAACAGACACGTACAGCACGAAAGCGTACAGGCCGACCTCGTCTGTTGACTGACATACCGCCGACAGTTGAAGAGGGTCGTATTGTGTAATAGGCAGAAATCTATCCAGAACATCACGCAGGAATTCCAAACTGAGTCAGCACCCACTGCAAGTACTATTACAGTTAGGCGGGAGGTGAGACGACTTGGATTTCATGGTCGAGCGGCTGCTCATAAGCCACAAATCACGCCAGTGAACCCAAAACGACGCCTCGCTTGGTGAAAGGAGCGTTAACATTGGACGATTGAACAGTGGAAAAACGTTGTGTGGAGTGACAAATCACGGTACACAATGTGGCCATCCGATTGTGGGGTGTGGGTACGGCGAATGCCCGGTGAACGTCATCTGGCAGCATATGTAGTGCCAACAGTAAAAATTCAGAGGCGGTGGTGTTATAGTGTGGTCGTGTTTTTCATGTAGGGGTTCAAAAATGGCTCTGAGCACTATGGGACTTAACTTCTGAGGTCATCAGTCCCCTAGAACGTAGAACTACTTAAACCTAACCAACATAAGGACTTCACACACATCAATGCCCGAGGCGGGATTCGAACCTGCGACCGTAGCGCCTAGAACCGACCGGCCACCCCGGCCGTCCACGCAAAACAACAAGGGGTGCAAGCCCCTGATGACCTCAGAAGTTAAGTCCCATAGTGCTCAGAGCCATTTGAACCATTTGTTTTGCGTGGCACTATCACAGCACAGACCTACATTGATGTTTTAAGCACCTTCTTGCCTCCCATTGTTGAAGAGCAATTCGGGGATGGCGACTGCATCTTTCAACATGATCGAGCACCTATTCATAATGCACGGCCTGTGGCGGAGTGGTTACACGACGATAACATCCCTGTAATGGACTGGCCTGCATAGAGTCTGACATGAATCCTATAGAACACCTTAGGGATGTTTTGGAACGCCGACTTCGTGCCAGGCCTCACTGACCGACATCGATACCTCTCCTCAGTGCAGCACACCGTGGAGAATGGTTTGCCATTCCCCAAAAAACCTTCCAGCACCTGATTGAACGTATGCCTTTCGAGAGTGGAAGCTGTCATCAGTGCTAAGGGTGGGCCAACATCATGTTGAATTCCAGCATTACCGATGGAGGGCGCCACGAACTTATGAATCATTTGCAGCCAGGCGTCCGGATACTTTGATCACGTACTGTATGAAGATTTCCACTGAATTGGCTGAAACTAGTTATCTGTGAAATAAAACTATTGATATAGGCAATGAAATGTTCTAAAAGGATGCTAGGTTCTCAGATTTTCACATAGAATACATCTGTCGCGGTGCCCTCGATTACATTCACAGTTCACACGGAAGTCCAGGCCTGCGACCGTGGCGCGGTGCATGTTTCGACCTGCCATCCGCCTTAATGATGAGATATCACGTCACGACCATCGACTTGGTGTAACAAGTAACGTGATTCATCCGACCAGGTGACACGTTTCCATCGAACAGCGGTTCAGTTTCAGTCTCGATGATCCTATGTCCACTGCAGTCGTAACTAAGGATGTCGTTGGGTCTACCTTGGAGCACGCAACGTCGTCTGCTGTAGAGTCGCATGTTCAACAATGTGCCCCAAACAGTGTGCTGCGAAACCCATGTGCCCGAATCTGCACTGTACTCTGCCATCAGATTTGCGACAGATTGCCGTCTATCCTGCTTTTCAGAGCGGGCAAGCTTCCATGTCCACGTACTGTGATGAGGTGTGGACGTCTAATACCTTCTCGCCTACTCCTAGTCACCGTCGTTCAACCACTTTCCATAGAAAATCATGACAGTAGCACGTAAAATGTCCGGACAGCTTCACAGTCTCGGAGATGCACCTTCCCAGATGTCGGGTCATAAGTGTCTGCTCTTTGATCGTCGCTAGAATGATTACCCCTTCGTCTGTGCTCCGCTTATTTTCTTTCTTTCTTTAACCGTTTCACGAGAGCCCGAAACGGAATTCAGTCTCGCCATCGGCTGTGCTCATAATGTTTTGGCTCCTAGATCATAACTATCAATATTCATATCTTACTATGAGTTACAAAATGGACTCTTTTTGGTACGAAGTTTCAGTAGCGAGCACAGCCGAAAGACAGTAATTATCTTTTGATTACATGTCAGTGTTGAGGTGTTCACCTCAGAGATTTTCCATTTAAGAGACTGTCTATCTTGCTATTGGCCGGGAGCGCTAGAAGAGCGGATGAGGTACTGTCTGCGGACCAGTGTCACAGGGTAAATTCCAAACCTCTCATTAGTTTTTCGTGAAATCATGGCATGTAAAACATTTGAGGGTGGTTCCTACGTCTAGTGAGGTTGTTAAGCTCGTTCATCTACATCTACATCAACGTGGATACTCTACAAATCACACTTAAGTGCCTGGCAGAGGGTTCTCTTATTTTATTATGATGATCGTTTCTCCCTATGCAGATCGGCGTCAGCAAAATATTTTCGCATTCGAAGGAGTAATTTGGTGATTGAAATTTCGTGAGAAGATTCTACCGCAACGAAAATGATGTCCTCCCAAAATCTTGTATCATGTCAGAGACACTCTCTTCCCTATACATAACGTGCTGCTCTTCTTTGAACTTTCTCGATGTATCTGGTAAGGACCCCAGACCACGCAGCAGTACTCCCAAAGAGGACCGACAAGCGTAATGGAGACAGATCTGTTACATTTTCTAAGTGTTCTGTCAATAAAACGCATTCTTTGGTATGCCTTCCCTACAACATTTTTTTGTGTTCAAAAATGGCTCTGAGCACTATGGGACTCAACTTCTGAGGTCATTAGTCCCCTAGAACTTAGAACAACTTAAACCTAACTAACCTAAGGACATCACAAACATCCATGCCCGAGGCAGGATTCGAACCTGCGACCGTAGCGGTCTTGCGGTTCCAGACTGCAGCGCCTTTAACCGCACGGCCACTTCGGCCGGCATTTTTTTGTGTTCTTTCCAATTTAAGTAGTTCGTAATTCTAATTACTAGGTATTTTCGATCTTTAGATTTGACAGATTTATCGATTAAGCGAAGGTTAACTGATTCCTTTTAGCACTGCGGATGGCCTCTTGTTCTTCATAACGCCATTACTCGGCATCGAGTTTTACCCTATGCTTCCCTATCATCATATTCGTCATCATCACCATCATCATTATCATCATCCATCATCACAAACAACAACACAAACACGGCCCTGTGCTTTATGTTTAATTACGCTGCATAATTAGTAATATCACCATTTGACACGCACTACTGAATAAAGGTCTCCTTTTCCACGCATTGCAGCCACCAGCTATACGTACTGTGTTACTCCTGCACATTATCTAATGCCATCTACCCTCCTCCAATTCAGCAGTCATCTCGGTCTTTTTTTACGTCTTGGAATCCAACAGAAGACATCAGTGGTCCATCTAACATGCATTCGCCCAGCTACACCTCCCTCATACCGCCATTTGATTTTCATTACGGTCATAAACACGTTTTACACTCCGCTACGGTCCACACTTTATTTCTTTGTTCTATGGCGTCCAACTTTGAATGTCACAACAAGCATTTCTCCATTGATCGCTGAGAAACTCTTAATTTTTGAAGAATTTTCACATGAAAAGTGCATATCACCTTGCCTTAAGCCGACAGAGGTAAAACACACAGCTTACCTTTTCAAACACATCGGCAGCTTTGATTAAATAAATGTACTCCAGCCATTTTCACTCTTCCGTTTATTAATTCTGTAGGCCATACAGTCGTCGTATTCATCGTCCCTAAACACATGCTTTGCAGAACATAAAGACGAGATAGATACAGTAGCATACTAACTACTCGGTGGAAATGAATGAAATTGTGGGGCATTTTGCCACGGGTCTCCCATTCATGCATAGAGAACTGGGCGTCACATGGCTTGAGGTCAGCGTGCCTATAGCGCCAAATGAGGCTGTCCCCACAACACGAGGCAGTTGAAGGAAGGGGAAAAGAAAGTGTGCGTCAGTAGCGAGCAGTTACGGTACACTGTGGTGGTGTTCTTCATTCAAATATCTCCCAGAGAAAACATCTGAATAATTTCACATGGCGAAGAATCATCGGGAAACTGGAAGAAGGAAGAAGCTCAGGAATTTGATATTACTCACAGCATTGTTTGACGTGCGTTGTGAGTGTTCCGAAACACAGACACTGTTGCCCAAACGATTGGGTGTGGTCAACTGCAGTAAATGACGGCAACATTGTGCAATGGACAAGGAGGGACCCATGTCAAACATCGGGTGCAATTGATACCACATTTAACAGGACCACAAGACACACAGCCTCACTCTTCTCAATGATACGGCTACTGCATGGGCGTGGTCTCTTTGCCCGACAACCAGAACGTTGTTTTCCGTTGACAACCGCACATCGGCAGCACCATTTACCATGGCGTCAAGGGCACTGAGACTAGACCAACGAGGATGATAGCAGTTTTACTCTGAGTATTGATTCTGGGCGTATCCTCATGAAGCGAGAGGTGGAAGCACGTAATGCACTAAGGAATGTTGTCGAACATGATCGTTTTGGTGTTCCAGATGTTATGGTGTGGAGAGGTATAATGTTGTGTAGCAGTACTGACCTCCGTGTCTTTGACCATGGTACACTCACCGGTCATCGTTATTCTGTCACTGTACTGCTTCCCCATGCCCGTCTTTGTAGGGATGCATCCGGCTTTGACTTCTTTTTTGTGGATGACAATGAGCGACGGCGACCGCGTCGAACACCACACGTGGCAGAACTCTTGGAACAAGAGAATATTCGGCGAATGGACTGGACTTACCAATCTAGTGGTCAGTATGGGAACGCGTGGCAGAACATGCATTGTTGTCCGTGGTGATGATCATAAATCGCGCTGACTTCACTGTAATTGTTATCTTTGAATCCAAGTGTCATTTCTGTTCGTCTTATAGCGTATTTCTTTCATTTACCTTCTGTATTATATTGTAGCAGTTCTTGATTTGTATGGTCCAAGTTCCATCTGGCTGTTACTTGGCAGTGACAAATAATTCGGAAGTTACTTTCGTTCTTAAGTTTCGTACAAAAACCTATCGACTTCGTTGTGAAATTTTATTATTTTCTTTCCATTACGTTGGTTATAGATTGTTTTAGTATTATTGTAACTGATTTTGAAGACGTACTTCCAAAGGTGTTCTAATAGGATCTTCCATTAGTAACTGAATTTTATCCTCACAAGACATCAACTGTGCAATGTTATCAAGAAAATAAAAATTTTATTTCTGATCTTTTTGCCAACGCAGTGTTTAAATTCCGCAAAACTAAGCTGTTCAGGAATTTTTCATTAACGTATATTCATTGTTCTGTTTGTAAACCTGAGACTTTTCTCCGATGTATAACGCATGTGCAGAAGCGTCAACAGCTGTCCAGTCCAGCGTCATAGGAAGAAATAGTGTTTAATTACGTAATAATCATACTACTAATCACAGATTAATACAGGACACTGAAGTACGATTTCAATGATGGTAATCATGGGCCTGTTGTATAGTTAATTGACAAGTCGCGAAGTGAATCGCAAAATTTATATGTTATTTTCAATTCTCCTCAGCTAGAGAGCGGCTGAGGGTGACATAAACCCCTTCCTCGAAAATTTCTCTCCTTCATACATCCTCTGTGTTACAACAGATGACGTGTCACCGATCTCATTTGTAACAAGACTGCAGTGTACGCGAGGTGCCTATTTGCTTCCACCGCCCTGAGTGAAGTGCATAAATTCTAATTAATGTTCTTCTATAGTTGTTGTCCTCTGTGCAGAAAACAGCACGTGGGTCGTGAATCCGTTATTTTGAGGCTGTAATAAACTCTTAGCGAGGAACCGATATTGTATAAATAATTAAATCTTCCATTATTTTTTATGGGATGCCACTTTTTTTTTATTAGCAGAACAGGAGAAACTGCACAATTATAATCCACTTTATGTATCACAAATAACTTTCTTTCTTCACACTTTTGTAGAAAATAAAACGATGATCTTTGTATTTGCGTAGTTACCATCAAATTGTTCTTAATTACACATCAAAATAACCAGAGTTTGCTAGTTAAATCGTTAACCGATACCGACTAAGGCAGGCAACATGTCTATCTTCCTAGACTACCGAATCAGCTCTGATCTTACAGCCGAACCACTTCGCCCACCATTCAAATAAGGCACGATCCGGAGATCTCCGAAGTGGTTCATCCGCCTTTTTGTTTACTAGTTTTTTATTATTCTCTTGTTATTAAAACTTTTGAAATAATCGAATGATAGCCTGCTATTGAGAGATTATATTAAATATAAGCAAATTCACTGTTAAGTTTTTCTGATATTAATGACAGAAGTTTATCATTTTGGCGCACTACTTCCGAACGCAGCAGCCAATCTCGGAGAACCCGTACCGAACAACCCATCTGTCATCGTTACCTCACACAGTCACCTTCCCATTGCAGCTTTCTCAACAGCTCTAAGAAGAGCTTGTTGTAGGTGAATATGAGGGCTGTAATGCCAGAAATATTACCGAAGGACTATCGGATGGTGAGGGCGGATCAGTTTTGATCATCTTTAGTCAGCTAAAACAAGAAAGCCACAAGTTGGCGTCATTCAATAAAGTTCGGAGCCGTTGCATTCAAATTTCGGCTGCAGACACGCCGTCACGAATGTAGACGCTTTCCTCCCGCGGTCATTGTCCTGGCCCCAGGACAGGTTCCCAAACTTAACACCAGGAGATATCACTGCTCCGCGGGCCCAAAGCCGGAAGAATCATCTTCACCACCACCCTCGATAAGGATGGCTATAGGAACTGCAGTCTCTCGGAGTAGGCACACTACTGTGATTCGTCTGAGTATAGAAAATCACGGAGAGATGGTCTCCGGAGCCATTCCTTGTAGACCTCAGAAGGCATCACTTCGTTACAGATCTTAATGCGGAAATTGCCACGATATTTATTTGACATGAACTGGATTCCATCACTTTTGAAGCAGTCTTCTGTGAACTCAGATCAATAGCAGTTACGTCGCTAAGCGATAGTATCCTCGCGGCTTTTCTGCTCGCCTTTATTGCGCGACTAGCAACCCACCCCGGCTTCACACGTATAGAAGCATTAAGTATCTAGGGCGGGACGATTTGTCTGGCTTAGCAGCGGTTTTGATTACGGAGTACTGCGTAGAGCTATGATTAGAAATCAGAGAACAACGTTAGGTAACCGAATATCATCACTTTCATGTAAATGAAACGATTTAAGCAGCACACATCGATTGCCGGCATACTGAAGTGCCAAATTCATGAGTCCTTGAGAGCGGTTTTCATATAAAAAAAAAAGCGGCGGGGGACTATAATTCATCATGGTTCAGCCATTTAGTACCAAATGTCTTCCTGTATCCATACTGCTATATACAGTCAAGTACTTGTTTAACGTTGTTACCAAAAACCTCGAGAAGTTTTTGACGAATTTACTTCAAATTTTTATACGTTGCTTTTACTGTAACGAACGTTTGGACGGACGTAGGCTATACATTTTGTTAACATACATACAATATAAATAGAATGACGGAAAATGTCGCAACACCTGGAAGGTGTTGTGCGACATAAACGAAAGTTGGTAGGCGCGTTTCTATAACTGAAAGATGACGTCTAGTCATCGTCAGATAGCTGTTGGAAAATTTGCACAAAAGAAAACTTGGAAAAGCTTATATATAAATATTACAAGGCCAGTGTGACGGCCGGCCGAAGTGGCCGTGCGGTTAAAGGCGCTGCAGTCTGGAACCGCAGGACCGCTACGGTCGCAGGTTCGAATCCTGCCTCGGGCATGGATGTTTGTGATGTCCTTAGGTTAGTTAGGTTTAACTAGTTCTAAGTTCTAGGGGACTAATGACCTCAGCAGTTGAGTCCCATAGTGCTCAGAGCCATTTGAACCAGTGTGACGTCAGGAATGAAAGTATAAATAGAGTACAAATACGAAGGTTGGAACTTAAATATTGGCAACTATTCATTCACAACCGACACAAAAGAGTTATGTGTTTGCACCTATGACTGTCCTTCAAAGTAGTCACCGGCGTTGTGTAGAACCCGTTGCCAGCGAAGTGGAAGCCCTAGTATACCGTTAGCAGAGCCTGTTCTGTGGATGGTGCAAATGGAGCGGTCTACTGCCTGTCGAATCTCTGGAACAGTTCAGAAGCGAATGCCACGAAGCCAAAACTGAAACGCCAGTCCAACGAATGGCGTCATTATGGGTCGCCGCGAAAGTCGAAAGTGCGTCAGAGCCCCTGTAGGGTGAAAGTTATGCTGATTCTCGTGTACGACTGTGATGGTGTTATCCTAACGCATTACGTTCCTCCACGACAGACCGTCAATGCACAATATTACTGTTCGCTTTTGGACCTTCACCTGCGACCAGCTTTGCGGAAGAAGCGGCGACACTTTCTGCGCAACTCAACCCATCATTTTGCACGGCAATGCGCGGGGATATTGAGTGCAAGCTGTGGCCCGGACTTCAATGGTTGTGACTTTGATTTGATTCCGAAGATGAAGGAGCCACTTCATGGCATTCGCTTCAGAACTGTTCCAGGGACTCGGCAGGCAGTAGACCGCTCCATTCGCACCATCAACAGAACAGGCTCTCCTAACGATATACTACGCCTTCCACATCGCTGGCAGCGGATTCTACACAACGCTGGTGACTACTTTGAAGGACAGTAACAGGTGCAAACATGTAACTCTTTTGTATCGGTTGTGAATAAATAGTTGCCACTATTTAAGTTCCAATCTTCGTACACGTTGTAACGGTCGTGGGCGTTAGTTACCTTTGACACTGGAGATGGTGAGTTGATGTTAGTTAAGAATGCCTTTAAGAGGACAAAGACTCTATTATCAACACTTCAATGAGTTTGAACGAGGTCATGTAATAGGGCTGCGAGAAGCTGGATGTTCCTATTGCGGTACTGGAGATAGATATGACAGAAATGTAGCCATTGTACATGGCTGCTGGCAGCCGTGGTTACGAGAATGTACGGTCGCAAGAAGACCGAGGTCTGAACGGCCACGAGAGGGAAGACCACTGTGTTCGGCATATGGCTCTGGCGCATCGTACTGCATCTGCGGCACCAATTTCAGCAACAGTTGTGACAACAGTAACCCAGTGCACTGTTACTAACCGGTTACTTCAAGGACAGCTCCGAACCAGGTGCCCTGTAGCGTGCATTCTGCTGACACCAAACGACAGCCATTTGCGACTTCAATGGTGTCAAGCGAGAGCCCAGTGGAGGGCAGAGTGGAGGTCTATTGTTTTTTTCTGATGAAAGCTGGCTCTATCTTGGTGCCAGTAACGGCTGTGTGTTTCTTAGAAGGAGGACAGTTGAGGACTTGCAATCAACCTGTCTGCGTGCTATATGCACTGGACATACACCTGGAGTTATGGTCTGGGGTACGATTTCGTATGACAGAAAGAGCACTCTCGTGATTATCACAACACGCACCATGAATGCACATTTTTACGTCAGTCTGATGTTTGGATCTATTGTGCTGCCATCCATGAACAACATTCCAGGGGGTATTATACGGCAGGATAATTCTCGCCCACATCCCGCTGTTGTAACGAAACGTGCTCTACGGAGTAAGGACATATTATCTTGGCCTGCTCGATTAACAGATCTACTGTATCTCTAGTCGAGTACATATGGGACATCATCGGACGACAACTCCAGCGTCATCCACAGACAGCATTAACCGTCCGTGTGTTGACCGACCAAGTGCTACAGACATGGAACTCCATCCCACAAACTAACACCCGGAAGCTATACAACACAATGCATGCACGTTTGCATGCTTGCGCTCAACATTCTGGCGGTTACACCGGTTATTATTGTACCAGCATATCACATTTGCAGTGGTTTATCTCCCTCTTCCATTAATATGTGATCTTGCAATGTTTATCACATAAATATGTTACACAGACCAATGTATCCCCAAAATTTCATTACTCTAATTACTCTATGCCGAGAAGGGAGTATTCGTTTGGTAGGTTACAGATCACAGGATGGATAAAAGATAAGAAGAAGAGGTATTAACGTTCCTTCGACGACGAGGTCATTAGAGAGGCAGCAGAAGCTCTTGTCAGACAAGGATGGAAAGGAAATCAACCGTGTAACCGTGTGCTTATATATATATATATATATATATATATATATATATATATATATATATATATATATATATATATATATATATTATCCCTGTATATGCCTTTAGCTATTTCTAACGGAAACCTAGATCTGGCTGACCGAATGGGTAGTTTAACTTCTGTTATCCCGACTGCGAGTCCAATGCCCTACTACTGCGCCATCTCGCTCGGGTAAGGATGGGAGTACGTCAGAAATGATTTCATAGTCGGAAAGAGGAAGGTTGTTGAAATTATCTGGGGAAGAACCTTCTGCTGAAAGGGGATATGGGTTGTGAGGAGAGAAAGTTGATGTGGAGTGCGTGCAGTTCACGAATTTGGAGTGTAAATATTAGGAGAGGCAGAGATCCATGTACAATTTGCATATGCGAGGGTGGGATGGATATGGATCTTCCAGATACGATTGGCAGTCGTGGTCTTACTTCCCATCTTCGGCCGGTTAGTAGCTGATCCTTTTTAGGTGGAAGTTCCAAGTTTGCTTTTTATCGAGTGTTAGTCCAAGACATTTTACTGTTTCAGTTAGGTGGAAAGGACGATTCTGGACTGTGAAGTACGGATGCCCGAATCCGGGGAGACTAAAATTTAGATATAAAATTTACATGATATTACTTTCGGCTGTCTTCACCTCACTTTTTATTTTTTCAAAAATTGCCTTACTTGTTTCGACCTTCCGTCATTTTCAAAGGCTGTAAAATACAATACAAAACTGACATCAAAAGATACGAAAAATGTTACATTTTCACCATTGGCTAGATAAATAGTATAGTAGATAGAGTACTTATTTGTGAACAAAGAAATACATCGTGCACCACGTATCTAGCGCCGCCTAGCGGCTTAGTCCATTTGGTTTCAATCTTGTTCCTTGATAGCAGTTTGAACTTGCCTCTTGTTTATGAATACACCGTATTCTTTTGACAGTTACCTGTGATTCACATTAAGACATAGTATTTGATAAGCTAAAGCCCATCCTCTCCTTACTATTCTATGCCTCTAATTAATGGTGAAAATGTAACATACTTCGTATCTTTCAATACCAGTTTGTATTGTATTTTATAGTCTTTGAAAATGACAGAATGTTGAAACGAGTGGTCGGTTTTGGAAATAATAAAATTTGTGGTCAAGGCATCAGGATCCTGTGATCGCTTCGTCTCATAGCCTTTTCATGCAGATTGTATCTCCAAGTATTAAGTGCACACAACAGAAAAAAATGACGTTGGAGTTCAAAAACTGACCCTCGTTTATACTAATGCAAATATTTTTGACGCAAGGGAAGTCCCGATGCTGCCAATAAGACAGTAGATAACTTTATCGACATCTCGCAATAGCGGGGCGCCACACCTTGTGGTTGTTGTAACATTGACCGCTAGATGGCAGGAAGCTCTCTGCCCTGAGCGCGAACTGGCACGCACGGACCGTCGTACTATGCATTTCCTATAACGTAACATGGATTTTTGCACTTCAGAGGAAACATTGCTCTCGTGCGTTTATGTATTTACTAGTTTACGAAAGAAGAACGGAAAACGTGAACGGAGGAAATGCCGGGTTTTGGGAACGTGCGAAATTCCGTGTTTTTTTTTTTTTTTTTTTTTACCTGTAGTGCGTTATGTACACGTCGTGAAACAGAAGGTAAGGAAAAGATGCAGCACGGCAGCAACAATTTAATTTGATTTATTACTTTGCTTGCACAAAATACTGTGATGAAGGAGTCTTTCCAATGAAATTTTTTTGTTGTTCCCGGAAAAAAATTAGTTATTCATATATCTAGAAATTCAGAGCGACAAAATTGTCTATAATGGAATGTATGTACATCTGTCCCAAGAACAGCGGACATGGATTAGGATACTGAATTACGGTCTACTACTGATAGCTCAGAACCTAGCAGAAATAAACCCTTAAAGCATATAATTACTATAAGAATCTAAAGAGAGTTGGCAAAATTAATGCTTCAAAAATTGTATGGACGTTATCTCTTGAAACTATAACGTTAGGATATCTACATTTCTACACCACGGTGGTTAGTGGCAGATGGAGTGATCGTGGATAGTCTTGTACATTCTTTTAATTTGAAGTGCATGTCCTGTACAGGTACACCTTGTTGTTGTTGTTGTTGTGGTCTTCAGTCCTGAGACTGGTTTGATGCAGCTCTCCATGCTACTCTATCCTGTGCAAGCTGCTTCATCTCCCAGTACCTACTGCAACCTACATCCTTCTGAATCTGCTTAGTGTATTGATCTCTTGGTCTCCCTCTACGATTTTTACCCTCCACGCTGCCCTTCAATGTTAAATTTGTGATCCCTTGATGCCTCAAAACATGTCCTACCAACCGATCCCTTCCTCTAGTCAAGTCGTGCCACAAACTTCTCTTCTCCCCAATCCTATTCAATACCTCCTCATTAGTTACGTGATCTACCCACCTTATCTTCAGCATTCTTCTGTAGCACCACATTTCGAAAGCTTCTACTCTCTTCTTGTCCATACTAGTTATCGTCCATGTTTCACTTCCATACATGGCTACACTCCATACAAATACTTTCAGAAACGACTTCCTGACACTTAAATCTATACTCGATGTTAACAAATTTCTCTTCTTCCGAAACGATTTCCTTGCCATTGCCAGTCTACATTTTATATCCTCTCTACTTCGACCATCATCAGTTATTTTGCTCCCCAGATAGGAAAACTCCTTTACTACTTTAAGTGTCTCATTTCCTAATCTAATTCCCTCAGCATCACCCGATTTAATTTGACTACATTCCATTATCCTCGTTTTGCTTTTGTTGATATTCATCTTATATCCTCCTTTCAAGACACTGTCCATTCCGTTCAACTGCTCTTCCAAGTCCTTTGCTGTCTCTGACAGAATTACAATGTCATCGGCGAACCTCAAAGTTTTTACTTCTTCTCCATGAATTTTAATACCTACTCCGATTTTTTCTTTTGTTTCCTTTACTGCTTGCTCAATATACAGATTGAATAACATCGGGGAGAGGCTACAACCCTGTCTCACTCCCTTCCAAACCACTGCTTCCCTTTCATATCTCTCGACTCTTATAACTGCCATCTGGTTTCTGTACAAATTGTAAATAGCCTTTCGCTCCCTTTATTTTACCCCTGCCACCTTTACAATGTGATAGAGAGTATTCCTGTCAACATTGTCAAAAGCTTTCTCTAAGTCTACAAATGCTAGAAACGTAGGTTTGCCTTTTCTTGATCTTTCTTCTAAGATAAGTCGTAAGGTTAGTATTGCCTCACGTGTTTCTACGGAATCCAAACTGATCTTCCCCGAGGTCCGCTTCTACCAGTTTTTCCATTCGTCTGTAAAGAATTCGCGTTAGTATTTTGCAGCTGTGACTTATTAAACTGATAGTTCGGTAATTTTCACATCTGTCAACACCTGCTTTCTTTGGGATTGGAATTATTATATTCTTCTTGAAGTCTGAGGGTATTTCACCTGTCTCATACATCTTGCTCACCAGATGGTAGAGCTTTGTCAGGACTGGCTCTCCCAAGGCCGTCAGTAGTTCTAATGGAATGTTGTCTACTCCCGGGGCCTTGTTTCGACTCAGGTCTTTCAGTGCTCTGTCAAACTCTTCACGCAGTATCGCATCTCCCATTTCATCTTCATCTACATCCTCTTCCATTTCCATAATATTGTCCTCAAGTACATCGCCCTTGTATAAACCCTCTATATACTCCTTCCACCTTCCCTTCTTTGCTTAGAACTGGGTTGCCATCTGAGCTCTTGATATTCATACAAGTGGTTCTCTTCTCTCCAAAGGTCTATTTAATTTTCCTGTAGACAGTATCTATCTTACCCCTAGTGAGACAAGCCTCTACATCCTTACATTTGTCCTCTAGCCATCCCTGCTTAGCCATTTTGCACTTCCTGTCGATCTCATTTTTGAGATGTTTGTATTCCTTTTTGCCTGCTTCATTTACTGCATTTTTATATTTTCTCCTTTCATCAATTAAATTCAATATTTCTTCTGTTACCCAAGGATTTCCATTAGCCCTCGTCTTTTTACTACTTGATCGTCTGCTGCTTTCACTACTTCATCCCTCAGAGCTACCCATTCTTCTTCTACTGTATTTCTTTCCCCCATTCCTGTCAATTGTTCCCTTATGCTCTCCCTGAAACTCTCTACAACCTCTCGTTCTTTCAGTTTATCCGGGTCCCATCTCCTTAAATTCCCACCTTTTTGCAGTTTCTTCAGTTTCAATCTGCAGTTCATAACCAAGAGATTGTGGTCAGAATCCATATCTGCCCCTGGAAATGTCTTACAATTTAAAACCTGGTTCCTAAATCTCTGTCTTACCATTATATAATCTATCTGATACCTTTTAGTATCTCCAGGATTCTTCCAGGTATACAACCTTCTTTTATGATTCTTGAACCAAGTGTTAGCTATGATTAAGTTATGCTCTGTGCAAAATTCTACAAGGCGGCTTCCTCTTTCATTTCTTCCCCCCAATCCATATTCACCTACTATGTTTCCTTCTCTCCCTTTTCCTACTGACGAATTCCAGTCACCCATGACTATTAAATTTTCGTCTCCCTTCACTACCTGAATAATTTCTTTTATCTCGTCATACATTTCATCAATTTCTTCATCATCTGCAGAGCTAGTTGGCATATAAACTTGTACTACTGTAGTAGGTATGGGCTTTGTGTCTATCTTGGCCACAATAATGCGTTCACTATGCTGTTTGTAGTAGCTAACCCGCACTCCTATTTTTTTATTCATTATTAAACCTACTCCTGCATTACCTCTATTTGATTTTGTATTTATAACCCTGTAATCACCTGACCAAAAGCCTTGTTCCTCCTGCCACCGAACTTCACTAATTCCCACTATATCTAACTTTAACCTATCCATTTCCCTTTTTAAATTTTCTAACCTACCTGCTCGATTAAGGGATCTGACATTCCACGCTCCGATCCGTAGAATTACAGTTTTCTTTCTCCTGATAACGACGTTCTCTTGAGTAGTCCCCGCCCGGAGATCCGAATGGGGGACTATTTTACCTCCGGAATATTTTACCCAAGAGGACGCCATCATCATTTAATCATACAGTAAAGCTGCATGTCCTCGGGAAAAATTACGGCTGTAGTTTCCCCTTGCTTTCAGCCGTTCGCAGTACCAGCACAGCAAGGCTGTTTTGGTTAATGTTACAAGGCCAGATCAGTCAATCATCCAGACTGTTGCCCCTGCAACTACTGAAAAGGCTGCTGCCCCTCTTCAGGAACCACATGTTTGTCTGGCCTCTCAACAGATACCCCTCCGTTGTGGTTGCACCTACGGTATGGCCATCTGTATCGCTGAGGCACGCAAGCCTCCCCACCAACGGCAAGGTCCATGGTTCATGGATGGGGGGGAAGGTACACCTTATTTTTAACAAAGGGAACTTAACGCTACTCTTGGGTACAGAAATTTATTGTGCCGTGGTAATAAAAGGTAATCGCACAGGGCAACAAGTTATAATACCGTGTCATCATGGGCTTCAAATGGGAGATTATCATGGTGCAGCTACATGTTAATTACTAAAATACTACAGAAAAATGTAAATAATTATTTATTTCTAAAAAGGAAAGCACAACCCAGTTTCAACTGAGTTTATGCATCCTTTGTGGACTCACATTTTAATGTATGTACAGTTCTTTTTCTAAGAATTTCTGTTGGTTCTGTTTAGCTTTGATTATCTTAACCGTGTGGTCAGGTATTATTATTGATTTATGTATTCGATGGTTCAGTTCCCAGTAGGGGCTAATGTATGTACAGTACGCAGGTCTATCACACTGAACGGATACAATGAAGAGCAGCGCGTATGGTCGCAAAATTCCAAAATTCTTTTCGGGAAACTTGACGTCTTTCTTCATGTGTATGCTCATTCTGTTCTTTTAGCATCTGCATGACGCTCTCCCGTACATCTAAGAAAGAGTAACTTGCAGAGCTTGAACAAATCAGCCAATGAGTTGCAAATAAAGGTTTATTTCAACCTTGACCTACGTTTCTACAATTTTAAAATTGTCTTCTTCAAAAGGTGTAATGGACCTTGCAATATCACATGTTGGTTAAGTACACTGAATAAAGCCAAACAGCTTCTGAAGGAGACAGTTTTAAAATTGTCGAAACCTAGGTCAAGGGTTACAATAAAATTTTCTTTGCAACTGGTTGTCTGACTTTTTTCAAGCTCTCCAAGTCATAGCTTTCTCTGATTTACAGGAAAGCTCCATGGAGATGCTAAAAGAAGCAAACTGGCAAAGACGTCAAGATTTTCGCAAAAGTCTACTTACTTATTTATTTCCAAGAAGTAGTATTAAAAAGGAATCTAGGAACACACTATGCCCCCTACTTTCACTTTCGATGAGTTGGCAATTATAAGATTAGGCTGATTCCAGAGCTATTTAAGCAACCATGCTTTCCGCGCTTCAGACGCAAATACAATGGGGAAAAAAACGCTAATATGTGGTACGACGGGAAGTACGCTTCGCCACCTACTTCCCTGTGGGTTCCAGAGTCCGATGTAGACGTAGAATCGAGTTACAGACAGGTACGCAGAACGGAGCGCTACCTGCGTCTCACTGATTTCTGCCTTCAATCTAGATGGCTGTTGCGGCTAATGAGATGCTGTGGCCACGAGAAATTCCGCATGGATGATTTCTACCTTGTGTACTAGATGGCTCTGGCAGCGAACGGGAGTCTGCCGTCACGAGATATTGCGCATGAGTGATTTCCACCTTCTGTGCCAGATGGCTCTCGCAGCAAACGGGAGGCTGCAGTCACGAGGCATTACGGAGGGCGCATGCGCCACACCTAGTGGAAAAGAGAGCACCTGTAGCATATGGTTTCTACCTTCTGTACCAGATGGCTCTCGCAGCGAACGGGAGGCTGTAGTCACGAGGCATTACGGAGGGCGAATGCGCCACACCTAGTGGAAAACAGAGCACATGTAGCATATGGTTCACATTAAAATAAGGGGGGGGACCTATCGATATTATTTTATGGCTCCAGTAATTAGAATTAGTTTTCTTATAATCACGAGGTGGCACGGGAAACAAACACGAAACTCGAGACGTCGTCGTTCCTGCACATAACAGTTGTAGGCATTTGTTTCATGTCTTTGTCTCTAAAATTTCCAATTTTTGTGTAAGCCAAGTTACTTGCTGTGTAAGTGAGAGAAGGAGTTGCAGTAATATCAGTGTTTTCCAATGCAAATACTCATGAAGGTCGATCATAAATCTGTATTTTGCAACCAAACATAATTTTTAAATAACTAAAACTAGCAAGTTTTTAATAACAGTACATCCATACATTTTATAAAAAACGGATGTGTGTGTGTCCGTGTGTGTTTGTGTGTTCCACATCTCCTCCTAAACCAATGGAAGATTTCAGCCAAACTCGGTACACATAGTCCTTACTGTCAGGTAACAATCACTGTGGGGATAAGAACCACCTACATATCGAACTTCAGGAGATATGATGTCAAAAAATGAGATGCATAAGAAACTGCCACGTCACGCATGACGTTTAAATGTATTACTTCTGTGCTAACAACTCTAAATTTCGCAGACAGTATCCACATGTGCGGCTACATGCATGTACAAAATTACATCATAGTACCACTCATAGCTCAGGAGATGCGACGTCATAAATACTGAGATGCGTAAAAAACCACCGCATCATGCGTGATGTTTTAATACATTTATTCTTTACTAATAAGACACTCCTAAAACCTAGTCAACATAAGGAAATCCGTGACGCCTGGCAGCTCTTTTCACAGCCTTCAACTGCGAAGCGTAAATAGCTGTAGGTGAAAACAGTAGCTGTCTATTGAGCTATGACTAGGCGTTGTCATAGAGACGTTTACAAAATCGTGTTGTAGCTCCTGGAAATATGACTATATATATTGTTTAGAATCACGTTCTGAGTTAAATTAATATTACAAATGGTTCAAATGGCTCCGAGCACTATGGGACTTAACATCTATGGTCATCAGTCCCCTAGAACTTAGAACTACTTAAACCTAACTAACCTAAGGACAGCACACAACACCTTAATATTACAGAGAACTTGTGTTTTGCATAGTATGTTTCTTAATATTGATACTGTAATTATACATTTGTACATAACGCGTATTTCTTTGTGCTATACTTGCATAGTGTCAAAGTCGTTTTCACAAATACACGGAAATGAAACTTTTTCCGTGTTACACTGAAAAATAGTTCATTTTTTGGTTTTCGTTTCTAGCAGGAAATTAGTAAAATGAATAGCCCGGCAATGCCGGTTTTGTCATCTAGTATGGTAATAACAAATACGTACAGTGATCAGCGAAAACATGACCACCTCTTTAACAGCATGTTAAATCAAATTCTGGAAAGCGAAACAGCAACGATTGCGTGTAGTATGGATTCGACAAGTCCTTGATGAGCATTCTGTTAGTAAAAGGCTGAATGGCCTTTCAGACCATGATGCACACATTTTAACACTAAAAGGCTTTTGTACTCAAACAAATGTTACATATGATTACAAACTATGTAGGAAAGTTAATCCAACAGCAATAGAGAGTTTTTTAAACCTTGTCATGGACCAAGAGTGGCAGGATGTTTATAGTGCTGATAAGAAAGATGATAAAAATAATGCTTTCCTTAACACATTTCTCATGCTCTTTGAGACTTGCTTTCCATTAGAACGTTCTAAACGGATTACTAGCAGTATTAGGCAGCCCAGGTGGCTGACTAGTGGGGTCATGTAGAACAGAGCGTGAATTATCTCAAAATGTTAGAAGTAGTCACAATCAAGCTACAGTACCCTATTACAGACAGTATGTTATTAGGAAGGCAAAGAGGATGTGGTATGCAAATGGAATAGCTAATTCACAGGATAAAATTAAAATCATATGATCAGTTTTGAAGGAAGTGTCTGGTCAGCAGCACAAGGTCGACGATACAAAGTCAGTTCGTAGTAAAAGTATTTCTGTTACTGATAAATCAGATACATGTACAGTATTTAGCCATCATTTTCTGGACATTGCTGGTGAATTAAATAAAAATTTAGTTTCTACAGGGAATCATATAACTTTCTTGGCAAATGCCTTTCCGAGATCGATGTCTGAAATACTCCTCTGTGATACAGACAAGGGGGAGAATGAATCAATAATTAAATCATTGAAGACTAAGGACTCTTATAGATATGATGGTGTGCCTAGCAGAATATTAAAGTACTGTGCTGCACATGATAGCCCTGTATTTAGCCATATTTGTAATTTTTGCTTGAGGAATGGTCAGTTTCCTGAACGATTAAAGTACTCAGTAGTAAAACCGCTTTATAAAAAGGGGGGAAAAGATAATGTAGACAATTTTAGACCTATTTCTATGCCATCAGTGTTTGCTAGAGTTATTGAAAAGGCTGTGTATCTAACGATAATTGATCATTTAATATCACACAATTTGCTATCAAATGTACAGTTCGGCTTTAGAAGTCGTTTAACAACTGAAAATGCTGTATTCTCTTTTCTCTGTGAGGTATTGGATGGGTTAAACAAAAGTTTTGGACGCTAGGCATATTTTTTTTATTTAACTAAGGCGTTTGATTGTGTGGATCAGAAAATTTTGCTCCAGAAGTTGGACCATTGCGGAATATGGGGAGTACCTCACAATTTGTTCACCTCTTACTTTAGCAACAGACAGCAAAAGGTCATTATTCACAATGTTGAGAATGGCTGTGATGTGGGGTCTGAGTGGGGTACAGTCAAGTGGGGGGATGCCCCAGGGATCAGTGTTGGGGCCACTCCTGTTCCTTATTCATGTAAATGATATACCCCCTAGTATTATGGGTACTCTAAAATATTTCTGTTTGCTGATGACTCTACCTTGGTAGTAAATAATGTTGTTTGCAACATTGGCCCAGTTTCAAATAGTGCAGTTCATGACCTAAGTTCACGGCTTGTAGAAAATAAACTAACGCTAAATCACAGTAAGACTCAATTTTTACAGTTTCTAACACACAGTTCAACAAAACCTGGCGTTTTAATTTCGCAGAATGGGCAAATGATTGGTGAAACTGAACAGTTCACATTTCTATGTGTTCAGATATATAGTAAACTGTCGTGGTAAGCTCACGTTCAGGACCTTGTTCAAAGACTTAAAGCTGCCATTTTTGCTATTCGAACGGTATCTGAAGTGAGTGATCGTTCGACACGAAAATTAGTCTACTTTGCTTATTTTCATTCGCTTATGTCGTATGGTATTATACTTTGGGGTAATTATTCCCATCCTAAAAGGATATTTTTGGCTCAGAAACGAGCAGTTCGGGCAATAAGTGGTGTAAGTTCGCGAGCCTCTTGTCGACCCCGGTTGACTAGTCTTGGTATTTTGACATTGGCCTCTCAGTATATATATTCATTACTATCATTTCTTGTTAGCAATATTAGCTTATTCGAAAGAATAAGCAGCTTTCACTCAGTTAATACTCGGCAGAAATCAAACCAGCATTTGGATCGGACTTCCTTAACTCCTGTGCAGAAAGGTGTGCAGTATACTGCTGCATCGGTTTTCAATAAGCTGCCGCTCGAATTCAAAAATCTTAGCAGTAATCCACGCGCTTTCAAATCGAAACTGAAGAATTTCCTCATGGGTCACTCCTTCTATTCTGTCGAGCAGTTTCTTGAAAAATTAAGCTGATTCTTGTTGTATTGTTGATTGTGTTTACTTAAACTTATGGATTGACTTTTTTCGGGTTCATAAATATATTATTTTTATTTGTTATTACTTTTATGTTGTAATTTCATGTACTGACATGTTCAATTACCTTGGAGATTTGCTCCTCAATTTGGTCCTACGGAACTTGACGTGTAAATAAATAAAATAAATAAATTCATATGTGTCTGAAGGTATGAGTACCAGATATCTATGCACAGGTCACGAAATTCTCGTAAATTACATACTGGTGGTTTGTGGGCGAACAGTAGGCGCTCGATAGTGCCACAAATGTATTCCAACACGTCTGTATCACACGAATGTTGTGGTCAAGACATCAAAGTGAGTTCACTATCATGATCCTCAACCCACTGTGGCGTGAGTGTGGCCTTATGACGTGGACAGTGTTATCCTGTTGGAAGATGCCATCACCATCAGAGTAGACATCAAGCATTAAGGGATACAGGTGGGCCGCAATAATGTTCACATAGGCTACAGCTGTCACGGTGCCTTCGACTACTATCACAGGTCACATGGAAGCCCAGATGAAAGTCACCCCTCGACTGGCGTCCGATGCCTAGTGCATATTTCGAGGAACCGTTCGCCTGGATGACGGCGTATGTGCACCAAACACGAATATAGTGGTGTAACAAGAAACAAGGCGATACTTTTCCTTTGATCCACGATCAAATTTCGGTGATCCTCTGCCTACAGCGGTCGTAATTGAAGATACCATTGGATCATGTAGGGGGCACCTGCCGTGGAGCCACATACTAAACAATGTGTGCTGAACTGTGTGCTCCGAAACACTTGTATCTCAACCAGCAATGTACTTTGCAGCAATGTACTTTCTGCCACAGATTGCTGCCACTCTTGTTTTACAGGATGGGCAAGCGTCCGACCCCCATGTCCTGTGATGAGACGTCAACGTGCATCACCTTATCACCTACTAGCGGTCACCATCGTTTAACCACATTCCACAGATGCTCACGACAGCAGCACCCGATTAGACAGTTAGGTCCACCGTTACCTAGATGCTCGTTCCCAAGTGTCGGCCAGTCACGATCTGTTCTTTGTCAAGTCTCTTAAATCAGTGGACTTTCCCAATTGTAGCCCTTATCGTCGCTAGAAGGATTCCCCATTCATCGCTGCTCAGCTTATATACTTTCCTTACCGCATCAAGTGCCCGCAATGCCACCAACGGCATTTAGTCTCGCGATGGAAAGCGCTCAGAATGATATAAAAACTGACGGGAAAAGAATTGCCACTCCAAAAAATAATTACTGTAGATTAATAAAATTTCGGGAAAACATTTGTCCAGGTAAGTGATCACAGGTTAATATAAGCGCGATATAAGTCATTGCAAATGTGAAATGCTGGTACATTAATAACTGGTGTTACCGTCAAAATGTTGAATGCAGTCATGCATACATGCATACATTGTGATGTACAGGTGGAAGGCGAGCCAAAGGTTGCGTTTCATTGGCAGGACACTTAGAAGATGCAACAACTCCACTAAAGAGACAGCTTACACTACACTCGTTCGTCCCCTGTTAGAATATTGTTGCGCTGTGTGGGATCCTTACCAGGTGGGATTGACGGAGGACATCGAAAGGGTGCAAAAAAGGGCAGTTCGTTTTGTATTATCACGTAATAGGGGAGAGAGTGTGGCAGATATGATACGCGAGTTGGGATGGAAGTCATTAAAGCAAAGACGTTTTTCGTCGCGGCGAGATCTATTTACGAAATTTCAGTCACCAACTTTCTCTTCTGAATGCGAAAATATTTTGTTGAGCCCAACCTACATAGGTAGGAATGATCATCAAAATAAAATAAGAGAAATCAGAGCTCGAACAGAAAGGTTTAGGTGTTCGTTTTCCCCGCGCGCTGTTCGGGAGTGGAATCGTAGGGAGATAGTATGATTGTGGTTCAATGAACCCTCTGCCAAGCACTTAAATGTGAATTGCAAAGTAATCATGTAGATGTAGATGTAGATGTAGATGCTGCATGTTAGTATGTGGGATAGAATTCCATACCTGTAGCACTTGGTCGGTCAATATGTGGACGGTTAATACTGGTTGTGGATGACGCTGGAGTAGTCGTTCGAATAGGTCGAATCACTAGATTGACGTACAGATTTGCAGTCAGGATGCGTGGGATAACCACGAGAGTGCTCCTGGTGTCATAAGATATCGCGCTGCAGACCATAAACTCCAGGTGTAGCTCCCGTGTATCTGGCGTGCAGACAGGTTAGTTGCAGGCTCTTTAGTGCCCCCCTTGTAATCAACACACGGCCTTCGCTGGCATCGAGGCACAACCAGCTGTCATAAGAAAACCCTACACTTATCCACACTGCCCTCCAGTGAGCTCTCGCTTAACACCACTGAAGTCGCAAACGGCAGTGGTTTGGAGCCACGGCGTCTGATTCGGAGCTGTCCTTGGTGTCACCGATTAGTAACAGTTCGTTGTATCACTGTGGTGTCAACTGCTGCTAAAATTGCTGCTGCAGATGCAGTACGATGCACCAGAGCCATACACCGAATATTATGGTTTTCTCCCGTCCGTAGCTCAGTCTTCTTGCGACTGTGCATTCCCGTGACCACTGCTGCGAGCAGTCATGTATATCCTGTCAAGTCTGTCTGCAATATCGCGGAAGGAACATCCAGCTTCTAGTAGACTTATCACACAACCTCGTTTAAACTCAGTGAGATGTTGATAATGGTGTCTTTGTCTCCTTAAAAACATTCTTGACTAACGTCTACTCACCGCGTCCAATCTCAAAGATAACTATCGCTCACGAACGTTACAGCGTGTATTTAAAGCAAACATGTTTTTCATCATAATAGTGACGCGACTTGCGCAATTCTTATGCGACTGGCGCGAAAATTGAATACACATCGTTTTTCAGCTGTAGAAATACTCCCACCAACTTTAGTTTATGTCGCACCACTCCTTCTTGGTTAGCGACATTTTTCCGTCAGTGTATATTCAGTTATTCGAAAGAGATAATCGATAATTCCTCTCACGTTTTCGTTCTTACTTTCTGCGGCGTACATGTAAAGGAAACTAGAGATATCTCACGTTGCATTTGCTGTTTGCTGGAATCAAACGTTGCAGTAGATAGAAATAAATTCCAAACGTGGTTAGTCTACATGTTTTCACATTTCACTAGTGGATTAATGTCCAGAGGTTTTCCGCTACTCGGTAAAACCAGCAACGAGACATTACTAGACGTTTAGTTAATGCAGCAACGACATATTCTACCTTAATAGGCGTATAATAGCAGTTGTATGTAACTGCGGATGCGATAAACAGCAACAAACGTGAGACATTAGACGTGCAAATGTGGATGAGAACGGTATTCGTGTGGGTCATACAGCTCTTCAAGAGAAAGCGCGTATTGCAGAGAGGAACGAAAATAAACTCATTAAAAATGCAAATAAATCCTGATCAGGGGCAGCTAAAGTAACGTTTTCCATTAGGTTAGTGCTCTACTGTGCCTCACAGAAGCATTCGCGTCTGTTACAGGATACGATGCTCAATGCATCAGGAAAAATGCCGAAATTCCTGTCCTGGTGATAATCGAAGGCATACTGAACACCTGTTTCATTGCCACTACTCCTGTTTCGCCTTTAGTCCCTTATAAAGTACTAGCTGAGCTCCTTGCGCCGCCTGGGTATGTATTTATTCCAATCTTCTGTTAGTCCACCTAGTCCTTCCCCTGTCTCTGTCCATCACGTCCTTCACCTTCTCTCTGTCCATCTCCTCCACACCCTCTCTCTGTCCATCTGCTCCTCTCCTTCTATCTGCCAATATGCTCATCCCCCTCTGTCAATCTGCTCCTCATCCCTCTGTCCATATCTCCTCCTCCCCGCAATACTATCTCTTCTTCATCTCCTCTCTTTGTGGATCCCCTCATCTCTCCTCTCTCTGTCTATCTCCCACTCTCCCCTCGCCCTGTCCATCTGCTCCTCAGGTCTCTCACTGTTCATCTGCTCCTCTTCCCTTTCTATGTCCGCTCTCTGTGTCCATTTCCTCCTCTCCCCTCTTTCTCTCAATTTACTCCTCCCCCTCTCTCTGTACATCTTCTTCTCCCCCCTATTTGTGCCCATCTCCTCCTTACGCCTCGCTATCTGTCCCTCTCATCCTCTCCCTTCTTTTTCCAGGTTATCACGACCTCCACAATAGGAGGCTGGTGGTTCTTACTCCCACAGTATTTCTTTCCAGATTGAAACTAGACTGTGTATCAAATTTCGTTTAAATAGTTTCATTTTCACGCAGCTCAATGTTTATGACGTCGTGTCTCCTGAACTGACATAATTTCGCAGGTACATCTAGTGGTATATGTGGCTACTGTCTGTGAAATATGTTGTGAATAGCATTAGTAGCAAAGAAGAAATAAATTGAAACGCCATACATGATGCGGCCGTTTGTCTATATTTGAAGTAATATCTCCTGATCTATGTGCCTTACAAAGATATAATTTTTCTTGTACATTCAGCAATATATGGGAATACTGTCTGAAAAATGTGCCGAGAATATAGTGAGTAATAAATAAGTAATAAATTAAAGCGTCACTCTTAATGCGGTAGATTTACCGCAGAGCAGCGAAAATGTAGTAAGCGATATACTTTTTCCTTTCATCACTTTGTGGGGGTCTCAGCGTTGAAGAGTTTCAGGACTCAACTTGATAGGTCGGGGATGTACTACAGAAAGGAAGCAGCTTATCGGTTAGCAGAGTACTTGAGGAGTCCATATGGGGTTTTTAGGCTAAGCGGTAGTTCGAGGTCCTCTGACGAACGTCTGAAGTCGATAAGCAGTCCGCGTGCAAAGTAAAGACACTTCTACGGTCGAAATTTTAACAGCAAATTGTCGACGTAATGGTAACAATGAGCCTGAATTTACTGCACTCCAGAAAAATTGTCACGCTCAAATTATTCTCGGAACCGATAGCTAACTGAAACCTGAAGTAAAAATTTCTGAAATATTTAGCAAGGATTGATACTTTTGTCGAAAAGACAGAACAGACGGCGTAAGACGGATAGTGTTAATTGCAGTCGAGAAAAATATCATGCCATCGAGAACGAAATTGAGTCTAACTGTGAGGTCATCTGGACGCGGGTAACAGGCTTAGGTGAACTCAAGTTAGTTATCGGATCTTTTCACCGGCCAACCGATTTCGCCGTGACAGTTTTAGAATCGTTCGAAAAAAGCTTACGCTGGGTAGCGCGGAAATACCCTTAGCATGCAATATTAGTTGGAGGCAACGTTAACATACCGAGTATAGACTGGGACGTCTATGGACTCGCTGCAGGCGGTACAGACAAACGGTCTTGTGAAATAGTTTTGAACACGTCATCCGAAAACCGTTTTGAGTAGATAGATCGACAGCCTACACACACTGGAAATATTTTAGATCTTCTAGCTACAAATACGACTGATGTTATCAACCGTGTCAGTATAGAGACAGGGATTGGTGATCATGATGAAATCATAGCGACGGCCGTTGATGACGATAATATAGTCATGAAGTTGGTAAGGGGAGTATTTTCGCTGGAAAGAGCAGGTAAGCAGTTGTTGGCATCCCTCTTAGACAATGAACTGACTCAATTCAGTTTCAGTATGATGGACGCAGAGGAATTGTGGACAAAGTTTGAACTGATTGTAAATCATACTTTATGAGAAGGATGTGCCAGTTATGTGGATTAAGAATGGGAAAGACCCGTCGTGTTTTAATAACAAAATTCGAAACATGCCGAGAAAGCAGAGAATTCTGAACTCTCGTTTCAAAAAAGAGCGCGATAATGATGACAGGCAAAAGATAATAGAAATTCGAGCGTCTGTAAAAAGATCGATGCGCGAACTTCCACCGTCACACCTTCTTGCCAAGAAGCCGTGAAAATTCTAATCCTACATAGAATCGCTAATCGGTTCGAAGGCTTCTATCCGGTCACTCACTGACTTATCAGGTGAGGCAACAGAAGAGTGCAAAATGAAAGCTCACGTTTTAAATTTCACGTTTAAGAAATTATTCACGCAGAAGGATTGTACAAACATATCATCGTTTGACTGTTGCATAGACTCCCGTATGGAGGACGTATTAATTGGCAATCTGGCGCAGAGAAGCAGCTGAGGGAGTTCATAGCAAGCATGTCACCAGATCCGGATGGATCCCAGTTCGGTTTTACAGAGGCCTCTTACTGAGGCTGCATTTATCGCGAGTCTTTCGTCCAGCCCGCAGTCGCAAGGCGCTGGAAAAAAGCACGGGTGACTTCCGTACATAAGACGGTAAAAGAACGGACAAGCAAAACTACGCACCGACATCCTGCAGAATTATTGAACATATGCTGAGTTTGACTGTAATAAATTTTCTTTTGGCAGAAGAGCTTCTGCAACAAATCAGCACGGATTTAGGAAGCACCGATCGTGCGAGCCTCAGCTTACCCTTTATTTCCACGAAATCGTGCAAACTATGGATAAAAGGCATCAGGCATGTACCATATTCCTAAATCTCCGAAAAGCGTTTGACTTGATGCCCTACTGCAGGCTGTTAATGAAGGACCTCCTAGTAATAGCAGTACGTTTGCCTCGACTTAGAGTGTTCATCAGAGACTAGGAGTGTTCAAATAACTTACGGGTTTGCTGCCGGGTTACGTCGTCGACCACGGCCTATATTTCGACAGGAGCACATCCTGCCATTCTCAAGGCACAACTGCAAGGAGGAAGGAAACCCGTAAGTTATTTGAACATTCAATTCGCCGGGAAAAGTTAAGTTCTCACAGAGACTAGGAGTGTTCCTGGAAAGTGTGATAGGACGCTCTTATAGTCTGCATGCATAAATGATCTGACGGAAAGGGTGAGCATCACTGTGCGGCAGTTTGCTGATGATAGTGTGGTGTTCACGAAGGCGTCGTCATTGCGTGAGTTTAGGAGGATATAAGATGACTTAGACAAAATTTCTAGTTGCTTAATGAATAGCAGCATGCTCTAAATGTAGGGAAACGTAAGCTAATGCAGATGAATAGGAAACACAATCCTGAAATGTTTGAATACAGCGTTACTATTATGCTGCTTGACACAGTCACGTCGATTAAATATCTAGTCATAACGTTGCAAAGTGATATGAAATGGAACGTAGTAGCGAAGGCAGATGGTCGACTTCAGTTTATTGGAAGAATTTTAGGAAACTATAGCTCACCTATAGAAGGGACGACGTGTGCAACCAGTTCTTGACTACTGCTCGAGTGTTTGAGATCCCCACCAAATCGGATTCAGGAATACATCAAAGCAATTCCGATGCGTACTACTAGATTTGTAACCGGTGGTTTCGATCATCAAGCTAGTATTACGGAGATGCTTCGTGAACTCAAATGACACGCTGGAGGGAAACGACGTTATTTTCGTGAAACACTATCGGCAAAGTTCAGACAATCGGCATTTGAAGCTGACTGCAGAACGCTTTTACTGCCGCCAACGTATACCTCGAGTAAGGAACACGAACACAAGGTAAGAAATATCATACCTCGTACGGAGGCATGCCGACAGTCATTTTTCTCTAGCTCCTCTTGCGAGTTGAACAGGAAAGCAAATGACTATTAATGGTACAAAGTACTTCCTATATGCGCCATACAGTTGTTTGCCGATTAAACACTAAAGCGCCAAAGAAACTGGTATAGGCATGCGTAATCAAATACAGAGATATGTAAACAGGCAGAATACGGCGCTGCGTTCGGCAACGCCAATATAAGACGACAAGTGTCTGGTGCAGTTGTTAGATCGGTTACTGCTGCTACAAAATGATTCAAATGGCTCTGAGCAATATGGGACTTAACTTCTGAGGTCATCAGTCCCCTAGAACCTAGAACTACATAAACCTAACTAACCTAAGGACATCGCACACATCCATACCCGAGGCAGGATTCGAACCTGCGACCGTAGCGGTCTCGCGGTTCCAGACTGTAGCCCCTAGAACCACTCGGCCACACCTGCCGGCCTGCTGCTACAAGGATAGGTTATCAAGATTCAAGTGAGTTTGAACGTGGTGTTATAGTCGCCGCACGAGCGATGGGACACAGCATCTCCGAGGTAGCCATGAAGTAGGGATTTTCCCGTACGATTATTTCACAAATGTATCGTGAATATCAGAAATCCGGTAAAACATCAAATCTCCGACATCGCTGCGACCGGAAAAAGATCCTGCAAGAATGGGACCAACGACGACTGTAGAGAATCTTTCCACGAGACGGAAGTGTAACCTTTCCGTAAATTGCTGCAGATTTAAATGCTGGGCCGTCAAGAAGTGTCAGCGTGCGAACCACTTGTGTACCCTTGATGACTGTACGAAACAAAGCTTTACGCCTCGCCTGGGCGCGTCAACACCGACATTGGACAGTTGATGACTGGAATCATGTTGCCTGATCGGATGAGTCTCGTTTCAAATTGTATCGAGCGGATGGATGTGTACGGGTATGGAGACAACCTCTTGAATCCATGGACCCGGCGTGTCAGCAGGGGACTGTTCAAACTGGTGGAAACTCTGTAATGGTGTGGGGCGTGTGCAGTTCGAGTGCTATGGGACCCCTGACAGTCTAGATACGACTCTCACAGGTGACACGTACGTAAGCATCCTGTCTGATCACCTGCATCCATTCATGCCCATTGTGCATTCCGGCGGACTTGGGCAATTCCAGCAGGACAATGCGACATCCCACACGCCCAGAATTGCTACAGAGTGCCTCCAGGAACACTCTTCTGAGTTTAAACACTTCCGCTGGTGAGAAAACTCTCCAGTCATGAACACATTTGAGCATATCTGGGATGCTTTGCAACGTGCTGTTCAGAAGAGATCTCCACCCCCTCGTACTCTTACGGATTTAAGGACAGCCCTTCAGAACTCATGGTGTCAGTTCCCACCAGCACTACTTTAGACATTAGTCGAGTCCATGCCACGTCGTGTTGCGGCACTTCTGCGTGATCACGGGGGTCCTACACGATATTAGGCAGATGTACCAGTTTCTTTGGCTCTTCAATGTATATGTAGACATACATAGATAAATCAACCACCAGAATGCGTTAGTGCTGTTCGTTTCTAATATTGTTACCAGGCCTGATACAGTATGTAAGGGGCATGAATTCGTCAGATATTGAGTGACCACTGTGAAGGACATAGAAATGTCGCGTACTTGGGATAGACAGCCTTATGATCACCGGAGAGAATTTGAAAGGGGCTTTAGTGTAGGTTTCCATTTCATCGTGTGGTCGAATCGTGCAATATCCAAATTTGAGGGGCATTCGGATGTGGCGGTGGCTCGATGTTGGACTGCATAGGAATGTAAGGACATGCATACACGTCGTCAAGGTTCTGGCTGGCCATGTCTGACCACAACAAGGGAGGGTCGCCTTCTCAATCCGTGAAGATTCATTTCGTTTCCTGCTGCCTTATCAGGTACGGCATATTTGAATTGGAATAAGGGGTTGCTGCTATCGACCTCTTGTTACAGCCGCCGGCCGGTGTGGCCGTGCGGTTCTAAGCGCTTCAGTTTGGAACCGCGTGACCGCTACGGTCGCAGGTTCGAATCCTGCCTCAGGCATGGATGTATGTGATGTCCTTAGGTTAGTTAGGTTTAAGTAGTTCTAAGTTATAGGGGACTGATGACCTCAGAAGTTAAGTTCCATAGTGCTCAGAGCCATTTGAACCATTTTTTACAGCCATTTTTCTTCCTGTAGCACATTGTTACCGTTGATGAATGAGACTAAATATAGAACCATACGATTTCTGATCTTCCAGTACGAATGTTCTCCTTCGAGATTAATGTGGCCTGTTTACTCTTTTCTCCGATTGCGGCATATAATTCCTCGTCGAGTCTCTGGAGTGGCTCCTCCAACCTAGGAAAACCAGCTAATATATGCATGTTGTATCCTACCAGTCTAGTGCTTAAAAGGCAAAGGGAGTGAGCAAGCCGAGCGCAGTGGCCAAGCGGTTCTAGGCGCTACAGTCTGGAACCACGTGACCGCTACGGTCGCAGGTTCGAATCCTGCCTCGGGCATGGATGTGTGTCATGTCCTTAGGTTAGTTAGGTTTAAGTAGTTCTAAGTTCTAGGGGACTGAAGTTAAGTCCCATAGTGCTCAGAGCCATTTGAACCATTTTTGGAGTGAGCAAACGCTGGTGTGCTTCGCTGAAATGGAACGGCACAGTATGAGCATGTGAATCACAAAGTGTCAATGTATCGGTCTCCACTAAAATAGTTTGTAATTTCATTGGATTTCGGCTCGTGCAGGATACTATCGGTCTCCACTAAAACAGTTTGCAATTGCATTGGATTTCGGCTCATGCAGGATACTATGTTAAAGTATGTTTTAACAAGCTGATTAAATTGACTGTACACAATTACCAAAGGTTACTGGACCACGCAGTATGAAAGCACCACGGTATGATGCCGTTCTGAGTTACTGCTTCCTGCTCTGCTCGATCGCCTGACGTGTCGCATATCGAACATTTCTCGGATGTGTTTGATCGACAACGTTCGAGCCACCGTCATCCAAAAACCACAGTTCATGTATTGTGGAATCGCATGCAAACCATGTGGATTGAGATGTGTCAGAACTGTATATAGGCTTTCTTAGATTCCAAGAGATAACATACTGATTCTTTATAGCAGGTAGGTGTTTCCCCATAAATTGGTGTTCCCTATAAACTCTAAGGTTAGAAATCACGTTCGACTGTGTACTCCCAATCGTTTAAGTGTAGTTACATACCTAATCTGAGCTATAAAGTTCATTACAGTTGTATGTAGAACAAGTTGTAAAGCAAAAATGTTTTCAGTTTCTTCTTACTAATACATTTACTACTTATGGATACCTTCGGTTCACTTGGCGGATTTTCCATCACTTGCATATATACCTAGTTTGCGTCTTCTAATGTGACAGTTAGATGAAGCCGTGAATAATGGAGCCAATTTTTATTTTTTCAGTCACAGAGGATTTTACAAAGTTCCTCTCACAAATATCTATCAGATGTGGAGACTACCGGAAAAATATTGGTATGGATAGAAACATATTCTCGGAAATGAACCGAGCTATAGAATCAAACAAGTGAAATAATATGTTCAGCTCTCGAGCATCTGTTGGAAGGAAGAGCGTCTGTAATTTACCGTAGCGCTAGTAATTACTACATATGTAACCACCTAAATAACGTAGTAACAATTACCTTTGCCAGAGTACAAAAGAAACGCATTTTGCGAAGCACTGCATGCATTCGACGTTTATTCGTCCATTGATGGTCCTCATAAAGCAGCTCTTCTATAACGTGGTTAACACGTCCTGCAAGGCTATAAGGACGATTACAAAGGACTATATTTATGAACGCTACTTTTGTTTTCAAATTGTGATTTGTATTTCGTCCTTCGACTACCCGCTTGTGAGGCACTTACTTGACTGATCGTACGAGTATATGCGTTGTGGTCATACTGGCTAATCAGTGTCCTACGGCAAAGTGCCAATCAACTACGTATTTGCGTCTAAGCAGCCTTCGTCTCTGAAGCCTTAGTTTAGAAGGGTGCTCAGCTGTAAAATTAACTTCGTTCGTAAAAATAATGTTGGTAGTTAATACTCACTTGTGTGAAACGCTTCATTTATTTAATGACGTGAAGTACAAGAGGTCTTACATCAGGAAGCGGTAGCTCTGCAAGTAAGAATTCCGTGGCGGTTATTTGAACGCTTTCGCCTATAATCATCATCAATTGCTTCCGCGAATTTGCAGGTCAAGAAGGAGCTGAAGCGAACAGTCTCGATACTTTTTCCACTAATTACTGTTCCTTGTTTTCAAGCCGAAAGCGTCCGACAAACACTTCTAAAGAGCATCTTCAAGGGATTATTGCTGAAGACTACCGCTGACGTTAATTAAGTTCCCGGAAATCTGGTGTGATATTATTTAGCCTCCCGTCATCCATAAGCTACCTCTTCCGTCCTACGCACTTTTCCTTCATGAAATCACAGACAGTTTTCCGTGATTTATGAGGGCCAGCCGTGTGCTTAAATATGACTAAATATGAAAACCGGACAAGTAAGTGAACAGCAGGTAACATATTGAATGGCAGGAGAAATCACGCGTACGCAGACACGTAGGAATCCACTTTCAGCGTGCTCAGAGTCCTGCTGCCATGGGAATACGTTATTAACTATAAACAATGGTAGCGTGAATCATTTTGTTAGTGATGGGGGCTGTTTTTTACAACCGATTTTTCGCCGCCGTAGCCTCCACCTGCTGCTGCCAGGGCCAGGGCCACAGCCGGCGCGAGGAGGTGGCTCGGTGGCCCCGGTGTGTGTGTGTGTGTGTGTGTGTGTGTGTGTGTTGTGTGCAGTCCTCGCGACGTCTGCTACCCTGGCCCTGGCAGCAGTAGCACACTGACGTCGAGGTAGATTAAAATGATATTTAATTAGGTTAAAATGGTTTTTAATTAATGGATATCATCACACATTTTCACTTAAACGAAATGCAAACAGTTGCAAAAATTTTGCATGTATCCTTTCTTCTTCGCGTAGCCCAAAGAGAACTTTTATGCTTGCTCAGCTTTGTAATCCCAACGAAGCTTTATTAGTTACATGTTGTCGATTGCAACTGGAACATGTTAATGCACAACAGTCTATTTATAAGTTTTAAATGGTGAAAGAAAGAATTAGTCTTTAAGCACATAATTAATTGAATATGGATATTGCTTATTTTAACTTTGGCGTATCCACTGAAATGTCTTCGCATACACCTGTGTGGTTGGGGCTACCCTTCTCGGGGTACGTGCACCGTAGTTTGTATTTATTGCTTTGCTGCACCTGATGAAGGTACTATAGACTTGTTTCAGTCAGAAGAATAACTGGATATCACAATCAGCTAAATTAATAAACAGTGGTTTCAATTGAATGAACGATTGATTGCATGCTTCATCTCACGGAAAAACTAAATACTCATTTCACTTGAAAAAACAAGAATGAATAATTCATTCAGTACGCAAAATACCATCGGATTGTGTCGACTGTTTTCATTCGGTTGGTCCCAGAGACTGGTTTTACGTGAAAGAAGTGAATGAATAATAATCCAACCGATACGTGAAGCTACAACCGAATGAGACCATTGTTTTCCAACAACCGACTGAATCGATTGTTTTCACTCAGTTGTTTCAATCACTAGTGAACAATCTTAGCACGCCACATGTCGCCATCTCCTACTCCGCAGCGAGCGTCTGCACCAAAGCAGCTTTGCCTGTTAGGTGGCCAAACTCCGATCTCGTTAACTTGACTGATCCCATTTGACATGGAAATTAATCGACTCGTCACCGAAAGTGCCTGACAGACTGCAGTTATGTCCGCATTTCAGATTTTTTTTTTTTTTAAAGAGACATTGCTACTACGAACCGACCTATCAAGGATCACATCACTGTGTTAATTATACCTTCAATTAGCCAGCCAGCATCTTTCTTCATACTTCACTGTCTTCTCATGGAGTTAAATCCGAAATTTGCTACATAAGAGCCAGTTTTCAACTGCTAATCTACATTTGGGTAGGTCAACCATTTATAATCTCGTAACGCCGTTTAAATTCAACGATTTTTGTAGCTCATCATAAAGATCCTCAGTTCCTCTTCAGCTTTGATGTAATCTATGCAAGTACTTTTTTCTCTTAATTTTTAAAAAAAATTATTGTACTCAGTTCAAGAGTCAATGGATAACGGTTGTTTAATTTTTAATTTACTTGAAAATACTAAAACCTGTTTCTATAAATATACCTGTCTCTAAAGTGAAAGGCTTATTGTGTGAGTATCTCTGTTTGATTCCCTATCTTTCTTGGTATGTGTGATTAATGACATCCCAATTATTTTTTCGCCTCCTGCTTAGCACGTTCGTTTTATTAAGGTATAATAGTTGTCCTTTGCGATCGGTAACAATGCAGCGACGTAGTTTTTGACACTCTGGTCACTCAGTTATCTTACTCTCTACGGAGACGGAGACAATCCCACAGAACAGGTGTGCTCAACCTGTCGATCGCGATCGGCTGGTCGATCGCCATCGCTTTATGAGTCGATCTTTCAAAACGTTCGTCCGAGATAAGCTGCTTTGTAAAATAGCAGCTTGTAGATAATGAGTGTTTCGAATGGTACTTGTAGGCGGTAAACCTTCTTCGTCTGTTTCGTCTCCATCTGCATTTCACCGCTGTAATGTTCGCACCAAGCAACAATCGCCGGCCTTGGTGGCCGAGCGGTTCTAGGCGCTTCACTCCGGAACCACGCGACTGCTACGGTTGCAGGTTCGAATCTTGTCTCGGGCATTGATGTGTGTGATGTCCTTAGGTTAGTTAGGTTTAAGTAGTTCTAAGTTATAGGGGACTGATGACCTCAGATGTTAAGTCCCATAGTGCTCAGAGCCATTTGAACCATATTTGAGCAACAATCTTTTTTCATTCAGAATACAGTTTCATTGCAGGCAGGAGCGGCTGTGTGCATTTTCTGCGACACGAGGCAGTTCTGTCGCAGCCCGCTACACTTGCTAGTCCTTAATCAGATTTCGGCCGCTTCCGCACTGTGTCAGCAGTCAGCTGCCAGCTACTCTTGCCTGTGTAGCGTCGCTTGCCACTGAACGCCGTAGCAATTCGCTGTGCCACATGCAGCAACGGCAAGCCGCTTTCTGTCTGATCACGTCTTTATAGTTCGCACTTAGTAACGTGTTTGTGAAAAATGAGTGCAACTACACACGGGAAAACACCACTTCCATGGTGAGTGGGAAGAACGGTATTTTGTTATACAGCAAAGTCCTGCTAATCGGAACCCCGGTAATCCGAATGTTCAGTTAATCCGAACATGAAAAATGTTACTCTAAGTATGGAAAACTGTGCGCTAAAGTGCTGTACATACAAGCTATTTTAATTTACACAGCACAGTAAACATGTATTAGAAAAATTGGCAAGAAAACATTAGGTTTAAACAATGCATAGCAATGAAAGAAAAGCTGTCAAACTTAATAAAATACAGGGGACATTTTATCCCTACTTTTTAGATAACAAAAACTCAAGTCATTGTTTTTTGGCGTAATGAAGACAGTCTGAAAATGTTCAAATGTGTGTGAAATCTTATGGGACTTAACTGCTAAGGTCATCAGTCCCTAAGCTTACACACTACTTAACCTAAAATATCCTAAGGACAGACACACACACCCATGCCGGGGGGGGACTCGAACCTCCGCCGGGATCAGTCGCACAGTCCACGACTGCAGCGCCTTAGACAGCTCGACTTTTTTTTTTCTAATCTCATTTTGTTCGTTTTCGTTCGTTGTATCTGCTCGGGGCGGACGTCGAAAGACACCCATGTCAGTTCGTTGTTGATCCATTAACTCAGTTTTTTTTGTTACAGAGGGCAGCTAGCCCTCTGACCAAACACGCTGAGTTACCGTGCCGGCTGTCTAAACCCGCGCGGTGAAGACAGTCTGTTATATGACGCATAGTTACGCCATCGTCTCATAAACATCAAATCAGCAGGTGTAGCAGTGGGCTGTTGCTCCAAATAACGTAGCGCGAGGCCAAGGGCATCTGCTGCGTCACTGTGTGGCACCAGCTCTCCTTTATCGCTTTCAGGCTCATTGTCATTTACGTCACAGCAGTCCACTTCTTCCTGGTATTGAGTCACAGCAGCAACTAAATCAGTGTCAGTAAGCTTCTCCACACGTGCCCCATCCGCTGCCATCGTTCATCTACGTCTCCTTCACTAGCTTCTTCACATCCAGGGATTGTCTGTATCATTTGTAGTAGGTTTTCCTCTTCATTTTCAACTAGGCTGTCCTGAAATTTAAGTGATGTCCACAGCTTACTCCACGATTTTCTCAGAGTATTTTCTGAAATATTCTGCCATGCCTCAGCGACCCAATAAACAACATCCTTCACATTGGTCTCTTTTATTTTGTCCACTATCATCTTGGATCAGCATTCTTAAAAACTGTTTTCTGTAAATCAGTTTTAATGTTTGCAATACGCCCTGGCCCATTGACTGTAGAAGTGGTGTAACATTCGGCAAAACTTCGCCACAATTTCTCCATCACATAATTCCTCAGTGCAGGGGTGAGATGACGCGTTATCAATCAAAAGGATTGCACGGGGAGACAACTGATTTTCCTTAGAAAACCGTCGAACAGAGGGAACAAACTGACCATGAAACCATTCTTTGAACAGCTTACCATCCATCCGTGCTTTTTTCTGGTTGCGATAATATACGGGCATGGACTTCATGTTGCAGTTTTTAAAAGTTCTGGGCCCAACAGATTTGCCGATCAGCATTAAAGGCAGCTTGTGATTACCAGCAGCACGCTAATAAATTCAAATGATATTTGCACATTTTAAAACCAGGAGCATGGTCTTTGCTTTTGATACCAGGCTTTTTGTTGGCAATGCCCTAAAATTAATGTCAGTCTCGTGTCAGCGTTATAAATTTGTTGGGGAGAAAACTTTCCCTCTCTTATCACTTTTTCAAACTCACACATGTATTCCTTCGCTGCATCACGGTCAGAAGAAAGCTTCTCTTCAGTAATGGTTAGCTGACGGATTCCATGACTTTTTTGAATCTATCCAACTAGCCCGTACTCGCACTAAAAGTCTCATCACCTTCATTAACTTGTTCAGGTAAACAGCCTTCTCCTGAACCAGTGTTACAGTTCCCCTTTTTCTTGCCCGCGTAAACCAAAGGAAAAGAGCTTCATCCACGTCATCGTACTGGGACTGTTTCAAAGTCTGCCGAATTTCGAGTGTTTTTCTCAAAGACGTTGCACAGTACTGTTCAAGCTTCACTCGTTTCTTCTTCCAATCACAAGTGGTTGCTCTACCAACACTCAGTTCCGTTGCCAGTTTAGATACATTCTCACCATTGTCTGTCAGCTTCAAAGCATTCAGTTTTTCTTTGAGAGTTAACGTTATATGTTTCCGTTTACTCATGACGAAAATACGTACACCACTACACCTGAACGAATACAATACAACTGTTACGTGTGCCAGCGATCGATAACTAACATAACTAAGCGCTTTGCGAGCCAACTGGCAGTGTACCTCAGACACTACAAAGGTCTCAACAATGCAGGCAGGGAGTGAGAGCTAGCCATTGTTCCCACACTTGTTCCCATTTGTTACCATGGTGTACTTATCTGCTTGGTATACTTCATCCTAGAAACTTGTCACCGTAATTTCGGCTAATCCGAACAAATCGGTAATACGAACAAGGTCCGGTCCCAATTAGTTCGGATTAACGGGACTCTACTGTAATATGTAAGGATAATTGTATAATGACGTTTGATGTAACGCTACTTTAGCCATGCCTAAAAAGGGAGACATAGAACACCGTTTCAGAACAGTTCATAAAGACTTCGAATGGGAAGCAACTGTTGGTATAGAGTTGGGGAGGAAGAAACTTTCAAATCTTAAAAGTAAATTACGGTCACAGCAGCCGTTTTTTGTAAAGCTTGTACAAAAAAGTATGTCATCAAAGATAGTGTCATTTCCTGTATCTGAAGTACTGATGAAACATGCAAAACCATTTGACGACGGCACAGTTGTTAAGGAGCGCTTTCTGGCAGCTAGTGAGTCCTTGTTTTACACATTCAAATACAAGTCAGAGATTATATCAGCCATCGGAGACATGCGTCTGTCAAGTTCTACCACAGCAAGAAAATTGGATTTAATGGCAGAAAATAAAAAAAATACGATATTTCAGTACCTATGTTATTCGGAATTACGGTGCAATGTTCCTTCGGACATGCATGCATACATGCGTCCATGCTGTACGAGTAGAGGCGGTAGGCAGATGGCTGACGACGTATGGTAGTTTGGGTCTGGCCGTGATTCGTGCACGGATAGCGAAAGAGTAAGGCGACCACTCGAGATAGCGGGAAATCTGGATGCGAGTCCCGAGCCGGCACAAATTTTCACTGTCGTCATTCCATTCTACAGCTGATGGTTATCCATATTCGCAATTGCGAATACGTTTAATGTCTGAAAATACAAAAGGTCAAATGATAACAGATTTGCAATTCTCTTTGTGTTCCTCACTGCTGTTACACGAGTCACAGTTACGTTTTTTCTAAGAATGTTTTTTTCGGATTTCTGTGTAAAAGAAGACTTGCTTACAATTCTGGCTTTGAAAGACACTGCACTAGGCGAAGATTTTTGCAATGCATTCAAATCCTTCATTTCTGAGTATGGTGTGCCAATTCAGAAACACGTCTATTACTACTGATTGAGCGTTACGCATCGTAGGAAAACACAAGGATTTCTTACCTTCTGTGCGAACGATGAATCTTTCCTACTTTCTTTAAGTATTATTGCATCGTGCATTAGCAAATGCTCTCTGGACATATTTCAAAAATGGCACACGTTATTAGTACTATCACAAAAACTGTGAATTCAATTCGTTCACAATCACTACAGAGAAGAATGTTTAGAGTGCTATCAGAAGAACTGGACAGCCAGTATGGAGACCTGCTATTGCATACTGAATTTCGGTGGCTGAGTAAAGGTATGGTCCTCAATAGATTTGGAGACCTTCTGCCAGCGGTGAAATCTTTTGTGTCTGAAAACTCGAAACTGCATGATTTGAGTTGGTGTTGGATCTGGAATTTGTAGCCGATATGACAGTTAAACTAAATGAGTTAAACAAAGAACTCCAAGAAAAAAACCAAACTGACATGACTCCTATGTCTTCTATAAAGTGTTGCATGCAAAAACTTGACCTCTGATTACCACAGTTACAGAAATTAAATATGAGACACTTTCCTCAAAGA
Source organism: Schistocerca nitens (assembly GCF_023898315.1). Taxonomy (NCBI): domain Eukaryota; kingdom Metazoa; phylum Arthropoda; class Insecta; order Orthoptera; family Acrididae; genus Schistocerca; species Schistocerca nitens. Next base: position 521,045,907 of record NC_064616.1, on the reverse strand, counting down.
CGGTCAAAAGTGGATGTGGAAGATATTTCAAGTAAAATTAGTACACTTTTTTCTCCTGTAGTGAAACTGAATTTGAAGAGGAAATAATTCGATTTCAAAATGACATTTCCTGAAAGTCAGAATACAATGAAGATAACTTTGGAAGTTAGTGAGTGTAAAAACCTGCCCTAACTTTGTAAAAGTGCCATCGTATGTGTTATTATTTTTTGGATCAACTTATCTATGTGAGGCAGCGTTTTCAGCGTTGAACATAGTGAAATCAGAGGATAGAAATAAAATGAGTCTCATTTTTCAGATGTGGAAGGTTGGCTCTGACAAATTATTCACCAGATTATAACATACCTGCCAATGATATGCAAAGCAAAGTATCTCGCGAAAAGTTTTTCAACATTTGTGATAGTGTGTAATTTTTTTCACAAGTATAATGGTTCAAATGCCTCTGAGCACTATGGGACTTAACATCTGTGGTCATCAGTCCTCTAGAACTTAGAACTACTTAAACCTAACTAACCTAAGGACATCACAAACACCGATGCCCGAGGCAGGATTCGAACCTGCGACCGCAGCGGTCGCGCGGTTCCAGACTGAAGCGCCTAGAACCGCTCGGCCACTCCGGCCGGCCATTGTGCTTTCTCGCCACTGTATCATAGCTCAGATTCTACTTTATTTACGATTTTTTGGAAACGGGATGAGAAGTGACAGCCAGCAATATTTTTTACGTTTTCTATTGCACTTATTCATAATATCGAATCTCTGCTCTAATTACTGAACTTACAATGACACTGTAGACGGCACCGAAGTATCACGAAAAAACAACGCATTTCGAACTATAAAATCGTTACAGTAAATACCGTAACCGATTTGCATCACCTGCTTGTTCATTATTGTCTTCAATTATTTGTTATTTACCCTTGTGCTTTTTACAGACGAGTAAAATATCTATAACATTTTTCCCCCATCTTATCAGAAAAGTAAAACCATACGTTGTACACAAAAATTTAAAAAAAATAGGATAGTGATAGTCGAATTCTGGAGTGATAAAAGGATTGAGAGCCAACAATTGTTTTTCTTTTTTTTTTACGTTTTCTGCTGCACTGACACATATTGTGGAATCTGTTCTAATTATTGAAGTTACAAGGAGACAGTGTAGGAAACTGTCTCACGTAGAAATACGAGTACTTAGATACACACAAGGGTTTGATAACGTGATAAATTGGAGGAAATTAATCAGACTTTCACGTATAAATTGTATCTGCGTATCATGGTAGCACCAATATGTATACACTGACTGGCAGTTTACCCAAATACACTTGCAAATTTATCTAGCACTTATCTCGTAAACACTTGGCCATAAATTCGCAGATATAATTTCTACAATACACGACTTTATAATACAGTGTACTGATATTTTTCAACATATAAACTGCTTTATATTAATGTGACATTTACAATTATATACTTGTTGTACACATCTATGAAAAGTAACTGGTCCTCTTTTTACATCCATGGCAGCGACAATAATGCTTCATAGCTGTTACTAAAGTTCAAACTCGCAGAAATGAATATAAAACAACGCGAATACGAGTAATTTTCAAGTTCCGCTATTACCTCAAATTGTAGGCAAGCAGCGTCGTCCCAAAATCACATAACTTTTCCCGGTTTAATGGTGAGAACATACGCAGTGGGCTAAGCCCAGTCCATAGATATATATGCTTTATGGACAGTACCAGAGATGGTAGTTGTCGTTCATCTGCTAATTGTATTGGACGAATTTACGAGAAACTCCGACATCTAGCCATTAGCCAACATCACTATCGGCATCATTATTCGAGTATCATTAATGTACGAGTGTGTGTGTGACCTTGTAGTAACTGAAGGACGCAAATAATAACAGCAAAAAGGAAAATTAAACTCTTCGTTTGTTGATTATTTATCTGAAGTAATCACCTAGAACTCTTCTTTTTGGTTAAAAAATGGCTCTGAGTACTATGGGACTTAACATCTGTGGTCATCAGTCCCCTAGAACTTAGAACTACTTAAACCTAACTAACCTAAGGACGGCACACACATCCATGCCCGAGGCAGGATTCGAACCTGCGACCGTAGCAGTCTCGCGGTTCCGGACTGAGCGCCTAGAACCGCTAGACCACCGCGCCCGGCAATTCTTATTTTTCAGAGCAAAGTTATAAGCGGAAACGGAAGTAACGAGCTATATTCTAGTGTTTCTCCGCATTTAATAGACTGCACGGTAATCGACGAGCAATATAAATCAACTCGCCACATAAACTATAATTATAATAATACTAAGTATTTCACTGATTCTTGCGGAGGAACATTAGACATTCGACAGTTGTTAGTTGAACTGTTAGTCGTACCAGCCTGTTATCGCTTCCTAACGCTCTTCAGCTTTTTGGTCCCTACATCGAATATGCTGTAGTCACTCATGAACGCCAAGTATTTTCCTTTCTCGTACCCGGAAAATCCTCAAAAGCTTATTGCATATGGAGGAGAATGGATCAGCCGTAGCTTATTTGTTCTCTCAAATGGTTCAAATGGCACTGAGCACTATGGGACTTAACATCTGAGGTCATCAATTCCCTAGACCTTAGAACTACTTAAACCTAGCTAACCTAAGGACATCACACACATCCATGTCCGAGGCAGGATTCGAACCTGCGACCGTAGCGGTTGCGCGGTTCCAGACTGAAGCGCCTAGAACCACTCGGCCACACCGGCCGGCTTTGTTGTTTTCATAACGAGTATTTCATTCTGTGCAGACACTACGCTGTCATTAAATTTTTCAACAGATTAAAAGCTGTATACCGATCCGTCACACGAACACTGATATTGACTTATCCCGCGAAAGGAAATGTTTCAGGTTTGAGTTTCGTCCTGTATGAAGTTTTTTTGTTTTGTTAGAGCGAACTGTCAGTCGTAGTGGGAAGCATTTTTTCTGTTACAGGGACCTGGTGCCATGTGGCTTGTATTGTACCTCAAGTTTGCTTGTGGCTACATCACCACTGCACGGCAGATACGCAGATAGGTTAAAATCCTGGGAATGATGGGACAGGAGAAGTACGATGATATTTTATTCGTTCGCTTCTAGTAATCTTTGATGACACATTAATTTTCTCAAAATTTCGCTCACGTGCACCCGGAAAAGTACGTTGCTGGACGTCAACGTTCAACAACCACTCACAGATGGCAGGCGGCAGCACCAGCAGTCGAGGGTGGATAAAATGTGTTGTAGGGGACACGAAACACAGTGCAATCGTTGCCGTAATATGGAAACGGAGTAACTTATCTGATGTTCAGAAGGGCATGATCATTGGCTTTCGGGCCAAGGGTGGAAGCATTTCCAAAACGGCTAGATTTGTAAAATGTTCGTGCTGTACACGGCAAAACAGCGTTATCCAAGACCAGCGCCGAGGCAACTATAGTGTACTCCGGGCCATAGGTGACTGGGACGAAGAGCGGCTGCGGAGTTGCGTACGGGCGAATAGACGTGCAACTGTTGAGTAAGTGAGCGCCCAGATGAACCAAGGGTCTACCAACAGCGCTCCTCAACGACCGTTCAGCGAACATTGCTGCATATGTGCCACCGCATTTAGCGTGTTGTTCCTACATCCATATTGTCTGCAGTCCATCGGCGACGAATGGTTGAATTTGCACGCCAGCACCGCAACTGGACGTCCACTGAGCGGCGACAGGTGGCTTTTTTAGACGAACGACGTTTTATGCTCGTGAACTGTCTGAAAGCAAACACCCTGTAATAATCGTCGGAAGGAGGAGGGAGCGTTATAGTCTGAGGTATGTTTTTGTGCCATTCCTTGGCTGATATTGTTATTCTGGAAGGTACAATCGATCAACACAAGTACGCATATATCTATGGGGACCATATACACTGTTATACGCATCTTTTCTCTCGGGACGATAGCACCTACCGGGAGGGAACTGGAACGTAACACAGAAGTCGCAGGGCACGTGCGTGGTTCGAAAAGCACCAGGACGAGTTTATCATACTCCCTGGAATTAAGCCCAAACGATATTCTTTGGAACGGCCTCGACCGGGCTGTACGCGTCATGGATCCTCAATCGAGAAACCTAGCGCAGCTGGCCACGGCGTTAGTGTTGGCATGGCTGCACATCCCTGGCGGTACCTCCCAGAACCTCCTTAACTCTCTTCCCGCACGTGTTGCAGCGGTCTGCGCTGCAAAGGCGGTTATTAGTGCTTTAGACAGGTGGTCACATTAATGTGACTGGACTTTGTATATGCGGCATTATATTCTGTGTGTACACCTTCATGAATTCTGTGCAACACACTGAACTACCTGACAGAGGCACTACCCATTCTACAACCTACTGGCTCCTTCCAGTTCCATTTGCGTATTAACTGCAAGAAGAATGACTATTTAAATACCTCTGTGGAAGCTGTAATTAGTCTGATATTGTCTCGGCGGTCTCTACGGGAGCGATTCGTAGGAGTTCTTAGTATATTCCTGGATTCCTTTCATAATTCTCGACCTTGAACTTTTTAGTAGACTTTCCCGGGAAAGTTGACTTTTGTCTTCAGATACCTATCACTTAAGGTTTTTCCCAATTTGATGACGCTCTCTAGTGTGTCGAGCAAACGAGTGACCATTCGTGAAGCTTATCAAGTAATTTTCAGTTGAGTCATAAATTTCGTTTGATATTACACATAACTGTACTTCCATTAATAAGACTAGCTGAGTGTCCGACGTTGCCCGGGTATGTATTTATGCCAGTCTTCTATTAGCTCATCCCCCCTTCCCCTCCCCCCTCTCTGACCATCTACACCTTCACCCCCTCTCTGTCCATCTCCTCCACCCCGTCTCTCTGTCCAATTCCTCCACATCTTCCACTCTCTCCCTCTCTCCTCTCTCCCTCTGCTTTTCTTTCTCTGTCCACCTCCTTCTCTCCCCTTCTCTGCCCATCTCCTTCTCTTCCCATTCTCTGTCCACTTCCTGCTGCCCTTCTATCTGTTCATCTCCTTCTCCTCCTCTCTTTGCCTGTATCTTCCTCCCGTTGAGGCTGTCCATCTCCTCTTCTTTGACCGCTACGGTCTCAGGTTCGAATCCTGCCTCGGGCATGGATGTGTGTGATGTCCTTCGGTTGGTTAGGTTCAAGTAGTTCTAAGTTCTAGGGGACTGATAACCTCAGCTGTTAAGTCCCATAGTGCTCAGAGCCAGTCCTCTTCTTTCCTTTCTCTATCTCCTCCTCTGCCTTCTCTCTGTCCATCTGTCCATTTCCTTCTGCCCTCACTGTGACTATCCTCCACTCCCCTACATTCTGAGCACATCTCGCCCTTCTCCCTCGCTGTCTGTCCATTTACCCCTCTCCCTTCTTTCTCCACGTTATCACTCTCACCCCAATAGGAGGCTCCAACAGGAGGCTGGTGGTTTTTACCCCACAGAATTTCTTTCCAGACTGTAAATAATATGTGTACCAACTTTGGCTGAAGGCGGTCCGTTGGTTTAACATGGAACATATGGACATACTTACTTATATACTGACATCCATTTTTATAATATGTATGGATTCATAAACAAATTGACCGAAAGTGCTGGAAAGTCAATGGAATCCTATATAAAATACTGAAGACTATAACGCCCTTCGCGATCAAGCTTTCAACCACTGGCTGCAGCCTAAGAGGTCGCCGGCACGGTAGCTCAGCGTGTTCGGTCAGAGGGTTAGCTGCCCTCTGTAATACAAAAACTGAGTTAATCGATCAACAACGAACTTAACGGAAGTCTTACGACGTCCTCCCAGAGCAGATTAAACGAACAAAAGCGAAGAAAATGAGATTAAAAAAAATGTGGTTAGCGTTCAAGCCCCGTGAGTGGTTGGTCTCCAGATCGAGTCCCATTCAAAAAAAAAAAAAAAAAAAAAGAGAGAGAGAGAGAGAGAGAGAGAGAGAGAGAGAGAGGCTGAAGAAAATGGCAATGAAATTTCTAAAATAAATATAGAAGGATTTTGTGAGCACAAGCTAATGTAATGTAATGGTTGATGCCCATGTGTATTGAGCACGAAACACATTCGGCGTAATATCATTTTCAGTTGCACAGGTGTTTGGGGCCTTTGTTGTTCATGTTGTATATTAATGACCTTAGTTACGTGTGAAATACTTTGTTGTGTGACTGAATGACGGGAAAGTGACGATGAGAACCGCTTTGTGTACGCAGGGCCCACGGGCGGCGCGTCAAGGGTGGACGCAAGGAGGGAGCGCCGGCTATACGGCTGACCGCCGTGACACCGCCCGTCATCCACGGCGAAGGACCGCACTACGACGACGAGAGCGCCGCCCTCTACTACGTCGACATCATGGGCAACTACGTCAACCGATTCGACGCCACCACCAACGTCACAACGAAAGTACAGCTGCGTATGTGTCTCATGCTCTGTTGGCAGGTGTAATCCACAGTCCTACGGATTATACCTGCCAGTGCATATGCCAGCCACCTACCGCAAGCTGAGTAGCGCGGTATATCTGGTGACACACACGACCGACCTCTGTCTATAATCGATAATCCTATTTGTCGCCACATGCGTCATAGTTGATTTGAGTTCATCCTAGGAGGAAGCTGGTACCCCCAGATACGTTCTCGTCCTATGTAAATTGTTTATTTTCTGTACTTATCCAACGGATTAATACGTTTTTGTTAGTTATATCCTGTTATCTTTCCATTTTCCATCTCAGTTTGCACCAAACTCATCAAACAAAAAACAAATCTCCGTCTTTCTGTCCTCAGACAGGCCAATCGGTATCGACCGACCGTCGTATCAGCCTCAGACAATGGCGTCATCTGGATGCGGTAAGGAGAGGCGTAGGGTTAGCACACTGTTCTCCCGGCCGTCGTCGGCTTTCCAGACATTGTGACATTAGAATCGCTTCTCCTTAATCAAGTAGCTCAGTTTGCATCAGTTGGCATCACAAGGCTGAATGAGCCCTTTCCAGTTCTCCCACTAAAGAAAAATCGCTAGCAGTACCGGGAATTGAACCCGAGACCTCCGTACGACGGCCAGCCTCGTCGACTACTCAGCTACAGGGCGGACGCCAGATGCATTACACTTTTGTAGTCTGTGCCGGCCCTGCGTCATGCAAAAGTCGCCTGCTTGGTGTTTCTTCTCGTTTTTAGTTGATTGCACTGCCCCTTCACAAGCAGACATCTGGCAACGATACGAGCTGAAAAGGACTGGGTACGAACAAGCAAAATGCTGCCCTTGGCTGTTCGTGGATAATAGCGTCTTATATAGACGTCTCAAATACAAGAAATTGTATCAAAATACGGGAATGCATGCTGAGTATCAACACTTGATTCAGGGACTAGCAGCACAAACAAATGCGCAAAAATAGAGCATAGGACACCAATAATCTCGCTTCTGCGCCATTGTCAGTATGTCACTGGAAGTAGACGAAATACTAAAATATAGAGGAGAATGGGTCGGGGGCGATGTAAGATGGAAATAAAAACAAAACTACACAGCCTGATAAAAAAGTTAAGCAGCCAAAGGACTTGGTCTGATGTCAGTGTAACCTCGTACGCGTACACATCATCTTCGGGTATGTACGTGATTAGAGTAACAATTCTCTGTGGCAAGTAAAATGGAAAACAGTGTGCATTAGTTTTGTTCGTGTTAATGTTGTTACCAGGCCTGGCAGGGTATGTAAAGATCGTGAAGAGCATCAGGTGTTCAGTAATTAATTTGAAGGACGCAAAGATGTCGCGTAATCGTCTGGGACAGTGTTATCAGTACCTGACACAGTTTGAAAGGAGCCTCATTCTTGGTCTCCATTTGGCCGGCTGGTCGAATCGTGCGATATCCAGATTTGTGAGGCATTTGGACGTGGAAAGTGTCGAAGTTGGGCTGTATAGAAACGTGGGTGCACATATACTTGTTGTCAAATTTCCGGTCGATAACGCCTGATCACCACAAGGTAGGATCGCCGTATTGTGCACCAAGCACATGGCAACCCCTTCACATTTACGCCTGCCGCAGAAGAACAAATAATTGTATCCCTGCAACATTCTGTATCATCCCGCATGATTGGTCGGAGAATAGCAGCAGTCAGACTAGAGTATCACTATCCGATAATTCGGAAGTTCCATGAGGCTTTTTGCTGATTACGCTGTTCTATGCAGAGAAGTCGAAGGCTGGAAAACTATAGCGAAATGCAGGAGGACCTGCAGAGTATCGACGCTCGATGCACGGAGAGGAAATTGACCCTCGACATAAACAAATGCAGCGTATTACGAATACATAGACAAAAACAACCTTTACTGTGTGGCAACACGATTGCAGAACAAAAGGGGAAAGTGTCACAGGTACACAAAATACCCTTGCGACGCACCGAAAGGTGACTTGCGGAGTGTAGATGCAGATCCGTAGACTGTTACTAGCAGCACAACAGTAACGACTGCGTTTGGAGTGATGCCGTGATCAGTAGGCATGGACTGCTGATGAAATGCGTCGCACTTCCTTCACTCATGAATCGCGGTTCGGCACTACCACGTATGACCATTGTCGGTGAGTACGATGGCGACCTAGGGAGAGGTCCTATTATTCCAGTGTTTCGGAGAACCACAGTGGTGTTGTATGTTGTATGTTAACCGGGGACCTAGAAACGACGGAGAGGCTCCGTCCCCGCCGTAGCCGCAGTGGTCCGCAGCCCCACGACGACTGCCACAGCCCACTTCACCCCTCCGCCGCCCCATACCGAACCCAGGGTTATTGTGCAGTTCGGCCCCAAGTGGATTCCCCCCCCCCCCTCAGGGAACGTCTCACACAAGACGAGTGTAACCCCCATGTTTGCGTGGTAGAGTAATGGAGGTGTTCGCGTACGTGGGGAACTTGTTTGCGCAGCAATCGCCAACATAACGTAGCTGAGGCGGAATAAGGGGAACTAGCCCGCATTCGCCGAGGCAGATGGAAAACCGCCTAAAAATAATGCACAGACTGGCCGGCTCACCGGACCTCGACCCAAGTCCGCCGTGAGGATTCGTGCCGGGGGACCAAGCGCTACTTCCCGCTCCAGAAAGCCGTGCGTTAGAGCGCTCGGCTAACCGGGCGGGCCAGTGGTGTTACTCCTGGCGTCATAATGTTAGAAATCATCGGGTATGACGTCATGTCACGGTTGATACTGACTGCGGGAACTGTGATCGCACACTGGTACGTCACAGACATCCTAAATTCTCATCTGTGCGATTTTTCAACAGGACGATGCTCGTCTACACACGACACGTGTCTCCATGAACTGCCTGTGTGCCTGAGGTACTATCATGGCCAGTAAGTTCCCCATATCTGTCCCCGTTGAAACATGTGTGGGAGATGCTTGGATGTCAAATCCGTCCTAGTGCCAGTATCCAGGTTATCGACGACAATTTACGAGAGCTGTGGGCCAGCTTGTCCTAGGAGAGGAGGTAATGGCTTTATGACAACCTTCCCAACCGAATCAGTGCATACATCCAGGGCAGAGGGGGTGGAACGTGATACTGGTAAGTAGGCTCAATTGCCAGCTCAATTGCAGCGTGGATGCATGCCCGAAATTTAATGGAAAAACACCACCTAATCTTTCAACCTGTGAAGTTTTATTTCGCTTCCTCCTCCCCTGCTGGGTGCTTCAATTCTTTTTTGTCAGCCAGTGTAGTTGTAAGACAGGCAGGTGCCAGACCCAGTTCCTACGTAATTGAGTATTAGCCTTTACGTCTGGACGCCTGACAAGGTAGCATTAGTAGATCCAAGGGAGATCTGCGGGATCCGTTGCTGGATCGTTTAGGTGACGCGAATAATACAGATATCTTCATTCAGATCGAGCAGCAGATGTTGCGATAGAGTCGTTGTTCGTCATGTATGATTTAGTCTTGAAAGTCTCTTCGGGTTTGCTGCCGGATCCTAAATTCAACTTGACTCGATATTTCGGCGATCCAACTGGTCCCACCTTCAGGAAATGCTGCTTCCGCTGATGAGTCCCGCTGAGAACTAGCGCCAGGCTGCAAATCGACGTCCTATATAGGCCACCGTTCAGTACACGGCGCATGCGCCGCCCATCGCCGTTGCTGCTCTCCAAGACAGGGAGGTGGCGCCACCCTTAGTGGAACACTGCTGGCAACGATATATTCCACTCAGGGCCGCACCCAAGAACGTTCAATTTTGATGCGAGATTATACAGGAATTCCACATCTTGCTAAGAGGAAACCCATTGTCTCTGTTGATTAAATTATCAGCCAACCTAATTTCTATCGCCTCTTTATATCGATTCAACTTGATTTTAGGATCCGACAGCAAATCCGAAGAGACTTTCAAGACTTATTACGCGGGGAAAGCCTACGTAGTCACATGTATGATTTAGTATTAAAAAACCGAGTGTGTATGTTCCACAAAAAATGAAGGAAGAAATTACTTCTTCTAAATTACAGGGTGATGATTTCCACTGTGGAAGGCGACCGCCGTGTCAGTACCAGGCAGTTAGCCCGCCAATACAGTGTAAACCCAGACGACCATGTGGAACATTCTCCATCACAGTTGTTACTACCCTTATCACTTGCAGCGTGTGCAGGGCTTACTAGCGACGGACTTTCCAAATCGGGAGCAGTTTTGTCACTGGTTTCTTCACCAGACAACCACGATCCGGGATTTGTGTCATCAATCCTATTCATAGATGAGGCGATCTTTACGTGGAATTGTATCTGCAACTGTCATAACAGTCATCTGTGGGTCAATATGCAGAAACCCCATGATATGATGACAGCGAATCACCAGCGTCGGAGCAGCCGGAATGTGGGGGCCTGGATAATTGGCGAACATACACTCCTGGAAATGGAAAAAAGAACACATTGACACCGGTGTGTCAGACCCACCATACTTGCTCCGGACACTGCGAGAGGGCTGTACAAGCAACGATCACACGCACGGCACAGCGGACACACCAGGAACCGCGGTGTTGGCCGTCGAATGGCGCTAGCTGCGCAGCATTTGTGCACCGCCGCCGTCAGTGTCAGCCAGTTTGCCGTGGCATACGGAGCTCCATCGCAGTCTTTAACACTGGTAGCATGCCGCGACAGCGTGGACGTGAACCGTATGTGCAGTTGACGGACTTTGAGCGAGGGCGTATAGTGGGCATGCGGGAGGCCGGGTGGACGTACCGCCGAATTGCTCAACACGTGGGGCGTGAGGTCTCCACAGTACATCGATGTTGTCGCCAGTGGTCGGCGGAAGGTGCACGTGCCCGTCGACCTGGGACCGGACCGCAGCGACGCACGGATGCACGCCAAGACCGTAGGATCCTACGCAGTGCCGTAGGGGACCGCACCGTCACTTCCCAGCAAATTAGGGACACTGTTGCTCCTGGGGTATCGGCGAGGACCATTCGCAACCGTCTCCATGAAGCTGGGCTACAGTCCCGCACACCGTTAGGCCGTCTTCCGCTCACACCCCAACATCGTGCAGCCCGCCTCCAGTGGTGTCGCGACAGGCGTGAATGGAGGGACGAATGGAGACGTGTCGTCTTCAGCGATGAGAGTCGCTTCTGCCTTGGTGCCAATGATGGTCGTATGCGTGTTTGGCGCCGTGCAGGTGAGCGCCACAATCACGACTGCATACGACCGAGGCACACAGGGCCAACACGCGGCATCATGGTGTGGGGAGCGATCTCCTACACTGGCCGTACACCACTGGTGATCGTCGAGGGGACACTGAATAGTGCACGGTACATCCAAACCGTCATCGAACCCATCGTTCTACCATTCCTAGACCTGCAAGGGAACTTGCTGTTCCAACAGGACAATGCACGTCCGCATGTATCCCGTGCCACCCAACGTGCTCTAGAAGGTGTAAGTCAACTACCCTGGCCAGCAAGATCTCCGGATCTGTCCCCCATTGAGCATGTTTGGGACTGGATGAAGCGTCGTCTCACGCGGTCTGCACGTCCAGCACGAACGCTGGTCCAACTGAGGCGCCAGGTGGAAATGGCATGGCAAGCCGTTCCACAGGACTACATCCAGCATCTCTACGATCGTCTCCATGGGAGAATAGCAGCCTGCATTGCTGCGAAAGGTGGATATACACTGTACTAGTGCCGACATTGTGCATGCTCTGTTGCCTGTGTCTATGTGCCTGTGGTTCTGTCAGTGTGATCATGTGATGTATCTGACCCCAGGAATGTGTCAATAAAGTTTCCCCTTCCTGGGACAATGAATTCACGGTGTTCTTATTTCAATTTCCAGGAGTGTATTTTAGGACCAGACTTCCTTCCACGTCGTCTAACAGGCCGGAACAAAAGGCGTTTCTTGCGGGTGACTTTGCCTCCCCTGTTGGAAGAAGTGCCATTGATGATTCGAAGGGTTACGTGGCTGCTACATGATGGTGCTCCAGCCCACTTTGCCGTTAACGTTCGGACGCTTCTCAGTCGTGTCTTCACTGGTAGATGGCTTGGACGAGGGTGTCCAGTTGCATGGCCTGCTCGTTCACCGGATGTCAACACGTGCGATTTCTGGTTATGGGGCCATCTCAAAAGTATCGTGTGTGCAGAGCCCATTTCAGATGTGGAGACACTGGAGCAGCGTATTCATGCTGCCTTTGACAGTGCTCGGATGCAGCTCGGTCGATGTGGACGTGTGATACAAAACATGCTACGTCGATTACATACATGCGTTCAGGCACATGAAAACCATTTTGAACACATGCTGTTACTACCCTTATCACTTGCAGCGTGTGCAGGGCTTACTAGCGACGGACTTTCCACATCGGGAGCAGTTTTGTCACTGGTTTCTCCACTAGACAACCACGATCCGGGATTTGCTTCAGCGGGTATTTGAGCGCAGTCTCTGTAACAATGTATGATTAAATAAATGGTCTCTAGCATGGAAACCATGCATTTCCGGACATATGTTCTTTACACCTAGCCGGCCGTGGTGGCCGAGCGGTCCTAGGCGCTTCAGTTGGGAACCGCGCGACTGCTACGGTCGCAGGTTCGAATCCTGCCTCGGGCATGGATGTGTGTGATGTCCTTAGGTTAGTTAGGTTTAAGTAGTTCTAAGTTCGAGGGGACTGATGACCTCAGATGTAAAGTCCCATAGTGCTCAGAGCCATTTAATCCATTACACCTACATAGGTCAATCCCTAGAGTTTGTACACGGTGGAAAAAAATCACCCTTATATCTCCTGAAACGACCTTGATGGTAATATCAGTGAAATTCTTCTACAAGGATCTACCAACTGTCGATCTTCCCGCGCGTCACCTGCAGGTGGAACACTAGAGACCAAAACAACACCGAGCGTGGTGGCGCAGTGGTTAGCACGCTGCGTCGCATTCGGGAGCACGACGGTTCAAACCCGCGTCCGGCCATCCCGATTTAGCTTTTACGTGATTTCCGTAAATGGCTTCAGGCAAATTCTGGGAAGGTTTCTTTGAAAGGGAACGGCCGATTTTCCTCCCCATCCTTGCCTAATCCGAGCTTATGCGCCGTCTCTAATGACCTCGTTGTCGATGGGACATTAAACACTAATCTCCTCCTCCACCAAAACGACATTGATTTTCGATATTGTCTTCACCGAACACCGTATTGTATGTAGTACTGCTTGAAAATGGTTGTCTCCATAAACTAAGCGTGAAGTAAATATAATAAAGAATGTACATAACAGACAAAATGTAATAGTGGTTGAATCTTCTCATAACTGTAAAGGGGTCTGCAGAATGTAAATGTAGATACAGTAAGTGCTTTAGAGATTCGTGTGCATTGAGGAATCTCGTAACACAACAACTGAACAGCTCTGTTGAATTTTTTATGCTATTCGATGTCTAATTGAGTTACGAATGATGATATGAAATTTGTTACAGTCTGGGTATGTCAACCACTGAATATTGTTTAATTGTACGCAACTACTTGTCCTGTACATTCAACATTCTTCTGTATGAAATCCACCTAAGGCAGCTTTATACATCATAGTTACCTAAGGGCAAAGTCTGTACATATTCCGCAGTAAGAGACCTATATAAAAAAACCCTCTAAGAAAATGCGTTGTACATTTCATCACCACCTCAGATCATGACCTACCAACTTCATAGCTTAATGCTTGCGAATTTTTTTCCCTTGAAAAAATGAATATATTTACTACCTGTATCAAAATGGAAACTTAAGTGAACGTTGTTGAAACCTATGTACAGACTCCAGATAAGGTGAATTACTTGTGTGTAGAAAGCTTAGATAAAAGTCATGCTGATTCTGTATGTAAGTTGTCGTAACAAAGATGCATCATTTTCTTGCAGCGACGAACGTGACACTGGTGGTCCCAGTGAAGAACACCAACAATCAATTTGTGGTGGGCATCGGGCGCAATCTGTCGCTACTGACGTGGGACGGTCAGGATGGCACGTACTCCAGTCTCGAAACCATCGTCAGTGTTGAGAACGACAAGCCAGACAATCGCTTCAATGACGGCAAAGCGGACAGCACTGGTCGCCTACTTGCCGGTAAGTTCAGCTCCTCACCTGCTTGCCTGTTGTAGTACAGAGTTGCTGCACTAACACAGGACACTTATTCAAGAGGATGGCACCTTACTGGAGTTTTACAGGTGTCTCTGGAATCACACCATACCCTGGTTGCGGTGTAGTAAGAGGCTATGTCAGTTACTTTATGTTCCCAGTAAATGCGAGACCATGCTCTGTTCTTAATTTTATCGGCATTTTAACTCACATCGTTTCACACAGATAGGACGAAGGGCGGTGTCAATGGCACAGAAGTACCTAGTATTCATCTAAGCGCTATAATAAGACAGTCTTAAGATTTCGAACATCGCTGTTCTTCAGCAACTCTGCTGTACCTATTAACAAATATTACAACATTTGTGTGTAGAACAGATACGGTATCATTATGATAAACGAAATTGCAGGAAATATTTACAATTAATTTTAGTGAAGCATATTTCCGTAGATCACATATTATCTGTATCCGATGTGGGAGTAGTTGACTCTGTCTAGTGCATGTTGGTGTCATCCCTTAATCATCTTTTAAAATACGCGATTTAAAAGTAGTACCTCTCTACTGCAGAGATTTATCTTAAAACTTTTTAAAATACTTCACATTTGACAATGGATTCAACAACGCGTAGTGTGCCACTTTAAAGACTTGTATGTATATGACATTCAAATTAAAACGTGGCATCGGATCCTACAGAGCGTAGGTATGGAATGTACACAGCTACTGATATGCGCTGACTGCCTGACTTGTCTTACGACGCCACTGGTAGGTGGCACTCCTGTACACCCTGTATGCATGTAGCTGCAATGAGTAGCGTGCGTGATTTCACACATATTAATTACTAGAATTAACATATTAACTAGAAAGTTGAAAGGAAAGAGGGGAGGGAGTAAAAAATATGGTATTAATGTCCCATGGCTTATAAAGAGCCCTCAGGCGGGGGTAAACATAGCAAACTCTTTACAGTATCACAAAAAAGCACGAAAAGCCATTTTGCGTGAGTACGCTGCTGTAACAAGCATGAGTGTCAAAGCAAAAACGCTTCAAGGAAATATTATCAGTGCATAAGAGGCCCAATACTTGTGTATTAAGTTAACCCATGACGTGGAGGAACACTGTAAAAGGACACACTGTGACGGCTAAACTGCAAATATTGAATGACAAATGCAAGTTGTGGTCAGATGAGCGGTGCAGAGGGGAAGGGGGAGCGTAGATCATCAGTTGTGAACCATCATGCTCAAAGGGAGGGGTCTTACCGATAAGCATGTTTCGTCATCCATAGTTAAGCGGGTGTCCAATATTTTAGTAATGAACCACTTTAGACCCATACTATCCCTCTGTTATTTTGAATGTGTGTTATTCTGCCTATAAGAGATCCTCACGGTTGAAGGACGCCTCGCCGGTGAACAAAAAATACGCAGCGTAAACGGCTCCGTGGCGCAACGCTGCAAAACCCACTGCCCGAACTCCATATGCGAAGCAAAATCATGGACCGTCAGCGCCTGTGGCTTTTGAAAATAGAATGGATGCTTTTCCACCACATGCATCACCCTCCTATACTATGTGGTTCCCTTGCAATGCGTGTTTCACAGCGTGAATGCTTGTGAATGGGTCTGCGTCAAGTCTCTCTGATACATCCTCTTTAAATCGTAGCGTGCGTACGCTTCGCACGCAACCTACGCTGTTTTGACGGCCTCTGAAACCACCTGTTTCACCCAAACTCTAATGAGTAGCTGCAAACGTAGAATGGCATGGCTGACGCGTGTTTGGTTTTCTTTGCCCGTAGAAATGGTTCAAATGGCTCTGAGCACTATGGGACGTAACATCTGAGGTCATCAGTCCCCTAGAACTTAGAACTACTTAAACCTAACTAACCTAAGGACATCACACACATCCATTCCCGAGGCAGGATTCGAACCTGCGACCGTAGCGGTCGCGCAGTTCCAGACTGAAGCACCTAGAACCGCTCGGCCACCTCGGCCGGCTTGCCCGTAGACGCGTGGAGCTGAGTGCCCATTTCCTCTTGCCTCACGATAAACTAAATGCGGATCGCTCTGCTCAGACCAGATGAAGTTCTCCAAGATTCGGCACTACAGCACGCGACAAACTACGAATGAGCACCAAGTTTGTGCCGTGTATGTTTGTTTTCCCCTTTGCCGCCACTGCTGTTAGACGTCTCTACAATGTTGTTGTGACAGGCATGAACGCGTTTGGCGCCATCTAATGCCCAGGATGATTTCAGGCCTATTGCGAGACCTCCCGCCTACAGTTCGTCGGCATACTAAGTCACATTTGCTGCCGTATGTGTGGCCTAGCGGCAGGCGCCAGCGCCAATAACTTCGACGCTCTGTAGCTTCGTTCGATGACGTTTCTGGACACTGGTTCCTATCCTCAATTTGTTCCTCAAGATTTCCCGTAAAACATCTCGAAGTTTGTCAGTATGGTTTCGTAACAACCTGTGTATGGCTAACTCAACAATTGTTGAGGAGGAAGATCTATCACCTGCAATGTATCCTGTAACAAAGACGCAGAAGTACCATTGTGAACCATTGTGTCGTTCATTCGTGACAACTATTACTTCAGCGCAGCTGTCTTCTACGACTCAACAAATATTCTATATAAATTAAGGAAAGCTACATCCACTTTTGAAATAAGTCTTTCAGAATATCTGTTCCTGTAGAAAAAAATATAAACAGTTGTTCATTTTGGTTGTTTTTCTTTTGCTATGAAACGTTTCTCAGTTGATGTTTCAAAACCTATTCTGTCAAAATGGATGCTTTATGGCACACATCGTAGCTTCAGGGTGAACCGATTACCGTATCATTATTAATCATAGTTATAATGATGCATCCAGATTAATTGACCAATCATACATAACTGTAAGATTTTGAAACGTAAAACATTCTTGCTTGATGCTTTAAATTTGCTGCATATGCAATATAGCTGACACTTCGAAATTATTTTTAAAGTTGGAAGGGAAGCCGCATCTCCCTACTTACTAGTAAATCGACTTACCAACAGGAAGTATATCACACTCAGTGAAACCATTCCTGTTATTTTGTGTCACAGGTCTCAGACAAATATGCTTTATAGGGCTTCATACAGTAACAATGAAAGTTTCAATTACATTGAAAGTCACCTCGTGTTTAGAAGTCAATGTCAAACAGATCTGGTGTCTTATTTACCCACGTGAAAAACATTTTATTTTTGCAGTGCAGTTTTTCATCAATAGAAACCACGTCGTATAAAAATTAAATGCTTCCTTAAATGGCCTGCAATTTTCTCGAGATTATTGTTCTCTCAATATTTCTCTTGATTATTAAGAGAAAATTGTCTACCGGTGTCCCTGAAATGTTGCGACAGACTTCGAGATGTTGTAGAGGGTATCCTCAGGAAGAAATCGAGGATAGAAACCCGTCTCCGGAAACAACGTCAAACGATGCCACCGAGCGTCTTAAGTTATAGGCACCGATGCCTGCCATTGGGCCACCTCTTAGGCGGCAAACGTGACTTTGTACGCTGAAGTATTGTAGGCGGAACATCTCGTAATGTTATTCGTTATTCAGTGATCACGACTGATTGCCACGATCGCCAGTGGAGAAGACGGTGCTAGATGCTGCGTATATAGGCTTTGTCCCCTATGAATGCGACGCTCTGTTGCCTTGATGTTTCGGACACGGGTTCCCTATTGGCAGTTACTTTTTCTCCTGTATACCGAAAACAGTGGAATTTTAGAGGTTTCCAGAGGAAAAATAAATGCGGATGGAAACCCGAGTACGAAACCGTTATCCACCGAGGCAACAGAGTATCGAATTCATAGGAGGCAAGACCTTTCTACACTGGAGCTAGTTACATCTTCTCCACTGGCGAACATGCCAGTCAGTCGCCATCACCCAATAACAAGCAACGCTGCTAGACGTTCCGCTTATGGAGATCTACAGTTTAGCGTAGCATCTGAACTAGGCTGCTACCCTGCATGCTTCACGCAAACATAAACGTGTCAGAAGGTATGGCACACTACGCGTCAGGAAAAAAAATGGCTACAGAGGGCCCTATACTCCTGCACCTTTTTATACAAACTGTTGCTCATAAAAACACTATGAAGGCGCCATACCATGAACAACAATTTGGCGTGATTTGCTTGGATAGGCAAATGATTAGCATTTCAGCGTACCTACATGAAGTAATTAGGAGTGACGTTATCTACATACTGTATACACTGAGGTGTGAGCAGTCATGGGATACCACCTAATATCGTGTCGCACCTCCTTTGCCCGGAACAGTGCAGTAACTCGACGTGGCATGCACTCAACAAGTCGTTGGAAGTCTCCTGCAGAAATATTGAGCCATGCTGCCCCTGTAGCCGTCCATCATTGCGGAAGTATTACCGGTGCGGTATTTTGTGCACGAACTGACCTCTTGATTATGTCCCACAAACGATCGATGGAATACATGTCGGGCGATCTGGGTGGCCAAATCATTCGCTCGAACTGTTCAGAATGTTCTTCAATTCAATCGTGAACAATTGTGGCCCGGTGATATGGCGCATTGTCATCCATAAAAATTCCATCGTTGTTTGGGAACATGAAGTCCATGAATGGCTGCAAATGGTCTCCAAGTAGTCGAACATAACCACTTACAATCAATGATCGGTTAGTTTGGACCAGAATACCCAGTCCATTCCATGTAAACACAACCCACACCATTAGGGAGCCACCACCAGCTTGTACAGTGCCTTGTTGACAACTTGGGTCCATGGATTCGTGGGGTCTGCTCCACACTCGAAACCTACCCTCAGTTCCTGCCAAGTGTAATAGGACTCATCTGACCAGACCACGATTTTTCAGTTGTCGAAGGTCCAACTGATATGGTCACGAGCCCAAAACAGACGTTGCAGGTGATGTCGTGCTGTTAGCAAAGGCACTCGCGTCTGTCGTCTGCTGCCGTAGCCCAGTGACGCCAAATTTCGACGCACTGCCCTAACGGATACTTTCGTCGTACGTCCCACATTGATTTCTGCTGTTATTTCAAGCATTTTTGCTTGTCTGTCAGCCTGGACAACTCTTCGCAAACGGCGCTGCCCGCGATCGTTAAGTGAACGCCGTCAGCCACTGCACTGTCCGTGGTGAGAGCTAATGCCTGAAACTCTTGACACTATGGATCTCCGAGTATCGAATTTCCTAACGATTTCCGAAATGGAATGTCCTATGCGTCTTGCTCCAACTATCATTCCGCGCTCAAAGTCTGTTAATTCCCATCGTGCGGCGATAACCATGTCGGCAACCTTTTCACATGAATCACCAGGGTAAACATGAAAGCTCCACCAATGCGCTGTTCTTTCATCATTTATGTACGCGATATTCCCGCCATATGTATAAGCGCATATCGCTATACCATGACTGTTGTCACATCATTGTATAAGGAAAGATAATACGGCGGCTTTCTCATTCAGACATAGCGTTTAAAACAGGTCATTCGCATGTGTTAGGCCTCGTGTCAGAGGAGAAACGTCTACCAGCACGTCTCGGTATTTGAAAGCAACAAGATCGCGGCTATCGAGAGTGCGCGTTATTGTTCCTCAATATTGCTGCTCGTGTTGGCCGAGGTCCCACGAGTGGCACTGGAATATGATATCTATGGGTTCAGGAGGGCCATACATAACACCATGCAGGATCTCAATGGCCCCACACGACTAACCCTCGAGAGGACAGATATAATGTTCGCAGGGGACGTGCGAGATAATACAGGCATTATTTACCTTGAACCAGGAAATGAACTTGTTGCCATCAAAACAGCTACCCACACGGACAGTACGACGACGTCTGAGGCACTACGGGCTGTCAGTACCGCGACCATTTTTACGGCTTCTTTCGACACCGCAGCGGAGACACGAGTACCAAAAACGTTCCACCGAACGACAAAATTTCACACACGAGTGCCACCACAATGGTTTTTCATGAAGAATTCTGGCTCCTGCGTACAGCATCTCTGTGGAGGCATCCGTGTGCGGAGGCTCCGAGGACGACGAATGTTGCCAGACGGCATCCGTAATCGTCATAAAGGCCCAGCACCTTGCATGATGCGTGGGTTTTCAATGGGAACACAACAGTATCGTCTCTGTTTCCTAAAGTTGGTAATTTCGACATGTGCTGTTATACTTCTGACGTATTAGGAGCAATGGAAGTACCCATCTTGGAGGCCCATGTGACGTTATTTTTCAACAAGATAACGCGAGACCACATGTTGTGTTAAGGTATCCTGGCATACCTTCATGCAAAGGGTGTTCAAATGTTGCTCTAACTAGGACGTTATCTAGATTTCACCCATTGAAAACACGTAGTCAGTGGTTGCCCGACCGACTAGCACACCACACGTGCCAGCTACTACGACTGACGAATACTGGAATGGAATGACATACCCGTCTCTGGCATCAAAGCTCACTTCTAATCTATGACCGGCCGGGTTGGAGCCATTGCTACTGCCAGAAGTGGCAGATCTACGTACTAAATTCTGCACTCTGTATACTCACAAATAACCTAAAAATTAAATGATGTGTTCTTCTTATTATAACGAATAGGTGCAGTAACTAAAATTTACTAATTTCCATCTTCCCTGACGTTGCAGTGTTAAAGTCCAGCAATGTAGATTCAAGAAGTTGATGAAAGGACGACTTGACTTCTGCGTCATATCAACGTCGGGGAAAGACAAGCTCGGCTTGGGCAACTGTGAGAGAGGCAAGCGGATAACGTTTCTCCGAAGGGACAATATCGGAAATCGCCTGAAATGATCAAAGAAAACTGTGAAAAATCTAAATTGGGCCAATCGGGTTTTCAAACTTAATTCCGCCAGATTGAGGGTTCAGTGTCTTAAGCCCTGTGCCGATTCGTTCCATAGGCACAAGAAGTTGTGAACTGGCTGTCATGTGCAGTGTATAGTGATAACCTTGTAAAGTGCACAAAATTCTTTCGTGAGGTGATATATTCTTTCGTAGCACGGTGAGCCAAGATCAACCCATGACCTCAAGAAGAGATGAAATAAAAATAATAGTTATTGTCCGAACTGTTAGACTTTTGCGGCAGATCCAACGGTCACATGGCTAGTGATAGTGATGCAATGTCCATTTAACTTAGTAATTCCGCAAGGAGTTGCAAGCTGTCAATGAGAATTTAGGAAGAGGGAAACTATGATCATCATTTTAGGCTAAAGGGGGACCTTACTAATAGGTGGAACAACGTTCACGAACTTTCGTAAATGACAAGATAAAATAAGTTTACGATGGTTCCTTTCAAAACGTGAGATGATTTGCCCCCACACTGGTCATGATCTCTAACCTTCATATGCCAGACAGAGGAAAATCATACGGAAGTTAATGAATGTGATGTTTTTGGAGGCACCAAGTAAATTTCGTGTGCCCAATGTAGACCCAGGTGGCGTCTTTGGGGTGGTTGACACTGATAACCAGAAATGTAAGTAACTGATGGAAAAAGGTTAAAGCACCTGAAATGTATTCGAATTTGCGAATGTGGACAGTCATCCGCTGTACAGTGGAATGACGACAATGAAAATTTGTGTCGAACCCGAATTTCTCGCTTATCGCGAGCGGTAGCCTTACCATTAGGCTTATCGAACACGATTCACGGCCACACCCAAACCTCCATATGTCGTCAACCATTTGTCTACAACATGTACTCGTACGTTCATTATGTATATCCCCGTACAGGGGAGACATTTTAATTGAAAGTCGGTTGCCCGGTGTCGGCGGTTAAACACGATATTGCAGTGGCTGCGTTGTTCACAAGTACAACGCAATGTTCCCTCGAACATGGATGCTGTCCAGCACAAATTATCACTATCGTCATTCCATTATACAGCTGATAGTTGCCCGTATTCGCAACTGTGAATGCATTTCATGTAAAATGCTCGATAGAGCTCTTGCCCGCGAAAGCCAAAGATCCCGAGTTCGAGTCTCTGTCCGGCACATAGTTTTAATCTGCCAGGAAGTTTCATATCGGCTGTAATCTTACCCTCCTACACATCACCATTAAAGTTATCATTCCTTGCACAAATGTTGAAAACTTCGAGAGGAGTAAGATTACAAAAGAACAACTTTTTTACTTATCTAGATTATCTTGTTGCTGACTCAAAATCTTGTTGTGCCTAGGAGTACATTCTTCCTGCTGAAAATTTTGATTTAACGTTGCAGGTTCTTGAAGACGAAGTAACTGATAAAGTGTGGCCTGTTGCTATGAATATCTTTTTATTTTATTCTATTCTTCAAAATCACATCGACTTTATAATTTGGTTCAAATGGCTCTGAGCACTATGGGACTCAACTGCTGTGGTCATAAGTCCCCTAGAACTTAGAACTACTTAAACCTAACTAATCTAAGGACAGCACACAACACCCAGCCATCATGAGGCAGAGAAAATCCCTGACCCCGCCGGGAATCGAACCCGGGAACCCGGGCGTGGGAAGCGAGAACGCTACCGCACGACCACGAGATGCGGGCGACTTTATAATTTCCACATTCAAAAAACCAATAATTACATTGTTGGTAACAAATTTATAAAAACGTCTACTTCCATCTGAGGCATGCCCACTACTATTTACATTCTGCAGTACTCACAATTTCCAAAGAGCTTACAAATCAAAAGAGTTTACAAACTTTCTCGACAGGAGAAGAATCTTTACCGAATTATAGCATTATTTCATAAATAAATCCAGAAACAAATTTAATAATTAGCGTTTGATTGCACAATTAATAATATGAATTTTAATTATTCCAGAAATTTTGTAATTTCAATTTTTCTTAAAAGAAGAGTTATTTTAACTGTTAGTACATATCGATTGTAACACATTAATTTCTGTTTTATACATTTTAGCCTGAAATATAATACATCGTATACAAAATCCTATGAATTCTTTTAGTGAAACAGCTGATATAATTTTAACCTATGCAAGAATCGATAGTATACATGTATCGATTATCTCTATAAAAAAGGAATATTAGAGGAGGATGATTCATTATACGGCGCACACTCCGCTGTAGAGTGAAAATCTCATTCTGGACATTTCTTGTCTTTCATAACGGCTACAGTCACCGCAGTGTCTGTACCTTCGGACATGCAAGCATGTCCGAATGAACTTTAACGACATGACGTTTTTGCGATGTTTTGACGATGCTAATTAGTCTTTAAAATTTTTATTATGGCTTCCGTGTTATTAATTATGATTTGAAATTGAAGTGATCACTGAATAAGACAAGTTTTTCATTTTAAAATTTTATTAATCCTCATAGTAAACGAGGTGTTCTATCAAAGTACCTTGATTTTCAGAGTGTTCCGTCAGAGGAAAAGTTTGGGAACCTTTGCCTTAACGCAGCAGGAGAGACAAGCTCGCCTGTAGAGGTGTACACAATTACAAATACACTAGAAGACAATCGTCACGTTGTCTTTTCAGACGAGGCCCGAAATTTCGTAGAGCTTCACGATGTACGTATAAGTGTGTGAAGCGTCGCAGGAGAACGAACATTGGCATATTGCATTCGTCATCGTCTCACGAGCGCAGCAGCCCTCCAGTCCTCTGGCTCTCATGGCCGGTAACTTGGACAGAATTCGGTAGATTTCTGCCGTGTTATGCCCGGAGACTGTTGCGTATATTGGAGGACTCTGTGGCGTTATCTTTCAGCAAGGTAATAGAAGAGGACATATTGCCAGAGTTGCCCTCACCTATCTCACAACGTGGGGTGTTTGACTGTCGCCCTGACCAGCACTTTCAACACATCTGTCATACATTGAAAACTTCTGGTCATGGCAGTGGAACGCAACCACTCGTCAGCCCTGCAATTAATGAACTCCGGAATAAAGGCGAAGCAACACCAAATTTTGTACCAATATCTGTAAGCCAAGCTCATTTAGACTCAATACTTAGCTGGGTTAGAGCCTTTTTTCCTTCCAGTGGTGGCATCTTCCTGAATTAAATTCCGCGCCATGCACACCTCCAAAGCGGCTATATACACACACTATAAAAGTCCTGCATCACCTCGGTTCCGAGAGTTCTGGAAACTGTGCAGAAAACTGGAATAGAGATCAACGCAGACATCATTTCCGCCTTTTTCATTGCTCATGAAAGCCACACATTGCATGTTGCACCACCATACAGCGAGACCTTCAGAGGTGGTGGTCCCGACTGCTGTACACACCGGTACCTCTAATACTGAGTAGCTCGTCCTCATTCATTGATGCATGCCTGTATTCGTCGTGGCATACTATCCAAAAGTTCATCAGGGCACTGCTGGTCCAGATTGTCCCACTCCTCAACGGCGATTCGGCGTAGATCCCCCAGAGTGGTTTGTGGGTCACGTCGTCTATAAACAGTCATTTTCAATCCATCCCAGGCTTGTTCGATAGGGTTCATGTCTGGAGAACATGCTGGCCACTCTAGTCGAGCAATGTCATTATCCTGAAGGATGTCATTCACAAATTGTGCACGATGGGGGGTGCAAATTGTCGTCCATGAAGACGAATGCCTGGCCAATATGCTGCCGATATGGTTGCACTATCGGTCGGAGGATGGCATTCATGTATCGTACAGCCGTTACGGCGCCTTCCATGACCACCAGCGGCGTACGTCGGCCCCACATAATGCCAACCCAAAACGGCAGGGAACCTCCACTTTGCTGCATTCGCTGGACAGTGTGCCTAAGGCGTTCAGCTTTGCTTTTACGCATATAACAGTCAGTGGTCTGAGTGCCCGCCAGGTCATCCTGACTGATTTTTTCCGTTATCTCATTAAATCGATTAAGACAAAGGCTGCAATATTTCCTTTGAAATGGCACAATCGAATTCCTTCCCCATTCTTCACAACCCTAGCTTCTGGTTCTATCTGATGTCCTCGTCGTCGGTGGGATGTTTAACCATATCATTCTTTCTTTCTTTCTTCCTCACCATTCTTCTCTGAATTCTCTGAATTCAGTCTGGATCAAAGTTCATTATGACATAACCATACGCTAACCATGTGTGTAGTTCGGTGATTTTTTCGAATGATTCTAGCTTCGTACGTTCGAGGTCTGTATTCGATGCGCACTTTCAACAATCATTTGTAACAAGCATCAAGAGAGCCTCTTCACCAATTGAACGACGTAGGTTTGTATCGTTGTTCGAAACCCACACTAAACATGAAGTCCTTTGTTGTGGATTGAGTCATGGGAGAGGCGGGAGTCGCGGCTAATAGATTCTCTGTCACCAGTAAGTTTCCTTATACCAGAAATTTTATTTGATAACGAACCAGACGTAACGTAAAGTCACAGAGCACTTATATCTTATTGTATTTGAACTTGTGATGTTGAACATATTGGTGCTAATCCCGGATGTGAACTCAGATTTCTCCTTTCGTGGGATGTGACCCGTTAGAGACGATACATTTCCTGAGTTTAGTTGTGTGCCAAGATCCTCATGGTCTCCACGAAAGTCACCTGTCTGGGTTAGAATCCTGGTCCGACCCAAAAATTTTCAGTATGTTATTTCAAGCTGTAGCATATAAGTGAAAAAATAGTTATAATATTTGACGTGACTCAGTGTATACTCAACAACAACGATTGGTGCCAGTTTCGACTCCCCGTCATTAGAACTTTTCATCATATCGTTTCGAGTTCAAACATTCCATCGACTGGTGGAAAATAATTCGTAAGTTAATGTGTCTTCGTGGGTATTCAATAACGATGATATTTGTGGGTTTGACTCCAAGTCAGGACTATTCGTGACATTATTTCCACGTCAGTAATACGCAAATCTTGCTGCTGGTGGAACACAACGATGTTTAACGTTTGTTTGTGGCTAGATAACAGTGGCAATAGGTGCTGGATTCGATCCCGGTACGGCAAACTTTATCGTCTTGTCATTTTAGTTTCAGCCATCGCGCAACTAGCACAAAATTTCGATGCCTGACATTTGACTGTGCTTAGTTAAAAATCGATTAGATGTTGATTTCGAACCCTCGTCCAGCTCAAAACTTTAATGCGGGGTATTACCTTTATAAAACTGTGCAGCCTGCGTTATTTGTGACTGAAACCATATTAAAGATTTTAGTTGATTTTTTAACAGGGACAATAGCTTACAAGCGTGAAATGCTGTGTCGTCTCTAATAACGTATTATCTAATATTTTCATTACTGTAGTAATAATTTACGTCTGGACTGACTGTTATGCAAAGCAAAGTTCTCTAGTGGAACTCTACATTTTGTTAGCTACCTGAGATAGACGGTAGCATCAATTTCTACTATCTTTAGCTTTCTGTTACTGGTAATGAGCTCGAGACAGAGAGTGATGTAGTAAACGATGGTAACACGGACGAACTTTGTGTCTAATGAGGGATATCCTTGATTTTACAATCGTTGGTTTAATTAAAACTAAAGTAGACCTTACTTTGGAGTGAAGTTCTTGAGTTATGGCTAATGAGAAATATATCCATTTTAGATGTTCTGTATCTTATAAACACACCATACAAAAAATTGGTCACCAGGAGATATTATGATACCGTGTAACACCGTTTCTTGCCTTCATAATGGTCTCATTTAGGCGTAGAAGAGAGCTCAAAATTTTTTTCCAGCTGATGCCACTGATCGATTATTTTATAGTGGATAAAAATAGGATGATTTCGCAGGCCAGTCGAAGTGCGACAAGGCGTCTAAATGCTCGTCAAACCAGGAACGTTTGCTTGCATTCCTGTGAACGAAGCTTTTGTCATTTTGGAAGACGGGAGTTTCCACAGCATACGCGTCATGGAGATGTAGAAGAAAGGGCAACTCATGGTCACTGGTTCATGTTCACGGTAACTTGAATGAGCAAGCCGGCTCATGGTATGAAAAACAGACCAAAACATCACAGAACAACTGAACTTAACCACACCCAGCTCACACTGCGAGTTAAGCGCCCCATTTCGCCATCGGTGAACCTGACGTCTTGCATTATTTGAAAAAGAGACAAAACCGTAATTTGGTGGAGCACACTACCCGGCCCCATTCAGGCGCTGCCCCATTTCTGTATTATTTGGGCCACTGAAAACGTGTTGCTTTATTTGTCGTCCTGAGTAATTGACTTTTGCGAGGTACCTGACTACAAATATCTGTTGCATGTATTTCCCTTCTCACTGTTCGCTCTGAAACTGGTTGAGAAGAACTTGCAGTCACTGGAATCAGCAATTCCTGTCGGATTTTAAGTAGCTTGTCATTGACAACCCACTCACTGTTCTTATACCCTTTACATGACTGTTTGTAGACCCGTTGGATCCTCTGCTTTGGTATATCAACAAATCAAGCATCTTTATATTCAGCGTGGGTCAGACCATGTCCAGGCGCGATAGATCCTTTCTGGCGTTCTGTCACTTCTTCAAGTCGAGCCATCTTTCTGCGCCGGTTCCATACAAACAACTGGCATAAACTCACCATTTCACTGCCATGTCTTATTTCAACAGTGTGTTGTTACAGAGCTGCCAGTTACTAGTTCTACACCATCTACTTTATTCCATAGCGACCACTGAGGTCTTTTAAGGTGTTCACTCATTCTTTTTCCGGTGAACGTATTTTCTTTTTTCTCATTTCTGCATGTTGGCAATTCCTTTTTTGGTACATATACACTGATGAGCCAAAACACTATGACCACCTGCTTAAAAGCATGTTGGTCTACCTTTGGAACGAAATACAACAGCGATTCCACGTGGCATGGACTCGAAATGTCCTTCGTAGGTTTCTGGAGGTATGTGGCATTAAATGTCTTCGCGCAAATCACATGCGTAGATTGCACGCCGGTGGTTTGTCGCCGGGGAACTGGCGTCCGATAGCGCCCCTCATGTGTTCCATCGGGCTCAGGTCAAGGGAATTCGGTGGACAAGACATCAACATGAGTTCACTATCTTGTTCCTCAAACCACTATAGTATGATTTTAGCCGTTTTACGTCGACAGTTATCCTGTTGTAAGATGCCATCCACTTGGGAGAAGACATCAAGCAAGAAGTGATATAAGCGGGCCGCAACAATGTTCACATACTCAATAGCTATCTAGTGCCTCCCGTTATTGCCCAGATCCCATGGAGCCCATATGAACGTTCCTGAAAGAGTCAATAATGCCTCCACCGGCCTGTGTCCCTGGTGCAGTGCGTGTTTCCAGCAGTCATTACCCCAGATAACGGCCTACCCGGCCACGACCGCTGATCTAGTGTGACATGAAACGTGATTCACCTGTCCAAGCGACACGATTTCATTGCTCCACGGTTCAGTGTCGATGATCCAGTGCCCACTGCAATCATAATTCACGATGTCGTTGGGTCAACATGGGAACACGATGTAGTCGCTGCTGTAGAGCTCCATTTTTAACAATGTGCGCTGAACGGTGTGCTCTGAAGCATTTGTGCCTGAATGATCATTTTACTCCGTCGGCTGATTTGCCGCAGATCGTCATCTACCCAGCTATATAGAGCAGGAAACTCT
Source organism: Schistocerca nitens (assembly GCF_023898315.1). Classification (NCBI taxonomy): domain Eukaryota; kingdom Metazoa; phylum Arthropoda; class Insecta; order Orthoptera; family Acrididae; genus Schistocerca; species Schistocerca nitens. Next base: position 521,016,930 of record NC_064616.1, on the reverse strand, counting down.
GAGCTCCGTTCCTCGTCTTTCAGCGCATAGATGTTCACGACAGTAGCCCGTGAACAACCGACCAAGTTCACCGTTTCTGAATTGCTCGTTCCCAGGCGCCAGGACATAATAATCTATCCTTTGTCAACGTCCCTTATATCAGATGATTTTTCCGATTTGCGACCCATCAACTCGTTAGAATGATTCCCCACTTATGTCTGGTCCGTCTACATACTTTCCTTACAGGGTCACGTCCTCGCAGCGCGGAGAGGTAGCATTAAATCTTGCGGTGAGCAGTGGTTATAATATTTTGGCTTGTCAGTTACATCACACGTTAAAAGCTATTTGGTTGCTGCGCAAACAAATATTCCCCATACATACCTGTCGTGTAGTTGACTGCTGTGTTTTGCACTAATGTTTTTTTTCGCTGTCTAAACAGCCACTACATGTGGAAACTTGCAAATATTTGAACTTACTTAACGACTGACTATAAATTTTATGGAAAACTGTGTTTCCATCCTTGACGAAAAGCTCAACGGAGATAAATATTAGCGCTGAGACTGCGGCCTGCTTAGAGCAACTGCCGGTGAAACGGAAAGGCAAAACTATGTTTTCGTAGCTGCGAGAATTTCCATCAACGTGCTGCCTCAAACGCGTGCGAGAGCGCACTCCCCACTCACACAATGCAAACATACCAGACCGTTTTCCCAGGGTGCAAACGAAACAGTGCCGCTGCGAACCCAAAAAACAAATTTGGAACATTATGATGTACTTGGAAAACATAAACTGGAGAGATCACGTATATGCCAACTACGCCACGTTTCGTCACGAAAATAGCAGCGGGACAGCGTCTTCTTGCCTTCCTGCTTCTATATCAAGTGCTGACAATGAGAAAGGCCCTACATACTACGACAGTAATCTCACTAACGCAGACTTCGCTACCTACAATGACTGAAACATGTTATATAGTATTATTTTCGTTCCTTCTGCTGCAATATATTTCGTTCAAATTACAGAATCTGTATTTTTATCCCATTCTCTGTCTTCCGAAACAATAAAAATTACGTGTATATACGTTTAATTAGTGTGGAAGGAAAGAAACCCAATACAATCCAATAAGATCAACACTATCTACAAATGATAGAGCACAGCAATAAGCCGACCTTACTTGCAGGTTTTATTCGGCAACTCTAGATTTCGGCTAGTGCCTAACCATTATCAAGGCACTATTTCATAGTAACAATGCACTTCAGTCCCCTTACGTTCGTGCGTCTGTCACAGTTCTTTCAGAGGTATGGGGCGGGATGCACTGAAATGAACGGTGCATTTGATTAAATATACCGTATATTTACATGAAAGAAAGACGAAGTTGGGTGAAGACATACCAGTTTTTTTACGAGGGGCGTTCAGAAAGTAAGCTCCGATCGGTCGCGAAATGGAAACGACTATGAAAATCCGATAAAGCTTTGCACAGATGTGTTGGGTAGTGTCTCTAGTATAACCCCAGTTAGCATCACGTCGCTCTTCTCATTTCTTAGCTCGCAGTGAGTGCGTAAAGATGTCTAGAAAATAGTGTCTGCCGCCAAGTACGAGGGCCTGGTGAGAAATTTCGCCTGAAGCTATGCAGCTAACATTACATAACTGTCGTGCTGTTTCTTCTTCAAGACAATTCAAAGCCGCATTCTGCAGGGGCAATGAAGATGCTCCTGCATCGTTTTCAAATGGAAATGTGAGATTACCCACAATACAGTCCGCAATTGTCTCCCCCTGAGTTTCATCTCTGGTCACATGAACCGCTGTCTTTGAAGACAACATTTTGACACAGACAACGAGGTGTAGGCCAGCGTGGAGAATTGGCGGAAAGCACTGGCGGCTGCCTTCTATGATGAGGCTATTGAAAAGTTGGTACAACGCTATGACAAAAGTCTAAGTCAGAACGGCGACTACGTAGAGAAGTAGCTGAAAGGTGTAGCTAATTGTTACAAGTAAAACATTTCTGATGTTCACTGTGGTTTCAATTTGGCAATCAATCGGAGCTTACTTTCTGAACAGGCCTCGTAGTTTCTTTAAGGTGTATTCTTTCACATATTTCATTATTTATGTTTTCTTATTTCACTATAAACAGATTTGATTATTACCATTCGTGATTGGTCAGTATCTCATTTAGAAAACAGATCGCCCCAGAACAGAAACTTATTGTTACTTTCATAACAGCTTTTAGTATTGCAAACTGCAGTACGTAATCGCAGTTTACTATAATAATAGTACATTACCTGTTACTTGGTAGTCATTTATCTATAATTGAAAATGTCTGACAGTTGATCCCCAGTGTTTGCTATGTTAAGATCGTGTATTTTAACCACTCTGTGAGTGTTACCTACTGAAACTACCAGTGAAATAGTTTCACAAAACTCAGCTTCGTCTCTAATCTGCCATTAACATTATCATTACCAAGATGGACATAGCGCTGACACCCACACCACATTGATACAAGTTTACATGCCTACGTTCACCACGTATGATGAACAGATTGAAACAATTTACGGTAAAAGAGATTATTCACATAGTTAAGCGAGACAAAAATTTCAAATGTGATGAGAGACTGGAATTCGGTAGCAGTATAGGAATAGAAAATAGCAGGAAAACGTAGGCTTGGGGGAAGGAATGAAAGGGAAAGCCATCTGATAGAATTTTGTCCAGAGCACCATTGAATCATCGCCAATACCCTGCTTAAGAATCATGGAAGAAGGATGCATTTTTGGAACAGAGTTTTAGAACCAAGATTTTGAATTGTAAGACATTTACTGGTGCAGATGCAGACCGACGATAATTTATTAGTTATGAACTTCAGTTTACAACTAAAGAGATAATAAACGGTAGCAAATTAAGAAGATGGAACCTGAATAAGTTAAGACCCAGAGTTTTTTGATAATCTTAAACGGACTATGAGGCAAAGACTGACTGAAACAGAGGAAGCAATCCACTACAATACGAATGGATATCTTTGAGAGAAGAAGTGGCGAAGGCAGCAGAGAATGCAAATGAGAAAAAGGTACAGCAGAAATCCTTGAATAAAATATGGTATATTGAATTTAATTGACAATAGGGGAAAATATAAAAATGCAGCAAGTAAAGTAGGCCATAGGGAAGAGAGATACCTAAAAAATGACGTTGACAGAGAGTCCAAAATTGCAACTGCGATTTTGAACTAGGAAAACATAGATGCCTAAATTAAATAAGGAAAAGTGGAAACAAAACTGTGCTCAAAAGAGAAGCGACTGTCAAGAGTTCATTTGGCAAGCCAGAACCAAGCAAAGAAGGTGAAAGCAATACGTAGAGAGAACAGGGGAAGGGGCTATACAAACTAACTTGAACACAATGTTAGATTCCTGTGAGATGTCTGAACACGCTAGGTAGTATTGATCCACATAACATAGTAGACAGACTGAAGAAAGGCAAACCTTTGTTTCTAGCATTTGCATATTTAGCGAAAGGTTTTGACCATCTTAACTGGAAGATATTCTTTGAAGTTCTGGAGGTATCAGCGATAAAACACAGGAACACAAGATTGTCTACAACTTGTACAGAAACCAAACTGCAGTTGGAACAATTCAACGACTTGAAAGCGAAGCAGTAATTGAGAAGGCTGAAGTAGAGAGGATATAAATGCAGACTGCCAACAGCAAGACAACCGTTTTTGAAAAAGAAAATTTGTTGACGTCGAATATAAATTTAAATGGTTGGGTAGCATTTTATAAAGGTATTTGTGTGGAGTGTAGCCTTCTATTTAAGTGAAACGTGGACGATAAACAGTTCTGTCAAAAAGACAATGGACTCTTTCAAAACGTGGTGATATAGAAGAATGATGAATATAAGTATTTAGATCGTATAACTAAAGAAGAGGTAATGAATTAAACTGTGGAGGAAAAGGAAATTGTCGCACAATTTGTCTAAAAGAGGTGATTAGTTGGCAAGACATGTTATGAGACATCAAGGAATCGTCAATTTGGTAATGGAGCCGAAATTATAAAGAGAGGCCAAGGCTTGCCAACGGTAGGCAGATTCGAATGGACGTGTGACGCAGTAGTTACGCAGAGATGAAGAGGCCTACACAGGATAGACTACTGTAGAGCACTGTATCTCCAAGACTACAGCAAACAAATAGTGAGACGAATTGTATTTATTGTTAATGCAACCCAGCAGCAAAATACCATCACCATTGATTAGGTAAGTCAGTTACGTATTTATTGCCAGAATATTTGTTTAATATAGCCTCTACCACGTAAACATGTGATGTATTTGTGGAGGCATTCTGCAAACAGCCTTATGTTAGGGAAAACTTACAACCTCAATGCAGTTTTCTTATGGCGACTATCAGTAAATGATAAAGGCTGAATTACTGTTTTTGCCACTACGCCATTTGTGGCATTTTCCATAAGACATGTATTCCTTCATGAACCAAAAACAATGGCTGGTTACGTATTATCCATGACATTCGAATGCACTGGCAGTTCTGAAACTGTATAGAAGTCATCGATGGCAAATGTATCGTAATGCAGTTCTTCATACGTTTTTTGTGCAGTGGAGGCTTTTCCGCCGACTTCAAATATCATGTGACCATTGTCAGGCATTTTCAAGAATGCACTAACGTCGTATGAAACGATCTGTGTGCGGAAAGCAAGTTAATCAAAATATAAATACGGCACTTTGGCGACCAAATATGGAATCGGCAAATGGATCATAACAGCTGATGTGGTAACTGTGAAACCAATTAGAATGGCCGGTTCTTCATAACTACTTGCAAGACTGGGATCAGTGAGACTTTATGGATATTGAAGACGATACGCAGAATATTACATCTGGTACTTTATGCCAACGTATTTGACACAAAGATTCGATCAGGGATGTGAAATCTTTAGGTAAAAGAAACCGACTTATCAGAGACTGACTGCACTGACTGCAAAGTCTATTTTAGTGATGCTGGAAAGGGCAATTGGAAGTCTGGTGTTATTACATGTAATTATAAAGTATTCTAAACGTAGCAAATAAAAAAATGTCTGTAGGCAAAACGAAATAATTAATAACAAGTTTGTTTACGTGACCATCACACGATCAGCAAACACAGAAATATTCGTCCTATAAACAACAAACGACTTTTTCTTGCTTTTATGTATTTTATTTGTTCCAGACGCGTTTTGCATTTCCAGTGGCATCTTTACGATATTTGTAGATTTTGAAACAGTTCACGTCTTATTTATCTCCGTGAATAACTGATGACTTACTGTTAATCGGGTTTTTGGCTGACATCTGCGTTTTCTCTCATCTGGTCGCAGGCTGTAAGTCGCACTATAATTCATTTCGAGACATAAGCACATTTTCATGGTACAAACTTTTTTCTTCACAATTTTCATGTTCTTTACGCTAATTGATGTGGAGCGCAATTATTCTTGTCACTAGCTACAGATATTTTACCAAAAACTGATTGAAAGTGTAACTAATGTGTGTTTAATTTATGTCTTTCCTTATTTGGTTTTTTTATGTACATGTTCATAAACCGAAGGAAGTATATGCTGAAAACTAAAGTTTGTTCATTTCTGTTCTCTTTATATCTGTTTATGTGTGTGTGTAATTAGTCAGGGTGAGTTGTAGAAAGTTGAAAGTGAATCTAATAGCTGTCAGAGAGTAGTTGAAAGTTTTCGTGTTCAGTTGATTCGAGTTTTGGTTTAAATGTTTTATGGAGGGGTTCATGTGAGAGTGAGAACAAAGGGTTGGGTGCTAATATTCTAATAATAATCATATAAGCCGGCCGCGGTGGCCGTGCGGTTCTAGGCACTTCAGTCCGGAACCGAGTGACTGCTACGGTCGCAGTTTCGAATCCTGCCTAGGGCATGGATGTGTGTGATGTCCTTAGGTTAGTTAGGTTTAAGTATTTCTAAGTTCTAGGGGACTGATGACCTCAGATGTTGAGTCCCATAGTGCTCAGAGCCATTTGAACCATTTGAACCAATAATCATATAATGAAGCGTTATTATACTATTTTACCTATTATGGTAAGCAGTGAGTTTACTATTGCATGAAGCCCTCCACAAAATGTTTAAAGCAAAACTCAAATCAGCTGAACACCAGAACTTTCAACCAGTCTATGACAGCTATTACATTCACATTCAACTTTTTATAACTCGCACTGACTAGCCACACACACACACACACACACACAGATATCAGGAGAACATAAATGAACAGACGTTAGTTTTCAGCATATAATTCGTTAGGTTGGCAATATGTACATAAATGAATCAAATAAGAAGAGAAATAAAGTGAACACACTGTAGTTGCGGCTTTAAATCACAGTTTTCAGTAAAATGTCTACAGATAGTGACAGAAGAATAATAGTGCTCCACACCAGTTAGTGTAAAGAACGCGAAAACTATGAAGCGAAAAGTGTGTGAGTTAACGGGCGAGTTATGGCGCCCTGAAAATATTCTAAGTTCGGAGCTGGCGTGGCCACACGGGACGCTCGGCAAGCTGGGGCTCGTCAGCAACCGCGTGGTGCCGAACATTAGCCGGAGCAAGAGGGGTAGCCCCAGCGCGCGGTCCAGGCCAACCGCGTGGCTGGGTATTCCATGTTGACGCTGTGTCGAGGATTGTGCTTTGTGTCGATGAAGGAGATTTGTATGCCAGGAGTGCCAAAGATGGCGGACTTCGTGAAACCACAATGGCAGACATTTCACAGTTCATGTAAAAATTAATAATAGCCAGAGGAATCATGAGACCTTGAAAAGAAACATGTACCTTAGCATTATTTGCACGACGATTCTGATGGTGTAATCAGATTTTCAATATCTTTATTAGTCTAAAGTTTAGTATCTGACTGTAAATTATACAAGTAACACCCAGCAACTAATTTCCAAAATCTAAACGGTTCGTCCGATTTTGTCGATCGACATATCTTTAGAAAGCTATTAGTCTAAACCTAAATTGGTATGAATTACAGGCATGTAACTTGAATAGCACACGAGTTATTGGAGGTCAAAGTGGCCGATTACTATTGATCGCATCAGGTCATAAGTACTCCACAGTTACAAGAAAAAACGGTAGCACCATGCTTATAAATACATGTATTCGTCTATGTCTTTGTTTATATCCGATATATACTATTCATGAAGAAATTGGTCAAATATTTACTGTGTTTAGAAAGCACAGAGGCATTAGGCTACTGGCCTAATTTTGTTTCTATTCTTTTGATATATGTTTATTTAATTTGAGCGTGTTTATGGTCCAGCCGCAGGAATATTTAATTTTAAGTTATTTAAATGTAAATCCAGTATTTCGTATGTGTTTAAATATGTTTGTGAGTGTGCGTTTGCTTGGAGTAATGGCGGGAGCGCTTTAGCCAATCACAGCGCTCGTTACTACGGTAGGCGACTTCTGAAGTAAATGGAGAGACTGTATGGAAGTGGGGGAGAAACATCGGGTGGTACAGGACGTGTGGGAGTGCTGGACGGGGAGGCGCAACGGGTGGTCGCATGAAATACTTGGAGAGTGTTGGGAAGTTTGCGCGTGGTCACGGGAGATAGAAATATTTCGTAGTGCCGACTTGTGCACTTGTGAGATTTCTGTGGCTTCTGCTGTGAAGATGTAATATGCGTTTAGAAGTGAATATCTCACGATGTTGTTCGTAACTAATTACGTGAAGTAGGAATCTTATTGTTTCCCTGTTACTCAACTTTTATTTAATTGCTGGACCATGGACACCAATAAATGATTTGCAGAAATAAACTGCATTCTGAAAAGTACTTCTGCTATCGTACTCATCATTTAAATTCGTTAAAATAGGACCTGCATATTTTATTTGATTGCAATCTTTCATTTACAAATTTCTATTGCCGAGTGATAGGAACCTTCGACCATTCGATTCATGTGTGTGTTCATATTGTATACTGTAGACTCAGCAGTATTTGGCATGTAATGCGGCAACTACATATCCCACCCTCTAGACAACGAAACCAGCCAAAACTTTTAATATTTCAACTCTGAGTCTGAGGGTACGTAGTTGAGGGCCACCATTTCTTTTTTGAAAGCCTGGAAGTGCGAACATGAAAATGTGCTTATGTTCCGTAAGTTAAGTTTCAGTGCCATCTCCAGTATGTGACTAGATGAGAGAAAACGCAGATGTCAGCAAAAAACTTGATTATCTGTAAGCAGTCACTTATTTACGTAAAAAAATAAGATGTGAACTGTTTCATACTCCACAAATATCACATATCAACACAAAATTGAATCATTCTAGATTCCACTGAAGATGTCTTCAAGTAAAAAGCGAAACGCGTCTTGAACAAATAAAATACATTGCAGCAAGAAAAACGGAATGTTACAAAACGAAATAATCAATAGCCGTAGATACTTAGCAAATTACATCTTATGACATACCAGTAAATTAGTTTTGGTTTAACATCCGTAGGTCTATATAGAATACTGTAAATATTAATATGTTACATGTCACTGTAAATCTCATTTTGCATGCTACTAAATGCCGTTTAAAAAAGTTCATCGTTACTTTCACATCTCGACAGATAAATAGATTTTGCATACTTATCACGCGACAAAATACGTGACTCCTTACGTTCTATCATTTGCAAAAAACAGCGTTTCGATTTCTTTAACCGTTTACGAAACTTGGAGCTGATACAACCTAATGATTTACGACTAGCAGGGCGAAGTATCGTTCGCATCACGAGCAACACGCGTGGCCACCGCTCGGCCCATCCGCAGACATGTCATTAAGTATCCGTGAACGGTGATAGCTGTCGTTCTGCTCTCTACTTTAAAACCAATTTCAATATGTTCTCTAAATTTCATACGCAATAATGTGTTACTTAAAATGAACTATAGGCAAAGTCTACGCAATTCGTTTTTACCTCTGCACACTCAATAAAATTTCGCATGGTGTTTTACAAAAAAAGTGATACAGCAAGAAACCACGATGAAAACGAAAAGAAATTCAGTCATTTATCGAGTGAAGATATCAGGCTCTAAGATGCAGACGAATCAAATTTTTTCACCAGATAGTTTCTTTGAAATCGGGTGACAAGAATTTCATAGCTGCCGTGCCTGCGCCAGCGTTACGGCGAAAGTTCGTCTAGCCGAGGATTGTGTGGCTGACGTCACTCCCAGCGGCGCGGACATTCCAGCGCGGCACGTGGCAGCGGTCGCGGTTCGACAGGGGCAAACCGCGGCACAGAGCCGCGCCGCAGACGGCATTTCAATGGCAAACAAGGCGCTGGCGCGTAGTTTTGCCGTGCGGCAGCCGTAGGGTGAACTAGCTTTAACAAGCAGTCCCTCGCAGCGCCTTGGAACTTGCGTCGCGCAACGGACCACACAATACTCCTCTCGCCGAGGAGAAACTGCAGCACCCACCTACTTCCAACAAACTGTAAAAATATATTCAAAGCTTCCTGAGATTTTTCCCGCTTTCACCTCCGACAAAAAAATATAAAGGGAAAAAATTTGTCGCTTGCTATATTTCAGTTGTTGGTTTGGTGAAAGTTCCGCGTCAGATACGAGAATTTAATTTATTTCTTCATTATTACTGATTCAATTGACCAGAACGTTTTAAGATGTAATGACATATTAATGAAGGAAACTATAAAATTATGTTGTGGTACAAGACATAATTTAGGAAATATAGCGTGTGATAAATATTGAGTAGTGTGAAAAATCAATTTTTCTTAAAAGCTTAAATATTTCTCTATTCCACTAGCACATAATTTTCTTGGAATATAAAAAGGTGTCAGAAGGTAATTCTCGTGTCACTATTATGTACAGTTTCCACGTTATAATAAATCACTACTTTCATTTTTTGTGTTCTGACGAGTACGGACCAGCGATTGTGAAAACGTTTCACGCAGCGTGCTGCGTCTCGCATCGGATTGCGGAAAACGCAAGCGTTTTCCCCAGCACGCTGCGATAAATTTCCGTGCCGGCCGTGGTGGCCGAGCGGTTCTAGGCGCTACAGTCTGGAACCGCGCGACCGCTACGGTCGCAGGTTCGAATCCTGCCTCGGGCATGGATGTGTGTGATATCCTTAGGTTAGTTAGGTTTAAGTAGTTCTAAGTTCTAGGGACTGATGACCTCAGAAGTTAAGTCCTATAGTGCTCAGAGCCATTTGAACCATTTTTTTTTTTTGATAAATTTACGCACCTAGGAAAACTTAGCTTAACCCGTCCTGAAGGCTCGCAGACACGCTGACTTACTGAACAGGAGGGACCTGTGACTCCCTGAGAGGAAAACAGTTTGCCCAGCTTACCGAATAAGACACAGAAAGAATAGGCAGGGTGATCAATCCTTATTGCAAACCCCTGATGGACATTTTTTTCCTCTTCTTTTTAGATGCAAGGCCTTTGTTTGTGTAGAATTCTTGCGCCGGTAGTACGAGTTTGTTGGGCTACGGAATACAGTGTATTAAGTAAAAGTGTTTCAAGTGAAATAGCGAAATAGTCCCTATTTTTTTTCCTGGAAACAGTTAACAGCGGAGTGGTTCTAGACGCTTCAGTCTGGAACCACGCGACCGCTACGGTCGCAGGTTCGAATCCTGCCTCAGGCATCGATGTGTGTGATGTCCTTAGGTTAGTTAGGTTTAAGTAGTTCTGAGTTATAGGGGACTAATGACCTCAGAAGTTAAGTCTCATAGTTGGGGTGGTTGGTTGTGGGAAGAGACCAAACAGCGAGGTCATCGGTCTCATCGGATTAGGGAAGGATGGGGAAGGAAGTCGGCCGTGCCCTTTCAGTGGAACTATCCCAGCATTTGCCTGGAGCGATATAGGGAAATCACGGAAAACCTAAATCAGGTTGGCCGGACGCGGGATTGAACCGTCGTCCTCCAGAATGCGAGTCCAGTGTGCTACCACTGCGCCACCTCGCTCGGTAAAGTCCCATAATGATCAGAGCCATTTGAACCATTTGAGTTAACAGCGAGAGAGACGTCGAAAACATCTTGTGACCTTTTTTGGCCTATTAACTGAGAGCGAACGTGTTTTCGTGACCTTTCAGTAGGCTACTTCTCTTTACAGGAAATTCATGACGTGTTTCAGCTATCACAACAACATATGGCTTCCTCGTTCCCCTAATTTAATCCTCTGCGATTTTTATTTGGGGGGCGGGGGGGGGGGGGAGGGGGCGGCATTAAAAGGGAAAGTGTACAGATCAGATCCTTACACTTAAGATGAACTTCAAACTGACATTCGTCAACAAATTACTGCCATTCCTCCGAAAGAACTGCAGAGAGTAATGAGCAATTAATTTTCTATGGAAGTGGCAGAAATGATTGAACAACGGAGGGAGACAGTTTCAGCATCTCCTTGCTTAATAAACGTGAGTAATTTACTTTTATTTTTAAGTGTTTATGTTATGTATATTAGAACTGGCTTATGTGGCAAACTGTAGTATACTTACTGCGGACCTCTTGCCACCCGCGCCGAGGTCACAGCAGCCGGCCTCGCTATCTGGCCGCGCGATTGGTCGCCCTAAGCGTTCTTCCGTGAATTCAATGATCTGCAAGTTTTGCCCTCGTTACACAGCTCTTCCAGAGGGAAGTACAGCGATATCAGCATGTCAGTTTTGGAGTGAAACATGGCACCCTCTAATTTGCAAACAGTTATAAGCAAGTTAGCGATCAGACCACGTTATTTTGCCCCGTATCTCTATCACTCGATATACTACTCCGAGACTGTTCAACGTAATGACATCATTTGCAACGCACGTATACCGACAGTGTCCCTTTGGTGCTTGTTGAGATCAGCCTTAGCAAATAAGCAGGCCACTACATCCGCCCAACGGCTTTGCTCTACATGTTCTCAAGGAAATTGGTGATTCTGTATCTATTCGAACTGTTTTTCAATATACTGAAGTGTGGGCTTACTGCACCAAACCGTTCGCTGCAGCGAAGATATTCAGTGTGTCCTTCAATCATAACAATAAGCCTCCTGTGCCTGTCATGTTATAATTTATTGTGGGCGTGGTAATATATACCTCGTTCGATCTGCACCAGGCAGCTTTCATCAACGGTGCAGGAATGGTCATTACTCTGAACTGGTATCAATAATCATGTACTAAACCATCGAGTTCACTCCCGTTACTCTTCCGTTACTCACAGACACGAAGATCAATACATTATTGCACTGAGACCTAACGGAGGGTATCAATCAGTGAAATGCACAACGAGGGCTTCCTAATGTATATTTAGACATCGTGCAGTGGCCTTAATATGGTTCTGCAAACTATGCTGCTCTCAAGGCGTGAAGGAAGTTGAAAGAGTAGCGACCCGAATTGTTTTAGCCATTGGAGCTATGAATGGGTCTTCTCTGCCTCTTGCATACCTTCAGAAACGTTCACGAGCGGCATGCGCAGATCTTCCTTCCTGTTTGGCAGCAGATTCCTTCAATCATGAGATTATGCTTCTGCCACCGAATCCTCAATGGTGGTGACACTGACTCGCGTCAAGACAGTCAACTGCCCTTCTACGACAGTCAACAAGGACCTTACATTTTGTAGACATTCTTCAACGCTGTAATTAGGTATTTACAGCAATGTCGCGTAACAGTTCAGTGTTTTCCCTTCAATAGTGTCTTTGGCTTGTCACCTTCCGCCAACCTTCAGCAAATTTTCTCGCATAAGCCGACTAATATAGCGCTGTTGCATGTTTATTTGGAAAAGGCCACTTAGAGGACTCATCTGTCAGCAACTTATTGTCGGTACATCACTGCAAAGCTTGTAGAGGTAGACAAATATTCTTCCGAAAATATCCTCTGTCAATGAAGTCAGGTTCTGTATGCTCAGTAGGCAAAAGCCACACACGAACAATGCTGTACACTGAGGTGAGATAAGTCGTGGGGTACCTCCAAATATCGTGTCGGACCTCCTTTTGCAGAAATGTTGAGCCATGCTGTGTCTATAGCTGCCCACAATCGCGAAACTGTTACCGGTGCAGGATGTTGTGCACGAATTGACCTCTCGATTATGTCCCATTAATGTTCCTCGGGATTCATGTCGGGGGATCAGTGTGGCCAAATCATTCGTTAAAATTTGCTAGAGTGTTCTTCAAACCGATCTCGAATAACTGTGGCCCGGTGATATGGTGCATTGTCATCCATAAAAATTGCATCGTTGTTTGGGAGCATGAAGTCCATGAATGGCAGCAAATAGTCTCCAAGTAGTCGGACATAACAATTTGCAATCAATGATAAGTTCAGTTGAACCAGAGGGCCCAGTCCATTCCATGTATACGCAGCCTACACCATTATAGAGACACCACCAGATTGCACAGAACCTTGTTGACAACTTGGATCCGTGCCTCCGTGGGGCCTGCACCACACTCGAACCTTAACTTTAGCTCTTACTCACTGAAGTGGGGACTCATCCCACCAAGCCACGGTTTTCCAGTCGTCTAGGGTCCAAACTATATGGTTACGAGCCCAGGAGAGGCGCTGCAGGCGATGTCGTACTGTTAGCAAAGGCACTTGTTTTGGTCGTCTGCTGCTACAGCCCATTAACGCCAGATTTCGCCGCACTGTCTTGAGAGATAAGTTCGTAGTACGTCCCACATTCATTTCTGCGGTTATTTCACGCAGTATTGCTTCTCTGTTAGCAATGACAACTATACGCAAACGCTGCTGCTCTCGGTCGTTAAGTGAAGGCTGCCCACGAACGTTACAGCGTGTATTTAAAGCAAACCTGATTTGCATCCTCGTAGTGCTGCTACTCGCGCTACTCTTATGCGAATGGCATGAAATTTGAATAGACATCAACTTTCAGATGTAAAAACACACGGCCGGTCGGAGTGGCCGTGCGGTTCTAGGCGCTACGGTCTGGAACCGAGCGACCGCTACGGTCGCAGGTTCGAATCCTGCCTCGGGCATGGAAGTGTGTGATGTCCTTAGGTTAGTTAGGTTTAATTAGTTCTAAGTTCTAGACAACTGATGACCTCAGAAGTTAAGTCGCATAGTGCTCAGAGCCATTTTTTTTTAAAAACACGCCTTCCAAAAGAATGGCTCTGAGCACTATGGGACTTAACTTCTAAGGTCATCAGTCCCCTAGAACTTAGAACTACTTAAACCTAACTAACCTAAGGACATCACACACATCCATGCCCGAGGCAGGATTCGAACCTGCGACCCTTAGCGGTCGCGCGGTTCCAGACTGAAGCGTCTAGAACCGCTCGGCCACACCGGCCGGCACGCCTTCCAGCTTTCGTTTACGACGCGCAACTCCTTCTCAGCGCTGTGCTTTTTTTCCGTCAGTGTATATGACCGTCACCAGAATTTACCGCCCCCGAAATTCAAATCCGTTTTAGTAGTTTGCTCCAACACATCGATTTCAGATCTGCAGGCGTCCGCTGTACTCCGTCACCAAGCTGCTACTGTCACTGGACCCCTCCCAGTGGTCACATGCAGTATACCGACAAAGACATGCGCTCTGTTATGGTCCTGTACGCATCGCCCCACCCACCACCACCCTCGTATCAGCCCCGCTATCCCTGACAGCCAACCAGCTGGCCACAGCTGGCATTCCTCGCACTGATCCCTTCGCCAGGTGCTGGCTCACTTGCCGTCTCTCCCGCCCCCCTAACCCCCCTCCCCCCGGCACACCCGCTTCCCGTTAATATAACTCACACAGATTGCAGAATGTACGGATTTTTTTTTTCTTTTTACCTTGTCACCCACATCCCGCTAAGGACGTAGCTATTCGATATATTAGATTGAAGGAATCCGACAGCAGTCGTCTGTGAAAGCCGACACCGTGTCCTAATCAGAGGCATTGAGCACAGGACACATTGTCGCCAAGGAACACACTAATAGCAGAATACAAAACGGCACATCGCTGATAGCCTCTGGTTACATGTTACTGGTGTTTCTTATGAAGTCGCTGTGTATAGTCAGATATCAGATGAAGGAATGAAGGGTAGGATAAGTGACGATGCCTTGATTAATAACAAATGCAGCGACCGACGAGCGCCATGCTGCTGGCCTGAGTGGACAGTTGCCGCCCGTGAGCACCTGGAGGGCATCGCGCATGCGTTTGCTGTGAGACGCAGAATGCGGTGCGACTGCGCGCCGTTATCGGACTGCAAGCAAACCGTTCCCTCATACCCTACCCCAACACCACCACGTTGGTGCCTACAGCCTCCGGCAAACCTCGCGTGGCTGTGAGCTCTACGCTAAGCTTTTCCTGCAGAAACCACCAGCCCACTGTCTGAAAGACTTGAAATATCCATGGTTGGAATGCAATACTGACAGCATAGCCGATCACCCAGTTATAGCTACAGATAATTCTCAACGTATATAACCATAATTTACCGCCCCCGAAGGTAAAAATCTCCTCTTTAACGATTTTTCTGAGAAGTCTGTTTTGACCAACCTCAGAGCCCCATACCGACAGAGACTTGTAGCTCAATGGGTTGAACTCGGAGACGTGTTGACGTATTGCATGCAACCAGACTCCAGCTCCCCTAGCCGTATGGCTATGTATCAGAAGCGAACGAGAGACTCAGATTACTTTCGAGAACACACTGCAATGTCTACGGTAGGAAAAGACACTGACGATCCTATTGTGACGGCAAACTGCTTCCTGCAAAGCTTAGCTCCGCGGCAGATGCAGAATTATAATGCATTTTATTGGTCACACAAAATTTCTAATTACATTTATTCCAGATTTGCCCGGGAAATTACACACGCTTCTCTTGGTATCGTTCTGCGAGTCGTAATGTCATCTTGTACCGCGCTTTAGCGGTCGCACGAAGAGTCTAATTAAAAAAAAAAAATCGAAGGAAGCAAGTATGGAAGATTAGGGTTAAACGTCCCAACGGAATATGTGTCATTAGAGACGGAATACAAGCTTGGAATGCTTCAAGGATAAGGAAGGAAATCTGCAATGCTCTTTTAATGGAACCACACTGGCATTTGCCTGTAGAGGTTCACAGAAATCTCGTGAAACCTAAATCGGGTAATGGATTTGTGGATAACATTTTTCATATCAGATGCAAAAATTACTGGAAGGGATCCAGCAAATATTAAACCATCATTAAACCTCCTGAAATCAGCAATAGAGCCCATGTGAGTGTGAGAGTTTCTGACAATGCTTACCTGTGTAAAATCTGCTTGCCGGAAGAAGTGAGGCTACTATTCCGCACATGCAAACATACTGCAGCTTGCGTTACACGTGGACCTCCCATTTCCTCATGTGCTGTATGTCAGACACCAGTTTTGGCCACAGTAAGAGCATTTTTGACGAAATTAGCGATTTTTTTAGGAAATAATAATGTTTTATTATATATTGTTTTATACATTCTTGGTATGCCTTGTGGAAAATAAATCACATTATTAAAACATATTCTTTTTTGTTTTTCCCGCATCTATCATTCTTAGGTCAACTCTTAATATTGTAACTATCATTACTCTGTGATCTGAAAGCTTTGAGGAATCGTGATTTTTTTACGCGTTGAAACGTAGAACTTGCAGCCAATACCACCATTATGTCAACGCATGGGGTGTTGAAAACATCATTTTCGTCACACATTTCAAGTCATTTGAGAGGAAGTACCCCTGTGTGGCGTGTGCAGACCAACCAGGTGAAAGGAAGCACATCTGTGTGGGTTGGTGGGATGTATGTTGACCAGTCAGGTGAAACAGGAATTCATCGGCCTTCTTTCAAATCACTAGCGGATCTGACAGGTCCCGACTTATTTCAACTGCATGTGTTGGATGCTGTGATGTTAAATGGTTCAAATGGCTCTGAGCACTATGGGACTTAACATCGATGGTCATCAGTCCCCTAGAACTTAGAACTACTTACACCTAACTAACCTAAGGGGATCACACAACACCCATTCATCACGAGGCAGAGAAAAACTGTGATGTTAAGATCACTTGAGATTTCATATGATGGTCAGCACATGTAGGATTCTGGGAACAGGTAGCACGTGATCGCTGCCATTTACAAAGACATATAGAAGCCATGTCCAACATTATATCACGGTCTATGGAGGCTGTAGTGCTGATTACAGTTGTCCGATATCGAACTTGTTACTGTTCGGTTGAATTTGTTATTTCACCATGTAGCATTTCCCTGCCATAGTTTTATGACTTGCTTCCCCATCCTTCCCTAATCCGATGAGACTGAAGACCTCGCAGTTTGGTCTCCTCCCCTCCCGCCCCCCCCCCCCCCCCGCTGCAAATTAACCCTAACCCTCATCCCATCAGAGTGTGTCTCTCTTTTTCAGGCTCCACCATCAAGGACAAATCAACAAGACTGGTAAGATCTAGTCTCTCCCCAATAGGAACCGCAGGAATGACAAATTTTTGTCCAAACTGCACCATCTTGAGCTGAGGATAGGCTCGACTTTTCAGCGTCAGCGTCAACCCTCTGCCATAGTTATATGTTTGGCCTGTGTTAATGACAGACTTGAACAAGCATTGAACTCCTCTGCGACATGAGGCATGTTGTTGTTGTTGTGGTCTTCAGTCCTGAGACTGGTTTGATGCAGCTCTCCATGCTACTCTATCCTGTGCAAGCTTCTTCATCTCCCAGTACCTACTGCAACCTACATCCTTCTGAATCTGCTTAGTGTATTCATCTCTTGGTCTCCCTCTACGATTTTTACCCTCCACGCTGCCCTCCAATGCTAAATTTGTGATCCCTTGATGCCTCAAAACATGTCCTACCAACCGATCCCTGCTTTTAGTCAAGTTGTGCCACAAACTTCTCTTCTCCCCAATCCTATTCAATACCTCCTCATTAGTTACGTGATCTACCCACCTTATCTTCAGCATTCTTCTGTAGCACCACATTTCGAAAGCTTCTATTCTCTTCTTGTCCAATCTGGTTATCGTCCATGTTTCACTTCCATACATGGCTACACTCCATACAAATACTTTCAGAAACGACTTCCTGATACTTAAATCTATACTCGATGTTAACAAATTTCTCTTCTTCAGAAACGCTTTCCTTGCCATTACCAGTCTACATTTTACATCAACTCTACTTCGACCATCATCAGTTATTTTGCTCCCTAAATAGCAAAACTCCTTTACTACTTTAAGTGTCTCATTTCCTAATCTAATCCCCTCAGCATCACCCGATTTAATTTGACTACATTCCATTACCCTCGTTTTGCTTTTGTTGATGTTCATCTTATATCCTCCTATCAAGACACTGTCCATTCCGTTCAACTGCTCTTCCAAGTCCTTTGCTGACAGAATTACAATGTCATCGGCGAACCTCAAAGTTTTTACTTCTTCTCCATGAATTTTAATACCTACTCCGAATTTTTCTTTTGTTTCCTTTACTGCTTGCTCAATATACAGATTGAATAACATCGGGGAGAGGCTACAACCCTGTCTCACTCCTTTCCCAACCACTGCTTCCCTTTCATGCCCCTCGACTCTTATAACTGCCATCTGGTTTCTGTACAAATTGTAAATAGCCTTTCGCTCCCTGTATTTTACCCCTGCCACCTTCAGAATTTGAACGAGAGTATTCCAGTTAACGTTGTCAAAAGCTTTCTCTAAGTCTACAAATGCTAGAAACTTAGGTTTGTCTTTTCTTAATCTTTCTTCTAAGATAAGTCGTAAGGTTAGTATTGCCTCACGTGTTCCAACATTTCTACGGAATCCAAACTGATCTTCCCCGAGGTCCGCTTCTACCAGTTTTTCCATTCGTCTGTAAAGAATTCACGTTAGTATTTTACAGCTGTGACTTATTAAACTGATAGTTCGGCAATTTTCACATCTGTCAACATCTGCTTTCTTTGGGATTGGAATTATTATATTCTTCTTGAAGTCTGTGGGTATTTCGCCTGTCTCATACATCTTGCTCACCAGATGGTAGAGTTTTGTCATGACTGGCTCTCCCAAGGCCGTCAGTAGTTCTAATGGAATGTTGTCTACTCCCGGGGCCTTGTTTCGACTCAGGTCTTTCAGTGCTCTGTCAAACTCTTCACGCAGTATCTTATCTCCCATTTCATCTTCATCTACATCCTCTTCCATTTCCATAATATTGTCCTCAAGTACATCGCCCTTGTGTAAACCCTCAATATACTCCTTCCACCTTTCTGCCTTCCCTTCTTTGCTTAGAACTGGGTTGCCATCTGAGCTCTTGATATTCATACAAGTGGTTCTCTTCTCTCCAAAGGTCTCTCTAATTTTCCTGTAGGCAGTATCTATCTTACCCCTAGTGAAACAAGCCTCTACATCGTTACATTTGTCCTCTAGCCATCTACTACATACATGTTACAGAAATAAGCATTGTATCAAAATGTTCCCTAACTGTTCCATAATCTCTAACAAAATACCCTCCCCCCAAACTGCAACAAAATGTCACCTAAATTTAAAACTCATATTTGAAACAAAAATAATTTTGTGGTGAAATATTATTTTGTTATACATCATACATCCGGCAGAGTACATCCTCTTTCACTGATACAATATGTTACAAGTAATTGTTTCTTATACACTGTAAAATCAAACTGTATGCCATGCACACTTATAGGAGAAAAAAAAAACTTTGGTATTCCATCCGTGAATTCAGCATGTAAGCAGTTAATATTTATATGTGAATCATGTACAGATGTATGATCTTATACAGTGCTCTAAATCGTTCACATGTACATTGTTCTCATGTAGATAACACACAACATTGTTGAAACAGCTTTAACTTACAGCTGTCACCCTACCGTTCTAACACAACTGATAACGCACCACCTAGGTCACATAAGTTCGGGACACTTAAATGGCACAGATAGATGGATGAGTCTCCAGATCCTACCTCGAGTATTGCATTCCCATACATCTCTATAGTGGTGACTTTAATGCTAAGTAGGACTCTGTCTGGGGGAGGGGGATGAGATTGGGCATACACTGTTGTCATCTGAGCATTGATGTCTAGCATTGCACGACATACCTCATCCCACTCACCCTCCGTAAACTTCACTTTAAATCATGTTCAAGATTCTGGATTTCTATTATTGGTTTAATTCACTGTCTGCTTTTATACACGTTTCCATGTGTTGGCAGCCACATTATATGTTGTGACAAACAGAAGTAAACTACTTAACTGTCATTTGATGTACCATTGTGTGTCCTCTCAGTGGGGAGTAACACCCTTGAAATAAGAAGAAAAGATCATAAATATTTGGTTCAAATGGCTCTGAGCACTATGGGACTCAACATCATAAATATTTAAAGCAGCACATAGAATATGAGAGGGCACATGTAAAGATGTATAATTGTATGACTGTAACAATTATTATGATGTTTGGGTTACTACTTACATGCAGATTTTTTCTTCTTATTGTGTCTGGGGGCGTTAGATGCCAGAGCTCAAAGCTGGGGTGAGGTTGATCAGATAAATGTGGTAGGCTGTCTGTGAACTGCTGTGGCTCTACAAGTGGCTGTTTATCTGACAGATGTGTGTCCTGCTCCAACATGGCAGCTAGTGTCACATCAGAAGGCTGCTGCTGCTGTGCTGTTGAAAAGAAGAAAAAACCAATGAATAGTGAGAGGAGATGGTTAATTATAATTATAATAATACAGTGTTAACATTCATTCCTATTATTCTTGTTCTTATTCCACTCAGCTGACCTCTGCTCACACTTCATGATCCTTCCACTACAGCAACTGAACACGAGTGACTCAGTTGGCAGGTGACTGCAGCACTTTGTCGAATGGTGTTGGTAAGCAACTGCAGTGCCACCAACTGTCTGATGTGACAGTCCGCCATCTTGTCAGCCACAGTCCACCACAGTCCGTCATCTTCTCTCCCATCTTGTCCACCATCTGGTGTGATGTCATTGTATGCTACCATATTATCTTTCTTCCACGTAATGTTAGTGTCGTAAAAAACTTAAAAAACGGCTTTTAATTGTTTGTAAATAACCATATTTTTCTCTTTTTTAACACCAGTTCCAGCAGGATAATACCCGATGTGGAACTTTCTGATTATTGATCTTTTCTCGTATACAGCCTCAAATTGTGGCAATTCAGACATATCTAATCGTTTTTCGATGATGACGTAGTTGAGCTATTTTAAACTTTTATGTTTATTGCTCTTTCCTGTTTAAATTCCTTCTATGGCTTCCTACGACAGCAATTTCAATGTATCTGAATAGTCTTCGAAGATCACAGTTAACACACTTCACCAACTCCAGCAAAATATCACATGAACTTTTTTTCTGAAACGCAGTCGTAATGTGGGTATCGTAAGTGTAATCATATTGTGCAAACCATTACTAGCTGTTGAGGTAACACGGTTCCAGCAGGATAACTTTTTTCCACCATTGTCTTGTGAGGCTATATCCGACATCCTTGTTTTAATGCTGCGTATGAGGGTCTATACTTTTTACTGGGCACTATGGTCGTGTAAGATGTTTATTGCGTCACAGAGTGTTAAACAGTCTAAAGAAATTCAATGTAAGACGTCATTATGCAGTAAATCACGCGGCAGAGTGCGACAAATACGTCGACGACGACCAAAAGTCAATAATCCTTGAATTGAAAGCCAATTTTTCAATCGAAGTAAGTTACTACTTAACAGTAAGTTTTGTTTGTAATATGGTGGTAGTGGAAAGAATAAGACAAAATTGCTGCGTTTCAACAATTACCATGTCAGTTTTGAGTGCTCGTACTACTGATATAATTTGATACGAAAAACTTCATAATATTTGCAGGACGTTGATCATCTTGTGAGTCTCTTCTGTGAGAATTATCTACAAAATTTCTCATTAAATAGCTGTGCACTTGAAGCCACTTACTGAAGGTGTATTACGCCTTGTAACGGCGGTAGATGAGCTGTGCCCACAATTTGCTCCGCAGCTACCGTCACTTTCTCGAACCGAAATGAAGACTTAGCAGAACATCTGAGGGCTCAGCTGACAATGAATATTAAAGACAGTGTTGCGTTTTCTTTGTGTTTGTATGACTGTCTTGACTTGTCAGACATAGCACAGCTGGAAATTTTTGTTAGGACAGAATAACGAAATACGGGAATTTCGCGAGGAGATGTTGGATCTCACCCCATTGAAGGACACAACAACAGGTCAAGACATGTTAGATGCACTAGAAGTGGTTATGGAGAAGTTTGGTCTGCATGGGAATTACTAACTTTCGCAGTTCCCGCCATGACTGGCGAAACCAGTGGCTTAATAGGGCGTGTCCATAGAAAAATGAAGAATCATGATCTCCTGATTATCTCTATACACTGCCTAATTCATCAACAACATTTGTGGTCCAAAAGCGTAAAACTGAATGAAAAATGAGCTTGGTTGTGAAAATCGCTAATTCTATTCGACAAAACGTCTTCAATCATCGCTTGTTCAAGGCGTTTCTGGAAGATATCGGTTGTGAATATGGAGATATACCTTTTTACTGTGAGGATCGAGGGCTCAGTCGTTCTAAAGTTCTGGAGCGCTTCATGTAACTGCGGCCAAGAAATACAGGTGTTGGTGGAAATAAAGGGAGAAAGTGTTCCTGAACTGTTGGGTGATAGATGGATTTGTGATTTAGCCTTTTTAACTGATGTGACAGTGTATCTCCGCGACTTGCGTGTGTCACTTCAGGGGAAGGATATTCTCATCATCCATTTCTGTGACATAATAAAGTCATTCAAGATGAACTGTCGCTCTGGGAAAGGAAGCTGGAGTCTAGAAACGTCTCTTACCTTCCGAAACTGTCAGAATTAACAAACGTTGCCAGTGCTGCAGATTTTGGAGAGTATACGCTGAACAGCCATAATATTATGACCACCGAGTTACTATCGATGTAAGCCCGTCCTAGTGATAGTAGCGTCGCCTGGCGAGGAGTGACTACTAGTCAGACACAGACATTGTGCATGTAGTATCAGTGAGATAGCTGTCTGTGTGTAGAATGAGGAAAGCGTGCGATCTATCTGACCCAGGGCAGATTGTGATGGCCCGGAGGCTCTGCACCAGCGTTTCGGAAACTGCACAATTTGTTGCGTGTTCGAACAGTGTTGTGCTGAGTGTCTTTAACACGTGGCGAAACCAAGGTGAAAGCACGTCCATACCTCTTGGTGTTGGGCGGCCATCCATCATTATAGATGTCTGATGTCGTAGCCTGGACAGACTGGTAAAACAGGACAGGCAGCGAACTGTGTCGTAACTAACATCAGACTTTAATGCTGGGCAGAGTACATGTGTGTCTGAACACACAGTGCACCGAACATTCCCACCGATGGGTTTCCCCAGCCGACGACCCATGCATGTGCTAATGTTAGCACCACGACATCGGCAACTACGACTGAAATCGGCACATGACCATCGGCACTGGACGTTGACGGAATGGCAAAGCACTGCCTCGTCTGATGATTCCCCATACCTTCTTCATGATGCCGATGGGAGGGCGCGAATCCGTTGTCTCGCGTCTCCTTGACACCTGGACTGCGGGACGGAGACAAGCTGGCAGCAACCGGCTGCTGTGGCCGAGCGGTTCTAGGCGCTTCAGTCTGGAACCGCGCGACCAAAAAATGGCTCCTAGCACTATGGGACTGAACACCTGAGGTCATCAGTCCCCTAGAACTTAGAACTACTTAAACCTAACTAACCTAAAGGCATCACACACATCCATGCCCGAGGCAGGATTCGAACCTGCGACCGTAACAGTCGCGTGGTTCCGGACTGAAGCGCCTAGAACCGCTCGTCCACCGCGGCCGGCCGCGCGACCCCTACGGTCGCAGGTTCGAATCCTGCCTCGGGCATGGATGTGTGTGATGTCCTTAGGTTAGTTAGGTTTAAGTAGTTCTAAGTTCTAGGGGACTGATGACCTCAGAAGTTAAGTCCCATAGTGCTCAGAGCCATTTGAACCATTTTTGAACTAGTCAGCGTCCCACCTGAGATGTTTCGGGCTGCAATACAGCAATCTCTAGTGTGATTCTAGGCTGTCATGGATGCAGATGGTCGTCGCACTGAGTAACGTTTGTAACCTGGAACGTAAATATGGTAAGCAATTAACAAATGTTACCCTCTCGTATGAAAATTGTAATGCGTTTTTTTCAATGATTTATTCTTTTTTTCTATTTTCCGCATCTGCTTACAAATGTTTCCACAAAGTTTCATTGGCCTATGCTCACTTGCTTTTCATGGACGCCCTTTCAAGTTTAGTTACAGCCATAGTGTATCTACTTTACCGTTTGTAAAAAGTAAAACAATCAGAAGAAATGGTCTACAACGCGCCCAGATAAGAGGACGTGTAGAAGAGCGGAATCATAATAAGTGATTTAAATGACAGAGGGGTGGCGTGCACGTAGGCCCAGCAGTGCCCTCTTTTGTTGACTGGACAGGTCAGTGTTATGCAACGCTCAGTCGGTGCAGAGCCGTCATACGAAGCAGAAACATGTAACTGCGTACCACTACGCCTCGCCGATACCACAGGATGAAATATCGGCATATGAGCGCGATCAGAGGTGCACAATGATTGGTCTCCGCGAAGCGGCTCTGTCCTTCCGTGACGTTGCGGCTCGTACAGGGCCAGGTGCTCCAACAGTGAGGCTTATATGCAAACAGTGGAGAGAAGAAGGCCGTACACAGCGCCGACAGGGTACTGGAAGCACAATGTGACCACAGCGCGAGATGACGTCATCTTGTCCGTTTGGCCGTAACAGACAGAACAAATCTGTGCACAGTGGTGGTGCGACGTTGGAGCACTGCGACGGTTGCGGACAAGTCTGTATCGATGGCACACATTCTATTGGGCCGGCTTCCATAGACTTGAAGCCACCAACGCTGTGGACTGCAATGGGCACGCCGACACTGACGTGCTGAGTGGCAAAATGTGGTCGTTTCGGAAGAGTCCCTCTTCAACTTCTCCTACAGTGATTGCCGCATACACGTTCGACGCGACCGTGGTGAATGCAACTGGGCAGACTGTATTGTTGTTCAGCATAGGAGACAAAAGCGAAGTGTGATGATTTGGGACGCCATTGCCTGCAAAACACAATTTCGGCTACTATATCTTGAGAGCTATCTGAACAGCTACCATTACTATGTCAAGGAGACCTTACAGCTCTAGGCACTGTTCCTTCTGCAGGTCGTTCCACGTGCCATCTTTCAGCAGGACAATGCCCGGCTGCATGTGCTAAGGAATGAGTAAGCCTTCTTTGAAGAACTTCGGGTAGCACTGCTTCTCTGGCCTGCCCGTCCGCCTGCCATTTCGCCTGTCGAATGTATGCGGGATATGGTCACTCGGCAATTCCTCCTGCAGCCACAGGGGATGCTTTATGGACGTGTCTGCGAACTGCGTGGCAGAGTATTCCCCAGAAGAAAATTCAGCCACTCTTTGATTCCATGCCACGACGTCTAGCGGCTCTTGTTGCTACTCCGTACTGAATTTCCACAGTCACGGTGTATGCACAGGTCTGTAATGCTAACCATTTGTGTAGTGTTATGTCGCTAATCGGTGGAATAAATTTCATTGTGATCACATCTTCCGGTCTTGGTGTTTCACTTTTTCCAAACATGAGTATACTTCGAATTATACGCATATAGAACAGGCCAGTTTCATGATGCGTTGTTAAGCAATATCTTTGTAATCTGAAGGATCAAATTCGAGATCAACCATCCAGTTTTAAGAAGGAAGGATGGGAGAGTATCTTTAATATCCCGTCGACGACCAGGTCGTTCGTGACGGAGCACAAGCTGGAATCAGGCAAGGACAGTAAAGGATATTAGTCGGATCCATTTAAAAGGAACCAGGGCGTATTTCACCTTTAAGGCTTTATAGAAATACAAAAGACCATGGTATGAAAAGCCGGACAGGGATCTGAAACCGGTTCTTCCCGAATGAGAGTCCACTGTTTTAACCTTTGCACCACCTGAGTCAGTTGCTTGTTTATACTTCCTGCATTGTCCTTAAACGGCTATGGAAAAACTGTCGACTGGTTCAGCAACGACATGGCTGCAGCCTCTTTATTCAAAGAATTATATCACTCCGCTTTCGATGAACGTCTAACCTTAGGCCATAGACGGGCGCGCTGTTGATGCACCGAGCTGTCTTTCTGCTGCTTTTGCATTTACTGTAATTAATTTTGTTGTCACAAGTCGTCCCTGTTTCACTGCCTAAAATTTCTGTTTCGTCCAGGTGGGCTACCCAATAGAGCCCATCCCCGACGAAGCACCAATTACGACCTTTCTCTCACCTTCTTGGGACTTGGTTTTTGTTGTTCTTAGTTCATTATACAACGGACAGACCCATAGTAGAGGAGCTACGCCCTTACTAATTTCGACGTTCCAAAATTTTCTCGTATACCAAAGGACATTAGTAGAGGAAACAGCTAGGCATCATTCATTAAAAGCGAATAATTTTCATTCATCTATCATTTCATAGTCACAATCGGTAAATCAGTTTAACTTTTTATATGAGCCGGCCGAAGTGGCCGTGCGGTTAAAGGCGCTGCAGTCTGGAACCGCAAGACCGCTACGGTCGCAGGTTCGAATCCTGCCTCGGGCATGGATGTGTGTGATGTCCTTAGGTTAGTTAGGTTTAACTAGTTCTAAGTTCTAGGGGACTAATGACCTCAGAAGTTGAGTCCCATAGTGCTCAGAGCCATTTGAACCATTTTTTATATGATTTTGATGACCTTAGTGCGGAACTCTCTTGGAAAACTGTGTTCCGAAACACAGCGAAAATAATCATTTTAACCCATACTGTGCGACTATCGACCTGTCCTGCAAATATGTACATCCTACGTCGCAAAACTCATGCTAATAACTATCCGCCGCTCGCCCTGAGCTGCCTATACGTATTTGAGGCATGCAAAAATTCTGTTCTGATTATAAATCTAAATCAATTTCCATAGTTTATTTAAACTCAACCCACTGTGCTTGGTCATGTAATGTATTAATCACAGCATTTTTAACATTGTATCTGTAGATGTATTGTGAGATTGTCTGCACTTTGCATCTGCACAGTGAATGGACTAATGTGTGCAAACTTAGCTTACCACTTAACACGCAAATCGACCAAACATCTGAACCGTCTACCCAAGCGCATGGTGTTAAACAGACATTCTATATAAATATGGCCCTGTAAGGCAGCTACTGTCACGTGCGGATTGTAACAAAATTCATTAGAAATGCTGCTGTCACGTAACTAGAATGCATGAATTAATAAAAGTGAAAGTTTTGGATCTACTTTTGAAATACAAAACAGCTATTCCTTTTCTTTCTACATATAATTTATCAACTGGGCTTTGAGGGGTCACACAACAATCATGTTCACTTAATTTTGATACTCAATAAAAAATATTTAACTCTTGGACATATTGAATTGAAGATTATTAAAATCGTTATCTCTACATATGACAAATTTTTATCACAGGAAAGAATGATTAAAATCCTCATTAGCTCATTTACATCTACGATGTCATAGCTGTCAATGCTCTGAGCTGATGGAGAATAAATTTACTTTTTGAACCGATGAAAAATTTCTCATGTACTCAATATGAGGGTAGGTTAGTATCCTAGCTTTTGATATTCAATGGTCAAAGTGTACGCAAGTTGGAGTGAGCAAAATCTCGAATCAACATTTACTGTGGTCTAATGCGTGATGGTACTTTACCAAGCGGCACCTGCAATGGCGTTGTCTCCGTGCTGGAACTGAAATGCTAATTCCCTACTCTGGCCTTGACTGAATTCACTCAGTTTGAACTTTCCTGTGTTCCGAAGAATGTTAATTTTTCCGTAGTCGAAACAATGGCTATTGCACACTCGCTAAGGGTTGGAGCGACGTGCACAGTTTCTTTACCCGCAAAAATTCCCGCCGGAATAATTAACTACCTCTTTACTATCTATCGCCACGATACGTGAAGCGTATCGTCCACACTTTACATAAAGCAAAGCTCTCAACGCCCTCGCTATTTTCCACACACTTGTGTGGTCCGCCACGAGACGAGAGAGATATCTAGAAATTTTAGTTCTCAAAATGGTTTTATATAATGGGGATCTCCCCACCGTGTCGCGTCTGTGTCGCCCAGTATGGCTTCAGCCAATCGCCGTCTCATTAGAGGTGAATTTTGTTTTTCTTGCCAGGTCGCAGCCTAACTCTGTCAAAGCCGTCCAGCCACTTACCCTTGGTCCTGGCCATATTTACGTTAAAAGGAATAATGTATTGTTCTGGCCTTATCCCTTTCTTCGCTGAAGCTCGCCGTTCTCTTGTTAAGTGGGGTTTTCCGATGTTATTAACCACCTGCTCGGTTCGTCTCCAAAATGCGTTTCACTCTAACTTATTTATTCATGCCCCTGTCCATATTGGTAGATATTGTTTTGTTAGTTTTTGGTACATGAGATTACTGCAATTGCCTTTTGTTGATGTAATATAATTATTATTTTCTGAGGATCTCATACTGTATCGTTCTGTCATTATGGATCAAGCTCATGTAAGGTCCGTAAAATCTGGACGCCTTACATTATGTACAATTTTCATGTATGAAATAGTTTTTAAATAAACATTTCATGAATGAAAACAATTTGTTCACTACTAAAGCGCTGAAAATGAAAGCATACTTACGTTTATCATAAAATTACTACGGTGGTACACTGATGATCCAAAACATTATGACCAACTGGTTAATAGTTTGTTTGTCCACCTTTGGGATGAAATACATCCCTGATTCTGCCTATTGAGGATCCGACAGTTTGTTGGTAGGTTTGTGGAGGTATGTCTACGAACCGGTCATGTAATTCGCGTAATTACGAGTAACGGTGCTCCGATTTGCGTACGCGGTGATGGCGCCTGATAGAGACCCAGATGGGTTCAATAGGATTTACAGGAGGCGAATTTGGTCGCCGAGACAGAAACTTGAATTCACTACAATTCTCCTCAAACCACTGTAGCACGGTTCTGGCTCCGAAACACCGACAATTATATTGCTGAAAGATAACATCGCCTCGGGGTACACATCAAACTTGAAGGGATGCATGTGGGTCGCAGCTGTCAGTGTGTTTTCGAATGCTGCCACAGGTCCCATGCAAGTGCATGAGAATAACTCCCATAGCATAATACTGCTCCCACCAACCTGTGTACGTGGCGCGCTGCACGTTTAGAGCCGCCGTTCATCTCGATGACGGCGTTTGTGAAGACGACCAGTTACCTAGTGTAGCAAAAATGTGATTCACCCGAAGAGCAGATACGTTTCCATTTATCGACTGCCGAAGCCCGATGGTCTGGCGCACAGTACAGTCGTAATTAACGTTGTCGTTGGGTCAACATGTGAAAACGTAGGAGTGGTCTGCTGCGGAGCTCCATGTTCAACAATGTACGATGAAGGTGTGCATCGAAACACTTGTGCATGCACCAGCATCGCGCTCTTCCGCACAGATGCCACAAATCACCATCTGTTCTACTTTACAGAGCAGACAAGCTTCCAAACTCCACGTTCTGTGAAGAGTTATGGACGTCCAACCATTAGGCGCCTAGTGGTAGTTTCATTGTCCTACCTCTTTCCATAGATGCTCACAACAGTCACGTAAACATTCGACCAGCTTTGCCGTTTTCGAGATACTCGTTCATAGGCTCTGCGTAATAATAATGTGCCCTTTGTCAAAGTCGCTTATCTCAATGAATTTCTCCATTTTTAGCCCGTATCTTCGCTAGGTGTTTCCCCGTCCGTATCTGCTCCGCTTACATTCTTCTGTTACAGCGTCACGTGACCGCAACGCCACGAGGCAGCATCCAACGTCGCGATGGGTAATGGTCATAATGTTTTAGCTTATCAGTGTACATCATTTCAAAAGGCATACCACCAGCTTTTATGTGGTGCTAAATGATGGGACGACGTTCTAATTTTGGATGTTATTTTTAGTGATCCAGTTGTGATCGACCTTTCTGATGATGATAAAGTGCTGATTTTTGAAGCAAAATTGATGTCCGCTAGGTGAAATGACACGTCAATCACTTTGCTGGTTTCAGTGCTTCCTCAAGCTTCGTTGGGAATTTCTATATTACTTTTCTGTGAACTAGTATTTATTACACAATTATAAAACTACTTGAAAGTAATGCCGTTGTCTAAAATCGGGCGCTATGGTATACACTACTGGCCATTAAAATTGCTACACCACGAAGATGACGTGCTACAGACGCGAAATTTAACCGTCAGGAAGAAGATTCTGTGTGATGCAAATGATTAGCTTTTCAGAACGTTCACACAAGGTTGGCGCCGGTGGCGACACCTACAACGTGCTGACATGAGGAAAGTTTCCAACCGATTTCTTATACAAAAACAGCAGTTGACCGGCGTTGCCTGGTGAAACGTTGTTGTGGTACCTCGTGTAAGGAGGAGAAATGCGTACCATCACGTTTCCGACTGTGATAAAGGTCGGATTGTAGCCTATCGCGATTGCGGTTTATTGTATCGCGACATTGCTGCTCGCGTTGGTCGAGATCCAATGACTGTTAGCCGAATATGGAATCGGTGGGTCCAGGAGGGTAATACGGAACGCCGTGCTGGATCCCAACGGCCTCGTATCACTAGCAGTCGAGATGACAGGCATCTTATCCGCATGGCTGTAACGGATCGTGCAGCCACGTCTCGATCCATGAGTCAACAGATGGGGACGTTTGCAAGACTACAACCACTTGCATGAACAGTTCGACGTCGTTTGCAGCAGCATGGACTATCATCTCGGAGACCATGGCTGCGGTTACCTTTGACTCTGCATCACAGACAGGAGCACCTGCGATGGTGAACTCAACGACGAACCTGGGTGCACGAATGGCAAAACGTCTTTTTTCGGGTGACTCCAGGTTCTGTTTACAGCATCATGATGGTCGTATCCGTGTTTGGTGACATCGCGGTGAACGCACATTGGAAGCGTGTATTCGTCATCACCATACTGGCGTATGGCGTATGGCGTGATGGTATGGGGTGCCATTGGTTACACGTCTCGGTCACCTCTTGTTCACATTGACGGCACTCTGAACAGTGGACGTTACATTTCAGATGTGTTACGACCCGTGGCTCTACCCTTGATTCGATCCCTGCGAAACCCTACATTTCAGCAGGATAATGCACGACCGCATGTTGCAGATCCTGTACGGGCCTTTCTGGATTCAGAAAATGTTCGACTGCTGCCCTGGCCAGCACATTCCCCAGATCTCTCACCAACTGAAAACGTCTGGTAAATGGTGGCCGAGCAACTGGCTCGTCACAATACGCCAGTCACTACTCTTGATGAACTGTGGTATCGTGTTGAAATTGCATGGGCAGCTGTACCTCTATACGCCATCCAAGCTCTGTTTGACTCAATGCCCAGGCCTATCAAGGCCGTTATTACGGCCGGAGGTGGTTGTTCTGGGTGCTGATTTCTCAGGATCTATGCACCCAAATTGCGTGAAAATGTAATCACATGTCAGTTCTAGTATAATATATTTGTCCAGTGAATACCCGTTTATCATCTGCATTTCTTTGTGGTGTAGCAATTTTAATGGACAGTAGTGTAATTCTAAGAATAAATTTGGATTCTACAACAGCTTCCGTATATATTATCTTATTATCCATTACACATTGTCATTCTTTTTCTTTTGCAAAGATCTTTCCATAAGTTTGTAGGAATAGTGACTGGACTCTCTTGTAGCTCGGGGGACTAAGACAGATTGGAACACGTGCTCCGTGCAGACGACAGCTGCTAAAGTCACTGCTGGTAAAGCTAGTCTTCTACTCACCTGCTACCTTAGTAGTTCCGTCGGCCTGGTAATCAATTTGGATACCACACGTTACTTATCTTGTCTTCAAGTTTGCAAGCTACAATCACTTCCTCGTTAATGCGGCTTTTGTGCTCACTTTTCCGATTTTCCGGTATCGCATGCGTTGTTGTTGTCCCCCCTCCACTTCCCCCCTCCCCATTCCTGTCCAGGGGGCTATATTGTCATAAAACTCGCAACAGATAGCTAACCTTCTTAAGATACGCTCATTTGAAAAAAAAAGTAATCACCTGTCGTGTTGAAGCTAATAGGAATTTCAGAGGCATACTTAGGCGCGAAAGAGAACGTAAAGGATGGGAAATGTGTTACGGGTGCATACAAGTATTTAAGAGTGTCTGTGGAGATTACAAAACTTAATACCTATGATTTCAGCGAGAGTGACTGAGGAAACGACGCTTATATGAGGGATTGAGAAATGTAACAAAGATCATCCTGCAAAGGGTATTGTCCGTTTTGCAGACATTGTCGCATGATGTATTACTGGGTATCGCAGCAGTGCCAGAAATCCTGATTTACAAGGAACTGATACTGGAATTGAAGCAGGACGACGATCAAGACGGAATGGTACCTCTGATGGGCGTCCTAGCTAATGATTAAACATCACTCCATCACTCAGGAGAGATTAGTACATGACGTCAACGTTCGTCTTCTCCATTCGTTTTCGGTGGAAAACTCCGGACAGGAATGCGTTTTGAGCAATGAAACATGAACTAGATCTTTGATCACACCAAAGTGAGTGAAGAGAAACGAACAATGGACTGTGCCTGGAAACATTTTACACTGTCACATGAAACACGTTTCTGTCTGTGTGTGAATGATATTTATAGTTTTTAGGAATCCCTCCAGAGTCCTGCATGCTAGGAGGCCCTTTTATTGTTTAAATATGTTCCATTCACAATATAATGGTTTTTTTGGGGAAGACAGCTTTTATCTTGGATCAGGATTAGTATATTAGTTGCTGTATAACCATGTTTTGCATTTGTCCATTAGCTTAAGGGGAGTTGGAACGCCCTATCTCGACAATGTTAAATTTAGTGACTTGGCTTCCCTGTATTTCAGGAACCACTGTAGCCATTGACATGAAACTTTTACAGGATATTAAACTGTATGTTCTGAGTCTACTGAAGTACAATAATTGCATTTCAGCCACTTCTTTCGGAAATACAATTTCTTAATTACACGGTTAAAATGTTGTGTACTTTTTTGTACTTTATCCTCAATAATTTTAATTATACATTGCATTATGTTCATATTTTAGTTTAGTCGACTCAGTGTATTTTTGTTATTACTCCCTGAAAATTTGAATACTCTACTCGCAGTGGTTTCTAAGATTTATGGAAAAATGGAACAGAAAATGTAAATTTCCAGGAACGGCTTCTAAAGTTTCAAAAGACTGTAACTCACTTAATATATGCTTAATTTTTTATTTTTCGTCACTCAGAAGCACCCTGCACTATACTGTATATCATCCTCTTGATCTTCTTCCAAATTTTTTCTTCTTTTCTTCTTTCTGGACTGCTTAGTGGCCAACTGTGCTGCATCCTCTGATTTATCAATGCGAACCTTGTCCATCCGTTCAAGTTCTCTGATGCAGTTTGCTCCAAGATTAATTCCAATATGCTATAGCGCTTTCAACCCACCAATGTAGCCATCATTAAAAGCAATAACAGCATCACTGTCCCCCCACTTTAGTGTCTTCATTCCAACAAAAACAAGTCCATATAAGATTATTGAACGACACATTGGGATTTTGAGTCTGACCACGCAGACTCTTCTTCAGTAATTCAGGATTTGCCAGGTCTCTGTAAATAGGTTTTATAATATCCATGACTGCTGCTGGGATGGAAATTTTATGACTGTATGAAATGTTTGAGTACTGGGCATTGCGGTAATTGCACCACGAATCAGGTCCAGGAGAGCAAAGGTGATGCTCCGGTTTTTCATCAGTTGACAGGCTGTGGACGAAGGTAGCCCATACTGCCTGATTCATTTTCAACAAATCCTCAGTATTATTTCTAATGGCCATCCCGTAATACTGCTTTAGTTCATCAATCATTTTGTCTGTCAGCCTGCCTCTTATGGTTTTACTGTCATAAGGAATATTGTCTATCAAACTCTGTTTCAACTTCCTCAACCTGGTGCCCATCCTCTTCTGGACATGACCTATATAACACAGCAATCCAAAGCCTACTATATAAAAATTACCGATTTTGTTAAATCTTGAAGTGATGCACGTAAAAATTTTAACATTTTCAACCGATGTAGATTTTACTTAAAGAAATAAAATAAGATACTTCCCATGACAGTTTACATATATATATATATATATATATATATATATATATATATATATATATATATATATATATATATATATATATATATAAAATTTTGTTCGGAAAATTGCAAATATTATAATGAGATAAAAATCCAAAAATGTGTAAAAAAATTTCCGTTCTAACTCCCCTGAATTCAGATCATTATATTACTA
Source organism: Schistocerca nitens (assembly GCF_023898315.1). Taxonomy (NCBI): domain Eukaryota; kingdom Metazoa; phylum Arthropoda; class Insecta; order Orthoptera; family Acrididae; genus Schistocerca; species Schistocerca nitens. Next base: position 520,982,703 of record NC_064616.1, on the reverse strand, counting down.
GTACAGCCTTTCAGGATGACAATTCTCACGTCCATTGTGATTAAACCGAATGGATTAACATTAGCAACATTGAGGAACAATGACACACTTGGAATGACATTCAAAGCCAGTGGAATTAAATTTAATTTACAATCCCTTAGGTGGTCTCTAACCACACATGAAAAGTCATGAGCAGTTCAAACACGTTTTGGCAAATCTGCGTCAGTTCTGATAAGGGTGGCTGTAGATTTATGTCTTCGACGTCGAGATACATATCCTACTCGTATCACAACTTACTGTAGACTCAAGTCGATGTAAGATTCTATTAGGATAAAAGTGACTGCCTAAATCTAGTGTAGTGTCGTAACATGGCCTATTTGTCACATTTTATGAAAATCGGTGCAAGTACATTTGTTATTCTTATAGAAACCCTGTCACGATGCGAACAATAGTGAGTATTGTTGTGAACGATTCATTAGCTACATTTATGACAGGCGTGTTCCTTTTCTTTCAGTCTGCATACTTTAACATCACTGTACACTGTATCTTGGCCGTATTCAGAATAACCCCCCCCCCCCACCCCACCCCTCTGTCAATGAAAAAGGTTTAAAGTCTGGATTAGAGAAAGATTAAGAAAGTTTAAGGAGTGGCATCAGTGCTTCAGGTGTTCTATATAGTCTCTCCATTAACAGAGTACAGCGCACAGAACGTTCATACAACCATCTGAAACAGTTAGTAGTAAAGTTATTCTATCGGATGTAGTTCAGCTCGCGCCTCACATTGTCTTGAGTGTCGGTTATGTCGTCAAAGCGTTGACCCTACATGTGAATTTTGGGCACTTTGTCGTTTTGTGGTAGGTTTGTACTGATAATACCAAATCTCTTCACCTGTAATGATTTTTTCCAGAAAAGAACTGTCCGCGTTTTGCATTTAAATCAAGTCGCGGCAGACGTCAACACGTCGTTGTTTTTGATCGGGAGTCAAAATGGGCGGAACAAACCCTACACGCTATGTCCTTTTCTTAAAAATATTCTGGAGAATGTTGTGAACACTTGACTCCAGTGCCATTTGTGTCACAGCAACGTTGACACACTGCAGCCTCACGTCCACTAATTAACCCTGCATGCTCACAACTCAATAGGCGAATGCATATCTGTTGTTTACATGTTTGTTAGTTCAAGCTGCCACCGTAGTTACTTCTCTGACGTCGCTTATATGCCAGGAATAAAATCAGTCTGGGTAATTTTTTTGACGGACGGTGTAGGCACAGTGTGCCTAGGTACGCAATAAAAAAATACGGTCCGCGTATTTAATTAATCCAGTTCACTCGAGGAAAAGGATAATAGCCTTGAAATAACGATTCGGGGTCTGTTGGTCTGCCGTTAGATAGGAATTAAAACTTTTTTATGGTAAATTCTACACTATGTCAAAATGTGTCGATAATGGGAAAAAACACCAGTGTTCCAAAGTGCTACAAAGCGATTTTTTATGAATTGAGATTAAAAATACGTCATCCAACCTGATGACTCTTTCTAAAAAGTAATTTAATTGTTGGGCCAGAAATCACAGGCTGTACAATCGAACACAAGAAACGCTTTGTGCAAAAATTTTTAGAGCTGCGAGAAAACACAGCGAGACACTTCAGTGTTGAACTTCTTGTTAAAGGCTTCTAGCCAGATTTCTATAATGATATTTCTTTTAGAGACGTCCGGTTGAGCACTTCTACTCAAGACTTAGCTATAAACCGTGGTTGTGAACACTGATGATAATGCTATCACCTAGATACAGATGACAGGCGTACGAGACGTTTCCTGGTGCAGTCTAAGTCTGCCGAATTAGAAAGTAGCAGCCACCGACCGATGTTAACGTGAACGTGCAATGTCCATGTTACTGAAGGTGCATGTCGTACGTCACAGAAATTACTGTGGCTTTGCCTCCTAATGAAACGAACCAGCACACTTGACTGGGAGTCTGCATCTCAATATTCCTATTTAGTATCAAAGCTGTAAACACTTAATATTAGAGGAAGCAACTCTAAAATCATAAAAAGAACGGGCTATACTTTCATTACAAAATAATTTATTATTATAGTATCCCCAGCCACAGCGGGTATCGATAGCAGCGGCAACTCAGAGATGCTGCAAGTCTTTAGTTGAAAAGCCGCGGTGGCTGGCCACAAAAGTTGGGATCGATGTGTCGTGTTGCTGCGCTGCTAACATGGATATAAGTCGTCCAACGGACAGCCTGACAATTTTTCCGTGCTGTATCAAGTAAATACATACTTAATCGTCATATCGCTATGTCTACAACAACCCTCGTTTGCTTTTCGACTGCCTTGGTTTCGCTATCGGTACACATCCGGTGTGCACGTCACGACACTTGCTCTGTATGCGGTTTGCGTTTTTGTATGGGGAGTGAACAGAAAAATGATGAGAATCTCCTGGGGAATAAAAGTAACTAAAACGTATCTTTATCCTATCCCTGCAGCAGGTACGCCTTTCTTTTAGCACGTTAAATTGAAAATTCTTCAATCACGTGCATGTATTTAAGTAAGTATAAATTATCATTTAATTCGAACATCACATGTTTACCTGTGGGGTCATTGAACCTGATCATTACGTGTTGTCGTGGCACAAGCTTTGCCGCCTCGTTAAATAGGCAACAACTGAGAAAATCTCGTCATAAATAATTGATTTGCTCGTTATATGTACACTATGTAAAATTATAATGTGTGCTTCATTACTAATATAGCTGTGTGTCTGTGGAAAGCAAACTGATTCTTTCATGTTCCCAGTATGTCTCCACTAAAGATGTCCTGATTTCTAAATTCATGTAGTTTTCAGTTATAAGAAGGACTGTTAAACAAGTAAATATTTGACTTGAACTGTCGTAATACTTATTTGTGAAACTTAGGATTTCGTTGTTATTTTTTCAGGGACCATGGGCAAAGAGCTGGGCGTCGGTCATGTGGATCCATACCAGGGAACTCTGTACAAACTAGACGCTGGATCTAGTAACGCAGTTTCCGTTGCTTCGCCAGTGAGCATCTCCAATGGTATCGCCTGGACAGATGACGAGAGGACTATGTACTATATTGATTCAGGAGCCTCCAATGTCGTCTCTTTCAACTACAATTTAACTGACGGAACCTTTGTGGGTATGTTACGTTCTTCAGAATTCTAGCAAAACTTATTTTCTAAGGAACTCATAGATATTGCGTTTTGTTTTTGAGAACAACTAGTAAATGTTCTACTCCTCGCTGTAGTAGAATAAGTTGCCGTTTTACATGGTTTTATTGCAAATGACAGTCGAGAAAGGGAATGAAAATAAGTTACTTCTATCTCTGAACACAATGACGATGTTCTCTCTGCAGCTGATGAAATCTACAGTGGGATTTTGTCGACGCACAGTAAGCCATACCTACGCGACGTGCAACACTTACTTGAAAGATAATAAGAGCGATATTAATACTAAATGACTGAGCTAAAAATATCTGTGGCAACTTTATGAAGTTCAGATCATGTCCGTTTCATAATTTAATATAAGTTTTTATGATGAAGGTGAAGAGAAGGTTAGAGTTTAATGTCTTGTCATTATCGAGATAATTTGAGTGGGACTAGTGGTTCGTTGATCAACGTATGAGTAAAAAAAGGGACGATGACTGTGTTGGAGTCATCCTGAAATTCGCAAGACGTAGTTTAGGGAAAGGATGAACAATTCTCCTCACGATAACGTGTTAAGTGGTCTAATAACAACACTGCCTTGTTTGATCAAAATCTCAGTATCTCTCCACGTTGGTAGCTGATTGCATGCAATACCATATAATCAGGAACAATTCTGCCATAGTCTGTCGACACATGAAGTAACTAAAATGTAAGATGTTTGCCGCAGGACCTACCTTCATTCCATCTTTAACTGTGGCATATTACCTTCGTAATCTTTTACGCAGACGGTCTCAGTTATGCCAAATCTAATATTTGTGACTATGATTAAAAGTGCATCATTAATGTTGCATGTGCTGCCCCGCGAAAAAGTTCAGCGCGAAATGTGAAATTTTTCAAATTTTTATTCCTTTCCGCTGCCGGGCAGTAGGTTAAGCACAGCCCGATGTGCTAATCAACTAGGCCACTGGGCAGTACTACTGTCTGAGGCTCGAGGTATTCAGTCGCGCAACAATTCTGTCGGCGTCTTGAACCAAAGAGAATGATGGTCTGTTGAATTTCAGAGAATCCACGACTAACATTTTGGGTGATGGACTTCTGCAGGCTGCCTGCCTGTTGATCAGCTTTTCAAGTTTTGGCCCGAGGCACGCCATACTCCTTGCGTAGTAGCTGCTGGACTTGGAAACTATATCGATGCGAGAAGCTGCTGTGCAGCCCCAGCCTTCACCCCATGAGGAACTTCAGCTGATGGACTGCAAACTTTCCACAGTCCATCTGGGAAGGCGCGACCTCGCGACAGTCGTAGCTACCTAGGCGTGATTGGCCACCATTCTGGTCGATCTCAGGTGGGTGACCCGCTCCACTGGTGCTCGGCATCACCCATCTCGTGTCGGCTATCGAACCCAAGTACATGACATGGGGACCATGAGTAAGTGCTTGGGTACGTAGCTGGCCAAACTCCCAAGGCTGTGAGTGGGCCATGCCCATTTCTTCATTTGCTTACGGGCCTCACGCCGTAGCAGTAGCAGCCGCCCACGACCCAGGGCAATGGACGTTATGGGCGACATTGGGACGTCTGTGCATTCCGAAACCGGCTGAGCTTGCACGCATACTGGGCGGCCTGAAGATAGCCCTCGCGCTTTCATTGCAGCTCGAAATAAACACTCGTTAATGCTGCCACTACTTCATTATGTGCCCCGGCGTAAATCAGCCCCCCCCCCCCCCCCACACACACACACTATTTTTTTCACGCATCCTGATGCGTAGTCGCCATGAATAGGCTGGGTCGCTTCCGTTGGTGTAAGTGAGTCGTCATTACACTTCCCGGCACAGAGTTGTGTTGAGAAGTGTTACTCTAACATCCAAAAGCTACGGTTTGGTGGGAGAAGTGATTGTTGAGTAACACCTGGCAGCCTAATGAATAGTTTAGTGTAGAGTAGTAATCACTGGGTACTCTGGCAATTACATATGGGCAACGGTACTGAGCATAGCTTATGTTCAAAAGTATCGGATCAGCACAGTGTGGCGCAGTGCATTTCACTTTCTTTATGTTTAATTCTGTATCTGTTCTCAATTGTTAGATTTAATTTATGTTAGTGCTAGTTAGATTACGTTTAAGGCTACGTTTGTGAAGCCACATGAACCCGTGGACCTATCACTATTTAAGGATAATGGTAGACCCGATAATCTAGTACCAGTACGGTGACAGTCTTGCAATCTTACGGGGTACGAGTTTCTGTGCTGTAAGGTTGTAGCAGCCACATGTTTTATGTGTAGTCGTCTTGGTCATTTGGCTCGCAACTTCGGAGTGCAAAAGGGCGATAATTCGACGAAAAAATTAATTTGCAGTATTTTTTCAGTATTTGGATTCATTAGTTGGTTATGTGTGTCTGTGGGTATTAATCACAGTAGGAGTAAAGTACGCAGAATGGTAGAAACACGTAATGCTACTACTACGAAGTCTGTTGCTGCTCTAACAGAGCAAGTGCGGGTGTTAACAGATGAAAATTCTCACCAAAAGCAGGAGTATGAGGAACTCCTTCCCAAATTTGAGGCATTGGAAGCTGTTCAATTTGTCACAGTCTATGTCAGAGGAAAACAATGCAGAGATGAGAGTATCTTCATCTTCTTTTAATCCGGCTGTAGCCGCACTTATCAATCCCTTTTCGGGTAAAACAACGGAAGACGTGTCATTATAGGTACGTTACTAGTATTGTAGCTATTGCTGCAATTGGCGGTTGATCAGATGAAGTAATCCTTCGTGTGGCTAACGTGCGTTCTTCAGAGGAAGCTAAAACGTATGTGTTACGTCGTGAGACTCTCTGTAAAGCACAGTCGTCCCAGCAGTTGCTTGCGGGACGGTACGAGCGTTACCAAAAACAAAATATCATACGTTTTTTTCCCTTATGAGCAGAGAACGATAAGATATTACTGAAGGAAGCAGAAAACAGAGCAGTAGAAGTTTTCTTGTGCAGAATACCCTCAGAAATGTCACAGAGATTTCTTATTGAGTATCCTAGTGTTCTAACAGCAGCTTTTAGAACTCCAGCCCAGTTTGGAGGGGGGGGGGGGGAGACGAGGGGAGGAGATAGACTTTGGAACGAGGCAACAAATACATCACCATGTATTCACTTCAGAGGTCAAATGTTAAAAGTGTAGACGTTAGGGCAATGTACAGAAACAGTGTCGGCAAACAAAGGGTTACTCGTGTGAGAAAGTGGGCCACCGATCGTTGGATTGTCGGAATAGGAAAAATGGGAAGCATTGTCAGGAGAAGTAGGCATTAAACTCAAACAGGTATATTTAAATAACTTACGGGAATGCAGCCGATATTTCGGCAGGAAATATTTCCTCGGTTTTCAGAGAAATTCCGTAAAGATAACAAACACACACACACACACACACACACACACACACACACACACCCTGTGAACACTAGCGCAATCACAAGCCAAAGATGACAGACGTCAGAAGTTATCGATAGTGAAATTAATAATCAACGAGTGAGGTAGCATAACTCTGTATTTCTGTTTTTTGACAAGTCAGAGAGCAGAATTCCATGCAGAATTTTAAAAAAACCTCCATCTCTATTCATATTATTCATAAGGCTACTTGCTAATTTAATTTAAACGGCTTTCTTAATGACACTAACCCAATAGTTAGCTGTAAGTGGATTCCAGAATCTCCGTGCCAAGACAATGTTCTTCAATGGCAGATTTGCTCGGCTGTTGTAAGCGTGTGCACCGCTTATACTCAGTGCACCACTCCTCCACAGTCCTGATAGTCTGACCAATATATACTGAAAGATATCTTTACAATTAAGAGGTATCTTTACAATTAATCTGAATATGGGGAGGGGGGGGGTAAACTATGGTCTCAATACAACTGTCGCGCAAACGGAATGCAGTAGGATGTGATGTACATCAGAGCTGGATGACGTATGGAGTGGAATTTGAGCAGTGAGAGTGTACACAAAAATTCTGGCAAAAGCACATTTATTAGATCTGTGAGTTTAATTGCACACATGAACGTTTATAGTGAGTAAAAGTAACCCCAGAACTTTACTTCGGAGTCCCCTGCAAGGTCTATGATCTATGGAATAGGAATGATCAAAGGATGGTTTGATTACGAGTACTTACATTCACACGCACTTCAGAGACTGACAGGAAAGAAAAGAACTAAAAACCTTCACCACAGCACACGTGGGTAGCAAGGGGGCTATTGCACTTATTTCAACATGCGGGATAAATGAACAAAATTTCTATTTGAAGTGAATTGCTATAAAAATGAAGCATAATTGAGAATCGTAATTAATCCAGATATTCTACAACCGAAGATCACTATGGCCTTGGCACTGTAAACTTTCTCATTAGATCACGATCACGTGGTCATCACAAGCGAAAGTGTGAACGAAGAAAGTTACCAAGTGAGATGAATTGCACAAAATTGTCATAAAATTACGGAAATCATACGTAATATACATGCTAATTGTAAACAAAATGAACTGAATCACAATAAACTCAACACGGCTCGACGTGTTTGGTTAACAGTTGAACTGAACAATAACCTACACCGTCCCTGGATTTTAACGCATTTAACACTCGCGAATTAGCAAGTAAAATTTGTCACACACGATAATAAACTATGAATGATGAAAGGAATCATTTACTTTGACTAGCTTTGAAAAACTTACATAAAACACAACATTAACTTCTCATCGAAAAGGCACACTTACCGCCAGTAGGTCTCACCCACGGAACACGCCGCGAGCATTCGCTCTCCAACCAAAACCGCTCCCGGTACCTACGGAAGTAGCCAGAGGAACCCCTATTGTGGTGCCAACATATACAAAAGGTTCGTCCAAGGCAAGCACGGACCTCTTTGCTACCTGGTACGTGTTTTCTACAGTTGGCCGTTCTGACGCAGTGGCAGACTACTACACTCCCACGGATCTACACACTGATATCCTTGCACACTCTCATTCATATATTCAACTGATCGGACAAGAAGAGGAAAGAAAAGATGCATTTAAATATGACACTTAAATGTATCAAACATGCGTGTGGGGCTCCGACAAGTACCAATAACCTGATGAAATGTTAAAACGAAATATGGATAGTATACTGTGGCCACCACAAACACACTCAGCTGCTCAGTCTTTTCCTTTCCTTCTTTACATCTAGGGTACTAGACCATTTGCAACAACTATTGATGTGCCAGAGACAAACGAATGAAGGTGCGTGGTATGGCAAAATCATGAAGAGGTTCATGCAGAGACCCTTCAATACAGTATATGATATACTGAGAACTATGGATGAAGGGCAACACGCAGATTCCATATTTCTAGATTTCCGGAAAGCATTTGAAACGGTGCCCCGTTGCAAGCTGTTAACGAAGGTACGAGCATGTGGAATAAGTTCGTAGATATGTGAGTGGCTCAAAGACTTCTTAAATAATAGAACCGAGTATGTCGTCCTCAACGGCGAGAGTTCATCAGAGAAAGGGTATCGTCAGGAGTGCCCCAGGGAAGTGTGATAGGGCCGCTATTGTTCTCTACATACATAAATGATTTGGCGGACAGGGTAGGCAGCAGTCTGCGGTTGTTTGCTGATGATGCCGTGGTGCACGGTAAGTTGTGGAAGTTGAGTGTCTGTAGGAGGATACAAGGCGACTTAGATAAAATTTCTGGATGGTGTGATGAATGGCAGCTAGCCCTTAATGTGAAAAAATGTAAGTTAATGCGGATGAGTAGGAATAACAAACCTGTAATATTCGCATACCTGTAATATTCGCATTCCAGTTTGACACAGTCGAGTCGTCTAAATATCTGGGCGTAACGTTGCAAAGCGATATGAGGTGGAACGAGCATGTGAAAACTGTCGTAGGGAAGGCAAATGCTCGACTTCTGTTTATTGGATGAATTTTAGGAAAATGGCTCTGAGCACTATGGGACTCAACTGCTGTGGTCATAAGTCCCCTAGAACTTAGAACTACTTAAACCTAACTAACCTAAGGACAGCACACAACACCCAGCCATCACGAGGCAGAGAAAATCCCTGACCCCGCCGGGAATCGAACCCGGGAACCCGGGCGTGGGAAGCGAGAACGCTACCGCACGACCACGAGATGCGGGCTTTAGGAAAGAGTGGTTCACCTGTAAAGGAGACCGCATACAAGACGCTTTTGCGACCTATTCTCGAGTGCTGCTTGAGTGTTTTGCATCCGTACCAGGTACGATTAAAGGAAGACATCTTAGCAGTTCAGAGGAGGGCTGCTACATTTGTTACCGGTAGGTTCGAACAAAACGTAGGTGTTACGGAGATGCTTCGGGAACTCAAATGGGAATCCCTGGAGGGAAGGCGGTATTCTTTTCGGGTGACGCTATCAAGAAAATTTAGAGAACCGGAATTTGAAGGTGACTGCCGAACGATTCTACTGCCGCCAACATACATTGCGCGTAAGTACCATAAGATAAAATACGAGAATTAGGGTTCATACGGAGGTGTACAGATAGTCGTTTTTCCCTCTCTCTATTTGCGAGTGGAACAGGAGGGGAAATGACAACTAGTGGTACAGGGTACCCTCCGCCACGCACCTTACAGTGGTCTGCGGAGTATCTATGTAGTTGTAGATGCAGAATATATGACATGTCACAAGTGCAAGGAATACGGTAGACAGCAGCCTTACGCAAACCAAGACCATGCTTTACGGAATATAGAAGGCCCCTGATATTAGATGGTGGTTGAAAAAAACACCTCACATATTATTTCCGCAAAATGCGACGACTCCTGTTCGAAATTCGCCCTGCTTAAGGCAAAAAGACGGTAGACTTCAGTGCTACCTCGGTATTATTATCACACACCCGATGTACACCGAGCGAGGTGGCGCAGTGGTTAGCACACTGGACTCGCATTCGGGAGGACGACGGTTCAATCCCGTCTCCAGCCATCCTGATTTAGGTTTTCCGTGATTTCCCTAAATCGTTTCAGGCAAATGCCGGGATGGTTCCTTTGAAAGGGCACGGCCGATTTCCTTCCCCATCCTTCCCTAACCCGAGCTTGCGCTCCGTCTCTAATGACCTCGTTGTCGACGAGACGTTAAAACAACACTAACCCTAACCCGATGTACAGTTCGTCGACAGCGCATCGTCTATCACTATAGCCATTCTGACAAAAGGTGACGGTGACTTCGAGATGGGCTAACTCAGTGGACGAACTCCCAGGGTCCGAGATGACATGGGCCTGCGAACCAAGGCACGAAGTACTCCTTCACGTTGAGCCGGATGGTGACAACTAACGGCCTGCAAATACAAGTCAGTGTGAGTATGCTTCCTGTAAACGGCATGTCCCAACGTACCATCCACCATCCTCATGACCAGCACATCAAGGCAGGAAAGACTGCCACCTTTTTCCAGCTCCATCGTGAAACGAATATTCGGGTGGATTCAATTCCGGTGTTCTAAAAGAGCGTTAACATTCTCACTGCCATGAAGCCAAACAACAAAATTATCGCCTACATACCAGATAAAAACACGCAGGTTTCAAATCCGCAGGCTTAAAGGCAGATTCCTCGAAATCTTCCATAAACAAATTGTCAGTAACAGGTGACAACGGGCTTCCCGTCGCAACTCCATCCGTCTGCTCGTAGTACTGATTCTTGAATAAAAAGTAAGTGGAATCAACACTTGTCGAAATCGGTTCGAAATTCAGCACCAAATCTAACCTCAGCCAGCCGTAACGAATCAGACAGAGGAACACAAGTGAAGACAGAGATCACATCAAAACTTATCTCAGAGTCATTCAAAGCATCCCCTCTAATCTACGTAAGAAATCCGCCGTGTTTTATATGGTGCTCACACCGATCTACTATCGGGCTCAGCTGAGTAACAAGATGTTTTGCTACATGAAATGTCGGAGCACCAATCTTACTCACAATCGGACGAAGAGGAACGCCTTGCTTGTGGCCCTTGGGAGGCCATACAATCTAGGCGGAGTAGCACAATAAAAATTGAGACTCTTGATAGTCTCCTTCGATAAGGAATTTTTCTTCAAGACGCTGTTGATCCCTCTCTCAACACTTTCTGTTGGGTCAGCACAATATGCAATATGCTGAACCTGACAGTAAACACTGCATCTTTGGAAAGTAAAATTCTGCTTGTCCACAACGCCGGTAACATTACCTTTGTCCGTAGGTAAACTAACAATATCCGGATCAACTCTGAACAGGACTAATAAAATCAACTACGGACGCCGGTCGTTGTGGCCGAGCGGTTCTAGGCGCTTCATTCCGGAACCGCGCTGCTGCTACGGTCGCGGGTTCGAATCCTTCCTCCGGCATGGATGTGTGTGGTGTCCTTAACTTAGTTAGGTTTAAGTAGTTCTCAGTCTACGGGACTGATGACCTCAGACGTTAAGTCCCATAGTGCTCAGAGCCATTTCTGAACTACGGGCTTGCGACACCGCCCACGGACGAAGCGCATAGAACAGCTAACGCCACAACACGGTGTGACTAAGAGTGAAGTAACGTAGTATAAGTCGGAGCACATGCGTGCTACCGAATAGTCACAAGTGGCAAATACGACCGCGCCTAGCCACTCCGCGTTTGGTGTGGATATCCCGCGAGCGAGCCAGGAAGAGCTGACGAGACGAGTAATATGGAACAAATCCACTCGCCACCCTCTCTCCCCCCCCCCCCCTCTCCTCCAGTGAGATGACGTCGGAAGTGTCGCAATAATTGTGTAAATAATCGAGCCCAGAGGCTCAAGGTATTCAATTGTGCCTCCATTCTGCCTGCGTCTTGAACCGGAAAGAATGACGGTCTGTTGAGTTTCAGAGAAACCACGACTAACACTTTAGGTGATGAAGATCTGTAAGCTGCGCGGCCACTGAACAGTTTACCAAGTTCCGACCCAAGGCACGTAACAACCGTGGCGTAACACATACTGGACTTGGAAACTTCACTGATGTGAGAAGCTAGTGTGCGGCCAACCTCTGCCCTCTGACGGACCTTGGCCGAGGAGTGCAAGCTGTCTTTAATCTGGCTAGGGGAGGTGCGCCCTTGTGGCCTCCTAGCTATCTAGACATCATCAACCACCGTTCTGGTCGACCGCTTTTGTGTGACCGGCTCCGTTGTTGCTCGGCATCGAACATCTTTTGTCGCCTATCGATCCCAACTGCAAGGCATGGGAACACGAGTAAGCACGCGGGTGTATAGCTGGCCAGACTCAGAGGCTCTGAGCGAGTCGCGGTAGCAGCAGCCCACGACCCAGGGTAACGGACGTCACAGGCGCCGTCGGGGCACCAGCGCATTCAGCAACAGGCTGCGCTTGAAAGCGCGCTGGGCGGCCTACAGAACAGCCGCCGTGCTGTACACTGCTGCTGTAAATAGACACTTGTTAATACTACCACTGTTTCACTGTATGATTCGGCGTAAGTCTGCCTCCTCCCACACCATTTCTCTCACCCATCCTGATGCGATTTTGCACAGAATAGACCGAGTTGCTACCCATGTTCTAACATGTCTTTCAGATTCTAAACATGTTATTTGCCGCAAACATTATACAGTTTCTCTCTAGCATCAGTGGTAATATGCCCTCACTACATTTCTTGGTCGGTGACGCGAATCACAGCTTTCCTCATTTAGCAGGCAGTTGAACAACTGATAACAAGATGTAAGCAAAGAGCTAAACTATTCTAATTCCCGGCCTGGTCGGAGATTTTCTATCCGCTCGGGGGCTGTGTGTTGCGTTGTCCTTGCGTTCGTATCGTCGTAACTGACAAGGAAACATTCTCCAGTTCACTGTCGTATGGTCTGTTCATTATTGAGATGGCTGAATGGGCACGACCCGCAAGACAAAACGTCAAATTAAAAACAAAAAATTATGCGTTCGTATGGGTGTATAAAATAGGACAACCTACCATTAGCCAAGTAAGAGCATTTAAATATCTTGGAAGCACAATAACTGAAGACCTGAGATGTCACCAGGAGGTGAAAACTCGAATTGCCATAGCGAAGGAGGCATTCAACAGAAAGAGGAGTTCTTATGTGGCAAATTAGATATAGGTCTAAGGAAAAGGCTTGGCAAATGTTTTGTCAGGAGTGTGACACTATATGGGGAAGAAACATGGATGCTGAGACGAGAGGATGAAGAAAGGTTAGAAGCATTTGAGATGTGGATGTGGAGGAGAAAGGAGAGAATAAGCTGGATGGAAAGACTGAGTAATGAATGAGTATTGGAAAGGGTTGGTGAGAGAAGATATCTGCTGAAAGTTGTAAGAGAAAGGAAAAAGAACTGGTAGGGACATTCATTGAGAAGGGAGTGCTTGCTAGCATATGCTTTGGAAGGATTGGTTTGTGGGAGAAGACTGAGAGGAAGAAAGAGATACAAAATGATAGACGACATAAAGGGAAGAGGAAATTATGCAGACCTGAAGAGGATGGCAGAAGACCGGATAGCTTGGAGAACTACCATGTGAAAACCTGCCTTTTTGCAGAACACTGATGGTGATGATGATGTGTGTATAACGACTCAGTCAGACAGCCGTTTTTAACTTTAGTACAATGATTTTGTCTCATATATTACTCTTCATACTTCCACTTGATAGCAACATATTTCATAAATGATGTCGAGTTTTAGTTCAAGAAACGTTAATTTCTGCTTCATTTTCATGCGCCATTGTACACTAGGCTGGCGAGAAAAATTCACAGAAAGAACATTTTACATTGGTATTTATACGCTGATGTAAGCTGTCTCAGGAGGCATTCATAGCGCCTAGACGGATCGTTGTAATTTCATTTGTGATAGAAGATTTCTGCTAACTAAGATGAGAAACACTCCAAATAAAAACAAAAAACTCGTTGATATTAAAGTATTTTTGTAAAGCAATGTACACAAAACAAGCTACATATCATGGATACCCTACAAGTAAAAACTTGATGTATAGAAATTTATGTTCTTTTTCTTACAGATGACTTATTATCTCTTCCAGTAACATTGTAGAGTAAACGAATTTGTTAATGTATACTATGCTGCTGATTTTACACGTATGTCTCGTATATGATATTAACATTCAAGTCTTTGGCTTCGACTTCAGGTTTGTTATCTAACGAAACGTTCAGTTGTTAATTACCGATATAGAGTGAATCCATCTTTTAACAAAGACACTTAACTACTTTCCTCGCTATCGTCAGATTGCTCATAGAGATATTTTCTAATTGAATATGTATTGTAGAAAATATTTAAGTTTGTGTTCCATTTATAGCTTCAGTAACTCAATGTGTGTGCCTGATCATCATTAATCAAGCTACGAATATTTATAATCAGTATCGCTTCAGCTACATAATCGACTCTCGTAGTATTTAATGTGAAAGGTAATCCACCATGCCCTTTTCAAAGGAACCGTCACGACATTTGTTAGGAGCCCTTTAGGGAAATCACGGGAAACATAAATATGGATGTCCGGAAGGGGATTTTAACCGCAGGCCCCCCCATTAAGAGTCCAGTGTGTTAAACCTAGCACAAAATCGCTCGATATCTGTTATTTACGTATGAGTACAGTAGTGTGTCGATTGCACAATCAGTAGTTTTGGTGCGTTACGTGATAATAATGCATTGACTTTCTGTTCTCTTTCCACAGGGGCAAACAAAACTGTTTTCCAGTTGACTTCCACTGGAACAGGTGAGCTTCCTGACGGAATGACAATAGACAACAAAGGAAATCTCTGGATAGCAGTCTTCAAAGGAGGAAGGGTGAGTTCTCCAGTCAGAGCGTTTATACATTATTTGATCAAAAGTATCCGGACACCCCTTTATAGTGCAGAAATGACCACTAAATATCACCAGAGGTGAACCCATCAGCGTAAAAGGAGGTGGGGAGCTTTGCGTTGTCAGCAGAGAAGCAGCAACAGCAATAATGACCGGTCAGGAGAGCTGGACGACTTCGAACGTGAAGTAGTCATTGGATGTCAACTGAGTAACAAATCGATCAGAGACATTTCAACACTTGCAAAGCTGCCCGCGTCCACCGTTCGTGATGTGACTGTGAAGTTGAAACGTGAAGGAGCATTCATAGCTAAACCGAGACCAGGCAGAGCTCATGTAGTGCGGGACAGGGCCCGTCGAGAAATGCGGAGGGTGTTTTATCGTATGAAATCAGAGAAATAAATCACTCTCGAGTTCCAGTGTGCTACCAAAAGTCCAGCTGGCACAGTAATTGTTCTTAGGGAATGGATAACAATGGGGTACAAAGGTCCAGCTGCCCCACGTAAGCCACACATTTATGTAGTCAGTACTAAGATCGCCCGAGATGGTGTTTAGAGTGATGCCACTGGACGATGGGTGACTGGAAACAAGTGATTTTAAGTTATTAATCACGCTATACCCTGTGAAAATCTGATGGAAGAGTGTAGAGCCAACAGTGAAGTGTGGAGGAGGTGGTGTTACTGTAAGCGGGCGTTTTTCGTGGGTAGGATGTGTTGTCCTTATTGTGCTTAAAACGCAAAATGCGGAAGGATATGAACACATTTTACAGCATTGTGTAATGCGTACAGTAGAAGAACAGTTAGGGGACGATGATTGTATCTGCCTTACAGTGCACCCTGTTTATGACGCAATGGTTTGTGGACAATATATGAGGCAATGGTTTGTGGACAATATTATTCCCGAAAAGGACTGGTCGGCCCAGAGTCGCGATCTGAACGCAATAGAACCCTTTTTGGGATGACATGGAACGTTGACTACGCTCCTGACCCCAGCGACCAACGTTGCATCGTTCTCTGGTTTCGGTTCTCAAGGGATGACGGGCTACCATTATTCCACACACATTTAGTCACTTCAGCGAAAGCGTCTCCAGCAGAGATCAAGCCGTCTTTTTGGTGAACAATGGGGCGCACGCCGTATTAATATCCACGAATGCGTGTCCGGATACTTTTGTATGTAATAATATCCTTACGTGCAAAATTTCCTAAAAGTGGTTGGAAAAGTTAATCACGTAGATTGGTATGAATTTGCTGCTATGGTAGACACAACGAATATGTTTCAGTGTGAAAAAACTGGTAAGTCTGACTTAGTGTTTCCGAAGTCGGACGAATCGATCACAAACATGTTAACTCTACCATACATAGTTTTCATATGCTTTTGTAAACAATTCGTAAATACCCGCCGTGCGGGCAGAGCAATGGTGTCATAAACGGAAGACGCATTTCATTTCATTTCATCTAAACATAATACATATTACAATTCTCCGGTGGAAGTGTTTGTGTATCGAGATTGTGCGAAATGATATATCATACAGAAATGATATATTGTACACACAGAGTGTGCATGGTTACTAGCTGATAAAATACTTCGCTATTTAACAAAACATAATTTTCTGAAAACCAGTCAGAGTACTGCATGTCTTATCCCTCAGTTTATGAAACACAATGCTTGTTCCATAAACTTTCTACAGAAATTTTCGTCTGATCACTTGTCTTCAGGGTTCTTTGCATCCTCTTCTAAGCGTGAACTTTCTAAAGCTGCTTACGTGACAAACCATAAATAAAGATTTTTGTTATTTAAGTTCTGATTGAAGATCTATATTTTATTGGTGTGATTTTTATTCTTTATTTTCTCTTCTACTATGATTTTTAATCAAAGTTTATTCAGTGGTACTTTGTTGCAGGCTGCAGAGTTATTATATTACTTGAGTATTAGTTTTGTAGGTAATATAAGAACTCTGCTTTCTCCATTTCATTGTATGATGTGCAACTGGGCAGTAAATTGTATATTCGGTTAGATGGAAGTCCAAAGTCATAAGCATTCAGTTTTAGCGTTACCAACACTCAGTGACAAGTTTGCTTTCAAGGCTGATGATGAATGCAAAATACAGCCGAAAGTTCCAGCCCATTGTTAGACAGCCATTCGTCAATATGTTCTACGGTAATGAATAATTCCATTTGGGCCTAAAGATATGAGTATGCAGTTGAATAAACACATACATCCTCCGCATATTGTAAAATTCTTGTGGGGCGAGTGATGGTTCGTTCTAAATCATGAGTGTGAAGAATATACAAGAGAGGGCTTAATTTGCACCCTGGGGCAAACCCAAGGAGACAAGAAACGGACTAAGAATGTTTCCTTTGATTCGGACGGAGATTGTTCTTTGAGCGACCAGGTTACTGATACCATGTATCAACCTCGAATGAATTCCGAAATCTGTCAGCTTGTTCAAGAGGATCAGTATGTGCATGTGATCATGTGCCCACTAACGTAAAAAAATGACGACCGTTTTATTTATTAGAAAGGCTGAGGTGATACACATAGCAAACAAATACAGATTTTCCATAATCCATTTTTATGCCTAAAGTGCAAGTAATGTTAGTAATGTTACAATTATGAATTCCCGGAACGCTGTAAGAAACTATGCGCTGCATTAGAATTACGATAAATAAATACTGTTTAGGTTTAATCATTTTGTTGTTTTACCGGCGCAGTCACATTGTATAGAGTCAGACGGCAAACAAGTAGTTTGTTGTCTTCATGTATCGTAAACCTTTTTATTTTAGACGATACGCGCAACAGGGATTCAACTTGTTTCTAATTAAACATCAAGCTGTAGTGTTCTTTATGGGGTTGTATCTTTTTCAGTAAGATCAAAAATCCCAAGGTTCAAGCTTCGATGCCCCTACCAAGCGAGGTGGCGCAGTAGTTAAGGCAATGAAGTCGAATTCGGGACAGCTGTCAAGTTCCCGTTCAGCTATCCAGATTTAGATTATCCGTTTTTCTAAATCGCATAAGAGAATTTCCAAGATAGTCCTTTTAAAAGAGTACATACGATTTCCTTCCCCATCCTTTCCCAATCGGAGCTGCTGCTCCATCTCCAATGATTTCGCCGTCGACGGGTCGTTAAAACTTAATCTTCCTTCGTTTCTTTGCAGTAGTTTCTTGGATCACTTGTCACTGGCATGATTTTTTCATATGCAAAACAAGATGTGGCGCTGTGTTCTGGAGTCCAGGCTAAACTGTAGCGCATTATAAGTGGCTGGCTATATCAGCTCAAAAGTCAGGAGAAGGCAAGACCTTACCTCATCCAACCTGAACGTGCGACGTAAATTACTACGATGCTCAAACCGTCCTTCAGACTGTGGACACTTTACTATTCCTTTCACATTAGCAAGGGTGTGAGGAGAAGGGAGACCACTACACTGATCACGTGTATGAGGAAACCTGTTTCAGAAAAGGTCGTATCCTGCAGTACGCGTATGATCATATTGGCACGTAAACTTGATTGCGACTGCGCCTGAAGCTTGTTTATATGCATTTAGTTGCACTGGTCCGATGACAAGTGGTAAACTGCTTCCGTTGTTTATGTCTCCAGCGGGTAGATGCTACCTCAATCCCTGCCTCGGCACTTGAATTTAGCAAGTAACTGCGTATGTTTGCCAAATTTCACCTCAAACTTTTACAAATGCTATAGCATTGAGATGCCAACGGCCCTGCCGCAGTGCTAACACCGGTTCTCGTCAGATCAGCGAAGTTAAGCGCTGTCGGGCTTGGATAACACTTTGATGGGTGGATAGGTCACCGTTCACGTCTGCCGAGCGCTGTGGGAATGTGGGGTGCACTCAGCCCTTGTGAGGTCAATTGAGGAGCTACTTGATTGAGGACTAGCGCCTCCGGTCACGAAAACTGTCAGCGGCCAGGAGAGCGGTGTGCTGACCACATGCCCCTCCATATCCGCATCCAGTGATGCCTATCGTTGGAGGATCACACGGCGGCCGGTCGGTACCATTTGGCCTTCCGAGGCCTGCTCGGACAGAGGTTTCTTTTTTTCATAGGACTGGAATCTTATTTTCAAAAGATTTCGAATGCCGTTAAACAAGTAATGCCCTTTTAGACTTTTGCTCTGTGCTTATTTAATTGTAACTTTGGTATCTGAATTCATGCAGCAGAGTGATCTTGCTTGCACGTTCCTACACCTGGTACCCCGTTCTTGCTTATGCGTTCCTACACCTGATTCTCTGTTACCCTAAGGGTTCTGTACTGATCTGGGCTTTCCATTGCGTGAGTGTGTATGCTCTCCGCCTCTGGTCGTACTACGCTCCAGTAATAAACGTGTGTACGACAAACACAAAAGATCCATTAAAAAGAGCGTAATTGCTTCAATATATCCGTAAAGAATAAAAATGCAAGTGTTACAAATGCGTCAAATTGCAACCTATTTGCATACTGTCATTTAGTGTAAATATAATGTGCAGATGTAAAAACATTTACAGAAGAAACTAGTTCGCTCAGTCTTCACCTGGTAATCTCTTGTGTACTAGCATTACAAAAATATCTGCAATAGAATTCCGTCCTATGCGTATTTTCGGTAGAAAATGGGCTTGATGAACAATTTGCGAGCACTTTAAATCACTGTACTACATCTGGCCTCTAGCTGATTTTCGTCTAACTGATTACACTGGCGATAGCGATATGCTCACATACAAATGGCGGCAGTATCGCGTACACAAGCTATAAAAGGGCATTGCGTTGGCGGAGCCGTCATTTGTACTCAGCTAATTCATGTGAAAAGGTTTCCAATGTGATTATGGCAGAACAGCAGGAATTAACATACTTTGGAGGTGGATTGACAACTAACGCTGTGTCACATAAACACAGAAATCAATGTGGGGCGTACGACGGACGTATCCGTTAGGACAGTGGGGCGAAACCTAGCGGTTATGGGCTTTGGCAGCGAGTGTTTTTGTTAACAGCAAAAAATCGCCTGCAGCGCATCTCCTGGGCTCGTGACCGCATCGATTGGGCACTAGAGGACTGGAAAACCGTGGCTTGGTCTGATGAGTCCCGATTTCACTTCGTAATAGCTGATGGTATGATTCGAGTGTGGCGCAGATCTCACGAAGCCATGGACCCAAGTCGTCAACTAGGCGTTGTGCAAGCTGATGGTGGCCCCATAACGGTGTGGACTGTGTTTACATGGAATGGATTGGGTCCTCTGGTCCAACTGAAGCGGTGATCGACTGGAAATTGCAGGCCGCTGTGGCCGAGCGGTTCTAGGCGCTTCAGTCGAACCGCGCTGCTGCTACGGTCGCAGGTTCGAATCCTTCCTCGGGCATGGATGTGTGTGATGTCCTTAGGTTAGTTAGGTTTAAGTAGTTCTAAGTATAGGGGTTTGATGACCTCAGATGTTAAGTCCCATAGTGCTTAGAGCCATTTGAACCATTTTTTGACTGGAAATTGTTATGTTCGGCTGCTTGGTAACCAATCGCAGCCACTCATGGACTTCATGTCCCAAACAATGATGGAATTTTTATGGATGACAATGCGCCATGTCACCGGGCCACACTTGTTCGCGATTGGTTTGGAGAACATTCTGGACAATTCAAGTGAATGATCTGGCCACACATATCGCCCGACATGAATCTTATCGAATATTTGTGGAACATGATCGAGAGGTCAGTTCATGCATAAAATCGTACACTGGCAACTCTTTCGCAATTATGAACGGCTTTAGAGGCAACACGGCTCAATATTTCTGCAGGGGACTTCCAACGACTAGCTGAGTCCATGCCACGTCGAGCTGGTGCACTACGCTGGGAAAAAGGTGGGAGGGGGCGACACGATATGAGGAGGTGTCCCACGAGTTTAGTCAACTCAGTGAAAACTAGGTTTCCAGAAAATGGTAGTATAGATAGGAACACATAAATTTGTCAATTAGTTAATAATCATAATTCTTGTATAAACCAAGGTACTAGATTATATTTTTTAATGGAACGGTATACATTTGTTAACGGCATTCAAAAACTCTTAAAAAAGACAAATACATGTCAATTTTGGCGTTGAAATGTTTCGCAAAAGTCTTTGAGAAATGTGCTACAATTCAGAGGAAAATCTGCCGGAATACACTATTGCAGGGAAAACACCACAAAGCTACGTTTCATGCAGCAAGAAGACATTCCAGGGCTACTGAGATAAAATGTAGTTCATTTTGTCTCTTCTTTATGCGACGGATATGAAGGCCAACTAAATTTTTTGAAAACATTTAGCGTTGCAGAAACTGTGTGAAATAAGTGTAACTCCTCACGTTTAAGCTAATAGTTGTTGTGGAAACATCTGCAATTTCCGCACGAAGTTCTCCATTTAAACCCGTGCCGTGGCTTTCCGCTGCTTAGTTGTCAGGACTGAAATAAAAAATATCGTCCGTCCTCCGTGAAAATAAACTCTCTGTCTACTGAGAAAATGAATGTCTGTTTTCGATCCTGCGTTGCGGAAAAATCATCTGATCACATGTCGTAATGTTTCTTAAAGAGTGTGGAACGGTTTCTCAGAGTATCTCTTGTCGACAGAATGAGATTTTCACTCTGCAGCGGAGTGTGCGCTGATATGAAACTTCCTGGCAGATTAAAACTGTGTGCCCGACCGAGACTCGAACTCGGGACCTTTGCCTTTCGCGGGCAAGTGCTAGTACACAACCTACAAAAGAAAATGTTTTACACAGTCAGGCGTATAAAAAATCAGATGTGGTGAAGGTGAGTTGGTGTCGGTGGATGATATAGAGGAGTAGCCTGCGGCGATACGTCGGCACATTTGTGTTCAGTAAGTCGATGCAAGAGACAAATGACAGTCTTCTAGATGATCCTACAATTCTTGACGATACGTGACATGCCACTATGCGAACGGATAACTGTCGTAGCCAGAACAGGTGGCTCATTTTTTATGTTACTTGCAGTTCTCTTCGTTGTCGTCTGACGTTCCAGCTGCCAGCTACCCCATAATGCAGCACTTGCCGGGAGCGTGGGACGGTAGTGACCAGGATCCCGCTCAGTCTAGTTAAGCCTACCTCTGTCAAATTTTGCCCATAACTGTAGGGAAGCTAGTACACATGGGCTTCTGACGGTGCCTGCCGCAGGCCGCTGTGTATAATGAAGTTAATATACACATTTTCTATAATTAATCGTAACAGCTTCACGAATTAAAGAACTGTAAATTATATTTTTATAGATGGGATACCCCTAGAAGCCATATTCTATTTTCTACATAGGCTTTTAAAATTTTTGTTTGTTCAGATATACTGCCTTAAATCTTTCGTAATGCGTCTGTGTTATGTTGTAAGCATAAGGCTTCCTTGTAGAGGAACATAATCGTTCAGCAGTGGGCAAGTCTTAAAATGTTTGTGATTTTCCTGCAACTGTAGGATTTTGTGTTATGTGAGTTTCCTATTATGTGATCAGCAGCAGAGTTCAGTCTATTTTCATTAGTAAAGACACAGTCATTATCCAGAGGGAGCTATACCAAATTACATGTCATGATTGTGATAAGTTTTATATTGATCCGTGAGGCAGAGATATATTAACTAGGTTGGCTCAAGATGAACGCAACTGGAGATAGCAGAGTTATGACTTCACATTTTCTGGGCATGTGCAGAATTAGGGCCACAGTCCTGTCTCCTTCACTAAGTAAAGAAAAGCCAAACACTTCATATGTCATAAGCTCTGAAATCATTTTTAATCCTGATTTAACTACTCCCACTCGTCTTAACGTCACTTAATCCTCACTGTTTTCCAATGCTTTTCAAACTGTGTGCTCTATTCTATTCCTCCAGCTTTCCTGCATTTATTTATTTTATTGTGATTGTTTATGTACAGTACGTATTCTGTTGTTTTCTAATATGTACATCTTCCCTACAGTGAGAGAATTCTTCACACAACTGGTAAAAAATTAGCTTATGTATTTTCTGTTATAATTGTCAATTCTGTCTTTTACACTGTTTGTGTATCACCTTCCATATATACACGGACATGACGCAAGTCATGGGATAGCGATGTGCACATATTAAGATGGTGGTAGTGTCGCATACAAAAGGTATGAAAGGTCAGTATCTTGGCGGAGCTGTCATTGGTACTCAGGTGATTCATGTGAAAAGCTTTCCGACGTCTTTATGGCCACACGACGGAAATTAACAGACTCTGATCGCGTCCTGGTAGTTAGACGCATGAGAGATTCTACTTGGGACATCGTAAGGGAATTCAGTATTCTGAGATCCACAGTCTCAAGAGTGTGCCGAGAATACGAAATTTCTGATACTACCTCTCACCACGGACCACGCAATGGCCGATGGCCTTCACTTAACGACCTAGAGCAATGGCGTTTGCGTAGAGTTGTCAGTGCTAACATACAAGCAACACTGCGTGAAATAAACGCAGAAATCAACGTGGGGCGTACGACGAATTTATTCGTAAGGTCAGAGCGGCGAAATTTGGCGTTAATGGGCTATGGCAGCAGACGACCGACGTGAGGGCTTTTGCTATCAGCATATGTCCTGCAGCGCCACTTCTGGGCTCGTGGGCATATCGACTGGACCTTAGGCGACTAGAAAAACGTTCAGTTGATTAGAGCTGATGGTAGATTTTGAGTGTGGCGCAGACCCCACGATTCCATGGACCCAAGTTGTCACTGTGCAAGCTAAATAGTGGCTCCATAATTTTGTGGGCTGTGTTTGTATGGAATATGGGCTGGGTTCTTCGAACGAATGATTTAGCCACCCAGATCGCCGTCATGAATCCAATCAAACATTTATGGGACATAATCGTTAGATCAGTTTGTGCACGAACTCCTGCTCCGGTAGCACTTTCGCAATTAATGGATGGTTATAGAGGCAGCATGGCTCAGTATTTCTGCAGGGAACTTCCAACTACTTGCACATGGTATGTCACGTCGATTGCCTGCACAACACCGGGCAGGAGGAGGCCCGACACGATATTAGGAGGTATCCCATCACTTTTGTCACCTAAGTGGAATTCTTCTTCACGCTACTCTTCAGTACTCTCTTCTTGTATTAATTTTAGTTATTGTGACTGTTAATTTAATTTACAATGTTATATGGCACTGTTTTCTCTAGTTTTAATTTTAATTTAATTTTTTATATTTTTTCCCCTTTATGCTTATTTTCTGTTTGACATTTTTAACTACGTAACACTGCACTGTCATAGATGACATTCACTATGCAATCGTGCCTTATTCCCGGTTTATAGCTTTTTTTTCAATGCCGTTCACGAATATTGCGCTCTTGCGCTCTCTTTGACGGGACGTGGTCAGTTAAAGTCCGATGATGGCCTTTTAAGCCGGAAACCGGTTAACGATACAAATTAATATTGTAGAACATACACAGTATAGTGCCTTTCATTTATAATTGTGTAGTTGTTGTACCAAGGGGCGACGGAGGAATCAGTTAACATAAAAATAAATTAAGTAAATTTATTTTTTCAAGGTGTTCACTAAAAATTTATCATACCCCTCGTATATGAATAATTGAGATAATATAAACGTACGTAAGTTACCTATGACTCTATTCGTTTCTGCAAAACATAAATCTACTAATAGCATTAAATAAACGCCACTGTTGTCAATTGCGATATTGATTTGTTTAAATCGTAACCAGCCTTGTTAAGTTTCAACCTCTCTCTCTAGCGTCCTCGACCCTAGAGGTGTGGCTTTGGAAACTGTTAAACTTCACAACAGTACCCCTCAAAAGGTGGTACTCGTAAGGTATCCCCATATGGGACTTGAAAGCGAACGTGGACGTGGAAATTGTCGAGTTTTGTGACGTCACAACCGAAATTCCATGATGTGAAAAATTTTCAAACATGAAAGGCAAAATAAGAAATTACATTCTTGCATCGTGGAAGAACGTGGCGAAACAGATCCAAACCGCTGTTGTCCGACACAAGTAGATGCCATACTGAATTACATCGCTTGCAGCTGGGGACCTTATTTGTTGGTCCTATGTTATAGCTTACGTGCTATATGTACACATTGTTCCAAAGCGCCAACACACTGAGGATGTGTCGAAGAGCCTCGATTCTATCACGAGTAGTAACGATAATGGTTTGTGAAACGACTCATTGGTGGTTAAAGGCTTCTCGTATTTGTCGTTTCTCGTATTATAAATTGCGTGCCATGGAAGTATGCTATTTCAATGAGCAGGTACACTGAAGATTCATCAACAACTTGGTATGATTTGTTATAATTATACAGGGTGATTCAAAAGTAACTGTACACACTTCGAGTGTAATGTATGCATCAAAGTAAGAGTAAAATATTCAATAAAGTTTTGTCTGAACTCCTTTATTTCCGAGTTATTATGCGTAATGTAATTTGTGGCAGGCATTATATCAAGGGCCAGTACAGGCTTTTGGAGTGTCGTGTTCGCCTGCATATCGACTGAAGCTTTGTGGGCGTTACCCCTGCACATTTCAGTCGGGAGGCAAGAGAGTATCTCGAAGTTGCTTATCCCGATAAGTGGACAGGTCGTGCAGAACCTGTTGCTTGGCCCGCCACATCTCCTGATCTTAACCCCTTGACTTCTACCTTTAGGGCCGTCTCAAGGAGCTCGTGAATGGTGTTGCAATTAAGAATGTAGCACAACTACAGCAGTGAACTGAAAATAGCCGTACAACTGTGCAGAATGAGATGGACGAAGCCTGCAACATTCCGAGAGCGGTAAAAAGTCGAGGGTGTCACTATCTTCGTATACATGCACATCGATCAGAACATGTTCTGGGGTAAAGGTAGAATTCGTAGTTGTGCTGAATTTCGGGTAGCTTCGTGTCGTTGCTTTCTGAGTGGAATTAATTTCGTGTTGCACTTGTGATCCCTACTCTACTGCATAGCTTTCAAATAAAGCAGTGTCAGACAAAATTTTAACATTTTACTCTTATTTTGATGCATACATTACACCTACTAAGAGTGTGCAGCTACTTTTGAATCACCCTGTATATCAGTTAATGACATAACGGGGGTTAAAGCGTTCTGGACTTCGTAAGACTAAAGGTACAGACTCAGTTGACATCTGTCAAATGTAGTGTAGTGAGCAGGGTTAATGACTCCAAAGGAACAACAAGGCAAGTTTTTAAATTAGTTGTTCAACCCGTCGACGCATTCACAATCTTCTGCGCGATTTTCGTGCTCATCTTCGGCGAACGCTAACAGAGCTAATCTAGCTATTTTACGCGCGTCCATTTTCGTAAATAAACTATGTAGTCTGCATGCCAGATACAGCCAAACGCTTTGAACTGCGCGAATTACGTTGAACAACACGTTCCGTGTGGTGCAACAGCTCGTTTCTGAGAGTACAACAAGCACGTTCTGCGTGCTTCACGATGAGAGACACGTCCCGTGTGAGAGCGAGGTATTTTTGCGGGAAGATTGATCCGTCACGCTTTGTGTACCCAGGTGATCAACGTGGACCCGCGCAATGGAGCAATTCTGCAGGAGCTAAACATGCCGGCATTGCTGGTGACGTCTGTGGCGTGGGGCGGCCCCGATCTGTCGGACCTGTACGTGACGACTTCGCGCATGGGGCTGACCCAGGAGCAGCTGCAGCAGACGCCTCTAGCCGGCTGCGTCATCCGTGTAACTGGGCTCGGCGTCAGCGGCAAGAAGGCCAACCGCGTTGCCAGCCCTCATCTTCAATAAAGGGCTTATAAAACGTTAACATTCTTCTTCTCTTCCTTTACCTATATGTTAAACCCATATCTCAGTATATATTCTGTTTGAGCGCCGTCTGATATAAAGAATATTCATCCAAAAATGTTTCACCACAGCTGTGACACCGTAAGGGGGTTCTACTGCGAGAATGGAGCATGAAAAAATATACACGCTAAATGAATTTTAATTACATATTGTATTGGTTGTACTTTCTGTATGTTCATAATGAAAGGATCGTGTTTTGTGAGATCGATTGTCCGGTTTAAAAGATTCTTATTGGTTCTTTATACTTATTCAGACCTGCTGCGCTCTGTTTCAAAATGGCTCTGAGCACTATGGGACTCAACATCTGTGGTCATAAGTCCCCTAGAACTTAGAACTACTTAAACCTAACTAACCTAAGGACATCACACACATCCATGCCCGAGGCAGGATTCGAACCTGCGACCGTAGCGGTCGCGCGGTTCCAGACTGAAGCGCCTAGAACCCCTCGGCCACACCGGCCGGCTGTATCGCAACAGATAACGGCATTAGGATTCAATCAAACATATGACAGTCTACAGCATAAAAGGAACATGACGTCATGAGCATTGCAAATTGCGGATAAGAATGTGGAAAGACTAACGTTTCCTTAATGTTTCCGGAGCTCATGTTCATATTGTTCTCTTTTCGGGGACTCACAAAAAAAGTACTGAGAGAGGGAGACGCTATTGATATGCTGGGTGAGGTTACTAATTCCTAACATAATTGATTACACGGTACATCTGTCACATAACGTTACAAAAAGAAACCTTTCTGGTAACTCACCATCGTATGGCACAAGGTTAAGTATAAATCTAACATTTCACACTGGGAAACCCATCCATTAATTCATATAATCCCAGACAAAACAAAGAAATTGGGAGGAATGAGACATAATTAAGTGCAGCCCGTTTTATGCGGATGTGTGGATCAAAACGAGCATCAGCGTCATTCACGCACACGAAACTTCATGTAGGAAACATCTGCCTATTCATCTACAGTGATCTAACTGGCTAGGCGCTCTGTAGGGCCTAGAGGACAGTGGGGAGTAAAAAGGAGGTGAGGTTAAGTAGGGCCCGAGAATTAATTTCCACCACACACAGAAGCACGAAAATGTAAAAATTTTTGACTGGCAGAAACTTTTCACAAATGTATGTGACCATCTTACTCATCTGAACGAGCTCAATATGCCATTCAATCGCCGGCCGAAGTGGCCGTGCGGTTAAAGGCGCTGCAGTCTGGAACCGCAAGACCACTACGGTCGCAGGTTCGAATCCTGCCTCGGGCATGGATGTTTGTGATGTCCTTAGGTTAGGTAGGTTTAACTAGTTCTAAGTTCTAGGGGACTAATGACCTCAGCAGTTGAGTCCCATAGTGCTCAGAGCCATTTGAACCGTTTTGCCATTCAATCAGAATTCCAAAAGCACACGTACTCAAAATACCACACAGAGCTGATGGCCACAAAATCAATCAGTTAAGTAAGAGTCAATAACCGCGAAATAAACAATTTTGGAAAAATTGGATGATTTATTCAAGAGATCGTGCTTCAAAAATTGAGCAAGTCAGTAACGCATTGGTTGATAGAGTTGTTGTATGTCCACCAGAGAGATATCATCTCAAATTGTGTTCAATTACTGCGTTAGATGATCAGATTTCCGAGCTCGTAGGAGGGACCTGTCCATAATGCTCCAAACATTCTCAATTGGGGAGAGATGCGGCGACCGTGTTGGCCAAGGTAGTGTTTAACAAACACGAAGGCAAGCAGCAGAAACTCTCGCCGTGGGGGCTGGCATTATCTTGCCGAAATGTAAGATCAAGATGTCTTTGCATGAACGGCAACAAAACGGGGCGTAGCGGTACGTCGACGTACCGCTGTGTTGTAAGGGTGCCGCGGTTGACAACCAAAGGGGTCCTGTAATACAAGGAAATGGTGCGCCAGATAATCACCCATGGTTGTCGGCCCGAGCGGCGATCGATATTCAGGTTGGTATCCCTCCGCGCCGGCCGCGGTGGTCTAGCGGTTCTAGGCGCTCAGTCAGCAACCGCGCGACTGCTACGGTCGCAGGTTCGAATCCTGCCTCGGGCATGGATGTGTGTGATGTCCTTAGGTTAGTTAGGTTTAAGTAGTTCTAAGTTCTAGGGGACTTATGACCACAGATGTTGAGTCCCATAGTGCTCAGAGCCATTTGAACCATTTATCCCTCCGCTGTCTGGGGCGTCTCCAAACACGTTTTCGCCCTGGAATCTCACTGTCTGGAGTGGAATTGTTTTCAGTGATGAGTCCTACTTTGAACTGAGCCCCGATGAGTAGTGAAGACCTGTCTGGGGATGCCTTGGACAGAAGTGGGATACCAACCTGACTGTCGCCCGCCATACAATCAGACAGGTTATGAAGCTGTTTCTATTGAATAAATCATCCATGGCACTTAATTTCCCTACACATCAAAAACAAGAGCAATAAATGGTATGGATGTACAACATCAGAAATAAATGTTTAAGAACGTCTACATATATGCTTTGAATGTTGATCATCCTGCGTAAACCCTCAGTTATGGGTGTGTAATTTAATTTAATAGATCATTTACACACATAACAATAGTGAAAGGTAAACACATGATAAGTATGATCAAAGAAAGTGAACATGGAATAATACATAAGTATGCTTAGTGAATGGTGAGTACCTTACGTGCCAGACTTAAAGATGGTCGGTGTTTCATAAATTGGCCAGTAAATTACAAAACAATAATCATAAGACAATGTATCACACTAACTGAACATTATATATAATATATACACCATGGTAGTAATGTACATATATGTTTACTGAATAGTAAACATCTCGTAATAAAATTCAGAAATGGGCATACAAGCAAGTCGGTATAACGGTTTCATACATAGCATTAATACAAATAATTTCATCTTATGTAAATAAGAGGATAATATGCCTAAGGAACTACATGTATATACCCAGAGTATGGCGAACAACTTGTATGTAAAGTTCGAAAAAGTGAAGTGCTCTGTCATGACAGTCACTGTGTTAATATTCTAACAATAGAATCACTCGCAAAATATCAACGGCCTCAAGAAACATTGCAACACATAACTCTATATTCCTATGGTGAACAATATCAGCTGCATGAAACTACGTGAGAAACTTTATGAAGTGAATGAAGAATGACTTACACGAAAAGTTGAGAAAAAGGGCCCCTGTACTAGTCATTGTGTCAATATACCAACAATGATAAAAACATGGATACAACAATAAAATGTGATAAACAATCATGACGAAGCTGGTACACTCATGAACCTGTGGTTTTTGAGTACGTCCAACACACTGTAGATTACCAAAGCAGCAGGAATACGTGTTAGATGGCATTAAGAAAACAAGTAAAACAGCAAAAGAAACGCAGAAATCACTCCTCCACATCATTCATAACTTCATCAATCTCACAATGTAACAACCACTATGCCATGGACCAACCTGCAGCAATAATACCATCCGTCTGTCTACTTCATTTTTCGAAACGTTCATCAGTTTTCCTATTCTGCTTACAAAAAACTTCCTTGAATCCGTATAAATTTTTGTAAATCCTCAGCCTGCTTTCGGTCCTGTTCCTGACTCCGATTTTTATCCCGTTCCTGGTGTTCTAGATTCTTTTTTGGACAATTCCTCAAGAATGCGCAAGTCTGGTGTTAATGAGAGTAGTTTCGGTGTAACGTCAGTTGCCATGCCCGTGACTATTTCTTGCACGACATGCTATTCCGATTCTGTTATTACTTCCTCGTTTCCAATAATTAGTGTCGAGGTCGTTGCATACGCCTCTGCATTGATTAATTTCCCACATTGTCTGCCTGCTCATTCACCGCGTCTTGCGGTAAACTACTCTCACATGTATCGAATGTAGTGATCTGGCTGTCCTGCATTTCAAGATCACGTGCCTCATACCTGATATCACTCACAGTTCGTTGTATGTTTGACCTGGGCTGTCAGAATTTTGTCTCTCCTGTGGATAAATAATATCTTACTAATATTGCACAACTACTCCCTGCGTTACTATGTGTATAAAATAACCCAAAAATAGTAACTCACTCCATACACACGTATTTTACATTGACAGAAAAATAACGGAAGGCCCCTAAAATAAATCAGGAACAAAATAAGATACCAAACACTTAGACAACAACATAACGCCGAGAAGCAACGCTGATAGCTGGCACATGTGGAAATGTGTGACTTCTGAAAATTAAAAACACAAATTAACAGCGACCTACAAAATCACTATTTTATGGAAGATCGCAAGGAAAAGACAATCCTGATCATGGTCAGCGACATGAAAGCCTCCTGGAGTGGTGTGAGTTCGATTTTCCGGTGTAAACTACTCTAACTGAATCTTGATAATTATTCAGACCTGTTGTGCTCTGTTTTAGTAACTAGATCTCGTTCATGTGTGTAGCCACCACAACTTCTGTACACCAGTCGATAAAATTTAAGTAATGAAAATGGCATAAATAGCTCAAATGATTTTTTTAAAAAAGTAGATATAATTCTGTTTCTCAATGGATAAAGACATTAGGACTCAAATAAACATAACAGGTGGTTATAATTAAACTGACGGTGTTCCGAGTGCTGCAGTCCTGACTGTATACATCGCAGGATGCTGAAACATTCTAGGTATGTTCATCAATGGGTGCGATCGCGGAGTACGCTGAGAAAATGATAGTTCCACGTTCTGGTACCAGGAGAAAATATGGCACTGTAAGCAGTCAGAACGCGAAACTTTTTTCTGTTTTGACATCAGTGTGCTGTTTGTCGCTTGGTGACGAGTGTTCATTTCTTTTGTGAAGTGACTGTTTGTGTAGGGTTACGATGGTTGAAGTCCTCGTACGAAACGCAACGGATATTGAGGAAAAAGACCGTGCACTGCTGGTAAAACTGTTTTATCAGAGCAGTCATGGACTGTGCGGCTGGTCCCGACGGAGGTTCGAGTCCTACCTCGGGCATGGGTGTGTGTGTTTGTCCCTAGGATAATTTAGGTTAAGTAGAGCGTAAGCTTAGGGACTGATGACCTTAGCAGTTAAGTCCCATAAGATTTAACACACATTTGAACATTTGTTTTATCAGAACGCAGCAATAGCAGCGCTGCATTGCAGGTATGTCACCGACAGAGACAGCTACGAAGAGGCCACATGTCAGTAAATGGGCTAAAGAATATGATCAAGAAATTTGAGGAAACAGGTGCATTAGGTGATGCAGCAGAGAGAGGAAGGCGGCCCATTGCCATGGCAGTTGTTGATGAAGTCAATGTGGCGATAGCCGACCTTGCAGCACATGCCTCAAATTCTGCAGCCGGTGTGCAGCAAATGAAACTCCAGCGTACGCTGCAACACCGCGACTTTGCCATTCGTTTTTTTGTTACGCGTGCAAATGGATGACATGTGTTGAACGGTGGTCTGATTATTTAATATTAAAAGACTACGACCAAGGTGTGGGCGGGGCCAAGGAATTGACATTATCAGACGTGATTTAACAGATAAATAATTTATTCATAACATACAATACATAACACCAACTAAGTAAATCCTGCTTCGATGCTTAAAATTGCCCAAAATTGGAGGGCCACCACTTTTGAATTGGAAAGGCTTTAATTTAAGAAACTAAAACGCCTATCATAATTTTTAAAGATAATAGTAACACAACACATACGAAAGCGCTAAGTGAACGCACTCTTAAATATTTAATTATTAATCACAAAGCGTAGGTTTACCACATTTAAATTCTCATTGCAATATAAAACAAATACATGAATTGACAACACAGCATGGCTTCAAAATTTCTACCTGGACAACCTATGGTCCTAAAACTTTCGTATTACATTCCAGCCAGTCACATTAATAACTTATAAGCACGGTTGGTAAAATACGAACGTTTTCACTATAATCAATTTTAATAATCCACAATCACTCAGAAAACATCAGAAGTTCGATACGGAGCATGTAAGCCTGTTTATACAATCTTTCGGACCAAAATAAGCACGAGGGCCACCATAACAGAAGTGCGCTAGTTGCTTTTAGGATAGGTGTTCCCATTAGCTTAATCACTGAGCAGATATTTACTTAAGCGACAGGTAAGATAGTTAATGCAAATAGAAGATATTTCTAAAGTTTTTTTTCCTTCCTCCCTTTTAACAAAGGGGTTTTAGTAAGGTGGAAATTACACTTTGAGGAGACGCAATAGCAATCTAGCGGGCACGCCTTCACGAGGACGCCATGCCACTACACACGTACTAAACTAGACGCGTATCCGCTGTTCAAGCCAAACATTAACAACACAGTTTCATATTCCTGACACCCAAATAGTCGGGATCAAACCAAAACCAAAAATCCCAAGAGCGCAAGATCCAGCATAGCTTCAGAACAGATCTTCCTTCATGCGGTTGCCTTCACAAATACAGGTATCGAAATGAAAAGAAGAACGTGTAACAACATTCCTTAATCAGCCCAACGTTCTTCTTTAGGTCCCGGTAGCGCTAGACAACGCTGACATGCCAATTTTAACAAACCTCTAAGGCAACACCCTCCAACTGACAAGCCGAAATCAATGTGACCCCTTAACAGCTCCGTGACAGGACTCGAACCCCCAACTACTGTCAGTGCAACTCACTTAGAATAAATACAGCGCAAATAGTATGGCGGACACATATACCCAGGGATTAACAGAATACTAGACTGAACTAGAATTAACCTTAATAATACAGCACTAGATCTTGGGAGACAAGGAACTAACTCCCCACCCGAAATTCTGCAACCACAGGGCGGGAGGATGAACTACCAAAACATAGAAGTGCAAACGTACACAAATAACTACCAAAATACACCACTACACCGGTTAGCAACGGTGCGTGGAGGAATCTGCACTGTCAGAATTGCACCAGTGAACAGAACAGAGGATTGCCACAGCGGTGGCCACAAGGCGGGAAAGACGACTGGATGAACTCAATCCCAAAGTACGATCAACTTGAAACATTCACACTTAACTTCTTTTCTCCTTTCCCTCGGCGCACTTCGTCGTTTGTCCGGGACTGCTGTGCACAATTCTGAGCCGTCCCCAGTCGTCCCGGTTGACACCGATCCAGCCGACCTGCTCCCGGACTCAAACCCTCGCCGAACGGCGGCTCCACCGCCACATGATGGTTACTGTTTATTTGCCTTCGTCGACGCAGGCGATGATTAGACTGCCATCCGCCTCCCGCGGACAACCAGTGAAGAGCGGACAGAGAGGCCCAACCAGGCCGGCGTTCCTCCACGGGTAGAAGTGAGGGTTCGATAACAACACCCGTACGCGGAAGGCAAGATGTCGACGTCACCAGAGCAGCAGACACGAAGGCCACTGCGCGACAACCCCTCCTCCAGGGTTTTTTTTTTTTTCCTTTATTGTAATTTTTATCACCTTACATAAGGCGGGCTGGCAGCAGCTGAGTACGCCGCTCTTCAGCCTTGAGATTTACAATAAGTAAGAAATAGAGGGGACACAGAGAATACAATCAAAAATGGCGGGCAAAACAATGTAGACACCAAAAAACAAAAAACACGGAGCCGTTCACGCCTGATGAGAAAACATCACTGACACTAGTGGACACGGCGCACAAAACAGGGACGATGGCGATGGTACACGTGAACAGTGGCGGCGTTCCGGCGAACAAACACTAAACACAAACGAAGACACACACACGAGACACTAATGGCGATGACCTCCGGCGCGCGAATGTTCACTATGCGTGTGCGAGTCCGGGGACCTGCCAAGAGAGGAGGAGGAGAAAGGGGAGTGGGAGAGCGAGAGGGGAGAGCAGAGATGCCACGGGCAGGGGAGAAAGGGGGGAGGGAGGAAGGGGGAGGGGAAGTCCGGGGGAAGAGCGGTGGAGGGAGGTGACGGGGAAAAAGGAAAGAGAAGGGAAGGGAAGGGAAGGGAAGGGAAGGGAAGGGAAGAGAAGGGAGGGAGGGTGCCTAAAGGAAAGGACACAGGAAGTGGGGGGGGGGCAGGGTCAAAGTTGATAGGAGGGGTAGATGGAGGGGAGGAGGACATCATCAGGGAGGGGGAGCTGGCGGAAGCCACCTTGGGAGAGGGTAAGGAGGGTGGAGAGATGGAGACCAGGTGGGACGTGGGCATACAGGCGCGGCAGCGGGCGGGGGTGGGAGAGGATCGGGGAGACGAGCGGGTGAGGAGGGTCGAGTTTACGGGAGGTGTACAGGATCCATATCCTTTCAAGGAAAAGCAGGATGTGGGGGAAGGGGATGAGATCATACAGGATCCGCGTGGGGGAGGGGAGACGGATGCGATAGGCGAGGCGGAGAGCATGGCGTTCAAGGATTTGGAGGGATTTATAAAAGGGAGGGGGGGCGGAGATCCAAGCCGGATGGGCATAACAAAGGATAGGGCGGATGAGGGATTTATAGGTGTGGAGGATGGTGGAGGGGTCCAGACCCCACGTACGGCCAGAGAGGAGCTTTAGGAGATTGAGTCGGGAGCGTGCCTTGGCTTGGATTGTCCGGAGGTGGGGAGTCCAGGAGAGGCGACGGTCAAGGGTGACGCCAAGGTACTTAAGGGTGGGAGTGAGGGCGATAGGACGGCCATAGATGGTGATGTAGAAATCAAGGAGGCGGAAGGAAGGGGTGGTTTTGCCTACAATGATCGCCTGGGTTTTGGAGGGATTGACCTTGAGCAACCACTGGTTGCACCAAGCGGTGAACCGGTCAAGATGGGATTGGAGAAGGTGTTGGGAGCGCTGTAGGGTGGGGGCAAGGGCAAGGAAGGCGGTGTCATCGGCAAACTGGAGAAGGTGGACAGGGGCTGACGGCGGCGGCATATCCGCCGTGTACAAGAGGTACAGAAGGGGGGAGAGGACGGAGCCTTGGGGCACACCGGCAGAGGGGAAAAAGGTGTAGGAATCTGTGTTATGGACGGTGACATAGGAAGGACGGCGGGAGAGAAAGGATCCTATCAGACGGACGTAGTTAATGGGAAGGGCGAAGGTTTGGAGCTTGAAGAGGAGACCGGAATGCCATACGCGGTCATAGGCACGTTCGAGGTCCAGGGAGAGGAAGATTGCGGAGCGACGGGAATTAAGTTGTTCGGTAAGGAGATGAGTGAGGTGAAGGAGAAGGTCGTCGGAAGAGAAGGACGGCCGAAAGCCACACTGGGTAACGGGAAGGAGGCGGTGCTGGCGGAGATGCTGGTGCATGCGGCGGGTGAGGATAGATTCCAGGACCTTGCTGAAGACCGAGGTAAGGCAGATGGGGCGGTAGGAGGAGACGGCTGACGGCGGTTTGCCAGGTTTAAGGAACATGAGGATACGGGAGGTTTTCCACAGGTCGGCGTAGTAACCGGTGGACAGGACTACATTGTAGAGCCTGGCCAGGGTGGAGAGGAAAGAGACAGGAGCTTCACGAAGGTGACGGTAGGTGACACGATCGTGGCCAGGAGCGGTGTTGCGTTTCGTGCGGAGTGTAGCAATGAGATCCTGTGTAGTGATAGGGGCATTGAGTTCCGTGTGTGCAATGTTGTCCAAGTACTGGAAACCAGGAGCGAGGGGAGGGACAGATGTGTCAGTTCGATCGCGGATATCCGGGAAGAGGGAGTAATCGAACTGCGGATCATCGGGAATGGAAAATACATCGGAGAGGTAGGAGGCAAAATGGTTGGCCTTGCTAAGGGAGTCAGGGAAAGGATGATCATCATGGAGAAGAGGATAATAAGGGGAGGGCTTAGTTCCAGTAAGGCGACGGAAGGCCGACCAGAACTTGGACGAGTTTATTGGTAGGGTAGCATTTAAACGGGTGCATGTCTGTCGCCAGTCCCGGCGTTTCTTAGCCGCGAGCAAATTACGAATGTGTCGCTGGAGTTGCCGGTGGCGTCGTAGTGTGTCCGGGTCATGCGTGCGGAGGAAGGCACGGTAGAGACGACGGGATTCACGGAGGAGGAGGACGGCCTGTGGGGGTAAGGTAGGACGGTGGGGGTGTATGGCGACAGTAGGGACGTGGGCCTCCACGGCCTCAGACAAGGTCTGCTGGAGAAAGGAAGCGGCATGGGTAACATCGTCAGGGTGGTGGTAGGTGAAGGGGTGGCTATCGACCTGGGTGGAAAGGGTATCCCGGTAGGCATTCCAGTCGGCACGGGAGTAGTCATGGACATACTTAGGGGGAGGGTCATTACGAGGGTCGGGGCGGGGGCGACGACCGTCTGAAACGGTGAGGAGGACAGGGAGATGGTCGCTGCCAATAGGCTCCAGGACATCCACCGTTATGCGGCCAAGGAGGTTGGGGGAGGAGAGGATAACATCAGGAGTGGAGTTGGATTCGGGACGGGTGTGCTGGGGGATGGGAATGAGGTCGCCTTGAAGGGAGGAGAGGAACCGATGCCACTGCCGTAACTGGGCGGCGGAACGACTATGGATGTTGAGGTCGGCGGCGATCACGTAGGAGGAAAAGGTACGATCGACGTGGGAGAGGAAGTCGAAGGGAATAGGAGCGTTGGGGCGGACATAGATGGTGGCGCAGGTAACGGTAAGGCCGGGGAAGAAGAGACTAAGGATCAGGTGTTCGGTGGGGTCGGGAAGGAGAGGTTGGAGCCGAACGGGGACCTGGCGGTGGTGACCAATGGCAACTCCGCCACACGCAATTGGGAGGGGATTATCGGAGCGCTGGAGGAGGTAGGGCGAAGTGTGAATGGTGTGGTGGGGTTGGAGGAAGGTTTCATTAAGGAGGAAGGCATCCACGCGGTGGGTGGCAAGGGTGTGCAGGAAGAGGTTCCTGTTGGCGGGTAGGGAGCGGATGTTGTTGAAAAGGATACGTTGCTGTCGCGCCATGATCGGGATTTAAACGAGGGTGTCAAGGCGGGAGAAGGTGAAATGGGCCTGGTTGTTGGAGTAGGTGGCGTACATCTTGAGTTGGAAGACGGAACGGGCGGCAAGGGAGATCTGCTGGAGGGTGTGGGGGCGCTGAAAGGGATGAACATTCTGGAGGACGATGGTTAGGAACCTGATGATGTCCTCAGCGGTGGGGGGGGGGACGAAGGGAATTGCCAGGAGGGGTGGGGGCGTCCAGGGGACGGACAGGGACAGTGAGTTCAGGAGTGGTTGGAGGGGGTCGGGCTTTACACTTTTGGGAGTAGGTGGGATGGGGAGATTGCAGGTATTGCAGGAAGGAGGGGATTGGAGGTTAGGGCACTGCCGGAGGAAGTGCGCTTGCCGACAATGTGGGCAGGTGGGGGCCTCGCGGCACTCAGCTGTGGGGTGCGCGTTATAGCGCAGACACCTCTGGCAGCGCAGGGATTGAGGAGGGGAACGGGAGGGGTCGACCTTGTACCGCTGGTTAAAAAGGAGGGCACCCTCCTTCAGGAGACGGTCAATGGAGGGCGCGTGCTCAGAAAAAACCCGCATAAGGCGGGTGGGGCCGGCAGCGTTATGTATGCGGCGAACCGCACGCACCTCCAAATGGGGATGCGCCTTGAGCTCCGCCAACACCTCCTCCTCCGTGATCACTGGACTAAGCCGAGTGATCACGGTGGTGAGAGTTGGCGGGCGACGCGGAGGTTGTGGTTGGCGGGAGGGAGGTGGGGAAGGAGCAGGGGTGAGAGAGGCATGCGGGCCAAAGCGGGTGACAGGGATGCGGGAAAGGAGGTATGTGTGGAGGGTTGGGCTGGGGGAGGAGATGAGGACCGAATCACAGCGAGGAGTGAGGAGGGAGATGGGGGCACCAGGACAATGCTGGCGAAGGAAGAGGGTGAGGTTCCGGGCTTCAAGGAGAGAGGGATCAGGACGGGAGAGGAGGTAGCGGTAGGAGGAGGGGGTAGAGGAGGAGGAGGAGGGGGCAGGGACCGGCGGGGAGACATCCATGGCATCATGGGTGGGGGAAGGAGGACGAGGCGGAGCCTTTTTGGAAGCAGAGGAAGCAGGGGTGCCACTGGGGCGCTTGACGGCGGTGGAGGAGGTGTGGGGGACGGGAACAACGGGAATGTGGCGGGGAGGGGCAGGTCCCGGGGCCGGAGGCGGCGCTGGAGATGGTGATGGTGACGGTGAAGGTGAAGGCGAAGTCGACGGTGGCGGCGGTGATGGCGAAGGTGACGGTGAGAGCTGGGCGTGGACAGTGGCCCGACGGGCCACCACCCGAGCCGGAGCTACAGTGACAGGCTGGGGGAGTGGGGGGAAAGGATCAGAACGAGAGGGGCGAGAGGAAGAAGCGGGAGAGGGGGCGACAAAGATAGAGGGTGAAGGGAGAGTGAGGAGAGGTGGGATGGAAGGAGGGGGGTGGGACTGGGCACACCAAGTTATAGTGGTGGAGGCGGCGGAAGGGGAAGTATAAACTATGGCGGTGGTGGTAGCGGTGGCAGCGGTGGTGGGGGCGGACATGACGGTAGACAGAAACAATAACGAACAGAACGGAGAGGAAAGGACAGAAACTGGGGACAGACAAAGACGAAGACGGATGAAGACGAAGACGGCCGTAGACCAGGGTCAGGACGGCGGCGACGGCGGCGACCAGGCGGCACCGGATGGCGGCGGTGGCGGCGGTGGCGGCGGCGGCGGCGGCGGGCACCGGCTGGCGGCGGCGGCGGCGGCGGCGGCGGGCACCGGCGGCGACGGCGACGGGCCCCGGCGGCGGCGGCGACGACGGGCACCGGCGGCGGCGGCGGCGACGGGCACCGGCGGCGGCGGCGGCGACGAACAGACGGACGGACGGACAGCAGACGGCGGCGAACAGGCAGACGGACGGACGGACGGACGGACAGCAGGCAGCAGCGGCGGCGGTGGACAGCGAGCAGGCAGGCGGACAGACGGACGAACAGCGACAGCAGGAAGCGGCAGACAGACAGACAGACAGACAGACAGACACAACCGCCGAAGACGGAGATCACAACCTGAGCGTAGCCCAGGCGTTGCAACCTGACGTCGTCGACTGAGGGGATCCAACCCTCTCGTGGTCCTCCAGGGTGACCGCGCTCGCATATAAATAGTACAGGCCAAAGAATCTGCTGCAGTAAACACGTAAGTCGTCGTGTTACCAACCTACGGTTTCTAAGTACACCAAAGACAGAACTCGCAATCGATAGTGGGTACACTACGGGCTGTAGTTCAAACGAAAGAGCTTCATAAAAGACAAACCCTGAACAACCGCGGAAAAACGAAATAGAAGCGAAGCAATAAATGACAGCAACGAGATGCTACAGCCCGATCGCGCCCAAACACTGTCGATCACCAAAAATATTGGCTCCACACGACGCTCAGAAAACGAGCCATGGAAAGATGGAAGTACACACGGCTCAATGTGTCTGGGGAATATTATTTGAATGGATGATGCGCATTTGACTTTGTACGGTCCCGTGAATGTACAGCACAGTCGCGTATGGGGTTCTACTCCGCCACATTTTTGTGCTGGAACAGCCACTGCACTCAGGTTATGAAACTGTGTGGTGTGGTTTCACGAGCTGCTTCATTCTAGGTCCGCTTTTCTTTGAAGTGATGACACCTCGCAGGCCCTAATGTGTACACTGACATCTGCACTGATAAGGTCTTCCTTGTGCAACATGTAATTCTAGCTTTGCAAGAACGCAACTGTGTCCACACCGCTACTATCTTGCAGGATGGGGCGACGCCACATATTGCTTGCCAGGTGACAGGTTTGCTTCAAGACACCCAGATCCGCCATCCTAAATCCATGTGACTTCTGGTTGTGGGAACATCTAAAAGATCGTGTCTATCAGGGATGTATACGGACTCTTCCTGATCTGAAGGATACCGTACAATGATATATTGGTCTGATTACCCTGGATAATCTGCGAGCAACTCTCAAATATACCGTGTTACGGATGCAGCATGTTACTGAGTCAGGAGACCATACGGAACACATGTAGTAACTTGTGATCATATCCTAATAAACGTGCCAAAACCACTGATTGGGCCGGCCGAAGTGGCCGCGCGGTTCTGGCGCTGCAGTCTGGAACCGCGAGACTGCTACGGTCGCAGGTTCGAATCCTGCCTCGGGCATGGATGTGTGTGATGTCCTTAGGTTAGTTAGGTTTAACTAGTTCTAAGTTCTAGGGGACTAATGACCTCAGCAGTTGAGTCCCATAGTGCTCAGAGCCATTTGAACCATTTGAACCACTGATTGCATATGTTTGATCGTTCCTCACCTTTTCCTGCACCCACAGCACGTTCTGAATCTTTACAGCACCATATTTTCACCTGCTGGCAGAAAGTGGATCTATTATTTTTTTAACATACTTCGCGGGCGCACCGATTAATTAACGTACCTGCGATGCAGCATTTACAGCCCTCACTGCAGCACTTGGAATACTGTCAATGTAATGATAACCACCATATATAAGCATAAGAGGAAGATGACGTCATGATTAGTGCAACTGGTTTGTTACAGTATGGGGAGGCCAACCTTCCTTTAATGTTTTCAAAGATCAAGTTAATATTGTTCTCTTTTCGGGACTCCACAAAAATTATTGCGAGAGGGAGACGGTGGTGAGAAGCTGGGTGTGATTACTCATTCCAAAGTTAACTGATTACAAGGTTCCATTATCAGATAACATTACAGATAAAAATCTTTCTGATAACCTACCATCATATGGCATCAAGTTCAATAAAATAAAGTACAATTTACACTGGGAAACTTATTCATTAATTAATATAATTCAATTTTTTCGTGGCGTATGCAACAGCCGATATATATACTTGAGAAAATTGATCACACAAAACTATATTGATCTTTATCATTACTGCCAGTTTCAGTAAAATGCCATCCTCATGGTACGAAAGGTATTAAAGAAGACAAGTGCTGTGCAATGGTTTCACTCATAACTGACGTCTCACCAAAAAGGCGTCATATCCGGCACGATAAAGTCACAATGGAGGCAGACAGTATTAGGCTTCCCGCTAGGGTTTGGTAGTAGGTCCTGTGCTGTTTTCATTGCCCGGAAATTATGTGTCATGAGTCTTGTCCTATTGCAAATAAAACATGTGAGCACGCGCGCGCTTGCGCGTGTATGTGGCTGTGTGTGTGTTTGGAACTTGCGGGCGCTCAACGGTGAGGTTATCAGCGCCCTTACACACATTAAAGGAAACTAATGTGGATAAAGTAGCGAAAATGTTAACATATGTGGTAAGACAACAAAGAAGTACTAAAATTTGCAATACAGGAGATTAAATCGCAAGTAAAACGACAGAGGAGCAGAAACAAGGGCTTAGGGAAATATGAGTGGCTAACCGCTTACAAAAACATGAGTTAGCCATTCATCTTGTGAAGATATTAAAACCACTGCCCTGCAATCTTGGGAAAAATATTGGACAATTCACAAGACTTTAAAACTCGAACTACATTTATTTGAACGTTACTTAAAATAGAAGGCAGGTCCGGCGGCAAAGTCGCCACGGCCCGCTGGTCGGAAAATAAAACGCAGCCCAGCATGTGGTGCACAGTGATCTGTAGTCCATAAGCACCACGCATTGGAGGGTCCTCTCGTCGGAGAAAGAAGCCATGCGTCATAGGGCTCTGACCTATGCAAAGACGAGTAAGGAGGATCTCGTTCCGTCGATGTGGCTGGAAGCAGGTAAGCCACGGCCGCGTAGTGGACTTTACGAGACGGGGCTTATTTTCTGTCACTTTCAGCTACTCGTCTGCATGACTTTGTACCTCAACAGCGAGGTGATAGCATGCAGGGGGATGGCACACTGCAGTAGCTGGGGACCACGACACGCCTCCTTGACGTGTTCCCCACAATACCCATGTGCCCTGGTATCCAGCAGAAAGACACCTCCTTCCCTAGTCGTTGAAGCTGGAGGAGGGCATCCTGGACTACTTTATCTGTTGGATACAAACGTTGTACAGGGCGATGGCCACTCAGAGAATCGGAACAGACAAGAATTTTAGCACTGGAAGAACGTCTCATCTGCTCCAGCGTCCGCAAGATCGCACATAATTCTGCGTCGAAGACAGTATATTCTTGGGGCAATCGGACCTTGAGGACACGATCCGGGAAAACAACAGAGCTACCAACAGATTCCCCCTGTTTTGACCCATCCGTAAAGACAGCTACATAGATTTGGTGCTCAGATAAAATGTCAGAAAATATCGCACGGGAAACAGAAGCAGAAGTGCAATCTCTTCTGTACTGCACCTACTCTAAAATTACATTGTGGCTCGTGGACGGTTAGAGAGAAGGCGTTCCAGTGGCGGATGAGCACAGTATGGTACGTGGGTGGAGCCGGAGCTGCGAGGAACTTACATGCCTGACACACCATGAGAAGCTGCCGCCGGATGCTAAGTGGCTGTTCCCCGGCCTCAGCACTGAGATTGGGTATGGGACTGGTCCTATAAGCACCTGTGGCCAGCCGAATCCCTCATGGTGGACAGCGCTGATCATACACTGAGCACCCGTAGTCCAGCTGCAAACGCGCGAATGCCCTATGGGGCAGACGCGCCCTGTCCGTTCCCCAAGACCTGTGGATAAGGCACTTTATGATGTCTAGTGCCTTGATAGATCTGGTTTTTAGGTCCCTCAAGTGCGGCAACCGCTACAATTTGGAGTAAAAAATGAGTCCCAGGTGTAGTGCTGGCGGAAGATCCAACACCGTGTTACTAGAGGAGGCCGAAATGCACGCTTTTTAGCTCACGCAGGCTGGCGTGAGGAGGGAAGAACTATACTGACGTGAGGTCTGGAAAATGACAAGGAATTAGAATTCAAAAAGCGGACGTAATTAGTTTCATACTTAACTTTAATCCATTAATGATGAACGTCGCTCTTGACGGTACATGAGTCAAGATATTATCTGTTCAGAATAGTAACTGAATATGGCGCCTTGCTAGGTCGTAGCAAATGACGTAGCTGAAGGCTATGTTAAACTGTCGTCTCGGCAAATGAGAGCGTATGTAGTCAGTGAACCATCGCTAGCAAAGTCGGCTGTACAACTGGGCGAGTGCTAGGGAGACTCTCTAGACTAGACCTCCCGTGTGCCGGCTCTCGGTTTGCAATCACTGATAGTGGCGACACGCGGGTCCGACGTATACTAACGGACCACGGCCGATTTAAAGGCTCCCACCTAGCTAGTGTGGTGTCTGGCGGGGACACGACACCAGGAACCCAACCGAGTCGTTAAAATGTAGAATGGTGTCCTTCATATGCAAACGCACGAATGCCCTATGGGACAGACGCGCCCTGTCCGTTCCCCAAGACCTGTGGATAAGGCACTTTATGATG
Organism: Schistocerca nitens; assembly: GCF_023898315.1. Taxonomy (NCBI): domain Eukaryota; kingdom Metazoa; phylum Arthropoda; class Insecta; order Orthoptera; family Acrididae; genus Schistocerca; species Schistocerca nitens. Next base: position 520,938,821 of record NC_064616.1, on the reverse strand, counting down.
TCTAGTGCCTTGAGAGATCTGGTTTTTAGGTCCCTCGGGAGCGGCAACCGCTACAATTTGGAGTAAAAAATGAGTCCCAGCTTACACTACACTCGTTCGTCCTCTGTTAGAATATTGCTGCGCAGTGTGGGATCCTTACCAGGTGGGATTGACGGAGGACATCGAAAGGGTGCAAAAAAGGGCAGCTCGTTTTGTATTATCACGTAGTATGGGAGAGAGTGTGGCAGATATGATACGCGAATTGGGATGGAAGTCATTACAGCAAAGACGTTTTTCGTCGCGGCGAGATCTATTTACGAAATTTCAGTCACCAATATATACAACCGCTCGCTCACCGATAGATCTGTACCTACAGATAGGAAAATTGCGCAGGTTGCACCAGTGTTTAAGAAGGGTAGTAGGAGTAATCCATCTAACTACAGACCTGTATCATTAACGTCGGTTTGCAGTAGGGTTTTGGAGCATATACTGTATTCAAACATTATGAATCACCTCGAAGGGAACGATCTATTGATACGTAATCAGCATGGTTTCAGAAAACATTGTTCTTGTGCAACGCAGCTAGCTCTTTATTCGCACGAAGTAATGGCCGCTATCGACAGGGGATCTCAAGTTGATTCCGTATTTCTAGATTTCCGGAAAGCTTTTGACACCGTTCCTCACAAGCGACTTCTATTCAAACTGCGGGCCTATGGGGCATACTGGGAACAAGTGTACCATATGGAACTTTTGCTAAGAGTCCTGTTGTCTCTGCTATACTCCATGTCTTCCAGGTAAGAATATTTGCATCTGGGAAAGCTTCAAGGCCACCATAATCACAATGATTGCCCCATACTACAGCAAGTGTGAGCCATGTACTACCTCCAAACACGGCTTGTACATCACATGTAAAGTTCAAACGGAGTCCACGAAATACGTTTGGTCCTCCAATTAATTGTTGGTTATTGTACTGTCCAGAAAGATCAATGTCTATCGCCTTCAAAGCACGATATACAGGAACGCTGCGCCGCCAGCGACGACGGTAACCACGTCGCCGAGGCATTGCTATACACGTTAACACAAGTGAACGTAGCTCAGTTGTGAGACTGGATTCGTGATTTCCTGTCAGGAAGGTCGCAGTTCGTAGTAATAGACGGCAAATCATCGAGTAAAACTGAAGTGATATCAGGTGTTCCCCAGGGAAGCGTCCTGGGACCTCTGCTGTTCCTGATCTATATAAATGACCTGGGTGACAATCTGAGCAGTTGTCTTAGGTTGTTCGCAGATGATGCTGTAATTTACCGTCTAGTAAGGCCATCCGAAGACCAGTATAAGTTGCAAAGCGATTTAGAAAAGATTGCTGTATGTTGTGGCAGGTGGCAGTTGACGCTAAATAATGAAAACTGTGAGGTGATCCACATGAATTCCAAAAGAAATCCATTGGAATTCGATTACTCGATAAATAGTACAACTCTCAAGGCTGTCAATACAGCTAAGTACCTGGGTGTTGAAATTACGAACAACTTCAGTTGGAAAGACCACACAGATAATATTGTGGGGAAGGCAAGCCAAAGGTTGCATTTCATCGGCAGGACACTTAGAAGATGCAACAAGTCCACTAAAGAGACAGCTTACACTACACTCGTTCGTCCTCTGTTGGAATATTGCAGCGCGGTGTGGGATCCTTACCAGGTGGGATTGACGGAGGACATCGAAAGGATGCAAAAAAAGGGCAGCTCGTTTTGTAGAGTGTGGCAGATATGATACGCGAATTGGGATGGAAGTCATTACAGCACAGACGTTTTTCGTCGCGGCGAGATCTATTTACGAAATTTCAGTCACCAACTTTCTCTTCCGAATGCGAAAATATTTTGTTGAGCCCAACCTACATAGGTAGGAATGATCATCAAAATAAAATAAGAGAAATCAGAGCTCGAACAGAAAGGTTAAGATGTTCGTTTTTCCCGCGCGCTGTTCGGGAGTGGAATGGTAGAGAGATAGTATGATTGTGGTTCGACGAACCCTCTGCCAAGCACTTAGATGTGAATTGCAGAGTAGTCATGTAGATGTAGATGTAGAAAACGCAAAATATAGAGCACTGTACGCGACTCCTTACCATAGACGTATTACTGTTTATGGCTATGGCAAAGAGGGTAACGCATAAAACACTGCCCTCAGGGACATCATTCGGAGATCGGGCAGCGTGTCATCAACACGGGTTCTAAAAAACCACTGAGACAGGACAGACTATATGAAGATGGGACATGGCCACGATGGAGTCGTGCAAGAATACTGTGTCTCCAAGTAGTATCGCACGCCTTACTGATATCGAATAATAGGCCGATACAGTAACGTTTACGTAGGAAAGCCTGCTGAATAGGCGCCTCTAGCACTGTCAGGTTGTTGACAGCGGACCAAAATCTCTGGAATCCACACTGAGAGCTGCTAAGGAATTTCTTGATAGCAAACAACCAGACCACACGACTGTTAATCATTCGCTCTACGGTCTTTCCTACAAAGCTTCTTAAGGCAATACTCCGTTAACTACTGGGAAATGTACGGCCTTTTCCTGGTTTGAGGGGAGGTGTCAGAACTACCTCTCTTCACGAGATGGGGAAGTGATCTGTCTGCCATATAAGATTAAAATATTCGAGAGGGATTTCTTCTTTTGACACTGCTGGCAAATGTCGAAGCATGAAGTGCTGGATTTGGTCGGTATCAGGTGCAGAGTCACGAGTCTCAGACAGGGAGGATTCTAGCTCCCACCTGGAAAAAGGGGAGTTGCAGGCCTCAGAACTGTTGGATCTGAAGTCCAGCTTGTCCCTACCTATAGCCACACGAAACGCTGGATCCTGGTTGGAATTTGCAATGATTTTTGCAAAATGTTTTTTGCAGCGTCTGAGGGATGCCTCTGGGCGTTGCCCGGAGACATCCCTGTTTCAGCACTGCTGCTATTGGTAAACGACTGTGTTTACTACAAATCCTTCGGATGGCTTCCCATACTTTCATAGAACAAATGGAGCGCTTGATAGAGTCCAGGAAAGCTTGCCATGACGTTTTCTTGCTGTCCTTAATAACGCGTCGAGTCTTGGCTCTCGCGACTCGTAAGGCTATGAGACTGTCTGCTGTAAGGCGGCATTTAAATCGTCGAAGAGCCGCACTCTTGTCCCAGATGACTGAACGGCACACATCTGTCCAAAAATGTAGAGGTCGCCTCCTAAGATGACCTGAATACTTTGGGATGGATAAATCAGTGGTATGATGGATCACTCGTGTGATGTGGTCCACCCATTCCTGGACGCTGCTGTAATGTTCAAACACAGCCAGCTGGCTGAACAGCGTCCAGTTAACCCTGCTGACCATCCATGTTGGTAGTCCGCCGTGGAGGGGAGCCCGTAATGTGTCTTGAGACTAGATAATAGCCCAGTCCGACATCGAAATCCATTAGTTCTACCGAAAAGTCAAGGCAGACATCAGTTAGTATGACGTCGACATCGTCACACTATTTACTTCGCGACTCCGTGGGTAGTGGACGCCTGGCCTTTATTTTTTTGTCCTAGGTAGGCTTCAGAACCAAAACAGCGGCAGTGGTGATGGCACTACTGGACGGTGGACCAGAGAACATTTTGAGGAGCAGGGAGCTCAGCAACGTTAGCGACAATAGACTTGCCTGGCGGTTTTGGAGGAAGTGTACGCTTTGAAGGAACTGCAGTTGCACAATTTCACTGAAAAACGCAGGTGCTTGTGCTGATGTTCCGTATGTTTTCCGTTTGGGTAGCAGCATCGGTTTTCTTAACTGGTTGTTTAAGAGCAGACACAAAGGAGGTAGCAAACTTACGGGGTGCACGGACTTATAGATCTTCTTGGCCTCCTCATATAAGATACGTTTAGTACTTTTTATTTCCTTTACCTTTCCTCCTTCAGGAAAGATACTACAGAGCCTACTCCGGAGAGGGTGACCGCCAGAGCAGTTTACACACTTTGGAGGAGATGAACGACCAACAGCTTCATGGGTAGCCTTACCACATTTGCCCCAAGTGGCTGCTCCCTTACAACCTGAGGTGGCGTGCTCAAAGCACTGGCGTGTAAAACAGCGCAGTGGGTTAGGAAAATAAGGCCGCACGCTGAGACGGGGAAAACCAGCCTTGTGCTCTGGAAGTTTTGTGCTGCTGAAAGTCAGTGTGAATGAGTCCGATTTCACGAGATCGCAATTCACCCTTTTCATTCTGTTCCTTACTTCAACAATGCCTTCCTGGGACCACTCAGCTTTCAGCTCTTCTTGGGGAATATCAACCAGTTCCTTTGCTGTAGTTCAAGTTGTTGTACAGTTCATTTTCTATTGCATACTCACCGAGGAACTGAGCTCTCTGGATGTTCTTCAGTTGTTGGAAATTGGATGATTCTACCAACAGAGTCCCATTTCACAAGCGCTTGACAGATTTTAAACTTCCAGCGATTCCCTCTAAAGCTTTTTGTAGGTAAAAAGGTGAAACTCTCTCATAGAATCCCTCTTTCGGTTCAATTATAAGAAACATATTCTGGCCACCTGCATGCATTCTGTTACTCAATACTGACAAAGTCTGTGTAACACCCAATTCTGGAGGACTGATTACACGAGCCCTTTTGTTTGATTCTGTGTTGGTACCTACCAGCGGCCCATCCTTCCCGCTGGGAGGAGGAAGAGAAGATTTAGAAGAAGCCAAGCTGGTCTCACGAGCAGCTAGAGAAATAAAAGCACACCTAGGTAGAGCGCCGTGTGCCTAGGTAAGCGTTATACAACTGAGGTGCGGCAGGTTCCCCAGATGTTGCCCACTAACGACAGTTCCACCTCAACAGCCATGCATCTAATCAGTGAGCAGCACACTTTCAGATTGATGGTTTTTTATAGGGGTTTTTACCATCCTCGCGATCCGGGCGGTCAAGCGAATGTCCCCGTTCGCTGTGACAAACGACGTTCCACCGCCACGACGAATGGTGGTCGCCGAAGCATGTCCAGAGTTTATGGTGACAGAGGACTGGCGGCACCTTCCTTTACCCCTGACACGTATGGCCTGTGGGGCATCACGGTTGCCTCGACGACGGTTTTGAGTGGTGTTGTTTTTTCAGCCACGGTATACTTTAACTACGGCGGCACGTGAGCAGTTCACAAACATAGCCTTTTTGGAAATGCTTCCATCCTTGGCACGAAAGCCAATGATCACGCACTTTTGGATGTTAGATTAATCGCTCCGTTTCCACATTACCACAACGACTGTTTGTTTTCCGTGTCCTACCGAAACGTATTATATACCATTCACTGCTAATGCTATTATCTGCCATCTGTGAGTGGTTACTGCATGTTGACATCGAACATAGGCGATGGTTACATTAATGTGACATGGCCTTGTATAAGCTCAAACAGTAGTAAGAGTTTTAGCATAGAGTAAGTAGTAACCCATCTGATAGTAACTGAAAACAGATCGATTTACCGAAACCAGTAGTGGTAATAAAGAAAGATTAATACCGCTGTGTCATGCATTTTCTCAAGAATGTAACCACAGGTGAAACAATGAAGTTGGGATGAATGAGACTTAATTAAGTGCAGACTGTTTTATGAGGATGTATGGATTAAAATGGGCATCAGAATCAGTCATATGCACGAAACATCATACAGAAAACATACGCCTATTCATGTACTGTGACGGAACTTGCTACGTGTTCTATAGGACCTACAGAACACTGGGCGTACGCGCGATTTAATCACGACCACGTACAGAGACACGAAAATGTAAAAATAACTAATTGCCAGAAACTGCCCACAAATATATGTGACGATCTGACTTATATGAACGAGCTCGATATGCCGTTCAGTTGGGATTCCGAAAGCATGCGTACTCGCAACACCACACAGGGCTGATGGCTAAAAAATCAGTCAGTTACGTAAAATTCAATAACCGCGAAGCAATTCCGAAAAGGCTGGCGTGCATGTATTCATTTGCCTCAGGGGAAGAAGATCTATTTCTTAAGCACAGCTACATGGAGCTAGCCTACAACTAGAGGGCACTTTCTTGATGCTGCCCACAAAATCTATCAGTAATACAAAGGAAACACCTCTAAAAGTTGGGGAAAACGAATACATAGAACGCACTTCGCAAATAGAAATAACAGGGAAACTTCATTCAGGTAATATCTCTCATCTTTTTACTACAAATACTATAGAAGATCACAAGTTTAACGGTAGTCTCCCAGAACAGAGCAAGACCCATTAAATTCTGTAAAACATGTGAATTTACCCCAAAAATATAGTATAATAAAAGTTCACTAAGGCTATGTCTAATTGTATTGAAATCTGTAAGTTAATTACGAAACCAAAGCGACACAATTTAACAGAATGGTTTGTTCATGGCCTCTGAGCAGAGTGAGCCAACCGCATGCGACATTTACTAGACCCCAACATCGTGTGCCTGAAGCTTTGTTCCCAGGGCGGGTGACTAACCCATGCGAGTGTAGAAGGAAAAAGAGGACGTGTCGCCAGTCCCTATATCTGTGTTCCGGAGAGGAGCGTCCGCTTCCTGTTACTGAGCTACGTCTCTGGTCCTACTCCAAGCGGTTGAAATGTTAAGTTGGCAATACAAGCCTACAGTTGTGCGGTATCCCTGACTACAGGGGAGCTTGATTCAAGCCACTCGCACACTCCCAGTTACACAAACTCTCTCTCTCTCTCTCTCTCTCTCTCTCTCTCTCTCTCTCTCTCACACACACACACACACACACAGAGAGAGAGAGAGAGAGAGAGAGAGAATGGAAAAAATGAGAAGGAAAACGAACAACGTAAAAAGACAACAAATAAATAAACTCATGCGTGCTTTTCTTTACTAGAGGTTATAGAGATGAAGTTGCACCGAGGTGAAAAAAATTTAAAAATGGCTGTAAAGTTGAAGCTGTCAAAAAGCTGAGGCACAAGCTGCACTCTGATTTAATGATGAGGGTCTTAATAAAACATTTCAATAATCTGTGGGTCATATAATTGTGGACATACGATAAATATTTCAGTGATCGTATTGACTGCCGTAGCTTCAGTGCATTTCTGTAACAGATCATACAGGTGATCGGTGGAGAACAGACTACTTACAGCGTAGAGCAGCAAACTGCTTCTGCTTTACTTTATTGAAAAAGCATGGTAACTAGTTCCAAACTTAAGCATTCATCGTCAGATTTCTTGCCTGTGTTTGTAAAACGCACTGTACGTTGGTTTACGGGTAAGCTGCCGAGAAGTAACATTTGTTTCCATCGTCTTTCTCCAGTGAATAACAGTCATACACGAGTAAAATTTACGTGATATATCTAGATGTTTTGCGATCTTGTCCAACGAACGTAAGTAATAATGAAGACCCCTGTGGAAATATGTGAAAACACGAAGTACAACCTGAATGTTATTAACTGGAGAAATGTGGTGAAAAAATGTTCCAAGCGGTCTTATAGCATTTCACTTGCAAAGCGACGTATGAAGCGTTTTGGTAAATGCGTGCAAGCCGTCTGACTAAGAATGTATAAATTCGAAACCTGTAACAGAGCTACTACAATAAACTAAACTAAAACCAAATTGTAGCTGACTGCAATTGCACGCTATAATATTCTGCATTGCAGTTCTGTAATAACGTCATTATCTGGCAGAATAGCAGGATCACTGGAGTGTCAGCTACCAACCTAAGTAATATATCCTCATCCAGCAGCGACAAAGACACAGAGATGTTTGATCTAACGCCGGTAAAGGATGTCGACAAGGCCAGTATAGAGCATATTGCTGGGAGGCGGAGCCTGGCGGAACCGCGCGCAGCGCTAGAGGCCGCCGCAGATGCCAACTGCTCTGGCAAAGCCGATCAAGTCCGCGCGTTGTAAGCGAGACGGATCACTCCGCCGTGCGAAGCTGTTTGCAAAGAGCTGTACTAGCCCAGCGCTGGCAGCCTCACTGTGTAGATGGATTTTGTATTGATTTCTCTTTGGACGAATCGTACTCAGCTGCTGTCGGACTTTGTTGTGTGGCCCACAACTTCTCACGTGAAGTCGCCCGCCTCTTCTCCGAGCAGATACTAACTCTGATCGTAACCATTACGTTTTACAGCTGATAAGTTGGAGTTTAATGACTGTGAACTCGAATACGAGCGCAGTTCTGTGGTACTCAAGTTTTAGTGATTGTGGACAAAGCTAGAATGTAGAGTATAATGCTAACTCTACATACTGTCGTAATTATTCAAGAGTAGTTGCAGATAATACAAACCAGACGTGATAAAGCCGCCTTACCGCCCACACCTCTCCAAGGAGGTACAGGTGATCGCACTGTGCAGAAAAACTGGTGTGTAGCTTCTCGCGTTGCATAATATGATATTAGTAAGCTTGGGGATTGTTCTTCTGGAAAAGCACATCTCCGTGATGTTTTCGAAACGGTAACAGGATGGCATGGATTACGGCTATGTACTGGGATTATTCTGCGCCGTACCCTCAGCAGACTCCAGCGGTTTACGGCTATTGTAAGTTACGGCTCCTCACATTACGTTGCCCAGAGTTGATCGTGCATAACATTTCTTGATACCACAAATGCCACAGCAGAATCTGCTCTTATTACACTACTGGCCATTAAAATTGCTACACCAGGAAGAAATGCAGATTATAAACGGGTATTCATTGGACAAATATATTATACCAGAACTAACATGTGATTTCATTTTCACGCAATTTGGGTGCATAGATCCTGAGAAATCAGTACCCAGAACAAACACCTCTGGCCGTAATGCCTGGGCATTGAGTCAAACAGAGCTTGGATGGCGTGTACAGGTACAGCTGCCCACGCAGCTTCAACACGATACCACAGTTCATCAAGAGTAGTGACTGACGTATTGCGACGAGCCAGTTACTCGACCACCATTGACCAGACGTTTTCAATTGGTGAGAGATCTGGTGTATGTGCTACCCAGGGCAGCGGTCGAATATTTTCTGTATCCAGTATGGCGATGACGAATACACGCTTCCAATGTGCGTTCACCGCGTGTCGCCAAACACGGATGCGACAATCATGATACTGTAAACAGAAACTGGATTCATTCGAAAAAATGACGTTTTGCCATTTGTGCACCAAGGTTCGTCGTTGAGTACACCACCGCAGGCGCTCCTGTCTGTGATGCAGCGTCAAGGGTAACCAGAGCCATGGTCTTCGAGCTGATAGCCCATGCCGCTGCAAACGTCGTCGAACTGTTCGTGCAGATGGTTGTTGTCTTCCAAACGTCCCCATCTCTTGACTCAGGGATCGAGACGTGGTTGCACGATCCGTTACAGCCACGCGGATAAGATGCCTGTCATCTCGATTGCTAGTGATACGAGGCCGTTGAGATCCAGCATGGCGTTCCGTATTACCCTCCTGAACCCACTGATCCCATATTATGCTAACAGTCATTGGATCTCGACCAACGCGAGCAGCAATGTCGCGATACGATAAACCACAATCGCGATAGGCTACAATCCGACCTTTATTAAAGTCGGAAACGTGATGGTACGCATTTCTCCTCCTTACACGAGGCATCACAACAACGTTTCACCAGGCAACGCCGGTCAACTGCTGTTCGTGTATGAGAAATTGGTTGGAAACTTTCCTCCTGTCAGCACGTTCTAGGTGTCGCCACCTTGTGTGAATGCTCTAAAAAGCTAATCATTTGCATATCACAGCATCCTCTTTCTGTCGGTTAAATTTCGCGTCTGTAGCGCGTCATCTTCGTGGTGTAGCAATTTTAATGGCCAGTAGTATACTTAGAGAACCTTGCATCTCTTTCAGTTGTGTCTTTCGCAACACAACTAGAGGGAGGTTGCAACGTTATGAGGCGTGAGACGAAACCTGGTGAGTGTTATGACCGCTCGATCACAGCTTCCAACGGGAGGTGCATAGAGTGTGTACAGTATTGGTTCTGATTTGTGATGAAGTCGCCATGACATCATCAATCTGGTGGTCCAAGTGTGAAACAATATGAATCGGTCATTCGTGATTAGTACTACGAGAATTTGTCTCTTCCATGCATTACCGGCATGCTGCTCACACCTGCTCATAGCTCACGTGCAGTGCGAGTGTTCGGAAGTTCTTTGGAAGTTTCATTCCACTCTCTCCCAGGACCACAACACAGATGTTATGGGCTCAGCTTTTCCACGTTCAGCACGCAGTTCCAGACCACTGTGCACTCGGAATTATTTCTTTTACTACCCTCTCTCTGTGGAGCACGCTAAGATGTAGTTTCTGCACCACGTCTTTAGGGGCTCCATTTTCCAGTAATGCATTTACTCGAAAATTGTTTACCTTTGTCAGTTCTGAAAAGGAAATAAAGTAAGACGGAAATGGAAAGTGTTACATAATTAACATGTTGACCGAACGCTTCCGAACTGATGCTCCAGTGTTTTCATTCCTGTGGGATATGCTGATTAAAATTTCACCCTTATGCGAGCTTATTTTATGTACAGAAAAAGCCTTTTCTACAAATGAAGAATGGTGTGAGTATTTGATAGTTATTTGGCGTGTCTCACGTTACTGCAGCTTTTCAGATGGAGACCGCAACACAGTTATCTTCATTAAGGCATGAAATGCGGAGGCTGTTTGCTTTCATGTCACAAAGAATACAAGATTGTATTAGGTCCCTAAGGGGTCAAATCTCATACAGATAAAACAGTTTCTGCGCCAGTCACTTGCCTATTTCGCCATGGCGCGTTTCGGTGGTTCACACCATCAACTTCAGGTGGAGAATTGCTTATTTACATGACTTGTGTTTGGTGAAGAATACAGACGTCTTTTCATAGTCGCAGACCAAGGGCAATGTAGGTTATTTTGCGTCTTTTGATAATGATACAAATTGTTCATTTAGAAAATGCACTTTATAGATTAAATAACACAAATTTATGACAGGGAAAAGGTCTGCATGCTGCTGCCAGATATATGTCCTCTCTATTGTACATTACATTTACACTATCACTTCAAAGATGTTGAACATTTTACGGATATGTTTGTTTGCATTGGATGCAGAGATAAAAGATTAAATGGTTTACATGAAAGTATGTTTTTCTTTTTTAAATTTGTGAATGGACTGCATCAGAAGTCTGCCATGTGCACAACTCAGTTATTATATTAGGTAGTTACATACACATCTTACAATTCGTTTTGTAAACATGAATGTGCTACAGCATTGGATACAAAACTAATAATTAAATGATTATGTACATAAATATGTTTTCCATTTGTTTTAAAAATGTGAATGGGCTCTACTTGAATACAGATGTGTATCAGTTCAATTATTATACTAATGCCTTATAGGAGGTTTGTCCAGAAAGTAACTTCCGATCGGTAGCGAAATGGAAACCACCAGGTAAGTCCGGTAAAGCTTTGTACAGATGTGTTGGGCAGTGTCTCTAGTATGCCCGTTGATCTTGTCGCGTCGCTCTTTGATGTTTTGAGTGAACAGTGAGCACGTAGAGATGCCTAGGGAATAGCGTCTCCCGCCGAGTATGAGGGCCTGGTTAGAGATTTAGCCTGTTTTTATGCAGCCCACATAACACAACTGTCGAGAAATTCCTTCTTCATGCTAATTCTCGGCCGCACACTGCAGGGGTAATGAAGACGGTCCTGCAGCGTTTCTGCTGAGAAGTGTTTGATCACCAACAATACAGTCCGTAATTGGCTCCCTCCTGAGTCTAATCTCTGCTCACAAGAACCGCTGGCTATGAAGACACAATTTTTCCACAGACAACTAGCTGCAGACCAGTGCAGATAACTGGCCGAAAGAACAGTCGGATGCTTTCTATGACGAGGATGATTGAAAGTTGATACAACACTACGACAAAACTCGAAGTTGGAGGGGTGACTATGTAGAGAAGTAGGTGGAAGGTGTACCTAACTGTTGCAAATAAAACGTTTTTGGTTTTCACTGCGGTTTCCATTTTGCGACCGATCCGAACTTTTTTTCTGGACAACCTTCGTATAAAGATTAGCCAACTGCCTTTCCGCAGTGATGGCTCCGGTTTGTGAGTAAAAAAGCATTTCGCTCTCATTTTTAGTATATGGCCGAAAGAGTCAGTCTTCAGGAATTGTGAAACGAACCCTGTCGTCCAGGACCGCGTGCCACAAAGGGTGCGGATTCACCACGAGATGGGGATACTCGCTATAGAGGCCTAAGCGCTATAGTGTGCGAGCGAGACAGACGAGAACCTACGTCATAGGCAAACCCAGTAGAAGCTCTTTGTGCCCAAAGTGATGTAGCAGTGTTAAATATGGCGGACCTAAGATCGGCCCTAACGGGAAACGTTTATGAAAAATATTTAATTCTGTAGTAATGCAAGGAATCAAGCCACAGTAATTTTAATCTGCCATACTCCATAAATTTTAATGGCGATCCCAATAAAACTTGAATATTGATCATATCTATAATAGTTTAGGATTTACTGTTAACGTGAAATTCACAAGTGTTGTAACAAAGACCTGAATGTTAAAATCTGAACGCTTTAGTCGATCTTAACGATCGACATTTCATATAGAAGCGCATCATTAAAATGACAAATGTTCTAAATATCAACTCTGTAGCTTCATTTGCTTAAAAGATGTAGTAAATTTAAATTATGAGTATTTTCAGTTAAGCATCAGATCACCATTTCCTGTACACAAAAAACACTGAACGATGACAGCATGACACCTTATTGAATCATTAGGTTATAGAATATTTCTTCTAAAGTTTAGTGCATAATATTTACTTTGTTCTTTATTTATTTATCAGAAAGCACATTGGTGGAAGGTTACTGCCCTGACACTCAAAGTTAAGAAGGAAATTGTTCTGGTTTTATGTAAAAGAATTTAACGTTTATTATGTAACGGATATTATTGTTGCTTTATCTAGAACGTGAAAGTGGTCAAGATTTGATTATTTAAATATGTTAATATGTAAAATAATGTAGAATAAGCTGTAGCCAATCAGATGGACGGCTTCAGGAAAGGGAACCCCCCTAGCCAGCTGAGCGGGGATGTTCGGTGAGCGAAAACGCGGCTGGGGACGGACGGAAGGAGTGCTGGTAGATACACGAAAGCGGACATTTCAGCTGGAGACACCAAAGGGTACAGTTCGGATGCAGACACGAAAGCGGACGGTCGGTCTTTAAGCAGCTAGGAAGTGAAACGACTTAGAAAATTTCGCATTGTGTGGTATCGCGGGACTTAGCCGCGTGCCTGGTATGAACTCTATCTTTTCGCGCAGATAACTTGTATTTCGCGATGAGATTGTGAATGATCGAACTGTGTCAAATGGATATGCGCTCGAGTGTAGCAGTAACGCAAAATACGACCACTTTCGCTATTAGTTTGCTTTCTGCATAAACATTATTCTAACCAAGTCGCACCTGTGTGGCCTACATCATTTAGGGGTGTTAATTTAGTTCCCGATATTATTATTACTGTTATTATATGTTATGTTAACTTTGTATTTCTCAAACTTGCCATCAGCCAGACAATTTAATCAAAGGGTCACAAGTGTCTAAGTTAGGGCGTGTAATGCGACACGTGCGGTTCAACCCCTAGACGAGTTTGAGCCAAGACATTTCGACGAAGGGGAAACGCATGCGAGCCCGAACATCTCTGGGATGTTAGCTCGCAGGTTTCCTTCAGATCACCGAAGTTAAGCGCTGTCCGGCTTGACTAGCACTTGAATAGGTCACCGTCCGTCTCTGCCGAGTGCTGTTGGCAAGCGGGGTGCACTCAACGCTTGTGAAGACAGTTGACGAACTACTTGATTGAGAAGTAGCGGCAGCGGTCACGAAATCTGACAGCAGCCGGCAGAAAGGTGTGCTGACCATATGACCCTCCGTATCCGCGCCCGATGACGCCTCAGGGATGAGGATGACGCCGCGGCTGTCGGTTCTGTTGGACCTTCGAGGTCTCTTCGGACGGTGTTTGTTTCTTATATAAAACATTAGGTTGAACTTATTTAGGGTTGAATGGGAGTCGTTACATTAATTGCTGTGCATTGAAACTGTAAATTATGAGAATGCTTTAAGTACTTTGTCAACATTTTTGAATAAGATAGTTGAGCCTGTTTCACTATTATTGTTGAGTAGATGTTCCCCAGTACAGGGACATTCTGTGTCCTAGTTCAGTGTATATAGTGCATGAAGAAGTACAAATCTTAATAAATAATTTAATCAGGGGAGATTTTCCTGATTGGGGAGAAATAACGTATGGCGGTTTCCGAGAGTTAGTCGTAGGTCCGGTATGTTCCTTATATACCACGTGGTTATAATTGAAGCACAGCTACTTTCACAGGACCACTCTCGGCTGTAGTTATCGTATGGCAACGGAACTTGGTAGATATTCTGATGAATTAATGCGGAATCGATTTACGCTAGGAAAAAAAAATTACTTCCAGTTTTGGCCACCACGTGCAAATCTGGAGCTGTCAGTGCAAGAAAGACGTATCGAAATGTTTCCAGATGTAATGTGTTAGGAACGAGACGTGGACACGAGAGGTCAAACAAGTGAGAAAGGCATAATGTTGAATTTTATTATTAACCGCCGCGTACACAATTTGTTCAATATGGGCTCCGGAATCTTCGATGAGATGCTGCATCCGTAAAGCGACGTTATCAACAGTTGCGCCGTTGCTCGCAGCAGTTCCAGTGAAATCTGAACAACGTGTTCCTGTATAATGGCTTTCAGTTTAGGTAGAGACCGAACGTGTACCTGGTAAACGCGTCCTTTTAGATGTCCCCAGAGCCAAAGGCACATGGATTCATATCAGGCGATCTTGCAGGCCATGCATCTGGAAAACCTCTGGCAATGACACGTTCGTAGAAGGTTGAATTAAGCAGATCTTTTATTAGGCGAGAGGCTTGAGATGTTTTCCCATTTTGCATGAAAACAGTGGTTTCCACACAGTTGCGCTCTTCCAAAGCAGGAATCACATGCTGCACAACGAGGTCTCGATACCGAGCAGACGTCGCAGTACATGTGACAGGCCCTCTAGGTGTACTCGCTTCAAAGAAGAACGGGCACTGAATAAAGATGCTTGTGTATCCCCATCACACAATCACACAGCGCGAGTGCAGTAGCTTTTCGTGCACAACGCGCTCTTTAGTTTTGCACCAAATTCGGCAGTTTTTTGTATTTACTGCGCCCTGTAGTGTAAATGTGTCTCGTCACTGCACTGAGTATTGCCCGGCTACATGTCATCAACTTTGATCCGTGCCAGAAACTGAAGAGCAAATTCAGAATGTTTCTGTAATGAGGTTTCAGTTGCCGCACCGTCTGGATCTTGCGCGGATACCAGTGTGAAATAGACCGCGAAACTTTCCATACCGTTGACCATTGGAAGAACAACTAATTCTCGTCACATTGCACGACCACGAGCACTATCTGGGGCACACGCTGCACGGTCAGTTACAGCAAACTCGTCATTAACTTCCACCATGATAGGACGCCTTCCTCTTCCAGGTGCCCACACCAAGCTCACTCGTGTTTTCGAATTTCATTATCATCTTCTTTAAACCATTTAGAACACTGGGCCTCTCCTCAGATCTCTCAGACGACGATACTCCTTAAATTCAGCCCTGTAGTTGCTGCCGTTCACATAAAACAGTTAACTAACTGCGCACGGTCTCTCTTCTCGATAGCCATACTGTCCGCTTACCTTATGGCTTATCAGGTGACAGCGTCGGCGTCACACCGTCATACGAACAGCGTTCAAATGGTTCAGATGGCTCTGAGCACTATGGGACTTAACTTCTAAGGTCATCAGTCCCCTAGAACTTAGAACTACTTAAACCTAACTAACCTAAGGACATCACACACATCCATTCCCGAGGCAGGATTCGAACCTGTGACCATAGCGGTCGCGCGGTTCCAGACTGTTGCGCCTAGAACCGCTCGGCTTCCCCGGCCGGCACGAACAGTGTAAAACGGCAGATTTGCACCTGGTGCCCACAACTGGAACTATTTTTTTTTCAGCATAAATCAGTCCCGCATTAACGCACTGGCATATCTACGAAGTTTCTCTGCGATAAGAAAAGTCCTGCCCAGATTTGACCTCCGTGAGTAGCTGCATTTTAATTATTACCTCTCAGTATGTTATCAGTCTTTCGTCTAATATACAAAAAGCATAATTAGTTCTTTTTGCTTATGATAATAGTATTGCAAACAATTCAAGCATACTTACGGTAACGGAGGCAATGGTAAACAACGTTCTTAAGAGTATAAATGACGGATTTTCTGAAAAACTATCCCTCTCTCTCAATTTGAAAGATAGGCAACACATTCTGTTATGTATATCCGGAGGTACTACACCAATGATAAGTCTAATAAAAGCTGAGAAAATAATAAGTAGGACGTATACTTCAAAAAATTTAGGTGCCCGTAGTGAAGAAAACTTGAAACGTAAAAAACCACATTTAGGCACTCGTAAAACAACTTAGTTAAGTCACATTTGCACTTGCAATCATCGAAAACGTTGGGGAGTGGCAAATAAATAAGCTTTTGTATGTCCATCCTTGTGACAGGACATCAGCGGGACTTCGGCCGTTCACTTATGTAAATAAATAAAACACCCTCAGTCATCCTTATGATGTCATTTATTGTATGGATACCAATTTCGGTGCTTCAGTACACAATCGCCAGACCCTAGATGATGCTGAATTGGTTAACACCATCCGTATACACGATGCATCAATCGCCATCTACAACTGGTATATGCAGACTACCTATAACCGCCATGTCTCTCCAGCCATCAACCATCGTTGATGGTTGTGGAGAAGGTGGTGGGTAGGAACTACTAAATCACAAAAGCTTTTATATAAGCTTTTTAAATAGCCAGCATGTAGTCATACTTAGAGATTAATTTGTTATTTGATTGTAAAATGACTCGATCCACACCGTTACGATACATGGTGCAAATTGTGGTGTCACCGCCAGACACCACACTTGCTAGGTGGTAGCTTAAATCGGCCGCGGTCCATTAGTACATGTCGGACCCGCGTGTCGCCACTGTCAGGATCACAGACCGAGCGCCACCACACGGCAGGTCTCGAGAGACGTACTAACACTCGCCCCAGTTGTACGACGACGTTGCTAGCGACTACACTTACGAAGCCTTTCTCTCATTTGCCGAGAGACAGTTAGAATAGCCTTCAGCTAAGTTAATGGCTACGACCTAGCAAGGCGCCATTAACCATTTGTAACGTTGCATGTACCTCAAGATAGAGTCTCACTTGTATCATCCAGAATGGTGTCTACCAAAGGACAATATAAAAGTTAAGTGTTCTAGTAGCTACGTTCTTTTCTTTATCACATTCATTACGAATCCTGTTCCAGACTTAACGCCAGACGGCGTGAGTTGACGCGTGCCCTTTCGGCTACTTCACTGTGGACTGGCTGCCTTAACAGTCCACTACACAAATAATCCATGGAATATGAAACTAACTAACTACCAGGTGCTTCTTAGTGTCACACTTTTTATTTCCATATTTGAAGTTGTAATTAAATTTATTAGTTAAGATGCAAAGTTAAAACACTTGTAAGTAGGCTGTGTAGGTTCTTATATTGGTAATGCCACCGCCACGTAGCGCTCTGTATGAAAATCACTGGGTGTGCTGTGTGCAGTCTGTGGTTGGGTGGCATTGTTGGAATTTGCTATTGTAGTGTTGCGCAGCTGGCTGTTAACAGCGCGTAGCGTTACACAGTTGGAGGTGAGCCATCAGCAGTGGTGGATGTGGGGAGAGAGAGGGCGGAGTTTTGAGAGCGGATGATCTGGATGTGTGTCCATCAGAGACAGTAAATGTGTAAGACTGGATTGTGGTGTCACCGCCAGACACTACACTTGCTAGCTGGTAGCCTTTAAATCGGCCGCGGTCCGTTAGTATACGTCGGACCCGCGTGTCGCCACTATCAGTGATTGCAAACCGAGCGCCGCCACACGGCAGGCCTAGAGAGACTTCCTAGCACTCGCCCCAGTTGTACAGCCGACTTTGCTAGCGATGGTTCACTGACAAATTACGCTCTCATTTGCCGAGACGATAGTTAGCATAGCCTTCAGCTACGTCATTTACTACAACCTAGCACAAGTTACTATTGATTCTGTAAAACATGTACCGTCAAGAGCGATGTTCACCAATTATGGATTAAAGTTAAGTATTCCAGCAGCTACGTACGTTTTTGGCTATTCTCATTTCCGTGTCCTGTTCCAGACCTCACGCCAGCCTGTGTGAGCTTAAACGCGTGCCTTTCGGCTTCCTCCTAGTGGATTGGCTGTCTTGCCAATCCACAACAAGTGGCGACGAGGCCACACAGCGTTCGTAACTATAATGCCCTGATTTACTTGTGTAATGGCTTCGCCACAATCTCCAGATGTACTGTCCGAATTTTATCGCTTACAGAATTAGCAGACGCAGGCCCTACTGGATGCCCTTGGACAGCTCGTCCAGGGTCAACGTGCAATGCAAAACGATGCGGCAGCCGCCGCTCCACCGCTCACGCAGCCACAACACGCAGTTGCACCGCCTTTTCGTCCATTTGATGCGGCACTGGAAAGCTGGACGGAGTGGTCACGCCAATTTGGATTCCATCTCGCCGCCTACAGAATTCAAGGTAATGAGTGGCAGCCTTATCT
Source organism: Schistocerca nitens (assembly GCF_023898315.1). Lineage (NCBI taxonomy): Eukaryota > Metazoa > Arthropoda > Insecta > Orthoptera > Acrididae > Schistocerca > Schistocerca nitens. The sequence goes on along the minus strand of NC_064616.1, from coordinate 520,920,201 downwards.
CCTTTCGTCCATCGGCGTCCACACATACTGTGTGATAGTCAAATTATTTCCCCAACGCGATGTAGCAACTCTGTCCTACGACGAAATTTTGTCTGCATTAGATGCATATTTCAAAGAATCGGTCAATGTAGTTGCCAAACGGTATACGTTCTTTCGTACAAAATGTACGGCAGGTCAGACTAATCGGGAGTGGGTTGCAACCTTGCAAGGCCTTACTAGGGATTGTGCTTTTGAGTGTGAATGTGGACTTCCTTATTCAGATACTATGGTCCATGATGCAATTGCACAGAACGTTACTGATGTTCGTATAAGGGAACAGATTTTGAAACTAGTCAATCCCTCCCTTCAACAAGTGATGTACATATTGGATTGGCAGGACACACTTGACTTTGCTCAGGAATCATTTGAAACTTTGCCACCCATGTGTCAGGTTAACTGGCCCGCCGGGCGAGCTGCACAGAACAGTAAACAGTCCTCGCGCCCAGCCGCGCCAAAGCCGCCTGGCTCTCAGCCACGTGTACCGCGGCAGCAAGCAAATGCAGTGAAATCATGCCCGTGGTGTGCTACTAGACATTCGCGTGAGAATTGCCCGTCCCGCCAGGCTATTAGCTTTTTCTGTAATAAAAAAGGACATGTTCAAAGTGTTTGCCAGAAAAAGCTCCGATCGGAAGCTCAAAACCATTCCCGGCCCTTTGCTTCGCGCCGAATTCGCACCAAGGATACTCAGGCTCGTGAAACTTCGCCCATGGAAATTCATATAGTTCATGCCACTCCTCCCAGTGCCACTCTCTCTCATAGTGATTGTGTTCGTCCCACAAATAGTGTGCGTCGACATCGCCGGAAATCCCGTCAAGTCGCAAGTGCTTCTGTACCAGTGTCAGTTCACGTTGCATGAGACAGTCGCTCTTGTCGTCAGCAGGACAATAAAATTTTTGTGGATTTGGACATTAACGGCAAAGTGATACCGTTCCAGCTCGATACCGGAGCTGCAGTTTCCCCGATCAATCACGACACGTACAAACAGCTGGGCATACCTCCGTTGCGTGCCGCAATTGTTAAGTTAAATAGTTATTCCGGTCAGAATATCCCTGTGTTAGGACAGTGCATCCTTCTTGCAACATACAAGGGACAAACAAAACTTGTGTCATTTTACGTACTTCGTTCTTCTTCTGCAGTGAACTTGTTTGGTTTCGATTTATTTCAGTTGTTTAACTTGTCTATAGTAAATAAGGTCCTATCAGTGAACCAGACTGTGCCTTCAGACAGTGTTTCTCGTCTATGTGAAGAGTTTGCAGACATTTTTGCACCGGGCCTTGGTTGCGCTAAGAACTATAAAGCACATTTGGAACTGAAAGTAAACGCGCAACCGAAATTTTTCAGAGCGCGCAATGTTCCCCATGCATTGCGTAATGTGGCCGCAAAAACATTACACGATTTGGAATCACAAGGTGTGATTGAACGTGTGCAGGCTTCTCTCTGGGCATCACTCTTAGTAATTTTACCGAAACCTTCCGGAAAATTGAGACTTTGTGTGGACTTCAAGGCAACAGTGAATCCCCAACTAGTGACTGCAACTTTTCCTTTACCCCGCCCAGATCTTTTTGACAAACTGTGCCCAGGTAAATATCTTTCGAAGTTGGACCTAGCAGATGCGTACTTGCAAATACCGGTGGACGAAGAATCCCAGCGCGTTTTGGTGGTTAACACACATCTTGGTTTGTACCGATTCAAAAGACTGCCATTCGGGTGTGCATCCGCCCCTGCATTGTTTCAGCAATATTTGCAAACTGTTTGTGCGTCTGTCCCTACTGCAGCAAACTATCTGGACGATATTGTGATCCCCGGAAGCCCCTTTTGTTGATGGTGGATGCACCGGATTTCGGGATCGGTGCTGTGCTTGCGCACAAAGATGGTTCGCAGAATCGCCCTCGTCGAACCTTGATGTCTTTGCTACATCCGCCGCCTCAGGTTCCTGTGCAGCGGCAGACACCTGCTTTTGCTCCAAGCGACGTTGTCTACTACCGCAACTATCGAGGTTCACGGCGTTGGCTCGAAGGGCGCATTCTTCGCTGCCTCGGCCGCGCTATGTATCTGGTTTTAGGGGCCTCTGGTGAGGTGCGCCGGCATCTCAATCAGCTGCGCCTCTGTCGTCGCACGGGATCTGCCGCTCCCCGTCTGCTTTCAGCGATGGTGCCGTCCGGTCAGTGCCCTGGGGACCCATCTACTGGCTCGCCTCAGCCCCAGGTGTTATTGACGATGCCTTCCATTTTGCCCCATAGCGACGCGCCGCCGCCGCCGCCGCCGCCTGTTCTCCCGCCGGCGCCGCCCGCAGTGGACGCGTCGCTACAACCGCCGGGCGCCTCCCTGGGTCACGCGCCGCCGATCGCTTGCCGTGACCAGTTGTCCTCCGACATGGAACTCTTGCCCGATCCGGACCATATGTCGTCTTCGCCCGTCGGGTGCCCCGGCCCGATGGAGGTCGACCCTTCGGCCCCTCCTGTCTCTCTACGGGCGCATACACCGCATGTTGGCGTGCACCCTGTAGTAGGTTTTCAGGCGTTTCCTAGCTCCCCTCGGACCGAATGGCAGGGTGCGGGTGGCACAGCCTCGCCTGTTGTTAGGCTCCCCACCTCGTCGCATACGTCAACATGGGGTCCTCCCCACGGCGGGCGGAAGCCTTATGCCACAACCGTAGGCCGATTTGCGGGGGAGGAATGTGGTGTCACCGCCAGACACCACACTTGCTAGGTGGTAGCCTTTAAATCGGCCGCGGTCCGTTAGTATACGTCGGACCCGCGTGTCGCCACTATCAGTGATTGCAAACCGAGCGCCGCCACACGGCAGGTCTAGAGAGACTTCCTAGCACTCGCCCCAGTTGTACAGCCGACTTTGCTAGCGATGGTTCACTGACAAATTACGCTCTCATTTGCCGAGACAATAGTTAGCATAGCCTTCAGCTACGTCATTTGCTACGACCTAGCAAGGCGCCATTACTAGTTACTATTGATGCTGTAAAACATGTACCGTCAAGAGCGATGTTCACCAATTATGGATTAAAGTTAAGTATTCCAGCAGCTACGTACGTTTTTGGCTATTCTCATTTCCGTGTCCTGTTCCAGACCTCACGCCAGCCTGCGTGAGCTTAAACGCGTGCCTTTCGGCTTCCTTCTAGTGGATTGGCTGTCTTGTCAATCCACAACATGGATGTCATGAACTGATAAATATTATGACTTTTGAACACTGTAAAGTAAATACATTGTTTGTTCTTTATCAAAGTCTTTCATTTGCTAACTATGCCTATCAGTAGTTAGTGCCATCAGTAGTAAGAAACTTTTATTTACCTGGCAGTATTGGCGCTCGCTGTATCGCAGTAGTTTGAGTAACGAAGATTTTTGTGAGGTAAGTGATTCGTTAGTTAGGGCCATTCTTTTGTAGGGATTATTAAAAGTCAGATTGCGTTGCGCTAAAAATATTGTGTGTCAGTTTAAGCACAGTCATATATAATTTTGATAAGGGGATGTTTCATATAATATGCAATGTGAAATTGACCACTAGATGTCAAGAGAGGCGGCCCTGTCGGTATAAAAGGAGGCGGGCAGTATTGTATTGTCAGTAAGGAAGAGGTAGCACCAGCATGCGCTGGTCAGGAGCGCTCAGTGACTTCACTGTATCTCACCTAAATAACAAATGCTTTGGGGAAATTTAAACAAATAAAAGATGTACAAATCGACTCATTTGTTGTGATTGTGAAGTGGAAACACGAAGGACCAACCACAGCTAAACCAGGATAAGATAGACGTCACGTACTATCGGGCAGCGATTTTTGAGCATTGTGGAGGGTGGTTATAAAAAATCGCATGAAATCATTGGAAGGAATCACTCGTAAGCTCCCAACTGCTGCCAGCAGTCCAGTTAGCAAATGACTGTGCATAGGGAGCATCTCCTCATGAGCCACACCTGTCTCTCGTCAATGCCAAGCGACGCTTGAGGTAGCGTGTAGAGCGATGCCACTGGACAGTGGATGACTGATGCTATATCCTTTTGCAATGCAATGGAAGGATTTTGGCTTGGCGAACACCAGGAGAACGTTACCTGCCTTGCATAGTGCCATCAGTGAAGTATTGAGGAGGTGGCGTTACGGTATGGGGTGTTTTTCGTGCTGAAGGTGTGGTCCCCTTATTGCACGTAAGAAAACCCTGAACTCAAAAGGATATGAACACATTTAACAGTATTGTGCTCTGCGTACAGTAGAGGAACAGTTCGGACGCGACGATTGGATTTGCATAACAATACAACCTGTCTTAAAGCAGCATCTGTAAGGCATGTTTTGTGGACGGTAACATTCCCGAAATGAACAGACCTGCCAGAGTCCCGACCTGAGCCCAATGGAACACGTTTGGTGTGAGCTAGAAAGTCGACTTCACTCCAGACCCCAGTGTCCAACATTGCTCCTCCAAATACATTCAGACACATAATTGAAAGTATTCCCTGCAGTATTCGGCCATTATAAGAGCGAATGGTGGTAGCACTCGGCATTAGTTTTGATCAGATAGTGTACCTTAGATCAGGATGACTGCAGGAAAGGGGGGGGCGGGGCGGACGAGAATTCGTTTAGTTTACGAATGTGAAAAAAACCTGTAATCCTAGGGACGGTATTTTTATGACCTAAAACACTTGGAAAATTATCACTAACATGACTTGAAACGTCGAAAAAATACGTAAAAATGATATAAAACAAATGTAACGTGAGTTATAAAATGAACTGGAGTAATGAAAAACTTTATAGGCTGGTGGAATTGAAGTTAAGAAAGAATAATTAATTTGAAACTGCTATATTTTTCTTTAAGCAATCTAACTCTTTGAAGATGTCCGAAAATTGTTGTAAAGTCATGCTAGAGCTACTGTAGGTATGACAATCAGCATGCAATATTTTTCGAAAGCTAGGGAATGTCTGTTGATGAGCAACATGTGCTTGTGGTTAGAAAATCTTTCAGCATTTGCTGTGAGACATGGAGAGTACCTTTGATATTTTCCTTTAGTTTCAAAAACAAATCTACAATGCCGACACACAAATATCGATATTTCACAAATGGACATTACATGTGATAGAATATCGATACACAATATAGTTATTTTTGTATAAGTATTTTTTGTATTTTGCTATAAGTCAACATTCAGTGACGCGAAAATGACATTAAGCAGGTGAACCTTCAGTTTATTTTCAGTATGTACGAATACGTTCTTCAGCAATACTGTCGCCATTTTCTCTGGAGGAACATGCATTGTTCGTTCTTGCCTACATTAAGATAATGAAGTGTTTTGTCATAAATGAACGTTAAGCACAAAAATTTAAAAAATATGAAATAAAATCTTAAAAATGGTTTAATTTTTGAAAAATGAAATGAAGTACCGTAACCATGGGACAAAAAATAAAAAATTTCCATTTCTATAGTCAAGAATATTCGGGATTGTAGTACTTGTGAACAAAGCATGCCCCGTAAGAAGAGAAAGATGTCAAGAAACTCCGGTCATTTCTGAAATGAAATATGCATGTAGCTATTGCTTCCCATTGGGTGGAACGGTCGCCTTGTATAGGTCAAGTATTTTTAGTTGGCGCCACTTCGGTGACTTGCTTGTCGATAAGTATGAAATGGTGATGAAAACAATCAGTCCCTGGGTGGAGAATCCGCGTCTCTCGCATGGCATTCTTCCCCGCTGACCAGTCAGCTGTGGAGGCGGACCCGGACATTACTAACACGTTACAATAAAATTAAATGAAGCTGCCAGTCATATGACTGACGAAACTAGTATATATGCACGCGGTCTACATTTACATCTGCATTTACCTCCACACGCATTTCCGTATACCTCTCGCATGGGACGACGGGAAAAGACTATCTATATCTCTCTACGAGCGCCAATTTCACTTACCTCATTTTGCGATACTTGCGTGAAGTGTTAGTTGGACGTACGTTTTGCAGTCAGCCGCAAATGCCGTTTCTCTACATTTTCTTATAAGTTTTTCGCGAAAAGAATGCCGTCTTCGCTCTGGGGATTCCCATTTGAGTTCAAGTGAGGCGGTCCGCTATCGATATTCCAAGCTACTGAGACCGCGTCGCCTGGCAACGCCTTCCCCGGCGTCCTGCTTCACGGCTGCGGAGTCGTGCGATGAGGCTTTAAAGCGATGTACGGTGATTGCCTCGTGGTCTGGTCACTTCCAGCGAATGCAATAGCTAATGAGTCTTGTGGAACAGCGTAAGAACTGTTCGCATGTGGAGCTGATGCGGCGGTTTGGCACAGCGTTCGGAGGTAGCATTTATAGCAGATGCCAACTGCAAGGGGAGTTCGAGTTACGTTTGTAGTTTAAACTGAGAAGAAGAGGTCCCCAGCGGTGAGATCGACTTTTAGAAATCATATTTATCGTGATGTAGGTTAAGATCTCAGATATCACACTCTGCCGCAATTCGCTCTGGTGGGCCCTCGTTTGCAAGTAATTAGAAAAAAAATATCGGAATTTTGCGTAACAATTACTAGCATTAAAATGTAGACGGGTGGTGTGCTGTATTGGATATGTTAATGCATTCACATACAGAAAGGGTTGGATTCGATTCTCGTTAGGTACTTTAATTTTTTAAAAATTTTCAATTTTTATCGAAATGACTTTGATAATTATTTTTATGCAATTAGTTGATTTAAATGTAATTTTTTATTTCTATTCCTTTGTCACATCATTTTAATCACTGAACGAATATTATCATTTGTCCTCATTTTCTTATATCGTTCTTTTTCAGCTTGAAATCTTTGTTCGTGTTTTTTTAAATTAATTATATATATTAATTTCTTTCGCTTTGTCATCCTATCTTTTCGTCCATATTATTGCAATCATTAGTTCTGTTCCTCATTTTTCCTGGATTACGTTTTACTTAATCCCTTCTTTTGTTTAAATCTTCATTTACATTATATAGTCCATAGTGCCATAGGAATTTAGGCTATGTTTTAAATGTTTCTATTGCGATTACCATCCAAAAAACGCATATCTTGTAACGACAAATACGTTTTTGACACGATTGCACAGTCAATATAAATTGATTATTTATCTTTTGTTTTTTAACCGACTGATCGGCATTTTCAAATATTTAAATATTAAAATAGATAAATGTACTTAGATTCACATAAACAAAAATTCCGAACGGAAAAAGAATGATAGAAAAAATGAAAACAAAAATTCATACAATGATTAAAATGATGAGACAAAGGAACTGAAGTAAAAAAAACTGCTTTTAAACCAATTAATTGATTAAAAATAATGATCAATGTCCTTTCGATAAAAATTTAAAAATTAAAAAGAAATTAAATGCGTGACGAGATCCGTACTAACGAGCTTCCGCACGTGAAGGCCTTACCCTAACCGTTATACCAAACAATGAGTGTACAAAATACTTCTTTTTTTAATACTACTGAGCGCCACGCAAAATTCCGATTTGTTTTCGTCAGTTACTCGCAAATGAAGGCCTGCCAGGGTGAATGGCTGCAGAGTGTGATACCTGGTAAATTAACCTACAGCACCGTATAGATGGTTTCAAAAAGTCAATCCCACCGCAAAATTCACAAGGAGACCCTGTGCGTTTTTGGTATGAAAGTGTTATGCTTGCTGGCCCTGCTAGTTCTTCGTCGAGATCACATATTATGTACGAGTTATTTAATGTGTTGTATGTTTTGTCTAAAGATTGACAAGTGCAAAAAGTACTGATCGTGTCATTTCATCGTAGGGAGAAAGGGAGAAGGCAAACGAATTAACGGCAAGCCTTACTGTTTGATACGCAAACGCTTGTCAGTTTTGGTATTAATGTACGCCACTGATTAAGCTTGTTTAACAGCCTGACGGCGTTTAAGAGCATTGTCTTCAAGTCTGTATTGTATTTTGTTGAGTATTTTGTTTTGATTGAGTACCGTTAAGTTTTGTGTACTCATGTTCGTGATTAGTGGTGCAGTGTTTTTATAAATTATTACGAGCAGGCACCCTTATTCTTGGTAAATGTTTTTTTTTAAATTGCTTTAAAAGCAAATATACAGTACTTTTTATAGCTTTCCTCTTGGTTAAGGTTAGTGATCCGTTTTCCTTAGAGAGAGAGAGAGAGAGAGAGAGAGAGAGAGAGAGAGAGATATTGGTTAACATGTCATTCATGTCACGCACCGTTCTTTTGAAATCATATTGTGAGAAATGCCTGATATTTTGTCTATGTATGGTAAAACCTTGTTTTTAAGTCGTTTCAGAGTAGAATTGCATTCAATGGGGACCTGATTTAAGATCTGTTTTAACTCCGTTACTTGGTTTTCAGATCACATTACCCAAGGAAGTGTTCCTCCTCCTTTTAGACCATAAACGATACTGTCGCATATTTCATTTTAAGACGTGTTATAATAGTTTCTTATGTGTGTTTTAGATCACTGAATGATGTAATCCCCTCTGTATCATAATTAATCTCTTTGAGAAGGGAACCTTTTGGAAGTCCGTACCAGGCGGTTATTTTTGAAGGTGTTGTGGGATATTGTATCCAAAAAGGGATTGTATCAGATATAATATTTAAACTGTGCATATCTAAAGGAAATATTGTTGTTTTCACTGGCGGCGTTTATTGTCATTTTTCAAACTTTTAAGCTGGCAGTTTTTATTATCGTTATTTGATAAAGTACAATAATATAAAACTTGTACGCGTTTATTTCTCTGTATGTGCGTTTGGTACTGAAATGAGTGTACTACCTTGTGGTAATTGTGAGATAGCTCACAGGAAGCATCTCTGTAATATTTGCATGTCGACAGAATCTAAAGGCAGCAAATCTAGGAAAAGGAGTCGGAATTTCTGCGATGTTTTCGTTTAATCCGACCTTGTGGGGATCCGAAACACTCAAGCAATGTTTAAGAATGGGTCGACCTAGTGTTCTATAATCGATCTCATCCATAAGTGAGCTACATTTTTCTAAAATCGTTCCAAAAAACAGAAGCCGACCTTTCACCTTCCCTGTTACATCTTCATCTACATCATACCCCACAAGCCACGTAATGGTGTGTGGCGGAGGGTACCTTCGGTACCAATATCCGATCCCTCCAACGCTATTCCACTCGCGAATAGTGCATGGGAAGAATGATTATCGGTAAGCCTCTGTATTGGCTCTAATTTCTCGAATTTTCTCCTCGCGGTCAATACGCGAGATTATGTGTGTGTGTGTGTGGGGAGGGGGGAGGGAGTAATATGTTGTCTGACTCCTCCTGAAAACTGCTGTCCCGAAATGTCAATAGTAAATCTCTCCGTGATGCACAACGCCTGTCTTCTAACGTCTGCCAGTGGAGTTTGTTTAGCATTTCCATAACGCTCTCTCGCCACCTAAACGATCCCGTGACGAAACGTGCTGCTCTTCGGTGGATCTTCTCTATCTCCTCTATCAGTCCTACCTGATAGGGATCCAGATACACGAACAATACTCAAGGATCGGGCGAACAAGCGCCTTATAAGCCACTTCTTTCGCGGATGAGTTACTTTTCCCTAAGAATCTTCCGATTAATCTGAGTCTGCTATCTGCTTTTCCCACTATGTGTTTTATATGGTATTCCACTTAAGATCGCTCTAGATAGTTACGCCTAGAATTTTACGGCAGACGCTGTCTCCAACTGTTTGTGATAAATAGTGTAGCTGTATAGTGGTGGATTTCTTTTCCTATGTATGCGCAATATGTTACATTTATTTACGTTCAGGGTCAACTGCTAGAGTCTGCACCATTCACCAATTCTCTGCAGGTCGTTCTGCAAATTCTTACTATAATTGGTATTGCTACTTTGGTATAAACAACTGCATCATTTGCGAATAGCCTTAAACAGCATCCGACGCTTTCTACTAAATCATTTATATACACACATCAAAAAAAGTTTTGCATCACCCCGGTTCCGAGAACTCCTGAAGATAAACGTTAACTGTGAATTATTGTATCACAGACGCAGTCCCTTTGACTGTTCAGAGATGTCACTAAACCGGCCCAAAGACGTGAACAACCATGCATGAGCAGCGCCTATAGACGGAGGGGTCCGACAGCCGATCAGTTCCAGTCATTCCACCAGGAAGGGGGTACGCGGCTCGTGTTGTCTATAGTTCAGCCATGCCTAGGCGGTCAATACCGCGGTCGATCTCGTCCGCATTGTTACTTTCTGCCAGAAAGGGCTCTCAATAAGGGAAGTATCCAGGCGTCTCGGAGTGAACGAAAGCGATGTTGTTCGGACATGGAGGAGATACAGAGAGACAGGAACTGTCGATGGCATGCCTCGCTCAGGCCGCCCATGGCTGCTACTGCAGTGGATGACCGCTACGTACGGATTATGGCTCGGAGGAACCCTGACAGCAATGTCACTGTGTTGAACAATGCATTTAGTGCAGCCACAAGACGTCGTGTTACGACTCAAACTGTGCGCAATTGGCTGCATGATGCGCAACTTCACTCCCGACGTCCATGCCGAGATTCATCTTTGCAAACACGACGCCATGCAGCGCAGTACAGATCGGCCCAACAACATGCCGAATGGATCGCTCAGGATTGGCATCACGTTCTCATCACCGATAAGTGTCGCATGTGTCTTCAACCAGACAATTGTCGGAGTCGTGTTTGGAGGCAACCCGGTTTGGCTGAACCCCTTAGACACACCGTCCAGCGAGTACAGCAAGATGGAGACTACCTGCTGTTTTGGGGTGGCATTATTTGGGGCCGACGTACGCCGCTGGTGGTCATGAAAGGCACCGTAACGGCTGTGCGATACGTGAATTCCATCCTCCGACCGATAATGCAACTACGTCGGCAGCATACTGGCGAGGCATTCGTCTTCATGGACGACAATTCGCGCCCCCATCGTGCACATCTTGTGAATGACTTCCTTCAGGATATTGACATCGTTCGACTAGAGTGGCCAGCATGTTCTCTAGACTCGAACCCTATCGAACATGCCTGGGTTAGATTGAAGAGGTCTGTTTATGGACGACGTGACCCACCAACCACTCTGGGGGATCTACGCCGAATCGCCGTTGAGGAGTGGGACAATCTCGATCAAGAGTGCCTTGATGAATTTGTGGATAGTATGCGACGACGAATACAGGCATGCATCAGTGGAAGAGGAAGTGCTACTGGGTATTAGAGGTACGGTGTGTACAGCAGTCTGGACCACCACCTCTGAAGGTCTCGCTGTATGGTGGTTCTCATGAGCAATAAAAAGAGTGGAAATGATGTTTATGTTGATCTCTATTCCAATATTCTGTACAGGTTCCGGAACTCTCAGAACAGAGTTGATACAAAACTTGTTTTTGATGTGTGTGTATTGTAAACAGCAATGGTCCTATCACACTTCCTCGTGGTACTCCGGATATTACCTTTACGTCTGTCGATTTAGTTCCGTTAAGAGCGACGTGTTGAGTTATATCTGCAAGAAAGTCTTGAATCCAATCGAAAGGCCGGCCGAAGTGGCCGTGCGGTTAAAGGCGCTGCAGCCTGGAACCGCAAGACCGCTACGGTCGCAGGTTCGAATCCTGCCTCGGGCATGGATCTTTGTGATGTCCTTAGGTTAGTTAGGTTTAACTAGTTCTAAGTTCTAGGGGACTAATGACCTCAGCAGTTGAGTCCCATAGTGCTCAGAGCCATTTGAACCATTCCAATCGCAAGTCTGCTCCGATACTCTGTAAGCTGGTATTTTTTTCATTAAACGGCAATGCGAGACGGTGTTAAATGCCTCATCGAAATCAAGGATCACGGCATCAACGTGAGCGCCGTTGTACACTGCGCTGTGGACCCTATAGAGGAACAGAGCGAGCTGATATTAGCAGGATCTCTGTTTGCGGAATCCATGTTCATTTTTATGGAGGAGATATTCATTTTCCAAGAACGTCATAATTCTTGAGCATAAAGCGTGTCCCATAATTCTACAACAGACTGACGTCAACGATATAGGTCTATAATTGTGTGGACCTGTCTTATTGCCTTTCTTAAAAACGTGAATGACCTGCGCTTTTTTCCAGTCGTTAGGTACCTTTCGTTGCTCAACTGAACTACGATAAATTAGTGCTAGAAGGGGAGCAAGTTCTTTCGCATAATCTTTATAGAATCTTATAAGTATTTCATTTGGTGCTGAAGCCTTTCCACTACTAAGTGACTTTAGCTACTTTTCAATTCCGCGGTCGGTTGTCTCAATATCCGCCATTTCGACGTTCGCACAACGATTGAAAGGAGGGACAGTGTTACGATCCTCCGCAGTGAAACAACTTCGGAAGACCGAATTTCGTATTTCGGCCTTCTCTCTGTTATCTTCCGTTTCAGTGCCGATGTTGTCACTGAGAGAATGAATATATGATTTGGACCCACTTACTGATTTTACATACGACCAAAATCTCTTAGGGTTTTTACCCAGGTATTGTGACAACGTCTTACTTTCGAAATCATTGAACGCGTTTCTCACTGCTCTCCTTACGCTCATTTTCGCTTCGTTCACCTTTTGTTTTACAGTTAGGTTTTTACTTATCTTGAATCTGAGATGAAGTGCTCTTTGTTTACGTAGTGCTTTTCTAACACGGATATTAAACCATGATCGATCTTTCCCATCCCTTAAAACCGTACTCAGAACTTACTTGTGTAGGGCATATTGAACAATGCCTTTGAATTGTTTCCATTTGTTCTCCACATCTTCGTCCTCATCACCGAATATTTGATGTTGACTGCTGAGATATTCTGAAATTTGTATCCTGGCAGCCTTGCTGACCAAATATATCTTCCTGCCTTTTTTAACATTCCTTGTAGGACCCGTCGTCATAGATACTGTCACAGCCTTATGATCACTGATACTTTCCTCTATGTTAACTGATTCGATAAGTTCAAGTCTGTTTGTTGCCAGGAGGTCTAATACGTTACCCTCACGACTTGGTTCTCTATTTACTCAAGGCAATTTTCGGACAAGACATACAGAACAATGCTACACGATTCCCTGTCTCTAGCACCAGTTTTGATGGCATAACACTCCCAATCTATACCTGGCAAGTTTAACTCACCCCCTATTACAACGGCATGATCAGTAAAATTACTAATGATATTCTGCAAGTTCTGTCTGAAGCGCTCTACAACTACAGATCCTGATCCAGGTAGTCTATAAAAGCATCCGATCACCATTTTTGAGCATTCTTTGATGCTCATTTTCACCCAGATTAATTCACATTCGGAATCCGTGAAAACCTCGATAGATTTTATAGAATTTTCTACTGCAATAAACACGCCGCCACCATTGGCGACTAACCTATCCTTACGATAAACATTCCAGCTTGAATGTACTATTTGTGCATTATAACCTTCAGTAAGCGATACTAATTCTGGGTCCTATCCTTGGATGCTCCTGCATTTTACTGAAATCATACACTCCTGGAAACGGAAAAAAGAACACATTGACACCGGTGTGTCAGACCCACCATACTTGCTCCGGACACTGCGAGAGGGCTGTACAAGCAATGATCACACGCACGGCACAGCGGACACACCAGGAACCGCCGTGTTGGCCGTCGAATGGCGCTAGCTGCGCAGCATTTGTGCACCGCCGCCGTCAGTGTCAGCCAGTTTGCCGTGGCATACGGAGCTCCATCGCAGTCTTTAACACTGGTAGCATGCCGCGACAGCGTGGACGTGAACCGTATGTGCAGTTGACGGACTTTGAGCGAGGGCGTATAGTGGGCATGCGGGAGGCCGGGTGGACGTACCGCCGAATTGCTCAACACGTGGGGCGTGAGGTCTCCACAGTACATCGATGTTGTCGCCAGTGGTCGGCGGAAGGTGCACGTGCCCGTCGACCTGGGACCGGACCGCAGCGACGCACGGATGCACGCCAAGACCGTAGGATCCTACGTAGTGCCGTAGTGGACCGCACCGCCACTTCACAGCAAATTAGGGACACTGTTGCTCCTGGGGTATCGGCGAGGACCATTCGCAACCGTCTCCATTAAGCTGGGCTACGGTCCCGCACACCGTTAGGCCGTCTTCCGCTCACGCCCCAACATCGTGCAGCCCGCCTCCAATGGTGTCGCGACAGGCGTGAATGGAGGGACGAATGGAGACGTGTCGTCTTCAGCGATGAGAGTCGCTTCTGCCTTGGTGCCAATGATGGTCATATGCGTGTTTGGCGCCGTGCAGGTGAGCGCCACAATCAGGACTGCATACGACCGAGGCACACAGGGCCAACACCCGGCACCATGGTGTGGGGAGCGATCTCCTACACTGGCCGTACACCACTGGTGATCGTCGAGGGGACACTGAATAGTGCACGGTACATCCAAACCGTCATCGAACCCATCGTTCTACCATTCCTAGACCAGCAGGGGAACGTGCTGTTCCAACAGGACAATGCACGTCCGCATGTATCCCGTGCCACCCAACGTGCTCTAGAAGGTGTAAGTCAACTACCCTGGCCAGCAAGATCTCCGGATCTGTCCCCCATTGAGCATGTTTGGGACTGGATGAAGCGTCGTCTCACGCGGTCTGCACGTCCAGCACGAACGCTGGTCCAACTGAGGCGCCAGGTGGAAATGGCATGGCAAGCCGTTCCACAGGACTACATCCAGCATCTCTACGATCGTCTCCATGGGAGAATAGCAGCCTGCATTGCTGCGAAAGGTGGATATACACTGTACTAGTGCCGACATTGTGCATGCTCTGTTGCCTGTGTCTATGTGCCTGTGGTTCTGTCAGTGTGATCATGTGATGTATCTGACCCCAGGAATGTGTCAATAAAGTTTCCCCTTCCTGGGACAATGAATTCACGGTGTTCTTATTTCAATTTCCAGGAGTGTATTAATCTTTTCTATCTATGATCTGCGAGGACCAAGATTCTCTGAGGTCGCTGTGGCTGATTTAACAGGGAAATCGTGTTTGCCCCATGTACACGCCACACGTACTCCGCCACCCTAGTAGCCGCTTCCTGCGTGTATTGTGCGCCTGACCTATTAAGGGGAACACTACAATTCTGCACCCTATAGCGGAGGTCGAGAAATTCGCATCCGATGCCGTCGCTGAGCCGTCTGAGCCTCTGGTTTAGACCTTCCACTCTGCTCCAAACCAGAGGACCGCGGTCATTCCTGGGTACGATGCTACAAATAAACAGATTAGCCTGCACCCTGCGTGCATTGCTAGTTGCCTTCACCAAATCAGCCAGCCAGCGAAAGGAGCCGAGGATGGCCTCAGAACCCAAATGGTTGCACCCAGCGGCCTCGATAGCCGCCGGCGGGGCCTCATCCACATCACGGATGAGACCTCCCGGCAAACATACCGAATGCACACTGGAATTCTTTCCCGCCTTGCCTGCTATCTCCCTGAGGGCTCCATCACCCGCCTAACGATGGAGCTCCCAGTCACTAGGATACCCTCGCTGACCCAACAGGAGAGGCACCCCGTGCTGGCTCAGAGTTATCATCAACACTGGGAAGCACTCGTACTTATTGCTAAGGCGTAGGGAGCCAGCTGCACGGCCGGCTCCCTCTTTCGCCTTCCGCCCAGTGACACGCGAACCCACCACTGGCTGCCACCCGCCCTGGGGTGATGACGGATCTGTCAAATGTTGCGTATCGGAAGCCGCAACCTTACGAGCTCCTTCCACATTATATCGCTTTGCATCGATACGCCTTGATATTTGATCGTCTTGACTCTGTCAAGCAACATGCACTAATACTGTATTCGAACACTACATGATTGTTTTTTCTATTCATCCGCATCAACGTACGTTTTTTTACATTTAGAGCAAGCAACCATTCATCATATCAAATAGAATTTCTGTCGAAGTCACCCAGTATTCAGTCACTCAACGATGACACTTTCCCTCACATTAAAGCGTCATCAGCAAATTTTCGCTGACTGATACTCACCGCATACGTCAGATAATTTATGTACAATGAAGGAAAAAGATCGCAACACCAAAAAATAATTAATGCATAGTACTGAAATTTCGGGAAAACGTTTGTCTAGTTAACATATTTAAGTGATTAACATTGCAAGGTCACAGGTTAATATACCCGCGAGATAAGCCATTGCAAATGTGAAATGCCGGTAGATTAATAACCGGCGTAATAGGCTCAAGCATGCAAACGTGAATGCATTATTTTTGTACAGGGGCCTGTTGCACTTGGTCGGTCAATACAGGTTCAAATGGCTCTAGGCACTATGGGATTTAACATCTGAGGTCATCAGTCCCCTAGACTTAGAACTACGTAAGCCTAAGTAACGTAAGGATATCACACACATCCATGCCCGAGGCAGGATTCGAACCTGCGACCGTAGCAGCCGCGTGGTTCCGGACGGAAGCGCCTAGAACCGCTCGGCCACAGCGGCCGGCGGTAACTACAGAGACGGATGGTGCTGTTCGTGGATGACGCTGGAGTTGTCGCCCGATGATGTCCCATATGTGCTCAACTGGAGACAGATCTGGTGATCGAACAGGCCATGGAAACATGTCTATATTGTGTACAGCATGTTGGCTTACAACAGCGGTGTGTGAGCGAGCGTTATCCCGTTAGAAAATACCTCCTGGAATGCTGTTCATAAATGGCAGCACAACTGGTCGAATCACGAGACTTGACGTACGAATTTGTAGTCAGTGTGCGTGGGATAACCACGAGAGTGCTCCTGCTGTCGTATGACACCGCCCCCGAGACCATAATTACAGGTGTAGGTCCAATGTGTCTAGCACGCACAGGTTAGGTGCAGGTGCTCAACTGGCTTCCTCCTAACCAACACACGATCGTCACTGGCACCGAGGCAGTGCTATCCTTAGTCTGAAAACCCAACAGACCTCGACCTTGACCTACAATGAGCTCTCGCTTAACAGTTCGTTGTGTCACTGTAGTGTCAGCTACTGCTCATATTGCTGCTGCAGATGCTGTACGATGCGCCAGAGCCATACGCTGAACATGATGATTTTTTCTCTTGGTAGTGACTTACCACGTGGCCGTCCGGAGCTTGGTCTTCTTGAGACCGCGTCTTCACGTGACCACCGCTGCCAGCAGTCATGTAATTCCTGCCAAGTCTTTCTGTAATGTCGCGGAAGGAACATCAAGCTTCTAGTAGCCATATTACACAACCCTGTTCAAACACAGTGAGGCGTTGATAATGGTGTCTTTGCGGCCTTAAAAGGCATTCTTGACTAACGTCATCTCACCGCGTCCAATCTCAAAGGTAACTAACTCTCACTACCGTTACTACGTGTTCTTAAGGAAATAGGAATAGACATCATCTCTCAGATGTAGAAACACGCCTAACAACTTTCGCACAACTCCTTTTTGGTGTTGCGATTTTTATTCCGTCCGTGTATATAGAAAACAAGATCGGTTATATCGCACTTTCAGGGACACTCTCACAATACGCTTATCTCTGATGAACACTCTCCCTCCAGGTGAAGGTGCTAGTTTGTATTGCTTAAGAAATCTTAGCGCCATTCACATATGAGGAATGGTATTCTATATGCTCGCACATAAGTTAACATTCTGCAGTAGGCACTGTGTCAACGGGTTCCGGAAATGTGGGAATATAGAATCAGCCTGTTGCCCTTCATCAATGGGTTGCAGGATATCGTGTGAGAAAGGCATGACTGCTGCTTTCTAAGTCCGTCCTGATTTCTGGACAGAAGCTTTTCTGTCTTAAGGAAATTTATCATACTGGAACCGAATACGCTCAAGAATCTTAAGCAAATACGTGGTAAGGATTTCGGTGCGTAACTTTGCGGGTTCGTTCTTTAACCATTCTTATATACAGAATTCCTGCTCTTTAGTCGAGTCACTTGGGACTTGGCACTGGGCGAGAGATTCACGATAAATGCAAGCTACGTAAGGGGCCAGTACCGAAGAGTACGCCCTGTAAAACCGAATTGAGGTATCATCAGGGCCTGGACACTAATTCGTTTCGTGGTCTTTCAGCTGCTTTTCACAAGGGATGCCTATTTTTATTTCGTTCACATGGGACTCAGTCCGATGCTCAACGATCGGTATGTTCGTACGATCGACCTGCATGAATGACTTTTCAAATACGAAATTTAGAACTTCAGTTTTCCTTTTTCAGTCTTCTTTTGCCTCAAGAGATTGGTCGACGAGTGAGGGGATAGAAGCCTTCGGCCAACTTAATGGTTTTACGTTGGACTAGAGTTTTCTCTGGTTCTCACAAGATATTTCGTTAGCATGGTATGAATAGTAGTGGAAGTAGCTGTATTCGTCGCGTACTGATTTTTTTTATACACAGAATTACTACTAACTTTTCCTGCAGACATTTGCGCGTTCTTTTTTTAACCGCGAATGCAACAGTTTTTGTTTTCTCAGCATTTTTCGAATTTTGTTAATAAACCGCGGTAGATCTTTTCGTCCTTAATGCACTTACGGGCACATAGTTATACCATTATAGTTAAGAATGGTGAGAACTCCGCCTCGGAACTGTCGCCTTCGTATGAAACGGAAGAGCCACCATTCTAGTTTCCGCGTCATTACGCGCACACATCTTCATAAACTTCAAATGGCTACTGGCGTTACAAAACCGTTTCACGACAAAACACACTCGACGTACGCTTATTCCTTCAAAATCCAAATAATGGTTAATAACTGTCAGGCAATAATTTAAATTAGCAAATTGTTTTATATCCCTTTTCATTTGCTGAATTGACATTCATCTGTACTGTGTGGCCACAGATCGGTAACTGTCGGTAGAAGTAGGAAGGCCTCGTCATTGAAATCACTGTCAACCTATGCGACCTGACAGTTGGTGACACTGATTTAGCTATTGTTCTGCAACAGGCTTGATTTAGCTAATTTCATAATTACTACTGCAAAGAGGCTCCACATTTGAGTATGAATGTCTCTATTAAGCGCTCTCACGAAACTCACCTGATCAGTACGGTGCGAGAGGGTTGTCGGCATTTAATGACGTTGTCTTTCAAGTCTTTCATAGTCGACAATGAGTTGTAAGGTAGCGATGGTGCATGAATGTGATTTACTTAGAATTTTGTGCTCATGGAGCTGTAAAAGCATACTGAAATTAGTGAAAAAATAAAGCCTTTTGTGTTTCACAATTGAATGAAAACCGAAAATGCAAGTGAGAGATTGGAATAATACACTCCTGGAAATTGAAATAAGAACACCGTTAATTCATTGTCCCAGGAAGGGGAAACTTTATTGACACATTCCTGGGGTCAGATACATCACATGATCACACTGACAGAACCACAGGCACATAGACACAGGCAACAGAGCATGCACAATGTCGGCACTAGTACAGTGTATATCCACCTTTCGCAGCAATGCAGGCTGCTATTCTCCCATGGAGACGATCGTAGAGATGCTGGATGTAGTCCTGTGGAACGGCTTGCCATGCCATTTCCACCTGGCGCCTCAGTTGGACCAGCGTTCGTGCTGGACGTGCAGACCGCGTGAGACGACGCTTCATCCAGTCCCAAACATGCTCAATGGGGGACAGATCCGGAGATCTTGCTGGCCAGGGTAGTTGACTTACACCTTCTAGAGCACGTTGGGTGGCACGGGATACATGCGGACGTGCATTGTCCTGTTGGAACAGCAAGTTCCCTTGCCGGTCTAGGAATGGTAGAACGATGGGTTCGATGACGGTTTGGATGTACCGTGCACTATTCAGTGTCCCCTCTACGATCACCAGTGGTGTACGGCCAGTGTAGGAGATCGCTCCCCACACCATGATGCCGGTTGTTGGCCCTGTGTGCCTCGGTCGTATGCAGTCCTGATTGTGGCGCTCACCTGCACGGCGCCAAACACGCATACGACCATCATTGGCACCAAGGCAGAAGCGACTCTCATCGCTGAAGACTACACGTCTCCATTCGTCCCTCCATTCACGCCTGTCGCGACACCACTGGAGGCGGGCTGCACGATGTTGGGGCGTGAGCGGAAGACGGCCTAACGGTGTGCGGGACCGTAGCCCAGCTTCATGGAGACGGTTGCGAATGGTCCTCGCCGACACCCCAGGAGCAACAGTGTCCGTAATTTGCTGGGAAGTGGCTGTGCGGTCCCCTACGGCACTGCGTAGGATCCTACGGTCTTGGCGTGCATCCGTGCGTCGGTGCGGTCCGGTCCCAGGTCGACGGGCACGTGCACCTTCCGCCGACCACTGGCGACAACATCGATGTACTGTGGAGACCTCACGCCCCACGTGTTGAGCAATTCGGCGGTACGTCCACCCGGCCTCCCGCATGCCCACTATACGCCCTCGCTCAAAGTCCGTCAACTGCACATACGGTTCACGTCCACGCTGTCGCGGCATGCTACCAGTGTTAAAGACTGCGATGGAGCTCCGTATGCCACGGCAAACTGGCTGACACTGACGGCGGCGGTGCACAAATGCTGCGCAGCTAGCGCCATTCGACGGCCAGCACCGCGGTTCCTGGTGTGTCCGCTGTGCCGTGCGTGTGATCATTGCTTGTACAGCCCTCTCGCAGTGTCCGGAGCAAGTATGGTGGGTCTGACACACCGGTGTCAATGTGTTCTTTTTTCCATTTCCGGGAGTGTATATTACCTGTGATGAAATATTACAAGAAAAGGATTTGATAAATTCAAATTTCTCAATAAAAAATACCAGTGCTTGTACTGGTAGGGAAAATATAGATCTAGTGAGTATCTCTGCTGGCTTGATGTGCTTCGATGAAAGGGGTAGTAGCGTCCTGGTCAGTATTTCTGATGTTGGAAATATGGTTAAAAGTATTGATTATTCAGTAAGGTTAACATTTTATTGAATTTATGGCAACCTGACAAGAATTATAATTTCAAGAACGGCGTAGATGGTATAAGGAGAACATTTCAATTGGACTGGCTGTCATCATATCGATGGTTGGTTCATTTTACTGCAGTTAAAGGTGCGATTCTTGAGTTGTGCATGATTCCCTGCCACGTGTAACGCATGGCAATGAGGGCCGGTCAGGGAACATTTTTCCTCACAAATGACTCAAGAAATAATTTATCGTTTGGCGTCCTTCCTCTCCCTCCTTTTCCGTCGTGCACTTCCACTCGCTTCAGTTTTAGCTTCTAAATGTGAAACGCTCTGTATAGAAATCTTGCGATTGTCCACCCCTGGCGCCCCTCGAAGCTTAGTGCTCCAAGTGGCCGCTACTAATTGTGATACGTCCTGTATAGGAATCTTAAGACCGCTTCACACTGGCGATTTGGTCGCGTGACTTGCGCGTTAGGCAGAGTCGCGTTCTTCATGTAACCTGCGGTTCCCGTAAGGCCTTAAATTCGCGGTTACAAACCGCGGGGGTAAACAACTGCTGCCTCAGTTAGTTTTGCTGCATTTGTCGTTTGAATAACGTGAACTTCTTGTATCGTTTTAAAGAATTCAGTGTCCTTTCCTGCTGAAAAAGTGACTTTCGACGTTGAACATTCGATCATTGAAATAGAACGTTCGTCTGTCATTTGGGATTTAGGAAATAAAGATTACATACAAAAACGTAATTCCTGGAAGGAGACGTGTAAAAAAATTTTTCCTGGCTTCCGAACTAAACCTATTGTTTCTAAAGTTTCATCTAGTCTGGATCTATCTTTGTTGCGGACGTAGTTGTGCAGAGAGCAACAGAGCTGACAAATGTTGATGGTGTTGGGACAGCAACCAGCCACAAATTTACTTCCAGTTCCTTTATTCAAAGGGTACCGTTACCGGTTTCGAATCGTTGTGATTCATCCTCAGACGGTTTACACGCTTTCTTTATGACATGTAGTGTGTTTTTTTTACAGATTAATTGACCTAAAATATAAATAATACATAATTATAAACATGCCACACACAGATGGTTGCGTTACGGATTTTCGTTGCATGTGACTTACGTGAAATGTCGGTTTGGAGTGTTTTATGAAAACAAATACTCCAAACCGACATTTCACGTAAGTCACATGCAACGAAAATCTGTAACACAACCATCTGTTCAAAATGGCTCTGAGCACTATGCGACTTAACTTCTGAGGTCATCAGTCGCCTAAAACTTAGAACTAATTAAACCTAACAAACCTAAGGACATCACACACATCCATGCCCGAGGCAGGATTCTAACCTGCGACCGTAACGGTCGCTCGGCTCCAGACTGTAGCGCCTAGAACCGCACGGCCACTGCGGCCGGCGCAACCATCTGTGTGTGGCATGTTTATAATTACGTATTATTTATATTTTAGGACAATTAATCTGTAAAAAAACTCACTACATGTCATAAAGAAAGCGTGTAAACCGTCTGAGGATGAATCACAACGATTCGAAACCGGTAACGGTACCCTTTGAATAAAGGAACTGAAAATAAATTTGTGGCTGGTTGCTGTCCCAACACCATCAACATTTGTCTTCAAACAGAAGCCACGGTCTCCATCATGTCATCATATGACAAAATTGCAACAGAGGTGATCCTTAATATGAAGAAATATTCGCCATTTGTTGGCTAGGATCCCAAAAGTGCACTATGTAGCGGCGCGCCCTGGATAATTTTCAATTATAAATTTTTCTTTTCTCTGTCAATTTTTTTCCACTCTACGGACGTTGCATGTTGTCTTCAAGAGCAAATGCTTCATCGCCCACAAAGTCGAATGGAAGAAACTCAGCTGAACCACAGAAAGGTCAATGCTTTGGCAAATTTACCATTATAAGATGATAGCCTCAAAATGTGGTATCCTGCAGAATCAAAGAAAAAAATATGTTTATTTTGATATACTAAATTTCCTGTCACCTGTATTTGCTACTAAACCAGACGAGTTGGAAGAAGCTGTTTCTTACTGAGGAGGCAAATGATTCTGAAGTTTAGGATGGAGTTGCCTCCAATTCTCGTAAGCGACAAAGGATGGCAGAGGAGGAAAATTTTTTCAGGTACTTGCAGCAAACATCAAGAAAAAAATGCATCACAACCAGAAGCAGATGATCCTGACAAGCATTTTCTACTGTCATTATTAGATGATTTGGAATCTGTGCCATAGTATTTGAAGACAGACCCCAATTTGAAATAAAGTCAGTTTTGAGGAAGTGGGGCTTGTGACGTCCACCCAGACCAAACACAACGAACAACAACGAACAAAATAAAGGGGAAAAAAGATGGATAGAGCGTCTGCCATGTAAGGGGGAGATCCAGGGTTCAAGTCCCGGTCGGAGCACACATTTTCAACTGTCCCCGTTGACTTATATCAACGCCTGTATGCAGCTAGAGGTATTCATTTCATTGTACTTAAATTTTGATTTCACTCCACACAGCTGCGCGGGATTAGTCGAGCGGTCTAAGGCGCTGCAGTCATTGACTGTGCGGCTGATCACCGCAGAGGTTCGAGTCCTCCCTCGGCCATGGGTGTGTGTGTTTGTCCTTAGGATAATTTAGGTTAAGTAGTGTGTAAGCTTAGCAGTTAAGTCCCAGAAGATTTCACACACATTTTTTTCAGTCCACACATACCAGTCCCTGTGTACTCAGGTCCACCCATAATTGTTTTTGCATCCAAACCAAACCCAGGCCACACTGTCACCTGTATCGCCTGTTTTATCAGTAGTCACTGATTTATTCTCTGGGTAGCGTAAATGTTAAAGAGTTGATCCACCACGGAACGAATTACTGTTAAATCTACCTTAAAAATAAATTTATATGTAAAATAAGCATTTTATTTGACGTGACGTCGTAGGCTTTCCCGGCGTAGTAAGTCTAGAAAGTCTCTTTGAGTTTGCTGCCGGATCCTAAAATCAACTCGATTCAATATTTCGTCGATCCAACTGTTCGCCATCTACAGGATAACGCTGCTTCTGCTGCTGAGCGCCGCTGGAACCAATGCCAAGGCTGCTTTTTTTCTTTATTGTGATTTCATTTCCCTGCGCCATAGGGACAGGGGAGGAATGGCAGCGGCATAATCCGCCGCTCTTCAGTCGAGTGACATTAACCCTTTCGGTCATGGCGTCCTCATATAAGGAAATACTAAATAAATGATTAGTATATTAAAATTCGGTAAATTTCACCATTTGTGATTTTTGTCTTCACATTGTGACAAGCAGAGAGTTTATTTTAGGGCAGTGTCGACATCTCCTGTCAGTCTGTGGTAGCACAAAACAAAACTGAATGTGCACACTCACATTGACGCTTCCCAATAATTTTTGAACCTCCCATCAGACGGTTAATATCTTCTAAGCTTATGTAAAAAAATTATTTGTCCGTAGAAAGGTGCATTCTTGAAGGTGCAAACTAAAGGTCTCTTTCAGAACGAAAGGTAACTGACAACTTTACACATGTCTCCAAAAGAGTACATTGTGATTAAAAAGTTGCAGTAGCACAGAAATTTAGGACATTATTTCACTGTCTTTTTAGTCATCTTACGGTGATTTTACATCGCCCCGAGTCTAAGTTAGACGAAGGCCAGTTACAGAAGAAGAAGTCATAGAGCTCCTTCAAAAATGGTTTAAATGGCTCTGAGCACTATGGGACTTAACTTCTGAGGTCATCAGTCCCCTAGAGCTTAGAACTACTTAAACCTAACTAACCTAAGGACATCACACACATTGGCTACGAGAATGCTATTGTTGCGCACGAATTTGTTACAGTGCTGGCTCAATAAGAAAAATATATATTCTAATAGTAACAGAGTGAAGGATAGCTTTGAATGTACAGATTGGTAATTCTGGTGTCTGTTCACGTGCTTTCCATTCGGACGTGGCAGGGAGACAGCCACGACTATTGGGCATTTAGCAGGCTTTTCAACCGAAGACAACATGCAGTTAGCTGCTTTTGAAACCGAACAGGATTTTCGACAGACATTTTCGACAGTTTATAGGGTGTTTTGCAACCTGAAACATGTTTCATCATGTAGGTGCTGAAAAAATTTATACGGCCGTGTACCCACCTCAAAATTGGCATAAAATGAATTTTTCAGGATCAATAAACTTCACTAACAGCGGTACACTTTAAGATATTTTATTTTATTCTAAAAACAACCAGTTTCGGCAATTAATTTTGCCATCTTCAGGCCCCATACGCTTTTATCCAAATAAACGAAGCTATCGTATAGCGGCATAAAACACTGGACAACGTGAATTCCAATAGTTTTGAAAATGCTTCATTTGTGTAATTTATGTATTTCAGTGAAATAAAATAAAATTAAATATTTTGACTTTTCGACTTATACGACACCCACTTGAACCCAATGTCCTCATTTGGGGACGCATTGTATCCCCCCTTGGGGGACACCTCGGAATACTTTTATACCTCTGAAAAATCAAAATTTTTTTTAAGCAAAGCCACGATTTTTTTTGCAGGAAAAAAGTAATTCGCGACCGAAAGGGTTAAAATAAAAGGATGAAATGATACATATAAAAGGCGATGAAAAGGGGGACATAAAAACATAATAAGGGGAGACAATGGGGGTTAAAATATACTCTTCATAGAGACATTCATTGTGGGACAGTTAAAAAGTCCACATAAACATAAAAAACACATTGGCGATGTGTGTGACACATAAAATACACTGAAGTCACACGCACATGTTAAAAAGTTGGTCACAGTATTAAAACACATAAGAACGACAACACTTTAAAGCCACTGCACGAGACAAGAGCACTCATGATGAAAAGTAAAATCTGCCGGGAGGGATCTCCCAAGGGAGGGGAGGCTGGAGAGGAGGGAAAAGAGGGTTGAGGAGGGGGGGCTGGAGAGTGGAATGAAAAGAAACGTGGTAGGGGGCACAACAAGGCACAGGAGTTGGGAGGGTGGGAGAGGGAGAGGGAAGATAAGTCAGGAGGGAGCACAGAGATACGGAAGGTGTGCACTGGAAAGGGAGGGGGCGTAGGAGGGAGGAAAAAGCCGCTCAGGGGAAGAGAAAAGGAGCAGAGAGAGAGGCGTAGGAAGGGGGAAAGTAGGGTTAGAGTTGGCAGGAGGGGTAGATATCAAGGCAAAGCTCATCATCCAGAAGTGGTAGGTGCTGGAAGGTTTGTTGGTAAAGGAGGTGGAGGACGTGGAGGTGGAGAGAGGGTGGGACACAACAGTAAAGACATGGCAATGGGCTGGGTGTAGAGAGGATAGGAGACACCAGGGGATGCACAGTACCGAGTCTGCAGATGATGTACAGGGTGCAGATGTGTTTGAGGAAAAGGAGAAGGGAAGGGAATGAGGTCATAGAGGATCCATGTGATGGTCAGGAGGTGGATACGGAAACCGAGGCAGAGTGCATGGCGTTCGAGGGTTTGGAGGGCTTCATAGGATCTGGGTGAGGTGGAAATCCAGGTGACACTGGCATAACAGAGGATGGGACAGATTAAGGATTTGTAGGTGTGAAGGATGGTGGAAGGATGGAGTCCCCATTTCTGGTCAGACAGAACTTTCAAGAGGTGGAGTCTATTGTGGGCTTTGTGTTGGATCATAAGGAGATGGGGAGTCTAGATGAGGTGACGGTCGAGGGTGAGGCCAAGGTATTTCAGGGTAGGTGTGAGGTGGATAGGACAACCATAAATGGTAAGGTAAAAATCGTAGAACTGGAGGGAGAGTGTGATATGACCTATGAGAATTTCCTGGGTCTTGTACGGGCTGATGGGAAGGAGCCACTGGTTGCACAGGGCGGTGAACTGGTCAGGGCGAATTTGAAGAGTACATTAAGACTGCTGAAGGGTAGGACAGAGTTCCAGGAAAGCAGTGTCATCAGTAAATTGGAGAAGGTAAACAGGCAGAGGAGGTTGGGGCATATCTGCAGCATACAGGACATAGAGGAGAGAGGAAAGGATGGAGCCTTGGGGCACGCACGCAGTGGGATAGAATGTATGGGAATTAGTATTGTGGATTATGACATAGGAGGGACAACGTGAGAGGAACGAACAACAAGATGGACGAAATTGATGGGAAAGGCATAGGTCTGTAGTTTAGAGAGGAGCTCTAATGGTTCAAATGGCTCTGAGCACTATGGGACTTACATCTGAAGTCATCAGTCCCCTAGAAATTATAACTACTTAAACGTAACTAATGTAAGGACATCACACACATCCATTCCCATGGCAGGATTCGAACCTGCGACCGTAGCGGTCGTGTGGTTCCAGACTGAAGCGCCTAGAACCGCTCGGCCACAACGGCCGGCCAGAGGAGTTCAGGATGAGAGACACGGTCATAGGCGTTCTGGAGGTTGAGGGATACAAAGATAGTGGAACGACTAGAGTTAAGTTGAAGGGAAAGAAGATTGGTAAGGTTAGGGAGCTGGTTGTCACTGGAGAAGGAGGGCTCGAAGTCACTCTAAGTAAGGGGAAGGAGGTGGTGCTGGTTAAGGTTGTGATGAATATGTTGGGAGAAGATAGACTCAAAGACCTTACTGAACATGGAGGTGAGACAGATGGGACAATAGGAAGAGGTGTTGGAGGGGGATTTGTTAGATTTAGGGAAAAGCAGTACAAAAGAAGTCTTCCACAGGTCTGGGTAAAAGCTGGTGGAGAGGATGATGTTACACATGGACAGCCAGGAAGGAGGAGGGGATTCCTTGAGGTGGCAGTATGTATCACTGTCGTGACCAGGGGCAGTATAGCCTCTGGAGTTTGATGTAATGTGCCGTAATGGGAGTGTTTAAATCTGAGGGGGGTAACTGATCCAAGTACTGGAAATGGGGAGATAGTGGTGGGATGAAGGTATCAGAGCTTTCAAAGACTGTGGGGAAGAGA
The DNA here is from genome assembly GCF_023898315.1 of Schistocerca nitens. Lineage (NCBI taxonomy): Eukaryota > Metazoa > Arthropoda > Insecta > Orthoptera > Acrididae > Schistocerca > Schistocerca nitens. The sequence goes on along the minus strand of NC_064616.1, from coordinate 520,892,517 downwards.
GAGTAATTAAAGTGAGGATCGTTGGGAATGGAAAAGACCTCGGAGAGGTGGGAAGTAAAATGGTTACTCTTACTGAGGTTGTCAGGGAAGGGGGGGGATTGTCATGGAGAAGGGGGTAATGTGGGGCGGGATTCGCTACCAACAAGGTGCTGGAAAGCAGACCAGTATTTGGACGAGTTGACAGGGAGGACAGAGTTGAGTCGTGTACATGTCTGGCGCCATTCCAGGGGTTTCTTTGCTGTTAAGAGGTTGCGGATGTGTGGGTCGTTGTAATAGACGGTAGCGGAGGAGTGTATCCCAGTCACAAGTGCGGAGCGAGGAGCAGTAGAGCCTGCGGGATCCGCAGAAAAGGACAGCCTGTGGAGGAAGAGTAGGGCGGTGAGGGTGGAAAAGTTTGGTAGGACCAAGGCTGCAAATCGACGTCCTATATACACCTCTGTATTTTGTACAAGGCGCGTGAACCGCCCACCACAGTTGCTGCCCTCAAAGAGACGGCCGGTGGCACCGCCCTGGGAAGATCACCGGCGACAACGACATATCGCACTCAGATACTATTTTCGAACACTTGCACTGGCTGCAGCGAAGGCAATTGGAATTAGGTTGGCGCATAATTTGATTGATAGAGACAATGGGCTACCTCTTAGCAGGACGTGAAATCCTGTGCTATTTCGCATCAAAACAGAACGTTTTTCGGTGCGGCCATTCCGAGTGTTGGAAAACAGTCTGTGGGTCTGATATATCGTTGCCGCCGTTGTTCTAATAAGGGCGGCGCCACCTGCCCTGTCTTGGAGGGCAGCAAGTGTGGTGAATTGCTCATGCACAGTCTCCGATACGGAGGCCTATATGGGACGTCGTTTTGCAGCCTTGGTATCAGTTCTCAGCGGGAGTCAGCAGCAGAAGGAACGTTCTATTGAAGATGGCGAACAGTTGGATCACTGAAATACTGAATCGAGTTAGGATCCGGCAGTGAACCCAAACAGACTTTCGAAAGCATTTTACTTACCTTAATGCGATCATTAGTCTTTCTTCTGGTGATACACTATTCGTCATTTGGGTTCTTCCCTTCGTTAGATTAGCCCTCAGCACAGCATGTAACTCAAAAAATACATCAAGATATTTTGAAATAGTTAAAAAAAAGGACGTGTTTCTCTTGAGTAGTTAACAAAGGATGAATTCATCACTTTCGTCGACGTGGATGGCGTTTGTATTTTCAATAACAAAGTGAAAAGCAACATTTACTCCTTATGATACATTTCTTAATTGGCTTGCAGAAGCATACAGGCAACTCTAGTCACAGAGATTCTGCAGCGCGGTTCAGTCGCTTGCCCGGCAATTGAACCACGTGGCTCAGAAGTGCGACAGTCGCACATTGCAGCGATTGAACCGTGCGGCGGAATTGTAGCGACGAGGTCGCCAGTGTGTAGTACCCTTACAGTTGTGACGCCTCTAGCGCCCCTCTTAGGTTGGCACCGAAAGCGGCACATTGCATCGCTTGTGCCTTAAACCTGCCCCGATGGCAGTCAAATAGCTCAAATGGCTCTGAGCACTATGGGACTTAACATCTGAGGTCATCAGTCCCCTAGAACTTAGAACTACTTAAACCTAACTAACCTAAGGACATCACACACATCTATGCCCGAGGCAGGATTCGAACCTGTGACCGTAGCAGTCGCGCGGTTCCGGACTGAAGCGCCCAGAACCGCTCGGTCATCGCGGCGGGCGCCGATGGCAGTCGTCATTTATAAGATTTCCATCCATCAGTTTAAAAAAAATGGATATTAATTCCGAGTGACATAAAGATGTAGCTGAAAAGTCAAGTGACTTTGTTAGTATTATAACAAGCCAAACTAAGAGTGTAGAAGAACTCGACAATGAGAAGCTTAAGAAATTGGTACAAACCAATCCTGCAAAGCTGAAATCAGTAGTTTCTTGCGTATTATTTTGTGCATTACTTGATTTGCCTTTAAAAGGACGAATCAACTGAAGTGCTGTTAATGATGGTTTATTGCTGTTTGGAGTCAGGTGCTGAAACACAGCAGAAACATTTTGAGAGTGCATTTAAAACTATCACCTATATTTCTCTTCGAACCCAAAATGGTTTAAATTCTGAAATTAACTGTACAGTCTTATGTTATGCATTATCCTACAGGTTAGGTGTGAGTGGGAATACGATGCAGTTTCCAAATAATCGATTTTAAAGTCGATGTTGAAGGTTGTAGTAGTTGTTCAAAAGCGAAAAACGTGGAAAATGTCATCTATAGGAAACATTTAATGGTAGTAAAACAAGTAACTGCCCAGAATAGGACTTACGACGGTAGCAGCCGAAAATAAAGTAAATGGCGGGAAAATGTAAAAAATGGGAACATAAAAAAGGAATGTAATTATACCATTAGCTTGTTTATAACATTTTCCATTCATCTGGGTCCGCTGCATCGTATATGTCATATAGGGACACTATTATATTGTGTTTTGAGATCAAAGACGATACTGTGTTTGATTATTTTGTTTATTACTACAGGCTTATTTCGGTGAAACGATCTCTGATATGTTTGTAGATTTTGTTTTCCTACTCATCTCGGGAAGCTTTTACAAACCTCGCGAATCACAACACTACACGGCATAACCAGTTCCATAAAAAAAGGATTAAATTACATATGAAGACAGACCCATATAAACACAAATCGAACAAGCAATATAATGTAGCTGATAAGAACAAAGATATACCCCAGAGAACACCAAAGAAGGAAACTGCTTGCAACCATGTAACATCGCTGAAACAACTGTCAATACAGCTGCCATGAAGCATCATTATGAAATAGACTTTCATAATTCGACAATTACATAAATAACTAATCCAACAAAAATTTAACTTCTACTATAGCTCCAACAGTATCGTAGGAGCAAACTTATAAAATATTGTGACAGCATGGATAAACTGAAGATGGCAATCATGCCGAAAAAGACCTATTGTAGTAAACAATATAATTAAACACAGCAGCGTCTTTGGTCTCACAATATAATGTAATAATGTTTATGACACTGACCAAGAATTATCAGCCGATCATTTCCATATGCTTGGCTGGCTTGATCACCTGATATCACTCCCTGTGATGTCTGGTTGTGGGGCTACCTGAAGGACAGGGTTTACCTGGGGAACATTCACACATACGCTGATCTGAAGCGCAGCGTATCAAGAGAGGTAGCCAGCGTATCTACTGACATGCTTCGTTCTGCTATGCAGTATGCAATCCTGCTCTTTCAAACTCTTCTGGACACTGATGGGCGCCATATTGAGCCTCTTTTGTAGCAGTAATTATACCAGTATGTAATGGTATGATGTACCGTAGCAGCACATTAAAAGTGTTACAGTTGCATTGATTCTGCATTATTTGTCTTCCTCATGTCCTTGAAATTAATGCTACCAAACCTACATGTATCCGTAAATATTACTCTCAAGTGCAGATTGGACACAAAAATGTAGAACAGGAAGTTCGTTGGCGATGGAATCATTAGAGAGGGATATCAACCTCTGATTGCACACGATAAGTGAAAGCGCCCCCTGCTTTTTCTCATAATTCGACAATCAATTTGATTTTAAGACAACCGGACTTTTTGAAGGGAGTCAACTTGCAAACAGAAAAATGACGAACCTACGTGCCCAATAACTGTGAAGTGCCTGTAATTAACCGACTCACAAAGTTTATAACTAGTAACGATAAGGAACGTCTGCGGAAAAAGGCAATGTTCATCGGCTTAGTTTATTAATCTTCAAACGACAGAACACACGCCTAACTATACCTTTCTCATTGACACTAATATAATTCGGAAATCAAAGTCCATTTATACCAGGTATGCCACAGTCCGTTCATGTTGGTTCATAATCTGAAAATAGATTTCGTAAGATCAGCTGTAAGTTATTCCGCATCCCCATATCCATACATCCATACTAACAACTGGCATTCACGATAACTGCATAAGCTGACATGTGGTCCCGTAAAATTACTTCTGCTCAGTATGAGGGATTATCCAATTCACGTCTTCTAATTAATCTTAACACATCAAATAATACACAGTTGGATACCACTGATTAATCACCTCCCCACCTTAGCTTTCGTGTGCCCATTTTCCGTAGCTCTCCGGGCAGTGCCAACGCAGAGGCATTCAATTTCCAACTCGCTACCACTGCTAGCCCCTCGGTCTCACTACTGACAGCGACGTCAGCACGACACATCAATGCCCAGGCCGCCAGAAAAGATGCGTAACAATAATGAAAACGTGAAGGTCGAAATCCATACAGATTGTAAAAAGGTATATATATATATATATATATATATATATATATATATATGTGTGTGTGTGTGTGTGTGTGTGTGTGTGTGTGTGTGTGTTCCACATATCCTGGTAAACCACTGGACCGATTTCAACCAGATTTGGTACATATATCGCTTATTGTCTGGAAAGAATCACTGTGGGGGTAAGATTCACTCACTTTTCAAAGGGCTGGGTGCGGGGGTGAAAAAGCAACGAGGCTCACGACGCGCAAACGTCTGTACTTTAGTCATCCAGTATTTGAGAATAAGAGCACTTAGAGACTTGCAAAAAACTTTACATGTAATTTCAAAACTTTATGTAACTTTTTCTCTCTCACGATCCCCACAAAATGATGAAAGGAAAAATGTTTGTAACTTACTACATATTCGCTGTTGATGGAGTGAAATTATCTCGTGAAGCGTGACGCTTTCATTTATTACTCCTTAACTACTAACTGTGTTCGTGATACATTTTGCAGACAGTATTCACATACATCACTGTATGTACCAGCAAAATTTCATGATTATACGACATTTACTTCAGAGGGTATGACGTCATAAAGACTGAGATGCGTGCAAAAGTACCGTATCATGTAAGACGACTAAATTTATCACTTTTTTGCTGCTAACTCTACTCTCAAGGTGTACGTTTTTTTTAAAAAGTAAATCATTCCATTTCAGGAAATCACACTTGTTTTAATATCTTATCCAATACAATAGTTAAGACTCTTTAGAGTGTAACAAAACTACGTATCGCTTAGCGTACTTCCATTTGGCGAAAGCCTCGTTTCGATATCAGGAACCGCTCACGAAATAAAAGGGGTATTACATATTACGTGACTCACCCTGTATACCGGGGTGGTCAGAAACAATCTGAAAAGTTTGTGAGGGTTTTGCAGGTAGGTTGTGCTGAGAAATAACTGTTAAGAAAAGAATTCGATACGCTGTGCGATTTCCGAGTTAACTAGCATCGAAATTAGCCAATAAGGTCGTTGCCCGCGCAAATTCAAACGATCCGCCAGAGACGACGTCAACAGATATGTTCCTCGTTTCGCTTCCTAAAAGCGAACAAGAGAGTGATACAAAACTTGGACATGGAACGATAGTAAGGATGGAACCCGAACCAAGGGCTGAACATTCTCGTCCGCTATCAACTACGCTATAAGAACAACTGACACTAATTTTATCTGGCGGACCGCTGGAATTTGCTCACGCAACAGCCTGACCAACTACCTTGTGTTGCTTTACTAGGAAACAGCTCAACGTATCGAATTTTTTTCTTAACAGTTATTTCTCAGCACAGCTTTTCCTCCAACACACTTAAAATCTTTTCACACTGTTCTTGACCACCCTGTATATATCCCTAATTGCTACAGTACACTACGTTAAATTTAACTTGATAGGGAGGTGAAAAGATGTTGATTTGCGTAAAAACTAGTAATTTTGGTAAGAGGAAATTGTATCTGTAATTTTCATGAGAGTGAAGATACTTTTTTATCTTGCATGACTTGACCAATGTTTATGTAGTAACGGAGGAGAGTAATGAGTTATCTCTTAGGCCCAAGATATACGCATATATATTTCCTTGTGTATCATGTCTACGAAACACGTATAAAGACAGAAGAGTCAACTATGTTGTACATCGAAGTACTTTTACGTGTAGGGGTGTATGAATTGGAGAATGTGTGAGAGTGATGATTAACAGTTATCCATATTACTAAACGACTATCGCAGAACACGGAACTGATCGAATATCTGACGGCATCCAGGAGTAAAATATATGATTTTCAACATTTCCGCTAATTACTCACCAATTTTTAAAAATTTATATTGCTGTCGTAATCTACTCATTAAGAGGTATAATTTTATGTTAAACGTTTAAAGCAATGAGACAAGTAATATAGTCAGAACTCTCTTGAGGCAGTGTAACTGGCGGCGCGCATATACCCGGGCTTTTTCATCCAGTATTTGGAGATGAGAGCACTTCCAACAAACTTTACACAATATTTCAAACCTTCGTAAAACTGTTTCTTGCTGACACTCCCCAAAAAACGATGAAAGGAAAAAGGTTTATCTTTTACCAGTGAATGTACCCGCAAAATTATGTCATTGTACGACACACAGTTCTGGTGACATGACGTCGTAGCTTATGCTTCAAGTGGAGCGCAGTAAAACTTCAAGTACGGGCATGACGTTTTAATTTATTACTTCTATACTACGTACGGGAGAATCCCCACTTCTTCACTACCTCGGAGAAGCTGTGTCCCATAGCTCGTGCGCGAACTAACGCCACGTCAACACTCAGCTCTTGATAACCTGCCATTGTAGCAGCAGTAACCGATCTATCAACTGCGACACACACACACACACACACACACACACACACACGTTTTATATAGGCGTTGCCGACCGCAGCACCGTATTCTGCCTGTTTACATATCTCTGTATTTGAATACACATGCCTATACCACTTTTTTGTGCTTAATGAACCATGGACCTTGCCGTTGGTGGGGAGGCTTGCGTGCCTCAGCGATACAGATGGCCGTACCGTAGATGCAACCACAACGGAGGGGTATCTGTTGAGAGACCAGACAAACATGTGGTTCCTGAAGAGGGGCAGCAGCCTTCTCAGTAGTTGCAGGGGCAACAGTCTGGATGATTGACTGATCTGGCCTTGTAACTTTAACCAAAACGGCCTTGCTGTGCTGGTACTGCGAACGGCTGAAAGCAAGGGGAAACTACAGCCGTAATTTTTCCCGAGGACATGCAGCTTTACTGTATGATTAAATGATGATGGCGTCCTCTTGGGTAAAATATTCCGGAGGTAAAATAGTCCCCCATTCGGATCTCCGGGCGGGGACTACTCAAGAGGACGTCGTTATCAGGAGAAAGAAAACTGGCGTTCTACGGATCGGAGCGTGGAATGTCAGATCCCTTAATCGGGCAGGTAGGTTAGAAAATTTAAAAAGGGAAATGGATAGGTTAAAGTTAAATATAGTGGGAATTAGTGAAGTTCGGTGGCAGGAGGAACAAGACTTTTGGTCAGGTGATTACAGGGTTATAAATACAAAATCAAATAGGGGTAATGCAGGAGTAGGTTTAATAATGAATAAAAAAATAGGAGTGCGGGTTAGCTACTACAAACAGCATAGTGAACGCATTATTGTGGCCAAGATAGACACAAAGCCCATGCCTACTACAGTAGTACAAGTTTATATGCCAACTAGCTATGCAGATGATGAAGAAATTGATGAAATGTATGACGAGATAAAAGAAATTATTCAGGTAGTGAAGGGAGACGAAAATTTAATAGTCATGGGTGAGTGGAATTCGTCAGTAGGAAAAGGGAGAGAAGGAAACATAGTAGGTGAATATGGATTGGGGGGAAGAAATGAAAGAGGAAGCCGCCTTGTAGAATTTTGCACAGAGCATAACTTAATCATAGCTAACACTTGGTTCAAGAATCATAAAAGAAGGTTGTATACCTGGAAGAATCCTGGAGATACTAAAAGGTATCAAATAGATCATATAATGGTAAGACAGAGATTTAGGAACCAGGTTTTAAATTGTAAGACATTTCCAGGGGCAGATGTGGATTCTGACCACAATATATTGGTTATGAACTGCAGATTGAAACTGAACAAACTGCAAAAAGGTGGGAATTTAAGGAGATGGGACCTGGATAAACTGAAAGAACCAGAGGTTGTAGAGAGTTTCAGGGAGAGCATAAGGGAACAATTGACAGGAATTGGGGAAAGAAATACAGTAGAAGAAGAATGGGTAGCTCTGAGGGATGAAGTAGTGAAGGCAGCAGAGGATCAAGTAGGTAAAAAGACGAGGGCTAATAGAAATCCTTGGGTAACAGAAAAAATATTGAATTTAATTGATGATAGGAGAAAATATAAAAATGCAGTAAATGAAGCAGGCAAAAAGGAATACAAAGTCTCAAAAATGAGATCGACAGGAAGTGCAAAATGGCTAAGCAGGGATGGCTAGAGGACAAATGTAAGGATGTAGAGGCTTGTCTCACTAGGGGTAAGATAGATACTGCCTACAGGAAAATTAAAGAGACCTTTGGAGAGAAGAGAACCACTTGTATGAATATCAAGAGCTCAGATGGCAACCCAGTTCTAAGCAAAGAAGGGAAGGCAGAAAGGTGGAAGGAGTATATAGAGGGTTTATACAAGGGCGATGTACTTGAGGAAAATATTATGGAAATGGAAGAGGATGTAGATGAAGATGAAATGGGAGATAAGATACTGCGTGAAGAATTTGACAGAGTACTGAAAGACCTGAGTCGAAACAAGGCCCCGGGAGTAGACAAGATTCCATTAGAACTACTGATGGCCTTGGGAGAGCCAGTCATGACAAAACTCTACCATCTGGTGAGCAAGATGTATGAGACAGGCGAAATACCCACAGACTTCAAGAAGACTATAATAATTCCAATCCCAAAGAAAGCAGGTGTTGACAGATGTGAAAATTACCGAACTATCAGTTTAATAAGTCGCAGCTGCAAAATTCTTTACAGACGAATGGAAAAACTAGTAGAAGTGGACCTCTGGGAAGATCAGTTTGGATTCCGTAGAAATGTTGGAACACGTGAGGCAATACCAAGCTTACGACTTATCTTAGAAGAAAGATTAAGAAAAGGCAAACCTACGTTTCTAGCATTTGTAGACTTAGAGAAAGCTTTTGACAACGTTAACTGGAATACCCTCTTTCAAATTCTGAAGGTGGCAGGGGTAAAATACAGGGAGCGAAAGGCTATTTACAATTTGTACAGAAACCAGATGGCAGTTATAAGAGTCGAGAGATATGAAAGGGAAGCAGTGGTTGGGAAAGGAGTGAGACAGGGTTGTAGCCTCTCCCCGATGTTATTCAATCTGTATATTGAGCAAGCAGTAAAGGAAACAAAAGAAAATTCGGAGTAGGTATTAAAATTCATGGAGAAGAAGTAAAAACTTTGAGGTTCGCCGATGACATTGTAATTCTGTCAGAGACAGCAAAGGACTTGGAAGAGCAGTTGAACGGAATGGACAGTGTCTTGAAAGGAGGATATAAGATGAACATCAACAAAAGCAAAACGAGGACAATGGAATGTAGTCAAATTAAATCGGGTGATGCTGAGGGGATTAGATTAGGAAATGAGACACTTAAAGTAGTAAAGGAGTTTTGCTATTTAGGGAGTAAAATAACTGATGATGGTCGAAGTAGAGAGGATATAAAATGTAGACTGGCAATGGCAAGGAAATCGTTTCTGAAGAAGAGAAATTTGTTAACATCGAGTATAGATTTAAGTGTCAGGAAGTCGTTTCTGAAAGTATTTGTATGGAGTGTAGCCATGTATGGAAGTGAAACATGGACGATAACCAGTTTGGACAAGAAGAGAATAGAAGCTTTCGAAATGTGGTGCTACAGAAGAATGCTGAAGATAAGGTGGGTAGATCACGTAACTAATGAGGAGGTATTGAATAGGATTGGGGAGAAGAGAAGTTTGTGGCACAACTTGACTAGAAGAAGGGATCGGTTGGTAGGACATGTTTTGAGGCATCAAGGGATCACAAATTTAGCATTGGAGGGCAGCGTGGTGGGTAAAAATCGTAGAGGGAGACCAAGAGATCAATACACTAAGCAGATTCAGAAGGATGTAGGTTGCAGTAGGTACTGGGAGATGAAGAAGCTTGCACAGGATAGAGCAGCATGGAGAGCTGCATCAAACCAGTCTCAGGACTGAAGACCACAACAACAACAACAACTACTGACTCTAATCGAAAACACTTTGCAGACAGTATTTAGAAGTATCACTGAATGTACCTGGAAAATCATATCACCTCATGATATATGACTTCATAAACATTGACGTGAACGTAAATGTTTCTTTTGCTTAAACTGACACGCAAAATACCCATATAATACTCATACAGTATTTCATAATGAGAGCACTTAGCTACTTCCAACAAATGTTTAGCATAACTTCATACCTTTTCTAAACTTTTTCTCACTTAAACGTTTAAGGTCAAATATTTAACAGTAAAGTCATAAGACGTTTGAAACTGTTTTGTACATCGGAATTCTATTCTTTGATGAATTAGAGGTTTCCTGGCTTCTGCTAACCTTTAGAGCGTTTAAGGGGGCGTGGGGGGGGGGGAGTCACTGATTTGATGCCTTCTGAAAGAGTAATTTCTTCTCACTTGTGGTGGTCTTTTTCTTATTTTTCTGGCCAAGTAGTCGTCATTGCCAGATATCTATTTATTCTGTTTTTCTTCTAGCCCATCTCCTTCTTCCACAATTATCTGTCCATTTCCTCTTTCACCTCCTCTCTGCAAATCACCTATACCTCCTCCCTCTGTCCACCTCCTCCAACCCCTCTCACTGTCTACCTCCTACACCCCCATCTCTGTCCATCTCCTTACCCCTTCCCTCTCAATCTGTTCCTCCAATATCTCTCTGTCACTCTGCTTCTGTCCCCGCTAATTCCATCTCCTCAACACCTCTCTTTGTCAATCTCCTCCTTCCCCTCTCTGTGTCTGTATCGTCCTACCTATCTCACCATTCCTTTATGTCAGTGTCGATCTCCTCCTCTCCACTTTCTCTGTCCATCTCTTCCTCTTCTCTTTCGCTGACAATTTCCTCCTCCTGTCTGTTCATTTCCTCCTCATTCCTCCCTTTGCCGGCCTCCTCCTCCCTCTGTCTCTGTCCATCCCCACCTCTTCCCCCTCTCTGTCAATTTCCCCCTCCCCTATGTCTGTCCATCTCCTCTTCCTTTTATCTGCATCTATCTGCTCCTACCCTCCCGCTGTCTGTCCATCTTCTCCTCCCCCCTTCTCTCTTCACATTATCACACTTACCCCAATAGGACGCTGGTAGTTATTACCCTTACAGCATTTCTTTCCAGATTGTAACTAATATGTGTACCAAATTTGATCGATATCGTTCGAGGGGTTTAGAATGAACGTTTTACCCATGGTATTGCATAATAAATCTGCGTATATCTTAGTCTTAACAACAGAAAAATATTAAAATCGTGGCGTGGCACCAATGAGCGATTGACAGGTTGCTGGAAGGAGCAGGTGACACATGTGCACACACAAGTCACCTAATTCCCGTAAATTCCCGGGAGCAGGGAGAAAAGCACTGACACCACGTTCAGTCACATCCTAGATATGTTCAATGAGGTTCAGATCTGGTGAGTTGGGGGGCTAGTGCATCAACTGAAACTATCCAATGTGTTCCACGAACCACTCTGTAGTGTCAACTCCTGCCACCGAATGTATCAGGATGACCAAATGTAGCAGGAAGAGGTAGAAGGCACTGTATTAAGACTCGTCCGAGTTGGGGGGCTAGAGCATCAACTGAAACTATTCAATGTGTTCCTCGAATCACTCTGTAGTGTCAACTTTTGCCACCGAATGTATCAGGATGACCAAATGTAGCAGGAAGAGGTAGAAGGCATTGTATTAAGACTCGTCCGAGTTGGGGGGCTAGAGCATCAACTGAAACTATTCAATGTGTTCCTCGAACCACTCTGTAGTGTCAACTTTTGCCACCGAATGTATCAGGATGACCAAATGTAGCAGGAAGAGGTAGAAGGCACTGTATTAAGACTTGTCTGAGCTTTCCAAGTGATTTATTGTTTCCAACTACAGTACCCCCGTTCCTCTCGATCTGCGTCACTGGGTCCCGCAATGCTGAGGACACCACTTCGCTTTCTGCGAAACGGCTTGGCACGGAATGGCTGCCTCAGCAACCTGTGCATGCACTGTGTGTTGGCCTTGTACGCCAGCGGAGTTGCGTCGTCGTCAGGATGCTGGCAGTTGGTTCAGCAGTCTGCATCCCTGCCAACTGAGCGCCGCTCAGTGTGAGCCGCAGGCGGCCAGCTGCGTGCTTCTCGCTGGCATGGCTGAGATCGCGGCGACAACAAGCACCTGTGATCCGGCATCCGAATCTGTGGCCCTCGCCTCAGGATGCCTATGGTGTGTGTTGGAAGCCAGGACGACTAGCTGTGGTAGCAAGCCACATGCTAGGTTGGCCAGTGGGTCCCTTCTGCCTGTGATTTGTGACATGCTAGATCGCTACATATACACTTTCAGCAATTTGACGGTCCTGTGGCCTCTATTCTACTTCGCAACAGTTGGTATGGCGCTACACACTCCATCACAATCCTGGTCTTGTGACATGGCGCATTATCCTGTTGAAAAAGACCACTGCCACCATGAAACACGATCGTCGTGAAGGGCTGTATGTGGTCTGCATACTCCTTGTATGTCCTTTGCATGTCTCGTGAATTAATCATAAAATATTAAATGAGTGATAAAATTACTTGAAATTGTTTTCAGTGAAGCTCCTGTAAAGTATCTCAATATGTCATCAGTTTCAGTTACCAGTTTTCGTAAAATGATCCGTTATGCATGGTTTGCCAGGAAATTATTGTCAGTGCGTAAAATATTCAACAGTGTTACGGACGTTGCTTTCCCGCGTGAGATTCATGCAAAGAAATGTCATTGTGGCAAACTTGCCTCGCGCTTTGCTCATGGTGTTCGGAATATCTGTTTCGAATGTTTCTACCATCGGATTTCCCAAAGGAATACATCAAATATTCCTGAAGAATAAACATAAGAATAAAATGTAAAAATTAATATAAAAATTAACATAGAATTGATATAAGAGGAAATACAAGAATATGAGAATTGAAAAAGATTGTAACCCCTGAAAATATCATACACTATTATACACACATATATTATGTAATAAACGTGTGACACTTATTGTGAAAGCCAGTTATGATTTCACAATTAACATAATGCCCTTCTATCGCGTAACTTGATAAGAAACATTTGTGTGGTGTAACCATCTACAGACACTGTTACATAAATGCCAAAAAATTATATTCAATTCAATAAAAAAATAATACAGTGATTTCGAACACGACGCACAAAAGCAAGAAGCCGCGACGGCACAATGCCAGAAGTTCGGCTGACGTTACCGCTCGCTAATGGCCATCTAAATTACGTCGCAAACTTTGACGGTCCTTTTCTCACAAGGGAACCTCCCCATCGCACCCTCCTCAGATATAGTTATAAGTTGGCACAGTGGATAGGCCTTGAAAAACTGAACACAGATCAATTGAGAAAACAGGAAGAAGTTATGTGGAACTGTGAAAAAATAAGCCGAGACACGTGTTCGCTTATACTGACTCCGCTTCCACTGAGCGAAGTTTCTGGAAAATCGGTTTACGGCACTTCTCGTTAGTAGCGTAGGCCTGTGTTACTGAGAACTCTTCATGGCACTGTTTAATTCACAATAGCCCACTCATTGCTTGTCTTTCCAAGATCTACTGATTTTACATAACATTACGTGTCTGTTAGCATATTATCAACAGAGGAAAATTTCGTATCGATATCTGGAACCGTGCACGAAATAAAAGGCGTGTCACGCCATACGGGACTCGTGTAAAAATACTGAGTTCAATAGCAAGTGTTTCTTGTGCCTTGTTTTCTCCATTATCTTGCTGATACGCTAGTAGTTACTTAATTTCGTTTTCATTTCTCAACAAGAATACTACATTTTAAGTAAAGTCTTATGGTTCTTTTTGGAACAAATCATAATTTATTACCCTCAAAAAATGGCTCTGAGCACTATGGGACTTAACATCTATGGTCATCAGTCCCCTAGAACTTAGAACTAATTAACCCCGCCGGGAATCGTACCCGGGCGTGGGAAGCGAGAACGCTACCGCACGACCACGAGATGCGGGCTATTACTCTCTCTCTCTCTCTCTCTCTCTCTCTCTCTCTCTATATATATATATATATATATATATATATATATACGCAGACAAGAAAATTTTTGTGTCTAATGCCATATCTGACTGCACACAAACGAAAATATATACAAGGACAATCGGGGGGGGGGGGGGGGGGCACAGTGCTAATTAACACTACTTTCAGACCCTATGGCTACAATTGTGTACATTAAATTTTACTATGTCTTAGCTGCAACACAAGTATTTTTTCTCGATGAAAACGTGAGGTACACATTTGCGAGTATTCATTCTTTTATCATACGCAAGTGCTGCCAGCTTTTGGGCATCACTATGAAAGTATCAGTATGTCAATGTAGCAGTGCTGAGCAGCTCGTGACCACCAATATACTCGACTTTGATTGGTTCGCTATATTCTACTGTATAACTGAGTTCCCTTTAGAGACGACGATCTTTCTTATCTATTGTCTCAGGTCCATGTGGCCCAGTCAACAATGTTTGGAGTGTAAACAAATATTTTCTCCTTGTGTTTAAATGGTTCAAATGGCTCTGAGCACTATGGGACTTAACATCTGTGGTCATCAGTCCCCTAGAACTTAGAACTACTTAAACCTAACTAACCTAAGGACATCACACACATCCATGCCCGAGGCAGGATTCGAACCTGCGACCGTAGCAGTCCCGCGGTTCCGGACTGCGCGCCTAGAACCACTAGACCACCGCAGCCGGCCTTGTGTTTACTAATGGTTCCTTTCGTTCCCTCTGTTTTGCTCCACGTGCTACTACTTTTTGTGTTCCTTCCTCACTTGTGTTCTGATGAGAGCAAATAAATTTGACAGTCTGTCCTATTGCGTCTTTTCGTAGCTTAGACAATCCCTCCCCCTCTTCTTAATAAATGATTGTGCAAGGCAAGCATCGATGTTTCATTTGCGAGTGCTTTTGCATTATTCATTACGAAACTTTTTATTTTTTAAGCATCTGAACCCATTGGACACATAATGATTTCTGGTGAAGTCCTGACACGACCAGAAACCATATTTGCTAACTTAAGCCAAGGATTCACGACTGGCTTCTTGCAGGCTGCTCAATATTCTGTTGTACCTGCGTTACCGCTATGTTTAGTGGATCTATCTTTTGTGTCGCATCTTCTACTTCCAGAACTACTTCTTATTGCCTTTAATAAAAACTGTTTGTCCATCTCAGCTAGTCTTTTGGTGTGGTTTTCCATATTATGGGTCCCTTCGATCTCAGCTATCTTTTCCCTTATGGCTGCGTAAATCATCAGTACGCAAGTAGCAAACCACAAATTTTACCAGAGAGACGAGAAACATGTATAGAATACCTGATACATTTCATAGGGACGCTAAATTTGCATTGTAGCACTGCAGTGTAATTTTTATCATATCAAAAAGTGAAACAAAGCAAATGTTTTAGAAACATTAATAATGGCAGATACATGGAACTGTCCTGGTATTTATGGCAAGATATGTTACTTATGTCGTATTTGTTTGCCAGAGTCTCGATTTAGCACCTTTGTGTTGTTTTTGGTGCTGCAAAAACTAGTAACAACACGTTTTGGAGATGTCAAGGTGGAATGGCTAGGAAGTGTAACTACACGTTCTTTAAACTTACTCAATGGAACTGTCAATTGAGTCACATTCTATCTGAGAATGACTTTTCTCCAAAAACTTTTGTGTAATCAGTATGAATTGTGGCAGTGTGCTGGCATAGCACTGCTTATACTCGAGTCGATTGTTAACGAACCAAACAATTGAGTAAAATACTTAAGAAAAGTAATTAGCTGGAGAACATGTTCATTGATACAGTATCTTTTTACACTTCAAGTGGTGGTACCAGCATAACGATCGGAGCATGTATAATGGAGATATTTGAGTTTTAATTCAGCGAGCCTATCAGAACTTACTCAGAGGTGGCTGGAATGCGGGTAGGCCTGATAGTGCGTTCAGGGACAGGTCAGCCAGCGGCCCCCAAATATTGTGGCAGTATGGCTCTCGGATCCAGCAGGATCTAAAAAGTGGAGAAGCAGGTGCTGGGACACTGAAAAAGAACCTGAAGTAAAAGTTGAGACGTAATTTATGGGCGCATATTCCCCTTCACTTTGGTTCCAATGGACAATTCCATCAGTCGACGCAGCCCAAAGGAAAAATAGCCCATCTTTCACTTTATTGTAGTGGACAATAGAGATTTCACAGTATTGAGCAAAGTAAGGTTTAGAGATTTTCCCCATGTCAGTAAGTCGTAGAGAATTATATAATTACACGCAAAATTATTTGGTAGACAGGAGTGTCTGACATCACGGTCAGTAAGAATCGGAAGACTGGGGCGCCGCGCCGTTGTGAGAGAGACGTGGTTCAAATGATTCAAATGGCTCTAAGCACTATTGGACTTAACAGCTGAGGTCATCAGTCCCCTAGACTTAGAACTACTTAAACCTAACTTATCTAAGGACATCACATGCCCGAGGCAGGATTCGAATCTGCGACCGTAGAAGCAGCGCGGTTCCGGACTGTAGCGCCTAGAACCGCTCGGCCACAGCGGACGGCAGAGACGTGGTTCGGCAGTTGAACCAGATGGACGTCTGCTGAGTGTGGCGCTGCCAGGATTGCACAATAAGCTTTGATGTGCACATTCTGAGCTAGGAACATTGTCTGAATAAAGTTACACAGTCAGTTAACTTCAACACTGTATTTCAACTGTATTTCTGCTGGTGACAGACTGCTGAGGTTTAGATGAAAGTAGCTAATGAGCAAAACATATGGTGTGTGGTACACATCACCTTCGTGTGTGAAGGTCGATTGGATGCGGTATACTGGCAAGCTTGAACTGTTCAGGTGTCGCTGATGACTTTCTGGTAGCGACTCTAAATTTGTGGCATTTATTGGCTTCGAGCATATCTAATTAATTATTTCGGCTTTCAGAACTATCCTGGCTAATAGTGGTAAGTCCCACATGGAAAAGGGTGCGTTGTGGCATTTATAAAAAGTAAAGTCTTACATGAGTGAAGTTTCGTGTGTGGCCCTTTTACCACTAATACCAGAACACTCGCATTTCAGCAAGCTCTGTGAATTCTGATTGTAAATTCTGATAAGCACTATCTTTGCTTTAGTTTCGATGTAATTACGGATTTACAACCACTTATTTTGAGGACACAGGACCTCCACAATATATATAACTTCTACGAGAATTTTTATTGGTAGTTGTATTAAAATTCCACTTAATTGGGGAGAATTAACGTGTCCGATCGCAGCGCAGTGGAAACTGCCCTAAAGGTAAGGTCGGGTGAATGTGATAGTTTGGCGATATGTCCAACAGTAGGTTGCAAATTAGGGTTCAACATTTTAATTGCTCTCGGAGTTTGCTGTTGCATTTAGGTTGTGTTCGTCAGCAACACAATTGTTAGATTCAGAGTATAAATTAATCTGTCGACGAGAGGATACTGGAAATCAATTGCTAGCTGTAAATGAGCGTTTGATAGTATCACGCTTGTGTTTTGATATGTGCAGCTGTCAGAATACAAAATGACTTGGACTGGATTTTCCTTAATCGTTTTCCACAGGGTGTCCACGATAGAAGAGGTACAGCCAATTCACCTTGCATTTCATTGAACCAGTAACATACTGTATTACGACTTTCTAAATTATAGATTTTTAAGTTATGGGCATCTAATTATGTTTTGTAATGAACTACACGTCCATATTAAAAAAAGCTACTTTCATCACCCCTAAGTCCTTGATGTACATGGAACAAAGCTTCTGCTAGGCATCTTCCTGCAGCGTTGCCTGCTCTTTACATCTCTGTGCTGCTCCAACATGTCTTGTCGAAAGTTTCCGAGCCCATAACTACAACACAAGTTGCACTGGTCTTTTTTGCGGGAAAATAAGCACGGTTACACCCTTTGAAAATCAAGTTAAAGGTGGCCCGACTTAAGTGTGGAACCTTCACTATATTACGGATGTTGTTTGCATTGTAGAACAGTCTCAGGGTACAGCTTGGAAGAGGATTTCTTACAGTAATGCGATGGCAGTTTCAAAAGGTAGTCCAGGAATTCTTTTTGTAGGTTGTATCATTTTTTCCTTCGTTTGATTGATTCGAAAACGTGACGATTCTGACTCTGGGCTCATTCCATGTGTGGAATTATCCGGCCAACACCGGACAGTCCTTTTTTTTTTAATGTCAAGAGTATTGAGAAACATCTTTTTGCTTACTCCGAGTTTTTCCATCTCATTTCTCAAATGAGAAATCAGCCTGCTTCTCTTCCCGGAAATTCCTGTGATCTTACATGGACGTTTGGTTGTAATTATGTCCATAAGACTGATTACGCGAATCTTCCTCTGATCCCATGACATCGTTTCACAGATTGTGTTAAATACTTTTTGCCTACCACCAGCAAAAAATTGATGACACTTTGTTTGAATAGATTTCTGATATATCTTGAAGCAGACGACGAACCTAATTTTCATTCCTCTATTGGTGTATCGTGAGTAATTTTGTCACTTCGACTTTGTTGTATCCAATATACGCTTGTCCATGCCTTCTCAGAATTTTGCTATCGCTTTTCTTCCAATCATTGGGCCAGGCTTTAGTCTTCCTCTTCCAGTAACTGCTTGAATGATCATAAAATACTTGGCCCACATTTTCAACATACTTGCTTCCGTCATCTTCCTATACGTTATCTGAGTTTTCAGATAAACAATGAGCACCGTCGTATAGCAATTAGTGTGAACAAATATTGTCGTCTCCAGTAGCAACTGTGAGTGCTGTATCATTTTGAGCATTTTTGGACACAGCTAGCGATGTTTCCAGACAAAAAAAAATATTTGTAAATCAACTTAAGTGTTTCAAAGTTGAAGCCCAATTTCATGTATTTACGATAACGACGTTTCAGTGACATTAATAATAATAATAATAATGACAAGAAAATTTAGCTGTGTCATTAGAAGGTGCAGGAAACTGAGAACACCATATACGAAATTAATTGTTCTGCAGTGCATGTAACTTCAGTGTTACTACTTTTCTCGCCTGTTGGTAGTATTGCATTTAAGAACCTACAATTTAGTGGTTTTCTAAGAATCGTTGGCAGAAATTGCTAAAGTACGGAATATGTGAAGTGTTGTGGTTCTGCTTTCTATGACAAGAAGACAGGTGTGATACTAGTAAGTTTCATAGTTTTAATGGATTGCTGTTACTGTGAGGAAAATAATAAAACTATTTCCTTACCACTGTCAGTCATTCTTAGGAAGTAATCTCTGCTTTCACACTGGTGATGGGACAACCGACTGTTTTCAATAACTGACTGATTGATTGGCCAGTCGATTGTTTTTTCGTTCAGTTGGTTTCTTCAGTCGAATGAAACAACCGAATAAAACTAGTCCCCGGTCACGTCGCTCTGCAGGTTTAAGTGATTTCACTTACACACCTTTTCAACCTTTTCCGTGGGGGAAGGGGGAAGGTCGTTGGGGCGGGCGCGTAATATCGCCGACGTAGCCTCTACCTGCTGCTCCAGTGCCACGGTCACAGCTGGAACGAGGGGGGTGCGGCGGCCGGCGCGAGCTAACTGCTGCTAGCGGTAACTGGCTACCTCCTCCCGCAGTCTGCTGCCCTGTGCCTGGCAGCAGCTGCGCGCTGACGTGGAGGTAGATTAAAATAATTTTGAATTAACGGTTAAAATGGTTTTGTGTATATGGACACCATCAGATCTTTTCAGTAAAAAGGAATGCGAATAGTCGAAAAAAAAATTGCCATGCGCCCTTTCTTCTTCACGTATCCCTAAAAGAACTTTTTTGCTCGCTCTGCCTTGTACTCGCGTTAAATCGCAGCTGGAACAATTTAATGCACAGTGATCTGTTTATCAGTTTTAAACATCGAAAAAGAATGATCAGTCCTTCGGTACATAATTAAATGTATACATATATAGCTTATCTTAATTTGGTGTACCCACTGAAACGTCATCGAGTACACCTGTAGGTGAGGTTACCATCTCGGGGTATGTGCACCCTAGTTTCTATTGCATACTACTGCTTTACTTCACCTAATGAAAGTAATACAGTCTAGTTTCACTCAGAACAATAACTGGACAACTCAGTCAGCGAAACCACTAAACAGTGTTTTCAAAAAAATGGTTCAAATGGCTCTGAGCACTATGGGACTCAACTGCTGTGGTCATAAGTCCCCTAGAACTTAGAACTACTTAAACCTATCTAACCTAAGGACAGCACACAACACCCAGCCATCACTAGGCAGAGAAAATTCCTGACCCCGCCGGGAATCGAACCCGGGAACCCGGGCGTGGGAAGCGAGAACGCTACCGCACGACCACGAGATGCGGGCAGTGTTTTCAGTTTAATGAACGAATGAATGTATGCTTTAGCCGACAGAAAAACCAAAGACTGGTTTCACTTGAAAAGGAGGAAAGAATAACTCAATCAGTACGCAAAAAACACCGCCGGATAGTGTTGACTGTTTTCATTCTATTACTCCCAAAGACTGATTTCACGCGAAAACGATTTAGAGAAATCACGGGACACCTACATCAGGAAGGCCGGACATGGGTTTGAACCGTCGTCCTCCCGAATTCGAGTCCAATGTGCTAACCACTGCGTCACCTCGTTCGGCTTTAATAGGTCTATGCTTCATACATACCACTTTAGAGTGGTCGACGGAGTATGCTCTATGACGCTTCTTACTTTGTTAATTTGAAAATATAGAAAATTGATAAAATACTTACTGTAGCACTTTGGAAAAAACGCGATGTATCTGCAGTGAGTAGTAAGAGGTCTGCGAAATGCATGACAATGTCTTTAAAATATCACAAAACGTAAAAAAACAGTTTTTTGTTAATTACCTGAACGTATTCTTCCCAGGCAAATATAAGGGGCGATTAAAAAATTTCCGTATGAGGATGATGCTGCAGTGTATATGCAACGTACTGCGATTCCGTTGCGGGTACATAAGCGCGCCGCGCGGGAGTAGCCGAGCGGTCTCAGGCGCTACAGTCATGGACTGAGCGGCTGGTCACGGCGGAGGTTCGAGTCCTCCCTTGGGCATGGGTGGGTGTATTTGTCCTTAGGATAATTTAGGTTAAGTAGTGTGTAAGCTTAGGGACTGATGACCTTAGCAGTTAAGTCCCGTAATACACTCATGGAAATTGAAATAAGAACACCGTGAATTCATTGTCCCAGGAAGGGGAAACTTTATTGACACATTCCTGGGGTCAGATACATCACATGATCACACTGACAGAACCACAGGCACATAGACACAGGCAACAGAGCATGCACAATGTCGGCACTAGTACAGTGTATATCCACCTTTCGCAGCAATGCAGGCAGCTATTCTCCCATGGAGACGATCGTAGAGATGCTGGATGTAGTCCTGTGGAACGGCTTGCCATGCCATTTCCACCTGGCGCCTCAGTTGGACCAGCGTTCGTGCTGGACGTGCAGACCGCGTGAGACGACGCTTCATCCAGTCCCAAACATGCTCAATGGGGGACAGATCCGGAGATTTTGCTGGCCAGGGTAGTTGACTTACACCTTCTAGAGCACGTTGGGTGGCACGGGATACATGCGGACGTGCATTGTCCTGTTGGAACAGCAAGTTCCCTTGCCGGTCTAGGAATGGTAGAACGATGGGTTCGATGACGGTTTGGATGTACCGTGCACTATTCAGTGTCCCCTCGACGATCACCAGTGGTGTACGGCCAGTGTAAGAGATCGCTCCCCACACCATGATGCCGGGTGTTGGCCTTGCGTGCCTCGGTCGTATGCAGTCCTGATTGTGGCGCTCACCTGCACGGCGCCAAACACGCATACGACCATCATTGGCACCAAGGCAGAAGCGACTCTCATCGCTGAAGACGACACGTCTCCATTCGTCCCTCCATTCACGCCTGTCGCGACACCACTGGAGGCGGGCTGCACGATGTTGAGGCGTGAGCGGAAGACGGCCTAACGGTGTGCGGGACCGTAGCCCAGCTTCATGGAGACGGTTGCGAATGGTCCTCGCCGATACCCCAGGAGCAACAGTGTCCCTAATTTGCTGGGAAGTGGCGGTGCGGTCCCCTAAGGCACTGCGTAGGTTCCTACGGTCTTGGCGTGCATCCGTGCGTCGCTGCGGTCCGGTCCCAGGTCGACGGGCACGTGCACCTTCCGCCGACCACTGGCGACAACATCGATGTACTGTGGAGACCTCACGCCCCACGTGTTGAGCAATTCGGCGGTACGTCCACCCGGCCTCCCGCATGCCCACTATACGCCCTCGCTCAAAGTCCGTCAACTGCACATACGGTTCACGTCCACGCTGTCGCGGCATGCTACCAGTGTTAAAGACTGCGATGGAGCTCCGTATGCCACGTCAAACTGGCTGACACTGACGGCGGCGGTGCACAAATGCTGCGCAGCTAGCGCCATTCGACGGCCAACACCGCGGTTCCTGGTGTGTCCGCTGTGCCGTGCGTGTGATCTTTGCTTGTACAGCCCTCTCGCAGTGTCCGGAGCAAGTATGGTGGGTCTGACACACCGGTGTCAATGTGTTCTTTTTTCCATTTCCAGGAGTGTATTTCAAACGAAATGTAGGCAACGGATTGGTGTGGCATTTGTAAGTGTGGCAAATGCGGAGACGTGAACTATAGCAACGATATTAGCGAGTGCCTTCAAATAGGACCAACGTGCAGTTATTGTTTTGTTGGCTTCCTAAGGATAAACGCTCGTAGACAGCCATTGGAGAATGAATAATTTGTATAGAGCAGCATGTCTGCCTAAAACCACCGTTGTGGAGCGGTGCGCCAATGTGTGCTGCTGCTTCATGATAACGCACGACCTTATATCGCAAAAGTCGTAACGTAGAAGTTACGCAACCCCCCCCCCCCCTATAGTCCTGATCTCTTCGCATGCGAATATCACGCCTTCGGTATTAAAAAAAATGCACTGAAGCTCGACGATATCCGTCGTATGAGGATATGCAGCAGGCAGTAATGGACTTCTTCACGTAGCACGACACGGCTTTTTACCAAACGGGTGTCTTCAACCTGGTGCGGCGACAGGGTGATTGCCTCAATGCCCAAGGCGATTTTGTCTGATTGGCGTATTGATTGTGGACTGCACGGACTTCGAACAGAAGCTTTTTGATCGCCCCTTATAATAACTGCTTCATAGGTCTCCACACAATTTAACTAACTGTGTTTGCTGATTTTACAGAACTGAACTTCAAGCAGTTGGATGACCTGCCTGTCGCCAGAAATCTCGAAGTTAGTCTTAATCTCTTGTCGACAGCGTTTGATCCCTCATTAACGTACTTTTTTCTCTCTTTCGTTATGTTTCGAATTAACAGTTTGCCGTACGATGTAGGACTGATCCGAAAATAGTTTATGAAATCTTTCGGAAACGCTGTTCTGAGTTCAGTCAGAAAATTAACATGGGATAAGTTGCTCATTTTTATCAGGCATTTTCTGACCATTAACGTCTTTTTCGTTGTTTTAGTTAGCTGAACATCTTAACCTTGTAAAATCTCGTTACGAACTGACAAAATTGACAATAATTTTGATGGTGTGTGGGTTACTTCAATATACTGAAGTTTTGAGAAACTAGTATTGTCAACAAATACTGAACCTGTGCGAGCAGGCCGGCCGGAGGGGCCGAGCGGTTCTTTGCCGGCACGATAGCTCAGCGTGTTCGGTCAGAAGGCTGCTCGCCCTCTGTAATAAAAAAAAAAGAAACTGAGTAAACGAATCAACGATCAACTTGAACCGATGTCTTGTGACGTCCGCCCAGACCAAACGCAGGTTAGTTACGTTTAAGTAGTTTTAAGTTCTAGGGGACTGATGACCTCAGAAGTTAAGTCCGATAGTGCTCAGAGCCATTTGAACCTTTCTTTTTTTTTTTTTTTGTGCGAGCCCCTTTAGGCGTGTAACTTAGGAAAGAACAGTCCGAGCATTCGCTTGAGGTGATTATGGAAACTATGTCTGGACGGGAATTTGAGTATTGCTGTTCCCGTTTTTACGGCCAACGCTTTACTACTGCGCCATCTTTCTCGGTGTAGAGTATGAGTCCAGCCTAATGTATTGTAAACCTGAATTCAATGCAAATGGACGTATATGCGCTCTGTCTCTGACATACATGTGAACACCGATCAATACATGCTACCATCACAAATGTTTGTGTGAGAGGGAAGAAAGCTTTTCGTGTGCGCCAGTTTTGGCATCAGAGTTCGTTGCCTGTTGCCTCTTGGCATTCTAGACATAAATCCATATATATGCATCTAGTTAACAATATTTTCTCTTATTTCTATTTGTTTTGGTATGAAATGAGTTAGTGTACGTTAATGACAAAGCGAAAGATCTGAGAGTTTAACAAAAAATGATCGTAGAATTTTTATGACCTTAACAGTCACCTTTAACAGCACTATGTGACAAACTAAGTGCTTTGTAGTTAGACTGTGATAGTAATCCTCTAAGACTTGCATTTAAATTCCACTGAGAGTGTCCATTCTACGAGGTAGTTCTTACAGTCCACTTAAGTTTCAAAGACGTGTCTTGAATGATTTGGTTGTCTTTATCGAATGAAGAACTAAGCGGACGTTGTGAAAAGCACTCGGATTTTCCGCCAGGTGGCAGGGCTGAGATACAGCGGCTTTTTGACGAGTGTCACATTGATCTTCTTCAGACGAAGCGTCAAGATACGGCAAGTGTTCCTATATTTACAAGGGAGGGGGGGGGGGGGGGGTGCGCATTCCCTCCACGTGGCTATAGACGGCAGGGTCCGGGCGGCGGTGGCTGGCGTGGCGGGCTGCGATCGAATATCTGCGTGGGCGGTCAGCTCGCGTGCTGCCAACTATTGAGTGCACTCTCGGCGTATAGCGACTGACGCGGGGCTCCACCCGCTGATCTTAGATGATAATCTCTGCGCTTATGAACAAGATGCACGTGTATCGTTTTTTCTATACGTACTTTCATTACGCCTTCCGAAGAGCCGCTGACTCGGCATAGCAACCTGGTGTTTTCAAAATCACACGTATGTTCTTCAATAAGACTGTGCTGTCTCTTCTGTTTTCTCTGCAGGTCCTAGACGTACACACTTAACGTGGTCCTCGTCGCATTTCCAAATACAGCGCTGCGTTTGTCAGATCTATTTGCGAGAACATTCTCCATGGGACTCTCTGTGTCCCTGGTAGGAGAAGTTTCATTGAGTCTTTAGCAGAGCCAAGAATATCCTTCAACTCCGAAATTTTCCAAGTAGCCTCTCGAACTTTGCTGAGAGTGGCCTCACACAGCTAAACAAACGAGTATTTTCGTCTTCTTCATTTTCTAGCTGGTTTCCATCTTTCGTTTCCTTGACCGCTATTCTAATCAGGCCAGCACTGTACTCATTTTAAGGGCTCACTTCTTCCAGATGTTGTAGGTCAGCTGTGAGGCTTCCTATGACATGTGTCTACGAACTTGAAAACAATTCTTTTAGAAAGTCCATTTCAAAACATATGACACCAGCTTAAATAAGTTCAGTGGGCTAAAAAGAATTTTCTTCGTCAGTTTCAATAATGAGTAGTTGACGCTTAGAACGGACACTTCATATTTTATAACTGTTGCATACTGAATTTTTAGGTAAGCGATACAAGTCCACGACTGAATAAATTATCTAAACAATAAGTAGTGGCCTGTTTCATAATCGTGGCATTGGTACTATTTTAACTTCAAATCATTGTAAGTATCTTAACAGATTTAAAGTGAGCCTGTTGCTGCTGTTGTTGACGATGCACCATAAACACATCCTTGTGCGTTAATAGCCACGTAGGATGCAACTGAAAATGCATCAAAACGTCTCATAGAAAGAGAACGCTTTCCTAAAACTCAGAGGGTTATAGAATTTTCTGGATTTTGTTCTGTTGGAGTTATCGCAGCGATATGATTAGAGTATGTGTTCTGAAATGGGTAGACATACAACGACAAAATTCATATTTTTTATGAAGGTAGAGTAATTTTGCGTGAGAATGGTGCAGCTGTTCTGACGACATCAACTGAAGTCCTGTCTCTTACCTCTGTGAGAGCCCCTTCCCCCACTCGTGTAGTTTCTCTTGATTACTTCAGGCGAATGCTGTGTCGGTTCTCTCAGTGGGCCACGGCCGATTTCGTTTCCTATCCTTTATAACTTAGGTAGTTCTCCGTCTCTAATGACTTTGAAATTTATGAGACGTGAAACTGTAACATTATTTCTCCAATTCAGATGGATATTGGTCTCATGGAGAATAGCAAAATTATTTCATGGTTGTCTACTACGAGGGCGTGCTGAAAAGCAATGCCTTGTGGCCATGCGGTTCTAGGGGCTACGGTCGCAGGTTCGAATCCTGCCTCGGGCATGGATGTGTGTTATGCCCTCAGGTTAGTTAGGTTTAAGTAGTTCTAAGTTATAGGGGACTGATGACCACAGATGTTAAATCCCATAGTGCTCAGAGCCATTCGAACCATTTTTTAAAAATAAAATAAACTGTACTAACACCCTACATCTTTATTCTTCATGTGTACATATTTATTTCTCAACGTAGTCACCCTGGCGACGAACATATTTCTCCCAACGAAGACCAGTTTGTTCATACTATCACTACAGAACGTGTGAGTTTGTTGACGGAGCCAAAACTTCAATTCTGCTTGCAACGCTTTATCACTATCGAAATGAAGTTCGGGCCACGTCGGGACTGTATGGAGGATGATCAGTGACAGTAAACCCAAGGCGTCGCTTTGTCTCTAATGCCACAGCTTTTATGTGTGGTCTGGCAGTGTCATGCTGAAGAAGAGGATGTTCCATGTGAACGAGCTTTTAGAATTCGTGCTCTCATTTGGAAACTCGAATTCAGCATGCTGTTTCTCTCGCACCAACATAGATACGTTACCAATCTTCATTTAAATCGCTACAAATCAGAGCGCTCTAGCGGCAGAGGGCTGCAATTTGTGTCACCGGAGAGGGAAAGTCATCCGAATAATATGCATGACATGTAATGTCTAAGCCGATATTGAGAACTGAATAAAAGACTCGGAGGCATTACTTTTCAGCACGCCTTCGTATCAGGCCAGGTATGGCTGAGAACCTTTGCGGTTTGGTGCGAATTAAGTCGTTCAGGACAAGTCCTTAATCTGGTTCAAATTAGGTTCCTGATCAAGTAACTCTATAATTTTTGCGGTTTTGTATTGGACAAACTCCTAAGAAGTACAAGCAATATGCAGGCGATCATTGTAGGCAAACCCACACCTTCCTTCCGTCTCCTCGATTTCTATGTCACTATTTATGGCCGTCCTATCACCCTCACCCCCACCCTTAAGTATCTTGGCGTCAACCTTGACCGTCGCCTCTCCTGGACCCCCCATCTCCAGACAATACAAGCCAAGGCACGCTCCCAACTCCGTCTCCTCAAGCTCCTCTCTGGCCGCACATGGGGTCTGGACCCCTCCGCCATCCTTCACACATATAAGTCCCTCATCGGCCCTATCCTCTGCTACACCCACCCTGCCTGTATCTCTGCCCCTCCTACCTTTTACAAATCCCTTCAAATCCTAGAACGCCATGCTCTCCACCTCGCCTATCGCGTCCGTCTCCCCTCCCCCACACGGAGCCTGTACGACCTTATTCCGTTCCCACACCTGCTCCTTTTCCTCGAACGGAAACGGATCGTCTACACCTCCCGTAAACTTGATCCCCCTCACCCGCTTGTCTCTCCCAACCTCTCCCACCCCCTGTCCGCTGCTGCGCCTCTATTCCCACGTCCCACCTGCTCTCCATCTCTCCACTCTCCTTACCCTCTCCCAAGGTGGCTTCCACCAGCTCCCCCTCCCTGATGATGCCGTCATCCCCTCCATCTACCCCTCCTATCAACTTTGATCCTCCTCTTCCACTTCCTGTGTTTTTTCCTTAGGGCACCCTCTCTCCCTTCCTCCTCCTTTCCTCCCCCTCCTCCCTCCAGGCTTCCCCTACCCCCCATACCTTCTTTCCTCCCCCCCCATCTCCTCTGCCACTGGCATCTCCACTCTCCCCTCTCCCTCCTCCCCTACCTGTTTCCCCTTTGGCAGGTCCCTGGACTCGCACACGTCACGTGAACATTAGCGCGCCGGAGATCATCGCCATCGGTTTTGTGTGTGTGCCGTTGTGTTTGTGCTTCAGTGTTTTCGCCGCCCACGCTCCATCGTTCACGTGTGTCATCTCAATCATCAATGTTCGTGTACAGTGCTGAGTTTCCTTGTTTTTCTTCGCGAGTGAACGGCTTCATGTTTTTTCATTACTGTGTCTACTGCTTTTTGTCCACCATTATGTTATGTTACTTCTGTGTCTTCATTGTTTTTCTCTCTTTGTACTGCCTGTGGCTGAACAGCGGTGCCGGCCGCGGTGGTCTAACGGTTCTAGGCGCTCAGTCCGGAACTGATGACCACAGATGTTAAGTCCCATAGTGCTCAGAGCCATTTGAACCATTTGAAGAGTGGCGTAAAGTTGCTGCTGCCAGCCCACCTTATGTAAGGTGTAAAATGACAATAAAGAAAACAAAAAAAAAGCAATATGAAGTAGAGTTTCATAATCTTGAAAGGTTTATTCCCGGACTGTAGGTCAGTGACCAATCCCCGTATGACCATGCAGATATATATGTTCTCTGTGAGTTTCCTAAATCACTTAAGAAGAATGACAGGGGCGGATCTTCGAGGAGAGACGGTTCTTCGAGGGGATAGAGGCGATTGTAACTTTATAAGCAGCTGGTTGGATTGCCGGAAGTCGGACTGAAACTGACAGGTCGGCTGTGAGCCGGCACGAATGTTTGTTGGGGCGGCCAGCTGTCAGACGGACTCTGACAGGCGAGCTGAGCGCAAGTAAAGGCAGCTAGCAAGCCGAGGCCCATCGATTATCGGTGTTTACCCAGGCAGAAATAGGTTGTGTGTTCCGGCGACACGGTCCCTGGACTAGCTAAGGTGGAGGTGTCTGTAACTTAAAATAGCGCTACTAATATAATTTTGATGAAATATGTAAAATTCATTACAAGCATGCTAGAGAAAACCCAATGACTCATTTAGACCTACTGCATTGAGATGAACTCATTGAACATAAATCCATGTCTGAAGCTTTAATAGTTGAAAAGTTATTTACAAATTTACTATTATTGTTTATAATAAACTGTAACAACTGAACCTTTCGTGGAAGTCAAACTTGTGATGCACCAGATAAAAGAGTATAATTCCTGCAATGAAATCAGCAGATTATTTTTATAATTAAACACATGTAATAAAATGTTATAAACAGTTTATTTACGTAAGTAGTACCATAACTATGGAATCCTCCCCAGAGACACAAATGATCTTATCAGCATGAGTTTGCTTATTTGTTTGACACTTGTTTGAAATTGTTGTAATAATGTATAAGTGAGTTTATTAAGAGGCTGCAAAATACTGGAAAGATTTCTACATGTTTTATGATAAGTACTTAAATTAAACTACTATCGCCTGTGGTCGTAATTCGACCAGTTGTATTTATAAAGTAATGAAAGTCAATTTTTCAGATAAACCTCGTGTATATTGAACTTATACACTCCATATAAAACTCTGCCTGAAATTTTAGCCTCCGAACAGGCCACAGCAAATTCTGCAGTGTAGCTGCTAATATTACTGAAATAATCCTTTGACTTCTCTATAGTTCTTCAATCTTTTGAAGCGAGTCGTCGACACAGTGAGTTGAAAAATAAATTTGTTTGCTAACGACAGCAAATTAACTTTTCCATCATAACAGAGCATGAATGCCGATTCAGTTCGACCCGTTAATGTTCTTCTTCGAGGCATAGCGTAATACAAATAAATACAGTTTTCATATATTAAGGGAGGTAGTAGCTATTGAAAATGAAGAAATTGGAAATTAGGAACTTACTTCAAATATTGTAGTTACGGTGGCAAGTGAACGCAAAGTTAGTTCCATTTACTCGTAGACAAAAGTAAGCGAAAAAATGATGCTAATAAACAACGTTATGTACAGTCTCTGTTGTCCCCAAAGCCTTCGTTACTACAGTGTTTTCTTTTTCCACTGTTGATATCAACGACCTAGCAGCTGTGGCACCGATATGCGTGTGCTACTGCGAACGAACCTTCTGCCGCATTTAAACGTGAACGTCCACAGAAAGCGATTTCACGATTTCTTTTATTTTTATTTTCGTGTGACATTTCTAGTGTTGTACCTGATCGGTATGTGGGGTAGAAGTTGGTAGCAGTGTGAGAGACAGAGGAAAACTTTTTTCATGTCTTTATATCTACTGCCTTTTACGTCTCTTACCGGCTACGGATACACATGATTTTTATTTTGTGCACATCCACAGCAATGTACCTTTCATTGTCCTCCTCATATAATTAATATTAAAAATAGGCATTTCAGATTTCGATACTCGCGTATTAATATTATGGTAGTTGTGAAAATTACGAATGGTGGTCAGAATGAAAGTATCTGCACTGAATCGAGGAGTGGTCACGTGACCGACCGTTTAAATAAGCGTGCAGTGCAGAGCTCGCGGTTTTTTCGTCTTTCGGCTGTCATCTTGCGTCTGGAGTTTTGTTGAGGTATATCCGTCTTGGTTTCGTCTGGAGTCAGCGGTGTGTATGCCGCGAAAGTTATTTATGTGTAGCGGCCCTTGTACAAGTGTGTGGCCTACATTCGCATACGCGGTGTTTTTCTGAAAAATAAAAGGGATTTACATCGAAGTTAAGATTAATCTGTTTTGAGCAATATCATTATCCTTCGCGATTTAACGAACAGATCGAACATCAGTACATCTTTTATTAAACTATTCCTAATGTGTCACTGGTGGTGTAATGTTTTGGTATAAACTTGCCCCCTTTCTATCAGCGATTTATCGTAGATCTCTGGAAGAACGTAAAGTACCTAGCGACTGGAAGAAAGCGCAGGTCGTTCCCATTTTCAAGAAGGGTCATAAATCAGATGCGAATAATTATAGGCCTATTTCGCTTACGTCAATCTGTTGTAGAATAATGGAACATGTTTTATGTTCTCGTATTATGACGTTCTTAGATAATACAAATCTCCTTCATCATAACCAACATGGATTCCGCAAACAGAGATCATGTGAAACTCAGCTCGCCCTATTTGTCCAAGAAATTCACAGTGCCGTAGACACTGGCGAGCAGATTGATGCCGTATTCCTGGACTTCAGGAAGGCATTTGATACGGTTCCGCACTTACGTTTAGTGAAAAAAATACGAGCTTACGGAATATCGGACCAGGTTTGTGATTGGATTCAGGATTTCCTAGAAGAAAGAACACAACATGTCATTCTTAACGGTTCAAAATCTGCAGATGTAGAGGTAATTTCGGGAGTACCGCAAGGAAGCGTGATAGGACCTTTATTGTTTACAATATACATAAATGACTTAGTTGACAACATCGGTAGCTCCGTGAGGCTATTTGCAGATGACACGGTTGTCTACAAGAAAGTAGCAACATCAGAAGACTCGTACGTACTCCAGGAAGACCTGCAGAGGATTAATGAATGGTGCGACAGCTGGCAGCTTTCCCTAAACGTAGATAAATGTAATATAATGCGCATACATAGGGGCAGAAATCCATTCCAGTACGATTATGCCATAGGTGGTAAATCATTGGAAGCGGTAACGACCGTAAAATACTTAGGAGTTACTATCCGGAGCGATCTGAAGTGGAATGATCACATAAAACAAATAGTGGGAAAAGCAGGCGCCAGGTTGAGATTCATAGGAAGAATTCTAAGAAAATGTGACTCATCGACGAAAGAAGTAGCTTACAAAACGCTTGTTCGTCCGATTCTTGAGTATTGCTCATCAGTATGGGACCCTTACCAGGTTGGATTAATAGAAGAGATAGACATGATCCAGCGAAAAGCAGCGCGATTCGTCATGGGGACATTTAGTCAGCGCGAGAGCGTTACGGAGATGCTGAACAAGCTCCAGTGGCGGACACTTCAAGAAAGGCGTTACGCAATACGGAGAGGTTTATTATCGAAATTACGAGAGAGCACATTCCGGGAAGAGATGGGCAACATATTACTACCGCCCACATATATCTCGCGTAATGATCACAACGAAAAGATCCGAGAAATTAGAGCAAATACGGAGACTTACAAGCAGTCGTTCTTCCCACGCACAATTCGTGAATGGAACAGGGAAGGGGGGATCAGATAGTGGTACAATAAGTACCCTCCGCCACACACCGTAAGGTGGCTCGCGGAGTATAGATGTAGATGTAGATGTAGATGTAGAAACATTATTATGATGTGTTGTTGGGCTGTAGAGCGACGCTGTATGGCCACCCTCTACTGATGATAGCGAGCCACGCTCAAATTTAATAGCCGTACATTGCCCACACTCTGACGCAAAAAAAAACGCCGGCCGCGGTGGTCTAGCGGTTCTAGGCGCTCAGTCCGGAACCGCGCGACTGCTACGGTCGCGGGTTCGAATCCTGCCTCGGGCATGGATGTGTGTGATGTCCTTAGGTTAGTTAGGTTTAAGTAGTTCTAAGTTCTAGGGGACTGATGACCACAGATGTTAAGTCCCATAGTGCTCAGAGCCATTTGAACCATTTTCACTCTGACGCAAATTACTGCTGCGTCGTAATTGTTTGTATCAAAAGGGATACACGGCGTGAGAAGCAGGAGCAAGAATCCAGAGATTAACATCACAATTGGATTGGCTCGTCCGGGACTGGACTGCGTTATCATTCTGTTGTGAATTATTTTGGGACTGGTTGTCTCAGTACCCAAGCTGTAGTAGTGAGCAGTTAGCATGGGGGCTCGCGAGTTTGTTTGTAGTGCGGCAGTGGCAAAAGCGGGAGCAGTAAAGGTGCAGTTAGTGCGGACGTTATGCGTAATAGCGCGTGTAAGGAACAGCAGCGGCTTACTACGGCTACACGATACGTCGCCGATAAAGCAGTCCACTTGGGCAGTTACCGCGCAGCAGAGGCAGCGTCTTCACATGGCATCACACTCGGGCGGCATCGCATGTGCACCAAGCAGCAGAGACGACAGCTTCACCCAGCGTCACATGAGGCAGACGGCGGTCCACGTTGCGGACAAGATCGCATCGGCATCGGACCAAATGCAGAGCAGCCGAGGCTGCATACTCGTACATCTACGGGGAAACGCAAGTGCCGTCAGCGGCTGTACTATAGTAAGATTAATAATTCACAAAGTAATATGGGTGAGAGAGTGCAAGGGAGCGATATTAGTGGCGATAGCATGCCAGAGAGAAAGGAAGAAATAGTTTAGGTGCCACGGAGTGCTCTCTGTACTTTTTTGAAACATTGAGTATTGAATTAGAAAATATAGATTTACAAATGTGGAGTGTAAAATCTGAGATCGCTGGAGATATAGATTCAAAAATGGAGAGTAAAGTGGGGCGTATAAAAACT
Organism: Schistocerca nitens; assembly: GCF_023898315.1. Classification (NCBI taxonomy): domain Eukaryota; kingdom Metazoa; phylum Arthropoda; class Insecta; order Orthoptera; family Acrididae; genus Schistocerca; species Schistocerca nitens. The sequence continues at coordinate 520,859,026 of NC_064616.1, read as the reverse complement.
GATACAGTTGAGGATATAGATTGAAAATTACAAGAAATAGATCAAAGCTTGATGGGAAGATAAGTGCAGTGATAGGAGAATTTGTTCAGCTAGATATTAAATTCACTGAAATTAAAAATATAACTGAAAACACTGTTAAAATGATCGAGGGGTTAATCTCAGAGTTGACGAGATCGAAGAGAGATGGGTAGCTAATGCGGAAATTGTGGAAGTTGACCTTGTGAAACTAAGTGAGGCACAAGGAAAAGTGTATAAATTTTGAATTATAAACAAATGCAGCGTTTAAATCAGTGAATGCAGGCATTGCTGAATGTTAAAAATGTATAGGTGAAAAGCTGGAAGGGGAAGTTAGCAAGAGAGAAAAGCAGATAAATGAATTGAAGGAATCAATAAGTAATGTAGCACTTGGGTAGGGGAATTTAATGATGGAGCATCCCATTGGGCAACGATTGTGTACAAAACCATTCAGTGGAGAGGGTAAGTACAGTACCATGCAGTGGACTTCTTGGTTGCATGTAAAAATTATTTTGTTGCCGGCATAAGTGAGATGGCTAAAATTAAATTCGTAAGTATGAAATTAGAAGAGGGAGCTGAGACATGGGATAATCAGCACACAGTGCAATTTTGTTGAATTAAGAACTGTTAAAATGATGTTCTTAAATAAATACTGGGGCAAGCTAAACAGGTAAGATTACAAAATGGATGTTTGAATGGTCCACGATATATGAGTGGTAAAGAGAACACGAGGGAATTTTGTGCAAGGGAATTAAATAAATTAATATATTTGCCAAGGCCATTATGGGCTCTTACCGAAATCTCTACATTAAACAGGAGACTTCCAGAATCACTACAATAGGAACTGATTCATAGCCCTACTAATTCTGCAGAGGAATTTCTGAATTTCATAGGAAACATGCGTAGAGCTATGTGTTACAGACCATAATTTGTAAAACGGATAATAAAAACCATGACAAGAGTAATTAAAATAATAATTTCAATGGAAATCATAGGAATGGGAGCGGGGAGATTATAGGAATGGACATAATAATCACAATAGGAATTGAAGGAACAGACTGCAAGAAGTTAATGGGAATTATAATAAGGAAAAGGAGAATTTTGAACAGAGGAGAGAGGAAGTAAGGCAAGGGCCAAGACATTAAAGTGCACACAGTGCAAGTTTTCATGGCAGACAGTCGGACAACTAATGGTAACCTCACTCAAGGTCCACAGGGGTGAGCGGCGGGGGGGGGGGGGGAGCTAATGGGTACGCAAAGTAAAGTGCATACACAGCTTTAAAAGAGGGAGGAAAGCTGTAGCGAGAAACAAAGAAGAGATGTACCTATATGCAACATGGATGCAATAACAGGTAAAGAAAATATGGTGAAGGTTTTAATAACTACAGTAACTGGAACAGGAGAAACAATATTAATAATATATACAATATGAATAAAAGTAAGAATGATGATTGTAGCTGTTATGTTGGGAACTTGTTTGCCAGAAATAAAATGGTTGAACTGGAAGATAACGAAGAAAATAGTGTGGGTTTGGCTTCAATGAAGAGTACTGAGAATTCTGAAACAGAGGCAATGGCTCTGCCAGAAGTAAAAACAGGTGTTAATATGGAAATGAGGAGCAACGTAAATAATAATGAAATTATTGGCAATCACTTTATTTCTGTGGATTTGGAGATGAGTAATGACGGGAGTTCTTCGAATATTAGTGTATGTGAGCCTGCTCAAAATGGAGCATGTGCTGTCATTCATAATATAGATATTGTGCCTGTACCAGTGGGTGCACTTCGTGAAGCAGTAGATAATGATGTATGTGTAAATTCTGTGACTGTACCGGTGGGTGGACCTGTCAGTATTGTGTGTGGTAATAAAGCTGAAGTTCAGGATGATTCCAGTAATGTAAAGTTGTTTTGCCCTGAGGAAGGAGTTGAGACACACGTTTTATGCAAGGTAGTCAGAAGGCTCTCGATAAGAATGTTGGAAGTGTGACTGGATGGAAAAAGAAGAAGCTGAGTATGATGTTAATGACTGGGTATCCTACGTTAGTACTACCACTGGAGAAAATATATTTTTTTTCGTTGAAGAAATAAAAGTCAGCCCATTTTTTTTCCAGAGTTTGGTAGTTTCGCTTGAAATTAATTAGCAATACTGAATATCATGCCCCAGTTTGCATCAAAAACTTTGCCAGTGAAAACGTGTTTTGTAGCGTTCTTGCGTAGTTACAATTTACATTCCCAGAGGTGGTCGTTGTGAGATATTAGGTTACTATATTGTGTTATATCTCTTATCGCTACTTGAACTGACTAATTTGACACATATCGCCTAAATGTTTTAACAGTGCACAGGAAATTGATGTTTGCGATAACGCGGCACGTAACCATGAAAAACGTAGTTTTGTGTCTTTAAAAAGAACGCCTACCAGAACGTATATCTTTGTATTGGTCATAGTGAGAAACTGAACTGTGGAATGTGACCATTGTGACATACTGGGTGAGTATGTGGTGTTTTTCATCTATACTGACCAGAAACATGTCTCGTAAATGTGTAAACATTGCGGACCAATTTTATTGTGTGTGCAGTGAGGTAACATTTACCACTCAAAAAAGAAATTTCACGCTAATCGTAAAGAAAGCCTACTACTTGTATTTTAGTTGTAAAGTGGGAGATATGGATAAGAAGTGGGCACCACACATTTTTTGTAAGACGTATTCTACAAACTTGCAGGGCTGGCTACATGGAAAAAGACCAAGCACCATTTGCAGTTCCCATGATATGGAGATGTCATTTTTGCATGATTCTTTCATTTAATAGCATATCTAGAAAAAAGTGGACTATCATTTATCTCAATATCCCTTCAGCTATTCGTCCTGTGACACATTCTGAAGAATTACCTGTTCCCCAACCTCCCGCATCTTACTCCAATACTTCAACCGACGAAGGGCAAGACGCGAACAAACTCGACGCAGGCATGCCATATTCTGTTGTAGATTCGTCGTCATCCATTGATTCTGAGTTCACAGCCATCATCTCATCATCTAATTGCCATCTGATCATTCAGAATGAATTAAATGATATTATGAGGGACCTGGGGTTTTCAAAAAATGGCGCAGAATTGCTGGCATCTAGGCTCAGGTAATGGGGAGTTCTTGCTGAAAATGTTAAAGTATCTGTTTTTAGGACACGTCAGAAGACTCCGGAAGAGATTTTTCAGTAGGAAGTGATCTAGTTCAAATGGTCCAAATGGCTCTGAGCACTATGGGACTCAACTGCTGTGGTCATAAGTCCCCTAGAACTTAGAACTAATTAAACCTAACTAACCTAAAGACATCACACACATCCATGCCCGAGGCAGGATTCGAACCTGCGACCGTAGCGGTCGTGCGGTTCCAGACTATAGCGCCTTTAACCGCTCGGCCACTCCGGCCGGCGAAGTGATCTAGTGTACTGTAAAAACGTAACTGGGCTTGTGAGTAAACTTGACATAGAAAACAGTTCCGATGACTGGCGACTGTTCATAGACGCATCGGAACTTCAGTGTGAAAGCTCTGTTAGTGCATAATGGAAAGCTGTGGTCATCAATTCCAACAGGTTATACAGTACACTGGAAGAAGAGACATGCCAGTGTGGAACAACTGTAGAGAGCAACAAATTATAGTGAATACAATTGAAATATTTGTGAAGACTTTAAAGTTCTAGCCATACTTTTTGGCCTGTACCTCGGCTACACAAAATATTGCTGTTATCTGTGCGATAACCGAGATAAGGCTTCCCACTATGTCAGTAATGACTGGCCACTCCGTAAATATTTGGAATCAGGAAGAAACAACGTTCAGCACTATCCTTTGATAGATTACAACAGGGTTTTACTTCCTCCTTTACGTATTAAACTAGGTTTAATCAAGAACTGTTGAGAGTATGAACCAAGATAGACACACATTCAAATACATTCTGAGTAAACGTCCACGAATTACTGAAAGTAAAATCAGGGAAGGAATATTTATTGGACCACAGACTCAGAACTACTCAATGATCCTGAATCTGATGCACTGTCACGGTATAAGTTGAAGACCGCGAGGTATTATTTCCGAAACCTGATCGCAAATTTCTTGGAAAACTTTGGAGCCCAGAACTATAAAGGCATATAATTGAACCAAGCAATGGCCTTCCATATGTCTAAAAATACGTATCTTACAGTCTCACAAAGATTTTTTTCCCAGAAAATTGCGGAGCAATCAGCGATGAACAAGGGAACATTTCCACCAAGTGATATCTACAATCGGAAGACGATACCAGGGCCATTGGAGCAAGTTTACACTTGCTGATTATTGCTGGCCGATCGCTAGAGATGGCCCATACCCACAATAGAAGCTAAAGGCAAAAAGGCACCTTTTGTAATATCCAGGTAAGGTACGTTCTTATCACTTCCATTGTGTGCACGCATGTTTATTTCTCATTAACACTAGGTAACAAATGGCTCTAAGCACTATGGGACTTGAACATCTGAGGTCATCAGTCCCCTAGACTTAGAACCAGTTCAATGTAACTAATGTAAGGACATCACACACATCCATGCCCGAGGCAGGATTCGAACGTGCGACTGTAGCAGGCGTGCGGTTCCAGACTGAAGCGCCTAGAACAGCTCGGCCACAAAGGCCGACAACACTAGATAACAATAACCGTTTACAGTCACGTTAAACTCGAACCAATTCAGCACTTTTGTTGTCATTTTCGTATTCAGCACCCTCGATTTCATAAGAAAATACTCTTTTCGTTTCCGAAGAATGAAAAGGGTTTAATTTTTTTATCCAATGTTATTAGGCTCATGAGAAATCGCTAAAGCTACAAAGTCGAAGTACTGAAGGTACGTGGTCAGGTTTAGACCAGAAACAAAGCATCACGGCAAGTCCACGCATTTCACTGAAATTTAATAAAATAATACTGCTATTTAAACTACAGGTATTTCTGACCACGTAATTTAGATAAAGGACTGGTTCACTAACGGTAGTGGTCAGTTTTCTAGTACGGTGGCGCTGGTTTCCGTAGCTGGACCTAGCCAATAGCACAGACTAAACAGTGGGCAAACTCTTAAGTGACAGCAAGCTACACTTTCCATAAAAGTCGTGGTGTAGGTGGTGCTACACAACACATTAGGAATTACACAGGGTGGTCCATTGATCGTGACCGGTCCAAATATCTCACGAAATAAGCGTCAAATGAAAAAACTATAAAGAACAAAACTTGTTTAGCTTGAAGGGGGAAACCAGATGGCGCTATGGTTGGTCCGCTAGATGGCGCTGCCATAGGTCAAACGGATATCAACTGCATTTTTCTAAACAGGAACCCCCCATTTTTTTATTAAATATTCATGTAGTATGTAAAAAATATGAATGTTTTAGTTGGACCAGTTTTTTCGCTTTGTGATAGATGGCGCTGTAATAGTCACAAATATATGGCTCACAACTTTAGACGAACAGCTGGTAACAGGTAGGTTTTTTAAATTAAAATACAGAACGTAGGTACGTTTGAACATTTTATTTCGGTTGTTCCAATGTGATACATGTACCTTTGTGAACTTATCATTTCTGAGAACGCATGCTGTTACAGCGTGTTTACCTGTAAATGCCACATTAATGCAATAAATGTTCATAATGATGTCCGTCAACCTCAATGCATTTGGCAATACGTGTAACGACATTCCTCTCAACAGCGAGTAGTTCGCCTTCCGTAATGTTCGCACATGCATTGACAATGCGCTGACGCATGTTGTCAGGCGTTGTCGGTCGATCACGATAGCAAATATCCTTCAACTTTCCCCACAGAAAGAAATCTGGGGCGTCAGATCCGGTGAACGTGCGGGCCATGGTATGGTGCTTCGACGACCAATCCACCTGTCATGAAATATGGTATTCAATACCGCTTCAACCGCACGCGAGCTATGTGCCGGACATCAATCATGTTGGAAGTACATCGCCATTCTATCATGCAGTGATACATTTTGTAGTAACACCGGTAGAGCGTTACGTAGGAAATCAGCATACATTGCACCATTTAGATTGCCATCGATAAAATGGTGGCCAATTATCCTTCCTTCCATAATGCTGCACCATACATTAACCCGCAAAGGTCGCTGATGTTCCACTTGTTGCAGCCATTTTCCGTTGCCCAAAAGTGCATATTATGCCAGTTTACGTTACCGCTGTTGGTGAATAACGCTTCGTCGCTAAATAGAACGCGTGCAAAAAATCTGTCCCGTAATTTCTCTTTTGCCCAGTGGCAGAACTGTACACGACGTTCAGAGTCGTCGCCATGCAATTCCTGGTGCATAGAAATATGGTACGGGTGCAATCAATGTTGATGTAGCACTCTCAACACCGACTTGTTTGAGATTCCCGATTCACGCGCAATTTGTCTGCTGCTGATGTGCGGATTAGCCGCGACAGCAGCTAAAACACGTACTTGGGCATCATCATTTGTTGCAGGTCGTGGCTGACGCTTCACATTTTGTAGTAACACCGGTAGAGCGTTACGTAGGAAATCAGCATACATTGCACCATTTAGATTGCCATCGATAAAATGGTGGCCAATTATCCTTCCTTCCATAATGCTGCACCATACATTAACCCTGTTTCCTTAAATAACGTAACTATCGGGCGAACGGTCCGGACACTTAGATGATTTCCGGGATACCGAGCAGCATACATAGCACACGCCTGTTGGGCATTTTGATCACAATAGCCATACACCAACACGATATCGAGCTTTTCCGACATTGGTAAACGGTCCAGTTTAACACGGGTAATGTATCACGAAGCAAATACCGTCCATACTGGCGGAATGTTACGTGATACCACGTACTTATACGTTTGTGACTATTACAGTGCCATCTATCACAAAGCGAAAAAAGTGATTCAACTAAAACATTCATATTTCTTTACGTACTACACGAATATGTAATAAAAATGGGGGTTCCTATTTAAAAAAACGCAGTTGATATCCGTTTGACCTGTGGCAGCGCCATCTAGCGGGGCAACCATAGTGCCGTCTGGTTTCCCCCTTCAAGCTAGACGAGTTTCGTTCTTTGTAGTTTTTTCGTTTGATGCTTATTTCGTGAGATATTTGGCCAGGTCACTATGAATGGACCAGCCTGTATAATGCGCGGTCTGAAGTAAATACCGAAATATAATTTTATACAAAAGGAATGTAGAAGTATATACTAAAAAACTGTGGATACTATTTGATTGTATTTTGTGATAACTTTGGTAACAGCCTGGGGATTTGTTCCTACGAATTTCTAGTAACGGTTACTCTGTAGCTAATTAAATTCCCCCTTCCCCTTTTCCTTCCCTCTTATCCTCTATCGTTTCCCGTCATTTCACTTACTCCACCCGTTCCCACCCTCCTTCCCTTGTTTTTACTTACAAATGATGAACTTCTAGTTACTTTATATTAGCCTTAAAACATTGGTTTCTGTAAAAAAAATTATGGGCGATATCCAAATAAAACGCTGTACGTTTGTCTTTTATACTAGCATAGGGGTAATAGGCTCCCCCTTTTTTATCAATATTTTCCAATTTAATCGGTTTCTCGCTACTTCTATGCTATTCTTTCGTGCACTTTTGCGCACTTACTCCGTGCACGCATCCACTACCCTCTGGCGTGCTAAATTTTCAACCCAAGAGACTTCGGCACGACGTCAGTTCACTAGTTGCATTTCTGAAGCACTTTCTAATGCCAGTGAGCACGATATTATGTGGCTTTACTATTATGAAGGCGCATTTGATCTTCAGTTGTGCCTTATGGCAACATATTTTAAGTGAATCCACAACATCATGTAACCAGTAAGTGTACAAATTCTTTGTAAGTCAGTGATTTGTTTTTGCTTTTGCCTTATACCTATGTTCTAACATGCATATTATGTTAGCCACTTTAGGTGTTAATCATTGATCCTTCTGAAGAACATTATTTTAAAGGAGCTGAAACCTAGGTCAGGGGGTTTTCAGTAAACTTTGTACTATTGCAAAGGATTTGGCTGGTTGCATGCACGCAAAATTGGTAGACGTATGGCTACTCATATTCATGATTTTTCCATCCCTTCAGGGGGATTTTCTCATTTGCACGTCGACATTCCTTGCCCTCTCCTCTCTTCTGAAGGATATCGTTTTTTGGTCACAATGATCGACCCATTTACTCGTTATCTAGAGGCTGTACCTGTTCAGGATATTTCTGAAATACCTATTACTCGCTTCTCAGTATCTGTGTGTTTCGGCCGCTCTGGTATCCTGCAGGTCAGTACTTCCGATAGGGGACGCCAGTTTGAATAATTATTCACTGAAATATGGCTTAATTGTGGTTTCAAGCATATCCATACTACGGGCTACCATCCCTCAAGTGACGGTACGGCAGAGCATATGTACCGGACCTTAAAAACGGCGTTGGTATTCCGTCCAGAACCTTGGGTCTTGGCATTGTCTTTGGTTTTCTTTGGATTGTATATTAAGGAGGACAAGCAGTGTTCCCCTGCACAGTTAATTTTATCCATAAATGTGCCTGGCGACTGTTTTTCGCCATCTAAACTTCCACTCTTACAATCCGGGGAATTTGTTGATTCTTTTTAAACAAACTAAAAAAGCTTATGTAAAGTCTCGTCCCAGAAAATCCTACTAAACGCAGGCCGACCTGTTTTCGTTCATAAGGATCTCAAGACATGCCACTGTGTTTGCTTACGTGATGATGCTGTCAGACTATCCCTTACCACTCATTATTCTGTCCCTTTCGGGGTCCTACAGCGTGACGAAAAGGTATTTGTGATGGATAGAATTGGTAAACCATATGCGATCTCAGTTGATCGCTTAAAGCCAGCCTATTGCAATAGCAATTTGGGAAACTGTACCTATGTCAAACAAGGACAGCAATAGTGTGCTGGAAACTCCTTCAGACGTAAGTCTGCTTCATGTTATTCAAACTCGTTCAGGTGTAAACGCTATCTGTCAGTATCCAGAGGTACCAGGGGCTTCTGGTCTTACAAAGATTACTTAAAACTTACAACTTTCATGCTGTTCCTATGTCTATCGGTAGACGAGCTACAGCTCTCCTAGAAATGGGTTGGAGGAGGGGGAGGGGGTAATGGCGCGGAATCGATTTTCATCAAATTATGAACTTAGGATAGAATGTGATATCTATGTATAAGGCCTGAGTTCTTGGATGTTGTTTGGTGATGTATGATTATTGTATCTGATCTGAAGAAACTATATAATAAATCGAAGAAAGTTCGATGAATTAAATAGTATTAAATTCAATGGCATTACGCAGTATACATAAAACATCAAATTCAATAAGTTCAATGCGCTAAAGAAACTCAAACTTCGTAGTTTCCAATAACGAGTAGTTGACGTCTTGAACTGAAACTTCATCATTTATCCCACTAATTTTTAGCTACGTGAGAAAAGTCCACAATTGAATGAATTATTTCAACAATAAGCAGTGGCTTGTTGCATTATCGTAGTATTGATACTATTTTGACTTGAGATTACTGTAAGCATCTTAACAGACTGAAAATGATCCTATAGCTGCTGCTGTTGTCGATCTGTCAGAAAAGCGTCCTAGTGCCTTAATAGGCAAGTGGGAAATAATTGAAAATGCTTCAAAACGCGTCGAAGAAAGAGAAAAGGTTGCTCAAGTTCAGATGGTGTTGGCTCTTTTTAAATTTTTGCTCTAGGAGTTATCACAGTGATATGATTAGAGAGTGTGTTTTGAAATGAGTGTAAATACAACTGAAAAATTAATAATTTTTCTTACCGAGAGAGTAACTCTCGACGAGAACGTTCTTAGGGCTTCAACTGAAATCGTAGGGTGATCATTCGACACTAAGGACCACTTCATAACACGTGGAAAACGGCTATGAAAACAAAATCAACGAATTATACACACGAAAACTACTTATTTCGTTTCTTACCCTTGTGAAACTTAGGTAGCGGTCTAATGACACTCACATTTCCGAGGCGTGAAGCCACAGCATTATTTTTTCACTCCAGATAGATATTGGTCTCGTAGAAAACATTCGAAAATTTTTCACGGTTGTTTGCTGTAAGGCCAGATATTGCTGAGAATCTTTGGGGTTTGATGCGAATTCAGTGTTTCAGAAAATCTCCTGTATTCTGAATTCGGTTCAAATTAAGATTCTGTAGAGGTAAGTCTATAATTTTTGTGGTTTTTTATTGGAAAGACACCTATGAAGTAGAATTTGTTTAATCTTGATAGAAATGATTTATTTTCGGGCTGTTGTTCGGTGATAAATACATCCATCTAACCATCCAGACACATCTTTCCTATAATTTTACTGAATCGCTTAAGGAGAATGGCAGGGATTCGTCCTCTGATCCTCTGTTCTGCTCCGTCTCTAACGACCTTGTCGTCGACGGCTCGTTACCCCACTGCACAGTGGCAACGAACCGCCGTATGGTAGACGATCATTATCAGCCCACAAGGTATTATTCTACAATACTGTGGCCACATGGAGACGATTCATAATCAGGACGAGGCAGCGACTAGGATGTGTCAGTACTATGTGTGACTTATGGCCTTCAGCTCGTTCATGGTAATTAAGTTTGGAATTTTTAAAACGAACACTAACAGCATCATGGATTTACGGTCTTAAACTGTGCAGAATAGTAGCTTAGAGAATGTCAAACAGTTGTTAGCAACTCACTTTTATGATCCACATGCTGAAAAAGGTGTGTCGGATTTCTTCTTACGTGTTTTGTTACTCAAGAGGGGCATAATGTACCTCGCTATGACGACTGTTCTAATCTTTTAAATTACATCTTTTTTTCTTGTACCGTGGACTTATTTAAATACACTGCCCTCTCAAAAAGGAGGCGAGGAATGATTTATTCCTTATCGTTTGGTTGTCGCACCTGTATCTGCAAACATGGTGCAACCCGGTAGCAGCCTTCATATCTAGCCCAGAAGATAGGAAAACCTATCTTTTTGAAAGGCTCTGTGGGTATTGCCATTGCCTCTTTATGACTACACAGTGACGATTTACAGATTAAGGTCCTTGTATTACACTTTCCTAAAAATCTGTGTGACAGAAATAACCTCTTTAAATTTTGATTGCTTCGATTGACGATGTTTTGGAGAATTATAAAGGGAGTTGGATGGTATAGAGAGTGAGAACAATCACACAACATATCAACAATTATGTTACATCACAAGCAATCCCGAAACCATGAGGATACAATATTTATTACGAACGGTCCTTTAACATACACTAGGATCATTAATCCCCTTCTTAAGCGTAAATATCAGCAGGAATATCCCGCGAGAGGATTAGGACATGGATTCCATAAATTTCTAAGGGAAGAATAATTCTGTTTGACTGTTGAGGTAATCAGTCACAGCAGTGAAATTGTAGGAAGCTTCTACTCAGTACCTCATTCCAGGAAATCCTTATGATCTGAAAGGGGAAGCTACAACGCATGGAAGCAAAGTTCAAAGTCTTCCGGCAAAAAATGCATTAAATTTGACGCATTCCGATTACTGTAAATGCCTCCACACACGTGGCTTCACTTTACTCATGAGAATTGTTATACTGAATGAATGGAATCAGTTTCCAACAGAAAAGCACTGCTTTCGTTACACGTGGTGATCGTTCGACACCACGGCCCAGTTCATAATACGGGGAAAATGGCTATAAAACCAAAACCAATGAATAACACACACGAATACTACTAATAAATTTCTGGGAGTGTTTACTCAACTCAATAGTTAATACACTACTGGCCATTAAAACTGCTACACCACGAAGATGACGTGCTACAGACACGAAATTTAACCGACAGGAAGAAGATGCTGTGATATGCAAATGATTAGCTTTTCAGAGCATTCACACAAGGTTGGCGCCGGTGGCGACACCTGCAACGTGCTGACATGAGGAAAGTTTCCAACCGATTTGTCATACACAAACAGCAGTTTACCGGCGTTGCGTGGTTAAACGTTGTGATGCATCGTGTAAGGAGGAGAAATGCGTACCATCAGGTTTCCGACTTTGATAAAGGTCGGATTGTAGCCTATCGCGATTGCGGTTTATCGTATAGCGAGATTTCTGCTCTCATTGGTCGAGATCCAATGACTGGTAGCAGAATATGGAATCGGTGGGTTCAGGAGGGTAATACGCAACGCCGTGCTGGATCCCAACGGCCTCGTACCACTAGCAGTCGAGATGACAGGCATCTTATCTGCATGGCTGTAATGGATCGTGCAGGCACGTCTCGATCCCTGAGTCAACAGATGTGGACGTTTGCAAGACAACAACCATCTGCACGAACAGTTCGACGACGTTTGCAGCAGCATGGACTATAAGCTCGGAGACCATGGCTCCAGTTAACCCTTGACGCTGCATCACAGACAGGAGCGCCTGCGATGGTGTACTCAATGACAAACCTGGGTGCACGAATGCTAAAACGTCATTTTTCGGATGAATCCAGTTTCTGTTTACAGCATCATGATGGTATGGTCTCATTCGTGTTTGGCGACATCGCGGTGAACGCACATTGGAAGTGTGTATTCGTCATCGCCATACTGGCGTATCACCCGGCGCGATGGTATGTGGTGCTATTGGTTACACGTCTCGGTCACCCCTTGTTCGCACTGACGGCACTTTGAACAGTGGACGTTACATTTCAGATGTGTTACGACCCGTGGCTCTACCCTTCATTCGATCCCTGCGAAAGCTTACTTTTCAGCAGGATAATGCACGACCGCATATTGCAGGTCCTGTGCGGGCCTTTCTGGATACAGGAAATGTTCGACTGCTGCCCTGGCCAGCACATTCTCCAGATCTCTCACCAATTGAAAACGTCTGGTGAATAGTGGCCGAGCAACTGGCTCGTCACAATACGCCAGTCACTAGTCTTGATGAACTGTGGCATCGTGTTGAAGCTGCATGGGCAGCTGTACCTGTACACGCCATCCAAGCTCTGTTTGACTTAATGCCAAGGCCTATCAATGCCGTTATTACGGCCAGAGGTGGTTGTTCTGGGTACTGATTTCTCAGGATCTATGCACCCAAATTGCGTGAAAATGTAATCACATGTCAGTTCTAGTATAATATATCGGTCCAGTGAATACCCGTTTATCATCTGCATTTCTTCTTGGTGTAGCAATTTTAATGGCCAGTAGTGTAAATTTTCACAGTTCGAGCAAAGCGTTGCCGACCATCACTTAAGTCTCACGAATCTGATTATATTGCGAAAATTTCATTGAAATGACTTGCTCCGATGAGTTTAATACTTCGTGAACTGGTGCATACTAATTATAAGGCACAGGGAAACATCACTAAAGCTAACAAACGGAAGTGATGAAGGTACATGGTCCGATTTGGACCAGAAACAAAGCAGGCTTACAAATACACGCATTTCACTTAGATTTAATCAAATAATATTGTGATTTAAAAAAAATGCACGTAACTGAGATAGGCGAGAGGTTCCCTAACAGAGTCAACATGTTTCAAAGAACCGTGATACCAAAAGGTCGGCGCAGGCACAAGAGTGCCTTAAAAAACGGCCAACGGTCGCCCGTTGGGCATCATGGCCTGTTTTCTCGCGTGGTGGCGGTGGTTTCCGTTGTTGGACATAGCCATGACCACGAACCAAAAAGGGAAAGCTTTGGAACAATAGCAGTCTTTACTACTGGAGATCTATGGAAAGTCGCAGTGAAGTTGTTACTGCCTTTCTCTAAGGAAGTGAAACTGCTGTGACCACTACTGGCGAATTCTGTTTCACTCATCCACTCAAGATGAATTAAGGAAGACGCTCTGACATACTCTTTTTAAAAGTGCTTTATCAATTAACAGGACAGTATGCATGAGATATTTTAATAAGATAGCGAGACATGATGATTGGAAAGAAAAGCGAAAGGAGACCATAACAGACCTGTTTCAATGCCAATGGATGTCAAGAAAAACGTCTGTCTCGATGCCCCTGTATGAGTTCTAATCGCTCTTATGTAGCTAATTTGACCTCTACGCAGACACTTTCATGGAGGTAATACAAATGATCTACAGTCTACTCTAATAGTGATTATCTCTATGTTCACCGCAGTTTATTTCACTTTGAAATTTCTCATTTAGGTACGAGGGCTGTTCGGAAAGTAAGGAACGGTCGATCGCGAAATGGGAACCACAGTGAAAATCCGATGAAGCTTTGCACATATGTGCTTGGAAGTGTCTCTAGTATGCCCCACGATGGCGTCACGTCGTTCTTTTCAATTCTGAGCCCACAGTAAGCGCGTAAAGTTGCACAGAAAATAGTGTCTCCCACCAGGTATGGGTGCCTGCCGAGAAATTTCGCCTGATTTCATACAACCCTACACAATGTAACTCTCATGCATGGGAAGCGTTTGATCACCCACCCTACAACCCGGACCACGCTCCTTCTAATTTTCATCTCTGCTCAAACGAACCACTGGCTATGAAGACGACAGACAACGAATTGCGGTCCAGCGAAGAAAATTGCCGGAAAGCACAGAAGGCTACCTTACATGACGAGTGTATTGGAAATTTGGCACAATGCTTCGACATATGTCTAAATCTGAGCGGCGTCTATGTAGAGAAGTAGCTGGAAGGTGTCGCTGACAATTGCAAACCAAACAGTTTTGATTTTGATTGTTGTTTCCATTTCGAGACCTTACTTTCCTTACTTTCCGAACAGCCCTCGTACATAATTTATGTGTGATTCCGGAACTTTTCCCAGCGTAACGAGTATTTCACATGCTTTCGTAATTGCAGTCGGATGACGTCGACATCTTACCACAACATTTTAGCTGACAGCCATGCAGCCACGTTCAGGTGAGTTTTACATTGACGATTGCTGGCGCGCATTGCTAAACGAACTGAAATTCGCTGCGTGGTAGTCAATTGAAATATCGTGGCAACATGTAGACGTCATATGGCTGCAAAACGGAAAACTCGTGGAATATATAATCGATGCATCAGATTTCTCTGGCATATATCTAACATTGCAACCACATTTAGTGGCACTTTACCACACTTAAGGCAAACTGCTATTCATTACTGCATATGTGCACTGATGAGCCGGAACGTCATGACCACCGGCTTAGTTGCTGGTTGGTCCACCTTTAGGGTGCAATAAAGCAGTGATTCTTAATAGCAAGATTTCCAAAGGTCCTCGATAGATTTCCAGGGCTATGTTGCGCACAGACAATGGCTATGCACAGGTCACGCAGTTCCCGTAAATTATAAGCCGGTACATTGTGGGAACGGAGACGGCGCCTGATAGCGTCCCAGATGGGTCCATCAGATCAGACCAGGCAGATTTACTGGCTAAGACGTCAACGTGAGTTCGCTATCATGATCCTCAAATTATTACTGTAGCACGATTCTAGCCTTTTAATACGTACAGTTACCCTGCTATAAGATGACACGTGAAAGTACTCCATAGCGTAATACTTTCCCTACGAATCGGCGGCTGTGGTGCCGTGCATGTTTCAAGCAACCATTCGCTTAAATGACGGCATATCTGGGCATGACCATCGACCTGGTGTAGCAACAAACGTGATTCATTAGACCATGAGAAAGTTTCCATTGATGTACGGTCCAATCTCGATGATCCCGTACCCACTGCAGTCTTAACTATAGCTGCCATTGGTTCAAATTGGGAACAACCTAGAGATCATCTGCTGCGGAGATCCTTGTTCAACAATGTTCACTCAACGGTGTGTACAAACCACTTGTGCCTGCACCAACTTTTCACCCTGTCATCAGAAAAGACTGCGATCGTCACCTGTCCTGCTTTTCAAAGCGGGCAAACCTCTGACCTTCGCGTTCTGTGATGGGGAGTGGCCATCCGACACCTTTTCGCCTACTGTTGGTTTCGCCGTCATTCAGCCACTTTCCGTAGATGCCCACAACGTAAACACGTGAACATCCGACCAGTTTCGCGGTTTCTATGTTTCTCGCTCTCATGTGTTGATGAATAACAACCTACCACTTCTCAAAATTGGATTTCCGAATTTGCGGACCTTATCGTTGTTAGAATGATTCCCCAATCGTCTCTGCGCCACATGTACTTTTGCTACAGCCTCAGATACCTGCAACGCCACCAGGCGGGCAGTGGTCATAATGTTTCGGCTTATCAATGTATGTACAGAGAAATGCGAAATCTATACTCCAGTCGCCCGATAGTGATATTATTCTATATACAACAGAAAATTCAACAAAAGAACTTAAAATGCTGCTGAAAATGGCAGTTGGGTTATATATACTGAGAAGAACATGTTATCCTTCCATGGAACATTACGATATTACCGTCTAAGATAACATACCGTTTTCTATCGGCGAAATATTTCAGGACACGATGATGCATTTACGAAGAGGGGTTGGGTTGTTTTGGGGGAGGAGACAAGACAGCGAGGTCATCGGTCTCATCGGCTTAGGGAAGGACGGGGAAAGAAGTCGGCAGTGCCCTTTCAAAGGAACCATCCCGGAATTTGCCGGGAGCGATTTAGGGAAAACATGGAAAACCTAAATCAGGATGGCCGGACGCGCCATTGAACCGTCGTCTTCCCGAATGCGAGTCCGTTGTGCTAATCACTGCGCCACCTCGCTTCGTATTTACGAAGAAACCATGCCTTTTGTTTATTATCAGCCGACTGAATGGTAGAGTGTTGAACTCCTTTCGGATGCTCAAGAATAAAGAATGGGTGTGTTCACTTGTGTGAGGTTGGTGAAACAACTAAGGATATACGTCTCTTTTAACGAAATGCAATGAAAGAGCAGCGCGGGGTAGCCTCTTGGTCTAAGGGGACTTGCCACGGAATTTGAATGTTCAAATGTTCAAATGTGTGTGAAATCTTATGGGACTTAACTGCTAAGGTCATCAGTCCCTAAGTTTACACACTACTTAACCTAAATTATACTAAGGACAAACAGACACAACCATGCCCGAGGGAGGACTTGAACCTCCGCCAGGAACAGCCGCACAGTGCATGACTGCAGCGCCTTAGACCGCTCGGCGAATCCCGCGCGGTGGATTTTGAACCTACAGCTTACTGTATGAGTAGCGTATCTAACTTCACAGCGTGTACTCTCAGAACAAATGAGTAACTAATAGTTTATGCACTCGTTTTATGAACGTACCTAAACGATAAAAATAACATGTTAACTATACAGATAAAAAGAAGGTTTGCCCATTTATGAGAATTATACCTTAGTGCTGACTGAAGGAAGGAAGAAAGGAAGATTGCGGTTTAATGTCCCGTCGAAATCGTGGTCATTAGGGACAGAGCACAAGCTGAGATTGATGAGAGAAAGGCGAAGGAAATCGGTCGTCCTCTGTCAAAGGACCCATCTCAGCATTTTCTTGTAGCGACTTAGGGAAATCACAGAAAGCCGGCCGAGATGGCCGAGCGACTATAGGCGCTAAAGTCTGGAACCGCGAG
The DNA here is from genome assembly GCF_023898315.1 of Schistocerca nitens. Lineage (NCBI taxonomy): Eukaryota > Metazoa > Arthropoda > Insecta > Orthoptera > Acrididae > Schistocerca > Schistocerca nitens. Next base: position 520,841,558 of record NC_064616.1, on the reverse strand, counting down.
ACCGCTACGGTCGCAGGTTCGAATCCTACCTCGGGCATGGATGTGTGTGATATCCTTAGGTCAGTTAGGTTTAAGTAATTCTAAGTTCTAGGGGACTGATGACCTCAGAAGTTAAGTCCCATAGTGCTCAGAGCCATTTGAACCATTTTTGAAATCACAGAAAACCTAAATCTAGGTCGTCAGATGCGAATTTGAATCGTCTTCCTCCCGAATGCGTGTCTGTTTTGCTAAACACTCAGAGAAGATTGGCTAGGGTACTACACAAAGTGGCTCTGCATGTATCGAAGTGATTTGATCAGCTTACCGTGATGTATTGGCATGTATCCATTTTGTTAGTTCAGCTGCAAAAATTCTCCAACCTGTGGATAAGGGACAGAAAGCCCTGATAGTACCTGAGTTGAATGATCAACTTCCAGTGGATATGCCTTGTGATACAGTGTAATGAAAATCATCCTCTGTCGACCTCCATGTCCACCTGCATATCTGCAACGTCGTGAGTTGTAAAACATATAAGTAAGGCAATTACCGATGAAAACTATTCATTGCTTCCTTCAAAGGATTCTTTTGAAGCTGAGTGCACTGAAAGTGCGAACCTCTGATACCTTTTCCTCCAGTTAGTGAATCTAATGTAATGGTCTGGCCTACCTCTCATTTCTCTTTGCACTTTTGATATATTTTGGAATGTGCCTGCGTAGTTTCACCGTTCTTGCCACCAGATTGCGTATAATGTGAAAAATCTGTCCCTGTCTTCAGAGCCGATGTTCCAATGCCTTACTGTTCTCATTTTGTTCCTAATGATCATATTAAGTCAAGAACAGATGAGGCCCACCGTTACGTTCACGGTGATGATATTGTCCAGGTTATATTAAGCACCGTGGACTTACAATATCATACGTGCCCTATATATTTCCTGACCTGGTTTGACATGGCATACCGATTGCGTCGTAATTGTCAGATCTCTTCAGCTTTTAATCCCTTTGAAAGTGACATGGCCTCCATCCTTCGCTATCAATCTCCTCCTGCGTCCCTATGTGTCAATTACGTACCCCCATAGCCCCAGTCCTTGGCGCTTTCAGCGCTAATTTTGCTCATTATGTCGACCTTCGTTTTTATTCCGTACCCAACCGTCATAGACCTACACCCCATCAGTTTGTACCTCCGTGAAATTAGTTCTGCCATACACATTTCGATGCATGTACGCTCTCGGAGTGCGTAGCTTCTTAGGCTCCTCAATGGCGTTATGGGTTCACTGAATTCCGAGGTACTTCTCTCAGGTGTGTTCATGAGATCGCTGCACATGGACTTTATGATCCGTAGCTTGGCGCGGTCCTATTCCACATCTGGCGCCTTTCCTTCGAGATAGGTTGCTAACGCCGCAAAACTAGCTACATACTTTAATATCTACCAGACGGCGATTGGTACAGTCCTAGGAAAATTTCCATTTCTGGTGATGGTTTGAACCGCAAAACACGAATATGTTGCTAAGATTTTTTTAATCTTTGCAAGAGGCATCATCTAGTAACCTCACCTGTTACCAGGGTGTCTCTAACGCCTGTTGAACGACCAACTATTTGAAACTATTTGATGTAGATGGCAAACGCATGTCCTAATTGTTTTAAAAAGACTTTCTGCTTCTCACACAAAATATCTGCAAACGTTGGCAAGGGTATATGTCGTTTTCTTTATGTTGTAGTGAGCGGTGCTTAAATTTCAATTTCGTGATGCGTCTTTGAATCGCTGAGTGTTACTTCGGTTCTGGTGCTGGTGAAATTAGCGAAGCTGAAAGTTTGTTTTATTTTTGTCCAACCCTTTGTTATCTGTGACCTTCACAGCTGTCTTAGCTAGATCCCTCCAGATATCACGGACCTTATTTGCGATTATTTTTCCATCCTTCTCAAACAGCGTCGTGACTTACTCAGGGACCTCCTCCGAAAATTTACTCTCAATGGCGTTCAACTGTTCTACGTGCATTTGGTTACCAGAGCGATGTGCTCCGGACTGCTAGCCCACTGGAGCTCTCCTGTCTCAACAGCTGGCCGCTCCCTAGCCCGCCTCAGTGTCTGTCAGCCCCTGAAGGACCCTGCAAATGAATGCTTCTACACTCTGTCCCTGATCAGTATACGCAACCAACACAATTAGTCGTGTAGGACGGAGCAAACCTTTTTTTGTGCAACATAGTGTGGGAAATTACTTTTTTGCTGGTCGATAAATATGTACAAGCTAGAAGTAATTTTTTTTTTACTGTTAGGCATGCCAAATTAGAGTTAAATGAGTTTGCTACCGTTTCTGGCTTGTGCTAAGCTTTTGAGTCTCGGAAAACCACGAAACTTATGGACTTGTTTCAGAGTTTCGCTTATAGCTCGTAAACGATATCTCCTCTCTCTCATCAATTTGATACTGTAATTGACATATTTTTGCACTAATAGAACATGTTTATTATCATTTGTACTGGCATGGTAGTTAATCAATATGAATATATACTGCTAACTACGTAGGTTGGTAGGTATGTACGTAGTGAAACTACCCTAATTTGAATGTTTAGAGTAATGTAGTTGATCTGGCGTTCAAAATTAATTTGACTTCACAAATAGGTCTCAGAGGGGATTTATCGCTATGACTGCTTTCACGTTTTTGTTTATATCTTTCCAAAGGTGTGAGTGAATTTAAAAAGTTAGGAGCTCTTTTTTTGCATAATTTGATGCTCTACAACTGTTATGCATGACACTTTTCGTTAGGAGTAGCCATTTTTTAATTACAGCCGTTGGAACACGAGCACAACTCACTTTCCTGCTAAGTTGGTAAAAACGGCCTATCTCTGACAATAGACTGTGGTTAAACAGTTGAACCGATTTTAAGTTCTAAGCATGTCATTTTACGCGAAATTTTATACTCCTTAATTTTGGCGTTTTGATCATTTTCGGTAGGACATATTTTTTTCGCGTTATCAGCGAAAAGCTGAAAAAAGGCCAAAAATTTGTCTTTTTCGGCCCTCAAAAGTTTAGCAAAAGCCAGAAATCGTCGCAAACCCATTTCACTCTTATTTGGGGTGCTTAACATCGATAAAAATCATTTCCAGCCAGCGTGGCCTTGTTTAGGGCTAATTTTCCTGGGCTAACAACATATAAGTACTTAAAATAGGGGAACATGCACACTTCTTTGCACGCACACACACACACACACACACACACACACACACACACACACACACCAGACGTACACACACTGACATGCCTACGTTTTCTTCCTTGTCATTAAATCCATTTCGTAAAATGGGCGGTGAGCTAACTATTCTAGAGTTCGATTTTCCTTTAAGTGGCAATTTCATACACATTTGCTAAAATTTATGTATGCTATACTCGCCCATTAAGCAAATTAGTGTTGGAATAATGGTGTAATTACCGGATGTTGCATGCTCAAGTATGTAGAACACTATTCATTACTGGAGAGGAAGAAAAAGCTGTTCATGAGGAAGAGGAATTTTTCTTTATGTACTGGGTACAACCTGTTTCAATGCTTTTAATTGACAACGGCATTCCATATATCTTGGATATAACACAAGCTTATCGACATCCATTTCGTAAAATGGGCGGTGAGCTAACTACTCTAGAGTTCGATTTTCCTTGCCGTTGCCGAAGTCTGTTGCTACTACTGTGTTTTGTTACGTTGTAAGTAGCCATGTGTTAGTGCAGCTATATTGCCTTTGGGAAGATGATATCGTTCTTCTTGTCTTTCGTGTGTGTAATTAGGAAATGTTGAACGTTCTAAGGAGGATGACCTTTTTTTTTTTTGTTACACGTAGCGAATTTCGGCATGAAAGTTCGTTGCCTGTCGTCACTTGTCATCTTTTGGCCATTCTAAACATAAATCTATGTTTATAATTTATATAAAAAACAGCTACCAGCCACATGTATGGTTTAAAAAGGGTTATTATCTTCAGACCGTGACCGGTTTCGGATTTTCCTTTACAAATCCATCTTCAGATGGCAGATTACAAGCATTCTTAGTTGGACCTAGTTTTGTTTGTGTTATTCGTTTGCTGCACTGGGAAAGAAAAGAAATATTTTGTTGTCATATCGGTAATGGTATTTTTACGAAAGATTTACTTCTTTTACAAGATCTAATTGCTCATGAGATGGTTTTTATAAACATTAGTAAACTTGCAGGTTAGTGTACTTACGAGCTGTGTAGTTCTGCCTGACGAAATATTCGTGCGTTTATGTTTTCGAACGCAAGCTTCATACACTTTTCAATATGCACTATGTGAGTGCTATTCCAGTCAATGTATGACTGTAAGCTCTTTGCAAACATTGTTCTTGTTTGTAATGTGAAGCTGGGCCACGTTTTGTAAACGTTATTCGTGTGTGCTGCGTGTGTAATTAAAATGATGAGGTTAAAAGTGACGCCCATTGACTGGAATAGCACTCACATAGTGCATATTGAAAAGTGTATGAAGCTTGCGTTCGAAAACATAAACGCACGAATATTTCGTCAGGCAGAACTACACAGCTCGTAAGTACACTAACCTGCAAGTTTACTAATGTTTATAAAAACCATCTCATGAGCAATTAGATCTTGTAAAAGAAGTAAATCTTTCGTAAAAATACCATTACCGATATGACAACAAAATATTTCTTTTCTTTCCCAGTGCAGCAAACGAATAACACAAACAAAACTAGGTCCAACTAAGAATGCTTGTAATCTGCCATCTGAAGATGGATTTGTAAAGGAAAATCCGAAACCGGTCATGGTCTGAAGATAATAAACCTTTTTAAACCATACATGTGGCTGGTAGCTGTTTTTTATATAAATTATAAACCTTAAATACAACAGCCACGTTTCTCAACATGTCGTCTTTCGAAAAAAATAGCATAAATCTATGTATCACATCTACTTAAAAATATTTCCGTTTTCGTCTATTTTTGTGGTATAAAATGAGTTAGTGTACGCTACTGACAAATCTAAAGGTTTGAGACTCGATCCACAAGTGAGGGAAGAATTTTTATGGCCTATAATATTAAACGCAATCTTATAAGACTTGCATAGAAATTACACTGGGAGTATCCATTACGCTTGGTATGTCATACAGTCCATTTATGTTTCAAAGACGTACGTTGAATAATTTTGTTGTCTTTATCGAGTAGAGAACTAAGTTGTCGTGGTAAAAGCACTCGGGTTTCTAGCCATGTGACAGGACTGAGATACTGCGACTTTTCCACGAGTGTCATATTTATCATCTTGACACGAAATGTCAAGATACTGCGGATATCCCTGTATTTACAAACTCCGTCAATCTGGCTGTAGGCGCCCGGGTCCTATGCGGCGGGCAGCTGGTGAAGCGGAGGCTGCGATCGAATATCTGCGCGGGCAGTCTTCTTCCGTCTTGCGCGCTGACCACCGCCTGGGACAATCTCGGCGTATAGCCGCTAACGCGGGATTCCGTGCCAAACCTAGTTGATAACCTTCACCTATACTTACGAGATTCTCGTATATCATTATTTCTACGTGTCGTTTTATTATGTCTTCCCAAGAGCCGCTGACTCGGCACAGCATATTGTTCTCAGAATCACACTATGTTCTTCATGTAGTCTATGCTCTGCCACTGTGGCTTTCTCTGCAGTTTCCAGACGTACATACTTAATGTGTACCTAGTTGCGTTTCGAAACACAGCGCTATTTTTACCCGATGTATTTTCGACAGTATTCTCATGGAATTCTCTATATCCCTGGTATGTGAAGTTTCACTGAGTCCTTCGCAGACCCAAGGATATCTTTCGTTGGGAGACGACTGTTCTGAGGTCGCATTTTCCAAGAAGTCTCTCGACCCTCAGTAGAGTGGCCTCATAAAGAGAAAAAAAGCCTTTTGTCTCCTTCCACTTCTTCCAGGTTTCCTGCATACTTTATTTCCTTGAACGCCATTCTAATCGAACATGCTCTGAACTCGTTTTGAGGGTTTACTTCCTTTAGATTTTGTTGCTCAGGTGGATGGCTTTCTTAGTTACAGGTGATGCGCGTCCTACAACGTGTTTCTGTGAACATGGGTACACGCTCATTTAAAATTTATTTCAAAAGAAATGACGTCAGTTCGAATAAGTTCAATTCGCTAAAAAGAATCTTTATTCGTTGTTCTCAATAATAATTAATAGACACTCTGAATTGAAACTTAATTCTGCATCACTGCTGCGTACTGAATTTCTAGCTAATCGAGGAAAGTCGACGACTGAATAAATTACCCAAACAATAAGCAGTGGCCTGTTGCATAATCGTAGCATTCGTACTATTTTGAACCGATATCGCTGTAAGCATCTTAACAAATTTAGTATGATATTGTTGTTGCTGTTGTTGAAGATACACTAGAAACGCAGCAATTTTTCAAAACGTCTCGAAGAAAGATGACACGCTGCTCCAACTCACATGGTGATTGCCTCTTTTAAAATATTTTTCTTTTGGAGGTATTACAGCGAAATGATTAGAAACTGTGATTTGCAGTGAGTGCACTTACCACGGGGCGCTTCTCCAGCTCACATGGTGATAGCCTTTTATCGAATTTTTTTCTCTTGGAGTACTAACTGCGACATGATTAGAGAGTGTATTCTGAAATGTGTGCACACACAAAGGAAAAATTGATAATTTTTTTAAAGAGAGAGAAACTTTCCATAAGAATGACGCAATATTTTACAGCTTCAACTGTGATTTCTGTCTCCTGTCTCTGTTACAGCTCCTTCTTCCTGCGGTGTCCATCCGGTAACGTATGATTTCTCTTTATCACTTCAGGTACATACCGTACCGGTTCTCTCAGTGGGCCACGGCCGATTTCGCTTCTCATCTTTGTGTAAAGTAGATAGGTCTCTGTCTGTAATGATAATGGCTTTTTCCAAACATGTAACTGGAACATTATTTCTGCAACTCACGGATATTGGTCTCATGGAGAATAGCAGAAAATTTTTAATGATGGTCCACTATAACGCCAGACACATTTGAGAAACCTTGGGGACTGAGCCGAATTCAGTCTTTTAGAAAGTCCCATAAATTCTTAATTTGCTTCAAATTAAGTTCCTGTATAAATTTCTTCATAATTTTTGTGGTTTCGTATTCGACAAACCTCTATGAAAAACAGGGAGTATGACGTAGAGTTTTATACTCTTGATAGGGAAGGCTTATTCCCAGGCTTTTGTCCGTTGGTAACGACCCCTGTTTTCTGTGATTTTTCTAAATGGCTTAAGGGGAATGGCGGGTATGGTTATTAGAGCGTAGAGCCAATTTCTTTACTCATCGTCTTCTGATCTTCTATTGAGATCCGTCTTTAACGACATCTTCGTCGACCGGACGTTACCCCAAATATTCCTGTCTTTACTGCACACTGGTACCGACACACCCTAATGTACACAACACAAGGTGTTATCCCACTATGCTGGGCAGCTGGAGACGTTTCACAACCAGGACGAGGCAGCGACTAGCGTGTGTCAGTCCCATGTCAGACTTACAGCCATCAGATCGCCCGTATTAATTAAGTTTGGACATCTCAAGTGGAACAATAACAGCATCATGAATTCAAGATATTAAAGTGATCGGATACACTCGATTTCGCCAGGTGCTTTATTTCTTAATCTAAAATTGAATATGAAAATCTCTGCAGAATCATGGGTTACAGAATGTCAAACTGTTACTTGTAGTTCACTTTTGTGCTCCACATCGTAAAAGAGGTGTGTCGACTTTCTCCTTACGAGCTTTGTTACTCAAGAGAGGCATAATGTACCTCGCTATGACGACTATTCTAATCTTTTAAATTACATTTTCTTGGCATATAGACTGGAATTACCTATCAAAAAGGAGGCAAGGAATTACTCATACATTTTCATTGGTTACCTCTCACTGTATGTGCAGTACTGTGTAAGACAGTAGCAAACTTTCGTATCAAGCCCAGAAGTTTAGAAAACCTGTTATATTGAACTTATCAGTCGGTATCGCCATTGCCTCTCTATGACGACACTCTGACGATTCAGTCATTGGGTTTATTATATTACACATCACAAAATAATTTCGTTTTTCAAAAATATGACTGAAAAAATTACCTCTTTAAGATTTTGAATGCTTTGATGGATGAACTTTTCAGAGTCATAAAGTGAGGGTGGAGGGTGAGATCAATCGCAGAACACATACACCGACGAACCAAAACATTACGACTTTCTGCTGAATAGCTTGTTGGGCCATATTTGAAACGCAATATCACCGTATCTACGTACCATCGATTCTACAGTTCCTTAGTATATCTGTGTAACTACACTACTGGCCATTAAAATTGCTACACCACGAAGATGACGTGCTACAGACGCGAAATTTAACCGACAGGAAGAAGATGCTGTGATATGCAAATGATTAGCTTTTCAGAGCATTCACACAAGGTTGGCGCCGGTGGCGACACCTGCAACGTGCTGACATGAGGAAAGTTTCCAACCGATTTCTCATACACAAACAGCAGTTGACCAGCGTTGTCTGGTGAAACGTTGTTGTGATGCCTCGTGTAAGGAGCAGAAATGCGTACCATCAGGTTTCCGACTTTGATAAAGGTCGAATTGTAGCCTATCGCGAATGCGGTTTATCGTATCGCGACATTGCTGCTCGCGTTGGTCGAGATCCAATGACTGTTAGCAGAATATGGAATTGATGGGTTCAGGAGGGTAATGCGGAACGCCGTGCTGGATCCCAACGGCCTCGTATCACTAACAGTCGAGATGACAGGCATCTTATCCGCATGGCTGTAACGGATCGTGCAGCCACGTCTCGATCCCTGAGTCAACAGATGGGGACGTTTGCAAGACAACAACCATCTGCACGAACAGTTCGACGACGTTTGAAGCAGCATGGACTATCAGCCCGGAGACCATGTCTGCGGTTACGCTTGACGCTGCATCACAAACAGGAGCGCCTGCGATGGTGTACTCAACGACGAACCTGGGTGCACGAATCAAAACATCATTTTTTCTGATGAATCCAGGTTCTGTTTACAGCATCATGATGGTCGCATCCGTGTTTGGCGACATCGCGGTGAACGCACATTGGAAGCGTGTATTCGTCATCGCCATACTGGCGTATCACCCGGCGTGATGGTATGGGGTGCCACTGGTTACACGTCTCGGTCACCTCTTGTTCGCATTGACGGCACTTTGAACAGTGGACGTTACTTTTCAGATGTGTTACGACCCGTGGCTCTACCCTTCATTCAATCCCTGCGAAACCCTACATTTCAGCAGTATAGTGCACGACCGCATGTTGCAGGTCCTGTACGGGCCTTTCTGGATACAGAAAATGTTGGACTGCTGCCCTGGCCAGCACATTCTCCAGATCTCTCACCAATTGAATGGTGGCCGAGCAACTGGCTCGTCACAATACGCCAGTCACTACTCTTGATGAACTGTGGTATCGTGTTGAAGCTGCATGGGCAGCTGTACCTGTACACACCATCCAAGCTTTGTTTGACTCAATGCCCAGGTGTATCAAGGCTGTTATTACGGCCAGAGGTGGTTGTTCTGGGTACTGATTTCTCAGGATCTATGCACCAAAATTGCATGAAAATGTAATCACATGTCAGTTCTAGTATAATATATTTGTCCAATGAATACCCGTTTCTCATCTGCATTTCTTCTTGGTGTAGCAATTTTAATGTCCAGTAGTGTATGTATTACCAGGTGTCTACGCACAAATCATGTAATTACCGTAAATAACTGACCGCTGACTTGTGTATGCGGTGATGTTGCACTATAGCGACCCAGATGGGAAACATCGGATTCACAGCAGGCAAATTTAGTGGCCAAGACTATAATGTGTTTCACTGTAATGCTCCTCGAACCACTGTAGCACGATTCTGGCTTCGAGAGACGGACAGTTATTGTGTTGAAAGATAACATAATCGTCAGGAAACACATAAAGCAGGTGGTCCGCAGCTGAAATGGTGTCTTCAATTACTACCGCAGATCCCATGCAGGCGCAGGAGAATGTCTATCATAGCTCCACCGTGGCGCGGTGCACGTTTCGAGCAGCCGTTCGCCTGGATGACGACATTTGAGGAGACGATCATCGGCGTGGTGTTACAAAAACGTGGTTCATCCTACGAGCCGACACATTTACAGTGAGACGCAGTCCCATTTCAATCATCCCGAGCCCACTACAATCATAACTGACGATGTCATTGGACAACAAGTGAACACGCAGGGGTCGTCTGCTGCCGAGCCTCTTGTTCAACGATGTGATCTGAATGGTATGCTCCGAAACCCATGTGCGTCCACGGGCATTGTGCTCTTTCGCCAGAGGAGCCACAGATCGCCATATGTCCTCCAAACCCGACGTTCCGTGAAGAGTCATGGACGCCCAACGACTTAGCGCCTAGTGGTAGTTTCATTGCTCTTCCACCACTTTCCGAAGGTGCTCACGACAGTAACACGTGAGCTTCTGCGTTTTAGAGATACTCGTTCTCAGGCTCTGCGTAATAATAATCTGCTCTTGGACAAAGTCGCTTATGTCCGTGGAGTTCTACACATCTTCACAAGGGTAATCCCCCCATCCGTCTCTGTTTGGCTTAGAGACTTCTCTTACTGCATCATGTGCCCAAAACGCCACAAGGAGGCATCCAAACTTGCAATGGGCACTGGTCAAAATTTTTTGGCTTATATGTGTATGAATTAATTCAGGTTTACTACAATTAAATTTTCGTTGCATCACAAGCACTCCTGACATCATATGGGTACAATACTAATCATGAACGGTCTCCTAACATACACTGGCCATCCCACGAGAGGATCAGAGTATGGACTCCAGGAATCTCTAAGGTAAGAATAATTCTGTTGTATTATTCAGGTAATCAGTCACAACAATGAAATTATAACAAACTTCTACTCACTACCCTATCCAATAAATCCTTACGATCTGAAAGGGGGATACAACACATGGAAGTCAAATTCGGATTCTTCTGAAATAATTAATTAAATTTTATAGAGTCCGATTATTGGAAATACCTTCATACACAAAGGGATTCGTTTTACTCATGACAGTTGCTCTATTAAATGGAATTACTCTCCAACAGAAAACCACTGATTTCGTTCCATATTGTCATCGTTTGACATCAATGACTATTTCATAATATGGAGAAAATGGCTATGAATACAAAATCAATGAATAACTCACGCAAATACCACTAATAAACTGCTGAGAGTGTTTACCCAACTCAAGAGTTAAGTAATTTTCACAGTTTGAACATAGTGCTGGCGAACATAATTCAGGCCTACCGAATCTGATAATATGACGAAAATTACAGTAAAACCACATGCTACGATGAGATTAATACTCGCGAACTGGTGCATTTTAATTATTAGGCTTCATTGCTGTAGGCAAAAGTATTGCGTCTATCGAGGCCGAAATTAAGTCTGAATGCGAAGTTATCCGAACTCGAGTAACAGTCCAAGATGAATTCAAATTATGTATCGGATTTTTTTTACCGGCCTCTTGATTCCACCGTAACAATTGTAGAATCATTCGACGAAAGTCTACGCAGATTATGCAGTATTGATTGGACACAGCTTAAACCTACCGATTATAGACTAGCCGGCCGGAGTGGCCGAGCGGTTCTAGGTGCTACAGTTTGGAACCACGTGGCCGCTGCGGTCGCAGGTTCGAATCTTGCCACGGGCATGGATGTGTGTGATGTCCTTAGGTTAGTTAGGTTTAAGTAGTTCTAAGTTCTAGGGGACTCATGACCTCAGAAGTTAAGTCCCATAGTGCTCAGAGCCATTTGAACCATTTTTTGATTATAGACTGAGACATCTATGGATTCATTACAGATGATACGGAAAGACCGTCTTGTGAAGTACTTTTGATCACGTTTTTCGAAAACTACGTTGAACAACTAGTTCGTCAGTCCACACAGTGGAAATATTTTAGACTTTGTAGCTAGAAACAGACATGACCAAACTGAAAGAGTTAGAGACAGATGTCATCATAGTTACGATAGTTATTAAAGTTAATAAGTCCATAATGATGGCTAGGAAAGTATTTATGCCAGAAAAAGCCGATCAGCAGTTGTCATCATCCAACTTAGTACTTGGATATCATTTAGTTCCAATGCGACGTACGTGGAGGAACTATGGGCAATTTAAACCGATTGTAAATTGCACGTTGGGTACGCGTGTCCCAAGTAAGTGGATTAAGGATGGAGAAGACCCTCCATGGTTTAATAATCAGATTCGGAAATCACTGAGAAAACACAGATTGTTGCACTCTCGTTGCAAAAAAGAACGCGCAGATGTCGACAAACAATAGTTAGTAGAAAATCGTGCATCCGTGAGAAGATCAATGTGCGAAGTATACGACGACTTCCGCCATCGTACCTTGGCGAAAGATCTTGCCGAGAACCAGAGAAAATTCTGGCCATGTGAAAATCACTAAACGGGTAGAAAGCTTCTTTCTAGTGACTTGTCGACCAGTCTGGCATGGCAATACGACAGCAAAAGGAAAGCTGAAGTTTTAAAGTTCACTTTTAAGAAATCATTCACGCATGAGGATGGTACTAACATGCCGTTGTTTGACTGTCACGAGAATCCCACATGAAGGACATAAAAATAGGCATCCCAGGCGTACAGAAGCAACTGAAAGAGTTGAAAACAAGTAAGTCGCTAGGTCAAAATGGAATCGGTGTTCGGTTTTACAGAGATTACTCTGCGGCATTGGCTCATTACTTAGCTTGCATTTATCGCGAATCTTTTACCCAGGGGAAACGTTCCAAGCAACTGGAAAAAAACGCCGGTGATTTGTATATAAGAAAGGTAAAGAACGAACTCGTATGATTACAGACCAGTATCCTTATCATCCTTTGTTGCAGAAATCTGGAACACGTTTTAGTACGATTATAATAAAGTTCCTTGAGACAGAAAAGCTTCTGTCCACAAATCAACATGCAGTTAGAAAGTATCGCTTGTGCGAAATGCATCTTGCCCTTTTGTCACATGATATCCACAAACCATGGATGGGGGGCAGCAGGCAGATTGCATTTTCCTATATTTCTGGAAAGCGTTTGACACGATACCCTACTGCAGACTGCTTACGAAGGTCCGAGCACACGATTATGTTCCCAGATGTGTGAGTGGCTCGAAGGCTTTTTAAGTAATGGAACCCAATACGTTGTCGTCGAGTACGAGTGTTCATCAGAGACAAATGTATCGTCAGGAGTGCCCCAGGGAACAATGATAGGACCGCTTTTATTCATATACAGTATGTTATAAAATGGATGTATGTGTGTTTATGTGTACATGTTCCACATCTCCTCTACTGGACCGATTTCAACCAACCTTGGTACGCATAGCCCTTACTGTCAGCCAAAAATCGCTGTCGGGGTAAGAACCACCTACCTATCATAATTCAGGAGCTATGAGGTCACAATGAGATACTTGCAAAACTGCCGCATCATGTATGACGTTTCAATTTATTGCTTCTGTGTTATCAACTCTATTCGCAACGCATTTTATGGTCAGTATCCACATATGCCGCTGAAAGTACCTGCAAAGTGATGTCATTGTATGACTCATATATCGGGAGATTTATCATAAACATTCAAATACATGAAAAACTGCCGCATATTGTTTACAGTCAAGTTTTGAGTTAAATAAACAATAGAGAGAATTTATAGTTTGCATACTGTTTCTTAATTCGGACACTGTTCTTATACATCTGTACATTATGGACATTTCTTTTTGCTTAAGTTGCATAATTTCACAGGTGTTTTCACGAATACATGGAAATGAAAGTTTTTCGATATTACGTTACATACATAGTTAATTTTTTGTTTTTATTACTAATGGAAAACTGGCAAAATGAATACCGGGGCAATGCAGCGTTTCTCAGCTAGTTCTCTATATACATGAATGTGAACAGAATTTACGGCTGTTTGCCGATGACGCTATGGTGTACAGGAAGGCGTAGTCTTTGAGTGACTGTATAAGTAGACTTAGAATTTCTAGTTGTTCTGATGAATGGCAGCTTACTCGAAACGTAGAAAAATGGAAGTTAATGCAGATAAGTAAGAAAAACAGTCCTGTAACATTCGAATACCTTCGTCATGGAAGTCAGCAACATGTGTTTTCCGCCACTTCTCTACGCTCATCTGCAGTTCGTTGTCTGTGTCAAAATGTTGTCTTCATCGACAGCGGTTTCTGTGAATAGAGATGAAAATCAGAGGGAGTCAAGTTAGGGTTGTATGGTGGATGTTCACACACTTCCCATCGAAAACGCTGCAGGGGCGTCCTCATTGCCCCTGCAGCGTGAGGCCGGGAAGTGTCCTGAAGAAGGAAATGCATGCCAGTTATATTATGTGATGGGCACCCATACTTGGCTGGAGACAGTGTTGTTATAGGAATCTTTACGTGCTCACTGCGTACTCAGAATTGGAAAGAACGACGTACGTAATTGACAGGATACTAGAGACTGACCAACACATCTGTGCAGCGCTTCCTTTTCGCGACCGAACGGAGCTTACATTCCAAATAGCCCTCGTACAAGTTTCCATCAGCAAAGCATTTCAGGATACAGTCGTATATATACTAAGGGACCATATACGACTTTTTTTTATTATCAGTTGGCAGAGTGGCAGTGTTGAACACCTTTCAGAAGTCGAAGACTGTGGAATGGCTGTATGCACCAGTGTGATGCTAGTAAACCAATAAAAGATGTATGTCTGCTTTAACTAAATGCAATGAGAGAAATAATTTGACACAATAATATTTTGGTGTAATTTTGGACACCATATGCGAATATACAACAACTAATTTTGAATCTGCAACTTGCTGTGTGAGTAGCGTACCTAAATTCACGGGATATAATCTCAGAGCAAATACACACTCGTTTTATGAACATAACTAAACGATACAAATAACATGTTAACTATAAGGTTAAAAAAGATGTTTGCCAATTCCTGAAACTCAGTGTAGATTGAAGAAAGGGAGGAAGATTGGGGTTTAACATCCCATCAAGCTCGTGGTCATTAGAGACGGAGCACAAGCTCAGATCGATTATAGGATAGGGAAGGAAATCGGCCGTCCTCTTTCAAGGGAATCATCACAGCATTTGACTGTAGCGATTTAGTGAAATCGCGGAAAATGTAAATCAGGGTAGTCAGACGCGAGTTTGAACCGTTGTCCTCCCGAATGCGCGTCCATAGTGCCACCTGTTCAGGACAGATTGGCAAGGATGCTAGTTAAAGTGGCTCTTCACGTACCGAAGTGAGTTGATCAGCTTACCGTGATGTACTGCGAGTTAACCATCTTGTTTGTTCAGCTTCAAAATTATCCGAAGTGTGCTTTAGGGATAGCAGGCTCTTACCGTAGCCGAGATAAACGATCAACTTGCTTGTGCTGCAGTGTGGTGATAACACCTGCTGTCCACTTTCACGCGCAACTCTATAACTGAAAAGTTGTGAGTGGGGAAACAAGTAAGTAAGACAGTCATCGACACATGACAGCTCTTTGAAAACTTTTTCATTCCTTCTTTAAAAATATTCTTTTGAATCTTTTTGGGCAGAGTTTTCTGAAAGGGCGAGCCTCTGATAACTTTTCCTTCTATTAGCGAACATTATAGACAGTTGTAGCTCTCTTGCAATTCTTATAACATTTGTGCTTCTGCTGCCAATCTTTTCCGAATATTTTGGAATATCCCTGTGCAGTTTCCTAGTTCATGCTGCCACATTCCGTATAGTGTGTAGATTTGGCCCTGTCTTAAGAGCTGGTGTTCAAATACCGTACTGTTCTCACTTTATTCCCAGTTACATTAAACCAGGACCAGAAGAGGCCCACTGTTAGGTTCATGGCAAGTTCAGTGATGTTGGTATCAAGGTTATATCCCAGCACGGTCGATTTCCAATGTCATTCATTTATTTCATATTTTCTGGCTTAGTTTGGCATGTCATCTCCATTGCGCTCTAATTGTTCCGCAGTATTTGTCAAACACGTCTCTTTCTCCTCCGCTTTTAATCGCTTTGAAAGTAACATTCCCTCGTTCCTTCGTTGCCAGTCACCTCAGCGTCCCTATATGTCAATTATGTATCTCCAGAGCTCCAGTCCTTGGCGGTCTCAGTACTCATTTTGGTCATTAGGTCGGCCCTGTTCTTTAATCCGTATTCAGGCGTCACAGACGTATGTCCCATCACTTAGTCCCCGCGTGAAATTAGGACTGCCATCCACGTTTCGGTACATCTATACTCTTGTAATGCGCCGCTTATGATGCTCCCCAATTACGTTATGCGTTTACAGAATTCCGAGACAATTTCTGTGGGCTGCATAATGTGTGGCTTGGCGCTGCACCAGCCCATATCTGGCGCCTTTTGTTTGAGATAGGTTGCCAAAATCGCAAAATTGACTACATAAATGAAAAGTCTAATAGGCTGCAGTTATTGTTTTAACCGCCACAAGACCCGCAAAACATAGATATGAAGAACCGTTTCTTTCCAGTGGAATTCACCTGTTCTACGAGCGTTATGTAGCCACAGCTCGCCATGGGCCAGCTGGCCCGTGTCTTCAGGCTGATTACTCGCTGACCTACTCATCCCGCATCAATCTCAATAGGCCCGTCACAGGCCCGGGCTGGATCGTCCACACCGCCAACCCCACAGCTCTTGAGCAACGGCCTGACTCGGGCCGCAACGTTCACTCCTTTAGAGACTTCTGCATCGCTGTTCCCATCGACATCTTGAACGATTCTAAAGTTCACGTAATCCGCTCAAGTCTTTAGTATAAAATAAAGATTCAAGAACCATTTTGCTACGGCGTAAGCCCTCAAATGTGCTTTACATTTATGAGATGGTAGTGAGCATGTATGGGATGTGGAATGTGCTAGAATCGTTCTGGACAAGTTACATGAAAACAATTTATAGAAATGAAAGTAAACCATTGAAAATTTAGATCTGACTCAAAGAGCCCCTTTAATACATTCAAGTAACAGAAGTTAACAATTACAGATATGAATATAAAAAAATTACAGTGCAGTTAATCATAGTTAAAACTCGAGGCATGTGTCACCTATACAAAACTGATTCAATACACAATCTCAATTATATGCTTATCAGTTTATACTCAATATCTGTCAGGATATATACATAGTTTTACACTTGAACTATTCTGACATGAAGGAAAATTATTTTTCTTAAAACAATATGAATAAAAGATAAATTTTACTGTGGAATAATGTGCGGCACCAACGGCAATGTGCTGCTTTCACATAAGTTAAGGGCTGTGTGTGGCCACCACCCGTAAATCAAATAACAGGTTAAACAAATAGAAACCATTTGATAAAATCGTAATCTCACTTGGCAGCACTCAGAACAGGACAGAACCTGTTATTCTTAGCCAACCAGACAATCAATGAACTTATACTGAACGAAAATGTAATTAAAAGAAAGAGAGATACAATGTGATATTCTGTTCTAGGACGTAGCCTCCTACCACATGTACTGACAAGTATCGCTGATCAGAACGGCCACTGAGAAACTCAACATGACATCAAAATTTCTTCAGGACAACACCGTTCAAATACTGCTTCAACACAGATAAAAGGAAAACATCTTTAATGGCTTATACTAGATTTGGAGTCCACAGACCCGTACACAACACTAAGGGCGTGTTCGTTACCTGCCGGAAGTTTAATTACAAGTGCATCAGATCGCAGCTCCGCTCGCCCACGCTGTGTTAGTGGACGACAATAGCTGCATCATCACAACACAGGTACAGCAGCGAGCTGGTAGTTTTAGTCAGAACTTTGTGCCAAATTTTATAGTTGAATGACTATTAATTCGGTATTGTTCAAAGTGATAAACGGTTAGTACTCTAAGAATCACCATTTACGCTGATGAGCCAAAACATTATGACCATCTGCTTAATAACTTGTTTGTACGTCTTTGTATCGAAGTACATAACTGATTCTGCGTATCAGGGATCCGACAGTTTGTTGGTATGTTTGTGGAGGTATGTGGCATTAGATGTCTGCACTCAGGTCATGTAATTCGCGTAAATGACGAGTCGCTGATTTGCGTACGCAGTGATGGTACCCGAAAGGGGACCCAGATGGGTTCTATAGCACGGTTCTGGCTCCGAGATACGGACAATTACTCTGCTCAAAGATAACATGCCCGTCGGGGAAGACATCAAGTATGAAGGGATGCAGATGGTACGCAGCTGTCAACGTGTCTTCGATTACTACCACAGGTGCCATGCAAGCGCTGGAGAATGTTTCCCGTAGCATAATACTGCTCCCACCAGCCTGCATCCGCGCCGCGCTGCTCGTTTCGAGCCGCGGTTCACTTCGATGACAGCGTTTGTGGAGATGACCATCGACCTAATGTAGCGAAAATGTGATTCACCCGAAGAGCCGATACGTTTCCACTGATCGACAGTCAAATCCCGATGATCCCGTGCCCATAAGAATCGTGGGGCAACGTGTGCACACGTAGGGGTGATATTTGCAGAGCTCCATCTTCAACGAAGTACGATGAACGGTGTGCTCGGAACCACTTGTACGTGCACCAACATTGTTCTCTTTTGGCAGATATGCCACAGATCACCATCTATCTTACTTTACTGAACAGACAAGCCCACGAACCCCACGTTCTGCGTAGAGTCGTGGACACCCAACCATATAGCGCCTAGTGGTAGTTCCACGGTCCTTTTACCTCTTTCCGTAGATGCTCACAAGAATGGCACGTAAACATTTTTCCAGCTTCGTCGTTTTCGAGATCTTCGTTCACAGGCTCTGCGTAATAATAATCTGTACTTTGTCAGACTCGCTTATCTCAATGAATTTCCCCATTTGCAGGCCATATCTTGGTTAGGGTGATGCCCGTCCGTGTCTGTTCCGCTAAATACTTTTGTTACCGCGTCACCTGCCCGCATCGCCACCAGGTGGCATCCAACTTAGCGGTCGGCAATGGTCATAATGTTTTGGCTTATAGTGTGTATTATCATAAGTGTAGACGTGGATTGCATTCATGTTAAGTATTCGGTACTAAAGCGTTTTATTATAGTGAACCAATGTTCTTTATGTGTGCTGTTGTAACCTCATCGTCCCTCTTCAAAAGTAACACTATTGTCATTTCATCTAGGCTTGCTACGACAAACAACAAAAAAATTATTCATTCCTGTACTTACATGAAAGAAAACAATGCAATTTTGCAGTAAACAATTTTGAACACTTATTGATCTCCTTTTCTCTTATATGAGAAGTGTTGCGTGACTAAAATTACGTTCTGCCGATGCACTACATTTACATCTACGCCTACATGATAACTCTGCAATTGCCATTTAAGTGTTTGGCAGACGGTTCATAGAACTATTTTCAGACTAATTATCGACGGTTCCGCTCTCGAGCAGCACATGGGGAAAATATCTCGAGAGTCTCATATTAGAAAGAGTAAGTAAACAGAACATTAATGCTGAACAGATCAACAGTCAAGAAATAACACTTAAGAAACAACAAAGTACCAAAAGCGTGAACGCCACCAATGCACATTCGTACTTAAAAATGACTTGCCTAGAAATGTTCTTGAATCTGTTGTGTCTCACTAAGATCACTGTACAGTCTGTTGTGTAGAATATTGTCTATTGTGTAATGCTAAGTGCACTCACGAGGCTAGATTTGTCATGACAAACCATCATATACTGGAGCAGCACAAGAAAGTGGGAGATGTAATATATATAGCGAAGATTAAGCACAAGTTACTCACTTATGTGAAATAAGGAGAGTAGTGCACCCAGTTGGCCGCCAAACGTCATGCGGCTAAAAGAATATAACTGGCCTGTTAATATTTTGTTACATCAGCAAGCAATCAACTTGGCGAGTATAGTCATCTCTCTGGATGTGGCTATGGCTACATATATAGTGAATATACCAGTATACAAGATGACAGCAAACACTAGCTCAGATGGAAACGGATCAGCAACGTATATACGGAACGGGATTGCCAAGCATAAAGTAACAGCCAGCAACAGACATGAGGGTATTCTTTAGGAATACAATGTCAGCAGTGTATATCTACCTCTTTTCTCCGCAAACCACCTTACAGTGTGTGGCAGAGGGCACTTCTGGTACCACTATTTTTGCCCCCCTATCTGTTCCGTTCAGAAATGGCGCGCCGAAAGAATGATAGTCGATAAAGCTCCGTGTGAACTCTAGTTTCTCTGATTTTCTCGTCATAGTCATTTTGCGAGACGTATGTGGGAGGAAGTAATATGTCGCTCGACTCTTCTTGAAATGTACGCTCTCGAAATTTCATTAACAAACGTCTCCTTGATGTAGAACGCCTCTCTGGTAGCGTTTACCACTAGTGTTTGTTTATAGGTTCCGTTACAATATCGCGTCGAGTAAAAAATTCTGTAACGAAACACATCGGTCTTCATTGGATGTTGTCTGTGTTCCCTATTAATCACACATCACGATAAAAAATACTCAAGAATCGGTCGAACAAATATTTTGTAAACCATTTCTTTCGTGAAGGAATTAAATGTCCTTAAGATCTTACCAATGAATCTCAGTCTGGTGTCGGCTTCTCCTAATTTATCTTGACCTATCCTATCAAATCCAAATTTCAATCATTCTGCTGTGAACCGGAGTTATCTTTAGAGTTATCATGTAAACTGGGGATATTCTCATAGTGATGAAAGTAGAGAAACGCTGATTAATTGGATGGAACAGATGGACCTTCATCTGGTGTTCGATGCCATGCATAGGGAAATATTCCATTCTGTTGGCTGGTAAAATTATACAAATCTTGACCTCTGCATACTCAGCACAGATAAAAATCAGATTGCTCTGCCACATACCAGGGAAGTGCCGTCCGCGTCCCTCACAGCCAACAAAAATCGGTCACCGTAGATAATGAAATACAAATGCCAATAATCAGAAATACACAGAAACCACGTTGGAACTACAAAAAGGCAAATTGGGTATTTTAGAGAGGTCGACTCACACTTACGCTGGAATAAACCGTGTGTAAAGAACTATAAACGTTTTCTTGGGAATAGTGACTGTGGCAGAAAAATGTAAACTACCCCGTGAGTTACGTGCAGTACTGTCGAGATCAAGAAGCTTTACGCAGAATAAAAAAAAGATGACCCTACTGAGAAGTCTTGGAGCCGCGAGCTCCATGCGTTAAACAGCTAACCAAATACACTTTCATCCTAATTAGTACACAGAACTACAAAACATTCAGAGGATATCTCAGCTGATCAATATGAAAACTGTTAAGCATGAATACTCACTGAAAATCCTATTTTAACAGTAGCTATTATTAAAAGAAGAAATTGTCAAGAGGAAGGAACCGGACTGCATCGTCTATCCTAGGGTTGCCAGCTTTTCGCGGAGAGGAGGAGTCTACAAAAAAATTTAAAATACTGTTTTCTACAAATAACAGTAGAAATATATTTAAAATAGGCATGCATGTTTTATTTTGCGTTATTGCTTGTATTTATTTACGGATTTTCCTCCTTGTTACAAAGATTCATTAGATTTTACGCATGTTAGGAATTCTGTACATTTAAATTTAAATTCACGTCTACTTGCACTTCTTCTTTTATCAGCTTGGTGGTACATTTGTTGCGCACGTCTGTCCATTTATAATTCATTAGGAAAAAATTTCCTTCTGCTTCAGCATTTCAACCAGGAATGATGTGTGCACTGATATTAAACTTCCTGGCAGATTAAAACTGTATGCCGGACCGAGATTCGAACTCGGGACCTTTGCCTTTCGCGGGCAAGTGCTCTACCGAGTTCGAGTCTCGTTCTGGCACGCAGTTTTAACCTGCCAGGATGTTTCTGAACATACTTGACTCTCAACCTATTTCCTTGCTTGCATTAACCTCCATTGATATTCCTTGCTTCAAAATATCCTTTGCACCACAAAATTCACCATACAAACTATCTTCATCGCCATCATCTATGTGAACTGAGTTAATTATTTCTTGACCGTGCTTAAATTTTAGCTCATAACCTAGACAAAGAGGCCTACAAAACTGTATTGGCACTGGCTATTGATCTTCAGATTCGAAATTATTGAGTAAATATGTTTTCAATGACACATAAAATGCCGTAAGATTAACTTTAGCGAGTTTTCTGGTTATCATCGTTTACCAGTTTGATAAGTGAATTATGATTCCCAAAATGAACGCTGACATTATCAGCACAAAAACCAAAAGTTTGTGGGATTCCAAAGAAGGTTTTAAGAAATTTTGTATAGGCTTTACTGTTACACTACTCTCTTTTATAAAATCCAGAAGTGTACATTGAATTCCCATTTCGGTATCAAAATACCTCAAAATATCGAACATCTTCCTATGTTTATGGTTTGAGGCATCACTTCCTACAGAAAAAAATTACTCGACTTATTGAAATCGTTTAAAATCTCAAACACTTTTGGGAGATAAAATTTGTTTCTCTATTGCTTCAGCGTCTGTGCGCCCGTAGTGCATCTTTTCCGATCACTATACTCATCCTCCGCGGCTTTAACATTGCAGCCCAAGCTATTGTATCTAAGGTTATGTTTCACTGTGTGATACGCGAATGTCATTTCTGTTGCAACAGCTCTGTTTAATCCACTTGTGGCTGGGCAGCCTCTAACAGCAAAGAAGCTGGAAATCATAGAAGACTGATTTACGTCCTTCTCTTTACTAAATTAAATTCATGTTTACGTAATTTTAAATTAGACAAAACAAAATAAAAAAAGTGATACTACGAAATTAACTTACGGCTTAGCTGTAGATTCTGCGTGCTGAGAACAGCCATGTCAACACTAAATTCCCATGTGCAGGCAGAACAGGACGCTGTGAAACAATCTGCTATGACAGGAAGAATCCAGGAATATATTTCTTCCTAACATGAACGGCAAATACATACGCTTTTGGTTTGTTTTTCCTTGGGGATGATTTCAGCCTGTCCTCATTACTTCTCATATTAAAACAAGAAACCACAACCTCGAATATGACCAGAACAATGCTCACGTCTTCTAGTTACACGTTAGCGTTATGTGGTCTTTCCTACAGTTTTCGAGTAGCCTGCCGGCAGAGCACACTCAACCGTATGCGCCGTTTTGCCAGTTAACTTGTTACTTGTTTAGCACAGGACAAGAGATTATATGGAAAGCCGTGGCGCGTCATGCGAAATAAATTATTTTTAACTACCATTGCAAAAGTTAGAAAAATACGGGATGAATTCGGAATAATACGGGACACAGGATCTGAGAAAAAAATCCAAAATACGGGCTTACAGCATCTCCCGCGAAATATGGTATGGTTGGCAACTCTTGTGTATCCTGTGCTTATAAAACACTTGGGGATGCTTTTTAATTTTAACGAGCGGATCAGGAAGGGAGCTGGTGACATTTTCCAGTTGTAATGTGGCTCCTCCAACTCATAATCCTGATGCATCAGAATACAAGTAGGAAATAGTTTCAGATAAGCAAACTCGGTGGGAAAGTGCGAGAAACTTTGACAAATAACTGAGGCCGAACAACTGTGTAGGATAAGAAAATACTCTCGACTCTCATGTGACACTAACGTACTGACTATATGTCGTGTAATCCTGCATGCACCCCGTGCGGCCAAGTAACACGAGAAACTAAACATCATCACGAGGACAGAGTAACACAGGTCCAGCATCTGAGGCAAACTGAGTTCGAAACCTGCAGCAGCGCTGGCAGCACCGCTTATACAGGCTCACATGGCACTCCTCTTGCGCTGTCACGCTCTGCCCTCTTGACCTCGGTTTTTCCTAGAAGATTGTCTGTAACCGGTCACCCAGCCCTCACCATTCTGACCACAAAAACACAGGCTCTCCTGCTTCCTAGTGTCCCTACTGACGTTGGGGTACTCCTTCAGGCACACATCTTGTGCAGTGTTATAGCTCTATGTATGTGTGTATTGAACTGGGGACCTAGAACCGACGGAGAGGCTTCGTCCCCGCAGTAGCCCTCAGTGGTACACAACCCCACAACAGGCTACAGCAGTCCACTCACCCCATCGCCGCCCCACAACGAACCTAGGGTCATTGTGCGGTTCGACCCCAGTGGACCCCCCAGGGAACATCTCATTCCAGACGAGTATAGCCCCAATCTTTAATTATGGTGTACGCGTACGTGGAGACAGTGTTTATGCAGCAATCGCCATGTAACTGAGGCGGAATACGAGGAATCAGCCCGCATTCGCCGAGGCAGATGGAAAACCGCCTTAAAAACCATCCATCTCCTAGCCAGTACACCGGACCTCGACACTAACCCGCCGGACGGAAAGGTGCCGGGGACCGGCACGCCTTCCCGCTCAGGAAGCAGTGCGTTAGACCGTACGGCTAGCCGGGCGGGCTTATAGCTCTAACTACAAACTCTTAAATGCCTCACGCATCTCATTCGCGAAATTTCCATCCTAGAGGGAAAATTTTGTAGTGTCTGTCCTCAGAGACTGCAAATTTTTTTCTGTCGGTTGTGCTTTTACGTGCCTCATGAATTTGTTTCTTAGTTTACGCTTTTGCTATACATTTTTCCCCAACATAAGAAATTGTCTTTCTTCGATACACACATTTATTGTTACGCGAATCTAGTTCACTTCTACCAATAATATTTGTATTTTACAACGCACTTTTGCAAGGAGTAGCCCCTTTACCATAGTCACCAAAAATAATTTCTTTAATTTCTGTTACAAATTCTTTTAGACAGTAGCACTTTTATTATGATCGCACAAAATAGCTCTTCATCTTGATTTACACAATTTTCTTTATAATATACACATTTGAATACATCATGAATACACAGTTTATTTTACACTGAGATGACAAAAGACATGGGATACTTCCTACTATCGTGTCCGACCGTCTTTTGCCCTCCGTAGTGCAGCAACTCGACGTGGCATGGATTCGACAAGTTGTTGGAGTTCTCCTACACAAATATTGAGCCATGTTGACTTTATAGCCGTCCATAACTGCAAAAGAGTTGCCGATGCAAGAGTTTGTGCACGAACTGACCTATTGGTTATTTCCTATAAATGTTCGGTGGGATTCACGGCGAGCAATTTGGGTGGCCAAATTATTCGCTTGAATTGTTCAGGACGTTCTTCAATCTAATACACTTCTGGAAATGGAAAAAAGAACTCATTGACACCGGTGTGTCAGACCCACCATACTTGCTCCGGACACTGCGAGAGGGCTGTACAAGCAATGATCACACGCACGGAACAGCGGACACACCAGGAACCGCGGTGTTGGCCGTCGAATGGCGCTAGCTGCGCAACATTTGTGCACCGCCGCCGTCAGTGTCAGCCAGTTTGCCGTGGCATACGGAGCTCCATCGCAGTCTTTAACACTGGTAGCATGCCGCGACAGCGTGGACGTGAACCGTATGTGCAGTTGACGGACTTTGAGCGAGGGCGTATAGTGGGCATGCGGGAGGCCGGGTGGACGTACCGCCGAATTGCTCAACACGTGGGGCGTGAGGTCTCCACAGTACATCGATGTTGTCGCCAGTGGTCGGCGGAAGGTGCACGTGCCCGTCGACCTGGGACCGGACCGCAGCGACGCACGGATGCACGCCAAGACCGTAGGATCCTACGCAGTGCCGTAGGGGACCGCACCGCCACTTCCCAGCAAATTAGGGACACTGTTGCTCCTGGGGTATCGGCGAGGACCATTCGCAACCGTCTCCATAAAGCTGGGCTACGGTCCCGCACACCGTTAGGCCGTCTTCCGCTCACGCCCCAACATCGTGCAGCCCGCCTCCAGTGGTGTCGCGACAGGCGTGAATGGAGGGACGAATGGAGGCGTGTCGTCTTCAGCGATGAGAGTCGCTTCTGCCTTGGTGCCAATGATGGTCGTATGCGTGTTTGGCGCCGTGCAGGTGAGCGCCACAATCAGGACTGCATACGACCGAGGCACACAGGGCCAACACCCGGCATCATGGTGTGGGGAGCGATCTCCTACACTGGCCGTACACCACTGGTGATCGTCGAGGGGACACTGAATAGTGCACGGTACATCCAAACCGTCATCGAACCCATCGTTCTACCATTCCTAGACCGGCAAGGGAACTTGCTGTTCCAACAGGACAATGCACGTCCGCATGTATCCCGTGCCACCCAACGTGCTCTAGAAGGTGTAAGTCAACTACCCTGGGCAGCAAGATCTCCGGATCTGTCCCCCATTGAGCATGTTTGGGACTGGATGAAGCGTCGTCTCACGCGGTCTGCACGTCCGGCACGAACGCTGGTCCAACTGAGGCGCCAGGTGGAAATGGCATGGCAAGTCGTTCCATAGGACTACATCCAGCATCTCTACGATCGTCTCCATGGGAGAATAGCAGCCTGCATTGCTGCGAAAGGTGGATATACACTGTACTAGTGCCGACATTGTGCATGCTCTGTTGCCTGTGTCTATGTGCCTGTGGTTCTGTCAGTGTGATCATGTGATGTATCTGACCCCAGGAATGTGTCAATAAAGTTTCCCCTTCCTGGGACAATGAATTCACGGTGTTCTTATTTCAATTTCCAGGAGTGTAGCTAACAGTTGTGGTCCGGTGACATGGCGCGTTGTCATCCATAAAAATTCCATCGTTGTTTGGGAACATAATGTCCATGAATGGCTGCAAATGGTCTCCAAGAAGCCGAACGTTATCATTTCCAGTCAACAATCGATTGAGTTGGACCAGATGACCCTGTCCATTCCATGTAAACACAGCACACACCTTTAAGGAGCCACCACCAGCTTGTAGAGGTACCTTGTTGACAACTTGGGTCCGTGGCTTCGTGGGGTCTGCGTCGCACTCCAACCCTACCATCAGCTCCTACCAACTGAGATCGGGACTCACCTGACCAGGCCACGCCTTTACATTCGTGTAGGGTCCAAACGATATGGTCGCGAGCCCAGGAGAGGCGCTGCAGAAGATGCCGTGCTGTTAGCAAAGGCACTCGCGCCGGTCGTCTACTGCCATAGCCCATTAACGTTACATTTCGGCGAATTGTCCTAACGGATATGTTCGTCACACGTCCCAAATTGATTTCTGTGGTTGTTTCACACTACGCTGCTTGTCTGTTAGCACTGACAACTCTGCTCAAACGCTGTTGCTCTAGGTCGTTCAGTGAACGCCGTCGGGCACTACGTCATCCGTGGTGAGAGGAGATACCTGATATTTCGTATTCTCGGCACACTCTTGACGCTGTGAATCGGAATATTGAATTTCCTTGCGATTTCCTAAACGGAATGTTTTATGGGTCTACTTCCAGCTACCATTCCGTGTTAATTCCCGTCTTGCGTCCATAATAGGGTCGGAAACCTTTTCACATGAAACACCTGAGTGCAAATTTCAGATACGCCAATGCAGTGCTCTTTTATACCTTGTGTACGCTATTATAATCTGCGTACGTGCATCGCTGTCCCATGACTTGTCACCTCGGCGCATATTACACACATTTTCTCAAAGCAGCTCCTCCATGGTTACTACCTCATGATTTCTTCCTTATCAAGGGCATACACAATATTATGACTACACTCTTATCATGATTATAATAGAAAACACACTTTCCTTTTACTACTCACTGAAACCTCCTTTTTATGTTTTGCCTTTTCTTGGCATTTGGAGTAATGGTTGTCTTCTCTCCACATTTTCCATATGTCTCGTTCACACGCCGCTGTTTTCATACATTGCATTGTCACTATCTGTAGCCCGATATCTAATGGGCATTATTTCAAATATAATTTCCACATTTTCTAGTAAATCTCTTCGAGAAGGCTGGTATCTAGCCAATTCTGTACAAGGATATCGATTTACTCTCTCATTCTCTACACATATATTCCCACACTAATCGTCACTCATGGACGTACAGATGAACGGAAAAAAATCCTGCAACGTTCACAGCATTTACAAATACACAAAATCACAATCATAATTACAATACTTGACATCATGTGTCTCCAAACTGTTGTACTGCTTAAACCAGTAAAGCAGCCCTTTGCTAATACAAAATTTTATTCTCAAACACGTCCAGTTTATTCTCACTCCACGGTCAGCAGGCAAATTCAGAGTAAGTTCACTTGTACACTTTTTCCTTCATTAACAATACGACATTCTACATGCATATTCAAGCTTGAGGACATATGATTATTCGTTTACTTTGGTCTCGTAATACACTGATCAGCCAGAACATTATGAGCACTTACCATATAGCCGGTATGTCCACCTTTGACACGGATAACAGCGGCGACGCGTCGTGGCATAGAAGCAATGAGGTCTTGGTAGGACGCTGGACGGGGTTGGCACTACATCTCCACACACGAGTCACGTAATTCCCGTAAATTCCGGGGAGGGGGCGATGAGCTCTGACGCTACGTTCAGTCATATCCCAGATGTGTTGATCGAGTTCATATCCGGCGAGTTGGGCGGCCAGCACATCAACTGGAATTCGTCACTGTGTTCCTCGAACCACTCCATCACACTCCTAGCCTTGTGACATGGCGCATTATCTTGCTGAAAAATGCCGCTGCCATCTGGAAACATGATCATCATGATGGGATGTAAGTGGTTGGCAACCAGTGTTCGATACTCCTTGGCCGTCATGGTGCCTTGCACGCGCTCGACTGGACCCACGGATTCCCACTTGAATGTTGCCACGAGTGTTATGGAGCCGCCGCCATCTTGTTCCCGACCCGCAGTACAGGTGTCAAGGAGCTGTTCCACAGGAAGGCGACGGTTTCATGCCCTCCCATCGGCGCAGTGAAGAAGGTATTGGGATTCATTAGACCATGCAATGCTGTGCCACTGCGCCAACGTCCAATGTCGATGGTCTCGTGCCCACTTCAGTCGTAGTTGCCGATGTCGTGGTGTTAATATTGGCACACGCATGGGTTAACATCTGCGGAGGTCCATCGTTAGGAGTGTTCGGTGCACAGTGTGTTCAGACACATTTGTACTCTGCCCAGAATTGAAATCTAATGTTAGTTCCGCCACAGTTTTCCGCCTGTCCTATTTTACCAGTCTGCCCAGAGTACACGTCCGACATCTGTAACGAAGAGTAGCCGCCAATCCCCACGATGTCTGGACGTGGTTTCACCTTGGTTTCGCCAGGTGTGAAGACATTCACCACAGCAGTCTTCGAACATCCGGTAAGTTGTGCAGTTTCCGAAATGCTCCTGGTGAGCCTCCAGGCCGTCAGAATCTGCCCTCGGTCAAACTCAGATCGCGCGTCTTTCCCATTCGACAAATGGACAGCACGGACTCTGATACTACATGCACCGTGCATGGTTCTCTGACTAGCAGTTATTCTTCGCCAGGTGACAGTGCTATCGCTTGGACGGGTTTATATCGATATTGGGACGTTGGTCATTATGTTCTGACAAATTAGTGTATGTTCTGATTGTCTCAATATTTGAGCACCATATCTTCTACACTTGTCAAGAAATTTTAATTTGCCTGCACCATGAGTAACTACAGTTTGTAGTTGCCGCCTGTGACGACTGAGTTGCAGGTCACCTATTTAGGTATTTCTACGTGATTTCTATGTGATTTCGTAGTTCATTTCTTAAATTCAATGCATGTTCTTGCATTTAAGACGTGAAATCTCGCGTTTTA
The DNA here is from genome assembly GCF_023898315.1 of Schistocerca nitens. NCBI lineage: Eukaryota > Metazoa > Arthropoda > Insecta > Orthoptera > Acrididae > Schistocerca > Schistocerca nitens. The sequence continues at coordinate 520,811,945 of NC_064616.1, read as the reverse complement.
GTGACTGTAGATTCGCGCAGTCTGTAGAACAGTTTCGATTTCTTTTGAACGGCCTGCTACACAGCTCAGTAACGCATATGCCTCCGTTGGTAACACATGTGGAAGGTAACAAGCTACATATTTAGCTTTTTATGTGTGCTTTTGTAGTTAATTCTTAAGTTAATAGTACTAGGCTGGATAGGATGTATGCATGGTGTGTGCGGGCGCAGGAGGACCTGGTTGCAGTTCGCGAACAACTGAAGACGCTTTTTGCCATGCTCAGCCGTTTTCAGGCTGGTGCCTCGGGGTATAGTGGTGGCAGAATATCTAGTGCCTCGCATGGGACACATTAGGTGTCGCTTGTTTCGCCCACAGCCTCTGCGGCTAAGGCAATTTTGCAGTGTACCTGACGCGGTGGATGCGGCTTCACAACAAGGAGAGGGCGGGTAGTAACGCGTTTGCGTTGCTAGAGGCACAGAATTAGTGTGACATGACCTCCCGACTACGGCCACTCATCCTATGAGTGGACAGATGGCCGTTTCTTCAGCAGGGTCAGAGCAGGAACGCGGGGGCAGGATTGCTAGTAACCGGGAGCTCCAATGTTAGGTGTGTTACGGAGCCCGTTAGGGAAACAGCGTCGAGGATCGGAAAGAAATCCGATGTGAACACGTTATGTCTGCCAGAGGGCTCATCTGAGATGTGGAGGAAACCCTTTCTGCAGTTATAGAGCTTGCCGGGCGTAGTCGTATGCAAGTTGTGACTCATGTCAGCACCAATGACGTCTGGACTTGTGCTCTGAGGGAATCCTCAGTTCATTTGGGTGGACGGCACAAGTGGTGAAGACTACTGGCCTCGTGCGTGGGGTGCAAGGAGAGCCCACAGTTAGCAGCATCGTTCCCAGAACTGATCGGGGTCCTTTGGTTTGGAGCCGAGTGGAGAGTTCCTAACAAAATCTCCGTCGATTGTGTGGTGGTCTTGATTGCAGATTAATGGACCTGTGTTATGGAATGGAGAATTATAGGACTCCCATCGATAGGTCCGGGGCGCACTATCCACAGGAAGCAGCTATTATGGCTGAAGAGTATTTGTGGAGGGGACGTAGAGGCTTTTTGTGCTAGACGGTAGTACGAGGTTCTCTGATCGACGCTCGTCTTTTAATACCCAAGAAACAAAATCTGGCCATGTATAAAGTAGAGACATTTCGACAGTCTAAATTTTAACAGTAAATTGTCGAAGTATTCATAACAAAGTTCTTGAAGTTACTCTTCTCCAGGAAAGTTATCCCGCTTAAATTATTCTCGGAACCGAGAGTTGCCTGAAACCCGAAGTAGAAAGCTCTAAAATATTTAGCGAGGCATAACACGTACACCGTATATCGAAAATACAGATTAGGCGCCATAGGCAAGGGAGTATTTATAGTACTCTATCGAGGTCGAAATGGAGTCTACTGTGAAGTTTTCTGAATGTGTGTGAACGGTCTAGGTGAACTCAAGTTAAGTATCGAATGCTTTTACCAGTCACACGATTCCACCAAGGCAGTTTTAGAATCATTGAAAGAAAGTCTACGTTCTGAAGCTCGAAAGTACTCAGACCATTCAATTTTAGTTGGAGGCAACATTGACCTACCGACTAAGGACTTAGACGTTTATGGATTTATTACAGTTGCTACAGACAGGCAGTCTTGTGAAGTACTTTTTAATACGTTTTCCGAAAACTGTCTTGAGCAGCTAGTTCGACAGCGCCCCCACAATGGAAATATCTTAGACCCTGCAGTTTCAAACTGTCCAGAAAAGATCGAAGGTGTCTGTGTAAAGACAGGGATGATGGTATCATATCGACGATGGTTACTGAATTTAATAAATCAGTTGAGGAGGCTAGGAGGGTATCTTTGCTAGAAAAACCAGATAAGGTGTTGTTAGCATCCCACATAGAAAATGTGTATGATAGAGTATGATAATCGCAGAGGAATTATGGGAAAAGTTTAGACGAACTGCAAATCGCGCCCTGGAGAACTATGTGCCAAGCAAAAGTATATTCGGGGCGGAAAAGGTCCACCATGTTTTAACAACAAAATTCGGAGATTTTTGAGGAAATAGATCAGAAAAGAACGCACAGATATCGACAGGCAAAAGCAGTAGAAATTCATGCTTCAATAAAATGATCGATGCCCAGGTCACACAGCAACAACTACCGTCATACCATAGCAATATACACTATGTGATCAAAAGTATCCGGTCACCTAGCTAAAAATGACTTACAAGTTCGTGGCTCCCTCCATCGGTAATACTGGAATTCAGTATGGTGTTGGCCCACCCTTAGCCTTGATGACAGCTTCCACTCTCGCAGGCATACGCTCATTCTGGTGCTGGAAGGTTTCTTGGAGAATAGCAGCCCATTCTCCACGGACTGCTCCACTGAGGAGAGGTATCGATGTCGGTCTGTGAGGCCTGGCACGAAGCCGGCGTTCCAAAATATCTCAAAGGTGTTCTGTAATATTCAGGTCAGGACTCTGTGCAGTTCAGTCCATTAACGGGACGTTATTGTCGTGTAACCACTACGCCACAGGCCGTGCATTATGAACAGGTCCTCGATCGTATTAAAAGATGCAATCGCCATCCCCGAATTGCCCTTCAACAGTGGGAAGCAAGAAGGTGTTTAAGACATCAATGTAGGCCTGTGCTGTGATAGTGACACGCAAAACAACAAGTGATACAAGCCCCCTCAATAAAGAACACGACCACACCATAACACCACCGCTTCCAAATTTTACAGTTGGCACTACACACGCTGGCAGATGACGATCATCTGGCATTCCCCACACCCACACCCTGCTATCGGATCGCCACATTGTGTACCATGATTATTTTACAGTTGGCACTACACACGCTGGCAAATGACGTTCATCGGGCATTCCCCATACCCACACCCTGCTATCGGATCGGCACATTGTGTACCATGATTCGTCACTCCACACAACGTTTTTCCACTGTTTAATCGTCCAATGTTTACGCTTCATACACTAAGTGAGACGTCGTTTGGCATTTACCGGCGTGATGTGTGGCTTATGAGCAGCCGCTCGACCATGAAATCCAAGTTTTATCACCTCCCGCCCAACTGTCGTAGTACTTGCAGTGGATCCTGATGCAGCGTGGAGTTGCTGTGTGATGGTGTGGATAGAGGTCTGCCTATTACACATTACGACCCTCTTCAACTGTCGGCGGTCTCACTCAACAGACGAGGTTGGCCTGTACGCTTTTGTGCTGTACATGTCCCTTCACGTTTCCACTTCACGATCACATCGGAAACAGTGGACACAGGGATGCTTAGGAGTGTGTAAATCTTGCGTAGAGTCGTATAACACAAGTGACACCCAATCACCTGACCACATTGGAAGTCCGTAAGTTCCACGGAGCGCCCCATTCTGCTCTCTCACGATGTCTAATGACTACTGAGATCGCTTCGAGTACCCGGTAGTAGGTGGCAACGCAATGCACCTGATATGAAAAACGTATGTTTTTGTGGGTGTCCGGATACTTTTGATCACATAGTGTATCGTGCCAGGAACCCGAGAAAATTCTGGTCCTATGTAGAATCACTAAGTGAATCCAAGGCTTCTGTCCAGTCACTCGTTGACCCGTCTGGCGTGGTAATAGAAGACAGCAAAAGAGAATCTATAGTTTTAAATCTCGGGTTTGACAAATCACTGATGTAGAAGGATCATGTGCACATACCGTCATTAGACCGTCGCACGGACTCCCGTGCAAGGGAGATACTGATAGGCATTCCTGGCGTGGACAAGCAACTGAAAGAGTTGAAAACAAGTAACCGGACAGGTCCGGATGGAAGCCCAGTTCCGTTGTAATGAGAGTACTTCACGGCACTGATGCTTTACATAGCTTTCATTTATCGTAAATCTCGCGCCCAGCGGAAAGTCCCAAAGGCCTGGTAAAAAGCACATGTGTTTCCTGTATGTAAGAAGCCTAAAGGAACGGACCCGAAAAATTGCCGACCAGTATCCTTAAAGTCAGTTTGCTGCAAAAGTCTCGAAAAACTTCTGAGTACGAAAATGATAGATTTTCTTGAGACGGAAAAGCTTCTGTCCACGTATCAGAAAGGATTTAGAAAGTATCGCTGGTGCGAAACTCAGCTTGCCCTTTATGCACACGATGTTCTGCGAACCATGGATGAGGGGCAACAGGCAGATTCCATAGGCATATTAGCTGAAAGCGTTTGAGACGGTGCTCCACAGTAGATTGTTAGCGAAGGTACGACCATATGGAATATGTTGTCAGATATATGATTGTCTCGAAGACTTCTGAATTAACAGAACCCAGTACATTGTTAACGATGGCGAATGTTCGTCGGTGGCTAGGGTATCGTCAGGAGTGCTCCTGGGAAGTGTGATTGGACAGTTCTTATTCTCTATGTACATAAATTATCTGACGGACAGGGTGCACAGCAATTTGTGACTGTTTTCTGATGATGCTGTGGTGCATCGGAAGGTGTCGTCGCTGAGTGACTTTGCGGAGGATACGAGATGACTTAAACAAAATTTTTGGATGGTGTGATGAATGGCAGCATGCTCTAAATGTAGAAAAAAGTAGGTTAAAGCAATCCCAAAATATTCGAATACAGCATTACTAATGTGCTGCTTGACACATTCAGATGTTAAGTCCCATAGTGCTCAGAGCCATTTGAACCATTTTTTTACACAACAGCTGATCATTACTCACCTTTACATAATGTTTCTGGATTTGTATTAAGAGTATTTCCTTCTCTGGAGATATACATGTAAATATTTGTTCCCTAGTACCTAGTTTAATACGAAGTGGCTAAATCCACACATATTATGAAAGTGGATGTACATATGTATGTACGTATGTATGTATGCACCACATCTCCTCTTAAACCACTGGACCGATTTTAACCAAACTTGGTGCACGTATCACTTACTGTCTGGAAAGGGTCGCTGTGGGAGCAAGAACCAACTTCCCATCAAAGGGATGATGGTGGGAGTGGAAAAGCTGTGTAGCACACGACGCATGAACACTCATATTTTATTCGTCCAGTATCTGATAATGTGAGCACTTAGTGACTTGTAACAAACTTGTAGTGTCGGCAGACTTGCCAACACTACGCACACTAATTGAAAAAGGCGGCCAAGATGCACGCGCTAACTCACGAAGGATGGAGTGAGGTCTGAAACAGGATACGTAATGAATGCTATAAAGAAAAGTACGTAGCTACTGAAATACTTAACTTTTAATCCATCCTTTGTATACATCGTTCTTGATGAGACATCTGGAGATTGTGGCGATACAAGTGAGACTCTTTAGATACAAGCTATCTAAGGCTAATGGCGCCTTGCTAGGTCGTAGACATGGACTTAGCTGAAGGCTATTCTAACTGTCTCTCGGCAAATGAGAGAAAGGCTTCGTCAGTGTAGTCGCTCGCAAAGTCGTCGTACAACTGGGGCGAGTGCTCGTACGTCTCTCGAGACCTGCCATGTGGTGGCGCTCGGTCTGCGATCACTCAGTGGCGACACGCGGGTCCGACATGTACTAATGGACCGCGGCCGATTTAAGCTACCACCTAGCAAGTGTGGTGTCTGGCGGTGACACCACAAACTTTATACGTAATTTCAGACCTTTACTAAACTTTTTCTCTCTGACAACCCCTACAAAATGATGAAAAAAGTTTAAAGTTTATCGTTTAATCCATTTTCGCTGTTCATTGTATTCGGGATACACTTTGCAGACAATATTCACATTTACCACAGAATTTACCAGCTAAATTATATTCGCGTAACGACACGTAGTTCTGAAGATATGTCATAAACATTGAGATGGGTGAAAAACTACCGCATCATGCCATAGGTTTTAATTTATTACTTCTTTACCACTAACTCTATTCACAACACAGTTCACAGACAGTATCCATATATACCGCTGAATATACCTACAAAAATGTATCATTGTACGACACAGAGTTCAGGAGATTTGATGTAATAAGTACTGAAATGCGTCGAAACTGCGGTATCACGCATGACGTTTTAATTTATTATTCCTTACTACTCTCTCTATTCACAACGCATTTAGCAGGCAGTAGCCACATATACCAATGGTTGTACCTGCAAAATTAAATCATAGTACAGTACATTGTTCATGAGATTAGACGTCATAAACATAGAGCTACATGTGTAGTGCGTGTGCAAATACGTATAACATGGACTTAGCAAGTCCCCTATAGAAATATTGAGTCATGTTGACGCTATAGCCGTCCATAATTGCTAAAGTCTTACCTGTGCAGAATTTTGTACACAAACTAACCTCTCTATTTTGGCCGATAAATGTTCTATGGTGTACATGTCGGGCGATCTGGGTAGCTAAATCACTAACTCGAATTGTCCAGAAAGTTCTTCAAGCCAATCGCGAACAGTTGTGACCCGATGACATAGCGCATTCTTATCAATGAAAATTCCATCGTTGTTTGGGGATATGAAGTCCATAAATTGGTGAAAATGGTCTCCAAGTAGCCGAACATAACCATTTCCAGTCAACGATCGGTTCACTTGGGCCAGAGGACCTAGTCCATTTCATGTAAACACAGCCCACGCCACTATGGAGCCACCACCAACTTGCACAGTAACTTGTTCAAAACCTGGGTCTATGGCTCCGTGGGGTCTACACCCTACTCGAACCCTACCATCAACTCTTATGAACTAAAATCGGGACTCATCTGAGCAGGACACAGTTTTCCAGTTGTCTAAGGTCCAACCGATATGGTCACGAGCCCGGGAGAGGCGCTGCAGCGATGTGCTGTTAGCAAAGGCTCTCGCGTCGGTCGTCTTTTGCCATAGCCCATTATCTCTAAATTTCGCCGCACTGTCCTAACGGATGCGTTCGTCGTACGTCTCACATTGAGTTCTGCCGTTATTCCATGTAGTGTTGCTTGTCTGTTACCACTGACAACTCTACGCAAACGCCTCAGCTCTGTCATTAAGTGAAGGGCGTCGGCTACTGCATTGTTCGTGGTGAGACGTAATGCCTGAAATTTGATATCCTCAGCACATTCTTGACGCTGTGGATCTCGGAATATTTAATTGCCTGACGATTTCAGAAATGCAACGTATCATGTATCTAGCTCCAACTACCATTCTGCGTTCAGTTTGTTAATTCCCGTCGTGCGGCGATAATGTCATCAGAAACCTTTTCACATAAATCACCTGGGTACAAATGAGAGCTCCGCTAATGCACAACCCTTTTATACCTTGTGTACGTGGTACCACCTCCATCTGTATAATGAGCATATCGCTATCCCATGGCTTTTTGTCACGTCTGTGTATGGTAAATGTATTTAACATGTGCATACGTGGGTAAAGCCATAGGTAAAATTCCCATCCTAAACCCCTCGAACGAATTCAACTAAACTTGGTACACATTTAGTTACGATCTGAAAAGAAATACTGTGGGTGTAAGACTGACCAGCCTCCTATTGCGGTTAGCGTGATAACGTGGGTAGAGAATGGGAAGGAGGAGAAGGACACAAACAGGGGTAGGAGGAGAAATGCAGAGAGGGGGAGTGGGAAATGGGCAGAGGTAGGGGAGAGGAGAAAGACTGAGAAAAGAAATAGGAGGAGATGGACAGAGATGGGGGGAGGAAGAGATAGGCAGAGGTAGAGGGCGGAGGAGATGAACTGAGAGAGGGGAGGAGGGTGGACAGAGAAAGGAAAGAGAAGGAAATGGATAGAGAGAGGGCTCAGAAGGAGATGAACAGGGAAAGAGGGAAGGATCAGATAGAGGGAGAGAGGGAGGAGGAAATACACAGAGTGAGGGAGGAGGAGAGTGACAAAGAGAGTGGTGGGGGGGGGGGGGGAGAGAACAGGAAGGAGCAGATGGACAGAGAGGGTGGGTGGGGAGAGAAACACATGGATATAGAGAGGGGCTGCAGTAGATGGACGGAAAGGGTTACGAGGAGGTAGAAAGGGGGCTATGGAGGAAGTGGACAGAGCGACAGGTGGAGGAGATGGACTGAGAGAGAGGATGAAGCAGGTGGACAGAGAGAGGGGGAAGGAGAAGATGGATTAACAGAAGACTCGAATACATACATAGCCGCGCAACGCCGGGTACTCACCTAGTTTTATGTATAGCAAACACACTGCTCTCTAACAGGGTTATGTTTAATACATAACTTAAAATATTACCAGCAAAGAACAAATGAAGGACGATTACATTATCTATTGATAACCAGTGTCCCATGTAAGTGCTATTGGATATTTCTTACCTTTAGTGTCATCTTTTATCAGTTACAAATATTTGCCTACATCCGCAGGATTAGTTACACGAGTTTCAGAAATGCCGTTCGGCACATTTTCAGTTTCTGTTCAAATGGTTCAAATGGTTCAAATGGCTCTGAGCACTATGGGACTTAACATCTGTGGTCATCAGTCCCCTAGAACTTAGAACTACTTAAACCTTACTAACCTAAGGACATCACACACATCCATGCCTGAGGCAGGATTCGAACCTGCGACCGTGGCGGTCACGCGGTTCCAGACTGAAGCGGCTAGAACCGCACGGCCACACCGGCCGGCCCAGTTTCTGTAATTAGCTAATCATAATCTCATTGTAGCTTTATAAAGAGAGACATCACCTGAACTAGCTGTTCATTAATAGTTACCAATGTAACGCTTCTCTGTAGCCTTCTATCAGTGGAATTGTTTGAACTGTATTATATGCTGACTGAGCCTTTTCATTCATTGTGTAATGATCTGTTCATTTCTTGATATGCAACTTACTGTGTGGTTGAAACTCGTAAACGTGGCTTTTACTGTTGTGACTCATTCTCTAGTGAACCTAAACAGCCGTCTCTTCTCCCCCTCCAGCACCTTGCAATCCGATGCGTCATTCTCATACAGAGTTCCAAATAATATTTTGCTTATTCCCCCAGAAAAATTAAGTATTCTACATTTTATAATTTTTGATTCATGTTGAGGTAATTTTCCAGTCAGATTTTGTGAAGTTTCTGCTATACCTATGTGCCGCTGTAAGGCTTGTTTTGCACTAGAGCACTCTAAAGCACTCATGTTAAGTAGAGTGCGTCTACTGTGACTGAATTCTACGGGTCTTGTAGCTAGTGCTTCGTTTTCTTTTCAGCCATATTCTTTAATTCCGCTAAATTAAAATGGATTACGATTCTCCGTTTCACACAATAAAGACTGGCTTTTCCATGTCGTCATAGTGTAACCCTGGGATTGACTGGGATTTCATAAGATGTAGTGCCGGATAATGTGTCACTGTTTGGACCGAAATAATCCCAAACTTTGCAACCGATGCTAACAGATGTGCTGCTACCATTTTGTAATTAAAAGAACTGTTTCAGGCAGGTGTCGTGTACTGTGAGATAATTATTCCCTCTTAAATTACCACATTTTGTCTTTTACTTTGTTTTACAACATATGGGCATCACCTTGATCTTCCCTGTTGTTCACTTTCGTCAAATAACAGAACTTCGTGTCCTGGTCGGAACTCTTTTGGATGATGGATTTTATCAAAATATTCTTTATTCGTCAATTAAGACTGAGCATTAAGAGTTCTAGCAGACTGCCACACAGCTCTCATTCACTCTTTTCACTCAAGCACATAATTGTCTTAAGCGTAAATTACATCTGCTGGGTTCTTTTTTAAGATTTCTAGTAAATTACACACTCTCCCAAAGAAGAACTCATGAGGTGTGCCCAGCTGCACAATGCTGTGTTATGTTGAATAGAATACCGCATACAGGATCCAAGTAGCTCAGTCGGACTGTGTGCAGTCTATGTAATGTCTGAGCATTTCAGCTAAAGTTATGTTCGTTCTCTCTAACGTTCCATTAGTCTGTGGACGCTTGCAAGTGACTGGATTTTCTCTATCCACAATAGTCTGCATACTCTTCACATATTTCCATTGATAAAATTACTACGCAGATTACTCAGTCGTATATTCCAATTTCAGCATCTTGTTTTTCAGTGGGTTCCGTGACTAGAAACTTCGTCAGCGCATCCTGAAAAGTAAGGTTGAACTTACTGCCCTTCTCTATTTGACTAAGTGGACATAGGATTCCTATACAGAATCCTTTAGACACATGGTCGGTAGTTGTTATTTCCATAGGCATCTTAGTTTTGTGTGAATGTGTAATGTCTGTTTTTTCGGACATGCCTGAACGAACAAATACCATGCATACATGTAACTGACCCTCCAAGAAGGGTAGTAGATCCACCACCTTCAGTGTGGATGGACAAATACGTCCACCTCCTGCGGGAATTTATAAGTAGCGAGAATAGAAGACATGGACAGGGACTGGGGATAGGTGATTTTAGGTGGGAATGTGGGTCAGCCGGGAGGCGTGTACAACAGTCCGCGCCACTGCAACGAACACTGTATCTAGGTGGCCCAGTATTTAACGTAATTGCCCACTAAGCCGAAGATTCCAGGTTCAAATCCGAGTCCAGCACACATTTTTACTCTTCGCCGCTGATTGGGCATAAATTACCGAAGCAGGTGACATCAATAGTTCCTTCCCTTTCTTTTCCTTTCTCCTCCTCCACCTTCAGATTGCATAATTGTAGATTTACTCTGTGTAATTGTATTCTTTTTATAGCTTCTGAATCGGTGAATACAAAGAATCCACCGTAGGTGTAACTAAAGTAACTAAATTTCCAGAAAAGAAGTTTATTAGAAAAAAAATAGTGTGCTCGTCTGATCCGACGAACCAGACACAATTAACACACAAAAATGACCTGACCGGCTTTAGGCCTTTGTTCAACAACTCAGTCTCGTACTTGGCCGAGTATGCCACAAAATAATATTGACAAAGTTCTACTGCTGCATACGGGAACCAAGTTCCACAAGGGTTTACTTCTGGTACGTGCACAGTGATACAGATCTTTGGGAAAACGTAATACAGTCAATGTTCTATCAGAGTTTGTGAACCAGGTTATAATATCCAACCACTGAGACTGGACGGTCGGTGGAGCTGCAGAGGCCAGGCAGTGTCCGTCGAGGAGGCAGTTGGTCGGCTGTTGTGGAGCTGATGTCCATCTGTAGCTCTGGCTCGCCGTGAACTGACTCTGCATTCTTTTTGTGGTAGGGTGCGATACAGTGTCACCAGTGATGGCAGTCTTAATGTCTTGGTGTAAGGGTAAAACTTTTCTATCGTACAATGACATCATTGCAATGACATCATTGGAGTGGACATTGAAGATGTAGCGGTGGTTCTTGAAGTTCCTTACCGCCGTCGAACGGCAGAAGTTCTGACTCTGCACGGCTGTGCATGGACCTAAATACTGTCGCGCGGCAGGACATCGCAGGAACTACGAGGGCTATTCGGAAAGTGAGGAACGATAGGTCGCGAAATGGAAACCACAATGAAAATCAAAACAGTTTTATTTGCAACAGTTAGCTACAACTTGCAGCTACTTATCTCCATGGTCGCCGATCCGACTTAGACGTTTGTCGTAGCGTTGTACCAACTTTCCAATACCCTCGTATTGCCGCCAGTGCCTTCCGCCAATTCTCTACGCTGGCCTACAGCTCGTTGTCTGTGCCAAAATATTGTCTTCGTAGCCAGCGGTTGATGTAAGCAGAGATGAAACTCAGAGTGAGACAATTACGGGCTGTATTGTGGGTAATCAAACATTTCCAATTGAAAACGATGCAGGAGCATCTTCTCTACCCCTGCAGAATGCGGCTGAGAATGGTCTTCAAGAAGAAAATGCACGACAGTTAAATAATGTTGGCTGCATAACTTCAGGCGAAATTTCTCACCAGGCCCTCGTACTTGGCGAGAGACATTATTGTTCTAGGTATCTTTATGTGCTCCCTGTGTTCTCAGAACTAAAAGGAACGACGTAGTGCGATCGACGGGCATACTAGAGGCACTGCCCAACACACCTATGCAAAAATTCGTCGGATTTTCACTGTGGTTTCCATTTCGCGACCGATCGTTCCTTAATTTCCGAATAACCCTCGTATGTTAGGTCACGTGGTTAAATGATGCAAATCGGCCGCCTCCAGTCTGCAACCCCTGGTGGCTCTGCTAGGCTACCTACTGGAACTGCTGCAAAACTGTTTTCTGGTGCAGAGTGGTTACGTGGCACGTACGCAGCCCGCGACGTCGTTGTGTCGGATGGGTTGTCGGCCGTACAGGCGGAACGCCACAACATGTCAGAATATATCATCCGAAATTGTGCTAAACGCATTCTCTGAAAATTATTTCGAGCAGTGTCCGCCCCCAGTAACTGAGTGGTTAGCGCGACAGAATGTCAATCCTAAGAGCCCGATTTCGATTCTGGGAGGGTCGGAGATTTTATCTGCTCAGGGACTGGGTGTTGTGTTGTCCTAATCATAATCATTTCATCTCCATCGACCCGCAAGTCACCGAAATGGCGTCAAATCGAAAGACTTGCACCCGGCGAACGACCTACCCGACTGGAGGCCCTAGTCACACGAAATTTACATTTATTTCGAGCAGTTAGTTCGTGAGCCCACGCGAATAGTAAACGACTGTGAAAACACATTTGACCTCTTAGCAACAAATAATCCTCAGTTAATAACGAGCATCAAAACCGAAACAGGGATTATTGAACACAGGGCTGTCGTAGCGAGACGGAATATTGTAACCCCCAAATCCTTGAAAAATAAGCGGAAAGTATACCTAATCAGAAAAGCAGATAATTCACTTGACGCCTTCCTGAGAGACAATCTCCACTCATTCTAAATTAATAATATAAGTGTAGACCAGATTTGGCTTGAATTCAAAGAAATAGTATCGGCAGCAATTGAGAGATTTATACCAAATAAATTAACAAACGGCGGAGCGGGTTAGAACACTGTTGCAGAAACAATGAAACAAACATGCCAAATTTAAACAGACGCAAAATCACCAAGATTGGCGATCTTTTACAGAAGCTCGACATTTAGCGCGGACATCAATGTGAGATGCTTATAACAGTTACCACAACAAAACTTTGTCTCGAATCCTGGCAGAAAATCCAAAGAGATTCTGGTCGTATGTGAAGTATGTTTGCGGCAAGAAACAATTAATGCCTTCTCTGCGCGATAGCAATGGAGATACTATCGAACACAGTACTGCCAAAGCAGAGTTACTAAACACAGCCTTCTGTTATGCTTTCACAAAAGAAGATGAAGTAAATATTCGAGAATTCGAATCGAGAACAGCTGCCAACGTGAGTAACGTAGAAGTAAATATCCTCAGAGTAGTGAAGCAACTTAAATCACTTAATAAAAGCAAGTCTTCTGGCCCAGACTGTATACCAACTAGGTTCCTTCGGAGTATGCTGATGCATTAGCTCCATACTTAACAATCACATACAACCGTTCGCTCGACGAAAGATCCTTACCCAAAGACTGGAAAGTTGCATAGGTCACACTAATATTCAAAAAAGGTAGTAGGAGTAATCCATTAAATTACAGGCCCATATCGTTAACGTCGATATGCAGCAGGATTTTAGAACATATATTGTGTTCGAACATTATGAATTACCTCGAAGAAAACGGTCTATTGACACACAGTCATCATGGGTTTAGAAAACATCGTTCCTGAGAAACACAACTAGCTCTTTATTCACATAAAGTGTTGAGTGCTATTGACAAGGGATTTCAGATCGATTCCGTATTAGCGGTTTCCAGAAAGCTTTTGACCTTGTACCACACAAGCGGCTAGTAGTGAAATTGCGCGCTTATGGAAAATCGTCTCAGGTATGTTGCTGGATTTGTGGTTTCCTGTCAGAGAGGTCACAGTTCGTAGTAATTGACGGAAAGTCATAGAGTAAAACAGAAGTGATTTTTCACAAGGTAGTGTTATAGGCCCTTTGCAGTTCCTTATCTACATAAACGATTTGGGAGACAATCTGAGCAACCATCTTAGGTTTTTTCCAGATGACGCTGTCGTTTATCGACTAATAAAGTCATCAGGAGATCAAAACAAATTGCAAAACGATTCAGAAAAGATATCGGAATTGTGCGAAAATTGGCAGTTGACCCTAAATAACGAAAAGTTTGACGTCATCCACATAGGTGCTAAAAGGAATTCGTTAAACTTCGGTTGCACGATAAATCTGTCTAATCTAAAGCCGTAAATTCAACTAAATACCTAGATATTACAATTACGAACAACTTAAATTGGAAGGAACACAAAGAAAATGTTGTGGGGAAGGCTGACCAAAGACTGCATTTTGTTGGCAGGACATTTAGAAAGTGTAACTGATCTACTAAGGAGGCTGCCTACACTATGCTGGTCCCTCCTGTTTTAGAAGACTGCCGCGCGGTGTGAGATCCTTACCAGATAGGACTGACGGAGTACATCGAAAAAGTTCAAAGAAAGGCAGCACGTTTTTTATTATCGCGAAATATGTGAGAGAGTGTCACAGAAATACTACAGGATTTGGTCTGGACATCGTTAAAAGAAAGGCGATTTTCGTTGCAACGGAATATTATCACGAAATTGCAATCATCAACTTTCTCCTCCGAATGTGAAAATATTTAGTTGACACCGAAGTACATAGGGAGAAATGATCACCACGATAAAATAAGGGAAGTCAGAGCTCCTACGGAAAGATATAGGTGTTCGTTCTTTCCGCGCGCTATACGAGATTGGAACAACAGAGAATTGTGAAGTTGGTTCGATGAAACCTCTCCGAGTCATTTAAATGTGATTCGCAGAGTATCCATGTAGATGTAGATGTAGAATATATTGTTCCATAGCGACATTCATGCCTTCCCACATACAACACAGAGTACTTTAAAAAGAATCATCCGATTTGGCACGTTTATATTTCTGTAACTAATATACATACACAATGAATTTTGTTTTTTGATGGACTGGAAACTCAAAAAGATTTTTTCATACCTTTTCATAGGTGTTTCATAGTTTATATGCATATGTCAATGCGGTATTGAAATTGATCCCACACTGCAGCGAGTATGTCTTGAGTTACGCCTTCCGCAGCTGCTGTTATGCGATGCCTCACTTCATTAATTGTTTTTGGAAACGGAGGCACACAGACAGAGCTATTTATAAACCCCCACAACAAATAATCACATACCGTCAGGTCCGGTGACATTGGAGGCCAGTAATGTAAGGCTGAATCGTTTGGTCCAGTGCGACCGATCCGTCTCTCAGTAATCCTTTGATTTAAAAACTCCCGCACTTCCAGTTGCCAGTGCGGCGGTGCCCCATCCTGTTCGTAAATGAAGTCATTCGAATAGTCTCCTTCTGTGGGAAAAGAAAGTTCTCAAGCATAACGAGATATGTGCTTCCTGTAACAGTGTTCTCGGCAAAGAAAAATGACCATACACCTTTTCCCGTGAAACTGCATAAAACACATTTAATTTTGCAGAGTCCCTCTCATGTTGCGCAACTTCATATTGTTGTTCCGTACCCCATATTCTCACATTATGACGGTTCACCTTTCCATTAAAATGGAATGTTGCCTCGTCACTAAACGCTAAGTGTGGAAGAAAACTGTCATCTTACATCTTTTTTTTAAAAAAAGAAAAATTCTTTATTCAAAACCATTATAATTATACAATGTAACCCACTGCCTTAATTCATTAGTGGGTCCTAACAGTGATACATTTACATTAAATCTTGCAGCTTAGTGTACTTTTAGTATGTGAGCTACAGTTAATGTTAGTAACAATGGGCATCTAATATCTACTTGTACTACCATTTATACCTAATTACTATTACTAATTTAATTATATATGTATTCTGCAGCGTCACATGTGTGCCAGTGAAGAAGATATAAACCTACTTTTTCACGCCCTGCTCTTCGAGCTAATCCCGAAGAGCATGCCCCTGGCACTGGGCGAGCCTCGATGTTAAATTCGCTGCAGTCCCTATCTTAATTTCCTACAAACTAACCTATCCTACGTCATATCCGGTGTGTGTGTCACAATCGGTAGTTGTTCCCCACTCCCCCTAGTCCTGCACGTGGCGGATCCCAACTTAGATGTAGTCGGCCAGTCCACGCACAGGCGGTATGGGAATAGGGCTCTTGGACGCAATTGGTGGTTATTGTCGCTTATTGTTTACTGTATCTCTCATAAATAGTCAATTAAAACTTTTCGAGATACCTCGTTTGCCAAGGTGTTTAAAGTCTGAAAAGTCTCCTCTCGTCTAAGTAGGTGGTGTGTGTCACGGTTGGGTAGTCTGTCTCGCAGTGTGTTGGCGATATCATTGAAGAGGGGACACTCGTAAACTACATGCTCGGGCGTCCCTTCCGGTTCGCCACAGTCGCACGCTGGTGTGCCCTTTTCCCAAATCGACATAGATAAGTCGGGTAGGGTCCATGGCCAGTGAGAAAGTGGATCAACCCTCGCGTAGGCTCAAAGTACTTCATTCCAAGTCGTTCCCTCACATCGGGTAGGAACTGGAAGGTTCTTCGTCTAGTCTCTTCTGCCTCCCAAATCTCCTGCCAAAGCTCCTCCCCTCTTTTCCTTATCTCTCTTTTATCCCCCACTCTAGTACCCATAATATCAGCAATCTTCTCATAGTTTCCCTTCTTGGCCCAATACCAAGCCGCCTGTTCCCTTATCTTTATGTCCAGACTAATTATGACTAATAGGGCCCCCCCCCCCCTGGAGATGTTCTATAGGCACCCACGGATCTTAATACCATGCTTCTCTGTACCCTTCTCATTGCCATGGCGGACACAACCCTCGTGAGCCTGTGCGCCCAGACTCCCGAGCCATAGCCCACAACTGAGGTTAAGATACTATTATGATACATCGAGTATAGAGTTAAGTGTCAGGAAGTCTTTTCTGAAAGTATTTGTATGGAGTGTAGCCATGTATGGAAGTGAAACATGGACGATAAATAGTTTGGACAAGAAGAGAATAGAAGCTTTCGAAATGTGGTGCTACAGAAGAATGCTGAAGATTAGATGGGTAGATCACATAACTAATGAGGAGGTACTGAATCGGATTGGGGAGAAGAGGAGTTTGTGGCACAACTTGACCAGAAGAAGGGATCGGTTGGTAGGACATGTTCTGAGGCATCAAGGGATCACCAATTTAGTATTGGAGGGCAGCGTGGAGGGTAAAAATCGTAGGGGGAGACCAAGAGATGCATACACTAAGCAGATTCAGAAGGATGTAGGTTGCAGTAGGTACTGGGAGATGAAGAAGCTTGCACAGGATAGAGTAGCATGGACAGCTGCATCAAACCAGTCTCAGGACTGAAGACCACAACAACATGATACAGTCTAATTAGGTGTGGAGGAAGATGGAATCTTTTGTGGCCTATGGAAATTAGGTTATTTAATATCTGAAGGGCTCGCTGAGTGACAGTTTCAATGTGTTTTCCGAAGCTCCACCTCTCATCAATGATAACTCCCAGGTAACGTGTCTCTCGTCGTCGGAGAACTGGTGTTCCGTCTATTCTGACAGACGGGTTCCTAATAAGATTTCCTTTTAGTAGTAAGTAGGTGGATTTACTGGGTGAGATCGTCATTTTAGTCGCGTGGCACCACTGTCGGAGTTTGTCTAATGCTGTCTCTATTTTCGGTTCAATGTCTTCGCGGCTACGGCCGCCAACCAACAGGAGGAGGTCATCCGCGTAGGCTATCACCTCTAGCACCTCATCGTTCTGTTGTAATTTATCTAATAAAGGCTCCATATGGATGTCCCAGAAAACGGGGCCCAAGACGGAACCTTGGGGACATCCTTTGGTAATTATCTTTCTGATTCTTTCGCTAGATGATGATAACCATACCTCCCGATCGTTACAATAGCTCCTCAGGCAACCATATAGAGGCCCTGGACACTCTTTCTCCCGCAGGAGAAGAGCGAAGGCCACCAAAGGTTCTCGAAGGCGCCACTGATATCAACCATGATGCCAACCACGTATTTATGCGGGGTCGAGCCACAGACCTCGGCCGCCAGGGCGATTGCATCAGATGCTGACCGCCCCGGCCTGAACCCGAACTGCCTGTCGCTCACCCCACACAACACTCGATGTGCCGTCAATCTGTCAGCCAGCAATTTCTCCAGTATTTTGCCAAATATATCCAACAATCAAATCGGCCTGTAAGATTTTACTTCCGCAGGGTCCTTGTCCGGTCCTTTCTTTATAATAATTACATTTGCCGTTTTCCATCTCTTTGGGAATTTTCCCTGTCTGAGGCATTCGTTATATAAGTGTGTTAGTGGCGCAGTCAGCTGGGGCGCCAGAAACTGCACCACCTCCGCCACAATGCTGTCCGGCCCTGGTGCTTTTCCTTTTTTCAATGATCTTATGTGGGTTGCCACCTCCTCCTCTGAAAAGGGGTAGACAGCCGTCTCATTACCGTATTCCTCTTGATCTTCGTCTCTGAGTTGTTTCTGTTCCTCTGTTTCCCCATCCGCATTATCGTCAGGCAACAGGGACCGGAGGAGGACCCCCGCAGTTTCCTGCCAGGACTCCGTCATCCCGCCCCCGTACCTGACTGTTGATAACTCCAGAGGAGAGCGGATTTTCTCCCTCACCAGCTTGTATGGAAGCCCCCATGGGTCCGTAACCAACTGGTTGAGCACAAAATTTTCCCAACTTCTCATCCTGACTTCGCGTAGTTCCTTTTGGAACTTCCGCTTTCGGGCAATTCCAGACGACACTGCGCTGGTAGTGCCTTCTCAGCCTTCTGACAGATTGACGTAGTTCACTTAGTTCAGCAGACCATGCTGACGGAGAGGCCGCCATGGCCCTCCTCCTTGTTGGTACGGCTGCCTTCACCGCTCTTGTCACTGCATTCACCAGTTCCTCTGCTCTCTGGTCTACGTCTATGTCCAGATGCATGTCGCCTTCCGGTGATGGAGGAATGTCACACTCCCTGGCTAGGCGTTCCCAATCGGCTCTTCTATAATTTAGTTGCACCTCCCACCCCGTGGCCCAGCGGCAATCTCTTTCTCCCAAGGTAAAAGATATCAAATTATGGTCGCTTGTGGTGGCATTCTCTATGACTCTCCAATTTTGAATACTGTTAGCCATATTTGGTGTTACAAGGGTGACATCAATATTTGTGCCTTGTCCTCCCCCTGCAGCGTAGGTAGGAGGATTGCCGGGCCTGTTTGCCACCACAAGTTGTGATGCCATTATGAGTTCCTCGATTTTTTCTCCATTAGCATCTCTTGTGCCACTGTACCACAGGGGGGATTTTGCGTTAATGTCAGCTGTTACTACTACTTTTCTTCCCTGCAACGCCGTGGTAACTCTCGCTAGATGGTCTATGTAGAGTTCTATGTTGTCCCCATATTGGAAATACATGTTTATAAGAGTTATTGTTCCCATAGGGGTTTGAAGCTCCACGACGTTGCAGTGGCTAGTTGTGAACTGTGAGAGTGTGGTGACTCTCAGGAGTTTATTTGTAATTATGATCGCCGCCTTCGGGTCATCTCCTCTGCTGACTATTTGCCAGCTTGCAGCAGCAAAAGCTATTTTCCCAGCCAGGGAGTATGGCTCCTGTAGACAGAGTACATCTAGTCTCCTCTCTTCCACCTCCCTTCGGAGCTCCTGCATAACGAGTCTGCTGTTGTGACTGTTAAGTTGTCCAATAGTTATTTTTGTCATTACGGGAAGTATGTATGTATTCGGTCATGTGGCCAAGTCTTGCTCCAGTCAAAAGCATTTCGTCCGTATGCTATTACCGATTGTTCGTATATGTCGTCAAGGTTAAATTTCTCTCCTCGTCTTTCAAAAACTTTCTTGAGCAGGTCTCGCAAGGCTCCGAAGTCGGTGGGGAGATTCACTGATTTTAGCTGGATTCTGTCAACAGCCTCCATAACCGAGAAGGTTATCTTTCTGCCTTCTTCGTGTCCTACTCGGACCACATGTCGTAAGGCAGTGGTCAGGGTAGCCGGCTGCTCTAATCTGGATAGTTGCATAGTGTACTCCAAGTTGGGGTACACCCTCACCGGATCGACCGGTGGCACTCTGACAATTGGAGAGCATTGTACAGTGGGGCTCGTACATGAGCTTGTCACTGTATTTTCTTGAATGGGTTTTTGGTTTGTGTGATCAGTGTGATTGTCTTTAGGCGTTACCACAGTCACAGGATGCCCTTGCCGTTGTTGGTATAATTCCGGCTTTGTTCCCCGGCTTCCAGAGGAGAGAGTTTCAGCCATGAGGGGGAGATTGGTTTGTATGCCAATGTCCATTGTTGGGAAATCAGTCTGAGTTGCTTTATCTTGTATTTCAGTTTTAGTGGCGCAGGAGAGCGACCTCAGAAAATCCTTGAATCTGTTTGCCCTCATGGCGTCCCTCCTCCTCTTGCTCGGGGACTTTCGTTTTGGCATCCTATTCGGTATGCCTGTCTCAGCCATAGTCGGTTCTGGACATTAATCTTTGCTCCAACATTTTGTATGTCGGGCAATTCCTGCCGGTGGCTCCGCAAGACTTCTTTCCTCGATTCTTGCAAGGTATACAGACTGCCGCCGCCTTGCAATCTTTGCGGCCATGACCATGTTCCCCACACTTAGCGCACGCCGGCTCTCTGGTGCACAACCTTAAGACGTGATCCAAGTCTCCACAGTTCTGGCAACGAGGTACCACGACATAATCTCTTGTGTTAATAGCATGGAAGCCAACATATATTCTGCCCATTGTTGTAATGTTTCTCCACATTTGCGCTGACACCTCGGCGACGTGATGAACAACATCACGACCCCGTGGCCCAGTCTTAAATTTTAATTTGAAGCAGTTCTTACATTCTTCCTCATTAATTTGCTCAAAATTTTGTTGCCAAATTGTTTCTAGTAGTTCTTCATTAGTCATTATTGTGGGAACGTCATATAATATTACTAGAGGATTTCTTTTCCTCGGTGGTTCGCATTTGACCACCGAGTTCAATTTTTGGTTGTTCAGCAGTTTTTCTTTATCTTCCTCTGAAGCCACTTCAACTATAACAGAATTTCTACTTGGTTTAACTTTTTTAATTCTTATTTTGTCTTTAACAGGGTCTATACTTTTTGTAAAGGGTTCTTGGATCTTTTTGACACTTGTGTCCTGCCCAGGTAGTGTCCTGAGGAAAACTGCTGTGTCTGTTCTTTTTGTGATTTTATCTATAGTGTCTTTAGTCGAGTTTTGTGGGCGCTTAGTGGGCGCTTGCCACGGCTGCCCACGTCTTTGCCGGTTGTTTCCTCAATCGGTCGTTCTCCTTTTCAAGTTCCTCCGCCCTTCCTTCTAGTTTAGCGTGGGCAATAGCCCATGCTGCCAGCTCATTTTTAATAATGGCAAGCCCAGCTTGGCTTATTTTGCCATTTTTAATTTGTTGCTCCATAAGCGACGTGATTCTGTTATATCTTTGCATAACTGTCTCATTCTCTGCCTGTCCCTGCTCGTCCTGGGGAGAGGGATCAGGCGCAATGGAAGCTCGTTGAGGCGCACACGAGTCACTCGTTTCGTTTGTAGCCATGATGAACGAGTGAAGAAAAAAAAAGGGGTGGGAGCCCGTCTCTTGCCCCGGACCGGCTCCTCTGGCATGGGGGGGACTTCTGCAGCTCGCCCACCGACCTCGCCCCTAGGTCAAGGGCACTTCAGAGCTGCCAGGTTCAGCGCACCGTCGCCAGTGCACTGGTCCTCCTCGGTGTCCCCGTCGTCGACGATTTCACGCGACGCTCCTCGGCAACTGCACCCCGTACTCCGGAGAGGCGGATGCACCTCTCGCCCTTCGCCGCCTACTTGCCCGAGTTTCCACCTTCCGGCCAAGGACCCGCTCCTACTCAGGTGGCGGGCCGGTCCCCCAGACGTTCGGCGGTCTGGACCCATCTAACCTGGCCCAGGTGATGTCACCACCTCCTGGGTTTGGCAGAACACGCCCCGGTTACCCAGAGGCGCGGCGAAGCGCCCTTGCCGACTCGCGCCGCGATCCCACGCCGACAAACGAGATCGCCGGCATGCAGAGCACGTGCTGGTCTGTACCCTGCGAACAGAAAGGGACAGATGTCCGGTCCCTCGACACAGCTCCCCCTGTGCCACGCACCCTTCGCTTTCGCATCGGGTTGGGTCGCAGCTCTCCCTTTTGTCGCAAGGCAGAATGCCAAGCTTAACATCTGGCACCACGGGAAGGCGGAAAGAGCCACTTGGGAAGGAGAGGCTGTGCGAGACGCTTCACTTCCCCTGTGAGGACTGCCGCGCACACCCGACTGGAAGCGATACGCCCCAGTGCGAGCTTCCGTGCCCTACGGCGCGCTGACAACGGGCGGGCCCATGCCGAATGCGCCGTCAAGCGACCGACCTCACGCTAGACTCATCTTCCATCTTGCCAAGAACGAAATTACAGAACTCTACACATTCTAGCTGAATTTTATATCTTTCCATGTGTAGATGTCGACGCAGCACACTCCAGGCGGACATCGGGAACATACTGAGCTGTCGAGCTGCACGGCGAACAGATTTCTGCGGACTCTTTTTGAAACTATG
Source organism: Schistocerca nitens (assembly GCF_023898315.1). Classification (NCBI taxonomy): domain Eukaryota; kingdom Metazoa; phylum Arthropoda; class Insecta; order Orthoptera; family Acrididae; genus Schistocerca; species Schistocerca nitens. Next base: position 520,789,511 of record NC_064616.1, on the reverse strand, counting down.
GCGGTTGTGTTGGACGTCTGTGTCAGACACTCGGGGGCTGCCTGGCGATTTGCCTTTACACAAACACTTGTTTCTCTGACTCGTTCATGCAATCGTTTAATGCTCTGTTCTGCAGGAAGATCCACACCATACCTAGTACGAAAGTCACGCTGAACAGTTATTACTGACCCTCACTGAGCAAAAGGTAGGACACAAAATGCTTTCTGTTGTCCCGACATCATTTTTTTACTAGAACTGAAGTGGGCGCATACTTCTGCTGGCTAGCGGGAGCCATGTAAAACTCGAAAATTTGCTCTTTCCAACAGTACGTTGTTCACGCACATATCTCAAATAACATAACAGTTATGAGTTTTTTCAATCGGGTGATTCTTTTTATATAACCTATATTTCTTTATACTGGAATATGTTCTCACTATTTCCTGATGACCACCAACAGATGAATCATGGAACAACTTCAAAACATTATACTTGTCTTCAAGACTCAATTTAGCGGCTGGTTCTCGCACAGCTGTGCATCGCTCACTATTATCCACATGGCCTGGCTTACTTGCGACGCTGTTCTCCCCTTCTCCAACTGGTTCTTTATAGTCGCCACTTACGACCACAGGAGCAGATTTTAAACTTCCCGTCCCCCAGCTGTGTCAGCTGTTTCAGCTACCTTTCCTGGGTCTCTTCCTTTCATGTCAATTTTATAGTGTTCTGTTTCATTATTAGCTGCCCTCCGGTCTCTTGTTCTACAGAGGACATCTACGACCTGATCTCGCTAACCACCTTTATATAAAACTTCGTAATCATATTCTTCCAATTTTAGTCTGAATTTCAGAAATCTCTACTATGGGTTCAAAATGCTACTTACCCACGTCAGTCGTTTGTGATCTATACATACAGTGAATTTTCAGCTGAACAAATATGGTTACAAATGTTTGAGTTTCCAACATATGGCTACCATTTCTCTCTCTATGATGGTGTATGGTTCTTCTGCCTTATTTAATGTTCTAGAGGCATATGCAACAAGTACATAGCTGCCATTTTCCCTTGGTTTACAACGGCCGCACTCGAGCTCTGGCTGACATCTGTTGTTGCAATAAACTCTTCGCTGAAGTAGGGATACCACAATATCGGAGGGCTTAACAGCTTTCCCTTGAACTGTTGAATTGCCTCCTCCTGTTCCATTACCTAGTTGTATGCAGTTCTTTTTTTAGCAATTCGTATTGGGGTTTTGCAGTTTTAGATTAAATTGCTTATGAAATAGTAGTAGCACCTTCTTAATCCGAAAACGCTTTTAATTGTATGGTAGTATATTTTATTACCTCAGCCTTCTTTTTATTGGGCCTCTGCAGTAAATGAATGCTCCTAAAATATAACTTCCTTGTGCAAGAATTCACATTTATTTACAACCGGTTTCAAAGTGTAGCGTCTAAGTCTTGCAGAAAGCTTCTCACGTCAACTATTATTCTCTTCTAATGAGGAACCAAATATTATGATATCATCTAGGTAGCTATATACCTCCCCTCCCTAAAACCAAACTCATTCACGTCTGAAAAATTCTTGGGGCCATCTTTAAACGCCTTGGCATTCCCTTGGATTCATAATGCTCTTATGGAGTACTAAACACTGTTTTCTCTTTGTACTTTTCATCCAGTAGCACTTGATAATACGCTTTTACTAAATCAAATTCTGAGAAATAGTTGGCTTTAGCTAGCCCATCAAAAATTTCATCTATTCTAAAGAGGGGACATACATCGCTAATAAATATCTCATTAAGGCGCCTATAGTCTGCTTCAATTCGTCACTTTTGTTTCCCAATAGTGTCGATTTTCTTTGGAATGATAATTATGCGAAAATTCCACACACTGTTACTAGAAACAACGTTTGTGTGGAAAACTTAAGGAAAAAAGTAATTTCCAGATGATGCGTCACTCTCAAGTAACATAACTCACTGATACTTGGACCATACATACAAAAAACTGTCATAGTATAGTACAGAGATAATTAATAGAAATAGGCAATGAGACAAACAAAAATGACATATTTCCTCGTATTTCAAGACAGTAGTTCCACTCAGGACACTGCAGTTTATGGTAGTCTCCAAGACATTACAAAAGGTGAGATACGGTACTTCCTCGGTAATACGGTAATTCCTCGCCAGAATTTAACACCTCCACATGATCACCACAGACGCCAGCGTATGCTCTGCAATGTGCTTCCTTGCTGGCTGCAAGGTTGGTAAGGAGTTCTTGTGGTAGGGTGTTCCATTCCCACCAATTGGGCAGACAGCTCCTACATGGTCGTTGGTGCATGTGGATGTACAGCACTACGTCTCCCCAACGCATCCCATGTGCTCGGTGGGATTTAAGTGAGGGGAATGGGCAGGTCAGTCCATTTGCTGATTATGCTCTCGGTCCAAGAGCTCCTCCATCTGCACTGTTCAATGCATCTGCACTGTTCAATGCAGCTGCACATTGTCAAGATGAATGTAAGGCTGAATGCGCCCCTGAAAAGACACGCGTGATGAAGGAGTACAGTGTCACAATAACATTGACTGGTAACTGTACTGTGTTCAAAGATTTGGTGATCAGTACACACATGCAAAATTATTCCTCGCCAGAATTTAACACCTCCACTGCCAAAACGATCACGATCAACAATACTCTACGGTGAATTACGTGTTCCTACTTCTGTTCATACGATTTTACATCCAGATCAGTACTCAAACGGAATCTGCTCTCATCCTAGAATGCGAACCCACTTCTTGTTGGTCGAATCCCCAAGCTCTTGGTACCATCGCAAAGGGTGGAATCCTGTTAACTGTGTTTGCAACTGCACCTGCTGTTTGACGTTGGTTCCTCCTGTTGTACAATGTACTGGTCATCTGTTGCCGCAGTTGGCAGTGCGTGACGACTCCATGGGGATGGTCTCCTTTCCGTATGACCGGTAAATTGTGTTGGTGACGTCTAGCTTTCTGCACACTGCTGGGACACCTCTGGTAGCATGTTCTCACACTTTCACTCGATTCCACTGAGTATTTAACACGTTTTGGTACTTTATCTACTAAGTCCTTAAGTTTCTGAGGCATCAGTTTCATTAGGCCTCCCCTCCATCTTTGATTCACGATTGATATAAAATAAATTTTAGTCCAGTTAGCTCCTTTATTTTGGGAAAATGGGTGGGAGATTAATGTTAACTGCAAATTATTTTGATTGGGAGCAGCATCTCATGTCTGGCCAGCGACGGTTTGCAGGTGAAGCAAGGACGCAGTGCTCTAAGGATAGATGGAGTACCTCAGTTTTGAAGTAGTGTCTATTCCAGGTTAGGTATTGGGAGAGGACGAACTCAGTGTTCGGACCTCATCATCTGTTCGGTCTTTCGTGATAGGAGAGGACAGAATTGCTGTCAAAAATGGTTTTAAAGAGCAATTGTTCATTTTGTAGAACTTAGAATATTTTCGGCAAGCTTTAGCTTGCCTGGATTAGAGTGGATTACCTTCCAAACCGCCTGTTTCGTTCAGCTGATCTGCATGTTACCACCAGTGCCAGTTGTCATAAACTGTGATCTACCTACGCAGAGTAGGATAGAAGAATGGTGAAGAAAACTTTCTCATCGCGCAACTATTCCAGTGAGAGATGGGTCCCGAGTTTCTAAAGCCGTGGCAGCTGCAGCTGCAGCCACAATAACAACTGCAGCAACAGAAACAGAAAGAAAAACAGAGGGAATTCCCCCAGAAACAGTTGTTTCAGCTTCTGCAAAACCAACAACACTTGAAGGCTGTGACTTTCTCTCCTCCGCCTCCTACAGTCATTTGTTTTAAGGTAAGTCGAATAACTGACTCTAAACGTCAATGTGTGCTCTTATTGTCTTCTTGTAGTAAACTGTATGAAGTGGTGCAAAAATTGATCCTAATAGTTTTTCTTTTCCTGATATTTCTGGTTTGCTGGCGGGCTACTACTCTCACCAACCTCACGTCGCTGCAGCTAAGTTCAGCTTTCATTTGTGTGTCAAGCTATGTACGCAGTCATATGCAGCATCGGCTACTGACTTACAAGACTTTGCGTGCAAGTGTTTTTACTGTAAACAATGTCGTACGTCATATGCGGACTCCTGAAAGCAGGACCGCGCCCTGGCATGAATGCCGTAGCGCTCAGCCTCGTTGCGTTATTTCCCCCACCGTCACGTCGGGCTGTCTGAGCGTGAGGATAGGGGAGAGGGGGAAACTGCGAACGCACCGCATTTAAAAGGCAGTGCAGTCGCACTGCATATAACATTGTTTCATATTTTAATTTTCCCAACAACATATATCACAAGCAAAACAAATTTTTAGTGCTATTTAATTATTTTTGACGCGCTGAAAACATAATTTTTATCTGCTGCAAACTGTCGTCGTACGGACACATGCAGAGATTTCTAGAGGTTTTCGCAGTCAAGCTGCAACGTAAACGTTACTTATTTAGTTTCATAATCGAAAAAAGGCCTTTCACACAAGTATGTCGATCGAAGTATTGGAACACTTTCGCAACATCATTATCGAGACGTCGTAACTCTACATGAGAAAAGCAATATAGACGTCCTGGACAGTTTTAACGTGAAATGATTTGTCATTAAAACGGGAATTACCTTGCAGATCAATCAGTCACATATGCATATATACAGGGGCGCTTTAAAATGAAATGGAAAGCGGTTAGAAAACAGGTGTAAGATTGACGGCGTCCTCAAAACGTTTAGGAAACAATATTTTTATTCTTTCAGGGCCACAATGAATTATTCAAACTTCGTGTTTTCTTTAACGGCAGTGAGCTTAGGGAAGTGGATGGCGTTTATCAAAATGTGTCTCTTCTATAACACGACTTTATTTTTAAATGCATCCCAATCAAATCAGAAATAATTTGTTCCCTGCCATACAGCGTCTTACTATAGGCAGTCTGCAGTCACATCCACTTAAAATGCGAGGTCTGCAACCTATTCCTGCACTTCCTTTTTTCTTCATAAATTCAACAATAGCGAGGTTTGAAAAGAAAAACCGTTCCAAGCTTGCTCCTTGACTTAACCTACGCACTTTGCAGTAATATATAAAGTCTTAACACTCTTCGTTCAGTTCCATACAAAACTGTTGCAACTGACAGTGTAATAATACGTTTGACATCCGAAATTTGACTATTCATGCCAGCAGTATCTTCGAGTGCTGCATGCTTGCAAATTCAGCACAAAGTGCTTCTTGATGTGCTGAACAGTGAACTCCATCTGTCGATCGTTGTAATTCTTTCCTTTTTCATTGTTAACTAAATCTTTTAATTCTTTATGCATGGTATTGTAATATCTTTTCCTAGAAAACTTGCAGTACCCGTCGTTTATGCGACTGCATAATACATATTGAATATTTCAAACCTCAGTTCTGTCATTTCCATTGATTTTTAGAGGCTTGTGACGCTAGATCGCTTAAGTGCCTCTTTTTGCGCAAACATCCAGTGGATCTGTGAAAGTCCTTCATACCGAGAATAAGGAGCGAGGGGTAAACAGTGTTGACACGACGATTCTGCCGAACTGACGAGAGTTGTGCCTTCCGGGAACGAATGGGCGAAGGCTACACAGGCGGAGACTTGGCCCGTCCGTTGCCCGCATAGTCGGCCCGCGTGAAGCTTGGCACGCCGTGGCGGGCCCTGCCTCTAACAAGGGAACCTCCCCATCGCACCCCCCTCAGATTTAGTTATAAGTTGGCACAGTGGATAGGCCTTGAAAAACCGAACACAGATCAATCGAGAAAACAGGAAGAAGTTGTGTCGAACTATAAAAAAATAAGCAAAATATACAAACTCAGTAGTCCACGCGAAGATATGCAACATCATGGACTTTCCGAAGAAGGAGCGCCGTGGTCCCATGGTTAGCGTGAGCAGCTGCGGAACGAAAGGTCCCCGGTTCAAGTCTCGCCTCAAGCGAAAAATTTTTCTTTATTTTAGCAAAGTTATGATCTATCCATTCGTTCATTGACGTCTCTGTTCACTGTAATAAGTTTAGTGTCTGTGTTTTGCGGCCGCACCGCAAAACCGTGCGATTAGTAGACGAAAGGACGTGCCTCTCCAATGGGAACCGAATATTTTTGATCGCAAGGTCATAGGTCAACCGATTCCTCCACAGGAAAACACGTCTGATATACTCTATACTACACTGGTGACGGCATGTGCGTCACATGACAGGAATATGTTGTCGACCCACCTAACTTGTACACTTGGCGAATGGGTAAAAAGATTCTTCTACCTTGCCCGATTTAGGTTTTCTTGTGGACGTCATAATTACTCCCAAAAAAGTGATGAAAACATAAGAGTTTGTCACATAAACTGCAACAAATGAATCCAAAAGTCTGACACTCGCACACTTTTCGCTGTGCTCTGTCAAAACATATGTTTTTTACGTTTTCAAATTTTTCCGTGTGTATACCGTCAAATCCTGCATATGTCCAAGCAAATCTGAACATGTCCTGGAATTTTGTAGAGCGAGGTTGATTATGTGTTAGCGCCTGAACTTTGATAATTGACTGAAAATAAAAAAATTAAACTTTTTCCTCGAAGGAAGACTTGAACCAAGAACCTCTAGTTCCGGAGCTGCTCACGCTAACCACGGGACCACAGCGCTCCCGTGTTCTGTCGGTCCTTGATGTTGCCTATCTTGCGCATGGACTACTCAGTTTGTATATTTTGCTTATTTTTTCATAGTTCCACACAACTTCTTCCTGTTTTCTCGATTGATCTGTGTTCAGTTTTTCAAGGTCTATCCACTGTGGCAACTTATAACTAAATCTGAGGGGGGTGCGATGGGGAGGTTCCCTTGTAAGTATGATGATGTTATCTGTCCCGCTCCTCATCGAGAAATTAGTGCAAAGGGTTTAAAAGCATCTGATCCCACCTTGAGTGACGTGGCGGAAATTTCCAAAGCTCATGCAGTAACTACATCAGCACAAGCTATGTTTCACTATTCCTGTGGTGTGGACACCATTAGTGGCTTTAGTCGCTGTTGTGCCCTACAGTCAACGGACAACTTCCAATCAACATCGTCATCCTATTTACCAAGCACCCGTTCGTCCGGTAGTCCAGCGAAACAGAGTTCAGAAGTCAGTAATTAACGAAGTCACACTGTCGGTAGAAATGCACACAAGTGGAAGCACTTTTTTCACTGGCGGCGTTTCCCGAAAACAGAGGAAGCTCATGCAATGTTTTCCTCCCCGTCGTTTTCAAAGGATCCCAAAAAAATTCGTGCCGTCAAATTGTGTCACAATTGCAGCCCACAAAATCACAGGCGTCCTGCTGTTCCATTGACGGCATGTGTTTTGTATGCTGTGTCTAGACAAGACAGTATAGACACAAGGGAGGTAGCCGAAAGGGCACGCGTCAACTCAAGCCGTCTTGCGTTAAGTCTGAAACAGGATACGTGATGAAAGCTATAAAGAAAGAACGGAGCTTCTCGTATACTTAACTTTAATTCTTTGTGGTACATTTCTCTTGATAATACAAGTGAGACTCTCTCCAGATATGGTTAATGGCGCCTTGCTAGGTCGTAGCCATGGACTTAGCTGAAGGCTATTCTAACTGTCTCTCGGCAAATGAGAGAAATGCTTCGTACGTGTAGTCGCTAGCAATGTCGTCCGTACAACTGGGGCGAGTGCTAGTACGTCTCTCGAGACCTGCCGTGTGGTGGCGCTCGGTCTGCGATCACTCACAGTGGCGACATGCGGGTCCGACATGTACTAATGGACCGCGGCCGATTTAAGCCACCACCTAGCAAGTGTGGTGTCTGGCGGTGACACCACATTTTGCATGCCGCAAATTGGGGCACCTCTCCAGTGTCTGCCTTGGGCGGCTCACATTATGGTATGCCGCAGGTATGCCATACGCTGTCTTGCAGGTGCTGATGGTAGCAGCAAGCGGGCTGCAGCGTCTCATGTCGCAACTGAACGTTAATGGGGCGGTACAGGATTTCCCGTTGGACACAGGTGCGGCTGTGCTTCCCTCTAATGAGGACACATACCCGCGCATTGGCTCCCTGCAGTTGCAATCTCCTCAGTGCAAAATGGTAAATTACAATAACCAGTAGAGCCCCTTGCGGCATCAGACCGTTGTCCAAACTAAGTACAAAATGTAGCTCGGCAAATAAAATTGCTTCCTGTCAACGCTTGAACGGCAGGTAATATATTTGAATCCGACACTTTTGTGCTTTTTTGGTTTTCAAATTCATGACCGGGCTAGTCTACTTTCTACAGCAGTCGCACTAACTGAGTTTGATACGTTGTATGAGCAACTTAAGCAGCTGTTTAAAGATACGAAACTCGTTCAGTAATGCAACACTTTTTTCTGAAAGCAGATTGGTTATATTTAGGATTCAGGCACACCATATTATTCCCCGCTCGTTTGGCTACAAAACCGTGTTTTTCAATATAACATCATACGCCACCTACCTGGGAGGGCCTGTAGGTCCACATGGTATTGCAGCTGGTGGACGAGTGTGTCAGCATTACCAACACAGACGTCCAGTTGAGCAGCGAGGTGTTACATTGTGATCCCTCGATCACCTGGAGTGAGAGTGTCCTCACGTTCCAATGTTTCAGAAGTCACATCTGTGTGTGTCTGGCCGACACGCGGGAGATTGCACAGGTTTGCGCGACCTTGTTGCGATGATGACAGACGCCTCGTCCAACGACTCACTGTGTTTTTGTTGATTGCCAGGTCTCCATAGACATTCTTCAAGCACCTATGAGCGCCGCCACCTATCGGAACTTCATGGAATTGTAGGGGGCTGTAGCGGAAGTATTCCACGATGTCCCACAACAAATTCCACATTTTCTCAACCGAAACTGGCCGAGAAAAGATATTTGTTGCATTACTTATTGAATGCCCCTCGCACATTGGGCTGCGCAACAGAATTCCACACCCACATATCCTTAAAGCAACCGGTAGTGCAGAGCTCGGTCATTGCCTTTAGTCAAACAGTAGGAAGTCACAGCAGAACTAGATACGATGCAAAGTGTGGGAGTTATATCCTCAGTAGCGTCTAGGCAGTGGGCTACGTCAATGTCGTAGTTAAGAAACCTAATGTATCACTTCTCATTTGTGGAGATTTTAAATCTACCACTAATGCTCAAGCAAATGTTGATTTGTGTCCACTTCCTTGGCTGGAGGAACTGTTGGCTAAATTGGTTCAAATCAAATGGCTCTGAGCACTATGGGACTTAACCTCTGAGGTCATCAGTCCCCTAGAACTTAGAACTACTTAAACCTAACTAACCTAAGGAATCACACATATCCATGCCAGAGGCAGGATTCGAACCTGCGACCGTAGCGGTCGCGCGGTTCCAGACTGTAGCGCCTAGAACCTCTCGGCCACCAAGGCCGGCTGGCTAAATTGGCTGGGGGCCATGGTTTTTAAAGAGAGATCTCACTGATATCTACTTTCAATTGCACGTAGATGATCAGATGAAACAGTTTTTAGTAATTAATGCGCCACTCGGCACGTTTCGTTATAACAGGCTGGGGGCTGCAAGCGTTTCTGGGATATTTCAGAGTATCACGAGCAACTCATTTAGGGTGTCGCCAACCGTCTTATTTATTTAGATGAGTTGTTAGTTACCAGGTTTACACGGGAGCATCACCTGCACTATCTTCAGTTATTGTTTGAGCAGCTCAAAGTACATGGACATTGTTGCTATCTCGACAAACGTAATTTATTCGAGTCGAGTGTCGAGTATTGGGGACATATATTAAGCAAAGATGGGCTCGCACCCACATAGGGTCATTTGGACGCAACCAATAACTTACTGTTTCCTAAGAACCTCAAAAAAACTACAGTCGTTTCTCAGCAAAATAAATCATTATGCCAATCTTTTACCTAATGCGGTCCACATTCCAACCCATTCAATCAATTGTGTACAAAAGATATTAAATTTATGTGGTCAGAGCCCAGAAGACTTTCATGCAATTTAAGAATTGGCGCCCGCATCTCGTGGTCGTGCGGTAGCGTTCTCGCTTCCCACGCCCGGGTTCCCGGGTTCGATTCCCGGCGGGGTCAGGGATTTTCTCTGCCTCGTGATGGCTGGGTGTTGTGTGCTGTCCTTAGGTTAGTTAGGTTTAAGTAGTTCTAAGTTCTAGGGGACTTATGACCGCAGCAGTTGAGTCCCATAGTGCTCAGAGCCATTTTAAGAATTGGCTTAGATTGGCCCCTTGTTTAGGATTATTCCATCCTGACATATATTTAAAGTTTTCCACTGATGCAACAATGCATCAGATTGTGGCACTGGTGCCATGCTGTACCACTAATATGCTGACAGCACAGAACATCCCATTGTATTTGCATCTAAAACATTATACTCGGCGCAATGTAATTATTTACAAATTGAGAAGGAAGCGTTGATTATTATATATGGTGTCCAGATGTTGTATGAGTATCTCTATAGTGCTAAGTTTCACTTGGTCACCAAACACAAGTCCCTTATTTTACTGTTCGAAACTTCCCAATAACACGGCGCAGCAGCTGAAACAGTGGGCATTGTTCCTGACTATGAGATCCATTAGTGTCCCACTACGCGGCACTCCAGTGCTGACGCACTTATCCAGTTGCTGTGCGTCTCAGATGCTATATTAGAAAGGCACGAGGCGTTTTGTTTTGCCTTAGATGCAAATGCGCAACACAACCTTGACGAATTACTTACTACAGCTCACGAATAGCAGCAGAAACAGCCTGTGATCCACCGCTCTGCAAAGTGTTGTCTGGTGTACTGTGGGGTTGGCCAAAGCGCTTGCATAAGGACATCGACCCAGAATGACACACCTATTCTTCTTATGGCAAAGACTTAACGTCGCTGAAGGGTCAACTTTTTGTAAGGATGGTGATAAATGCTGGGTGACAATCCCTCCCACTCTCTGCACCCTCTTACTGCAACTCCGTCACACTGCGCATTGAGCAATGTGCGGAATGAAGGCAATAGCGTGGCGTTGCGTGTACTGTCGCGGAGTCGGCGTTGTGACTGAACACACAGTCCGCACCTGCCATGCCTTTACTCACAATCAGTTGTGTTCAGCCCAGTGTTTCAACCCTTGGTCATTCCCTGACCACCCTTGGCAAAGAGTGCATGTTGATTTCGTTGGTTTCTTACGGGTATCAACGTAGTTGCTAGTTGTCAGTACCCTCTCTAGGCACTTGGATGGCTACAACTACTACGGTACCTACTATCTGCGCTCTGTCCATCATATTTGCAATAGAGGGGGCTCCTTACACACTGGTTTCTGACAACAACTCTCAGTTAACGGCATCTGTGTTGCAGGATTTTTGTAAATAAAATGGCATTGAGCGCCTGACTGCCACTCGTTTGCATCCAGCGTTCAATGTGGAAACCGAGTGGATGGTCAGGACATTTGAGATGCAGATGGCCAAACTTCCTCTGTAAGCTGTCGGTTGTAGATTTGTTGGTGGAGTTAGCTTAAAAATGTGAATCTTTAATTAGATATACTGAAATGTTCCTGTATATCTGACATGATTAAATGCCCTACCCACGAAAAAAAGGAGTTCGTTATTTACGAAATTAAACAAGAACCTCAAATAATACGGTTTATTACATGAAAATGCAAAAAAACTGCTTAACAAAAGCTAACAACACCAAGCTAATGCCTTGGTAAACTGGGAAAAAGGATCTGGAGTTTGATTCAAATGAACGTGTATCAGGATAAAACATTGACATTCGCGGAAATCGTACCATAATTTCCGAAAGTTAGTGCAGAGTAAGTACTACAAAACTACAGAAGGACATGCATTTGCATCTATGGGCGCAGTTGAAAGTGTGTTGAACCTCTAACTGCAAGCAAGTCTACAAAGCGAATATTGAAATTACTCAACATCGTTAAAAATGACTCCACTTTCCCTACAGTTTGCCTCACTGTTGTGGCTGGCTCTCACCGTGGTCATAATCTACAGGTGTTGGCTGAAGTAGCTGCAGAATCATTCGTTGGCTCTGTACCAATAACTTGCATCTGTGTTCAGCTTCGCCAAACGAGTCTCTCCATGCCAAAGTAAAGTCTGGCCAAGGCGGTGCCTGGAAGTCAAGTCTACTCAAGGTGGCGCTTGATGAAAAGTAACTTTCTGCAGCCCGCTTCAGAAAAGGAAGATGTGGTTCTTTCCGTTTTTCTAGCATCACATGATTTTGTTTGGCTGAATGATAAATATTTGGAGTACTGACCAGTCAGAAGTTGTCCTAAAAGATGCAGGTCTCCCTCTTTTGATCCTTCTTCGGGCGGTTAACCAATTACAAATTTCATTATATTAGACGCTACAGAACTGTGTACTACTTTGTCCTTTTCTCTGTCTATGTTTGCGTGTCTGCCAATAAGGGTGGGCTTCTGTAAGTACAGCCATGTTTCTTATTCCCACATCTCAACTGTTTGGTTTACACAATGGTAGTTGTTTTTACAATTGATTAAACACTTACCTTGTATGATTTGAGCGCAGTATCGGTTCTCACAATCTTCAAAGCTTTTCTGTGCCCAATCCACTCTCTCAGATGATATCTTAAAAGTGTACGCATTTCGACGAATTCTGACTGTCTCAATTTCTGTCCACGAAAGGAGTTCTTTTCTGAGTGTGCCAAAACACCATGCCTCCCCAGACCACACACAACTCAGTAAAAAATGTCTCTGTTGCCCCGCACAGCCTAGAGATACAATCTACATTATGACTTTTAGTGCGAAGAGCGTCAAGTCAGCTTTCCGCAAAACACTGCCCAGTGTGATCACCCGGGGGGTCCTACACATGTGTTCGTATGTCCCAGTAGACCTTTCACGAATTCTGCTGGGGCTGTTTTCCGTGCCGGCTTATGGCCCACAACGTGCCCCCTCACTTACAGCAAAGTGCAAGATGCTTACATAGTGGGTTCTTATTTTACATGTACATGCAATTCAATATAGGAAATTGTTATCTACATAGTTAAGTACTGGCAGTCGCTTATAGTAACACATATTTCATTTGCACGTAGAGATTAATTTATTCCAATTTAATTTTTATTCTCATTTAGGGTTTTACGTCAGTTAGGGGGTAGTTTCAGAAAGACAGTCACGTAACACCTCGCCACCTATCGATTCATCCCTGTGAATGGACAATGCCTGGCCAGAATTTTACACGGGTGCAGACCCTGTAACATATTCGATCTGCTGCAGCCAACTTAGCAGAAGCACCACCTACGTGCACAGCCATATTACCGCGTCGGCTCCCACATCTGCTGTCAAGTTTTTTACCATGACCCCGATGGACCAAAGGCGTCGTCACCAACAACAGAAGGAGGCAGACATCTGAATTTAAGTCCGGCCAGGAGCAGCTGCTAAGGCACTGGAACCAGCTCCTCTTGCAACGTGACGTACCATGCTGCTTTCTTCCTGCCCAACGACTGGGTGTGCCATACACAGCCACTCCAGGGACAATCCAGCCTACCAAACCGCCTCTTTCCACTATAACCATCACCTTCGTGTTAGGCGTCTACAGGTAGTCGACAGTTAGCAGCGATGGGAGCCGATGGAGGTAGAACCACTTCCTCCTCCTAGGTTGCTTCTGACTTCCACCCCCACCACTGGTGGTCCCGCCCCTCACCCCTGACGGAGGTAGAGCATTATCGACCTGTGGTGCCCATTGAGATCGACCCGCTGGTCGCAGCTCTGCCACATTCATCGTCCACTGCCTGCAGGATGGCTCAAGCTGCACTCTGGACTCCATCGATAAACCAGGAATCCAACGGACGGCACCGCCTGCTACCCTAACCGATCACGATGGGGATCTACCGCGGAAATCTTTCGCGGGAACTCTAGCTGCTCTCTCTCCACTTCCTCGGCGAAGTCTGAACAGGCTAGTCCATTTTCGACCATATGAGCCGATTAAAATAGTGAAGGGTTTAGTATCCGACTATGATTTAGATTTTCCACAACCAGAGTATCGACAGGGAGAACACTCAGAAATATTCGAGCTCCAGGCGACAGCCGCAGTTTTAATCCGCGCGGCGTAGCCGCCGCGGCAATCTTATGAGCTAACGAGTGTTTACCGATAAATATCTCATCCTGGCTATTTCTGGTCAGTCTCTCACTAGTTACTGAATCCTTTAGTTACGCGCCACTGAGTAGCAAAGTTTTACCTTGCCTGATTTACATTTGGGACTCGGGTTGCTCTCTTGATTGTTGTATACGATTAAGACGACTCTGATAAACCCTTTGCTGTGTCGTCCGAACAAGACACAGCCAGGGTAAAAGCACCACATGTGCAGAGATGCGAGCTGGTGCCAGTGCCATAGAGACTCGCCAGTTGCGCGAGTTCCACCAGCGCCACGGGCGGCGGTGAGGATGAAGATACCGACTTCGCCTCGCTCAATTGTCGGCCGAGTACAATCCACCAATTACCGGAAGACAACGCACGGAAGCTTACTCGTAAGATAGAAGAGCAACTCTCGCCGACTTGGTTATAGGTTATCGTCCATGGCTAACTTATAGGGTTACGTCGTTAATGAACTCTTAGAAGTGAGCCGGCAGTTGTTGTAAATTGCATTTGCTATGTACTGTGAAGTTTACCTACGGTTATGTGCACTTAGCCATTGAGGGCAATTTTTATGTTATATTACATGCAGTGTTGCAGACTTAATCACTCAACAAGTCACAGTGTTGTAGAACCTTCGTTCCCCTATATCCTCTTACCTGACCCTGGGGCATAGCTGTGTAATAGTGGTAGGGAGAAATTGTCTTAGCGGTGTACTGGACCAGAAGCCGTTTCGCGAACCCACAAGCTCGGCCTACCGTAACAGTGGCAATTCGGCCTCCACAGCAGCAGCGACATGGCCTTTACAAATTGGCGACGAGGGTTTACAAAAACCTTGACTAGGTTTGGTTATTCGAGCACTTTGTGATCTCCACTGTTATTTACCTCTGCAACTCATGTTTGGCCTGCCCGTCTCTACACTCCCACCAGTGCGGGTTTTCATAAGCTTTGTTCTACGTGCGCAGAGTAGGACAGAAGAGTAACTTCCTAAATTTTTTTCCAACGAGTTCATTGTTGCCCTGATAGTAGTTTTAAATAGAAAAAATTATGAACTGTAGTGCTTTACGTAACTGAAAGAACTTGGGCTTCAGTCACCACGTCTGTTCAAGCCCCATGCTAACTCATTCTTAACCAAGTCAGCTACTGAGTTCTTTTCTTTTTGAAACTAACGATACCCTGTTGGCTAGCTTAAGATGATTATATTGGATATTGGGTAACTATCGTGTGACTGATAGATTTTGGCGCGCTTCCGCCACATGTTCTATTCACTATTCATGTAGCTCGGTAGTTGAGACTATAGTATTGTGAAGTGTTGTATGATGCAGTATATGTACGGATGTACGGTAAGTTTCTGCAGATCAGGAAATTATATCCCCCCCCCCCCCCCCCTGAACGTGGTATGGTTCTATGGACCAAACTCCTGAGGTTATCGGTCCCTAGGCTTACACACTAACTAAACTAACTTAATCTGACTTACGCTAAGGACAACACACACACCCATGCCCGAGGGAGCACTCGAACCTCCGACGGGGGGAGCCGCGCGAACCCTGACAGTGCGCCTTTAGACCGCACGGCTACCCCGCGCAGCAGGCCCCTGAACGTGATAATGTTGAACACCCAGGCCACACAGACATGTGCACTTTTCTGGTACTACAGTACTACACAGTGTTCTTTAGACTTACCTAAGTTATTTATATTCCCTCAAACAACTATGGTATAAGAAGAGTTGCTACATGCTTTACTGTGGTGAGCATCGTGAATGATTCTGATTTTGATGTCTGTTTTGTTCTTGAAACGTGATAATTCGAACTGCACATTGTAAAATTTTCATTCGACTTCGCAGTATTGCTGATATTTGATTTATGGACGTAATACCATGCTCTAAGGTATAATTTCTCTGCCCAACGATTCGCCTTCGTCCTCTGGAGACACAATCACAGGCTTTATAGACTTAGAAAGCTGTTAAAGACACAAACAACCTCAGCAAGCCGATCTGTTTATATGTATCCACTCAACGGTCGGTTCCTTACGTACACTGATGTTCAGAAAAAATAGAACACCTTGAACGACTGGAGATAGGACGCTCACGTTTACAGGACATGTACATTTGTATGAAAATGGAAATGAAGTCCCATCCGTTTTGACAGAGCGTTTGGGAACGATGCGGGAGACCCGCACTGCCGTACTAGGCAAGGTCCTAATGGATGTGGTTTGCCGTTGCCTTCTTCCGACCGTAATGGGGTTGAATGATGATGATGATGATGATGACGACACAACAACACCCAGTCACCCCAGGGGAGGTGAAAATCCGTGATTCCGCCGGGAATCGAACCCGGGACCCCGTGCTCGGAAAGCGAGAACGCCACAGCGAGACCACGAGCTCCGGACCGTAAATTTGTGTGTTCTGCGTAAATGATTTGCATTTCAGTCACATAGGTTCAGCAATGTGTCATGTTACCTAGTAGGCATAGGGTCCGCCATCGACCCGGATAACTTTTTCCATGCGTGATGGCCTCGACGCGTATAAGGTGCGAATGGCGTCCTGTGGTATAGCCATCCATGCTGCAATCACTTGGTTAAAAAATTCATCGTTAATGTTTGCAATTGGGTCACAGCGCTGCACCCGTCGCTTTACCATATCAGGCCAGAGCAAAGGCTGACATGTGACGCCAGGAAGGCACGCTTTCGGGCAGCAACATGTGGTCGTGCATTGTCTTGCTAAAAAAGTGGCATCTGTGGTACTGTGCAGAAAGAGAATGGCTACGTGTCACAGGATGCCATTCACGTGGGCCACACTGGTCATAGTGCCCTGGACACGCACCAGCTGTGATTTGTGGCTACACCCAACAGCACCCCACACCATAAGGCTTTCGATTGGCGCCGTATGTCTTGTGCGAATGCAGTCACTGTGATGCCGTTCCCCCCTGTCTGCGCCGAAGCAAAATACGGTCATCATTTTTTAGAGAAACAGAACCCATATTTGTCCGAAAACAGTGTCTGAAGCCATTCCTGCCGTCTAGCGTGTTTCTGCACATTCGTCAAATGGCTCTGAGCACTATGGGACTTAACATCTATGGTCATCAGTCCCCTAGAACTTAGAACTACTTAAACCTAACTAACCTAAGGACATCACACAACACCCAGTCATCACGAGGCAGAGAAAATCCCTGACCCCGCCGGAAATCGAACCCGGGACCCCGGGAGTGGGAATGCACATTCACATCATTGGTTTGACGGTACTATTCGCGTATACGTCTCCGAGGCATCCTACATGTCTGCTCAAGTCACACTGATCCATTACCTTTGTTTTATAGTGACAACGAGAACCGCAGGCTCATTTTACCGGTAGGTGATGTTGCCCCGCTATATCGCTGTTGATCTTGAACCCACGGGCCGACATGTTTGAAATGCTAAAGATTTCTGCAGAACATCCTATTGAACGTGTCATTTGAAGTGAATATGAACGTCCTGTCTCTAGTCGTTGAAGTCTCTCTTTTTTTTTTTTTTTTTTTTTTTTTTACACGAGTGTATATAAATGATTTAAGAGACAATCTGAGTAGCCGTCTTAGATTGTTTGCAGATGATGCGATCGTTTATCGCCTAGTAAAGTCACCAGACGAAAACAAAACTGCAAAACGATGTAGAAAAAAGTGCTAAAGAGAATCCGTCAAGATCGGATATACGAGAAAACAGTCAAATCTAAAGGCCATAAATTCATCTAAATATCTACGAATTACAATTACGAACAACTTAAATTAGATAGAACACGTAGAAAATGTTGTGGGGAAGGCGAACCAAAGACTGCTTTTTGTTGGAAGAACACTTAGAAGAAGCAACAGATCTACTAAAGAGACTGCCTACACTGAGCTTGTCCCTCCTCTTTTAGAGTACTGCTGCGCGGTGTGTGGTCCTTCCCAGATACGATTGTCGGAGTACATCAAGAAAGTTCAATGAAGAGCAACACATTTTGTATTATTCATAAATAAGAGAGAGAATGTCACTGAAGAGATACAAAATTTTGGGTGGACATAATTAAAACAAAGGCGTTTTAGGTTGCGGCGGAATCACCAACCTTCTCCTCCGAATGCAAAAATATTTTGTGCACACCTGACCTACCCAGGGAGAAACCATCATCATAATAAAATAAGGGAAACCAGAGCTCGCACAAAAGTATATTCATTTCTTCCGCCCGCTGTTAGAAATTGTAATAACGAAGAATTATTATGAAGGTGGTTCGATGAACCCTCTGCCAGGCACTTAAGTGTGACTTGTGGAGTATCTATGTAGATATAGACCTTTGGAATGTTCAAATTTTCACGAATATTTTTTGTTGGTTTAAAAAGTTGTTTCGATACTATGTTATTGTGCTGATGCTATCTGTTATTGTTTTTACAAATGGAAAGAAAACTTTCCCTTTAGTTGATCCTTTCTCATTAGAAACTGTAGACCTTTTAGGATGTATCGCCCCATTAATCTCTTTGTCGGGGAAGCCATTTCTTCTGAAGGAGTTTTTTTAAATAATCAAGTTTGTCCTACAAGCACTCTGACTCACACAATCTTTTAGCCTGCCCTTCTAATGTTTTGATCACTTCTGTTTTCTGCTTGGGATGGTTACTATAATTTTTGTGAAGGTATATATCCTTGTGAGTGGGCTTTCTGTAGACATTATGCCCTAAGTTCCGTCAGGATTTCTAATTTCTTCTGTATTCAAAAAAGAAATTTGAATGTCTTTCTCTTTTCTCACAGTAAACGTTTTGTTAGAATTAATATTATTCAGAAAAGCTGAGTGGATTCTCCACAGTTACACCATCAGTTTGATCATAGAATTTATTGTCCCACTGGAAGTAATGTTTAAAAGAGATCTACTTTCCAACTGGCGACATCATCTCATTAAGAGGAACATAGTAAACACTGGTACAACGTCAAAACTGGCTATAATTTCACTTCGACGCAGCTTGACGGATTTTAATTTTTCGATAAAGTGACCAGAAAACACGATATTGATATAATGTTTAAAACAACAAGAAAGGTGCACGTATGTTTGAACACTGCAAAGGACCTACGCCCATCGCTTGCCACAGGACCGGGAAACCACCAGATTCGTTTCTCTGACGCTGTGGTTTTAGCCAGATCTAACAATTACTACGCAAGGTTGTACAGAGAGGCCATAGAAATTCGAAAGCACAAAAACAATTTCAACAGAAAAGAAGAAGGTGTGGGTGCTAGAGCCAAATAAAACATAAAGTGCTAACGACCTTCCACTACAGACTCCGTCGTAATGCGTCGGCGCGAGTCCACAATCTTAGGCAGCGTTCTGATGACGTCACGAACCCACCATTGCCTGGATGCATATAAACAGTTCGGCTTCTCTAATGATGCTTGCAGCACATTAGACAATTGTTTGTATATATGTATGTATGTATGTCTGAATGTTACACATTTTCTCTTAAACCACTGGACCTATTCCAACGAAACTTTTTACACGTATCCGCTACCGTCAGACAGCAATCGCTTTGGGGTTAGGAACACTGGGGAGTGGATTTGTCATGTGCATGTTTTTCTTATGGACAACTTTTTGTCGCTTGCTCAAGTGTAGGCTCACCCAAGAATTTATTCATGGTAGCTCCTGGGCGTGTGATTAGAAGTACTTTTTATAATTAAGTTCTGGCCGCGCGTAGTGGCCGCGCGGTTTGAGGCGCCACGTCACGGATTGCGCGGCCCCTCCCGCCGGAGGTTCGAGTCCTCCCTCGGGCACGGGTGTGTGTGTTGTTCTTAGCATAAGTCAGTTTCAGTAGTGCGTAAGTCTAGGGACCGATGACCTCAAATGTTTGGTCCCTTAGGAATTCACACACATTTGAACATTTTTGAATTAAGTTCTGAGTTAAATACACATTACAAAGAATTTTTATTTATCGTAGGATGTTTCTTAATTTGGATACTGTACTTGTACATTTGTACCTTATGCACATTTCTTTGCATGATTGTTTTATAATTTCCAAAGTTTTCTCACGAATACACTCCTGGAAATGGAAAAAAGAACACATTGACACCGGTGTGTCAGACCCACCATACTTGCTCCGGACACTGCGAGAGGGCTGTACAAGCAATGATCACACGCACGGCACAGCGGACACACCAGGAACCACGGTGTTGGCCGTCGAATGGCGCTAGCTGCGCAGCATTTGTGCACCGCCGCCGTCAGTGTCAGCCAGTTTGCCGTGGCATACGGAGCTCCATCGCAGTCTTTAACACTGGTAGCATGCCGCGACAGCGTGGACGTGAACCGTATGTGCAGTTGACGGACTTTGAGCGAGGGCGTATAGTGGGCATGCGGGAGGCCGGGAGGACGTACCGCCGAATTGCTCAACGCGTGGGGCGTGAGGTCTCCACAGTACATCGATGTTGTCGCCAGTGGTCGGCGGAAGGTGCACGTGCCCGTCGACCTGGGACCGGACCGCAGCGACGCACGGATGCACGCCAAGACCGTAGGATCCTACGCAGTGCCGTAGGGGACCGCACCGCCACTTCCCAGCAAATTACGGACACTGTTGCTCCTGGGGTATCGGCGAGGACCATTCGCAACCGTCTCCATGAAGCTGGGCTACGGTCCCGCACACCGTTAGGCCGTCTTCCGTTCACGCCCCAACATCGTGCAGCCCGCCTCCAGTGGTGTCGCGACAGGCATGAATGGAGGGACGAATGGAGACGTGTCGTCTTCAGCGATGAGAGTCGCTTCTGCCTTGGTGCCAATGATGGTCGTATGCGTGTTTGGCGCCGTGCAGGTGAGCGCCACAATCAGGACTGCATACGACCGAGGCACACAGGGCCAACACCCGGCATCATGGTGTGGGGAGCGATCTCCTACACTGGCCGTACACCACTGGTGATCGTCGAGGGGACACTGAATAGTGCACGGTACATCCAAACCGTCATCGAACCCATCGTTCTACCATTCCTAGACCGGCAAGGGAACTTGCTGTTCCAACAGGACAATGCACGTCCGCATGTATCCCGTGCCACCCAACGTGCTCTAGAAGGTGTAAGTCAACTACCCTGGCCAGCAAGATCTCCGGATCTGTCCCCCATTGAGCATGTTTGGGACTGGATGAAGCGTCGTCTCACGCGGTCTGCACGTCCAGCACGAACGCTGGTCCAACTGAGGCGCCAGGTGGAAATGGCATGGCAAGCCGTTCCACAGGACTACATCCAGCATCTCTACGATCGTCTCCATGGGAGAACAGCTGCCTGCATTGCTGCGAAAGGTGGATATACACTGTACTAGTGCCGACATTGTGCATGCTCTGTTGCCTGTGTCTATGTGCCTGTGGTTCTGTCAGTGTGATCATGTGATGTATCTGACCCCAGGAATGTGTCAATAAAGTTTCCCCTTCCTGGGACAATGAATTCACGGTGTTCTTATTTCAATTTCCAGGAGTGTACATGGAAATGAAATTTTTTCGTGAATACACTGTAAACACAGTTCATTTTTTGTTTTAGTTTGTGATAGAAAATTTGCAAAATGAATATCAGGGCATTGTCGAGTTTGGCGGCAAGTTGATATAAATGACAATGAAATAGGAAAAGGTCCCCACTGAAAGCTCGTAATAAACGAATAATCGATTTCTAATAATTACTGCACCGCCAGTCCCTAGTCCCCGTCAGTTTTTATCAGCCAAAAAGGCAATTCTAACCATAAAATCCCGAGCACTAGTAACAAACGAATGTCGTGTCCCATTTCAAATATTTTATCAATTCAGTGCATTCCTCACTACGATAACTTCGAGATGTATTTGAATGCCAGCTGTGTGTTAACAGCATTTAACGACGTCATCCGTTGCACGACAATATTTTTATCTGTTAAATTTCAGGTTATTTCGGTCCGACATTGTGTTTGCTAGTGACCGTGCGGAATGCAGACTGGTCAAAGCGCTCGCCATGAGCCGGGCAGACCACAAAAGCCGTGCGCAGCTGGCTGTCATACGAGACAATAGTCGCTGGGATTAATCTCGCACAGGTCTGAGGATCTATAGAGAGCTCGTAATAAGCATAAAGGACAGAAGGGGCAGCTTTCAATATTAGTGAAGAGGAGAGCAGAGCTGAGACAAATAGTGAATTAGACTTGCGAGAACACGTGTCACGGAATTAAAATACAATTAACTGCACTGGTTCGCTTCATTAAACCAACCTTTACTCCCTTTGTTATGAGTCAGTATCAGTTTGTATTTATTTTACTTTGTTATTAAGTTTGTATGTTTCCCGTACTGAGGTAGAGATTTTCTTTCAAGCGTATGTTACGCTCCTGGCGACCATAATATTGCATCACTTGATAACTAAAAAGTTGCCTGCATCACGGTTTTTTCCATCTAATAAACTTGATGCCATCTACATTATTGTAGCTCTGTTACTGTCCATTATAACTTAATTGTTGCGGCAATTATGAATTAATTATTAATTTGCGTATCACCAACTTGATAATCTTTCCATAGGCATAGCAGTTTAGTGACAGAATTTGAGGAGCGTCGGGCCTCCCCCGGCCTGTTACTTCTGATTTTGAAATGCAGATCCAAGTAATCAGCATATAAAACAATTTTCATATCGATCGGATCCTTTTCTGATTCAATAAGAGTGTAATAACAATGTTTGTAAGGTCAGATCATGTTCTTCTTCTCTAAATTCTGTTTAACAATTTGGGTTTAAGCAAGAATTGATTTTCGGGTGTCCACGTGCCGCACTCTCAGAGTGTTGGGGGAGAGCAGAGGAGCGTGCAATAAAGGCAGGAGGCGTCGACCTCGTTCGGCAGCAGAGCAGATACGCGTCCTCCAAATCTATTCTGTGTGCGTCATTTTAGCTGACTCCGGTAACTTTCGCAAGCTGGGAGAAATATCAGTGAGAAGGGTCTCGCATTTCATTAGAACGGCGAACCCTGGAGAATCACCCCAGCATGGGAACGACCATCTTTACAGCCAAGCCTTTTCAAAGAAAGCGAAATCTGCCTGGGCAACATCGTACTTCTAGCGTCTTCGTGGGAGACTGGAGAAGGGAGTGGAACCCATTTCGACAGATAGCTATCTTTTCTCTGTGCCTGAAGGTAACTAAAATATTCAGAGTGACTTCTTGTGTGCGTTTCACCGCCAGGTCCACGCGCAACAGACCCCAGGCCTTGGTGGTACGTGAGAAACTCTTCACCCACCAATACACAGAAAAGTGCTGCCAATTCTCAGAAAATAAACCGTACCACTGTCTGCACTTTTACAAGCGAAATGAGCGGGCATTGGCTGACTGAAAAAGCAAATTTATAACAAAGGTCCATAGTTCAGAGCACCTAGAACGGAATAGGCTGACAGCCACCGGACTGGAAACTGAGTTTTGTACAGGCCATACTGGGAGCAAAGAGCAGTGTAACAAATGCGCTATTCATCGAGGCTAGGCGAACTTTTGCCATTGGTGGAAAAGATTTTGGCACGCGCCCCATGCAGTGCAGCCGATGGACACGAAGCGTTAAAGATTTTCTGGTCTCAACTTTTGGGGTCTCAGCTCATTTCTCGTCTCGGCTTTTGAAGTTATGACGACGAAGATGGAGGCTTGGACTTAGAAGGAGAGTCGTCAAGGCTATACTTGCACTTAGATTTGAAATAGTCGGAGTGGCAGATGAGTTGTGGAAACACCCATGTATCATCTGCAGGCATTTCATCTTCGTTGTACAATTGTGTTGAGACTGTTGAGCAGCATTGGCGGAATGGGACACAGCAGACTTAGGCCTTCTTTGCTAGCCACAAGTCACGGGGGCTTGCCAGGACTAAATGTACAACTACAATGCATGTTTAGTTTTTCTTTCTTTCCATCATACAATCAGTGCATTCACGTGGCTGCGTTATGTTCAATGAATTTGTCAGGGAGTTGAGTATCATGTCTCCACTTTACCTCATCAGACAGCACTGCCAGACCTATTACCGTTCTTTTTTTATTGCTTTCATGCTTCAGTTAAATGTTATTTTCATGTGCTTAATTAAATCTTGTAATATTCTTATCAGACTGTACACACAATAATTTGCTATAAATTTATGGATTTACCTGAGTCCTGTCTGTTACTTCGTAATTAGTAAATCCATGTAGTGAGGTTAATCAAGGAAAATTATGGGAATGCCGGTACCTCAGATTCAATGCTAGGGCCACCTTATTTTATAAATGCGTTAAATCAAATCCGTTGCGTAACTTTAAGCAGAATTTGGAGTCCACTGAGCGAACTGTCAATCAGTAGGCTCAGCTGATCTAGACATAGCTTTAGGCTCACACCGGTGTTTCACACAAATCGGCGTTTACCTGACCTGGACTGATTTAAAATAGGGAGATTTTTTGATGCAGTCAGGAAATTTAAATTTTTCAGTGTTTCATTTTGTTTAAGCTTGTGAACGTTTGGAACCGTGGTATTTAGAACAATTTCTGGCTAACAGATGTGCTTCGATTTTTGGTTTCATGTTTTCTGGATTGTGGTCCTAATCTTGTTGATTATCAACGTCGTTACGAGCAGCGTTGAAAATTTTGGCAGGGTTTTATACAGGGTGTAGAGCTGTCTCTGCCGATGTCGTTTTATGCGAACTGCAGTGTTACATCCGTCCTTCATAAACCACTTGAGAGATTTTCATATTCTCTCATTTGCTACACACAAACTGTTAGTCCTACAGAAAAAATGAACAGGGCCTTTTTGTGAAAAATTTAATGTTGTTAAATTTTGTACTGGGATACGTTTTCGCTAGAGGCCGTAATGTTCGAATTATTCAAGTAAAGCGCGCAAATATGACCTTCAGCGCACTACCACTGCAACACACAGCCCCCACTGGTCAGGAATTCTAGTGTCTTGTTCGTGGCAGTCTCTCCTACAACTGAACAAGAATTGACGACTGCACAAATTATTTTCCACATTCGACCTTTTCCGGATTTGGTAACTGGCCTTATTACGCCACCGGCTTAATCAAGCACTTAAAAATTGTAAAATTGGCGTTTGTGAGTTTAAGCAGTACAAAATAACCAATTACACCGCTGTATTCGTCAGGCCTTATGACTACGAAGCTACTGTGCCTATAAGGGCTACGTTTAGATCGAATTTCGAAAGTAATTTGTTTTAGCGTAACGTTTACAAAAGTCGTTTTTCTTTCATTGTCTTCACGCTTACGTTTTAATTAACAATGTTAACGAAATAGCTGATTAGGCTTGTAACATAATAGCCCAATTGATAGAGACTAGAGAAGGTCGAATATCGGGCACAGTTATCGTAGTCGGAAATTTTTGTACAATGACAGAAGGGAGTGTCACGAACGACATATTAGAAATCCTGACTGGTGAAAGATGAGTGTGAGAGTGGACGTGCATTTGAAGGTCAGTTTTTCACGTTTTTCTTAAATAACTTGAAATCCGTGCCGTCCAGCGAAAACGTGACCAAGTACAAAATTTAACACATTAGATTTCCCGCAAAGAAAGTCCTGTTCATTTTCTCTGTAGGACTAATAGTATGCACGTAACGAGCGTCAGAATATGAAAATCTCGTCGATGGTTTACGAAGGACAGATAATAACAGTGCGGGTTGTATAAAACGGTAGCGGAAGTGGCAGCTGAATCACCGTGTATATGTTTAAAAAGTTGTAATTTTGTACTGTGTACTGTGTACTGTGTAATAGGTTTGAACGAAGTGTAGTGTCCAGGTTAAGTAGTTGAACGCGGATACGAAGAGATTAAATGCGAAACCTAAGTTGCGGCAGAGTGACGATGTCTCGGCAAGTAGGACGCGGGGTGGCAAAAGAGGATACAAGCGGCATGTTTAAGGAATTTAGAGGACATGTTGAGGAGACGGACAGCGATCTGTATGAAATTAGGTGTAAGCAGTGTAAAAAAAGTGACATCGTACTGTTTTCTACCAGTCTCTATCAACAGTGTGCTCTTTATGTCGGAGGTATGGACACTTGGCGATCGATTGACGTAAATGCGCTAGTTGGCCTACCATCATCGAAATCAGATGTAACGAATGGATTTCGAAAGGAGGCGAACAGATGTGAATGCGTTTTAACAATAAATGTAAACTTCTGTTTCTAGCCGGCCGCTGTGACCAAGCGGTTCTAGGCGCTTCAGTCCGGAACATCGCTGCTGCGACGGTCGCAGATTCGAATCCTGCCTCGGGCATGGGTGTGTGTGATGTCCTTAGGTTAGTTAGGTTTAAGTTGTTCTAAGTTCTATGGGACTGATGACCTCAGAAGTTAAGTCCCATAGTGCTTAGAGCCATTTGAACCATTAACCTAAGGACATCACACACATCCATGCCCGAAGCAGGATCCAAACTGAGGCCGTAGCGGTAGCGCGGTTCCAGACTGATGTGTCTAGAGCACCGTTCGGCCACACCAGCCGGCTTCCACGTTTCCTCGAACTGCTCCAGCCTGTAGCGACAAGAAGCGCTCGGCCACTCCGGCCAGCTGTCCTTAGGTTAGTTAGGTTTAAGTAGTTCTAAGTTCTAGAAGTTAAGACCCATAGTTCTCAGAGCCATTTGAACCATTTTTTTTCTGACGTGATACACTTAGGAACGAAGGTGTTTCAACCTGAGATGTAAGATGCCTGATGAATAAAATACTTTGAAGGAATGTTAAGGTTCTGTTGTATAGAGATACGTAAGATGCAATTAGGTTTGTCATGGACGTGATTTTCGTGTATGTTTCCTTTCTCGCTTTGTTTCCTGGAATCCTTTTTCTTCTACTATTTTGTTTAGTTATAAAATTTGGAAATTTGTGGTACGTTCCTATGGGACCAAACTGCTGAGGTCATCGGTCCCTAGGCTTACACACTGCTTAATCTAACTTAAAGTATCTTACGCTAAAGACATCCCATGCCCGAGGGAGGACTCGAACCTCCGACGGGGGATGACGCGCGAACCGTGGCAAGCCGCCAACAGACCGCGTGGCTATCCCGCGCGGCATTTCGTTATAACTTAGGTGTATATTGTGATAATATGTCCACGCGAGGTATTTCTGTTTAAAGCTGATGGGAGGATAGGAATGTGGAATTGTACTTTCACATGTAGGTACCAATCAGGTTTTCCTCCAATGAATAGATTGTGTTAAAGTCATCGCGTGTTCATTGTAAATCCAGGAATAGACGGTTTTAGTGGTTTTTGATACTAGACCATATCTACATCTACACTGTACCGCTACAAGTCATTTCCTTTCCTTTCCCATTCGCAAACAGAGCGTATGAGCCCCAATTTCTCGTATCTTACTTTCGTGGTCCTTACGCGCTGTATATGTTGGCGGCAGTAGAATCGTGTGGCAGTCAACTTCAAATTCCGGTTCTCTAAATTTTCTCAATAGTGCTTCTCAAAAAGAACGTCGCTTTCCCTCCAGGGATTTCCGTTTGAGTTCCTGGAGCATCTCCGTAACACTTACGTGTTCTTCGAACCTACCGGTAACAAATCTAGCAGCCTGCCTCTGAATTGTGTCGACGTCATCCGTCAATCCCACCTGGTACAGATCCCAAATACTCCAACAGTAGTTAAGAGTAGGTCGCACCAGCGTCTCTACCACACTTCTCAGGTGCTTTTTCATTTAATATCGCTTTTCAACGTTACGCCCGGATGTTTGAAGGACTTGGCTGTGTCAAACATGACACTAGTAATGCTGTATCGGAAAATTACTTACATTTTTCCACCTTTAGCGCTAACTGCCATTCATCAGTCCATCCAGAAATTTTGTCTAAGTCGTCTTGTATCTTCCTACAGTCACTGAATTTCGACACCTTACCGTACACCACAGCATCATCAACAAACAATCGCAGAGTGCTGCCCACCCTGTCCGCCAAATCGTTTATGCATATAGAGAAAAACAGCGGTTCTGTCACACTGCTGAGGATACCCTTATTTCTGATGAACACTCGCCGTCGAGGACAACATACTGGGTTCTATTATTTAAGAAGTCTTCGAGCCACACACATATCTGCGAACTTATTCCATATGCTCGTACCTTCTCTGTCAACCCGCAATGGGGCAGCGTGTCAAATACTTTCCGGAGATCTAGAAATGTGGGATCTGCGAGTTGCCCTTCATCCATAGTTCACAGTCTATTATGTGAGAAAAGCGCAAGCTGCGTTGCACACGAGGGATGCTTTCTAAAACCATGCTGATTCGTGGACATAAGTTTTTCAGCGTAAAAAAGTTTGATATATTCGAACTGAGAATATGTTCAAGGATTCTGCGGAAAACCGAAGTTAGGGGTATAGGTCTGTAATTTTGCGGGTCCGCTATTTTACCCTTCTTATATACTGGAGTAACCTGCGCTTTTTTCCAGTCACGTGGGACTTTGTGCTGGACGAGAGATTCACGATAAATATAGGCTTGATAAGGGGTCAGTGCTATAGAATATTCTTTGTATAACCGAACTGGGACTCCATCCGGACCTGGTGATTTATTTGCTCTCCGATGGTCAAATGACGGTATGTTTGCATGATTTTCCTGTGCGAACGATTTCTTGGACGTGAAATTTAAAACTTCGGCTTTCCTTTTGCTGTCTTCAACTGCCGCATCAGACTGGTCAACAATGGATTGAATGGAAGCCTTAGTCACGCTTAGCGATTTTGCGTATGATCAAAATTTTCTCGGGTTCTCTGCAGATCTTTTGCTAAGGTGTGACAAGGTAGTTGTATGCTTCGCGCATAGATCTTTTCACAGAAGCACGGATCTCCACTAACGTTCGCTTGTCGTCAATTGTTCGATCTCTTTTGAACCGAGAGTGCAACAGCCTCTGCTTCCTCAACATCTTCCGAATTTCTTTATTAAACCAAGGTGCATCTTTTCCATCCCTTACCCACTTACTAGGCAAGTAACTCTTCAGACCACGATTTACAATCTGCTTAAACTTTGCCCATAATTCCTCTACATCCATCTTACTGGAACTGAGTGATGTCAGTTCACGGTCCAAGTGAGATGCTAACAACTGCTTATCTGCTCTGTCTAACAGAAACACTCTCCTAGGCTTCTTGACTGATATATTAACTTTTGTAATCAGTGTTGCTATAACGACATCGTGATCTCTAATCCCCATTTTTATGTTGGTATTGTCAATAAGGTCCGCCCTATTTGTGGCTAGAAGGTCTAAGATATTCACATTGCGTGTGGGCTGCCGAGCTAGCTGCTCAAGACAGTTTTCAGAAAAAGCGTTCAAAACTATTTCGCATGATTGTCTGGCTGTTCCCCAGTTTATACTCGGTAGGTTAAAGTCATCTCCAGCTAGTATTGCATGATCTGGGTATTTACGTGGTACCGACTGTAGGCTTCCTTTGAATGACTCTAGAACTGTCACAGTGGAATCGGATGGCCGGTAAAACATCTAACAATGAATTCGGTTTCACCTACATCTTTTATACTCGATCAGGTGATTTCATTGTCACAATCAACTTCGATCTCAACAGAGACAAATTTTTGTCAGCTGTAGTAAACACTCCCCCTCCTATTGCCTCTAATCTGCGTTTCAGATATACGTTCCGTGACTTGCTAAATATCTCAGAGTTTTCCACCTCGTATTTCAGCCAGCCGAGCGGTTTGAGGCGCCCTGCACGGATTGCGCGGCCCCTCCCGCCGGAGGTTCGAGTCCTCCCTCGGGTATGGGTGTGTGTTGTTCTTAGTATAAGTTAGTTTCGGTAGCATATAAGTCTAGGAACCGATGACCTCAGCAGTTTGGTCCCTTAGGAATTCACACACATTTCAGGCAGCTCTCAGTCCCAAGGATAATGTGAGAGCGAGAACTTTCCTGAAGGTCAGAAAATTCGGGAACTGTATTACGAATACTTCGATAATTTACTGCAAAATTTTGACAGTTGATTTGTCTTTATTCTGAACATCGTCTGACTTCCCTTGCTGAGTATCAACTGGCGGCTGTTCATCAAAGCACCTCAAACTACCGTCTAGCCTAAAAAAATCCTCATCTGCACTAAGTAAGTACTTTGCTAGCCGAGCAGCTGCTTCCTGACCTATCAAGGGCAGTCCTACAAATCCCCATATGATAACACAGGTCTAGAAATCTGCAGCCAAGTCTGTCACAAAGTCAACGAAGCCTTTGGCTGCGACCAAGGGACACCTTTCAACTCTGGGAACAATGCTGCAAATTGCCAACTCTTCCTGAACCCAACGCACGAAGCACCTCCACCAGCTGCCCATATGAACTAAGGATGACCTCAGAACCCATTCGACAGGCGTCGGTGGTGCCGACGTAAGCCAAAGCGTGCAGACGACTGTACCCTGCACACTCAATAGCCGCAGGCAAGGCCGCCTCTACATCTCGAATGAGCCCCCCCTCCCCGGCAGGCATACCGAGTGCAGATTGGCTTTCTTGCCAGCCCTGAAAGTTATGTGCGAAGGGGCTCCATTGCTAACATTGGAGCTCCCACTTAACCAGTAAACCCCACCCCCCGTGTGCCTGCTCGGACCCTGCTGAAGGTGCGGCCACCTGACCACTTGCAGGTTGAATGGGAGCGGCCAGGCGGCCACTCTCCACATTGACCTTCCGCTTCGAGAGACGCGAACTCTTTACCACCCGGCACTCACCCTGCAGGATCCACTGCGTCGGGTGTACTAGGAAGTGCCTCGGAAGCAGAGCCTGTGGGTAAAACAAGCGACACCTGAGGCGTCCCATGCGACGTGCTAGATTCTCGCCACCGTTACACCGCAAGGCAGCACCCTGAAGGTGACTCCTGATCGTAGGCAAAAGTGCATTCAGCTGTTTGCGAACTATGGCCAGCATGCACGCATCCTAACCATCCTAGCAAGACTAACTGAAGAAGTAAACTATAAAAGCAGGCAGAATCCTACATATGCAACTTGCTACCCTCCTGAGGTGTCACCAACGGACGCTGATGCGTTAATAAGCTATGTAGCTGGTTCCTCAGTGAGCAGCTACTGCGCTTCAAAGTGAATCAATTTACACTTATAAAATAGCGAGATTAAAATTCTTAAACAGAAGAACAAGCACGAAATTTAATAAATATAGTAGTAGGAAAACATAGAAGACGATAAACACTTAACTTGCCGCTCTGTGGACTATATGTACCAATAGTGTTTCTCCACAGAAAATGGAGATGTAATTTTATGGCCGGCCGCGGTGGCCGTGCGGTTCTAGGCGCTCCAGTCCGGATCCGCGCTGCTGCTACAGTCGCAGGTTCGACGCCTGCCTCGGGCATGGATGTGTGTGATGTTCTTAGGTTAGTTAGGTTTGAGTAGTTCTAAGTTCTAGGGGACTGATGACCACAGCAGTTGAGTCCCATAGTGCTCAGAGCCATTTGAACCATTTTTTTTGTAATTTTATGAAAAAAGGGTATAAGGTCTGCTGAAATATGTTATCGGTGGATTTTTGTGTGAAGATTATTAATAGATACAGCTGTAAGATGAATAGAGTATATGCAAGGTAGATACGGCGAAATGAGTACCCAACGAGCAGAGAATATGAGTGATGTCACGAACTAATTGATGATCCATAAAAGAATGTAAAGAGTAAAAGAGTATGATGCAGTTTTAGTAGAGATTTATCCTGACGTGAGTAAATTTTAGGATCAATATAGTGAAGGTATATGGACTGTTCTTGATTTTTTAATTGTTCTTAGTTGATGAAGAGTGTCCTTAAAATTGCTCAGGGTTTCGATTTCTCCCTAGAAACCGGAAGGCTGGGAGACAAGAGTCCGCAGCGTTGGCCGTCATCACCGGTGCGACAGTAAACACATCCTTTCTGCGCAACAGGAAATCACACACTCGTGTCGGTTGCACTGGTAAACATGTTACGCCGTGCCAGCGGAACGACCCAGAGGCACGCTAATGGGCAGCAACACTTCAAGCGTACCCGAACGAACTCTCGTAACTCAGTTTCAGAAGTTTTTCCGAGTTCTTCGTCTCGAGGGAACAGCAAAACGCGTCGTCTGGCTTCTTATTCTTAGTGTTTCCGCCGACCCCCTTGCTTCCTCTGCCCACATCGGTCGGATACTTCTTTTTTGTGCGGTATTACGAGTCACATTACTTTCTTTTGACCAGTTGACACCCACCTATATTTCACTGGCATCTTACTATAGCACAGACTGATTCTGTGAAGAAGTGAACTTGTACCTGTGTGTTTTTCTGTGTACACTAGTGTTTATCAAATTACTCTAAGTTTTTGTTTTTGAGTAAATCATAAGGCACGTCCTTGTGTGAGGCGTCTTCCTCGAGTAATTTTTCCGTCGCCATAAGCGCCACGTGACGTGACAACGTTTAAATGTCGTGTTAGTACACAGCGTACAGTTTAGATCAGTGCGTTTCAAATAGTTTCCTAGTAATCCATGTTTCTGAAATACACTGATTTCAGCAATATATTAACTTTTACAGGAATACAACAGCTTCGTGATTTAAAATCACATCTTCAGGTGTCGGCCGCTGGTGGCCGAGCGGTTCTGGCGCTACAGTCTGGAACCGCGCGACCGCTACGGTCGCAGGTTCGAATCCTGCCTCGGGCTTGGATGTGTGTGTTGTCCTTAGGTTAGTTAGGTTTAAGTAGTTCTAAGTTCTAGGGGACTTATGACCTCAGCAGTTGAGTCCCATAGTGCTCAGAGCCATTTGAACATCTTCAGGTGTATATCTGCAAGACAGGAAATATACAACAGACATTATGACAAAAATATCTGTCCTAATAATCTATGCTCTATGCCAACTGATATGACATACACGTCAGTAAAACAATCAAGTCGGCCGGTGTGGCCGAGCGGCTATAGGCGCTTCCGTCTGAAACTGCACGACCGCTACGTTCGCAGGTTTGAATCCTACCTCGGGTATGGATGTGTGTGATGTCTTTAGGTTAGTTAGGTTTAAGTAGTTCTAAGTTCTAGGGGACTGATGACCTCAGATGTTAAGTCCCATAGTGCTCAGAGCCATTTTTGAAAACAATCAAGCCCTGATACGGGAAGGCGGAAGACTCAACATTATGAAAATAAAACCTGTTACCCGCAACAAATGGTCAGTTTTAACTTTGACACTCTGCTTATTGAGGGTAACAGTATTTTATATTGAGAAAGCTGAGTCCCCTCCTTCCCGTATTAGGGCTGAAATTTTTTACTGACGTGCGAGTATGTCATATTGGTTATCGTAGAGCATAGATTATTAGGATAGGTATCCAGAATGAGATTTTCACTCTGCAGCGTAGTGTGCGCTGATATGAAACTTCCTGGCAGATTAAAACTGTGTGCCCGACCGAGACTCGAACTCGGGACCTTTTCCTTTCGCGGGCAATTGCTCTACCATCTGAGCTACCTAAGCACGACTCACGCCCGGTACTCACAGCTTTACTTCTGCCAGTACCTCGTCTCCTACCTTCCAAACTTTACAGAAGCTCTCCTGCGAACCTTGCAGAACTAGCACTCCTGAAAGAAAGGATATTGCGGAGACATGGCTTAGCCACAGCCTGGGGGATGTTTCCAGAATGAGATTTTCACTCTGCAGAGGAGTGTTTTTTATCACAATGTCGGTTGTACGTTTCCTATAGTGTAGATGTACACCTGAAGATGTGATCTGAAATCACGAAACCGGTCGTGCTCGTGTAAAACTTCATATAAAGCAGAAAGCCGTTTATTTCAGAAACATTAGATCAGTGCCTATGAGTTTTTGTGGTAATCAGAGTTTCTAGTAAAATATAACTGTTGATACATTCATTTTCAGTAGAGAAATGTCCTCCACCGTAGCTGAGTGGACAGTGCCCCGGCATATTATGTCGGGGGCGGGGGACGGGTTCAGTTCCCAGCTGGGTTGGAGATTTTCTCCACTCAGGGACTGGGTGTTTGTCTCGTCTTCATCATCATCATTTCATCCTCATCGACGCGCAAGTCACTAAGTGGCGTCACCTCAAAAGACTTGCACCAGGCGATCAGGCCTACCCGCCGGGTGGCCCTCGCCATACGATATCGTTAGCAGAGAAATATAATTCTGTTTTAAGAGCTTGCGGTCTCAGGCTATAATGAGAGCTCTGCAGTACATTACAAACACAGTAGTGCCACAGTCGGGTAATTTAATTTTTTTCAGGGGTGAGTTAGTACTTTCTACGTTACTGCTCAGTACTTCGAATTTTTTGAGATACAGTATCAATCTTTTACACAGTACAACATGGCTAGGGACTGTGCTCGTTGTGAGCGGACACAAGGAAAAGTGGCTACTTCCTGCACACACCTGGAAGCTGCACTCACCACGGTCGACAGGCTTGTGCCTACTGCTCAAAGTTGTGGCGATGTTGTCCGCAGCTCGTGGTCGTGCGGTAGCGTTCTCGCTTCCCGCGCCCGGGTTCTCGGGTTCGATTCCCGGCGGGGTTAGGGATTTTCTCTGCCTTGTGATGACTGTGTGTTGTGTGATGTCCTTAGGTTAGTTAGGTTTAAGTAGTTCTAAGTTCTAGGCGACTAATGATCATAGATGGTTCAAATGGCTCTGAGCACTATGCGACTTAACTTCTGAGGTCATAAGTCGCCTAGAACTTAGAACTAATTAAACCTAACTAACCTAAGGACATCACACACATCCATGCCCGAGGCAGGATTCGAACTTGCGACCGTAGCGGTCGCTCGGTTCCAGACTGTAGCGCCCAGAACCTCACGGCCACTCGGGCCGGCGACCATAGATGTTAAGTCCCATAGTGCTCGGAGCCATTTGAACCAATTTGTGGCGATGTTGAGGCGCTATTGACGAGACCTGTGATAAATTTGGGGCCGCTGGAATCCCTTGGTGACATGGTTGTCGCTTCGTCTTTCGGTACGCAACATCTGACTGGTCCGTTCTCACTCCAGAGTGAGTCGTGGAAAGTGTGGCTTCCCATGTCAGTGAGCGGGAGGCGATTGAGGGAACGGGCTGCACGGCTGCTTCCTTACACCTTAGCAACAGGTACGATATGCTACCCAGTTTTGATAATACTTTCTGGCAGATTAAAACTCCGGCACACAGTTTTAATCTGCCAGTAAGTTTCATAATAGCGTGCACATCGCTGCGGAGTGAAAATTTCATTCTGGAAGCATCTCTCAGTTTGTGGTTAAGCAACGCCTCCGCTGTAACCGTTCATCCAGGAGAGCTTCTGTGAAGTTTGGGAGGTAGGAGATGAGGCACTGGCGGAAGTAAAACTGTGACCAGGGGGCTTGAATCGTGCTTGGGTCGGTGGAGCAGTTGCAAGAGGCAAAAGTCCCTATTTCGAGCCTCGGGCCGCCCCACAGTTTTAATTTGCAAGTATTTTTCAGCCACGTTGTTTCCAGAGAAAGCTCGTCCTCGCATATAGGACAGAGATGAAGTTAATATGGTATTAATAAACTGCAAGAGCATCCAAGGAAAGAACTCAGAGTTAGTATCGCTTATTGAAGGTTGTAATGCCCAGATATCTTTGAACAGAATGTTAATTGAAACTGAAAGTGAAAAGCAACGAAATCCTAAGTTCAGGTTGGAATATTCATCGTAAGAAAAGGTTATTCGTCAGTGGTGGCGGCGAATTTATTCTAGTAAAGAACTCGATAATATGAGAATGTGAATAAATCTGGATGAAGTTAGGCAACAAAGGTCGGCCAAAGTGGAATCGTATTCTTTTATAAACCATCTGGGGCAGTATTAGTAGAGCGCTTCAGAGAGAACTTTCAGAATGTCATGAATAAGTTTCTTGAACATGCTGTCTTAATGGTGATGTCTTCAACTTGCCAGATATAGACTGGGAAAGTCATGTTATCATAACTGGTTCCAGGGACAGGAATTCATATGACATTATTCTGAATGTCTTGTCTGACCATTGCTTCTTGAAGGCAGAGAAACAACTGATGAAGGTAAGGTCATAGACCACCTAGCAGCACACAGACACGAACGTATCAAAACACTTAAGTTAGAATAAGGCATCAGTGATCACAATCTTGTGATAGCAACTATGGCTACGGGTTTTACATGGGATGTTAAGAAAGGTAGGAAGATATACTATGTGATCAAAAGCATCCGGACACCTGGCTGATAATGACTTACATGTTCGTGGTGCCCTCCATCGGTAATACTAGAACTCAGTACATTGTTGGTCCACCCTTAGCCTTGATGACAGCTTCCACACTCGCAGGCCTACGTTCAATCAGGTGCTGGAAGGTTTCTTGGGGACTCGCAGCCCAATCTTCAAGGAGTGCTGCACTGAGGAGTGGTATCGATGTCGGTCAGTGAGGCCTAGCGCGAAGTCGGCGTTCCAAAACATTCCGAAGGTTTTCTATAGGATTCATTTCAGAACTCTGTGCAGGCCAGTCCATTACAGGGATGTTATTGTCGTGTAACCACTCCGCCACAGGCCGTGCTTTATGAACAGTTGGTCGATCGTTCTGAAAGATGCAATCGCCATCTTCGAACTGCTCTTCAACAGTGGGAAGCAAGAAGGTGCTTAAAACATGAATGTAGGCCTGTGCTGTGATAATGCCATGCAAAACAACATGGGGCGTAAGACCCCTCCATGGAAAACCCGACCACACCATAACACCACCGCCTCCGAATTTTACTGTTGGCACTACAAACGCTGGCAGATGACGTTCACCGGACATTCGCCATACCCACACACTGCCTTCGGATGGCCACATTGTGTACCGTGATTCGTCACTCCACACAGCGTTTTTCCACTGTGCAATCGTCCAATGTTTACGCTCCTTGCATGAAGCGAGGCGTCGTTTGGCATTTACCGGCATGATGTGTGGCTTACGAGCAACCGCTCGACCATGAAATCCAAGTTTTCTCACCTCTCGCCTAACTGTCATAGTACTTGCAGTGGATACTGATGCAGTTTGGCATTCCTGTGTGATGGTGTGGATAGATGTCTACCTATTACAGATTACGACCCTCTTCAGTCGACAGACGAGGTCGGCCTGTACGATTTTGTGCTGTACGGGTCCCTTCACGTTTCCAATTCACTATCACAATGATAAGGTAATGTCTTGTGGGACTGCTGAGGTCATCGGTCCCTAAGCTCACGCACTGTTCAATCTAACTCAAACTAACTTACGCTAAGGACAACACACTCACTCACACCCGAAGGAGGACTAGAACCTCTGACGGGGGGAGCCGCCAGGATCGTGACAAGACGCCTCAGATCGCGCGGCTACCCCGCGTGGCATCACATAGGAAACAATGGACCTAGGGATGTTTAGGAGTGTGGAAATCTCGCGTACATACGTATGACACAAGTGACATCCAATCGCCTGACCACGTTCGAAGTCCGTGAGTTCCGCGGGGCGCCCCATTCTGCTATCTCACAATGTCTAAGGACTTCTGAGGTCGCTGACATGGAATGCCTGGCAGTAGGTGGCAACACAACGCACCTAATATGAAAACATTAGGTTTTGTGGATGTCCGGATACTTTTGCTCACATAGTGTATTTTTGCTTAGCAAGAGTGACAAGATACAGATTACAGAGTATCTGATTAGTCAGCACCAAGTATTTAATGATGAGGATGAAGATGTGGAACACAAATGGAAAAAGTGCAAAAGCATAGTTAAGTGCGCCTTAGAAAAATATGTTCTGTGCAAGATCTTAAGGAACGGGGAAGAACCGCCGTTGTTTGCTAGTCGAGTTAGAAAACTGATCCGTAAACATATTGAAGAAAAGTCAAAACCTAGGTGACAACCAAAATCTGGCTGAAGCGAGAATGTGCGTAACAAGAGCAATGAGAAAAGGCGTTGCCGGCCGAAGTAGCCGTGCGGTTCTAGGCGCTGCAGTCTGGAACCGCGAGACCGCTACGGTCGCAGGTTCGAATCCTGCCTCGGGCATGGATGTGTGTGATGTCCTTAGGTTAGTTAGATTTAACTAGTTCTAAGTTCTAGGGGACTAATGACCTGAGAAGTTGAGTCCCATAGTGCTCAGAGCCATTTTTTTGAAAAAGCGTTCAGTGGCTTTGTACGTAAAGTTTTGTAAAAGCTCTAAGAGGTTTTGGTCTCATGTAAAATCAGTCAGAAGTTCGAAATCATCGGCTGATTCACTCTGTGACCACGCTGGCATCGAAACGGAATATAACAGAGAGAAGGCCGAAATACTGATTTCGCTCTTCTAAAATTGTTTCACCGAAGAAGATCGTAAAATGGTCCTTCATTTGAATCATCGTACGAATGTCGAAATGGCAGTTACTTAGAGAACCCATCGCGGCATAGGAAAACAACCAAAATCGCTAAGTAGTGGAAAGGCATAAGGACTAGACAAGATACCGACAAGATTCTGCAAAGATTATGCGAAAGAACTTGGTCCTCTTTTAGCAGAAGTTTATCGTATTTCGCTTGAGCAGAGTAGGGTACCTGGTAACTGGAAAAATGCGCATGTCATTCCCATTTCCAAGAGGGGCCGTAGAACAGACGCACATAATTATAGGCCTCTATCGTTGACATCAGTCTCTTGTAGAATTATAGAACATTTTTTATGCTCAAGAATTATGACCTGTTTTGGAGAACCAAAATCTCTATAGAAATCAACATGCATTCCTTAAACAGAGTTTCTTGCGAAACTCATCTCGTTCTGTTTCCCCATGATATGCTGTAGTCAACGGCGTTCATGTTCATACTGTTTTCCTTGACTTCAGGAAGCATTTGATACCGTCCCGCACTGCCGGTTAGTGAAAAAGATACGGGCTTATCGAGTATTGGAACATATTTGCTACTGGAAGACAATGCAGAGTACATCATAAAAAGACAGGCACTGCAATATAGTATTTCATGCAA
Organism: Schistocerca nitens; assembly: GCF_023898315.1. Classification (NCBI taxonomy): domain Eukaryota; kingdom Metazoa; phylum Arthropoda; class Insecta; order Orthoptera; family Acrididae; genus Schistocerca; species Schistocerca nitens. Next base: position 520,750,755 of record NC_064616.1, on the reverse strand, counting down.
AGACAAGGCCGCGACAGTAGTCATAAGTCTCTCCCTGTGTGGGTATCACAGCAGTTGTGAGAGTACAGGACATCGCTCCCGCTAAGTTGGAGTGTTCCCGGCGTAGCAACCGCCCGCCCCTTGGACTCGGCCCGCCTGCTATCCTTTACCACCTCGCGTGGTTTCCAGGGTTTCGGATGGGTGGACTAGTTTCAATTTTTTCCACTTTATATATATGAAAAAAAGAAAAATAAATACATAAACACGTAAGATAAAATGAGCAGTGTGTGAGCGCAGCACAGCGATGGTAGGGGGAAGCTTCGTGGCCAGGCCTCGGGATTCGACTCCTGCACACCTTGTCCCTTTGTCTCCTCCAGCCTGTGGCTGACTGTGATACCCCTCTCTCCCCCACCCACGCAAACAAACTTCAAGCGATCGCTATCGTAATGTGGGGAATCCGGGTTCGAGTCCCAGTCCGGCACAAATAACAAATTTTCATTGTCACCAACACATTGTGCAGCTGGAGTCCGATCATATTCGCAACTGCGAATACATTTCTTATATTTCAGAATGCAGGCAGGTGTGGTTTTTTTTTGTGGGACATTGTCTGGAGTACATAATGAAAGTCATGTCATTGCCGGATATCATGGTCGAAAATGCCAGATGGGGATATTTGAGAGGTAAGAATTACTACGTTTGCGGACTCCGCTGCAAATATATGTATGGGAGTGTGACTACTGTTCCTATGACGAGCAGGAGCAAATCGAAGTAGCGACACATTCGAAGAAGAAAGCATCCGCTTAAATTTCACGCTGGAAAGGCTATTGTTTAGAAAATTTGTGTTTGTGTAACCAGCTTTAGTTATATGTTTGTATGTAGATTCGAGAGTTAAATGAGCCGTTTTAAGGCTGGCAAACCTGCCTACTTTAGAATATTTTTAGATGGCACATATCAGGCACTTTCTCTTAAGGGATTTGATCTCTGTTAACATACACTGAGGGTCCAAAGAAATTGGTACACCTGCCTAATATCGTGTAGGGGCCCCGCGAGCACGCAGCAGTGCAGCAACACAACATGGCAGGGACTAGACTAATATTTGGAGTAGTGCTGGGGGGAGCTTACACAATGAATTCAGCAGGGCTGTCCATAAATCCGTAAGAGTACGGGGGGTGGAGATCTCTTCCGATCAGCACGTTGTAAAGCACCCCAGAATACTCAATAATGTTCATGTCTGGGGAGTTTGGCGGCCATCGGAAGTATTTAAGCTCAGAAGAGTGTTCCTGGAGCCACTCTTCAGCAATTCTGGATGTATGGCGTGTCGCATTGTCCTGCTGGAATTCCCCAAGTCCGACGGAATGCACAGTGGACATGAATGGATTCAGTTGATCAGACAGGATGCTTACGTACGTGTCACCTGTCAGAGTCATATCTAGACGTATCAGGGGCCCCATATCACTGTAACTGCCCACGCCCCTCACCATTACAGAGCCTTAACCAGCTTGAACAGTCCCCTGCTGACATGCAGAGTCCATGCCCGTACACGACCATCCGCTCGATAAAATTTGAAACGAGACTCGTCCGGCCAGGCACCATGTTCCCAGTCATCAACAGTCCAATGTCGGTGTTGACGGGCCGAGGCGAGGCGTAAAGCTTTGTGCCGTGCAGTCATCAAGGGTACACGAGCCGCCCTTAGGCTCCTTTAGCCCATATCGATGATGTTTCGTTGAATGGTTCGCACGATGACAGTTGTTGATAGCCCAGCATTGAAATCTGCAGCAATTTGCGGAAGGGTTGCACTTCTGTCACTTTGAACGATTTCTTTAGTCGTCGTTTTTCCCGTCCTTGCAGGATCTTTTTCCTGCCTCAGCGATGTCGGAGATTTGATGCTTTACCGGGATTCTGATATTCACGGTACAGTCGTGAAATGGTCATACGGGAAAATCCCCACTTCATCGCTACTTCGGAGATGCTGTGTAACATAGGTCGTGCACCGGCTATAACACCACGTTCAAACCCGCTTAAATCTTGATAACCTGCCATTGTAGCAGCAGTAACAGATCTAGAAGCTGCGCCAGAACTTATTATCTTACAGACGTTGCCGACGGCAGCGCCGTAGTCTGCCTGTTTACATGTCTCTGTATTTGCATACGGATGCCTATACCAGTTTCTTTGGCGCTTCAGCGTATATTCTTTATCTTCATTGTTGTTGTATGTATTTAGCACAGTAGGTGATATATTAAAGCGTATGTACGACCCAACTCCACCCCCTCGTCTATTACATTGTCATGTCTTAGAAAGATGTAGCCATCTAAGCTTACCGAACGTGTGAGAATAATTGGTTTGAGCCAGATCTCTGACAGAAGTATTTCATGGATGTCTATGTCATGATATATATGACGGAACTCATCGTAATGAGCTGAGTGAGATTGGACATTTGCGAGTGGAACAAGGAGTTAGGTACGTTCAGGTGCAGAGCATGCGAGGATGTCGCAGATGGATACTTGCGGCTCTGGGTCAGCGCTGACGGGGGAACAAAGTACACTACTGACCATTAAAATTGCTACACCACGAAGATGACGTGCTACAACCGCGAAATTCAACCGACAGGAAGAAGATGCTGTGATATGCAAATGATTAGCTTTTCAGAGTATTCACACAAGGTTGGCGCCGATGGCGACACCTACAACGTGCTGACATGAGGAAAGTTTCCAACCGATTTCTCATACATAAACAGAAGTTGACCTGCGTTGCCTGGTGAAACGTTGTTTTGATGCGTCGTGTAAGGAAGAGCAATACGTACCATCACGTTTCCGACTTTGATAAAGGTCGGATTGTAGCCTATCGCGATTACGGTTTATCATATCGCGACGTTGCTGCTCGCGTTGGTCGACATCCAATGACTGTTAGCAGAATATGGAATCGGTTGGTTCAGGAGGGTAATACGGAACACCGTGCTGCATCCCAACGGCCTCGTATCACTAGCAGTCGAGATGACAGGCATGTTATCCGCATGCCTGTGACGGATCGTGCAGGCACATCTCGATCCCTGAGTCAACAGATGTGGACGTTTGCAAGACAACAATCATCTGCACGGACAGTTCGACGACGTTTGCAGCAGCATGGACTATCAGCTCGGAGACCATGGCTGCGGTTACCCTTGACGCTGCATCACAGACAGGAGCGCCTGCGATGGTGTACTCAACGACGAGCCTTGGTGTACGAATGGTAAATCCAGGTTCTGTTTACAGCATCATGATGGTCACATCCGTGTTTGGCGACATCGCGGTGAACGTACATTGGAAGCGTGTATTCGTCATCACCATACTGGCGTATCACCTGGTGTGATGGTATAGGGTACCATTGGTTACACGTCTGTCACCTCTTGTTCACATTGACGGCACTTTGAACAGTGGACGTTACATTTCAGATGTGTTACGACCCGTGGCTCTACCCTTCATTCGATCCCTGTGAAACCCTACATTTCAATAGGATAATGCACGACCGCATGTGCAGGTCCTGTACGCGCCTTTCTGGATACAGAAAATGTTCGACTGCTGCCCTGGCCAGCACATTGTCCAGATCTCTCACCAACTGAAAACGTCTGGTCAATGTTGGCCGAGTAACTGGCTCGTCACAATACGCCAGTCACTACTCTTGATGAACTGCGGTATCGTGTTGAAGCTGCATGGGAAGCTGTACCTGTACGCGCCATCCAAACTCTGTTTGACTCAATGCCCAGGCCTATCAAGGCCGTTATTACGACCGGAGGTGGTTGTTCTAGGTACTGATATCTCAGGATCTATACACCCAAATTGCGTGAAAATGTAATCACATGTCAGTTCTAGTATAATTAATTTGTCCAATAAATACCCGTTTAACATCTGCATTTCATCTTGGTGTAGCAATTTTCTACATCTACACCTACATGACTACTCTGCAATTCACATTTAAGTGCTTGGCAGAGGGTTCATCGAACCACAATCCTACTATCTCTCTACCATTCCACTCCCGAACAGCGCGCGGGAAAAACGAACACCTAAATCTTTCTGTTCGAGCTCTAATTTCTCTCATTTTATTTTGATGATCATTCCTACCTATGTAGGCTCAACAAAATATTTTCGCATTCGGAAGAGAAAGTTGGTGACTGAAATTTCGTGAATAGATCTCGCCGCGACGAAAAACGTCTTTGCTGTAATGACTTCCATCCCAATTCGCGTATCATATCTGCCACACTCTCTCCCCTATTACGTGATAATACAAAACGAGCTGCCATTTTTGGCACCCTTTTCTAAATCGCTTTGCAACTGATACTAGTCTTCGGATGACCTTACTAGACGGTAAATTACAGCATCATCTGCGAACAACCTAAGAGAACTGCTCAGATTGTCACCCAGGTCATTTATATAGATCAGGAACAGCAGAGGTCCCAGGACGCTTCCCTGGGGAACACCTGATATCGCTTCAGTTTTACTCGATGATTTTCCGTCTATTACTACGAACTGCGACCTTCCTGACAGGAAATCATGAATCCAGTCGCACAACTGAGACGATACCCCATAGGCCCGCAGCTTGATTAGAAGTCGCTTGTGAGGAACGGTGTCAAAAGCTTTCCGGAAAGCTAGAAATACGGAATCAACTTGAGATCCCCTGTCGATGGCGGCCATTACTTCGTGCTAATAAAGAGCTAGCTGCGTTGCTCAAGAACGATGTTTTCTGAAACCATGCTGATTACGCATCAATAGATCGTTCCCTTCGAGGTGATTCATAATGTCTGAATGCAGTACATGCTCCAAAACCCTACTGCAAACCGACGTGCTAAGTAGGGAGCTATTGTATCAGCGTAATCCGAAAGGAACCTAATCGGTGTACAATCTGGACCTGAAGACTTGCCCGTATCAAGCGATTTGAGTTGCTTCGCAATCCCTAAGGTATCTACTTCTAAGAAACTCATGGTAGCAGCTGTTCGTGTTTCAAATTCTGGAATATTCCATTCATCTTCCCTGGTGAAGGAATTTCGGAAAACTGCGTTCAATAACTCCGCTTTAGCGGCACAGTCGTCGGTAACAGTACCATCGGCACTGCGCAGCGAAGGTATTGACTGCGTCTTGCCGCTTGTGTACTTTACATACGACCACAATTTCTCCGGATTTACTACCAAATTTCGAGACAATGTTTCGTTGTGGAACCTATTAAAGGCATCTCGCATTGAAGTCCGTGCCAAATTTCGCGCGTCTGTAAATTTTAGCCAATCTTCAGGATTTCGCGTTCTTCTGAACTTCGCATGCTTTTTCCGTTGCCTCTGCAACAGCGTTCGGAACTGTTTTGTGTACCACGGGGGATCAGTTCCATCTCTTACCAATTTATGAGGTATGAATCTCTCAATTACTGTTGCTACTATATCTTTGCATTTGAGCCACATCTCGTCTACATTTGCATAGTCAGTTCCGAAGGAATGGAGATTGTCTCTTAGGAAGGCTTCTAGTGACAATTTATCCGCTTTTTTAAATAAAATTTTGCGTTTGTTTCTCGTGGATTTGGAAGAAACGGTATTGAGCCTAGCTAAAACGACCTTGTGATCACTAATCCCTGTATCAGTCATGATGCTCTCTATCAGCTCTGGATTGTTTGTGGCTAAGAGGTCAAGTGTGTTTTCGCAACCATTTACAATTCGCGTGGGTTCGTGGACTAACTGCTCGAAATAATTTTCGGAGAAAGCATTTAGGACAATCTCGGAAGATGTTTTCTGCCTATCACCGGTTTTGAACAAGTATTTTTGCCAACATATCGAGGGAAGGTTGAAGTCCCCACCAACTATAACCGTATGAGTGGGGTATTTATTTGTTACGGGACTCAAATTTTCTCTGAACTGTTCCGCAACTATATCATCGGAGTCTGGGGGTCAGTAGAAGGAGCCAATTATTAACGTAGTTCGGCTGTTAAGTATAACCTTCACACATACCAATTCGCACGGAGTATCTACTTCGACTTCACTACAAGATAAACCACTACTGACAGACACAAACACTCCACCACCATTTCTGCCTAATCTATCTTTCCTGAACACCGTCTGAGACTTCGTAAAAATTTCTGTAGAACTTATTTCAGGCTGTAGCCAGCTTTCTGTACCTATAACGATTTCAGCTTCTGTGCTTTCTATTAGCGTTGGAAGCTCAGGAACTTTCCCAGCACAACTACAACAATTTACAACTACAATTCCGACTCTTCCATGATCCAAGCACGTCCTGTATTTGCCATGCACCCTTTGAGATTGCAGCCCACCCCGTACTATCCCGAGGCCTTCTAACCTAAAAACCCGCCCAGTCCACGCCACACAACCTGCGCGACCCGTGTAGCCGCCAGCTGAGTGTAGAGAACTCCTAACCTATTCAGCGGAACCCGAAACCCCACCACCCTAAGGCGCAAGTCAAGGAATCTGCAGCCAACACGGTCGCAAAACCGTCTGAGCCTCTGATTCAGACCCTCCACCCGGCTATGCACCAAAGGTCTGCAGTCGGTTCTGTCAACGATGCTGCAGATGGTGAGCTCTGCCTTCATCTCGTAAGCAAGACCGGCAGCCTTCACCAAATCAGATAGCCGCTGGAATCCAGAGAGAATTTCCTCAGATCCAAAGCGACACACGTCATTAGTGCCGACATGTGCCACCACCTGCAGCTGGCTGCACCCTGTGCTCTTCATGGCATCCGGAAGGACCCTTTCCACATCAGGAATGACTCCAACCTGAATGCACACGGAGTGCACACTGGATTTCTTCCCCTCCTTAGCCGCCATTTTAATGGCCAGTAGTATATAAGGAAACGCAGTAAGGAGGGCTGATTCTGAGCACAATGGAACTTAACTTCTGAGGTCATAAGTCGCCCAGAACTTAGAACTAATTAAACCTAACTAACCTAAGGACATCACACACATCCATTCCCGAGGCAGGATTTGAACCTGCGACCGTAGCGGTCGCTCGGTTCCAGACTGCAGCGCCTAGAACCGCACGGCCACTCCGGCCGGCCATTAAGGAGGGGGAGCGCAGTTTCGAAGAAGTGAAAGCAGCGGGAATCTTCACGGAGGAGGGAGGTTCTGTGGCCAAGGGCAGCGGTGTTTTGAGCAGTCGTCAAGCAGCGAAGTGGTGATAGAAAAAAACCTCGCTTGACAGAGCTAGAATAATCCAAGCGCAACAGTGCTGAAAGGAAGGTAAACGGAATAAAATCAGTGTGTACTACTAATAGCGCTAACGATGAGAAACAATAATAACACGACAATAAATTGCTAAATAAAAATTGCAAGTAAACCTAAGTTGGAACTGTAATTGACTAAGTAAATAAGAGACAATAGGAAAAGGACTTAATAATGAAGAGAAAACAAAACAGGTAATACATTAGTTAAATTATGGCTAATTATAATCTACAATAACAATATAAATACACAAAATAGCGGCAGCAAGAATTGATATGTTCTTAGCTCCTAAGGCACAGGCTTCCGAGTTCAATTGAATTGCAAACTGATATTTCTCCATTTTCGGTCTTCACCATTATCTTGCCATCATCTGTCCAAATGTTTTCTTAGCCCAAATCTCAAAATTGCGTTGTCCAAAATGCTTAATCTTTCGGAGGTGAGATCCTCTCGTATCATCAGACATGACGTCGAGAATTCCTTCTTCACTGTTAAGATTTCAGATGTTTTCCTCTACGACACGAACTTCACTATTATGTGCCTAGGTTTTGTACATCCTGGCGTCCTACGTCCTACGTCCTACTCTATGACTTCTGTCAGTGTAATGCAGTGTCACCTGCTAGCCTAGCTTCTTACGGACAACATTCATCTCTAATTCGTTCATATTCTCTCTACTACTCTCTGGAACCCTGAATAGTGTGGAATTACTGCGTCTCTGACATTGTTCAAGCTCGTCAGAATTGACGATCAGTTTCTGTTCGCACCCTATCTTCAGTTTAATTCAGTTATTTGCTTAGAGCACGCATCTCGCTCGCATTCGTCTCCTGAGTTTTCTGCATTTTTTCTGCCACTGCTGCGGTGACAGCATCATTCATCGTCTGGGCCACAAGTCGGAGCATGTTCTGTGCTTGTTGCGAATCACTAACATCAGCCTTGACGTGTGTGGCGACACCAGCGATGCCGTGTGATGCGGCCGCAACTCCCAGTATCGGCTAGACCCCAGCGTTCTTGTTGGTCTGGCCGTTGCCTGTGCTGCGCGTTGTTCAGTCTACATCTACCCACATCAAAAAAAGTTTTACATCACCCCCCGTTCCCAGAACGCCTGAAGGTAGACGTTGACTGTGGATATTGTATCACAAACACAGTCCCTTTGACTGTTCAGAGATTCCACAAAACCCGCCCAAAGATGTAAACAACCAGGCATGAGTAGCTCCTATTAGACGGAACGGGTCCGACAGCCGATCAGTTCCAGTCATTCCACCAGGAAGGGGGTAAACGGCTCGTGTTTTCTGTAGTTCAACCATGCCTAAGACGGTCAATACTGTGGTTCGATCGCGTCTACATTGTTACTTTGTGCCAGGAAGGGCTCTCAACAAGCGTTTCGGAGTGAACCAAAGCGATGTTGTTCAGAGATGGAGGAGATACAGAGAGACAGGAACTGTCGATGACATGCCTCGCTCAGGCCACCCAAGGGCTACTACTGCAGTGGACGACCGCTATCTACGGACGATGGCTCGGAGGAACACTGACAGGACCGCCACCATATTGAATAATGCTTATCGCGCAGCCACAGGACGTCGTGTTACGACTCAAACTGTTCCCGGCGGAGGTTCGAGTCCTCCCTCGGGCATGGGTGTGTGTTTTTGTCCTTAGGATAATTTAGGTTAGAGTAGTGTGTAATCTTAGGGACTGATGACCTTGGCAGTTAAGTCCCATAAGATTTCACACACATTTGAACGACTCAAACTGTGCGCAATAGGCTGCATGATGCGTAACTTCACTCCCGCCGTCCATGGCGAGGTCCATCTTTGCAACCACGACACCATGAAACGGTACAGATGGGCCCAACAACATGCCGACTGGACCGCTCAGGATTGGCGTTACGTTGTCTTCACCGATGAGTGTCGCATATGCCTTCAACCAGAGTGGTGCAGGGTGGAGATTCCCTGCTGTTTTGGGGTGGCATTATGCGGGGCCGACGTACGCTGCTGGTGGTCATGGAAGGCACCGTAACGGCTATACGATACGTGATTGCCATCCTCGGACCGATAGTGCAACTATATCGGCACCATATTGGCGAGGCATTCGTCTTCATGGACGACAATTCGCGCCCCCATCGTGCACATCTTGTGAATGACTTCCTTCAGGATAACAACATCGCTAGACTAGAGTGTTCAACATGTTCTCCAGACATGAACCCTATCGCACTTGCCTGGGATAGACTAAAAAGGGCTGTTGATGGACAACGTGACCCACCAACCACTCTGAGGGATCTACGCCGAATCGCCGTTGAGGAGTGGGGCAATCTGGACCAACAGTGCCTTGATGAAGTTGTGGGTAGTATGCCACGACAAATACAGGCATGCATCAATGCAAGAGGACGTGCTACTGAGTATTAGAGGTACTGGTGTGTACAGCAATCTGGACCACCACCTCTTAAGGTCTCGCTGTATGGTGGTACAACGTTCGATGTGTGGTTTTCATGAGCAATTAAAAGGTCAGAAATGATGTCTATGGCTGGCCGCTGTGGCCGAGCGGTACTAGGAGCTTCAGTCCGGAACCGCGCTGATGTTACGGTCGCAGGTTCGAATCCTGCCTAGAGCATGGATGTGTGTGATGTCCTTAGTTAGGTTTAAGTAGTTCTCAGTCTAGGGGACTGATGACCTCAGATGTTAAGCCCCATAGTGCTTAGAGTTATTTGAACCATTTTTTATGTTTATATTGACCTCTATTCCAATTTCCTGTACAGGTTTCGGAACTCTCGGAACCGAGGTGATGCAAAACTTTTTTGATGTGTATACATCTACATGGATACTGTGCGAATCACGTTTAAATGCCTGGGAGAGGTTTCATCGAACCAACTTCACAACTCTCTATTTTTAAAATCTCGTACAGGTCGCGAAATGAATAAACACGTATATCTTTCCGTACGAGCTCTGATTTCCATTATTTTATCATGGTGATCGTTTGTCCCTGTGTAGGTCGGTGTCAACAAAATATTTTCGCATTCAGAGGAGAAAGTTTGTGATTGGAATTCCGATAGAGGATTCCGCCACAACGAAAAACGCCTTTCTTTAAGGATGTCCACTCCAAATCCTGTATCATTCCAGTGACACTCTATCCCCTATTTCACGATAATACAAAACGTGCTTCCCTTCTTTGAACTTTTTCGATGTACTCCGTCGGTCCTGTATGGTAAGGATCCCGCTCAGTGCAGCAGTATTCTAAAAGAGATCGGACAAGCGAAGTGTTGGCAGTCTACTTAGTGTATCTGTTACATATCCTGAGTGTCCTGTCAATAAAACGCAGTTTTGGTTAGCTTTCTCCACCACATTTTCTTCGTGTTCCTTCGTATTTAAGCTGTTCGTCATTGTAATTCCTTGGTATTTAGTTGAATTAATTGCCATTAGTTTTGACTAATTTATCGTGTAACCAAAGTTTAACGGATTCCATTTAGCACTCATGTGGATGACCTCACACTTTTAAATATTTAGCGTCAATTGCCAACTTTCGCACCATACGGATGCCTTTTCTAAATCACTTTGCAATTTGATCTGATCTTCTGATGACTTCATTAGTCGATAAACGACAGCGTCATTTGGAAACAACCTAAGATGGCTGCCCAGATGGCCTCCCAAGTCGTTTAATAGATAAGGAACAGCAAAGGGCCGATAACACTACCTTGGGGAGCACCAGAAATCACTTCTGTTTCACTCGATCAGTTTCCGTCAATTACTACGAACTGTGACCTCTCTAGCAGGAAATCACGGATACAGTCATATAATGGAGACGATATTCCATAAGGACGCAATTTCACTACAAGGCGCTTGTGTGGTAAAGTGTCAAAAGCCATCCGGAAATCCAGAAATAGGGAATCGATCTGAAATAGCACTCAACACTTGATGTGAATAGAGAGCTAGTTTCACATGAACGGTGGTTTCTAAACCCATGTTGACTGTTTGTCAACAGACAGTTTTCTTCGAGGTAATTCATAACGTTCGAACACAACAGATGTTCCAAAATACTGCTGCATATCGACGTTAATGATATGGGCCTGTAATTTAGTTGTCGGCCGGTGTGGCCGTGCGGTTCTAGGCACTTCAGTCTGGAACCGCGTGACCGCTACGGTTGCGGGTTCGAATCCTGCCTCGGGCATGGATGTGTGTGATGTCCTTAGGTTAGTTAGGTTTAAGTAGTTCTAAGGTCTATGGGACTGATGACCTCAGATGTTAAGTCCCATAGTGCTCAGAGCCATTTGAACCATTTTTTTTTGTAATTTAGTTGATTACTCATACTACCGTTCTTGAATATTGGTATGACCCGTGCAACATTCCAGTCTTTGGGCACAGATCTTTCGTCGAGCTAACGGTTGTATATGATTGTTAAGTATGCAGCTATTGCATCAGTTTACTCTGAGAGGAACCTAATTGGTATACAATGTGGACCAGAAGACTTGCTTTTATTAAGTGATTTAAGTTGCTTCACTAGTCCGAGGATATCTACTTCTACGTTACTCATGTTGGCAGCTGTTTTTGATTAGAATTCTGGAATATTTACTTCGTCTTCTTTTGTGAAGGCATTTCGGAAGGCTGTATTTAGTAACTCTACCGTGGAAGCACTGTCTTCGATAGTATCTCCTCTAAGGCGCTGCAGTCATGGACTGTGCGGCTGGTCCCGGGGGAGGTTCGAGTCCTCCCTCGGGCATGGGTGTGCGTGTTTGTCCTTAGAATAATTTAGGTTAAGTAGTGTGTAAGTTTAGGGACTGATGACCTTGGCAGTTAATTCCCATAAGATTTCACACACATTTGAATATTTGAATTTTTGATAGTATCCATTTCTATTGCGCAGAGAAGGCACTGATTGTGTCTTGCCGCTAGCATACTTCAGATACGACTGGAATCTCTTTGGATTTTCTGCCAGGTTTCGAGACAAAGTTTTGTTGTGGAAACTATTATAAGCATCTCGCATTGAATTCCACGCCAAATTTCGAGCTTCTGCAAAAGATCGCCCGCCAGTCTAGGTGATTTTGCGTCTGTTTAAATTTTGCATGTTTGTATCGTTATTTCTGCAACAGTGTTCTGACCAATGAGGGGTAGCTCCGTCGTTTGTTAATTTATTTGGTATAAATTTCTGCCGATACTATTTCTTTGAATTCAAGCCACATCTGGTGTACACTTACACTGTTAATATGGAAGGAGCGGAGATTGTCTCTCAGGAAGGCGTCAAGTGAATTTTTATCTGCTTTTTTGAATAGGTATGTTTTTCGTTTATTTTTGGAGGATTTGGGGGCTACAATATACAGTCTCGCTACGACAACCCTGCGTTCACTAATCCCTGTATCCGTTTTGATGCTCGTAATGAACTCAGGATTATTTCTTGCTAGGGGGTCAAGTGTGTTTTCACAACCGTTTACTATTCACGTGGACTCATGGAAAAACTGCTCGAAATAATTTTCAGATACTGCGTTTAGCACAATTTCGGATGATGTTTTACGCGTACCTCCGGAATTAAACATGTATTTTCGCGAATATATCGAGGGTTAATTAAAGTCAGTACCAACTATAATTGTATGACTAGGGTACTTGTTTGAAATCAAACTTAAGTTTTCTTTGAATCTTTCATCAACTGTATCATCTGAACTGGAAGGTCGGTAAAATGATCCTATTATAATTTCATTCAGGTTGCCAACAACGGCCTATGCCCACACTAACATCGTTTGGTTGCAGATGACAAGCTACTTGTAATAAATAATGCACAAGTGGTCCTGAAAAATCATGCACAACCAGTGTAAAGGTATTAACAAAAAGAAACGAATTATTATTTGAACTAAATATCCACATAATTTTGTAATTAATTAATAAAAATATTCACATTACAGATTAAATAAAACGGAAACCTACTGATGATGGCACATTAATGCTGAAACATGTTTGGGAACTTGGAAAAAACTGTGTTTTGCATAACTGGCGGACCTCACATACTACAATTGTAACTGCAAACACGGTCAACACAATGAGCTGCAAATCCAAATGATGAATGACTGAATCACAGGAACTATCTACTTCTTTTTGTCGACAAGATAAACTACTTTTAACAGCAACAAATACCCCACCGCCAACCTTTCGGAACACCGTTAGGTTCTTCGCAAAAATTTCGGATGAGCTTATATCCGGTTTCAGCCAGCTTTCAGTGCCTATAACGATTTGAGCATTGTCCGACAGTTTCCCATGTTAAGAGTAGATTCGCGTAACAGGTACTCAAAATGAATTACTAATAGGACCCTATGCACTCATCACATGAAGTTCGAATATAAAGAACAGCCTAACTGCTTAATAACACCTCCAGATTTCAAGTAAACTTGCGACCCGAACTAGCGCACGTCACGCACTCGCCGCTATCGTGTTTGCTCAAGTCTGGCAGCTCCTACTGTTCGTGCCTTGACAAACTTGAGTAAAACATCATGCTGGTTTGGGACCACTAACTCAAATGCGCTGTCGCAGTTGTCCAAACTTGATCTAGCTGTCTCTCATTGCCATCAAAAGTTTGTGGCATTAACTTTAACTCATCACTTGATCTGATATATTGGATGATTGGTGACGATTGTGCAAAATTACTTTCACTTGCTTCTACCTGCTCCTTTCACGGCATGCTTCACCAGATACTTTCCTCTACTCAACTGGAAGTCTCTGGAGTCTGAGCTGCCTTCCAGCCCTACCCGGCAGCCACACGATTTAGATTACAGTATCTGCTTCCTCGCAGCTGGCGGACCTCTCTAGCCCGTCCATTGACTGATGTCGCCGCCTCCATGCCGGTAACGGTGAGCTCTCGTGCTTATCTTCCGACTCGCTCTTGCGAAGCCGAAGCTGCAGCGTAGGCGGACCTCCCCGGACCGTCAGAAGACCTTGCACCACCTCTACTTTCAATCGGCGTGCTGTCACGCCTCTTCGTCGACCCACGCTATAACGGACTTTCTCGACCCGTCGAAGCCTTCTTCTCTCTTCCCTGAATACGCCTATCGCACGCCGTCTCAGTCTTAGCTCTCAAAGCCGTCAGTCCTTCCGTGACTTTGGGGTGAGTTCCTTTAGAAGTGTGGTGCAATACCCTACACTTATGATTTATCTATTACATTAGCTATTGAGCTCCGTGACTGTAGATTATATTATTTTAAAGAATATAGCAACCAGTTAGTCTTTTATGCATTTTTATTTATGCCAGAACGCGTTACGGATTTTCACCTACGTTCAGTTTGAATCTTCAGTAAGCAAATCGTCAAAACATAGAAAGCAATTTGGATGTTGCAGTTGTACTGTGAAAAACTGACAGTTTTATTTAGCTACTGCACTTCGCGAGTTTTATACTTACGATATATTATTGGTGTACTTATTTTCTATTCTGATGGTTCTTATTCCCATTTTGGCGTGTATAGATGTGCCAAAGCCCATTTTCACTTGTATCTTGCACAAAAACACAGCAGTACACATGTTGCCGACTGACATCTTTGTGTACATTGTATAGTTATACCTAAGGTCAAAATTATATTTTATTTACGAATTCTGAAAGTAGTTTCTAGTTTAGGCTTCTGTATGACTAAAATGAATAGAAGCTTTCGAAATGTGGTGCTACAGAAGAATGCTGAAGATTAGATTGGTAGATCACATAACTAATGAGGAGGTACTGAATAGGATTGGGGAGAAGAGGAGTTTGTGGCACAACTTGACCAGAAGAAGGGATCGGTTGGTAGGACATGTTCTGAGGCATCAAGGGATCACCAATTTAGTATTGGAGGGCAGCGTGGAGGGTAAAAATCGTAGAGGGAGACCAAGAGATGAATACACTAAGCAGATTCAGAAGGATGTAGGTTGCAGTAGGTACTGGGAGATGAAGAAGCTTGCACAGGATAGAGTAGCATGGAGAGCTGCATCAAACCAGTCTCAGGACTGAAGACCACAACAACAACAACAACAACAACATGACTAAAGTAAAGAAATTGAAATTCTTTACCATGGATGTGCTGAGTGATCTCTGTGGTTATTAAGTAAGTGCGGAATCAGCCGTTTGACTAGAATATGCTGAACGTTATAAAAATAATATACACTAGGTGATCAAAAGTATCCGGACACCTGGCTGAAAATGACTTACAAGTTTGTGGCGCCCTCCATCGGTAAGGCTGGAATTCAATATGGTGTTGTCCCACCCCTTAGCCTTGATGACAGCTTGCACTCTCGCAGGCATACATTCAGTCAGGTGCTGGAAGGTTTCTTGGCGAATGGCAGCCCATTCTTCACGCAGTGCTGCACTGAGGAGAGGTATCGATGTCGGTCAGTGAGACCTGGTACGAAGTCAGCGTTCCAAAATATCCGAAAGGTTTTCTATAGAATTCAGGTCAGGACTCTGTGCAGGCCAGTACATTACAGGGATGTTATTGCCGTGTAACCACTCCGCCACAGGCTGTGTATTATGAACAGGTGCTCGATCGTGTTGAAAGATGCAATGGCCATCCCCGAATTGCTCTTCAGCAGTGGGAAGCAAGAAGGTGCTTAAAACATTAGTGTAGGCCTGTGCTGTGATAGTGCCACGCAACACAACATGCGGTGCAAGACCCCTCCATGGAAAACACGACCACACCACTACACCACCGCCTTCTAATTGTCCTGTTGACACTACACACGCTGGCAGATGACGTACACCGGGAATTTGACATACCCACACCCTGCCATCGGATGGCCACATTGTGTACCGTGATCCGTCACTCCACACAACGTTTTTCCACTGTTCAATCACCCAACGGTTACGCTCCTTACACCAAGTGAGGCGTCGTTTGGCATTTACCGGCGTGTTGTGTGGCTTATGAGCAGTCGCTCGACCATGAAATCCAAGATTTCTCACCTCCCGCCTAACTGTCATAGTACTTGCAGTGGATCCTGATACAGTTTGGGATTCCTGTTACACGTTACGACCTCTTCAACTGCCGGCGGTCTATGTCAGTCAACAGACGAGATCAGCCTGTACGCGTTTGTGCTGTAAGTGTCCCCTCACGTTGCCATTTCACTGTCACATCGGAAACAGTGGACCCAGGGATGTTTAGGAGTGTGGAAATCTCGCGTACAGACGTAGGACGCAAGGGACGCCTAGTCACCTGACCACGTTCGAACTCCGTGAGTTCTGCGGAGGGCTCCATTCTGCTCTCTCACGATGTCTAATGAGTACTGAAGTCGCTGATATGGAGTACCTGGCAGTAGGTGGCAGCACAATGTACCTAATATGAAAAACGTTTGTTTTTGGGGGTATCTGGATACTTTTGATCACATAGTGATGTATCTTTTATATACAAAATAAAAATTACATACACTGATCAGCAGAATATTACGACCACCGACCGACTATTGACATAAACCTCTCCACGCGATATCAGCGTCACATGACGAAGAATAACTGTTAGTCAGACACACGCAAGGTGCATTTAGTAGCACTGATTGTGCTATCCATGTCTAGAATGGCGAAGGCGTGCGATCTGTCTGAGTTTGCCTGAGGGCTCAGTGACTTGGCACGAGCATTTCGCGAACTGTACGAGTTTTCGGGTGTTCGAGGAGTGATGTGGTGAGTGTTTCAATACATGGCGGGTGGTTTGTGCCAGTTTTAATACCACGACATCGGCAACTACGATTAAAATGGGCACGCGACCATCGGCACTGGACGTTGGCGCAGTGGCAGAGATTTGCATGGTCTGATGAATCCCGATACCTTCTTCATCATGGCGATGGAAGGGGACGAATCCGTCGTCTTCCAGGGGAATATCTGCTTGTCACCTGTACTGCGTGACGGAGACAAGCTCTCGGCGGCTCCATTCCGTTCGGGGGAACATTCACGTGGGCATCCGTGGGTCCAGTGGAGCTGTTGCAAGGCTCGATGACGGCCAACGAGTATCGTACACTGGTTGCAGACCACGCACGGCGATCATGTTTCCCGACGGAAATGGCATTTCTCAGCAAGATAACGCGCCATGTCACAAGGCCGGGAGTGTGATGGAGTGGTTCGAGGAACACAGTAGCGGGGTCCAGTTGATGTGACGGCCCCCCAACTCGCCAGATCTGAACCCGATCAAACACATCGGGGATGTGATTGAACGGGTCGTCAGAATTCATAGCCGCGGTCACCGGAATTTACGTAAATCCCTCCAACGACCTACCAAGGCCTCATTACTTCCACGCCATGATGCGTCGCCCCTATTATCCGTACCAAAGGTGGACATAGTGGCTAATAGGTAGGTGGTGATAATGTTCTGGCTGATCAGTGTTATTTTACTGCCGGACGTTGTGGCCGAGCGGTTCTAGGCGCTTCAGTCTGGAACCACGCGACCGCTACGGTCGCAGGTTCGAATCATGCCTCGGGCATGGATGTGTGTGATGTACTTAGGTTAGTTAGGCTTAAAGTAGTTCTAAGGTCTCGGGGACTGATGACCTCAGATGTTAAGTCCCATAGTGCTCAGAGCCATTTGAACAATTTGTTATTTTACTTCCAGTTGGAGTGACATTTACAAGCAATAAATGCAGAACAACACACTTATATGGTGCCGAATTGTTATGTCCACTGAATGTGTTGACAATGGATTATGATTTTCATGGCTGTAATGACTCTACGTACTATGTGGTTGTATGAGCTAATAATTGAAATGCCTTAGAAAAATTTTGCTCGGTAGCTCTGTTTGATCATTTAAGACGTCATTTATCCGTACTTATTTATGACGATAAATTTCATTTTCTTTAAGAAAGTTAATTCTTTTTCACTTGTTGGCAAGGTGGAATATTTGTATGTTTTGAGTTGCGTCTGTCACTTGATGATGTCTTTCAGCTACATGTAGGTCGAATGTGGATTCGCTTAAGTTTTTTTTAAACAAATAGCGTGTGTTTACGGAAACGTATATTAAAATGCATTTATGTTTGGCCGATTTTAGTCTTCGAACATGAATTGGAGTAAAGTTTGTATATTCTTGATCTGTTGTATGGCTTGCTGTTTTTTTTTACACTAAGGCTGGCTTTGTCCTTTATTTTGCTATTCGTGTACAAACTGACCTTACATTTGTTCATCGGAAGAGGTTTGCTACTTTAAATGACATTTGTCCTAAAAATGACATGCTTGTACATTTTTTGTGTTAGCTGTGTTGTGGTGTTATTTAGAATAGGTTTGTCTACGTAAGCTGTGTAGGCAATATATTATTGTTTAGCTCATACATTAATTTTGGACTGTAGTATTGTCTGGAAGCAAGTGCTTTCATGATGTTTAGTTCATCAATTTCATCAGATTTTTCTAATGGAATTTTGTGCATTCAATTGATTTTACACAGGCCAGCTGCTAGAGCCATACTGCTGTCGATGTTCTCACAGAGTACCTAATGAAGATTAAAATATGTATTGCGCCTATTTAAGATAGATGAAATCTAGAAATGAGTAGTGGCATAAGTAAAAATACATAAAAAAGTGACTCGTCCTGGATTCCTTGAAATAGTCCTACACCTATTTTCCAGATCCGCGGCTTGGCGAATCCCAGTAACGTGTGGAGACACAGTAAGTCTCTGGCTATTGGCCAGCCAACACCTGACAAACAGGAATGCCTGATTTGTGCCAACGTCACATTTGGTTCCAAAATGGTGACCTGTGAGTGGATCAGAATGGGAGCCGAGGCTAATTTCCAGCTGTGAAGTGGCTCGTCCAACGCGTAGTCCTGATGCCTGAGAATACACATTGGTAATATTTTCAGATAAGGAAACTCAATATGAGAAGGACGAGAAACTGTGCCAAATAATTGAGACCGAACACCTATGAAGGATAAGAAACTACTCTCGAATCTCACGAGCCACTAATATGCAGTCCTACATATATCCTGTGCAGCCAAGTGTGACGAGAAGTTATGTCCCACCCTGAGGACAGAGCCACGCAGGTCTGGCGCCTGGGGCGAACCTGAGTTCCGTATCTCCAGCAGCGCCGGCGGTACAGCTTATAAGACCTCGCACGTAGCGCCTCCCACGGGGTCACACGCTGCCCCCGCGATTTCGGCTCTTTCTAAAGATTCTATGCTACTGTTCACCTACCCACCCTATCCTGACCGCAAAAATACAGTCTCTCCTGCTTCCTACTGTCCCTGCTGATGTGCTAGGTTACTCCTTCAGGCACACTCATTGTGCAGTGTTAAAGCTCTAGCTACTCACTTTTGATACCTCATGCGACACATTCGCGACGTATTGCTCGATACCGCCTTATATGTTTCTACACTGACACTGCCAGATCAGAACAGATACAAATCCAAAACTATTGATATATTAAAATCAGGAAAACCGCCGAAACATGTTACCGTACAATGACGCTCTCAAGTAAGTGTTATAAACTGCTCGAAAGTCTTATATATTATACAATTAACAAAAATGTTGGCAGCGCTATTCCTCATGTGCAGGATGGCCTTAGAGGTAGCCACAGTGTCTGCAAACAAGTTTTGGCTTTGACAACACGCAATGAATTTGAATTCCAGGAAGGCCTTCAAATAGTAGTTGTCTTCTTCAACGTGACTGTGTCACTTGTGACACAATGTGGCCTTGTAGTTAGCAAATGAAAGATTTTGATAGAGAACACACAATGTATTTACCTTAATAGTCATCAAAAGTCACAATATATATAGGAGTTCATAACAGCCATTCTTACAAATATCAAAACTCCGCCATTTCTCTCCCCACATCCACCACTGCTGGCGGCTCACCTCTAACTGCGCAACGCTACGCGCTGTTCACATCCAGCTGCCCAACACTACAATGGCAGACAACAATGCAAACTAGCCACAGACTGCACACAGCACACCCAGTGATTTTCATACAGAGCGCTATGTAACATTGCCAATAAGAAAACATAAACAGCCTACTTACATAATATAAAACGTCCCCTTTGAACAATTATACAGGACTGTGCTTAAACTGACACACAATATTTTTAGCGCAACGCAATCTGACTTTCAAAAATCCCTACAAAAGAATGGCCCTGACTAACTTTAACCTATACCTTTCACAGATCGCTTACCTCACCAAAAATCTTCGTTACTCGAACTACTGCAATACAGCAAGCGCCACTACTGCCAGCTAAATAAAAGATTCAAACTACTGAAGGCACTAACTACTGATAGGCATAGTTAGCAAATGAAAGATTTTGATAGAGGACAAACAATGTATTTACCTTAATAGTCATCAAAGGTCATAATGTATATAGCAGTTCATGATATCCAGTGTTACAAATTTCAAAACTCCGCCATCTCTCTCCCCACATCCACCACTGCTGGCGGCTCACCTCCAACTGCGCAACGCTACGCGCTGTTCACATCCAGCTGCCCAACACTACAATGGCAGACAACAATGCAAAGTGGCCACAGACTGCACACAGCACAGCCAGTGATTTACATACAGAGCCCTATGTAACGTTGCCAATAAGAAAACATAAACAGCCTACTTACATAGCCCCCATGCTCCCCACAAAAAATTTTACAAATTGTTTTGGGCAGTGGCCAATAATGATTTGATAAAATTTTTCATAATTACAATAACAAAGATATCAAATGCACACACTTATTGATACAATGTTGGTCAAATGCTACAATTTTCTTACAGTCCATAAAGACAGTCCTGCTCATTCATCACAGTAAAATTGCAGTGTTTTTCTCAAAGTCTGAGCAGTAAAAGAAAATGCACATGGAAGTAGATGATTTCCATGCAGTCTTGAAGAAGTAGTGTTGTCCCTCCAACGGAAAGACAGTGCTGACTCTTGACATGCAGACAGGTAATGGGCCACAACAGAGCAAACCCACCGCAGAGTCAGTCGAAGTTTTGAAGAATACTGGTAGGTAGGTCATCACAGAGTAGACACACTGTAGTCCTGGTAGAGATTACGGTGTTGGTGGGCCACCAGAGGTGCAGACCCAGTGCAGTCCTTGTAGAAATAATGGTAATGGTGGGCCATCAAAGATGCAGACCCACTGTAGTCCTTGTAGAGACGGCCAGCAGCCATCTGTTGCAACTGTGCAGGTGCACCATCGCCATCGAAGAGTCTTGCGGAGAATATAGCAAGTCCATAACCACCACTTGTGCACTCACAAAGTTTTTGAAATTGTCCTTAGAACCAGCAATGCTGTTATCCAGTCCCTTGCTGAATTATTAACACACGTGCAAACACTAACAGTCCCTACTTCTCACATATTGTCCAACAGAAATGTGTGCAGTGAAATGTAACTTACAAGTTACTTAATTTGATCAACTGGTGTCAATTACAATTTTATAACATAAGAATACAATTACAAAGGTACAAAATACATCATTAAAGAACATAACAATACAGATAACATTTGTAGTAAAACAGGCTTTACAAAAGAATAGAAATAGACATATACATCAGTGTTACAGGAATTATGACATAAGTAAATACATAAAATATCAGAATAACTTTTGAAAGATCAACTTCGCACATGAGCATTAAAACAGAACAGAGTAAATAATGTTTAAACATCTTTACAAAGTAAATAACATATTATTAATGCAAATTATATTTGAGGATAACAGTAATCCTCATCATAGTTCATGTAGCTGAGTATTAGAAAAATTCTACAACATAAGTCTTATCAGATAAACATATAAAGACAGGAAGAACATAAATACACAAGGGTACACAAACACATAGTGGGATAACGCAAGGAAAGGACAGGGTTTGTTTTACTGCAGTATTTTGCAAACAAAACTTTCTTTACTTCTCAGCGATCTCCCTTCGTTCTTCATTATTTCCAAAAAGTCCTATCTATACCTGCTTTCTGTACTTTTCTCGTATAACCTCTCAGGCATTTCTTGAAATTCATCATAGCTCATTCTCTTATATAGTCTACCCCCTCTTAAGGTAACTTAAATCTACTGAGCTCAGATGCTAAACTAAGGGACGAGGCAATGCAGCAGCATAAAACAATTAAAACATACAGCAATGAAAAAAAATGGAAATTGTCAAAGCAAGCTGCAGTAAATCTAAATTACCAAGCAATGCAATATTACAACTAATATGAGCCAATGTGCAGCAACAAGAAAAATAAATCAGTAGTAAAACTAGCATAACAGAGTAATACAAAGTGAAATTTAGCAGCACTATGCCCGGCAAACAGCAGCAGCAAATGCAACAACTTATATCTAAACATGACAAAGCTCAAGCGGAAAAAAATATTACACTTAAGACAACGATGCAGATAAGGGATATGTCTGTTCACATATTAATATCTATGTCATTAAAGTGGTGCACCACAACTTATTCAACAAAATAAATTACCAAGTACTTGAAAAGAAAATTATGAATGCAGTTCCTGTGAAGGTAAATGTCTTTTAGTGCTCCCTCATGTTTTTGAAAAAAATTATTATTTACTCGATCTGTAGGCATAAAATATCTATATTAGTACATCCATAAAATTTTATTTTAACCAATGCTGCAGTGCAGTTAGAAACTAGATATTAAACAAAAATGAGCAAACTTTCAACTAGAAAGCCAATAGCCGTGAAATGTTTCTCATCGTTTCATTAGGCATTTTAGTAAATATCATAAATTAAGAGCTCCACAGTATAATCATATGTTTTCAAATTTGAGCGTGTCGTATTTTCGATGCTTTCTACAAAGGAATGTCAATAGCGAGGATAATGGCCTCCCTTTTTCTTTTTTTTCTACCTGTGCCTCTGAAAAGGCACACACTAATGGCTTTTCCTCCAGGCATCTGACGCAGCTGGGTGCCCACGACGCATTACGTGCAGGTGATCACTTAACTTTCTTACGGAAATATTTACGACAGCAGTTTCTGCTACAGTGGCAGTCTCATATAAAAAATTTCACAGGTCGAGAATTTGCGTTGCAAATGTGTAGATACAAAATCTTATGAATATAACAGTGTCCAAAAAATTTTCGCCGGCACGCATTTACACACATTTCATAACTCTTAAAGTACGATTCTTGGTTTCCAACATCCTTTTTCACAAGTCAGAGTCCCTAACCACTATTCATTACTCCTTACCTTATTACACATATAAATATTCGTCGACACTTCTTCAATATTTCATCATAACAGCTACGTAGCATAATCAAATTCCTCATATAGCATCAGCTTATTGACCATAAACATACCTCAGCAGCATAATACACATCGTCGTCGTAAAAATAACATCATAACACCTCAGTCAAATCTCAAAAACGTCGTAGATTTCTGCAATAACTTCAAAACCTAAAAAAATTCTCCGCTCATTTAAATAGTGTCATCCACCTCAAACGTACTTTAAATATCATGACCCATACCAAATACAGCATTCAAAGCTCTCATAGTATCACAATGATTCTGAAAAAAATATGAAGAGTTCACAAAGTACATACAAAATACAATTTCATAAATGTGAAGTTACCCAACTGTGTAATTACGTAAACATGTGTCACTGATGTAGTAAAAAAAATGTTTGTCTCTCAGTTAAATGATCAGATAGCTGTGTAATTTATGTGTTAGAGAAATATGGTACCGAAGTGTAAAGTTGTATAAGCAAATACCATATTAGCTAGGGCTCCTTGTGTTTGCCACACACATGGTACACAAAGTAAGCGTGTACCCCCCTGAGGATTAATGTAATTATACCCTCAGGTGTTACAGATTACAGCAGTGAAATGAAATGTATCACGGAAAACCTTTGTATCATTGTACTTGAAATATCTTTAAAAATAAATGATTAAGTGCAAAATTAATCACTCAAATACGTGTCCTGTAGCGCTAAATGTGCGTCTTGTTGCAACATAATCTCTGTGGAAGTGTCGTAGTTATCGTCCTCTGAAAGCTAAGTTCTGCAGAAGTCAATGTACTTACCTCATGATAAACAAAAGTGAAATGCTTTGCGTATAGATATCTTAGTTATTACGCTTATTGCCGTGATGAAGAAAGTACTGTGCTGTAACGTATTGTTGTGCTATGGAAAAGGCTGTCTCATTGTAGCTATAGCACAAAAGTTACTACTAAAACATGTTTTACTTTCCAGAGTAATTCAGAAAAACTGTGCAGATATACTCGTAAAACAGATACACCGCAAAAGCAACAATGTAAATTGTGTCACATATTAGTAGCGTCGTGATATAATCGTGTAGCTGTCAAAGAAACCAAATACTAAGTCATCGGTAATCTCACTTAAAGTACTTTAAATGAAGAATGTCTTTTCAAGTAAACCAAAATGTTGCATTAAAATCTCATTAGCAGTAGAGGTACATGTTCTAAGTATGTAAGCCTTATAGTCGTTACGTAATCATGCAATTAACAAGCAAGAATGTACACACACAATAACACCATGTCCTCTGTTCACTACAACAATGAATTCGTAATTTCTGTTTAAATAAGTTCTCTTGGTTCTTGGCTGGATATTTAACCTCAAACATAGTTGCATGTTAACAGATTCTAAGTCTGACAATGCATACTAGAAATGCGAAGTGAAGAGTTTTATGGCAAAGACAAAGTTAAAAAGCAGATTATCTTTCAATAAACGGTTTTACATGTGAAATGTGGTGTAAACCTTTACTCTTCCTAGTACGCAGAGTTTCAACTCCAACGCAATTATCATGTGGTATACGTCGGATTCTGTAAGGTCCATTGTAAACTAGAAAGAATTTGTGACTCAAGTGTTTCTTCTTATGTGACAATGAATGAGCTTTAATGAGAACTTTCTGACCAATATATAATTTCTTTGCATTTGCTTTACCGTGTAGTTTACTCCTTTTGTCTGCTGCAGATTTTATATTTTTAAGAGCCAAGTCACTTATGTCTTTGTGTCGAAGTATACGTGTATTCGGGAAAGGTACAAGCTCTCTGATTCTGTTCGGTGGTTCTTCATTCTTCAGTACAAGAGTAGGTGGTAAAGCAGTGGAGTCATGAGGCATTTCATTCAGCACATTTTGAAATAAGTGTAAATATCTGTCCCAATGCTGATGCTTTCTGTGACAATAAAGTCTGCAAAGCTTATTGATTTCTTTCATAATCCGTTCGGAGGGGTTACAATATGGTGAGTACAATGAAATAAAAACAGGTTTCATTTTATGATTCCGAAGCATGCGTGACCAAACAGCAGATCTGAATTGCGGTCCGTTATCTGAAATGACTTTACTAACGTGTCCAACTTCACGTAAGAAATTTTTAACAAAGGCGTTGGATACAGACCGTCCAGTGGCTTTACGTAACGGAGTGAAAGAAACAAATTTTGAAGTAAGTTCAACAGCGACTAGAACGTACGAAAATCCAATAGATGTTCTGACAAGCGGTCCCAAGAGATCAACAGCAGCAAATTCTTTTAATTTAGAAGGAATAATAGGAAACAACGGAGCACGATGTGAGACAGTAGATGGTTTCGCCTTTTGACAAAGTTTACAAATAGACAAGACTCTTCGAATTCTCTTTTCCATATTGTTAAAATAACAAGTCGTTCGAAGAATATGATAACATTTTCGTGGACCAAAATGTGCGTAGCTGAAATGAATGTACCAAATGAGCTTATTAACAAAATCGTCAGGAATGCAAACTACCCATAGCTTGTCATCAACAGTGCAGCGTTTGAAGAGTATGTTGTTTCTAACCAGATAATAATGTCGAATCTGTGTGTGTGTCTTTTCATGCCATTTGCTCTTGATGTCTTTCCAAATCGGATCTTTATCTTGTTCATGAGAAATGTCCTTTAAAGATGTGGTGATGAAGTTTTCAAAGACGACTTTCTGAATGTAAAGAATACTGAAATTTTTCTCGAGGTTGCCTTCTGTGTCACTTTTCTCAAGCCCAGCCGGTGCGCGTGACAGTGCGTCCGCAACAATGTTCTCCTTGCCGGGAATGTAGACTATTGTGAAGTGGAATTCTTGCAGAAACAATGCCCAACGTTTTAACCTGTCATGATTTAATTTTGAAGACATAAGAAATTGTAATGCACGATGATCACTGTATTCTTTTACGTGCTTACCAGAAAGAAAGAAACGGAATTTGTTAAATGCCCAAACGATAGCTAAAGCTTCTAATTCAGTAACGGAATAATTTTTTTCAGATTTTGTTAGCACTCGGCTAGCAAAAGCAATGATTTTCTGAACGGTGGTGTCATTTTCTGTGGCTTCTTGAAATAAATGGGCACCAAGACCGACTTTAGAAGAATCCGTGCTAAGGCAGAAATCTTGTGACAGATCTGGATGAGCTAGTATTGGCGCGTTAAGTAACGCTTCTTTCAAAGAATTGAATTCCAACTGTGATTGTTCGTCCCAGTTCCAAATAGTATTTTTTCCAGTGAGAGAACAAAGTTTTGGTGTAACAAGAATTTGCATATTCAGAAAACGACGGTAAAAATTTACGAGACCTAGAAAACTGCGGACTTGTTTTTTTGTGGATGGAACTGGAATGGCTTTGATTGCTTCTAACTTTTCAGGATCCGGCTGAATGCCTTCAGAAGAAATAATATGTCCCAAAAACCTCACCTTTGACCTACCGAATTCAGACTTTTCCAAGTTAACTGTAATTCCAGATTCTGCAAAAATACGTAACAAACTGTTGAGGATGCGATTATGTTGTTCCCATGAAGCTTCTACTATTAGAATATCGTCCACATATAAGGTGATGTGACGTTTTAAGAACTCAGGTAATATGGAATTTAGCCCGCGAATAAATGCTGCCGAAGAAATGTTCAAATCAAAAGGAAGTTTCCGAAACTGATAACAAACGCCGAAACAAAGGAAAGTTGTGTATTTTCTACATTCTGGATGAAGTTCGATCTGATAAAAACTGGATCTGAGATCAATGGAAGACAACACTTTTACACCATTAAAATTTTGAAGAAGTTCTTCCAACGTTTGCGGCCTGTCTGTTTCAGGAATAATGATAGTATTGATTTGTCTCGAATCTAAGACAAGCCTGATCGATCCATTTTTTTTCTCAACAACATGTAATGGATTGTTGTATGAGCTTACTGCAGGCTCAATAATGCCCTCGTCAAGCATAGATTGTATTTCTGTTCTAACACGGTCCCTATAATGTACTGGAATTACGTATGGTCTAACACAAAATTTAGTATGCTCACGAACACGAAATTGGTATTGAAATCCCTTGATTGTTCCTGTTTTGTGAGTAAAAACTGTGGAATGTGCTTGTAAAATCTCAAAAAGGTCCTGCCTATCAGTGTCATTACAATTCTCAATTGTTTGAATTTTATTCTGAATTAACTCATTAGTATCAAATGTGTCGTCGACATCATCCCTGTCAGTACTTGCAGAGTGATTGTTAGTGTCTAGTCCCGTAGAAAATTCCGAACTGTTGTCTAACAGAAGGTAAAGCCGATTAATTTCCTCGTCATGGTTTGAGAGCCAACCTTCAAATTTCAAAGCTATTGACTTACCTTCCTTCTCTAAAGTTATTTCAGCATCGTGAAAGTTTAAGATTGCTTTCTATTCATTCAAAATGTCTACTCCCAGTATAATTTCCGTCGACAATAATGGAACAATAAGAAAGTTCATAGAGAAGCTGTGGCTTTGACAAAAGAATTCCAAGTTGGTTTGTTGGCGTACATCTACACTTTTTCCAACGATTGCACCTTGTAATTTAATCTTACGTAACGGAAGTGTGGGGCAATCGTTCGATTTGTTGCATTTGCTAAAGGCTGTTTCACTAATTACTGAAATGGGACTGCCAGAGTCAAGTACTGCAGTAAATTTTACTTCATTTACTGTAATGTGAATCACAGGATATGCAATGTTGTTATGTTTTATGTCGTGTTCCTGGAGTAAGATGTCCCTAATGTCTTCCATTTTTACGTAATTACTAGCTACGGCAGCTGCGTCGTCAGTTTCATACGTACGTTTTGTGCCTGCCAGCGGTATGAGTCATTGCCTATTGTCTCTTTGTTGGCGCGCGTCGTTATTGGGATTTGGAGACCTAACTTCTACAAATTCACCTTGTCGAGAGGGCCCTGCTCTGTTTGAATCCCGCCAGTTCTGATGCAATTCAGGTCTGTCGTTACGATCATATCGTGTGTCGTCATGTCGGTAGATTCCATAGTTTCTTTCTTGTCGGTCACGTGGTGGAGAATTTCTCCCTGAATCGTAACTGCGCACTGGACCGTTGCATCTAAAGTTATTCTGTCTCCCCTGATAATATTTATTTTGGTTCCTATATTGTCTGTTTCTCTGATTGTCTCTGTGATAGTCATTACTGCGGAGAGGTGATCTTTCCCTGTAATTATTACTACTCTGCCAACGGTTGTCATACGGGTGGTGTCTCTTTTGGTCACGATTTGTGTTGTGAGAATAGCCTTGTCGCGTCCAGTTATTATTTCTTTCATCGCGGAATTGCGACGGATGTGACCTGTAATTGTTGTGTTCCTGTTTTCGCGTTCCGTGATTGTCAGTATCAATTTCTAATTCTTGTAAGAGTCCCTGAAAAGCTTCAATGTCGTCTTTGCAATGTCCTGCCAAAATAATATGTCGTAAATGACCAGGCAATTTGATTAAGCAAATGCGGATGAGTTCTGAGGGGCTGTATGGGTTTGACAGGTACTGATTCTTGTGCAACATGTCTTGAAAATGTTTCGCAAGACTGGAAAATTCAGATTGTTCGAAATGTTTCATCATTCTGATGCTATGTTTTAATCGGCCTTGTGTAGCTTGAGACCAATATGCTGAGAGGAAGGCATGATAAAATTCTCCTTCACTGTGACAATCGTGAATGACCGATCGCATTGTTACAGCTGGTTCATTCTCTAAATAGCCACACATAAATTCTAATCTGTGCTCTAATGACCAGTTGGGAGGAAAACAATGAGAGAATTGATGGAGCCACGCTTGTGGATGAATGTCGTTGCCAGAATTCTTAAACGTTTTGAATTTACGTGTAGTAATGAACAGCTTATAGTCAAAATCATCATGTCGGCGAGTCGCATGTCGGTCATTGTTACGTCGTGTCGGCGGTTCCATCTCAAAATTCGGTGTGCCTTGCCAATTTCTTTCATAATTTTCGAAGTGTCCTGTGTTATTATTTTGTGGCTGTTCCGTATTTCTAAGTCCCTCTTCCCGTGTTGGAGCGCGAGTGTCCTCTGAAATACGTAATTCTTGTATTAACTGTGTCAGCTGATCTTGTACTTCCCGGATTTCTCTTTGGTGTTGCGTATTAATTTGATTCTGATTTTGTTTGAATTTCCTAACTTGTTCGCACTCTTCTGTATCATTAAAGACTACCGGTTTTGTGTCATTCAGATTATCATCTACCTTCGTAGATAAATTATTTAGCTGATCCGAAAGTTCAACTACTTTCTCTGATAATGAACTAATTTCCTCCATGTGTCTTTCTACTGTGTCCTTTAAGTTTTCCTGAGTTTTTGCAAGTTGCGTAACCGAACAGGTAGATGCAACTGAGTCAATTTTAGCTTGCAAGGTCTCATGATTTTCATGAACAATAATTTGCAGTTCTTTTATGGCTGCTTCGTGATTCTGTAATGCATTTTCATGCCGCGAAAAAATAGGTTGAAAATGCTCACAAGTTTGTGTTTTTACGTCGTTACAGACTTTTTGACATTTCGATTCGATTTTATGTAACTCAGTAGTTAAATCTTCACGTGTTTGTTCAAGCGTGGTGTGAAGATTTTGTTCCATTGCGTCTAACTGTTGCTGTGTTTGTCTCTGGTGTTGTTCCATTGTGTCTAACTTTTGAAGATTTTGTTCCATTGTGTCTAACTTTTGAAGATTTTGTTCCATTGTGTCTAACTGTTGCTGTGTTTGTCTCTGGTGTTGTTCCATTGTGTCTAACTTTTGAAGCTTTTGTCCCATTTGTCGCATTAATTGTAATAACAATGCACTGGTGTCTGAAACATGTTCATCAGTGATTTTCGGCAGTGAATTTGCACCGGCAACATTCACATTTTGACAAGCGGAAAATGTGTCTTGACTCATTTGAGAAAACGGTGAGAACCCAAAACCTGAGTCTACAGTATTTGCAATATTGTGTTCTGTCATTCCCGATTCCTGAGGCGAGCTGTTGCCGCCCCATCGATCGATAATGCTTCCCTGTTCACTACCTGTTTCACTGTCTACACCATTATTTGACGCCCGCTCCATTTCCCTATGCACAGTTACCAAATTACTACTTTGAATATTAGTTAATTCATTACATGGTGGCACTAAGACACTGCTTTCGTCTTCACTGTCATTTCTCAGTTTACTTTGGAGCCTAGTATTACGTTTTTCACACGCCATTATTGTCACAATATTTCACACGACAACACAGAAAAGCACAATTTGAAGAGCAAAAATAAGAGAGCACATTAACATAGCACTGAAAATAATACCTAGTTAATTGCAGCTGCGAAGTACTTGGTGCAAATCTACATGCGTGCCACGCCTGTTTTACTGTACAACAATGAAAGACTGCAACTACAAAGGAAATTCTTTCGATAATTACGCGCTAGCAATAAACAATAGCTACACTAATTACACAAACTACAAGAAAAAAATCAGAAGATTCCAGTGAGGTATCCTAGGCTAAGGGTCGACATATGAAACGTCCCCTTTGAACAATTAAACAGGACTGTGCTTAAACTGACACACAATATTTTTAGCGCAACGCAATCTGACTTTCAAAAATCCCTACAAAAGAATGGCCCTGACTAACATTAACCTATACGTTTCACAGATCACTTACCTCACCAAAAATCTTCGTTATTCGAACTACTGCAATACAGCAAGCGCCACTACTGCCAGCTAAATAAAAGATTCAAACTACTGAAGGCACTAACTACTGATAGGCATAGTTAGCAAATGAAAGATTTTGATAGAGAACAAACAATGTATTTACCTTAATAGTCATCAAAGGTCATAATGTATATAGCAGTTCATGATATCCAGTGTTACAAATTTCAAAACTCCGCCATCTCTCTCCCCACATCCACCACTGCTGTCGGCTCACCTCCAACTGCGCAACGCTACGCGCTGTTCACATCCAGCTGCCCAACACTACAATGGCAGACAACAATGCAAAGTGGCCACAGACTGCACACAGCACAGCCAGTGATTTACATACAGAGCGCTATGTAACGTTGCCAATAAGAAAACATAAACAGCCTACTTACAATTATACAATTAACAAAAATGTTGGCAGCGCTATTCCTCATGTGCAGGATGGCCTTAGAGGTAGCCACAGTGTCTGCAAACAAGTTTTGGCTTTGACAACACGCAATGAATTTGAATTCCAGGAAGGCCTTCAAATAGTAGTTGTCTTCTTCAACGTGACTGTGTCACATGTGACACAATGTGGCCTTAGCTGAAACTAAAGAAAACTTACGTGACTTATGAAGAACGTTGTAAGAAATTATATGAGTGTAACAAAAAAACTAGTAAGTTGTTCTCTAGAAAAAATGGACTACCACTAGGATCAGTATTTGCTCCTCAAAAATAATGGTTCAAAGTCCTATGAGCACTATGGGACTTAACACCTGAGGTCATCAGTCCCATAGAACTTAGAACTATTTAAACCTAACCAACCTAAGGACATCACACACATCTGTGCCCTAGGCAGGATTCGAACCTGCGACCGGAGCGGTCGCACGGTTCCAGACTGAAGCGCCTAGAACCGGCCACACCGGCCGGCTCACGACCCGTCTTCACAGCTTTTCTTCCGCCACTACCTTATCTCCTACCTTCCAGACTTCACAGAAGCTCTCCTGCGCAACTATCAAGACTAGCACTCCTGGAGAAAGGATACTGCGGAGACGTGGTTTAGCCACAGCCTGTGAGTTGCAGAGTGAAAGATTCATTCTGGAAACATCCCCCAGTCTGTGGCTAAGTTATGTGTCCACAGTAGCCTACCTACCAGGAGAGCTTATCCTTCAAGATACGCAGGAGAACTTCTGTGAAGTTTGGAAGGTAGGAGACGAGGTACTGGCGGAAGCAAAGTTGTGAGGTCGTGTCGTGAGCTGTGCTCGGCAAGCTCAGTTGGTAGAGCACTTACCCGCGAAAGGAAAAGATACTGGATTCGAGTCCCGGTCCGGCACGAAGTTTTAATCTGCCTGGAAGTTTCAAACTTACAGAAGGTGGAAAAAATAAGGCCAACTCAGGCATATATAAATGAAGTGCTAAACAGCGGAAATGATAAGGAAAAATCATACATTACGACAGATCTGACAAGCTGGTTAACAAAGAAAAAATCATTTTATTATATGCAGGAAGTAATACTTTTATATTCTGTCCATAATGTGGATAAACACTTATATACGGGTTATAGCAATGGTAGCGTTCTGATGGAAATGTTTGACTCTGGCAGCAACAACATGCATTGGGATTTACATGGTTAAAAAACAGAACTCACAATGTTTGCACTATTTCCAGAATATTCGTAGGGAGAGATTACGAAAATTCGTTGACATTTAACTGCATCCTTTATTTCACCGTCTTAGTTAGACATTTATTTTTATGATAACTAGATCCTATCAATATTTGGTCATCTTCGTACCAAAAACAAAAAAAAAACTCCGTCCGAACGGGCCATGAAGACCCAACGCTACCGACCGGCCGCTGTGTCGTGCTCAGTCCGCAGGCGTTACTGGATGCGGATATGGGGGGGCATGTGGTCAGCACACCGCTCTCCCTGCCGTATGTCACATCACGAGACCGGAGCCGTTACTTCTCAATCAAGTAGCTCTTCAGTTTACATTACAAGGGCTGAGTGCATCCCGATTGCCAACAGCGCCCAGCAGACCAGATGGTCACCCATCCAAGTGCTAGCCCAGCTCGACAGCGCTTAACTCCGGTGGTCTGACGGGAACCGGTATTACCACTGCAGAAAGAACGTTGGCCTTCAGATCTAAAACTAAAATTAAAAACAAGGTATCTGCTATCCATTACTTTAAGTTTTTAATATCTTTTATGTTTAGATCTGAAAATGATGAAATACTGTTCGGAACTAGTCATCACAAGAACAAATATGCAACTGAGACGGTGAAGTAAAGGGTAAATTTAAATCAGAATGGTTTCCTGGTTGATGCTACTGTTGTGATGCATGAAAATTCTATAAGATGAAAGTACGCTGACGAAACAAAAGTCATGAAGCACCTTCTAATAGCTCGTCGGACTTTCTTTTGGCTGGCGTATTGCAGCAGCTCGATGTGGCATGGACTAAACAAGTCGTTGGAAGTCCTGTGCAGAAATACTAAGCCGTGCTGCCTCTACAGCAAACCATAATTGCGAAAGTGTTGCCGGTTCAGGATTTTGCCCACGAACTAATCTATCGATTACGTCCCATAAATTTTCGATGGGATTCATGTTGGATTATCTGGGTGGCCAAATCATTCGATCAAACTGTTCAGAATAATGTTCAAACCAATAGGGAACAATTTTGGCCCGGTATCATCCATAAAAATTCGGTCGTCGTCTGGGAACATGAAGTCCATGAATGGCTGCAAATGGTTAATGATCGATTCAGTTGGACGAGAGGACCTAGTCCATTCCATGTAACCACAGCCTACTCCATTATGGAGCCATGACTAGCTTGCACAGCACCTTGTTGACAACTTGTGTCAATTGCTTCGTGAGGTCTGCACCACACTCGAACCCTACCATCAGCTCTTACCAACTGACATCGGGACTCATTTGACCAGGCCACGGTTTTCCAATTGTCTAGGATCCAACCAATATGGTCACGTGCCCAGGAGAGGCGCTGCAGGCGATGTCGTCCTGTTAGCAAACGCACTCGCGATGATCGTCTGCTGCCATAGTCCATTAACGCCAGATTTCAGCGCACTGTCCGAGCGGATACGTTCGTAGTACGTCAAACATTGATTTCTGCTGTTATTTCACGCAGTGGTGCTTGTCTGTTAGCACTGACAACCCTACGCAAACGCTGCTGCTGTGGGTCATTGAGTGAAGGCTGTCGGCTACTGCGTTGTCCGTGGTGAGAGGTAATGCCAAAAATTTTGTAATCTCGGCACACTTTCGACACTGTGTATCTCGGAATATTGGTTCCATAACAATTTCCGAAATGGAATGTCCCATGCTTCTAGCTCCTACTACCATTCCACATTCAAAGTCTGTTAATTCCCGTCGTGCGGCCATAGTGGCGTCGGAAACCTTTTCACATGAAACACCTGAGTACAAATGTCAGCTCCGTCAACGCACTGCCCTTTTATACCCATTCGTACGCGATATAATTACTATCTGTTTATGTGCATATCGCTATCCCATGACTTTTTTCACCTCAGTGAACTGTAACTGCATCCTTCAGTTGAGTAAGGAACATGAAAAATGAAGTATGTTTTTATTTATAGAGAAAGTAAATGTGTGTCGTAGCTGGCCTATAAGAAGTGTGTCACCCGTGGTTAAAGCCTCGTCTCTGAATTCACCATGATTAAATTCTCCTCGATCACAACAGTAACTTGCACTGAGAACAGTATCTGATGTGGACGAAAGGTACTGAATTACAGCATGAAAAGCACAGAATTCAAGAATTACACATAATAATATGGACCTTATACGGATATCTTTTGCAAGAAGTCTGAAGATATCAATTAGTGCGACGGTAAGACAGTTACCGAACGAGGTGGCGCAGTGGTTAGCACACTGGACTCGCATTCTGGAGGACGACGGTTCAATCCCGTCTCCAGCCATCCTGATTTAGGTTTTCCGTGATTTCCCTAAATCGTTTCAGGCAAATGCCGGGATGGTTCCTTTGAAAGGGCACGGCCGATTTCCTTCCCCATCCTTCCCTAACCCGAGCTTGCGCTCCGTCTCTAATGACCTCGTTGTCGACGGGACGTTAAACAACACTAACCTAACAACCTAAGGTAAGACAGTTCAGACTACATCGTGCACAGCCGCTGGCGTATTGTGTGTTAAAAATTACGACTGCTTTATAATATTCTAAAACTTGGTCGTACCTGTCGAGAAGAGTGTAATTTTTGATGACAGCCGACTTCGAAGCCACATTTCATGTCTGCGGTAAACTGAAGTAAGTAAAGTCGTATGGCATTGTTGGCTGGGGAACGGCGAAAGGGAGGTTCAGCAGTCTAATAGGAAATGTTTTTCTGTCCCTCGCACAAAATGGCATCCTTCCTTCTAGAAGTGTGACTATTGAGGTACTTAAGTGTATCTGATAAGTGTAGGTGACAGTAATGGGTGTGTGGAGTCATTTTTGTGTTGGATGAGGGTGATCAGAGAAGGGAGTAGGTTAAACCCGGTGCCGGCACATAGCCTACTGCTCTCGAATATCACCAATGGGAACCCCGTGGTTCATGTACATATCCGACGGACGGATCATCACAACAGTGTCACATGCCTTCACTTCATAAGATGCTGCGAACAGGTTTGGAATTTAATCCAGGACAAGGGCGCAAAGTTTACTGACCAGGAACTTTACGGCACCACCTGTTCTCCCCTTTGTAGTAAAGGTAAAGGCAAAGCAGCCAACAGCACGTGGCGTTCCCAGTCGGTTACCCATCCAAGTACTGGCCACGTTCGACGTTGTTTAACTTCGGTGATCTGACTCGAACTGGTTTACTCAATGGACGAGGCCACTGGCTGTATTAAACTGATGACGTACAGTAGCTGGGTTTTGGGAAACGAGAAACCAGTGGCCATGAGTAGCTGCTACAAAGAACTATAACTAAACTCCTCCCGATCAGGCCTTGAAGGCCCAACTGTACCGACCGGCCGCTGTGTCGTCCTTACACCATAGGCGTCACTGTATGCTGATATGGAGTGGCATGTGGTCATCACACCGCTCTCCCGGCCGTATGTCTGTTTCCGAGACCGGAGCCGCTAGTTCTCAGTCAAGTAGCTCCTCAGTTTGACTCACAAGGGCTGAGTGCACGCCAAAAATGGTTCAAATGGCTCTGACCACTATGGGACTTAACATCTGAGGTCATCAGTCCCCTAGAACTTAGAACTACTTTAATCTAACTCACCTAAGGACATCACACACATCCATGCCCGAGACAGGATTCGAACCTGCGACCGTAGCGGTCGCGCGGTTACAGACTGGAGCGCCTAGAACCGCTCGACCACAACAGCCGGCTGACTGCACCCCGCTTGCCAATAACACTCGGCCGACCGGATGGTCACCCATCCAAGTGCTAGCCAAGCCCGACAGCGATTACGTATGGTGATCTGACGAGAACCGGTATTACCACTGCGGCAAGGTCATTGGCTAGCTATTACAAAGCCGCTTTGTAAACAAAGAGAGCTTTAGTGCACATTTAAACGTAGCAAAAGCCTCATAGACAAAGAAAAACTGAACGAAGCCAAAATTAGCGTAAGGAGAGCCATGCGTGAAGCGTTCAACGAATTAGAATGTAAAATTGAAGTTAGCAATCTGACAGAAAATCGTAAGAAGTATTGGTCTTAGTTAAAGCAGTAAACGGATCAAAGCCATTTCTCCCGACAGTCTGTGACCATAAAAGCATAAAAGTTGAGGATGGCTGGGAAAAAGCCGCAAATTGAGAAATGCGGGAAAACCTGGATAGGATCAACACATGGTGCAGCGATTGCCAATTGTTCCTCAACAATGACAAATGTAGCATGTTGTGCATAAATAGGCAGAGGGATCCGTATCACTGAAAAAAAAATCTATACATATCTGTACTGAGAGATTTGAAGTGGAACGACAACGAACTAATCGTAAGTAACTCAGAAGCAAGACTGAGATTCATTGGAAGAATCCTGAGGAAAGTGTCGGCCACACATAAAGAAAGTAGCTTATAAAATAGCTCGTTCGGACAACAGCTCATTACTACTCGTCTGTCTGCGATCCATATCAAAAAGTATTATTAAAAGGAACAGAGAACGTCCAAAGCAGTGTAATACGTTTCGTTACAGGTTCATTTAGTAAGCGCGAAGGCGTCACGGAATTGCACCGCCAACTCCAGTAGCAGACGCTACAGCAGAGGCATTGTGCGTGAAGCTGTGATTTACTGTTAAAACTCCGAGACAGTACTTTGTTAGCAGAGGAATATATTGCTTCAGCTAACGTGTATCTCGTGAAAGGGCCATGAAGCCAAATTAGAGAGATTCGAGCTAACCAAGGGGCTTATCAACAATCGTTCTTCCCGCTGTCCGTTAGAAACTGGAACAATAAAGGGAAGAAACGACAATGCTTCACAACGTACCACATACTTCAGGTGGCTTACGAAGCATAGATGCAGATGTAAATGGCATCTTCTAGCAGGATAACTGCCCGTGTCACAAAGCCGGGATCGTGATACAGTGGTTTAGGGAGCACGATAGTGAACTCACGTTGTGTTCTGGCCACCAAATTTGCCTCTTATGAACTTGATGGAACACATCTGGGACACTATCGGGTGGCAGGTCCGTGCTCATAAAGTACCGGGACCGATCACCAAGCAGTTTGGTACCTCCCGCCACCCCATCCCCACCCACCCAACCCCTCTTAAACCAACCAACAAAGCACCAGTCGACAATATACCCAAACTGCATATAAATGTAGATGCTGAACACGAAAGCCCGCATCTCGTGGTCATGCGGTAGCGTTCTCGCTTCCCACGCCCGGGTTCCCGGGTTCGATTCCCGGCGGGGTCAGGGATTTTCTCTGCCTCGTGATGGCTGGGTGTTGTGTGCTGTCCTTAGGCTAGTTAGGTTTAAGTAGTTCTAAGTTCTAGGGGACTGATGACCATAGATGTTAAGTCCCATAGTGCTCAGAGCCATTTGAACCATTTTTGAACACGAAAGCTCGGGGATGCGAGCGTGGTATAGACTGATGAAAACTGAAGTCAGTATACTGTTCGTTTTCATCGAACCCCCAGTGGCTTCTTGACATATGTAGATTAAATTGTGCCACAAATACCATCGATAGTCATTCCTCAATAGCGTTATACCCTTCTTGTGTACTCCTTTCTGCACGAGATTCCTTCTGATAGCTAGAATGGGACAGACAGACGTACAACTTGGTCACTAGGATCGTCGAACTTGACCCGCTATGGTCGGAGCAGACGGTAGTAGCGGTCATGCGTGCATGAGATGTGCTTACTTGTGTGAATGTGTGTGTATTTTCAGAATGAGATTTTCACTCTGCAGCGGAGTGTGCGCTGATATGAAACTTCCTGGCAGATTAAAACTGTGTGCCCGACCGAGACTCGAACTCGGGACCTTTGCCTTTCGCGGGCAAGTGCTCTACCATCTCAGCTACCGAAGCACGACTCACGCCCGGTCCCACAGCTTTACTTCTGCCAGTATCTCGTCTCATACCTTCCAAACTTTACAGACGCTCTCCTGCGAACCTTGCAGAACTAGCACTCCTGAATGTAAGGATATTGCGAAGACATGGCTTAGCCACAGCCTGGGGGATGTTTCCAGAATGAGATTTTCACTCTGCAGCGGAGTGTGCGCTGATATGAAACTTCCTGGCAGATTAAAACTGTGTGCCCCACCGAGACTCGAACACGGGACCTTTACCTTTCGCGGGCAAGTGCTCTACCATCTGAGCTACCGAAGCACGACTGAAGCCCGGTCTCGCAGGAGAGCTTCTGTAAAGTTTGGAAGGTACGAGACGAGATACTGGCAGAAGTAAAGCTGTGGGACCGGGCGTGAGTCGTGCTTCGGTGGCTCAGATGGTAGAGCACTTGCCCGCGAAAGGCAAAGGTCCCGAGTTCGAGTCTCGGTCGGGCACACAGTTTTAATCTGCCAGGAAGTTTCATATCTGTGTGTATTTTCTTTGCTAAAGAAGGCTTTGACCGAAAGTTATAGTGTGTAACAGTCTTTTCGTTGTACCTGTCTGCAACGCAGAGGGTTATCTTTACGATGAGTAGCAATCTATCTTTTTCCTAATATTGTTAAACGAATGACATAATTGCCCAAAGATTGCGTTAATTAGCTGTTATTGATACTGCGAGTATACATGCTTCGAATATTTATAGGATAAATGTCATCTATCTAATTGTTCGGAGCAGTTGGAGCACGTGTGAGTGAAAGATCCGTTGTAAAGCGATCATGTTTACATTTTTAATTCAATACTAATCCAAGTCGTGAGAGATATATGTGTGCCATCCTTTTTATTAATCCTTATTGGTTTACTTGCATTATTAACCCTCCTATCCCTATCAATTTCTAAACGGAAGAAATGCAAATTAAAAATTACGTTACGTGTGAATTGCGCAGAGGTTCTCTGCGCTCTAGCGACATGCATTTGTCGCTACGCCAGCGGTGCTGTCGTTGAGCAGCGTTTACCTCAGGGGTACACAAGCAGTAGTCAAAGAAGATTCTTTCCTCGATTTCGAAGAAAATGTGCTTTGGGTACCCCATATATGATGAAGAAGAATGCTCAGTTTTCAATTGTCTATCGATCCCGTCAATTTTGAGCCGATTTTAGGTGTGGTTTTCTGAAATATGGGGGGAGCCTGAAATATGGAGGCGGTGAGCCAAAATATTTTAAAGTCTTTCATTTAGGTTGTACACAAATGACCTGCCAAATATAAGCCGCATCGGTTGGCCGTGTCCGAGGCCTTCCCTTGTAAGCGTAGTGGTGGACTATAGCCAAGTAAGATGATTAAGGACGCCACTGAATATAACATGGCATCTTTTGTCTTACAAAACTCGCGTAATCTAAACTGAAATTTCTACTTCAAGAAGGTCTTAGAGCCTGAGCTGCTCCAATTTCTGTAGTGATTTCTAGATGCCATATTTCAGCAATTCGATATCCTGTCACATTTGGTGAGTAATATTCGAACAATCTTAGAGCAACAGATGCCATTTACCTCAGGGCATGCATATTCATTGATACGCGTATATTGTCAGTCTAAAACACCTTGCGTGTGGTTAGTCAAAGAAGATTCTTTCCTCGATTTCGAAGAAAATGTGCTTTGGGTACCCCATATATGATGAAGAAGAATGCTCAGTTTTCAATTGTCTATCGATCCCGTCAATTTTGAGCCGATTTTAGGTGTGGTTTTCTGAAATATGGGGGGAGCCTGAAATATGGAGGCGGTGAGCCAAAATATTTTAAAGTCTTTCATTTAGGTTGTACACAAATGACCTGCCAAATATAAGCCGCATCGGTTGGCCGTGTCCGAGGCCTTCCCTTGTAAGCGTAGTGGTGGACTATAGCCAAGTAAGATGATTAAGGACGCCACTGAATATAACATGGCATCTTTTGTCTTACAAAACTCGCGTAATCTAAACTGAAATTTCTACTTCAAGAAGGTCTTAGAGCCTGAGCTGCTCCAATTTCTGTAGTGATTTCTAGATGCCATATTTCAGCAATTCGATATCCTGTCACATTTGGTGAGTAATATTCGAACAATCTTAGAGCAACAGATGCCATTTACCTCAGGGCATGCATATTCATTGATACGCGTATATTGTCAGTCTAAAACACCTTGCGTGTGGTTAGTCATCAAATTTTTCATAACAGCCCTCCAGCACTGTTGGTACTTTGAGAACTATTCTGTATGGAGATGTTCCAGGAAAATTAAGAAGCCTTCTCTAATTTCAGGCCACAAAGATTGTATGCTGAGATTCCAGTGTCTAACCCAAAAATGTGTGTATTTCCATGTGCCTAATCTGTAGAATAAAATTAATTTGAGTCACAAGTATCGTTATCCATGTAGTACTGTGCATGAAAGTTAATTTAGGGTGGTTTCTACTACGCTAGTTCCTGACCAACAAAAATCATAGTTCTGTTTTTTAAAAAAAAGTCTTTATGATTTTAGATTGGAACCTACTACTTTTCAGGTGTTTTACAATTCCTATATGTCACTATACAGTGTGGTACTGGCACTCAACCACTAGTTTCAACCATAGATAAGTCAATTTTTCTCAAAGATGTACGCTTCTTGAACGCAGTGGGACACGAAAGGATGTGTGGTATCCCTCACAGTACTCCGTATCTCGGCGTATGACAGTCATGGAATGTGTGCAGCCATTTCAAATTTTGATAAGAAAACGAATAATAAATTATGATTGTCTCCAAATCTTTCACGAGATTTAGAAGAAAGCGAGAAAGATTAGACTTTAACGTTCCGTCGACATCAAGGTCGCTAGAGACCGATCACAAGCTCCGGTTGTTTTAACGATAGGGAAGGAAATCGGCTGTGCCCTTTTCTGGCATTTTCCTGGAAGATTTTGGGAAAATCAGCGAAAACTTGAATCCGGATACCAGCACGAGGATTTGAACCGTCGTCCTCCCGAATGCGAGTCTAGTGTGCTACCACTGCTCCACCTCGTTTGGTCTGGGTTCAGATACACACACTGAAAACAGAGGGAAACTTACACAGCAATTATTAACTGAGAAGGCTAGGAAAATCACAGTTCCAACAATAATAATACTACTCCAAGCCTCAAAAACAGTTTTATATATTGTTCTTAAGTAGTGAAGTTTTTTTCTGTTTGTTTTTGTGTTTTACACAACACAGCTTCTGCGTTTCACCATTATCGAGTACTGCTATTAAAGATAGACCTACACAGCTCAGGAAAACGTTGTAGACTCCTGATGCTCTACCATTGTTTCTCGAGTGTCTGTAAGTTACTTACCTAGATTCTGCTAATTCGTATATCATAACATACGAACTTCTATGATTTGTTGGTTGATTGATTTGGAGGAGGGGACCAAACAGCGAGGTCATCAGTCCCATCGGATTAGGGGAAGATGGGGAAGGAAGTCGGCTGTGCCCTTTCAAAGAAACCATCCCAGCATTTTCTAGAAGCGATTTAGGGAAATCACGGAAAACCAAAATCAGAATGGCCGAACGCGGGTTTGAATCGCTGTCCTTCCGAATCCGATATCAGTGTGATAACCACTGCGCCACCTCGCTTGGTTCGTTAATGGACCTCAAATTCTTAAAATCAAATACAAATACACAATTAATATTACTATCGCATCGAGAAAACCACAGCTTTTCCTGATCACAATTATCTATGAATTTATGTTTACCATTTTCCGTTGACTCCTTTACTACTGCATTTATATTTAAACAAATGTATACAAGTAGGACTGGGGTGGACATTACAACTTGCACTGAACATTCAAAAAAAGTTGTGTCATTTTCACATTTGGTGGTTTTCGTTACTGCCTTCCTTACA
Source organism: Schistocerca nitens (assembly GCF_023898315.1). Lineage (NCBI taxonomy): Eukaryota > Metazoa > Arthropoda > Insecta > Orthoptera > Acrididae > Schistocerca > Schistocerca nitens. The sequence goes on along the minus strand of NC_064616.1, from coordinate 520,708,501 downwards.
CTGCATTATTTCTACTGTTTATCCTCTGCCACTAAGAACACATTTACATTGTTATATTCCTCTGTCATCTTTTTGGGTTGACATTTCGTTGCTCTTGGATATACGAAAGCAAAGGCATTCTCAAGTGCAGATGACAAGTGGTAGGAAAAATACGCATACGTCATCTAGTCTTACGTGTATTCCTAAATCAGATAAGATAAAAAATAAAGTGCAACCGAGGAGTATAGTTTTGTTCTGAACTGCTAATGTAACACAGAATTTGATACTACTATGCGGGTGTATGAATTAACTAGGAACATGATCAAGGAATAGAAGTATGAGTTTAATGCCCCATGTAATGGTCTTGAGATACAGAACAGCGGAACTAATTATTGTGGCAGAGTTCCAGAATATGCTTCTGTAGAACAGATTGCTAACCAAAGGGACTTGGGTTCGATTCCGGGGAAGGTCGGAGACTTCCTCCGCTCGAGGATTGTGTCTTATGTTGTTCTTACCTTCCTACCGTCATACTTGACTCGAAAATCGCCTACATGCTTCAAATCATGTGCCTAATCCTACTTCGTGCCAAACTACCTCTTGGCCGTGATGATTGTTGTGAATCGTCGACACACACTCTCGTATCTTCCACTGTAGAGATGGCTGTATGGGCACGTCCTGAAAGCAATTTTATACAAAAAAAGAACTTAAGTAGGAAAGTTAAAGTTAACTACCCATCTAAAAAGAGGCTACAAGGAACTGAACCTACTAAGTTGGACGAAAGAATGCGAGCGGCGGTCGACCGTAAATTGGTATCATTTGGTGGAATCACAGGAATTTTGAACTGTGTACAGTTACCGTATTAACACACACCTATAGACTTCTACGCGAAGGGGGTTGACTATTTTTCTCATCAGTGAGGAAAGTAACAATAATGAAAGTAAATGGGACCAAACTGTTGAGCTCATCGGTACCTAAGCTTACACACTACTTCACCTAACTTAAACAAAGTTACGCTAAGGAAAACACACACACTTCTATGCCCGAGGAAGGACTCGAACCTCTAACGGGGGGTAGCTGCGTAAACCGTGACAAGACGCCCCATAGAACGCACGGCTACCCCGCGCGGCGATGAAAGTAATTCTGAATAATAAATCGTCAGTAGTACGTTCTGGTACATAAACCTATTGGCTCAACCGACTATAACTAATCACCTCAGAATTTAAATGTGTAGCTCTGGGTAGCCTCTCGATCACGGAGCCCCAAGTTCGATTCCCGGCCGGTCCAAGGATTTTCCCCGCCCGGGGATTGGGTTTTGTGTTGTCCTTATTATCTCATCATCATTTGCGAAGTGGCGAGACTGGAAATGGAGAGATTTTGAACTTGTACGGGCGCTGATGACCACGACGTTGAGCGTCCCGCAAACCAACGTCTTAATTATCATCATCTAGGGAACCTATATACACTATTGGCCATTAAAATTGCTACACCAAGAAGAAATGCAGATGATAAACGGGTATTCACTGGACAAATATATTATACTAGAACTGATATGTGATTACATTTTCACGCAATTTGGGTGCATAGATCCTGAGAAATCAGTACCCAGAACAACCACCTCTGGCCGTAATAACGGCCTTGATACGCCTGGGCATTGAGTCAAACAAAGCTTGGATGGTGTGAACAGGTACAGCTGCCCATGCAGCTTCAACACGATACCACAGTTCATCAAGAGTAGTGACTGGCGTATTGTGACGAGCCAGTTGCTCGGCCACCATTCAATTGGTGAGAGATCTGGAGAATGTGCTGGCCAGGGCAGCAGTCCAACATTTTCTGTATCCAGAAAGGCCCGTACAGGACCCGCAACATGCGGTCGTGCACTATACTGCTGAAATGTAGGGTTTCGAAGGGATTGAATGAAGGGTAGAGCCAAGGGTCGTAACACATCTGAAAAGTAACGTCCACTGTTCAAAGTGCCGTCAATGCGAACAAGAGGTGACCGAGGCGTGTAACCAGTGGCACCCCATACCATCACGCCGGGTGATACGCCAGTATGCTGATGACGAATACACGCTTCCAATGTGCGTTCACCGCGATGTCGCCAAACACGGATGCGACCATCATGACGCTGTAAACACAACCTGGATTCATACGAAAAATTGACGTTTTGCTATTCGTGCACCCAGGTTCGTCGTTGAGTACACCATCGCAGGCGCTACTCTCTGTGATGCAGAGTCAAGGGTAACCGCAGCCATGGTCTCCGAGCTGATAGTCCATGCTGCTGCAAACGTCGTCGATCTGTTAATGCAGATGGTTGTTGTCCTGCAAACGTCCCCATGTGTTGACTCAGGGATCGAGACGTGGCTGCACGATCCGTTACAGCCATGCGGATAAGATGCCTGTCATCTCGACTGCTAGTGATACGAGGCCGTTGGGATCCAGCACGGCGTTCCGTATCACCCTCCTGAACCCACCGATTCCATATTCTGCTAACAGTTATTGGATCTCGACCAACGCGAGCAGCAATGTCGCGATACGATAAACCGCAATCGCGATAGGCTACAATCCGACCTTTATCAAAGTCTGAAACGTGATGGTACGCACTTCTCCTCTTTACACCAGGCATCACAACAACGTTTCACCAGGCAACGCCGGTCAACTGCTGTTTGTGTGTGAGGATTCGGTTGGAAACTTTCCTCATGTCAGCACTTTGTAGGTATCGCCACTGGCGCCTACCTTGTGTGAATGCTCTAAAAAGCTAATCATTTGCATATCACAGCATCTTCTTCCTGTCGGTTAAATTTCGCGTCTGTAGCACGTCATCTTCGTGGTGTAGCAATTTTAATGGCCTGTAGTGTAAATGTCTTTGTCTCCTTTTATTATTTTGTTTTATTCATCATGTTAGACTCCCTCCGTAACCGATGTAGCTGCCGCACACATGTGCGGTGGCGCTAGACTCAAAGATAAGCCTAATCGAAACGTGGGGGTAGATGAAATTTTCACTACCAGTATTTGGCCTGCGTGAGGAGTGGTGATGACGCAACGTTCATGATCGCCTGTCTTTGTGCCAGTGTTCTGATGAAATTCGCAATATCTCTGTAGTGTCTCATAAAGTGATGGCACGTGACAATTTTGATGGAGACCCTCTGTCAGACAGGGACATTAAGCTTTTGTGCCGGCACCAGGTTTCACCATCTCCATTCTTTCTCATCATCACACATATATAACACTACACTCTAAACTCAGCCATTACACTCACCTCCACTCTAAAAATACACATACGACACATCTCTGACATATCACAGGTGGCTGAATTCACCCATGGGATCTCGCAGCCAACAATGTCATACGACATTTATATCTACATTCATTAAATTTAGTAATAAGTAGCAGTACATTCAAAAGTTACAAATACATCAGTATAAATATTAATGCTTGAATGTACCTTTCTGTACTTTTGTTATAACAGAGCCTGTTACACCACCTATCGAAACAGAACAATCGAGTGGTAGCGTCGCTGAGGAGAGAGCTAGCTTGTTGTCGTGACGACATGACTGATGAATTGGCTTTCAGGGTTGACTTTCATGGGTAAAACATTGATTTTAATATGTGCACCATATCAATGAGAACAGCAGAAAAACAGTGATATCTCTCGATTAAACTGTCAACCGTGTACTGTGCTTTTATTCATGGATGAACTAAGATAGTTTTCGTGTGCCCAATGGAGGCAAATCGCTGGGTCGCTGGTGAAGCAATGCGTATGCACAATATCAAATTTGAACATTATGAAGACTGTAGTTTGATGTGAATAAGCTTTGAACAGTATCGTGTCACTCACTAAACTAAAACTTTTTCGGGGGTGGCACTGAGTAGGACATCGTATGACGAAATACATTATTAGATAAGAAAAGACGCACCACGAACGAATCATCCAAATGGGACGGAAATCGGTTGATGTGATTTATATGTACAGTTAAACAAATGATTACATTTTCAAAGAAAATTGATGATTTATTGAAGAGAGAGAGCTTCACAAATTGTCCGCAGCTCGTGGTCGTGCGGTAGCGTTCTCGCTTCCCGCGCCCGGGTTCCCGGGTTCTATTCCCGGCGGGGTCAGAGATTTTCTCTGCCTCGTGATGACTGGGTGTTGTGTGACAGCTACGGTCGCAGGTTCGAATCCTACCTCGAGCATGGATGTGTGTGATGTCCTTACGTTAGTTAGGTTTAAGTAGTTCTAAGTTCTAGCGGACTGATGACCATAGCTGTTAAGTCCCATAGTGCTCAGAGCCATTTGAACCAAGCTTCACAAATTGAGCAGGTGAATAACGCGTTAGTCCATTTCTGGCACTTACGCTAGCAGTTATTCACCTTGGCATTGATTGATAGATTTGGACGCCCTCCTGAGGGATATCCTGAGAAATTTTTTGAAACTAGCACGTTAGACCGTCAAAATCCCAAGCTGGTTGCAGGTCCCTTCTCATGATGCTCGAAACGATCCGGTGACGTTGCTGGCCGAGGGAGGGTTTGGCGAGCTCGAAGACAAGCTACAGAAAGTCCGACGGGCGGGCATTCTCTTGCTGTACTGTAAGCCCAGGATGGATTGCTATGAACGACGACAAAAGGGTGCTTAGACTAGCTGCTGATGACAACCAAAAGGATCCTGCTATGAGATAAGATGGCACCCAGACCATCACTCCTGGTTGTTGGGCCGTGTGGTAGGGGGCAGTCAGATTGGTATCGCAAAACTGTCCGTGACGTCACCAGACACGTCTTCGCTGGTCATCAGGGCTCAGTTCGAAGCGATACTCGTCACTGAAGACAATTGTACTACAGTCAATGAGACTCCAGGCCTACTGACACCACTGCAAACTGGCTTTTTGGTGTACAGAGGTTAATGGTAGTCGGCGCAAGGGGCGTGATCAGCTTAGCCCTAGTCCTCGTGGTCACTGAAGCACCAGTTGCACGTCGGATCGATGATAATGACGAACACCGGGCGCTGAGTGTTCTCTGACGACTGCTTCATCATCACGTTCTGTCGCCTCTCTAGGTTGACCGCTTCCTTCTTGATCCTGAGTTCGGCCATGGTTCACCCATTCCCCCAACATTGTCGAATAGTGGCATCGCTCCTATTCAAATACCGAGATATCCGCCAATTACTCCAAGTGGCTTCTTTGAGTCCAACTAAACGTCTTCTCTCGAATGCTGACATCGGCGTATATTGCTCACGCGTCTGTCTGCGAGACGTAGTTACTGTCCAACTGAGTACACGGAATGAAATTCGAAAAGACTGCCCCGGTTTCGATATGTCCCATGTTTACTAGTCTTGCCAGCTGCGCGGGGAAATTGCACAGCAGCGTCACACATTCATTTTATGTCGATACGTGTATGAACATCAATTTGTGATCAATTTGCATAGCTCCTTCGTGGTGAGCCTTCTTTTTTCTCTTCGAGTGTATATTCCAAAAGTACGTCAGTGCCACATATTTCAAATTGTGCACATTCTGGAACTGCAATCCCTCGATATTAAGCTCCCAACGACAGTACGGGACTCGTATAGTTACCTAGGAAAGATATACAGTATAAGCGATCTGCGGACATTATTTTCAACGCAGAATAGTCAAATAGTAGCATCGAGCGTCAGTCGTTGGTACCTGATGTCGGAATCCTGCAACGAGCTGCTAAATAGTATCAGGCCCTCACTTGCAAAAGCTCTGAATTGTTTTCTCTTTAAAACAAAACTGTGTTCCACTTGTAACATCGTGTTAGATCGGCAGTAATGTCTCGAACATCCGCCGTGTAGATACTGGAGGTTTTACCACTTGGTCGTAACTGAGTGTTGAAGAGATCGTGGCTGTCATCACGTCAGTGGCTACTGGGATTAAAAAAATGAAGGATGACTTAACACATTTTCCCTATAAGACGACGAGAGAGTCACTGAGCTCACAAATTTCTGTCCCTAGGCCGCTTAGAATTCAGTCTCCTTCATCTACTTGCAGGGCTTTGTTGGTGAGTTGGTGATACAATTAACAAAAATAATGGTGAGGCGAAGGCTACAGTAATTTATATTGAACATGAAAGTATATTTTAAACCAAAAGGAACTCAAATTGAGATACCCCTGTCACAAAATTATATTTTTCCTCTCACAATTTATTTCAAATGACTTGGTGAGCTACTTTCCTGCTGTAGGTCAGGTATTACAAATGACAAACACATCAAAAAGTTTAAAAAAAGTAACTGAATCGAAAAACAGTGCCTAGAGAGAGAGAGAGAGAGAGAGAGCTAAATGCGAGAGTTGAGCTTCAAAAATGAGAAATGCAAGCCATGATAATCTAAATACGTTAGTGGAAACAGGGGCGGCACGTCGAAGTTTTCTGCGTTACTGCTGACGGACTCGCGGTGCTGAATGCTGAAGTATTCGGTGTGGCTGCCCAGTAGCAGCCACTGGAGTTGCCCTAGGCTCCCGACCACATATCAAGTTACTTTGCTGTGTGCTTGGTATATGTTGCTGCTTCCAAGGTGATGGAGAGATAGCCGTGGTATAAGATGGTGTAACTTGCACCTTGCGGATTCTCACAAAATAAAACGTCTAAATTCTCCAAGAACTGTGTTCTAATGAGACCCGGAGATCGATTCTCCATGCCTTTGTGAACTTGGGCGCTACCTCACAGTATGCTGCTACTGGAGGCGAAGTGGTGCCTGTAGCCGGGAAAGAAGGTGAAACGTCCCCTTTGAACAATTATACAAGACTATGCTTAAACTGACACACAATATTTTTAGCGCAACGCTATCTGACTTTCAAAAATCCCTACAAAAGAATGGCCCTGACTAACATTAACCTATACGTTTCACAAATCACTTACCACACAAAAATCTTCGTTACTCGAACTACTGCAATACAGCGAGCGCCACTACTGCCAGCTAAATAAAAGATTCAAACTACTGAAGGCACTAACTACTGATAGGCGTAGTTAGCAAATGAAAGATTTTGATAGAGAACAAACAATGTATTTACCTTAATAGTCATAATTGACATCCAGTCTTACAAATTTCAAAACTCCGCCATCTCTCTCCCCACATCCACCACTGCTGGCGGCTCACCTCCAACTGTGCAACGCTACGCGCTGTTCACAACCAGCTGCCGCTGCCCAATACTACAATGGCAGACAACAATGCAAACTAGCCACAGACTGCAAACAGCACAGCCAGTGATTTTCATACTCTCATATAGCCTCATATAGCCTACCCCATCTTAAGCTAACTTAAATCTACTGAGCTCAGATGCTAAACTAAGGGATGAGGCAATGCAGCAGCCCATAACAAATTAACACAAACAGCAAGGACAAAAAAAAAATACAAATTGGCAAAGTAAGCAATAATATTACAACTAATATAAGGCAATGAGCAGCAAACAAGAAAAATAAATCAGTAGTAAACTGGCTTAGCAGAGTAACACAAAGTCAAATTCAGTAACACTATGCCTGGCAAACAGCAACAGCAAATGAAATAACTTATATCTAAACATGACATAGCTCAAGCAAAAAAAAAAAAAAATATTACACTAAAGACAACAATGCAGATAAAGGAAATGTATATTCACATCTTAATGTCTATGTAATTAAAGTGGTGCACCACAAGTTATTCTACCAAAAAAATTACCAAGTAGTTGAAAAGAAAATTCCGTATGCAATTCCTGTGAAGGGAAATGTCTTTTTATGCTCCTTCGTTTTTTTGAATAGATCATAAAATTATTTACTGGATCTGTAGGCATAAAATATTTGTATTAGTACATCTATTAAATTTTATTTTAACCAATGCTGCAGTGCAGCTAGAAACTAGATATTAAACAAAATGAGTAAATAAATACATAAAGCAAGCCATATGGCATTTCTCTCAACTAGCAAGACAATAGGTGTGAAATGTTTCTCATCGTTTCATTAGGCATTTTAGTGAATATCATAAATTAAGAGCTCCACAGTATAATCATATGATTTCAAGTTTGAGCGTGTCGTATTTGCGATGCTTTCTACAAAGGAATGTCAATTGCGAGGATAATGGCCTCCCTTTTTTTTTTACCTGTGCCTCTGAAAAGGCACACACTAATGGCTTTTTCTCCAGGCATCTGACACAGCTGGGTGCCCAAGACGCATTACTTGCAGGTGGTCACTTAACTTTCTTACGGAAATATTTACGACAGCAGTTTCCGCTACAGTGACAGTCTCATATAAAAATATTTCACAGGTCAAGAATTTGCGTTACAAATCTGTAGAAACAAAATCCTATTGATATAACAGAGTCCAAAAAATTTTCGTCGGCATTGTAATACATTCACACATTTACATACATTTCATAACTCTTAAAGTACGATTCTTGGTTTACAACAACCTTTTTCACAAACCAGAGTCCCTAACCACTACTCATTATTCCTTACCTTATTCGTCGACACTTCTTCAATATTTCATGATAACAGATACGTAGCATACTCAAATAACTCATATAGCATCAGCTTATTGATCATAAACATACCGCAACAGCATAATACACATAGTCATCATAATAATAACATCATAACACCTCAGTCAACTCTCAAAATCGTCGTAGCTTCCTCCAATAATTTCAAAACCTAAAAAAAAATTCTCTGCTCATTTCAATAGTGTCATCTACCTCAAACGTACTTTAAAATCATGATCCCATACCAAATACAACATTCAAAGCTCTCATAGTATCACAATGGTTCCAAAAAAAATATGCGTATTAATTTGATTCAGATTTTGTTTCAATTTCCTAATTTGTTCGCACTCTTCTGTGTCATTAAAGACTACCGGTTTTGTGTCATTCAGATTATCATCTACCTTCGTAGATAAATTATTTAGCTGATCCGAAAGTTCAACTACTTTCTCTGATAATGAACTAATTTCCTCCATGTGTCTTTCTGAACCAATTTTCAGAGTATCTACTGTATCCTTTAAGTTTTCTTGAGTTTTTGCAAGTTGCGTAACCGAATCGGTAGATGCAACTGAGTCAATTTTAGCTTGCAAGGTCTCATGATTTTGATGAACAATAGTTTCAGTTCTTTTATGGCTGCTTCGTGATTCTGTAATGCATTTTCATGCCGTGAAAAAATAGGTTGAAAATGCTCACAAATCTGTGTTTTTACGTCATTACAGACTTTTTGACATTTCGATTCGATTTTATGTAACTCAGTAGTTAAATCTTCACGTGTTTGTTCAAGTGTGGTGTCTAACTTTTGAAGCTTTTGCTGTGTTTGCCTCTGATTTTGTTCCATTGTGTCTAACTGTTGCTGTGTTTGTCTCTGATTTTGTTCCATTGTGTCTAACTTTTGAAGCTTTTGTCCCATTTGTTGCATTAATTGTAATAACAATGCACTGGTGTCTGAAACATGTTCCTCAGTGCTATTCGGCAATGCATTTGAACCGGCAATATTCGCAGTTTGAAAAGCGGAAAATGTGTCTTGACTTATTTGAGAAAACGGTGAGGACGCAAAACCTGAATCTACAGTATTTTCAAGATTGTGTCCTGTCATTTCGGATTCCTGAGGCAAGCTGTTGCCGACCGATCGATCGATAATGTTTCCCTGTTCACTAATTGTTTCACTGCCTACACCATTATTTGCAGCCCGCTCCATTTCCCTACGCACAATTACCAAATTACTACTTTGAATATTAGATAATTCATTACACGGTGGCGCTAACAAACTGCTTTCGTCTTCACTGTCATTTCTCAGTTTACTTTGGAGCCTAGTATTACGTTTTTCACACGCCATTATTGTCACAATATTTCACACGATAACACAGAAAAGCACAATTTGAAGAGCAAAAATAAGAGAACACATTAACGTAGCACTGAAAATAATATCTCGTTAATTGCAAGCGCAGCTGCGAAATACTTGGTGCAAACCTACATGAATGCCACAACTGTTTTACTGTACAACAATGAAAAACTACAACTACAAAGGAAATTCTCTCTACAATTACGCGCTAGCAATAAACAAAAGCTACACTAATTACACAAACTACAAGAAAAAAATCAGAAGATTCCAGTGAGGTATCCTCGGCTAAGGGTCGACATATGAAACGTCCCCATAGAAAAATTATACAGGACTGTGCTTAAACTGACACACAATATTTTTAGCGCAACGCAATCTGACTTTCAAAAATCCCTACAAAAGAATGGCCCTGACTAACATTAACCTATACGTTTCACAAATCACTTACCTCACAAAAATCTTCGTTACTCGAACTACTGCAATACAGCGAGCGCCACTATTGCCAGCTAAATAAAAGATTCAAACTACTGAAGGCACTAACTACTGCTAGGTGTAGTTAGCAAATGAAAGATTTTGATAGAGAACAAGCAATGTATTTACCTTAATAGTCATAATTGACATCCAGTCTTACAAATTTCAAAACTCCGCCATCTCTCTCCCCACATCCACCACTGCTGGCGGCTCACCTCCAACTGTGCAACGCTACGCGCTGTTCACATCCAGCTGCCGCTGCCCAATACTACAACGGCAGACAACAATGCAAACTAGCCACAGACTGCACACAGCACAGCCAGTGATTTTCATACAGAGCGCTACGTAACGTTGCCAATAAGAAAACAAACAGCCTACTTACAAAGGTGCTGACGGTTCCTGTGCCCCCGCCTGGCGATGGGGCTCACCAATTTGAAGTTTACGTTATAGGGCCTGATTGGATGCCAGTTCTTCGAAAGTGCGGGCAGTTGATGACCCTACACGCTATCGTGCTCTCTGATCAAGTTTTAAAGAAACGGCTCCAATTAGTAAAAAACTCGCTCGGCTTCAATATTAATTGAATGGTGAACGAGAACATTGTTTAGCCCCCTCCAACGGTAGTCCGCCATGCAATTTTAACATCGGAGATGTTTTTTGCCTGGAGAAAATTAGTTTTCGTACTCAAATTGACTTATTTCATTCAGAAGCTTTTTAGTTACACATCTCATAGGTCCGTGTTTGGCATCAGTAATCTCGTCATCTCGTCAGCATCATGAATCCGTAATCGTATTTTCTCGATTAATTTTATGTCAATCTTTTTCTCTCTTTGTCTTCTGGTGCTAGCAATGGCAGTCAAGGTGTCTTCGTCACGTGCCGTGACTGCTCACGAAAATACTATGGTTTACAGCAGCAATACTAACAAAAGCTGTAGTGTTTGCTCCAAATCCCTCACTACAACTGTTCTACTAATGGGTAAAATAACTACGACTACAACTGTTCTATTAATTGGTTAAATAGTAGTCACATATGCTCCCATTCATCCATTGCAATTGCTATGTTCCTCTGATCCTGATTTTTCGCCTGATAAATAATTTAAACTGTATAGCGTGCAGATTTGTAAACCACCCTTGTACGGCATGCGTGTGTACCTGCAATAAATGTGCTTTGTTTTGATTGGTCGCCGGCCGCGGTGGTCTAGCGGTTCTGGCGCTGCAGTCCGGAACCGCGGGACTGCTACGGTCGCAAGTTCGAACCCTGCCTCGGGCATGGGTGTGTGTGATGTCCTTAGGTTAGTTAGGTTTAAGTAGTTCTAAGTTCTAGGGGACTTATGACTTAAGATGTTGAGTTCCATAGTGCTCAGAGCCATTTGAACCATTTTTTCTGATTGGTCCAGAACCGCGGCAGGCACTGTATTCAAATTTGACAGTTGGTGTTTGTTTATAGTATTCTGCGAGTTGCATGGGATGGGCACGTCAGTGTATTTAGAATGAATGAGTGCACTTATAGGTGCTTGCGTACTTATTACTCAACGGAACTGGCACTACATACTTGTGAGAACCAAGTTAAATATCAGAGAACGTAATTTACTGGACCTGCAGTTTGCATCGTACGGAAAAGCTTCATGACGAGTGTAGAGTGCAGCTTTATTGATTCTGAGTTGGATTGTAAATTTAATTTCATTGTTTTATACCTCAGAATCCGGATTAATCAATACTGACAACACCATTAACGTCAAAAATGGTTCAAATGGCTCTGAGCACTATGGGACTTAATAAATGGCTCAGAGCACTATGGGACTCAACTGCTGAGGTCATTAGTCCCCTAGAACTTAGAACTAGTTAAACCTAACTAACCTAAGGACATCACACACATCAATGCCCGAGGCAGGATTCGAACCTGCGACCGTAGTGATCGCGCGGTTCCAGACTGAAGCGCCTACAACCTCTGGGCCACCCCGGCCGGCACCACTAACGCCATTCACTGTAACATAATGTGATTAGGCCAGGCATAGTCAGGTTTCTGCTGTCGTCTGTGACATGACATCAGAGCAGCAAGTTATACATTCAGCTTTTCTTAACTTAGCAATACTAGAATGGATAGGATGTGTGCAGACAAAGGAGGAGTTGGTCGCAGTTCACGAACAGCTTAGGACGCTTTTGGCGACGGTCAGCCGTCTTCAGGCTATTGTTTTGGGGTTTTGGCGTATTTGGCGCGTTGCGTGGGACGCTTCACGCAAGGACTCCGCTGCCGAAGCACGTAGCAGTGAGTCCGATGTGGGGGATTCGCCCTTCGTCCTCACCGCAGGCTGAATGGTGGGCGGTAAAGCGTTCGCGTCGCTCGAGGCGGTTAAATCGATATGGAGACTGGCCGTTACTTTTGGCTCCAGGCAGTAAGGTTAGGAACTGCGCCGGCTGCCCTCGGGTTGTCTTGGGAGCCCTCGGCTGACCGGCATTTCGAGAGCTTCACGCAGCTCGGGGAGGCTGAATAAGAAAAGCCGCACACACTCTGCCAGCGCCTTACCGATTTTATCACCAAATGGTGAATGTCGTCTCTATGCAAACGTAGTTCTCAATATTCGTCCTTCAAGCTTATTATTTGAGTACGTAACCACGGAGCACATTACAAAATTCTACATGCAGCCTTACATACTCAGCAAGAAAGTTTTATTATTTTCTTCGCTGAGTATTAATGTTTGCATGTAAAATTTTATAATGTCCACACATCTACACGTAAAGTCAGCAAGCCCTTTACGGTGTGTGGCGGAGGGTGTTTCTGATACAACTATACATTCCCCCCTCCCACCTTTCCTGTTCGATTCATGAGTGATGCGTGGGGGAAATGGAGGTTAAGCTCCGTATGACGTCTTTGTAATTTCCTTGTATTTTTAACTGAATCTTCCGTCGGATCTTGGCACAACAATATTATAATAAAAGTGCTAGTTTGCTTTTCATTCCTCGTGATAATTGCACGAAGGATCTGTGGGAGAAAGTACAACGTTGTGCGACTCTTCTTGGAATGTAAGTTCTCAAAATTTCGGCAGTGAACCTCCCCGTTATGCACAACGCCCTCTTTTGTAGCGTCTGCCACATTGTGGGGCATATCGTTTTACGGAACAGGACTGGATTTCTTCGCCTATTTGCACTGAAGCGCCAAAGAAACTGATGTAGGCATGAATATTCAAATACAGAGATGTACACTACTGGCCATTAAAATTGATACACGAAGGAGAAATGCAGATGATAAACGGGTATTCACTGGACAAATATATTATACTAGAACTGACATGTGATTACATTTTCATGCAATTTGGGTGCATAGATCCTGAGAAATCAGTACCCAGAACAACCACCTCTGGTCGTAATAACGGACTTGATACGCCTGAGCATTGAGTCAAACAGAGCTTGGATGGCGTGTACAGGTACAGCTGCCCATGCAGCTTCAGCACGATACCACAGTTCATCAAGAGTAGTGTCTGGCGTATTGCGACGAACCAGTTGCTCACCCACCATTGACCAGACGTTTTCAAATGGTGAGACATGTGGAAAATGTGCTGGCCAGGACAGCAGTCGAACATTTTCTGTATCCAGAAAGGCGCGTACAGGACCTGCAACATGCGGTCGTGCATTATCCTGCTGAAATGTAGGGTTTCGCAGGGATCGAATGAAGGGTAGAGCCACGGGTCGTAACACATCTGAAATGTAACGTCCACTGTTTAGAGTGCCGTCAATGCAAACAAGAGGTGACCGAGACGTGTAACCAATGGCACCCCATACCATCACGCCGGGTGATACGCCAGTATGGCGCTGACGAATACACGCTTCCAATGTGCGTTCACCGCGATGTCGCCAAACACGGATGCGATCATTATGATGATGTAAACAGGACCTGGATTCATACGAAAAATGACGTTTTGCCATTCGTGCACCCAGGTTCGTCGTTGAGTACACCATCTCAGGTGCTCCTGTCTGTGATGCAGCGTCAAGGGTAACCGCAGCCATGGTCTCCGGGCTGATCGTCCATGCTGCTGCAAACGTCGTCGGACTGTTCGTGCAGATGGTTGTTATCTTGCAAACGTCCCCATATGTTGACTCAGGGATCGAGACGTGGCTGCACGATCCGTTACAGCCATGCGGATAAGATGCCTGTCATCTCGACTGCTAGTGATATGAGGCCGTTGGGATCCAGCACGGCGTTCCGTATTACCCTCCTGAACCCACCGATTCTATATTCTGCTAACAGTCATTGGATATCGACCACCGCGAGCAGCAATGTCGCGATACGATAAACCGCAATCGCGATAGGCTACAATCCGACCTTTATCAAATTCAGAAGCGTGACGGTACGCGTTTCTCCTCCTTACACGACGCATCACAACAACGTTTCACCAGTTAGCGCCGGTCAACTGCAGTTTGTGTATGAGAAATCGGTTGGAAACTTTCCTCATGTCAGCACGTTGTAAGTGTCGCCACCGGTGGTAACCTTGTGTAAATGCCCTGAAAAGCTAATCATTGGCGTATCACAGCATCTTCTTCCTGTCGGTTAAATTTCGCGTCTGTAGCACGTCATCTTCGTGGTGTAGCAATTTTAATGGCCAGTAGTGTAGGTAGGTCTCTTATTGACATTACCATATGCAGGGCGTCCAGTTTATCTGAAAACATATTTCTTAAACTACACATCGTATCCAAACAAAATATAGCTAAAATATGTTCGTCTCTGAGGTGGACATCCACTGATATTAAACTCGACCGCTCACCCCAGCCGGCCGAAGTGGCCGTGCGGTTAAAGGCGCTGCAGCCTGGAACCGCAAGACCGCTACGGTCGCAGGTTCGAATCCTGCCTCGGGCATGGATGTTTGTGATGTCCTTAGGTTAGTTAGGTTTAAGTAGTTCTAAGTTCTAGGGGACTAATGACCTCAGCAGTTGAGTCCCATAGTGCTCAGAGCCATTTGAACCATCGCTCACCCAACCCCGTATGCCTGGGCGGAGCGCAATTTTGAAATCTTAAATGGAAAACGCCATTTTTTACTGCAGATTTGCACTCTACGAAAAGATATTACATAAGTTTTGTCTAAAACATTCCTTTCGCTTCGCGACAGATGGCTCTTGTAATCGGCAAAATCAAAATGGTAGAAAATTGTATGTTTCAAAATGCTATCCAATGACACTCGAATTAACCCCCTACTTCCATGCTGCGAGGGTTGGACAGGCAATAATTTCATAACTTTTAATGGGTACCCCATTCTCAACGTTGTATTCCACAGACAATACGAAAACGGGACTATTCGATGCGCCGCTGTGGCCGTGTAATGAACTACGACTCGTCATATCAGGTAATGCAGTCCCATTAAAGGCTATGAAGTAATTGCCTGTTCGACCCTCGCAGCGTCGAGGTGGAAGGTTAATTCAAGTGTCTTTGGATACCATTTTTAAACATACGTCTCTCTAACCATTTTAATTTTTCCGATTACTGAGTTATCTGTCACGTAAAGAAAAAAAGCTGATGTATTACTAAAAGATGAATACGAACAGTTTTTCTCTGCCTCGTGATGACTGGGTGTTGTGTGCTGTCCTTAGGTTAGTTAGGTTTAAGTAGTTCTAAGTTCTAGGGGACTGATGACCATAGTTGTTAAGTCCCATAGTGCTCAGAGCCATTTGAACCAATACGAACAGTCACAACCGCAATACACTTTTTTCGTGTATGATTACCGGTTTCGGTCTGTTTTAGACCATCTTCAGACCCACACCATGATGGCAGATGGGGCAGTGAACGGAGGAGGCGCTACACCTCCATGAATGCTAACTGCGTTAGTGTTTTTGACGGTGTAGCGCCTGCTCCGCTCACAGCCACCATCTACCATCATGGTGTGGGTCTGGAGATGGTCTAAAACAGACCGAAACCGGTAACCTTATATAGGAATATGTTTATTGGGATTGTGACTGTTCGTATTCATATTTAAATTATGAATAAACCCCTGTACTCCAGAGAAACATATTCTCGTAAATTATGTATTTTTTTCAATAGAATCCGAATCTGTAGTAAAAAATATGGGTTCCCATTTAGGATTTCGAAATTCCCTCCCCTCTCTCTCCTCACTTCGCATCCCCATACACGGGGTGGGGTGGGGGTTGAGTTTGGTGGCACTGCACGTCCTTCCCCGAAACGAACAAATTTCAATTATAAATATCTTGGATCCAATGTGTTGTGTTCGAGATATTTCAATGCCTTGAGTTAAACTAAACACCCTGTATTTGTCTTCGAGTTTGCAATGAAATGTCCATTTCGTAATGTTCAAAGTCTTTTTTAAAGCACTGTGCACTTGGTTGTGTATCCATTGCTATTGCACATAACTCACCGGCCACAAAGTACGACTTCCTTTCGCAGTTTCACTTGATAAATAATCTAAACAGATCACAAAACTATCAGAAAATCATTTTGTCGAGTGTAGTACGTTTCACTTTTCGTTGCTGAACTGTCTTAGCTACTTAGTGACGTCACACCGCCCTGGACGGGGCGAACAAATACTTCCCGTGGGGCTCGTAGCTAGACGTGGCGGGGGTCTGGGAGAACAACAAGACAAACCGGACGACACGCTTGTCTTAGCTTACGGTCACTAGCTCACTACGCTGCATGAACTCGAGTGCTTAAAATTTTGTGATTTTGTGCCGATGTAGTCCTCTGTACCTTTATTCTCGCTGAGTGTGGTATCTCGGTGCTCAGTGCTGTTGCAGGTCAGTGGTATTTGTGTGTTTAGGCCAATTTAGGTGCTAAACGTTCGCTGAATCACTGCTGGGATTGTACTGTGCTCGAAGTGATCAGTGCCATTCTCAGATTATTGAAATACGAATGAATATACTTGAGTGTTTTGTAGTGCAAGTTCAGTGCCGACAGTAACTTGCAAAAGCATATTAACACAAAACCCTCAAATAATGGGGGTCAGAAATTTATATGCAATATTTTTGATTATAAAGCTTCTACACATGACAATTTTAGGAGACATAATCTCAAACACCAAAACGTACGTGGAGATAACGTTTAAGTTCCACTGTTCAAATACAAAGTGTGCAGAACGATGTCAGATGCGTCACCATTATTCTGTTCACCACGAGATTTCAATAGCTCACGAAACTCTCGAGTTTTTTAATGAAAGCGAATTTTAAACGTACAATTTAAAGAGACACAATGAGTCAGTTCTGGCGCATCACGAGACAGCACGTTGGAGTTACAGATAACAATTTCAAATTAATCTTTCTCTGGAACCGTAACGGTGTTTACAAACCCAGAGGAGCAAACAATTACTGTTTCATTTTGCAAGACACACGTCGGCCGTTATTCAGAGATAGGCCGCTTAAAGCTTGCAAAAGAAGACAGAGAGGACGTCGGTAGAAAAATGTCAGTGAAAATTCCTTTCGATGACATCCTCGAATCCGTGAGGGACTATATTACAAACGACAGGATGCCACGTCGTCACTTTCTGTCGAGAAAAGATTTCTATAATATAACAAGAGACTATAATCTCAAATCTGAAACCGTGAGACACGCAAAGGACAGTGCTAATGTGGAATCATGGGTACGAGATACGTTAGAAACAGTTTCTGTATTGCAGTCTAAAAACCTGAGGAATCGAAATCCCAGAGTTATCCACTGCTGAACATTGAAGATTTCGTTCTGACTGTTTTGAATGAGGCTCAGTCTGTGTCAATACGTTCCTAACTTCATTTTTATGGACAGTAGACGTGGATTAAAGGCCAATGGGTTTGAGCTAACAACTCTTGTTGTATTTTGTGACAGGTGCAAGGGTTTGTCTACGAAAAAGCCATGGAAGAGAACATATGTACCTATTGCGAAGCCCACTGCCTCTGAGCAGGAAGACATTACAACAACACTGTTTGTTCAAAATAGCTCTGAGCACTATGGGACTTAACAGCTATGGTCATCAGTCCCCTAGAACTTAGAACTACTTAAACCTAACTAACCTAAGTACAGCACACAACACCCAGTCATCATGAGGCAGAGAAAATCCCTGCAACACTGTTTATTATGAAACATAATGAGGAAGAGACAAATGTGCATGATTATTAGTATTCTCTTGCCTACACAGACAGATACTTTCGGGAGGGCTGTAAGTGGAAAGCTGTTCTTCATGCAATAAGTATACATGATTCTCGAAAACTTGGCTACTGTTAATAAATAAAGTATAGTTCAGCCTTGTGTTTGTGGCTGATGGCTCATACCGCTCTAGTTCAAGGTAAAGCAATTATTCAGTTCCACATGCGTTATGTCGCACTTTTTTGCAATCTGATTGCTTTGCGTTACTCCTGCAAGTTACTTAACTCTCATGAGGTCGTTTCTCTCAGCAGGGGTGATGGATTGTGTTACTAGAATGTTGTGTTAGCTGACAGACTGCACGAAAGAAATTTTAGTTACTTCTTAATTGACTCGAAACGCAAATAGTAATACCCTGACCCATACTCCACGCTGACAATGTAGCTATTAATATTCATAATTTTTGTAGACATGAAATTGGGAAGCATATGTGGCTTACGATGTGTTCATTTTATTTGTGAATAAATATTTCCAACGATATATACTACATTATGATCTTATCTGGCATATCAGAAGTTCATAAATTCGTTACTGGTAAGCGTGCTCAGATAAATTTATTAGTAATACAAATAATATTTACGAATTATTTGTGATTTGATTCAATGATCCACTGCAGAACCGCTCGCGAAGATGTTCATTTGTTTACTAGCTTCTCCTGGCTCAGATAACGCTGAAAAAATGTTTTACTGAGACAAAAAGATATTCAGACACGAAAAAAGAATTGACTCACGACGAACTTATTAAGTTAAGCCTGTGATCTTTTTTCATTGTATAGCATCTCATAGTACCATCCAATAAATTTCCGAATGCCTACTCTATATCTAACACAAACACATGATTAAACTTTTTTGGTATTTCAGAAGTAGTTAAATAGACAACTTGTAACTTTTATTCAAGGCAATTTCGCTGATCTTATCCTACACCGGTAGATAACTATACAAAGAATCATGCAGTTATAAAATCATTAGGAAATGATGACATAATGTCGTTTCGAAACGTGTGCTTTTTGTAGGCTAAATTAACAGTTCGACGATGAGCTCAGAATCACTGCATTTCAACAACGTCTACTATAAAACGATCCTTCTTTTATCTCTCTTCGGTCTTATCACTTGGAACGAGTCACTCAGAATTTAAAATCGTTAGCAGAATTCTAATAGTGTGTTACATAAAATCGTTCAAGCGTATCAGGTTTACAGCCAGAGTAGAGCGCTGCCGAGCAGAGTGCTTCTGTCCTGCCGGTGATTTGAGTGCACCGCCACGTGCCGCTCAGTCGAACGCTCCCGAGAGAATCCGAGGACGGCCGAAGAGTACTGCCCCGAGACGCAAGTCTGGTCGTCTGGCCTTGCTCTTTCACCCTGCGAGTGGACAGGTGGCCTATACTTCATAGCAGGGCCTGAGCGGGCTCATAGGGGGAAGGATTTGCTTGTTGTCGGCGGCCACAGTGTCAAGCGTGTGACGGAGCCCCATAGGAAAATAGCGTCCAGGGCTGTAAAGAAATCCAACGTGCCCTCAGTATGCCTGGTACGGGATCACATCCGAATCGTGGAGGAAGCCCTACCTGTGGCTATCAAGCGTGCAGGGTACAGTCAGTCGTCTGCAAGTCGTGGCTCCTGTCGGCTCAGATGACACCCGTCGCTTGGGTCCGGAGGCCATTGTCAGCTAATAGGGGTGGTTGGCGGAGGTGGTAAAGACAGCTGGGACCGTTCGCAGGGTGCAAGCAGAGTTCATAATTTGCAATATCTTAACCAGAATTGAAAGGGGTCCTTTGGTTTGGAGTCGAGTGGAGGATCTTAACGAAAGGCGCCGTTGATTCTGTGATGGTCTTGGCTGCAGATTTCTGGACCTGCGTTATGTGGTGGAGAATTTTAGGGCTCCCTATGATAGCTCAAGGATGCACTATGCAAAGGAAGCAGCTACTCGGGGAGTGGAGTACTTGTGGAGTGCACCTGCTGTTTTTATAGGCTAGGCAGTAGTTTGAGGCCCTCTGATGAATACTCGCCATTCGATACACAAAGAGAGAAGTAAGACTGTGTACATCGTCTGTCAAAATTTTATCAGTTAACTGTCGAAGTATTCGTAACAAACTGCCTGAATTTACTGCCCTCTAGGAAAACTGGCGTGCTGAAATTATTTTTGAAACCAAGAGGTGGCGGAAACTTGAGTTCTGCCCACTGGCCTAACACAGGGTGCCTAGGAAAGCTGCTTTCTCGGATCGCTAGACAACAGTTCAAGCAATTCGTATTAATGAAGTTTATTACAGTAAAGATAAATCACAATACTTAACTTTTCGTATTCGCAAAGGTATCTCGCAAGCAAATGGTGACATGCAAATGATCAGTGCCCTTCGGTACATACAATCTGTTAACACTTATATCGATTAGAAGTAGGGTTATATTATGTAACTGTGTATCTGTAATTACGAAGTGTGTATTCTTTGTTGATTAAGGTTATTGATTTGTGACAGAAAATTTAAAGCATTGTAATGTATATATGGAAAAAGTTAAATGATGTTTAAAATAATGAAATTTTATAATATGTGTATACTTAGAAGAAAACCATTGGATATTGGAAGCCGGTTCATGCTTAGGGCACTTGTATTTTAAAATGCAAAAGATGCAGAGAAATCCCTCCGCAGCGGAAGTGGCTCGGCGCGATGTAAAAGGTGGTTTTGGCGGTCGAACTGGGCGGCTACTTGGTGGGAACGGTACGCAGTCGGTGGCTAATCGTTGCACGCTACACACTGATGACGCCAAGGGAGACAATTGGAAGGCGCTTTGGAAGTAATTTTGCCTCGTTTGTGGATTTGGCTGTTGCATGGTACTTCAGCGTAAGGAATGCCTCTAACACATTTAAAATCCGTCGCCAAGAAAAATTTTATAGAGCATTCAAACATCAAGAGCCGTGAGTACAGTTAGCTGCCACGTCGCTTGCCACCACTACTTGGCCACTGTTCCACCGACTTGATGCATACAGATATGTATCAGAGCATGGACCAATTAATTGGTGCGAGTGATTTGAATAATAATCCAAGTGCTATAAACCTGTGTTTAGAACCATAACTTTTGCCCTCATCATGAACCTATGCAGGATCCCCTCCAAAGTGTGTATGAAACCGAGTATCCTGTTTCAAATGCACTATTATTGTTTATTTATGTTTTTCAGATGTGCAAGGCTTATTAAAAGTGAAGCTAGTTAGAATTTTACTTAAATACTCTCAGATTATTGGAAAGTATCGTTTTGCAAAAATTCTGTTCCAGACAGTGTAAATGTAACAGTCTAAAATACCTGCTTCATAGGTGACGAAAAAAGGCAAATAAGTTATACTCATATGAAACTTAATTTAGCTTTGATTACTATCATGAACGAATTTTTGAAGTTAATTGAGCTCAGTACTGAATAATTTGTTTTAAAAAGTAAAAATATAAACTATTCCAAGTGAAGTTAAGAGTTAATTTCGTTTCAATTAGTCTTTGCTACTGAAGTAATCTTAGAGCTTGACTAGTGACACCATACTAGTTTATGGGTCCCCATCATATTCTTCACATATTAGAAAGATAAATGGACTATTATTACTACTAAGGAAATCGGATATATTTCTATAAATGGGAGAATAAAAAGAGTGATTGTGGTATTATTTATTTTAATTGTGATATTTACATGTCAGTTAAGTCAGAAGCCCCTCCTGGCCAATTTTAGTTCTGCACTTGTTTCAGGAACATTTCAGTACCGATCCAAGTAACAATATTGAGTGTAGCTCTTATCAGTGTGAGTTAGGTAAGATTTTGCTTTCTGTGATTACTAGTATGTGCATAATTGATGACTGCTGCTATTCACAGCTCAGAGTGCGCTGTGTCCATTTGTATCCTGTGTGCTATTCAAAGGGCAAACTAATGCAGGTAACTTCAATAAGTGATATTCAATTTTTTTAAACTTATATTTCGCATTTAATGTGCCTAATTGGGCTGGCGACCGTTTATTTTTCATTCGTATATGAATTTTACCAATTTCAGTAACCCCAAAATTAAAGTCTGTTTACTTTTTTTGTTAATTGCACTCTATTCAAAATTATGGTCCGATACCTTCATCCATTAGACACACGCGCGGTCGAATCTCAGAATCCTCCCAGGGGGTAACATTAGCTAATGTACAGAAGACTAGTGTTATATGTGGCTTTTCCCGTGACATGACTTAATGTTCGGTAGTTAGGGAAGAGTGACATACAACAAGCTAGTGTTATAAATTCCAATGCAAGCAAAACAGTACAGTTATGTCACTACTGTAGCTGTCGAAGGACGGCTATTCTTCAATTAGCCCCGCGGCAAGGCGGAGCGGCGCTTATATTCTTTTCGTGTAGAGACCGCTCCTGCCTCGGTGTCGTCGTCGTCCTAGATAGGGGTCCATCAGGGCACTATTGGCTGACAGCCCTCTCTGCTATAACGTTCCAGGCGGATGTGATGGCGCTTGACGTTACGCCGGAACAGAAACCCTACATAGAAAGCAGTGAAATATTTAGTGGGGCATTAAAAGTGTAACGAAGAAAAAAAAAAAAAAAAGAAAGAGAGATTAGACACCATAGAAGGGGGAGTGTTTATTGAAGTCGACAAAAATAATGTGTGTATCGAGATCAAAGCTGAGCCTAATTGTGAAGTCATCTGGATGCGAGTAATAAGTTTAGATGAACTCAGGTTAATTATCGCATGTTTTTACTACCCACCCGATTCCGCCCTGGTAGTTTTATAATTATTCAAAGAAAGTCTAAACTCAGTTGTGTGGAAATACCTAGAGCATGTAATATTAGTTGGAGGCTACTTTAACCTACCGAGTATAGGCTGGGACGACTATGGATTCGTGACAGGTCGAATGGTGGCAGTCTTGTGAAATGGTTTTGAACACATTTTCCGAAAACTGTCTTGATCAGGTAGATTGACAGTTCATACATAATGGAAATATTTTAGACCTTGTAGATACTAACAGGTCTAACTTCATCGACGGTGTCAGTATAGAGACATGATATTGTCACAGGGATAATCGTTATTAAAGCAAGAAGACTAAGAGAGTATTTTTGTTAGCAAGAGAGGATAAACAGTTCTTAGCATACGACTTGACGATGAATGGACACCATTTATTTCCAGTATGGTGGATATAGAGGAATTTTGGGCAAAGTTTAAAAGGACTGTGAGTCGCAGTTTGGAGAAGTATGTGGAGAGTAAGTCGATTGAGGCCGGAAAAAACCCAACGTTGTGTAATAAGAAACAGTAGCTGTTGCACTCTTGGTTAAAATTATAACATGCAAATAAAAGAACGATGGGCGAAGCATACAAGTACAACCGTCATACCTTAGGGAAAATCTTACCGAGCTGAGAAAATTCTAGTCCTGTGTAAAATCTCTAAGCGGGTGGAATTATTGATCTAGTCACTCGTTGACCAGTCTGGGGCGGCAAACTGAAGAGAGTAAAAGGGAAGTCGAAGTTTTAAATTTCTTGTTTAAGAAACCATTCACGCCGGAGGATCGTACAAATATCGGTACCTTCGTTTGACCGTCATACAGACTGCTGTACGGAGGAGATAGTTATTCAGGCGTAGAGAAGCAATGAAAGCGTTCAAAATAAGTATGTCGTCAGGTCCGTATCGAAACCAAAGAGTACTTCCTGGCATTGGCTCATATCGAGAATCTCTCGCCAAGCACAAAGCCCCAAACGACTGGTGACCCCTGTATGTAAAAGGGTAAAAGGAGGGACCCGCAAAATTGCAGACCAATATCTTTAACATCGGTCTGCTACAGAAGGTTTGAACATATTCTTAGTTCGAAAATAATAAATTTTCTTGAGACCGAAAAGCTTCTGTCCACAAAACATTTACGGATTTAATAAGCATCACTCGTACGAATCTCAGCTTTCTTTTTCTCACACGATATTCTGTGAACCATGGATGAAGGGCAACGGGTAG
The DNA here is from genome assembly GCF_023898315.1 of Schistocerca nitens. Lineage (NCBI taxonomy): Eukaryota > Metazoa > Arthropoda > Insecta > Orthoptera > Acrididae > Schistocerca > Schistocerca nitens. The sequence continues at coordinate 520,684,220 of NC_064616.1, read as the reverse complement.
ATTTCGTACTCCTAGATTTGTGGAAAGCGTTTGAGACGGTCTCCCACAGGAGACTGTTAACAAAGGTCTGACGATACTGAATGGGTTCCAAGATTCGTGAATGGCTGTAAGACTTCTAAAGTAATTGTACCAGTGAACCTCGAGAGCACGTGTTCATCAGAAACAAAGGTTTCGTCAGGAGTACCATGGAAGTGTGATAGGAACGCTCTTGTTTTCTTTATACCTAGAACGCCCAAGGTGAGCAGCAATCTTTGGCTGTTTGCTAATTATGCTGTGGAGAACGGAAACGTATCGTCTTTGAATGTCTGTAGGACGAAACAAGATGATTTAGATAAAACTTCTAGTTGGTGTGATGGTGAAGTGGTAAGCTCTGAGATATTTAGCGAATCCTAGAATGTATATCGGGAAGACAATTAGAGGCCATAGGAGGAGGTGTGTTCATTGCAAAAAAATGGCTCTGAGCACTATGGGACTTAACATCTGAGGTCATCAGTCCCCTAGAACTTATAACTACTTAAAACTAACTAACCTAAGTACATCACACACATCCGTGCCCGAGGCAGGATTCGTACCTGCGACCTTAGCAGTCGCGCGGTTCCGGACTGAAGCGCCTAGAACTTCTCGGCCATCCCGGCCGGCTGTTCATTGCAGTTGACAAAAATATTGTCTCTAATGAGGTCTAAATTCAACGTGACAGTTAAGTCAACTGGTCACGTATAACAGGTGTAGGTTAATACAAATTCATTGTTGGATGTTTGTACCGGCCACCCGATTCTGCTGTGACAGTTCTAGAGTCATTCAAAGAAAGTGTACGATCAATAGCGCGTAAATATCCAGATCATGCAATACTGGCTGGAGGCGGCTTTAACTTGCCGAGTATAGACTGGGATGTCCATGGACTAATTGCGGAGGGTACAGACAGACAGTCATGCGAAATACTTTTGAACACGTTCCCAGAAAACTGTCTTAAGCAACTAGCTCGGTAGCCCACACACTATGGGAATATCATAGACCTTGTAGCTACAAATAGGTAGGACCTTATCGACAATCTCAGTATAGAAATGGGGATTAGCGATCATGATGTCATTATACCAACTGTGATTACGAAAGATAATAAATCAGTCGAGAAGGCTAGGAGAGTGTTTCTGCTAGACAGAGCAGATAAGCAGTTATTAACATGTCGCTAAGAGAGTGAACTGAGGTCACTTAGTTCCAGTAAGATGGATGTAGAGGAGTTATGGTCAGAGTTTAAGCAGACTATAAATCTTGGTCTGGAGAGCTATGTGCCTAGTAAGTGGATAAAGAACGGAAAAGACCCACTGTGGTTTAATAACGAAATTCGGCGAATGCTGAGGAAGCGGGGGCTGCTGCACTCTCCATTCAAAAGGGAACACACAAAAGACGACAGGCGAACGTTAGTAGAGATTCGCGCGACTGTGAAAAGACCTATGCGCGAAGCATACAACTGCCACCGTCACACCCTAGCAAAAGATCTGGCAGAGAACCAGAGAAAATTCTGGTCGTATGTAAAATCGCTAAGCGGGTCTAAGGCTTCCATTCAGTCCCTTGTTGACCAGTCCGGGGTGGCAGTTGAATTTAGCAAAACGAAAGCTGAAGTTTTACATTTCAAGTTCAAGGAATCGTTCACACAGGAGAATCGTACAAACATGTACAGTCGTGGACAAAACGAGGGAGACCCCTCGCCTTTTCGTTATGGTGATCCGCACAGCTACAAAGTCTGCTACACAGCATAACAGGGAAGGCGACGAAGTGCTACCAACGCACTATGCACAGGCGTGAAATTGACGAACTATCCAAACTTTGTCAGACTGTTTTCAATCGTATGTATGACTATATGAGTGTTGGAACTTAAAGAGTGGCAACTATTTATTCACAACCGATACAAAAGAGTTACATGTTTGCACTTGTTACTTTCCTTCAAAGTAGTCACCGGCGTTGTGTGGAACACGTTGCCGTTACTCGCTAATAACAGCATTTTGTTATTTCGATAAACATCCCGAATGATTGTCACATAAGCGATGACATAAAGGTAGAAAATTCATATTTTAGAGTCCAGAAAGCTCTATGCAACAGAAATGGCGGATCATTTTGCCATTTTCATTTCGAAATTGCCGGCTTATGCATGTCTGGGGTAGTAACAGAGGGCTGTTTGCCTGGGTAGTCCACTAGTGTAGTGAAAGGTGTTTGCTACTGCAAGGGAGGTCTGGTTTGTTTTCGGTTATAGCCTCGATGGAGGCAGATAGAGTATCAGTAAAGCTATTTTAAGAAATTCTCGCGCCCCCAGTACGTTTTATTGCTACATTTATTCTGTACTGGCGCCCTGTGGATGTCAATTTGAAACTCTTATAGAATTTCATACTTGTTACTGGCTTCCTTTTTCCGCCTCTTTCAATAATTGAATTGACCTACGTGTGGCACCGATTGATTTTTAAGTGAATTTCGTTATGTATCTTCGCGCATCGCTAAATTTGCACACTTTCATGGTAGGCCAGCAACGGTAATCAACTATGACTGGTCTGACACAAACCGTTTCGCGGCCGAATGCGTATAATATTTTACTAATTCGTAACGATCTGGGGTACTTCGTCTTACTAGAACAGTTGCGTTATCTCGATAAGCTGAAATTCATTTTTATAAGTACAGTTCATACTAATTAGCGTTTCTTCTATCATTTACATCTTATATTTACGTGTTCTGTTTAACACACTAATCGGCATTAATACAGTCCTACACATGATTGAAAACAGTCTGACAAAGTTCGGATAGATTGTCAATTTCACGCCTGTGCATAGTGTGTTGGTAGCACTTCGTCGCCTTGCCTGTTATGCTGTGTAGCAGACTTTAAAGCTGTGCGGATCAGCATAACGAAAAGGCGAGCGGTCTCGCTCGTTTTGTCCACGACTGTACACTTCTCAACGTGAATGTTGATCTTAGGCGTCTCTGTGCTACTTTTCTTTCACGCCCACCAGTAAACAAAACATATGGACAATTAAAACAGACAAATAAAAGATAACAACAAAATACGCCTACAGGCAGTATGCACGAGTTTACTTACGATCTTAGTTTATACTGATGGTATGGAGATATAAGGCATGCGGACACAAAAATAAAATAGTTCTAAATGATGAAAAAAATGCAGCCTCCACCTTTGGGGGGCTAAAGCCTAAGGCTACAACTGCAGTATTTACACCGTTTGTGAGACCCGAAACAGGAAATTAACAAGTACCATCTTCACGTTTAAGCCAACCTCTTAATAATTGATGTCAAGAATCAAATTATGGAAAAAACAAACAGGATGATTTAGCTGCCCCTACCTGTGGTTTTATGCAACATGCAAAGACTTCAAAAGCCTCACGTGAGATTTTTATGTTCCCTAGCTCGTTGCGCGCAAACTATTAGTACTACTGAAAAATGACAGCACCTTTTTATAGGAAATTTAATGTAGTTAAATTTTTAACTGGAATACGTTTGTGCTGGAGGCCACGGTTTTGGAGTTATTCAAGAAAAACTCGTTCAAAGGTCGCTTTTGTAAGTGTTTCATCAATAATTCGAAAATTGCGGGGAAAACGTATCCCAGTACAAAATTTAAGTGCATTACATTTCCAACAAAAAAGGCCTGTTCATTTTTTTTTTTTTTTTTTTTTTTAGGACAAATAGTTTGCGCGTAGCGAGCGAGGGAATATGAAAATTTGCACGTGGTATCTGAAGGCGTTGCGGGTTGGGTGAAACTCATAGGTAGTGGCAGCTGATTCGCCCTGTATATAGTGCTGTTCTCAATCAGAAAGGGTCCAGCAGCATATCATCCACTTACTTACAGGTGAACAGTAATATAAATCCTTTCGCTATATTTTACTGTTGAAGCTTGTAGGAACGTACCCAAGTTAGTAGTCCTGTAGGTCATTCATCATATCTATAGGCAATACTAATTGCTCCATGCAGCGTTAAGCTCCCGCGGTAACAAGAAAGCCAAAATATTATGTTCACCTGCTGAATAGTATGTTGGTCCACCATTGGGAAGCAATACGACATCGATTCCGCGCGGCATGAAGTCTACAAGTGCTTGACCGAGAGAGGTGGCACAGTGGTTAGCACACTGGACTCGCATTCGGGAGGACGACCTTTCCTGCGTCCGGCCATCCTGATTTAGGTTTTCCGTGATTTCCCTAAATCGCTTCAGGCAAATGCCGGGATGGTTCCTTTGACAGGACACGGCCGACTTCCTTTCCCGTCCTTACCTAAAAGATGAGACCGATGACCTCGCTGTCTGGTCTCCTTCCCCAAACAACCCAACCTCTACAAGTGCTTGGTAAGTTTCCGGAGGAATTTGGCACGATGTGCCTATGCACAGGTCGCGCAGTTATCTTAAACTGCAGGTCGGTGCTTTGTAGGGATGTCACTGGCGGCCGATAGAACGGCAGATGTGTCACATCGTGTCAGTATGTTGATATGCGACAAAAAGCGTGGATCACACTTTTATGATTGTGCAGTTTCCTCGAAAGTAAATTGATGAGGGCTGACAGGGGATCTATTAACCGTAAATCGACGCTGTGCAACAGGATCGAAATTTCATCGATACCAGCCATTGCCCTCTAATGGCTGGATCTATGAAAATATTGGCTACATTTCTCGACAGGACGTTTTATTTTCTTTTGATCAGAAAACTGGACACCAGACGTCGCGAGGCGCTGAGATTCACCTGGTGAACCATAGAGGCTGTCACCTGGTGAACAATAGAAGCTCAGCCAATTGTTTTGTGTGGTAAATACGCCTTTCATTGGCGTCCAATTTTGCCAGAGGGGGGGGGGGCATATCTCTAAGATTTCCACCATTTTGATATCAATGAACTGGTCAGTTTTGGGACACATCCAGCCTAACAACTAAATTTTATAGGAAACACAAAAACTTATTATATCCCAGGGAACAAGTAGTTTTCCAATTAATATACTATATGAATAAAAACTCTGTACTCTGGATTCCAAGGAGATGCCTATGACCTCTTGCAGTATTTTGTTGCCTACGACAATACTGTACGCAGCCATGCCTTTTTACAAGAAGATAAATGACGCTTGGTAACTGATGGAAACCGCCTAGCCTGGTTTTTTAGAAGTACAATTAAAATCTGTCTCACAAAAGTTTGATACTTCTACGGTTATTAACAGCGTTAACGTTTTGCGGGAAAAGAGACTGCTTTGGAATAGTGACACAAAATATCAGAACAGGGTAGACTGAATGACTGAAATGGGCTGCAGCATCAAACATAGCATTTTGCTTCTTCGCTATAACGCAGTGATCCGAATGATCTACCTGCATTTACAACTATCAATTGATTTACCTGGCGTCAGCTGACTTGCTTGTATGATCCACAAAAGCGTAGTTGTTCTGATGAACGAATCGACAGATGGTGTGATTGCTGCAGAAGCCTTACGTTACGGCCACAAATGACTTCAAACAGCCTGACGTACAACAATGATATCTCAAACAGCTCAATTTTAATCGCATTTATTATTATTATTATTATTATTATTATTATTATTATTGTTATTGTTATTATTATACCGCCAACCGGTTTCAACCCGACGTAGGGGGCCATCTTCTGGGCGTTCACACTGTGAAATTACAGATATACGTCAGAAAGAATCCAGTATACAACAGCTAAAATTACGTAAATTTAAAATATGTTACCCGTTGGTCGACTGCTGGTGGTGTCACTCCTGTCTACCTAACGGCAGGAAACTGTGCGAGACTAACCCTTCGTATGGGCTTAAACAGCGTGCTGAGATCACGTGAACAGACGGCAACACCCCCAGCGGCGATCAACGGCATTTAATACAGTTTATTATATGTAATTACTAGTCACCTTGGTTTAACATAAATTTAAGTGACAGTAAATAACAGAAAACGGAACCATTCTATTTAAAAAGAGTTGCATTATAGTGTTAATTATAAAATAATAACAAATATTCCGTAGTCAACTCGTAAAATTCGTAAAAGTATATTACATTATGTGCCATAATATAAAGTAAAACAATTTGTGACACACAAAAACTGGTGTCGTCTTGTATTATAATATATCTATTCGTACATTTACGTAGAAAACATTTGAGTCAATTTACTAAAATGGCTAATGTGGAAGGACTACAAAGCCCTCTACTTCTTGTGGTGAGGACGCCGTTGCCATGGATTATAAAGCGTATATCAGGAATCCCTGCAGAGGTTATTAAGTATAACAAGTCTGTTCTTCTCAAATATTTATATTCACTTATCACAACCAGCTGGGAAGAAGGTTATGTCCCGATGAGTATGCGATATTCGAGGATAGTTACTCTATATCAACAGAAAGGGAACAGAAGTGACTGTAACAATTATCGAGGCATTTCATTACTAAGTGTAGCCGGGAAAGCTTATGCAAGAGTCATCCTAATGCGATTACAGATCTTAGCTTCCAGAATCTACCCAGAATCTCAGTGTGGCTTCAGGCCTGGCCCATCAACCTTAGATATGATCTTCTCCTTAAGACAGCTACAAGAGAAATGTCGTGAGCAGCAGAGGCCACTTTATATTGCTTTCATTGACCTTGTTAAAGCGTTTGATTTAGTGAGCAGAAATGGGCTTTTCAAACTGTTGCAGAAGATTGGATGCCCACCTAAACTACTACAGATAATTGTCTCTTTCCATGAGAAAACACAAGCAACAATTTGCTTCAACGGTAAAACATCAGAAGCATTCCTTGTTAATAGCGGTGTGAAACAGGGGTGTGTGTTAGCTCCTACATTATTTGGGATTTTCTTTTCCCTTCTGCTCAGATTTGCCTTTCAAGACTGTGAGCAGGGAGTGTATCTACATACGAGGTCTGATGGAAATCTTTTCAACATTGCTCGCCTCAAGGCCAAAACCAAAGTAAATACAGTTGTTATCCGTGAGTTGTTATATGCGGACGATGCAGCTCTAGTAGCGAACACAGAAGATGAGCTGCAGTATATAATCAACAAATTATCAAATGCCTGTGAAACGTTTGGTCTACTCATCAGCCTTCAAAAGACTAAGATCATGGCGCAGAGCACTACCAACCTTCCATCCATTAGCATTGATGGCAATCCTCTCCAGATAGTTGATGACTTTACCTACTTGGGATCTACAATATGTAGCAACTTGTCCATGGACACTGAACTTACTAACAGAATCGCAAAGGCATCATCTGTCATGGCTAGATAGAAAAGCAGAGTGTGGAACAACGGACTGCTTACCACAAAAACTAAATTAAAAGTCTACAACGCTTGTGTTATAAGCACCCTTCTCTATAGCTGTGAGACATGGACAACTCTTTCTAGGCATGAATCTCGACCCAACAGCTTCCATCTCCGCTGTCTCCGGAAGATCCTTCAGATCTCGTGGAGAGATAGAGTACCCAACACCGAAGTCTTTCATCGTGCAAGCACAACCAGCATCTTTGCACTCCTGAGTCATCGACGTCTAAGATGGTTGGGACATGTCAGGCGCATGGATCCTGAACGGATACCGAAACAGCTGCTGTACGGCGAACTTCAGGAAGGTGTGAGGCCAGTGGGACGACCGCATCTTCGTTTCAAGGATGTCTGCAAGAGAGACCTGACCAAGACCAGAATCAATCCAAGTCGCTGGGAAAGCATTGCAGATGACCGTGTCAAGTGGCGAGTAACTGTGCGCAACGGCGTCAAACTCTCAGAGGATGAACGCACACAGGAACAAATCAGGAAGAGGACAAAGCGAAGAGACAGAGCGGCTTCTGTTCGAAGTCCCTCAAATTTCACATGTCCAAACTGCAGTAGGGACTGCCACTCTCGAGTGGGACTTTTTAGCCACAGCAGATGCTGCAGACTCTAAACCAAGCATGCTACACCATCATCCCTCAAGGATGGACGGATGCCATTATATCAGGCGCTCTCTAATCTGTGTAGCGAGGACGCCGTCGTCATGGTAGCAGCTAGTGTGTTCGTATGATGTTATCTTTGCCCTGGCCACGGCGTCCGTTGCCGTGGTAGCGGTATGTCATGGCTCTTCATCCACAGAGAAGCTGTCACTTATTTGAGGTTATGGAAATATCGATAATCAAGGACAACCTAAAAAATCTAAAGATAGGATAAAAGTTTACGACACGTTTGTAGTACCCATTAAAGGAATTAAAGTATTAAAATAATAAAAGGAAAAGTAGCATCATTGTGTACAAATAAATTTTTCTATAGCTCGAAAATTTTTTTGTCGTGACTCTATTTGTTCATTCAGCATCGCTGCCGGATTCCGTTTATTATGTATAAAAATTTCCAGGCTCTCTACGATAACCATCACAGGTCCTTTTTAGCTTACATGCAGTATCTTCAGATTTTCCTTTATATTGATTTCTGCATGTTTTTCCATATCTAAATGCTGTCCGAAGAGTGATTTATTACGTGCTGTTCCAGTAGTATGTTCTTTAAATCTGGTATTAAAACTTCTCCCCGTTTGTCCGATGTAAATTTTGCTACAATCTTTACAAGTCAATTTATAAATTCGTGATTTAGCAAGCATCTTGTTTTTAACATCTCCTATACTATGCCTAAGACTATTAGCTATGGTATTTGTAGAGAAAGCAATAGTAAACTCCGAATTCTTGAACAGTTTGTTTATCTGATATAGTCCCCATATACAGCATCTTCGCAAAAGTTCTTTTTTCGGGTATTTTCGCCTGTCTGACGTGTATTTTCTGTTGTATCGTCTCTACTATATTTGCGTTGTATCCATTAGATATCGCAATTTGCTTTAATATGTTAATCTCCTTCTGTCTCTGTTCCGGTATTAGTGATATTCTATTCAACCTATGTATCATTGTGAAGAAGAAAGCTTTTGTATATCTATTTGGATGGCATGACTTTGCAGGGATAATAGTATCTGTAAAGGTAGGTTTCCGATACATGCCAAAGTTGTGGTATCCATTATCGTTAAAAATAGTTAGGTCTAAATAGTTTAAAGATTTATGTTGTTCATGTTCAACCGTGAAAGTAAGTTTTCGGTGTATGCTGTTCAACATTTCCATCAAATTATTTATCTCCTCTATTGTACCGTCAAATTATATTAGAATGTCATCAACATATCGCTTATAGTATATAATTATCTGGCGTATGCGCGGATGATATTTCAAAAACATAACTTCTTTATTATTGACGAAAATGTCGGCTATCGTTCCTGCCAGTGAATTGCCCATAGCTAGGCCGTCTTTCTGCTGATATATCTGATCATTAAACGAAAAATAGTTAAAACTTAAGGTTTTCTCAAGAAGATTCATTAATTCAGTTATTTTACCGTAATTAAGGACCTTATGGCTTATAAGGTTTTCTCTAATAATTTCGATTGTTTCTGACACCGAAACATTGGTATACAAGTTTGTAATGTCAAATGTGGCAAATCTGGCTGTTATCGGTGTGGTAATATTATGTATTCCTGTTACTAACTCATAAGTATTTTTTACTGAAAAATTCTCGACATATGTATAGTACTGTTTTAACAGCATATTCAGTTTCTTATTAAGATTGTAAGAAGGGCTTCCTATGTTATTAACTATTGGTCGTATAGGATAACCTTGCTTGTGTAATTTTATTTGGACCCTGAGCCTAGGCATTTGTGGGTTCATCACTTTGAGAAATAATTTCTCCTTAGGGGAGAATAAATTTTCATTTTCGTCCACCATTTTACGAATTCAGGCTTGAAATTTCAATAAAGGGTCTTTATTAATTACACTTTATAATCCATGGCATCGGCGTCCTCACCACAAGGAGTAGAGGGCTTTGTAGTCCTTCCATATTAGCCATTTTAGTAAATTGACTCAAATGTTTTCTACGTAAATGTACGAATATATAAATTATAATACAAGACGATACCAGTTCTTGTGTGTCACAAATTGTTTTACTTGCACATAATGTAATATACTTTTACGTATTGTACGAGTTGACTACGGAATATTTGTTATTACGGTCGCAGGTTCGAATCCTGCCTCGGGCATGGATGTGTGTGATGTCCTTAGGTTAGTTAGGTTTACGTAGTTCTAAGTTCTAGGGGACTGATGACCTCAGTAGTTGAGTCCCATAGTGCTCAGAGCCATTTGAACCATTTGTTATTATTTTATAATGGTTCAAATGGCTCTGAGCACTATGGGACTTAACTGCTGAGGTCATCAGTCCCCTAGAAGTTAGAACTACTTAAACCTAACTAACCTAAGGACATCACACACATCCATGCCCGAGGCAGGATTCGAACCTGCGACCGTAGCGGTCGCGCGGTTCCAGACTGTAACGCCTAGAACCGCTCGGTCACCGCGGCCGGCTTATTTTATAATTAACACTATAATTGTAACTCTTTTTAAATGGAATGGTTCCGTTTTCTGTTATTTACTATCACTTAAATTTATGTTAAACCAAGGTGGCTAGTAATTACATATGATAAACTGTATTAAATGCCGTTGATCGCCGCTGGGGTTGTTGCCGTCTATTCACGTGATCTCAGCACGCTATTTAAGCCCATAAGAAGGGTTAGTCTCTCACAGTTTCCTGCCGTTATGTAGACAGGAGTGGCACCACCAGCAGTCGACCAATGGGTAACCTATTTTAAATTTACGTAATTTTAGCTGTTGTATAATGGAGTCTTTCTGACGGATATCTGTAATTTCACAGTGTAAACGACCAGAAGATGACCCCTACGTCGGGTTGAAACCGGTTGGCTGTATAATAATAATAAATGCGATTAAGACTGTTTTTTAATAATTCATTAATCATACTAATCGTTGCTTCATCTTCACAATCATGCTGTCCAAAAATCTCAAACAGCTTTTGGCAGAACCTCTCGGCACTGTGTACGTTAATATGCAGCCCTGTATGCCACATTTATGGTCATGGGCCTCCGACGTCAGCCTCATCTAGTGCAGTGAAGCCAAAATAATAACTGGGTGTAAAATGGGGCATCACTCTCACTTTTCATGGGTTATAGGTGACATGAGTTTGCCGCTGAATGGCGAGAAACATTTATAAAGTAAACATCGCCACTCGTAAGTTAATTCAAAGGCCCATATGGAAACCATATGGAATAACGAATGCACAATTAATCTTATACCCAGGTCAGGTATTCTAAGAGATACCGTGTACTAGTTTAACATCTTTGTTTGAATAAACACAAACATTAGAAACAAATTTGATAGTTTTAACGTATACGATTCCCTGGTAGACACTTTCATTCATATTACCTGTATCTAATGCTATAAATATGGCCGCTGATAATTTTCTTAGAGTGGTCTGGTGTCGAATCATTAAGAACGGCTGATAGGAGAGGAAGACTACTACATCTAGTCACAGTATCATCACCAGTCACCATACCTTTCTTCACAGGTCTTTCGCTCTTTGCTCTTCCACTCAGTGGTGTTCTGTTCTGATAAACTTTTTTTTTTTCATTCTTTTTAGAAATTTGCTGTGTCGATGTTTCCCATGATTCAGATTTCTGCATCGTGTCTTTCAGTCGAATTAGTCTCGTTTGTAATTTGGTATGTGACCATTTTTTGTTGTCATTTGCAGTTGTTTCCCCGTGATGCTCAGAATTATGCGCTCTGAGATGTAATGTGGCTCAATCGCAGTTTGTAGCATCCGCTCAATATCCCAGCGATGACTTAAAAACTATATGAAGTAGCGTGTGCTCTTCCATCCAAGAAACGTATTTACCAGGGCCTTGTCGACCTATATTTCGAACAAGAGCTAGGGAATTCAAATTTTATGAGCTTATCCCGTAATTCTATGTAGGCAGCCATTATGCGGAAAGTGAAAGAATGCTTTCTGCCATCAGAAAAGCTGAGTTAAGAGTTAATAGTGTCCCTTTTGATACTTCTTACTTTAATGCGTGCAAGTAAGGTGGTTTGAAATATTAAAAACTATTTTTTCTGGCATCCATTTCGAAAGGAACTTTTTCGACTAGGGTTATGTGAACGGATTTTACAGATTTAATATAGGAGCACAAGAGTTAATTAAGATAACCGAAATGGGAAACAGCAATTTGCTTTAGCGCCGGACACAACTACTTTCAGACAGTTTTGTGAAGTGGCCTTTGCTTGTATGATAGTGAAGAATTACTGCTGCAGTGAGTGACAATATTAAAAATACTAATGCAGGTGGTAACCCAGAGAAACAGTGTTCCAGTTTTGAAACCACACTGCAGTCTTTTAAAATTGTTTACAGAAAATCTACCTTCACACTTGTTTCATAACAGCACCACTTACTGGTGTCCTATCTCACACTGTAATCAGGGTTTTCGCTCTGCTTGAATATAAGAAATGTTTCGCGTGACGTATATCAGGTGACGGTTCGTTACTGAGCTATGCGCGTTTTGTCTCATAATTAGTAATGCTATCTGGACAGCTTGACGTGAGCGCCAGTCGTTAGTTGAAGGGTTGCGTAAGCGTTATCGCGAGTGACGTAGTTTTCAGACTTCAACTCTAGTTCTACATTGAACTTCCCAACAATCCTCGGGTTGTCCATGATAGAAACTGATGATGAACCAAGATTAATAACCATTCGATAGAAAACTATCAGTGTATTCTATTTGGAAAATATTCTGATGGTAATATGATAATCGGCACAGTATACTCTAATTGTTATTCAAAATCATAGCATTACAAGCGCACACATAATGAATTTGTACTGCGCTGCATGACTCGTCAAGAAACATTCATGCAAAGGGTGTTAGTAGCCATCAGAGGTTTGTCTCTGACGGATAGAATCCGTGAGGAAATGTTATTTGGTATAAAATTTAGGAATATCAAGAAAAAAATATACATGTGCAATTAGGCCTAGAATCAGAATTAGAAACTACCTCACAGTATAAATAAATTTATAGTTTTTTCGTTTCCTGTACGTAAGGTAATTATACATTACCGATTGATGCAGGTAGTGTTGAGCCGAGAAGCATCTTCAAACGTGTACGAAAAGAATAAACCGAAAGTATTACCGAGCGAGGTGGCGCAGTGGTTAGACACTGGACTCGCATTCGGGAGGACGACGGTTCAATCCCGCGTCCGGCCATCCTGATTTAGGTTTTCCGTGATTTCCCTAAATCACTCCAGGCACATGCTGGGATGGTTCCTCTGAAAGGGCACGGCCGACTTCCTTCCCCATCCTTCCCTACTCCGATGAGACCGATGACCACGCTGTCTGGTCTCCTTCCCCAAACAACAAACCAACCAAGCGAAAGTACACAGAAATGTTGCTTGACCCACATGAATGTTAAACAGATGTACATCAAAATGTGAACTGCCAGGCATTTTAAGAAAACACCAAATATACTGCGAAAACGTACTAATGGATTTCCAAGCCCTGTTTTCAGTGTATAATTTACTAAAATATTATAGTCCATTACGGAAGCAATCACTCCCCATGTGTGTAAGGGGAAGAGCACTCACACGTATGTTGTGCAAAGAACGCGTTTTACTCGATACAATGAAAGTACCATCTATCTTGCAATTAATCTTAGTTTGCAGAGTATAGATGTAGACTAAAATAGAAAGGGACATTGAGGACTGGAGTGACTGCTGAATCATATGAAACTGACTGTAATACAGTTACTGCATATTAAGAAACTGAAATTGCCGGCTCTAGTGGCCGAGCGGTTCTAGGCGCTACAGTCGGGAACAGCGCGACCGCTACGGTCGCAGGTTCGAATCCTGCCTCGGCCTTGGACGTGTGTGATGTTCTTAGGTTAGTTAGGTTTAAGTAGTCCTAAATTCTAGGGGACTGATGACCACAGCGGTTAAGTCCCATATTGCTCTGAGCCATTAGAACCAAACTAAAATTATGTGATGGGGGAAACATTTGTCTTGAGAAACGGACCGAATTGAATCTACTGATCGCTTTAATGTGTCGGAACCCTGTGCTTCCTTCCGTAGTTATGCCTCAAAACTACATTCCTCATAATTGTACAACACCAAAAATAACGATTCACAGAGACTTATAAAGGAGACGATGTCCCTCATAAACATAAGATATGAGTTTCGACTGCATCTCGTAGAGCGTAGAATTGGATAGTGATAACTGAGGAAAAAGAAAATTTCTTATATGAAATGCGCTGAGTATGCGCTGATATGAAACTTCCTGGCAGATTAAACCTGTGCGCTGGACCGAGACTCGAACTCGGGACCTGCTGGCGCAAGTAAAGCTGTGAGTAAGAGCCCTTGGTCGTGCTTGGATATCTCATTTGGTACTCGACGGCGGCTGCACTCCATTCCTCTGACGGATGACCCCTTGTGCCTGAAATGCTCAGTCGCCGATTGGGATGCGCGCAGCATGACTTGCGACGCGACGGGGGACTGCTGGCGGCTCACACAACGAATGCTGACACTATTGTTCCGGCAGTTGACGGATTCTATCTCCCCTCACGATATATTGCACCCAACAGCCACAACGAATGCCGTTAATTGGCTAAAAGGCATTGCTCTTTACTACATGTTTTGTGATGCACACAAAAGCACACTCAACTTTTGGTCCGTACTGATGACGACACAGCCCCCAACCGAAGTCCAGGACTCACTTAGCTAAATGTTTAGGTTCATCATTTGTGGACACTCATGCTCACTGGTGCATTCCGTGGAGATCATTCCTGGAGCATATTGATCTCCTACACACAGAATATGGAATAACCCCTACCAACAGACGAAAAGGTGGCTCGGACTCTCGTTATGGCGGTATTAGGATCTTCAAATAATAATAATAATACCTGCTTAATTCCCTCCCTGCTCCTGAAGCCGTTTCCGCAAAAAAAAAAAAAAAAAAAAAAAAAAAAAAAAAAAAAAAAAAAAAAAAAAAGAGAGAGAGAGAGAGAGCGCTTGCACGCGAAAGGGAAAGGTCCCGTGTTGAAGTCATGTCCGGCACATAGTTTTAATCTGCCAGGAAGTTTCAAAAAACATTAATAGTAAATGCATGATAAGAAATAAAAGAGCTGCAAGAGCTGCTAAAACGAGCACACAATAATGGTTACCATGTGTTTAGGTGCATCTGGGTTCCAAATTTGACTCCCTCTTTTGATTTAGGATTGAATCAACAACTTTAAGGGAATGCTTATGTGTTACCCGTAAATGGTTACGGTAGACAGTTTCCACCATCTTCTTAAAATGAGATAATGTTCGATGCTTAAAAATATGGTCAAGATAGATATTGTAATGATTAATAGACTAGACTTGCGTACTAAGGGAGCATGATTCAAAATAACGTTTAGTCACTTGTACTTTAGGATTTCCGTCATCTCGGAAAACCAAAATAGTTCAAATGGCTCTGAGTACTATGGGACTTAAAAGCTGAGGTCATCAGTCCCCTACAACTTAGAACTACGTAAACGTAACTAATCCAAGGACACCACACGCATCCATGCCCGAGGCAGGATTCGAACCTGCGACCGTAGCGGTCGCGCGGTTCCAGACTGAAGCGCCTAGAACCGCTCGGCCAAACCGGCCGGCCTCGGAAAACCACGTAAATTCGAAACTGGTATAGTTCCCTGGATTAGAGATGGAACAACCGACTGCTTTAACAGTTGGACAATCTATTATATTTTTTTTTTCCTTTCGTTTAGTTTTTTCATTCGAATGAAACAACCGAATGAAACTAGTCCCCGCGGCCACGTCAACTATATGAGTATCTTTCAGTCATTCTTCGAGTTTGAGTGGTTTCTCGCTTAATATGAGACAACTGACTGACTGAAGTCTCTGACGATTACATCAGTTATATGAATATTTTCACTCAGTGTCTGTGTTTGAGTGATTCTTCGTACATACCTTTTCAGCCTTTATAATTGTTATTTATAAAAAAAATGTTCAAATCTGTGTGACATCTTATGGGACTTAACTGCTAAGGTTATCAGTCCCTAAGCTTACACACTACTTAAGCTAAACTATCCTAAGGACAAACATGCACACCCATGGCCGAGGGAGGACTCGAACCTCCGCCGGGACCAGTTATTTATACACCATGATTAGTATTGCCAACGTTTTTAGGTTCAAATCGCAAGGAGAAGTGAATGAAAACTACATTTCTGAAAATATTAATTAGTTTGTTGCGGGAAAACTTCATTCTACGTGTTTCACATCAAGGAACTCTCAGCAGACCCTTGCCGGCCGTTGTGGCCTAGCGGTTCTAGGCGCTTCAGTCTGGAACCAAGTGACTGCTACGGTCACAGGTTCGAATCCTGCCTCGGCCTTGGACGTGTGTGATGTTCTTAGGTTAGTTAGGTTTAAGTAGTCCTAAATTCTAGGGGACTGATGACCACAGCGGTTAAGTCCCATACTGCTCTGAGCCATTAGAACCAAACTAAAATTATGTGATGGGGGAAACATTTGTCTTGAGAAGCGGACCGAATTGAATCTACTGATCGCTTTAATGTGTCGGAACCCTGTGCTTCCTTCCGTAGTTATGCCTCAAAACTACATTCCTCATAATTGTACAACACCAAAAATAACGATTCACAGAGACTTATAAAGGAGACGATGTCCCTCATAAACATAAGATATGAGTTTCGACTGCATCTCGTAGAGCGTAGAATTGGATAGTGATAACTGAGGAAAAAGAAAATTTCTTATATGAAATGCGCTGAGTATGCGCTGATATGAAACTTCCTGGCAGATTAAACCTGTGCGCTGGACCGAGACTCGAACTCGGGACCTGCTGGCGCAAGTAAAGCTGTGAGTAAGAGCCCTTGGTCGTGCTTGGATATCTCATTTGGTACTCGACGGCGGCTGCACTCCATTCCTCTGACGGATGACCCCTTGTGCCTGAAATGCTCAGTCGCCGATTGGGATGCGCGCAGCATGACTTGCGACGCGACGGGGGACTGCTGGCGGCTCACACAACGAATGCTGACACTATTGTTCCGGCAGTTGACGGATTCTATCTCCCCTCACGATATATTGCACCCAACAGCCACAACGAATGCCGTTAATTGGCTAAAAGGCATTGCTCTTTACTACATGTTTTGTGATGCACACAAAAGCACACTCAACTTTTGGTCCGTACTGATGACGACACAGCCCCCAACCGAAGTCCAGGACTCACTTAGCTAAATGTTTAGGTTCATCATTTGTGGACACTCATGCTCACTGGTGCATTCCGTGGAGATCATTCCTGGAGCATATTGATCTCCTACACACAGAATTTGGAATAACCCCTACCAACAGACGAAAAGGTGGCTCGGACTCTCGTTATGGCGGTATTAGGATCTTCAAATAATAATAATAATACCTGCTTAATTCCCTCCCTGCTCCTGAAGCCGTTTCCGCAAAAAAAAAAAAAAAAAAAAAAAAAAAAAAAAAAAAAAAAAAAAAAGAGAGAGAGAGAGAGAGAGAGAGAGAGAGATAGAGCGCTTGCACGCGAAAGGGAAAGGTCCCGTGTTGAAGTCATGTCCGGCACATAGTTTTAATCTGCCAGGAAGTTTCAAAAAACATTAATAGTAAATGCATGATAAGAAATAAAAGAGCTGCAAGAGCTGCTAAAACGAGCACACAATAATGGTTACCATGTGTTTAGGTGCATCTGGGTTCCAAATTTGACTCCCTCTTTTGATTTAGGATTGAATCAACAACTTTAAGGGAATGCTTATGTGTTACCCGTAAATGGTTACGGTAGACAGTTTCCACCATCTTCTTAAAATGAGATAATGTTCGATGCTTAAAAATATGGTCAAGATAGATATTGTAATGATTAATAGACTAGACTTGCGTACTAAGGGAGCATGATTCAAAATAACGTTTAGTCACTTGTACTTTAGGATTTCCGTCATCTCGGAAAACCAAAATAGTTCAAATGGCTCTGAGTACTATGGGACTTAAAAGCTGAGGTCATCAGTCCCCTACAACTTAGAACTACGTAAACGTAACTAATCCAAGGACACCACACGCATCCATGCCCGAGGCAGGATTCGAACCTGCGACCGTAGCGGTCGCGCGGTTCCAGACTGAAGCGCCTAGAACCGCTCGGCCAAACCGGCCGGCCTCGGAAAACCACGTAAATTCGAAACTGGTATAGTTCCCTGGATTAGAGATGGAACAACCGACTGCTTTAACAGTTGGACAATCTATTATATTTTTTTTTTCCTTTCGTTTAGTTTTTTCAGTCGAATGAAACAACCGAATGAAACTAGTCCCCGCGGCCACGTCAACTATATGAGTATCTTTCAGTCATTCTTCGAGTTTGAGTGGTTTCTCGCTTAATATGAGACAACTGACTGACTGAAGTCTCTGACGATTACATCAGTTATATGAATATTTTCACTCAGTGTCTGTGTTTGAGTGATTCCTCGTACATACCTTTTCAGCCTTTATAATTGTTATTTATAAAAAAAAATGTTCAAATCTGTGTGACATCTTATGGGACTTAACTGCTAAGGTTATCAGTCCCTAAGCTTACACACTACTTAAGCTAAACTATCCTAAGGACAAACATGCACACCCATGGCCGAGGGAGGACTCGAACCTCCGCCGGGACCAGTTATTTATACACCATGATTAGTATTGCCAACGTTTTTAGGTTCAAATCGCAAGGAGAAGTGAATGAAAACTACATTTCTGAAAATATTAATTAGTTTGTTGCGGGAAAACTTCATTCTACGTGTTTCACATCAAGGAACTCTCAGCAGACCCTTGCCGGCCGTTGTGGCCTAGCGGTTCTAGGCGCTTCAGTCTGGAACCAAGTGACTGCTACGGTCACAGGTTCGAATCCTGCCTCGGCCTTGGACGTGTGTGATGTTCTTAGGTTAGTTAGGTTTAAGTAGTCCTAAATTCTAGGGGACTGATGACCACAGCGGTTAAGTCCCATACTGCTCTGAGCCATTAGAACCAAACTAAAATTATGTGATGGGGGAAACATTTGTCTTGAGAAGCGGACCGAATTGAATCTACTGATCGCTTTAATGTGTCGGAACCCTGTGCTTCCTTCCGTAGTTATGCCTCAAAACTACATTCCTCATAATTGTACAACACCAAAAATAACGATTCACAGAGACTTATAAAGGAGACGATGTCCCTCATAAACATAAGATATGAGTTTCGACTGCATCTCGTAGAGCGTAGAATTGGATAGTGATAACTGAGGAAAAAGAAAATTTCTTATATGAAATGCGCTGAGTATGCGCTGATATGAAACTTCCTGGCAGATTAAACCTGTGCGCTGGACCGAGACTCGAACTCGGGACCTGCTGGCGCAAGTAAAGCTGTGAGTAAGAGCCCTTGGTCGTGCTTGGATATCTCATTTGGTACTCGACGGCGGCTGCACTCCATTCCTCTGACGGATGACCCCTTGTGCCTGAAATGCTCAGTCGCCGATTGGGATGCGCGCAGCATGACTTGCGACGCGACGGGGGACTGCTGGCGGCTCACACAACGAATGCTGACACTATTGTTCCGGCAGTTGACGGATTCTATCTCCCCTCACGATATATTGCACCCAACAGCCACAACGAATGCCGTTAATTGGCTAAAAGGCATTGCTCTTTACTACATGTTTTGTGATGCACACAAAAGCACACTCAACTTTTGGTCCGTACTGATGACGACACAGCCCCCAACCGAAGTCCAGGACTCACTTAGCTAAATGTTTAGGTTCATCATTTGTGGACACTCATGCTCACTGGTGCATTCCGTGGAGATCATTCCTGGAGCATATTGATCTCCTACACACAGAATTTGGAATAACCCCTACCAACAGACGAAAAGGTGGCTCGGACTCTCGTTATGGCGGTATTAGGATCTTCAAATAATAATAATAATACCTGCTTAATTCCCTCCCTGCTCCTGAAGCCGTTTCCGCAAAAAAAAAAAAAAAAAAAAAAAAAAAAAAAAAAAAAAAAAAAAAAGAGAGAGAGAGAGAGAGAGAGAGAGAGAGATAGAGCGCTTGCACGCGAAAGGGAAAGGTCCCGTGTTGAAGTCATGTCCGGCACATAGTTTTAATCTGCCAGGAAGTTTCAAAAAACATTAATAGTAAATGCATGATAAGAAATAAAAGAGCTGCAAGAGCTGCTAAAACGAGCACACAATAATGGTTACCATGTGTTTAGGTGCATCTGGGTTCCAAATTTGACTCCCTCTTTTGATTTAGGATTGAATCAACAACTTTAAGGGAATGCTTATGTGTTACCCGTAAATGGTTACGGTAGACAGTTTCCACCATCTTCTTAAAATGAGATAATGTTCGATGCTTAAAAATATGGTCAAGATAGATATTGTAATGATTAATAGACTAGACTTGCGTACTAAGGGAGCATGATTCAAAATAACGTTTAGTCACTTGTACTTTAGGATTTCCGTCATCTCGGAAAACCAAAATAGTTCAAATGGCTCTGAGTACTATGGGACTTAAAAGCTGAGGTCATCAGTCCCCTACAACTTAGAACTACGTAAACGTAACTAATCCAAGGACACCACACGCATCCATGCCCGAGGCAGGATTCGAACCTGCGACCGTAGCGGTCGCGCGGTTCCAGACTGAAGCGCCTAGAACCGCTCGGCCAAACCGGCCGGCCTCGGAAAACCACGTAAATTCGAAACTGGTATAGTTCCCTGGATTAGAGATGGAACAACCGACTGCTTTAACAGTTGGACAATCTATTATTTTTTTTTTCCTTTCGTTTAGTTTTTTCAGTCGAATGAAACAACCGAATGAAACTAGTCCCCGCGGCCACGTCAACTATATGAGTATCTTTCAGTCATTCTTCGAGTTTGAGTGGTTTCTCGCTTAATATGAGACAACTGACTGACTGAAGTCTCTGACGATTACATCAGTTATATGAATATTTTCACTCAGTGTCTGTGTTTGAGTGATTCCTCGTACATACCTTTTCAGCCTTTATAATTGTTATTTATAAAAAAAATGTTCAAATCTGTGTGACATCTTATGGGACTTAACTGCTAAGGTTATCAGTCCCTAAGCTTACACACTACTTAAGCTAAACTATCCTAAGGACAAACATGCACACCCATGGCCGAGGGAGGACTCGAACCTCCGCCGGGACCAGTTATTTATACACCATGATTAGTATTGCCAACGTTTTTAGGTTCAAATCGCAAGGAGAAGTGAATGAAAACTACATTTCTGAAAATATTATTTAGTTTGTTGCGGGAAAACTTCATTCTACGTGTTTCACATCAAGGAACTCTCAGCAGACCCTTGCCGGCCGTTGTGGCCTAGCGGTTCTAGGCGCTTCAGTCTGGAACCAAGTGACTGCTACGGTCACAGGCTCGAATACTGCCTCGGGCATGGATGTGTGTGATGTAGTTAGGTTTAAGTAGTTCTAAGTTTTACGGGACTGATGACCTCAGATGTTAAGTCCCACAGTGCTCAGAGCCAGTTTAGCCAGTCAGTAGACCCTTACTGGACACTGATGGAACTATGATGGTCGACAGAAGTGCTGAGAGCTGCTTGATATGAGCGGAAGCTTACTTACTACACCAGACCTTGACTAAATCACCCTTCCTCCCACTCACTCCATCCGAAAATTTACGTGCTTGCCGCGCGGAACGGAGGGCAGCCAGTCTTCTAATCGGTCAAGAGAGCAGCCGAACGTGGCAATGTACGTCGCTGCTGTAATAACAGACGGTTGCAGCCATCGGGTGATTCGCGTCACATCTCCGCTGCTTCTGCTGCCCTGGACGGCACGCAAATTGAGACACGCATAGCGTATGTGACGAGGCGCAGGACAGAGCGCATTTTTGTAATTTAACGGGTTCAAGTGGGACAGCGCAAATTGGGGCCCGACGCTATGGTGAGGCGACACGATCCTGCGCCACGTGGTTGTGGCACGGTTCCTCGCGCCGCGCGTCACACTAGCTAGTAGCTCTGTGGGAAACATGAGGCGGGGAGTGGGAAAGCAGTCATCCCATATGCTCCCTTCGGCACCATGCGTGTGGACACTGGTAGTGTTGGCCGTCCGAAAAATACTCCCTTGCAACTGAACTTTATTGTCATTGAGTAGTGTTTTGTTTTTCTCCATTTAAGGTTCAAATGGCTCTGAGCACTATGGGACTCAACTGCTGAGGTCATTAGTCCCCTAGAACTTAGAACTAGTTAAACCTAACTAACCTAAGGACATCACAAACATCCATGCCCGAGGCAGGATTCGAACCTTCGACCGTAGCGGTCCTGCGGTTCCAGACTGCAGCGCCTTTAACCGCACGGCCACTTCGGCCGGCTCCATTTAAGGTTCAAATGGCTCTGAGCATAATGGGACTCAACTGCTGAGATCATCAGTCCCCTAGAACTTAGAACTACTTAAACCTAACTAACCTAAGGACGTCACACACATCCATGCCCGAGGCAGGATTCGAACCTGCGGCCGTAGCGGTCTCGCGGTTCCAGACTGTAGCGCCTAGAACCACACGGCCACTCCGGCCGGCCTCCATTTAAGCTCTCGATCTTTTTTTTTTTTTTGTTTGTACGCTATATTTTTCAGTTATTTCTATGTGTATAGTCTTGCGTTTTTGCTTCGTTATTGTTTTTCTTTTGTAAAGAACAATGCACATTTCAGTGACTGGTGAGCCATTAGCCAATGGGATTATATCTTCTGCCTCCACAACGTCTTCAAATCGCAAGAAGGGGCAGACGATTCATTGTGAGGATAATGAAATAGGAAGTAATATTATAAAATTACGTGATCAAGAAGCAAGGCAGGAAATTTTAAGTATTATATAATGAAACAAGGTTGTTTACGTGCTGCCTATGGTGACATTTCTGCACGATCCGTTATAAAAATTCGAAAAGTGGGAATTTCTACAGATGTATCCCCTTTCTGTTCCTGATAAAAAGAGTCCAAGATCTGAAGTATATGAGTTTCACTATGATTAATTAAATATGGATGTAATAAGAGACTTTATACTACATGCATGCAGACATCACATTTTCAATGTAAGCTAGAAACAGTCGAGAAATCACCCTGAATGGCAATGCTTGAATCAGTGCGTAGTGACGAGAAAAAGCATTTCAGCGGTTGCATACGCGGCGTCACAAATCAATAATGCGGTCATCTTTATTCCGAAAGTATGAGAATCTTGAAAGAGTCTAGTGATACAATATGTCTAATTTGCTGAAGTGTATTGCTGACAAAGGCAGGCCTACATTCATGACAATGTTTTTTCGAACGACGTGAAGCCTTCCCCACCCAACGCACACCTGGCTAACTTCGGCATTCCCGTCGCTTCTCAGCTGCTGGCAGTAGACTGGCCACCTTGTTGTGCGATGGATCAGTTCTTTACTTTTCTCAACGACGATTATTATATTCGAATCACACATTGTCGGTTTGGCGAGCCGTAGGTAAGTAACCAGCGTCTGGCTTGCGCGCGTCACTAATCCTGAAGGACATACTCATCATTATTTTAATATTGCTCAGATGAAGGCCAGGAATAAAATCCTTTGGTAAGCTTCCATTCCAGTCGTTCAGTGTTAAAAATACGATGGATTACATGGATTCCACCAAAATTGCAACAGAATTGGCGATCTGTTTTTGTGTGAATTGTTAACGTTTTCTCATTCGAAGAAGCATCAACATTTACGAGTAAGGCTACACTTCCCTTGTTGACAGGTTTTTTGTGCTTCTTTTGCAAAAAAAACCAATATAATTTGCACAAACCCACCTTTAAGCTACTATTGCGGCAGAATTCTGGAACAGAATGCAATTGGTGACCAGAGAGGTCAATATCTTACGGAAAACCTCATTGTGTGGTTTTCAGTAACTTAAGAGAAGAAATTTCATGTTTATTTTCATACCATGAAACTCTCGTTTCACAAACTGTCGATGACTTAAAAAGTTTCAGTATTGTTGTGAAAAAATAAAATAAAAACTATAGCTTCTGATATATCGCCATAGATAACAAAGTTCCGTGTGTTAACGATTTGGCAAAAGCTCTCCTCCTTGTGTGGTATATTTGGCAAAATACTCTCCTCCTTATGAGCTATCATTTTCCAAAATCTCGTATCGATGTCTCGAGCGCTTTAGGAGATATGTGGGACTTTTATATATTATTTATTCAACATGCTGCATTACAATACTACATACCACATGTTTAGATACCAAGATACATAAAGAAGTCCAATTATAATGAGTCACAATAATATGGACGAAAGTTAATCACAACAGAAAACTTCTGTTTGCTCGATGTTAGGTTTCCAGGTAGAACATGATAAAAGTATGCTAATAATTATATGTAGAACAGTAAAATTCTGTATGATCGATATAAGGCTTTCAGACAGAACACCAATTTTTTTAACTTTTAGGAACGTAAATATTCGTATGCTGGGACACGTTACTAAATTGCAAAATCTGTGAAATTTCTTCATGTATAGTTTTACTAAAACTGGTTTATCAACGGGCCAGCTGCCTCCCTTTCCTGCAATAATCTTCCCTAGGGCATCTCCCTTTCTATTAATTTCGCGACACGTCTATAACAGGTGATCTACTGTTTGATTAGCTTGTCCGCCCGTACAATCAGCACCTGGGGCTGGCCTGGGCCAGTGGTAGTAAGACATTAATTTTCCATGTCCGGTTAGCATTGGTGTAAGATTAGATGACTGCGGTAACTTTATGGAAAGAAGAAACGTTGAACAGTCGGCAAAAAGTCTTTTGTGATCGCACCTTTTGTAGTTTCAGCCCATTCTCTTTCCCATTTCTCTTTCGAAGTGCATTTTAAGTTTCTTCTGATCACAGACGAAGTGATTCTGTTGTAGCTTTCTGTTGCGTTTTCTCGGGCTGTTCGTTGAGACGATTCAATAGCACGCTGGAGGTTCGAGTCCTCCCTCGGGCACGGATTTGTGTGTCGTTATTAGCATAACTTGGTTTAAGTTAGTTTCAGTAGTATGTAAGTTCAATAGTCCGCTCATTTCCGCGCACGTTCGTAGTTTCGGTGTTGACAACTGACTATAGCCGCCGCGCTGTAACCCTTTAAGGAGCTCACCATGCTGACGAACTGTAACAGTTGCTTTAAATCACTATTTTAAAGAATTTTGCGACGTAAAACGGACACACGTGTTAACGTTCGTTGCTAGTCAAAGATCGTGAGTAGAGGGATGTTATGAATATTTCATTTCGCGGCCGTGCGATTGGGAGTGAACGCGCTACATGCAATCCATTATCTCGAGATCGGAGACAGATACAGACCTCCTCCCAAGTCAAAAGACAACTTCAGTATGTTAGCTAAATTTTAGACCAAGCAACATATGGTGTAATATGCACCAAATGCATAATCATAGCGACCACTAAACTTCAGTACATGCTTTTCGAATTTTTGCGCAGTGTGTCACTTAGTTATGTGTATCACAATAAGTATAACCATTAGCGAGATTAAGGTCATTTCGCTACGATGATGACATATAACGCTACAAGTAACGCAAAAATCGAATGTTTTTACAGAGTAGTTCCTGTAAAATCGCTTGAGAAAGATTACAGGGTGCGCGCTTCGGTTCGGTCAGCGCGGGGCGACGCCAGCCGGCGCGGGCAAAGAATCTGTACGCGTCTCAACATACAAAGGACCTGCGCGGCACGTGCGGTACGATAGCGTCGCGCTGCATTTTCGGGTCGCTTAACACGTGAAATACACACCTCAATTTGTGCTTAGCTTTAGCACGTCACTCCCGGCAGTCTGGACGTGTGCCAACGTGGGTAGTGTCAGACGGTTTACCTTGGTGGCTAGAGATAAGCTTAACTGTGAAACTGAAGTACCTATTATATATGAACGTTAATAGCGCCTCTTCATGACCCTCCGCAACGGAACTGGCTAGGCAGTTATAGAAAAGGTGGAATTGACGGCCTAACTGCTAGGTTCCAGTGTTACATGAGTTAGTTGGTGGCTAGCGGGCAATGGATGTGCATTTTGTGAAGTGAAAGAGACGAGAAGAAATGCGAGCTCACATAATATAGCCTCGTAAGCGGAAGTAATGGCTCTTATTATTCACGGAATACCTTTGTTAGCTCTGTACTATGGAAATCCGACGCTAAGAAGAGAATTTTCAGGGCTCCTCAAACAGGAAGAGCAATGGATAATTTTGGCGCCCTTTTTTGAATAGCACAGGAGACCGACAGTGCCACCACCTTTATCTCAGATTAGCAGTTGAGAGCCGTATGATTGCATGGACCAGTATGCGGCTTCATTTTCATTAATAATTTTGTGTTCTGTTAGCTTTGTGTTGAACCACAGTACTTGATCTTTAGTCATTTACCTAGACAGGGTGCTGCCCCAAGTGCTACGATGAATCTGAGTATCCTGTTTTATTGAACTGAAAAGTACTTATTTTCCTTAACAAAAGTTAACAAACCTTGTGGAGTTGTAAAGTACACAATTATTTAGTGAGCATAAGTTTTGAAATACTCCACACAGTTTTCATGAATGGACAGTTAAAGAATTCATTTTAAGATTCTTTTAAATGAAATAGTAGTGTTTACAGTTAAAGAATTCATTTCAAGATTCTTTTAGTTGTAATAATATTGTTTACAGTTTCTTGTGTAATGACCAGTGTTTCCCATTTTGTGTTGTGACTGAAGTATTCAACCACGATCTGAAACTATTGATAAATTAGGTTCTGGGTCCCCATGCTGGTTGATGAGCCAAGTTTAAATGTCATATTACAATAACAACAAACAAAAATAAGCAATTGACTACAATTATTCAAACTATACTAGATGCAGGTGCCACATATTCCCTTTGAGCTAATTAATACAAGGCAGTGATGTTCCTTGAATAACGCAAATAATAATCAGTACAGAAGGTACTATTAATTCGTAACTGTTTCAATAGTAATGATTTCCTATTATCATTAACCGCATTAAAATCAGTAAACTGATCGAAAAGGTAGATAAAAAAGTAGGCGATTTCAGTACTGCAATCAAAGACATGAAACTTGAAATAAGTACCAATGTGGCAACTATGTGGGAGCAGGCCAATGATATCAACGAAAGGTTCGATATAGAAATCATAAAGATGCAAGAAACGATACAATCTTTAGAATTAACGAAAGTGGATGAAAAACTTTTCCGTCTGAAAATCGAAATTGTTGTCGAATGAAGAATTGAAATATCGCAATTGAGAGAGACTGTGGTTGATTCTGTAAAATAAATATGTAAGGAAGCAAGATGTTTGTGCCTGTACCACTTTTGGATGCTCAATTGAGGAGTCTCTGACACTGCTTACTTTTTTATTTTGAAAATATATCATAGATTGCTGAATTACATAGCAGTTTGGAGAAACGCTTCTACTTCGAAAAATTAGTCGTATATCTGCAGTGACTAGAAAGAGATCCGCGAATGCATGTCAGTTTCACACAATAATTACAGAATGTAAAAAAAATGATATACGTTAATTGCCTGAACATATACTTGCCAGGTAGATATCATTGCTTCACAGGTTTTCATAGAAATTTACTAATTGTGTTTGCAAATACTACATAACAGAAGTTCGAGCATTAGAACGATCTGCCTATCGGCAAAAACTCAGAGTTACTCATATCTCTTATCGACCGCAATTACCTCTCACTTTCACAAATTTTATTTCCCTATTTTATCTCGTATCAACATTAGTAACTTGTTGTTCGATACAGGACTCGCCGGAAAATAATTTATGAATTTTTTCTGGTTCTTGGTTCTCATGTAGAGCATTAAGTGTTGAATTTAACTGACGAATGGGGAAAATACGAAAATGCAGCAAAGAAAGCAAGCGAAACAGAGTATAGATGTCTAAAAAATAGGATTGACGCAAAGTGCAAAATGACTGAACGGGAATGGCTAATGGACAAATGCAAGTCTCTAGAAGCATGCATGACTAGAAGAAGGCTAGGTGACACCTATGGTAAAATTAAAGTGATCTTTGCCGAATGAGAAGCAGCTGCATGAATATCGAGAGGTCGGATCTTACGCCAGTACTAAGCAAAGAAGGGAACGCTGAAAGGGAGAAGGTGTACAGGACGTTTAAAGAAAGTGTCTCGTATTCATACAATAGATACTATTGGCCAAAACTAGAAGATAAATTCATTTAATGATACGTCTTAGACCTAATATCTGTTGAGATATGGATGATGATTATGTTTGGTTTGTGGGGCGCTCAACTGCGTGGTCATCAGCGCCCGTACAAAGTCCCAATTTTTACACAGTCCAGTTTTTTACTCAGTCCAATCTAGATACTGTCACGGATCGTGAAGATGACGATGATGATGATGAAATGATGAGGACAACTTAAACACCCATTCCCCGCGCAGAGAAAATCCCAAACGCAGCCGGGAATCGAACACGGGAACCCGTGATCCAGAGGCAGCAATGCTAGTCTGAGATATGGATCATTGAAGATCCGCAGACAACAGCAAGCATGTTACTTACAGACGAGGCAGGATTCGCTGGAGATGGCGAAGGAAATTACGCTCTCGTATACACGTGTTGGTAGATGCAAATCATCGACCAATCTTGGATCTGAGGCATCAGAACCGCTTCAGTATCAACGTATGGGCAGGAATTGTCGGTACAGACTCATACGGCCATACACTTCTATTAAACAGATTAACTGGTGCTGAGTATCGCCTATTTCTAGACGACGGATTAGCAGGACTATTCGAGTACGTTGCCCTTGCATAAAGACGACTGTGATTTATGCACTACGGCGCATCACCCCATTTTCTATTACTCTTGCGTCAGTACCCCACTGCAACGTTCCGTGGGCGATGGATTGCTCAAGGAGGTCGATAGCATGGCCACCCTTTTACTGGACCGGAATCCGTTTGAGTTCTGGCTATGGAGACACTTAAAGTAATTAATGTACGCCTAACATATCGACAACGTGCTGTCGTTACAAGACCTTTTGACCAATGCATGTGAAACAATTCGAAATGAGCTAGGGATGTTTAAAAACCCGCGTGATTCACTGCGAAGAAGGCCTGAAGGATGTGTCAAAATACGTACCTACAGCGTCTACTTCTACGCAAGAGACAGATGTAATGAGAGGACAGACTGGCCTATATATCAAAAGGTATTGTTTGCTGGACATATGATTATCGGAACTTTCTTCTAGTTTTGACCAAATCTACCACCTGTTGGTGTAGATGAAACATCCTGTACATAG